>NC_062219.1:20766055-25566055 GCF_902686445.1 Sciurus carolinensis
TTCAACATATTAAGAAAATTGTGCACCACGATAAAGTGGGGTTCATCCATGGAATGCAAGGATGGTTCAACATTCATAAATCAATAAACGTAATCCATCATGTCAATAGACTTAAGGATAAGAATCATATGTTTATTTCAATTGACGCAGAAAAAGCGTTCGACAAAAGATAACACCCCTTCATGCTCAAAACACTAGAAAAAATAGGGATAGTAGGAACATACCTGAACATTGTAAAGGCTATTTATGCTAAGCCCATGGCCAACATCATTCTTAATGGAGAAAAACTGAAACCATTCCCTTTAAAAACAGGAACAAGACAGGGATGTACTGTTCAACATTGTCCTCAAAACTCTAGCCAGAGCAATTAGGTAGACCAAAGAAATTAAAGGGATACGAATAGGAAAAGAGGAACTTAAGCTGTCGCTATTTGTGGATGACATGATTCTATATTTCGAGGGTCCAAAAACCTCCTCCAGAAAACTTCAAAATCTCATCAATGAATTCAGCAAAATAGCAGGCTATAAAATCAACACGCATAAATCTAATGCCTTTTTATACACAGGGATGAAACCTCTGAAAGGAAGATGAGGAAAACAACTCCATTTGCAATAGCCTCAAAAAAAAAAAAAATACTTAGGAATCAATCTAACCAAAGAGGTAAAAGATGTCTACAATGAAAACGACAAAACTTTGAAGAAAGAAATTGAGGAAGACCTTAGAAGATGGAGAGGTCTCCCATGTTCTTGGATAGGCAGAATTAATATTGTCAAAATGGCCGTACTACCAAAAGTGCTATACAGATTCAATGCAATTCCAATTAAAATCCCAATGACATACCTTACAGAAATAGAGCAAGCAATCATGAAATTCATCTGGAAGAATAAGAAACCCAGAATAGCTAAAGCAAGCCTTAACAGGAAGAATGAAATGGGGGGTATCACAATACCAGAACTTCAACTATACTACAAAGCAATAGTAACAAAAACGGCGTGGTATTGGCACCAAAATAGACAGGTAGATCAATGGTACAGAATAGAGGACATGGACACAAACCCAAATAAATACAATTTTCTCATGCTAGACAAAGGTGCCAAAAACATGCTATGGAGAAAAGATAGCCTCTTCAACAAATGGTGCTGGGAAAACTGGAAATCCATATGCAACAGAATGAAACTAAACCCCTATCTCTCACCCTAAACAAAAATCAACTCACAATAGATCAAGGACCTTGAAATCAGACCAGAGACCCTGAAATTTTAGAAGAAAAAGTAGGTCCAAATCTTCACCTTGTTGTCTTAGGATCAGACTTCCTGAACAGGACTCCTATAGTACAAGAAAGAAAAGCAAGAATCAATAACTAGGATAGATTCAAACTAAATAGCTTTCTCTCAGCAAAGGAAACTATCAGCAATGCGAAGAGAGAGCCTACAGAGTGGGAGAATATCTTTGCCACTCATACTTCAGATAGAGCACTAATTTCCAGAATCTATAAAGAACTCAAAAAACTCTACACCAAGAATACAAATAACCCAATCAACAAATGGGCTAAGGATATGAACAGACACTTCACAGACGAAAATCTACAAGCAATCAACTAACATATGAAAAAATGTTCAACATCTCTAGTAATAAGAGAAATGCAAATCAAAACTACACTAAGATTCCATCTCACCCCAATTAGAATGGCGATTATCAAGAATACAGGCAACAATATGTGTTGGAGAGGATGTGGGGGAAAAGGTACACTCATACATTGCTGGTGGGACTGCAAATTAGTGCAGCCACTCTGGAAAGCAGTGTGGAGATTCCTTAGAAACTTGGAATGGACCTACCATTTGACTCAGTTATCCCACTCCTCGGCCTATACCCAAAGGACTTAAAATCAGCATATTAGAGATACAGCCACATCAATGTTCATAGCTGCTCAATTCACAATAGCCAGATTGTGGAACCAACCTAGATGTCCTTCAATTGATGAATGGATAAAGAAACTGTGGTATATATATACAATGGAATATTACTCAGCCATAAATAATGATAAAATTATGGCATTTTCAGGCGAATGGATGAAATTGGAGAATATCATGCTAAGTGAGATAAGCCAATCTCAAAAATGCAAAAGATGGATGATCTCACTGATAAGCCGATGATGACACATAATGGGGGTGGGAAGGGGGCAAGAATGGAGGAAGGAGGGACTGTATAGAGGGAAAAGAGAGGTGGGAGGGGTGGGGGGAAGGAAAAAAATAACGGAATGAATCAAACATCATTACTCTATGTAAATGTATAATTATGCAAATGGTATGCTATTACTCCATTTACAAACAGAAACAACATGTATCCCATTTGTTTACAATAAAAATAAATTTTAAAAAAATGAAAAAAAAGAAGTTTACATATATTGATTCCTGAGTCTATATGAACATTAGTTAACACAATTTAACATTATATCTGAAACATGAATTAAAGAAAGGCTGAGAGAGTTTTTAACTTTCCTTTTGTGTGGCAAAGTGGCAAAATGTTTTCATGTTTCACAATGTTAACCTTTAAACAAATCAGGCTCTTACTTTTAGAAATACATTTACAATTAAAATTTTTATTTCGGTGCATATACCCTATTGATAACAGGTCCTATAATAGAACATTACATGATAGAAATAAATCCCCAATAAAATTTACTCTTTATAATTTTAAAATTACCATTACAGACAAGTTTAATTTGGAGAATAGCAGCTTGATTACCTGCTTTAAAACTTGTATACCTGGAAAATATGAACACATTTAATATACAAAGAGTGACCATTTCACAATTACCTTGACACTTTTATCTTACCAAATTTAGTTTTTAAAGAAAAATTTAGACTCTGTAACGTAGTACAATACTCTTAACAGTTGTTTAACCATAATTGTATAAACCCCAATTTTTAAGATTAATTGTTCTAAAGAATAAAACTTAATAGACACAAAGTTAAGAGTAAATTAGTGCTTCTAAGAAATCCTTGTCATTTTACCATATAGATTAAAATTTGGTTTATATTAGAACCTTAGTATTTCACCTTAGGAAAAACCTTAAATAGCTTTCACTGTGTCACATACATACAACCAACTTAGTTACAGGAAAACTTGTTGAAACTTGCCCTTTACAGACTTTCTTAGCACTTACTTAGACCCTCATGTATTTCATCACGTAAGCACTTTCTTACCCAGAAACATTTTGTTCTTCACTAAATATATTTCCATATCTAGAACCTTTTATTTTCTCTTTCCTATTTGTTGACCTTTTTGTTCACATTCTGAAACAACTCTTAAGAAATTTCTTAATTTATATAAATAACTCCATTTTAATTAAATTAAATATTTTGTTATTTATAGTACTCTAATTGAAACACAGTTGAATCTTTTGGAACCCTTTATATATAGAATTTTACCTGTTAGGGCATAACTCTTAGTAACCATGTTTTTAGTTTAGTGATGACAGAAAGCAATTTTCTCTACAAACACACTTGAGTATCCCCATATATGTCAACTCTAATTCACTTATCTTATTGTAAAAAAAAACAAGATATCAGACAAGTATACCAACACTATTTTCCGTCTCTTTCCTGTGGAAGAAAAATCCTAGAAAAATTGATGGTAGACATTCTATAAACATCAACATTTAATGAGTTTGACCACCTAGAGACTTGTGAGTTAATTTTCAAAGTTAATTTTACTTTTATTACTTTACCCAATTTGAATTGAACCTTTTTAAATCACATGAGTTAAAAGTATCTGGATCCATTTTTAAATTTTAATTTTAGGAGGGCTGAATTTTGATACAGACAAAACACGACGTCGACAGCACGACATACAAATAACACAAAATCAAAGGCCTTGTAACTTTATAGGTGAATCTCCATTGCAATGTAACAGATGTTCAAAAACTCTAGTTGAATAAAAAAATAGAACTGATTGAAAAGTCATGAGCTCAAAAGAATATAGAATTCAAAGAAAAACAAGAGTCCTGGAAAAATGATATGGCCATTAATTACTTTAGTAAAGCACCATAAAATTTACCTTTGCTGGAGTTCAGGTAAGACTCTTTTTGCTCTTTTTTTTTTTTTTTCCCTTGGGTTTGAGACCGGTCTCCTACTGAGTCTTCAGGATTCCTCTATTTACATTTCAATGTAAACCTTGACTGAGATCTGGAAGGAGCTAACAGGTTTTAGTAGAAATTTTGTGCCTAGGGCATTTTAGCCATTTTTTCCTTGTTAGTAATCAATTCAGGTTTGGATGCAAAAAATTGTTAAATATTATCTCCCACTACTTGTGGGGGATGGGGCTGCTATATTATATCCTTAGTCGGACTTGCCACTGATGATTGGGCTGGTTATTCCCTCCACACTGGCGTATGTGGGACCTCATGGCAGGAGGCCTAGGTGGGCTGGGCCAGGGAATGGAAGCAGAAACAGTTGAGTTGAAGTTGGAGGAGGAGGAGGGATTAAGAGGGGGAGAAGAAGGAGGCATTCGAGTTTGCAGGAAGAGCATAGAAGCACAAGAAAGAAGAGACTTGAAGATAAGAAATCCCTTTCCATCTGCCCACTTGCTCACAGAAGCTGTGTGCCAATATCTTTGGTAGCCACAATCCACCTTTAGTTAGGTTCTTCCAATCCTGAGTGGTGCACTGCTGGTGGGTGAGGCCCTGGAGGATGGTTTCAGCCCAAGGGGAATTGGGCCCATCCTCTGAAACAGCTTTCTTTGGTTCCTTTAAATCTTGTGCCTCCCATGGGTACCATATAGCAGGCTGGTTACCCCCTGGGTTAGCATTTACCAGGAAGGCCATACAGGGAGGGGGAGGTTAGAGTCAGTGAGTTCTCTCCCAGTATCATAAAATGGCCACTGGGAAGATTTCCCGTCATCCAGACAAGATGGCGGCAATGAGCCTCCCCGGGGTGTAAATGGGCCCTCGCTATGTGTAGAGGCTGACTGCCCTTGTGGTTCCTCAACCTTGGGAGGAGCGGACAGAGATGGATTGGGCTCCTCATTAAAGGTCTCCCAACATTGTTTACTATGTGGCAAGTTTCTGGAAGGAGATGCAACAGGAGGAGCCAACGGTTCTTTAGGTGGCAGCTCTTTGGGGAGAAACTTGGAGTCCCCTTTGGGAGGATTTGGAGAGGAACAGGCCTTAAGGGCGGATAATGTAGGATAGACTCCCAATGGGGGACCCTCCCCTAAATTGATTTCCCTCTTTCTAACAAGTTTTTCTACACAATCCCATGTGGACCAGTCAAAAAGATTAGCGACAGGAAGTCAAGGGGCCTCTCGAGTAAAGGTGTCCCAGGATTTTTCTGCCTGTGTTTCAGACAACTCAAGGCCCCTACTCTTCAGCATGAGTTTAAGAGCTGAGAGTGCAGGGTCACCATGTTTGGTGTGTGTTTGCCCCATCTTTTTAGGGATGCCTTTACCTCGGAATTTGCTTGGCCCGATCTGCCGGTACTTTCAGTTTTGAAGCTGTCTCTTCACTTTGGCTTTGGTCAGCCTTGAGGGGCCCCACATTGGGCACCAGATGTTGGGGTCTTTAGCCCCCTTGCTCTTCTCCACCAGCAACAAGGGAAAGGAGCCCTCCCCAACAAGGCCAGACCATGAAAGGTAGGGCCGACTGATGGCCTGCATCCAGCCCTCTCGGCGGAGGACAATCAGACGCATCAGGGAGACCCATCACAGCAGGAACTTGTTTATTGAGGAAGTCACACAGTTTTTATGTAGGGTGGAGGCTAGGCGGGAACCAATCAGCTTAAAGGTCAGCAAGGCACGGGGGGTTCACACAGGTGAGAGTCCCATAGGACTATATGGCAAGCATAAGCTGATCATGTTCGCTGAACTGTTGTTAACCAATCCCTGACAGTGGTCTGATTTATTGTCATTAACTTTTGAAACCGCCTTTGAGGCCTTGATCTTGCTCACTCTCCAGGGAGTAAGGAGTCAGCCTGAGTTAGTTAACGTGTCATTAGTCCCAACACATTTGCATACAATCTAAATGAAGTCTGTAAAAATAAAATTTAAAATTAAAAAAGTTAAATATAAAAAAAGAAAAAGCATTTTCCAGACTAAGAAAAAAAATTCAATATGTTGTTTACATTAGAAATACTTCAGTATATGAAAATATATTTTTTGCTAATTTGTTCATTTTTTGTCTTGAGAATTTGAAGAATATTTAATAGGACCTTCTTCTGGGTAAGAAAAAAATTCCCATGCCTCAGTGACCTCCTCCAAATAGCTGAATTTATATCTGTTACCAGCATTCATTTTAACAAGCAATTTCTACAACATATAAGAATTTAATTTTACAGTATTCATTGTGTCTCATGGTAAACAAGTAGGAAAATCATGTTTCTGAACTTTTCTAGACACAAAGTTTAGTACATAGAGAAGAATTCATTAATACTAGAAGTTGGTAAAGTAAGTTGTGTAATGAGTTAGTAAGGTTTTAATATCTTTCTTTAAATTTGCATCTAATATTTTCTTTTTATTTGTTCTTTTTAGTTATACATGAGAGTAGAATGTATTTTGACATACCATACATGCACAGAGACTTTCCCATTGTTGTGGCTGTATATGATGTGGAGTTACACTGGTCACGTATTCACATATGAACATAGGAAAGTTATGTTCAATTCATTCTACTCTTTCCTGTTCCCAAGTCCTCTCCCTTCCACCAACTCCCCCTTGTCCAATTTGGTGAACCTGCAATCCTCCCTCCCCCCACCCTCACATATTGTGAGTCAGCACCTACTCATCTGAACATCAAAGAGAATTTTTGACCTTTGTTTTCTGAAGAAATTGTCTTATTTCACTTAGCATTATAGTATTCAGTTCCATTCATTTACCAGCAAATGTGATAATTTCATTCTTCTTTGTGACTGAGTAATATCCCATTGTGTATATATACCACATTTGCTTTATCTATTTATCTGTTGAAGGGTACCTAGGTTGGTTCCATAGCTTAGCTATTGTGAACTGAACTGCTATAAACATTGATATGGTTGCATTAATATAGGACACTGGTTTTAAGTCCCTTGTGTATAAACTGAGGAGTGGGATGACTGGGTCAAATGGTGGTTCCATTCCAAGTCTTATGAGGAAGTCCCACACTGCTTTCCAGAGTGGTTGCACCAATTTGCAGCCCCACCAGCAATCTATGAGTGAAACTTTTTTCTCCACATCCTTGCCAAATTTATTTTTGCTTGTGTTCTTAATAAATGTCCTTCTGCGTAGAGTGAAATGCAATCTCAGTGCAGTTTTAATTTGCATTTATATAATTGCTAGTGATGTTGAACATTTTTCAGGTATTTGTTGATTGATCACATTTCTTCTTTTGTGAAGTGTCTTTTCAGTTTCTCAGTCTATTTATTGATTAAATTATTTGTTTTTTTTTTGTGTGTGTTAAATATTTTGAGTTCATTATATTTCCTGGATATTAATGCTCTATATAAGTTGCAGGGGGCAGAGATTTTCTCTTATTCTATAAGCTTTCTCTTCACATTCTTGATTGTTTCCTTTGCTGTGAAGAAGCTTTTTAGTTTGATACATCCCATTTATTGATTCTTGATTTTACTTCTTACACTTTAGGAGTATTTTTGGGAAATTTTGTTCCTAAGCTGACATGATGGAGAGCTGGGTCTACTTTTTCTTCTAGCAGGTGCACTGTCTCTGGTCTAATGCCTAGGAACTTGATCCACTTTGACTTGAGTTTTGTGCAAGGTGTGATAGGGGTCTAATTTCATTTTGTTATATATGGATTTCCAGTTTTCCCAGCACCATTTGTTGAAGAGGCTATGTTTTCTCCAAATTATATTTAGGGTGAATGAGATAAGTGTATTAATGTGGGTTTCTCTCTGTGTCCTCTATTCTGTACCATTGGCCTTCATGTCTTTTTTGGTGCCAATACCATGCCCTTTTGGTTACTATGCCTCTGTAGTATAATTTAAGTTCAGGTATTGTGATGCTTCCTGCTTTACTTTTCTCACTAAGGATTGCTTTGGTGATTCTGGGCCTCTTATTTCCAAATGAATTCCATGAACGCTTTTTCTATTTCTATAAAGAATGTCATCTGAACCTCAATAGGATTGCATTAAATTTGTATAACACTTTTGTTAATATGGCCATTTTGACAATATTAATTCTGCCTATGAAAGGACATGAGAGATCTTTCCATCTTCTGAGGTCTTCAATTTCTTTCTTTAGTGTTCTGTGGTTTTCATTGTAGCATTCTTTTACCTCTATTGTTAGATTGATTCCCAAATATTTAATTTTTTTGATGCTATTGTAAATGGGATAGTTTTCCTAATTTTTCTTTCAGTAGATTCATCATTGATATATAGGAATGCAATTGATTTATGGGTGTTAATTTTATATCCTGATACTTTGCTGAATTCATTTATGAGTTCTAAAAGTGTTCTGGTGGAATTTCTAGGTCTTATAAATATAGAATCATGTCATCTGCAAATAGAAATAGTTTGAGTTCTTCTTTTCCTATTTGTATCCCTTTAATTTCTTTCTTCTGTCTAATTTCTCTGGCTAGAGTTTCTATAACTATGTTGACTACAAGTGGTGAAAGAGGGCATCCTTGTCATGTTCCAGTTTTTAGAGAGAATTCTTTCAAATTTTCTCCATTTAGAATAACGATGGCCTTGGGTTATCAAATGTAGCTTTAACAGTATTGAGGTATGTTCATACATCTCTGGTTTTTCTAAGGTTTTGAACATAAATGGTGTATTTTGTCAAATGTTTTTTTCTGCATCTATTGAGATAATTATATGATTCTTTTCTTTAAGTCTATTGATGTAATAAATTACATTAATTGATTTCTTCATGGTGAACCAAACTTGCATCCCTAGTATGAACCCGACTTGACTGTTGTGCACTATATATTTTTTTTTAATTATTGTTGTATACAAATGGGATACATGTTGTTTCTCTATTTGTACATGGAGTCAAGGCATACCATTTGTGTAATCATACGTTTACATAGGGCAATGATGTTTGATTCATTATTTTTTTCCCTTCCCCCCAACTCCTCCCACCCCTCTTTTCCCTCTATACAGTCCTTCTTTCCTTCATTCTTACCACACTCCTTATCCCTAACCCTAAACCTAACCCTAAACTTAATGCTAAGCCTTCCCACCCCCCAATATATGTCCTCATCTGCTTATCAGCGAGATCATTCGCCCTTTAGTTTTTTGAGATTGGCTTATCTCACTTAGCATGATATTCTCCAATTTCATCCATTTGCCTGCAAATGCCATAATTTTATCATTCTTCATTGCGGATTAATATTCCATTGTATATATATGCCACAGTTTCTTTATCCATTCATCAACTGAAGGGCATCTAGGTTGGTTCCACAATCTGGCTATGGTGAATTGAGCAGCAATGAACATTGATGTGACTGTATCTCTGTAGTATGCTGATTTTAAGTCCTTTGGGTATAGGCCAAGGAGTGGGACAGCTGGGTCAAATGGCGTTTCCATTCCGAGCTTTCTGAGGAATCTCCATACTGCTTTCCAGAGTGGCTGCACTAATTTGCAACCCCACCAGCAATGTATGAGTGTTCCTTTTTCTTTTTTTTTTTTTTTTTTTTTTTTTTTTTGTTAAAACAAGGTAACTTTTTATTCCAGAAAGTAAAAAAAAGAAAAAGTTTTATAAGGGAAATATAACTAAAGCCTTTTACTTGATATATATAGCCCCATAGTGAAATTATAGATAGAAGTAAGAAAAGTGAGAGTCTAGAGTGATATGAAGGTGGTAAATCTTTACCTTCTTAACTGGAAAGCCAAAAGATAAAATCTGGGGCTGGGGAGGATGTAGCTCAGTTGGTAGAGTGCTTGCCTCACATGCACAAAGCCCTGGGTTCAATACCCAGTACCACCAAAAAAAAAAAAAAAAAAAAAGATAAATTCTGGTCAAGCTTACTTACAATCCAAGTGATTTGGGAGGCTGAGGTGGGAGGATAGTAAGTTAGAGGCCAACCTCAGCAATTTAGTGAGACCCTATCTCAAAATAAAAATTGAAAAAAGTTTGGGGTGCAGCTCAATGGTAAAGTACCCCTGGGTCCAATCCCTAGTGACACTAAAAAAAAAAAAAAAAAAATCCTAAGATTGGTATATCAAGAAATAGCAGACAGGCTGGGCACAGTGATACACCTTCATAATCTCAGCAGCTCAGGAGGTTGAGGCAGAAGTATCACAATTTCAAGACCAGTCTGGGAAACTTAGTGAGACCTGGTCTCTAGGAAAACTAAGGACTGGGGATGTAGCTCAATGGTAGAGCACTTGCCTAATATGCATAAGGCCCTAAGTTTGAGCTCCCATACAGCAGAAAAAAGGAAGCAGTATATGCTTCTTATTTAGAAATATAGGGTAAATATAGAATATTCATGTTTTTTAAATGGAGAAATGGGACTCAGGGTTACAGTAGGGAAGGGTAATAGGTTCCTTGTTTTCAATCCAATCTTTGTAGTATATTTAAAAATCATAACACATATTATAATTCTTATTTTGGTTGAGTGTTCCTTTTTCACCACATCCTCGCCAACACCTATTGTTGCTTGCGTTCTTGATAACCGCCATTCGAATTGGGGTGAGATGAAATCTTAGGGTAGTTTTGATTTGCATTTCCCTTATTACTAGAGATGTTGAACATTTTTTCATATATCTGTTGATTGCTTGTACATCTTCTTCTGTGAAGTGTCTGTTCATTTCCTTAGACCATTTGTTGATTGGATTATTTGTATTCTTCGTGTAGAGTTTTTTGAGTTCTTTATAGATTCTGGAAATTAGCGCTCTATCTGATGTATGGTTGGCAAAGATATTCTCCCACTCTGCAGGCTCTCTCTTCACATTGCTGATAGTTTCCTTTGCTGAGAGAAAGCTTTTTAGTTTGAATCTATCCCAGTTGTTGATTCTTGCTTTTATTTCTTGTGCTATGGGAGTCCTGTTAAGGAAGTCTGATCCTAAGCCAACAAGTTGAAGATTTGGACCTACTTTTTCTTCTATAAGATGCAGGGTCTCTGTTCTGATTCCGAGGTCCTTGATCCATTTTGAGTTGAGTTTTGTGTAGGGTGAGAGATAGGGGTTTAATTTCATTCTGTTGCATATGGTTTTCCAGTTTTCCCAGCACCATTTGTTGAAGAGGCTATCTTTTCTCCATTGCATATTTTCGGCCCCTTTGTCTAGTATGAGAAAATTGTATTTATTTGGGTTTGTGTCCATGTCCTCTATTCTGTACCATTGATCTACCTGTCTATTTTGGTACCAATACCATGCCGTTTTTGTTACTATTGCTTTGTAGTAGAGTTGAAGATCTGGTATTGCAATACCCCCTGCTTCGCTCTTGCTACTGAGGATTGCTTTAGCTATTCTAGGTTTTTTATTCTTCCAGATGAATTTCATAATTGCTTGCTCTATTTCTGCAAGGTACATCAGTGGGATTTTAATTGGAATTGCATTGAATCTGTATAGCACTTTAGGTAGTATAGCCATTTTGACAATATTAATTCTGCCTATCCAGGAACATGGGAGATCTTTCCATCTTCTAAGGTTTTCTTGAATTTCTTTCTTTAGTGTTCTGTAGTTCTCATTGTAGTGGTCTTTCACCTCTTTTGTGAGATTGATTTCCAAGTACTTTATTTTTTTCGATGCTATTGTGAATGGGGTAGTTTTCCTAATTTCTCTTTCTGAAGATGCATCACTTATGTATAAAAATGCATTGGATTTATGAGCATTGATCTTGTAACCTGCTACTTTATGAATTCACTTATGAGTTCTAAAAGTTTTCTGGTGGAATTTCCAGGTTACTCTAAATATATAATCATGTCATCAGCGAACAGGGATAGTTTGAGTTCTTCTTTTCTAATTCGTATCCCTTTAATTTCTTTGGTTTGTCTGATTGCTCTGGCTAGAGTCTCAAGGACGATGTTGAATAGAAGCGGTGAAAGAGGACATCCCTGCCTTGTTCCAGTTTTTAGGGGGAACGCTTTCAGTTTTTCACCATTTAGAATGATATTGGCCATGGGCTTAGCGTAGATGGCCTTTATAATGTTAAGGAATGTTCCCACTACCCCAATTTTTTCTAGTGTTTTGAGCATGAAGGGATGCTGTACTTTATCGAATGCTTTTTCTGCATCTATTGAAATAATCATGTGATTCTTAACTTTAAGTCTGTTGATATGGTGAATGACATTTATTGATTTCCGAATGTTGAACCAACCTTGCATCCCTGGGATAAAACCCACTTGATCGTGGTGCACTATCTTTTTAATATATATTTGTATGTGATTTGCTAAAATTTTGTTGAGAATTTTTGTGTCAATGTTCATTAAGGATATTGGTCTGAAATTTTCTTTCCTCGATGTGTCTCTGTCTGGTTTAGGTATCAGGGTGATATTGGCTTCATAGAATGAGTTTGGGAGGGTTCCCTCCTCTTCTATTTCATGGAATAGTTTGAGGAGTATTGGAATGAGCTCTTCTTTAAAGGTTTTGTAGAACTCGGCTGAGAACCCATCTGGTCCTGGACTTTTCTTTGTTGGTAGGCTTTTGATGACCTCTTCTATTTCATTGCTTGAAATTGGTTTATTTAAGTTGTGTATGTCCTCCTCATTCAGTTTAGACAATTCATATGTCTCTACAAATTTGTTGATGTCTTCGAGGTTTTCTGTTTTGTTGGAGTATAGATTTTCGAAATAGCTTCTAATTATGTTTGTATTTCACTCGTGTCTGTTGTGATGTTTCCTTGTTCATTCCGAATTTTAGTAATTTGAGTTTTCTCCCTCTTTCTCTTTGTTAGTGTGGCTATGGTTTATCAATTTTATTTATTTTTTCAAAGAACCAACTCTTTATTTTGTTAATTTTTCCAATTGTTTCTTTTGTTTCGATTTCGTTGATATCGGCTCTGATTTTAACTATTTCCTGTCTTCTACTACTTTTGGTATTGGTCTGCTCTTCTTTTTCTAGTGCTTTGAGCTGTAGTGTTAAGTCGTTTATTTGTTGATTTCTACTTCTTTTTTTGAATGCGCCCCATGAAATAAATCTTCCTCTAAGTACTGCTTTCATAGTGTCCCAGAGATTTTGATATGATGAGTCTTTGTTCTCGTTTACTTCTAAAAATTTTTTTATTTCCCTCCTGATGTCTTCTGTTATCCATTCATCATATAATAGTGTATTATTTAATCTCCAGGTATTGGAGAAGTTTCTGTTTTTTATTCTGTCATTTATTTCTAATTTCAATCCATTATGATCTGATAGAGTACAAGGTAGTATCTCTGTCTTCTTGTATTTGCTAACAGTAGCTTTGTGGCATAAAATATGGTCTATTTTAGAGAAGGATCCATGTGCTGCTGAGAAGAAAGTGTATTCATTCTTTGTTGGATGGTATATTCTATATATGTCCGTTAAGTCTAAATTGTTGATTGTGTTGTTGAGATCTATAGTTTCTTTATTCAATTTTTGTTTGGACGATCTATCCAGTGGTGAGAGAGGTGTGTTAAAATCGCCTAGTATTATTGTGTTGTGGTCTATTTGATTTCTGGAATTGAGAAGGATTTGTTTGACGTACGTGGATGAGCCAATGTTCGGGGCATAGATATTTATGATTGTTATGTCTTGCTGATTTATGCTTCCCTTAAGCAGCATGTAATGTCCTTCTTTATCCCTTCTGACTAGTTTTGGTTTGAAGTCCACATTATCTGAAATGAGGATGGATACTCCAGCTTTTTTGCTGTGTCCGTGTGCATGGTATGTTTTTCCCCATCCTTTCACCTTTAGTCTATGGGTGTCTCTTTCTATGAGATGAGTCTCTTGCAGGCAGCATATTGTTGGATTTTTCTTTTTAATCCAATCTGCCAGTCTGTGTCTTTTGATTGATGAATTCAGGCCATTGATATTCAGGGTTATTATTGTGATATGATTTGTATTCCCAGTCAATTGTCTCATATTTGTTTTTGACATGATTTGGTTTCTCCTTTATTTGGCTATTCCTTTAGGCTAGCGCCTCCTGTTGCTGATTTGCATCGTTGTTTTTCATCTCTTCCTCATGGAATATTTTGCTGAGAATGTTCTGTAATGCTGGCTTTCTTTTTGTAAATTCCTTTAGCTTTTGTTTATCATGAAGGATCTTATTTCATCATCAAATTTGAAGGTAAGTTTTGTTGGGTATAAGATTCTTGGTTGGCATCCGTTTTCTTTCAGGGCTTGGTATATGTTGTTCCAGGCCCTTCTAGCTTTTAGGGTCTGGATTGAAAAATCTGCTGATATTCTTATTGGTTTCCCTCTGAATGTAATTTGATTCTTTTCTCTCGCGGCCTTTAAAATTCTGTCTTTATTTTGTATGTTAGGTATTTTCATAATAATGTGCCTTGGTGTGGGTCTGTTGTAATTTTGTATGTTTGGAGTTCTATAAGCCTCTTGTACTTGGTTTTCCATTTCATTCTTCAGATTTGGGAAATTTTCTGTTATTATTTCATTGAATAGATTGTTCATTCCTTTGGTTTGTTTCTCTAAGCCTTCCTCAATCCCAATAATTCTTAAATTTAGTCTTTTCATGATATCCCATAATTCTTGTAGATTCTGTTCATGATTTCTTACCATCTTTTCTGTTTGGCCAACTTTGCTTTCAAGATTAAATACTTTGTCTTCAATGTCTGAGGTTCTGTCTTCCAGGTGTTCTACCCTATTGGTTATGCTTTCTATGGAGTTTTTAACTTGGTTTATTGTTTCCTTCATTTCAAGTATTTCAGTTTGTTTTTTTTTCAGTATCTCTAACTCTTTATTGAAATGATCTCTTGCTTCCCATATTTGGTCTTTTAACTGTTGATTGGTGTGATCATTTAATGCCTGCATTTGCTCTTTCATCTCCTCCTTCAATGCCTGCATTTGCTCTTTCATCTCCTCATTAGCTTCCCTGATCATTTTAATTACGTACATTCTGAACTCCCTTTCTGACATTTCTTCTGCTGTGCTGTCATTGGGTTTCATTGATGTAGTATCTAGGTTTGTTTGGTACATTTTCTTCCCTTGTTTTCTCATATTGGTCAGCTGTCAGTGGGACCCTGAGATATTGCAGTTTTCTGTTATTGGCTTATAGTGTCCCTGTAGATTTCCAGTGTATCACCTCCCAGTCTTCAGTAGCCTGATGTCTTGGAGGAATCTGATAAAGCAGCGCATCCGAAGAAAACTGCCCCTTGCGCCCTACTGGTTCCACGGTTTTGAACTGGTTCTGTGCGGAAATGCTCTCACTGTGGGCCTGCACCGTGCAGCTGGCTGTGTGGGAGGAGCCCACTGCCGGAGTGTGGAAGGCTACCTTGGGAAGACTCTAGCTGCCCTGCCCGGCTCCGATAAGCCACCTCTATCTGGGCCTGCCACCCGGGCCGAGCTTTACCCAGTGGGCAGACTACCCTTGGCTCTATTTCAGTCCGAGTCTCTCAATGCCTCCCCTTCTTAACTCCTGGGTTCTGGAGCGACTGGGGGTGCAGTCTCCCTCTAGGCCGCCATCTTGGATCGCCCCATGAAGAGAGCCTGCAGCCGGAGTGGGCAGAGCCACCTGAAGAGGTCTCTGGCTGCCCTGCCCTGATCCCAGAGGCTGCTTGCAGATCGAAGCTCTCCATTGGTTCGGGGACTTGTGGCTGGTTCTATGTAGAAAACCTCTCACTGGGCGGTCTGGTCTGAGAAGCTAGCCTTGGAAGGCACCTCCTACCGCAGGGGTTCAGGCTACTTGGGGAGGTCTCTGGCTGCCCTATCCTGGTCCCTGAAGCTGCATGTGTGCCGGAGTACATTGCGCTGCACTGGCTCCGGGACTCGGAGCTTGTTCTGGTCAGAAAGGCTCTCACTAGCGGGCCAGTTCCGTTCCGAGAATCTGGAGAAGCTGGCTGTGTGGGCGGGGCCCACCGCCAGAGTGCGCAGGGCTGCCTGTGGATGACTCTAGCTGCCCTGCCCTGCTCCGATAAGCCACCTCTATCTGGGCCTGCCCCCCGGGCCGAGCTTTACCCAGTGGGCAGACTCACCTGTGGCTCTATTTCAGTCCGAGTCTCTCAATGCCTCCCCTTCTTAACTCCTGGGTTCTGGAGCGACTGGGGGTGCAGTCTCCCTCTAGGCCGCCATCTTGGATCCGACATACACAATTTAAATAGACCAATTTCAAGTAATGAAATAGAAGAAGTCATCAAAAGCCTACCAACAAAGAAAAGTCCGGGACCAGATGGGTTCTCAGCCGAGTTCTACAAAACCTTTAAAGAAGAGCTCATTCCAATACTTCTCAAAGTATTCCAGAAAATAGAAGAGGAGGGAACCCTCCCAAACTCATTCTATGAAGCCAATATTACCCTGATACCTAAACCAGACAGAGACACATCAAGGAAAGAAAATTTCAGACCAATATACTTAATGAACATCAACGCAAAAATTCTCAACAAAATTTTAGCAAATCGCATACAAAAATATATTAAAAGGATAGTGCACCGTCATCAAGTGGGTTTTATCCCAGGGATGCAAAGTTGGTTCAACATCAGGAAATCAATAAGTGTAATTCACCATATCAATAGACTTAAAGTTAAGAATCACATGATTATTTCAATAGATGCAGAAAAAGCATTTGATAAAATACAGCATCCCTTCATGCTCAAAACACTAGAAAAAATAGGGATAGAGGGAACATTCCTTAACATTGTAAAGGCCATCTGTGCTAAGCCCATGGCTAATATCATTCTAAAAGGTGAAAAACTGAAAGCATTCCCCCTAAAAACTGGAACAAGGCAGGGATGCCCTCTTTCACCACTTCTTTTCAATATCGTCCTTGAGACTCTAGCCAGAGCAATTAGAAAGACCAAAGAAATTAAAGGGATACGAATAGGAAAAGAAGAACTCAAGCTATCCCTATTTGCTGATGATATGATTAAATACTTAGAGGAACCAGGAAATTCCACCAGAAAACTTTTAGATCTCATAAGTGAATTTAGTAAAGTAGTGGAATATAAGATCAATGCACATAAATCTAAGGCATTTTTATACATAAGTGATGAATCTTCAGAAAGAGAAATTAGGAAAACTACCCCATTCACAATAGCATCGAAAAAAATAAAATACTTGGGAATCAATCTAACAAAGAGGTGAAAGACCTCTACAATGAGAACTACAGAACACTAAAGAAAGAAATTAAAGAAAACCTTAGAAGATGGAAAGATCTCCCATGTTCCTGGATAGGCAGAATTAATATTGTCAAAATGGCCATACTACCAAAAGTGCTATACAGATTCAATGCAATTCCAATTAAAATCCCAATGATGTACCTTACAGAAATAGAGCAAGCAATTAGGAAATTCATCTAGAAGAATAAAAAACCCAGAAGAGATAAAGCAATCCTTCGCAGAAAGAATGAAGCAGGGGGTATCGCAATACCAGATCTTCAACTCTACTACAAAGCAATAGTAACAAAAACGGCATGGTATTGGTACCAAAATAGACAGGTAGATCAATGGTACAGAATAGAGGACACGGACACAAACCCAAATAAATACAATTTTCTCATACTAGACAAAGGGGCCAAAAATATGCAATGGAGAAAAGATAGCCTCTTCAACAAATGATGCTGGGAGAATTGGAAATCCATATGCAACAGAGTGAATCTAAATCCATATCTCTCACCATGCACGAAACTAAACTCAAAATGGATTAAGGACCTCGGAATCAGACCAGAGACCTTGCATCTTATAGAAGAAAAAGTAGGTCCAGAGATTCAACATGTCGGCTTAGGACCAGACTTCCTCTGCAGGACTCCCATAGCACAAGAAATAAAAGCAAGAATCAATAACTGGGATTGAGCCAAACTAAAAAGCTTTCTCTCAGCAAAGGAAACTATCAGCAATGCAAAGAAAGAGCCTACAGAGTGGGAGAAAATCTTTGCCAATCATACTTCAGATAGAGCACTAATCTCCAGAATCTATAAAGAACTCAAAAAACTCTACACCAAGAATGCAAATAATCCAATCAACAAATGATCTAAGGAAATGAACAGACACTTCACAGAAGAAGATCTACAAGCAATCAACAAACATATGGAAAAATGTTCAACATCTCTAGTAATAAGAGAAATGCAAATCAAAACCACCCTAAGATTCCATCTCACCCCAATTAGAATGGCAATTATCAAGAATACAAGCAACAACAGGTGTTGGCGAGGATGTGGGGAGAAAGGTACACTCAAACATTGCTGGTGGGGCTGCAAATTAGTGCAGCCACTCTGGAAAGCAGTGTGGAGACTCCTTAGAAAACTTGGAATGGAACCACCATTTGACCCAGCTATCCCACTCCTTGGCCTATACCCAAAGGACTTAAAATCAGCATATTAGAGATACAGCCACATCAATGTTCATAGCTGCTCAGTTCACAATAGCCAGATTGTGGAACCAACCTAGATTTCCTCAACTGATGAATGGATAAAGAAACTGTGGTATATATAGACAATGGAATATTACTCAGCCATAAAGAATGATAAAATTATGGCATTTGCAAGCAAATGGATGAAATTGGAGAATATCATGCTAAGTGAGATAAATCAATCTCAAAAAACCAAAGGATGAATGATATCGCTAATAAGTGGATGATGACACATAATGGGGGGTGAGAGGGGTTAGTGTTAGGGTTAGAGTTAGGGTTAGGGAGGGGGCAAGAATGGAGGAAGGAAGGACTGTATAGAGGGAAAGGAGGGGTGGGAGGGGTGGATGGGAAGAGAAAAAATAACAGAATGAATCAAACAACATTACCCTACGTAAATTTATGATTACACAAATGGTATGCCTTTACGCCATGTACAAACTGAGAAACAACATGTATCCCATTTGTTCACAATAAAAAAAAATTTTTTTTAAATAAGAAAACTGAAGTTCAAAAATACATCAAATGGAAACTAGATACTTTACCAATCAGAAAACACCAACTAACTTCTTCATAGAATCTTTTTACTCCAATGAATCACATACTTTTTTGTGTATGTCTTACTTTTATTATCTGATTCTGCCCCTGCATTTGCAGCAGAACTCTATGAACTTCTGATTCTGACTGCTATGTAATTCATAAATTGTCCTTTGTTCCAATAATCTTAAATAAGTTTTTAACAGTCTGCTGTTAGAAGTGATTTCTAAGTTATGGTCTAGATCTGGAAGTTCTCCAAAGGTTCCTGTGTTGAAGGCATGGTCCCCAATGCTGCAATGTTTAAAGTGGGACTTTGGTTAGGGAGTGAATCATTGGTAGATTAATGAACTACTGGGAGGCATTGGAAACTAGAAGCTGGTAGGGCATGTTTGGAGGAAATAGGTCCCTGAGGGCATGCCCTTGGGGACTGGATCTTATTCCCATTCCACTCCCCTACCCTAATCCCTCTTTCAGCTTCCTGTTCTCCTGCAAAAGTTGACTTTTGCCACCCCTTCTATATCTTAGACTACAAGTTTAGCTATTTCAGGAAAAGGAACTAAAAACATATGAGTCATAAAACATTCTAATCAGTAACTTTTCACCAGATTTACAGAACCCAAGACATCAAATGACCTTAAGATGACTTCAAAATGTACGTCTTGTAACACTAAGCATGCAATTTCTCATCATCTTCTTTGACTTAAAGCAAAAATGCTTCATCATGTTTAACTTTCAAGAAAATGGTGTATTATCTGAAGAATTACTGGCCTTGGTGACAAAGGTCACTTGTTATTGCAAGGATATTCTGGTAGAAAAGAGGAAGGAAAACATCCTCTGAGTGAAGGAAATAGTTTTCAGAACCTGGATACATGATTCAGCACATAATCTTCTTACCCTTGTCCACTGCACTTCCTTTGCCTTTCCATAAAAGCCCTTTCATACCTGAGTGACCTAAAATGGACTTTGTTTGAGGGACAGTAGCAACCCCCATCTTCTCAAGGTACTGACCTTTGGATAAAACTGATTGTTTTGGTCAGCTTTCTTGCCACTATAACTAAGACTCAACCAGCACAATTTAGAGGAGGAAAAGTTTATTTGGGAACTCATGGTTTCAGAGGTCCCAGTTCATAGACTGACAATTCCATTCCTTGGGGCTTAAGGTAAGTCTGAACATATGGAAGAAGAGTGTGGCAGAGGGAAGGAGCTCACATGATGATCAGGCAGCCCAGAGAGAAAGAGAGAGAGACTCCACTTTCCAGATACAAATATATATCCCAAAGTCATCCCCCCGCCCAGTGACTCACCTCCTCCAGCCACACCCCACCTGCCTTCATTTACCACTCAATTAATACCATCAGGCAATTTATTCACTTATTGGGCTAAGTCTCTTATAACCCAATTGTTTAATCTCTGAACTTCCTTACATTGTCTCACATTTGAGATGTGGGGAAAACCTCACATCAACCATCACACTGATTTCCTTCCCATCAACTCTCTTCTCCCAAGTATTGGTTTTCAAGCAGTGAGCGTATGGACTTGGGTCCAGTAGCAACTGCACTGTCATTCAATCTCATGAGTAGAAAAGACATAAATCAGTTTCTGACTACAAGGCAAGATTAGAAGAAGTATTTGAAAAATACTCCTTTTTAGCCACAGTGAGTGCAAATATATCACATGCTTTGTCTGTCCTATTTGTTAATAGTTTCTTCTTGGAACTTAATAATCTAGTTAAAATACAAACTGGGTTGGGAGACCACCAATCTACCTTAATTATTCTCCAAAATATGCCTTTCTGGCATAAAGAGTATTTTCAGTCAGTAATTTTGAGACCCTTTTGTAATAAAAATTTGCATTTCTAAAGGAAATCTCCATTTGTAAATGTGTCTCCTTTGCATTAAAAAGAGAAAAGGGACTAAATCACTAGAAGCTCTTATAAAGGAAAATCTAGTGGCTAAAATCCACATAACAAGTCTAACCTTTGCTAGGGTGCCTTTTCTGGCCATTCTATGTTAATCAAGCCATTATCAGCAGAATTTCTTTGTTTCAGTAAAGTATAGTTTTAAACCTGAACTCCAAGACATATGAATTTGAGATGTAAATTTTCTACTTTATCTTACCTAACAGTCATCCTTTTGGAAATGCAAATTTAGGAAAGATGACTCATCAGGGGTAAAAGGAACTATTTGGGAACTGGAGACAAAAATCTTTATAAAGTTTTTTTTTTTTTTTAAATAATAGTAAGAAGCTTTAGCTATCTATGCTGATAATCCTTTTTCATTGTCCACAAATGCAATTTTGAACCAGATACTCTTTTATAAACTAGTGAATTTTGCATTTTTATACTCGGGAAAAATGGCAGAAATTTTAAAATAGAAGATAGGTAATTACTATTTGCATCTATATGTTTTCATGTACTTTTATGTGTGTGTATGTATTATTGATGTATTTTTCTACCTCCAGATAGTATCAATAAAATTAATTTATGAAAGAGATCTATTTAATTGCCTTAAATAAAATATAAGTACTTACATAAAGCAAATATTACTTAAACTCTTGGAAATGCAGAAATTAATCCAAATGCTTCTCAAGTTCACATGATTTTGGTAACTCTTTGGTAAGACTAATTTAATATTGTTGATTTAATTATGTGTTATCAACTATAAATATAAGCACAATGTATTTCTTTTCCCTTGGTTTACTAGTCAAATAAATTTATCATTACTAGATGTTTAATATTACAAAGCTATGAGTTCGATATTAGAACAAGTATAGGGTCCATTACTAAATGTTTATCAAGCACAGTAGTAAAAGTTTTTTAAAAACCTATTTATGTAACTTCTTAGTTTTCTTTTTCATAATAACTGACTAACATGTATGTGCAGTAGAATACAAAATGTGAAATACCTTAATGATGGCTAACTTTGATGGTGTTATGTCCACTTTAAGTTTCCTTAATCTTTTGGCAACTTATATCCTTGGAGTTTTATTAAGCTAAATTAAATAATGGATATTTATTGAATTCCTAAACCATTTCCAAAGCAAATAAAAATGCTGAAACATTACTTGCTGAACATGCCTTTCTTCTTTCAGCCACTTGTTACAAAATAACTAAAGTTAATTCAGTATGTTAGAAATATGTCCTCTATCATGTTGAATAGTTGTACTATGAGTTTAACAGTGGTCCACTTCTCCTTTTGAATATAGCTCAGAGGCTTATGTTTAAAAGGAACATGTTTTCTTTTTCCTCTCCTCTCTCTCCCCTCCCTAACATGGGGGCAGGAACAAGATTACTTTGAGTTATCTGTGCTCCACAGGAAAGAGATATCTGCCAGGGGATCTAGGAAGTGAATATCTCCCAAATTAACAAGTGAATGCTAACAAACCATTAGGGCACCCTGGGATACCCTGTCAGGGCACACCTGGAAAGTAGCATTTGAAGAGCTGCTTTAAAATACCCCGTTCCTACAGATGGGAAGAATCATAGCCTCTAGGACAGGAGTCCCCTGTGTTTCTTCTTTGCTGGCCAAATAATGAAACAACTTTTTGCTTTTCCTCAAAACTCTGTCCTCATTATTAAATTGACATTGGGGACAAGGACCAAACTTTCAGTTACATAAGGAAGTATATATGCTTCTAAACTTTGGAGTTGTAATGGTAGGAGAGACTCCTACAGAAGAAGGTCCTGTGGAGTTCTCAGAGATAGGTGCAAATGGTGGAAATCAACGCAGGACAAATAAGACCCCTGACATGTATGATGGAGAATTTCAGGACATGTCGGTACAGGTATTACAGGGTACAAACCGTGTCAATGAACAGATAGTCACAGCAATCCTTTCTTGCCCTGGTTTCACAATCACATCAGAAACATTTCAGACATGGCATTCAGAGTAGCAGGTATGAGTTTATTAGAATGGATAGGAAAAGGACACACTTCCTCCTCTTTTCTCTTCTTTTTGTCTTCTGGAAGACTACTGGGGATTGAACCCATGGGAAACTTTATGTATTAGTCAGGGACATTTGTTGTCTTACCTGGATGGGGTTGTTGTGGTTTCCCATTGACCTTAATAACAGAACAGGTTATTAATCCAAGAGACACACCAAAGGATCTCCTGCACTCCAGAACTATGCTTCCTTACCTCTACTATGGAACAACAGTCTAATGTCCCCTTGGTAATCTGGGTCAATCACAGCTGCCAGCACCATAATTCCCTTCTTAGTCTGTTGACTCAGAGGCATTAGAAGCCCAAAGTGTCCAGGGGGAAGTCTTAACTTCCAGTTTAATGAAATCATTGTTGTATCTCCTGACAAAGCATTCCTCTTTCTGGAACTAAGACTTCTAACCCTGCAGAGCATAAGGTTGCAGGGACAGGAAGCAAAAACTTTCCTGGTAGGTTACTAGGGGTAATGGTGAGTGGTAAGATTCTTATTTCCACCCCTTGATTCCTGGACCCATGAATTCTAGCAATAGGAGAGACAGTACCATATAATGGACACTGATTCTGATCATAGACAACCTTCTGAAAAACTTTGTCCCAGCCCTGCAAGTTATTGCCACCTAGCTGGCACTGTAACTGCATCTTCAAGAGTCCATTCCATTGTTTTCAAACCAGCTGCTTTAGGATGGTGAGGAACATGGTAAGGCCAGTGAATCTCATGATCATGAGCCCATTGCCTCATTTCTTTGGCTGTGAAGTGAGTTCCTTGGTCCAAAACAATGCTTTGTGGAATACCATGAGGATGGATAAGGCATTCTGTAAGTTCGCGGATGATCATTTTGGCCGAAGCACTATGTATAGGGAAGGCAAATCCATACCCAGAATAAGTGTCTATTCCAGTAAGGACAATCTGCTGCACTTTCCATGATGGAAGTGGTCCAATATAATCAACCTGCCACCTGTTTGCTGGCTGATTTCCATGGGGAATGATGTATTATCGGGGACTTAGTTGGTCTGTGCTGCTGGAAAATTGTGCACTCAGCAGTGGCTCACCAAATCAGCCTTGGAAAGTGGAAGTCCATGCTGCTGAGCCCATGCATAACCACCATCCTTGCCACCATGACCACTTTGTTCATGAGCCCTTGGGCAATGACAGGAGTGGCTGGAGAAAGAGGCTGACTGCTATTCACAGGCTGGATTTTCCTATCTACCTGATTATTAAAGTCCTCCTCTGCTGAGGTCACCTTTTGGTAAGCATTTACATGAGACACAAATATCTTCACATCCTTTGGCCATTCAGAGAGGTCTATCCACATACTTCTTCCCTGAATGTCCTTGTCACCAATTTTCCAATGATGTTCTTTCCAGCTAGCCAAACCATTGGCTGCAGCCCATGAGTTGGTGTACAGTTGCACATCTGGCCATTTTTTCTTCCAGGCAAAATGCACAACCAGATGCATTACCCAAAGTTCTGCCCATTGTGAAGATTTTCCTTCACCACTGTCCTTCATTGTTATTCCAGAAAGGGGCAGCAGTGCTGGAGATGTCCACTTTCATGTGGTACCTGTGTTTTGTGCAGAACCATCCATGAACCAGGTCCTAGTCTTCTCTTCCTTTGTTAATTGATCATAAGGTACACCCCATGAGGCCACAGGTTCATGCTGAGGTACAGAAGGTACTGCAGCTGAAGTAGGGGCCATGGGCACTTGGGCCACTTCTTCATGCAACCTACTTGTACCTTCATGTTCTGCTTGTTGCCGCCCGCAGCAACAATCCCACGGATATTTGTTACTGCCTGCAGCAACAATAGTGCAGGTATTTATTGGAGGTGGACTGGAAATAAACTACTTCTATTTCTGTGCTGCTTCCTTGCTTGCTTGCTTATTCCCTAGCTTATTGAGGAAAAAGAGGCTTGCTTGATTTTAGAGGAAGAAAGGCTTTGAGAGGAAGAGAGGCTTTGCTTAGAGGAAGAAAAACTTTGCTTATCAGGAAGAGAGACTTTGCTTAGAGGAAGAGAAACTTTGCTTATCAGAGATATATTTCTTCTTAGAGTTCTGCTGCTGCTTCTTAGAGGTAGGTCCCACATCCTGTGAACTAGGTGCTATCTATCTGAGGTGCTTCTTAGTGGTGCGTCCCATGTACTGTGACCTGCGATCTATGACATAGAGGTGTGTTCTCAATTCTCTGCTCTACGATCTGCCTTCTGCCGCTGCCTGCTGCTTACTGCTTGCTGCTTCTTCTCTCTGCTAGCTGCTTCTTATCCTTCTATCTACTGCCCGCTTATATTCCCTCCAGGAGGCAGAGGGCAGGGCCATGCCAGTTGAGATCAGGCGAGGAGCCAGTTGCCCTATCACGGCAAGGTCAAAACGAGCATGCACGAGCAGGAGCACTCGGGAACACCTGTGCATGCGTTGTGTGCGTGGACTTAATTGAATAAATCACCTGGGTGTGCTTATATTAACCTCCTTAGCGCCGATGTGATCAAAACAACCTCCGGCTGGCTGCCAGACGCCATCCCGGTGCAGCCCACTTGGCACAGCCCCCAACACTGCTCATGCCAGATCATGTATGTACCACTTCCACTTGATGATGGAGTGCTATTACACACATCCAACTTTATGGCTTGGTGGGTCAGATAATACCCAGTTCATGATGGGAAGGTCAGGTTGCATAGTAACCTGGTGGCCCATGGTCAAGTGTTCAGTTTCTACTAAGGCCCAGTAGCAGGCCAAGAGCTGTTTTTCAAAGGTAGAGTAGTTGTCTGAAAATAATGGCAGGGCCTTGCTCCAAAATCCAAATGATCTCCCCTGTGATGCACCTATGGGGACCTGCCAAAGGCTCCTATCCCTATCTGCCACTGATACTTCGAGTACCATTGGGTCTGCCAGGTCATATGGTCCCAGTGCCAGAGCAGCTTGCATAGCAACCTGGACCTGTTGCAAAGCCTTCTCCTGTTCTGGACCTCACTCTTGCTACCAATTTATGTATTAGTCATGGTTCTCTAGAAGAACAGAAGCAACTGGAAGTATGATTATAAAAAGGGGATTTATTAGGTTGGCTTACATGACCAGAAGCTGAATAGTCCACAATGGCTGTCTGGAGAGCTGGAAGAACCAGTAGCTGCACAGTCCAAGCTGTGGAAGTCCCAGAAAAAGAAAGATCAACAGTTTTACCTTAGCCCAAGACCAAGGCATCTGGAAACTACCTGGAGAATCACTGGCAGAGTCTGTTGTGGAAGAGTGAGGAAGTGAGAGTCTGATATCCTCAGATAATCGAAGCAGTCATCTAGAACTTGTTCAAGAAGAGTGGAGTTTACATCTGCATCTGCTTCCTTGTTCTTCCAGCTTCTATTCCATCCTATTGGGCAGTGCTGCCCACACTTAGGGAGGGTCTCCACTTCTGCACTCAGCTCCAATCATTTCTAGACACGCCCTCATTGACACACCCAGGAGTCACTTAATCATCTGCATTTCTTAATCTAATCAAGTTGACAATTCAAATTAACCATTACACTCTACCATTGAGCTTCATCTTCAGTCCTTTCTATTTTTTATTTTGAGACAGGGTCTCACTAATTGGCTGATGTTGATCTCAAACTTGTGATTCTCCTGTCTCAAACTCCTGAGTTGCTGAGTTGACAAGTATGTACCACCATGCCAGGCTAAGTGTCAAGAATTCTAATTAACATATGGCAGTAAAAGCTAGAAATAATTAGAGAAAGCATCTGTACACATATTAGCCAAACAAGACATGCTTTTCATAAATAAAACTGTGAGTTCAAAGAATGTCTATTTACTAAGGCAAAAAGAAAATAATTTTTGTCTTAAGTAGAATGTTTGGTGGTTCCACAATTTTAAATAGTAAGAACATAGGAAAAAATAATTAAAAGGAAGCTGTAGATTGTGGAAGATAAAACCTGATAAAAGAAATTGGTGTGTGGTTCAAATTGACTAAGACTTGAATAACTTTACTTATGGAATTTTAAAACATACTGAGTCTCAATATCAGAAATGCATTGATACATAACCAGAATTTGATGTTTTCTTTTAAACTCACTGTGACTTTTAAGTAAATTGCCCTAGGAAACAAAAATTCTCTGTTTAATAAAAATAATTTCCTATGTTTCTTGTTACTGCATCATTCATTACTTATGAAAACTGAGTCTATCTATTATAGACCTGCTATTCATGTTTATTCACTGAAACCAAAATATCTGACAAGAACAACTTAGAGGAGGAAATGTTTATTTTGGTTCACGTTTTTAGGGTCTCAGTACATGGTTGACTAACTTCACTGCTCTAGGCCTAAGGTGAGGCAGAACATCTTGGTGGAAATGTATGGTGGAGGAAAGCAGCTCAGTTCATGGTAGCCAGATAGCAGAGAATGAGGGTGGTGCTGAGGACTAGATAAACCCTCCAGGCACATCCCTAGTGACCTACTTACTCCAACCAGGTCCCACTTTCCAATAGTCCATTTTTTGATTAATCCACTGATGAAATCAGAGCCTTCTCAACTGCATCACTATTATAATGAATGCTCATCAGATTCTTAACCATGATCATTTTAGGGCTTATCATCCAAAAAGCTAATTATTTTATTCTGATGTTCATCTAGCTTTTGCAAGGAACTATTGTCCAAACATGTTTCTTCTTCAAGGAAATTCATGGGGAATATTCTAAGAGTACAGGCCTCTAACTTTAAGATCCTACCATTGGACCCAGTAAGAATACTTAAATTGTAATGAAAAAAATGGTTCTTAAAACTGCTAACCCAACGTCAAACAGAACAAGAATTAATTATGTGGGATTGAATGAGCAGATATTTAATTTTATGGCCATATTTTTGGAGACAATGTTGGATCTTCAAAGTTTTGTGTTTTATATTATGGAAACCTTTTTCTTCTCCCTTCAGCCATCTATAGTTTATAGTAATTTTGTAATGGATACTTTTGTGAACAAAGATGAAACAATTACTTTTTATCCCTACATGATCCTTCTAGAATTTTGAAGATATTTATGTGTATTCTTATTTTATGGCAATATTGATAGTTATATATATTTGATAAAAACTGGTTTCCTTTATAATCAGATATAATTGGAAATGTTAGTTATATCACCAAGGCTTTGGTTATAATAGCATTTTTGGGAATGGTCATAGAATCAGATATGACCTTGATGTTTTGAAAAACTGAGATTTACTTTCATGGAGACAAGAAAGCCTCTCAGAAGGAACTGATCCATACTTGGTTTTAAGGGTTTCCTAGCTTTATAAAAATAAGCTCAAGAACCTAAAAAACATTCTGGGTATCTCAAGAAGAGCGATATTCACCCAAATCTATATTTTTTTTCATGCTGGTGTTTGAACTCAGGGGCACTCAACCTCTGAGCCACATCCAAAGTCTTACTTTGTATTTTATTTAGAGAAAGGGTCTCACTGAGTTGCTTAGTACCTTGGTTTTGCAGAGACTGGCTTTTGAGATCCTCCTGCCTCAGCCTCCCGAGCTGCTGGGATTACAAGCATGCCAAATCTATAGGTATTGCAGGAAAATCTGATAATGAGTCTTTGACTTGTCTTTCTGGCATGGAGAAAGCTTTTGAAATTCTAATTTGAAAGACCTTATTAAAAATTCCAGCAAAGCAAACTTGAGTTTATATCAATAACAATTTTTGTTGCACTTACACAAATTAGAGGTTAAGTTTAATGAAATGAGATCTACCTTGTAAATTGGTCTCACTATGAGTATCTTGGGTGAATTGGGGATGGGAGTTATAAAGACAGAAAAAAAATGTGTTTCAGTAAAAAACTATAGCCTATGCTTTACTGCTCTTAAAAATCCTAAAACTGGGGCAATCCAAGATGGGGGACTAGAGGGAAGCTGCGTTCCTTGTCGCTCTATAACTCCAGTTTCAAGCAGAGGATATCTGTTTCTTGGTGAGGCAGTTTTTTGTTTACCTCATTTGTCTGCTGTGATCACCTGCAGTCTGCCAGCATATTGACGTCTTTTTTGAGTGCATACTGCTCACTGTCAGGTGCCTATCATCTGCCATTTGCCTGCCTCTCGCCTGTCCATTGCCTGCCTTACACCTATCCATCACCCACTGCATGAGGTTCACCCCCGATCCTCCAACAACAGTCAGTAAACTGATCACCAATCGCCAGTGGAGCACCAGCTGCCTGCTGTTGCCTGGAAGTTGACTGTCACAGTACCTGCAGGTTTGAATACACGGGTCTGCCGACATTTGAGACAACAGCCAGGCCCCGTAGGACCCCTGGCCGGACTGACTGAGCCCCATCTCCAGGATCCCTCAGCCGACCCATCACTCCCTGCCTCTGGGGCCCTCACATTGCCTGACTGCTACCTGCCGCCAGGACCCCCAGACCAACTGACTGCGCCCTATCACCGGGACCCCAGACCAACTGATTGCATGCAGCGTCCAGGATTCCACAACCACACCAAACACACTCTACCTCCAAGACCCCTGCCTGACCAACCGCACCCCACCTCCAGGACCTCCAGCTGACCACGTCTACAACCTGAGCTGCAGCTCCCATTTGCCAACACATTTGGAAGCCAGAGTGGCCACCTCGGATAATCCTGGAAGCCATAGCTCTGATCTTTAGGTGGGGCAAATCCCATCCTGAGACACCTACTGGAGACTTGAAATTCATTGTCAGGTACCTCTCATGCATCAGGCTACTGAACACTGGGAGGTTTCATTACTATATGACTGTTACACTGTAGATTTTCTTTTTTCTTCTTATTGAAAAAATATGTTTTTATTTCTTTACTTTTCTCCCTTTTCCTTTTGTTTACCTGTTCCCTCAGAGTCTCTTTCTCCCTTTTTGCATGCTAACATCCAATTTCTTTTGATTACACTCGCACCCTTTCTATTATCTAGAACTTCTTTCTTTTCTTATCCCATTAACAGCTACATTCTACATCCCTCTGCATCCTCTTTGTCCTCCATTAGAAACTGCAGACCTTATTGCTAATCTGTTTGTTTTACTGAAGATAATATTTGAACTCATCTGTTTATTATGACAACATTGTTATTGTCCTCATAGGGGCTATTTGATCTAGGATTTCATAGTGTCTGATTTGGGCACTGCTAATATTGATCTCCGCTTAAAGAAAAGATTTTGGAAACCTATACAGCCACTATAAGCCTATAGGGGGAAATCTGCAATACCCCAGATCTGCACTGCTAGAGGGGAAGTTACATGAGCAACATGAAAAAACAAGGGAAGAAAATGATCCAAACAAATCTAGATTCTATATTAGTAGAATCCAATGACAGTATGTTAGAAGAAATGTCAGAAAAGGACTTCAGATTATACATGATTAAGATGGTTTGTGAAGCAAAGGATGAGATAAGAGAGCAAATGCAGGCAATGAATGATAATACCAATAAGCTGAAACAGCAAGTGCAGGAAGCAAAAGATCATTTCAACAAAGAGATAGAGATTCCCAAAAACCCAAATGGAAATCCTTGAAATGAAGGAAACAATAAATGAAATAAAAAACTCAATGGAAAACATCACCAAAAGACTAGACCACTTGGAAGACAGAACCTCAGAAAATGAAGACAAAATATTTAATCTTGAAAATAAAGTTACCCAAACAGAGAAGATAGTAAGAAATCATGACCAGAATTTCCAAGAACTATGGGACATCATGAAAAGACCAAATTTAAGAATTATCAGGATTGAGGAAGGCACAGAGATACAAACCAAATGAACAACCTAATTCAATGAAATAATATCAGAAAATTTCCCAACTCTGAAGAATGAAATGGAAAATCAAATACAAGAGACTTACAGGCACCAAATGTGCAAAATTGCAACAGATCCACACCTAGGCACATTATAATGAAAAATGCATAACATTCAAAATAAAGATAGGATTTTGAAGGCCGCGAGAGAAAAGCATCAGATTACATATAGGGGGAGACCAATATGGACAGCAGCTGACTTCTCAACCCAGACTCTAAAAGCTAGAAGGGCCTGGAACAACATATTTCAAGCTCTGAAAGAACATGGTTGCCAACCAAGCATTCTATACCCAGCAAAACTAACCTTCAGATTTGAAGATGAAATGAAATCCTTCCATGATACACAAAAGTTAAAAGAATTTACAAAAGAAAGCCTGCACTACAGAATGTTCTCAACAAAATATTCCATGAGTAGGAAATGAAAAACAACAATGTAGGTCAGCAAAGGGAGGAACTGCCTCAGAGAAAAACCACTCAAAGGAGATACCAAGCCAAGTTAAGAAACAAAAATAAGCCCAAATGACTGGGAATACAAATCATATCTCAATAATAATCCTGAACATTAATGGCCTAAACTCATCAACCAAAAGACATAGACTGGCAGAATGGATTAAAAAGAAAGACCTAACAATATGCTGCTTGCAAGAGATTTATCTTATTGAAAAAGACATCCACAGACTAAAGGTGAAAGGATGGGAAGAAACCTACCATACACGTGGACTCAGTAAAAAAGTGGTTATTTCCATCCTTATATCAGATAAAGTGAACTTCAAGCCAAAATTAGTCAGAAGGGATAAAGAAGGACATTTCATACTGCTTAAGGGAACCATAAATCAGGAAGACATAACAATAGTAAATATTTATGCCCCAAACAATGGTGTATCCCTGAACAACAAACAAATCCTTCTCAATTTCAGGAATCAAATAGACCACAACACAATAATTCTGGGTGACTTTAACACACTGCTGACACCACTAGATAGATCTTCCAAACAAAAACCAACCAAGGAAATCATAGAACTCAATAACATAATCAATAACCTAGACTTAACAGACATATATAGAATATCCATCCATCAACAAGTGGATTCACTTTCTTCTCAGCAGCACATGGAACCTTCTTGAAAATAGACCATATGTTATGCCACAAAGCAGCCCCTAGGAAATGCAAAAAAATTGAGATACTGCCTTGTGTTCTATCAGATCATAATGGACTGAGTAGAAATTAATGACAAAATAAAAATCAAAAATTACTCCAACATCTGGAGACTAATTAATATGCTATTGAATGAAACATGGATAATGGAAAACATCAGGAAGGAGATAAAAAAATTCTTAGAGATAAGTGAGAATGACGATACAACATATCAAAATCTCTGGGACACTATGAAAGCGGTACTAAGAGGAAAATTCATTGCATGGAGCACATTCCAGAAAAGAATGAAAAGTCAACAACTAAATGACCTAACATTACAGCTCAAAGCCCTAGAAAAAGAAGAACAGAATAACAGCAAAAGTAGTAGAAGACAGGAAATAATTAAAATCAGAGCTGAAATCAATGAAATTGAAACAAAAGAAACAATTCAAAAAATTGACAAAACAAAAAGTTGGTTCTTTGAGAAAGTAAACAAAATAGACAAACCCTTAGCCACACTAACAAAGAGATGGAGAGAGAAGACTCAAATTACTAAACTTCATGATGAAAAAGGAAATATCATGACAGACACCACTAAGATACATAACAGAATGAGAAGCTACTTTGAAAATCTGTATTCCAACAAATAGAAACTACTGAAGACATTGACAAATTTCTAGAGACATACACTCCTCTGAAACTGAACCAGGAGGACATACACAATTTAAACAGATTAAGCAATGAAATAGAAGAAGTCATTAAAAACCTACCATCCAAGAAAAACCCAGGACCAGACGCATTCTCAGCCAAGTTCTACAAGACCTTCAAAGAAGAACTCATTCCAATACTTCTCAAAGTATTCCAGGAAGTAGAAAAGGAGGGTACCTTACCGAGTTCATTCTATGAAGTTAATATCACCCTCATACCCAAACCAGGAAAAGACACATCAAGGAAAGAAAATTATAGACCAATATCCTTGATGAATATAGATGCAAAGATCCTTAAAAAAATATTGGCAAACTATATCCAAAAGCATATTAAGAAAATCATCACCACGATCAAGTGGGGTTCATCCCTGGAATGCAAGGATGGTTCAACATCCATAAATCAATAAACATAATCCATCATGTCAATAGACTTAAGGATAAGTATCATATGGTTATTTCAATTGACACAGAAAAAGCGTTCAACAAAATACAACACACCTTCATGCTCAAAACACTAGAAAAAATAGGGATAGTAGGAACATACCTGAACATTGTAAAGGCTATTTATGCTAAGCCCATGGCCAACATCATTCTTAATGGAGAAAAACTGAAACCATTCCCTTTAAAAACAGGAACAAGACAGGGATGTACTGTTCAACATTGTCCTCGGAATTCTAGCCAGAGCAATTAGGCAGACCAAAGAAATTAAAGGGATACGAATAGGAAAAGAGGAACTTAAGCTGTCGCTATTTGTGGATGACATGATTCTACATTTCGAGGGTCCAAAAACCTCCTCCAGAAAACTTCAAAATCTCATCAATGAATTCAGCAAAATAGCAGGCTATAAAATCAACACGCATAAATCTAATGCCTTTTTATACACAGTGATGAAATCTCTGAAAGGAAGATGAGGAAAACAACTCCATTTGCAATAGCCTCAAAAAAAAAAAAAAACTTAGGAATCAATCTAACCAAAGAGGTAAAAGATGTCTACAATGAAAACTACAAAACTTTAAAGAAAGAAATTGAGGAAGACCTTAGAAGATGGAGAGGTCTCCCATGTTCTTGGATAGGCAGAATTAATATTGTCAAAATGGCTGTACTACCAAAAGTGCTATACAGATTCAATGCAATTCCAATTAAAATCCCAATGATATACTTCACAGAAATAGAGCAAGCAATTATGAAATTCATCTGGAAGAATAAGAAACCCAGAATAGCTAAAGCAATCCTTAGGAGGAAGACTGAAACAGGGGGTATCGCAATACCAGAACTTCAACTATACTACAAAGCAATAGTAACAAAAACGGCATGGTATTGGCACCAAAATAGACAGGTAGATCAATGGTACAGAATAGAGGACATGGACACGAACCCAAATAAATACAATTTTCTCATACTAGACAAAGGTGACAAAAACATGCTATGGAGAAAAGATAGCCTCTTGAACAAATGGTGCTGGGAAAACTGGAAATCCATATGCAACAGAATGAAATTAAACCCCTATCTCTCACCCTGCACAAAACTCAACTCAAAATGAATCAAGGACCTTGGAATCAGACCAGAGGCCCTTCATCTTATAGAAGAAAAAGTAGGTCCAAATCTTCAACATGTCAACTTAGGATCAGACTTCCTTAACAGGACTCCCATAGCACAAGAAAGAAAAGCAAGAATCAATAAGTGGGATAGATTCAAACTAAAAAGCTTTCTCTCATTGAAGGAAACTATCAGCAATGTGAAAAGGGAACCTACAGAGTGGGAGAAAATCTTTGCCACTCATACTTCAGAAAAAGCACTAATTTCCAGAATATACGAAGAACTCAAAAAACTCCACACCAAGAATACAAATAACCCAATCAACAAATGGGCTAAGGAAATGAACAGACACTTCACAGAAGAAGATCTACAAGCAATCAACAGATACATGAAAAAATGTTCAACATCTCTAGTAATAAGAGAAATTCAAATCAAAACTACCCTAAGTTTCCATCTCACCCCAATTAGAATGGCAATTATCAAGAATACAAGCAACAATAGGTGTTGGTGAGGATGTGGGGAAAAAGGAACACTCATACATTGCCGGTGGGGTTGCAAATTAGTGCAGCCACTCTGGAAAGCAGTATGGAGATTCCTCAGAGAGCTTGGAATGGAACCACCATTTGACCCAGCTATCCCACTCCTTGGCCTATACCCAAAGGACTTAAAATCAGCATACTGCAGAGATACAGCCACATCAATGTTCATAGCTGCTCAATTCACCATAGCCAGATTGTGGAACTAACCTAGATGTCCTTCAATTGATGAATGGATAAAGAAACTGTGGTATATATATACAATGGAATATTACTCAACTATAAAGAATAGTAAAATTATGGCATTTGCAGGCAAATGGATGAAATTGGAGAATAACATGCTAAGTGAGATAAGCCAATCTCCAAAAACCAAAGGACAAATGATCTTGCTGATAAGCGGATGATGACACATAATGGGGAGTGGGAGGGGGACAAGAATAGAGAAAGGAGGGACTGTATAGAGAGAAAAGAGGGGTGGGCATGGTGGGGGGAAGGAAAAATAACAGAATGAATCAAACACCATTACCCTATGTAAATGTATGGTTACACAAATGGTATGCCTTTACTTCATGTACAAACAGAAACAACATGTATCCCATTTGTTTACAATAAAAATAAATTTTTTTAAAAAGTCCTAAAACTGAATCTAGACAATTTGGAGTAAATTTCAGTTGACAACACTTATACCTACTTTTGAGTGGGGCACTAAGGCAGTTCACTGAAAATGTCCAAAGCCATAACCAGAGCCATTCAAACTACAAACTAGGAAAATAAGTTTAAGTCTAGATTCTTCCCAACTAACTGCCCACTGAACATGAAAACCAAGTTCAAAGTTTGTCATTGCCATTAAACTTTGGAGTTTGTTGTTGTTTATTTTACACTCATTTGGTTCATGGATCCTTGTCTAAGCAACCTACCCTAGTACCTCAGCATTATCCTCATGGTTCTCCTCCTTGAATCTCTCTCATCTGATGTATTTTCTCAAGTATTTTAAATGAATGTTTCAGCATACCAGATGGTCTCACTATGATTAGAGAGACACAATGAGGTGAACAATGAAAAGAATATTTCTTACACAAGCCTAGTGCCATGCATTTTGAATTCCATGCTGAGATAAAGACAAGCCATCCCCGATGGTGATGGGGAATGAACAGCACTTATTCTCAAGTTTTAGTCAATTCCTCATGAATAAGGGACTCTCAGAAGGAAGTCATTCTTTAAAAGCATCTTATTTAAGGTCATTGAAATAGAGTTTCTCTAGCTAACATAAATTTCTATATAAGAAAACCAAAGCCCAATGTAAACAACAAAAGAAGTTAGTGATTTACAATCAGAAACTTCTAACTAACCTCTAGCTAGGGTGCTTGCATTCTAATTACTCAATCATGTTTTCTTCGTTTCATTTCCCCCACCTCCAGCCTACAGAGCTCCCTGCCCACACTATTGTAACAGAGTCTCTGAACCTCTTCTGATTCTAAGTGCTGCCCAATGCAAGGATCATTCTTCACTCAAAAAACTGTTAAACTTATTTTTTATGAAGTTATTTCTTTTAAAACTACTTGTTGATATTAGTTTAGAATATTTCAGATTGAGCAGTAGAAATTATTACACCAAGTGCTTTATAAAAAGGAAAAAAGAATGGTCTTAAGGCACATTGCCCAAAGGTTTATGATGTGATCAAAACTTCTGAATTATTTTTCTGTGATTTTCTCATGCTGGTTACCCTCAGGTAGCAAGCCTGACCACAGCAGTTCCAGACCACTTACCCTCAGCAACACCAAGCCATGGATGAGAAGGATCCTGTGTCCCAGCTTATGCCCCAGCCTTCCCTACAGCAACCCAGAATACACTTACAGAACCACTATAGAGCAAGGACCACCCTCAGAATACAAAGATACTTGAGTTACCTGAAATTAAGTTGGGACCCACACTAAAATCTAGAGTGAGGTCACTGTTTTTCAAACCACAGAGGGGGCAGGAGACTTTCTCATTAAATTTATAAAGTATCACAAGAAACTGTGGGAGAAAGGAGGTTGAGTAACCAGCAACAGAAGTGTTTAGAATCTGAGCATCAGTGATTGATGGCCTTTGTTATAGTTTGGATGTGAGGTGTCCCCCAAAATCTCATGTGTGAAACACTTCAAGAAAGTTGAGAAGAGAAATGATTGGGTTATTACAGCCTTAACCAAATAACTGAATTAATCCCTCTAATGGACTTAACTGAGTGACAACTGAAGGAATGTAAACTGTGACTAGAGGAGGTGGGCACTGGGAGCATGGATTTTGGGGTGCTGGTTTTTCAGGATTGCAGGATGCTTTTTTGTACTTTTGTATCTAGTAAGTGGAGTCTCTCTCTCTGCTTCCTGATCATCATGTGAGCTGCTTCCCTCTGCCACACTCTTTCACCATAGTATCCTACCTCACCTGAGCCTGGAAGAATGGAACCAGCTATCTATGAACTGAGACTTCTGAAAACATGAGCCCCCAAATGAACTTTTCCTCCTCTACAATTGTGTTAGTCAGATTTTTAGTCTCAGCACCAAAAAATGCTGATTAAAACAGAAATTGGTTCCAGGAGTGGAGTCATTGTGTGGTTCAGAAGTTTTTGGAGCTTATTGGAATTTGTTGAGATGAGTAGAACAGTGCAAGTTGGAAATGCATTAGATTATTGTAAATGAAGCTTAATGGTCAATTCTGGTGGGAGCTCAGAAGATCAGAATGCCAATAGGATCCCAGGCAGTGAAGACCAGGCTCAAGGGGGTTTAGATGAAAAGGAGGACATTATTGGTACTTGGACTAAAGGTCATTCATGTTATGCTCTGACTGAGTTGTCTGCATTTTGCCTGAGACTTTCTGTGAGGCTGATTTTAGAAGTCATGGACTTCTTAATCTGGTGGAAGTAATTTCTAGGCAGTATAGCATTCAGGAAGTGGCACAGGTAGCGGTGGTGGCTTTTAGCAAAGTTTATTGTGATACTCAGGAGCAGAAAGATTTGAAAAACTCGGACTTGAAAGGTGAGAGTAAAACTGAGGCTAAGGAAATTGCTGTTGTTAAAGATATTACCCCCCACTAAAGAAATGCTAAATACTTTGCCCAGAGACAATAAGAAAGATGGCTTGAGGGCATCTCAGATATTGGCAAGATCAAATCTATCTCAGACTCAAGGAAGTAAAAGTGAAAATTCTCTTGAGATGAGACCAGTGAAGTACCCTTCCTGCATAACGGGGGACCTAGGAAGTTTCTTCAGCATGCTCAATCACCCAGACACTCAGAGGCTACTGCAGCAATGGTCCCCGGAGGCTTGGCTACCACTTGTAATGGCGGCAGAACTTGGCATCAACCATGTGGAGCTGGTTCTGCAGGAACACAGGATGATAGAGTTAGGGGTTCATGGAGGCTTCCACCAAGATTTCAAAGGAAGACCTTAGAAGCTAGGCAAAGTGTAGCAGGGTCTGAGTCCCTGCAGGCACCTTCTGAGATGGCAATGCATGGAGATATGAGGAGAAAGACAAAGCTGTAGTGGAGAACCACAAGATTAAGAAGTGCCAGTAACATGAAACATCATCCTAGGAAAGCTGCAGGAATTGAGCAGAGACAAGTCAATAGAAAGGCCACAGGGACTTCAATCAATAAGAATACAAATCCTTTGAACAGAACATGTGCCCCAGATCCCGGACAGGAAGCTAGAAGACTTGTTCACCCAGCTGGATTTCAGTCTTGCTTTGGTCCTGTCTCTTCTTTTTATACCCCTATTTTTGTGAATGGAAATGTTTTTTCTGTACCTTTGTATATTGGATGCTTGTAAATAGCTTTTGATTTTTGCAGGAACTCACAATGCAAGTTTACCCTGAGTCTCAGAGAAGACTTTGGACTTCAACTTTTGGGCAGTCCTTCAACAGTTGAGACAGGGGACTCTTGGAAATGGACAAAATGTATTTTTCATTGTCCGATGGTCATGAGCTTTGGAGGGCTGAGGGAGGAATGTTATGGTTTGGATGTGAGGTTCCCCCCAGATCTCATGTGTGACACAATTCAAAAAGGTTTAGAGGAGAAATGATTATATTATGAGAGTCTTAACCCAATTGGTGAATTAATCCCCTCATGGGATTAACTGGTAGCTGAAGGCAGGTAGGATGTGGCTGGAGGAGTTGGATCAATGGGAGGGTGCCTTTGGGGTGTGTATGTGGTGAACTGAGCTTAGTCTCTCTGCTGCCTGATCATCATGTGAGCTGCTTCTCTCTACCACACTATTCCACCATGATGTCCTGCCTCATATTGGTCCCAGAGGAATGGATCCTGCTGTCTATGGACTGAGACCTCCAAAACTGTGAAGCCCCAAATAAAATTTCCCTCCTCTATGATTGTGTTAATGGAATCTTTAAGTCACAGCAGTGAAAATGCTGACTAAAACAGCCTTGTTGCTCTCCATGGGATTCATGTTGTGGTTAAAATCTTCCATATAAGAAGTCCTTAACGTAGCATTTGGCTTTTAACACTAACATGTAGCTTATGTTAAATCTTTCTGTGCTGTCCTTGTAATTGTTATAAATAATGGTGCATTTTTTATAAACTTGAATTAATATAAAAATGCCTCCCTGCCCTTTAATTGTCCCTAACTAGAATATAAGTACACTGACTGACTGTACTAAGGGACAGTATATGATAGAACACCTTCATCACTCAGGTCTTTCTACCTATCAAATTTCCTGTTGTTCTGTGCTAATCAGAAATAAATTAACCATATTGGGGATGACATGACCACAGGCATACCCTCTATAGTAGGACCTTGTCATTTCTACTTTCTTCAGAAAGCAGAAAGCAATAGCAGGAGTGCATTCGGGAGCTAGCAAATGATTCCATCTTGATCCAAGTTTTTGATCTCTGTAAGTGATACACCCAGCCTTGCCAATGGCCAAGGTACTTTTGTATCCAGAACCTTCTCTGAAGGCTCATGAGCACTGTGAGAATATTAGGAACACATACAGCCATTACACACTTTCATCTGCTACTTGCAGCATTATAAGAAACCCAATACTTGCATTTTGGGAATACAGTAGGATATAATGGAATACTTTGTAAACAGGCAATCATATACTATAGAATGTCGAAAGAAAATAAGTTTATTACCCAGGAGTTAAATTTTAAATTTGGGTTATTGTTGCATTGCAAACATCTTCCTTGGGTCATTAATAATCTACAATAATTTATAAGATAATTTTTTCTGTCAGCAGTTTCTAATACCTAATGTCTCAGTCCACTTTCCTTTCCTTTCAATGAAGCATGATCAACATACAAGAACATTGCATCTTGGATAGCTAAAGCAAAGGCTAAGCTTTAATCAAAGTAATATAAATAGAAAAATTACAGCACATGACAGGAAACTGATAGTTATCCATCGAGGATGAATGAAGGAATGAACTTTCATTGCTTTATAAAGATTAGTAATTTTCTAAATTGCAAATTAAAAAATCATCAAATGTGTTTTGACTAAAAGTATTAAAACGTGGATATTTTGATCTGAGTTTTGATCTGTAAACAATTACTCTTCATTCTCCTTTGAAATAAAATCATGTGTTAATATTTTATATTGTGAGACATACCATGTAAATAAGAATATACCAAATGTAAACCTGTACTTTAAAGTGTCAGACTGAAATAAAACAGAAAGAGACAGGGTACCCAAAGAAGAGGTTTACTCAAGAATAGAAGATTACAATCTGAATATGCTTCCCTTTGCAGACTATAGGCACATCCAAAGGGGAAGCTTTTAAAGCAGAAAGGAGAAGTTCACTAAACACTGAGAACATTGGTGTTAGCTCATTGATGGACATAGCTGAGTGCCCCTATACCCGTGTCTTATCAGGAATCCTACATTTGTGAGGAGTTCCTTATATGGTTCTCATCATGAACATGCATACAAGGATTTCTTGAAATCAGTCCTATCACAGGAATATGTGCATGAGTGTTCCTTGTTCATGGCCTCCAGGCTTTATTTTGATAGGGTTTGACATAAGTGACTCCATTTTTGTTTTGATAACTCTGCAGACAAATAATAATAAAATGAACACACATGCACTCAGGACTAAGAATAATATATAAAACACTAGCAATATCTTTAAATCACCCATCTGGTCCTTATGTAATCTTTCTCCTCATGAGACTTTCTAAAATATTGTTTATCATTCAAAAATTTTCTTTCTGATCTCACCATTCCCAAATAATGTTATTTAATTTGAATTCTATGTGGATGAATCATATTGTAATCCTCTGACCTGACCAGTCTCATGACTCATGTTGTGTTTTTGAAATTCATCCACATCAATATGCATAGTTTTAATGAATTTATTTGAACTGCTCTATAGTATTCTACTAAATATGGCGGAGATCAACACTATCCATTCTCTAGTCAATGAACATTAATCGCTTTTATGTTTTCACTGTTGCAAATAATTCTGTCATGAAGATTTCACATAGTTTAAGTGCTCATGTGCAAGACTTTCTGCAAGGTATTGAAGTGCAATAAGAAATGCATTTTGTTCTTGTCTCAGTTTCTGGTACAGAGCTCCTAAAACACTTGGAGTTTGTGGAATGACAGAAAGATGTCTTTTGTCACTCAAAATGTATCCCATTTGATCACACCAGACTTTGTGTTAATGAGGTGATGTAAGGTGAGGCCCCTACATAGACTCAGGGTGGGGCTGCTCACCAAAAAGCCAAAGTGATTAGAGGGTTGAAACTACCAGCTCCTCCCACTGTCTTCCAGAAAGGAGAGAAAATGGCTACAGATTAAGCTCTTTATTAAAAATTCCTGAAATTTTCCATGAACTTTGGGCTCATTAACACATCAAAATGCTGAGAGAAAGATGGGCATGGGGAGGGCATAGAAACTTGCTGTCTTCTCTTTCTCTGTCTCTACACACACACACACACACACACACACACACACACACACACATTTTCCCCACCCATTTTTTTCCTTTTGGCTACTCCTGAGTTATATCTTTTATAAGAAACTGGTAAACACAAAGAGTTCCCCTGAATTTTTAAGCTGTTCTAGCAAATTATCAAAACTGAAGAAAGACTAGTAATAACTTCTGATTTACAGACAGGCAGTTAAAAGTCTGAGAGGCACAGCCTTGTGATCAGCATCTAAAGTCAGAGTGGTCTTGTCATTGGAGAAGAGGCTGTCTCCCAAAAAGGGTCTGAGAAATTCCCAGAGGAAAGGGGAAACAGCTCAGGACCAGAGTGGTTCTTGGCATACTTGATGGAAAAGAATTTCAGCACGAGTCAGTCAAAGGCATAGACAGGGGTTTATTTAGGAAGATAGATACACATTCAAGGGAGAATGTGGGCTGTCTTGAGAGTGGGAAGCAGCCCTGACTTTTGCTGGGAGCCCAATATTTATAGAAGAACTCTATTAGGGGCTGGACTGGAGGTGGAGCCAGGGTGGAGCTACACAGTTTTGCACCAGTTTTCTCTGCTCTTATGTATTTTCCTCATTTTAGAAGGGCATGTGCCAAGGGCACATTGCTCAAAATTTACAAGTGTGCTTTCTGCATCTCAATGACTTGTGAATGTTTCCTTTAAGATTCAGTATTTCTATCTCTTTATCCTAAATCCCTATCTCAGTCTTATGGGACTGAGCCCTTTAACTTTGTGGGACCTGATATTAATGCCAGACAGTGTCAGATTTGGATTCAATTGTAGATCACCCAACTGATATCTGGAGAGTCAAAGAACTGCTTGATGGATTGTGCAGGGAGTGCATATTTGCTGTGTCAAAGTTTTGTGTGTATATAGACAAATGGTACTTTTCACAAGAATATACCTAGAGGTTGTTAGGTCATAGAATATGTATTTACATTTTTTGTGTAATACCTAGATATTTTCTTCAAATGGATATCACCTGCAGTGATAAAGAATTCTTGTTGCTCCAAATCTTCCCCATAAATCTTACTATCAAATTTTCACTTTTGTCTAATCTGATGATAGTGAGATGTTATTTTATTATGGTTTTAGTTTAACTTCTCTTAAACATATTGAGCATAATTTTGTACATTTATAGGCCATCACTGTAGTCTCTTAAGTGAAATACCTGCTTGTTTAAGTTTTCTACTGCTGTGGTAAGTACCACAAAGGCAGTAGCTTTCATGTACAAATTCAGGTTACAAGTTGGAAATGTTGTCTGATATGTAAGAGTTAATATATACATAGATAGATATCAATCTATACATATGGTCTTTGCCATATATATGTGTGTGTATTCGTATATATATATATATATATGATCTTTGCCTCTCTCTCCTTGCACACAGCTTCTGAAACCCTTGGAATGTCTGTTGTTTCAAATGCCTTTTTAGTGTGCTAATGAAATGACAGCTGGGGCACATGCATAACCTCAGGATGGAGGCTGATTGCCAGAAATCCAACCCTGTGAAGAGAGACTTTGGAGTTTGAGCCTCGCCACTCAACTCTGGGGAGGGGAGAGGTACTAAGGCTGAATTAATTACCAGTAGCCAATGATTTAGAGCAGTGACCTAGCTCTTAATCATGCCTGTGTACTGAAGCCTTCATAAAAACCTCAAAAGCAAAGGTTTCAGGGAGCTTCCAGGTTGTTGAGTGCACGAAGGGCGTGGGAGGGTGAAGGAACCTGGGTGGGCTTGAGGCTGCAGTACCTTGTCTTGTGGGTCTCTTCCAGCTAGCTTTTCATTTGTAACCTTTTACCACATGTGGGCAAATGTAAGGACAGTGTTTGCCTGAGCTCTGTGAGCCATTCTAGAAAACAATCAAAACTGAGGAGGGAGTCAGAAGAATCTCTAATTTATAGTTCGTCAGTCAAAGTCAGGTAAAACTAACCTGGGACTGTTGATCAATGACTGATGTGTGGAGTGGTCTTGTGGGATTGAACCCATGACCTGTGAGATCCATACCAACTCTAGTTAGTGTTAGAATTAAACTGAATTGTAGGACACCCAACGTAGTTGGAAGGTTGGAGAATTGATTGGTGTAAGAAGTTTCTACTGATACTGGAGACTAAAAGTATACTGTGTTGAGAGTAGAATAGGAGAAAAAAGTGTATGTATGTGTGTGTTTTCTTTATATTAAAAAAGACTGAATTCGAGATAACAGCAGGACCTATATTCGTTTAAAAACTCTGTGGCTTAACATATGACCCTACCCTTTCTGGTTTCTAGGATAGACATTAAACTGCAGAATTCTCATATAATCTACTAAGAATTTTATTTTATGTATTATTTTTATTACTATCTTAATAATACTTTTTTTTAACCTTTAAATCTATTTTGTCTGCTATTAACATAGCAAACTCCCTTGTTGTCATTAACATTTACTTTATATACCTTTTTCTAAACTCTGCTGTCAACCTTCCTGTGTTTCAATGCATTAGATGAATTTTATTTTAATTACATGTTGGTGTGTTTATTTATTTTTTTATCCACTCAACATTCTTTGTAATTTTAACTGGAGAATTTAGGCCATTTAAATTTATTGTTGATTATATATTTCAATTTATATCTAGAACTTAATTTTGTGTTATCCGCTAGTTTCTGTGTGTGTGTGTGTGTGTGTGTGTGTGCGTGCAAATGTGTTGTATTTTCTTTCCTTCTGGTTAGTTGACATGTTTCTTTTTCAATCTGTGTCAGTAAGCTTCTCATCACATCAAAACACCTGACACAAGCTATTTGTGAAGAAAAAATGGTTTCTTTAGATTGGACTGCATGAAATGACAATGGAAAGAATAGCAGGAGTGTGTTGGGGAGCTAGAAAATGGTTATATCTGGACCTAGAAGCACAGAAAGAAGTGGATTGTACAATCCTTTTAGAGGGCATGCTCCCAGTGGCCTAGGACCCATCTCTTAAAGGTTTTATCACCTTCCAGTAGTGTCATCCTATGGGTCAGGTCTTCAATCACAATGGACTTTTGATGAACACTCAAACCACACCTAAACCATAGCATTCTACATTGGACATTTGAGGGTTTATGCCAATTTAGTCAGCCTTTCATCACCGTGACCAAAAGACCAATTAGTGGAAAGAAAGTTTATTTGGGGGTTCATGGTTTCAGAGGTCTCAGTCTAGAGGTGGCCAGCTTCATTTCTCTGGGCCCAAGGTGTGGCAGAACATCATGGTGGAAGACTGTGGTAGAGGAAAGTGTCTCAGGATATGATCACTGGGAAGCACATAGTCTTTAAAGTAAATTTTTATTATTACACCATTTTATATTTATAAAGACATTACAGGCAGTATATCACAGAATGTTCCTATATAGCCCTTACCCAGTTTTTCAATATTCACATTTTATATTACCACAGTACTTTTATCAAAACTAAGACATTGGTGCATTACTATTATATAAACTCCAGACTATTTAGATTTTATTGTGTTCTTTTATGGTTTAGATATTAGGAGTACCCCAAAAGCTCATCAGTAAGATAATGCAAGAAGGTTTATAGGTGAAATGATTTGGTTATGAGAGCCTTAACTCAGTATATTAATCTCCTTACAGGGATTAACTGAGAGATAACTGTAAGTTGGTAGAGTGTGGCTGGAGGAGGTGGGTCTTTGGGGGTGTGCCTTTGGAGTAAATATTTGATGAGATGAGCTTAGTCTCTCTCTGCTTCTTGACCATCATGTGAGCCTCTTCCCTCTGCCATGCTCTTCACCTTGATGTTCTGCAGCACCTCAAACTGGGAGGAATGGAGCCAGTTGTCTATGGACTGAAGTCTCTGAAATTGTGAGCCCCCAAATAAACTTTTCCTCCTCTAAAATTGTTATCAGGTCTTTTAGTCACAATAGCAAAAAAAAAAGTGTCTATATGTTTCAGTATCCAATTCTAGTTACCATATTACATTTAGATCCTGCTTCTTTTACATAACAAAGCCTAAATTATGAGGTTTCATATCTACCTCTGAAATCACCCAAATAACTTTGAATATTTTAACTCTCATCACCCTCATTTCCATTTATATGTTATTATGGTACAGCATTTTAGTTCTAGCCTTTATTATGCTCACATATTAAATATTATTGCTGTCCTTGCTCTTATATACATTTTATGTTTATGAAGACTTACTCATATTTGACAGTGTATCTGTTCACCTTCGTATACTTATATCAAACATTCTACCTACAAACATCTTATTTTACTCAAAACCTACTTTCAGAATTTCTTCTAATGAATGACTTTCCATCAAAAGAATGGACCAACTTTTGTTCAGCCCTGAAATGTCTTTATCTTACCTTCATTGGTGAGTAATAGTTTTCCTCAAAACAAAATACTAAATTGGCAGTGATTTTCTCTTAGCATGTTGAAGATATCATTATGCTGTCTTCTAGACTCCATAATTGTTTTGGAGAAATTAGAAATCAGCATCATTTCTGTTTCTCTGTAGGTGGTCTGCTATTTTCTCTCTCATATTTTTTCATTTATTTTTTTTTTCTTTTTCTAAAATTTTTTTCTTTTTTTTTAGTTTACAGACTGCATTTTGTTTCATTATACACAAATGGGGTACAAATTTTCATTTCTATGGTTGTGCACAATGTAGATTCATACCATTCATGTAATCATACATGTACATCGGGTAATGTCTGTCCCATTCCACCATCTTTCATATCCCTGCCCCCTCCTCCCCTCATTTCCCTCTACATAATCTAAAGTTCGTCCATTCTTCTCTCACCCTCCATCTCCCACCCCCATATGTATCATCATCTACTTATCAGGGAAAACATTTGGCCTTTGATTTTTTGGGATTGGCTTATTTCACTTAGCATAATATTCTCCAGTTCCATCTATTTATCTGCAAATGCCATAATATTATTCTTCTTTATGGTCAAATAATATTCCATTGCATATATATACCACAGTTTCTTTATTCATTCATCTGTTAGAGGGGCATCTAGGTTGGTTCCATAATCTAGCTATTGTGAATTGAGCTGCTATAAATATTGATGTGGCTGTGTTACTGTAGCAATATGGAGATTCCTCAGAAAACTTGGAATAGACCCACATTTTGACCCAGTCATCCCACTTCTCTCTCTTTTAAATGTATGTTTTTGTTAATATTCAGTTATCCAGCTACTTCATAATGATGTGTTTGTATGTTAACTTATTTTTCATATTTACAATTCCCTATATTTGACAATTCATTCCTTTGAACAATTCTAGTAAATTCTCATCTACTATGTCTTACATAATGCCTTTTCCATTTCATTTTGATTAGTTACCACATATATTTAATATATTTATATATTACCACTCCAATCCACCCTAAGTATAAGAGTTAATCTTCTATCTTTCACCATTAATTTATTTCATTATATCTTTTTGGATCTGTATCTTGAATTTTTCCAGCTCTGTCTTCTGGTTCATTGAGTTTCTGTTCAACTGTGTCTAGTGTGCTATTTAATCTCTTCATGGAATTTTAAAATTTTGTACATATTTAATTTATAGATGTTCTATCTGATTCTTTTTGCAATGTATTATGTTGGTTCTTTAATAGTCTTTGGTTTTCTGACATTTTCAAACTTATTTTTAATTTATTTGGACATATTCTATAATTTCATAGTCCATATCCATTTACATTCAATTTCTGATAATACCAGAAGCCCTCAAGGGTCAATTTTAACATCTTTTGTCTAATTTGTTCTTATAATACCTTGTATTCTTTGTGATTTTTTTTTTTCTGTGAGTTGTCTACTTTCCTTGAAATTCTCTTTCAAGAAAAATTTGAGGCCTGGGTTGGAGTTATTTGTCTCCAGAGGGGATTTTTATTTTCATGTGTCACTAGCCTGGGGTTGCTTCCAAACATGGTCCAATTTAAATTTGCTGCTTAAGGTTTTTCAGATAGAAAGAATTAAGATGACATATCTTCATGAAGACTGAATTTAGTTACAAATTCTCAAGTGAGATTAACTTTTCCTCCATCCCATATCAAGGTAAAGATAGTTTTTTAAAATTTCTCATAGTAGGAATACAAAGAATATGATTATGTAATTCTTTGGGGTCTTAGTTTTACTTCTAAGTCTTCTTTTAGGTTAGGTTTTTATCTTATGGAGTTCTGAGTTTCTGTGTCTATCACCCTTGCTTGTATAGCCTTCCGAAGGAAAGCTCAAGGTCCCAACACAGGTACCCCTTGAATAAATGCCAACAACAATACATATTTGGCCCATAGCACTCCTATTTAATTATAGTTTTCTCTCTGTGTATTCTTCCTTTTTCATTAATGTGTCTGAAAAGCTTTTCAAAATATATTTTATTTGATTTGTTTTAATTGGGAGAGTCATCAAGGTATCTAATTTGCTATTTTGATGAAACCTGAAATCACTGGGGGTAAAAGCTTTAGATTTACTTTTAGAACCTGTTTTTGCTTCATGGGGAAGTTCCAAGGCTCCATTATGCAAGTCAGAGTAATATAATTCATGGAATTACCACTCCGATTTTATTTCCATTGTATATTGGGTATAAACTGATGCCTAATACACAACAACAAGCCAAGTAAAACACACACACACACACACACACACACACTGAGAAAAGATAAGTGAATAGACTAGAAAATTGAAGGAAACTTGGTCACTGATTCTTCACTAATCCTAGTGTAAGACCAGAACTCAAATTGATTCTGTGCATATCACTTGCCAACCACGAACTGTATGCAAATTCCCACAGCACGGACTGACACAAAGTGATTTGGAAGAGAATAATGAACACAAATTGAGAGTCAGGTGATATCGAATAGATATTATCAATAGTGTACTAGTTTAATTTGGTTTCCATTATATCCTGTACCTTTGGGCATTTATTATTGATCATTATTTATAAAATTACATAAATAATCTTTTAGTTTCATAAGTTTTCTGAACCAATGGCCAGACTTAACTCAAAAATTTTCTAACTCTTACTTATAAATATCAGTAGTTAAGAAGTTGCATCTCTTTTTTTGAATTCTTTAAAGCTAACCTCACTTGAGCAACTGCTGACAATCGTGAAATGTTTTCTTTCAAATGTAAGGATGCTACACCAAAATTAAGAACTGTTGCAGTTGCTCTTTTAACATGAAAGAAAATCAACACACTCTTAATGACCTACTTGTGATTCTGATCATAATGCTTGAGTGTATCGATAACTCTAGTTCTGTGTGAACTGTCTTGAATGGTCCTGAAAGAGAAATTTTGGTCTTCTTAAGAACAAATTTTTTTCATCTCCACAAACCCCTAACAACATTCCAGGATCTACTTCATTTTGCCTTGAAAAATCGATGTTACCAAGTGTCATTGGATATATAGATTTGTTTTAGAAATCAAGCAATGGCATATGTGAGTTCACCACACGACTCCCATACTAAACTTCAAAAATATCAGATGATTTAAAGAATAGAGTGAGTCTATTTATTGGTCTGCATTCTGGGCAAGAAAGAAAACTACGGAAGCAGCATCTATCACCATGTCACTAGGTACTTTATCTTGGCCAAGACATTTACTCTTATGGTGTTCTACGAAATGATGTAACTATAAACAGATTTCATATTTATAACTCCCAGTATATTCTGATTTGTTAGCTATTCAACCATTTTTCTCATGATTGGTGTTAGAACAAAGAAGACTTGCTGCTTAGTCACTTAATGGTTAAATGTTCTCCAGAATTGCCCATCTTACCTATAAAGCTGTTTTTAAAATGAGTTAGTTTTCTTTGGTTTATTTTTTCCCAGGATTCATTCAGAGAATTTGGAATAATTATTGGTAAACTGATTTATCATAGGTACAAAAAATAGAAATATTCTTACAGTTAATATTACTAGTATAACAAATCAGTGAGTATTTATTTGATTTATTATATTTAAGCCAAAATGGATTCAATATCTAATATTAAATAAATCTGCATTTTATTAATTTTTTTCTGTAATCTTAACAATATTTAGTATATTTATCCTCTACCAGGTGAGAGGACAGCAGAGTTTTAAGAAATTTATTCAGTGGTGAGAAGGGCAGGCAAGAAACCAAGAATGACTTGGAGATTTGGGCCCAAGTGACAAAGAGATCAAAGAGAGATATTAATAGAAGTAGAAAGTCAAGATAAGAAAGTGAGTCTAGAGAGAAAGGGAAGAGGAGAAATTGATTTTTTTTTTGTCATATTGATTTTGAATTAGAAATGCAAAGTGAAGGGAATCAGAGATCTAAATGTAAAAAAAAAAAAAAAAGAAACAAAAATGTACTGGTAAATAACATAGGTAATTTAAAGCCCAGGAGCAATTGAAAATATTGATAAATCAGAGTATATAGCTATGACATTTTTTTAATGACAAGAAACACCATAAGCAATGTCTCAAGACAAAAGACAGATTACATGCATTTTGGCAACTTATTAGAAATGTGCTAAATACATGAATAACTCCTAAACATTAAAATTTTTTTAAAGCAACACATATAAAATATATGCATAAGCCTGTATTTTTATGGAAAAATCAATTCCAATGACCAAGAACTTTAGTAAAAATCATGTCATCTCCTGTATAAATTGGAAGTATTAAGCTGATTCATTACTTTGTGCTCTTTGCTAGTGGTGTAGTGGAGAAAGTTTCTCTTAGCTGTTTTCATTGAAAATATAGAAGCAATGACCCTATAAAAGGACTAATTCCAGTACCCACATTATCGACGCTAAATATCCCTTCTCTCACAGGAATCCAGGGCTCCTTAGTAAAACATTGTTCTAGGTTTGGAGCAGGAAACATTTGACTAATCTATCATACTAGATAGCAAGAAAGTTAACAACAAATAGAATCATCTCAAAGGGACACTTAAATGTTTATTTCAAGGGGACCCCTACAGTCAAATTTGTAATAATATGAGCAGCAAAAAGAATCATAAATGCAAAAAGAAACTAAAGATATCAGAATTTTTTTAAAAAATCATGACATTATAATGAAATGGATCCTATCAAAAAATAAAACAAAGCAAAGGCTAGAGATGCAGCTCTGTTGGTAGAGAGCTTGCCTGGCACGTGAGAAGTCATGAGTTAAATCCCCAGCAAAATAAATGAATGTATCTAGATAGATAGGTAGGTAGGTAGGTAGGTAGATAGGTAGAACAAAATTTTCTAAAATGCTCATTACCTTTAGTTGCTAAGACATCAACTAATTACTCTGAAAATTCATAAATTAATGGAATAAGTAACATATGTATACTATCTTTCATTGTGAATTATATTTTGGAGCAACTAAATAGCCATTATAGGAAATTCCCTCTGAATAAAAGAGATAAAATTATATAATTAGGATTTTCCAGCTCCAAATGAAACAGTAGATATAGACAAGGATCATCAAAGATGTTAAAATCATTAGGTTGATGGGGAACTTGACAATGAATTTATCAGCTTAATATCAATAGAACCCAGAGATAAATAATAGCAATAATAACATAGACAAGACATGATGTGCCTAATTAGGTGGTTTCTTAGAAAACACAGTCTTATCTGCTTATGAGAAATTCTTTCCTAGAAATGGAATCTGGATCCGGTTGGTGTGCACAACAAAAGGTTGGCAAATTGCTGGCCATTTTTAAGTGAGGCAATGGGAACATGGTATCCATTGTATCATTCTCTCTGTTTTGTGCACATATGAAAATTTTCATTAAAATTTAGTTTTCTAAAAAGAAAATGTAGAGTAATATATTGAATAAAAGCTTAAAGCTGGGAAATATATATGGAAGCTACCTCCATAGAAGTTAAGCAAAGAGATGTCATGAGCTCAGAGGTTCTTTAAAAAGGGCAAGAAAAGAGAGAAGAGAGTCAAAGAAAAAAACCGCAGGGAAGATTCCTGTTGGGACAACAGGAGCCACTGAAGGGAGCCCAGGTGTATTCGAAAGGGAGAGGCCACCAAGAGGAAGGTGCATTACAGGCCCTAGAGGAAAGGGAACAAACCTAACTTGAGACAAAAGAAAAGCAAGAATGGTTGTCCATGTTAAAAGTGGGCATTTTAAAATAAATATATTGGGAAAAGAAGGCCCTTGGATTTGGAGGAACTTGTGGTTCTAAGTCAACAGGAATCAGGAGCAATGCCTGAGATTGATGGTCCCAATGAGCTCTTTCCTAACTCATCAAACATTTTTCATTGTGTGTCTGTCTGGAACCAAGAAATGGGCAGCTTCTCAGAGACCAACGACGGGTGGGTATAAATATTCAGAAGATGAGACTAGTTTCATTTGACAGGAGAAAGGCCACATCATTGGCATAGAAATCCCCTTAATGGAGTTTTTATCTCTGGTAAGCAGATCCAGAAACTAAAAAACCTGCCAGAAGAGGAAAGGTTGATGGTTTAAAAATATCTCGATTGGAAAATAATATCCTGCACTGAGAAAATACCATCTTACATTATTCTTTACTCTGAGATCTACAATTACTACCCACTGCCTTCCCTAATTCTGAGTCTTAACACCTGGAGAATTCAATGTCTTTCTCCCAGTTCTTGAAGGATTTTGAATTTGGGTAACCCTTGGATACAGATACTACAGCAGTGGGTTTGTGGTAAAGAATTTTAAAAATATAATTCTCCTCCTTGTCTCGTCTGATTTCTCTTGAAGCCAGGTGCTATTTCCCCAACGTTCCATTTATATTATGCCGTTTGCCCAGTTTCTCAGGAATAAAATCCCGGCTTCTTACTGCTTAAACCTAAAGAAAAATTAATTTCCAACATATTGTCATGTGTACTACATCTGGGAAGGCAAGCTATTTGTGGCCACAGGGAAATTTTGGCAGAATTTTTACAACCACACCATTAGTGCCAGCAAATGAGGGAAGCGTATGTATTGATAATTAGAGAAATCTCATTTGGGATGACATCATCGGCATATGAGCTGAAGTGCATACTCCTTCAAGATGAAGCCAAATACTACATTTCTGGCAGCAACCTGACTTATAAGGAATCCAAAGTAATGTTGCCTCAAAATCTGGGAAAAAAATTCCAAAAGTTGGCACGCAGGGTAGATCCATTAGTTCTCAGCTTTGCCCACATCCTTGGCAACTCCACCCAGAATAGATGTGTTTTGAGATGTCACCCAAGAACTTGACCTACTGGAAAGGATGTGATTTTTTTCCCTATATTTTAGGATGTGTTTGTGGGTTTAGAGTGAGGGTGAGGTAGATCGTAAAAATGAGGAAAACCCCTAAAGATAAAAATATACCTCAGTAGGTAATAATAATGAATTCAATAAGATTAGTATTCCATAGTTAATGGGAGGACTAATTTAGCACAATAGAGTGAACCTTTTAATGTTACCAGTTTTCTCATGTATTGATCACAGACCAAATGTTTAGAAACTGACTACTTTTAAAATGAGAATGTCCTCAGGCCATAGCAGTTTCTGTATAAAAATTCAGTGAACTGGTCCAGTCCATCATTCAAATTAATAAGTGCCTTTGATGCTTGTAGTCTCATGGAAAGGCGAGTAACGTATATGAGAAGAACACTGGATTAGTCAAAAGACCTGAGTTCTTACTACCTGTGCTTTTAAGCCAGAGACAGTAAACCTCCAGACACCCCTGTTACCTCTAAAAGTGGAAAATGTGACCTTCTAACAGGATGACATTATTGAAGGCATGAAAGTACTCCATGCTGTTCTAAACCAATTATTGACCAGAAATTTAGTCTTGGGAATATTTTCTTTCCCTTCAAAAGATGTTCAGTTTTTTTTTTAAAGTTTGCTATAATTAGTTACACATGACAGTAGAGTGTACTTTAACACAGCATACATAAAGGAGTGTAATTTCTCATTCTTCTGGTTGTACATGATGTAGAATCAAACTGATCATGTAGTCATATATGAACATAGGGTAATAATGTCCAATTCATTCTACTCTCCTACCTACCCCTGTTCTCCCTCACTCCCCTCTACCTGATTCAAACTACTTCTACTCTTCCCTAGCTGCCCCCACCCCTTATTGTGATTTAGCATCTACATTTCAGAGAAAACATTTGGTCTTTGGTTTTTTGGGATTGGTTTATTTCACTTAGCATGATATTCTCCAGCTCCATCCATTTACCAGCAAATGCCATCATTTCATTCTTATTTATAGCTGAGTAATATTCCATTGTGTATATATACCTTATTATCTTTATCCATTCATCTATTGAAAGAAACCTAGGTTGGTTCCATAATTTAGCTAATCTTTAGTTTTTTTCAGATTTCATTTTCTTTCTATACAATGGCTAAATAACTTGGAAGTAATTCGTTTGCCTGTATTTCTTATTTTACCAACTCTATCTGCTTCTGATAGATGCTTGTAAGTTGGTCTTTGGAAGACATTTTCTAAAAGGAGCCAAAGGCTTTCTTTGTCTTTAAATGTTAAAAATAAATAGTATTTTGGGGCATAAGTGTGCATGGGTGATTAATCCTGGGGTGTCACAAATGTTAAGTAGGTACTGTACCATTGATCTACATCCCTGGCCTCTAAAAACAACAGTTTTTAAGAATAACTTTATGATGATTTACTCATGCCTCTTTTAGAGAAATTTGAATTTGATTGGATTTATAAGTTGTTCAGGCACAAGCAATGGAAGCTAAGAGTAGAAATTTAATAGGTGTATGAGCATTTGATTGGGAATCAGCTAGGCTTTTCCAAGGGCAACAAAACAATTTCATCAACCTTACAATTGGAACTATCTCTGAATATGAAAAGAGCTTTGCCCAAGTGGCATCTCAGAAGAATGTTCTCCCCAGGAAGCCCTCTTCAGTGCTGCCAAATAAGTTCTCTGTGGTGACTCATGTTCCATATTTCCTCAAAGACAGACAGACAGAGAAGCAAGTATTCCCCTGCTTAGTTTTTTGTTCTACTCAGGCCTCCAGTAAAGACAAGGAGGCCCACCCACATTGGAAAGAGCCATCTAACTCATGAAGTCTACTTATTTAAATGTTAATCTCAGCAAGACACCTCCTCACAGATGTAAGATATGGAAAATGACAAACCCCAATGTAGTGTGGCCTGGGAAGAGGGAGTGAGGAAGAAGGCAGCAATTGGTAACAGTGACGCTTTCCCAGGGACAGGACCATCCATGGGAAGGAAATGCCCATCAAGCCTAGAATGGCGGTCTCTGGGAGGAAACCAAAGCATTGATCCTTCCCCAGAGAAATCCTTTCCCAGTGACAGTACAACGGGAACCTGAAGGGAAAGAGAGAAGCACTCAGTGCTGACCCCAGACCCTCCATTCTTCTCCAAGTAAGAATATTGCCCAGTAAAAATAAATTTCAAATTCTCACAAACCTGTTTCCTGAACGCCCAAACTGACACCCTCTGTCTATAATTAAGTCACATCTCAGTGTAACCTATGCAAGCACAGACTCCCCCTTTGGCCAGGGGCTCATTTTCCACCAGGAAAGTGGGTCCATCAGATGCATGATTTCATCACTGAATAAAAGCTGTGCTGATGTGTGACGTTGGTACCCAGCTCAGTCATTTTGTGTTAACAAAGACAAACCCAAAATGATTTGTAACCAACTCTTAGGTCCAGCCAAATGGCTATGTAGAATTAACCATCACACCACATGTGCTACTCCCAACTCAGTGTTATTCCCAGTTCTTCATTTCCAAGACCGCAAAATATTGGTGTCACTCAGGATTTAGTCCTGGGCCCTCCTCTCATCTCCTCTTCACTCCCTCCCACATGCTAGTTACATGTCAGTCATATATGTGTATGTACTTATATATGCATACATGTATATGCACATAAAACATACATAATTGCACACACATGTAGTTTACATTGTGTGTGTATTAGAATTAACAGTTTTATAAAATTATAGTTTATGGATTGGTGGGGTTCTTTCTAATATTTCCCATCCACTATACTATATTCATTTATTTTTTTATGTTGATCTTAACCCACTATAATGATGTAATAACACTAATGGATTGGTGACTCACGGTTCTAAAAACACTGCTCTTCTCATGACTTTAAATACATCTATAGGCTGACGCTTCCTAAATTTATCTCTCCTCTCAGCCTCAGACTTGTAAATCCAACTGCCTGCTTGACATTTTGTAAGAAAATCAAGTTGGACCTCATAAAAACTGAGGTCTCATTTTGCTCACAAATTTTTACTTTTCTCAATTAGCAAAGGACACTACTTTGACCCTGTTGATCAAGCCTGAAAACCCTGAGTGTCCTTTGTTTTCCCTTTGTCTTGGTACCCTCCCACACACAGAGAATGGGTCTAGAGTGAAGTCTCATCAATTCCACAGGATAGAAGACAGAGTTTGAGATGACAATCAGATTATCATGAAAACTGACTTTGGTGCCAAATGGTAACTTTTTACCTATAGTTCTTCAAGGGAGCCTCAGGAATCAGTACAGCCACATAGAGCCAAGTCTGCCAGGGTAGGTCTGAACAACTTTCTCATGGGTCAGGAGTTCATATCCTCTCTCCATGACTTCCTGAGTGAGTTTCTGCCATCACTATCCGGATAAACTCAACCAAGAACTCGCTGTGCACTGCTCTTGGTTTCAAAACTGGCTTTTAATAAGGATGAACTTGGAGGTCATAAGAAAGAGTGGCCATAGAGACTTCAGAAGGTCTTACATGGACTCCACGGCCATTGGATAATTGATCAAGAGGAGGTGCACTAAAAGATCAATTTATTAAATGATCAATTTTCCGTACTTATTTCTTCATGGACCGTATTTTAACTCTTTTTAGTATTTATATTCTTTTTCTGGAAAGCACTCTCTTTTGCTCTCTCTCTCTCCCTCTCTCTGCCTCAGTTTATGCCCTCTACTCTCTCTTTTCCCCTCTTCCTGGACTCAGCCTCCACCTTTCTAGTAGCTGGAAGTTTGTTTACTTTGCCCAACTTCCAACATCTGGAGCAGTAAAAAGTCAGGACAGAGGCAAATCGAACATTCTTTAAAACACTGTCATGGGCAGAAAAAATTAGTCCATGGAGGTAAATTAAGGTAGAGAACTGGGATTTTGTGGACTAGCAAAGAGACAGAAGGAAGGGGTCTTCAGGATACTGGAAAGGTTCTTTATCTTAACTCGGTTTGACAGACACATAAGTATGTTAAAATTCATTGATCTACACCCTTAGTTTTTATGTACTTTGCTATGCCTGTGTTGTAAGTCAAGGCAAAGTAAGAATACCAAAAGTCACAAAAAATGTTATAAATATAACATGCCCTACTGATTGTTGTAAATTTTCTAAAGAGTTAAAATATCTATTCTTTGTTAATCTTGTAAATTTAGTTTATGCAGTAAAACCTGAACTCTTAAGACCAAAAGTGACTTGACTTCAAAGCATTTGAAAACAAAAATAGGTTGAAACTGAAAAATTCAAAGTGAAATGCTGGAAGTTGGAATGTTTCCATAAGAAGGATATATTTAATCTATTCAAAACTATTTTCATGAATATATTTAAAAGAAGGATAGACTCATGAGGCTGAACTACTCTTAACTTTAAACTAATTAAACCTTCCTTGAAGTTTGGATAAACAGGATCTATTCTTATAACATGCATTTTCATTGAATATATTCAAGGACATATTTATTAACATATTAAAAAGAAAAATATATTCCTATCCATTGCATACATTTAAGAAAAAATTCTATTTTAAAGGGTCTTACATAAAAACAATTATTTCTGTATATTCAAAGATTTGTCAGTCAGCCAAATTTAGGGGGGACAGAAGGGGAATTGTCTTTTAAAGAATTGATCTGCTTTCGGTTCAGAAGATTGACTTTTAAAGCCAGAAACTGCTACAGTGGAACAAAAATTAAAGCTGAATTAGATTAAAGTAAGTAGCAACAGGTAACAGCAAACCCAATGGGTAACTTGGAAGAAATTGAACAATTTTGGAAAAAGAGAGACTGCAGAGAAAAACGAAAGAAAAGAAGGGAGAGGTTAGATATCATCTTATAAAAGGCTGTTTAAAATTTCAAAAACAGAACTGGAAGTATATTGCACCTGCCAAAGTGTGCAGGGCTGTAGGTTAATCCCCAGCATTGCAAAAACAAAACAAAACACAGCACTGGGGAGTAATTTGCATAGGGGGAAAAAGAGATATAGAATATATGTATGAATTTTTTTCTTTTTCCAATAACCAACAGAAAATTCATATAAGGAAGGATCCTGTGGATCGATTAGTTCAGTATTTGATGAAAATGAGCAGCTGTGGGTCCGTTGGTCACAGTCTCTCTCCTCCACAGTCACAGGGCTTCTGCTTCTTACAAACACTCTAACTGCAGCCAGGCACCTGCCCTGCCCGCCACTGCAGACCCACGCTCTGGTCTGTGTTCTCCCCTGCAGAGAAGTGCAGGGAGTCAGCCTTTCTGATGCCAAAGTGCCCTTTCTGTCTCCCTCCTTGTACCTTCCCTGTCCCATTTCCACTTTTCTTAACAGTCTTTCACTAATTTTACAGTTCCAGGTTTCATCTGGAATGTGGGTTTCTGTTTCATGTTCTCCTTGTGATGTTTATGTGACTTTTCAAGAAAGGGGAAATTCCAGCTCTCAAATCAGACATGGCCAGCTGTGTGGTGAGTTTGAATGCAAGTGTGGAGTTCAAGGGACTTGGTTTTACCTCAATATATGTATCTATATATCTATGTCTATCTATATCTATAACATATTGATTAAAACAAAAGGTATGACTTTAAAGGGAAAATCATCCCATTTTTAAATAATCATGCAAATCAAAACCCTTTTCAAGTCAGCGTGGAGAAGAGTGACACGAGGAACATCTCTGAATGGGAGACCAGGTCCCGCAGAGTCTCCTTAGAGGTCTCTGACTGGAAATTCCATTTCCACTGTCATGCTGGGCCCCAGGAGAGCACACCACCTGGCCTTAAAACTCTGCTTCCAACTGCCTTCCCCTCTTTTCATATTGGATGATTAAAATGTATAAGGGAGGACCAGGGAGGAGAGGGTATCTCATCAAGGAAGACTGACATCCACCAGGTGACTTCTTTGAGGGAGAACCCTAAGAAAGCATACGGACAGCATGGGAGCCAAGAAGAGACTTCAGCCAGCTGTCAGGACAAATAGGCCAAAGAACAGTTGGCTGATGATCCGTGCTCTCTGAAGCTGTGCTGTGATCCATGACCCTGGAAAATTTTCAAAGACCTTTTAAAAGTTCAGACCAAGAGTAGACTGATGAAACTGACATATCATACCTGCTAAAGAACTGGTCGTTTCCAGTGGAAGGCGAGTTTGAAGGCTGGCTGAGCAGAAATGAGACCTCCTGACTCTGGCGGGATATCTCAGTCCTAAGTCCTCTGCCACCCACATCTCAGCAACAGATACTTATTTTGTATTTTTGATCAGACTGCCTTGTTCCTTTTTAAAGTTATGAGAACCAGCAACATAGCAAATGACAGATCATTCAAATCAATCAAATTGGGTTTCAAAGTCACCAAATCAAATTCCTTCCTCTTTGTTTCCCTTAGCATAATTAAGACAAAAATTTTTTCCATAGCGTTTTTATTTTAAAGATTAAGGGGAGCTGGGCATGGGGGCACTTGCCTATAATCCCAGTGACTCAGAAACCTGAAGCAGGAGGATCACAAGTTCAAGGTCATACTCTATAATTTAGTGAGACTGTTTCAAAAATGTAGCTCAGTGGAAGCGTGCCCCTGAGTTCATTCCCTGGTACCGGGGTGGGGGTTGGGGGGATGATTAAGGAAAGAAACGCAAATAAATAAAACATATAAAGAAAGAACACAAAGCATAACAAATCACGTTTTTCCAAGTGCAAATTTCTAACCCGGCAATAATGTCCTAACATAAAATCATAGGTTTTGTTAAGTCTAATAAACTGCCCTTCACAGACACACAAACACTCATCAGTCAACACTCATTTTTAATATACTATGCAACCAGCGACGTTTACTTTCAAGTTCTTTTCTTCTAATTATTTCTTCCATGTAACTTTGGCTAGCAAGCTTATTGCAACCTCTTGATTTGTCCTCTTCTTCAGACCTACATTCACCCTTTATATCTGATTGTAGACACTGACCACTGATTCCGGCTCCCTTTCCAGATATGAGTCACAGTTTATTCCCATATAATGGCTCACTCAGATCTACAGAAACTTCAAGAACCACTCAGAGGTGTCCAGAAGGTTCTGGATTTGCCCTGCACATCTGGGAACTAAACTAAACACATTGTTCTCTCCTGGAAAGACTTAATACTACAATTTCAGTGCCCATCTCCACTCCTTTCCATTCTGTCCATTCCCATCTTTTCCTGTGAACCCTCCGCGATCTCCTGCATTCCAGGAAAAGTAATGAAGAGCAAATGAATGAACGATTCTACCACATTCCTTATAAAGAAACAGTGACGGCACTGAGGAATCTCCATTCCTCTCCCTTGCTCTCCTCCACCCCTCCCCAACCCATCCTGACAGAACAAAGGGATAATTCCCTTTTCTGGAGCACCATTCTAGAGCAAAGTGACATAGGAACAGAATCGGAAAAGCCCTAAGAATGGTATATATTGTGGTTTACATGTTTAATTTCCTTTTTATTCTGCTGTTCTTGAAAATATAGATGTTCCTTGACTTACAATGGAGTTACAAATCAAGAAACCCATCCTAAATTGAAAATATTGATAAGTTGAAAATGCATTTAGTATACCTAACCTACTCAACCAACGTCACAGCTTAGCAACATAGTTCACTATGGAGTGTTGGTGGCTTGCACGTGGCTGACTGGGAGGTCATGCTTGATGCCACGCCAGCATCACTAGAGTATCATACCACACATTGCTAGCCTGGGAAAAGATCAATGTTCAACCTAAGAAGTGTGACTTCTACTGAATGCATGTCACTTTCACACCATTGCAAAGATGAAAACTTGTAAGTTGGACCATCAAAGTCAGGGACGATCTGTATTGGAAACTAGAAAAAAGTATCACTGAAGGTGCATATGAATATTTTCTTTTCCTAGAATTGATTATTTATACTTTATGCTAAGAAATTGCTGGGTATTACGAAGTCACATATGAATAAGAAAAATCACCTGTTTTATTCAAACAAACAAATTAAGAAATTAATTCAGATCATTGTCTAAATATACAGTTAATTAAAATAAATATGATAAAGATTATGGGATTTCAGAAGACAGAATAATTAATTTGGGTACACTGGTGTAAGAATAGCAAGAATGTCTTCAGCATTGGAACTGTGCCTTGGAGGTAGAACAGAATTTCATACATGTGATTAATTTGTACTGTGAGATCTGCTTGACTTTATTTCTTTAAAATCTATAAATTTATATAGTTTAAAAATAAAGCAAAATTCTGAAGACTGTGTTGTGTTACCCCTAAGAATGGATTAAAAAGGAGATTTTAAGGGTGAATGTAAAATCAAGAAAAGAGACAGCCATCAGGGTTTACATGTGTTATGTTAAAGAGATGTGCCTATTCCCCTTCATGGCAAGATAAGAAATATTGACCAGATGGATCTATTATATAGATGCTGGCCAAGGAGTTAGGTGACATCCTGTTCTCAGCTCTGCAACAAATATGCTTCCAAACTTGGTTTGGTCTCCTAACTTCCTTTTGTCTTCAGAATTTCTCCCTATTCCACCAACAATTGGTTTAGTTTCTTCTTTATGGGTAGCCATCATTACAGTCCTATCTTCAACATTCCCTCATTTTCTAACTAAAAATTTAAAAATGCATTCAAACATTTTTGCCCAGATTTACATACTAAGTTTGAGAGGATCTAAGCCCAAGTCTGTAGAATGAAAATAGTTACTTTAATCAGGAAATTGGTATAATCAGAATCAATTTCAAACTTCCATCATGAAAACTGTTGGAAAGATTGATTTTTAAGTGATGAATTTTGATATCTGATGTTTTAATAGTAACTGTCTTGCAAGTGAGCAAAACTTTAGGAAAAATAATTGGAAATAAAAGGCATCACATAAAATAACAAAGATGGAAAACAGAGGCCAGCTCTAGTTTGTGTAAGAGCCACATGAAGCAGAAGAAAATGTCAAACAGCAAGGTTGGCCCAGGGACAGTCTTGTCTAACCACACAGGGTGCCTTGGAGCTCAAATCACCCACCAGGGTTTTTTCATGCTGTACCAAAAAGTCTGTCAGATGTTAAGGGTCCTTAAAATACAAAGGGAAATCAGAGCAGGCTATATTGGCTTGGTGTAAATATTTTTATAGTTAATGCTGTCTTGTGTTATCCTACCACGTACTTGTACATGGTCACTCATATGCCCTCTGTATGTGGCCAACTTGTTCTCATCCTTAGGGTTAGTGACAATCAGAGTGATACATTAATATTCTAATGGCATACTCAGTTTCTTGTGAGTCTAGAAAATGACTAGGACTGATCAAATTCAGTTTATGTGCCTATATTCAAATGATAACCCCAGAACCATACTGAAGAGGCCACCCCTATGACCTCTACTTGATTTATATGGCAGCCTTCTTCACACTGGTGTGGGACTAACTGGTGAAGCAGGAGGCAGCCCAAAACTCTTCCTTTAGCCATGACTCTATTTCAGATCTTTATCTGAATAGCCAGTCTACACAGCTCCAGATCTGGCTCTATAGCTGTCTTCCCTGTCTGCTTAGCTATTTATCTGCCTTCTTTCTTGAAGCTTTCATTAAAAACGATGACAAAGATTCCTTGCAAGTTGTCTTGGAGCATGCCTTCTTCTTTAGAAAGGGCCCAGAATTACCCATAGTCAGATAATTTGGAAGAGAATAATCCCTTAGCACTTTTGGGAAAGCAAAGGTGTGCGTAAAGTCCTCCAAATACATACACCTCCAACCGTATCTGTATTTTGTATCATGTAATGGCCTCTTAGAGGTGGGAGGGACACTCTAAGGACAGTGAAGATATAAAGGTGGCCCTTTTCCTCCCACCGAAAGTCTTCAGAAGTAAGGCAAGGACCAAGAGCATGTGCAAAGTTACCGTGAGGATAGCCATAATTGTGGGAGATGAGACTTTCGAGTATCGTAGGTCTTGATGAGTCAAAGTCTGACTGAATGACAAGAGTGTAAGTGAAGAGGCCAAGAACCAGGGAGTGGAAAGACTGCTGGTAGAGGCATGTGGTCTCAATGACAGATGGAGAGAGTTCCCAGAACACCAAGGTCTTGTTGTGCTGCAGGTGGACACTTCCAAAGTACCAGACATAGATTTTGCTCACTTAACTTCATATTTCTTTTACTGTACTGTGGTTTGCCATGACAGGTTGGAGAGATGAACCTGAAAGTAGAACAAGATTATTTTCCATGGATATGTGTTATGTTCTGCAAGATTGGCTATATTTTAAAGAACGGTAAACATGTTCAATAGAGTTATTGCCTCTATTTTTAAAAACGACGCAATCATTATTATGAGGATAACTGTCTTCTGTGTGCTGCCATGATGCTAAGGTTGTCATAGAACACTGTTTAAAATAAATACCGAAGGTTAAGCATTAGTGTAAGAAAGCACCAGCACATCACCCTGCTGGAAATAAATTGTAATAACTGCTATTATCCTACATTTTATAGGTGAAGAAATAGGCTCACAGGGATTGTGTAGTTTGTGTCAGAACTCAATTTGATGAGACTGTTTTGTTTTCTTGATTCCAAACCTCAGGTTTTTAATCATTATGCTCAAAATCTACGAGGCAAACTTAGTATAAAAGAAACATGATCCCCAGGCTGCTGTTGGGGAAATGTGGGGGCCCTGGATGAAAAGAACAGCCTGAGTCTTGTCTTCAGCAGGCCTTCCCAACCCTGTTTCCATGAACTGGCAGGTAAGGACAGAATAAAGAAACAGAGTCAATTAGAAAACTTCCATGTGTCTTCTATCCTGTTACTTATAGGAAAGCTGTCAAGAGGATCATTAATTAAAAACAAGATCTCTGTGGGGTTTTACAAAATATTTTCTATGTGGTTTCTATGTGGTTCTACAAAATGTTTTCATGTGGACACTCTTCTTTCATTTGATTCTGTTTCAATCCTATGGAATTTTCAGTTCAGCTCGATCTGCTCAATTCTCAATTTCATTTAAACTGCTGGGAGTGGGAGAAAGTCTGAAAATGAGTCATGGCCACACCTGGATATGCTTTCATCCTGACAACAAAACATCCATATGATTGATTGGTTTTTCCCATTTTTATCAGGGTATGTTGTTATATGCTTCAATCTAACCTTAAGAAAAAAACCAGAAAAATAAACTTGAAAATAGATTCACTCTTTCTTGTCTGGCAGGTTTCCCAGATATTTTATGTATATTTTATTTACCAGCATTAGAAGTTCAAGTGGGCAATTGTGCAATGCCATACCATTCCATCGCTCTTTTTTTCCTCTATTCCTACCTTCCTTTTGAAAAATTCGATTATCCATCCTTTCAGATCCATTAAACATACAATAAATCCAATAAACATACAAATACACCACACATACACCCACACACCCCTAGCATCCAAATATTAAAATTAGAGCTTCAATTAGTGACATTTTGTCTGATTGATTGACAAATACAGGTATCTTGAGCTCTGAATAACTGAAGATAAGGTCTCTAACTGCAATTCCTTATAACTATGCCATTAGGCTTATATTGATTGCTTTTGGATATCAAATTTAATTGTAAAATTAAGTGACTGGAAATTAGATGGAGGATGTACAGTCGGTTACACAGTTTTCAACAAGATGACTCTTAACCCCTCTTCCTACCAATTTGAGCAGCTCAAACATTGTTTTTCTTGTGACTTGTGAAGCTATTCATAAAGTCGAAGCTCTTTATGTGAGTTTCTAGGTATTAAGAACACTGGGAATTAAATGCTGAGAAAATGCTGTTGCACAAACAGCTCTGCTTCCTTTGTTGTTGTCTTTACTGACAGAGTTATGACAGCCACTGTTTCTTTTTCCCCAGATTCAAGGGGAATTAGAGAAAGTTTTGCCTTTATAACATCCACTCCATTCGTGAAACTGAGCTTAAACTAGGTTCTTTGATTATGTACCCTTTAGGCTTTTTTGCTTGGCTCCAATTTTTTCCATTGTAAAAGCACATGGTCAGAAATTTTAAGAAAGATTTTATTTCTCAGGAGTGATTACCTGTCCCAATTAATTCTTGATGGATATAAAACCCAGAATTTCCACAACTATTCCAAATTCCCTGGTGAGTTACCATTTCATTCTTGATGGAGGATCTGTCCATCCGACAGTTGCCCTCACAGTTGGGGTCTGGCTGTCTCGTGGTCTTCCCTGGAGATCCTGGGGGTTGATGTGTGTAGCCCTCTGCAACAGTCCTTGAAGAGCTTCCTTGGAGACAGGCATCTACCAAACACAAGCATGACTTCTAATGCTCTTGTGGCAAGATTCTGCTTCAAGAAGTGATGGCCCAAACATTCACTGTGCAGACCCTGGGTAACCCTGTGTTCACCTCAGGCTGTGCCCTTCTGTTTGCCCTTGTGACGACAGGTGAGTTCAGGCAGTAGCTGTATCTGAACTGCCACCAACAGCAAGTGTCCCTCTATGGTGATGCTGGATGTTCTATCCCCCAAGTTTCCCCTCTCAACTCTGTCAGTTTCGAGATTGATGAAAAACCTTGCTTTCCCCACAATCTCCCCATATTAGGCACTAAATGGTCATTGACATTATTACCCAGGCTTTCCAGAGAATAATAACAGCACAGGCCTCGGCTAATTTAAACTGAATGCTATGCAATCTCTCAAGGGTGCCCAACTAGCAAACCATGTGTCCAGTATTTCCTAAGAGGGATTTACTGGGGCAGAGAGACCTTTGGAAAGAAATTCAGCCAAAGTGGGGAAAGGAGGTTAGATTTAGGCAGCAAGGCCCCATTTCTAGAAGTCTCTTTGATTATTCGTATTATCCAAAGGAGTGGATATTTAGAAAAATAAGTCTGGTTATCTATTCAGGTAAACAAATAAAAGGATTTTCTTGAGGAGTGGAAGGTCCTGATCTTGGAAACAGGAAGATACATTTCTATTCCCGTGTTTTCTTTCCAGATACCACATCATCATAATTAGTGCAATTGGAGGATCAAGTTATACTATAGTCGTAAAGAACAAATCTTTTGGGGGTGGATGGATGGCCTGGCTCAAAGCTAAGCAAGCTCTTTACCATTGAGCTACACTCCCCCCCGATCAGGAATTTTGACTGTCTGTAGGCACATTACATTTTGAAAAGAAAACAGAAAAAAAAAAGTGTACAATAGAAAGCAAAAAAAAAAAAAAATGTACACTATGCAGGGATCTTACAAATAACCCTCAAAGCAAATAATTGATCTATGAAGATGCTTTGTCCAACATCAAATATTTTTTTCATAAAGCATTAAAGTAAAAAAAAAATTCTATTGACAAAGATTACAAAGCAAATGGTATTACTATGCCAACAATTCTGAAACTCTCAGGAGACCAAATTGATATAGGGTCATTGCCAAGGGAAGAAACTTCCTAATTTTAAAGAGTGTCAGCTATGTGTCTAAGTTTACTAATTATTTCACTAGCTAATTACAGAAACCAGCAATTAGAAATAGATTATAAAATCAACATAAAAGATTATAAGATAGAGGAAGAAAATGGATTTCAAAAATTTATGTGATTATTCATAAAGGACACATTTGCTATAATCAGTATAACATTAAATATATGCTGTCTTTTGCCTATTGCAAAACCTGTGTCTAAAATATTCTGCCACTCTGTTTTACTTCTTATATATTTTCACATGATAGTATTAAATGCAACCTGGCTCTAATTGTTTATGGTTTTTACCATTTCATTATCTCCATGTTATAGCATCTACAGTTTATATTCTACCAAATATATTCTGAGAGACAAGCAGGCAGAAGCAAACCAGCAGAAATGAGCAACTGAGATTTTATCTTCCATCTTCTCTCTGATACAGTGGAGTCCTTTATGTTGACATTTTTTTTTTTCTTCCCAGAGCAACTTTAAGTGCTTCTCCATATAATCCTGGCTATAGAATATTTTTCTACCTCTACTGTCTAATGCTATGTTGGGGGTACAATAGAGGTAGTGGGATCAGACAGAGTTCATATTTCAGCTTTGCCACCAAGGGTCAGTCTAGACAGACAAACCAGTTAACACGTGGAGTCCCGGCAGCCTCGTTTGTTGCAGGTTCTAACACCTGCTGGGTAGAAGTGTTGTGGAATCCAATTAATGTATCTGGCATAGTTCGCAAGAACTCGCAGAGCCATGGTGCCCAATAAATCATGGATTGTGGCAATAGAAGCAGAAGTTGATTTTTCCCAAATTTACCTCGTTTCTTTAACTCCCCAAATTTATATGGAAAACAAACAATTATTAACCAGTCTCCTCTTGGCCTAGTTTCACTACTTTTAAAAATAAATGATGTTGGTCTGGGGTTGTGGCTCATTGCTTAGCCCATGTGAAGCACTAGATTCGATCCTCAGTGCCATATAATAAATAAATAAATAGAGTTATTAAAAATAAAAAAATAAATGATCTTATGTAGGAATACCATGCTTCAACAGTGAATAAATCAATTAATGGAAATGCTCCAACTTTAGGTTCTTAGCAACCTGTTTCTCAAATCATTTGTCTCTAGCTTTCTGTGTCCCTCTACTTACCAGCTCCTTTGGTTATTTTTCATCCATTGGATAAGCCTTTATTCATCCATGGATCACTAAATTGCCTGTGCACATTCCAAGTGAGTGCAAGGAAATGTCTTTTCAGGTCTAGTTTAGAAATAGCTATGACTACCCTCAATAATTCCTTGGTTAAACTAGACTCTTCTAACAGTGAGCTAATAAAGTATCCAGAAAAGTAGATATAGGGCAGAAACTCAGGTGGAACTGAGTGAATGATCCTTCTTAGTCCTCCCACCTCTACTTCACTAAACAAATTACTCTGAACCATATACTTTACTGGTTTATACCTCCTCCAATAAATCTTAAATCTTCTAGGCCAGAAAGAGGCAAACCTGGAGTATGAACTTGGGTTTGTCTGATCCCATTATCTATATCGTTCCCCCTAATTCAGCATTAGACAGTAGGTGCAAAATAATTTTCTAAAGTCACGATTATATGGGGGAAACATGTAAAGATAGTCTGGAAAGAAAAGTAGAACAAAAACATATTCCACTGCATCAGAGGAGATTGACAGTAAAACCTCAGTTGTTCTTTGCACTAAGAGAGTCAAGCACGGAATCTAGCTCACACTAGAGTTTTGATACCAATTTGTTGAATGAATGGAATGCTTTATCACCATTATTTTAATTAGTATTTCTTTACTGATTTTACTGGAAAGAAAAATTAAAATAGGCGGAAAAATCACTTTGCCTGCATCGCAGAGACCACTGTCCTCTAAGGAGAGCATTCCTACTCAGGTACTCATGACACTGCCCCAGAGTGACTCTGGAGGAGTTGGTAGTTCTCAGCTGAAGTACTCAAGACAGGCAGGCGGAAGTTAGGTTAGAGAATCTCCCAGGGAGTGGAAATGAACCAGGTGAAGCTATGGGACCTGTACTCTTGGCAAGGAAGAATCACTTCTGCCTTCTTAGCAGGACCATGGGTCTCCATCCAAAAGAAGTACTGTGTAGAAAATCAAGTTTTGTCCTTAAGCATCAAATCTTCTAGTAACATTGGATCAGAGTACTGTCTAGCAATAGTACAACTAATTTAAAAAGAAATTCATTCCCTAATTATAATGCCAAAGAACATATTAAAATGTATTTAAGCAGAACTTGTCCTAGATGCAAAGTACTGTACAAAGAGGTAGTGTCTGTGCTAACTAGCAGATGGACAGTTGTAACAATGCCGCAGAGTTGTTTCCTTGCCTCCAACAAATGTTCAGTGACAGTCCTCAAAGAAGCAATATAATAACCACCTCCTGACTGTCTCGCTCTCTGTAATGAAGACAGTGTTTTCTTCCCTTCACTTGACTTTACTTATTGCAAACATAATATTGTCACAACAGAAAAAATATTCTATCCAATTTTCCTTTGTGGTAAGTCTGTATCTGAGTTTTCAAAAGGTCGTGATGTGCACTTTGTGGATGACCTAAAGAACCAATTGTTGGAAGGCAGAGGAGAGGTGATTAATCATTTCCATGGAAGAAGGAGTGAAATTGAGAAAAGTCTCGCAGGAGTGCTGTGAGGAAATACCTTCCCTTTCCCATTTTGTAGAGTAAGTTGCATTAAAATATTTCTTGACAGGCAAGGAAGGTTATCAAATACAAAACTAAACTTCAAATGTTCATATAGGGAGGCAATAACCTGATATTTGAATGTTCATGCCCAGGAAAGACAGCACATACTTAGACATTTATAGAGCACCTACTGTGTACCAAATTTTTGAGTCCTTGTGAATACATAGCCTAACAAGAGATATGCAATAACTATGGACAAGGTATTGCACTGTGGGCAATCAAAGAGGTCCAGACAAGAGGCAATGGAATCACAGAGAAATTAAATCTAAGGTTACCCAATGTAATCAGAAAAGATGCTGTTGGAGTTTTTGATTCAGTGATTTTTCTTGTGTGTGTATGTGATATCCTAACAGCATCGACTGAAATGAACTTATATTTGTAAATAACTGCTCCCACCAAACCATCTCCTCATGCCACTCAACTTCACCCTCACATACCCAACATCTGGACCAGTTCTGCAGTGAGCACTGGGTAAATTACCCCCTGCCCTTTCTTTTCCTTGGACTCAACTGCACTCACCATTAGCCTACTAGAAGCCTAACTCTCCGAGTGGCTTTAGGACCTCCAATATAGGGCCAGGGAGGTCACTAACTGCTTTTAGTATAGGCCAGCGGCTGTCAGCAAGTCTGTGCCATTCATTTGTGGCCTAGTCCAGACCCTAGTCATTTGGGACCCAACTATTTGATTCATTCTTCAAGAGATATTTATTGAACTCCACCAGCACTAGACTCTATTCTCGGAGCTGAGGATTCAGTAATAAAACTAACAGAAAAATCCTTGCCTTTATATGAAATACAAGTGGAGAGAGGTGAATTTATTTGCTGAGGGTCAAATTGAAAGTCACTGGTAGAGTCAGACTTAGCCTCCCAGGCCCTCTAACTCTCAGAAATCGTAGGAATATTTTCCTAAATAATAGTTTTGTTCCTCACATCTTGTTCTTGAATACTCAGGATCCTGAAAGCATATAAATGGAGCGGGGAAGGGAAGGAGTCAAGCACACAAACATATGTAGTATGAGTCCAATTTAGCAGAATCTGGATCATTCAGCTCACTTAGCCCTTGTATGTGACATAGCCCATGTCCTCAATCATTTTATTCTTCATTTAGGCACATTTTAGGTAGGGTTTTGAAACATAGTAAGTTCTCAATAGATATTTATAGGGCAAATTGAACACATGAACTATGAAGTGCCGGCTGACCTATATTTATATCGTACAGCATAATCCAAGAAACTAATTCGCCATGGAGAGGAATCGCAGAATGAAAGAGGATGGATGATCGGAGAAAGTCAACCTTCTAATATGAAAATGTCCCATTTCCAAAACAGGCTGCCTTCTAGTTTCTTCCCCAATTACTGAGTTGGCTTGGCATACACTGGTATCGTTACCAAACCCATTTTCAAATTTATCCAGGGTTTCTGAGAGGCTGCCAATGGCCATTTTACTCAGCAAGGGCATCTCACACCAAGTTCCCAAACTGTTGCACAGCAGGGACACAATCACTTCAGCTGTTTAGCAATGGACACGAATTACTCTCTGTCATTAGTGCTGATTGGAAAAGTGGATGAGATGACAAGGACACTCAGTCCAAGTTTGCATATATATTTCCTTCTCCAACTGCCTTTCAAATCATCTTTATTATTAATAATCAGTCTTTATGGTAACCTAAGAGGTATTAGGTAAGAAAAGGAATTTATTCCATTTGCTAAAATGAGTACAGTTTTTTGAATTTCTAATGGTATTTTTCTTCTCCCTGTCATGGTTCCAGGGCTAAATTATTTCTGTGGTGTCTTATTTCTCAGGAGCCTCCTTCACTGGTATGGAGGTAAGCTTTAGCTCTGACACCCACAGTATCTATCTGAGCCACAGTGAAAATTGCATCTGATTCATTGTCTGAAATGTAGAAAACAATATTGGGGAAGAAGCTAGAAATCAAAAGGTAATAAGTTTTGAAGAACAATCCTGCCATGGCTGTCAGACTGCTGCTAAAAGACAACCTCTCTTCATTTTAATCAGTCATTTCAAAGTTGGAAGAAGGAAAGAAAACAAGACACTGGTCGTCGACTTGACTTCCCCAGTGACTGAAAGGAAAATCTAAGAAACAGATTGAGGCTTCAGTGCCAAGGATGAAGGTAACTGTGTCATTTGTGATAAATCTCATGCTGAAGTCTGAAGAATGGGCATCCACCCAGGATCTGAGCCTGGGCGTCCACCCTCCAGGGGGATTTCCCTAAAGACTCAATGGCCTTATTGGAAGGACACACTGATGAAAATTTTCCTGTGCTGGACAGTTCCTGGAACAGGGTGTTTTACACATTGCTACTCCAGATAAAACAGCCATGTAAAGGAATCTGTATGAATATAAAGAATGTCTGCTTGTGCAAGGATGAGCAGTAACTTTTAATTTCATTTTGTTTTATGTATCGACATGTCTTACATATTTTAAGTTGTGTATTTTATTTTTTCATATTTTACTTATTTTGTGGTTATTTAATAAATATTTATTAATAGATTCTATGCCTTTATTTTCACCATTAGGATATTAAATGGTATCAATAAGAACCAAAAAAAAAGAAGTAATTTTGGGAAAGATTGATAACTTTACATTGAGTTCTGAAGATGCAGAGCCAAAGAATTCTTATTCAAACAGTTTTTATTTGCAGGGTGATTCTAGGAAGCCCTGGCAAAGGAATGTGGAAAGAAACCTGGGATGGGGAGAAAGCCAGTAGGAATAGGTTCATGAGCAGGTACCACCAAGTGTATTTATGGTCCGTCCCCCTGGTCATCAAAGCTACTGTGTAAATCATGACCCACAGTTCTCTTGTTTGAAAGGTGGGAAGCTGGGGTATTGATCCACCAGAATCTATTCCATCACTGGGTGAGGGTTGCCAAGGATATTAGCACCAAGAAACTTCGAACTTGAATCTAATGTAAGACTGAGAATGCTCCTTTAGCCAGAACAGCAGAAAGCAGAAAGCTAAGAGATGCTGGCAGAAAGAAGCTGTCCGTGTGCATAAAAGCCATGAGCGCTGGGGAGAGATGGGCAGCACATCAATAGCATCTGCTCCAATGGCTGGATCCAACTCCTGTGCAGGGAGAGTCATTTTTACAAGGGCAGTATCTGAACAGCATGGGAAATAAATTATTACAACATGTTCAAAGTGTTCTGGGAACTGGGAAATGGCTACCACTCTTGTCCTCTGTCTTCTACAATGACTGTAAAATCATTTTCTGAAAAGAAATAAATATTTGAAAATTGTATATAAATAAGAATGTAAAAATATTCTCCACTGTGTTCTAAAGGCAACCCCTCCATTCTGTTGCTTTCCAAACACTTTGGTGACAGATCATAGCATTTATTGTTTTCTATCCTTTTGTTTTTTTTTAAATGCTCTCCCTCTTATTAACTCACTTGACCTTCAGGGAGCAGGCTGATCATTCTGATCTGCATTTTCATGAGAGGAAGCTGAAAGCACAAAAATATTAAATGAATTGCTCAATAGAGCCAAGGTGAGACCCTCTGTCTCAGTAAATATATTTTGAGCATCTAGGTTCCAGGAGCTATGCACAGTTGGGAGATATGAAGTTATTAAAACGTGTTTCTCTCTTCATTGAGGAAGTTACAGAATACAGAGCAAAACAAATGTGTCAAAGAATTCAATAATAATGTGCCATTAGCTCAGATATTAACACAATGCTTTGGGGATACAGAGGATTTAGTGGGCAAATCTTTCTGGAGGAACAAGGTATGTGTTATCAGTGAAAGTGGAGTAGTATGTGAACAAACAATTCAAAATTCATATGATCTTAGCACAGTGGAAAATCATTTCTCCCTTATATAAATTTTGCCCCATTATAGTCTTGTCACTTGCCTAGACAATTATTCTTTATGAGGTGCTTCAGTGGTCCATGGATGAGGAAGATGGGCCACCAGTAGTTCCATCACCTTGAAACATCACCTCCTTAGTTGGTTGAACAAAAGAAGAAAGAATGTAGAGAGTCTTGTATGGGCTGTTAAATGTTCCTATATTGAAGGGAAGAAATTAACTTCCTCTACTGCACTGTTCAATGTAAGTCACGGGTCATAATTAAATTCAGGGGTCTCAGGATCAGAGTCTTGTATGTACCTAGAAAGAGAAAAGAATCACAAGTATTGGTTAGCAGCATAATGGGTTTCCAAAAGGAAGGCATAATTTTAAATAGTAATATAACAATGACTGATGGGAAAGCATTCTTGGGAAAGGAGCCACATACAGGCACAGAGGTAGGGCCTAGCTTGACATGCTCAGAAACTTTGAGGAACCTAGAATAATAGAGGGAAATGGTAGAAGGCAATAAGAGTTAAGTTAACAAGAGCCAAATAATTAAGAGCTAAATGATTCTGGAATCCATTATCATGGAACCAGTAAGTTTGAAAGCATGAAAGGCAAATGACCAACCTCATTTTCTAGAAAGACATCTCATCTTAAAAAACTGCACTGTAGTACCTCGGAGTTAACACACATTTCTAAGTCATACAAAAGCAACTGAACATATAGAAGAGTTGGTTTTGGAGTATGGGAACAGCAGCAAATGGCATGACAGAGTCAGAATAATAGGCTCTGTCATACCATCCCTGGCCTGTCCTCATTCCCAAATGACGTTTGGAGTATCTGGGCATCCAAGCACATAAGTACAATGAACGAGGCATGGTCCTCCTTCATTGGTGTCTATGGAAAGGCAGAAACCTAAGAGTTCTCTCTCCCATATGTCTTTATTTATGGATTTACCTTGTAATCTATGGCCATTTCTTTCCCACACCACAGATCTAAGAATGAGATTGCAGGGTTTTGTTTGTTGTTGTTGTTGTTGTTGTCATCGTTAGACTTAAATAGACTAGACCAAACTTTTTGCAAAGATGGGGGCAAAATGGAGGTTAGATCTAGAAATCAAAGGCTCCATTTTAAGTTGAAGCCAAAATGAGTCTATGATTCAGTGTTTTAAACACTAAGACAGCTATGAAAATAGCAGACGTAGTAGATCCTCTTATGAATGAAAGTAATGCACAAAATTACTTATTTATATTTCTTTACTCGCTATTCCATAAATTCTTTGAAGACAATGACTACTTTTTATGAGTCTTTATATCCCTAGGATGTAACCTACTGCCTAGTAAATTAGGTACTCAATAAATGTTGTTTGAAGGAAACTGAACTGACCAAATAGCCACTCAAATGTGTTAATTGCTGCTACAATAGTCTACAGGAATTAACACATTCTTGACAACACATGAATAGATTTCTCTTCATTATCTCATCAGGGAAAGTCAAATCAGATAATTTATTTTGGGTAAAAACCTAAAATTATAAGGGAGACAAGCTCCCAACTTGACATTAAAACAGTCTTAGAGAATAAGTACCCACAATTAGGGACAAGGGAAATTAATCTGCTATGTTGTTCTTTGACGAATTAAATACATTAGTTTAATTCAGCTGTAAGCAGCACCAAGTTTATTTTTCCAAATGGTTAATAAAAAGTTTCTCCTGTTGATTCTGGCCAGAAATTCTGCTGCAGACATAGAGCCCAGAGCATACATTTCAAGAGGTGACCTGAACCCTCTTCAGGATTTCTAATCAAGCCCAACCTAAACTCTACAAAATAACATTTTGGGATTGCCTTCCAGGTAAATAATCAGGTAATTGTGCTGGATCTGATACCATCATCTTACAACATGAATGGACAGAAATAAAAGTCTACAAATTTAGTAAAAATGTTTTTGTGGCTCAATTTGTTGTCTCCTGTTCAATGTTAGAATCAACCTTTCAAACAGTCTTGATTTTAATGTCCCTTATATACCACAATCCTTAATACCTTCCCCCCTACTTATCTACCAAGGCTTGCTGAGTTCCCTAGTTTTCTTTAATTTGACTCCTTTTCCATACAATTATCACCACACCCTGCGATTCATTCTTCTCCTTTCAGCTAGAATGTCTTCCAATTAACATCTAGTTATATCTTTCCTCTGCTTGAAATATTTTCATGATTTTCCAAAGCCATGACAATAAACCACGCTTTGAATTCCAACCTGGCTCTTCTGACTCATCCCTCATCACTCGCCCCTCAGCTTCAGCACTGCCACCACAGGTCATCTTTCCTTTAACTCCTTCTCACCTGTGCCTAACGGGCTCCCCTCCTAGTTTATCACTGTAAATGTCTGTATTAGAAAGACAGAAAGACATCTCAAAGAAATAACCTAATGATGCATCTCATGACCTTAGAAAAACAAGAAGAAACCAAACCCCAAATCAGAAGGAAGGAAATAATGAAGATCTGTCCAGAAATAAACAAAACGGAGACTGAAAGGATAATACAAAGGATTAATGAAACAAAGAGTTGGTTCTTTGAAAAGATAAATTTGACAAACCCCTAGTCAAACTAACCAAAAGAAAGAGAAAGATGACCCAAACAAATAAACTTAGAGACAACAGAGAGGATATTACAACAGATATCACTGAAACCCAGAGGATCTATGTAGAATATTTTGAAAAATTATATGCCAATACCTTGACAAATCTAGAAGAAAAATTTCTACACACATATTATTTATCAAAGTTGGGCCAAGAGGAAATAAAAAAATCCAAATAAAGCAATAGCAAGCAATGAGATAGAAACAATAATGAAAGTCTCCTAACAAAGAAAAGTCTAGGACTGGACAGATTGAGATTTACTAGACTATTGAGATTTACTAGACTTTCAAAGAAGAATATCAATGCTTCTCAAAGAGTACAAAACATCTACTAAAAATAGATCAAAGAACTTAATGTAACACCTGAAACTTTAAAACTACCAGAGAAAAACATAGGGAAAAACTTAAAGATATCAGTACAAGCAATGATTTCCTAAACAGGTCTCCAAAGCTCAAGAAATAAAAAAATTGACAAATGAGATTACTTCAAATAACAAAAAAATCTGTCCAGCAAAGGAAACACTCAACCAGAATGAAGAGACAGCCTACAGAATAAAAGAAAATCTTTGTCAAACATTCATCTGACAGAGGATTAGTATCCAGAATACATAAAGAACTCAAAAAATTTAACATGAAAATAACAAGTAATCAATAAATGGGCAAATAAACTGACCAGACACTTCTCAAAGGAAATATAAATGAAAGGTTTCAAGATGGTAGAATAGAGAAGGTTACTTTCCTGGCTGCTCTGTGTCATGAATCCAAGAAAGCAGACAGGTAACTTCTCCGAAAGGTGGGTGAACAAAAAAGAAAAATGGGGGACTTACTGGAATTTAAAACTGGACATTCAAAGCAGATTGGGACTTGGGAGGTTGTATATAATATAGTAAGGAAGAAAACCCCAGCACCATAGTCATTGCTGTGGCTGGAGTCACAAGCCAGAGCAGTCCCACAGTGAGCACAGTGGAGGGATTAGTGAATTAAAGGAACCCACATTTTCAGGAGGCCTGAGGCGTGTCTGGGGATGGAGAGTTTAAAGATCAAAGACATTTCCCAACTAGACTGAAAGGCATGCTGCATATTATCCTTGTGTGGGAAAGACACTGCCATCTCTCCATGTGGTGCTCAGAGGACAGAGGATGGAACCATTTTGCAGAATCAGCTCAGAAGCTGGGATTATGGGAGTCAATTCCTGTCAAACCCAAGTGTGGCCCAAAATACAGGTCTGGCAAACCCACACTGCATGACATTAAGTATGCTTAAGTGACCAGGAGAAAATCAAATATGGAGAGAGGTTTACACATGGGATAGCTATTATAAAAACCCACCTGGTTCTCTCCTACCCCCTCAAATCTTGCTGCTTGCAGGATTGGCAGGGGGAGACTCATTTGGTCAGGAATTCAAAGGACTGGGCCTGAAGATATTGAGTTCAGAGACAGAAATTGACACCAGGAAACATTGGGTCCACGGGTGATATAGTGGACTAAGAACTGGTTTCTCCACCATATGAGTGTAACCCAGGGAAGACCCTTGGTCATGTCTCCCAACATGGACAGGCAATTGTTGGGTCCTGGAGATAAAGTGATTTAAAATACCCAGAAGGACTGGCATTCAGTGAAGAGCCTGGAGTCCGCATATGCCTAAACCCTGCTTCTAGGAATTCTGCCTATAGGATTACCTCTCTCACTCCAGCAGTCCCGAGGATGAAGCATCACACTTGAGATGACCCCATCTAAAGCTCCTGAAAAGAGAAGCTGAGAATATTTTGAACTCCAATGGAAAGAATTCTTGAATTTCTCATGAAGATTTTTTTCTTTCTCTTTATTTTTCTTTTCTTTTCCTTTTTTTTTTTTTTTTTTTTCTTTTCTCTGTTTGATTGTGACCTTAATTGTTCATGGACATTTATACATACTTGTATTTGTTTATTTTCTCATTTCTAGCGTTTTTGAAGCCAGTTATTTTCAATGGATCCGCTTTTTGAGGAAGAGGATGTTTGGTTACTATATTTCAGTTTTGTTTTGTACTTTTTTTAGTTTTAGTTTTTAAATTTTTTTTACTATATATACATATTTTTTAATCTCACCTATCTCCCTTGATTCTTTCTGTCTTTCTTCTGATAACAGCTAACCTCTATTGTTCTCTTTTTCACTCTTCAATTTTTAACTTCTACCTTCTTTCCTCCTCCCTCACAATCATCACATCCTATATTATTTCAGTTCTCTGCCTGTTCACAATTTGAAATTGTAAGCCATTTATCAAACTTACTGTTTTTATTTTAGGCAATAACTGAACATATCATTTCTGCTTATTGTGACAATTAACATTGTAGATGTCATAGTAGAAACTATTTGTTTGATGTTGTATATTATTTGCATTGGTTGTTTTTATTATTTGTTTCCTAAACAGTAAGGTACTAAAAACCTTCAGGGCCAGTATAAGTGCACAGAGTAGAAAGCCTACTGACTCAGATCCAGACTATTAGATTGGTACACGCACACACACACAAAACCTATGAAAAAGCAAGGGAACGAATAACACCAAACAAACCAAGATACTCCAAAAACAATCCATTGACACCAGAATGGAAGAAAAGTCAGAGAAGGAGTTTAGAACATATATAGTTAAACTGCTATGGGAGGTAAAGGATGATGTAAGAGAGAAAATACAAGAAGTGAAAGATCACTTCAATAAAGAGAGATTCTGAAAAAAATAAAATAGAAACTCTCAAAATGAAAGAATGAATAAAATCAATTAAAAATTTAATTGAAAGCATTACCAACAAACTAGATCACTTGGAAGACAGAGTTTCAGGCAATGAAGACAAACTATATAATCATGAAAACAAAGTTGACCATGGAGAAAAGATGTTAAGAGACCATGAACAGAAATTTTGAGAAATATGGGATAACATGAAAAGACCAAATTTAAGATTTATTGGGATAGATAAAGGCTCTGAGATACAAACCAAAGGAATACACAATCCTTTCAACAAAATAAGATCTGAAAATTTCCCAAACCTTAAGAATGAAATGGAAAATCAGATACAGGAGGCTTACAGGATCCCAAATATACAAAATAATAACAGACCCAAACCAAGGCATATTATTATGAAATTGCCTAACACAAAGAATAAGGGTAGAATTTTAAAGGTTGCCAGAGATCCTATCGGATCACAGTGGAATAAAATTAGAAATCAATAATAAAATAAAAATAAAAGCTACTCTAACATCTGGACACTAAACAATATGGTATGGAATTTCTAATGGATAGCATAATAAATCAGAGAGGAGATATTTAAAAACAGGTAAGTAAGAATAATGAACAACATATCAAAATCTCTGGGAACTATAAAGGCTGTACTAAGAGGATAGTTCATTGCACTGAGATCATTCATTAAAAAAATAAAAAGTCAACAAACAAATAACCTAACATTGCATCTCAAAACCCTAGAAAGAGAACAAATCAACACAAAAAGCAGAAGACAGAAAACAAACAAATCAGAGCTGAAATCAATGCAATTGAAACAAAAGAAACAATTCAAAAAAATTTAAAAATAAAAATTTGGTTCTTTGACAAAAATCAATAAAATTGATAAACCCTTAGTCACACTAATGAAGAGAGAGAAAAACTCAAATTACTAAAATTCATGATGAAAAAGGAAACATCACAATGGACACTATTGAAATACAGACAACATTCAGAAACTATTTTTGAAAATTTACACTGTAATAAAATACAAAATCTTGAAGATATTGACAAATTTCTAGAGACATATGAACTACCCAAATTGAATCAGGAGGCCATATAAAATTTATACAGATCAATTTCAAACAATGAGATTGAAGATGCCATCAAAAGTCTACCAAGAAAACAAGCACAGAACCACACGGATTCTCTGTCAAGTTCTACCAAACCTTCAAAGAACAACTAACACCAAACCTGCTCAAATTATTCCATGAAATAGAAAAGGAGGGAACCCTTCCAAACTCATTCTATTAAGCTAGTATCACCCTGACATCAAAACCAGACAAACATATTAAGGAAAGAATTCTTCAGACCAATATCCCTGATGAAAGTATACGCAAATATTCTTAATAAAATTCTGCAAATCACATACAAAACATATTAAACATATCAAGTGGGGTTCATACCAGGTATGCAAGATTGGTTCACCATGCATAAATCAATTAGCATAATTCATCACATCAAGAATCATGATTATTTCTTCTCCAGGTTCTCGGAACGAAACTGGCCCGCTAGTGAGAGCCTTTCTGACCAGAACAAGCTCCGAGTCCCGGAGCCACTGCAGCGCAGCGTACTCCGGCAATGAACCAGCGGAGAGCCTCGATCCGCAAGCAGCCTCTGGGATCAGGGCAGGGCAGCCAGAGACCTCTTCAGGCGGCTCTGCCCACTCCGGCTGCAGGCTCTCTTCACGGGGCGATCCAAGATGGCGGCCTAGAGGGAGACTGCACCCCCAGTCGCTCCAGAACCCAGGAGTTAAGAAGGGGAGGCATTGAGAGATTCGGACTAAAATAGAGCCACGGGTGAGTCTGCCCACTGGGTAAAGCTCGGCCCGGGTGGCAGGCCCAGATAGAGGTGGCTTATTGGAGCCAGGCAGGGCAGCTAGAGTCTTCCCAAGGTAGCCTTCCACACTCCAGCAGTGGGCTCCTCCCACACGGCCAGCTGCACGGTGCAGGCCCACAGTGAAAGCATTTCTGCACAGAGCCAGTTCCAAACCGTGGAACCAGTAGGGGGCTAGGGGCAGTTTTCTTCGGATGAGCTGCTTTATCAGATTCCTCCAAGACATCAGGCTACTGAAGGCTGGGAGGTGATACACTGGAATCTACCAGGACACTATAAGCCAATAGCAGAAAACTGCAATATCTCAGGGTCCCACTGACAACTGACCAATATGAGAAAACAAGGGAAGAAAATGTCCCAAACAAACCTAAATACTACATCAATAAATGACAGCACAGCAGAAGAAATGTCAGAAAGGGAGTTCAGAATGTACGTAATTAAAACGATCAGAGAAGCTAATGAGGAGATGAAAGAGCAAATGCAGGCATTGAAGGAGGAGATAAAAGAGCAAATGCAGGCATTAAATGATCACACCAATCAACAGTTAAAAGACCAAATACAGGAAGCAAGAGATCATTTCAATAAAGAGTTAGAGATACTGAAAAAAAACCAAACTGAAATCCTTGAAATGAAGGAAACAATAAACCAAGTTAAAAACTCCATAGAAAGCATAACCAACAGGATAGAACACCTGGAAGACAGAACCTCAGACATTGAAGAGAAATTATTTAATCTTGAAAGCAAAGTTGGCCAAACAGAAAAGATGGTAAGAAATCATGAACAGAATCTACAAGAATTATGGGATATCATGGAAAGGCCAAATTTAAGAATTATTGGGATTGAGGAAGGCTTAGAGAAACAAACCAAAGGAATGAACAATCTATTCAATGAAATAATAACAGAAAATTTCCCAAATCTGAAGAATGAAATGGAAAACCAAGTACAAGAGGCTTATAGAACTCCAAACATACAAAATTACAACAGACCCACACCAAGGCACATTATTATGAAAATACCTAACATACAAAATAAAGACAGAATTTTAAAGGCCGTGAGAGAAAAGAATCAAATTACATTTAGAGGGAAACCAATAAGAATATCAGCAGATTTTTCAATCCAGACCCTAAAAGCTAGAAGGGCCTGGAACAACATATACCAAGCCCTGAAAGAAAATGGATGCCAACCAAGAATATTATACCCAGCAAAACTTACCTTCAAATTTGACGATGAAATAAGATCCTTCCATGATAAACAAAAGCTAAAGGAATTTACAAAAAGAAAGCCAGCATTACAGAACATTCTCAGCAAAATATTCCATGAGGAAGAGATGAAAAACAACGATGCAAATCAGCAACAGGAGGCGCTAGCCTAAAGGAATAGCCAAATAAAGGAGAAACCAAATCATGCCAAAAACAAATATGAGTCAATTGACTGGGAATACAAATCATATCACAATAATAACCCTGAATGTTAATGGCCTGAATTCATCAATCAAAAGACACAGACTGGCAGATTGGATTAAAAAGAAAAATCCAACAATATGCTGCCTGCAAGAGACTCACCTCATAGAAAGAGACACCCATAGACTAAAGGTGAAAGGATGCACACGGACACAGCAAAAAAGCTGGAGTATCCATCCTCATCTCAGATAATGTGGACTTCAAACCAAAACTAGTCCGAAGGGATAAAGAAGGACATTACATGCTGCTTAAGGGAAGCATAAATCAGCAAGACATAACAATCATAAATATCTATGCCCCGAACATTGGCTCATCCATGTACGTCAAACAAATCCTTCTCAATTACAGAAATCAAATAGACCACAACACAATCATACTAGGCGATTTTAACACACCTCTCTCACCACTGGATAGATCGTCCAAACAAAAATTGAATAAAGAAACTATAGATCTCAACAACACAATCAGCAATTTAGACTTAACGGACATATATAGAATATACCATCCAACAAAGAATGAATACACTTTCTTCTCAGCAGCACATGGATCCTTCTCTAAAATAGACCATATTTTATGCCACAAAGCTACTGTTAGCAAATACAAGAAGACAGAGATACTACCTTGTACTCTATCAGATCATAATGGATTGAAATTAGAAATAAATGACAGAATAAAAAACAGAAACTTCTCCAATACCTGGAGACTAAATAATACACTATTATATGATGAATGGATAACAGAAGACATCAGGAGGGAAATAAAAAAATTCTTAGAAGTAAACGAAAACAAAGACACATCATATCAAAATCTCTGGGACACTATGAAAGCAGTACTTAGAGGAAGATTTATTTCATGGGGCGCATTCAAAAAAAGAAGTAGAAATCAACAAATAAACGACTTAACACTACAGCTCAAAGCACTAGAAAAAGAAGAGCAGACCAATACCAAAAGTAGTAGAAGACAGGAAATAGTTAAAATCAGAGCCGAAATCAACGAAATCGAAACAAAAGAAACAATTGGAAAAATTAACAAAATAAATAGTTGGTTCTTTGAAAAAATAAATAAAATTGATAAACCCTTAGCCACACTAACAAAGAGAAAGAGGGAGAAAACTCAAATTACTAAAATTCGGAATGAACAAGGAAACATCACAACAGACACGAGTGAAATACAAAACATAATTAGAAGCTATTTCGAAAATCTATACTCCAACAAAACAAAAAACCTCGAAGACATCAACAAATTTCTAGAGACATATGAACTACCTAAACTGAACGAGGGGGACATACACAATTTAAATAAACCAATTTCAAGCAATGAAATAGAAGAGGTCATCAAAAGCCTACCAACAAAGAAAAGTCCGGGACCAGATGGGTTCTCAGTGGAGTTCTACAAAACCTTTAAAGAAGAGCTCATTCCAATACTCCTCAAACTATTCCATGAAATAGAAGAGGAGGGAACCCTACCAAACTCGTTCTATGAAGCCAATATCACCCTGATACCTAAACCAGACAGAGACACATCGAGGAAGGAAAATTTCAGACCAATATCCTTAATGAACATCGATGCAAAAATTCTCAACAAAATTTTAGCAAATCGCATACAAATATATATTAAAAAGATAGTGCACCACGATCAAGTGGGTTTTATCCCAGGGATGCAAGGTTGGTTCAACATTCGGAAATCAATAAATGTCATTCACCATATCAACAGACTTAAAGTTAAGAATCACATGATTATTTCGATAGATGCAGAAAAAGCATTTGATAAAATACAGCACCCCTTCATGCTCAAAACACTAGAAAAAATTGGGGTAGTGGGAATATTCCTAAACATTATAAAGGCAATCTACGCTAAGCCCATGGCTAATATCATTCTAAATGGTGAAAAACTGAAGGTTTTCCCTCTAAAAACTGGAACAAGGCAAGGATGCCCTCTTTCACCGCTTCTATTCAACATCGTCCTTGAGACTCTAGCCAGATCAATCAGACAAACCAAAGAAATTAAAGGGATACGAATAGGAAAAGAAGAACTCAAACTATCTCTGTTCGCTGATGACATGATTATATATTTAGAGGAACCTGGAAATTCCACCAGAAAACTTTTAGAACTCATAAGTGAATTCAGTAAAGTAGCAGGTTACAAGATCAATGCTCATAAATCCAATGCATTTTTATACATAAGTGATGCATCTTCAGAAAGAGAAATTAGGAAAACTACCCCATTCACAATAGCATCGAAAAAAATAAAATACTTGGGAATCAATCTCACAAAAGAGGTGAAAGACCTCTACAATGAGAACTACAGAACACTAAAGAAAGAAATTCAAGAAAACCTTAGAAGATGGAAAGATCTCCCATGTTCCTGGATAGGCAGAATTAATGTTGTCAAAATGGCCATACTACCTAAAGTGCTATACAGATTCAATGCAATTCCAATTAAAATCCCAATGATGTACCTTGCAGAAATAGAGCAAGCAATTATGAAATTCATCTGGAAGAATAAAAATCCTAGAATAGCTAAAGCAATCCTCAGTAGCAAGAGCGAAGCAGGGGGTATTGCAATACCAGATCTTCAACTCTACTACAAAGCAATAGTAACAAAAACGGCATGGTATTGGTACCAAAATAGACAGGTAGATCAATGGTACAGAATAGAGGACATGGACACAAACCCAAATAAATACAATTTTCTCATACTAGACAAAGGGGCCGAAAATATGCAATGGAGAAAAGATAGCCTCTTCAACAAATGGTGCTGGGAAAACTGGAAAACCATATGCAGTAGAATGAAATTAAACCCCTATCTCTCACCCTACACAAAACTCAACTCAAAATGGATCAAGGACCTCGGAATCAGACCAGAGACCCTGCATCTTATAGAAGAAAAAGTAGGTCCAAATCTTCAACTTGTTGGCTTAGGATCAGATTTCCTTAACAGGACTCCCATAGCACAAGAAATAAAAGCAAGAATCAACAACTGGGATAGATTCAAACTTAAAAGCTATCTCTCAGCAAAGGAAACTATCAGAAATGTGAAGAGAGAGCCTACAGAGTGGGAGAATATCTTTGCCAACCATACCTCAGATAGAGCGCTAATCTCCAGAATCTATAAAGAACTCAAAAAACTCTACACGAAGAATACAAATAATCCAATCAACAAATGGGCTAAGGAAATGAACAGACACTTCACAGAAGAAGATGTACAAGTAATCAACAGATATATGAAAAAATGTTCAACATCCCTAGTAATAAGGGAAATGCAAATCAAAACTACCCTAAGGTTTCATCTCACCCCAATTAGAATGGCGATTATCAAGAATACAAGCAACAATAGGTGTTGGCGAGGATGTGGTGAAAAAGGAACACTCATACATTGCTGGTGGGGTTGCAAATTAGTGCAGCCACTCTGGAAAGCAGTGTGGAGATTCCTCAGAAAGCTTGGAATGGAAACACCATTTGACCCAGCTATCCCACTCCTTGGCCTATACCCAAAGGACTTAAAATCAGCATACTACAGAGATACAGCCACATCAATGTTCATTGCTGCTCAATTCACCATAGCCAGATTGTGGAACCAACCTAGATGCCCTTCAGTTGATGAATGGATAAAGAAACTGTGGCATATTTATACAATGTAATATTACTCCGCAATGAAGAATGATAAAATTATGGCATTTGTAGGCAAATGGTCGAAATTGGAGAATATCATGCTAAGTGAGATAAGCCAATCTCAAAAAACTAAAGGACGAATGATCTCGCTGATAAGCGGATGAGTACATATAATGGGGGGTGGGAGGGGCTAACATTAGGTTTAGGGTTAGGTTTAGAGTTAGGCCAAGGAGAGCGGTAAGAATGAAGGAAAGAAGGACTGTGTAGAGGGAAAAGAGGGGTGGGAGGGGTGGGGGGGAGGGGAAAAATAAAATAAACATCATTACCCTATGTAAACGTAAAAAAAAATAAAATAAATAAAATAAAAAAGAATCATGATTATCTCAATAGAGTAAAAAAAAGCATTTGACAAAATGCAGTATCCATTCATGTTCAAAACACAAGAAAAACTAGGGATGGTAGGAACTTACCTCAACATTGTAAAAGTTATCTATGCTAAACACAAGGCCAACATCATTCTAAATGGAGAAAATTTGAAAGCATTCTCTTTAAACACTGCAACGACGCAGGGATGCCTCTTCACCACTTCTATTCAATATAGTCCTAGAAACTCTAGTCAGAGCAGAGCAGTTATAAGAAAGAAATTAAAGGGATATGAATAGGAAAAGAAGAACTCAAACTATCACTATTTACTGATTATATGATTGTGTATTTAGCAGACCCAAAAAACTCCACCACAAAACTTCTAGAACCCAAATGAATTCAGCAAAGTAACAGGATATAAAAGAGGATATTATTTCTCTGAAAGATAAATTAGGAAATCTATCCCATTCACGGTAGTCTCAAAAAAAAAACCTATTGGGGAATCAATCTAACAATAGAGGAACAGGAATAGAGGAATAGAAAGAACTCTACAATGAAAACTATAGAACTAAGAAAGAAATTAAAGAAGAACTCAGAAGATGGAAAGATCTCCCATGTCCTTTCAGAGACAGAATTAATATTGTCAAAATGGCCTTACTAACAAAAGGGATATACAGATTTAATGCAATTCTTATTAAGTTTCAGATGACATCTTTATAGAAATAGAAAAAGCCCTCGTGAAATTCATTGGGAAAAATAAGAGGCCCAGAATTGCCAAAGCAATCATTAGTGAGAAAAGTGAAGCAGGAGGCATCACAATAGCAGACCTTAAATTATACTGCAGAGCTATAGTGACAAAAAAAAGGGCATGGTATAGGCACCAAAACAGACATGAAAACTGATGGTACAGAATAGAGGACACAGAGACAAACCCACATAAATACACTTATCTCATACTAGACTAAAGTCACCCTAAACATAATTTGGAGAAAAAAGCCTCTTCAACAAATGATGCCGAGAAAACTGGAAATCCATATATAACAAAATGAAATTAGACCTGTTTCTCACCTTGCAAAAAAATCAAGTCAAAGTGGATCAAGGACCTAGGCATTATACCAGAGACCCTATACTTACTAGATGAAAAAGCAGACCCAACTCTCCACCATGTTGGCTTAGGAACCAAATTCCTCAAAAACACTCCTAAAGTGTAAGAAACAAAATCAAGAATCAATAAATAGAATGGTATCAAACTTCACAGCAAAGGAAACAATCAAGAGTGTGAAGAGAGAACCTATAGAATGGGAGAAAATCTTTGCCTCCTGCACCTTAGATGTAAAATTAATATACAGGATATATAAAGAACTCAAGAACTTTAATACCAATAAAACAAATACCCCAACCAATATATGGGCAACGGAACTGAACAGACACTTTACAAAAGAAGAAACCCAATTGATCAATAAATACATGAAAAAAATGTTCAACATCACTAGCAATTAGAGAAATGCAAATTAAAACTACACTGAGATTTCATCTCACTCCAGTCAGAATGGCAATTATCAAGAATACAAGAAACAATAAATGTTGGCAAGGATGTGGGGGAAAAGGTATACTCATACTTTGCTGGTGGGACTATAAATTGCTGCAACCACTCTGGAAAGCAGTATGGAGATTCCTCAGAAAACCTGGAATGGAACCACCATTTGACCCAGTTATCCCACTCCTCAGTATATCCAAATGACTAAAAATCAGCATACTATAGTGACACGGTCTTATCAATGTTTATAGCTGTCCAATTCATAATAGCTAAGCTAAGGAACCAACCTAGGTGCCTTTTAGCATAGGAATTGATTAAAGCAAATGTGGTACATATACTCAACAGAATGTTACTCAGCTATAAGGAAGAATGAAATCATGGCATTTTCCAGTTAATGGATGGAACTGGAGACTATCATGCTAAGTGAAATAAGCCAATTCCCCCCAAAAAACAAGGGCTATTTCTCTGATATGCGAATGGTGACACACAATAGGCAGTGGGGAGGAAGGATTAGATAGGGGGTAGTCAGGGTAAGGGAGGGGTAATTGGAATGGGAAAGACAGTAGAATGAGTTGGACATCACTTTCCCAGGTTCTTATACTAATACATCACCAGTGTAACTCCACATCATGCACAACCACAAAAATGGGAAGTTGTCCTCCATCTATGTATGGTATATCAAAATACATTCTACAGTTATGTATAACTAAAAAAAAAATTAAAAAAGAAAAAAGAAATACAAATGACCTATAATTATATGAAAAAAAAAAAAGCTCCACATCTCTAAGTCATCGGGTAAATATAAATCAACACTGCTGTGAAATTCCATCTCACCCCAGTCAGAGTGAAAATTGTTAAGAAAATAAAAAGTAACAAATGTTGGCAAAAACGAAGGGGAAAGGAACCCTTATACACCACACATGAGAATGTACATTAATATAGAAAACACTATGGAGACTCCTCAAAAAACTGAAAACAGAACTTCCATATGATACAGCTGTACCACTCTTGGGTACTTGCAGGAATCAAAATCAGCCAACAACAGAGATACCTGCACACCTTTGTTTATCATGGTACTATTCACTATAGCCAAGTTATGGAATCAGACAGATGAGTCAATCAAAAATATGTAGTATAGAAACACAATTTTATTTATTTAGTCATAAATGAAAATGAAATCCTGTTAGACCCAGGAAAATGGACAGAACTGGAAATTATCATGTTAAGGGAAATAAGCCAGACTCAGGACAAGTATCACATGTTTTCTCTCATATATAGAATACCGGGAAATAAAATGACGTGAAAGCAGGGGCAGGGCTTCTGGAAAGGGAAGGGGGAAGGGGACTGGTAAGACAGGGCAATAGAGAGGAGGAACACAATCAAAGCACATTATATGCATGTATGAAAATGTCACAATGAAAGTCATTTCTTTATAGAATTAATGTGCACACATAATTATAATTTTCATTAACAAATTCCCTCCGGGAGCTTCTTAGGTATGGGCACATTTATGCAATTTATGGTGGTGAGTTAAATTTTCTTCCATCATGTCTGTTAAGTTCCTGTTCCTAATAAATCTGCTGTTTCAGAGTGACAAGAACCCATAGGACTGCTTTTATTGTATCTCTAATGCTGTATTGCATGTCTAACAAGATCACAAAATAGGAATTTTTCCTATTTTGTTAAAATCCACAGTGAATCTTCAAATAAAAATTAAAAATCTATCATGGTCTCATTTTTTAAAAAAATAAACAAGATATAATAAAAGACTTTTCCTCTCCCACATGCACACTTTCCTCTGTTGACTAATTACCTCCTTCTCTTCCTCTGAATTCACTGCACACTCTACTTCCATAGAAAGTCCTATCCTACTTACTGCCCACTCATCCCTCAGCAGAATTCAAATTCGCATCCTGTTAAATGATTCCACAGCACCCTGCACCTTCTCTTCGCAGCCCTTGGAATTATATTCTTGAGATTGTGTGTAAGTAATGAGGAGGTGTGGCCTCGTCTGTTTTGTCTGCCATTGTATCCCCAACACCAGATGTGAGGCCTGGTTCATGCTAGAGCTTTAATCCAAGCGACATCAGGCAGGATGAATGAAGTGTGGCTGCATGTTCCTACAGGTTTGTGTGGGGCTCATGATGAGAGGAGAGAACTGGGCTCACTCAGGAAATCTGCCTAATAATATAAAACATTTCTAGCAAGTTGCTTTTGAAATTTCAGGGATCCAAAATAATCCAACTTCAATTTCCAACTATTTTTACATTCTGAGGATCTGGGCTAAAATGTGAATTTATATTATTTATGATATTTAAATTTATGTTACATTTACTATCTTAGTCATATTTTTATTTGTGAACTACTTCCCTTCCTTTTACAGCCTACCTTTAAAAAATTATAAGGACCTGGATATAGCTCAGTAATAAAGTGCCTAACATGCAGAAAGCCCTGGGTTCAATCCAAAGCACTGCAAACAAACAAAAAATGATATTGTGTATTTATATATCCTCTTCTCTCACTCATGCCTCAATGCATTGCAATCTGACTTTAACATTATTCTTTGCAATGAAACTCACCCTTTCCTATTTCTCCTGCCAAGAATATCAACAATTTCCAATTACATTAGGGGGTAATTTGACATCAGCAGAGTTTGCTCTCCCACCACCAGTTTTAGGAGACCCTTCCTCCAGTTTGACTCTTGTTGTCTGACCCAACTTTCCATGAAGGTCCTCCATCTTCCTGCTAACCTCTTTCCAGCCTTGCACTTAGAAGAAGGAGAAAAAACAAAACCTCATAATTCCCACAAACATATCACCCTCTCCTACTTCTGCTCTTTGCACAAACTCTTTCTTCATTCCAAACATCTTTTCTCAGATTTGTCTACCATGAGAGGTCTTTTAGGCCTTGCCTTCTTGGTGAGCTTTCCGGGCTCCACAAGATGTCACTGCTTCTGCAGCGTGCCCTCATGGTATGCTGTCTGTCCTCCTGAAGGTCATTTTCTCCTTAGTTCACACTTCTCTTTCCCAGACTTGACTGTGAGTTGCATAAGAAAAACCCATGTTCTTCATCTTTGTATCCATAGTTCGAGCACAATTCCTATAACATGGTAAAGGCTTTGTGAAAATATGTAGGTTGACAGTGGAAAAGTAGAGTGGGAGGGTGTATTTTTCCCACTATTCAAAAGGGTGATCCATGTAGTGGGAGCTTTTGGGAGGAATTTTACAGGGTTAGAACGTGGTTGCCCTTAAAGCCAAAGCTGGGGATAAGAGTGAGTAGTCCCAGTTGCATGTGTATGTACCTATGACCCCACAACCACATTCCCAACGTCATGGCTCAGGTGTGGTGTCCCCCAAAAGCCCAGGTGTGAGACAATGCAAGAAGGCTTGGAGGAGAAATGATTGGGTTGTATCCTTAACATAATCAGTGAATCAATCTCTAATGGGATTAACTGAGTGGTGACTACAGGTAGGGTGTGACTGGAGGAAGTGGTTCATTGGGGGTGTGGTCATGGGGGATTTATTTTGTATCTGGAGAGTGGAGTCTCTCTCTTTGCTTTCTGATCATCATGTGAGCTGCTTCCCTCTACCACACTCTTCTGTCATGATGTCCTGCCTCACCTTGAGCCTCAAGGAATGGAACCTGTTGTCTATGGATTGAGACCTCTGAGACCTCAAGTCCCTAAATAAACATTTTCTACTCTACAGATGTTCTGGTTGAATCCTTTCATCACAGCAGCAAAAAAGCTGACTAAAACATTCATGTCCATTTTTGGGGGGAAGGGGTCTTGACATTCAACCCAGGGCCTTGGGTATGCTAGCAGGTACACTACCACTGAGCTACATCCATTATACATGATGGTAGAATCCATTTCAACATAATTTTAAAAGCATGGAATATACCTTGTTCTAATTCATTCCCCAGTATCTCTCCTTCCGCTTTCTTCCCCCACCCTCCTAGTTCCTTCCTTTTTTTGATCTTTATGCCATTTACCCATAGTTATTTTTTAAATTAATTTCTTGTGGGTGTGCACAATGATTAGACTCACTGTGGTATATTCATATACGTACATACGATTGTTATGTCAGTTTCATTCCACTATCTTTCCTTTTCCCATTCCCTCTCCCTTCCCTTCATTACCTGTATGCTTTTTTAATTCATAAGGAATCAAGAATTAAGATCCTAGTGCTCTGACACTAAGTAATTTGCAGCATTTGACCAGTTGTGAAATTTTATTTAATCTGTCTAACAATTTCCCTAGGCCAGAAGTTATTTGATAAAATGATTTGTGCTCTGCCATGCAAGAATATATGATTCAGATCAGTTTTCCCACTGAAAACACTCATAAAAACTGAATAAAAAGTTTTGGAAATAGCTATTTAGAAAAATTGAGAGAGACCAGGCACAGTGGTACTTGCTTATAATCCCAGCAACTTAGGAGACTGAGGCAGGAGGATAACAGGTTGGAAGTCAGCCTGGGCAGCTTAGCAAGTCCCGGTCTCAAATTAAAATTTAAAAGGGCTGGGGGTGTAGCTCAGTGATAAGGCACTCGTCTAGCATGTGTGAGACTCTGGATTCGACCTCCACTACCACAAAAAAAAAAAAAAAAAAAAAAAAAAGAAGAAGAAGAAAAAGGAGGCGGAGGAGGAGGAGAAAGAAAAAGTAGGAGAGCAACTAAGGCAGCTAGAACTTAATGGTGAAAAATTCCTGGAAAGAAAAGAAGTAACTAGTTGCCTGATTTTCTTCATCATTTTTCCTTTCTAGGCATTTGCTGATTCCTATGACAGGCATTGCAAGCAAGGCAGAGATTGGTGGTTCAAGATTTTGGTGTGCAGAAGTCCAGAACTACAAGAGCATTCAGGACTCGGAGAGGCCCAGTTTCTTAAGAAAAGATGTCTTGGAGGATCCAAGATGGCAGACTAGAGGGAGCCTGCGTTCCTTGTTGCTCTGTAACTCAGGTTTCAAGCAGAGGATATCTGTTTCTTGGTGAGGCAGTTTTTGCTACTTATTGATCCCCTGCTGTTTACCCCATTTGTCTACTGAGATCACCTGCAGTCTGCCAGCATAGGGACACCTGTTGGAGTGCAGATTACTCACTGTTAGGCACCTATCATCCATCATTTATCTGCTCTTGCCTGTCCATTGCCTGCCTTTCACCTATCCATCACCGACCGCCTGAGGTTCACCTCCTGATCATCCCACAGCAGTCAGCAAACTGACCACAGACAGCCGGTAGAGCACCAGCTGCCTGCTGTTGCCTGGAAGGTCACTGTCACAGTAACTGCAGGTTTGGTTACATGTGGCTGCTGCCATTTTGAGATAACAGCCAGGCCCCGTAGGACTCCTGGCCGGACTGACTGAGTCCCATCTCCAGGAACTCTCAGTTCAACTGATCACTCCCTGCCTCCTGGGCCTTCACATAGACTGACTGCTCCCCGCCACTAGGACCCCCAGACTGACTGATTGCACCCTGCCTCCACAATCCCACAACCAGACCGACCACACTCCACCTCTAGGACCCCTGCCCAACCAATGTACCTCACCTCCAGAACCTCCAGTCAAACACACCCACACTCAAAGCTGAAGCTCCCCATTTGCCAACTCATTAGGAAGCCAGAGCGGCCATCTTGGATAATCCTGGAAGCTGTATCTTCCATCTTTAGGTGGGGCAAATCCCATCCTGCAACACCTGCTGTACCTTGTAAGGTACCTCTCATACATTAGGCTATCGAAGACTGGGAGGTTTGAATACTATATGACTGTTATACTGCAGATTTTCTTTTTTCTCCTTATGAAAAAATTTTAAGTTTCTATTTCTTTACTTTTCTCTCTCTCTTTTCCTTTTGTTTACCTGTTCCCTCAGAGTCTCTTTCTCCCTCTTTGCATGTTAACAACCAACTTCTTTTGATTACACTCTCACTCTTTCTATTATTTAGAATTTCTATGTATTCTTTTCTTATCCTATTAACAGCTACATCCCATACCCCTCTGCATCCTCTTTGTCCTCCATTAGAAACTGCAGACGTTATTGCATATCTATTTGTTATGCTGAAGATAATAATTGAACTCATTCTGTTTATTATGACAATATTGTTAGCATCCTCATAGGGGCTATTTGGTCTAGGGTTACATACTCTCTGAACTGGGCATTGCTAATATTGATCTCCCCTTAAAGAAAAGGTTTTGGAAACCTATAGGGTCACTATAAGCCTATAGAGGGGAAACTGCAATACCCAAGATCTGCTCTGCTAGAGGGGAAGGTACATGAACAACATGAAAAAACAAGGGAAGAAAATGATCCAAATAAATCTAGATTCCATATTAATAGAATCCAGTAACAGTAGGATAGAAGAAATGTCAGAAAAAGACTACAGACTATACATGATTAAGATGATTCATGAAGCAAAGGATAATAGAGCACATGCAGGCAATGAATGATCATACAAATAAGCAGTTGAAAGAGCAACGTCAGGAAGCAAATCATTTCAACAAAGAGTTAGAGATTTTCAAATAAAAAAAAATGGAAATCCTTGAAATGAAGGAAACAATAAATCAAATAAAAAACTCAATGGAAAGCATCAACAACAGATTAGACCACTTGGAAGACAGAACCTCAGAAAATGAAGACAAAATATTTAATCTTGAAAATAAAGTTGCCCAAACAGAGAAGATAGTAAGAAATCATGAACAGAATCTCCAAGAACTACGATGGGACATCATGAAAAGACCAAATTTAAGAATTGTCGGGATTGAGGAAGGCATAGAGATACAAACCGAAGGAATGAACAACCTATTCAATGAAATAATATCAGAAAATTTCCCAAGCCTGAAGAATGAAATGCAAAATCAAATACAAGAGGCTTACAGAACACCAAATGCACAAAATCACAACAGATCCACACCAAGCCACATTATAATGAAAATACCTAACATACAAAGTAAAGATAGGATTTTGAAGGTTGCAAGAGAAAAGCACCAGATTACATACAGGGGGAAACCAATATGGATATCAGCAGATTTCCCAGCCCAGACTCTAAAAGCTAGAAGGGCTTAGAACAACATATTTCAAGCTCTGAAAGAACATGGTTGCCAACCAAGCATTCTATACCCAGCAAAACTGACCTTCAGATTTGAAGATGAAATGAAATCCTTCCATGATACACAAAAGTTAAAAGAATTTACAAAAATAGCCTGTGCTACAGAATATTCTCAACAAAATATTCCAGGAGGAGGAAATGAAAAACAGCAATGTAGGTCAGCAAAGGGAAGAACTACCTTAAAGAAAAATCAATTCAAAAAAGAAACCAAGCCAAGTTAAAAACCAAAAATAAACCCAAATGGCTGGGAATACAAATCATATCTCAATAATAACCCTGAATGTTAATGGCCTAAACTCATCAATCAAAAGATATAGACTGGTAGAATGGATTAAAAAGAAAGACCCAACAATATGCTGCCTTCAAGAGACTCATCTCATAGAAGAATACATCCACAGACTAAAGGTGAAAGGATGGGAAAAAACCTACCTACACACGAACTCAGTAAAAATGTGGGGGTTTCCTTCCTTATTTCAGATAAAGTGAACTTCAAGCCAAAGTTAATCAAAAGGGATAAAGAAGGACATTTCATACTGCTTAAGGGAAACATAAATCTATAAGACATAACGATCATAAATATTTATGCCTCAAACAATGGTGCATCCTTGTACATCAAACAAATCCTTCTCAATTCCAGGAATCAAATAGACCACAGCACAATAATTCTGGGTGACTTCCACACACCTTTGTCACCACCGGATAGATCTTCCAAACAAAAAATAAACAAAGAAACCATAGAACTCAATAACACAATCAATAACTTAGACTTAACAGACATATATAGAATATTCCATCCATCAACAAGCCGAATACACTTTCTTCTCAGCAGCACATGGAACCTTCTCAAAAATAGACCATATGTTATGCCACAAAGCAGCCCTTAGGAAATGCAAAAAAATAGAGATACTGCCTTGTGTTCCATCAGATCATAATGGAATGAAATTAGAAATCAATGACAAAATAAAAAAACAGAAATTATTCCAACACCTGGAGACTAAATAGTATGCTATTGAATGAAGCATGGATAACAGAAGACATCAGGGAGGAGATAGCAAAATTCTTAGAGATAAATGAGAATGATGACACAACATATCAAAATCTCTGGGACACTATGAAAGCAGTACTAAGAGGAAAATTTATTGCGTGGAGCACATTTAAGAAAAGAATAATATCAACAACTAAATGACCTAACATTACAGCTCAAAGTCCTAGAAAAAGAACAACAGAACAACACCAAAAGTAGTAGAAGACAGGAAATAATTAAATTCAGAGCTGAAATCAATGAAACTGAAACAAAAGAAATAATTCAAAAACTTGACAAAACCAAAAGTTGGTTCTTTGAAAAAGTAAACAAAATAGACAAACCCTTAACCACACTAACTCAGAGAATGAGAGAAAACTCAAATTACTAAAATTCATGATGAAAACGGAAATATCATGACAGACACCACTGAAATACATAACATAATGAGAAGCTACTTTGAAGATCTATATTCCAACAAAATAGAAAATACCAAAGACATCAACAAATTTCTAGAGACATATGCTCCTCTCAAACTGAACCAGGAGGACATACACAATTTAAACAGATCAATATCAAGCAATGAAATAGAAGAAGCCATCAAAAGCCTACCATCCAAGACCAGCCCATGAACAAGAACAGCTTGTATTCTCAGCCAAGTTCTACAAGACCTTCAGAGAAGAACTCATTCCAATACATCTCAAAGTATTCCAGGCAATAGAAAAGGAGAGAACCCTACCAAACTCATTCTATGAAGCTAATATCACCCTCATACCCAAACCAGGGAAAGACACATCAAGAAAAGAAAATTTTAGACCAATATCCTTGATGAATATAGATGCAAAGTTTCTTAACAAAATACTGGCAAACAGACTAAAGAAATTAAAGGAATACGAACAGGAAAAGAGGAACTTAAGCTGTCACTATTTGCTGATGACACAATTCTCTATTTAGAGGATCCAAGAAACTCCTCCAGAAAACTTCTAGACCTCATCAATGAATTCAGCAAAATAGAAGGTTATAAAATCAACACACATGAATCTAAAGCATTTTTATACCTAAGTGATGAAATATCTGAAGGGGAAACAAGTCCTTTTTCAATAGTCTCAAAAAAATAAAATAAAATACTTGGGAATTAATCTAACCAAAGAGGTAAAAGATCTCTACAATGAAAACTACAAAACAAAAAAAATTGAGGGAGACCTTAGAAGATGGAAAGACCTCCCATGTTCTTGGATAGGCAGAATTAATATTATCAAAATGGCCATACTTCCAAAGGCACTATACAGATTTAACACAATTCCTATTAAAATCCCTATGACATTTCTCATAGAAACAGAAAAAGCAATCATGAATTCATCTGGAAGACCAAAAGACCCAGAATAGCCAAAGCAATTCTGGGCAGGAAGAGTGATGCAGGAGGTATCACTACACCAGACCTTAAACTGTACTATAAGGCAGTAGTAACAAAAACAGCACAGTACTGGCACCAACATAGACAGGCAGATCAATGGTACAGGATAGAAGATAAAGACACATACCCACATAAGTACAGTAACCTCATACTAGACAAGGGTGCCAAACACTTACAATGGAGAAAAGATAGCCTCTTCAACAAATGGTGCTGGGAAAACTGGAAATCCATATGGAGTAAAATGAAACTAAACCACTATCTCTCACCCTGTACAAAACTCAACTCAAAATGGATCAAGGATCTAGGAATTAGACCTGAGATCCTTCACCAAACAGAAGAAAAAGTAGGCCCCGAATCTCCATCCTGTTGGCTTAGGACCAGACTTCCTTAACAAGACCCCAATAGGGCAAGAAATAAAAGCAAGAATCAATAAATGGGATAGATTCAAACTAAAAAGTTTTTTCTCAGCACAGGAAACAATCATTAATGTGAAAAGAGAGCCTTCAGAGTGGGAGAAAATCTTTTCCACACACGCTTCAGACAGAGCACTCATCTCCAAAGTTTATAAAGAACTTAAAAAACTTTACACCCAAAATACAAAGAACCCAATCAATAAATGGGCTAAGGAACTGGGCAGACACTTCACAGAAGAAGATATACAAGTTATCAACAAATATATGAAAAAGTGCTCATCATCCCTCATAATTAGAGAAATGCAAATTAAAACCACCCTAAGATTTCATCTAACTCCAATTAGAATGGCTATTACCAAGAACACAAGCAATAGTAAGTGTTGGCATGGATGTGGGGGAAAAGGCACACTCATACATTGCTGGTGGAGTTGCAAATTGGTACAGCCACTCTGGAAAGCAGTATGGAGATTCCTCAGAAAGGTTGGAATGGACCCACCATTTGACCCAGCTATCCCACTCCTCGGTTTATACCCAGAGGACTTGAAATCAGCATACTACAGTGATGTAGCCACATCAATGATCATAGCAGCTCAATTCACAATAGCTAGATTGTGGAACCAACCTAGATGCCCTTCAATTAACGAATGGATAAAGAAACTGTGGTATATATACACAATGGAATATTACTCAGCCATAAAGAAGAGTAAAATTATGGCATTTGCTGGTAAATGGATGAAGCTGGAAAATATCAAGCTAAGTGAAATAGGCCAAGCCCAAAAAACCAAAGGTCAAATGTTTTCTCTGATAAGTGCATGACAATGTAAAACAAGGGGGAGTAATGGGGGGAAGAGAAGAATGAAGGAACTTTGGATGGTGTAGAAGAAAAAGGGGTGGGAGGGGTGGGAATGGAAAAACAGTAGAATAAAACAGACAGTAAAAAAAAAAAAAAGAAAAAGAAAGGATGTCTTCACAGAAGCAAGCTTAACATAGGCATCAGTATCACATTTTCTTTCAAGACATGTGCTTATTTTTGAACCACAAATAGCAAGAAGGAAAAATAGATAATATTTGAACTGAATGATAATGGAAAATATGACATAGTTTATGTGAAGCAGCAAACTCATGCTTAGAGGAAAATTATAACTTTAAATGTGCACCATAGAAAAGAAGAAATTCTGAAAATTGTATGAATAGTTCTCTCAAGCATTGAGGAAAAGAACGGCAAAGTAAATGTGGAAAAAGTAGAAGAAATTAATAAAATGGAAATTACTGAAGTAGAAACAAACAAATAAAAGAAAAAATTTACAAAACCTAAACTCAATCCTTGAAAATAATTTTAAAACATCAATAAACTTTATCTAATAAGACATATTGAATAAAATAATTAGAAAGTGGGAACAAATTTTAAGTACTAATAAAGAAAATGGCACATAATTACGAATCTTATGGATATTAAAAATATAAGATACTGTATTAGTCAGGGTTCTCTAGAGGAACAGAATCACCATGAAGTCAGATTATAAAAAGGGGATTTATTAGATTGCCTTACATGATCAGAAGCTGGATAGTCCATAATGGCCGTCTGCAGCTGGAGAGCTGGAAGAACCAGCAACTACACAGTCCAAGAAGCAGAAGACCCAGAACAAGAAGGATCAACAGTGCTACCCTAGTCCAAGACCAAAGCTTCTAAAAACTACCTAGAGAATCACTGGCAGAGTCCACTTTGGAAGAGTGAAGAAGTGAGAGTCTGATATCCTCACATGATGGAAACAGCAATCAAGAACCTTTTCAAGAAGAGCCAAGCTTGCATCTCCATCTGCTTCCTTGTTCTTCCAAATTTTATTCCATCCTATTGGGCAGTGCTGCCTACACTTAGGGAGGGGCTCCACTTCAGTTCACTGTCCCACACGCCACTCATTCCTAGACACACCTCATTGACACACCCAGAAGCCTCATAATCATCCATCAGCATATTTTAATCCAATCAAGTTGACAATTCAAATTAACCATTACGGATACTATGAATATTATAACTATTTATTTAAACATTTAGATAAAATATCTTGGAAAACACAAATATGAAAACTGACACAAGACATATATAGTACTTATATACATGTGTGTTTAATAGAAACATAAAATTCTTTAATTTAAAATCTTTCAACAGAAAATTCCAGGCTCAGATAGCATCACAATAAATCGTTTATAACATTTAAGAAAGGAATCACATCATTTTACAGATTGTATTCTTATAGAGCAGAACAAGAAAAAAAAATACCTCAAAACTTATCTTATGAGAGCAGTGTAAGCTGATATAAAAACCTGGTAAGGACATTATAAGAAATAAAAAGGAAAAGTCAATCTCACACTAACATAGATTCAAAGTTTCTAAATGTAATATTAAGAAATTGAATCTAGTGGTATATGGAATATATAATAAATTATGACTAAATTCATGTTATTCCAAGAATGCAACTTTTCAAAATAAGTTAATTCAAATCATTAATTTATTAATAAAGTAAAAAACCATATGATCATCTCAATACTTTAGGAAAAAAAATTGGTAAAAATAGAACACCTATTTATTTTTAAAATAAAATGGCATTCAGTAGATCGGGAAGTAAAAGAAAGGTTTCTGATTCCAATAAAGGGTATCTAAAAATATTTTCATCGAACAACATGACTAGTGAGGAAATAGGGAAGGCTTTCTACCTCAGTGATCAGAAATGAGAAAAAGATGCCAGATGTTTCTTTTAAAACACCATCTTGGAGGTCCTAACCCCAGTACTACAGTAATCTAAAGAAATAAAAATATAAGAATTGGAAAAAAAAAAAGAGAGAGAGAGAGAGAGAGAGAAAGTGGTCATAATTTGCAAAACACATGATTACATCTGAAAAATATACAATGGAATCTACCAATTAAAAGTTTATGTATTTGGCAAAATCAATCTATGGTGACAGAATTCAGAAGAAGGGTTATATTGGAGAGGTAGACTCTAGAATTAATAACTAAAGCATTAGATTTTCATAAGAAATACAAAATTCAATTGGATTTCTACATCCCAGCAAAAAAATTACATGATACCACTGATAAGAAAATTCTGAAGATCAAATAATTAGAAATGAATGTAGTGGAAGACATATAAATACTTCATACAGATAATAATAAAACATTATTGAAAATGTTAAAGACCTAAATAAATCATAATGTAAAAGCCAAGACAGTTTTGAAATGGAAAGTTAGAAGAACTAAATAACAGATATCAAGACATTATAAAGCTTCTGTATTCCAAATGGTGTATGTATGCTCTGTTAGGGGGCACAACTTAAGAACAGACCGATCACCACTGAGAAGTCCAAATTTGAGAATCTTCATTAAGCCGACTGGCTGACTGTCTCACATAATGCCCCAAAAATGGCTATTGGGAAAACAGCCCCGACAATACGGTTGTAGAGGTTCTTATACCAAAAATCACATCAATCATAAGTGTCTGTTGCTATGATTCAAAATTACAGACTAACATCATGAGATCATCAGCAGAGGGGGAAGTGGGTCAAAATGACCCTTACCTAGGTTCAAACTAAAGAATGGTTACTAACATCCATACAATCACTGTTCACATGGTACATTGTTTAGGAGCAATAGGAATCAAAAGAGAGCAATTTTTCATTACATAAGAATTGTCATTTTGTATTGCTAAACATATCATGCTAAGTAACTGATGATGGGCACAGAGGTGGGGTTTTCCCTTGGGAGAAGCTTATTTCCTACATAAGATGGAGTCTCAGAGCAAAATGGAGTCTGTTTAGTCATTTCCCTCAGAGTCTGGCCAACAACATTCTCATGGAGCCAGATCTGCCAGCCCATCACAGCTCAAACCTACATAAATAAATAAGTTTAACGGAATGCAGAGCCATACATGGTTATTTATGAGAAGTTGACTATGAAATGCCATGGGGGCAGAGTAGTCTTTTCAGTAATAAACTGGGGTCAATTGGATTTCCACATTGTAAAATCAGAACCTTGACTTCTGCCTCATCGCAATGTGTGTGTCTGTGAGCATATATATGGATATATATTATTTCCAAGTAGCTCAAAACTTGAAAAGCTAAAACAAATTTTCTTTATTTTCAGAGAATCAAAATTTTCTTAACAGAACACAAGAAACACTAACTATAAAGAAAAACACTGATAAATTGAATGTCGATGAAATCAAAGTTGTCTGCTTATCAAAAGACACCAGTAGGAGAATGAAATGACAATTCAAAGAGTTGGAGAAGTTATTTGCAATATGTGTACCCTAAAAAGCTATTGTGTCTAAAATCTGTAAAAATCCTGCAGGTCAAAAAGGGCCCCTGAAACTCTCTGACCACTGGTAGGGGTGAAAATTGGTGTAATCACTTTGAAAAATTGGCAGCATCTATTAAGGCTAAGTTTTGTTTTTTTTTTTTTTTTGCAGAGACTAAGATTTAGTCATTTCTTAAACTGGCATTTATGCATATCTTAAAGTCAGGCTACATATTCTCCAAGATCGAGGTGAAATTTTTTCCCACATAAAAGGACTCTCTCCAGAATACTGCAGCTAGCATAAAATTAAGTTACCAAAGATTCATTCCCTAACTATTACCATCTATTATTAGCCTAGGGGAGCCTCCGTTAGCCAAGATGAGGGGTCAGCAAGCTCTTGTCCATGGACCAAATCCTGGCCACATCCTGCTTTTGTAAATAAAGTTTTACTGGCAAACAACCACGACCTTTTATTTACTAATCTCTGGCTATTTTCCAGCTACAATGGTAGAGTTGAGAGTTATGATAGAGATTTTTTTAAACCACAAAGTCTTAAGTCTTTACTATCTTGTCCTTTACTGAAAAGATATGTCAACTTTTGTCCCAGATTTATGTATTATCTCCTTTATCTTGGGAGAAATAATGGCCTTACAGAAATAAAATTCAAAATAAGTACCTTTTTAATGGCAGGATTAATTAAATTGGTGAGTCAGAGAGTTGTCAGAAAGATCTAGATAGATCAAGTAGCACAGGATGGGGTACAGTTCATGTGGAATGTAAGCAGACCCAGCAGCCTTGTTGAATTGGGAAAGATGGAGGTTCCTTTGTAGATTAAATAAGTATTATCAGGCAGGGTGCACTGGAGCACAGCTGTAATCGCAACCAACCTGGAGGCTGAACGAAGCAGGAGGATCACAAATTTGAGACCAGCTTAGGCAACATAGCAAGACCCTGTCTCACCAAAATAATAATTTTAAAAGACTGAGTATACAGCTTAGTGGTAGAGTGTTTGCCTAGCTTGCATGAGGTCATGGGTTCAATCCCTAGTACCATACGCATAAATGTACTATCAGATAAAAGTACTTTCAAAGGGTATGGTTTTCTCTAATACTTTAACTAGTGTATCGACCATGACAGCTAAATGCAATATAAGACTGTTAATTGGATCTTGGAATTTAAAATAAACTATAAAGAACATTCTTGAGATTGCAGGGGAAATGATGTTAAATTTATCAAGTTGGTAATTGTTTTTATAATTTCATAGGACAGAGTTCTTGTTCTTAGAAGATAGTTGTTGAAATACAGAAAACTGAAGTTGCATGATTATCTGCAATTAACATTAAAAGGGATCATCAGATAGAAAGAGAAAGCAAGGTGACAAAATTCTAACACTTGGTAAATCTAAGTCAATGACACATGAGTGTTGATTATACTATTCTTGCAACTCTCCTGTAGGTTTTGACATTTCTTCAAAATAGACTATTAGAGAAACTCTTAAAAATAGATATCAAAAGATTTTCCCCCCCAGTACATTAGGGGAAAAGTTGGAAGAGAATAGACAAAGAAACTCTCCAGTTTTTTTTTTTTTTTTTTTTTTTGAGAAGCTAAACCTGTCAGTAGCAAATTATTTAGATATTCATATACAACTATATTCCTTCTCTCTTTACCAGGTTTTTATCTCACATCTCACTGCATCCCTGAACTCTTTTTAGTTTTCTATTGATAAGAAAAAAATCATGTTAATTGTTCTCCTTTGAGGACATTAAACATATTCCATATGGGCATACTTAAAGGATGCATTTTAACCACATTCCTCAAATAAACTCCTCCTGTTAAACAAATCTGTATTTTAAAATATTTTGAGAGCTTTGTTACGTTATATGATACAAAAAATGAAGATAAACAAACCAGATCCAAAGGAATCTTAAACACATGTTCCTCGTCTCATCTCAGAAATATGGTGCCATCTGACCTCCAGAGATTGACACAGTCACAGTTGACAGTAGAGAATTACCGAGGGGAACTCAGCTTCAACTGGCATCATAATAAACGCTGCTGCTAACTGCTGACAGACATTCCACATATGGTTTAGGTATTGCAGCTTGAATCCTGAAGATCGTTTGAGAGCCTACATATTGTTCTGAGAAGAAGAGCAGTTTTCTTAATGCTCTTTGAAACAATCCCTAAATGCTGATGTGTTCACCTTCCAAAGAGAAATGTGCTCAGTCGTTTCTTGGACACCAATCATTCAGTGAGAAGATGGGGATGCTGTCTGGGTGACTCAGACCTCACCCATGTTGTTACCTGGTAGAACAATCCTGGTTTCCAGGTCCCAAATCTACGTGTGATGTGAAAAGCTCACACCTCTCTGTCTAGGTTCTAAATCTGAATTAATTTATTCTACACTGAAGGCATTTTACTTGATTGACTTGAAGCGTGGATCCTCCTACATTAATTCTAAGTTACTTTCTCTTCTTCTTCTTCTTTTTAATCCTAGGCTTTTCAGGAGTCACCACTTTTCCTTACAGTTAACAGTTGGAGCATAGCTACAGAGAGCATTTAAAGACAAGGTGATAATAAATTGTTAATGGGGAGAGGAAAGGAACAATGACAAAAAGTTTTAAGTGGAGCTGAGTATGCAGTAAAAGTTCTGCATGTACCTAAAAAGGTCAAAATTGGTAGGGTATTTGGGCATGTCAAAGGAGATTAATATTTCAGAAAGACAAACCCTGTCCTGTCTCGTGGTATGACTGGACCATGGGCCAGTGGGGTCATGGGATCCTCACATTCAACCATCGTGATGATGAACAGCACCAAGGATGTGTGACTTCATAGTTCTTGTTCATGCTCCCAGTGAGAAGTGAGCAAACATCATCGTAGTGATAAACACCATTTTCACGAAGGGGTCAGCAATGAGTATGTTTTCTGGGTCAAAACAATGACAGCAGTTCAAGGCAATCTACTTCTTTTTAAGACAAATGAACCAATCCTTTACCTGAAACATGGCATTTATGGGCTTTTTAATCCCTCCAAATTATCTGAGTAAGATCTAAGGGCTTATTGTATAAACGAAGTTAGACCCTCAGGATAATGACTTCAGGTGCCATCTAAATGTTTACTTATTCATCAGTTGCACTGTAGAAAAAAAATTAAATAAACAAATGTAGGTTTGAGGGCTCAAAGCTAATTTATATGAGCCAGAAAATAAGGTGTCTTCTTGGACGTCAAAGTAGATATCAAAGCAGTAGAATACTGCTCTTTAAAATAAGATGAAGACACTGAGTCAGGTAGACACTAATTAGGATAGACTCACAGGACGTCCTCATCTGAATTTCCCTCCCCACCCCTTCCATCATAATGTCTAAGATCAAAACACTCCCTGCCTAACTCACACCTCACCAAATAGTAGCTATTGTTTGATGACTTTTAAGAACAATGAGATTATGAAGCCCTTGGGAAAGGAAAGGTGGCCAGGTATAAGTGAAATCACTCTTCTCAAGGGACTCCTTGGGAACAATTATCACCTCATTCAAAGGAATAAATGTGAAACTGTAAAATCTACACCTGAAGGCAGACTTTGTCAACAGTTGATGAAAGGTCAGAACAAAGTCTATTTAGAATTGGTTGCAGTGGATAAATCTCTGCCTCAAGCTACTCACTCTCATAATTGGAAAGAAAATGCGAACTATCAAAAAATAAATAGATAAAAATAAAAAGACAGCAAAAAGGAGAAAGCAAGACTTCAGGGGTGGGCTGACTACATGACTTACTTCGTAAAATAGTCCACAGTTTGTTTGAATCTCAAGCTGGTGGCAAAAGTGTTCCTGATTTGCCCCAGTGAAGAGCACTGACCACAGAATTCATATGGCCCAGTGTCCACGCTCCATTAGACTAGGAACTTATGCATAGAGACCTGTGTCATCTAGCCTGGATGCACATTGCATATTGTAGGCACATTGAATTCATATTCATGCAATTCAGGTGGGGGAGTGGGAAAGAGTGAAGGTATGAATGAATTAAGAAACAAATGCCGTTGGATAGGTCGTGCATACCTGTAATCCCCGCTGCTGGGGAGGTTCAGGCAGAGGGATCACAAGTCTGAGGTCGGTCTCAGGAGAATCACAAATTTGAGGTCAGTTACTTAGCAAGTCTCAGTTACTTAGCAAGGCCCTAAGCAACTTACTGAGACCCTGTCAAAAATAAAATGGGCTGAGGATGTTGCTCAGTGGTTAAGCACCCCTGGGTGAATGCTGAAGCAATATGAAATACGAAGACTTCAGAAAAATCAAATTTCGCAGCTTCTTTATGAGAATCTGTGGACTGTAGAGCCATTTGTGACAGAAAGATTAATTGCATGTGGTATATAAAAATACTTATATCGTGTCTAGACTTCAGAAAAACAAAGCTTTGGAAGTTGTGTCTATCATTGCTGTCAGTTCTAGAAGGGCCTTGAACAAAACTGGATGAGAATTTTCATAAACTCTCGTCACAAAAAGTTTGGTTTGCCTGAGTTGCTTGTCTTGCTGGGTCAGACCACTGCCCTTAACATCCAAAGGAGAGGCCGTAGGCACCTACTCTGCAGGGAGCGCTGCCTACATCAGAGAATGACCACCCAGCCTCCCCACACCTTCCAGTCCTTACGGGTTGGTCAGGGTGGAGGTTTTGTTGGTTTGTTTTACCTGCTTTTTATAGAGCCGTTTGTTCTTTAGGATAAGGCGTAGATGTTTTTGTCCAAAGTATTTTAAAAGAGTTTCCCATGATAATTTTTTGCAACTCTTTGCATTTCTCTGCCTGAGAATTGTCTGATTCCTTTTTCTTTGCTCAGTGTTTTGAGTTCCATTGTCAGAGAAACACCTGCACATTCTGGAAAGCCTCTTTCAAAAACCCATTGTGTCGTCAGCCTTTTAGTTTAGAAAATATGTAAATTATCAACCACATTCTTCTGTAAAATGAGGAGGAGCACCTGCCTCTAGGTGAGCAGATTGGGGAAACCAAGCCTGAAGCAGTCCACTTACCTACCAGCTTTCTGGCCTTGACTGATGACTTACCCTCTCTGAATCTTCTTTCCTTTCCCTCCAAACATCTGGGATTGTGGAGGGGAGAGGAAAAGGGAGGCAGCTGGATTCCTGACTCATTTTTTTCAGTGTCTTTTGTGGACAAGAAGTGGTACCAATAGGATTTTGAAAATGAGAAAGGACCTTACCAATCTCTGTGGGGTTGCTTTAGGTTTGCAGGCCTCACCTGCTGGCCGTGTGCCTCCTTGATACGAAACCTATTTCTTTTTCTGTCCTATATTATGTACAGCACTGAAAAGAAGAGGTTATTTCACGCTGCTGTTCATCCAGTGGATTCTCAGCCTGTACACATAGCCAGAATTCCCCACACTCGTACAGTGTCAGGCAAAAAGGTCTGTAGCTTCTAAACTCTGATCTCACTTGGAGGACCAGAGTGGGGCTGGGAGATGGGTGGCCCACCATGGGTACCTTGAGCAGACCCTCTTTTTTTTTTTTTTTTTGGTACCAGGGATTGAACTCAGGGGCACCCAACCACTGAGCCACATCCCCAGTCCTATTTTGCATTTTATTTAGAGACAGGGTCTCACTGAGTTGCTTAGTGCCTTGCCATTGCTGAGGCTGGCTTTGAACTCATGATACTCCTGTCTGAGCTGCTTGGAATACAGGCATGTGTCACCTCATCTGGTGAGCAGTTCCTCTTGATAGGGTGAGTCCAGCCTTTGTGGTAACAGAAGGATTCTCCTTCAAGGAGCCCTTGAACCATACAGGACCAGAAAACTCATGTACTCCCCAGTACAGGTGGTAAGAACTTGCTCAGAAATGCCTACAGCCATGTCCTCTCTTGCAGACCTGGGAGAAGCTATTCTTAGGGAAAGAAGCGGTCCACAGAGAAAAATAAATGGGAGGGACTTGGGAGAATTCTGAAACCAGAATCTCTCCTGTTCTTTTCAATTTGGTTTCATTATCTATCTATCTATCTATCTATCTATCTATCTATCTATCATCTATCTATCTATCTCTCCTTCTCTCCTCTTTAACTTGTTAGGTTTTCTGTCACTTGCAACCAAGAAGCCTGACTAATGGGACAACATTCAAGCCTGCAACACTTTAGAATGATTGTGCTTCCTGAGTCCTTTCTTTTCCTCAAACCTCCAAATGCAGTTTTTCAGCAAATTCCATTTTCTCCCATGAGTATCCAGGATCCCACCACCTCTTACTACTTCTACTATTACCCCCCAAACTCCATTCGCCGTCATTTGTTCCTAGATTTTGGCCTCCTACCCCATCTCCCTGCTTCCATTCCGACTATACTCTCTCCCAAGAAGTAAAATTATCATTTTACCAAAACACTCCTGTGACATTCCACCTCACCAAGACAAAATCCGAAGTTCCTATCAAGCCTACAAAGACCTCCATGATCTGACCATTCTATGTTTTTGGTACCAGGAATTGAACTCTGGGGCCCTCAACCACTGAGCCACATCCTCAGCTCTATTTCATATTTTAGTTAGAGACAAGGTCTCACTGAGTTGCTTAGCACCTTGTTTTTGCTGAGGCTGACTTTGAACTTGAGATCCCTCTGCCTCAGGCTCCCGAGCCACAGGGATTACAGGTATGCACCACCACACCTGGCCATCTGGCCATTCTTGATTCTCTGACCTCATCTCCATCACTCTGTCCTCTGTCCATTGCACTTTATCTACACTGGCCTCCTTGATGTTTCTGGAACATGCTAAACACCACCATTTTAGGGCCTGAGACACCTTTACCAGGAAGACACTTCTCCCAGATATTTACCTGTCCTCCCTGACTTCAATCAAGTTCCTATTCAAACACCACCTTATCATGGAGACCCTTAATGCCCAACACAACCTAAACAGCCTCAGTTCTTATTTCAACCTCCCTCCTCCAGTCCCTGCCTCATTTTTTGTTTCTACGTACTATATCATATTTAAAATGTACTTGTTTATTGTCTTTTTCCCTACTGAAAAATTCCGGAGGACAGGAATCTCAGCCGCTTTGCTCACGGTCATAGCAGCACCTAGAACAGCTCCTGGCATGCAGGAGGACTCTGAATATTTGACTCCAAATACTTACTGCATAATGCACATGTGCATGGGTGAGCAGATCTCAGCCCTCACTCCTGAGGGAAGTCAAGCTAAAAGTGGCTGCCTGGGAAAGCAGGCTGGTGCCATCAGACAATCAGTTACTGCATGTGTTCCCTGGGCCACCTGGGGTAACCCAGCCACTCTGTGGCTGGCACATGTGTTGCAGGCGCTGGGGCACGTTTTCTCAGTCTCTTCCTGAGGACAGGGTGGGCAGACGGCCAGCCTGCTCAAGGGACAGAAGAGCAGGGACAACAGTAATAACCGCCAATAGGCCTAAGTGAGCACTGACTTTCCCTCGGGCACAGTCTACATGCTTTAAATGTATTAATTTATTTAATGGTCATAACCATCCAGTGAGAAAAGCCTCACTGGAGACTGAGTGCTTATCCCTCTGCAAAATTTATATGTTGAAGGCTAATCTCCAAGACGAGGGTTTGGGGACATAATTAGGTCATGAGGCAAGAGCTCTTCTGAAAGGAATCCGTAAGTGCCCTTATTAAAAGAGGCTCTGGACACCTGCTTCTCGCCTTCCACTGGGTGAGGTTATAGTGAGAAGATGGCTATTTACAAACCTGGAAGCAGGACCTCACCAGACGCTGAATCTGTAGGTACCTTGATCCTAGACTTCACAGCTTCCAGAACTGAAAGCCATAAATTTCAGTGGTTTATACACTTCTCATCTGTGGTATTTGTTAAAGCAGCCCAAAGAGACTAAGGCCCTGTGGCTACCCTATTGTAGATTAAGAAATTAAGTCACAAATGAACTAAAAAATTTACTCCAAGTCACAAGACTATTCAGTTGCATAGCTGAAGTTTGAACTATCACATGCTGGCTCACAAACCCAGGTTAGTAACCACAAGACCAATGGACTGCAAAGGTTAGATACCGGGGCCTTCAAGCTCATATAGAATTCTCATCACCATTTCAGTACCCCCCACCCCACACACACACAGTAAAGTACAAGCTTCACCAACCAATCACAATCCAAAAACCCCATGGTGGACCATCCCTTTCTGAGATTCTGTACACTCCCCTTATCCTCATCTCCTCTCTCAATTCTGCCTTTAAAAAGACCCCAGCTGTGAATTCCATTCCAGTCCCTCCAATCCTGCTAGGCTCAAGGTGAAGGATCTTATTAGGAAGCTCATTCCACCATGGAAGGCTCCTCTGGAAGGGGCCACCTGAAGAACGTGGGAGGCAACCTAGAAACCAGAGCAAGGTGCGGTGGGGCACCCAGTGTTGGCTTCACCTCCACACAACTTTGCCCAGGGCTGGCACCTCCTTCCAGGTGTGGGACTTGAGCCCCTCTACCCAGCAGAGAGGAGTCACTGCTGTAAACAGAAAGCTTTGCTATTGAGGTTTATTATCATTCTTCCAGGTCTCATCCCGCCCAGCTCCTTTCTTCCATTCAAAGGACAATGTCATCATAAACTGAAGCACCCTGCTGGGATCGGATGGTTCAGCTATTTTTTTTTTAAGGTCAGTTATCTAATTGTGGTTTTCCCCTGCTGTTCATTGCATTTCTAGTAGATATTTTTACTAATTGTCTTCTCTCCTGTTTGTGCCTTAAAGCAGTTTACGGATGAGCATTGTAAACATCACGGGATAAATGATGTGAATCCCTGAATGGAAAACTGTCCTTTTTATAAAACAACCTCTGATTTTTCTCTGCTACAGTACTGTGTTCCCCAAGGTATTTTAAAAGTTCTTTTCTAGCTGTTCTAGAGAGCAGGAGATTATTCTTTGTGTTTCAAGACTAACACAACACTCTTATTTGTGTATCAATTATAAATGAAAATATTAGGATATACTTAGTAGGTTTTACAAATCACCCTCCTAAATCCTATGCCAAGAAATCAAATATGGTGGAATCTACTTGGAAAATTTTGTCTAATTGCATTTGTGGCTTCCTGGCCTATTTTCAGGCAATTTCTAAAACTGGTACAAAGTCTCCATAGATGCCCAAATCCAGATACTTCACTAGCACTTCAACACACTTTTACATTCTCAGGGGTCTTTTCATGAAACCAGTTCAGCTGACCCTCAGCTCAGAGCTTTGCCTCTGAGTTGCAATTCACAGTTACAAGCACCCTGGGAGCCTAGTCCTAGATTTAATTAGTTATTTCCTCTGTGAAGTGCAAAGTCCCTTGGAAAGTTTCTTTGGAAGCTCTAGAATTAGCTCTTAAATTATTTCTCACTCTAAAATAGGTCTTAGAATGCACAGTGAAAACTTTAAATGTCTTAGTAGCATTAAATCAAGTAAAAGTATGTGGTCTTGGAAGGAATGAAGCTTTTATCAGAAAAACAGTGCATATACTCAGTGAATATAGCAGATCCATTACAGTTGTCCCTTGGTATCCAGGAAGGATGCCAGGATTTCCCCTCCCTTGAGGATACCAAATATCTGTGGATGTTCACATCCCTTACATATGACCCACGCAATCCTCCTATAACAATCCTCCTATATTCTTTAAATTTATCTTTAGATTAGTTATAAAGACAAATATAATGTCATCAGTATATAAATGTTATACTGATATTATTTAGGTAAAAATTATAAGAAAAAGTTTGTACATCTTCAACACAGACAAAATTTTAAAGTGCTTATTCTCTATCTACGACAGGTTGAATCACTAGATGTGGAACCCAGAGATATGCAGGACCGACTATAATTATGAGCTATATATGTGTCCTAGAAAGCTCTTTTGTCAGGTTAAGCTCATAGTCCTCTTCTATAAAAAATAGAAGATAATAATACCTACATGGGGGAAACCAATGGGAGATGAGATTAGTTATCAAAGTCTTATGCAAATTCCTCTAGGCTGTTAAATGTCTAGAGTTATCTCTAGTGATTAACTTCTGTCCTTCCTGGTAGAGCAGGGGAGTATGTCCTGCTTTTATAAATATATGGACTGTTTTTAGGCAAATAGGAGAAGGGCAGAGAGATTTGCTTCTTTTCTGTTTCTCCTTATTATTCTCAGCTCCAAGTAATCAATATGCCAAAGTGGCATATTTTGGGATAGTATATTCTGACACCCTTCCTGACACAATAGATAATAGGATGTAATGTAGTCTCCTGGTGTAATGGTTAATTTGAATTGTCAACTTGATTGGATTGAGAAATACAGATGATTAAGAGTCTCCTGGGTGTGTCAATGAGGGTGTGTCTAGGAATGATTGGAATGTGGGACAGTGAACTAAATTGGAGCCTCTCCCTAAGGGTGGGCAGCACCGCCCAATAGGGTGAACTATTAAGTTGGAAGAACAAGGAAACAGATGCAAATGCAAGCTCTGCTCTTCTTGAACTGGTTCTTGATCGCTGCTTCTATTGTCTCAGGACATCAGACTCTCGCTTCTTCACTCTTCTAAAGCAGACTCTGCCAGTGATTCTCTAGGTAGTTCCCAGAAGCCTTGGTCTCAGACTAGGGTAGCACTGTTGATTCTTCTTGTTCTGGGTCTTTTGCTTCTTGGACTGTGCAGCTGCTGGTTCTTCCAGCTTTCCAGCCTGCAGATGACCATTGTGGACTATCCAGCTTCTGGTCTTATAAGCCAATCTAATAAATCCCCTTTATATAATCAAACTTCCTGTTGATTCTGTTCCTCCAGAGAACCCTGACTAATACACCTGCTCAACAGAACATGATGGTAAAGCCTTTCCATGCCATTTAACCTCATATGAATCTATTTCCTCATCTGTAAAATGGGGACCCTAACAATAAAGCATGAGGCTCACTGAGTCTTTGTTATGAGGATTAAAAACATTTTAAACACTCAAAATATCTTAAACAAATCTTGTCATAACATAAATGTTTAATGAATGCTAACTCTTTGATGTTAATAATTAATAATAAATATTTTTGATGTGTTCCAGAGGGAACTTGAAGATATTGAATATTTTGTTCAAAATACAGAAATTGTATCTCTTTTTCTCCCCAAACAGGCATTAAGAAGAAAAACAGTGAAGGAAAATTTCTTCTGTATCTTGTTTATATGTTTGTTTTCTGAACAGAAGTCCATTAAAATCTCTTCAGTTTACAGAACATTAAAACATATTAGGCCAATTGAGATGCTTATGCTGAAAACATTTGCTTCTGCTGTGTTATTGGTTGAATAAAAGGAGTGGTTCACTTAGCTAGAGAAATACTGCTTTCTCAGACAGCTTGAAGATTTATTACCCAGATGCCCCAAATGTTGTTTCTGCTCAAATCTAACATATCCAGGGGGCATAACTGAAAGAAAAAAAAATTCTAGACAAGGCTGAACTTAATATGTGCTGTACCTGATAGTAAATAATTTAACTATTCCTCAAACTTTTGAGATACTTGAGAAGTTTTCTTGTGGGTATGGCAAGGTATACTTAAGCATGGGTGAAAGCCAGACAATAGTTTCTCCTTTTGGCAATGATGGAAATGTTCCTGGTTAAGCTGATTTACAACAGCGAGGGGGGAAATTCTTGTTTTTGTGTACTAAATCAGATTTACTTCCACCACCATAGTAGTGAGGTTTTAAAAAATGTGCAATAATATTTCTGAATAACAATAGATACATATACCAGTGGGGAACTGATTGCAGAACCCCTGACAGATACCAAAATCTGTGGATGCTCAAATCCCTTGTACGAAATAGTGTAGTATTGAACATAACTCATGCACGTCTCCTGTATACTTTAAATCATCTTTAGGTTTCTCACACATTTTCATTACTACATTGCAAACACTAGGTAAGTAATTCTTATGCTATATTGTTTATGGCATAAAAACATAAAAACAAACCTTGGACCTGTTCAGCTCAGAAGTAATTTTTTTTAATAAATATTCAAGGTTAGTTGAATCTGTGGATGCAGAATTTATGATAAGGAGGGCCTATTACAAAGAATCAAACTGAGAAAAAGACCAATCTTATTAAAAGTTGATAATACAATTTAGACTATTGTTCTTGTGGGTAGTCAAATTCCATGTTCAATATTATCGTACCGCTACTATTCTAAGTTGAAACTGACTAGAAGTTGTGTTGTAGGCCACTATGTTCTTACAACTTCTGTAGGTGTGAATTTGTTTCAACCTTATGTGATCCTGTGATATAGACTATATAGTTTTGGAAGTCCCCACCTGGCCTAAAGAGCCATGGCTCTTTTTATAATGAAAGAAGTTTGGAACATGGAGAAGAATCTCTACATGGATGGTATGGATGCCATGATACAAGCTGCATGGGTGGTGGCCCCTGGACTCAGGGTCAAACTCTGTCTTAAACTTCATCCATAATTTGGAGGTTCTTATTCCTTCCCAATGCTGGCTTCACACCTGTCTCAATAAATGGCTAAGATTCAAAATAGACACTTCTCAAGAGAAGAAATGCAAACGGTCAATAAATATATGAAAAAAATGTTCAACATCTCTAGCAATTAGAGAAATGCAAATTAAAACTATACTGAGATTTCATCTCACTCCAACCACAATAGCAATTATCAAGAATACTATTTATAATAAATGTTGATGAAGGTATGGGGAAAAGGATACACTCATACATCGTGAGTAAGACTGCAAACTGGTGCAACCACCCTGGAAAGCAGTATGGAGTTTCCTCAAAAAAACTAGAAATGGAACCAATATTTGACCCAATTATACCACTCCTCCATATATATATATATATATATATATACAAAGGAGTTAAAATCAGCATACGAGAGTGATGCAGCCACATCAATGTTTACAACAGCACAATTCACAGTAGCTAAGCTAGGGAGCCAACCCAGGTGCCCTTCAACAGATGAGTGGAAAAAGAAAATGTGCTATATATGCACAATGGAGTATTACTCAACCACTAAGAAGAGTGACTTTATGACATTTGCTAATTAATGGATGGATGGACCTGATGACTATCATGCCAAGTGAAATAAGCCAGTCTCTGAAAGCCAAAGGTTGAATGTTTTCTCTGACGTGCAGAAGTTAATCCAAAATAAGGTTGGTAGCAGGGCAGGATAATAAAAAAGAATATAGGAAAGATCAGTGGATTAGACAAAGGAATAAAGGGAAAGGGGGATAGGGAAAGACAGTGGAATAAATCTGAAATAAATTTCCTATGTACATATATGAATACACCACAGTGAATCTCACCGTCAAGTACATCCACAAACACTAATTAAAATTAAAACTATAAGTAAATAGCAGAAAGATCAGTAGAGGGAAGGGAACACATGGTGAGAGGAAGGGAGGGGAAAGGGAAATACTGGGGACTGAATTAGAGCAAATCATATTCCATGCTTTTATAATTATGTCAAAATAAATTCTATTGTCGTGTATAACTAAAAGGAACCCATAGAACAATAAAAAATTTTAAGAAAAGAAACCTCGCCATTGCTTCAAACAGCTCACAGAAGCATCGCTCCAGAACTGACCTTTTGTGCCTAGTGGTATTGCTATTACAAGACTCGGGCATTTGGGCAAGACTCTCTCAAAGTCACAGCTCTAATAAGAAAAACAAAGCAGTCCTAGAGTAGTAAGGCTGCAGGTAGTGCTGCTTGACTGTGCCCTTGTTTGCATGTACTCGTGAAATCTAACTCATGCTATTTCTGGGTCTACTTCCAGACAGTGGGTACTATCATCTCCCCCCAAGTTTCCTAGGAACATAGAACTGGGCACTTATATTCTTCTGTGTAGGGCAAGAAATCAAAACTCAGAGATACAAAGACAGTATTCTCTCTCCTTACCTAAGACTTGTCCATGTGATCTTATTCCTTTTTGAGAGCCTCTTAACACCTTTATGATTAACCACAGGAATTCTCTTAAGAGAGGCCACCAACACTACACAAAGGGTAATAGCTTTATACCTATGGGGCCTCAACTAAATAACCAATCTCAGTACATAACAGGAGTTATCCTTCTTGTGCAGGACACAAGAACAGATGTACATGTTTTATTAAATCCTTTAGCCTCCCTTTTATTTTAATAATTGTTCTCTTGCACCTAGTACATTTTATTTTCTAGATATTAAGGACGTGATCACTTTAGAACAACTGGGAAAGTTCAATAATACTAGCCTGGCAATGAATACCAAAGGCAACTTGCTGTCAAGTAACTCTTACATCTTGTTTGGTCTAAAATAGTAATGAGCATAGAACATTTAATAATATAAATTTTTAAAAATAGTAGCAAAACATTATGTTTTGTAGGCACATGATAGTGTTGATAGTGGACAATGGCAAATTTCTGCCCTGAGAAGCCAATATTGAAGAATTACAAGTTTTGATATCCATAGACTAAGCTCCTACAGTCATCATATCTTAAGGACCAATCACAATGATGCATGTGGAAAATTGATGTTCTAAATCATGAATCTAGAAACACTCTATAAGAATATTATTGGAGGGAATATAGAAATATTATTTTAATTTTTGACAGTTTATACATTTCATTTCCTAAATATCATTATATATTACCCATCATTAACAATATTGGGGGTTAAGCCCTAGTGGTTAAAGAAATATGACTTGGAATAATCACTTAGCTCATGAAATTGAATTTTTCACTCTTTAAAGCTCTGGGCTGTAAAGAAATGAAACTATGCAGAAAGTACCATTATATGATAATTCATGCCACAAGAAAACTTGGAAAAATTTATAAGAGAAAGAGTGAGAGAAAGAAAGAGAGGAAAAATTAATCCATAAGGCTTCTGGTTGTACTTCATAATTGAGGAATATTATGAACTAAATTGTAGTTTGCGGTTGTTCCTTATTATAGCTTTTGATTCATTTACTTCTGGTTCATTTGCTTGTCATAAATTCTAGAGCCCCAGAGGTACTACAAATGCATTGCTGAATTGCTTTTTGCCACAGTAACCTTTTATTTCACTGCTTTAGGCATATATTTTATGGTGCTGGTTTATCTGGGATCACAGCAAGTAATTCTGACATAATGCAGACTCAGTGACTTGCAATGAATGGTGTTGAATTTGAACAAATTTCTACTGCTTATAACCCTACATTCTCTGGAATCCACTCATTCTCTTTATCACCCTTACTCACCTTTTGTCACCATCTCCTTCACCTGATACCTAAACTTTTTGGTGTCAATGAGACTTAACTTACAATGTGCAACCAGGTGAGAGTCCTCTCCCTTCTATTTCTTCTTCCTCAGGCAATAAATATTGAGAAACAATGTGACAGATGATATTCTGTTTGGGGTTGGATATGTGGTGTTCACATAAAGTTCATGTGTGATACAATTCAAGAATGCTCAGAAGTGGAATGCTTAGGTTATTTTTAGCCTTAACCAAATCATTGGATTAATCCACTGATATGGATTAACTGGGTGGCAACTGGAGGAAGTAGGTCACTGGGGGTGTGCCTTTGGGGTTTATACCTTGTCTCTGATGAGCAGAACTCTCTCTGCTTGGTGTTTGCCATGTCCTGAGCTGCTTTCCTCTGCCACAATGTGCTGATTCACCTCAAGGCCAGAGTTTGGAGTCCAACCATGGACTGAACCTCTGAAATCGTGAGCCAACATAAACTTTTCCTGCTCTACATTGTTCCTATCAGGACTTTTGGTCACAATGACCAAAAAGCTGACTAAAATATGTGCTCTGTCTAATGGAATAGGCATAACTGTGACACAGGGCCTACCATCAAGGACTGTGCAGTCTGACGGAGAAGACAGACTTTCCAACCTGCTCTTACATCAAGGTGAGAAAACCTGAACACATCGCCATGGGGGCACAGATGCAGGACGGCTAGCTCTGCTAGGAGACAAGGCTTCCTAGGATGTGGGGCCTTTGAGCCAGGGGAAGAAATGAGCTCAAGAGGTGGACAGGACAAGACCATGGGAGATCAACTGCACTAGACAATAAAATTTATCTTAAGGAGGAGTGAGCAAAAGAAGGCTCCAGAGCCAAATTCTTATTCTGCCACCCATCTTTATCATCTTTATGGGCACAGTTGTGCCCATTTACTCGGTTTTGTCTATCATTGCTTTTGTGCTACAATGGCAGAGGATGTTTGAGATGAAGACCACATGGCCCGCGAAGCCTAAATATTTAGCATCTGGCCCTTTACAGAAAAAAAAAAAAAATGCTTGACCCCTGCAAAAGAGCAATACTTTCCAACTGGTTTTTTCCTTCCCATCATAACGTGTAAAGAAAATAAGACCTTTGAGCATGGAGTTGAGTTAAACACAGATGCTGCTCCTGCTCAGAAGCTATGGGACCAGGAACTTGAGTGACCTACAGCCTTATCTGAAGTCCTTGGCCTGGGAGGAGAGGCAGGATTCATTGCAGAATACCAGTCCTTATTAACACAGAGGTTGGGAAAGAACTGACCCTTAGAATGAGAAGTCACTGGAGAATATGTTAAGCAAGAATTTACATATGTAATATTTTAAACAGGAAAAAGAAAGGCATTGGAAAATACAGCAGTGACTTCCTTAGGGAAATCAGAAGTTCAAAGATTTGAAGTTCTAACCAGCAAGCTGAAATAGTTCAGGAAAAAATAAATAAATAAATAACAACTTTTATCTGCAAAATATTCTGCTAGGTTCTGATGGAAATTAAAGACATATGCCCACATCATGGAGCCAGAATCAGTTTGATGGAACTGACTACTCTGGAGAAGAAAGGTGACTCAACACGATGACATCGGCAAAGGGCCGGACTACCACTGAGCCATCTTAGCCTCGGTTTCTCTCAGAGGAACTTCGTGCTGGTTTATTCTGGGCAGAGAAGAGGTGGGTGCCTGGCGCAGCTACCTTCTGTGGCTTAGTGCTTCTGCGATAGAACCAGCACTCTGGAAATGCCGGGCACTGCTTTCTGACTCCAAACTGCAGTCAGGGTAGAATGTGACTCCGTCATTTCTAGGCAAAGCCAGCTGCTCAACTTGTGGACCTGCCTGTGACATGGCCAAAAATCTTGTCACCGGAGAATCTAGCTTTAAGAATCTCTTATTAAATTGTAAACACCCCACCCCAGAAGTAACTGAGCTGCTTTTATCAAACATTCTATTGAAGTTTTATCCACTCATGAAAGATTTACCAAGCACCTTCACTGCTCCAGGTTCTGTGCAAGGCCCGGGGGACACAGAGATGAATTCAATGGCCCCAACCTGCCAAGAAATTGCTAAGCCAGGCTCTGTGAGAATAAGACCTAAGACAGCTTCAGGTGTGTGTGTCTGTCTGTCAGTCTGTCTGACTGTCTGTATCGGGCAAGCTGGGAGGTTGGCAAGAACTTCAGAAAAGGAGTGGAAGCAGGTACAGAAAGAGAATGTTCTAGCGTCAACTTTCAGTCACTTCACACTCTTGCCTCAGGCAGTCCCTGTAAGGCGACATTTTATAACATATGTCAAGGAAGTAGTGCTACCTACCAATGGCTCACAGGCCCACCTGAATTCTTAACATGATTTCTAAAATTTTGTTTCAGATGCCCAATTGCTGATTTTCAACTTGAAAGACCTGTCCATTCTGACAGCAATAGAAACCAGAGGAAGATTCCTATCAGAACCAACTTACACACAAACCCAAACGGGCATTTTGATCGATAGCTGCCATGCTTCTTGGTGGCACAGTGGCTTTGGAAATGCCATTCTGCATCCCTGCGGCCTTCATCTTTCCTCTCTACTTTTACTGCTGCCCAGCTCCTGATGAAAATGAACTGGTCAGAAAAGCAATTTCTCAGAGGCTGATATTTCTAGGCTGATATTTCTGAAAAGAGTCTTCAAAAATAGTGTGTCATATAAACCAGGGTGCACTTTATTGAGGGCCCTTCAGCTTAATCCATTTGCATTCCATCTTCACTGTCATGAGGATGGAAGATGCATTCCGATTCCCAGTGCATTTCTTGGTAGGAGTAAATCTGGTGTCACATTCCTAGCAGGTGCAGACCATTAAGACTAGATTGTTTTCAAGATTATTTACCTGATAAATGACTTCCATCATGCCTTAGAAATATAGTCAATTCTTTATATAATTGCGTGGCTACATGGGAACAATTTAAAGTCTTTGCCAGAAAAAGAGATCATCCAGTTCAATGACTAAATTTATTCTATTAATAAGGCATAAAGTGAAGCTTGGAAATGTCATCTGGTCTTAAACCTTAGCAGATATGATCAATTCTGATTAATCTGATGCGGTACATTGCCCTATGCTCAAAAGATGATAGAAAATTATGATGGCATTTACCTTTTTCTTGCAAATTGCACTTGAGATATTGCTACTCCCTGGGGCCACATTGCTAAACACTTGTTTCTCAGAACTTGCTTCTATATAACATTCAAGCCAATTCAACCAGCATTCTTGAGGAATCTGCTAAAGTAGATTGGATCTGGCACTTGGACAAAACTCTCCTATTTCCTACTCTCAGGAAGCACCTAAGGGAAGACTGGGAAGTCTGGTGGAATTGCTATCCATGAGTGGCTGGTTATTCTGTTTGTATCCCTCCCTCAGGTCCTCTCCCCACCTTTCCCCACCCTCTGTATCTCCGAAGGCTGACTTACATAAATTCTGCAATGGTCAATTTATATATCAACTTAGGTAAGGTACCATGGTCAATTGTTTTATCAAATACCAATCTAGGTCTTATAGTCAATGAAGGTAATTTTTTTAGATGTGAATAACATTTCAATTAGAAGACTTTAAATAAAACAGATTACTTCCATTATACCAAACAGTGGGTGGGCTTCGTCCAATCAGGTCAAAGCCTGTGAGCACAGACTGGATTCCCTGAAAGGAAGTCTGTCTAATGACACCTTCGAACTCAGGATTGCAACATCAAGACCCCTGCATCTCCAGCTTGCTAAGCTGTAGAGTTCAGATTTGCCAGCCCTTACAATCATGTGAGCCAATTCCTTAAGATTCCCCTACTCCACCCCACATATCATATTGCATTTAGTCTGTCTCTGGAGAACCTGGACTATTACAGACCATATCCACAGTCTCCCTATTCTCTGCTTTTAGATTCCATTTGACCAGCAGGAGACACAGACGGTAGGTGAGAGAGGGGAAGGAGAGGAGAAAGATATTCCTCTGGCTAACTCCCTCCAGACCCGAATTAGCAATGATGGTGCCCCTTCTGCTCCAGGTCCCTGTCCAGTGTCCCTTTCCTGTCTTACCATTGACCTCTCTCTGGATTCTGGTGACTATCCTGTCCTCTTACTTTTCAGGCCAGAGGGAATAACAATTCCTAATGTTGCTTATTCAGGGTGTTCACTTTACCCTGTTGGTCCTTTGATCCCACCTGTTAGCACAAAAGGACAGGGCCAGAAGCAAACTTGGCAGATCAGCCCAGTATGGCTTTTATTCAGGAAAAAAGTGATGCCTCCGATGACTCATTTTCCTGGTGGAAAATGAGCCAGTCACCAAAGGAGGAGTATGGGCTTATATAGGTTACACTGAGTTTGGGCACTCAGGAATTTGGGGTCTGTTTTGCTGGGCAAAATGGGAAGGGGTCTGGGGTCAGTGGTCAGTATCTGTAATTTATTTTACTGGGTCAGATGGAGGGTTCATGGTAGGCATATGGGAGAGAATTTAAGGAAGGATCAATGCCTTGGCCTCTTCCCAGAAACGGTCATTTAAGGGGGCCTGTTTTGTCACTGGGAAAGAACATATTGGGAAAGGATCAGTGTATTGCTTCTCCGTCATTCCCTCTTCCTGGGCACACTATTTTGGGGTTTGTCATTTTCCATATCCAATACCACCCATACCTATGTAGACAATGATTTCATCTGAGCTTTCCAAAATGTGTTGATTTGAGTGTTTCCACTATTTTCTATTGAGGTTATGACTCTAATTCATCAACATTCAACAAAACACCCTTTCCTCTCCTATTTTAGTTAAAAAAAAAAATTAGTTTTGGAGGACATAGTATTCCGAGATTCTGAATTCTTTAGGGATAAATTCTCTTCAGTGTGACCTAAGCTTTTGTTTACAAAAAAATTTTTTGTTTATGCGATGAAAGAAAATTGATAAATTATCCAGTTCAACCCTGATCTAATTCATTTTTCACAATGAAGAAATTAAATGATGAGAGGAGAAGAAGAGACTGCACAGAATTACGCAGGAAACAAACAAACAAAAACTGATTCTAGAACCCAGATGAAACTAAGATTGCTAGGGAGAATTTTATGTCATAGTCCATGATTTTAAAAATATCTTTGTTAGGGAGAATTCTTCTGAACAGACTGTAAAGGAGATGATTTAAAAGTCATTCTGCAATTAAAAGGAAGAACTCCTGCTCACTGGAGAAGTCGGTATTGTCCTTTATTCTCAATTTGTTCTAGTTATGGATATTTAATTCCCAAAGTGTTAGCAGCACAACCTCTTAGCTGAGCCTATACTTATCTGCACAAAAACCTATAACTCTACCCAAATGCAGGTCTTCGTACTGTGATAAATACAACCAACAGAAAATGACAGTGATATCTTGGGTGGCCGTCAAGTTCTGATGAATAAGTAAAACCACACAACTGGTTTCTGTCTGAGCAGAGTTCTGTGCCCTTGCTTATTTTAATCTTATTTATCAGTATCAGAGGCGATCCTGACATTTATTAAACTGGTTTCTGACAAATTGGATGAGCCTATCCAAAACTGAAATGACTTTGAAATTTCACTGGATCTTTAATACAGCTCCAACAGTTTTGACTGGGGCAACTGTCAATGTTTTTAGGAATTTGGAATAAACATATGAAGCTATAACATAGCCAAGAACCAAAAGTAGACTTTGGGGGCTGCTATAAGAAATATGTCCCAAGGAACCCAGCAGTTTGCCCACACTAATTCTCCGGAGCCACTGAAAGCTGCCAGGCCTCCCTGAGACTTTCCTGCTGCCCTGCCAAGATCTGAACCACCCAGCTGAAGCTGCTGCACTCCACTCGCTAATCCCCTGAGCCCTGCAGCCCTCCGCACTGCGGAGAGAGGTCTTTTTCTGGCTTCCCACAGGCTCTAGGGGAAAAGAGTTCATTTGGATTTAGATAAGGTTGAGAATCCACCTGAGCCCCAGAGCCACAGGGGCTGTCCCCAGCCGGGCCTCAGTAGTCAGCATTTCAGTGCTCATTGGAAAAGGGGCAGAAGCTCCAGCTGAGCTGGAAATATTGGCTTCTCTCTTCTCTCCCTCCTCCAGGGCCTGACCATTCCTGCCACGCACTTTTTCAGTATAGATTAAATGCTTGTGATTCTATTTTTAGTTAAACTGTGTTTTGTCAGCGCCAATGTGTTTTTCTTCCAGACACCAGTGTGGAGGTGTGTTTGTGATTTATCACTGGAGTCACAGGATAGCAGGAACAAGAGTTTCTGACATGACCCTCTCAAGCACAGAACTTTAATTTGTTTTTTGGGAGGAAAATGCACGATCATTTAACATGGAGGAAATGGCTCTTGGCTATGGCTTCTTTACCCTCTGGCTGCACAGGAAATCTACCCCCAAAGGAGCATTATGCCTGGATGGTGCAAAGCTCAAAGTGTGTTCCCAAAAGGCAAAAACCTGTGCAGTTTCAAACGCCCTCAATTAGCAGGAAAGGAAGGAAGGGAAAGAGAGGAATGGGGGAGGGGATGGAAGAGATGTGAGAGGAAGGGAAGTTACATTTCCATATAATGCATAATCCAAACTATATAAATAATAATTGGCCACTCCGGTAGGACCCAGTTCATTGGATGGTACCACTTCAACATGTTGCAGGGGAAGTGAGCTAACATGAGTTGAATCTCTGCTATGTGCAGGGTGCTTCACACAATCTCCAATAAAAATGTTAGCTTCCATTTATTAAGCTCTCATGTCAGGCATTACAAAGTCTTTTATGCGTTTTCATTCTCGTCATGCTTATAACCATCTGGGTACTATTTTTGTCCTCATTTAAAGAGAGGAACACTAAGACTGTCCCAGGGCCTCAGTGACTGACTGAAAATTGAACATGGAGCACAACAAAATCTATCATCGTTAATTTTTAAAGACTACAAAAATAAACTGACTTAAGAATGTTTAGACCTGATATAAAAATAGAAAACTGAGATTGAACATGGTTATATAACTTATCCAAAAACCAGGCTTCCACCGAGTGTTAGAAAACAACTCTCTGTGACACAAAAGCCCGAATGCCATTCACAGCATCATCTAACCTGTGACTGAAATCCGCGTGTTCATCACACTGAAACAGCGCTGGGTGATTGGGCCTTCGAAGGGCAAGATTCGCTGACTCGTCCTCCTCCCACCCCAGCTTCTCCTGCCTTCACCATAAGCAACCCTTTGGGACGAAGCTGAACTTGACCCTCACTGAACCAGCACGCACAGGGCCACCATTCTCCTGCTTGTGTTCTGGCTTTCAGCCACATTACAGCCTGAGTACCAAGATCCAAGGAACTTCCCAACAGTAGGTCAGAAATTTCTGCCCATTAATGGAACCACAGACATGTAACAATCCTGGCATTTTTCACAAAGTCATTCCACACACATTTATTGATATTCCAGTATGTATGAACTATGGAAGGTCTGAGGGCAGAGAGGTATGCATTTCAGTAAGAGTCCTTGCCTATAAAAATCTTAAAACCCAGTGCAGTGTGAGACATGTCTACCTGACATTTATGAATGAAAGTCCTAGGAGCCATAAGCTGAGATGCTATAAATAGACCAAAACAAAAACTCCCACGTCTTCTTAAGGAGTCCCACAGGAGTTAGTCAGTGGCTGACCTGGGTCTTGGAGGAAGAACAAGGGTGTGCCAGGCTAAAAAGAGGCAAAAGAACATAATGGATTCTGGGGATACCCATGGCTTCATGCTGGGGTAAAGGAGCAAAGTGATATAGACCTTGTTGTTTTTAAAGATTTGGACTGAATTAAGTTGGGGGGGTATGAAAAATGGTGAATGAGTCAGACATCATTACCCTATGCATATGTATGATTACCCCGGTGGTGTGAATCTACATCGTGCACAGCCATAGAAACGAAGAGATGTGCCCCATTTGTGTACAGTGGATCAGAATGCAGTTTGTAAAATTTTTAAAAAAAAATAAATAATTTTTTTAAAAATGTAAACTCCTGGTTGCAGTTTGAACAGACTAAATCAGTTGCCAGTCCTGCTAGGGGACCGATGTTGGCTCTATTGGACGGAAGACTCAGTTGCAATGTCTACTTCAGCTCCCTCAGATCTAAGCTGATGAAGAATGGGACCAATCTTCCTAAGGCCCCTTATCCTTCCAACATGGCCGAAACACGCCTGACCAAAGTGCTCTCTGACTGACATAGGCATCTTTTCTCTCTTTTCTCCTCCTAGCAAGGCTTGGAATCTAGAATAACACCACCTTATGCACTGAGAAATGAGACTGATCAAATTATGTTATGTGCATGTAAGAATATGGCATAACAAATACAACTATTATATATAATTATAATGCTTCAATAAAAAATAAAACCACCTTCTGCTTTAATAAATGCAATAATAATGGTATAAATGCAATAATAATGGTATTTGCAATAATAATGGTATTTCTAAGCTTTTTGTCTTTGCCCTCCCACCTCCGTCTTCTGTTCTCGGGAGCCCCAGGGACTAATAAACTCAGTAAATGTTACATGATGTGAAAACCAAATCATGTATCCAAAATCTGATTAATAAGATCATTTTGAAAAAGAAATACTACTTAGAAACCAGAAATCAAAATGCCAAGTGGCAGAGACTATTCTTATAGTCCTGATAGCTAAAGCCAAAGGAAATACAGAAGAACTGTGATACTTAAAAATCTTTAAAATCATAGTACAGTTACAAGAGACAGAACGTACCACAGGTGGGGATACAATCAAGAACAATACTTTCATCTGCTGAGCAGAATAGCCCTTAACTTTTTCCAATGTGCTTTCACAAACAGCATCTAAGTTGAAACTCACAACTGTCTTGCAAAAAATGGATGCTCAGAAAACCTGGGGTCAAGCAGTTGATTTGCCCAGGGTCATGTGACCCCTGAGTGGTAAGGCCTGGAGAGAACACAGGCCTCTGTCTACGGTCAGCATTCGGACAAGGAGCCCAATTTGACTTTATTCCTGAGAGAAGTTCATATTACTTCAGAAATGCGTGTTAGCATTGATTGTTGTACCAGTCAATATTCTAAATGTTAGAGATAATGAATCATTTAACCCTGATGACAGTCCTGAAGGCACAGAGAGACAAACTTGCGGAGTCACCATAACTGATGGAGAGTGGAAGCAGTGAACCCCGGCAGTCTGAGTTGAGAGGCAGGGTTCTGATCCTCCACCCTGCCCCGCCTCTCTGAGTTGAGTGCCACAGCCTGCTCCTTCTCATCGTTTTTAAACAAAGGAAAAAGGTAGAATGTTGCAAAAAGGTAGAATGTTGTCATTCTTCTCACTAAATCATATTATCTAGGAAAGCAATTATTCTCTGATCTATTATCTACCAACTTTCTAAATACAGATCGACTTCATATGGGTTCATTCCTTAAAGTTCCTAAAGTCAGTGCATTTCGATGTCTTAGGCCAGGAGTTCTAAACCTTTGCTATGGTTTGGACGTGAGGGTTCTCCCAAAAGCTCATGTGTGACACAATTCAAGAAGGTTTAGCAATGAATTAATCCTCAGAGGGGGATTAACCGAGTGGTGACTGAAGGCAGGTAGGGTGTGGCCAGAAGAGGTGACATTGGGGTGTGACTTTGGGATATATATTTTGCAAATGGCGAGTGGAGCTCTCTCTCTCTCTGCTTCCTGATCATCATGTAAGCTGTTTCCTTCTGCCACACTCTTCTGCCATGATGTCCTGCCTCATCTTGAGCCCCGAGGAATGGAGACTGCTGTCTATGGACTGAGACCTCTGAAACCATGAGCCCTCAAATAAACTCTTCCTCCTCTACAGTTGTTCTGGTCAGGTTTTTTTAGTCACAGCAGCAAAAACAACTGACTAAAGCAATCTTAGGTGTAGGGGTTCTCAAGGCTCTTCCCTGGTATCTCTGAAGTTAAAGATTTTCACAACAATATCAAGATACCATTTATCTTCTTCATTCTCATTCTGTCACAAGCACATAATGGAGTTTTGAGAGGTTACCTAATGTGAGATGCTGTAATGGATTGAACACAGAAGCACAAATAAAATAGCCCTTGTCCATAAAACCCAACGTTAACTTGCAAAAAGGTAGAATGTTGTCATTCTTCTCACTAAATCATATTATGTAGGAAAGCAATTATTCTTCATAATATATGTCAACATGGTTGGGGGTGGTGGCACATGCCTGTAATTCCAGCAGCTCAGAGGCCAAGGCAAGAGGATGGCAAGTTCAAAGCCAGCCTCAGTAAAAGCAAGGCGCTAAGCAACTCAATGAGACCTTGTCTCTAAATAAAATACAAAATAGGGTTGGGGATGTGGCTTAGTGGTCAAGTGCCCCTGGGTTAAATAATCCCTGGTACACCCCCTCCCAAAAAAAAGTCAACATGTAATTAGTTTGGTGCTTTTTTTCTTTTATCTTTTCTTTTCTTTTCTTTTTTTCTTCAGTATAGAGTACTGAACTCAGGCCCTTGAGCATGCTAGGGAAGCGCTCTACCATTGAGCTAAATCCCCAACCCCTGGTGCTATTTTTAAATAAGTTAAATGTTTAAAGCTTTTCATTTTTTATTCTCATCAGGTAATTATTAAAGATTATAACTGATATGAACAAAACAAATTTGGAACCTTTAGTGAGTTAAAAAGTGCAATGGCTCCTATTACTAAAATTGTGAGAAATCCTGCCTGAGACCTTTTTAAATCTAGCATAGAAATGAATGATTATGAGCTTTAAGGTAGTGCCATCAATATTATGTCTATCCCTATTTACTATTTTATTGATAAGTAAGAAAACTAAAGGCCAAATCAATTAAGGGGTTGTCCTTTAGTATGAAACCAGTATTATAAAACACATTTTCATCACAAGTTAAATTGAACTCTTCCCAAACTTTTATTGACCTTGAAAGCAGAATAGGAAATTGAAAAATGAAGAATCAGTAAAATATGGTATACTGATAGTATTTTTAGAGTTTTCAAATCGCTTTCATGCTCATAAACTCTGAACATGTGTGATTCATAGGCAGAGTAGATGACCCACCTTTGTTGTTTTTTATTTAATTTTAATTTTTGCAAGTAAATATGAATATTAAGCTTTAAAGGTTTAATAGCACTAAAGACCTACAGTTAAGAACAGTGAGTTCTGTCTTGCCGGTTTTTTCTCTATAAATCTTTTTCTCTAGAAGCAACTGGTTTTGTATCTTTGAATTATTTTTCTTATATATCATATGTGTACTACTGTGTTTCTAAAGTAATAAGCTTATGTATCTATTTCTTGTTTACCATGTAAGCTGTTTTTTGATTTACAACTATAAAAAACAAGGATTTAGCACTTGTTTGGCTCACCTATTCCTTTATAAAAATCTACCCCCATTAAATCTTAAAACACCCATCAATTGTAAGTACATCTCACAGTTCCGTGATCTCACTAGGCTCCGCAGGGCACATCTGAGCAGGGTCTTCACATGGATGTGGTCAGATGGAGGTTGTTTGGAGCCTTCTTGAACTTCTGTACTCACAAATCTAAAACCAGGGCTGCTGTGACTCAGATGGCCTCGGGTTGGAATGCTGAGGCATGTGGGCCTCTCTCTGGTCTCTTGCTCCATCATCTCTCCAGCACTAAGGTCTCAGAGTAGGCAGCCTTACATGACCGATGAGACTCTCAAAGGAACAAAAATGGTAAGAGAACCAGACAGAAATGTCATGACTTCTTCTGCTCTGGCCTTGGAAGTCACTTAGCATCACTGCCACTGCATTCTGTCAGCAGCAGTTAGAGAATAAGTTTAGTCCAGATTCAACAGAAGGGGAATGGACTCCCTCTCTTGATGAGAGATTGGCAAGATCACAAAGCACAAAAGCATATGTGTGGGAAGCACTGGTAGGGTCATGTTTGCGAATACAATCTGCCACAGCCTTTCCTCCAATCCCACGGCCCCACTTGCCTTTCTCCTGCTTCTCAACATTAAGTATCTGCATGATTACGAGCATGTGTTTTCCACAGTTAAGCTACATAATATACAATGACTTTATTACACTTTAAAAAAAAATTTTCTGGAAGTTAACGATTGTGATACCAGTGATGAGAATCAGGGCTGAGTCCCATTTCCTCAGATGCTGAAGATTGAACACCAAAACCAACACAGAAATCAAGTTTTATTTAAAGGATAGAACAGAGATAGACTTCTCCACCGAGAAGGAGCCCCAGAACTGGGGGTTCCAAGGAAGTGGGGTGTTCTGCCACTTTTATACATTTTAGATTTTCCTTTGTTCTCATATTTTCTCCTCCTCCAATCCTGCCTATGTGACTAGTAACCAAAAGGTGGGCCAAAAGGTGGGGAGGGAAGCCTTACAGGGGTGTCTTTCTGTGTCTGCCCAAATGGGCAGGAAAGGAGCTGCCCAGGAGATACTTCATTAACAACTTCTTGGGAGGAAGAGTTTCCTATAGGCAGGTAACCTTGGTAACAGGTGCAGGAGAAGCAATGAGAGATCTGACAGTACTAAAATTTGATTTCCTCCCTTTCAAATCAGCTCCCATCTTCCCAACCTGACCCAGTCATTTATCATTTACACTGACTGTCCTTTGGCCTGCTCCCAGCTTCAATTGTGTCTACTTTCTTTTATTTTCTTTTCCCTTATTCCCTCCCTTTCTCCCTTTTTTAATTTCATTTTATTCTGTGTTCCTATCACTAATTCTTCTTCAAATTGTATACTGAATTGTAGAAGTTACCACTCAGAGTGGTCGCATTCATCAAGAAATCCAACATATCCATTATTTTCTTTCCAGAGACTTTTCCTGGAGCCTCTGTCCTCCGGATCTGATGTGTACCAGCCAGTTGCTCTCTCTTCCTGATAAGTGGTTGTCTTTAGGATTTCCTTCCATTAGCCATTAGCCCCTTCTTTTTCTCCCGAGTTGAATCCTGTTTTACAAATGATGTCTTCCTTTCTGTTCATTTATCTAGCAAATAGCTCTTCTTAGCTTGATGAGAAAGGATGTGTGGGAGGCAAAAGTTTTGGAGATCTTATCTATACCAGAATGAATTTATTCTACATTTACATTAGCTTGGATACAAATTTTCAAGTCAGAAAAGATTTCGCCTTTTGAAGTCTTTGTTCCATTATCTTTTAGTTTCCAATGCACTGTTGAAAAGTCTAGTGTCAATCCAATACACAATCCTTTGTGTTAGATTTTCTCTCCTCAACTATATTCAGAAATCACAGAATAATGGAAATCCTGTCTTAGTCATTGTGCTGGACTTTCCATCAGTCCTTTCATTCTGAAGTCATAGTCTGTATTATTTCTTTAATAATCACTTCCAACCACCACTATAATTTTATTTATGATTTACTTTTAAAATTTCTCCTTGTCTGTCCCTTTACTTTTTTTCCTTCTTGCTTTTCATCTCTTTGCATTTTAGCCTTACTTTCAGAGATTTGATCAACTCTTGCATTCTTTGAATTAAAATCTCTTTGAAATTTCTACTATCATATTTTTTAAGACTTTCTAAGAGCTCTTTCCTATTTTCACATCTTTTTTATAACATGTCTTTCCTGATTGTTAGAAATAGTATCTTCAGTAACTTTAGTGGGGATTTTTTCTTATTTTTTCCTCAATTCCATTTTTAATTATTTTGTTTTGTTTAGTTTCTTTTATGTTGGCATATTTTCTCCACATGTTAAGTTCATTGATGTTTTGTTCATATTTAAGAATGAGATACTGAAAGTTTAACAATTGCTTCTCTGTGTGGTGATTTAGGAAGAATCAGGCTGTTTGGGGGACTACTTCAATGGCCATCTTAAATGACTTTTTCTCCTTGTCCATTCAAGAAAACCTAGAGTTCATAAGCTTGGTAGCTGTGAGAAATAGAAAGTTTGGGTTCTATTTTCAGAATTTTCAGAATTAATGTAAAATTACTTGGGTTAAAAAAAAAAGCAGAGTGAAAAGTTACAGGCCATACCCTGTACATACCCTGAGGCATGTCAGGGTACAGAGAGTTTAAAGATCAGTCACTGTCCAACTAAACAATAAAGTGCACTACACAATATCCTTGTACAGGAAAGAAACAGCATCTCTCCCAGCAGTGTATAGAGGACAGTGGGAAGGAACCATTTTGCACCCAAGGCATGGGGGCTGGAAGCTGGGAGAGTGTGACTCAAAAAACAAGCCAGGTAACCCCATACTGTGCATCAGAGAGTGTGTCTACGTGACCAGGAGAAAATCAAGCATGGAGAGAGGTTGCGGAAACCCACCAGCTTCCCCCTTCCTTTCTAATCCGGCTGCTTGCAGGATCAGTCTTGAGAGACGTGCCTGATGGAGAATTCCAAAGGGTGAGGGTGGGAGAGATTGAGTTTAAAGACTGAATAAGAGACCAGGAATTGTGGGGTTCATAGGTGACATAGTGGACTAAGAACTGGCTTCTGAGCTACATGAGTGGGACAAAAAGGAGACTCCCAGGTTGTAGTCTTCCAGGGTAGACTGGCAATTGCTGGGCCCTGGAGTAGTGCTGATTTAAAATTTCCAGGCAAACTGGCATTCAGCAAAGAGACTGGAGCATTCCTAAGCCTAAACCCCACCTCCAGTACTTTAGCCTCCAGGATTAACCCTCTCACCTAGCAACTTCATCCTGACAGTAGAATAAGCATCATACACCATACAACCCCACCTTACTGCTAAGAAGGGAAGCTGAAAATCCTTTGAACTCCAATGGAAACAATTGTTCAATTTTTCAAAATCTCTTTTTTTCCTGTTCTTTTTCATTTTTCTCTCACATTTCTACCATTTTTGAACACAATTATTTTTCATGCATCAGTTTATTGAGGCCTAGGATGTCTGATTTGTATATTTCAGTTTTGTGTTTTATTCTTCTTTTTTCTTTCTATTTCTAATTTTTAAAATTTTTACTTAATATATATTTTTTCTCTCGGTTATCTGTTTCCCTTGATTCTCTCATTTCTTCTGCTAACAGCCAAATTCTATTATTCCCTCTTTCACTCTTCCATTAATTTTGTACTTCTATTGTCTATCCTCATCCCCCATAAACATCACATCCTATACCACTTCTGTTCTCTCTTTTTCCACCATTTGAAATTGTAAACTCTTTTGCAAACTTACTGTTATATCGAAGGCTATAACTGAATATATCATTTCTGGTTATTGTGACAAAACTGTAGAGGTCTTAGTAGGAGCTATGTGGTTTAAGTCTATATATTATTTGCATTGGTTGCTGTTATTACTTGTCTTCCCCTTAATGATGAGGACCTGGAAACCTTCAGGGACACTATAATACTACAGGGTAGAAATTGTACTGCCTCAGATCCAAACTGCAAGATGGGTAGACACAAAAACATGAAAGAACAAGGTAACAAATTGCCCAAACCAAGATACTCCAATAATAGAATCCACTGACATCACAGTGGAAGAAACACTGGAGAAGGAGTTTAGAAAGTACATAGTTAAATATGTCCATGACTTAAAGGATGATGTAAGGAGTAAAATAAGAGAAAATTCAGGAGGTGAAATATCACTTCAATAAAGAGCTAGACATTATGAAAAGAAATAAAGCAGAAATCCTTGAAATGAAAGAATCAATAAACCAAATTAAAAATTCAATGGAAAGATCACCAACAGACTAGATCAATTGGAAGACAGAGTTTCAGGCAATGAAGACAAAATAAATAATGTTGAAAACAAAGTTGACCATGGAGAAAAGATGTTAAGAGACCATGAACAGAACTTACAAGAAATATGGGATAACATGAAAAGACCAAATTTAAGATTTATTGGGATATATGAAACTCTGAGATAAAAACCAAAGGAATGCATAATTTTTTTCAATGAAATAATATTGGAAAATTTTCTAAACCTAAAGAATGAAAAGAAAAATCAAATAGAGGAGACTTACAGGATTCCACATATACAAAATTGCAAAAGGCCCACATCAAGGCACATTATTATGAAAATGCCTAGCATACAGAATAAGGATAGAAATTTAAAGCCTGCTGGAGAAAAATATTAGATTACATTTAGAGGGAAAGCAATTTGGATCTCAGCTCATTTCTCAACCCAGACCCTCTAAGCTAGGAGGTCTTGGAATAATAATTTATAACAAGCTCTAACAGAAAATGGATGCCAATGAAGAATCCTATATCCAGCAAAATTAGGCTTCATATTTGAAGATGCAATCAAAATCTTCCATGTTAAAAAACTTAAAACAATTCTTAACTAGAAAACCTGCTATACAGAATAATCTCAGCAAAATATTCCATGAAGAAGAAATGGAAAAAAAAAAAAGAAAGAAAAGAAAAGAAAACTAGCAAAGGGTGGAACTACACTAAAGGAATAGTAAATTGAAGGAGAGACTAAATCAAATTAAAAACCAGAAATAAATTGAAATGACTGGGAATAGAAATCATATTTCAATAATAACTTTGAACATAAATGGTTAAACTCATCAACAAAAGACATAGACTGGCAAATTGGATTTCAAAAAAGACCCCAACAATATGCTATCTCCAAGAGACTCACCTCATAGGCAAGGACATCCACAGACTGAAGATGAAAGGATAGGAAAAAACTTATTTCTCACATGGATCTCATAAACGAGCACTTTATATCAGATAAAGTAGACTTCAAGCCAAAGTTGATCAGAAGGGACAGAGAAGGACATTTCATACTGCTTAGGGAATTATATATCAACAAGACATAACAACTGTAACTACTGATGCCCCCAAAGAATGAAGCATATACATACATCAAACAAACCCTTCTCAACTTTGAGAATCAAATAGACAATAACAAAATAATACTGGGTGACTTTAACACACCTCTCTCACCACTGGATAGATCCTCCAAACAAAAACTAAATAAAGAAACTATGGAACTAAATAACCAATAATTCACACTTAACAGACATACATACATTTTATCCATCATGACTGAAATACACTTTCTTCTCAGCAGCATATGGATCCTTTTCTAAAATAGACCATATCTTATGCCACAAAGCAACTCTTAGCAAAAAAGAAAAAAAGAAAAAAAAAATGTAGATAATACCTTGCATTCTATCAAATCATAATGGAATGAAATTAGAAATCAATGATAAAACAAAAAAATAGAAGCTATTCTAAACCTGGACACTAAATAATACACTATTGAATGACCAATGGATAGAAGAAGAAATTAGGGATGAAATAAAAAATACTTAAAAGTAAATGAGAATAGCAACAGGCCATATCAAATCAGGGACACTATGAAGGCAGTTCTTACAGGAAAGTTCATTGCATTGAACTCATTCATTAAAATGATAGAAAATAGTCAAATAAGTAACCTAACATTACATCTCAAAGCCCTAGGAAAATAAGAACAAGTCAACATCAAAAGCAGTAGAAGATAGGAAATAATTAAAATCAGAGCTGGAATCAGTGAAATTGAAACAAAAGAAACAATTCAAAAAATTGACAAAACAAAAAGTTGGTTATTCGAAAAAATAAATTAAATTGATACACCTCTAGCCACATTAACAAAGAGAAAGAGAGACAAAGCTCAAATTACTAAAATTCCTGATGAAAAAAGAAGTATCATGATGGACACTACTGAAATCCAGACAATAATCAGAAACTATTTTAAAAATGTATACTCTGATAAAATAGAAAATCTTGAAGACATCGACAAAATTTTAAAGATATATGACTTACCCAACCTTAATCAGGAGGACAGACACAATTAAACAGAGCAAATTCAAGCGATGAAATAGAAGACACCATCAAAGTCCTACCAACTAAGAAAAATCACAGGACCCGATGGATTCTCAGCCCATTTCTACCAGATCTTCAAAGAAGAATTAACATCAATACTTCTCAAATTATTTCATGAAATAGAAAAGTAGGGAACCCTCCCGAACTCATTCTATGAACCTATCATCACCTTGATACCAAAACCAGACAATGACACAACCAGGAAAGAAAACTTCAAACCAATATCCCTGATGAACATAGATGCAAAAATTCTCTGTAAAATTATGGCAAATCACATACAAAATCATATTTAAAACACAGTGCATCACAGTGAAGTGGCATTCATCTCAGGATGCAAGGTTTATTCAACATACAGAAATCAATAAATGTAATTCATCACATTAATAGACTAAAAATGAGAATCTTATGATTATCTCAATAGAGGCAGAAAAAGCATTTGACAAAATACAGCACCCTTTCATATTCAAAACACTAGAAAAATTGGGGATAGTAGGAAGATACCTCAACAGTGTAAAAGCTATATATGCTAAACCCAAGGTCAAAATCATTCTCAATGGAGAAAAATTGAAAGTATGCCCTCTAAAAATTGGAACAAGACAAGGAAGCCCTCTGTCACCACTTTTATTCAACATCATCCTTGAAACTCTAGCCAGAGAAATTAAAAGAAATAAATTAAAGGTATATGAATAGGCAAAGAAGAACTCTTTCCTTATTTGCAGATGACATGGTTCTATTTTTAGAAGACTCAAAAAAAATCCACTAGAAAACCTATAGAAGTCATAAGTGAATTCAGTTAAGTAGCAGGATATAAAATTAACATCCATAAATCAATTGTGTTCCTATACATCAGAGAAGAATCACCTGAATGAAAAATTAGGAAAACTATCCCACTTACAATAGCCTCAAACAAAATAAATTATTTGGGAATCAATCGAACAAAAGAGGTGAAAGACCTCTGCAATGAAAACTACAGAAAACTAAAGAAAGAAACTGAAGACCTCAGAAGATGGAAAGATATCCCATGTCCTTTCACAGGCAGAATTAATATTGTCAAAATGGCCATACTACAGAAAGCACTATACACATTTAATGCAATTCCTATTATGATTCCAATTACATTATTCAGTGAAATAAAAAAAAATAGCAGTCATGAAATTCATTTGGAAAAGTAATAGGCCCAGAATAACCAAAGCAGTCTTTAGTGAGAAGAGTGAAGCAGGAGGGATCACAATAGCAGACCTTAAATTATACTACAGAGATATAGTAACAAAAAGGGCATGTATTGGCACCAAAACAGACATGAAGACCAATGGTATAGAATAGAGGACACAGAAACAAACCCACATTAATACAGTTATCTCATACTAGACTAAAGTTACCCTAAACATGATTTGGAGAAAAGATAGCCTCTTCAAAAAATGGTGCTGGGGAAGTTGGAAATCCATATATAACAAAATGAAATTAAATCCTTTTCTCTCACTCTGCACAACACTCAAGTCAAAGTGGATCAAGGACATAGATATTAGACCAGAGATCCCACACCTAATAGAAGAAAAAGTAGGCCCAAATTTATATCATGTTGGCTTAGCAATTGACTTCCTTAACAAGACTCCTCCAACAAAAGTAGTAAAATCAAGAATCAACAAGTGGGATGGAATCAAACTAAAAAGCTTCTACACATTAAAGGAAACAATTAAGAATGTGAAGAGAGAGCTGCAGAATGGGAGAAAATCTTTGCCACCTACACCTCAGATAGAGCATTAATCTCCAGGATATGTAAAGAACTCAAAAAGCTTAACACTAAAAAATAAATAAATAAATAACCCAATCAATAAATGAACTGAGGAACTGAACAGACACTTCACAGAAGTCAATAAACAAATGTATCAAAAAATGTTCAACAATCTCTAGCAATTAGAGAAATGCAAATTAAAACTACACTGAGATTTCATCTCACTCCTGTCAGAATGGCAATTATCAAGGATACAAGTAACAATAAATGTTGGTGAGAATGTGAGGGAAAAGGTACACTCATACATTGCTGGTGGGAAAGTAAATTGGTGCAAACATTATGCAAAGCAGTAGGGAGTATCCTCAAAAAATTGAGAATGGAACACCATTTGACCCAGCTATCCCACTCCTCAGTTTATACCCAGGGGACTTAAAATCAGCATACTACAGTGATGCAGCCACATCAATGTTTATAGCAGTTCAATTCACATTAGCTAAACTATGGAGCCCACTTAAGTGCCCTTCAACAGGTAAATGGATAAAGAAAATGTGGTATATATACACAACTGGATATTACTCAGTCATAAAAAAGAATGAAATTATGGCATTTGCAGGCAAATGGATGGAACTGGAGAATATCATGCTAAGTGAAATAAGTCAACCCCATAGAACCAAAGACCAAATGTTTTCTCTGATATTCAGATGCTAATTCACAATAAGGGGTGGGGGGATCAGAAAGAATAGAAGTACTTTGGATTAGAGAAAGGGGAATGAAGGTAAAAGAGAGGGAATGGGAATAGGAAAGATAGTAGAATGAATCAGACATTACTATCCTATGTGCACATATGATTATACAATCAAATCAATGTAATTCTACATCATGTGCAACCAGAAGAATGAGAAGTTATACTTTATATATGTATGTCAAAATACTACCATGTATAATTAATAAGAACAAATAAAAAAGTAAAACAATGACTAGCAACAATCCATGGGCTGAGCTGTGGTTAGAGACCCCATTCGCCTTTGTCTCTGCTCAGTAATGTCTTTGATATTAAAATTATTTCTTCACTAATCTGAAAGTATCTAGTTGAGAAGTGGAGAAAAAAAGAGTGGTGCAATCAAGTAATATTTTCTCCTGTGAATATCAACTGTATTATGTGTTTTAAGAAATTGTTTTCTTGAGGAATGTAGTGAAGTACACTAATTGTAAAGCTCAGTGCACTTTTCTCATGTGTATACCTGTGTAACTGCTATCCTGCCCAAAGAAAGAACATTTCCAGAACACAGAAGCTTGCAATGTGGCCCTTCTCAGTCAACAATTCACTCAGGAATTCACTATCCTGACCTCCAAATCTATAGCTTAGCTTCGCATATTCTTGAAAGTCATAAAAGTATAATCATGCAGTTTGCACACTTCTGTTTTTATTTCCCAGGTATACCTATGAAAGTTACCCATTTCATTATGTTTGCTGTGGTTTTTCTTCTTTTTCTTTCTTTTTTTCCTTTTAATGCTCCATTATATTATGCAATTTGTTTATTTGTTCCTATTGTTGGAATTTTTTTTTCCAGTTGGGACTATTATCAATAAAGCTGCTATAACATTACACATGTATTTTTATATATGTGCACTCAATTCTCTTGAGCACATATCTAAGAGTAATAGAGTTGGATAATAGAATTCAATTTTAGTAGATACCATTATTTTAAAAATGTGATTGCTATATTCTTCACATCTATGTATTCACATATTACAAAATCATGCCACCAATTGACATTACTTTGTTAAATTTAATTTACAACCAATAGACTGGAATCTCCTGGCACTGATGATTATTTTAGGACAACTTTTCCATTAAGATACCATCTACTCTCTGACAGTTAAAGTTACTTCAATGTTTCCTACATGTGTTTGGGATTTGCCTGGATTCTGGCACTTTCTACTCTCTCTAGAGCCATTTTTAATTTTAGTGATAATTCCCTGAAGAATCCTTGAATGCTTTCATTTTATGCTTTTTGTAGAATAGCTTTTTGAGACTAGCTCTCCATCATCAAATCTAAATCAGCATTTCTCAACAAGCAGCTTCTTATTTACTTGGCCACCAAGCCAAATTTTTTACGTTGATTCAATTACTTGAAAGGATTCAGAAGAAATTGTAATACATTGACCAAAGGAGAAAATGTAACTCAGATCCAAAAAACACCCCAAAACTCAATAGGACATTTAGAATACTAAAGAGGAATCATTCCTGCAAAAAGAATTCTGCCGAAGGAAGATTTATCCTATTATCTGAGAGGGATTATCCACTCCATGTCCAAGTTGAACTTGTCATTTCCCTTGTCCCTTTTTCCCACTTCACATGCAGGTCTATAAACCTGAACTTGACTCCAGAAAACAGCTGATTCTTTCATTTTCCATTTGAGTTAAATAGGATCATAAAGAGAAAGCAAATTATTGGATCAAAGCATTAGGTAGAAACACTTTTTGTTAGTTTATCTTTTTTAAAAAGTGTTTTTATTAATAAGCTAAACATGTCCAAAAAGAGTCACATGGGTAATTTTTCTTCAACCTTTATTAACAACTGTAAATATGGGGGGGGATCTCATGGTAATATCAAAAGTGTCACTAAGAAATGGACCTGGTTCTGTCATTACAAAGGGTCAACTAACTTTAAAAATGCAGCAAGACCTAGTTTCTGATCCTAACTTTCAAGTGCTGCAACTTGATTTTGTTTTCACACATTGAGTACAACCATCTCTTAGGATAAATGTGTAATGAAGAAAACTCAGCAAAGACTTATAAATAAATCAGAATTACAGCTAATGGCTTGAAAATAAGAAGCATAAATGTTCAATGCCTAGAACACATCAGCATTTTCAGTGTATTTCCTTCCTGTAGATAAAAGTGATAACCAGGAGGCTGCTCCATAAACAAGGAGAATGAATGAGTCAAATGTTTCAATGGCAACTGGCAGTTCAATGCATCCATTTCCATGGAGAGATGAATGAAAGATTCATTGTCCCAGGCACTCAACTGCAAATAGAAGAATCTGCTCCAGCTAACTTAAGCAAAAGATCTATATTAAAGACATTAGTTGGTTTACAGAATCTTCTAATATCCACAGGCTTAGAGGCTATGAACAAGGAGCAACCAGATCAGGTAGTGGGAGATCTCTGAGGATGTCCCTCTTCTGTCCCTGCTGAGCAGACATTGCTGTTCACTCTGCTGACTCTGCATGAGAACTTCACCTACTGATTCCTGAGGAAACAAGACAACTTCCCTTGTCACTTGCATCAGAAAAATGGAATCTACTCAGTACCTGCAGGCTTTGATGCAGGGTTTTGTGTGGATGCATTTGACTGATGGAGCTGAGGTCATATGGCTGCATCTTAGCTGCAGGGAAGGCAGGAAAGTGATTTCGAGGGTTCTACCTTGGGAAAATGAACATCATAATGTGGAAAGTTGCCCAAACATTGGAAGGGTTTGGGTGGTCATAAAATACAATAAATTCCACTATAGAGTGACATTACCTTATTTTGATTAATCCTCTAATTCTTTGTTTCTGCATTTCTACATTACATATCTTGTTTTATTTTGCTAAGAATTATTTTAATTTTTACTTTAAAATTAACACATGCTTATCACATAAAATTTGGAAAAATATACACACCTGGCGTATTGAACAACAGAAATCCAAAAAGTACACTGAAGATCACATTCCTCCACCGCCTATTTAAATTAGTCTCTGGATTCTTCCTTTGGCAAAAAAACAAATAATCTAAGGCAAATTCTGTGAAATTTTTTTTATCATTTTCAAATATCAACAAAGCCCCTAGTCAACTTTAGACACAAAAATTACCTAATTGAAGCAGTTTAATGCATAGTTCTATATGGTAACCAACCTCCTAAACTTCCCGACAATCAGTGCAACCCTGTCCCCAGCACTTCCTAATGTGACTACCGTGGATCACAGCTTCTCACCTTTAGATTTTTTCATCTTGGGTGAGACATTGGACCTTTGTGACGTAGATGACACTTTTCAAGAGTTATTAATCATTTCTCATTAAGTATGAGTTTTGGGGAAACTTACTCCTCAAACTGCTACCAAAGACATCTCTCCCCAGATGTATCCTCGCTTGCGTCTTCAATCTTTTTATATCCAGAATGTGGTAAGTGTATCCACACCCTGAATTCACCTCTAACATTCAGACCTCAGGATCTCTTGATGAAAATTGAAATAGAGAATCCCATTTTGGTATTACTTCACATATAATCTTGCCCACAATCCCACCACTTAAACTGCTAACAATTCTTTCTTATATTTCTTTCAAATATTTTTTTTTCCCCCTCTGCAAGTAATTTTTTAAACTGGTACCAAACTTCACCAGACTTGTGTGTTTTGTGGTTTGCAAAATAAACATTTTATTTTTAATACTTTTCTATGTCATTGCTCTTCAAAACTATGGTGTTTGAAAACAATGAAATTTCACTCATAATAGCTCAAAACTGGAAACAATCAAAATATCCATCAATGGGATGGACGATGTGCTCATACAAAGGAATACTACATATTTCATACTTTGTGAAAATGAAAGAACTATAATCACATGCATCAACACAGAGTACACAGACACCAGAGTATGTACTACAAAGTTTCATTATGTGAAATTTAAAAGCAGGTAAAATTTATCGATAGTGAAAAACATCAGAATAGCAGTACCTTTACAAGCCCCCTGATATGCTAGAAATGTACTCTTCTGATAGGGGCTGTGGTTACAGATGTGGCTATACGGATACATGCAAATTTATATTTAAGATACATGCGCCTTATGTTAGCACTCAATTTAAATAGTATAAGTGAGGAGAAGTGATAAATTGTTTAATTTTTAAGGGTTGGATGCCATTTTATCATGATCCTTTACTAATTTAATCCCTTGCTAATGGTTTAATATTTATTTTTCCTTATTTTGCCACTTTATGAGGAAAATGAGTCCTAACACATCTTTGAGTATGCACCTTTCTTCATGGGACCCAATGTTTGAAGTAGAATCACTGGGTCACAGTTGAGGGACCTTTCTCAATATCGTCATGCCCTTTGCTGGATCGTCCACCAGAACCATTGCTCCCAATCACATACTTACCTCCGGTGTCCTCTTTCTGTTGTGCCATCACCTGCTTTACAAGTAACCATCTTTCCTGTTTATAGAATGATTAAATCAAAAGAACTTATCCCTCTCTTTTAATCTGCATTTCTTTGAAAACCAGAGTTTATTTTCCTAAATGGAAAGAGTTGATTCATTTTTTTTCCTCTGTTAAAAGCATTAAGAAAAGAAATCAAAATCATCTAGAATACAGTGACCCAAAGTTGATACTTTAGCTGCATATTTCATCAGATATTCTATGCCACTAAGCACTTTAATGACATTATACCATGCATACTGTCTTAATAGGCTTTTAAGTTCAACACCATATGTTCAGTATCAACAAATATAGATCTGAAATGTCATCATTTTTCATGGTTGAATATGGGTGTTCAAATGCTTGCATGTGGTAGAGTTTATTCAATAGTCTTATTGACTGACACTTATTCGAACTTGTGTGCACTTACCTCATTATTGTCATCTTCTCAGCAGTATTTGATCCCCTCTTCCCAAAATGGTTTCTGCACTTGCTTCTTCTTGTAACTCTTTGGCCACTTTCCTTTAGGCTGCCTCCTTCTCTTCTCAGTGCCTAGATGGTGAACATCAGGACTCATTCTGAGTGTTTTTTTTTTTTTTTCTATTGAAATGCATTATTGCCTGTATGACCATGTATGGTTTCAAAGTTTTAAATTCCAAAATAAGTAGGTGAATGAATTTTTTTTGCCTCCAGTATTGACCACCTCTTGACACTGTCATTTGACTTCCCATTGGCAACCTGACTGTGATACTAAAGAATCTTAAGCCTCAGGATCCTTTGCTTTCACATTTGTTTTTACCTGGTCAAATGTTTCTGTTAAATGTGCAAAGTAATACACGGTAGTGCACTTATGTCACAGAGTCATCACTTTCCAGGTCCTCCCTTCAGTCGGTGTATTTCCACTTACATAGCATACAATTGTCATTTGGGGGAATCTTAATGTTAAAAGGAAATTGAGAGTGAGAATTATGTAGTTTATGTTTAGTGGAATGTATTTCTGTACTTCCCAGTTACTGCAGATACAGTGAAGGTACTACTAACCAAGCCATGACTTCCAAGAAAATTCTTCATGTCCAAAGTTCTGACTCACCCCAAATGACTATACAAAAAAATGGGACCACAGATAATATGTCGAATGGGAACCCAACACCACTATCTTTGGGACCCAATACTATCTTTAGGTAGCACAGGAGAAACAAAATCTGGAATGTATATAGTCAGCACGCCCACTAGAATGACTAGTTTTAAAATACTGTCTCGGCAGTTCTACGTAAGTTTGGTAAGGATGTTGAGCAACTGGGTCTGATACATTTCTGGTGAGAGTGAAAAACTGCACAGCTATTTTTTTAGTACTATTTGTCAGATTCTAGTAGAGTTGCAAATACATACACCTTAAGCTGTACCAGTAACATCCTAAGAATTTAAGAAAAATGAAAATCTCATTTATTCATAATAGCCCCAAATTGGAAAAACCCAAATGTCTAATAATTAGAATATTTAAGAATTAATTATGGCATGTACATACAATGGAAAATTACCAATAAAAAGGCATGAAGTACTGGTACATACAAAAACAGGGATATATATCAAAAGCAAAGGAAACCTGACACAAAGATTGCATTCTGTGTGATCTTTTATAAATAGAACAACCAAAGTTAACCTCTAGTGTTAGGAATCAAAGCAAATATTGCTTCTAGGGGCTCTATTGACCCGGGAGGCATGAGGGGCTTTTCTTGGGTGATGGACATGTTGTATATATCTTATTTTGAATGACAGTTACAGGGGTGTATATAAACCCACCAAAGCATACCATATGTGTGTTTTACTATCTGTAATTTAAAAAAAGAAAGAAACACATGAAATCATAGGGTAGTCAATGGAAAATTCTTCCAGTTATTAAAATGATAAAATTGTAAGTGAAGGTCATTCTCACTGATGTGTGGTCACAGTGAAATTTCTCTTCTATCAGAAAATCCTTACTTATGTATAATTATAAATGTACTATACTTCCTAAAAAAGTTTCTGATAGAGCTTTGCACAGTGGCAGTATCGTGCCAATGAGGTTTATCCAAGGTGATTATTGCTGATTAAAAACCTTTCCCAATACCCCACCGTGACAACTTCCAATATAGTCGGCAATTTTTAACAATCTCAACGGAGGCTGAATTTAAAAAAAAAAAAAAGTTTTCTGATAGAAACTATAAAAACCACAATTTGTCAGAATCCCTGAGTTTCTAAGACTGATTTTGTAGAAATACTATAAATAGGATGTTCATGTATTTGTATATGAAGTTGCATAAATTCATGCTTACAAATGCTCACTTAAACATTCCAGAGGGATGAATAAACTATTTTCTCTTTAGAGAAAATTATTACCAAAGTGTTAGGATATGAGGAGGTGATCAAAGAGTATGCAGGTAGAAAGTAGAGGTAAGATATATGGACTCGAGCACTGTTCAAGGCACTAACTAAAATACTACATCATATCTTCTAAATATAGGGATATTTTGGTACTTCCCAGTTTTTAAAAGCTTGTAATTATTGTTACGTTTTTTTCTCATTCTACATAAATACTTACGTTTGTCCCTTATTCAGTTTGTAATTTTATTTTACTTTCATTAAATACCTGAAAGGGAACATCTCACAATATCAAAGGTTGGGATCCCACAAAACCTGCAGCTACCTGACATGGCCAACCTGGCATTACAGTTGGAACTTAACAGCCACTGCAGTCCTCCTGGCTCCCCTCCTTATCCAAACAGGCCCAACCCCTGGTGTTCCCTGCTCCGGGCCCATGGAACCTCCAGTCCCCACACAACCTCAGAGGCACACGGATTCCTCTCTTGCACATTCATATCCAATCCATGGCAATGTAGTCAGTCTGTCTTCACAACTGCTCTGCAACCCATCACTTAGACCTGCTTCCACAGCTGTCATCAGGGTCTGTCTGTCTTCCCGAATACTGAAATCTGTGATGGGCTGACAGATCTGGCTCCGTGAGAATGTTATAGGCCAGACTATAAAGGAAATGACTAAGCAGACTCCATTTTGCTCTGAGACTCCATCTTATGTAGGAAATAAGCTTCTCCCATGGGAACACCCCGCCTCTGTACCCATCATCAGTTACTTAGCGTGACATGGTTAGCAATACAAAATGACAATTCTTATGTAATGAAAAATTGCTCTCTTTTGATTCCTATTGCTCCTAAACAATGTACCATGTGAACAGTGATTGTGTGGATGTTAGTACCCATTCTTTAGTTTGAACCTAGGTAAGGGTCAGTTAGACCCACTTCCCCCTCTGTTGATGATCTCAGGATGTTAGTTTGTAATTTTGAATCATAGCAACAGACACTTATGATTGATGTGATTTTTGGTATAAGAAACCCCACAACCCTATGGTCAAGACTGTTCTCCCAATAACCATTTTTTGGGGCATTGTGTGAGATAGTCAGTCTACCGGCTTAATGAAGACTCTCAAATTTGGACTTCTCATTGGTTATCAGTCTGTTCTTAAGTTGCACCCCATAACAAAATCATCCCCTCACCTAACATCTCTGCTTCTGCTCGTCGCCTAGTCAATTCACCAGCTCTCATCCTTGCTCATTCAAAGAATGAATACCCAAGTCCTCACACTGACCTTTGAGACCTATGCAATCCAACCCCTGAATTCCTTTCTAAATTTACCATTTATCCCAACTGCTTTGCTAATACTTCAGAGCCTCATGCTGTTGTTCCAACATATCAACACATTCCTACCCCAGTACCTTTGCTTTTGTTTTTCCATCTGCATGAATTATCTCCCCACAGAAATCCACAGGGCTCACAGGAAGCATGAAGCAGCCACTGAAATGTCACCCACCCTGAGCAGCCTTCCCTTGTGCTATCTAAAGAACACTCCATCACTCTCAGAGCTAGCCTGTTTGTTGCTCGCTTCAGCAAGTTATTCTCCACTATTATATTATATATTTAACTCTTTGCTTCTTCTTTTTCTATCTCCTCAACTAGAACATGATCACTTACAGGGAAGAAATCAGCCTGTGTTTTATATTATTATTTCCTGGCACCTAGAACAGTATCTGGTACGTGATGGGCACTCTGAACATGTCACTTTGAGAACAGAGTGCCCCCAGTCTAGGTCATTCTTCATTCTTAAGAGGTGGCTTATAGAAGTCAAGTAAGACAAAGATAATGACTATATTCTTCAGACTTCATATCTTAAGAAATTCTTTGAGTTGTGCAGTTTCAGATCTCCTATAAAGGCCTTAAAAAGCCTGCCACACAGTTCCACATGAGGAGGAGAAATAATGCCCAGTTCCCCTGAGACATTTAGTAGAGTCCCAGGGGAATTTACCATCAAGAGAGGGCTGAGAAATCAAGTCAGGTAATGTGTTATTTTTAGTTAATAGTATGATAGGGAGAAAATACTTCTTGAAAAATCCTCCAACTAATATCTGTCTCATAATTTTGAAGACTTTACCTACTGCCTTATAAGAAAAGACCTTATTAATTGCTTTGGGGGTTGACAAGAAGAAGAAACACTCTTTCATATGTAGACAAAAAAAGAACAGTTATTTTCACCTATAAATTCTTCCCCAAACTTTAGGATTATTTGAAAAGTTTTATATAAGAAAATAAGCTATGTGAATTTATATTGTAATAGTGTCATAATGTTAATTGAAGAACTCATGCCTTTAAATAGTGAGTCTTTCCATTTAACTAAGGTACTCCAATCTTGTTTATGTTCTTCTTAAGTTTTTTATCATTTTGTTCATATAGAACTTACATCTCCTTTCATATCAGTTCACAATTAATGTTTTGCATGTGGTATCATAAATTGATTTTTCTCATTGCTTACCAGTTATCACTGGTATAGGGAAGAAGTATTGATTTGTGTGCATTTTTCTTGATTCAGGTGCTTTGAATTCTCATCTGGATTTTCCAAGGTAGTTTTAAAGATGTATTGACACTAGCAACAACTTTTTACTGTTATAAATGATTTTACTTCATTCGGTTCTGGGCCATTTGTGCTCATTTTTATAAGAATTTTATTTCCAAGTTCATTGGCCTCCCTATGCCCACACCCTACTAAACACAAATGTGTACATACACACACTGCAAACAACATCCACAAAATCTGTAAAATAACAGTGTTGGGAATATTCTTCTTTTTCTCACATAACCATTCTAAAATGGTTCTAGATGATCTGGCCAATTTGGGGAAAGGAGTCATTCTATTTAAAAGGTAAGAAGTTCCAAGGGCCTGGGGAGATAGCTCAGCTGGTAGAGTACTTGCCTTGTAAGCACAAGGCCCTGGGTTTGATCCCCAATACTGAAAAAAAAAAGAAGAAGTCCCTATAAATGGTCTGCTGTAAATGCAATAACAGTCTCACTTTAAAGTTTTTTATATAATTCCAGAACCTAAGTAAGCAATTACCTCAAAAAGATAAGTACAGTCTTCTGAAAGTATTTTTATACCATTATCTCTATAACAGGTCAGAAGGACTGTATTAGTCAGGGTTCTCTAGAGGAACAGAATCAACAGGAAGTATAATTATAAAAAGGGGATTTATTAGATTGACTTACAAGACCAGAAGCTGGATAGACCACAATAGCCATCTGCAGCAACAGAACTGGAAGAACCAGCAGCTGCACAGTCCAAGAGGTAAAAGCCCCAGAACAAGAGGGATCAACAGTGCTACCCTAGTCTGAGATCAAGGCTTCTGGAAACTACCTGGAGAATCACTATAAGAGTCCGCTTTGGAAGAATGAAGAAGTGAGAGTCCTATATCCTCATATGATGGAAGCAGTAATCAAGAACCTCTTCAAGAAGAACCGAACTTGCATCTGCATCTGCTTCCTTGTTCTTCCAACTTTCATTCCATCCTATTGGGCAGTACTGCCCACACTTAGGGAGGGGCTCCACTTCAGTTCACTATCCCACATGCCAATCATTTCTAGACACGCCCTCATTGACACACCCAGAGGCCTCTTAATCATCCTCATTTCTTAATCCAATCAAGTTGACAATTCAAAAGTAACCATTACAAGGACAAAGAAAAAGAAGAGGAGGAGGAGGAAGCAGAGGAAGAGGAGGAAGAGGAGAATGCAGAAAGAAGAAAAAGAAGAATTATGATGTGATCCAGTATTCTTTGAACTTTAAACATTAAAATGTTTGAAAGGGTCTTTCCACGGGGCGATCCAAGATGGCGGACTAGAGGGTGACTGCATCCCCAGTCTCTCCAGAACCCAGGAGTCAAGAAGGGGAGGCATTGAGAGACTCAGACTAAAATAGAGCCATGGGTGAGTCTGCCCACTGGGTAAAGCTCGGCCCAGGTGGCAGGCCCAGATAGAGGTGGCTTATTGGAGCAGGTCAGGGCAGCTAGAGTCTTCCACAGGCAGCCCTGCGCACTCTGGCAGTGGGCCCCTCCCACACAGCCAGCTTCTCCAGGTTCTTGGAGCAGGACCCCTAGTGAGAACCTTTCTGATTAGAACAAACTCCAAGTCCCGGAGCCAGCACGGCGTGCTCCAGCCCGCAAGCGGCTTCAGGGACCAGGACAGGGCAGCCAGAGACTTCCCCAAGCAGCCCGGCCCCCTGCGGTGGGAGGCGCCTTTCAAGGCTAGCTTCTCGGAGCAGACCGCCCAGTGAGAACCTTTCTATACAGAGCCAGCCACAAGTCCTCGAGCCAACGGAGAGCTTCAATCCGCAAGCAGCCTCTGGGATCAGGGCAGGGCAGCCAGAGACTTCTCCAGGTGGCTCTGCCCACTCCGGCTGCAGGCTCTTTCCACAGGGCGATCCAAGATGGTGGCCTAGAGGGTGACTGCATCTCCAGTCGCTCCAGAACCCAGGACTCAAGAAGAGGAGGCATTGAGAGAATTGGACAAAAATAGAGTCACGGGGTGAGTCTCCCCCACTGGGCGAAACTTGGCCTGGGCAGCAGGCACAGATAGGGGTGGCTTATCAGAGCAGGGTAGGGCAGCTAGAGTCTTCCCCAGGTAGCCTTCCACACTTCGGCGGTGGGCTCCTCCCACATGGCCAGCTGCACGGTGCAGGCCCACAGTGAGAGCCTTTCCACACAGAGCCAGCTCCAAACCCAGGAACCAGTAGGGGGCTAGGGGCAGCGTTCTTCAGAAGCACTGCCTTATCAAGTTCCTCCAAGACTTCAGGCTACTGAAGACTGGGAGGTGATACACTGGAAATCTAACGGGACACTATGAGCCAATAGAGGAAATCTGCAATATCTCAGGGTCCCATTGACAGCTGACCAATAAGAGAAAACAAGGGAAGAATATGTCCCAAACAAACCTAGATACTACATCAATAAAACCCAATGACAGCACAGCAGAAGAAATGTCAGAAAGGGAGTTCAGAATGTACGTAATTAAAACGATCAGGGAAGCTAATGAGGAGAGGAAAGAGCAAATGCAGGCATTGAAGGAGGAGATGAAAGAGCAAATGCAGGCATTAAATGATCGCACCAATCAACAGTTAAAAGACCAATTACGGGAAGCAAGAGATCATTTCAATAAAGAGTTAGAGATTCTGAAAAAAAAAAAAAAAAAAAAAAAACAGAAACCCTTGAAATGAAGGAAACAATAAACCAAGTTAAAAACTCCATAGAAAACATAACCAATAGGATAGAACACCTGGCAGACAGAACCTCAGACATTGAAGACAAAATATTTAATCTTGAAAACAAAGTTGAACAAACAGAGAAGATGGTAAGAAATCATGAACAGAATCTACAAGAATTATGGGATAGCATGAAAAGGCCAAATTTGAGAATTATTGGGATTGAGGAAGGCTTAGAGAAACAAACCAAAGGAATGAAAATCTATTCAATGAAATAATATCAGAAAATTTCCCAAATCTGAAGAATGAAATGGAAAACCAAGTACAAGAGGCTTATAGGACTCCAAATATACAAAATTACAACAGACCCACACCAAGGCACATTATTATGAAAATACCTAACATACAAAATAAAGACAGAATTTTAAAGGCTGCGAGAGAAAAGAATCAAATTACATTCAGAGGGAAACCAATAAGAATATCAGCAGATTTTTCAATCAAGACCCTAAAAGCTAGAAGGGCATGGAACAACATTTACCAAGCCCTGAAAGAAAACAGATGCCAACCAAGAATCTTATACCCAGCAAAACTTACCTTCAAATTTGACAATGAAATAAGATCCTTCCATGATAAACAAAAGCTAAAGGAATTTACAAAAAGAAAGCCAGCATTACAGAACATTCTCAGCAAAATATTCCATGAGGAAGAGATGAAAAACAACGATGCAAATCAGCAACAGGAGGCGCTAGCCTAAAGGAATAGCCAAATAAAGGAGAAATCAAATCATGTCAAAAAACAAATATGAGTCAAATGACTGGGAATACAAATCATATCACAATAATAACCCTGAATGTTAATGGCCTGAACTCATCAATCAAAAGACATAGACTGGCAGATTGGATTAAAAAGAAAAATCCAACAATATGCTGCCTGCAAGAGACTCACCTCATAGAAAGAGACACCCATAGACTAAAGGTGAAAGGATGGGGAAAAACATACCATGCACACGGACACAGCAAAAAAGCTGGAGTATCCATCCTCATTTCAGATAATGTGGACTTCAAGCCAAAACTAGTCAGAAGGGATGAAGAAGGACATTACATGCTGCTTAAGGGAAGCATAAATCAGCAAGACATAACAATCATAAATATCTATGCCCCGAACATTGGCTCATCCACGAACGTCAAACAAATCCTTCTCAATTCCAGAAATCAAATAGACCACAACACAATAATACTAGGCGATTTTAACACACCTCTCTCACCACTGGATAGATCTTCCAAACAAAAATTGAATAAAGAAACCATAGATCTCAATAACACAATCTATAATTTAGACTTAACAGACATATATAGAATATACCATCCAACAAAGAATGAATACACTTTCTTCTCAGCAGCACGTGGATCCTTCTCTAAAATAGACCATATTTTATGCCACAAAGCTACTGTTAGCAAATACAAGAAGATAGAGATACTACCTTGTACTCTATCAGATCATAATGGATTGAAATTAGAAATAAATGACAGAATAAAAAACAGAAACTTCTCCAATACCTGGAGATTAAATAATACACTATTATATGATGAATGGATAACAGAAGACATCAGGAGGGAAATAAAAAAATTCTTAGAAGTAAACGAGAACAAAGACACATCATATCAAAATCTCTGGGACACTATGAAAGCAGTATTTAGAGGAAGATTTATTTCATGGGGCTCATTCAACAAAAGAAGTAGAAATCAACAAATAAACGACTTAACACTACAGCTCAAGCCCTAGAAAAAGAAGAGCAGACCAACACCAAAAGTAGTAGAAGACAGGAAATAGTTAAAATCAGAGCGGAAATCAACGAAATTGAAACAAAAGAAACAATTGGAAAAATTAACAAAATAAATAGTTGGTTCTTTGAAAAAATAAATAAAATTGATAAACCCTTAGCCACACTAACAAAGAGAAAGAGGGAGAAAACTCAAATTATTAAAATTTGGAACGAACAAGGAAACATCACAACAGACACGAGTGAAATACAAAACACAATTAGAAGCTATTTTGAAAATCTATACTCCAACAAAACAGAAAACCTTGAAGACATCAACAAATTTCTAGAGACATATGAATTACCTAAACTGAACCAGGAGGACATACACAACTTAAATAAATCAATTTCAAGCAATGAAATAGAAGAGGTCATCAAAAGCCTACCAACAAAGAAAAGTCCGGGACCAGATGGGTTCTCAGCCGAGTTCTACAAAACCTTTAAAGAAGAGCTCATTCCAATACTCCTCAAAGTATTCCATGAAATAGAAGAGGAGGGAACCCTACCAAACTCATTCTATGAAGCCAATATCACCCTGATACCTAAACCAGACAGAGACACATCGAGGAAAGAAAATTTCAGACCAATATCCTTAATGAACATTGACGCAAAAATTCTCAACAAAATTTTAGCAAATTGCATACAAATATATATTAAAAAGATAGTGCACCACGATCAAGTGGGTTTTATCCCAGGGATGCAAGGTTGGTTCAACATTCGGAAATCAATAAATGTCATTCACCATATCAACAGACTTAAAGTTAAGAATCACATGATTATTTCAATAGATGCAGAAAAAGCATTCGATAAAATACAGCATCCCTTCATGCTCAAAACACTAGAAAAAATTGGGGTAGTGGGAACATTCCTTAACATTATAAAGGCCATCTACGCTAAGCCCATGGCCAATATCATTCTAAATGGTGAAAAACTGAAAGCGTTCCCCCTAAAAACTGGAACAAGGCAGGGATGCCCTCTTTCACCGCTTCTATTCAACATCATCCTTGAGACTGTAGCCAGAGCAATTAGACAAACCAAAGAAATTAAAGGGATATGAATAGGAAAAGAAGAACTCAAACTATCCCTGTTTGATGATGACATGATTATATATTTAGAGGAACCTGAAAATTCCACCAGAAAATTTTTAGAACTCATAAGTGAATTCAGTAAAGTAGCAGGTTACAAGATCAATGCTCATAAATCCAATGCATTTTTATACATAAGTGATGAATCTTCAGAAAGAGAAATTAGGAAAACTACCCCATTCACAATAGCCTCGAAAAAAATAAAATACTTGGGAATCAATCTCACAAAAGAGGTGAAAGTCCTCTACAATGAGAACTACAGAACACTAAAGAAAGAAATTCAAGAAAACCTTAGAAGATGGAAAGATCTCCCATGTTCCTGGATAGGCAGAATTAATATTGTCAAAATGGCCATACTTCCTAAAGTGCTATACAGATTCAATGCAATTCCAATTAAAATCCCAATGATGTACCTTGCAGAAATAGAGCAAGCAATTATGAAATTCATCTGGAAGAATAAAAAACCCAGAATAGCTAAAGCAATCCTCAGTAAAAAGAGCGAAGCAGGGTTGTATCGCAATACCAGATCTTCAACTCTATTACAAAGCAATAGTAACAAAAACAGCATGGTATTGGTACCAAAATAGACAGGTAGATCAATGGTACAGAATAGAGGACATGGACACAAACCCAAATAAATACAATTTTCTCATACTAGACAACGGTTCCAAAAATATGCAATGGAGAAAAGATAGCCTCTTCAACAAATGGTGCTGGGAAAATTGGAAATCCATATGCAACAGAATGAAATTAAACCCATATCTCTCACCCTACACAAAACTCAACTCAAAATGGATCAAGGACCTCGGAATCAGAACAGAGACCCTGCATCTTATAGAAGAAAAGTAGGTCCAAATCTTCAACTTGTTGGCTTAGGATCAGACTTCCTTAACAGGACTCCCATAGCACAAGAAATAAAAGGAAGAATCAACAACTGGGATAGATTCAAACTAAAAAGCTTTCTCTCAGCAAAGCAAACTATCAGCAATGTGAAGAGAGAGCCTACAGAGTGGGAGAATATCTTTGCCAACCATACATCAGATAGAGCACTAATTTCCAGAATCTATAAAGAACTCAAAAAACTCTACACCAAGAATACAAATAATCCAATCAACAAATGGTCTAAGGAAATGAACAGATTTCACAGAAGAAGATGTACGAGCAATCAACAGATATATGAAAAAATGTTTCACATTTCTAGTAATAAGGGAAATGCAAATCAAAACTACCTTAAGATTTCATCTCACTCCAATTAGAATGGCGATTATCAAGAACACAAGCAACAATAGGTGTTGGCGAGGATGTGGTGAAAAAGGAACACTCATACATTGCTGGTGGGGTTGCAAATTAGTGCAGCCACTCTGGAAAGCAGTATGGAGATTCCTCAGAAAGCTTGGAATGGAAACACCATTTGACCCAGCTATCTCACTCCTTGGCCTACACCCAAAGGACTTAAAAACAGCATACTACAGAGATACAGCCACATCAATGTTCATTGCTGGTCAATTCACCATAGCCAGATTGTGGAACCAACCTAGATGCCCTTCAGTTGATGAATGGATAAAGAAACTGTGGCATATATATACAATGGAATATTACTCCACCATGAAGAATGATAAGATTATGGCATTTGCAGGCAAATGGATGAAATTGGAGAATATCATACTAAGTGAGATAAGCCAATCTCAAAAAACTAAAGGACGAATGATCTCGCTGATAAGCGGATGAGGACATATAATAGGGGGGTGGGAGGGGTTAGCATTAGGGTTAGGGTTAGGTTTAGGGTTAGGGATAAGGAGTGTGGTAAGAATGAAGGAAAGAAGGACTGTATGGAGGGAAAAGAGGGGTGGGAGGGGTGGGGGGGAAGGGAAAAAAAATAATGAATCAAACATCATTGCCCTATGTAAACGTGTGATTACACAAATGGTATGCCTTGTCTCCATGTACAAATAGAGAAACAACATGTATCCCATTTGTATACAATAATAATAAAAAAAAAATAATAAAAAATAAATAATTAAATAAAATGTTTGAAAGGAGTCATAAAGGCCACATGACTCACTTACCATTCTCTTGTCTTGCTCATTCCTTGTCAGCTCTGGGAGCTAGCAGGTAGAACTGATTTTATTCCCTTAATATCAGGCATAATATCAGTATTCTGGTTCCAAGTAATAGGAGATTCAACTCAACCTGCCTTAAATGAAAAACAAACATATTGGTTCACAACATAAAAGTTCAGACACAGGAACCAGCTTAGGTGAAGCATATACAGTAGCTCTGACACTGTCACCAATGGCCTGGTCTCTTGTCTACTCTGCTTTGGTGGCTGTTTGATTCCAGCCCAGCCTACCAAGAGTTGCAGGCTCCATTCTTCAGGAGTTTCCTTCCTGTGGAAGCCAAAACCAAAACAGATCCAGAAGAAATAAACACAAACAACGAAATAGGCAATTACAATAAATGACATCATACTGGTTTGGGACCTATGTTATCCAAGGAAGAGTAAAAGAGAATGAATGTCTTCCTTTCCTGAAGGAAAAAGAGGGAACTTCTTCAACACTGCTCCACCCCTGGTATGATCCGATCACTCTACCTCAAGGAAAGAAATATGCTGATAGACATAAAATAGTCAAGCCAGGTCCCTAGAGATGGCATTGAGGTCACACCCAAACACACCAGTGACTGAGAATGGCGGGAGGGATGGCCAAAGGAATATAGGAGGTGACTGAGTCCAGGCACCAAATGACAAATATTGGCCACCTCCAGCTGAAACCTACATTTTCCTCTAGTTCCTGCAGCCTACAAATCTATACCTACCTGGTGCAGGCTCTCTTTAGGCAGGTCCCTTGCAAGGATTAAAGTTCCCAAATGAGTATTCAGCCAGTATCAATTTATATGGTTACCGTGATTCCACATGGAAGTGTCATAATACAATGCTGTGCTTATAATTTCCTAACTCCTGTCTCTCCTCGTCTGAGGAATGAAAGAAAACTTCATGACTAGGGAGCCTTTTGATTCTCTCTGTGGTAAGCCTCAGTCTCAAGTCCTACCCTTGCTTTGCGACAAAGGCCTAGGAAGGAGAAGGCGAATAATTCAATGTTAAGTCACCACCTACTACTGAAAAATCCAACTCACTCTCATAAATAAGCCCTTTTGTCCATGTCCCTTGGGAAAACCTTTAATTATAAATAGTGGTTTTGCTTTTCATCAAGACTGCAGGTTTGCTCAGATCCATGCGTCATTTGTAACTTTACCCAGAAAATGACAACATTCCTTCCAGATGCAACCATTCCTCCTGTGACTTAAAATCCTCTGCTTTCCAGCACCTTGCTTTGAAAAATGGTCTTTTCCCATGTGGTCATTTATCTGATTTGGGACAGGTCTTATCTCAGAATCCTGGCCTGATCTATCTATGTCTCCTCCATAATTCTTTTCTCTGTGCTATCAACAGTCTATGTATTTTAATGACTTAATATACTAGAAATAATTTTGTTGTGAATTTTACCTCAGAAGATTATATACTCCTTGAAGTAAAAGCTGAGACTATATGAAATAGACCTTTTTTGTCCACGGAGAATAACTTCCAAAACTAAGAGATGCGCAAACGCTATATACAGGTACTGTGGTGCTATAGAAGTCTGTCTAATAGCTAAGATAGGTACTAAGTGATTAACAGGTGGGTAGCATATACAGCATAGATACACTGGACTAAGGGATGATTCATGCCCTCAGCAGGTTGGATAGGATGTTGTGAAATTTCATCATGTTCCTCAGTGCAGAACACAATTTAAAACTTATGAATTGTTTATTTCTAGAAGTTTCCACTTAGATTTTCAGACCATGGTTGACAATGGGTAACTAAACTGTCTCATGTTCTGTTACAGTATCTGAACAGACTAGTGCTATGGTCACACCTCCTCTGCTCACCTGTTATAGCTTTGTCGGACTGCTGCTTCACCCTTCTCCCCAATTCCATGACCAACTTTTTAAAGTTACAAGTGAAACTTTATTGCCAGATATTAAATTTTTTTATTGTAACTTTTTACTTTCTCTTTTCCCTAATGACTTTATTTATTGCTGAAGAAAAACACACCATAGAAACTGTTCTATGCCCTATCATAAACATATTTATGACCTGCTATAAACACAGTACATGTTATTGCACACAGTCATTACCAGTAGACTTATTAATTGTTTGGAGATCAGAAAATAATGCTTTTTATTTCCTAACATGGTAGTTACCTCTTACTAGATATTTTACTAGGTTTTGGTTATATTTTAGGAAGTGGGTTGATTGCTTTGGGTTGACAAATATTGCAGTTTTTCTCCTTTAAAAATAATGGAAGAATAGAGAAACTTTAGATTATGTAGAGGGAAATGAGAGAGAGGCGCATATGAAAAATGGTGAAATGAGACAGACATCATTACCCTATGTACACGTGTGATTACACAAATGGTTTGAATCTACATCATGCACAACCATAGAAATGAAAAGATGTACCCCATCTGTGTACAATGAATCAAAATGCAGTCTGAAAATTTTAAAAAATAATTAAAAATAAAAATATAAAAAATAATAATGGGCATAGGTTCTGCTTAACATTTTCTTGCAAAATGCGTGACTTTCAGGAATAGATTCTTATAACTATAATTTCATTGTATTCAGCATTTATGAAGTTTCTACTTCATTCAGAAAATTGGAGTTCAGTGCTACAGAGAAGTTAAAGGGATCATTATTGTGGTTTCCCACCCTCAAGCAACCCAAAATAGCAAGACAGAGAAACAGCTATTCACCAAACCATAGTACAGGTCTAATTGTGGTAAGCAACCAAACAGGCAGAAACTCAGCTCTGCGTGAGCAGTGAGGCAATCATTCTGATTGGACCAAAGGATAGAGGATGCACAGCAAAACCTAAAACTATCAGAAGAAGAAAATTTATAAGCATTTGAAAATAGGTTGATACGTATTAATCACAGCATGAGAGCTCTAAAAAGAACAGCAAGCATGTCAGATCCTCACTGATCCCAGCAGGAGCAGGGTAAGGCACAATTCTGCAAGGTTGGTAAAAAGGGGAATTTGTTAAGAAAACAAACAGGGTGAGCAAGTATCTGAATGAAACATTTATTTCCCAAGCAAAAAAAGTGCTTGAGTTATTTTCAAATTATACATTAGTCCTAGGATTTTGAACAAGAGTTTGACAACCAGGGCTTAATTTTCCTTTTCTCTAAAACTAGGACTTGAATTAAATGATTTCTAAAAGTCTTGTAGGTCGACAATGCTGTAATTATATCACTTGCATAGCATTGAGCACATTTTTATTGAGTGCCTGCCATGTACACAATGCCATGTGTACTGGAAGATTTAAAAAAGAACAAAATGCCTCTGACCTCAAGAAACGTATCATGTTTTGGGAAATGTCCATTAATATCAGGCAGATATGTGCCTAAGGTCAAAAGATAGGGTCCAAATAATAACCACTTGGGGATCTGACAGCACACAAAATCCAGGGGCCAACGGAATCTTCCTGAAGATGAAAAGTCATAAAATACAACGAAAAGGAAGTTAGGATTTGAATAGGAAATTAAAAGGGGAAGCCACCCAACTTCATTACCCACCTGCCAGCTCTGACCAAAAGCAGCCCTGCAGGGATAATGCAAGAATCAGTAGGCTTCCTGAACTGTTTGGAAAACATGGTTGCCCCTCAGCATCCTCAGGATACCCAAGGACATCCCTCCCTCCTTGGATACCCAAATCTGCAGATGTTCAAGTTCATTATATAAAAAAGTATAGTATTTGCAAATAATTAACACACATCTTCCTACATACTTTAAATCAGTTCTAGATTATTTACTATACCTGATACAATGTAATTACATACAAATAGCTATTATACTGTACATTTTAGGGAATAATGACAACAAAAAAAAATGTACATGTTCATTAGAGATGCAGTAGTTTTTCTGAATATTTTCAATCTGTTAGTTGAATCCATGGATGCAAACTCACGGACACGGAGGGCCAACTACAATGTTCCATTATTTCAGCAGTTAGCCATTAAGCATAAATATCCAGGCTGTGCATTAGAACAATTAGTAAGGGCTGATTTTCAATGCTTTTGTAACACATTAACTTACAAACATTTTACTACTTCTGTCCTTGCTCTTGGTTTTATGTGGTCATCAATCCAATCTTTGAAAATAAATCTACAGTGTGTGCAATAGCAGTAACAATGAAAATCATATTACCTTAATCCCTGTGCTTGTTATTAATGACAGTTGTGTCTGTTCAATGATTCATCTTCCTTTTTCCGCGAGTGCTCATGGCTCCTATTATCTTATTGTTACAGGCATTGTCACTGGGCATCGTACTCTATGAATGCAAAGGTCTTCTGATTATTACATTGTGGCATGTGAATAATGTATTCCACATTTCATAGAACATGTCACTGTTGCATTGACTAAGACTTCTTAGGAAATAAGAATGAAATTTTAATATCAGGAGTGCTTTCATTTAAACACAATGACTCATTCGGAACACAGTAATCATACACAATCATCATGCATAGCAAGTTGGGAAAATTGGAAAAATATAAAATTACTTACATTACTTTTTATTTAAAAATCCATTTAAAAACATGGACCAAAAAAGGAAACTAAATTATGTGAGGGTTGTGTGCATTTTATATACAGTTATAAAGACAATCTGTTTTACAAAATGTGTCATCAATGCTGTGGTACTGGGGACCGAACCTGGGGGGACTGCCACTGAGCTGCATCCCTAGCCTTTTTCATCTTGAGACAGAGTCTCACTAAGTTGCTAAGACTGACTTCAAAATTGTGATCCTTCTGCCTCAGCCTCCCAAGTTGCTGGGACGGCAGGAGTGTGTCACTGTGCCGAGCCTACTTCCCCTCCCCTGCCAGATCCCTCCTCAGCCTTCCCGATGTGCTCTGTGGACTCAGGACATTGTACTTCCTCTCTCCATCTGCCTTCTCCTCCAGCTTCCCAAATCACCCTCATTGCAAATATCTCTCAAGAGTTGTAAGATAAAGTAGATTTGCATCATTTTTAAAAGGATTCTGAACACTCACCTCTTCATACAAGCACATCCCCATACACTGGATACATCAGCAAAGCAGATCCAGGCCTACATCGAGGGACTGTCAACCAGGAGGGACGCTCTGGCATAAGGCTGGGCAACACTAAATATCACAATGGCTTACCCGGAACTTAATTCAACACTCGGTCTTTGCTTTAAATCTCTGAACCACAAATCCACTTTAGAAGAGTTAATGGAATCTGACAACAAAGACTTCAAAGAGAGCAGCCCCTCATACTCTAGTCCCTTCCAGGAAAGAATATAAAAATTCCAATATACCAAGTACTTGGCAGCCTTCTTGGTCATACTGTCTAAGGAATCTGTGTCTCATAACTTCTAATTTAACAGGAAGAACCCAAATCCCTTTCCATCCTAAAAGGGTAAAGTTTGAAAATTAGGAATTTGGGAACAAGATGCCATTTATCTGAATTGTAGAAGTATTATCAATTCATGTGTGACTCATTGAGATGGGAGGTAAAGGAATACTTGAAAAAAGTTCATGGGTTATTGTATACAGCAAAGTCAGATTTTGTATTTCACAGGAAATGTGATTATGATTTCTTTATTTTAACAATAGGAGTTAAAATTGGGAGTAAACAATGAAAGTAAATGTGTGATGTGTAAATTAGACTCAGGAGGTTTTGAAAGGAAAAATTCTATGGTTATCATATGATTGGTGTGAAACACTTCAGGAGAAAATATAACCATAGCTCTGTTGTTGTGCAAAGATTGGGCAAGAGCCTCAGCATCGCCCATGACCTGAACCTCACCTTTCCTAGGAGCAGAGAGTATGCTCCCACCATGAGGTAACACTACCTGTTAGAGTGAGAGAAGCTCTGGTGACATCCAGCCAATACACACAAGGTTAAACTGCACCTACACGTGGAAGGAGCAAGGACTCTGGAGCGATTCGGTGAGTCCACAGAGAGAATACAGAGACACAGGATTGTGAAGGCTTAAAGAGGGTTGCAGTGGACGGATGAGAACAAGATTCGGTTGTCAGGGAGGAAGCTGGCATTATGCAAGAAAGGAGCCCCCGTCCGAGTCACCCTCTGAAGGACGGCTCACCAACAGAGAACCTGTGTTATATCAAAACAATACCAAACACACAGATTCTGCTCTGCTTCAGGATACTCATGAAGGAATCAGTCGAGGGGGTAACTAAACTTTGGAGACGACTGTGTTTTCATCTGGGAAAGATAGAAAAGAAGATAGCTTTGGTTTTATGATCATCTGAAGTGTACTGATAACTCCAAGCAACCAAGTGTGTCAACCTATACTCCTCTACTCAGCCTGGGGGGTTTCAAGTCTGATGTCCCAGACCCTTCCCTATTCTCTTTCACAGAGGATCCCTGGGAACCACCATTCAACCCTAAAAGCCTTGTTAAGCACGAGTCACCTATAAGTTTATTTGGTGCTTTTTCACCATATCTTAAAACAATCAGGTTTTCAGATATTTTAAGATAATTTCACACATTGGTAGGAGTTTGAACTGAATAACTTCCTCGGGTAACTATCCTGTAACTTTATTGGGTAAATCCAGAGTCCTTCCAGGAACTTTCTTCATTTGGTTTAAGCAAAAAGAAGAAAGAGGATGAGGAAAATGAAAGAGGGAGAAGAAGAAAAATAGCTCAGACAGCATCAAAATTCTTTATTGAGCCTTAAAAACCCCAGTGTTCCAAAGCCCATAAATATTAGGTTGCATCCCTTCTCTAGGCAAAATGGTACTTTGACTCTTTATTTATTGCATGGAGTTGGAAAAATTCCGAGCACCAAGAGACAACCAAGAAAGGTTTCGCTGAGCCTGTATTTCCTATCAAAATACAGGACGGATTAACATCCAGAAATAACTTTAACTGCTTCTCTCTGCCTGAAAACTGGATTCTTTAGTTTTCCAAACTATCTTGAACTCATGTGGGGGAATCTTCCAGTAAACCACTTGATACCATGGACCCCCAGGATGCCAGCAGTCTTTTGCCAGAACTCTTTCAGAAACCCAGAAAGTTCTCTCTGAGCTAGTTTGGGTGGCTTGAAGGGAAGAGTAGTTTTTGTTCTTCACCTCTGCCTAATCCTTGACTGAGGTCCTGCAGATGACTAAGTCAAATTAAAAAGGAATGTCACACCTGAGTACTGAAGGTTTTCTACATGCTGGGGATTGATAAGATCTGGAACTGTCTGCACCCCAGCAACCACTCTCCATGCCCCCCACACCCACCCCAACACCCATACATTTGTAAATACTCTGTAACTTATGGTAAATGGCACTCCATTGACTGAGGCTCTTATATCAATCAGTTAACAGGTTATCAGATTAAAACCTCATGCAGTCTTCCTATGCTGACTCCCTTTAACATTTTGAAATCTCAACCTTGTTTGGAATCAAAATGAAAAAATAATGATAAACTGTACAGAAAAAATGGACCTATGCACAAATAGTTAATATTTTAGATTATTCCCAGGCTCTCTGAAGTCCATGCATGGATTTTGTAGGGGCCCTTGAACATATAGTTACTAACTTCTACATGACTGCCTTGCTTCTGGAAATATTTATATCATTAAGTTCTCTACAATTAAGCCCTAAAAATTAGCAACTCTGCTAGACTCTGGTCCAAATTTGAGAAGCAGAAATCACATTCTCCTAGAAAATGCAAGAAAATAGTTCAAAAATGTCAGTAATCAAACTTCAAGCATGACATAGTACCACAAAGATTGAATGATAGGACTGCAAAAGATTTCATGTCTCAAATATTAGAAAATAAATCTAAGTAAAATTTATTGCCAACTCATGAACAGAGAGTTCCATGTGTTTAACATCATTGTAACTCTCAAGCATTACAAATATTTGTCATATTTTACATGCCAAAAAATCTGTATTTCAGAGGGCTTCTGGGCTCCCTAAAACTCATGTGCTGAATCCCTAAGGAACCAAGGATATCTAGTTATTAAATCCTATGCAACAACACTGCCTTTGAAAATACATCATTAAGATCTTTGAGAGTTGTAAGGATAGCATGTTACATGACCAATACAGACAAGGTCCTTATAGAAACTTTTAAATTTAGTGCTGAATCTCATATTCTAAAAAAATACATGCAGTTCAATCACAATTATGGAGTTTTCACATTAATTTTGTATTATATCAACATGAAGTAATGAAGTAAATAATATCTTAAGGAATGAAAAGCAATAGTACACAAAAACAACAGGAAAAGGAAGGACAATGAGTCCACAGAAAGAAAAAGAAGCAGAGATGGAGAAACATGGAACTCCAACTCTTTACACACAGAGAAAAATATAGAAAGTAAGACTTTAAGGAAGATTTTAATTACATATTTATGAAAACTTAAAAGATGGAACTTTAAAAAAAGAAAAAGAAAAAGAGTGCAGAATTCCAGGAATGAATGACACATTTAAAAAAAAACAATCCTTTATCCTCCTCCCCTCCAATAAATGCCACAGCTTCGTAAAACACTTTGAAGAATTTTCTAGAAGAATTAATTTAACTTTCATTTTAAGATGAAGTTTTGAATTAAAGAAAAGCAGCTGACAACCAAAATTCTTTCTGCACGTTGCTACCAAATTTCATATCTTTCCAATGAAGAAGACCATCTGGCTTTCTTTACTCAAGTACGCAGTCTTTAGAGATCTGGCACTATTTGCTTCTGCTTAATTTTCTTATATTCTCTTTTCTGTCTTTACAGCACTCTTTCCAAGCCTGCCTTAGAGAGCAACATCCTCTAGAATATTGCTGAACTGCAAGACTTTTGAGAATCTTGGGGAAACATTTTGTTGTTCTTTCTATGATACAATCTTTGAGTAGAGTTATAAGCATAGTACATTCAAATAATAAATATTTATTCAGGTAAGAAGGAAACTGATTTTCCCCTTTTTCTACAAGATTCTAACAGGTACAGATTAATATCTGAAAATTCTGAATTGACTACATATTTGCTTTTATACCTGTATATGTTTTCATGTTCCTAATTAGCAACCTTTTGTTTGGGCTTTAAAAATTCCCTTTAGCAATTCTCGTAAGACATATTTAGTGACTTTTATTTGTCTCAGAAATTCTTAGTTTTGCTTCATTTATGAAGGACAGCTCTACAGGCAAAGTACTCTTGGTTGTTGGATTTTCATTTTGTTTTTCATTGGGCATTTTGAATATATTTTTCCACTCTCTCTGGCCTGCTAGGTTGCTGTTGAGAAATCTGCTACTATCCTTATTTTGGCTCCCTTGTATGTGATATGCTAACATGTGTAAGATGAAAATGAGTGTTCCTGTCCTTTTGGGGTCTGTAGTCCAGATATCAGACAAAATTTAATAGATATAAAATTTAAAGCAGCAGATGTTAAGTAAATGGTACATGTAGAGAGAAACACATGTAGAGAGAAAACAAAGGATCACACAGGGTCAAGGTAATCAGGAAAACTTTCAAGGTAGAAATTGGCTGCCTGAACAAGTTGGAGCTAGTTGAAATATATTGATTATGATGACAGTTACTTTGAAACTCATTTTTTATTAATTTCCTTTGTTAAACCAGCTTGTAATTTTGGTGGCCAACTCTAGGTTTCACACTGAGAAACAAATGCTAATGAAATTCTAGGACTTGATAAATCAGATGTAAACTAAGATCAACTTAATCAAGATTAATTTAATGAACTTAATATAATGAGCACATGGAAAAAGTGTGAAAAATCTATAAATACTCAATAATATGCATATATTTAATTGTATTTCATTAACCATTTTTCTCTTCCCAAGTGACTTTGGGAGTAAAATATTATAATGACTTAAATGACTTAATTGTTTTTAATGATTCAATTGATTTTGGTAACTTACATGCTATTATACTATTAGTGCACTAGAATTTTAGGACTCAGTGAAGACACAATGATTTTCATCATTATACTATTATTTTTTGAAAATACATGAAAGTGGTTTAATGCCTATTTTTCTCACACAAAGATGGACCATTTAATAAAGGAGCAATAACTAGAAATTGTTCTAGATAGAGTGATTTAAGAATTCCCCCCAAATATTCATGAAGACTTAAAGAAGATGGGAGAAAAAAAACATACATATTCTGTGTCCTACTACTCCTTCTTAAATTCAGTTTGGTGGTTTTTGTTTTGTCCCAGATTCAATATAACTAGTGTAATGAGTAGAATAATACACATTTAGTTAAGTTAGTAAGTACAAAGACCCTTTGTACCAGGTATATATTCCAGTTGATTTCCAATAGAAACATGTCTAGAAAATAAATTTGGTTAAAAGATGATATAATTATATAATTAAAATATTTGCCCCAAGAAGATATTTTACCATTCTCATCACAAAAAAAAGTAAGTATATTAAATATCAAGGGAATGCATGGATAAAGTAGGAGAAAGAGTTCAACTAACCCTAACCCTAACCCACTCTACATCTCCTTTCTGCCTTTTCTGTCTTTTAACACCCTGCCTCTGTGAAGAAAGTTTTCAGGAATATAGACTTCAGCTGATATCAGGTGCTGCAAACTAGCAGCAGATGAGGCATAGAGGCTCCTGTCCTGGAATCCACAAGCACTGAACTCTTACAAGCTATATGCCTAACCCATGAAACAGTAGTTCTTCTTCCAAAGCTTCCAAAATCTGGGTAAAGAAAATCAAATCACTTTAGCAGGTGACATCCAAAGTCAATGAGATTCATGAGATAGTCTTTTCAGTAGGTTAGGGTTTCAGGCATGTAGACCAGGGTACAAATGGTCAGCAGGACATTTCTAACAAGCTGCCTGATGCTGCTACTGATGGTGTTCTGGGGATCTTGCCTTGAAACCATGGGTCTATCACTAAACTCCTTTCTGTCATCCCCACTCACATATGGCAGTTTGGTTTCCAGACATGCCAAAATCATGCAGAATGCCACTGCTTCCTGTCTTAGATATTATGTGGTGGTGCAATATCTAGAATTGCTTCCTCTATTTATTTTGATAGTAGTACAATATCATTCCTCAAATGTCACTAAGATTTTTCCTGTGAAGTCAACTTTTACAAATAGGAAACGACAAATTCATCATAATTCTAATTATAATTTTATCTTATTAAATGGCATTTGTATGATTTCACTAATATTCTCTCTGTTCCTAACTCCAGTCCTGCCCCTTTGAAAATGTCTCAGAAGGGAGAAAGAAGCACAATTTCCTTTTTCATGGACTTCTCCTTGCTCCAAAGATATTTAAATGAAAAAAAAATTATGTCAATGATAATTATGTCCTTACTTCTATTTCACTTGTTAGGGCAAAAATTTATACTCCATAGTATTGGAATATTCTCTACAGAGAACTGTCTAATGCATGCATTAATTCACTTCCATTCTATTTATCTAAAACATTAGCTCAAATTCTTACTCTTTTATGACTACAAAGACACATGTTAAAACAGTTTTAAAACTAAATACATGATATAATTATTCTAATTAAGACTCTTTTGATTGCAGCTTGAGTAATCAACTCAAGCTAGCTAGAACAGAGCAGTTTCTTTGTATGTATCTTGGATTTCAGGAGGAGTGGGGTCTCTGATTCAAGAATAATATACAGGAAGTGCAATTGGGCCTCCATTATCTGCAGCTGGAAAATGGAAGATAGAACGACAAGGGAGTTCTTTGATATCTCTTACTAAGAGATAGATTCTTTTTATGACTTCTTTTCACCAAATATAACAAGAACTTACATATATGTGTTTTCTTCAATATCCTTTTCTATAATTTTCCCAAGCTTACCCTCCACTGCAAACAAACACACAGTCTACATGACCTTATATCTTGGCTTCACAGTTTGTCCCATCTTCTCATTGTCCAAACTTTAAATTTACAGGAGAAAAGGAGAAGAAGGTTCTGATATTTCAACTCCCTCCCTGAGCTTCTATTTTCTTTTCTTGGGAGTGGGGACTAGTTATATATAACAAATATGCCAGCCTAAACCCAATCTTTTACAGACCAGTGGAAGCATCACAAATGAAAGCAGAATAATGCAGGAAAAGAAGCATAACCCAATGGAAGCCTATTGACAGCTTCACTCACTCTAGGGCAACCATCCAGAGCTGTTCCTGTTTGGGCAGGGTCTTATACCCCCAAATCCCATTCATCAGACAGGTCTGCCCCTGGAAAAAAGTGTGACCTGTGGTGAGTCCGTTTTCATCAGCCAAAGAAGTCTCAAAGGGGACTGACACCTGAGCACCATCTTCTGGCAGCATTCCCAGCTAAGGGGAACAAGTCCTTCATTCCTGAAAAGACATCTGGGCAGTGCACTGCACATTCACCACAACTACCCTTGCACCATGTAGATCTACTTCTTCCTTGTTTCTCCAGGATTCCAGAAACATCTCTTCCTAAAGAAAGCTTAGAAGAGAAAGGCGAATGAGAAGAACTAAGCCCCCAGTGCTGGAGTAGACTACAAGGTCACAATTGACCCTACTAGTCTCCCTCTTTTGCCACCCAGGCTATGTTCCTCTCACTGTCAACTAGCACTTCCTTGGTTACCAGTAACTGACCTGAAGGCATGACTCAGAACCTCATCATGGGAGCTAAGTAGCATGCCCTTCTCTGATTGGGGTCACTGCACTTGACTATTTATGGTCAATGGAGGACAAAAGAGTACCAAGAAGTACCTAAGTAAATCCCTTATGTGCAAGATGTATTCCTTCATGTTTCCTTGCATAAATAACAGCAGGCCATATTCTCCAACTGATCAGAATCCATTATTTCTGCCAAATAGAAATTGGTTCTCTTGCCTGCTATTCTTTGACATGAAGGACCCAAAATGACCAGACAGAAGCTTTGCCTTCAAGTTAAATAAGGTATGGCTATGTTCTCTCTTTATCTAAGCTTACAGAGATGGGGATCCTATATTTTCCAAATGAGTCAATGGAAGCAATGGTTAGTGGGATCACCTCTTCTTATTTATACTTGGTTCCTGAACCTGTATCTTCTACCAGTTGGGAATGCAGCACCATTATAAAGATTTTATTTAAGATATTTTGTATCTCAGAGAATGAAGACATATCTAGCAAAATATCACCTTTGAGCTAATCTATCAGAGGTGCCTACAATATACTGGCCTTCCATTCTCAGTCTGGAACTAATGAGTATTTTAGAATGCCTTAAAAACAGTGAATTCTATGGTCCCAGACTCCCACTCATGCATACTTTGCAGTAGTGTGTCCATTGGTCTAATGCAGTAAGATCCTTGTTTGGGGATCTGTAAGTCCATGACAGTGATGCTGACCAAAGTCCTGCAGGTAAGAAAGGCAGGTCATGTGCACCTGGAGTATATATCTATTCTCATATAAATGAGTTACTGCTCCTTCCAGAGTATAAGGGTTCGTATGTAAGTTAACATGCCCCCAAGTGGATACTGATCTTCCTGAGGGATGATACGTATTGGTGGCTCAACATTGGTCTCTTTTACTCGAAGTTTAAACATTCATGTTATATCAATCAGCCCTCATAAGTGCTATTGGGATGTGTTGATCTCTGCAATCATGATTACTCATTTCGTGCATCTAACAGTGCTGAAGTAAATGAGAACAGAGGTTAACTGATTTCAACACTCTGATTGTTCAGTGCCTCTTCTGTGGTGAATATTCTCTAGTGAGTATTAATATGTCTCACACAAATATCCTCACACTTGGTGTTCATACTTCAGGTCTATCCTCATGCCTCTACTTCCAGGTCTTTGTCCCAAGTCTTCTACACTTTCTCCTTCCAGGACCCAGACTCATCAACCAAGTCATTCACTTCTCATTTGTTTGTAGATGTTTCATCCTTGGACCACAAAGTAGAAGACCTGCTATGATGCCTGGTGCATTCCCACGTGGTACGGTAGTGTGCTATTGGATATTTTTAGTTGAAGTTTCCGTAAAATGTGCTTGGACTTCTTTTTCTTCTGTCAGCTGGCGTAAAGGATCACCCATGTTACCACAGATGCAATCTGAAAGAGAAGCACTGGAACAATAGTGGTGGAGAAAGTGGGTGTCTAGCCTGCATGCCTATTTAGATTGTTTATTTTCCTGGGTTCAGTCTATGATTGATCTCATATTAAATCTTCCATTCCATGGAAAGTTAGCTTCTAGATGTGCCTTACAGTATGACTTAGTGGATTAGATGAAACCATTCTGAGAACGGGTAGTTATATCTACATGTGCACTTGGTACCCCACGGTGCTTTATATGGATTAGGGTTTTTCAAAAGATATATTTCTCTGCTTCAAAGGTCATATCCTTCAAGTCATACAGATCTGCATTGTGGATTCTCCAATAGAGGCTTAACATAAATTCCACATTGTATGTTTTCCAGATTCTGATAAATTATACCACAGGACCTGCCAAGTCCTATAGTCCAAATTACAGGGCCCTCATACTACAGTTGGACAGGACCCTTTTCTACCATGACCTAACACAAAATTGGCAACCCTTGGTGTCTCTCAAAATATAAACCAGACAAGGAAGTATTCTCAGATAGGGAATATGCTACATCCAGAATCCAAAAAGGCCTACCAAGCATTGGATTTTATTTTTCATGTAGAAGTTGCAAAATGAGTAATTAATTTGTCCTTTATTTTGGAGTTGTACTGAGGTGGAGAATGTGGAGGGTCCCTGATTGTTTTTTAGCTTGATTTACATTCTCTGCAGTATATGAGTCCTCGCAGAGTTCTCCAGTGTGCTGGCCATTTCTTACTTATCTTTTCTGTTTAGTATGACATTATCAATGTAGAGCATGACAGTAATGTTCTATAGGATGCTCATGTGGTTCATAATACAACATCTGGAGGGAACACTGACATCACACTGGAGAAAAAATGGCAAATACTACTGGACAGTCAAAGTTAATACACATTTTCTGTTTCTCTTTTTAGATAGAGATGAAAAAAGAATTCATATTCCTGATCAATGGTCAGATAGCGTGTATTTGAAGCTGGGTTAATCTATTCTGGAAAAGATACCACTTCAAACACAATGGCTGCAACTGATCTATTCATTGGCTGAGCTTACAGTAATCCATCATCATCCTTCAGGACTCATCTGGTATTTACACAGATCAAACTGGTAAATTAAATGGAGATATGATGGGATCAGCACAAGTTTAAGATGGCCCTAGTTTCTGACTTCTAACCCAAGGTGTAATTTTTTTTCATTGTACTTGTGATTTTTTTCATTGTACTTATGATTTTTTATTGTAAAGGAGTATAGGAGGGAGTTTTAGAGGTTTTCCCCTAGCCATACCTACAATAATAATTTCTTCTTTATTTTTATTTTTTGTTGGTGCATTAGGACTGTACATAATAGTGAGTTTAATTTTACATATATGTACAAGAACACACTACTGCAATGTAATTTGGATAATTCTATGGTTTTAACCTGATAGAACAATGACTTGGTATGATTCTTGAAGGTTGGGTTGGGTGGAAGGTTGTGCCAGTTACCAGTGTATTACAATTGTGCATTTGGGTACCAGGAAAATAAACACCAATTTGGTTCAAGGATACAGTAGATCCATCATAAGTTTCACTGGGTCCCCAGAATGCCATCACTCTAACTGGTTTCCATTCCTTTAGGAATCAACTCAGGTCCTTGTACAACAAGCCTCAAATATTTAGGTATTCCACTTTCCTCAGTATACAATCACCTCCACAAAATAACATTAGGTGCCTTCATGGAAGAATTGGGGAAATCATTGCTAGGTACATTTGGCTAGTGTTACATGCTCTGTCTTTCTGGAGACCTAACCTTTGTTTAGTTAATGAGTTTCAAATCTGAAACTCATTTCTGGTCTCAGGTGCAGGAACCAAGTAAGGCATTGTGACATTTTATGGCATCAATTGCTAAGTCTCCCATTCATCCAATTTGTTGTCCACTGACTGTAAAAATTAAAGTACAATTATTAACTGCCCATCTACTTTACCCACTGGTGAACTTGATCACTCTCTCTGAGTTAGGCCCCCTTCATCATCTCCAGTCTTGTCACTAATTATGATAATTGAGTCCATCTGGCTTGAGATGGTTATATGCTGCCATCTGGTTTCATTAGTCTTCCAGGTTCCTATAATTCCCATTTCCATTCCAGAACTGTAATGGTATCTCCCATTGACACCTTGACCTTCTCAGTGGTGTTACTCCATTCTTACCAGTGCATTCCTTATTACTATGGAAAATGGCATGTCCTTCAGGCCCTCCCAAGGAATGTAATCTTCTAGTTCAATTTCCAGAACTACATATTATATCCTCTCCTAAAGCCTAGTTTCCTGAAACTTTTGCTTCCTTCTTTCTTTGTTTACTAAGTAATTTTTGCATTTCTTCTGCATTTGGTGCAGGCCATAGCTTTTTCCATGATTCTTGAAGCCATCTTGGCAAAATATTTATAGCATTTCCTGGGTGCTCGTGGCATGTTAAATTCTAATCCCTGGGACAGTGTCATGATGATAAGTTCTTTAATCCAAATTTATGTTCTTTCACCTTTTGGTCTAACATCCTCACACATACTCTTCCAGCTCCTGCCACTACATTACTGTCTAGGTCTTACATTTCCTTTGATATCTACTGTCTTTACCTTCCTAGAATACCCTGAAACTTCCTTGATTTGACCCTTGTTATTGGCCTATTAGACAGAACTGAAAGATCCTAAAAGAGCACATGTTGTCTTCCAGGTGAAAAGCCACTGACTTTTCTTCAAACAAGGGAGAAGCACCAGCCTTTCACATCTGCAGGCTCCAGGGAATCTAGAGATGCAAGTCTCACTGATGCATTCAACTCAGGTCCCATTCTCTTCCAACCATTGCTTTTACCTTTGGCATAGGCAACCAACATTCATTTAGAGGTTGATATTTAAAACTCAAATCCTTTCTCTGCCCTTCTACTGCAGGAAATGAAAGCCTCGTTGCATGCTACCAAGGAGGTCTTTGGCTTTCACAATTGGTTTTTATTGCCAATTTATCAGTCTTTGCCTTGCATTATCTTTTTTTTATTTTCAGAGTGCAGTCTTAATACGTGCCCAGTTCCACTTTCATTAGAGTTACTAGTTCCCAAATGCCTGACACATGGCACCAACTAACAATATAATTTACATTCATCAACATACCATCTCAGTTCACCACCAGTGAGCATTTAAATAATTGCATTGTTAGTGCCAGTGACTGTGTTCCACAAATCAACAGCTCCATGTTCCAACTGGGCAGTGGGTGATCCAGTTCCAAAATCCTATCTTAGCATCTGTTTTCTTGGACCTGGTACCCAATTTGACGAAATATGTCTAGCAAATAAAAATTAGATTTTCTAAGAATATGTGTTATTAAAAATACTATTAATGAAATAATGTGACCAAAGAACATTACTGTTCATGAAGTATTTGGACAAATTTACCTCACAATAGCCCTCTGAAGTTGTCAAGTTTAGTATTATTACCTTTAATTTACAAATTTGAAAAATCTTGAGGTTCACAGAGTTTAAGCTCATCCCTTATATTAGCAAAAGTGTCACTCACTTGATTTGATATTGGCATGTTTGACAATTGTATAACTATGAAATGATGTAAAACCCACACCATCTGCCTACAAGTTAAGACTGCTTTCCACTGAACTGCTAAAGATTTTCATGTGATAAATAAAAGATTCAATAATAAAAACACAACATCAAGCATCTCTGTTAGAATATGTGAATAAAATTTCTCAAACTCTTCGTTACTATGGTCTTTCTCACCAAGGAATAATTGTAAGAATTGACACTCAAGAAACAGGTCAATCATTGAATAAGAAAAAGTGTTATTTTTTAAGTAAGAGCTCTTGATGGTTCTTATGAACTGGAGAGAAGCATCTCTACAAACTCCGAAAAAAAAATTGCCTGAAATTAAACCTAAAAATCAATGCTTAAAGATTAGAAAAGAATGAAACAAATTCATCTTAGAAAGTCTTATACTTAGGCCCATAAATTTTAGCTATAACCCAATAAAAATACTATCGCAGTGAAATAACAATAACGTGCCATATTAAAGGGACTGAGTTAGTCATGAAAGGAGAAAATCAGTAGCTTCAGCAACAACAATGGCATTTTCAGGTCAATGTGGCCCCCAGTGGAGTCTGTCCAGCCCAGGAAGCACCTGCCCGGCCCAGAGGATGGCATCTCCAAAAGGAGAAAATGGATGCTTTCGGCCATCCTAGCTTGACATCATCAAATATCCTTACAAAAATAAACTCTATGCAGTGATGATGATGTTAAAATTCTACCAACAGGAGTCCTCATGACCCTTTCCCACCACACTCCACAAGAGATGATCACCCCATCCTGCCTTCTGTGCATGGCAGTCAAAACATTTGGTGGAACTTCCCCAGCCACTGAATTTTTATTTTTTAGGACCTCAATTTTTATACGCAGTGTATTCTTGGCACCAAGATAGGAGGAGCAGTTAGTATCATGAGGCCCATATGGCAGGAGAAGGCCATTTGCTTTGCACAGACTGATCGATGGGCTTATTCCAGAAAGCTTCAATTTCTGGGAGAAATGACAAACCAAAATCTGCATCGTTCTCTTCTGAGGAAGCCTCAAATTTCTTTAACAATACTCAACCTTTGCAAAAATCCCACTGGAGGGAGGCGGTGCATTCACCACTGAACTGTCTCTAGGATCAGTAAGTCTGTGGAAAGGCATCTCCCTCAGAAGGCCCTCCTCCCATTAAGCTCTGTCTATGAGGCTCTTACCTTTTCAGCAGAGAAACTTCTATTAGTCAACTCAAAGAAAAACTGTTCTTAAAATAACTGAGCAAACATCTAAGCATATTTTTTTTAGACCCTTATCTTTACAACTCATTTAAATGGGTCTGTGATGCCTATTCTAACACTATGGAGATGTTTATATCAGGAAGCAGTAAATATTTCTCGTGAAAAAGGAGAGAAGAAAATGGAGACAGAGAAGGAGAAAGAAAAGGGGATAAGGAGCATATAGAAGCAGAGAAGGGACAATGAAGTATAAGGAAGGCAAAAACAATCTGCATTAGTAGGGAAAAGATAGAAAATGCAAGCAAAGCATCTCCACTGGGTCAGGAGTTGCACCGAGGAGGAGGGATCCATGGAGAGCTGTGTGCAACCTTTAGCTCAGCCGGCAATCACTGGCCACTCTGTTCTACTACAGCCAGGCCCTGGCAAGGGGTGTTCTCTGCAAGCCATTTCACTGTCATGTGCCCATCAACATCTTGATGGCAGCAATGTCCTTTCTTGCTTTGCGGATGTGGGCTGAGTGATCTCAGAGGCTGTGTTCATGAGGCCACAAGTCTCGCTCACAATAATTTCATGGAATCCACTGTCCTTGGCTTCTTGAGCTACAGTGTAACACCAAGTGTCCCAAGGAATCCACTAGAATCCTAATTCCACTCCAATGTTCTTTACCAAAAACAAAGTAATGGAATACATTAAGTCAGCGATGGGGGAAAGGAGAAATATTTATTGCTCCCTTTTTTGTTGCCTTCCTCCTGGCCTTTTAGTACACAATTGTATTGCTTTACTTATTACCGTATGAAGATTCTGCATGTAATTCTGTTACTTTCCACTATGCTGTAGCCCCATTAATTTTTTTTAAATTGCAAGAACATTAGACTACTGTACTTCAAATTCGCATATAAGCAAATCAAAACCCAGTGGTAAAATGAAATTAGAACTTCATCCACCAGAAACCGCCAAGTAACCTCTAACTGGGGACTTTCCATTCTAACCAACCAAATATATTTCCTTTGTCTTGCTTCCACTAAAATCTTATAAAAGTTTCTTTCTCATCACTTCCCTCCCCACTTTCAAGTGGAGAGATGTGGTACTTCCTAATTCACGAATTGTTAATGCTGAAATGCACCCTCTGAAATTATAATATGTCTAAATTTATCTTTCAAAAGTTCCTTGTTGGTCTATGGAAATAAGTAAAGGCTACCTAAATGAGAAAAACCAATGGCTATTTATTCAGAGCTTGCTCTAACAAGAGAGTTGGCCACTATAACTTGCATTTGGCAGGGACTGAAAGGCAGGCAGGGAGTGGGAAAGCTTTATGCAGCCCAGGATGGAACACTTCAAATGTGCACTGATTGGAGGTTATTGGCATGGAAAGGTTATGGGTGAACCAGATAGTAGTGACATTTCTTGTGTTGTTGGCTTGGGGAGCATATTTGGGTTTCTGGTTGATTTTGAATTGGAAGCAGAGAAAAAAATAGGCAATATGGCAGTCACCCATGATGTTCTGACCATTCTGAGGCTGTGGTTTGGCTTCCTGCACTGGTTGTTTCAGAGGTTATGGGGCTAAGATCTACTGTCATCTAGAGTCTGATCATTGTGCATTTGTACATTCAGACTTCCAGGGCAAATCTTACGTCATGTTTTAATTTTTTTCATTGAGTTCTAGCCCCAGGCCTGGATAACAGTACATATATTGAGGAAGAAAAAAGTGAGGGAAATACAGTACAAATAGCAGTGAACCCCGAGTAGGCATAGTGAGCTGGCAGGGAGAGGGTCCATATAAGAAGAAATGCACCAAAGTCCCTCCTCCTCAAGCTGGTAGGAAGCACGACTTCAAGTGGTATTGCTCAGCAGTGGTCTGGAAATAGCAGCAGACCTCTTCCTGACATTGTGGGCAGTAGTCAAAAAAGAGGTCACATAGTCAGAGGGAAGATACCTTGCAGCCATACACAAACGGAAAGAGTCACAATGACAGGCAGAAATTATTACCCTTCCAGGCAAAAGGAATGGTCTTTGAGGTTGTGCCCTGGGACCAGCTGCTCTTGTGTCTTGTGAACTGCACTGACCCCTGAAGAGGAAGGAGCCTTGCCAGAAACTTCTGAAATTCAGTGATAGGCCGAGAGAGGCGGCTGCTTCTGAGAAACAACTCTGTGTTGCTTTCATCCGCACCTGAGGCAGACAGGACACTACAGACCTCCTGCTTCAGTTCCTTTGTTCCGCACCTGCACCTGCACACACAGACGCTGCCACAGACCCAGACACGCGTAAGAACCAGAGAGGATTTCAATGTTTCGACATGATCTGAAGGGTTCTGGATTCTTAAAAATGAGGCAAATCGGTGCCTGAGGTATTTGTGAGAGGCCTAGTTAAGAAGTTGGAAATAAGCCAAGGGAGGTGAGTGAAGAAATAAATTGTATGTTAATTTCAAATTAGCATTTACACCACTCCAGACTTCAAAGGGCACGGATGTGAGGAAGAGGTATAAGACTGTGGCGGGAAATTATTCATCCTAATTGAAAAAGGGCAGTCTTGAGGGATTCACATTAGGGAGGCAGGCACTTGGGATCTTGTAATCTGTCCCCTGGTTTTAACTGAGCTGTGTGGAGCACAAAGCCATTTCCCTTAGCATAAAACTGAGAAGCAGGGTAGCAGTGCACTATAGGCGAGGTCAAGGCTATCAAGACACTTAAGCTTATAACTCAGAGCCACAAGAAAGCCAAAGTAGTTTTAATCCTAGTTCCTGAGCCATCTCAAGGTGTTGGAGCTATAAAAATAATTATGAAAAAATCTGGAAAGATTCTTTGGGTATTGTACTGCATTAAACAGCATCCTTCCAAAATTTATGTCTACCAGGACTTGTGGAGGTGGTCTCATTTGGAAATAGGGTCTTCACAAACATAATCAAACTAGGATGAAGTCCTACTGGTTCAGGTGGGCACTAATCAAATAACTTCTCATTTTTATGAGAAGAGGGAAATTTGGACACAGGCATAAGGGAGAAGGCCACATGAAGACAGAGGCAGATGTTGGAGTGACGCATCTACAAGCCAAGGAACATCAAGAATTACCAGGAGCCCCCAGAAGCCAGGAAGGGGCAATGAAAGACTCTTGCCTGGAGCCTGCAGGGACCGGATGGCTGGCCAACACCTTCTTTTCAGACTTCTCCCTTCTAGAAATGTGAGAAAATAAATTTCTGTTTTAAGCCACCCAGTTTGTAGTAAGACGTCTTCTGGGTTATTCTTGTCTGATATTGCTGGGGATGGCACTGAGAACGAGGCTGAGAAGCCATCAGAGCCTACCACGTGCATAGAGAGCAGCACAGGAAGCCTCTGCACGCGCGCACACTCACACAAACACACCACTGTGTGCTCAGAGCACTCTCGTGGCTACAGGGCTCCTACGCCCACTGACTTTGAAACAAAAAATTAATTAAGACATAAAGTCCAATGCAAATCATCTGGCATCTGGAGCTACTCTGCAGCCATTTTTCTCTCCCCATCCCCCAACACCCCCATTCCTTTCTTTTTAGTAACCATGAAGGCCAATATGAAGCAGCAGGGAAGGAAAGGGCTGCAGGGATTTGGTTACTAATAACAGCTAACACTGGTGGGGAAAACTTTGGCATTCCCTGTCACAAGGAAGGCACTTAAGGAAGTGCCCTTGAAAGCCTCCTACATGAGGAAAATAATTATAGTAAAATAAAGTATTTAACAAACATTTTATGAATGAAAAAGAAGTGACTCTCTTTTCTTGCAACCCTTTCCCAAATTAGTGGTTTATCCCTTAGGGGTAGAAATTGGCTTCTCTTCCTATTCCCAAAAATAGTTAAATTAGGACAATTCCATCTGGCCTTAATCTCTGAAATAAGAATTTTAATTTATCAACCTGGGGCTACCTGTTCTGAGGTTAATTTCTCATATGGCCTTCTGCATCCTTTTAGGTAAATCTCCTTCCAACCTGGTATGGTGTTGGGATATGTCAAAGAACAATTGTACTGCATTGAGTTGAACAGGCAAGGATGACTTTATTTAAGCTTATTGCAAAGGGGGTCAAGTCTGTTGTAGAAGGGGACACAACTCTAGTGCACACAGGCAACTGCAGGTTTACAACCATGGGCAGTAGGAGGGAGTGGATGGAAAATTACTAAGAGGAACTTGGTTAGATTGGGGGAGGGTGTGCTAAACTGTCTTGGCAGGAGTCTGACTGAAGTCCATGGCTGGCAACCCAGGGATGAGGCCATGCTGAGAAGAGTACCAGAAGAGCCCAACTGGGGTTGGGTCAAGGAACAAGTCCTTGTCAGTTCACACACCCGGCTATGAGAAATGGCCAGGATTTACCCCTATGTGTGTTTGTGTTTGTTTTCTTTTCTTTTGGGTTTATTTGCCAAGTGTTCAAAATATTTTAGGGCATGAGTTAGGAATTGCCCATGTCATTTTCAGCAATTCATATTTGCCAATGTAATGAGAGGCTGTGCTTCAAATAATTGATTTGCATATATCGATAAAAATATAATAATTGGAAATAGCTTTCAAGGTGAGCTTACTCTGTTTCCTGTTTTGTGATTGTGATATATAGAGAAGAAGAAGACAAAGCGAGGACATGAATCAGAAGTAGGCTCTTTGACCCCTGTGCACAAGGCCAAGAACACACTCTCTCCTTTGGGACACCTCAGGCCCATGTCTGACTCACTCAAGGTCAAGTGTAGGAGCCAGGATTTGAAGCCAGATCTGTCTGACCCCAAAGATAAGCTTCTTTCCATTTCACCAGCGCTTCCCAAGCACCAGGACTTGGACATGGGCCAGTTCAAAATTAAGTTATAAGCTGTCAGAAGAAAATGAAAAATATAAGGACAATGTAGTGAATTTCTGTAAAGCAAAATGGATTCAATTTAAGGCACTGTTCTTTCTTCAGAGATTATGGTCCAGTTCTGATGTTAAACATGCTACATGTATTATGGAATGATTGTGGTCATGGTAGTAAACCTATGTTTTTATCTGGTTTGTGGGGGATATATATTTTGGTCACTCATGGACTCCAGAAAGGAAAGTTCTGGGAGATGCAGAGAGCAACAGAATCAGGAGAAGACCACATGAGCCTGCACTCCGTCATTCCCCACCTCCACACGCACTTCACCTCTGCAATCTAGACACAAGTCACTCCTAAGGAAAAGCTGACGCTGTCCTTGTGATCAAGCCAGGAGGGAGCCAAGGACAGATTCCAGGTCACAGCTGAAGGGAGGGAGAATCAAGATGATTCTAAGAAGAAAAACAGCGTCAGAGTCTTAACGACAAGGAGGACATGCCGAAGGACAGCAGTCAAGCTGACGAGGGTGTGTACAAAGTTGCTCCTGAGGACAGGACGAGCAGAATCACTGTCCCCTGGGGCCCTCGTCCTGTTTTTACTACTCTGGGTTTTACTGATGGCAGGACGCTAGCTTGATCCCTTCCTTGTGAACAGGTAGCATGGCTAAAGGAAGGACTTACTCTTTAGTGTTTTCATGGGCCATTTTATAAAAACCACTTGACATTTTTAGTATATTATTACCCTCTATTATAACAGGAAGTAGTCTATTTTTCACTATTGCCCACTTGCTTATTTGATATAATATGGAAAAAGAAGAAGATCCTGTTTTCTGCCTGACCCAGAGCCTTACAATGAAGGAATCCGAATGTCTAGTGTCCCACGTTAAGGATAACTGAGGGCAGCTCTCTAAACCCCAGAGCTTCCCACCCCGCCCCCTGCCTACTTGCTCTCTAGAAACCCAGAGTCCCACAGGGTTCCACATAAACAAGGGGTCTGGTGCATGGTGTCAACTGTCTGCCTCATGAGCTCCAAGGATACTGACCCACTCTGGCAGTGAAAAGCCTCCCTCAGAGGTCACTAACTCTAGTTTACAATCAACTGTTCTTAGATTGACAGGACTGGAGAGAAGAAACACTGCAGCAATAAGAAGGTTGGGACCTGTGACCTATCCCTAAGGCTGATAGTTTCCATTCCACTACATAAATCCCATCCTAGGATTCGACTGTGCCTGCTTGAGGGAACCCATTTTCCAAAGCCCTTTCAAATTCTTATTAGTTCTTCCATGTTTGTTTCTAAGGATCAGTGACCTTTCTTATTACTTCTGGATTATCTTAGACACAACCATCATTCTTTTAAAGACATTATCAGAATTCATTTTTAAACCAAGTTTTCTTTTTCCTCTTGCATTTTTTCTTTCCCAGTAAAATTAATTGATCATCCTATGAATACTAAGAGAAGCCTGAAAACATGGGATTACTAGTGGAGGTCATCTGAAACCAGATTCCCGAAGCCAGGGGTTGACAAACTATGACCAGCTGGCTAAATGGGTCAGCGGCCTGTTTTTGTAAATATACTTTTACTGGAACCCAGCCATAGTCATCCATTTCCAGAATGGATGCTTTCATGCTACAAGAGCAGATTAAATAGTTGTGAGACAGAGACTGTATGGCCAGCAAAGCCGAAAATATCTCCCATCCAACCCTTCACAGAAGAAAATTGCGAACATTCACCCATGGAGTCAGACCAGTAAGAGAAAAGTTGATCTGCTAACATCAGGGTAATTAAGTAATCAATTTTGTCCAAAGTTTCCCACCTGGATAGTAACAAGTTGTAAAGAGCTCTGCTACTTACAAACATTTTCAATTTCCTTAATTCAAAATAGGAGCAAAATTATGAAGGTGTAGTGGGGATCATCCAAATTCTTCTACATTAAGCATCCTGTCCCAGAAACCATTCTTGGTGAGTTAAAGATGAACACCTAAAAAGCTTCACCGGGGGTAAGTTTGATGTAAAAATAAGAAGATCAAGATTTCATCTAGACTTAGATTAAATAACTAGGGCAAAACACTAAATTTGGAAATCTCTAGAACTAAATCTAAAAACAGGTTAGTCTTTTTTTTTTTTTTTTTTTTTTTTTAAGTATAACTCTTCTTTTCCTCACAAGAAGCCAACTATGCTTTGCAGCGGGGTCAACAACTGTATTTCTTTTTATTTCCACCTTCTCTCTTTATTTATTAGTTTGCAATAAGAACATTTATCATAAAATTTGTTCTCTTAGCAAATGTGTATTATACAGTATTGTTAACTATAGACACCATGAGTACATCTCTAGGCATTACTCATTGCGCATACCAGAAACTTTGTGCTGTGTGATCAATACCTCCCATTTGCCTCTCCCTCAGTCTTTAGTAACCACATTTTGCTCTCTGTGGCTACTCTTTGACTGTTTTAGATTTCTCATGTAAGTGAGATCATGAAGAGTCTGTCCCTCTGTGTTCCACTTATTACACTTAGCATAATATTCTCCAAATTCATTCATGTTATCCTCAGTGTCAGGATTCCCTTCCCCCTTTTTTTTTCTAATGTTGAATAACATTGCCTTTTATACACTCGGAAATGCACACAATCTTGTTTTCTTTATCCATTCATCCACTGATCCATGGACACTTAGGTGGTTTCCATAGCTTAACTATTGTGAGTAATACTGAAATGAATACTGGAATGCAGATATGTTTTCAAGAAATGAATTTCCTTTTCCTCAAATGTGTACTCAGAAGTAATATTGCAGGAACAAATTATAATTCTATTTTGAATTGTTTTTAGGAACCCCTCTTACAGTTTTGCATAGTGTCTATACCAATTTGCATGTCCACCAACCGTGTACAGGGTTCCATTTTCTCCACATTCTTCTTTGCACTTTTTTTTTTATTTTATAAATCATCTTAAAAGGTGTGAGATGCTATCTCACAGTTTTGATTTTCCTTTTCCTGATGAATGGTCCTGTTGGGACCTTTTTGTATAACTCTTATCTATTTGTGCATCTTCTTTGGAGAAATGCCTGTTTAGTTCTTTTGCCCATGGTTATAATCTGTCTTGGGTTTTGTTTGGGTGGTTTGGTTTGGGTATGTTATGGGAGAAGGTTCTTATACATTTTGGATGTCAATCAATGACAATATCTCTGAGCCAAAGCTGAACCCATAAGACTGGCACTTGATATTGATTTGCATTAATAAGAGTAACCTCTTCTTAAAGGTTCTCAATTTACTGAATAATAAACAAAGGATGGGAAAATAAGAACATAAGATTTAAGGCCAGAAAAACTACTTTTGGCTTATCATACAAAAACATTTTTAAAAAGACATTAAAGTAAGTAAGATTTGCCTCATTTAAAGAATTAGAGTCAGATTCTGTTAAAAACAAAGCTTTCCGGTGTTGTTTTTCATTTGTTTCATACTTACTTGCCACAGGGTCCCCCGTGTTGGGGTGAGAGGGTTGAGGTGGACCTTCATCCATTCTGAATGATGTTTAGCTTTCACAAACTTCCCTTAAATTAAGCATCAGTAAGTTCGCCACCCAATTAAAATTGTCACATTCCTTATAGAAAGCAATTTGGAAAAATATTTTAAGAGACACAGAGTGTTATCATAGCTTTGACCCAATCATCCTATGGCCAGGAATTTATTTTAAAGAATAATTCAGTAGTAGAGGGGATAGTTCTTATTAACAAGAAAATCATTTATAAAGACAAAAAATTTTACATCCCAAAATAAGAGAATAATTAAATGAATTATGAGCTATCAACCGGAAAAGCTGTTACACAGTCTTTAAAATAATTACTGAGACTATGTAACAATACAAAAAGTATTTATGGAGAAATGTTAAGGGAGAGAAGTCAAATGTGCAATTATATCTGCTTTATGATTACAATATGAAAAACGATGGGTATGATCTAGGACTAGAAAAAACAAAAAAGATTTGTCAGATGAGCAGAAACATAAAATTATTTAGAGTTGTCTGATGGAGTTTCTATTTCTCTCTTTAATAAATGTTTCTTTTTATGGTTACTGTTTATAAGATTAAAATGGAAGAGAAGATATCATTTTTTTCCTTTTTGCTTACTTAAAATAACTTAGAAACTGTATCTGTCATGGTCCAGTTAGAAAGAAGAGAACCGTTAAAGAAGAGAATTGTTTCAGCTGGATTAAACAGGACTGCATTGATGGCAGCATAAAGACAATGGTGGAAAAGACAGACTCTGCTGAGTTTTCTACAAGACTCCCACGGCTCTCCTTAGAACTAGGCCACCAAAAGAGTTGCTTCTCCTGCCACGATCAGGAAGCAGCTTACAAAACTGAAACGTCTGCTTGCCTGGGTTAGCCCCAGGAGAACATTTCCTCTGTGAGACGCTCCAGTAAGACAGAGCTTCATGCCCTCTTTCTCTTGCCACATAACTCAGTTCCAAATTCAAGTCTTGAACAAGTGCCTCAGACTGACAGTACTTAAATGCATGCAAAATGCTTCCCAGCTTTCTGTGTTCTCCTAGGACTCCAGAAAGAGGTTGAACTCAGGAGTGAGCTAGCTAGTCTCCAAGTAACTGCCATACGAGATTGACAGCTAACATCAAATGTCTGGTTAAATTCGAATTTCGGATAAACAAAAAATAATTTCTTAGTGTAAGTATTTCCCAAATACGACCAGGCACATATTTATACAAAAGATGTATTTGTTGTTTACCTGAAATTCAGACCTAACTGGGCATCCTAATTTTCATTTGCTAGATATGACAAACCTACTGCCATGGAAACCAACAGACATTGAAGTTGTTCCTCAATCAAAGCTTTACTGTCATTTATTCTCAGGTAATGATTTTCACCACAGAGTGAGTGGTCTTAAATTTCTAATAGAAGCATTTTCTCTGTTAAAAAACCAATAAGCATTCTCTAAATTCTTTATGATTTCTCCCAAAATAGGAAGCAAACAGCTATAGATTATTTAGGATCTGAAACAAGAGAGTGTCCATTCTGGGTGAAACCCTAGTGAGAATGTATTCACTAGAGATAATTATTTTTTCTCTCTTTCATTTAATTGACAAAATCACATTTAAACACAGACTCAGAATCTAAAACATCCTGATTTAATCCTCTTTAGAGAGATGTTTTGTAAAAGAGAAAACTTCTTAAATTGTGATTTAGATTCGATCTTAAATTGTACCACAGAAATATGGCTAACTTATTAACCCTCTGTTATGGTTTGGATGTGAGGTGACCCCCAAAATCTCACCTGTGAGACAATGCAAGAAGGTTCAGAGGACAAATGACTAGGTTGTGAGAGTCTTAACCTAGTCAGTGAATGAATCTCCTACAGGGATTAGTTGAGTGGTAATTGAAGTTGTAGGGTGTGGCTGAGGAGGTGGGAATTGGGGACGAGGCTATGGGGTACATATTTTGTATCCGGAAAGTAAAGTCTCTCTCTTTCCTTTCTGATCATCATGTAAGCCACTTCCCTTTGCCACGCTCTTCCACCATGATGTCCTGCCTCATGTCAAGCTCAGAGGAATGGAGGCAGCTGTCTATGGACTAAGACCTCTGAAACCATGAGCCCTTAAATAAACTTTTCCTCTTCTATAATTGGTCAGGTCTTTTAGTTGCATTGGTGAGAAAACTGACTAAAACACCCTCATCACCAGTGAGTGCCAGACAAAGGGTAAGCTCTCATTCAGCAGTTACAGAAGAATCTCTGGATCAGGCAGAGATGGCCTGGATTTTAGCTCTGGAGGTGTTAATCATCCACTCAGGAAATTTGGGCATGTGATAATTCTTCTGAGTCATAGTTCCCTTGTCCCCAAAATGAGATCATTAGTACTTTTCCTGTTTTCCTTACAAGTGTGCCATAAGAATCAGATAAGTTCACATCTGCAAACTCTCTAAAATATGAGGTGTCATGTAAGAAGTGGTATATACTCTTACGAATGAACACTGAAAGCTTAAAACAGTCAGTATTTCAACCACTATCCCTTTCTGAGGGACTTATAATATGCCTTAATTTCGGTTCTTGTTGATTTAATTCTTGAACAAAGCCAGCTTAAGTAGTGACAAAAAACCCAAAGTAGAAATGATTTAAACAATATACACATGTATTTCTTAAACAAGTAAATGAACTCTGGAGGTAACTGATCCATGGAACTCAATGATTCTTTGGGACCCTGGTTTCTTCTATGTTGTTCTTGTCACTTTTATCACATGGATTCTACATCATTGTCAAAGATGGCTTACAAATCTCCATACATCACATCTGTATTCCAGATCTTAAAAGGAGGAAAAGTTTTGAAGAGAGCATGCGTCGTCCCTTTGAGTTGTACATGCTTCTCAAAATGTTAACACCACCTTCACTGCCATAGCTTCCTATTGCCATAGCTTCATGAAGTGAAGAAAGAGAGAGTAGGGGGCTGGGGAGATAGCTCAGTTGGTAGAGTGCCTACCTTGCAAGCACAAAGCCCTGGGTTCAATCCCCAGCACCGCCAAAAAAAAAAAAAAGAAAAAGAAAGAGAGAGTAGGGAGATTAAGTTGTAATTTCAGGCATCTATGTGTAGATCTAAAAATCAAGATATATATTGCTAAGTCAGTCATCAGGTCCAGCCATGGTAAGCTAACTCCAAATATCTTTTCAAATTAACTAGAAAATAATTCAGTGAAAAACAATATTGAAAACAATGAAGATGGAGCTGTCAATGCCAAATTACAATTGCTTTAATCATACAAATAAATCACTCTCCAGCTAGATGGTAAACTCTACACAGCAACAGCGCAGTGACTGCCACATATCTGGTAATTGATAAATATTTGAAGAAAGAATCAAATAAACTACTAGGGTAAAAGGGGAAAAAACCACAAATTTTGTCTCTGTAGAATTAGAGCTTCTAACAATGTAATTATTTCATCACTGAAAAGTGAAACAGAAACACGCAAAACTGTCCTCTGACCCACAAAACAGGTAAACTGGAGAGCAAACTGGAACATGCAAGCAAATTATCTAAGATCCAATTTTCCACCTCATCTAGACCCAAACATTACAAGATAAAACCACAAGTGAATGGGTGGATCTGACTGTGTTTAGATCCTTAAGGCTTCTGATAATTTGAAAAACTCCCTAATGTATAACTTCTCATCAGCACTTCTGAAGACCACCCTACGCTCAATGGAACTGAAGTCTTTGCCCAACTCCTTCTTTTCTGAAGCATCCTAGAGTTACCTGTTGATGACACTAAAGAACTTAACTTTAAGACAGGTGTGTTTCTGGTGTTCTTTATTCAGTGCATTTTGCAGTGTCAATAGCCTTAATAAAAGGCAATTTGCATGATTTCCAGGCAGTGTTTCCTAAAATGTCATGCTTATTGTTAAGGTCTGTCTTCACAGGGTATTTTTGTTTGGTTGGTTTTGTCTTTGAGCTGCAGACATATCTTCATGTTATCTGCTGGGTAACACAAATCCTTTCTGGAGCAAGGTAGTATTTAAATGTAGAAAGATAACTAGTGTAAAAGCTAGGAAAGTCTTTTCTAGCACAATTGTGATATATATGGTATCTAAATACTCTCTGGTAAAAGAAGAAATGAGATGAGGCATGGTATCTATTCAAAAAGAGAAGGTCATGAGACAGCAAGTATAATTATTTCCAAGAAAAATTTTAGAATTACTAAGTAAGTCAATAAATATCAGTATTGATGAAGTTTATTTATACAGTTACTTACTGAAAATTATTGCACTCCAATGCATTTGAGTTTTTTCTACAGGCAATTGATATTAGTTATGTATTCAGAATATATTAGTATATATTTTAATTGTGCATCACATGGATACCCATGTGAGTTTAAAAGCTCTCTTTTGTAAAATAGAGATATTAAGTTACATTTAAATTTAAATTATATTTAGCCATAAGGCTCTTTTATATCATTAGAGAGCACTGTAGAATTCTATTTTACCTCTGTGTACTTTAAACTCTCCCGAATACGTCATGGACTGTTACTGCACATGATTGTAGACACATAATCATGTTTATTACACTTTATGAGCAATTAAAAATTTTTTCTGAGATAGTTTTAATTATATCCAGTGTTTACCTGACGTGCTGACTCTAGAAATGACTGGTCAGTAATTTTTTATTCTATAGTAATGCCCAGAACCCAGATGAGTTGTTACGAGCACTAAAAGAAAGATAATGTTTAAAATGTTAGCACACAGTTGTTTCTCCATTTTTTGACCAAATACAAATTTTTATTCCCTAAACCCAAAACAATCATATTTCAATGATATAAACAATGACAGAATCATCTGTGTGGCAAACAAAATGACATTAATGATAGTAACCCAACTGCATCGAACACCACCAGGAGATGGCAGTCTGATTTCTTTAAGGAATAAGGTGACAGAGAGCATGGAAGATCAAAGTGTTCAGGTCATTACAGGCTACTGCCTGTTGGCATGATTCTTTTCACAGGTAAGACCAATGAACTCTCTCTGCAGAAAGTTCCAGAAACTAAAAAGCCTGACTTTTCAATACTATAAGTATTGCCAAAGAGAGACTATATCAGAAGAGTAGGAAAGAGTTCATGATTCATCTGAAACTCTGGGTTTTCTCACTTCTCTTAGCAAGTCCCTGTTGCCTGCTATGTCAGCATACATGAAAGCAAAGATTAAAAAAAAAAAAAAGATAAAAAGTTTCCGGGGTATTCCTTTGCTGTTTTTCCTAGATTCATTTATTTTAAAAGCAAACAGACTTACTGTGGTCAAGTGGTGACATGGAGACCAATTATCTAATCATATCCATGCAAAGGTATCTGAAGTATATTGAAACTTCAAAATGTATATATTGACTAACCTCCTTCTTAAGGAATCCTGATCCACAGATTGGGCCATCCAGCTGTGTGCCTTCTAAAACCCTCTCAAAATATTGATTTTTGTGACTTTCAGATGCATCAATGTAAGCAATAGGCTGAGCACAAAGAATTCAAAAATTCTAAATTGAAGTTCTGTAATAGTTACCCTGCTCTTTTATTTCCTGTCTTTGTGATAAGCTGCTTCTCTCCAACCTATGCATATAGAACAGAAACAATTTGGTTTGTCCTTGAAGAATCACTTCCCCATCAAAAAAGAACACTGACATTACTCATATTTTCCCAATGTGGATTCACATAATGCCATTTTCTCAATTCAGCTTTGAAAGCGTGGAGAGTGGTGAAAGCCCACATTAATAAGCATAGCCATTTAATTTCCAAAATTAATGAGTGGAGCTCAACATATTGAATGCATCGTACCAGAATATCTGGTTCCTTTGGAATTGCTCTGAAACTCAGACGGGGGATGATGACCAAATGGTGCTAAACTAATGATGTTTTCATATTAGGGCATGAAAAGAGAGAAACAAATATTGCAGCAAGCAGACACAATATTGTTTCGATTTGTTGATGACAAAACACATTTCATCTCAATTAGCAAAGAGACTTTGTTATGAAGTGTTAGCCAGACAACTAATAATTAAAAACTCAATGTGTCTACAGTCATTATAGCAGGGCAGTGATGAAAGATTGTGAAAAGTAATTGAATTCTGTTAGCTATAGTTTTATAAAGAAAAAAAAAAAACTCTATATCAACAAATTAACTAATAGTTCTTAGGATTATCCTAGGTCTTCTGGAAAAGTTAAGATATCATTTTTCAACATTTATCAATGAGGATACCCAGTAGAGACATGTGTTCCAATATAGAAATGGCCTCCAGAGGTTCTCAGGCCCATTACCTACCCCCATACATAACACACTGGCACTTGTTCCAAGTTCCTGTCTCCCTAGTATCATTGATAATGCTCATTTTTTTTAAGAAATTAGTAATTAAAAGCTTACTTATGTGTACACTTTCCCCCCTTGTTATACTCCTTCTGGGTAACTGGCCTACATTGCCAGTTTTAGTATCTATCTGCATGATTGTTTGTTTTGATTTGACTCGAACCACCTAACTGCCTTAGCATCCTGTGTCGGGATTCCTTTAGTCACCCATTTCCCTCTCCTTTCCTGCAGCCTGGGCTGTGTAGGCATGACTGTATGCATTCACATGAGGCATCCATTTTTGAAACCCAAATCAGCCTAAAGTCCACAGAAGTTCATTTTCAATATATTTTATGTTCAAGTCAATTGCTAATGATACTCGGTATTTATCGAGGACCTTTCTTACCCCAGGATTTTTAAAGGATGAGCTTCTGCTCTGTGGCAGCATTTGCTGCTGCAAAGCCTTTCTTCACCACCATGGGCTGCAACAGACAGGACAGACTAAACCTACAATGTAGTCCACCATGCCAGGTGCACAGGAGAATTTAAAAGATGTGCTCTTCGGCCCCTCAGGGCTTTCTTTTAAAATTAATTAGATCTCAAGAAGGATTACAATATGATCATTCCTGGCAGAAAATGCAGACTGAATTTTCTGGCACAAATATGACTTAAATGTATTTTGTTTTATGCTGATCCAGAGTTCATCCTCTTTCTCAAAAAAATGAAGAGATCAGCAAATGTTAAGGATAATTTTTATCAGAGCCAGACAGCCATTGTATTTAATTTTCTTTTACATTATACGCACTGCCTTATCCATTTAATCCCAAACCCAGAAGATTTGCCAGTGAGCAATTCTAGTTGGCAAGAGTGGTCAGACACTGGGTTTTTTATACCTATGCTGATATTTAATACAGATCGGTAAAGAGCCAATTCAGATTATGAAATTTAAAATTTGAGTGATCATTACAGTTCAATTCATATGGAGTTTTCATTTAGAGTCCAAAGCATTTTCCAAATTTCTAGTTTATTTTCTCTAGTCTCCTAGACTATAGCAAGGAAAGATATATTTGATTTTGATTTTATTTTTTTGACTGGCCTGTGTGTTATAGTTTGATGTTGTTAACTTGCAGTGGTCATTCATTCACAGCACAATACTCAATTGATATTTACTGAGCACTTACTTCATGCCACGGACTGTGCTACATTCTAGGCATAGAATACTAAAAAGAAAAAAAAAAACAGATGCCATCCCTGCCTCTGAGCACTCTCAGGTACTTTTATAGCCAACTTGAAATAGAGCCCCAGGACTCACTCCCTTAGTTCTCTGTTCACTTCTTTACCCAGTAAGATAGAATTATCTAATAGATTTAATAATTCAATTAAATTTGCTTATCTGATATTTCCTCAACTCTTAGTAGGGTGTACTGCCAGAAACCTTCCAAGTATCATTAGTTTGATAACAAAAATTCTATAAACAGTGATGATATGGAGAAAGTATAGTTCTGATCTTGGTTATGGATTTCTGTTATCTTTATGAAATCTTCTGAACTGAACAAATAAAAATGATAGATTTCCTAAAAGAAAATTAAGAAAATATCCTAAACTCAATACATTTATCTTTGTTTTATTTTATTTTATTTGTTCTAATTAGTTATAGATGACTGTAGAATGCACATTGTCACATCATGCATAAGTGGAGTATAACTTCTCATTATTTGGGTTGTACCTGTACGAATGTAGAATCACCTCTGTCGTGTAGTCATATATGTACATAAGGTAATAATGTCAGATTCATTCTACTATTCTCAGCTATCTTTTAAAAAATAACTTGCACATGATACCTGTTAGTGAAAACAGTGTCTAGAATATAGTACACACTTAATAAATATTTGTTTAATGAATGAATATGACTTCATTGATAGGAAAAGAACAATTCTTAGTATTTTCCTGGGAAAGAAAAAAATCACATGATATTTCCCAATAAGGAAATTTTTGTTAGTCTACTAATAATGTGTGACAATTTACCTGTGTGGGGATTTCTTAAAAAGTAATGTACCCTCCTCAGAGTACATTTTAATTCTGGAAAAGTCTTACTCATATCTCTTTGAATTTTGCCTCTCAGTTTCTCTGTTTATTCTGTTAAATATATGTGAGGGATTGTCATTCAGTTTGCATCTTTTCACCTATCATATTTTATCTTTTTATCTCTTCACTATGGTCTGATAGATTTCATTGTTTCTAGCTTTTCATTCATAAATTCTGACTTTACTGTGTCTCATCTGCCCTTTCATCTATTAAGTATTGAATTACAATTATACTTTTCATTTTTAGAAACTGTATTTTTCTTCCTTTCCAAACCTGCCTTCTTTGCTCTGTAATCTTATTAATGTATCATATTTTCATTTCTATCACTCTTTGAATCAGACCCCTCAGCAATGCATTATTTGAAGTACTTGCAGAACTTACATTTGTATTTCATTACTTCCAACGACACTCATGGCCTGTGTAGAGAGCATGGCCCAGTGGATGAATTTCCAATTGTTCTGCTTAGTTCCCCCAAGGGGCTGCACCAATATGCATTATCACCTGAAGTTTCTCAACAGGTAAACAGCATCTTTTCAAAATTCTGAATAGGTAACGCCAGGTGTAGGACTACAAATTCTCTGGATGCCACTAATGGGCGATGGTTCTCTCATACTTTACCTTTCCTGGTGAGTATATATATTATTTATTAGCCCATCTTTTCACTTAGGGGCTTTATATGAAGTTGGTTGATTTTCCCTATTCCAAAGCCCAGGTTTTTGTCTCCCACCCAAAGGGCAATAAAACCAGGTCACTAAATCTACCTAATGCTGCTCTCTGACTTTCAGCTTCCTCTTAGTAAGGGGATATTCTCTCTCCCTCTATTTCTTCCTCTCCCTTTCCCTCTCTCTAAAACTCAGACCTGCAATCAAAGTGTCCTGTTCCATTTTGCCTAGCAACATTTTCCAAAGGGTAGTGGGAAACCTGAGAGGTCATATTGCTAAAAATAAAAGTCTTACAAGCTTTTTAACTCTCCTCTGTCATCTCGCTCTTGGTCCTGGCACACGCTAATCGAAAGCTGCCGTTTTCATCTGAGTTGAAGGCAAAGGAAGGACGACTGATAAACCTTTCCCTTCCCAGGTGCTAGGACACACTTCATCTTCCAGAGACTCCTTTGTAAGGGTGCTGCTGCTACCTGTACTGCAGCTTGTGACTGAAGAGTCACCGCCGCGTGAGTGCCGATTAACTGTGAATGTGCTGTGAATGTGACGGAATCTTTATTTGTCACTCTTAATACATTGCCACCTGCCTTTCTGGTGTCCCCTTGACTTGCATTCCTCTTTAAGTCAAGGACTTTTCTCTTGATAAAAAGGATGATATTTCATGCAACGGAATAGTCCAGAAGCACTCCTAACAGGACTGTACCCACAGAGGAGGCAGGCAGACTCCTAAGTTTTTCAAAAAGAGACAGTGCATACCTATTTTCAAGCATTTTTTTTTATCCCAACCAATTTCCAGTTAAAGAGTGTTTCTTGTTTAAATGGAAGCTATGTGCTTTAAAGATGGGAAGAGAAGTGAAAATGAGAAAAAAGTCCTTAAAAATATCTTCCTGAATGGAAGTCTCGCACAGTATTCAGAAGTCGTTCAATGATCTTGACAAGTTAAATTCAGTGGCATAATTATTTTTGGAGAGGAAAGAGAAAAAGGGGAGTTAGAATATGAGGAATGCTTAGAGAACTCTGCATATCTGTCTTATTCTTAAGCCTACTCTTTCAATCCTCACTCTCAGCAAATTTATGGACAAAGGAAAGTGCGAAATGAGAATTTAAAAGGCCACCTGATGTGTGGGCTGATTAAAGGTGAAAACCAGATCTGCTGACAATTGACAAAAGATCAGGTGGTCATTTGTTTAATTGGACTTGGAGTGACAAGAAAGTGAGATGATTATCAGAGAGATGGCTCCTTTGTTCCAGCCTCAGTGTTTAAGCCATTTCAAATAGAAAGGGAACTTTTTCAATTTCTCTAAGGCATGAGCCTGAAGAGGTTTTTCAGTATTAATCCAGGTAATCAGGATCAAGAATACTACCTGCCTCCGTCACAGAAAGAAAAGATTATGGGTGAGGAAATGGAAGAGCTGGGGATGCTGAGGGTGTTAACTCCAAGGCATGTCAGTGAGATACAGGGAAGAGAATAATCAGCCTGTGCAGTTGGGCTCTGCCATTTTTATTCAATGGTGTAAAAATCCTAATTCCAGTAAGAGACCCCCAGCTTGCTATCATCACTGTAACCCATGGAAGAATTTAATCTATAGTTTACAACTGCTAGAATTCTGACCAGGAGCATGAGGGTTCTTGTACAGGAAACCAGATACTCAAGGCAAGCATACATAATTCGTTTTCTTTACATTAGATGTATGAGAAAGAGAAAGAATAAATTAAAATTGAGTGTTTAATACATATGAAACAATGTGCAAGACACATTAACTATTTGATTACATCCTTGCAATTACCCTATTATAAGAAGCAAATATCTTAACTCTTCATAAAGTTAAAACACATTGAGGACACTCCCATTTACAATTGCAAAACTTTTGTGTTTGATTTAAAGATAAAAATGAAATGAAGGGTCAATTGCATGTGTGGTCAAGGCGATGTTCTCTGCTTAAAACTCAGAGTGCTAAGGAATACTCCAAGAAAATGGTCTTCCGCAAGAGAAGGTCAAAATGTCTCGAGACAGACTACCTCGCCAAAACATCCAGGCTTCTAAGGGATACCTTCAGAAAAAGGAGGAAGCAGTGACCCATGTCACCCTCGCTTGATAGATGCCATTTCTCACCATGCTAGAGGAATTCATTTCCATAAGACAGGGTAAGATGAGATCCAGTCAGGTTGGAAGCAAGATAGAAGCAGGTGAGGATTTTGAAGATTGTTGCTAATGTCAGATTAAATTTTAGCTACCCAATCATACATGAATGCAAGCTTCTCTGGAGCATCAGACAAGAAGGCCATCATCAAGCACTGGAAATGAGAGTGGCATTACATAGGTTGAATGAAAGCAGCAGGCATCTAGAAGGCTCCTGTCCTTTCGCCAGCCCCTCTATTTTGGGCAAGTATGAGTCCCACAAGTTTACCCAGAAGACTGTGTCAACAGGAAAGGGGAGGATTTCTAGATGGTGGCCACATTGGAGCAAATACATGGAAGAACTCACCACAGAGGGAGTTGCTCTACAAGTAGCCCTTTGGACCATGTGTGTGAGGAGAGATCAGATGGACAGATGTGTCCCTCCCATTCAGAAGATCTGATGTTTAGACTTGGAAAGTGAGAATACCTCTTGGCAGGGACCCACTAGAAGGAGAACCAGACTGAGCATAAATTCTAGATATTGGATGCTAAGAGAACATCTTCCCTTGATCTCAAAGAACCTTTTGCTGTGAAGTATATTAACCTGGGATTCCCAGAGAGGAGGATTAAGACCAGCAAGCTACATTTGAGAGAAGATATATCAATGGTGTCGTACAGATTTTCTGCTGGATAGCAGTCTAAACAGGATACAGATTGAACCCAGGAAACCTGTGGGGCTCAGTATAGGCAGGGTACCACCTGTGCAAGGAGCAGAGCTGGGGGTGATCAGTCATTTCTCTATGCCCACCTAGGATGCAAAGATCTTTGCTGTGACTAAAAGCAGTTTTACACAAAAATCCACCCGTCCCCAAACCCTGGGAACAGAAGCTGTCTGGTGAATTCATTCCCCAGGCTTTTCTGAGGCCATCTTTGAATCAAACCCAGGCATGCTAACTCCAGGTAACTGTTAAATGAACTACAAAACTCTGTGATCGGTCACTTTAAAGGTCCCACCTGCTAACAGAGTAAGCAAGCATTTGCCAAACTCAATCTCATTCAATTTTAAGTGTTTCCTGAACGAAAATTTTTCACATCAAAATAATTTTCAGAATCCAGAACACATTATTCCCTCCCTTAGAGGGTAACAATACATATTAGAATGTTGAAAGCTCTGAGGAATTCAGAATGGAAATCAGATTGTTTAATTCAATGACTGCCCAATTTATCTGAACAATGAACCCTTTGAATCTAATAAAATCTCATGGATCTTCATTGGTTCTATTTTAATACACAGTAGTCAAGCAGGTGGGAGCATCATTCATATTCTGCAAAGCAACCAGAAACTCATCCTTGACTCATTGGCTCATGGGTTTTCTTATCCATTCATCATCAAATAATTGTTCAGAGTAGATTACATGTTGTCATGGTTTAGATAGGAGGCGTCCCCCAAAAGCTCATGTGTGAGATAATGCAAGAAGGTTTGGAGGAGAAATGATTGAGCTATTGCCTTAACCTAACCAGTGCATTAATCCCTGATGGGATTTACTGAGTGGTAACTGGAGGCAGGTGGGATGTGGCTAGAGAAAGTGATTCATTGGCAGCGTGGCTATGAGGTACATATTTTGTATCTGGAGAATGGACCCTCTCTCTCTCTCTCTCTCTCTCTCTCTCTCTCTCTCTCTCTCTCTCTGCTTCCTGATCATCATGTAAGCTGATTCCCTCTGCCACATTCTTCTGCCATGATGTTCAGCCTCACCTTGATTCCCGAGGAATGGAGCCTGCTGTCTATGGGTTGAGACCTCTGAAACCATGAGCCCCAAAGTAAACTTCTCCTCCTAAAATTGTTTTGGTCAGATCTTTTAGTCACAGTGGCAAAAAAAAAAACTGACTAGAACACCTGTTATACATAACAATAGTTGTTGGATAATCACAGTCAAAACATTTATGTGAGCAGACATTTGGTGGTGGATTGGGTGGGGGAAGATGATAACAAGTGCTGCATGGTTTAATGGTACAAAGATGAAAAAGAGATGGGTAATGAATGATCAGAGCAGGCCTGGGATGAGCATTGTTTTGAAGAATTAGTTGAAGTCAATTGGAAGGAAACTAGAACCAAAGGCTCAGATACAAAACATCTGGGACTGGATGCCATTTGCTGGGATGCTGTATCTGTTTTCTATCCTGAAAACATACCATTGTATTTCTGTTGGCTATAAGGGACTTTGGACAATGAATGAAACTCTTCCAAACTCAGGAAAATTGTCTTCTTACTATTCTATAGTATAGAAGTACAAACTGGGACTTGACCTTTAGTACAAATTTCTTACCTTTCCTGTTTCTTTTCATACTGGTCATTAAGAGTATTTCTTGTTCTCCAGGCAGCCACCTTGGTGGATCTGTGGTAAATGAAGGCAAGGATCATATCTGTCCCTTCACTGTCCTGCCATGTAACAGATATTCAAAAACTATTTGTTCAAAAACTAATGAATGAAATAAATTGTTTCTTTGAATATGTACTTTGGTCCTCAAGGGTCCATCTGAGCAGGCTATAGAATCTACTATAAATTTCTTCCTTTGGGAGATATAATCTTTATGCAGGGATTTTATTTTACTTTGTTTTAAAGTATAAAACTTTTAGATATGAAGTCTAAATAGATACAAACAATTGTGTACATTATTTGATATCTATCAGTAGTGGGGGGGTGTGGGGAGACATTGGTCAACAATACAAAATTTTAGTTAGAAAAAAGGAATAAATTCAAGATGTCTATTGTACAACACTGCGACTATAATTGATGTGTAGAATTCTTGAAAATTGTCCAAAGAATAGATTTACCCACACTCAAAAGAATATGAGGTAAAACATATTCCAATTAGCTCTATTTAGCCATCTCATAATGTACACATACTTCAAAATAACAGGTTATACATGATAAATGTATATAATTTTTGTCAATTTAAAAATAAGAAATAATTAACTGAATGGAAAAAAATACATGTATCAACATTCTAAAATCTGAGGTGATCAAATCATGGGTGTATTTCTTCCTTTAATAAGAAAAAAATAAGGTGACTAACACGAAACAATAATCTGTACAATAAGAATATGCCTGCATTTATGTTATGACCCGGATTCTTTATGAGTATAAAAATTATTCAAAGAACAGCTGTAGGGAGGCAAAAATGTTTTTAATCTGTGCCTCTTAGGCTCAGGCTGAAGCTCTGTAAATTAAAACCCCCAAAAGACAGATTAACAGGAGAAAATAAAAAAAGTTTAATTTTAAAATCTAAACAGGAGCCTTCACTAGAAAAATGAAGCCTGAAAGAAGCAGTTGGGGTCAAGTGCTTACACAATCGTTTGGACAAACACTACATTATGAGAGCCCAGCAAGATGGCTTGGCTAGGGCAGTCAGTTGTGGAAAGGAACTAGGAAAATAAAGGTTGGTTTAACAAGGTTTATTGGTCCAGATTTCTCTTGGCCCTCACTTCCCATTTCTGATAAGAAGACACAGAATGTCTTCTTTCCTCCTGACACTTTTCACAGGGGAGTTTTATTTCCCATTTGTGGGAAGGAAAAGAGAAGTCAGAATGCCCTTCTTGCATCTGCTGTTTTCAAAATGCCTTTCTTTCAAAATAATCCTTATGCCAATGATCCATGTTCTAGCCTGGCACATTCTGCTGTCCTGCAGGACCAAGGATGAAGGGACAGTCACTCATGCTTTAGAGGGAAAGGAGTGATAATCATAAAGATAACAGAATCTGGGTAATTTTAAAATTGCTGTTTCAAAAGAAACTAAGACAAAGACATATAAAGAACAATAGCAGAGGAAATTTAATAATGACCCCAAGTAACATAAAGCCAAGAAACTCCAAACCCATAGAGCCCCTTTGTTCAAGGGCGGTCCTGAGGGAGCAGGTGCCCTTGGACTATGGCAGAACACTGCGGATAAAAGACACATTTTAGACTCAGATCCTCTGAAGCCTGAGAAAGTCTGGACTCCTTTGAATACACTGCCACCTCCCCTGAATGGGATTCCTTAACTGTCACCCACTAATCTTCAACAACCTTTTAGAGAAGGTCAGCAAAAATAAGGCCACGATATGATCCATTTAAGGATGGCTTCGAACAGGGTTGGAAGGGGAGACTGAAGAGGTCTGGTCTGGTGTTTTGCTTTCTTATTTAGATTTCCACAAAATTCAGTATAACTCACAGGATAGGAAAGCAAATAGGGATCTGGAGGCATAAGTAAAGCATATGCAAACTGCTAAACCCAAGCACGAGCAGATGGCTGTGTGAGACACAGGCACGGACAAGGCACGGGACGCACTGACAGCGTTCACGTTGCCTTGAAAACCAAACTGAGAAGTTCACAGCCAATTATCCTGGCATTTCTCCTCAGCCAAAGAACCGAGTGAGTAATAAGAGAATGAAAGAACACTCGGGGAGGAGACGTCTAATAATGAACGAACGACGCTGCCCTGTTACAATTAAACTATGTCAAATGATTGAGAGTGCCATCGTTTTGTAAAATCAAACAAAACTAAAGCAAGCATACTTGGAATTTTAAAAACTGTTTTAAAATAAATAGAAATAACTATGACAAATATCCTAGACCTACAGTTTACTTTTCTGCTTGTAAGAATGTGAGGGGAATGTACGTGAATATATGTATTTGTGCATGAATTTTATGTGTGTGTGTGTGTGTGTGTGTATGCATATATGATTCATTGATTACATCATCAGCCACTATTGGGGCTGGAATTGTATGTGGGCTGTACCTTAGTTGCTTTCACCTGCACTGTGTATGTTGGGGTCACCATTTTGTCGCTTAATCTCATGAGATGTTTGGTGTTAGTTAAAGCACAGATGTAACATTTCAAATGCATTTAAATGGTACCATGTCCTGCAAACCCATAAATGGCCACATACTTTCTTAGCAACCATCTGCACACCCCACACACCTCTTTAGGGAGGTACTTACTCTGAGAAACAAAAACTGATTCAAATTGTGACTTGGAAGTTCTGGTAGTTGAGCCAGTAACTCCCAGGAGATGAATAGTAACCCCAGCAAGTCTGCCGATTAAAAGTTGCAAGAAGCAGCACTGAGGACCAAGGGTGAGCTTTCACAGCCTCCCTCCCTCCCTGACTCAGATCTGCCAAGGGCATTTATTTTTGAAAAGGGAGAGAGAATAGCCGACCTGCCCAAGGTGAGCCTGGCCCTGACTAGTCCTCTAAACTCTTAAAGAGGAAAAGCGAGAAGTGTAGGCCCTGGAGAGAACTAGGAAACTTCCATGCATTTTTTAACATATAATGACTCTTATGACCATTTAAAAAGGGCCTTGGAATACTGATTTTTGGCATATCTAAGACTTTTTCTACTAAGAAAGCTGTTAAAATGTATGTGCTTACACAGAGAAAGGATTGGAAAGATGCACAAATAATACATTAAAAGTGCTGTCTTACAGTGGTGAGATTTTATTTGTGTTTTATATTTCTTATGTTTTTCTGTATTTTTCCCAGTGGACATATATCATTTCTATAACCAGGAAAAAAAAAATTTTTAAATGCTGCTTCTTAACATTGGCTTTGACTTTCAGTTCATGATCATGTTCAAATGATATTCAATGAATCTCATAAAAGATATTATGACAGAGAAACAAAGATTGATTCTTTTGTTTAGTATTATTAATGTAAATCATCCGTAGGTATAAGAGTTCTGATCTTTTAGTCTTATTGGTAGTTCCTAGATAGTTAACCAAAAATAGTCTGTATTTTAAAAATATTTTCCCTCCACTCCTCCCTCCCCATTTTCCTTCCTTTATTCTACTGGTCTTCCTTTGTTGTATTTATTTATTTTTAATTATATATATATATAAAGGTAGAATTCACTGTGGCATGTTCATATATGTACATAGCATAATTAATTTCATTCTGTAGTTCCTCCCTTTTCATATACCTCCCCCAATTCCCTTTCTCTATTCCACTGATAACCCTTCTATCAAAATTAAATTTTTGGTTATTCTGTCATCAAATTCATTTATACAGACCACTGCACCAGAGCTTCACAAAAATTATCAAAATAGGTCCCAACCTCAAGGTACTCACAATTCTAGTGGAGGAGACTACTACATTGACAATCATAATTAATACCTGTACACACACACAAACACACACACATGCAGGTACATGCACACAATCAAGAAATCTAAAGAGGACTCTTCCCAGAGTAGGTAATATTTAAGCTGACACTTGAAGAGTAGAAAGTTAACTCAGCATCTGGAAGAGAGAAAAGGGACAGGGATGCCCGGTCAAGCCAGGGTCTTTGCAAAGCAATGAAGCCATGAAATTCTTTGGGGCATTGAGGACATTTCCACCAATTCAGAGTGGTTGAAGCTTGGTGTATATGTGAGTATGAAGGTCGGATATAGGTCGTGAGGTTTTATAAGTCCATTTAGTTCTTTGGGCAATGGGAAGCCAGTAAACACGTCTAAACTTAGCGATCTCAAAGTTACTTGATGTTCAATACATCCAAGTTCATTTCATCTAGTTTCCCTCCAAAACTAGCTGTCATCTGGTTCCACATTGCAGAGAATGCCACCATACTCCATGTTGTCTTTTAAAAGCCAGAAATACATGTGACAACCTTGATATGAAAACTTCTTAATCGGGCTGTGGCTGTGGCTCAGTGGTAGAGCACTGGCCTCAAACGTGTGAGGCACTGGGTTCGATCCTCAGCACCACATAAAAATAAATAAATAAATAAAAGATATTGTGTCCATCTACAACTAAAAGACATATTAAAACAGCAAAAACTTCTTAATCCATTCTCATATTCATTTTGTCACCAAATCACTACTGAAATATCTCTCCAACCCATTAATTTATCTCCTCTTCGACTGTCATGATCCTAATCCAAGTTTCCATTATTTAAAGATCAGTCTCACCTCCTTGTTAATCCTCCAACCTGATGTGCACATCAAAACCAGAACAAGTCAAAAGGCAGATCTAATCTCATCTTCACCATATTTAAGACCTATTATTTTACGATGTTTTTACCTTGAAAATCAAACACCTCCAAAAAGCCCCTTATGAACCTGTATACTGCCCAGGCCACTTACCCCAGCTCCCGCGCTTCACTTTCTGGGCTTGGTTCATGCTGGTCTTCTCTCAGCTCTTCAGACACATCACACACCCACACCTGTCCCTCTACCCTATTGCACAGGCTGTTTTCTCTGATTGGATTAACTGGCCTTCCTCTCCCTGCTTTTTACCACCCTCATCCATTCTCACTCCTCAGGCTAACCTTTCCTGACACCCCAAGTCTGTTCATATGTTCTGTGGTGTGATTACTTGACCTGTGTGTCCTTCCCACTGGACTTGTCAGTACTATTTTTCTGTCACCTAATGATTTATAAAATAAAATTATTTTCCTGAATAAATAACATTAAAATTTTGCATTTCATAAAGTTCATTCGGATACCAATATGAAAAACCAGACTTTCATGAACATCATTAAAGGTGAAGAAACAGTTAAGAGACAATTTTGATAATCATCTGGAGAAGCTGGTGGATGAAGTTGTACAAGGCAGTGAGAACGGAGAGGACAGCAGATCTGAGCTCTATCAACAAGTAGAATCCTCATCTTATGTGGCTAAAATTTATACTAAAACTGGAAAATAACCTAGATTATTAGATTTGCTTAATGGCTATTGTAGAAATATTGAGATGCTTCCTGTGTTTTTGGACCAGAACTTAGAGTAGAAAGTTCCATTATTAATGTGAAGCTTCCTTTAAACAATTTCAAGGAAGCATCCTAAGGTAAAGGTAAGTTGGTTCTATCTTGGGAGGGCTGCAGTAGGGAAAGGAGAATGGTTCCAGAGCACAGAATGTTCACAAGTTTCTTGTGTGTAATTTATATAGCTCCTGCTTCTACCTTCACCCTGCTTTTAGCTCCCAATCTCAGCAATTTGGCTGGACTCCATTGATAACCATTATTAGAATGTTACCCACATCCTCAAGAATGTGTCAACTCTGCACAACTGGAGATTTTTTTTTTTTTTTTATGTTGTAAAGAGCTTATCCTAGATGGATAAAGTAATATTGTGTCTCATCTATATGTCAGATGGGGCTAAGAAGGCTTAACCACTATAGAGCAGCCTTAGGCCACAATGAATTTCTGAGAGAACCTGGCAGTGTGGCAATCTATTTCAAAGAAACTGGAGCTGAAAAGTCATCTTTCTCATTCTCAAGAAAGAATCTGAAGACCCAACTATAACAACTCCATGTTTTCTCTCTTTCAACCACCTAAGTTTTATCTATTCCGCTCTTATACATACAGGTCTAGGAACATTCAGCGAGCTTTGTCACCCATGAATGTGCCTATTCTGAACCATTTGCAGAAATTTCTCTTTCAGTTCATGTGCTTCTGTGAATGGGCTCATCTTCTTAAATGTGGAAAAACATCAGGGCCATTCAGCACGCTCTGCAAGATGTCTATTAGGAATGCAAATGTACAGGATATGGACAAAAACAGTAGTTCCACTTAGGAAACATTTGGGCTTGGGGAATTTAACTTGGAAAGAAAATACTGCAACTTTTCACTTGAGAAAAGGTCCTTAATTCTTCATTTCTGCATATTCTCTGGCTCCATTTCCTCTCCCATGCCCAGATGTGGATGTATACTGAGCCCTTGGCATTCTAACTTCCTCGTTCTACTCTGTTTACCACAAAACTCTAGTTCACTTTCTAAGCCTCCCTACCAGCTCTTTCCAACTGACTCCCAATTTACATCTGCTTCTCTGAGATTTAGTCCAACATCTTCAACCGCCTGCTAGACATTTTTAACTTAAACTTAAGATATCACAAACCAAGTTTGCCATCTTACACCTACTCCTACCCACAGAAGTATTTTCTGTAAGGGGAAATAAACCCTCGCTGTTGGCCTTCACTTAATGCTTTCTGGGTTGATTCATTCACTTGGTAACCATGAACTCTCCCACCACACCTGCTACTTATCCCCCAGCATTTCCGTTATCCTGTCCCACCAGTCTCTGTCTTGGCTGACACCCGTCATTCATGGATTTCTTGTTCTTTAGCCTTGCCCAGGCTGTCTATGCTGTTCATGCATATGTTATTCATCTATAGCTGAATTGTCATTGATTTCCTCAATGCCACTGTTTCTCACACCTTCTCTCACATCCCAACTCCTCATCTCACCAGATAAGATCCAGGCTACCTGTCTATCACAAGCTCCATCTCCAAATATCTGCTGCTACATCCACCATTAAATATAGCTGTTATTTCTAATTTCCAAATACTTTTTTCATTACTTCTAGTGTATCAATTCCTTTGTGTTCTGAACCCTGATTTTTCTCACTTTGCCCATATTTTATTCTATCATTTATCCTCTGTAGTTTCTTCATCTCCATCTATGCAATATCCATTGGTACTTTTTCCCCTGGTCTATAACTATGTCTGGATTTTATGCTGTGGTTTGGATAAGTGTCACCCAAAGACCCATGTGTTGAAGGCTTGGTCCCCCAGACATGGCACTATTGAGAGGTGGTGGAATTTTAAGAGGTGGTACCAAGTGGGAGGAAGCTAGGTGATTGAAGGTATGTACTCAAAGGGGACAATGGAACCACAGACACTTCCTCTTTCTCTCTCCTCCATCTCCCAGCTGCCATGGTAGCAGCTTCCTTTACCATGTGCTCCCACCAAGGTGTACTATGCCGCCACAGCCCCAAAGCAACAGAGCCTACAGATCAAGGGCCAAAACCTCCAGAACTGTGAATCAAAATAAACCTTTCCTCCTTTTAAGTTGATTATCTCAGGTATATGGAAAACTAACTAATACATCTTAGAATTCTTTTAAAAAATACCTATTTTATTTCTTTTATTATATCAGTTTTCTCTTTAATTTCTGACATAATTTCTATAATCAGATTATACATGCATACTTTTGAACATAATTTTTTTCACTCACTTAATTCTTTGTCAATGTCTGATCAGTCATTACACTACTAATGAAACTATACTTTCAAGGTCATCGATATTCTCCTAAATCTCAAACTCGGTAAATTTTTTCAATCTTCCTTTCCCCTGACTATCCTGCATTAGCATTTAACTATTTTCTCATGCTTTATCGCTTTTGTCTAGATTCCATGACATTGTCCTCACTGCCAAACAGATCCTCTCCCTAACTTTGTGACTCAAAAATTTTTTTCTAATCTGTTATTGGTTCCCCATAGTCTGTCTTTATGATTCTCAAGTTTCCCTTCACATCCTTTTATTTTCCTTTATCATCTATATGTTCTTCTTTGTTAATTTTTCTATTGCTATTGTTTCTACTTCAGGGTTCATTTTATGGAAATAAATCTCAAATTTTGTGCTTCTAGTCCCAATCCTCTTCCCATATTTTACCCATTCATCCATTACCAATGTATTTTCCTAAATTTTACATGTCTAAAACAAAACTCATGATTTTCACTAATTGCCTTCTACTTCACAGATTGCTTTTGTCTTTAATGGCCCCACAATTTTCCCAGTTCTCCATTTATTAAATGTGTTCTTTTGACAAACATTTATTACATTCATATTGTGTCAGTTTAGAAATTCAAACAGAATACAAGGAACTACTCAAATACTTTTGAACAGAGTATAATTCATACAAGAACTTGGCTACAGAAGTGGTGGAATACTCTGAGAAGCCAACTGAGATATCTTAATTCATATATGCTGTTGCAACAAAATACCAAAGATTGAGTAATTTATAAATAATAGAAATGTATTTCCAAAGTTCTAAAAGCAGAAAATCCAAGATCCAGATGTTGGCATTTTTCAGTGTGTGGTGAGAGCCTGATGTCTCTGCTTCCAGGATGACCCCTTGTTGCTGTGGCCTCTGGAAGGGATAAATGTTATGTCCTTACATGGCAGAATGTGGAAAGGAGAAAAAGGCACTTGTCCATTACTTACTCATGTTCCCACAGAATTCACCTCTTAATTACACCACAGGAGGGATTACATTGCAACATATGAGTTTTGAAGGATATTCAGACCATAGCACAGGGGATGGTAAGACAGTGCATAGGTCAATAGCAGCTATCCTTGGATAGAAGAATGAGGAGATTTTGATGGAATGATGAATATTAAAAAATCACTCTGCAGGAGCTAGAACCATGACAGAAGTTAGAGCGACAGAGAAACTGCACCTGTTGCCAAAGTTGCTGCTCACATCAGAAAGAAAGGATGAGAAATTCCCTGGAGTCTCAATTCTTCTTGTCTACCTATACCAGTCTTCTTGGCCTAGTATCTCCTACTGGTCAAACCAATATGGAAGTCAATAGTCATTATAACTTAGAAGCACAATCCACAGAATCTGCTCCTCCCTCCCCACCTCCATGATATGGAGTAAAATTGAAGAGTAAAGAATGGATCTAAGAGCAAAATAGGACAAAGACAGATCTCTCTGCCTTCATTCTTACCCTTCTACTGTATTTTGCTCTCAAATAACACTGTGAATCTTCCACCTAATATGTTGTAACTATTCTCTGTAGAAAGTTGTTCTCATAGTCTCCTAAAAGAAAGGGGACACAAAGTCTCATCAGTCCCTATTTTAAACTCAATAATTCAGGAACAGTACATGATATGCAAAATAGATGTATCTATTTTGAATTTGATTTTTTGTTGGCCCAGTTACTTATTAACTCAATTTTGAAGTTAAGCACTGACAATATTCCTTTTATAAAAAAGTAAAGGAGAGAAAAAAATGGGGAGATAATAATATCCATATGTGTAACCAGGGCCAAGTCTATAGCTAGTGTTTTTTAATATAGTTTCATTGAAATATAATTCATATACCACAATATTCACCCATTGATAATATGTCACTTAATGTTTTTTATTATAGTCACAGAGTTGTACAACGATCACCAAAATTTTAGAAGATTTTCATCACTCCCCAAAGAAACTGTGTTCTCATTAACTCCCACTCCCCATTGTAAAGATTCTCCTTCCCTATTTCTTTGAAGATCAATTCAAGACCCAGCTATCCCAGCCTTTGGGCACTATTCCCAGTTCTGAAACCTGAAGCATTTACTATCCAGAATATGCATTTGGATTCCCCACAGTGCTATCCATCTTTTTATGTATGTGCTGTCTCTCCAATTAGATTATAACCCTCTTAAGAACAAGACCCTTGTCATGATTGAAGAGACGGAAAAAATATTTAAAATTGTAGCTGCCTCATTGAATTTAATCTTCTTTCATTTGTGCTTTGATTAACTTGTATTATTGCAAACTTATCCCCTCACAGAGTCTTTCCCCGCCCCTAATCATTTACCTCAAGAAAATAATTCAAAACTGGTGGAATAGATTTAACCAGAAAAATCTAAGGAGTTTGTTAAAATTAAAAAGGGAACAGATGAAAATTAAAAAAAAAAAAAAAAAAAAAAACACTTAAAAAATCACTTGTTACTCTCATCTACTCTCAATATGCATTTAAGATGTTCTGGAAACATTAATATTTCTTTTATTTCAGGATTACAAAGTGTCTCTTCACCGTGGCATATCACAAAGGGTAATAGTAATCAACGGGGGAATAAAACACATTTATTTCCTCTAACAAATGTTAAATTTGTAAGTAATGGTGTTAGATCTAATGTACTCCTTAATCAATCCTTTCAAATGCATAAATATTTCGATGTGTTTCAAAGATATATATATATATCTTAAAATCTTTCTCATGAAATGGAACCCTGGAATAATTAACATTTTTACAAATATCCATATTTTGGGAAGATATCAGAGCTATAGGTTTGTAAATTTCCCTTCCTAGATCTGTTTATACTTTCTGTTTCCTTCATTCTTTCCTTTTCCTTCCTCTGATCTTACATCCTCCTTACCCTTTTCATTCTCCTTAGGATGATATGATACAACTTCTTATACTTGTTAGGAACAGTCTGGAAGAACCAAGAAAATTAGAATAACTATTGAAGAAGAATGTCCACATAAAATTAGTGCCAGTTTCTCCCTGTCTTTACATTGCAGAGTCACTATTAAAATGGTAATGTGTCATACACCCTGCTTTATTATACTAAGCACCATAATAAATCCTGACACTTAATAGTATTTTGAAATATAGAGAACATTTCAAATTAGATAACATCAGGTAACCTTTCCTAAGTACTTACTTATGTCTGGTATTGCGTAAATGGTTGAGGACTGTGTCAGCCTTTCATTGCTGTGACAAATACCTGAGGAAAACAGAGGAGGAAAAGTTTATTTTAGCTCACACTTTCAGAGGTTAGGCCATGTTCTGCTGGCTCCAAAGAAGAAAAGGCACGGTGGAAGGGAAGGGCCGTGGAAAGCTTCTCACCTGGTGGTAGCCACAAAGCAGAGAGGTAAGGAAGGGGCCAGGGACAGAGATATTCCTGAGGGCCTCCGTCTTCCAACCATGCCCACAGCCTCCAGTTTCCACCACCTCCAGTAGCCATTCAGCTATCAGTTGATGACTTCACTGACGAGGTGAGAGCCCTTGTGGTTGGCTCATTTCCTCAAAGACCCGCCTCTGAAATTTGCTGCATCAGGGGCCAAGCCTTCAACATGGTAGTGGTTTTAGGGTTGGGGGCAAAGCGGAGAGAGGGAGACACCCAAAGAGTTGCTATTGCAGTGACGAGGGCCTGAATTAAGATCCTGGCAGTGGGGGTGGAAGAATGGGTAAGAAGACCTGAGTGAGTCTATTTAGAAAAAAATGCACTTTATACTTCTAATTGTAGAAACTGAATCAAGGAGGAAAATAATTCTTACATGTTTGCCCTGGGTCAGTTGTAAGGAATTGGACACTGGAATATTTGTAGAAGAACAAACAAGTTAAAGCAACTGTGCTTAACATTCTAAGAGAACTTTAAATTCCTCAGAAGGTGTTGTTGGAGATAACAGTTTATATTTTAGCAGAGTCAATGGTGGTGGTGGTATGTATGACACATGGAGGGGAAAAAAGAGATAAAAGCAGGGATGAGAGAGTATGCAATTGATAAGATATTGATGAAACCATTAGAAATTATATACAGAGTTAAAGGGGAAGAGAAGATATGAGCTTAAACAGAGCGCCCAGGAATTCCAATATTTAAACCTCCTGGAGAAGAACAGAAAACTGATTAAAAAACACACAAACAAAAAGCAGAGAAGCAGTTGGAGAGAAAACAAAAATATTGCTAGAAGCACAAAAGTAGTTTCAAACAAGAGTAGGTGCACTTGTGTAAATCCCAGCAACAACTCAGGAGGCTGAGGCAGGAGGATCACAAGTTCAAACCCAGCCTCAGCAACTTAGCAAGGGCACTAAGCAACTTAGCAAGACCTCTATCTCGAAACAAAAAATAAAAAGGACTGGAGATGTTGCTCAGTGGTTAAGTGCCCTGGGTTCAATCCCTGGTACCAAAGGAAAAAAAAAAAAAAAAAGTAGGTAACTATGTCAAAAACCACAGAGGATATGCAAATTTGTTTCTTTATACTTCTCTTACTTCTGTAATCTTTCCACCCTTATCCTTAATCTTGACAAATAAAAACTATCATACATAACCACCATAATTCCACTTTTATTCTTTCCTGAATATTGTTTATTAGAAAAAAATCTATTTTTAAAGCCATGTGGGATGACAAAACTTCTGTTTCAGAAAGTTGTTTGACTAAAAAAAGTTTGGAAGCTTTAATATAGCCCCAGAGATGTAGAAAAAAGAGGAAAAATCAGGAAGTATGTTGCTTATTAAACTTATGGAATTTTATATTCACATTCCAGATGAAGAGTGAGAGTCCCGGATGAATTACAGATAACCAAATTTAAGAATCTAGGTAAATACTGGGGATATCTGTGTGGCCCAAAACATGGTGTAGGCATTGGATTCAAGAAGTTATATTATTTATTGTTCTACAGAGAAACAGAACCAACTGGGCATACAGAAATCTATAAGAGAAGATTCATTATGGAAATTGGCTCACCCAATTTATGGAGGCCAAGAAGTTCATAAGAACAGGAGAACCAGGAAAGCAAGAGAAAGAATTTCTTCTTTCTCCTCCTTTTTGTCCTGTATTGTTCACAATATTTGACTGTGCCCCACCACACCACATTGGGTATGGCAGATCTTCTTTCTTTGATCTACTGATCCAAATGCTAATCTCTTACAGAAACACACTCAAAAATAATACTTTACCAGCCTCTGGTAGCTCATTCAAGTTAAAACATAAAATTAATCCTCACAGAAGGGAAAGGGAGAAGATAATAAATGGCAACACAGCGTATCCTCCCAGGTAGTATGTCCTCTTTGTTTTCCATTCTAAACCTACTCTGGTAGTGTTTGGTGTTACCCACCAAGTATTCCTGGTCTCTACCTCTTCAGTGTGTAGGAGAGTCGCATGTTTTGCCTCCTCTGGAGGATAAATGCCCCTCCTGAATTTTAGCCAATAAATGGTGAGCAAAAGGACACCAGCCACTTGTAGACCAGCACCTCCTTGCTAATACAAGGTTCTCTAGGGCTCTCTTCCCTGAGACCCTGCAACTCTCCTTATTTGACTTGGTGACTGGATAGGCCACCGGAGTTCCTAAATCATAACAGTGAGTCGAATTCTGCTTCGTTCACAATGGACACTGCTGTAGTTTAAATGTAATTCGTCCCCTCCAAAAACTCAAGTTGAAATTTGATTCCCATCGTGAGGTAGTAAGAGGGCAAGAACTCAATCTGGCTATGATGTTTAGAGGCAGAGCCTTTGGGAAAGTAATTAGGATTAGACATCGTCACCAGTGTGGAATCACCATCATGGAATACCCATGTCTCTGTAAGAAGAGGGAGACAGGCCAGAAGAGACACACAGGAGTGCTTCCTGTCTCTTGCCATGTGACACTGTGTGCCCAGCACAACTCTGACCAGCAAGAAGGCTAATGCAATCAATGCCTAAACCTGAGAACTGAGCTGTGAGCCAAATAAACCTTTTTCCTCTATGATTTACCCAGTCCGTAGCATTGTGTTATTAGTAACAAAAATTGGACAAATATAAACGCATATTATGAGTGAGAATCAAACTTCTGTGGTTCAAAGTCACTAAGACTTGGAAAGTTATCTCAGAATATCCTAGCCTATCCCAACAGAGATGAATTTCCTGGGTGACTTCATAAACCCCCTCTTCTTCAGCTGGCATTCATGTACTGATGAATCAAGTTTCACAACTCCCGTCCTCACTCCTGGAATCCAGATACTTATTTTATCTGTCTTTGGGATTTCATATGCATTTCAATTTGGCTAGTCTAAAATGAACTCATTAGCAGTGACTGCTTTTCTTTCTCTTTCTTTCTTTCTTTCTTTCTTTCTTCCTTCCTTCCTTCCTTCCTTCCTTCCTTCCTTCCTTCCTCCCTTCCTTCTTTCCTTCCTTCCTTCCCTCCTTTTGAGAACCTCTGTCTCTAGTGCTTCTCATGCCTTTTACATGAATTATGTCATTCCTCTTATAAAATAACCCTAAGAACTAGATATTATTTCTATCCCTGGTTTAGACTCTAAATCCCAAGGGGAACAAGAAGTGGTAAAGGAGATGGAGAAAGTACAGTGAGAGAGTTAGAAGGAGAATCTTGAGCACCAAGAGAAGAAAGGAGTGATACTCAATATGGAGTGCTACAGAGAAGTCAAAGGAGGTGGGAGTAAAAGATTGCACTACTTTGCGATTAGGAAGCTACCGGTGACTTTAGGAAAAGCATCCAAACTCCTGTGAGGTATGGCGCATAGGAGATTTCAGAAAGTGGAGAAGGTAAAGATGGAAAACTCAAGGACTTGGAAGGAAGAAGAAAGAAGACAACTTATTAGCTGAAAGAGGGCCCAGGGTTGAAAAGCTTAATTGGGGAAGTTTTGTTTGTTTGCTTGTTTGAATATAGTGTTTTATTGACAAACAAAGTGTGACATGAACACAACTTAAAAATACGTCTACCATAAGTAAATCAAAAATTTAAAATACAAATGTAATCAACACAACATTCCCATGATAACCACTGGTACTGTGACTCAATTAAGCTACTTTTCATTTCATTTACTCTAAGTAGTATGCTCTAAATGTTTGTAAACTAAATTTCTTTCTAGTAATGAAAACAAAACATGTGCATATTAGTGGAGTACCATGTGATGTTTTCATACATGTATGAGCTGAATAACGTGTAAATCCTCTTAAACATATCTGTCTCCTCCAACATTCATCATTTCTTTAAGGTAGAACTTTCAAAATCCTTCCTTCGAACTCTGAAATGTATAGTACCTTATTGTTTTCTATAGTGTTCCCAACTTCTTTCCCCTATCCGTAACTTAGTACTCACTGATCTACCTTTACCCACCCCACCTGCCCCCTACCCTCCCCAGTATCTGGCAACCACTAATTTTCTTTCAACCACTATGAGATCAACTTTTTCACGTTCCACATGTGCATGAGATTGTGCAGCACATGTCTTTTTGTGCCCGGCTTATTTCACTTAACACAATGATCTCCAGTTCCAGCCACGCTGTCACAAATCGTTGGACTTCATTCATTTTCGAGCTGAATAATATTATCTGTGTGTGTAGACTACAATTTCTATATCCATTCATCATAGTAGACACTCAGGTTGTTCCCACTTTTTGGCTCCTGTGAAGCGTGCTACGAGGAACATGGGAGTGGAAGATGTCTCTCTGGCATACTGATTTCATTTCTTCTGGTTGCATAGCCAGTCATGGGATTGTTGGATCATAAGGTAGTTCTGCTTTTGATATTTCCCATCAAAAGTGTACAAGGTTCCCTTTTCTCTGCTTCCTTGCCAGCACTCGTTCTATCTGGTCTTTTTGATAATATCCTTTCTTACTGGGGTGAGATGATAGTTCATTGTCTTTTTGATGGGCATTCCCAGATGATTAGTGATTTTGACCATTTTTTCATATACTTATTGGTCTTTTGCAGGTCTTCTTTCAAAAAACATCTATTTTGGTCCATTGCCCACTTTTTAATTAAGGTTATTGAATTTGTTTGTTCTCTCTCTCTCTCTCTCTCTCTCACACACACACACACACACACATACACATATTCAATTTTTTGAGTTCTTTACATATTCTGGTGTCTCTTTACCCTGTTGATTATTTTCTTGACTGTGTAGAAGCTTTTGATGAAATTTGATGTTTCCATTTTGGGGATTCTCGCTTTTGCTTCCTATGCTTTTGGAAGCCCATTCCAGTGTCCTGAAACAGTTCCCATGATTATCCTAGTAGTCTCATACTTGCAGATCTGACATTTAAGTTTTTAATCCATTTTGAGTTGATTTTGGTAGAGAAATAAGGGTCCAGTTTCCTTCTTCTGCAGGTGGATATCCAATTTCCCCAGCATCATTTATTGGAAACAATATCCTTTCTTCACGGTTTGTTTGTAGTGACTCTGTTGAAAATCACTTGGCAGGAGTTGTATGGAGTCACTTCTAGGCTCTCTATTCTGTTCCATTCCTCCATGTGTCTCTTTTTATACCACTACCACACTGTTTTGATTACTGCATCTTTGAAGAATATTTTGAAGTCCGGGAGGATAATGTCTCCGGCTTTGCTCTTTTTGCTCAAGGTTGCTTTGGCTACTGGGGGATTTTTTGGTTGTTGTTCCATAAAAAATTTCAGTATTTTTTTTTCTAATTCCACAAAGGATTTCATTGGTATTTTGACAGAGATTTTACTGAATCTGTAGATCACTCTGACAATATTGTCTCATCCAATCCATGGTCACAGTTTGTCTTTCCATTTTTGGTGTGTCCTCTTTGATTGCTTTTTAAAGAGACAAATGTTTACAGACTAAGAGGAGAATGTAAACATAAATGAAAAAAATTAGAGTCTATTTAAGACTATTTGACAGAACAGTCTCTAGCAAAAACTAGACAGAAATGGAACTATGTGGCCAGATGTAGAATTTAGAACTAGGCAGGAAGAAGAATTTCTATTCTTCCGAAGTTAGCTTAGAAAAGGGGGAGTACAGATAATTTTGGAGGAGTCATGATTTTAAAAAGTTCATGTCTGATATTCTCAAGAAACCTTATTAATATACCAGGGCCATCTGCTGAGAATTCTAAGAGGACAAAGCAGAGGGTACACTTAAAATATTTATTTAAACTTACAAAAATAATGAGGTTAAAAAATTAAATATTAAAGATGGAAATTGGAAAACACTTTTTTAGAAAATAATAAATTCCATAATGAGTAAAGAGCGAGTACTTATTCTTGGCCCTAGTCACCTTCTGTTTAATCTTTCATGAAGCTATATATAGCAAGTTGATGGTTGCTTACAAGGACTCTGAGATGCTATAATCAATAGCTTTAATTTCCTCTAGGAATAAGCCTATTTTTTTTTCTTTTACTTTGTTTCCTACATGGTTTGTCCCCTCAGTCACTGTCCACAAGACTCTGAGAAGTTGCAGGAAGATGTAGGTGCAGACTCAAGGCCCAGTTTCTTTTCCAACATTGTGGAAAGAGACTGTCCATCATGGGAAAGGGACTTATGCTCCCCTTTGCCACTTGGACAGAGCCTGAGGAAAGAGACCTATGAGGAGGATCCATAGTGCATGGAATAAGCTTCTTATTAAAGCAACTTACTTGTCCCTAATGTGTGATTTAAGTGACTTCTTATATTGGGAAGTAGACCAGTCAAATTGAATGATTACAAAACAGGGTATTGGCAATACCACACCTCTCTGAGTTCAACCATCTGCTAGTCATCTCCTGAAAATTGCCTCACTTCTCCTTCTTTGTAATCATTCACTTGTCCACTCCAGTTTTACACTCAGTCACCTCCTTCTATTTCACCTTCTCACCCATGACTACCCTGACCCTTGAAAAGAAAGAAGACCCAAGAGAGCAAAGCATTTTGTATAAATTCCCAACAACTAGAACCTTGGTCTCTGCTAATGAAGAACATGCCCTCCTAACTGTGACTACCTCCTCCATGGTCCAGAGTGGTTGGTGATTGTGGGACCTTCTGGTGCAAGACTGGAACAGGCGTCCCCGAGGCTCCCAATGGACTGTAAGCAAGTGTGTGTTTTATGTGTGTGTGACTGTGAGTGACCTGTGGTGTCTGTGTATATATATGTGGCATGTGCAGGAGGTATGCATTGATGTGATACTGCTGCCATCAGTACATCCTACAAGGTAGTGTTCCCAGTTCATGGAAGTTTTTTCCTTGGGCAATAATTCAGGGAACCTCACTCCTGCCATCCTGTATTTCTGCTTTCCCACAGTTCAGCCAGAAATGATACACATCACTTCCTTTCCCATTTCCTGGGTACTGATCATATGACCCCATCTTGAACCAGGTGAAGCTGGTAACAGTGACCCTACGGTGAGGCACCATTTTCCCCATCAACAACTTGGAAGGGCAAGCATCAGCATTTAAGGACAGTCATCCATCTCTGCCACAGCCTGTCTCTCTGATGCACCTTCCTCCCACATACAAAATACACTCATTACCAGCCCAGGGATGTCAATCTCAGGTCCTGCCCAGTGGCTATGCCTGGGACAAAATCCAGGATATCCTGCTCGTGTGCAGTGTTTCCAGTAAGGACAGATATGCCTCCTCCAAGGCCAGTGGTCTATGCAGTCCTATTAAAATTTCATTTGTAGAAAGGGAAGAATGGGAGCTTCTTAGCAACCCTGGTCCACAGCAATAAGAAATCCTTACAGGGGACAAGAATAAAGACCCCTCACCACAGCAGTGGGAACCATGCCTTGCTTTGACTCCGCTTCTGCTTACTCCAGGCAACTCCTTCATCCACAGCTCTCCATGGCCCCTCGTTCTGTTTCCCAGGAACTTCTTGTCTAATATCTTCTATGGCCACATTTGAACTGAGCCTTGGGAAATGTGCCTTCCCGAAGGAGTACACAGTTCTTCAATTCATTCCTGCTGCTACAATTTGGAAACCTTTGGGCTGACTTATAATCAGGAGTTTAAAATACTGGAATATGTTAACTTTGCCTACATGATTCCCTCTAAAACTTAGTGTAGCTGGGTGTGGTGGTGCATGCCTGAAATTCAAGTGACAGGGGAGGCTGAGGCAAGAGGATCACAAGTTCAAGGCCAGCCTTGACAACTTAGTGAGACCCTGTCTCAAAAGAAAAAGTAAAAAGGAGTGGTAGCTCAGTAGTAGAGCACTCCGGGTTCAATTCCTAGTACCGCAAACAACTTCCTTGGACTTCTGATCCACACTATTAAGCACAGCCTAATTTCTTGGCATTTACACCCCCGTGACTCTTTTTAGTCTTTACAAAAGTTCCTTTGAGGCCAGCCGTCTAAAATTTAGACATGAGCGTGACAGAAGCATCCTTAATATGCTCTTTGAAGCGGGAGTAAAGTTCCAATTTAACTGAAAATCCCCAGTGGGTTTTTGTTATTCAATTCCATTGCCATTCTCATTACTTATCATCTGGAGTCCAAAGTCAATGATTTTTTTCCCAATCCTGAAAGACCCCAAATTGGAGGACTCAAGTCTCTTCTCCCTTATTTCTGTTGGAGCCTCTAGCCAAGTTCTTGTCTACACTTGCTTAAGCTTTGAAACTTCTGCTCAGAGAATTCAACTCTTGCTCCAGTATACACCTCCGCTCTGACCCAGCACTGCAGTGGATCTCTGCAGACACACTGCCTCCGCCTTTTCCCTGCGTGTTTATGTGTGTGTGTGTGCATGCACACTCGTGTGTGTGAGAGAGAGGCCTCCCCATGCCTTCTCCTTACAAAGATAGATAGAGCCCACCCAGATAATGCAGTATAATCTTCCCATCTCAAGATCCTGGACTTAAACACATCTGTAACCTTTCTTCAAATCAGGTAACATTTACAGGTCCCAGAAAGTAAGACCTGAGATTTGGGGAGCTGTTATTCATCCTCTTGGCATTAGGGTAGCAGGTCATTTGTCATATCTTATAAGAGAGCATGGCGGGTGTATAAGTGTGTATGCATAAAAGGAATATTGTGGAATATATATTCTTTGGGCTAGGTAGGAGATAACTGTCTTTGTGGTTTGTGGAGAAGTATGTACCTTTGTTGTGTGTATGTTGTGTGTGATATGTGTGTCTGGGCATGTGATGTGAATATATCTGATGGCATGCAATGTGTGCTAGTGTATGTTTGTAGTGTAATTCAGTGTTACATGGAAGGACATACATCAGTATTGTGCGTATGTCTGTGATGTGACTTGGGTATGTGTATTATAATTATTCACTTAAGTGATGTGTGCATTTGTGATGTTGTGTGGTGTGTGAGGGTGTATGCACATGTGTGAGTTGTGAGGTTATGAGTGTTTTGTGTGTTTGTGGTACTGTGGTTCTATGTTCAGGTAATGTGTTTGCAAGATGTGTGCATGGTACGTGTTTATATATGTATCGTGTGTGTGGTGTGGTGTGTACTTATACACACGTGTATATGTGCTCTGTGTGTGTGTGCAAGATTCCTTGAAGCATCAGCTTAGCATTTCTTTCACTCCCATCATGACTAATACTTGATCAAAAATCTTGTAAAATCCAGATTTAGCAACAGCCAAAACTCACAACTTAAAAAAAAACTGAAAAGAGGAACATGGTTTCCAACTATGGAGATCCTAGCCCCAGAATCTTTGTAAGTTAAACACTTTCCTATTTTCTTCTGTTGCAGAGGGCTCCTTCTGGTCCCCATGCCCTGGTCCCTCCTCAGGGCTTTAAGGAATTTTTCAGACATAATTTCTCTCACTGGTCTGTCTCTCCCCAAGAACTCTGGGTGAGAGGAGTTTTCAGGGCCCAACTCTGAACTGTGTCCTTGCATGCAACAGACAATGTCATTCCAACCCTGTGAGTGGCTGATTAAGAAGGCGGGAAAAGCAAAGGGGTGGGTTGGGGCTCGGAGAGGCAAGGAACAGGAACACCTGCTCTTCGCTCTGTTGTCTCTACTTTGGCAAAGCGAACAAAAGCCCCAGATTTTCATATACATGAGGTTGCCTTTGTTGTAATATCTTGTCAAATAAATTGAGTCTTTAATGTGCAGTAGATTTCCCACCCCCTCCCAAACTTTCACCATCAAGAAAGTATCAAAGGAGTGCACACACTCAATTTCACGAACCAATAAACACAGCTTCTGCATTAATTACCATTTTCAGTTCCTTGGAAAAGAGTGACAAGAGTTATCAGGAAGATGTTCATTATTGCTGGTCTTTATCTGATAGAAATGAATTTCTTGCTAGTCATGAACTGAAGGTTCCCAAATGAAAACAAGCTATCACTTGAGGGGCTAGGACTGGCTGCACCCAGAAAATTCCTCAAACATTTTATTAGTAACACTGGGCAACAGGTAAAGCTTCTCCTTCATGCAGCCTTCTCTCATGAGCCACCTGACTCAGTACGATGGTATTTTAGGGTTCCTCCCTTGATGATCAATTCAAGTTTCTGTTGGTCACAACCACAGTATGTGATCCTATGCCCCTTTGGCCTTCATCCCAAACAGGATGGGTCAGTCTCCTATGCTAATAATGATGAGGCCAGGGAACTCATGTTCACTGGAGCTGAGTTGAGTTCATGGCAATAGTCTAATTCTGCTGCTAAGACTCCCTGGCTACAGTAGGATCTGTCCTTCCAAATTCCAGGCTGGTCAACTTTTCCTTTAATACTACCAGCTACCCAAATATACTTCCAGTGAAATTTTTTTTTTTTTTTTTTTTTTTAGGCTAGGAAGGATTGGTTTCTGTTTCTTGCAACCTAAAGAAATGAAATTAGTATTTCCTTTGGGAGGGAGTTTAATCACCAGGTTAATTATATTTTTAGCATATTGCTGAAAGTAAACTCTAAATCCTCCTGGAGAAAAGTCTCAGGGTTTTCAGTAGATAGGTTACCTTCCATACTTTCTCCTCACTTCCCCCAGATTCTCAAAACAAATTCAGGAGACTTAGAAGTTATCACACCCTACCCAGGGACCAGACTCTTTTCATACCAAAGTGCAGTTGCAGTTGGGGAATCCCAGCAGAATATCAAACAGGAAGTAGACAACAGGGTGGGAGAGACTCCTATACAAGTCCCCAGAAACTTTCCCGACTCCTCCTCAGGCAACTTTGTAGAAAATTCCCCTAGGACCCAAGAAGGTGACTTTCCAGCAAGTTCTACAACCTTGTGCTGCAGTGACTTCTGTGCCATCTAGGGAGACACAGCTCTGGAGGGTCCTTTACAATGTGGTCTGGGGCTTAGCTCTGGAGGGGTCCTTTCTTCGGCTGCTCTTTGAAGAGTTATTCCTGTATTCTTTAGAGTTATCTTCATTTCCTAATAGCCAATCCCTCAGTATATCAAACCCCTGTTAGAATTTATCATTTTTATACTAAATTTCTTTAAAAATTCCTTTTAGATTAAAATTCTTTTAAAATTCTCTCCCAGGTGCACCCTGACTGATTGATTTTAAAGAATTAGTACCCCAATTCTGTCTGACCCCAAAACCCAGACCTGAAGCATCCCAGAAACATTCAGTAGTTTAATAGGGCAATTGCAGGTGATGCCTTTAGGTTTAAGGTCTTCCTAACCACTACTACTTTGTGTGATCTATAGATGCACGCCAATTGCAAACTGTTCTTGCAGAAGATTTCCTGCCTCTCCCAAACTTTCACCATCAAGAATAATCCAGGACAGAAGAGATATTGGAGTTATCTTCAGCTGGAGAAAATCTCAGCATTCTTGCATGTGTGCAACAAGATAAGGACAAAAATTGAAACAATACTGCTGTGATCTGGCTGTGGTTGGTCCCCCAGAGGTTCATATGCTAGAGGCTTGGTCTCTAGTGTGGTGATGTTGAGAGGTGGTAGAAACTTTCAGAAGTGAGGTCTTGATGAAGGCGATCAAGTCATTACCATCCTTGTTCAGTGTAGCGAATATAGTTATTAATACTGCATTGTACATTTCAAAATTGCTAAGAGTAAATCTTAAATTGTTCTTACTCTGAACAATTTAAGGTGATGGATTGATGGAGATGATAATGTGGATAATTTAATTATTCTGCATTGTACTCATAAAGCATAACATTACTTTGCACTCATATACAAATGTATATTGTCAGGTTACAACAAAATTTTAAAGGAAGAATTTAACATTACTACATTCAAGTCCATTTTCCACCTTTATTGTATTTTTCAAAAATACAGGTTCACAAAAGACTGACAATCAAAAAAAGGAAGACAAAAGAAATCACTAGTTCCTTTTAGTCATAGTTTAGTTCCTTTAGTCATAGTTTTCAAAACCTTAGACTCAAGGTTAAGAGTAAATGAAATTCTGCAGTTTTTCATACTCTTGAATCAAAAATTGAAACCCTACTATAAGGGAAGGGATAAGAAGAGATCACAACTGGTATAATATTCCCAAGACATAAAAGTGTAATCATGCACATGTAAGATTCATGATTTTTGCCTGCTTTTTAAAGGTATGTAGATCTATAGAGGCTTTAAAGAAACATTTTTTGACATCACATCTAACCATATTAATGTAAGCATTGATGTATTTCCTGACATCTATTCAATAATCTCTTAGGGAAACTTCAGAAAAGCAGTCTATATATTTTTTTTAAAAAACAAGCAGTTATATTTAGATGTAATTATTTTATGCTAGAGAAGGTCTAGTATCTAAGTATATTCAAAATATGATGATGTGACTATATATCCTTAGTTGCCAATATATTTCCTTTTTTGGTTCAGTCTTAAACTTAGATTTTAACACATTAACTGATTATCTTTTATTTACTGAATGAAAACTATGTGCATAGACCTGAGAAGTCTTTGTGGACAATACAGAAATAACATGGGATAGCCTTATATTGTCCATAATTTCATTCAGTCTCAAGGCTATTAATGCAAAAGGAACATGGAATAAATTCTGTTTAAACTACAAATATTCCAGAAAGTCAGAAAACAGAGTTCTATAAGATCTGAAATGATCAAGTTATGCAAAAGGAGGTTTTGGGTTAGTCCCCAACCATCCATATGACTAAGATAACCTGATTTGAGAAATAGCAACAGTAACACAAAGTCACTGAGATCTAGAAACACCACAAACTAGGAAAATGCCTCAAAATATACCTTGAGGCAACTCCTGCATAGGGTAGTTTTGAAAATGAATGCTGGAAGTCCACTGCTCACCACCCATAGCACACAAACCCCATCTTCTCTTAGATTCTAAAGGACAGCACCTTGAAAAGGACAATGACTATTCTAGATTGCTTCCTTGAAAAATGCAAAGTAGGCTGGCATCTTGGGCACTCGTACCTTTTTCTTTGACTGCTTCTCCTTGACTCTTAAGTAGAGGCACAATTATTGAAGAAGGAAGGAAAAGATTTTGGGGATGCAGTAGAATAAATCTATTGGCAACTCTATCTCTTGCAAACATATTTCACTGAATAGAATCCCTCAGCAAAAGACCAGAACTACCAATATAATGACAACTTCCCATTTTAAACATGCTATAAAAAGTTTTTTTTACACGTTGTGTACCTTCATGTCTTCTCAGTCAAAAGGTACTAAGTATGCTACTTTTGGGGGTGGGGGAAGAATCCAGGAACACTGGGGTCTATGCCCCTAGACACAACAGAATACACTCAGTGGTGTTTTATTTTCTTTTGTTTTTTTATGCTTGCAATTTAGAATATTTTGCCACTTTTCTTGCTGGCAGTCTCTATTTTCTTCTTATTTTATATTTGGAGCCTTTGCCTTTACAACCATACATCTCTGCTCTCTGCTATTTACTCCTTTTGTACTGATACAAATCCACAAAATAAATCAGCGAATGTGTTAGAATTATGAGCAGACTAAGGGAAAAGAGGCTTTGAATGAAAATACCAATTGCTCATCACAAACTTCAAGTCTTGGACATGTATTTCTGAGCTTGACTTTTATTTTAAAAGCATGTTAAAATTTTTGATAACTTATCATAGAAAGTTGAAAAGAAAGAAAATCCAAACAAGCGCAATGTCATTTGATTACTAATAATTTGATTTCTGTATCTTAAAGAAGCTGAGGTTGTCAGACAGGTTGACTTCAGACAGTGTGCTGTCATCTGGTGTCTGTCACTGCTCACATAAGACAGACCTTAAGAAGAAGTGCTCTGACTCCTAGGCAATGTGACTTCTAATTACTGCCACCTCAGTTGACATCTTCCCCACAGATTCAACCCCACTCATCAGTCAGCCTCTCCTGACCTCAGAGAATCCAAGGTTACAAGGATCATCCTAGGCAGAGAGATGCACCCTTTCAACCTGAGGTCAAATTTGCTGTCCTTCAAATGCTGGTCATTTTCAAAACCACCATCACCCTTGTTTTAGATCAATGTATTTATATCCTATGTAAAGAAATGTAACTTTCAATCTAGCAAACCCATAAGATTACAGTCGCTTTTTAGTGAGTGATTTCAGTGAAGCAAAAATATTAAAAAGAAATGTCCAGCTTTTTTGTAAATTAAGAGAAAATGTAGCACTTGATGGTATATGATAAGCTTGGGGAGAAGCATCCTGCTGATCTGTTACAGTTGTGTGCTGAAAAGATACAGGATACAAGGTGAGAAAATCATAGCGTTCCTTGGAAACAGACCATAGTGAGCAAAGAGCACTGATTAAAGACAATTGTGGTGAATAAAGTCAATTTATTCCTCTATGGTCCCGTCTTGTCATCTTAAATGAGAGCAAGCTGTGTGCTCCTGAGATATTTAACCGTCAGCCATAAAGTTTCTGTTTAAACTCTCAGACATATAACTCTTAGCCACAAAGCATAGAAGGATCACAAAGCCCATAAAACTTTTGATTTATGAAATAAAATTTATTTCCATAATTTGTAAAAGAACACTCTCAGCCTTATCCCCATGATACTTTTTATGTGGACATGATTCATTCCCTTCTGTTATTGGATAACCTTACACCTTTGTGTCTAGCTTTTTCCTTGAAGATCCGTGTAGTAAAATGTGTCTGCAGAATCTAATCCACTTGCACAACTAGAAGCTCACTTTCTCCCACATTCTTAAATGCTGATCTGAAAACTCCTAAATACTGGTCTGCAGAACCCTGAGTAAAACAAGGAAATATTCATTCAAAAAGAAATGTTCATTTGACAAATTATTACTAAGCACCATTAATATGCCAGGTCAGCCCCTTTCAAACACAAATGTATTTAACTTTGAAGACTAATTTATTCTGATATTATCTTCTTCCTACTGTTGGGGGCATTAAAAATGGTGACACAAAGTGAAAACTGGTTCTTGTTAACATCCTTACTTGGCAAAGTAAAATCTTGGCAGCCTGACACTGGTCCACAAAATTTTCTCAATTTTGCTGCTCCATAAAATCCCACACAGTCACACCACTAATCTTGCTCCTTCTCCAGATGATTTGTTCCTCACTATAGATCCAGCACCTAAAAACCTGGCTTGCAACTTATGCTTATTCAATAAAAGATTACTGGATGGATGGATAGATGAGTTCATATCTCTAAACCAGTTTAGAAAATCAAGTGGGATTCAACCAGGAAACCTAGATGATGTGCCAGTTTTGCTTGAATGGAACATTCCAATAATTAATAATAATAATAAACAATAATACTGTTCTCATTATTGTTAGCTATACCGTCATAGTCCTAAGCACTCTGAATATGTTAACTTATTTGAACTTCAAGATTAATCTCTAAAGAAAACTGTTTTGTAATCTCATTTTCGAAAGTGGCAACTGAGTCCCAGAGAACAATTAGAAATGTTCTTCGATGGAGGCATCATTTTTTTTTTAAGACATTGCAAGACCTCTTTTTTGAGGAGAACAATAAGAAAATAAATCAGAAAGGAGTGACATCAAACAAAGTTTATGTTTGTTTTCAAATTTTAGGCTGCTGAATTTTTCTAGGCAATGCTTCAGTGTCCGTTCCGCCCTCTGTAGGCCTAGCTCTGTGTTCAACTCACAGTAGGCACTCAAAACCATTTGTGGCTTCAATGAAATTATACTGGAGTTGCTAAGATCAGACTCTCACAGGTGCATACTGCCAGCCCACACAACTGAAGTAATTGAGCGCGGGGTTAAGCAGGGGGACAATTCCTGACATTGAAGAGCGTCTTGAGGGCTGAAAGTAAATAGGCATAGAAATCATCGGAGGCTCTGAAGACTCAATCAATTATGTCAGGAAAACCAGGGAAATGCACCACCTCCGTCGAAGCATTGAGCAAAATCCTCATTAGGCAGTGCTTTCTTGGTGCACTGAAAGCACAATATTAGCAGTACTTACCCAGTGGCTGTTCAAAGTTCTGTAAATTATTGCCATGACAACTACATCTTCAGCAATAAAATTATGAAACCACAATTTTCCTGGCAGACAAAAGAAGCCTTACCAGCTACCCAGAATGAGTTTAATATTTACCCCTCAGCAGTCACCGCAAACAAGTCACCTGTCTAGAGATGCAGGTATTCCCCACCTTGAAATGGGGTGCACCAGAAGCCTATGGGAAGTGCTTGAATTTCAAAAGGAATTTTCACCATGAGCAAAAATATAAATGATGTTGGAGTTCCATACTGACCCACAGATGCCTAAGTAACCTACATAATAGCTCAAATGTGCTACATTTGGTGGTGGTGGGAGAATTACTGTGCCTAGATTCAAAATCAAGCAATGGAAGTGAGAAATGTCCCCTAAAAAAGAAACTCTGGGTAGTGTGCTAACTTCCGGGACAACCACACTGCTTCACTGCTTGGTTACCTGGTTTTGCTCTGCTAAAGAGCTTCCATCTCCTGGTCACCTGCTGTGTAACACTCTGTTCTGCATCACATACTTTTTCTCTTTCCCAACCTTTTTTGGGGTTCCTCTGAGCCCAGGATCTCTGGACATGCTGCTTCTTCTGTTTAGAAAACCCCTCTCCTAGTATACAGCCACACCACCCTGAACGAGCCCGATCTCTGAAAACCCCCCTCCTCCATGCAGATTCCCCGCTGCCTGGAGCTACCCCTGTTCATGGTCACATCCCAGCAAGGGCCATCCAGAGAAGGCCCAGCCCTCCTCATCAAGCAGCACAGCAACCTGGACTGGCCATTTATCTCAGCCATAGTTATTAGTAGTATTGTGATTGTCAGTGTACAAATGCTCAACTAGACATTTCTGAAACAATATCCCCAAAGCACTGCATAGTCTGAGAATCATGTGAATGTTACCTCCAGAAACAAACCCATTGTAGTTTGAAAATACTGCGCATGTAAAATACATTTAGTCCACGTAGGCTACTGATCGCCATAGCTTAGTGACATAGCTCTTTATAAAGACTGGTTGTTTCCTCCTCCTTATCACAGGGCTGAACAGAAGCTGTGGATCACTGCCACTGCCCAGAGCCACCCAGCGCCGAGAAAGAGGCTCATGTGCATATTGCTAGCCCAGAAAAAGATCAAAATTCACAGTACAGTTTCTACTGAATGCACCTCACTTTTGTACCTACGTACAGTCAAAAAGTCCTAAGTCAACCCACCACAATTCAGGGGTCATTGGCATCTCTTTAATCCTGTCTCCCCAGTAGGACTACAAGTTCTGTAATGTCAGGGTCCCTGCTTGTCCTTGTCACTTCTATGTTTCCATTACCTACCAACGCCTGTGTTCCATATTTAGTGTATAAATGCATTCTAAACTGATCTTCTGTTTTTCTTGATAAAAACGTAACATTCTCATGATTCTGAAGCCATGCAGTGGTTTGGGGATGTTGTCTCAGAAATACAACAGAGGAAGAGAAAGGGGATTTTCCTAAGATGCCTGAAGAAGGAGGTTAGATTTTCCACAGTAGAATAAATGTTGGAAGAAAAGAGTCAAGACAAATGGGCAAAGGCATTGTCTACATGCTCTCATTTCCAGGGGTGACGGAATTGGTGGGGAAGCAGCATTGCATCATGCAGTTCCTTGATGTGCCAGGAGGGCATGTCATGTGGATACGTAGGGTTGGCAGAGGAAGGACGGGGAGAATAAAGGTGAAGCATAGCCTGCAATTCATTTGTTTAGTACAAACACAATTTAGGCATTTGTAACTCAGGAAATGTGGTTTGGGGGAAGTATTACTTAAACTTGATAAAATCTGTTTAGCTTTTTTTTTTTTTAATCGATGTAGCTTAGCTTATTTTATCTTTTCCTCATTCACATAATTTTTTGTTTTTTTGTTTTTTTGTTTTTTTATTGAATCCTGCTGTATACCAAGTCCTGAGTTAAGTCCCAAAGATACAAGATTATCAAGGCAAGTACTTTTATAAAACTCATAAAGAAGAACAGGACAAATAACCATGAGACAATGTCAATCCTGTGCCCAAACTGATCCAAATTAATAAACCACTGCAGTGGCTTGTCAAAGGGAAAGAGGAAATGGGGTGCTGCAGAAGAGGCTTCAAGCTGAGACTTCTTCAGGTGAAAGGAATTTGTCTCTCCAGTAAGGAAGGAAGAGGAGAAGGAAGAGGGAAGAGCACACGCTAGGCGAGAGCGGGGGCCTGATTGAGGAAGAGGAGAGCTTCTCTGGGGCTAAAATAGAGAATGCAGATCTTGAAGGAGCAGCATGGGGCCCAGAAAAGGAGGCAAACTAGACCCTGAGGAGTCTTTCAAGTCGTGATTTTAAAATGCCTCACAGATTCATGATTCTCAAGAATCCTAAGAAACACAGTTTCTTTTAAAGAAAAGCTTATCTCAAAGTCCAGCACAGGAAGGACAAAAGGACATAGCTTTCCAGGGGGCCACCAGAACCCCCGGCTATGACCTCTGCACACTGCCTAAGGAGCTCCTTTGAGCTCCAAGACCTTTGGAAACAAAATCTGGGGCTAGTGCAGAGCTGTTTAGGCAGAGCAGGGGCCCAATACATAGATCTGTGAGTCATAGGAACAACTGAGGCTTTCATCTGTTACTTTAATTTTTGCTTTCGGCAGTGTTGGCAAATGAACAGCACAGCAAGGGGCAGCCGTGCCGATTAGCAGGCCGGGGTGGCAGGATAACAGATGGAAGTATTCTTCTTGCTGTGGTGTCAGAATATTTTCCATTCCCTCCCTCACGCTCCCAAACACACTCTTTTGGTTTCCCAGGATTCAGGAACGAAATATGAAGTTATGCCAGTCCCTCCTTATCCATGGTTTCATTTTCTCTGGTTTCCGTTACCCACGGTCAACCACAGGTCAAACATATTAAATAAAAATTTCCAGAAATAAATAATTTGTGAGTTTTCAGTTGCACACTGTTCTGAGTGGCGTGATGAAATCCTGCAGTATCCTGGACAGTCCTGCCCCAGATGTGACTCCCCTTGTGCTCTGGCATATGTGTTTCATGTGCTGATCACCCAGAGCAACCATCCAGGATACCTTATAATCGAGGTGGTATTGCAGGACTTGTGTTCAGGTAAACCTTATTTAACCTAATAATGACCCCAGAGCTTAAAGTAAAGATACAAAAAAGGCGCCAGCCTACAAAACATGGAAGAACAGCTTAACTCTGATACTGTGTGGCAAAGCTGCAGGGAATACAGGAAAAAGCAACATCTGTGATTCAGGACTATTCACTTGCAGGCACCCACTGGGAGCCCTGGGAAGTATGGCCTGCAGATGAAGGGACACTACTGGGGTCTCCGAGCACACCTGTTCAGCCAAAGTGTAAACCAGAACTGGCTCTTGGTGAGACAGAAGAAGTTCAAAGTGGGAGGATAAAAAGCCCTCCCCAAACCATAGGGAAGCATAAGATCAGAGGCAGAAACAGACCACAGGCTTCATAGGTCTAAAGATTAAACAATTTAAGGGTCTTTAAAAAAAAAGAAAAAGAAAAATCCAAAGTTGTGAATGCACAACTAGGGAAGAAAATTAATTTAGAAGGAGAAAAGGTACCATAACAAATGATAAATTTTAAAGGTATTTAAAAATAGAAAATATTATAAATCCATAAAATAACAGTATTTTTATTTATGAACTACCCTGCACACCAATATCATGTGGATTTCACTTTTTATTTTCAGTTGGATATTCATTATCAACTGTCTAGATATGACAATTTTGTATTTTCTATAGAAATGTAGATAAATCAGTGCTTCTTCCACAATGGTCAATGGAATTCTGATATATAATTGTCTAGGTATTATTGAAAGTTTAGAAAGGTTTCCTTCAGTTTTACAATTCCTTCTGGTAAAATTATGTTAAATTTTCAAACTCTCAAATTCATAAGAAACCCTCTATCAATTTTCTTTTATATATGAGCTTAAAATTGCAGGTCGTTTCTTTATTACAATCAGTTTTAAATATACATTCAACTGATGACACCCATTGACCAGGTTGTCAATGATGTCTTCATTATAATGAACATGCATTTATAATATGATCGCCAAAGTCACTATTTTTTATCAAAATGGCAAGAAATTTAAGTCTTTTTCAAAGTGTTCATGAATCACTTATTTTCATTAATTGGATTATTAAACAATCCAAGGATATTCATTACTTCTCTTTATCACTTTCATACAGAAAGAATTTTTGACTCACAAAATAATTAAAAGTAATTCATGGGGTTTGTGAGAACAGCAGCACACAATGACCAACTAATCACATTCAGTGTAGATACTACAATAAAGTAACAATATTTTGTGTCTATTTACTTACTTAATTTAACACTTTTTCTTTACATTATTTAATTCTGATAGTTTAGAATAATTAAATTATTCCAAACTGACTTTTCATTTTGACATTTTTCTTAGTGCACATACAAAAGTTAATCAAATGTCATACTTATTTGTTAATTCTCAGGATTTCAATAATTGTCATTATTTAAAGAACATCATTTTTCACTGGGCCCTCTGAATGGCAAATCTCTTACACCTAAAGATTTGACAGGCACAACTGCTCTTTTAAATGCTTAAAAGCAATCCCAAATATCAGTAATAAAACCGGTTTCTCTTCTCTGCGGTCCAAGGTATTCATCTAAGTACATTTGTATTGATAGATGTGTGATTCCATGCCTTCGTATCTGTGGGGTACCCCTGGCTTTTAAGCAGTTATGTCTACTTATTAGAGCACTTAATAATTATACAGCATAAGTGACGTCTTATCTTGGACTCACTAGTTGGGTCTCATAGTAGTTTGAACATTGTTTATTGTTGTTAGTGTTGCTGCTGCTGTTCATAATACCAACTTAAAGACTTGATTTTGTTGTTCATTTTATGTTGTTAATTTCTCTGTAAATATTACTTACGTAATTTGGAGGGACAGCCTTTATTAAGCAGTGCTGACAGAAATTTATCAGGACAAACAGGGTAATCATCAAAGTCAGTTAATTTCTCAATAAAGCTGTTGTTTCAATTTCTACACACACAGCTGTCCTACAAATTGTGTTTTTCTTTACTATTTCCTTTCTCTTTCTATCTTCTCTTTCTGCCTTGGGAAACTATTAACTTCTTTATCTTTTCTGTTGATATTCTTATTATCGGTTCATGTTTTCATTTTTTCTTGTCTTTCTTTCATGGTTATCCTTTGGTTTTGTGTTTTGTTTTTAGGTGCTGGAGATGGAACTCAGGGCCTCAGGCAGGCTAGGCAAGCACTTTACCACTGAGCTACATCCCCAGACCTGGTTATTTTCTTTTTATAATTACAAATTTTAAGACCAGCTTCTGGCTCTAGATTTTTCCCACTTCATTTCACCTCTAGTACCCATATATTTCCAGTGCCCTAGGAAATGTTCACATCACTATCTACCTTTGTTTCCACACCATTGTTTAAAATGCTGAATGAGTTGAGGGAGGATTCTTAGAAACTACTCCTATTCTCAGACAGCTGGCAATAATATATTCATACTCAGAAGGCTCTGATCATGACCACCACAAACTAATAGTTCCCCAATTCAACTTCCATTTGGCATGATTTCCAAAACGCTTGCAAATACTCTCAAGTTACCTGACATGATAAGAAATCAGAATGAAAACAGTGGTCTTCAATCAATCATGGATGAAATATTTCACTCTGAAGAGTCATATAAAAGTACAACCAGGTGAACACATTGTGTGAACTTTTCAATGATCTGAAAAGGGTCCTTTGCAAGCAAGGGGACTTGTGTCAGTTTTATTAGCCTTATAGTGAATCCACTTCTGGTCAAAGGAATGTGAAAAAAATCAATTTCAGAAAGCAAAGGGAACATGTCATGCCCAGCAAGCACCTCAGAGGAGAACAGCTAACAGGAGTACCTAAGCAGGCTAAGACCTGGACATCAGAATATCCCCTCTCCCCATGAGACATAGAGGCCATGTAGACACTGACTTTAAAAGACTTCAAAAACTTGGACAGTTATCATCTTATGAAAAACTCCAGAGACTATCTTGAAATCACGTTTTTGTCATTGCTATTACTGTTTCCTAATGAACTAGAGGCTTCCTCTTCCCCAGAAGTGACCAGTTTATCACTAATCTGGTAAGAGGGGTATTCAGGGTAGACTATTGGACATTAAAGAAATTCAATGTATCTTGCCTGCCAGTTTTAAGTCCATGGTTGCAAACCATGTGCACTATAATCTCAATATTCTCTGAGTTCTGTTATTTCCAAATACCACCTCAATAAGCATATCATTATAAACAAAGACATGACACTAGCTAATGAAAATATTAAGGGCATTATTTTCGTTGGGACTGATTTCGAAGGATAGTCCATGACACCCCAGTGGTATTTATTCATCTTTTCCTTTCCATCAACAGTAAAGAGTGACTTGCTTCCAGCTCTGTAGTTCCTTCTTGTGTCCCTCATTGTTTAGGCGAAACAGGCTGGAAACACTTTATTGAAAAAGCACGGTTGTACTGCTTTGCACTTGGGTTTTTCCAAGCCCTTCTGCGGCAGAGTAATCAGAGACCCATGATTGATCTCGTACCTCCATGAACATTTCTGGAGAGCATCATCATGTTTACAAGGCACTCTGGTTTCCAGCCAGCACTCAGAGAACAGTGAACACTGCATTCATGGCTTCTGCAAAGAACACTGTAAAATATTGTTACAGAAACAGCTGCCTGACAAATAATCAGTGCCCTGAAAATGCTCTCATTGAGTGTACCTCCTAGTGCTGAATAAAATACAGATTATATATTTGCTGGTGGATCTGAAACAAGACGTATTTTGAATTAGGGCAGTACATGTGAAAAGATTCCAACCTGTGACTCAGACACAGCTGTCAATCAGTGTAACACTGGGCGGGAACTGGGGGAAGGAAAAGGTGGGGGCGGTAATGTGTTGTTCACTGCCACTCATTTCCTGGAGAAAAACAAATTCTAAGTGTCCAAATGAAAATAAACGGTACATAAAACAAGATGTCAGTAATAACTATTCTGAAACCTAAGTCCCAGTTCTATTCCGCCACAGGGTAAAAATGCGTCAATTTTTCATTTAGATTAAAAGAAAAGCTATGAGCGCTCCGCTATAATTTAAAGGACGATGGCATTGCAATCTCTTCATGTCCCGCGGAGACCTCGCTCTTGCACCTCTAAGAAGTCTATGTCCTTATAAGTGCTGTGGTCACTCTGAGCTAAAATAATGCTGCATAAACTGGGATTTGAAATGTACAACCATGCTCAGCAGCAGAGGTGAGAGAGAAGGTGGTAGATCTCTGCGCTTCCTCTCACCAGGTATCACAGACGCCTCTGGCTGAAAGAGAACTGAACCACTGGAATGAATGTTCTCGAAAACTGGTCGCACTCACTTCTGCCTCAGCCTCTGATTTGAGTGAAGCTCTTCCATAAGGAAGTAGGCGTGTCCGCAGTCGGAGTGGGGATCACCTTGAAGCAATGTGGTTCTTCCATCACTCAATGTGTGCTGTTTCTCAAGGAGGTTAGCTAAGAACAGCTTCATCTGAGCACGACCTGAGCTGTCACTTGGTGATGTACGAATAACCTGCCCTTCTGAGTCTCAGCTTCTTCCTCTTTTTAATGGACTTAATGCTATTATTTATTTTATTTCTCTTATATTAGGCAAGATAATATATGTAAAGTGCCTGGCTCATAATAGACCCTCAAAAAAAAAAAAAATTGAGACTAACATTGGATTACAACTCCAAATGGGACTTGGTACAACTTTAAGTTTCAAGTCATCTATCCAGTCATTCTAAATAATAGCTCCGACTTCTTCATCAAACACAAATAGAATACCAGCTCTCTGCCTGGTGCTGGAATGGGCATGGGGGGTGCAACAACAGGTAAGATATAGTTCTGTTTTCTATTCTGCTTCAAAGCTTCAAGTCAACGCAAGTCTGAGCAGGGCAAGTTCTTGGCAGGGCTTGTGCCCGCCACACCCCTCTCTGTCTCTGCCTGAAGGAGCCCTAAATGGTGATCATCAGAAACAAATCAATCATCATTCTTCATAAACTGAGAAATTATTTTGCTTAAAACTACTTGGAACTAAATAAACAGCTCTGTAGACTTTATAAACACTGAAGACTATAATTCAAATAAATAAACCTCTTTTACAGTCTTGCGGCATTTCCTCAGGAATCTGCATTACAATGCAAGGTCCCTGCCTCCCAACACAGTCCTCTGATATGTTAGCCCTGCTAACCTGCATCATCCCACAATGCCATTAAACACCCAATCCATCGAAACAGCTCTCTGGCTTCTGAATCTGTACACCTCATTGTTGTTCACTCTCATGAGAAATAGCTTGCCGATGGAGAATTCACTCCTCATGTAAATGTGAATGCTGCAGGCACCTGGTCAAATTGAATCTCCCATTACAAGTTAATAAATTACCATTTTGTTTCTCAAATGTCAGACATCATTGCCTCAGTCAAATAATTTTACTAAGTGCCCAAGATGTACCATGTGATATTGTAAATTTTGGAGACAGAAGATTGAATAAAACAAAGTTTAAGTATCCTAGGAGCTTAAATTCTGATTATCAGAGAGTTTTTTTTTTTTTTTTAATTCTTCAAAGAGCTGACTCTGGGAACAGACAATGTTATGAAAAAAGTAACACTATAATATTGAATTGCCCTATTTTATCAGTTAAGATGCGCATTTTTTTTTACCCTTTAATCCTTCCAAAGTCAAGATCTATCTCATAGTCAAAAATTCTCTCAATAACTGTCATTTTGTTAGGGGAAAAAATATCCCTTGCCTATTCCAGTAAAAACAAGAAGGCAATAGTACTCACTGCTAAAAGTAAACCTCAAGTTTCAGCAACTTAAAATAATGAAAGTCTATTTCTCTCTGTCCATTGTGACTGATCCTTTTTGGGTAGCTCTCCTCCAAGCACTATTTATGGTACTAGACACACAGTGAAAGCCCTCATTCCAGGACTTTCGGAGTTTCCCTGCGGGTCATTTCCACTCTGGACAGACAGAGCAGACACTGGGGAGAACCATAAGTGGGATGTTTCCATAGGCAAGGCCAGGACATGGCACACATCACATCTGCCAACATCCTTCGGCCAGAAAGCAGTCACCTGGTCACATCCACCTGCAAGGGAGCTGGGACATAGGGTTTCCCTGTGGGTAAGGAAGAAAGGAGCCAAGTCTATTGACCAGCCAACTGGTCTTTTCTACCCACATTTCGAATAACTCTCCAAGTTTTGTCACCTCTGATATTTTCAAGCATATGAAGCTGTTGGTAAAGGGTTTCTGATATTATCTCAGCATTCTCTATATCTTTATAAAGAGTGGAGGAGCATCAGTATCTCAGGGCAATATAGCATCTAGGATAGTTTCCATATCCAGGCAACAAGCCAGTTATGTGATCTTACCAAATCACAAATGGTCATATTTTCCCCCTACAAAACTTCACCTGTTTAAATGTGCAAGGTGATTATTCAACCAATAACTATTAACAAATTATCTAGAAAGAGTCCAGTGTATCTTAGATTCTCTTAAAGATACTGAGGAAGTATAGAACCAACCAGAGATGTCTGGGAGCTAATAATATGGCCACAGTTTAAACCCACGTGAAGCAACCAGAGAATAAACAGTTCATTAAATGCAACTGTGCACTGTTGCCTCTAGGTTGAAATGGTGCTTAAAGAAGGGAGTGCTTAATGTAGGATGAAATAATTTGTCTCCCCTCCATTTTTCCAGGGTGGGAAGGCTTGAGGTCATTTTCCAGGCAGTGGGCTCTGAGTCAGCACTGCGGGCCAGCTCTCTCTTCTTTCCTCCCTCTCTCCCTCTCCTGGCACCCAAACATGTGAATTGCAAGATCTGGACCTGAAATAAGAAATCAGATTCCTCACTCCAGCTTAGTGCTATTCCAGCCAGTATCAGAGCTCTAGGTTACAATGCAACGTGCTTTCCCAAGCTAAGAAAGATAGATATTTCCTTTCAAATGTGCGGTTTGGGACCTAAGCTTTAATTGGCCAGAATCCTAACAAGTAGGAGGTGTCGATGGCAAATTCCAATCCCTAACTGTACTCACAGAAGTCTTCCTCCAAAAACTATGATTTGAAATTGGACTTTAGCTGAGAATGTAGATAGTGAGAACAGCAAAGAGAAGACAGATATTCCAGAAGATGGCTGGACCATGAAAAAAGAAGGATGCAGAAATCCCTGTGGTGTACATGGGAAGAAGTGGAGAGCTTCGTCAAAGTGAAGAAAGAGGGGGCACCTCCTTTCTGGGCTGAGTCCCTGACAGAAAGTGCAGTGACTGCTCTTGAGAATCAAAGATCAGCTGTGGTAATCTACAAAGCCTTGACCTTACTAACCCCGGCGCAGAAGTATGAAAACTAGGAAGCTCACCTGCTAGGGTACACTTCCTAGTATATTGCATTTTTAAAGCTTTTTAAAATATCTCCCCTCTCATTTACTCTTCAAGCAACTTTCTGCAATGGGTAATTCTTGGCACCCAAGAGATTGAGACACAAAAGAACTAGTGCATTGCCTGATTCTATGTGCTGATAATTAGGGTGGCCATATTCTTTATCTTCTAAACCAAAACATTTTTTTTTAAATGAAAGGAGTCATTCTTAATAACACTGAAGAGCTAGAATAAATTGGGATAGCCCTGAGCAAACTGGGATGTATTGTCCCATGGGGAAAAAGAGTCTGGACTTACACATAGTGTTCTAGTTCACATAATTGAAGGTTAGTCTTCTACACTGTTCTGGTCTTTCAGTTCAGAAGAAATTAAGAAATGCCCATAGAAAACTGCACATCGTCCATCTAATGTGATTTGGATCTGATTTGTCCCTAAGGGTTCATATTTGGGGAGCTTAATCCTCAGTGTGGTGATAATGGGAGGCAGGCACCCTAAAGGCAAGGGGATGGTACTAGTGGCAGGTCCTTCGGCCAGTGCGGTGCTTGCCCTTGAAAAACTATTAATGAATGTATTTCCCATGAGACCCTAGCTAGTTCTTGCAAGGAAATCATTATAAATGCCTGAGCCTGTCCCACCCAGACTCTGGCTTCCCGCCTCATCAAGTGATCCCTTGCCCCTACACAGTCCCGCCATTGCCATCGGTAGTGGTAAGGGGCAGCCAAGAGGACCCTCACCATAGCTGAGCTGATTCAGGTTCTGTGCTCTAGAGTTGCCAGAACTGAGATAATTAACCTCTTTCTTTATAAGTAGACATCTCAAGTATTTCATTACACCAACAAAAAAGTGGACTATTATACTATCTTAGAGTACAATGTTTATAAGTTTTTAATGACTGCAAATAACATGTTTACTGAATTTAAACTAATACTAGAAGATGCTCAGTAAAAGTCACAGGTGTTTAATACATACCAATGAGACAAATTGAGCTTTAATTGCGGGTAATTTAGTTTTCTAGCAAAAACAAAGGAAATATAGGTTTAATCAATTCCATTTTATACCCAGTGAAAGAAATTGGACACAGGCCTCCATGCTGTGGCCAGTGATTTGTGTGAACAATGGGGAATCTGCTACCCAGGTTATGTTGTAGAGAGTTTTTCCTTTGGACTGTAAATAGAGTGACCCTATATTTCATTTTCCATACCAAAACAAGTTTGAGAGTAAAAGGTGGTTTTACTAATAACTCTCTTGAGAGAACAGGTATAAACTTTCTGCCTAGGGCAAACTGGGGTGTCCAGTCACTCCTTACAGGAAAGGGGAGAATTTTCTTCCACATTTAGCCATGACAGATCTAAATAGGAAGAAATCCACAACTCGTGTCTGGTTCACAGAGCTACCTTTCCTTTCAGAAGAAAGTTGCAGTTAACGAGGTTTTTCCCAAGATGCATTATTTTGTTTAATTAAATTAACATATTGCCCACAAACGTTTCTGATTTCTGTAATTATAGGAAGAACTCTAGAGAGTAAAGGAATCATAATTCCTGAAGTGTTTTTGAGTATAAAGAAAATGTTTAATTTATATATGATTTATTGTTTGTTTACTTGTGCTAAAAAACATGTATACCTTAGACTGTAACAATGTTACACTTTATTCATTAATACTGCTAAATAATTTTTTAGAAATAAGTAACCATAAATTGAGGGTGATGACCAATTTTTTGAACTGAACCAGTAGACTCAGTTAGCCAGAGTTTAATTCAAATGATTTGTATGTAAGCAAGCCCAAATCCATACTTTCTCACTCACTTCTTGTCTTCCAAATCTTTTTTTAAGTGAATTTTTATCCATAATCCATGCAATAAAATATTAACATGGAAATGCATGTTGAAAAGAATTAATTTTGATTTGGTACAACAGCAGAAACTGGACATCCTTTGCATGTATTTCTCAATACATGATTCACTTTGGTTATACAGTCTTGGAAATGTGAAAACAGAAAAATCCCTACCCTCAGAACAATTTTCAACCACAGCTGTCCTGACATGCTTGCCTAGATCTGATCTCCTCATGAGCAGAAACAAGGGGCCTTTGGGTCTCACCAGTTACATTCCTAGTGACCTCTGGGGAGCAACAAAAGAGGTGAACCATTTGGTTCCATATTTGATTTGGGTCAGGGTGTGATCACTGTGCTTCATGTTGTCATTGGACACACATAAATGCTGCTCTGAATGGTTGCAAACATTGCAGACCATAAATACTAATGACTCAAAGATAACCCCAACACACTCTGTACCCAGAACACTGAAACTCAACTGCACATCAAATACGAAGATAGAGAAGTAGCCCTAAATCAACACCTCAGTGAAGATAGATGCCTAATATCATTATTATAGGAATGATAATAGTAATGAGGTCCATCCTCATTCCTTGGTTGGATTGATATTCCTTCCATAAACTAATTCAAAATGTTAGGCCATGGCTGGTTTATTTGTTTGTTTGTGGTTGATGTGGGGATTCTCACTCACAGACTCTTTGCTTCTCCAGGAGCCAAGATCCCAAGCTATTCTTGCCTCTGAATGCACACAGCAATAATGTGTTTGTGGTTTTACATATGCCAGATGCACTGAAATGCTCATGTTTGCAGAGATGCTTGTTTGGCATGTGTTCCAGTTATCTTTGTGTTGAAATAAATGGTCAAAATTTAGCAACATAAAACTATGACCATTTTATTATACTCACAGATTTCGTTGGTTCAGATTTGGGGACAGATTTTCTCTGCCCTTACAATAACCAAAAACGCTTGCACAGCTAAGAAGTGGAAGAGTCAGGGGAAGGGGAGTTACTTCCAAGACGTCATCTTTACTCAAGTGTCTGTCACCTGGGCTGTATGACTGTGCTCTTTCTCCATGCAGCTTTGAATTTCTTGCAGCATGGAGACCATCGAGTGGGCATGGTCTATAAAGACAATTCCAAGAGGACAGGCAGAAACTACAAAGATCACCACCTGCCCATTGGTCAAAGCTGTTTCAAATCTAACTAGATGCACAGGGAAGGATGTAGACCTCACCTCCTAAAAAGGAGAGTGGAAAAGAATTGTGAATTCATGTTTTTAAAACTGCCATATACCATATTAGCAAGTGTGTTTCTTTTTCCTTCATCCTCCACAACAGACCTGTATTTGGGTCTAGCCATTAAAACCACCATAAGTAATGGTCATTATAAGCTTTACTTTTAAAATATCAAACAAGCTAATAGATAATTTGCGTAATAAAAAAAAAAAAACACTGTTGCCAGTAGTTTTGCCACCTGCAATGTTGTAATTGGGGCTGACAGGTACAAGAAGGTGTACAGAAAATTCTAAATCCAACCTACCAACTCCAGACAACACTCTAGACAAACCCATGACCCAGTGATTTGTCACCCTTCTCGTGTTCATTCCCACTAGTTTTAGAGCTCTGTGCTGTTGCAGTGTAGACCTCTTAGACATTAGTCTATAACCTGTTATGGACATCCCTCAGCTTCATTACCTATCTTCAATCACAGTCCACAGTCGTTTTCCTCTGTTCCTCTCAGGCTATTTTTAGGGTGAAAAATAGGCTCTATGAAGACAAGTGGTTAAGTGGTTGTAGGAACTTGAATGGTCTTCAGTGTTAGTGTCGGGGTCCCTGGAGTCTGGGAATCCTTCTCTTATTTGCAGCACTTTGTTATGCTGCCAGTGGTAGCTCTAGAACAAATCGCCATAGACTGAGTAGCTTCAACAACACACATTTATTTTTCATAGTTCTGGAGGCTCAGAAGTCTTAGATCAAGGCACCAGAGGTGTCTGAGGAGGACTCTCTTTCTGATGTGCAGAGGGCCACCTTCTCCTTGTGTCCTCACATGATGGAGAGCAGAGAAGTCCTGTGTCTTCTCTTTTTGTGGGGGCATGCTCAACATAAGGTCCAAGCTCATCATCAAAACAACCATACTTACTTCCAAAGGCCCCATTTCCAAACATCATCACCTTGAGGTTAGGATTTCAACATATGAATTGGAGGTGGGCACATAAACACTATTCCATAATATGGTAATGATGGTATTTGAGTCAGGATTTTGATGGTGATAGAGAAGGATGTGTTGGTCTTCTTTTTTATGTTGTTCATAGATAAATGGTCCAGAGCTGAATTAAGAACTTATCTCTACTTCTCCATGCCTTTCTACCTGCTCTAATTGGTAAACCCAACCACGTTCTTTTTGGTCCCAATACGTGGGAAGGTATGTGTATTCAAAGTTTCAAGGCTTCTGATTTCTGCAGGATTTTGTGGCACATGCCTATAATTCCAGTGGTTCCGGGAAGCTGAGGCAGGAGAATTGCAAATTCTAAGCGAGTCTCAGGAATTTAGAAGGCCCTAAGCAACTCAGTGAGATCCTGTCTCAAAAATAAGACAGAAAAAGAGCTGGGGATGTGGCTCAGTGGTTAGGTGCCCCTGGGTTCAATCCCTGGTACAAAAATTAAAAAAAAATTTAAAAAGGATTTCTATGAATTCTTTTCTCTGTACTTTTCTATCTGTATTACCTTGTGCAACAATCTCAACCAGTTTCCCTATCTGAAAAACAGTGAGAAAAGTATTTTATATGGTGGCTGTAAATTTAAGTGAAATTATGCATGTAAAGTGTTTAGCATATTATAAATATGGAGTAAATCAGTAAATGTTAACTGTTCTCAGCTATTATGATTCCAGTCCCAGCTGGAGTTGATGATTTTAACTTTCCCTCTCTCATTCTGCATAATTACAATGTTGAAACTTCATTTCTTCCCCTAACCTTTATCATTTCCGTGCTTACTCTCAGCAGATTTCTTCTGAATTTACAAAGAACATCGTTCTCTGAAGAGTACCCCAATATCCCCCAAACTCCAAAAATGCCTTAAGGTCTTGAAGTCCAAAGTTACAGTGTGCAACTTCTCAGTATCTCCCTTTTTCTCTGCCCCAGCGTCCCCCACATGCATACATTTAACGTGGAGCATGACACACGGGAACAGAAGTTGGCCTGGCATTTAAAAGTCCACAAGCTGCCACTTTTCTGTCACATTCTCCTCAAAAGGGCCCACGTTTGCTAGAGATGTCTTCTCAGTGATTCACACCACAGCAATCTGGCAACCAGATGAGAACTTAGGCTGCTGATACAGCCTTCCTCCTATACAGACTGCAACAGAGCAGAGCCCACACTCTCGGGGGGCGGGAGCAGGGCTGATAACGGGCAAGCAGATCCCTCAGAGTCGTTCCAGCTCAAATTTCCCATCATTATAATGTTTTAATATTTATGAGCTCTGCCCCGTGGTTGTCTGGAGCCCACTTGTACTGGCTTATAAGAGCTGATTATTAACTTTTCAGGAATTTTGTGAGTCAGTTGTTACACAAAACCATTATAAAAATTAATTAGGTAAATTAAATAATTACTAAAAACAAAGATTACAAATAACCCAAAACTTCATCACATCCTAATTATTTACTACATTTTTCTATCATATATGCCTTGAGTGTTTTAGGCCAATTAAACCTCTATAGTAAGTAGGAATAATATATATGACAATGTGCTAGTATACATCTCTTCGTGACACTGCAGTTGGAGACATTGCATTGGTAGCCTTAAATTGATCATGATGGTTAGCAATTAAAGCTTGATTTACATACTTTTTGATGGTCTAAGCATGGGAAAGTGATAGGGAGCATATTAATAATGTAGATTAAACTTACAATGTGAATAGCACAAGAAACTGAGAACTATTCTCCCAGTGTTTGATGTGAAGGGCTTGCTCATATGATTGATGCATTAATGAGGTTCTGATAGGCATATTTATTGTTTCATTTCACTTTGGTCTCACTCATTAAAGTAAACAAAACTAACAACCACTCAAAAAACTTGCTGCCCAAAAAATAAATAACCCAAACACTAAATGGGCAAATGAACTAAATAGACATTTCTCAAAAGAAGAAATACAAATGACAAATAAACATATGAGAAAATGATCAACATCTGTCATGCTGTGGACATGAGGTGTCCTCCAGAAATCTCATAGGTGACACAAAGCAAGAATGTTCAGAGGTGAAATTACTAGGTTATGAGAGCTTTAACCTAATGAGTGGATAAATCCACTGGTATGGATTAACTAGCTAGTAACTATAGGCAGGTAGGGTGTGGTTGGAGGAAGCAGGACACTGGGGGTGTACCTTTGGGGTTTATATTTTTTCCCTGGTGAGCAGAAATCTCTCTCTCTCTCTCTCTCTCTCTGCACTTCTCGGTTGCCACGTCCTAAGCTGCTTTCCTCTGCTATGTCCTTCCACCATAATGCTCTGTCTCACCTCAGGTTCAGAGGTATGGAGTCAACCAACCATGAACATGAACTCTGAAACCATAAAGTTCTCCTCCTCTAAGTTGTTCTTGTTCTTTTGGTCACAGTGACACAAAACTAACTAAAACAATGTCCTTAGCAATCAGGACGCAAATCAAAATGACAATGAGATTTCATCTCATTTCCAGTTAGAATGGCAGCCATGGAGAATACAAGTAATAATAAGTTCAGGAGAGGATGTGGGGAATAGGAACACTTTTACACTGTTGGTGGGATTATAAATTAGCACACCACTATGATAATCAGTATAGAATTCCCTCAAAAGACTAGAAATGGAATCACCATAAGTTCAGCTATACTGCACCTCAGTACTTATCCTAATAAATTAAAGTCGACATACTATAGTGTTATGATTTAGATATGAGGTGTCCTCCAAAAACTCATGTGTGAGATAATGCAAGAATGTTCAGAGGTGAGATCATTAGATTTTGAAAGCTGTAACCTAATTGGTGGTTTAATCCATTTGATGGGTTAATAATGTGGGTGGATTAATGGGTGGTAACTGTAGGTAGATAGGGTTGGAAAGAGGAAATATGTCCTTGGGGGTATGCCCTTAAGGATTAGATCATTTCTGGCTCCTTGCATCCAAGTTCTGTCTGCTTCCTGGTTGTCATAAATGAACAGCTCTCCTCCATCATGCCTTTCTGCTATGATGTTCTGCCTCACCTTGGGCCCAGAGCTATGAAGTTAGCCAATCATTGGCTGAACCTTTGAAACTGTGAACCAAAAATAAACTTTTCCTCCTCTAAGTTCTTGTCAGGTCTTTTAGTCATAGAGACAAAAAGATGACTAACATATATAGAGATTCATGCATACCCATGTTTATATCCCACAATTCACAATAGCCAAATTATTGAATCAGCTTAGTTGTTTGAATAGATAAATAAAATGTGTTGTCTATACAAAACAAAGTCTTATTCAGCCATAAATAATTAAATTATGTCATTTTGAAAAAAATGTAAAGAACTTGAGAGCATTATGTTAAGCAAAATAAGCTAAACTCAGAAAGTAAAGGGTCACATGTTTTCTCTCATACGTGGAAAATAGAAAAAAGGGAAAAAAAAGAGATGGGGTGGTAAGCTCATGAAAATAGAAGGGAGACCATTAAAATACAGTTAAGGGGAGCAGCAGAGGGAAAAGAAGTAAAGGGGAGGTGCTGGAGAATTAAATTGACCAAATTATTTTGTTACGTTGAATGTGTGTACAAGTATATAACAATGAATCCCAGTAACTATGTACAAGTATAATTCACCAACAAAATTTTTTAAGTTAATAAAATACATCGACCAGCACTCATATCAGACCTACCTGGATTCATCAATGGCTACCATAAGTTGGCTACATAGGATAAAGAGTTTAGCAAAAATCAGCCACAGTGTCATATGAAAATCAAGTGGCTCTATGGAATTTATAATAAAGAGTATTGTATGTTCTATCTTTTGTCAATGTGTCCTGCCCATTCTCCATATTATTAACATTTATGATGAATTTATGCACACTTGTAACTTGCATACTCCTTTTTGAAAAGCCTGTAGTGATACATTTGCCAGCACTCTATTGCTTTGATGACAGTTTCTATTAGTTCCTTATTGAGAATTACAGAATTTGAATGTATTTTCAAATGCCAAGTTGTGAGGGTTTCCTGAATTGATCTTTACTTCTTTTAATACTTATGTCTTAGTCCATTTTCTACTGCCATAACTGAATACCGCAGCTTGAGTAATCTTTAAAGAATTCAGGTGGGTTTGGTTTATGAGTCTGGAGTCTGGTAAGTCCAGAGTACAACACTGGCCCCGCAGGAGGTCCACTTGGTGAAGGGCATCACATGGCAGGACTGATGCCATGGGGAGTCCCACCCTAATGACCTCATCTAATCCAAATTACCTCCAAAGATCCAACCTCCAACTACTATTAACTACGAATTTGGGGATTAAGTTTTCACCACATGAACTTTAGGGGGACAATCTATGTAATAATAGCAATTTGTGATAACATCTTTTCCTGACAGCATGATAATGGTGTAATTAAGCTGATCTAATTACAGACCTCGGCCCTTGATTAATCCTGGATTTAGGACACAATCAAAGCTTCAGGAAGCATCAAATCCTCATCATCCACCATTCTGTTCAGTTGTTGGTGAAACAGCAGCAAAAGACAGCACAGGTCCCCTGCAGGATGCCCCAGGACAGATGCCTAGCTCTGCTCATCTTTGCACTGTCCTCCCACTGCTGAGTTAGGTCAGACCTGGTGATACACACTGCTGCTCTTTCCCCAGCGTAGGGCGGCATGGAGCCCTGCGGATTCCATCTGATCTGAGATCATGTCTGACCTAAGCCTTAGGTGTAAGAAGAGACATGGTTGTGAGTGATTGTACAAAGGTCTAGTGCACAACTCAGCTGCCCAACAGCTTGGTCTCTGATGCAAAAGAAGAAAAACTTTGTGGTTAAGTACCGAAAATATTTTGGGAAAGAAGTAATTCATGTTTTGTCTTATAAAGTAAATAAGATGTTCTTTCTAATGAGTAATAAATAGTGGATGAAATATTACATTACATGAGGAAAATTATAAAAAGGAACTGTAAAAATGAATGATGCTTTATAGGAGAACATTTATTATGATACTATGCCAAAAGATTGTGTAAATATATAGGTTAATAGTGAAACTATAACTTTGTCTCATAGACATACCAGATCTGTAATCATTCTTTTCATGAGGACATTGCTTTCACAAAAACAGAAACTTGTATTTTCCTGCTTTGTATTTTTTACAAACTCACTGTGTATGATTTCATTGGTCAACTAACAGGGAGTACAGATTAGATTTATTTTGATCATTTGGATCGTTTGGGTTCTTACACATTCTCATGGAGCAAGCTGAGTTTCTACCTTGTGCAAGACACAGTGTCAGAGGAGGAGGTAAGTAAATAAAATTTAATGCTATGAACAACAACTTATAATAACCATAGAAATTATTACATAAGGAACATTTAACCTTTGCCTTATTTGTTTTCAGAAATTTCCAGTTTGCAATTTAGGAGATGAAACTTTACCTCCTGATCATTCTAAATCAAGAGATTTTTAATATATTTAACACTGGGGTTTTTTTAAATAAAAAAAAAAAGGAGCTGGAAAGAAAATGTAGAAATGAGATCAACAAATAGATTCAATAATTTACCATCAGAAGTTTCCTCAGAGCTGCCAGTAAATCCCTTGCAAAGTACAAAATTAATATTTATGAGTGAGGCATATAGGTACTTCATCAGCCATTGCTTGGTAATTCATTTAACTTCTCTGTGGTTCCATTTTCTTAGTGCTACAGTGGAATAAATTGACGATAATCTGAGTGAGGAAGACAGGGCTTGATATGGGGAAAAAAAGGATTTTAAATTTAAAAAAATATAATCAGGCCATCCTTCCTGAATGGCAAAAAGAAATCAGTTTGTACCTAGTAGAGGTTTTTGTAACTTGATTCAAGTTCAGGAAAGAGTCAAAGCCCCTTACAATAAGGCCAGAGTTCATTTTACATGAGGGACAGGGTGACTATTCTTTCTCCACATGAGATGTGATTGTATTATCAAGAAAAGAATAATAATTTTGGCTATGACAATGTGTGTCAGCATTGCATGAGAACTTGTAAGAAATTTTACTGGACCTATGTCTGGTTGGGAGACTAAAATAAATTGGAAGGTCCTAAGTTCACTGTCTCTTGCAAGACTATGGCTCATAATCTCCCTTCTGAATAAAGACCAAGCAGAGAAAAGACCTGAATTGGACTGAAGTTTAAGAAGATAGAAAGGGTTGTAGAAGCATTTCCTGGCAGAGAGGAATAGATATTCTCAGGGAAAGGGTTGGGAGGCTAGAGAAAGGGTACCGAAGGGAAAGGAACCATGCGAAAGAGAGAGAACCAAGATGAAGGAGAGCAGGAGAGAGGGAGTAGTGCATGGACCACACTCCTTTTAGGATCGAATCATTAGATAAAGTAAAATCTCCTCTGAAGTCTGAGACCTTAACTCTCTCGCCTTCATCCCAGTTGGGCGTATGGGATGGGTTTGAGAAGACTGGCAGTTTGGGGAGCAGAGAAAAGATGATACTCTGTCACTCTCTTGGCACAGGGTTAGTCACAGACAATCAAGACGGAACTCCTCCATCCCCACTCCTACTCTACCCAAATCCTGGAGATTTCTAGACAGATCACCAGGAACCCCATTATGGAGAGGCCTGCAACAGGAGAGAAGGCATCACTTGCCTACATGGCTCCCACTGTAATAGGGAAAGGACCAGGAGAAATAAGTCTTTAAAGGTATATGGAATATCAAATAAAATTATTTAAATAAAAACACTTTTTAATCTATAAAGTGCCATACGAATTAAGATATTATTTGTAATTATGTACTAATAATTCAGTTACATACATCTTAACCCAAAGTTATTGTTCTCATCTTCCATTTCTAATGCAAAGTAATTTTTTAAATGCCTATGTATTACCATTCTTTGCTGAAAGCCACCTTGGGTTAGGTATAAACTCTCAATCAACCAATTGGCTTCTTCCCAAGGTAGGCGAGGACAAAGTGTGAATAGATGTCTGTGGCCCAGAGTATAAATAAAAACATTCAGGGAATGATTTTGGAGCATCTACTTTGTCCCAGACAGTATGAAAGGTACCAGAGACAAACATTAAAGAACAGGTTGTACTCAGGACATTTCACTCTAAGGGAAGATACGAATGACAATTCAGTTCGAATTGAGGACAGGATGTGCTGTGATGGGAACATTACTTTTCTCAGGCACAAATTTAAAAATAGAAAAAACGTTATATTCCAAGGAGTTGGCCTGCTATGTGGACTATAGGTTCCACATAACACCTCTGAAAATATGTGAAAATATGCCTACAGAAAGGGAGTTAAAACTGATTGCCTAGTGATTGAGACTGGCAGATCTGTTGTAACCAAGACTGAGATTTGTTGGGAACTATGGGTTACAAGGAATATAAATGCATTCTAGAATATACTGAGTGTGGAGATGGAGGGTGAGCAGTAGAATAATAATAAACATGGAAATGCAGGGAACAAATCTCTGCCATACAGAGGTGGTATCTGATGGTTGATTAGACTTTGGGCTCTAAATCATCCTCCCCACATTTGAATTCCATGTTCTATTTCCCTACTCCATGATCTTGATCAAGTTATTTAACTTTTCTTGCCCTTGTTTTCAATTTTGTAAATATGGGATCAATAAAATTATCTAGTTCAAAAATTATTTTGAGGATTAAAGCATTAAACTCTTCAAAGCATTTCTGACAAAACGTTAGGGTCCAATAAATGTTATTCATATGAGTGTTATGTTTAGGTTCTAGGCAAAGTGAAATGGGAAGAATTCCTGGGAAAGAAAATCGACTTCAGTTAGGCACACCTCAAGAAGCTTGGAACCGACAAGTCACTGAGAATCTGGGTGGTACTGATGACCAAGTTTTTTGCCACCCTCTCAAACCCCAACACTTCCTCTGCTATAGATCTGTTCACTTTCACTCAGCCTCCACCACTGCTGTGACTCGGCATTTCTCCCTTCCTCTGTGTCTTTGTCTTTGCAATGTCCACAGCCTAGCTACACTAGGACAAGGGGGTAGGGTGCTGAGAGACCACAGAAGACACCTGGAGTCAGTGTGCAAGACAAAGTCTATTGGAACTTGCTTACAGGCCAAGGTTCAGTGGCAACAGGCTAGAAAGTAGTACCTCCAACCCTCCTGGTGCTTTGCCTGAAAATCCAATGGTGACAGGCTAGACAAGTAGCACCTCCGTCCCTCACAGTGCTTTGCCAGAAAGTTCAGGGGCAGCTGGCTTGATAAGTGGCACTTATCTTTTACACAGTGCTCTGTTCTGCTCCAGTTACTGCAGAGACACCAGTTTTATAGATTAGTCCACATAAAGGTGATATCATTACCCTGCTGGGTCCTATTGTATGACCAGCATTCCAAGGAGCAGCTGCTTTGTCATATGCTCACGACAGCGGCTTCTACAGATAACACTAGTTAGCTCTAGCTCCCAGTGTACATGTGGACGTTCTGATCTGGGCCCACTTTCATTGTCTCCTTGACTGAGCTGCCTTCTGAATGGAAAGGGGCAGCTCAGGGACATGATGTTTGATGTTGCTGTCCCCTTTTCAAGTATCATAAGTCTTCCTTCCTTGACCTCATTGCTTTTGACTCTCCAGCTTCTGCTTACTCATGATGACCCCATGCTTTCCCTGTGTGTGACTCCTAACTTCCTCCTCCACCACTTACCCTCACCCCATTTTCTCTGTATTTTACATTCAGATTTCTTAAGAGGGACTCCAAGCAGTCATGTACATCCCCTCCAGGCAAAACAGTCCTATGTTTGGCAAGTCAAGTAAATCCCGTTGAGTTGGGCATCTGCTTCTGGTGTAATTTGTAGTGGTCACTGTGATGGCATTGGGTGGTACAGAGAATGGCGACCTTGGTATCCGTTTGCACCTATGTGTATGTCCACTTGTTCATCCCTTTTTTGCATGATTTGTGCATCCATTTTCAAATGTAACCTTTCTCCATAGTGACAAATAGAATTAAATATTTGGATTCCTACTGTGGGCTCCCTAGCCAGTGTTTTAGGTAAGAAGAATAGGAAGTGTTTGCTACTTCAGGGACAGAGAAACAGAACAGATCTCCAAGCAAATACTTCCAGACACAAAGACCCATCTACGTCTGCTTCCCATTGAAGAGCTTGGGCCAAAATCTCATAAAAGAAGGCAGTGACCACTTGACAGACTGTGAAACTTGAACCCTAGTTCACTAAGGTACCTCCAACCACCATCTGTCAGGAAAAGCTAATCAAATGCTGTTTGAAGTGCATAGAACACATGATAAAATACCAATATCTTCTGAGAAGTTTTAAATGCAATAATTAACATGATGAAAGTCCTTCTTAACCATCATACTTCCTGAATTAATAGCACCTGTGTCCACTTTCATCAAAGAGTTTATGAAGTTATAAATTTAGCTGGTGCCTAAAGGATCTAATTTTACTTCTCTATAAAGGTGATTGTATTACATTGATCCTGAAAGTCTCCAGCCCTGAAATTCTGTAATCTAGGACTCCACATAATCTATGTCCTATGTTGCAAGCCACCTCAAACATTACATAGCAGAAAAATTACATAAACCAAAGAAACAAAGAACTAAGTGAAATATATTTGAACCCTCTATTTTGATAACATACATTTAAAAGAACTGAGGCTGGGTTTGAATTTAGAGGTCTTGGAATCCTTGGAGTTCTAGAAAAGGGCAGCAGTAGGAGAGGCAACCCCACTCTACCCAAACCCGCTAGCTTGAAACTGTTCCCCTTCACTCCTCAGGTTCTTTCTTGCACAATGAGAGGCCCTGTGCACACAATTTAGATGCCACAATCCACCCAGGCAACTCCATTCACACTTTCCATTCCCAAAACCACCGCTCCGTTACCATGCCTTGGGCCTGTGGATGTACACAAAGTCCACAGTTAGATTAGGGAAGATAGCCTTGGGAATTGATTTGAGGTCATTTGGGTAAGAAATCTGGGAGTCCTAAGTAGTTAGCATAATGATCTAAAAAGGGGTTGATCAGGACTCTCGGCAGGCATATCCCCTCGGTTCCATGAACTCATCATTTGACAGAAAAGGGGTTTGACCAGAGGAGGAAGGACAAAGCAGGGCCCCTTTTACCTCTGCCTAAAGGGGTACTGGGTTGCCTGTGACTCCCTAGCCTACACTATCAAATCCAAAAAATAAGGTACTAAATTATTGTTTTGTCTGAATTCATTTTTCTGATCTTGAAATTATCTACATATAACTTAATAAATAAACAAATATTGGTTTATTTGGTAAACTTTTGTTTGCATTCTACTGTATTCAAAGCTGCTGGAAGGGAATATCCGTTCTTTGCCTCTGCAGTATGATAAGAAGCCTTTGGGTTCCAAGTTTGATTTCCCTGCACCCCAACTTTTTAGATCTTCTGAGAGAAAGAAAAAAAGAGAGAGAGAGCTGAAATTCAATAACAGTTTACTGTTACTTACACAGAGTCTTCTGAAATTAAGTGCAATTTTAAACATTATGGGTCATTTTTCAATATACGTTTTAATAAATCTTCCTTCCAGAGCAAAAACTTGGAGAAGCATAGCGGAAACAGCCATACATGTCAGGAGACAATGATGTTAAAAAGCACTAACATTCATTGAAAATTTACAAGCACTGGTCTTAGTCTTTTACACACATTATCTCATCAAACCATTCAAGAATTAGATGAAGTAAATGTTTTTATCCTCATTTGTAGATTTCTGGATTATGAGTTTTATAAATACAGAAAAATGAGACATAAAGTGTTTCAGGGTTTGACCACAATAATTTGTAAGTGGTCCTGTGGGATTCAAATCAGCCCTAACCAATGTCCAAAGTGACGATTCATAATTATTCTCAATTTCCATGAAATAAAACCTGCTCAAACCATTATGTGTCCTAACCACATTTCACCTTATTGGCATAAGTCAAGTCATCTGAAATATCTTGATTCGACTTATTCGTTCAAACTAAAATGTTTCACAAACAATTGAATTTCTGTATCATGCATGGATGCAAAATAAAAGAAAATATATCTTTAAATTCAAATCAGGGGAGCCAGCCCCAGGACAACAAGTCCATTTATTATAGAGTGAAATTAGGAGAGCCAAGAGGAAACCTGTTTCTTGCTGGTAAAGTATTTCAGTACAACCTTCAAATTTAGCTGGGTTCAAATATACGTACACACACATGCCCACACACAACACACACACAAATTGGCAGAGTATTCCCCTCTCTTACTAGACTAGCTTATTATTCAATTTCTATTTCTCCATCTAAATAATGGAATTTCTACTTTCTTTAAAAAAATAGGGAAAAAAAGGAAAGAAACCACTCATTTTCAGAAACTGCATCTACTAATGACACAGATAAAGGAAAACATAATTTCTCTCGAACTTCCAGAATTATTGACTTAATTTTAAAATCTCAGGGAAGTTCTACAAATGGCAAATTTACTGAACCTTCTGTGTAAATTTACTGAACTTTACTGTGTGAACCTTCTGGAACCTTTAGTTCCAGCTGAACTTGCACTTGCCAGACATTCAGGTCCCTTTGACAATGAACTCGGTTCCCTCTATGTGGAATGCCAACAAAGCAGTGGAAGAAACAGACAGAAATACTACCCTGTGAAGCTTAACTTCTAGTGATAGGACTCAAAAAATAATTTTTAAAAATCATTCTTACATACTATGCATGTGAGATGGGATGAGCTATGTGAAGAGAATAAAACGGGAGAGAGAAGCAGAGTTGAGAGGCAAAGGTGCGGGTCTACATAATGTGACCCAGGAAGGCCTTGCTGAAAACATTTGTGTAGAAACCTACCTGAAGTTGATCAAGAAGAAAATGAAACGTATGTTTGTGGAAAGTGTGCCCTGGGCCAAGAGAACAACGAGTGCAAGTTCCCATGGGTGACTGTGTGTATTAGTTTGCCAAGGCTGCTGTAACAAATTACCACAGCCTCGGTGACTGAAAAACAGAAATTTATTTTCTAACATTTCTGGAGGCTGCAGTCCAAGATCAAGACTTGTCAAGTCTAGTTTATCCTGAGATCTCTTTCCTGGATTTATATATGGCCTCCCTCCTGCTGTCTCTCCCTGTGGTTGTTCCTCTGTGCAAGCCTGCCACTCATATTTCTACTTGAGTTCTAACCTCTTCTTGAAAAGGCACCAGTCAAATTGGATTATGGCCTACTCCAATGGCTTCCTTTTAACTCAATTACCTCTGTAAAGCCCCTCTCTTTAAATACATTCATATTCTGAGATCCCAAGGTCTCTCATATATGAATTTGAGGGGACAGAATTCAGTTTACAACATTATAACTAATGTTGTCAAAGATCAGTAGAGACTGGTGTGACTTTAGTGAAGTGAACTGGGGCAGAGTAATAGAAAAGATAATTAACAATAATCAGAAAGATAAATGGAAGGGATGTCGATTATACAGCACCCTGAAGGTCATTGTAAAGCTATTTCCTATACTCTGAATAACATGGGAAGTCCTCAGAATGTTTTAAGCAAAGAAATAGAATGCTCTTAACATTTTAACAGTTTATTATTTGGAAATGAGCAAGAATTTTGAAAGAGGTAGAAAACCCATACAAATGATGATGCCAAGTAGTCCTAAGTAAAGTCTAGGGAAAGATTTGTATCTAATCTGTAAAGATTTGTATCTAATCTGTTTTTACTACATGACCTGAGAATTTAGTTTTCACTAGGCTTAATCTGTTTTCTGTTGCTGTAATTAAATGCCACCGACTGAAAAATGTATAAAGAATAAGGATTTATTTGACTTGTGGTTCTGAAGGCTGGGAGGTTCAACATCAGTGGTATGTATCTGGTGAGGCTTTTCTTGCTGGTGGGGATTCTCTGCAGAATCCTAAGGTGCCACATGGTGTCATATGCCATGACAGAATGTCCTAGCAGGGGTCTCTCCTCCTGTTGTTATAAAACCACATTGGATTAAGGGTTCCAATCTTATGGTCTCATTTAACTTTAATTATCAGGGTGTCATTCCAAATTCCATAGATTAAGTTTCCACTCTTTTAATGCCTCACAATGGGAATTAAATTTCAACTCGAATTTTGGTGGGAACCTTTAAACTGAAACAACTAGATAAACCCCTTCTCGAAAGCCCTCCTGGTAGATTCTTCCCTCTTTTCTTGTGGCTATGTGAAGTTTTGTTCCATTTATTTGGAGGCCATGTTATTAGGTGATTATAAATTTAGAATTGTTACATCTTTGAGTGAATTTAATATCATTTTTTGTCAAGGGACCATCTTTATCTCTACTAATGCTTTTGTCTCAAGTCTATTCCATTTGATGCTAATATGGCTGCAGTAGCTTTCTTTCTGTGATACTTGCCAGACATGGTAGTCATTTCTCCTGTTTGCCAAATGCTTTTGTTTTCTTTCTTTCTGGAACCCCGTGGTTCAATGGGCTGATGGGATTATTCTGAACAAATGATCTGTAGGTGCAAACAAAGAAGGAGAATGCACTTACCTGCATAAGACCCTCCTACGGACACCAGGAACAGCCGTATTCAAATGAATGACGAATTCATCTCCCTGGGTTTAGAAGCAGGGGCATATACCAGATCCTTCAGTGACGCATCATAGACCTGAGTGAAAAATACGTTTCCATTTTAAGTCAATGGGATGCTGGGTTATTTGGTACTACAACAAGCTAACCATGACTGATACACCTGGGGCATTTTAAATTCTTTCACTGTTAGTCTTTAACCCAGAGGATGGTCCTACAGCAACCCTGGCATCTACCCACTAAATTCCAGTAGCACTCCCAACTCCCCAGAAGTAATAAAATGTCTCCAAACTGTGCCTAAATCACTCCTCATTGAGAACTCTATTCTTGTGATTTAGAGATGTCCCTTATAAATGACATATTGCTACCTTTGCTTTTTCATCCAGTATTATAATATAGTTTTTTAAATGGAATCTGCTCCATTTAAACTTCACCTGACTCAGATTTATATATTGTTTTCATTGCTTAATTTATATTTCTACTTGTATTATTGTTTCTTTTTTTTTCACTTTCCTTCTTTCAAATCAATTGTTACTTATTCTTTCATTTTTCTCACTCCATTTGGCCTTCTCCACAAGTTTGTACGTGGTACACTCCATTCCTAGGTAATATGCATATTCAAACAAATTTTTTTCACATTTCCCAATGAATATAATGGTCTTTGAATGCCTTGAATCAAAACATATTCTAACTTCTATGTTGTTTTTGTCCAGTATTTTAGTTTTATCTTATTTTAGAACTCCACACATTAGAAATTATAATTGTTTTACAATTATATCTGTTGGAATCATCCCATATTTACCACTTTTTTTACTTGTCACTCATAGATTTCAGGCCTCCCATGTGGGATTATATTCTTTCTACCTGAAGTACATTCTTTAGAACTTCCCTCCATGGAGATCTAATGTGATAAGCTCTTCCCATTTTTAACTTGATTGAAAATGTTTACATTATTCCCTTGTCATTGAAAGCTATTTTTTTAAATATTTGAGTAATTTCTTAGAGAATTCTGAGCTTCCTGGGTTTTTTATTTCTCAGCATATAGAAGATAATATTTTACTGCACAGTTGTCCCTTGGTATCCTTTGGGGATTGCTCCCATGAACCTCCATGAATAGCAGGTCCTTTATATAGGATGTTGTAGTATTTCCATAACCTCCACACATCTGCTTAGATATTTTCAATCATCTCTACATTACTTATAATACCTAAGACAACATAAATGCTATATAAATAGCTATACTACTGTATTAAGAGAATGACAAGGGAAAAAGTTTTCATATATGCAGTACAGATACACATTTTTCTCAATTGTTTTTGAATCCCCCTATTTGAATACATAGGTACAGTACCTATGAATAGAGAAAAACAACTGTATTTCTTTTCTTTACTTTTTTTTTTTTTTTTTTTTTGGTACTATCGTGAAGACACCCTTGAATTACTTTTTCTGTAGGTGAATATCTTTTCACTCTACAACTCTACACATTTAATATGTACTCTTTGTCACTGATGTTCTCCAACATGATGTCTTTTTATTTGTCCTTCTGTAAAAATGGATTTGAGGTTCGATGTCTTTTAACAACTCTTAAAATCCTCTGCCATTATCTCCTCAAATATTGTTTTCTCCCCATGCTCTGTGATCTTCTTCTGAAATTAGGCTGTATTGTAAGTTGTCAGGACATTATGCTAAGGGATACAAGCCAGACACAGAAGGACAAACACTGCATGGTTTGGGGTAGAATGTTAAAAAGTCAAATACATAGAAATGGAGAGTAGGAGGAGGGGAACAGAAGCATTGGACAGAGCACCACATTGCAGTTATGCAAGATGAAAAAATCTCAAGCTCTCATGTACAGATGCTGATGATAGCTAATAATATTGTATTGTGTGTATTGGGAGTTTTCCAAGAGTACATTACAGGAACTCTTACACAAAAACAGTTATGTGAGGACAAGGACATGCTCATTTGCTTAACTATCATTTATTTCACTATATATGTATATATCATCGTTCATACTGTACAGCTTAAAATATATACAACAAAAAAGAAATTCTCACTATATGATCCAAATGTATTAACTACTTTCTTTTGCTCTCTGGATTGCATTATGAAAAACTTCCTCAAAGCCATATTCTACTTTTTTTATTCTTTATTTTAGTCTTACATGACAGTAGAATGTATCTCAACATATCGGATACGCATGGAATATAACTTCCCAATTTTGTGTTTGTCCTTGATGTGGAGTTACACTGGTTGTATATTCATATGTATGTTCTATTTTCTTCAATTTTTCTTTGGCTGCTTCTGATCCTCTTAATAGAGGGTCTAATTTCAGTTATAATGTTTCTCACTTCTAGAAATTCTGGTTGTTTCTTTGACAAACCTGTTTAGTCAATTTATACTCTCTTGATCTGTTCTCAAATTTTAAAGTATATATTTTCTATTTTAAGTCATTCCAGATATACTTTGTATTCTCTACAGGTCTGATTCCACAGATTGTTGCTTGTCATAGTTCTCATTTATGGTGCTTTGCTCCCACGTGTATTTTATGGGTTTTTGTACATTTGCTTGTTTGGTCTGAGAGTCAAATAAGAGACTACTTTAATACAACTTTTGATTTAAGATTTTCAAACCCATCTGTAGGAAGTGTTGTTCTTTTGAATTCTTAGGAATGTTTTTTTTTTCCACAGAGTCACATGAACAACCATATTTCTTCACTATTTCATTCCTAAATATGCTTAAAATCTAATTATTTTTTATATGATAGAGAGATGAGCATCATACAAAGGTCTTAAGTTTTGGAGTAAGAAGGGCCTGATATGGTAAACAGCCTAACATCTCTGAAAAGGGGATAATAAGGTTTGCCTTCCAGCACACTTTACAGATTGAATAAAGTGTGTGTTTGTGTGTGTGTATGTGCGTGAGTGCGCATGCACCTGTGTGGGTGTGTGTGTCTAATATTGGGCATCTAGTAGACCCAGGATGTTAGCTTCCTATTTATCAAGTGCTCATGTTCCGCATCTGTCACTATTTCTGCCTATGTCGCCTGCAAGTAAATCTTCCCTTGCTGGTTAGGAAGTAGGCAACACAACTTTGGTCTCCTTTCTCATTTCCCATTTTTATTCATGTAACTTGCTTTCTGCTTGCAATTCCCTGGTTATTGGCTAGAACAGACCAACTTCATCTTTCTAGATATATAATTCCTGCATCAGAGCAGACAGATAATAAAAATAAAGTATTAATAAAATAAAAGTTATTCTTCTAAAAGGAGTTGCTTGGGGTCAGAAAATCACACACACACACACAATTTATGAATTTATTTCTCAAACTCTATAAAAACTCTTGCATCCCAGATATCAAATAGATAAGGTAAATTTGATTTTGAGATTCTTTTTTCTCTCTTACTTATGCTTAGACCAAGGAAAACCCAACTAGTAGAACACAATAAGAGATACAGTTAAAGATTTAGTTGTTACTATATCTTTTAAATTTATGAAAAACATTCTCCCAAGATGACCTTCTCAAATTGGATAATTTAATCAATTGATTTTTTTTTACTTTAATTTTAGAGATAAGAAAAAGTGAAGGGAAAATAAATTACATTAGTAATTTAAAAGGTAAGAAAACTTTCAGAATATGCCCTTGGCTCTCTTTTGATGTTGTTGTTGTTTAATTCCAATCTCTTGCTGTTTCTGTGTTGCAATCATAATTCTAGAAAATAAAAATTAGCACTCATTCATAGCATAGAGACAGGAGAAAATCTCCAGTGTTTAAGGAAACATGAATTTTTTTCATAGTATTTAATTTACTAAATTAGTAGTATATAATGTTAATATTAGAAGAAACTGTAATGTTAACACATTAACAAATACTTATTAGCACTTTGAATAAGTATATAAAATATCATAATCTGTATCATGTCTCTTAATTCAAACTCAAGTACCCACAGAGCTAACCACACACAATGTCACGTGTCTTAGTCAATATATAATTACTATAGACTAGGAGATTTAAAAATCAGAAACACACTTTCTTCAGTGCTGGATTCTGGAGGTCCAAGATCAGGGTGCTAGTTCTCTTCCTGGTTTACTGTCTTCTTCCTGTATCTCCACCTGCTGGAGAGAATGATCATCTCACTTATGTCTCTTTAAAGAACACTAATCATGGGCTGGGGATATAGATCAGTTGGTTGAGTAATTGCCTCGCAAGCACAAAGCCCTGGGTTCAATCCCTAGCATTAAAAAAAAAAAAAACAAAAAACACTAATCCTATTATTATAAGGACCCCACCCTTTTGACTCAGTTACCCACCAAAGCTCCTACCTCCTAGCACAGTAACATTGGGATTAGGATTTCAGCATACTACTTTCTGGTAGACACAAACATTCTATCCAGAGCACCAAGGTGTTAAATTCTAAAATTTTCTAAGACAGCAAGAGAGTCTTCTCCATTTCACAAAGCTCAGCTTTGAGTTTGTGAGTGATGGGATGTCCTCAGAGACTCTCTCCTTTAGCAGCTGGAAGGGTTCTGCCTCTGCTGAATTTAGAATAAAGACTTCTTCCCAGAACTCAAAGAGTCTTAGAAACCAAAGGACCAAGATATGAACCTAAATGCATTAGCCTTGCCACAAGCAGTGTTAAGATAGCTAGAGTATTTGACTCAAAATCTACTTGGGGGAAGGGCTGTATTTTGGACTCTAGTCTTTCACACTAAATTGTGGACACAAAATAGCCCTACATTTGGAATATTTTGATGTTCCATTCTTTGTAGTGCTACTGAGTGTCTAAGTCCTTTTTCCATTGCCAATAATACAACAGACCAAGTGGTTTGGATCCAAAATGGAGGGGCTACATCTGCTGATGACTTGCTTGCTGGCGGAGTCTGGGAGTATCATAGGACATCTCATATAGAAAGACAGGCAGTGCCCCAGAGACTTAACCAAACTGGTTAGCAAACTCAATTTGGAGCTAACCCATTAGCCATTAACCATGAAGGGATTCATCCATTTGTGAGGGGTAGAGCCCTACTCACCTCTTAAAGGTTCCACCTCTTACTGTCTCATAATAGGGATTAAATTTCATCATGAATTTCAGGAGAGACAAACCATATTCCAACCATAGCACTGAGAATTGCACCAGGCCAGAAGCTTATTCAGAAGAGAAGCAAATTTGTGAAGCAGTCTGCTGCTGAGTAGAACACACTGATGGGTTAGGCAAGAGGGAACCACTGTTCAGCTTACCCTCTGTGTTAGTCAGCTTTTCATTACAATGACCAAAATACCTGATGAGAACACATTAGAGGAGGAAAAGTTTATTTGAGGCTTATTGCTTCAGAGGTTTAGTCCATGGTCACCAACTCCTTTACTCTGGGTCCAAGATGAGGCAGAACATGATGGCAGAAGGACTTGGCAGAGGGAAGTTGCTCTGCTCACAGCAGTCAGGAAGCAGGGAGACCGAAGGGCTGTGGGGAAGACAAACCCTTCCAGGGCAATACCCCAGGAACCCACCTCCTTTGGCAACACCCCACCTGCCCACAGTAACCACCCATCAGTCCATTCAAACTAGTACGGACTCGTTAGGTTATAGCTCTCATAATCTAATCCTTCCACCTCTGACTATTCTTTTTTTTTTTTAATTTTATTTATTTATTTTGTTTTATTATTGTACACAAATGGGATACATGTTGTTTCTCTGTTTGTACATGGCGTAAAGGCATACCATTTGTGTAATCATAAATTTACATAGGGTAATGTTTGATTCATTCTGTTATTTTTTTCCCTTCCCCCCACTCCTCCCACCCCTCTTTTCCCTCTATACAGTCCTTCCTTCCTCCATTCTTGCCCCCCTCCCTAAACCTAACTCTAACCCTAACACTAACTCTTCCCACACCCCATTATGTGTCATCATCCACTTATTAGCAATATCATTCTTCCTTTGGTTTTTTGAGATTGGCTTATCTCACTTAGCATGATATTCTCCAGTTTCATCCATTTGCCTGCAAATGCCATAATTTTATCATTCTTTATGGCAGAGTAATATTCCATTGTGTATATATATATATATATATATATATATATATATATATATATACCACATTTTCTTTATCCATTCATCAATTGAAGGACATCTAGGTTGGTTCCACAATCTGGCTGTTGTGAACTGAGCAGCTATGAACATTGATGTGGCTGTATCTCTGTAATATGCTGATTTTAAGTCCTTTGGGTATAGGCCAAGGAGTGGGATAGCTGGGTCAAATGGTGTTTCCATTCCAAGTTTTCGAAGGAGTCTCCATACTGCTTTCCAGAGTGGCTGCACTAATTTGCAGCCCCACCAGCAATGTATGAGTGTACCTTTCTCCCCATATCCTCGCCAACACCTGTTGTTGCTTGTATTCTTGATAATCGCCATTCTAATTGGGGTGAGATGGAATCTTAGGGTGGTTTTGATTTGCATTTCTCTTATTACTAGAGATGTTGAACATTTTTCCATATGTTTGTTGATTGCTTGTAGATCTTCTTCTGTGAAGTGTCTATTCATTTCCTTAGCCCATTTGTCGATTGGATTATTTGCATTCTTGGTGTAGAGTTTTTTGAGTTCTTTATAGATTCTGGAGATTAGTGCTCTATCTGAAGTATGATTGGCAAAGATTTTCTCCCACTCTGTAGGCTCTTTCTTCGCATTGCTGATAGTTTCTTTTGCTGAGAGAAAGCTTTTTAGTTTGAATCTATCCCAGTTATTGATTCTTGCTTTTATTTCTTGTGCTATGGGAGTCCTGTTGAGGAAGTCTGGTCCTAAGCCGACATGTTGAAGCTCTGGACCTACTTTTTCCTTCTATAAGATGCAAGGTCTCTGGTCTGATTCCGAGATCCTTAATCCATTTTGAGTTTAGTTTCGTGCATGGTGAGAGATATGGGTTTAGTTTCATTCTGTTGCATATGGATTTCCAATTCTCCCAGCACCATTTGTTGAAGAGGCTATCTTTTCTCCATTGCATATTTTTGGCCCCTTTGTCTAGTATGAGAAAATTGTATTTATTTGGGTTTGTGTCCGTGTCCTCTATTCTGTACCATTTATCCACCTTTCTATTTTGGTACCAATACCATGCCGTTTTTGTTACTATTGCTTTGTAGTAGAGTTGAAGATCTGGTATTGCGATACCCCCTGCTTCACTCTTTCTGCCAAGGATTGCTTTAGCTATTCTGGGTTTTTTATTCTTCCAGATGAATTTCATAATTGCTTGCTCTATTTCTGTAAGGTACATCATTGGGATTTTAATTGGAATTGCATTGAATCTGTATAGCACTTTTGGTAGTATGGCCATTTTGACAATATTAATTCTTCCTATCCAAGAACATGGGAGATCTTTCCATCTTCTAAGGTTTTCTTTAATTTCTTTCTTTAGTGTTCTGTAGTTCTCATTGTAGAGGTCTTTCACCTCTTTTGTGAGATTGATTCCCAAGTATTTTATTTTTTTCGAAGCTATTGTGAATGGGGTAGTTTTCCTGATTTCTCTTTCTGAAGATTCATCGCTTATGTATAAAAATGCCTTAGATTTATGTGCATTGATCTTATATCCCGCTACTTTACTGAATTCACTTATGAGATCTAAAAGTTTTCTGGTGGAATTTCCTGGTTCCTCTAAGTATACAATCATATCATCAGCAAATAGGGATAGTTCGAGTTCTTCTTTTCTAATTCGTATCCCTTTAATTTCTTTGGTCTGTCTAATTGCTCTGGCTAGAGTTTCAAGGACAATATTGAATAGAAGTGGTGAAAGAGGGCATCCCTGCCTTATTCCAGTTTTTAGAGGGAATGCTTTCAGTTTTTCACCATTTAGAATAATATTAGCCATGGGCTTAGCGTAGATGGCCTTTACAATGTTAAGGAATGTTCCCACTATCCCTATTTTTTCTAGTGTTTTGAGCATGAAGGGATGCTGTATTTTATCAAATGCTTTTTCTGCATCTATCGAAATAATCATGTGATTCTTGACTTTAAGTCTGTTGATATGGTGAATTACATTTATTGATTTCCTGATGTTGAACCAAACTTGCATCCCTGGGATGAAACCCACTTGATCATGGTGCACTATCTTTTAATAATTTTTTGTATGCGATTTGCTAAAATTTTGTTGAGAATTTTTGCGTCAATGTTCATTAAGGATATTGGTCTGAAATTTTCTTTCCTCGATGTGTCTCTGTCTGGTTTAGATATCAGGGTAATATTGGCTTCATAGAATGAGTTTGGGAGGGTTCCCTCCTCTTCTATTTTATGGAATACTTTGAGAAGTATTGGAATGAGCTCTTCTTTAAAAGTTTTGTAGAACTCGGCTGAGAACCCATCTGATCCTGGACTTTTCTTTGTTGGTAGGCTTTTGATGACTTCTTCTATTTCATTACTTGAAATTGGTCTATTTAAATTGTGTATGTCCTCCTCGTTCAGTTTAGGCAATTCATATGTCTCTAGAAACCTGTTGATGTCTTCGAAATTTTCTATTTTGTTGGAGTATAGATTTTCAAAATAGCTTCTAATTATGTTTTGTATTTCAATCGTGTCTGTTGTGATATTTCCTTGTTCATTCCGAATTTTAGTGATTTGGGTTTTGTCTCATCTTCTCTTTGTTAGTGTGGCTAAAGGTTTATCAATTTTGTTTATTTTTTCGAAGAACCAACTATTTATTTTGTCAATTTTTTGTATTGTTTCTTTCATTTCAATTTCGTTGATTTCAGCCCTGAGTTTAACTATTTCCTGTCTTCTACTACTGTTGGTGTTGGTCTGTTCTTCTTTTTCTAGGACTTTGAGCTGTAGTGTTAGGTCGTTTATTTTTTCAGTTTTACTTCTTTTATTAAATGCGCTCCATGAAATAAATCTTCCTCTAAGTACTTCTTTCATAGTGTCCCAGAGATTTTGATATGATGTTTCTTTGTTCTTGATTACCTCTAAGAATTTTTTAATTTCCTTCCTAATATCTTCTGTTATCCATTCATCATATAATAGCATATTGTTTAACCTCCAGGTGTTGGAGTAGTTTCTGTTTTTTACTCTTTCATTAATTTGTAACTTCAATCCATTATGATCTGATAGAATACAAGGTAGTGTCTCTATCTTCTTGTATTTGCTGACATTAGCTTTGTGGCATAATATATGGTCTGTTTTAGAGAAGGATCCATGTGCTGCTGAGAAGAAAGTGTATTCGCTCTTGGTTGCATGGTATAGTCTATAAATGTCTGTTAAGTCTAAATTATTGATTGTGTTATTGAGATCTATGGTTTCTTTGTTCAATTTTTGTTTGGAAGATCTGTCCAGTGGTGAGAGAGACGTGTTAAAATCACCAAGTATTATTGTGTTATGGTCTATTTGGTTTCTAAAATTGAGAAGGATTTGTTTAACATACATGGATGAGCCACTGTTTGGGGCATAGATGTTTATGATTGTTATATCTTGCTGATTTATGCTTCCCTTAAGCAGTATGAAATGTCCTTCCTTATCCCTTCTGACTAACATTGGCTTGAAGTCCACATTATCTGAAATGAGTATAGATACTCCAGCTTTTTTGCTGAGTCCATGTGCATGGTATGTTTTTCCCCATCCTTTCACCTTTAGTCTATGGGTATCTCTTTCTATGAGGTGAGTCTCTTGCAGGCAACATATTGTTGGATCTTTCTTTTTAATCCAATCTGCCAGTCTATGTCTTTTGATTGATGAATTCAGGCCATTAACATTCAGGGTTATTATTGAGATATGATTTGTATTCCCGGTCATTTGGTTCATATTTAAAATTTTATTTATTTATTTATTTATTTTTGACACAACTTGATTCCTCCTTTATTTAACAGTTCCTTTAGGATAATTCCTCCCTTTGCTGATTTGCTTCTTTGTTTTTTATCTCTTCCTCATGAAATATTTTGCTGAGAATGTTCTGTAATGCTGGCTTTCTTTTTGTAAATTCTTTTAGCTTTTGTTTATCATGGAATGATTTTATTTCATCGTCAAATTTGAAGGTAAGTTTTGCTGGGTATAAGATTCTTGGTTGGCATCCACTTTCTTTCAGAGCTTGAAAAATGTTGTTCCAGGCCCTTCTAGCTTTTAGGGTCTGGATTGAAAAATCTGCTGATTGGTTTCCCCCTGAATGTAATTTGGTTCTTTTCTCTCACAGCCTTTAAAATTCTGTCTTTATTTTGTATGTTAGGTATTTTCATTATAATGTGCCTTGGTGTGGGTCTGTTGTAATTTTGTGTATTTGGAGTCCTATAAGCCTCTTGGACTTGATTTTCCATTTCATTCTTCAGATTTGGGAAATTTTCTGATATTATTTCATTGAATAGATTGTTCATTCCTTTGGTTTGTTTCTCTAAGCCTTCCTCAATCCCAATAATTCTCAAATTTGGCCTTTTCAAGATATCCCATAGTTCTTGCAGATTCTGTTCATGATTTCTTACCATCTTCTCTGTTTGTTCAACTTTGTTTTCGAGGTTAAATATTTTGTCTTCAATATCTGAAGTTCTGTCTTCCAGGTATTCTATCCTATTGGTTATGCTTTCTATGGAGTTCTTAATTTGGTTTATTGTTTCCTTCATTTCAAGGATTTCTGTTTGTTTTTTTTTTTCAATATCTCTAACTCTTTATTGAAATGATCTTTTGCTTCCTGAATTTGCTCTTTTAACTGTTGATTGGTGCGATCATTCAATGCCTGCATTTCCTCTTTCATCTCATCATTCAATGCCTGCATTTGCTCTTTCATCTCATCGTTTGCTTCCCTGATCATTTTAATTATGTACATTCTGAATTCCCTTTCTGTCATTTCTTCTGCCATGCTGTCGTTGGATTCTATTGATGTAACATCTAGATTTGTTTGGGGCATTTTCTTCCCTTGTTTTCTCATATTGTTCATTAATCAGTGGGTCATTAAGATATTGCAGATTTCCTCTATCGACTTATAATGTCCCTGAAGATTGCTAGTATATCCCCTCTTATCCTTCAGTAGCCTGAAGTCTTGGAGGAAATTGATAATGCAGAGCTCCACGAAGAAGCTGCCTCTCTAGGGGTGGTGACCCTCAGGTGGCGTATATTCCCTGATAGTGGGCAGAGGTGCCTCCACTTGTTGACCAATGGTCATCCAACAGGGAACTGGGCTGTGGGCTGAGGCAAGGCCTGTTTGTGCCTGTGTCTGGTTTTACCGTCCCTGTGAGAAAACCTCTCCCGGCAGGGAAGACTCACTCGGTGGGGACGTCTCGCTGGTCAGTTCCCCTCCTAGAGTTTCCCCTCAATCTACAACTACCGCCTGGGCTGGGCTGTCTTCCTCTGCAACATTCCCAGGGGCCTGGACCTACCTCCTGGGCCTGGGAGCCTCACCCTCTGCAGGCGAGTCTCCTTAGGCTGCCTCTCCCAGAGAATCCACCCGCAGTCCTGGAAACTTTGCTCCACCCCTAGGCGTGTCTCTGTGTGGCTCTTCCAGCAAGAAGCCACTTAGCTCCTGGGACCCTGCTCTGCACCTAATCGCCTGGCTATGCAGTCCCTCCTCTGAGCCGTCACCTGGAGCCCCGTACAATAGCTCCGATACCCAGAGACCCGCCACACACCTCCTCCACCGGACAGTGGCCAGGTTTCCATTGCGGTCACTAGGAGTTCAAGCAACTCACTTCGCGTCTCCTCCTCCCGCCAACCGCCCGTAGCCCTAGGCAGTCACTCCAAGCCCAAGTGACCCGCCCTGTTCCTCCTCCTCCTCCTCAGGGTAGCCCCCCGGGTGTTCAGTAGCGGTGGCTCCGAGACCAAGCGACCCACCGCACTCCTCCTCCAGGCAGGCCACCGGTGTTCAGGAGCGGTCGCTTTGAGTGCAATCAACTCACCACTCGCCTCCTCCTCTGGCAACCGCCTGTGGCTCTGATGCAGTCACTCCTAGACCAAGCGACCCACTGCGCTTCTCCTCTTCCTCCGGGCAAACCCCCGGGTGTTCAGAAGCAATCGTTCTGCGTCCAAATAGCTCGCCACGCAGCTCCTCCTCAGGCAGCTGCCCGGAGCCCCAGTGGTTGCTCCGAGTCCAAGCACTGTGCTGAGCCGCCTCCTCTACGATGATCCCAGTTGTCCCTGTTTACCGCTCCAGCGGGGGGAGGGGCGTCTCGCTGAGCAACTCTACTTCACAAAGTTCCCTGCGTTCCGGGGCTACCGCCCCATCCGGGACGCCTCCCCAACGGGAGAGACTCACCCGGCGGCCTTGAGCTGGTCCCAAGTCTCTCACTATCTCCTCTTTTGAATCCTGCATCCTGGAACAACATGAAATGCAGCCGCCCTCTAGGCTCTCATCTTGAAACCCCTGACTATTCTTGTACCAACCTTGGGAACTTTGGAGGACACCCATATTGAGACCATAAAACCCTGGAGGGTGATTGGCTTATTCTCTAAGGCACGAGGACTGGATTCTCACAATTTTGTCTCTGCTAGAGTTCTACTATTGCCTTTCTATATGAAGAAAGTGGGGGTGGGGAGTGAGGCCCCTTTACTATACTTTGAAAACTTGCCTTTCAAAATCTTTCAGCGTGCAATTTCATTACACCATCCCAGGATGGAAGTAAAATGACAAAGATCAAAGCCATAAGTCATTCTGTCTTCAGAAGGTGTTTCCTGACCATCATCTACTCTGTGGCAGTAGTGGGAAATAGTGTCTAGGATGGAAGCTGCTCATAATCTCATGGAATCTTCAGTCGAATAAGGAAGGAAATCAACCAATAATTACAACCATGAGGATATTGGTAAGCAAATGTACGAGATACAGTAATAGCAAAATGTCCGGGAATGTGAGCTCAGGAAGTTCCTCTCAAGGTTTCATTAAACCTGACACCTGAATAATGCGTAGGATTGGTCATCTAAGCGTGCAGCGGGAGGGCTGTGTGAAGAGACTCCAGACAGAGGGACAAGTGGCTTGTGCAGCCCAAACAGCAGAGAGGTCTTGAGACGGGAGCAGGGAGAAAAATGTGGGGGCAGAAAACAAATAGAGGGGGACAGGAAGCAGATGCATGGCCTCAGAGGCCTGCTACAGCTCTTGAACATGACTGAAAAAGCAGCATGAGGCTTTGAAGGTTTTAAGCAAGACAATCAAAAGACAAGATTTTGCTATTTTAAAAGGCAGGTTAACCCCAGACTGCACAGGTTGCTTTGGACAAATGCAGGGTCTCGTCATGGGGCAACCCACCCTCACACACATTCCAAACACACATTCCTCCTCTGCACAGAGTCACGGTCTGGCCCAGTTTCTCACAAGATTAGAAATCTTACTTGTCCTTCATTGACATTGACCCGAACTGTGGGTATAATAAAATTCCCCTCAGAGGTTTTAATGGACTGTTCTATGATTCAGGTCATAGCCTGTCTTGCACATAACTTTCCATCAAAATCAGGCACCAATATACCATCAAAGAGATTGTTTTCCTTTGCCTCAATTTTGCGGTAGTTGTTGTTGTTGCTGTTAATCCCAGTAAGACCAAAAAGGCTAATGTGTTCTTCATGTAGGTGCCTCAGCTCAGCAGGGTCTGAGGCTCCAAGAAGTCTGTTTCATTGAGTTGCATTAATGGTTTTATTGTAGGACCCAAATCTCTGGAGTTACAAGCTCTGAGGTTACAACTTCTGAGTAGATACTCGAATTTTCCTTCCCTGTCTTCTATCTTAGGAAAATACTTACTATATGGGGGAATAGTTGTGGCCAGAATGGCATCTGTCCATTCTCATTTTCTTGAAGAATAATTTATAGTCTTCCTATAATTGTTTTTCTTAAAATGACTCCTCTTGAGAGACCAATTTCCAGTGTTATGAAGTACACTTACTGCAAATACTTTTGCTTTAATATTTTATCCAAGAAATGCAAGTTACCTTTGTTTATAATCCAGTCTGGGGTTGCTGATTTCTTTCAATCAAAGAAGCTGGTGGATATTTGGTTTAGCATGAATAAGAGAGCCCATTTAGGAAGACCACATTGGGCTCGCTCTGGTTACTGTACTGAGAAAAGAGGTAATAGAATTTTCTTGCCACTAACTCTAGCACCCTCACCCTGACTCTTAGAGTTAGCAGGCCACCAGAGGGCCTCGGGCCATTGCAGATTTGGCAACTACATCCACTTTCCGTCAACAATCTCCAACTTGTGGCTCAATCTGTGTTTGCAACATTCAAAGCTGCTGTATTCTGTCTAGAGCAGACCAGCCATCTTTCAGAAGCCCCAGGCACAAAGGCCTAAGCTTTGCCTTCAAACCTAAATGTCCTAGATCCGTGTTTGCCAGACTCAATTTCCACACGTTTCCATGGGCCTCCAGATACAGGTGATTACACACACAGAGGCTGGCTGAGCCCTCACCTCATGGAGTCTGCTGCTGTAGAATCCCAGGCTGACCAAGTCTAAAGTCTTTTGGGGCTGGGGTTGTGGCTCAGGGGTAGAGCACTTGCCTAGCATGTGGGAGGTACTGGGTTCAATTCTCAACAACACATGTAAATAAAATAAAGGTTCATTGACAACGAAAAATATTTTTTTTTTGAAGTTTAAAGTCTTTTCCAGTTCCATCCAGGAGTCAGTTTCACCCTGGCCAGCCTCCCATCTTAGTCATTTGGTTATCAGACAGAGAGAACTTTGAGTGGATAGTTTTGGGGACACCAGAATTTCCAAACTGGTCTTCCAGGGAGCTCGCTATTTCAGATGAATGGGAAATCAACTCTGGAATCAACTTCTCAGCAGGCCAAGAGCCAGGGCTGTGGAATGAATGAAGACTTGGGCAACAGGCAGGAGCCACTTCTCAACTGGCATCTCCAACTCACACGTCCCTCATCTCCACCTCAATGACCTACATTAGAAGAAACACTGACTCTGGGAAAGATCTTCGCCTAGTATTTTTCCTAAACTTTATTTTTGTAGCAATTTTAGATTTCCAGAAAATCTGAACAAAGAAAACAGATGTCCCATGTACTTACTCTCTGGCTAGCCACGCCACCACTGTCCCCTATACTTAGCACCTGGCATTAGTGTGGTACATTTGTTACTATTGATGAACCAATTTTGATACACTATTCTTAATTCAGGTTCAAAGGTTGCATTAAGATTCCCTTTTTGTTGTACAGTTCCATAAGATTGGGCAAATGCATAATGTCAGGTGTCCACTATTATATTATGATATAAAATAGTTTCACAGTTTTAAAAGTTTTTGTTCTCCACTTTTTCATCTCTCCCTTCGTCTCTCTGAACCCTGATTGACCACTGATGTCTTTTACCATCTGCACAGTTTTATCTTTTCCAGAATAGCACATAATTTAAATTGTACAGTTTATAGCCTTTTCAGATTGACCGTGATCATTTAATAGTATGCATTTAAGTTTCTTTATTTCTTCTTGTGGCTTGATAGCTCATTTCCTTTTATTGCTGGATGCTATCCCATTGTCTGAATGCACCACAGTAGGTTTACACACTTCACCCACTGAAGGACATCTTGGTTGCTCCTAAGTTTGGCAACTATAGATAAAGTTGCTACAAACATTGGTGTGCAGGTTTTTGTGTGTAGCTGTGTTTTCAGTGCTTTGGTTCAGTAATTAATACCATGAATGTTGGATCATGTAGTAAGAATGAATTATTTTTGTTAGAAACTGCCAAACTGACTCCCAAAGTGGCCACACTATTTTTTGCACCAGCAACAAATGAGAATTCCTGTTGTTCTAGCTCCTCAACATTTGGATTTTAGCCACTCTAATTAGGTATGTGATGGTGTCTGACTTTAATTTGCAATTCTCTAATGACATGATGTTGAGCATCTCTGCATATACATATTTGCCATCTGTGTCTCTTTCTTGGTGAGAAATCTTTTCATATCTTTAGTCCACTTTTCAATGGAGTTGTGTCTTTCTCATTATTGACTTTTAAGGGATTTTTTTTTTTTTTTTTGCATATGATAGATATCATCCCTTTGTCTGAATGGGTTTACAAATATATCTTCCAACTTGTCACTTGTCCTTGACAGTGTCTTTGACAAAGCAGATATAGCACACATGACCTTCATGAAAAGCCTATATCGGGTTTAATCCCACACACTAGCTATTTAAGTGTCTTTGACAAAGCAGATATAGCACACATGACCTTCATGAAAAGCCTATATCGGGTTTAATCCCACACACTAGCTATTTAAGGTAACCCCAGCAAGGTTAACTAAATAGGTGTAGTGAGCCTTCTTGTTATGCCAATCCTTGTTTCCATACTAACGAATAGAGTTTTAGTACAATAATGTTGCCAGGGGTCTATAACTTCCAGGATTTCATTCTTGAATATATATTAAAAAGGAGTATATAAGTGGGAATATAGAGGTAAAGGTATAGTTCTTCAAGAGCATAACAAAAAGGGAGATAATTATACCTTAAAAGTTAGAAGAGTATGAACACAGCCTTCCTTAACTCAACAAGTTATTTATGTTCCAAGTAACATGCTAAGCTATGGTGATGTTGTAAGAGACTCTTGACTTCATGGAACTTATATTCAAGAAGGTGAAAGAGATAATCAGCATATTTTAGTGATACAGCCACATCAACGTTTATAGCAGCTCAATTCACAATAGCTAAACGATGGAACCAATCTAAATGCTCTTCAACAGATGAATGGATAAAACAATGTGTTGTATGTGGCACACACACACACACACACATGCACACACACACACACACACACACACACACACACACAGTGGAATGTTACTCAGCCTTAAGAATAAAATTATGGCATTTGCCAGTAAATGGATAGAGCTGGAGAATATCATGTAAGCGAAATAAGCCAAACTCCAAAAAGTTGAATGTTTTCTCTGATATGAGGATGCAAATTCACCATGGGGGGAGGTGCTATGGAAGAATAGAGTTACTTTAGGTAGAGGGGAATGAAGGGAGGGGAGGGGGTCTGGGGGTGGGAAGGATAATAGAGTGAAACAGACTTTATTATCCCATGTACATATAGAACTATATGACCCGTGGTATTCTACATCATGTATAATCAGAAGAATGAGAAGTTATATTCCATTATATGTGATGTATCAAAGTGCATTCTACTGTCATGTGTAAATAACTAAATCAAATTCATAAAAATTTTAAAAAGAAATAAAATAGACATTACAGTGATAAATAACAAAGAGAAAAACAAACAGGGTAAGTACATGACACATGGAGGAAAGTCCTGAAGGAAATGAACAGACCAGCCCTGAGGATCTCAGAGAGAGCACATTTCACATAGAGAACACGGAGGCCGGGCATGTGGGCCAACAGAGAGAAGGCCACTGTGGCTGAACAAGGAGGAGAAGGACAGGAAATGTGAGAGATGAAGCAAGGAGCCAGATCATCCAGATCCTTGGAGATCATTGGAAGGCTCTTGTCTTCCACTCAGAGTGAAATAAGGAGCCACTGCAGGCTCTTGAACAGAGGTCTGACATGTCAGTACTATGTTTTCCCAAGATCAGCCTCTTATGAAAGCGGGTAAAGGGCAGAGACGAGAACCAACTAGAGGTCATCAGAATAAGCCAGGTGAGAACCGGTGGTGATTTGGGATAGAGAGATAGCTGCAAACATAATGAGAGGCGGTTGAGCATTTTTCAGCATTCTGTGTTCACCAGTCTGGTCTAGCTACTGCTTTGCACTAGCAACTAATAAAATAAGTGAATGAGCAAGTGAATGGACTAAAAGGTTCCTGAGAGCCTCAGACCATGATGCACTACTTCCAGGTGATGGTCACAGGCACATTCCAAATTCAGCAATGTGACCACCTGCTAGATGCTAGATTCTCTGATCTCTGTATTTGGGAGTCTGGGTTTGGCCACAGGGCAGTAGGGAGAGATGACAGGCAGGTAGGAAGAGAGTATAGCAGTTTTGACTAAGACCGTAGTGCATGTCTAGATTGCCATTTTCATCTCAAAATCTGGTTTTCATTTTTGGTCACTGGGCACTTTCCTAGGCCCTTGTGAAGTTACTGTTCTATATGCATGTCATAGTTTGGATTAAAAATGTCCCCCAAACTCATATGTGAAAGACTTGGACCCCAGACCATGGTACTATTCAGATGTGATGAATCCTTTCAGAGGTCAGGAGGGTCTGGTGAGGAATCTTAGGTAATTGGACGTGTGCTCTAGAAAAGAGTTGTGAGACTCAAGTCTCTCCCTCCTCTCTCTGTTTCCCTACAGCCACGAGGTGAGAAGTTTGCTCCAACACACTTTCTCTGACATGATATTCTGCCTTGTCATAGGACAAGGGCAATATGGTCCACTGACCTTGGATTAAAATCTCTAAAACTATGAAGCAAAACAAACCTTTCCCCTTTTTAAGTTGGTTATCTCAGGTACTTTGTTATAGTAACAGAAAGTTGACTACCACAGTGCAATTGAGAGACAAGGCAAAGGATAAAGGAACAATATAGGTGCTGTAAGTTTGGGCCTACAACTTCTGCACATGGGGCCTGGCATTTTGGGAGAAAATATATAATGTGAAAAATGCAGCACCTTATTCTACCACCTAGAAAAGTGCATTCTCTGGCTCCCTGGGAGAGCCAAGCATATCATTTTTCATTTCCTTCTCCTTAGTATGGTAAGGCCTTTGCTCTCTGTGGAGTCTATTTTCTTTATGTCTCTTTCTCTAGAAAACACCTTGCTTCAATCATCCCCACTTTAAAAATACCTCTTCTAAAAGTCAAAAGGGTGTTTTCCATCCAGCTCAGCGAGTTTACACATGCTGCCACTCTGATGAGATGGGAAGGCTCTTTCCCAAGTGCTGGGTCACCTCACCGAACACTTTCTCTAGTGAACTTGATCCAATTCAGTCCACTGAGGCCCCTAAACTGGCACCTCAGCTGTCATCAACAATTAAAGAGAACACTTTAAAGTCATCCTGTGAATGATTCACAGACATATCTTGGTGTCCTTTGTATTTCCGATGGCATCGAATCACAGAAGTGAACATACTTGAAAAACATCCCACAGCGAGCCAGTGACTACTTCAATCAATACTTTATCACTTGCCCTTGGCCTTAAAAGGAGATTTGAAATCTTGAAAACTTGTCTCTTGCTTCACATGATTCATTTATTAGAAGATCATCTTTTCACCTCTTCTTTTTCCCCTTAAATCTCATGATTTCTGCTTTATTATCATTTTTATATTCCTGGAATCAATGATAAATAATTCTAAATCATTTATCCAAAATGACTGTCATAACTGGCCATCCTTAAGGCCTTTAATACAATAGTTTACAAAAATATTTCAAAAAGTCCATCACCAACTCAAAGGTCAATGGACCAAATCCAAAAGGAATTATTGGGCAATGGGAAAGAAATTTCTGATAATCATCATCTACTGGAATTCCACAAATTTTCATAGTCCTAATTCAGAAGGCAAAACAATCATTTGAACCGTCAAGGTTGACAGTTCTGCTATTGCACTGTCACATCCCCAACCACGTCCCCAGCCCTATTTTGTATTTTATTTAGAGAGAGGGTATCACTGAGTTGCTTAGTGCCTCGCTTTTGCTGAGGCTGACTTTGAACTTGCCCTCCTCCTGCCTCGACCTCCTGAGCTGCTGGGATTACAGGCATTCACCACCACCCCCAGCTTGTATTTTGTCCCAAGTGGATTACCTAAATTTTACAGCTGCTTATTTCTGATGCAAGAACACTGTAGCAGTTAGAAAGTTAGTTTTCTTGCTTAGAATTCCATGCCTCCCAGTCAGCAACTCCAAAATATAAAGTGTGAGCAATTGATCATACCTGGCCATTTGTCAGCTGCCATTTGTCACACTTGGCCTTGACTTACCCCTTGGATGGCAGAAGAGTCAGTGTTCTGTGTAACCCATTCCACCAGCCTGGTTTTCCCTAGTGCTAGAGGGAAACAGCATGGGACTTTGGCATACCTCAATTGCACCTTAAATACAGTTAAATATTTGATTCCTGGTTTGAGTCTTTGACTTGGCTTTTGAGGTGGGATGCTCATTCCATTGCTGAGCAGGCTTCTCTCATTAGCATTATTTGTGTGGTGGTTATAGAATACGTGTTTGACAGATTTCAAAGGCAGGATAGGACAAGAAAGAAGGGGTTGAGCAAACAAAAAAGTTGGGGTTCTTCTGATATAGATTAAAGACAAAAACTATCTTCAATAGGCAATACTTTAACAGAGTATCTGACAGCCCTTCTTAGGGTGTACTTATGCCAAATACTACAAAGCTAGTGAGATAGAACAAAATAAGAGCAAATGGCTTTTTTCACAGTTAGCCAGGGATTTTCTGTCCCAGAATTAGATCTCTTGAATTCTGGAACTCTGGGCCATGGATTTATCAGGTAGATCGATGAGCTTTCAAGGTGTTATAGAAGGAGCAGGTAGGAAATCAGCTGGTGTGAAAGGTGAATAGTTGTGAAAAATTAGCACCAGAACAAAGGCTTGGGTTGCAGGAGGAGAAAGGCCACTGCAAGGAGAGGCCATAGAGGAAAACAGGAGAGAATAAAAGAGATTTAGTTAAAGAGGGCAATTTCTTCTATCATTGCAGGGCTAAGAAAACATGTTAAATCCATTAAATTTAAAAAAAAAAAAAAACAATCAATGGCTTCCTAATCAAAAGTTACAAACCTTTTGGGTTTCAGCTGAACTTTCAGCGTGAAGTCTTGTCAACCATCTGGCTGATTCCCTTCTTCGGCCCTCTGATGGTATTTCTCATGGAATTGTAGTCTGGAAACTGTTTCTTTTTGCTTCAGTGTTGTTAGTCTTTGTATTACTATGCCCATGTGTTCAGATAAAGAACAAATCTTTAGAGCCAGAGCCGATCTGCTTTTTATACTCTCTCCAAATGCATTCTACTGTTGAGACACTGGGACTTCAGGAAGTTACCAGTCCAACATAATGCAGCCACCAAGTGGCTGGGTAAGAGTTACAACCAGGTCTAGAGTACTGCCAGTCTCCAGAGGAACACCATGTTTCCTGTAAGGTGTGCTGAACTAATGCCCCTTGATGGATAGATAGGGTGATAAGAAAGTGAATAAAACAAAAACAATTTAAAAATTCCGAAACACTAGTAATTTGAGAAAAGCTTATTTCCATAACCTTCAATCTCATGTTCTAGTTTCCTTTCAAAGTACATGGGATGGATGGCGGGGCGCGGCGGTGCACTCCTTTAATCCCAGTGGCTCAGGAGGCTGATGAGTTCAAAGCCAGCCTGAGCAACTTAGGGAGTTGCTGAGAGTGAGACACTGTCTCTAAATAAAATACAAAATAGGACTGGAGATGTGACTCAATGGTCTAGTGCCCCTGAGTTCAATCTCCCATACGGAAAGAAAAAAGTACATGAGATGGGATCCAGGACTGAAAAGAAGAGAAGCAATCATTTCTTTTAATTCACTGATAATTTAGAAATACTTTCTGGACACTCATTTAGCCTCACATACTTTGCTTTTTTGAAGAAAAAGAGAGAGTGAGAGAGAGAGAGACGATTTTGCACACCCAGCTATCTTTAAGAATTTTAGAATATTGACTGGAATTATGGAGCATGCATTCTAAACTTCTTGATTATTTATTTTTAAAATAGAGAAAAATCTTGATTATTTATTTGTAAAATAGATGAGTAGAAAAAAAAGTCACAGAGTGTAGCCTTCCCCACTGGAACCAAAGCTTGATTCAAGAAAGAGTATCTCTGGCACAGATCTCCGGAGAAAGATCCAAAAGCCCACCTATAACCTGTTTTTTCCCTTTGTTTTCTCAACCCAGGAAATTCAGGGCTATTTTAAATATGGGTTGTCAGTCCTGACCCCTTGCTCTAAACACACACACACACACACACACACACACACACACACAGAAATCAAGAGAATAGGTTGAAGGAAGCTTCCTCTCTTGACACAGCAATTCATTACTATTAGTTCAATTTTGCTGACAAAACATCAATTGAGAGCCTACTATGCAGCAGGCACTGTGCTCTGTGTTGTGTATGCAGTAGTGAAGAGGGTGAGGATCCTTGTCAGGGAACCTTACAGAAAGTCCAGCTGGATCCCAAGGGGACACAAAGGTGCAGATAGAATAGGGAAAAAGAAAAAAGAATTAGTTCTGTGAGAGAATAGTCTCAAAATGTCAGCTGTGTGCAGGGAAAGGACATGGAAGCAGTGGAGGTAGCAGGCACAGTGGGAGAGGGTCATGAAACATGCTGTGGGTTTGAAGAAGAGCAAATAGTTGAGCCAAGATAAAAATAAGGGTAGTCCTGAGGAGGAAGGAAGCATGGCAGAGTCTAAAGAGCTAACGCTGTGGAGGGAGAGAGAGGCCATGTCACAAAAGGCCTTGTAAGACCCCTAAGAATTTAAGCCTCAACTGGAAAAGTATGGGATGAAAGACATTTAAGCAGGAAAACTACATTTAAAAAATCTGATCCGACAGAGTTATGAAAACAAAATATAGAAATAGCCCATGACGGTTTTGAGGGCCTTGACTGAGATTGCAACAGGAGAGGTTAAAAAGTATGGCCTTGATAGCAAGGCATTAAAATTGACATAATTAGAGCATCAATTGAATATGGGTAGATAGAGAAGTAAATTAAGCAGTTGAGACTTCATCTCCAGTGTCTAAATGACAGAGATACATGCACCATGGTAGATCAGTCTACCAATTTTAGTAGACTTTGTCTATCAATTTTTGTCTATCAATTTATCCATGTGCAGCATTGAGATGAGACCATAAGAAGAAGGTTACCACGTTGAGTTTGTGGTGTTTAGGAAATGGAACTCCAAGTGCATAATCATGTTCTTGAATACACAGAGCTCTGGTCCACAGCCCAGCTTCTCACAACTCTGCAGTTAAAACTTTGACATTGGATGCCATCATTCAGGGAGAGAACATACAGGAAAAGAATCCAAATCTTAGGACAGAACTCTCAGAAATGGAGAGGAAGGGGCAGAGAGAATGCATTGTCAGGGAGGAAAGGAGATATTCAGGGAGAGTGGGGTCCTGGAAGCCAAAGCTCAGGACCTTCCTGAGGAAGAAGTCACTGGCAGTATCAAGTCTGACAGAGCAGATGAGAAAATACCATCAGGCTTGCCAACTAGTAGGTGTAAATATCCATTTGAAGGGGCTCGAAAATGTGAAGGGAGAAAGTAGAGACTGGTTTTTCAATATGCCTTACCAGAGAAGCCCTCCTACAGGGCGTGGCTGAAGAAATTGCAAAGGGCTGACAGGAATTCATTTAAAGTAAGAACATTAGCATGTTCACAAGGTGTTGAGAAGCCAGCAAAGAAGAAAGGTTTAAAAATACAGAAGAGGAGTAAATATAGAAGAGAAGGGAGAGAATGTGTAAGCTCAGGATCACCTGTAAATAGAAGCCTCTTTCCCTAAGGCTGGAAAGAAGAAGTGAAGATGGGAGTGAACATGAAGTTTATCCCACTCCAACTTCAATTATCTGTGGGCTGAAGAGAGCAGCTTCACCAGCCAAGAGAGGAAAAGGCAGGTGTGGAAGGAGGAACTTGAACACACTAGTTAGAGTCTGTGACACTCATAAAGTAAGGGGATACTGAGCAGAGGTGGGCAGAGGTCTTGCTGAGTAGGGTAAATGGTCCACCAGAGGAGAAGACCATTAAATGATCCTGATACTGCCAACTCAAGCATGTAATTTTTTCCGTTGCTCATATTTCTCTATTGCTCAGTAACTCATGTGGAGAAGCAGGAAAGGTAACCAGTTGGATTCAATTGATTGTAAGATTTGTGTGGTGGAAAAATAGAGTTGATCATTGAACACATAGGGAAGCATTTGGTTGAAGTAATAAATCTATTTGGAATAGAGACAAGCATTAAACCATAAGGAGAATTAACAGAGAGAAAAAAGTAAAAGGAATTAGGGACCAGAAAGGTCAATGGTGGTGAAGAACCAACAACATGCTGGAGAAGGATTGTATTCAGTCACACAAGGAACTTTACTTTTGGCTCCCACAAACCCTTTAATCCTTTAATTGTGTAGGAGCCCAACATAAGGTGTTCTCTGGTCCTGGACAAGGAGTCCTTTCTCAGATAGCAAAAAGGTCTACAGATCATTTCATTCACAAATAACTCAATGATCAAAAATGTCCAGCTCAATATTAGCCCACAATTCAGTCCTCATTGAAAGATAAGCTTATCCCCCTCTTGGTCCTCAGTTAAGGATTATTCTAGGGTCCAGGGATGCTGCCTGCCATTTGGGAGGGAGTGTGGTTTCTTCTCCCCACTCACTACTGCTATTTCAGATTTGGCCAGGATGGAATCAGAGGGCCAGAGGGAAGGTACGGAAGGTTGGAAAGTTTTTATTTGACTGTTCCTGCCTTCAGTTGGCTGAATGTTCTCTGCATCTGGCAAATATTTAAGGCTGACTCATTTTCCCCAGGGACATTTTTGTGCCTCTGTCACAGACTTCCCTCTGACTACACTTACCCTAATGCACAGGGTCCCTTCTTCCAGCTAGTATCTCTGGAGTTTCTCCCATCCAAGTACTAACCAGGCCCTCACCTGAATTTCTGACCCTGCTCTTCACTGCTTGGTCACTCACCTGGCAGGCCAGAATCTGTTAAAAAAAAGAGGGAGAAATATACATTTTTATGTATACAAATAAATATATTGCACAGTCATGTTGCTTAGCAGCAAGCTGCACACTAAGTAATGCATTGTTAGGCGATGTCTTCACGTGTGAATGTCATAGGGTGTACTGACACAAACCTACATGTCATTGCTTGCTAGACATGTGGACTACATGTTGTAGCCATTTTTATAGTCTGGATCTGGAATGGCCTGCCAAAACTTATGTGTGGAAGGCTTGGTCTTAATGCAGCAATGCTGTGAGGTGGAGATTTTGGGAAGTGAATCCAACACAAGGGCTCTGATCTCATCAGTGGATTCACCCATCGATGGTGTTATGGATTAGATATGAGGTGTCCCCAAAAGCTCATGTGTGAGCTGGGTGTGGTGGCACATATCTGCAATCCAAGAGGCTCAGGAGGCTAAGGCAGGAGGATTGCAAGTGCAAAGCCAGCCTCAGCAACTCAGTGAGGCTCTGAGCAATTTAGCAAGAAAAATAAAATATAAAAAGGATGGGGGGTGTGGCTCAGTGATTAAGTTCCTGGGTTCAATCCCAGGTATGCACACACACACACACACACACACACACACAAGCTCATATGTGACACGATGCTAGAAAGTTTAGAGTTGAAGTGATTGGGTTATGAAAGCTTTAACCTAATCAGTGTATTAATCTGCTGATAAGGATTAACTGGGTGGTAACTGAAAGCCGTTATGGAGTGGCTGGAGAGGGTGGGTCTTTGGTGGCATGGCTTTGGGATATATGTTTTGTCTCCCCAATCCACCCCCACCTCCATCTCCTGATTGTCGTGTCCCGAGCTACTTTCCTCCTCCACATCCATCCATCATGATGTGCTGCCTCACCTCAGGCACAGAGTAATGGAGTCTGCCATCTATGGACTGAGACCCCTGAAACCGTGAGCCCCAAATAAACTTTTCCTCTTCTAAAATTGTTCTTGGAAGGCCTTTTGGTCACATCATTGCAAAACTTGATTAAAACAGATAGGTTCGTCATCGAATGGCCTATCGGGAGGTTTGTAAGAAGTAGGTCACTGGAGGCCTGTTCCAGAAGGGCCTATCTCATCCCCAACCCCTTCCTCGCTCTCTGTCTGCTTTTCCAGGTGCCATGACATGGGCAGCTTTAGTCCACCAGCCCTCTCTGCCATGGTGCTCTGCCTCACTGCAGGCCCAAAGCCATGGAGCCAGCTGACCACAGACTAAAACCTTTGAAAAGCGAGCCAGAATAAATCTTCCCTCCTTTAAGTTGATTTTCTCGGGTATTTTGTCACAGTGATAAAATGCTAACACAACCGTCACAGCATGTACAATCCATTTTTAACTGAAACATCATTATGTGGCACATGACAGTATATATATAAACAAGACATATATAACAGCCTTATGTTGACACATATTTATCTTCATGTCTTCCCATGGATTTGAGTCACTGTACAATGTCCTTTCTTTTAGCCTGAAGGTTTTCCTTTACTATTTCTTGCAGGACAGATCTGCTAACAACAAATTCTCTCAGATTTTATTTATCTGGGAACATCTTTGTTTTGCCTTTGTGAAAGAGAGTTTCACTGGTTACAGGATTCTTGATAAGCAGTTTTTCTTCTTTCAGCACTTTGAGCACAACATTCTGCTGATTTCTGGACCCTATTGTTTTGGATGAAATGTCAGTCACTCATTGTCATCCCCTGAAGGGAATGAGTTCCTTTTTTTTTTTTTTTTTTTTTTTTGCTGCATTTGGTATCTTCTTTTGTTTTTGACTTTTGTTTCATTGTTATAGTTTGGATGTGAGGTGTACCCCAAAAGCTCACGTGTGAGACAATGCAAGAAGATTCAGAGTAGAAAGTATTGGGTTATAAGAGTCTTGATCCAATCAGTGATTTAATCTCCTGATAGGTATTAACTGAGTAGTGACTGAAGGGGTAGGGTGTGGCTGGAGGAGGTGGGAATTGGGGTGTGGCTTTGGGTATATATTTGTATCTAGCAAGTGGAGTGTCTCTCTCTGCTTCTTGATCACCATGTGACCTGCTTCCCTCCACCATACTCTTCCGTCATGATGTTCTGCCTCACCTCGAGCCTGGAAGAATGGAGCCAGCTTTTTATGAACTAAAACCTCTGAAACCGTGAGCTTCTAGATAAACCTTTCTTCCTTTATAGTTGTTCTGTTTGGGTCATTTAGTCACCTCAGTGAAATAACTGACTAAAACATTATGACGGCTAGAAGTGGGTCTTTAGTGTTTCTCTTACTTGGTATTTGTTTCACCTTCTTGGATTTGTAAGTTAAGTTTTGCATCAAATTTGAGAAATTTTCAGCTATTATTTCTTCACATATTGTTCTTCCCTCTCTCACCTCTCCTTCTGTGACACCATGTATATGGGTGCCCTTGACATTATTCCACAATTCTAAGGCTCCATTCATTTTTCTTCTTTTTTCTCTCTTTTCTTCATATTTATTAAAATTCAATATTACTGACTTTTCCTTCTGTCATTTCAGATCTTCTTTCAAGCACTTCTACTGGTTCCAATTATAACTTTAGAAAAAAATAATTAATTTTCAGAAAATTAAAAATAAAATTCTAAAATTTTTATTTAGCTTGCTTTCTTAGTGTCTCTAAAATTCCCTCATCTCTTGAAATTCCCTCAATTTTGAGCCATTGTAATAATAGTTTCCTTTAACTCTTTGAGCATTTTTGTAGTAGCTTCTTAGAAGTGTTTTTGTATTAAAACTTAGACTTAGTCTAACATAGTTATGTTTTTGTTTTTTTCTTAAGTATATGTCACACTTTTCTATTTCTATGCATGCCTCCTTCTTTTTGGTTGAAAGTGAACATTTTAGGTGATCAATTATAGCAACTGTGGATTCTGTTTTATTTCTCTTAGTGTTACATTTTTAGTAATTTGCCCAAATATACTGCAATATCTGTCTCCCAACAATGTGCCCTACTGATGTCTCTCTTTAGATTTTTTTCTTGTTTTTATGTTTTCTTTTGTTAGTTAATTAGTATGTTAGCCTGATTTCGTATGAGTCATCCCCTATGGCTGCATTGCTCAGGGATCAGTCCATAATGTGAGCTGTAGCTCTACTTACACATCTGGAGCCCACGACTTCCATCCCCTGCCTACTGATCAGCACATGGGCTGGAAAGAACATTCCAAGTTGCGGCAGGCTCTCAAGCTGAGGTAAGTGTAGTTTCAGGGATGTATGGAGAGCTTATCTCAGCCCTTCTCTACTTTCTTTTTTTTCCAGAACCTTCTTTTTGTAAAATTTCTATTAGCCCACTTGCTAACCCTCACCAGGACCATGAACACAGGCAAGCAAAATTACAGGTCTTCTCCATTTGTTTCCTTTTAACTAACACAACTGTGGGCTTTTACCTCCTTCACCAAATTGATTTTGCCCACTCTGGCAATAAAGCCTCTGGGGTTTTGGGCTAGTCCACACTGGTAAAGTTATATTTCTTACTGACTGTTCCAGGTGCAGGGAGACAGTGAGAGCACCTCAAGTAAAAAGGTCCTTGAATCCTGCTGCTTTTACCCCAAACACTCTGATTTAAGAATATAGACTTGATTATCCAGAGTCATAATTTTTTTTTTAATTTTTCCTAGTTTGGTTGGGAGGATTTACCAATTTCTTCATGCCACCATTACTGGAATTTCTTCAAGAACAGCCTCTTTTAAAATTACACATGACTCACCTGTAATTCCAGCAGCTCAGGAGAATGAGGCAGGAGGATGGCAAGTTCAAAGCCAGGAAAGCCAAACGCAGCAACTTACCAAGACCCTAAGCAACTCAGCGAATCCCTGTCTCTAAATAAAATATAAAAAAGGCTGGGAATACATGACCAATGTAACTCCACATCATGTATGACTACAAAAAATGGGAAGTTATTCCCTGTGTATGTGTGATATGTCAAAATACATTCTACTGTCATACATAACTGAAGAGAAAAAAATAAAATGCTTTTTAAAAAAGAAAAAAAGCAAGACGGGGATATGGCTCAGTGGTCAAGCAACCGTGGGTTCAGTCCCTGGTACCAAAAAATAAAATGAAATAAAATGACACATGACTAATGCGGGTCCCATATTTGGTCGCCTGGAGCCACACTCACTGGGATTCAGGTAGAGGGAGCAGAGCTTTCCCAGGTATGGCCCACCTCCAGCCACCAGTAGGTTGGATGTCTTTGGGATGGACCAAACCCCACTCTCTGTGTCCACCACCAGCAGAGCTTTTACACCAAGTCCTCAAGTGATCCCACTGGAGATTTGCTCACCAAATGGGATTAGGAGGTAATTTCCCTTCTATCTACACCTTGTCTTTTGATAGGTTGAACTCCACAGGAGAGCTCTTCCCAAAGAAACCCTCTCCAAATTCCTCCCTTTAGGCTAATTGGATACTATTTAGACCTTCAATGTGGCTTAAGAGTCAATTCAAACCACAGTGGCCTGACTTGGAATTCCCTTTAAAAGGTGGCATCTATGATCTTTGACATAATTTGTGTTTAATCAGATGAGTCTGATTTTAACATGCTATGACAGGAATAATCTGATGAAAGATGTTATTAAACGGTAACAGAACATTGTAACATAGAGGCTTGGATGTTGAAGGCTTATTTGCCCAAATGGGAAGTGGTTCTTAGTTTAGGCACCTTCCACTGAGTTCATCCTTAAAAATGAATTGACATCCTCCTTTCCTTGTGAAAGGAAACAAGTACCTTCATGTGCTGCTCAGACAGACAGCTAATTAGATGAAACACAAGTTACCACTAACTTAGCAAGTTTCATTAAAAGGCCTCTGTGGATGATTCGAGCAATTATGCCTGTCAAGAGAGGATATTATAGGAAGAATTTTATGTTCAGAGAGCACACAGTGTTATTAGTGTTATATTTTGGCAGCCTGAGATGTGAGAACATCACTTAATGTTCCGTGTCCCTAAGAAGATCAAAGGAGAAGAAACTCCTCTGCCCACCTTTTTCAGAACTGAAATGAGATTGAAGAATGGAAGCGCTTGATTGTCATGTGGGCATTAAACAGGAGATGACAGCAGTCGAGTAATTCTTGTTTTAATTTTTATTATATTCATTTAACAATTAACTAAGTGGGACAAAGACAAAGGTCACATGTCTCTGAAGACAGTGCTTCAAAATTGCCAGTCTGTCTTGCCAGGGCAAGACAGATCTGTTGGCATCTCCAGTTTCCCTTCAATGTACAACTAGCCCAATGGAGAAAAAAAAAAAAAAAAAAAAAAAAAGATGTTAAATTAATAATGATGTATATTTGTGTCTGTTGGGGTAGGGGAGGGGAAGATGGTATACCCGATCACAACAAGCACATTTATTTTACATACAGAAGAGTTCAGTCGTCTGCTTAGACTCTTTTGGCACCCACTGAAAGCATTAAGCATGCTGTTAGACAAATTATTTTTCAGGACCTCGGTTTCTCCATTTATATAATGAGAGATTTTAACTAAATCACAGATAGGAAGTGAAAATTTCCCACAAAAACTGGATGGCAGTGGCTACTTGAGTTTCACAAACAAAAAGATTTCAAAGTTCTAGAATAACTTGGTAGAAAAGTGTGCTCTGGAGGGTCAGCAACATCTTCCAGTCAAAGAATAGGAGAGCTGTGGTTTAAGTTGCAATTGGGACATCCCAGACAATATAATCCAAGGATCCATTACTTTATTCTCTGATAAAGTTTATTCTCTGACTCTATATTATATTCTCTAATGTGTCTTCTGGAACTGGGTACTATAGTTTGTGTACAAAAGAGGATCTACTCCCTCAAGAATTGAGGACAAAACTGGTTTCACTGGTAGATAAATCAGTCACTCCTTCAAATGAAGATATTTGGGGAAGCAGAGTGGAAAGAAGTTCTCTTGCATCATTAATGCTAGACCTGTCTTTCAAGGGTCAGGTATTTCCTCTACAGTTTACATGCAGTCACCTCCAGGAAATTAACTCACCACACTAAGATATCAGTGAATAATACAGATGAGCCAGTACACCTTTATTTCAATTTTCAGCTTATAAAATGCTTTTGCATTCAATTTTTCTCATGAATTGTTGCTATTCCACAGTGACCCTGTATGACAAATATCCTTATTCGTATTTAAGGTAAGGAGCTTGATATCTTGTGAGGTTAAGTGAATTGGTTGCCAAAGTCTCCCTGGCTAGAGACAATAAGCATTAAAGATGGGATCTGAACCCAGAATATTTAACACTAAGTTTAGATGGTTTTACACCACATCATGCCACAGTTAATAGTTTCCATAAAGTGGTTTCCAAATAGGAAGACAAAAAATGACATAAGAATAGTAAGTACCAGAAAAGGTAGAAATGGGGAATGCTGGTGAGGGTAGAGTCAGATGCTTTAAAGAAGAAAAGGCAAGTCAGAAGCCCTAAGCCCACATTACCTCTTTGTATCTCAACAACATTTATCCTGGGCTTAAGACTCTGGGAACTTACCACCACCTCCACAAAGAGAACCATTGATTTTTACCCTACTCTTCCATCCTGCCCAATTCTATTCTTCCTGTTTTCTCAATCATTATACTGTGTGTTAATTTCCAAGGGCTGGCATAACAGAAGACCCCAGACAGGGTGGCTTACACAACAAATTTATTTTCTCACAAGTCTGGAGGATGAAGTCAAGATCAAGTTGCCATCAGGGTAGGTTCTAGTGAGAACTCTCTTCTAGGTTCATAGCTGGCTGCCTGCTCATCATGTCTCCCCTGTGGAGAGAGAGACATCATTGGTGCCTCCTCTTTTAAGGACATCGGCTCTGTCAGACTAGGATACTACTTTGTGACCTCACTTAGCCTTAATCACTTCCCTGGAGACCCTGTCTCCAGATGCAGTCACATGGGATATTAGTACTTTAAAATATAATTTTGGGGAGAACGCAGTTTGTCCATGATAGATGGTGCAGCTTTTCAGCCAGGTGTTCAGGTCAAAATACTAGTCGTTACCCTTGAATCCTCTTTTTCTTGACACCCCATATCCTGTCTATCTACTTCAAGCTGTGTGTCTACACAGGTGATTTCTTATCACCTCCACAGCTAGGACCACACGCCAAGCCCCTGCTCTCTCCAAGGGGTCACTGAAATAGCGTCCTCTCTGGCTTCCCTGCCAATTAGATAAGTTATACTCCATGCATGTATAATATGTCAAAATATACTCTACTCTCATGTATATCTAAATAAATGAAAAAATACAAAAAAATGTCCTTTAATACTGCCAATCAAATCACTCTTCTTTAATATACCATCAATGACTTCCCCTACTACTTAGAATCAATTCGGATTCCTCCCTAGAGCTGGGGAAAGTTCTAAACAAGCTGGCTCCTGACTAATCGCCAAGTCGTTTTCCCCTTGTTCCTGAGGCTCCCGGTCACATGCCGTCCAGCTGCTGCTTAGGACGCTCTGAATCCTTCCTACCCCAGGAGCTTGGTCCTTGCTCTTTCGGGCTAGAATCCTGGATGCCCAGATCGGCCCATGGCTCACCTTTCACCTAACCCAGGTCTCTTCCCCACTTCACCAACTAGGCAGGCTGTCCCATTCCTGCAGTAGTTGTCAACTCAGATGCACTTAATCAGCAGGTCGTTCTGATGATTTGGGGAAAGTGTTGTCATTTGACTCTGCTCTCTTCTTACTTATCCTTCTTAATTTGTATTCATGTCTCTTATTGCTAACAGGCTCATCTATAATCATTTATTAGTTACTCATTTATTATCTTTCTCCAAGAGTAGAATACAAAACCCATAATGACAGGCATCTTATTAGCTTATTCTCAGCAAAATTCCCAGCAACTAAAAAAGCGCCTGGCACGTAGTAGCATCCCATTAAAATTAAAATGGGTGAGTGCCAGTATCAAAAAGCTAAGGCAGATTCTTAAGCTAATTAACACTGAGTGAGATGAAGCGTTCAGGGTCCCTGGAAGGATGCAAAGGTGGTAGAATCCTATGCAAGACCTGCACCACCAGGGCACAGATGTCGTGGGAGCTATAGGCTGCTCTCAGTGCACCCCTATACCCCTACCCTACCTGAGCAAATGCCAAGCTCACCAGGGCTCTGCTCTGCTTTCCTCTCCTACCTCCATAGGACAGGGGAACATGGCAAAGCAGGACATCTGGGAGCATCCCTGGTTCTGTCTGCTCTTCCTCCTGACCTTTGTGCCTTCAGAAAACCTGACCAGGTTTGGCTGCGTAAGAAGCAGGTGTGTGCGCGCTAGAGATGGTGCTCAGTGGTAGAGTGTTTGCCTGGCATGCATGAGGCCCTGGGTTTGATCCTCAGCACCACAAAAACAAAAAGAAGAAGAAGAAGAAGCAGGTGTGCAGCACACTAGAGCCACGGCTGTGCCTGAAGATGTCCTCACACTTCAGGAGAAGCAGGTGCACCTGGACTGCCGGACAACAGGTGGGATGCCAAGCTAATGGAATTTTCAGATAAATAATGAACGTATTTTTGCATAATAGGACAAATAATCTATGAGATACATTTATACTAAAAGGAATTTGTTGTTTGTCTTAAAGCTGAATTTACCTGGGGATTCTTTATCTTACTTTACTAAATCTGCCAATCCTAACCTATACATTTAACAATGGGTACATGTGACAAATACAAGGGATAACTGAATGCATGGCCTCATTTGTTAGGATTTTGATCAGTATTTTTTTTTTTTTTTTTTTTTAGAAAACTATAAATCCCCATGAAATAGTAGCATTCCATTTTGATACTGTGAAAGTCCATCACCAACGATCAAATGCCAAACCAGGAAAGTGATAGGCACAGGAATAAATAAGAGTTACTGACTAAGTCAATGCTCTGTATAAACAAATAAACACCAAACCCATGAGAATAAGCAAAGCTATTTATTCTGAGCTTCCTACAGCAAAGGAGTCACTTATGCTTTGACAGAAACTCAACAGCAGGTGGAAGAGTAGGCACACTTCTAGTACAAAAAAGGTTTGAGGTACACCCTGATTACAGGCTGTAGGCATGGAGACCACCTGAAGGCTACCTAGTTAAAGGAGTGTTTTATATAATCGGTTAGTTGTACATGTTTGGTCTTCTTTGCTTGATCCTGTATTAGAAGTGGAGATAAAAATTAGGGAACTTCTTAGTTATTACTCAAGTCCTGGCCATTGCCATTGTTGATGTACTGCATTATTGCTAGAGATAATGCTCTGACTATCCATAATTCTGACTTGTAACAGGCTGACTTCTGAGCTTGGTTTCATGGCCTCATTGCTACAGGTACTCAGAGTTCCATTTATATAGAAAGAGGGAGGGGCTCTTGTCAGTTTGCATATCAGTCCTTCAGGTATGACATTGCACTATCCAAACTGGTGGCCACTGGACACATGTGGCTATTTGCATTAAGATTAAATAAAATAAAAAATGCATCATCTCTGTCCCATTAGCCACATCCCAAGCATCAGTAGCCACATGTGGCTGGTGGATTATCAAATTGGATAGTGCAGATATGGATATTTCTCACATTACAGAAAGTTCTATTGAGCAGTACATGAGAGACAACAAACTACTTTTAAAACTTTGCTCATTAGACTTCTAAACACCTTTAGGAAAAAGCAATGCTATTATGACCCCACTGGAAAATTTCTGCCTTCTCCATTTCCCCTCTGAGTCTCATTTATTCTGTTTTCCCACAACTTCACTTTCTTCATTCCCTTTCTTAATTAGCAGACGGTGCCTTTGCCCTGTTTTATGCTTTCCTAGTTTGCTAGGTGAATGGGTCTCTTTTTTTTCAACAAATACGTTTTAAAATCACTCTAGTGAACACTTTATTGAATCATCTAATTCCACTTTTCTAGAAATGGCCTTTTGCTGCTATCCAAGGTTACCCAGAGTTGACACATTCCTGCAGTGTGCTGGCCACACTGCCGCCCAATGGTCTGATGGATTGAGTACCTACCACCAACAGACAATAAGTTCTTTTCCTGGGAATTGGAAAAGCAATTCTTTAACCTGCAAGAGCAAGGAATCTGCTTCTTACAGGGTCACTGATCTGCCATAAGTAACTGCTACTTGGGAACAGGAAGTACTAGCCATTTTATCTGAGGCCACACGGCTGATAAGAAATCAGTGACAACAAAGAAAGAGCTGGGCAGAGTGACAGGCAGAAAGGAGACGTGGAGCCAGGGCCACCTGGGTGTCCTGCAGTATTGTGTCATTAGTGTGATTCCCAAGGTCTAACCACTTCATTGTCCTCAAATTTAACCACATAGTCCATTTTTCCTCCGATAACATTTTCTTCTTTGCTTTGAGTAGTTTAAATTGATTTTCTGTTATTTGCAAGCAACTGTGCTAATCAATATCAATTGTAATCAAAGGAATTTGGAATTTGCCTGCTTAGACCTTTCCTCTTTCTCAAAGCACCACAGGATCATCAAGGCCTCCTTTGCTGGCTGGTGGTACAAGATGTGTTCTGGCCAAGGTCTCATGTCCTGAAAAGAAATGAAAGAGCAGAGGACGTAACACTCAAAAGGGGTTACCCTGGTTTTTAGAATAAGATAGTTCAATAATGCCTACTTTTCAAATTCCACACAAAAGTAGGAAAAGGCAGGGGTGGCATTTTCTGTAATATTAGTCAAATCATTAAAATTCCACAATCTTTTTTTAAATAAAAAAGTTTAATTATTACCCTTCAATTCTTTTTTTTTCTTTTTTTACTTAATGAATATTTATTGAGCATCTTTTGTGTGCTAGGTGCTATGAAAGACAGGAATTTCTTTTAAAAAACTAAATTTCTGAGTTTTAACTAGAAAATGTATACATGTCAGAAACTTTATTCAAAAGAAATGTTGGAAGGTAATCTTATTTTTTTTCTCAATGATTCAATATTTCTACACAGTAGGGGTCTCCTGAATATTGAAATTATACAGTATATATACTGTAATAGTAAGGATAGTAAGGAATATATGCTCCCCGCTCCCACCAAACCATTTACTCTTCATATTTTTAAGGGTATTCCACACAGAGTTGTTTGTGTCCTTTATGGTAGAGACATCTGCCCCCATTAGAAGATGAATAACCTCTTTCTAGTCTCTGAGGAGCCAAATGTTCTCTTTCTAGCATAGAGGCCTTCTCCTTGAACAGATGACTTGTTTACATTTTGAGCAATATACAACAAAATAAAATGACTATTAAAATATTAAAAAGTCAAAAAAAAATATTAAAAAGTCATTCAAAGGAGAATTTGAAGGATAGATGAAAGTCAGATACATAGAATCAGGAAGGCTGAACTTGAACAAATACAAAGCTAATAAAATGCAATGTTTCAAGTGTCGTCTTTTCAATTAGACGAAGCTACCAAGCAAGTTCTGTGTGTTCTTATAAACAAGAGTCATTTGCATCACTAGGTTTTCTGTAAGTTAACTTCCATACCTACGAAGCTATAAAATTGCCCAGTCAATATAACCATAAAATAACAGACTCCTAGAGAGTCAGATAATCTTTGAAGTGTCAATACCCTTCTCCAGTGAAAGGACATCCAGTAGCTTCTTTTGCCTTTACCCACGTCTTCAACAGGTTTTCCTGATAGAAAAAACGAGGAATGAAAAAGATGTGGTCCTGACTCTCTGGAATTTACAGTCTTATGAAAGAGATCAATAGCAATTGAATGATCACAAAAATGGTTGAATAATTGCAAACCAATGAATAAATTAAAGATATGGTATACAATGACTTAAGGACATATAATAGGAAAACTGGTACGGTTGAGGTCAGAAAACAGCCCTTAGCCAAATATATAATTTATACAGAATAATTTTTAGTTGTGATGAAACACAGATAGTACAAATTTCCAAAGGTACCAAGTAATATATAGCGAAAGGAGTTCTCCCTTCTATTCCTAATCTTCAGTTGCCTTGTACCTTTCCTGAAATGAATGAGTGCCAACAATTTCTAGTATATCCCTCCATTATATTGTAGGCATAAATATGTATGTAGGCATATATATGTTTATATGCGTAAATATATTCAAGTACACACGCATTTTTACACAAATAGTAGCGACTGTACTATATAAATGGAACTGTACTGTCTCCTTTTTCAAATGGAACAATGTCTTCAAAATTATTTTGAATCAGTACATATAAAGTGTCTTAGTCTTTTTAATGACCACAAAATTGTTCATTGAAAGTATATACCATAATTTATTTCGCCAGTTGGACACATTTTTATTGAAGAAAAATGTTCATGAGTATGTTGACTTTAATGAAAATGTAAGTTGTGTCACTCAGTTCACATGTAAGATTCATTTTGCCCAGGCTGTAATTACCTATCATACTGGTGCAAAGAGTCCTGGGTTAGTTCAATGAGATGTGGGCCTCAGTCTTGGTTTTATTACATACTAGGTTCAAGACTTTGGGTAAATTGCTTAAATTCAGTTACCTGGAAATTTTGAGTTAAAAATGCCTGTCCAATCTGGTTTGAAGATTTGTGGTAACCATACATGTCAGTGATTTCAAAACTTGATGTGTGCAGCTTGAAAGGCGGAGGCCCTAGGGCTCTTTCTTACCATCGACCACACACACACATTAACCAGAGCATTCAGCCCCTTCATCTGGTTATTCATTTTAAGCTTCCAAATAAGATTTTATTTAAAGATGGGGGCAGGGTATTTTTTTTTTAATTTGAAAAAAAAAAAGTCTGGGAAATTACAAACTCTATAACAAGTCATAAATAGAATATATTGTTTTTATTACTAATCAAGATAAATAAGGAATCATAAAGCAAAGGGGTAATCTATTAGGGGACCAGCAAAGCTGTGGGTGCTTCAGGGATCGGACAAGGCATGTGACAGAATTTACCTTCCTTCCTGGTTCGGAGGAATCTTATAAAAAGCAGTCTTCTATCAGAAGCAACCGAGAGCAATATTTTGAGGATGAACACAGGAGTAGGAAATGTAATCTTGCTCTGATTACTACAGTGCAAAAACTTGTGAGAAGTCTCCAAATAAATGACCAAGCATGTGACTCACATTCAGTGTTAAAGGTCTACACAGCATCTTTGAATGGGCGTATTTTCAGTCATCGGTAGCTCTCATGTTAGTATTTTGAACGATAGCCCTATTCAGTTTTTTCCTGGGAAAAGCACATTTCATCACAAACCCAGTATCCTTGGATAAAAGTGTCAACAGGGAAGTAGTTCCTTCTGAATATTATAAATTATCTTATTTTGTGACTCAGTATCATTGTGCAATACATATCTATGACATCAGCCTTCCACATGATTATAGCACCTCACAAAACACTTTCATCAGGTGACCAAGTACATAAAGAGTACATAGAAAGAGGGGTCGTGAAGAGTCTTCCTCTTCCAACCATTGAACAAAGAAAGACAGGCTGTGCCTTCCTCTACCTTCCAAACTCTGTGATAGGCCCTGGAGATTCAGAGGTCAAAGAGACACTGTAAGACCTTCAAGGAACTGTCTTTGCGGGAGATACCAGGCAGATGACTAGGAAAGTCCTTCCAATCTCAAGGATCAGCTGGTAGTATTAGGATCAACCCTACTAAGTTCCTTCTTCCCAGAATACTGTAGAAATTGAAAATGTTCTAGATACTCAACTAAACTCACTTCTGGTTTCATTTATCCCCTTGTGGTGAATTTGATTTTTTTAAACTCTTCACTAACCATACTTTAGACTAGTTCTCAAAAAGGACTTACATATTTTTTATAGGGTTGATTTTTCCCATTATATTTTTCATTTGTTATTGAGGGTATAAAGAAATGTTATTGAAGTTTGTATATTGTTGAGCTCTCTTTTAACCCAAAAAGTTTGCCCACTTATTTTGTTAAGTTTGCTTCTTTGGAGAGAATATTTTTCAGCAGTGACTGTTTTACATTTTTCCCTCCAGTCTTCGTACATGTCATTTCATTTATTTTTCTTATTGGAAGGATGATGATCCACACTTTGAAGGTAAACAGTAGTAGGACTAACAAGCATCTTGTCTTGTTCCTGAATTTGACAAGGATATGTTGTAACATTTGACCATTAAATATTGTGTTTATTTTTGACACTTGATCTCCCTTACTGAATTGAGGAAGTTCCATTCTCCTCTTACTTTGCTAAAAGATTTATTGCCAAGAGATTTATTATACATTAACATTCAATTTTATTGAATGCTTTTTTTTTCCTGCATATGACTCTTCCTTATCAATCCCCACGTGATGTGGAGCATTAAATTGACAGATATTCTGAAGTTGACCTATTCATTCTGCAATAACCCAACCTGGTTAGGATGATTATTTTAAGGTGCTCTTAGTTTCAATTTCCTGGCCTACAATAGTATTTTTTGTTCTATCTTTTTCCAGTTTTTATAACAAGATAATAAAAATGAGTCAGAGAGCTTCAACTCTTTTTCAGGTTTTTATAGGTACATTTTCTACAAGGTATGACTTGACTTTTCTTTGAAATTTACAAATACGTATCTATAAAACTGGCCTCATGTATTTCAGGGGTAGATGAGTAGGTACAGGAAGATTTTGATTTTAATTTTATTTCTCCTGTGGTTATTGTTCTTTGCAGGTTTTTACTTTGTTTCTTTTAAGTTATTTATGATAATTTATCAGTCTCTTTAAGAATGTTCATTTCATCAAAGTTTTTAATTTTTTTTCATAAACACTCTTCTTTCTCCTACCCATAGTAAATGTGGCTCCTGTTTTAATATTTTGCTCCAAGTATTTAGCAAATGTTGAACATTGTCAGCTAGCCAATTCAGTTCTCTTCTGGCACAGGCCCAATAAGAACTCAATATGAACCAGACTGTGTTCATTGCCCCCAAGAATAATTTGACCACAATGACTTCTTTCAAACTCATCAATGAATACTGTATAACCCAACTGTTGTGCTGAGATATGTTACTTTAATGGGAAAGCTTCCTCACAGAGATTTTTAGTATTCAACTGCCAAAAAAAGCAGTATGATTTCAGCACAAGGAGAAAGTTATTTCTGCCCACATCTGTGTGATGCACATGCAATGTTTAGTATTGACTAGCATGATGCAGGCTAAAGGGAAAGTTATATATTTTACCAAAAAATGCAGATATGCAAGCAAATTGCTTCATGTGAATTATTTTAAATTTCATGAAGAATAGGGAGGTCTTAATTATTACAAGTGAGCTTTGAAGGGACTTAACAAGAGAACTACTTTGTGTCACTTAAAAACAATTTGACATTGAAGGAATGTAATCTACAAAAAGAGAGTATAGAGGAACACCAGACCTGGAAAGAAGCCTTTCTTTTAGAATATCTAATTCCTGGAAGTATTCAGTCAGCACAATCAGTGTGCCTAGATATTTTCAGAAAATCTAGGTCCTTTTTCTTTCTTGAAAACAAAGAACAAGAAAAATTCCACCTGTTCCTTTGAACTGCACCCAACCCACTTCGAACCCCCTGATCATTCCCTTTTGCTTCACATACAGTATTCTGATCTTGTTTCAGCACCAACTTTGCTGCCTAAGTCTCCACCATTTGTCCTGGCATAATTGGTGATGATTTCAACATCCACTGGCCACACTTCTTAGGTACTTTACATTTTTATTTCTCATTATTCTTCTCTCAGCCCCACCTCAGTCATACAATTCATGTCCATGCTTTGTCACTATGTCACTGTGAAAGACCGCATACAGTAGTCATCCTTTATCTGCAGGAGATACATTCCAAGAGTGAATTCCTGAAAATGCAAAGTATTGCAAAATCCTATATATACTATATTTTTCCTGTATGAACATGCTATGATAAAGAACTTTTACTTTTTCACTTAAGAGATGCCCTTTATGGTTTCTCTTTGGTATGTCCTAATGTCTAGCGTCACTACTCTTGCACTTCGGAGTCATTATTAAGTACAATAAGGTACCTGAGAATAAACTTTGTGACATCACAGTTGATCCAATAATACAGATCTGTCTAACAGCATATACAGCATGGATACACTGGACAAGGGAATGACTGAGGTCTCAGAAAGGATGAAACAGGACAATAGAACGGTGCACAAGGTAAAATTTAATGAATTCTTTCCAATCTTTTTGTTTTAATATTTTTGAACTACAGTTGAAGTATTGTAGATATATTGGAGAATATTCTTAGGTGATACATGTTAAAGTATCTAGAAGTATAACAATAATTACAAATGGTTTAGTAAAATACACTGTATGTGTGTACCTGTGTGAGTGTGTGTGTGAATACAGAAGAAAGAGATGCAAATATGGCAAACTGATAACAAATCTGGATGAAGGGTATGTTTGCTTATTGTACTTTTTACTTTGTTTTAATATGTTTAAAATTTTTCTAAGTAAAAAGTTGGGAGTAAATTATATCATGATCAGTTTGAATCCACCCCAGAAGTGAAATATAGTCTGACTTTTGAAAAACTAACAATGCTTTGATAGTTTGGTAAACCTCTCAGCTTTAGAAAATTCAGAGCTTTATATAGAGAAAAATGATTTTAACATATGCAGGAAAAGTAATAAATTCAAATCCATTTATTATTTTTTTAAAAACTTAAGAAACTGAGATTAGAAGAGAACCTTTTTCATTTGATTAAAGAAATCTGCCCAAAATCCTTATCCAACAAAATTCTGAATTATGAAGCTCCTGGCAAATTAAATAAGGAGAAAATAATATACATATTCTTGAAATGAAAAAATATAAGTGTCATCCAATGCAGAAACTAAGATCATCTACATAGAAAATCCAATAGACGCATCCATTTCTGGCAATGTGGTATGCTACCAATAACTGGAAACATTCTCTCCCCTTACAAAACAGCAGAAATTCTGGAAAATATAATAAATATGTCCTAGAACTATGAATTCTAAAGAGTCAAATGAAGCAGGTACTTAAAAAGAGACATCAAGCAGAAATTGATGCGGTAGCTATGTGGAATGAAGGTGCGTTTCCTGGTTACCAAGAGACTTGAACTCTAAAAGCCTCACAGACAGGAATAAAGGCCTTGGATACCTATAGGCCATGAATTAGAATCAAATGCCTTCTCGTGAAGCCAAGACTCTTAATGGTCTAAAGCTCCCATAAAATGGTAATTAGAGAAATACCATCCATCATCCCAGGAAAGTGAGATCTCCTGTTTGCTTGGGACTAGTACTTTTATAATTCTCCCCAAAATTCTTTCCAGATTGCTCATGCTGATAGTCACATTAGTTTAGAGCTGAATTTGCACTATATGTGCCATCTGAGAATCCCTAGGGTAAGAAATCAATGTAAAAATTGTCCCAAGATGGAAATAATCCCTACATAAGGAAAAGTACATATTCTCTGAAAGAATGCATCTTCATCAAGTTATGCAATGTCCTACAAATTATAAGGTCCTGTAAAGTTCACAGTCCGGACTTACAAAGCATACAAAAAAATGACTTCAAGCAGAATCCAGAAGACACTATCAAAAACAAATGTAATGTCCTAAGAATTTAAGATTATAAAATTATCAAAAGTTGGGTTCAAAAGTTGTGTTAATCAGTTTTACTTTATCGTGACCAAAATACCTAACAAGAAGAAGTTAGAGGAGGAAAAGTCTACTTGGAGTTCACAGTTTCAGAGGTTCAGTCTAGGGTCAGCTGACATGGGCCTAACGTGAGGCAGAACATCATGTTGAAAAGGATGGTCAAAGAAATCTTCTCAGTTCACAGCAGCCAGAAAGCAGAGAGACAGATATACACAGACAGAGACAGAGAGGCACAGAAAGAGAGCAAGGAGGAGAGAATATCCAGGGACAAGAGAGATACACCCCTCAAAATAATACACTCAGTGACTTTTTCCTCCAGTCATATGCTACCTGCCTACAGTTACTACCCAATAATCAATTCAAACTATTAATCTATCAAATGGATTAATCCACCGATTAGGTTTTAGCTCTTAAAATTTAATCATTTCATCTCTCAATGCTCCTGCATTGCCACATAAACTTTGTGGAAAACACCTCATATCCTAAGTATAACTTCCTGCCCTGTCCACCAAAAGGTCATGTCCATCTCACAATGCAAAATGCATTTAGCCCTTCTCCAAGATTCTTGTATTAACAGTTCCAGCATTACTTGAAAATCCAAATCCAAAGTCTCCTCCGAGACTTGAGGAAAACTCTTGCCTGTGAGCATATGTAAAGATCAAAAGCAAGTTACATATATCTAGTATAACATGGCCCAGAGTAAATATTTCCATTTTAAGATGGGAAAAATAGGGGCACAGAAAGAAACGACAGGACCAAAACAAGAAAGAAACCAGCTGGACAAAGTCCTATAACTCCATGCCTAGTCTCAAGGGCACATGGTGGTCAGATGTGAGCTACAAAGAGCTTGGGCAGTCCCACCACTATGGCTTTACTGGTTGTAGCCCATATGGCCTCTCTCAGGCTGGCTCTGTCCATAGCCTGCAGATTTCCTCAGCAGATGGTTTACATTTTTAGCACTTCCTAGTTCCTGTGGGTCTCCACTGCTGCTTCAGCTTCACTGTCACAGCTTCATGAATGGCTTTATTCATGAGATTCCCATAGGATTCTGATCCTGTGCCACTTTTTCCTGACCTCCCAGGCCTTCCTTTGGAATCTTGATGGAAGCCTCCTTGACCCCTCACTCCAGCATTCTGCATCCCTGCAGAACCAGCACATGTGGAACGTGCTAAGGTCTATTACCAGCCAGAAAAGAAGCCAGGACTTATTGGGCAATGGCTGTAGCAGTCCCTGAGTGCTGGGTGACTAAGCATGGTGAATTGAACCCTGACCAATGGTCTCTTCTCAAAGGAATTTTTACTTTTATACCCTTGAGTCTGCCATGATATGGTCTTGACGATTCCTGAAATGCCTTCAAGGCATGTTTCCTATTGTTTCTCTGAGAAGTACTTACCTTCTCTTTAGAGGAGGTAATCTTGTCAGCAACCACAACTTCCTTGGCCGCAATTTTGCTTGTGCTCTTCTGGCCAAACTACTAGTTTTCAAAGTCTGTCCTCTCTGCTTTCTGCTCTCAATTCTCAAAATAGACCTAGCTAAAAACCTCCAGCAATACCCATGCCTGAATGCTATGCTGCCTTGAAATTTTTTCTGCCAGATTAGATAGTCCATCACCTTTAAATTCAACATCATACAAAGTCTTAGGACATGGGGAAAATGTACCAAGTTCTTTACCAGAATGTAGCACAAATGACCTCCACTTCAATTCCCAGTAGAGGTCTTAATTCCCTCCAAACCTCATGAACACAAGCTTTTCTGTCTACATTTCTATTAGCATTATGCTTTCTGAGGTCTCCACCACAATCTATTAAGCTCTGCTTACAACATTCTAAAACTTTATCCTACATCTCCAAACTTTTTCAAACTCCTCCTGCAAACTAATTCCAAAAGTCTCTGAACAACATGGTCAGGTTAGTCACTGCAAAATCCTCATTCCTTGTACCAATTTTTGCATTAGTCAGTTTTATGTTACTGTGATCAAGAAACCTGACAAAATCAACTTAGAGGAGGAAAAGTTTATTTTGGCCCATGATTGCAGAAAGTCAGTCCTGGATTCAATCTGCTCACTAGCTGTGGGCCTGATATGAGGCAGAGCATCATGGTGAAAGGACAAGATGGAAGAAAACTGTTTTGGTCATGGCATCCAGGAAGCAGAGAGTAAGTGAGGAGCCAGTTACAAAATATAATCCCCAAGGTCAGGCATCCAGTGACCTACTTCCTGTAGCCACACCCCACTGCTTACAGTTACCACCCAGTAATCCATTCAAATTATTAATCTGTCAAGAACATTAATCAACTAATTAGATTACAGCTCTTCTAATCTAACCAGTTCACCTCTGAACATTGCTACATTGGATATTATGTTTCCAACAGATGAGCTTTTTATGGAACATTTCTTATATGAAACAAAAGAAAAGTTAAGATGATGAAATACTTTTAGAAAGAAACTTAATTTCATCTCTACTGTAAAATTAAAACCTCCATTGACAAGCTAAGGTGTAATCAGGTACAGCTAAAGAAATAAGTAATAAAATGGAAGATCAAACTCAAGAAATTAACCCAATTCATCAACACAATTGAATAGTTAGAAAGTATTAAATAATGAGACACTGATGATGTAATGAGAAAATGCAACAACCTACATCTCTTTCATTTAAACATTATCTCAGAACATAAAGGTTGGGAACTATTATAAGATACAACTAAGAATTTTCCAGAACTGATGAGAGATATAGGAACCACCAGAATAAAGAAGCTTTGAACTTGTTAATACAAGAAAAACTAAAAAAAATTTACAACTAGCATAAAGAATATGTAGAGCATCAAAAACCTTAAAACAGCTAAAAAAATATTATTTGCTAACATAAAATGAATTAGACTAGTCAAAGTATCAATAACAAGTTGAAAACTAAAAAGAATTATATTGCACCTTCAGAAAATTATTATATACTTATGATTATATACTAACCAACACAAACCAAGAAAAAAAAAATGTTCATATAGAACATCTAATCTAAAAGAATACTTTATTAAATGTACCATCTATTAAGGATGTATGAAAGAAAAAGGATGTAAAAAAGAAAAAGAAAGGAAGGAAGGAAGGAACCAAGAGACAGGGTCATTATAAAAAGACATTATCTATATTTGCAATGCTTGGTTTTTTTCCTGTTTACATGAAACAAATATAGCCAAATGCTAACCCTTTTTAATGCTGGTTGCAGGAATATAGTTATTTGTTGTATATTTTATATTGTTCTGGTTTTTTTTTTTTTTTTTGCAAAAAAAAAAGTGTATGCATATAGAAAAGTGAAGAATCCTCAATGAATTCTCACAGGATTCTCACAGTGAAACTGATTTTGTATTTTTTTTTCATATTTTGGGCTTCTTTTAATCTATATACAAATTACAAATGTCTACTGTGTCAGAATGCTACCAGGCACTACGTGAAAAGAAACAGTAATGAGTATCAAAGTCTTGCCCCAAAGAGCGTAAAGCACAGTAGGGAGGTACAAGTAACAACCATTTTACCCTTATAATTTTAAATGCCTAATGAAGACAAAATCAGGTAAGTAAAATGAATAGGAAAGGAATCATTTTCATTTGTGTGTTCTTTATCTATCCCTAATTAATCATTAATATTCATGTTTATGTTTGTAAAATTTGACTCATTACCTTTGACCAAAATATAACATACTAGCCCCAGAAAAATGGTGATAAACAATAAAAATGATGCAATCTTGCCATTCAGGGACTGCTAGGAATAACTTGGTGTGCCTTTTTTATAGTAAGGAAAATAGCATCTCTTTGCTTTCAGGTACATTTCTGAGATAACTGTGAATGGTCCATTGACAAAAAGCCAGGAGCTAATATGATTGTCAATTGGAAAAATAGCAAGAAAAATGCATTTTTGAATAGGATCTCCAAATCTCATTCAGCAAGTGATTTGTAGGCAGACTCAATTTGTTTCCTGTACCTGAAATGCTTTCTTTCAATCTCAGACTATTGAAAGTGTTTACAGACTACACCTTACTATTTTCACATCATATTCCAAGTAATAGGCAAAGGAAAATAACAAATTTTATTAACACTTAGAATAGTTCCATGTATGCAGTTTTTTGAGGTTTATTTAATTTTATTATCAACAAAAGACACAATTTTTATATTAAATATAAATTTACTGAGTATGATTATTGACCTGAATATTTTAAAATTTGAGTCTAACCGGATGAGTAATACAAACACGATCCATGCTGCAGCTGGAATCCCTGCTGTTTTTCCATGCAGCATCTCTGCACTGTTCTTCTAAGTCACTGATGAAGAGAGGAAGCATGAAGATGACTGAAGGATTGGGACCTGAACAGGAAGACACCTCAAAACTATAAAGGAAACCACACTAGGAAGTGAGGACCTTGAGGTGAGAATTCTATCAGAGCTTTTAGTAATAGAATCAGGTAGTGAAATTCCAACAGAGGGGACTGTTGCTAGAAGAGAAAGGTGCTCATTCTTTTGCACAGTGTTAAGTGGGAGATAAACAGGAGCCCATGGTCCTGTTCCTTTTCCAGTATCCGCTGATATCAGTGAGGTAGTGGAAAGAACAATACTCTGATAGAAATTTAAATTCTGGCTCTGCCTGTCACTTAGCCTTATAAGTACTTTATCTCACTGTTCCAGCCTCGGTAAAATGGAAATAGACTCTGTCTTTCAGCATGGTCAAGAGGATTAGAAATATATATAGGGCATACCCCATAGCAGGGACACAATATATGATAATGAATTTTTGTTGATAATGTCTCTCTTTCTTCTGAATTATAGTTCTTCTTTTATTCTATAGTATTTGTACCAAATTACATATAGTGCTCCCCAAAGAGATATATAGTGGAATACAAGTAAGAGCAATGAGACAATGTCATCTAGGTTTACCTGTTGGTAATGATGGTGTCTTTTAGAACACTTGGAGCCAGCATCTGTCTCTTGTGAGCAGGTGGCATGAAAATGAATGTGTTCTCGAGAGAATTGAATGTGAGCATCTTAGTCCATTTTATGTTACTATAACTGAATGCTGATAGGCTGGGTAATTTGTAAGAAAAAGAGGTTTATTCAGATCATGATTCTGGTGAGGACCTTCTTACTGGGTCCTGATATGCCAAAAGATATCACATGGCTGGACAGAGCAAACAGGCCAGAAAGAGCACCTGCTATGGCTCGGATAAAGTGATGTCTCCCAAATGTTCATTTTTAAAAGTCCTGGTCCCCCCACTGGGCAGTATGCTGGACTTTAGGAGGTGGGGTGGGTCCTTGAGTCACTGAGCACGTGCCCTGAATGGGGTTGGAAAACTTTGGTCTCTATATCTTTCTCTGCCGTTATTTGAGATGTGAGCACTTTCCTCCCATGTGCTTCTGCCATGGTGTGTCACCATCCATCACCTCCCCACAACTGAAGCAATGCAGGAGCCATATGTTTGAACCTTCAAAATTCCGAGCTAAATAAATCTTTTGTCTTTATAAGTTATTTCGTTATTATACTGCAAGCTGAACAAGTACCATTCCCTTTTATAATAAAGCCATTCCCACAATAACTCATTAACCCACTAACCATTAATCCAGGAGTGGGTTAAGCTATCCATGAAGGCAGATCCCTCACGACCCATTCACCTCTTAATCTCACCTGGTCCCACTGGTTAATAGCTAACAATGAGGATGAAATTTAATATGAGTGCTGGTAAGGACATTAAAACTATAATAGTGACATAATCGTATTCTCTTGTACATTTTGGGGGAATCCATTATTTATTTTTGGTACTGGAGATTGAGCCCAGGAGCACTTTTCTAATGAGGTACATTCATGCCTTTTTTATTTTATTTTGATACAGAGTCTTGCTGTGCTGCCCAGGCTGGCCTTGAACTTGTGATTCTCCTGCCTGATCCTAAGTTGCTGGAATTACAGGAATATACCACTGCATCCAGCAGATCATTGGATTTTTGTACTTATTCTATGCAATTCTTTAGTTCAAACATCCTCCACTTCCTGATGGAAATCTCCAATGTCATGGACACATCTATACTAATCAGTTAAAAAGCTGTCAATCAGGCGCTAAGTGAGGAAAGCAGCAGGAAACCCAAGCTTCTTGGCCATGATGGAAAAAAATAGCACCAAATCTTCCTTCCCTCTTAAACAACTTCAAAACTGGTAAACATCTGAGCCTTTTACCTTTAGGCTCCAGACGCAAGCACTATGAGACTATCGTCCCTGGGAAGGGGAATCAAACAAGGGAAGGGCTGTAATTGCTCTGGATTTTTGCTTGGAGGGACTTTCTGAACTGAAGCACAAGGAGAGAAAACAAAGAACACAGAGGCCTTGCTGCATTTAAAAGATTAAAAGCTTTAGGGAAAAAAAAAGATCAGTGACTTGAAAAAAAAAATAAGAAAACAGACTCTACAAACTGAAGCACAGAGGAAAAAAAGACAAAATGTTGTTTTAAAAAAATGATAGCTCCTTAGTGCCTTGTGAGACAATGTTATAGTTTAGTATGCATGCAACTGAAATCTCAGAAAAAGGGAATGGGTACAGGAAACTATTTGAACAAATGTTTTAGTTTACTGAAAAATAAATTTCCAAGTAAAATGGAGCTATACTTCCTCAAATCCAAGGAAACGAGCATCAAACCTTGAGTAGAAGAAAGAAAGAAAAATCAGGCCATGTCACATCACAAGAAACCACTGAAATATAGTGACAAAGGGGAAATCATTAAAAAACTGCACAAAAAAATCATGATGACAATTCATATCAGAAAAACAAAATAAGTTAAAAAATAACAGTATATCTTCTTAGTTTCCAAAAGAAAACACTGCCAACATAGAATTCTATAGCTGGAAAATATACTTTTCAGAAATAAAGGTGAATCATTTGGGATTTATCCCAAGAAAGCAAGGATGGTTCAATATACAAGACCAACCAGTGTGGTATACTATATTAATAAAATGTAAAAAGAGATAAAGCACATCTTCATCACAATAGATGCACAAAATCATTTGACATATGATCAAAAATGTGCAACGAATTTGAAATGGAAGGGAAAGTCTTCAACATGATAAAGGATACCTATAAAAAGCTCATGTAGCTAGGTGCAGTGACACACACCTGTAATCACGGGGACTCTGGAGTCTGAGGCAGGAGAATCTCAAGTTCCAGGTCAGCCTCAACAACTTAAAAAAAAAAAAAGCAAAAAGAGCTGGGGATGTAACTCAGTGGTAGAGTGCTTGCCAAGCATGCTGGAGGCCCTGAGTTCAGTTCCTAGTCCCCAGTGCTACCAAACAAACAAACAAATAAAAAAAGCTGACATTACACTCAATGGGAAAAAAGACAAAATTGCTTATTTTTACCCTTGTTTTCAACATTATATTGGAAGTTCCAGCCAGAGCAATGAGACAAGTAAAATAAGTGAAATGCATTCATTGAAAAGGAAGAATTAAAACTATCTTTATTCACAGATACCATGATTTTGTATGCAGGAAATAGTTTTTTAAAAAAAACTACAATTATTAGATTTAATAAAGAATGATGCAGTAAAGTTGCAAGACACAAGATCAAAAAACATTTATCAGTTGCATGTATATACATTAGTAATGACCAATCTGAAAATGAGAATGAAATTAAGAAAAAATTTCCCATACAATAGCATCAAAAAGAATAAATACTAAGAATAAATTTAATCAAGGAGGTACAAGACATGTACACCAAAATTTACAAAGCGAAAGTTGCTAAAGAAAATTAAAGAACTAAATAAATGGAAAGACTCCCATGTTCATATATTGAAATGTATTGAGATGGCAATAATCCTAACTCCTCCAAGTAATTTTTATAGATTTAATTCAATACCTACCAAAATGACAATTTTTTTAGTTATGAGGGAAATGTAAATTGAATGCACAATAATAAACAACTTTATATCCACTAAGATGACTATAATAACGCAATAATTTTTAATTGGAGGATTATAATTATATATAATAATGGGATTCATTGTGACATAGACATACATGCATATGACATCATTTGGTCAAATTTATTCTCCAATACCTCTCACTTCCCTCCCTTCTTTCTACCCCAGTTCCCTTCCTCTACTCTACTGTTCTCCTTTCTAGTTTCATGAGATTCCTTTATTCCCTTTTTTCCTCTCCATCTTCCACATATGAGGGAAAAACCTTTGACCTTCTGAGTCTGGCTTATTTCATTTAACACGGTCCTTTCCAACTCTATCAACTTTCCTGAAAATGAAATAATTATAATCTTTCTGGCTGAGTAAAATTCCATTTTATATATACCAGATTCTCCTTATTCATTATAAGTAGTTCCTTAACTTGGCTATTCTGAATTGTGCTGCTATAAACATGCATATGCACGTATGGCTAAAATGTGCTGAATTTAATTCTATAAAAAGATTTTGAAATCCTGAAAAATAGTGTTGGCAAGGATGTGGAAAAATTAGAATCTTCATACATTCCTGGTGGGAATGTAAAATTGTGCAGTCACTTTTTGAATATAGTTTGATGGTTCCTCAAAAAGTTAAACGTAGAATATTACATACAATCTAACAATTCACTTCTAAAAGAATTGAACACAGGTATTCAAACAGAGGTACTCAAATATTTGTAGCAGTTCTATATACAATAGCCAATAGGGAGACAAACCTAAATGCCCACTATTGATCAATGAATAAACAAATTGTTACATATCTATAGACTGGAATATTACTTTGCCATATTAAATTAAAGGCCAGAAATAAATTAGAAGACAAGAAGTACAAAGTGTAAAAGAAAACTTGGTAATTCAGACTTTATCAAAATTAAAACCTTTTTCTCTCTGAAAGAGAGTACACTAAGGAAAAAAAAGAGAAGCCACATAATAGCAGAAAAGATTGACAATATATACTGCTGATAAAGGACTCACACCCAGAATTTATAAGAAAATTCAGCAAATACAATTAGAAGACAGACAATCTAATAGAAATGAAGAAATATTTAGATGCTTCAAAATGACTGAAAAAGCACATAAAAAGGTGCTCAACATCATTAATCATCAGGAAAATCAAAACTGAAACTAGAAGAAGATAAGAATACAAACCCACTACAGTGGCTAACCCTGCTGGCCTGGACATGGAACCACTACACTCACATGCCCTGCCAATGGAGCACGAGCACTTTGGAAAACAGTTTAGCGATTTCTTATAAAGTTAAATTACTCTTCCCATACAACCCCACAATCCCACTCTGACATAGTATCTCGGGAGAAAAAAAAAAATACTTGGTGTATAATGTTAGTAATTACTTGGCATATAAGTTATTTCAATTGCCCAAACCTGGAAATAATGCAGATTTTTAGCTACATGTTAATGGGTTAACAAATGATGGCACAAGGTAACATTACTCAGTGATAAAAGAAGTAAACTACTATGATACACAAAAATGAATGAATCACAAAAATAAAGTTTTTAAAACTTCTAACCCCAGCACCAAAGTACATATTGTTTGATTTAATTTATATGAAGTTCTAAACAGGCAAAGTTCTAATTACAAAAAAAAAAAAAAAGAAAAAAACAATTCTTTCTTTCTTGCCTAAGACTGTGTGAGTATTGATTGCAAAGGAGAAGAAGAAATTTAGGGATGATGGTGAATTTTCCCATGCTAATTGCATCACTAGTCACAATAGCTAAGATGTGGAATCAACCCATGTATTTGTCAACAGGCGAATGGATAAGAAACGTAGTATATATGTACAATGGAATATTACTCAGCTATAAAAGATTGGAATCCCCTCATGTGCAGCAACATGGATGGAACTGGAGGTCATTACATTAAATAAAATATACTAGACACAGAAAAACAAATACTACTTTTTCTCACTCATTGGTGGAAACTTGAAAAATCAATCTCATAAAAGAAAAAACTAGAACAGTGTTCACTAGAGACTGGGAAGGGCAGGGGCAAGGTGACAGAAAGAAGTTGGAGGAAGGACACCAAACACAGGAGGAATTAGTCCTGTTTATAACACAGAAGAGTAAATGTTGGTTTCAACAATCTACACTACATTTCAAAATAACTAGAAAAGTGTGAAGTTCCCAGCACACAGAAATGATTAACGTTTGAGGAGACAGAAGTGCTTATTCCCCTAATTTGATCATTACACATGTATACCTGTGTTAAATTATAGAACTACACCCCATAAAGATGTACAAATATAATGTCGCAATAAAAACTTGTGCATTTTTTCTTACATAAATTATACCTTCATAAAATTGCTTTAAAAATAAGAAAAACAGCTGGGTATATATTTATATATGTGTGTTTCAGGGTCCCCAAGAATGTATGCATATAGGAGGAGGTTTTTTCCATGCAGTCTTTGCCACTTCATGGAACTCTGGACATTTTCTTCCTGGTAGACACACCAGGGCAGAAGGGAAGGGAAGTTTTCCTTATCACAAAAGTCTCAGCTAAGTCCATTAGAAGGAGCTTTCAGGAACCCCCAAGAACAGAGATCAAAGTCAGATCCAAGAGCAATTCTAATTCACCTTGAAAGAAAACCTCAGGAAATCAGTTTGGCGAGGACAGGAATGAGTGCACAGGGCCCTGAATCATGGCTTTAAAAATCAGAGACAGTAGGAGGGTCTTTTTTGAACATTACAAATCAAAGATGAAGCTATGGCAACTCAAGGAGAACCTCTGAATTACCCATGGAAATAAAAAATGCCCACCACAAAGGACTCTGACCTTCACCAAGGTCAGAAATGTCAATGACTAATCCTAAGAGCTTTAAAATACATGATTTGACCAACTGAATAATAACCGTATTAGATAAAAGTGCAAAAGAGTCCCTCGCCTCTGCTTTCCCTAAAGGAGATGAGCATTTTCATCAACAGAAACACAAGAAATTATTCTATCGCCAGTTGACCAATGAGTTAATTGAATAGACACAGGACTGATAAGCCTACTTCTTGTTTTCAAAAGTCTGATGTGAGCTTGAAGAGTCTCAGCAGGTTTCATTCATTCCAGTTTTTTCCTATCCCTGGGGGTTACAGGAGAAAGGAAGGGTTGACTGCCTTTAAGACTGAGGTCAGAATCATGTTCTTGTCGCTTGTTAGAGTGTGACCTTGAGAAAGTCGCCTGACCTCATTTGTTTTGCTTTCCTTATCTGCAGATTAACTCTTCCTGGGCTGGGCTCCATGGAGGAGGAATTGGAGCCTTGAAGGCTGTAGGAGGCACAGCATCCAGGAAGGTGGGGTGGGGGAGCCCAAAGTCATGAGTGAAAGATTAGGCTGCAGTCCTAGAGGGTAGGGTGCAGGGTTAGCTCAGAAATTAATTCCATTGCCAAGAAGTGTCCAGAGACAGCCTTGTGGATGATCTATGGATGGGCTGAGCTGGCTTAAAGCACTGGACCAGATAGACAAGCGACAGTGCTACTCAAGATCATGAGGAGAATAAACAAGAACACAGGTCCTGTTGCAGTGGCTGCCGTATAAGAATGTTCAGGAGTAAAGCTCAGGTATTTGTTATGGTCCCCTCAAAATTCTTATGCTGAACCACTGACCCTTCCCCCAGTGCTACAACTAAAGATAAGGTCTTTAAAGAGGCAACTAAATTAAAATGAAGCCATTAGAGTTGGCTGTAAGCCACTGGGACAGGGGTCCTCATGAGAAGACACACGGACACACGCCAGGGATGCACACACACAGGAAAAATCACGAGGACTCCTATGAGGTCAGCTGTCTGCAAGCCGAGGAGAGAAGCCTCGGAAGAAGCCCACCCTGACAAGCTGGATCACCTCCTTCCAGCGTCTACAAATGTGAGAGGTGAATCTCTGTGGCTTAAAGAGCCCAGTCTGTGGTATTCTGTTGTGACAGCCCTAACGTCCCTAGGAGCGTGTTCACTCGCAATTGATCTGGGCAGTTGGCTTCATGTTCAAGCACAGCGGAGTGTTTGGAGGAAATGTGAGACGGCAGAAAAGTCACTTTCTCACAGGTATTGTGGATTTGGAGACAACAAGAACAAGCGCACTCACTGGTGTTTCTCTCAAAAATATTTTTGCAGACATATGAAATATCACAGTCCTTAGTGTTTACAAGTAATACACTTAAGTTTATCTTCTGGGGACTAGTCTAAGGCACAAAAGATAAGAACAGAAATTGAAATCCAGATGTGTTTTATGATACACTCATGATGTCTTGGAACTCTCTAGAAAGGGTCAAGGAATGCTTGATCCTATCTCCCATGTCCCAATGGAACCACAAGCCCAGTGCTGTGACCAGGTTTGTGCAGTAGCCCCAAGAGGGACGTGTTGGATGGTGTCAGGCCAGGAAGAGATCTATAATGGAATGTTTTTTTGTATCCTTCAGAGTGGAAAAGCAAAACAGAGTTCTGCCTGAGAAACCAATAAAAAAGAGAGACACCCAAAGAACCAAACCAACAAATGCTCTGCTTCTATTTAGAGAAAGAAAGAAAGTGGATTTGGGAATTCCAAAGCAGGTAGTTTTAGCGTCGCTCCCTGGCAACCTCCTAAAACAGAATTATTTCTGCTTCAACTGCATGGTTTTTAAAAGAGAACAGGAAGAGGCGATGGAACAATTAGGCAGAAAAAGACCCTGCTGAGAACACAGGCTGGCAGCCTCATTGTGCCAAGGTGGCCACCCCACCAGGTTGCTCTCCAGAGAGGGAGGCAGTGGAAAGGACGGCACAGATTGTCCCTGTGTGACAGCAGTCCTGGGTTGCTCGAGAAACGTCTGCTCCTCATGCTTGTGCTCTGAGTGTGCCCCTGGCTGTCTAATCACGTGCATCAGCCGCGGTCGGGATAGTGAAGGCATCTGACCTTTTCCAAAAGGAGCTGGGCCAGTGAAAAAGCCACCTATCCATCATCTGTCTAGCCTGCAGGATAACTAATTTCTGTGAACCTGAGGGATGTTCCTTCAGAGTAATGCAAGTGACAGAAGAATACAAATGACCTGTTTACAGATGTCACTACCAAGTCGGCTAGGTGGACAGCAGAAAAACGTTGACAGATTTTAATATCTTGTTGTCCAGCCATGGGAATGTGTCCACGGGCTCACAGAATCATGCATGACCTTGCAAGGGGGGTGTCTCCTTTATTCCTCAGCTTCAAACAAAATAAACTTCAGCTATGCAGAACAACATATATCCATCATCATTTTTTCCATTCTTCCCTCCAAAAGCTGTTTGTGGAAAGCTGACTGTGTGCCAAGCACCAAGTTATGTGCCAGGGATTCAAGCCTCAGTAATTTCAGCTCCTCCCCACAAGGTACCTAAGAAACAGGCAACAAACCTGATGACCAGAAGGTCAGAAGGACAAAGAAGGAACATCATTTCTTGCTGGAAATAAGATTGAAGCAGATTTGTGAAATCTGAGACATCTAATTTAAAAACTTTCAGAGAGGGAGCAATCTTATAATCTTTAAGAATTCTCTAGAAGCCTGATCATCTGGGGGCAGTAATCCATTTTCTTTTATTTTCCATTCAGTGGACCAGCCCCAATTCAAAAGCACTCTGTTATTTGTACCTTGTAACAGGTATTGTGTTTCCTCATCAGGAAGCCAGCTAGCTCATCTCTCTTTCTACCACTTCCACCATAACAGCTTCTGGAAAAGCAAAGGGAGATGGTGCTGGGGATGGGAGAGGGGGAGATTCACCCTTTCTAACCCTGCGAGATGGTGCAGAAGCAGAGAGGCAGTGATGGAACAGGTGCACTATGGAACAGATCCAGCTTTGGCCCAAGAGAAAAGCTGGCACAGGTAAGTAGAGGGGAGCGATGTGAGCAGTGGAATAGAATCTGGATTCTGGAACGGGTCCTCTCTAGGCTGCCTCACTTTGTGGACAAGTAGCAAAAATTCTTGCTACTCTTGAGTGGCCTGGGAAACAGATCTGGTGGCCATCAATGGGCCTGCCATTGGCCTGCCTGGGTAGAGACAAGGAAACCAAACAAAGGATGTGCCAGAGATGAGGAAAGTTCTGTAGTCCCAGCAGCAGTGAGGGGACACCCATTAAACCAAAGGCACTGACCAAGGCATGGAAGATGTCACCAGGAATTATTCCAGCTGCCAACATCAACTAAGAATGGCAGCAGGAAGTTGGGACTAGAACCAGTGCTGAGGAGCCGAGAAGAGCCACATCCATGGATCCTTTAGTTCTGCAGGGCAGGAGGTCACAGATGGCCTCTTTGTGCATCCAGATAACCTCTCAGTGGGAAAAAATTATGAAGGGAGGGGAAGAGATCTGAAAGTCCAAGTATCCAACCCAGAGAGACTGCTCAAGTAATTGAATCAGCAAAAACATAGTCACCAGCAAATCCACTGTGGTTCCTTAAAAGTGATAGAATGCCAAGCAGTTTTTATTTACTTCTTCACTGTTATGCATTGTCTGGATTTTCTCCCATGAGCTTGAATTTTTATATAATCAGAAAAGTATGCTATGTTTATCATACTAAGATAACTGTATTCGACTACATCAATTCTCTCTCTCTCTCTCTCACACACATATTTACACACACACATATACTTACACACATATTTACACATATCCTATCTCTCCTACTATTTAGTGAGTGGAAGCTGTAAAACTGATCAGTAATACAAGGAGAATAAAAGTTAAATTCTCCCTGAAGCCTCAGCTTAGGGTGACTACAGTTGGCTACCACCTCCATGTTCCAGCCCCCACAGCCACTCCTGGACCCCAGATCACCTGCTCTTGGTTGGTTCACTTCACCTTTTTTACTCTCAGAGACAAACCAGTCTGGGATTCTAAATTTCCCATAGGCCTGACCTGCTCTTATATTTGGTCCTTGTTTATCTTTCCCACCCTTTACCTGTTCTCCTTATTGAGATAAGGATTCATAATACCTTGCAGAGGGAACAGATTGAACAACTGTTTTCTTTGTTTCTTTTGTAACCTTTGCGTGTATTCCATCAAGGGCGTACTTCTAACTCAACATCCCTAGTAACCTTTAACTAAATTCTAAATTACCCACAGCATTCCACAAGCAAAAGGCAGGAATCCAAACAAAGAGATTGAGCAAATTAAACAAAAGGGGTCCAGTTTAACAGTCTTTACATAGACAGAACAGCCCCACAGGGAGTAAGTCAGCCCTTAAAGTAAGCAAAATGCTTAGGAGAAAGGAATGGATTTTAATTCTTAACATACAAATAATAATAATAGTAACCATCATAAATGGAAGAAATAGAATAAGCTCCCTGGGCAGGTGCATTGGAAGTCGGGGATACCAGAAACTCCCACAGTGGGTGAGCTCTGTCCTCTCTGAGCTTAGTTCAGTAATCCATCTATATCAGGGCCTTCCAGACCCCTCTTCTCTAGGTCAAGGACCCCTTCCTCACAGATCCTCTGTGACCATTCTCCAGTCACTTCTTTCTGGTATCTTGAGTCTTTTGTCACTGTAGCCAAAATACCTGACCAGAACAAATTAGAGTTGGATTCATGGTTTCAGAGGTTCAGTCTATAAGTTGGCTGATTCCATCACTCTGACTCCCAGGTGGGCAGAACATCATGGCAGAAGGGCAAGGCAGAGGAGAGCTGCTCACTCAGAGTTACAGGGAAAACAGAGAGAGAGTGCTGTGGGAACAGTCAGGGACAAGATATATAATCCCCAAGGGCACACTGCCAGTGACCTACTTCCTCCTGGCAGGTCCTACCTGCCTTCAGTTACCTCCAGTACAGTAGTTCATTCAAATGATTAATCCATCAAATGAACTAATCCACTGATCAGTTACAGCTCTCATAATCTCATCATTTTACTCGGAACATCCCTGCATTGTCTAACATGAGCTTTTGGGAGGACATCTCACACCCAGACCACAGCAGGTATGGTAGCAGATCCTCTCCAGCATTGACTCATGACAGGATGTAACCAGCTTGGACCCAAGGTTAACCTGGTCTTCCAGATTTTCATAAACCATTATCTCTTCTATACCCTGGATCATTACTTGCCTCTTCGCCTTGGTTTAATGCAATTGTCTGCTTTCTGACATCCAAATGCTCTTGCCCTGTACTCTCACACTAAGTTTTTCCCATTTCAAGGGAACTCTCTGGTCTTCTCAGGTGCCCTGTCTTCTACCAGACCTTATTGAACTCCACACTGCTTGCTTCTGACCACTTTCTCTAAGCCCCCAAGAGTCTTTGTGAGGTTGCCACCATTTCATCACTGCCTCCCTGACAGACTCCCCAAGGCGGACACTCCCCTCCATCACAAATCTTCTAAAAGTCTTCAACCAGGACTGATCCCCTCCCTACCCCCCCACCCCCGCCAGGAGACATCTGACCTCCTTTGGAGGTATTTTTGATTGTCATAATTGGGGGAGGGGTGTAACTAGTACCAAATAGGTAAAGACCAGAGATGCTACTAAATAGCCTACAGTACCCAGCACAGCTCCTAGAGCAAAGAATTAGCCCAAAATGTCACAGTACTGTGGCTGAAGGGCCTTGCTCTAAGGGAAGACTCAGTCTTTGGGGTTCTGGTAGGTCCCTTCCAAAGGGAGGATTTTTTAAAAAAATAAATCATGGAATTGAAGAAAACAAATGTTGAAATGGCCTCATTTCACAGATGAGGAGCTGAGTGCCCATGGGAAGCCAGCTCTACCAAAGTCGAAGGGTGAGGGTGGGCTGCCTGGAACTTAATGTTCTGCCACACTTAAAACTCCTCATTAATCTGTCTGGCAGGCATTTTATTCAGAAATGGAAGCTAGGTCAGTCTGACGGAACCCCCTGTAGACAACTTCACCCCATGTTCTTCTGTTGTCTCTGAAGGACAGTATAGTGTCATTCTTCAGTAATTTTCAAATTACTTGAGATCTATGTTTTCCTGTATCATAAAACAACAACAACAACATTAGTGTTGTCTTTTGTGTGTCTGCTTCATACTTAGTTTAATTATTGTGCATTACCTTCCAAGGTGACATTTGCCCTAGACTGATTCTTACTGCTAATACATTCTATAAGGCCATGGCAGAAGCTTTAATTCTGGGGTGGCACAAATTTGGATTCACCATTGTGGAAGTCTTCTTTTCAGATGTGGTAGTAGAAATGCAACTTAAACTCTCTTATACCTAAAAGAGAAATTTCAGGGCTCATTTATTTTGGAAGCCCAGCATTATGGCTGGCTTAGATATGAATGACTGAGTCCAGAGATTCAGCTGATGTATGTCGTCAGGGTTTATTTTCTCCTTCCCCTCCATTTCTGTCCACTTCCTTCTGGAATTAAACAGGATTTTATTTAAACCAACATTCCCTCCCTGTGTGGCAATGATGGCCCTTAACACCTCACCTCTCGAGAGCTAGGGCCTCTTCTTGCTGGCTTTCAAATCAGTCTCCAAAAGCATCTCTATTAAGCTTCTCTTGGCAGAGAAGATGGTTACCCCTTTGAATCAGAGTCAGAATCACATGGAGTAGGGAAAGGAGAACTTGACCAAAGGAAGCATTCAGTGGCAGAGCAAACACCAACAGTCATACATGTTGACACATGTATATGCCACAAAACCTTCACCACAATCAAAATTATGACCATATTCTTTCCCTTCAAAAGTTTTCTCCTGTATCTGTAATCTGCTATATACCTGTTTTCCCATTTCCCCTCTGCCTTTCCCTAGGCAACAAAGACACAGCTTTCTGTCATTATACCTTAGTTTGCAATTCCAAAATCTTAAGCAAATTGAATCATGCAATTATATGTCTTCTCACTCTGCATAATTATCTTGAAATTCATCCACGTTGTTGATGTATCAATAGTTTATTCATTTTCATTACTAAATACATTCCATTATGAGTAGCACAATTTGTTTATCTGCACTCCGTTGAAGGAAATTTGGGTTGTTTCCAGTTTAGGAGCGTAGTAGATTAAATTGTATCCGTCCCAAAATACATGTCCAAGTCATAACTCCAAGTCACATATCCGGTTGCCCAAACAGCCAAGATCTCAGGAAATTTTATCTTTCACAAATGCTGATACACAACAAGAATATCTCTTCATTTATTGAGAAAATTTCAATATTTTTATGCACATGCACAATACTTGTAGACAGAGTCGATGTTGGGATAATGCATCTGTATGGAGACAAATTTGATAAAAGGCACAACATGAATTTGAACGCTCTAAAAATCTTCCCACAACTTTTTTTTTTCCCCAGTATTGGAAATGATGGGAGGATAAACTACATAGTATGGCAAACTATAAAAAAATAATGCTGATAATTTGCAATGGTGGAAAAACATTAAAAAGGCAAAAAAAAAAAAAAAAAAAGGAGGAGGGGAGAGAGAAAAAGAAGGAAGGGAGGAAGGGAGGAAGAAGAGCCACAGAAGTGAAAGAAGAAAGAAAAGAAAGAAGAAAAGAACATTCAACCTTCAGGATTTTACCACTCAGGATTTTAATTTTTCAAAATTGTGATTCAGTGGATTTTAAACTAGGGATTTTTAGACTTGGGGATTTTAATTTTTTTTTTTTTTTTTTTGAGATTCCAACATTTGAGGCCTTGGTGTTTGGGATTGTATGTTTTGAGATTCTTATTGGTACCATTTGATTTCAAATTCTGGCCTCCAGAACTGTGAGAGAGTATGTTTCTGTTGTTTTAAGTCACTACATGTATGGCCATTTGTTACAGCAGTCCTAGGAAAGTAATACAGAGGCTGTTAAAAATAAAACTGCTAAACATCATGCACAATTTTATATGCAGTTACATATGCCTTCGTATCTATCTGTTTAGGACATTATCTAAGTATGGAATGACTGGATGACATGGGGAGGACATGTTAAATATTCTAAGAAACCTCCGAGCTGCTTTGTTACATACCTGTTTCAGTTGCTCCATATCCCCAATGACACTAGGTATGGTCCCTCCTTTTAATTTTAGCCATTTGAATAGATCTGCAACTGTATCATTCAGGTTTCAATTTCTACTGCCCTAAGGACAATGCTGAGAATCTTCTTGTGGCTGGGTTTTCCAGCCATAGGCCTTTATTTGGTGAAGGGCTGTTTCCAATAGTTTGTTCATTTTTATTGGATTTTGTTTTGTTTTTTCTTATTACTATGTTCTTAGGGTTCTTTATACTTTCTGGAATAAGTCCTTTATCAAATACATGACTTGTAAATATTTTCTTCCACTTTGTCACAGTATTTTTATCCTCTTAATAATATCTTTATTTATCTTAATTTTATGCAGTTTAAATGAAGTTTTATGAAATTTAAATTTTCAGGTTTTCTTTTTGAGTTTGTTATGGGTGTTAGGTTTGAAAAAAAGCATTGTCTAATCCAAAATTATAAATATTTTTTGCATACTTTTCTATACAGGTCTTATAAATTATGGTGCCACATTCAGAGCTACAATTCATTTCATTAATTTTTTATGAGGTACAGAGTTCATTTTTTATATAGTCATATCCAAGTTTTTCAGCATCAGTTGTTGAAAAGGCTATCCTTTCTCTGTGAAGTTGTTTTTGCAACTTTGTCAAAAATCAATTGATCACATGTTTAAAGATTCTTGACTATCCAGTTCTATCAATTAATTGATCTGTCATTAGGCCAATACCATACTCTCTTGATCATTATAGATTTTATTTTAAGATTTGATATCAGACAGAAGTCCTCTGACTTGGTTTTTCTTTTTCAAAAGCAATACTATATTTTTACATTGTATTTCCACATTAATTTTAGAATCAGTTTATTAATTTCTACAGAAAAAAAACTGTGCTGGTATTTTGAGTGGGATGGCATTGAATTTATAGATTAATTTGAGGAGAATGAACATCTGGAAAAGTGTGAGTTCTTTGGATTCATGAACATGGTATGTGTCTTGAATCGTTTAGGTCTTCTTTAGTTTCTCAGTGATGTCTACTTTTGCATACATAGTTTCTGACACAGTTTTGTCAGTCTGCTCTCTAAGCATTTTGTATTTGTTATGCAACATTGAATGGTATTGCTTTTTAAATTGTTTCAGATTTGTTTCAAAAATTTTTTCCAATGGTTTATCACTTGTTTATAGATAGACAGTTGACTTTTGAGTATTGATCTTATATATTATATTCTGTATATTACATTCTGCGAATAAAGACAATTCTTAGGGGTCTGGTAATGTAACTTAGAGGAGGGGCACTTGATTAGCATGCACGGGACCCTTGATTTCATACCCAGCACTGAAGAGAGAGAGAGAGAGAGAGAGAGAGAGAGAGAGAGAGAGAGAGAGAGAGAGAGAGAGAGAGATCTCATCTGGAGGTTTAACTGATGAAGAATCTGCTTTCAAACTCAATCGGGTTATTGGTAGAATTCATCTAGAGGTCAGCCTTAGCTCCACTTCCTACTTCAGTGTCCTGCTTTGGGGGCCTCTTCAACACAGCCACATCCCTCGTCAAGCTCATGAAGGAGAATCTCTGGAGCAAATCTTCTTGCAAAACAAAGTCTCATATAATAGAACTTAATAAAATTACAGGAGTGACATTCTGCACCTGTGCCACAGTCAGTAGTTGAAAGAGGTCACAGGTCTTGCCACACTCAGTGGGAGGGACTATACAAGGATATGGATGCTAGAACATGATCCTTGAGATTTAGCATCTTTCCACACAGATTGTGACAGGGGAAGAACATCCTTGCTTAAATGTATGAATAGGAGCAGGAGTGTGTGTGTGTGTGTGTGTGTGTGTGTGTGTGTGTGTGTGTGCAGTTTCTTAAGCAGAGGGAAAATGATCAGCCCCTTCAGGTTCCAGTCTCTTCCATTTGCAACTTTCATCTCCCCACATTGTCAGCCACTATGTATGATTGTCAGTGTTAGGTGTCAACTGGGTTAAGTGACAGTACCCAGTTATTCACTCAAACACTGGCCTAGGTATTGCTGTGAAGGTATTTCTAACATGTGGTCAATATTTATAATCAGTTATCTTTAAATAAAGGCGATTACCCTTGATAATGTGGCTCAGACTCATCTAGTCAATTGAAAGTCTCAAAAGCAAAAATTCAGCAGGGTACTATGGTGCATGCTTGTAATCCCAGCCACTTGGGAGGCTGAGGCAGGAGGATCGCAAGATCAAAAGTCAGCCTTGGTAACTCATGGAGGCCTAGGCAACTTAGTGAGACCCCATCTCAAAAAAAAAAAAAAAAAAAAAAAATTAAATAAACAAACAAATGAAAAAAAATGAATGCAGATGTGGCTCGATGGTTAAGCACCTTGAGTTCAATCCCTGGTACCAAAAAAGCAAAAACTCAGGTTTCTCCCCCCAAAAAAGAAATTCTGCCTCAAGTCTGAAGCTTCCAACCAGCAGGCCTGTCCTAATGGATTTCAGACTTGTCAGTGCCCACAACTGTATGAGCCAATTCCTTAAAATAAATTTCATAACATATGCATGTGTGTACCATTGGTTCTGTTCATCTGCAGAGCCCTGACTAATAAACCACACATTTGTTGAAATATGTCCTCTGCTGGTAGCTTCCTCCTCATTGTTTTTACTTTTGTGGGTTCATGGCTATTTGAAATCCTTTTACTATTATTTTAATGGAGTTTTTTTTTTCTTAAGGAAAACTATACAACTCTGTGCTCAATTTAAAATAGATGACAAGATAAATATGATCTGTTTAGGTAAAATCCAAACCTCTAATTGAAAATATGTTAATCTCTTTCTTTTTTTAATTTCATGAATCTCTTGCAAAGTTTTCTAAATTATACTATTTATTTGGGAGATGTGAAAGATAAAAGCCCAGGAGTGGGGGTGGATCATGACTGGATGCAGAAATTCAATTTCTAAAGGAATTTCTTTAATATCTGCTGAGGGATAAAGAAAGGGAAAGAAACATGGGTAGAGCGTGGATATCACAATCCATTCAGACTGGCCAGTTCTCATCAGGGAGAAGCAGATACAACTAGGCTTAGTTTTGTTGTGATGCCCTAAAGGAATCTCTATTTGCTTTTTTTAATACAAAAATCCAAGAATTTTTCTTGAGTTTTTCTGCATATGTAATGCATTCACAAGGGAACATGAAACTATTATAAAGAAAGATATTACCTACCCTAGTCAATTAACCTAGCCACTGCTGCTAGCAAGCAGGCAGGGACAGGAAAGAATTTGATGATCAACATAGAAAAAGTACACATGACTGAATAATAGCAGGAAGACTTTAATATTTCTTTTAGATATAGTTTTCTTTATCTGATGAAAAATACAATTCACATATAATCCCTTTTGGTGTATTAATACAGAGCTGGCTGTGGGGGGAGGTTTTTATTAATCAAGACTTCCCAGGGCATGCACAATAGCTGGTATAGGCAAGTTTGTAGCATAGAAGAATGTACATAGATCTTTTCCAACAGGAAAAGAAACAGCTACCCAAGTACACGGATATGTGTTTGTAAAAAATTATCAAGTCTAAAACTATGACAATTACTAATACTGACCATTTTGTGCAATATTGACTATAACTAACATTAGGTTCTTCCTATACACAAACCACAATTCCAGATGATCCATATATTTTGATGTCTCTCTTTTTCTAATATATTTTGCCTCCGACCTTGACAGAAGAGGTCTTAATAGTGTATATTTATAAGACTATACCAGGTCCCACTCTGTGAGTCCTGTTTCATTCTGCAGCAGCTCCGATGTCATTATAATATGATTAGTATTCTCCCATTGCATTTTTCACTGTCTAAACTTTCACTGTCTCTGTCCAATTGCGTTTACAAACACACACAAGCACACACCTTTAACTTTCTTTCACTCATTCAGATTCAGGCTTTCCCAGCCTTCATTGCAAACTTTTCCTGATAGATCAACTTAAACCTTGGCTTATGGCTGCAACAATCAATCTTAGTAATTGCTATCGAACTTAAAATTACAGTAATCATCCCTATAGCTTGGCTCACGTTGGTTCCCACCTATTCCTTTGTTGGTTAACTTGACAAAGATCCCTTGATTTCCTGTTACTATTTGGAAATGGTAATATTTTCAAAATATTACATTCATTGCAGAGAACCAGCATGTATAATTCCTGTCTCTGCTTATAATCCAGCCAGGAGAGAAGAGATATGAAACAATCAGGAGGGCTACAAAACAATAAAATGAGCTGAGTTTACTACACTTTTTCTCTTTGAAAAATCTCTCACTGTCACCTCCAGTCATACCTGCTCATGAATTCCTACAGCCTGTTTTTCTCTACTATTTACGTACTTGTTTTAGTCAGTTATTTCCCTGCTGTAACTAAAGGACCCGACCAGCACAGCTATAGAGGAGGAAGAGTTTACTTGAGGGCTCATGGTTTCAGAGGTCTTAGTCCATAGGAGGCTGGTTCCATTCCTTTGGGGTTCCAGGTCAGATAGGACATCATGGCAGAAGAGTGTAGCAGAGAAAAGCAGCTTGCATCATCAGGAAGCAGAGAGAGTGTCTCCACTCTCCAAGTACAAAATATATACCCCATAGCCATGTCCCAACACCCACTCCTCCAGCCACACCCTACCACTTCAATTAATCCCATCAGGGATTAATTCACTGAATGGGTTAAGACTTATACAACCCAATCTCCTCTGAACCCTCCTGCATTGTCCCACATGTGAGCTTTTGGGGGACACCTCTCATTCAAACCATAACAATACTTTTTCCCCATTCTTGTATATGCAAACTATAGGTATCTCATCTATGTAGTTAGGCATGATATGAAATCTTGTCAAAAATTTTGTCCATGCAACAACAAACTCTCAGTAAATGCCTTGGGAAAGACCAGATGTATAATGATGGTATTGTATTTTCAGTTTCCATTTCCTGTTTGGATTTTTCCATGAGGCAGACAGAAGGGAGAGAGAGAGAGAGAGAGAGAGAGAGAGAGAGAGAGAGAGAGAGAGAGAGAAAGGAGAACCTCAGTTCCTGATCCTCAGTTCCTTATCCTGGCTCTGAGTATTTTTAGGAACACACATGGATGAGGATTTTGTAAATTTCTGTCATTATTCCTCTCTTCTGTATTCTACAATGGCATTTGAAAGAACAACTCTTAGATAACAGTAGATGTGTTGGGCTTAGAGACGTAGTTACCATCCCTAAATATCCCAGTATGGCTTAGTATTGCAGTACTTGAAACTCTATTGAGTCTGATAAGTAAACTAGAAACTCAGTTATGTTTTTTGTCCTGTCCTGGCACTTTTCTCCCCTCTTACATGCTAAAGAGAACATGCACATTACTTAAGAAGATGATGCTTTCAGACTTTAGTTTTTATTTGGACTTACACACCCTTTTCTTGTGTGTGTGTATGTGTGTGTGTGTGTTTTGCCACATTTAAGGAAATTTAAACCTCAACATACTCTTGGTGTGAGAGAGAGTTAATAACTGTATGAATATACCCGTATTCCTGCTGTCTTGAGTCTTGCGATGAGGGAGAGGTGAACACTGACTGGGCTGGAGATGGGCTTCTGACCTAAGGGTAAACTAACTGAAGCCTTGGCAGGCCCACTCTAGTGACAGAGAGCAAACAGTGCTGCCCAGGCAGATCGTGCAGACTGACTGTGGAACCTGAAGGACGCTGTGGTCTCAACCTGCTCCCCAAAATTCATATGTTGAGATTAAATTACCAGCGTCATCATTTTAAGATATGAGAAGGTGACTGAGTCATGAAGGCATACCCTTTGTGGATGGGATTAGTATCTGCTGTTGTTTGGATATTGAATGTCTCCCAAAGGCCCATGTACTAAAGACTTGGTCCCCATGATGGAACTATTAGAAGATACTGTGGATTTTTAGGAGGTAGAACCCTAAAGGGTTTTCTTAGGTTATTGAGGATGTACCACCAAAGAGGGTTATGGGACCATTCTCTTTCTCTGTACCTTTATTGGAGAGGGGAGTGGTTTCCTTACAAGATCTCCTGTCATAATGTGCTGCCCTTATCAGAGGACCTAAGCTTGGGGCTACCCAATCTTGAGTTGTAACCCAGACCCATGAGCTAAGTAAACCTTTTCTCTTTATAAATTAATTGCATTAGGTGATTTGTTATAATCTCATGGAGCTAACTAATGCAGAGCTCTTAAAAAAGGACTTGAGAGAGGGGGTTCATTCTCTTTCACTTCTCTGCCATGTGAGGATATAGCATTCATCTGTATCTTTTTTGTGACTTCCCTTCCATTCCACCATATGAGGACACCCAGGCAGCATTATGTATGAGAAATAGGACTTTGCCAGACACCAAACCTGCCACTGCCTTGATCTTAGCCTCCAGAATGAAGACGATACACCTTCTATAGTTCATAAGTCACCCAGTCTCAACTATTTTATGATAGTAGCACAAACAGACTAATACAGATAGGGAAGTAAACAAGAATTAAACAGTGGATAGGTAGTGAGAGGAATAAAAATAAAGATTAAAAAGAGAGGCCAAAGAAGCAGCTTAGTCACTGAGACGAAAGCCCTTTGGGTAGCTAGGTCATGAGGCTGCCTTGAATCCGTAGGCACAGCCCTGCATTCATATGACAATTGTCTGTCTTCCTGCCATTGGGCCCTTAGTTGGAGGTGGCCGTAAACTTCTCGCCACTCCAAGGCCTCAATCAATGCATCACTTCCTATTGTCACTCATGGTTGTGCTCAATCCTCAAAAATGGCAAGACCCTAAAGCTGAGCCCAACACAATGGATATTGTTGGTTGCTGGCTGGTGGATATTCTCATCTGCCCCCTCGTTTACCTGCAGAACCTGAGAAGAAGAGGGAAATCCCTCAGGGTTCTTCTGAGAAGTTTCTTGCTCCTCAGAAAAAGTTATAAGGAGACATCTTCCTTTTATTCTGGTTGCTGGCATGTCCAAGAAGGAAGCTGGCGCCACAGACAGGAAGGAGGGAGCGAACAGCCAGAACCATCCAGTCAACCTGAAGCCGATTCTCCTCCAGGACTCTCCACCACGCACCATTAAAAAAAAGAAAGAAAGAAAAGGTGGGTGGGGGTGGGGCGTAGTGGGGGGGGGGTAGCTCAGTGATCAAGTGTGTGCTCAGCAGGAGGCCCTGGGGCAGTTCCCAGCACTACAACACAGACAAAAAAGCTCGTTCATGTTCGACCCTCTTTGAACTGGGGTTCCCATTTCCTTAGAGTGGGCATTTTCCTTTCTTCTAAAAAAATTCCTTGTAATGGAGATAGTGGGGACGTTGAGGAATGTCTTAGTCAGCTATTTGCTTCTGACTAAAAGACATGACCAGAACAACTGTAGAGGAGGAAGAGTTTATTTGGGGCTCACAGATTCAGAGGTCGCAATCCACAGACAGCAGGTTCCATACCTCTGGGTCGGAGTAAGGCAGGACAACATGGTGGAAGAATATGACAGAGAAAAGCAGCTCACATGATGATCAGGAAGCAGAGAGAGAAGAGACTCTGCCCACCACAAATATATACCCCAAAACCACACCCCAATTCCCACCTCCTCCAGCCACACCCCACCTGCCTTCGGTTACCACTCAGTTAATCAGGGATGAATTCACTGATTGAGTTAAGGCTCTTAAAATCCAATCATTTCTCCTCTAAACCTTCTTGCGTTCCCTCACACGTGAGCTTTTGGGGGACACCACATCTAAACCATACCAGGAACACTGGAATTTCTCATGATAAAGGGAAGTTTTCAAAGAGGGAGTCCTACCACGCCACACGCAGGCCTGATACTTTGTCCCCAGTGTGCTAGGAAACCAAGGACAGTTTCCCAGTCTGTGTGCTGAGGTGGGGCTGGTGTTCAGGGACCACTGATCACCCATTTCTCCCTGGAGCCTGACCATTCGCTTAGGTCTTTGCTCCTGGCACTCATGGCAGGGATCAGCTTAAATTCAAATGGCGTCACTGCTGAGGGAACCGGGACATTTCAAGGTCTGTTTATCATTTATACTTTGGTGTAAACAAGTTGGAGAGGTTTACTTTAAATCGAATTTTCGTATGGAAGAGAATAAACAGAAAGGAGAAAGAGGAGGAAATAAAGGTCTTTAAAAGGGAATAAATTCATTTTTCAGGACTGCCATAATGCAGTACCACAGACGGGAGAATTCGACAACAGGAATTTATTTTCTCATAGTTTGGGAGGTTGGAAGAGGACAGCAGGATCGGTGGGCATCCTCTGGAGCCTCTCTCCTTGGCTTGCAGGTGGCTGCCCTTCACCTAGCTTCACCTCTGTGCACAGACACACCTCTATGTCTCCTCACATGTCCAAGAGGTTCTTACAAGGACACCTGTCAGACTGAATTAGTCACCCAAACACCCTCATGTTACCTTGACTACCTTTTAAAAGGCCTGTTTCCAAATACAGTCACATGCTGAGGTACTAGTGGGTCTTAGGACTTCAGTGGGTAGATCTGTGGGAGAAACACAGCGCAGCTCCCACTAGAGAAGTAGAGGTTCTGTAGCAACACAGGAAAGAATCCTTTCTGGACTCGAGCTGGCCACTGGGTCCCTACAGCATGGAGGAAATCCAGGCATGTTTGGTAGGTGAGAACCAGCAGTACACACCCAAGGACTGCAGAAGGGTTACCCTGCCCAGGCTGGGACCCAGCGGCTCCACTGTCCTCACAGCTTGCCCTGTTTGTAGCTTTACTGGGCCCCCCAAAGGCTGACCTCACAATCACATTCGCTCTGTGAGCTTTATGGATGTCTTGGCATGCTGTCCCTGAGGTCCAGCCCAGCCTCCACTGGGTGCTTCCAGAAGGACTTCCTTCACTTCTCGACTCTCTGTGGCAGCAGAGACAGTCCATTTGCTGAGAACTGCTTGGGTTATTTTAAACTCATGATTTTTAAAAATAGCCACCAACAGCCTTGCCAGATTTCCACACATGATTAAAAGCCACGGGTTTATTCTCCAACTCTGGCCAGGATGCTGAAATGTCAGGCTCCGAGGAATCCCATGGTCAAAGTCAAGCAGGCTTTATTCCACACCCTGGGCAGTGCTGTTTTCCTGAATGTCTATCAAAGCAGATGCACAATGCCCAACTGTGCGTCTCCTCGTTTGAAGGTTTCTGTCTTTTGTGTCAGCTAACAAGCAGGGATTTCTACCAATGATTCTTCGGAGCACAATAGGCCGACCTTGAACTCCATGAGTTTCCAGAAAGCAGCGGGTTGTTTCTTGCTGGCAAACCAGAGTAAATATTTCTAAAAATTGTCACTGTCTGTCACCCTGCAACTCCTGGTGCCATCTCATGCCATCTGTATGTGGGAAAACTGGTTTTTGATCCTGTAGGGGGTGAGCTGTGTTTTTAGGGATAATTTTTCTGCTTTCAAATGCTTGACTTTGTTTCACCTGAATGGTATTTGCTACGCTGTACTTTTCCTCATGTTTTCAACAAAGTTTTCACATCCCAGCATGATCGGGCTTTCACACATCTGGACATCTCTGGTCTTATCAGTCTCAGGTGTAGAGTAGAGATCTCAAGAGCATCAGGAATCAGGACAGGCAGGCCACTCATGAGCCTTCTCCCATGTGTTCTGCTCTTACCTGGACTCTTCCTCACCCAGCCCTCTTGGGAGGGTCCTTCAACATTGTGCCTGTGAGACACCCACTCTCAGGTCCTTTCTCCCTTTTGTCTTCTCTGCCATCAGGAGATGTTCCATAGCTTGGTAATCAACTCTACTCAGAAATGTGTCTTTCAATATAAGCTACAACATCAATAGAAAGGAACCAGTTTCCAGAATATTCTTTCTGGCTAGTTCCACATCAACATCTTCATAGGCTTCTGCATGTATTCACGGTGTATGTGTGTGCAGAAAACATGGCTGATTCTATCAGTTCACCCCCAGGGAAGGGTTCTCTCCTCTAGCCCTCTATCTTTTCAAGAAAGAACACTATGGAAAGGATGTACCAGGTGATGCCTAGAGAGGAAGAAGAACATCCTTATTCCCACACCATAGATTCTAATTTCCAATTAAGCAAATTTAGCAAAGGAGATGAGAATATAACCAAATGAGAAGACTCCCCAGGCACCGCCTATCCACTGAAATGGAATCACAACACTTCTGTAGCAATGAACCTGAATTGTTTGATCTCCATGTATGTCACAACTAGTCTTAGGTTTCTGCCTCCAAGGGGATGTGTTCATTACAGTTAAGAATGCAGGGGAGGGGAAGTGACATTCTTATTCAACCCCAGGTCTTGCTCTTTCAAGTTTTCACATCTATTTTTTTTTTTTTAGAAAATTGATAGGGGCTATAATTACTGTTGGAAAGAAATAGGTCAGAACTATTTTTTTCCCCCTTGTAGCAAGGGCTGAAGAGATTAGAGGCGAAGGAGAGGTGTCTTAACTAAGACATTGCTTGCCTCTCTGTCCTCCTCTTATTGATTATAAAACTGGTCAACACCAGGCACCAGAAGAAACATGAAAAATAGTGTAGTCAGTAGTCAGAGAGATTGGCTCTGCCCTTGGTAGCTCAGTGCAAAATTGATCATTCCATGCCCTCTCAATTCTTTCTAATTCTATTTTTCCAAAGTCGAAAATGATAAAGCCATTTAAAAAATGTGCCCTTTATACAGTTTTCCACTGTTGTCAAAACTTCAGCTTCAGAAAATTGCTGCCAGCAAAGAATGAAGGAAGGGAACGTGTTGCTTCATCTCAGACTCATACCTGTGGCCAAGTGGCTTCCAATACATCTAAAAATATTGCAAGAATTTGTGTCTATGCTTACTGTCGTGGGACAGAATGGGGAGTTCCTTAACTCTGCACCTATAAACCAGTAGAAGCTTTCAGAATGTATTTGACCTGACCACTGATGGGCACAGCATGCCTGTCCAGCTCAATGGCTGCCATCTGCAATTTATGTATCCTGTGCAGTTATTTCCCACAGCTCTACGACATTCTTGACTTCCCTTTTAACAGCCTGGCATGGTTCCCTTTCCTCACCTCACCTCTCCTAGACTTGTTTCCTGGGAAGCTGACCAGGTGCAAGTGTGAGGGAGAGAGTGTGGCTTAGGTTGTAATGGAGATATTTTAACCCAGACATTCTTCCAAAGTCCATCCAGATGTTTAAGAAATTGGGAGCCACTTGGTTCTCTCCTTCTATTCATGTAATTTGAATGTGCTCCAGGTTCCTTACAGGTCAATTTAACTCAAAAGACCTCACCATGAATTCTCCCAGTTCTTGATGGGTAGCTTGCCCAGAACACCTTGTCTCCATTGCTGTGTCCAGGTGAGTGGCCTTAGTCACTCCCAGGTAACAAGCCCCCCCCTCTCTTGAGTTTATAATAATGTACTGACCTCATGCACAGATACATTACTGGAGATAAGAGAATTCTAAGGAAGCCTTTTCTCTCATCAAACTATTGGTTTCCATCTCCTTCCTCTCCATTCCCTTTCCAGAATAATGGACATAACTCTCCCTCTGTCTCCTTCCTGGAGCCCATGACATGTCATTGGCTTTCTCCAAGTTCTACTGTGGTACGTTTCCAAACACAAAAATAGTTCTCTTCTTAAGAGAAATTCCAGTGCCAGATGTTTATCTAATAATATTAGCTACTGAATGGGCAACCCCAGAAATGAAATTTGTGTCCACCAATGCCATTAGTAGCATTGGAATAGATTCTCTGGAAATGTATTATTGTTGCAGAGTACATTTTCTAGGGGAGACAACTCCTGAGTCACAGGGTCTTACTACAAATGTTCCCTCCTGGATACCTCCCCACTCTGCTATGACATGGAGCAGTAGTGGCCACCCTGATTTCTGACTTTCTTCGAAAAGTGCCTCCCAGCATAGGTGAAGTTAAATAAGATGTAAATTAACTTCATACAGAAAGTACCTTATAATTCTAGCTTGTCAGAAACATCTAAGGTTTAGAATTCAGACCTTTAAGGGTCTTTTCTTTGGGTATGAATCATACATGCCTGATGAGTGTCTGTGTTTTAGTCTTCTGAACCACAAAAGCAAAGTATCACAGCCTGGGGGGGGCTTCTTGCAGTTCTGGAACTGGAGGCCCAAGACCAAGATGCCTTCACCGTTGGTCTCCTGTGGGACCTCTCTTCCTGGCTTGTGACGGTTCCACCAAGACTCCCTTTGAAATTTGGTTGCATTTCGATGATATTAGGAAGTAGAAGTTTAAAAGGTGACTAGGTTATGAGGGCATTTTTGCCCTTATCAAGGGAATGGCTTTGTGAATTATCTAGAGAGTGGTTTCCTGGTGAAAAAATAAGTTCATCCCCTATGGTCTCCCCTTCCCTCCCCCTCTCTCTCTCTTCTCTCTCTTGCACAAATGTACACTTATCCTTCTACTTTCTGCAACAGTGTAATGCAACATGAAAGTAAGATACCAGCACCTTGATATTGGACTTCCCAGCCTCCAAAATGATAAGAAATAAATTTCTTTTCTTTGTAAATTACCTAGTCTGCGGTATTCAGTTATAGCAGTAGAAAGCAGACGAAGATGACTACCTTCCCACTGTGTCCTCGCATAGCCTCTTCTCTGTATGCATGTGGTAAGAGAAATTTCTGGTGTCTCTTTCACCTCTTATAAAGACACCAATCCAATTGGATTAGAGCCCTACAATTATGAGCTCACTTATCTTGTATCACTTTTTTATTGGCCCTATGTCCAAATACAGTCACATTGGGAATTAGAACACCAACATGAATTTAAGAGGGGACAGAAATCAGCCTATAAGAGCCTTGAATCAGACTTTCCCACATGGGGAAACTTCAAAGAGTACACCTGTCAAAATAACCCCCTCTTTTTGTTTAGCACAGATGAGTTCTGAGATAAAACCGAACATGCGATCTTTATTGCCTTAAGTGGTTTACAGCTTTAAATGTTTTTTAGCTTAGCAATGTCTTTTACATCATCCCATTTGGTGGTTTACTAGCCCAGTAGAGAGGCAAGGCAGGTGGCATGATCCTCATTTCGAATAGAAGGTATAAGCATGCAGAGAGTAGCTGGCTTTGGAAATATCTTTGGCTGGGGAGAGGCAGAGCTGGGACTGGAGTCACCTGTGGGTCTCTCAGGGTTCCAGTGCAGGGCTTATGCCTCACTGTGAGTCCTCAGCCTCCGAACTTCTGCGCGGAAACACAATTATGGTTTTCAAGAACACATAAAATAGGGTAGCACCAGTCTCATTAAAATGTTTGCCTCCGTGGTAGGGCAAGAAGGAAGGGAGTGGATATAATGGCAGCAAAAGAGAGTAATCAGACAGATAAAAACAAGACAGATAAAAACAGGGTCTGCTACCAAGCTGGGTGATTAACTCTACCCTCTGCACCTGCCAACCAGAAAGAAATGGCTCGATGCCCAGAATGTCTTTGATGTGGGCGTCAGGGACAGCACAGAAGCACCCAGTCTGGGCTATCCAAGCCTCTGGTCTATAGTGAGCAGAGAAGGAATTTGGAGTTTGGCTAGAAACAGTTTTCACTTCCTGACACCCTTGCTGTGTTGAAGTTTTAACCTGGGTTAAATGATCTGCATAGCTCTTGCCTTTGGAGGGGCTACTTTTTGAGTTGAGAATTCAGATGTGGGGTGAGGTATACGTGGGTTCAGAACCCAGGCCTGCCTCTTGTCTGCTGAGAAAGTGTCCTTGCTGAGCAGGTCTCTCATCTCGGAAATGGCACTGTAATAGCCAAGCTGCAGGCTTCTGTGAGGACTTGGAGCAGCGGCTATAATGCACCCAGTCATGGGTGTTTAACAAAGGCAGGATTTCTACACGAATTTGTAGTGAAGTGGCAGAGAAGTATCAATAGAAGAATCCACAGGTGACTGAATGTGTCCTCCCAATATTTATAGAGCCAAGAGGCAATCAGTTATGAGAGTCAGGGACAAGTTTTACTTTGGGGAAACCATACATGGAAATATGAAGGCAGGAAGTTCTAAGGGTGTTAAGTACCAACCATAACCCAACTTATTTGTAGGAATTTAATAATTCAGCACATGTTCTTTCTTAACATTGTCAGAAATGACATTATCAAAGGAATTGCCCCATGAACTCCCAAAGAATACACCTAGTTCTTAAAATTCACCAAGAAAATGTGACCTTAGACTGAGGTGACTATACTGCTCTGTGGTGTTTTACTAACTGTTTCTAAAACAGATACACAGGAATGTTACTCCTTCAAGGAAGGGCAGTGAAATTCACATGTTGGCAGTGAAAAACTCCTTCCTAGATTTAAGACAAAGTTCTTCATTGACCCTAGAAATCATCCTCTTTTTCCTTCTGTTTTCCGTGAGACTTAGAGGTAAATGGGGGCCACGTTGCACGCTGGTATGGTTGTCAAAAAATGAGCATTTTAATTTTAATTTTTTTTTTAATTAGAGAATCAGATCCAACTTTCCTTTGACTTTCAGTTGTGTATGTGTGTATGAGAGAGAGAGAGAGTGAGAGAGAGAGAGTCAGACTCAGCAAGACAGAGAGAAAGACCTACTAGGGAAACAGGTCAATTGTTTGTTCCAGAGAAGGTCTGGCTCCTACAGTGAAGCTTCAGAACTGCATCCTCCATTCTTAATTACAAAGCAAGCATACACAGAACTTTCTTAGTCCATGTTTTCCCTGGGACTGAAGGAAAGAGAAGGCTAAGGTTCCAGGTACAGTGTTTCTTGCTTTTCTTTTCTCTTCTTCTTATCTTGTCACTTTCAGCTTGAAGACCAGAACCCTCTGTGATAGGGACAGCTCCATCTCAAGGGAACATTGTATGTTCACACTGCTACTTCCTGGTCCATGTTACATTTCCTTTCTTTTTCACAGTTCCACTTCTCGAGTTTATACAGATCATTTCTCATAAATCTTTCATTCAATTAGCCTCCTGTGATTCGAATCTGCCCAGGGTGCACAACTGAAGACTGCTCTCTTCTCAGCAGGTAGAAGGTAGAAACTACCCAAATCATGGAGGGATGAAGGCATAAGCAAACTTTGCTTACAGTGGGATGCTCTCCAGCCTTTAAAACAGAAGAAACACATGTTGCAACATGGCTGAACTTTGGAGACATTGTACCAAGTCAAAAAAGCCAGATACTGTCTGGAACAAATACTGTGTGATTCCACTTCTAGGAGATGACTGGAATATGCAAATTCACAGAGACAGAAAGTAGAACAGTAGTTTCTAGGTCTTGCAGGAAGGGAGGATGGTGCATTGGTGTTTAATGGGTGCAGAGTGTCAAGAGATTCAGTTTGGGGTGATTAAAAGTCATGGAAATAGATGGTGGTGATGCTTGTAAGGCAGGATGAATGTGTTAAATGCCACTGAGCTATGCATTTAGAAATGATTAAAATGATAACTGTGACACTATATTTTCAACACAATAAAAATATGCTTTTGAATGTTTCCAATCATCTTCTAATTAATTTTCATGTCTTTTTTCAGTCTACAATTTCCTTGAAAGGATTGGATATCTACTCTTCCTTATCTACACTTCTTCCTTCCAATAGACTTATATCTTTCTCTTGCAAATCTCTAATTCTAACCTTGTTGCTTTTGCTTCAGTCTGACAAACACAACTATATGTGTTTTTATATCTTATTGGTTCTTTCATTAATTTAAGAAATTAAATTTAAAAATTTAAATGTTTTCATTTTATGTGTGAGTCATTTTATCTTTTTAAAAGTATAACAATAATGTGTTTTAACTCCACAAGCTCTCAAAGATCCCTAAAAACATTTGTAAGTAGGTGGGCACAGTGGTGCACACCTGTAATCCCAGTGGTTCAGGGGGGCTGAGGCAGGAGGATCACAGGTTCGAAATCAGCTTCAGAAGGCCCTGTCTCAAAATAAAAAATAAAAAAAGGGCTGGGGGTGTGACTCAGTGGTTAAAGTGCCCCTGGGTTCAATCCCTGGTACCATAAATAAATAAATAATGGTCTTCATGACAATTTAAAGGAAGGGGGACGGAAGGAAGGAAGGAAGGAAGGAAGGAAGGAAGGAGGGAGGGAGGGAGGGAGGGAGGGAGGGAAAGAAGGAAGGAAGGAAGGAAAGAAGGAAGGAAGGAAGGAAGGAAGAAAAGATGAGTCTGTTGACACCGCAAGGGCAGGTTCTCTACTACCTTCAGATCAAATGTGGGAGAAGACCCTGAGGCAGATAACACTCCCAGCTTGTATGGCTGTAGAATGGACAAGACTGTGCTATCAAAAGAACATAACTATTAGAGACTAGAATATGCCACCCCAAATATGCCTCTTTAGCATACGGGTTATTTTGAGATGATTATTTTGAGAAACAGCAAACACAGGAGAAGCTCTGAAAACAGAATGTCAGTTATCCTTTCAGAGGGGAAATTTGCATTTGTGAATTAATCCTCCACTTGTAAGCACGGCTCCCTTTCTGTATCAGGCAGAGAAGTATGACTCTAAATTACAAGTGACTCTCATTAATTCAGAAGGCATGGACTTGAATCTGAATTATAAACCTTACATTTGTTTACTGTAATTTGCCTGGTCACTTTCCCAAAACCTACTTCCTTATATCCTTTGTTTTACTTGAAGATGGTATTTAAGCCTAAGTTTTAGTTGTTAAGAGTTACTCTTTCCTAACTTCTCCATTATGTATGTATTATGGTTTGGATAAGAGGTGTTCCGAAAAAGCTCCCATGTTAGTACAGGAGGTGAAATGATTAGATTATGAGATCTGTAACATAATCAGTGGATTATTTCATTTGATGGATTAATAATTTGAATTAATTACCAGGTGGTAATTGATCCACCTCACCTTGGGCCCAGAGCAATTGAGTCAGTCAACCATAAAGTGAATCTCTGAAGCCATGATCCAAAATAAACTTTCACTCCACTAAGTCGTTCTTAGGTATTTTGATGATGGTGATGAAAAGTGAGTCATTTTTATATTGTAAAAAACATAACGGTAGTGTTTTAACTCCATGCACTCTCAGAGATGTCTAAAATTGTGTGCCTGTGCATGTGTGTGTGAGTGTGTGCGTGTGTATATATATATTTCAGTTTGTTTTCCTCTTGTTAATCTCTTTTTCCTTCCCTATGATAACCACTTATTAATAGTCAAGTTAGAAATACAGAAATGAATATGAAAGCAAAAATGAGAATGAGAAGTGGCCCTTTTCAATAACCCTCCAATATCTCACTGAACATTTGGAAAAAACAAAACCAGGATAAGACTCAACATAAATTTATGACTTTGCAGAGAAAAACAAAACCCCCCAAACTATCTAGATGCTCACATACAATCATTTTATGCAGGCGAGGGGAGTCTTTTAATGAAGGCATGAGAATTTAACTGTAAACAGAAAGACATTTGAAAAATAAGGAATGGAACTACCATTTGACCCAGTTATCCTACTTCTTGGTTTATACCCAAAGGACTTAAAATCCACATACTACAGTGACACAGTTACACCAATGTTTATAGCAACTCAACTCACAATAGCTAAACTATGAAACCAACCTAGGTGTCCTTCAAAAGATGAATGGATAAAGGGAGTGTGGGATAGATAGATAGATAGATAGATAGATAGACAGATAGAGACAGATATAGAATATTAGTCAGCTTCAAAGTAGGATGAAATTATGGCATTTGCTGATAAATGGATAGAGTTGGAGAATATCATGCTAAGCAAAATAAACCAAACCCAAAAAACCAAAGGTTGAATCTTTTCTCCAATATGCAGATGTTAATTCATAATAAGGGGGTGTGAGACAGGGAAAAATAGAATTACTTTATTTTAGGTAGAGGGGAGTGAAGGGAGGGGAAAGGGTATGGGGGTAGGAAGGGTAGTAGAGTGAAACAGACATTATTACCTCATGTACATATATGATTGCATGACTGATGTGATCCTGCAATATGTATAATCAGAAAAATGAGAAATTATACTCTATTTATGTATGATCTAACAAAATGTATAAATGCATTCTACTGTCATGTACAACTAAGTAGAACAAATTTAAATTTTTTAAAAAAAATTAAAGGGAAGACCTGCAATTTTTCTTTATTATTAATATAGGTGCTACACCAACACCCCAAATCTCTCTTTGTGCAACCTCACTTTTAGAGTGAACCATCACTCAGGTAGTGGGGATCTCTAATAATCTTCAGACATTCTTCATGTCCCAGTGCAAAATGGTCACCCTCGGGTCTTCTGCCAAGATAAATTTTCTCTTCTTTAATGAACACACACACTTACTAATTCACAAGGAGTTGGTTGTGGTGCAAATTGAATTGTCAGATCAAACATTCTCATAGCGCCTTTCTTGAAACTCCTAAAAGCCTTCCTATTTGTTATAATGGCATAGCTAATTTGAACATCATCTTCCAATATCTGTATCTCAGTTGAGCACACATTGCCGATCTCAAAGAGGGGCCAGACCTCTGTAGGCAAATATTCTATTGATGGATGTTGCATTTGGAGGGGCTGAATCCATTACAGATAAGATTTCTCTATTTAAACCTCAACTAAGACTTATATAATGCCCTCTTAACCAGTGGTTGGATAGATTATAACCAATAGTCAAAAGTCTAACAGAGAAAGAGCTCATGATACCTCATACCACTCCTTACAATGCTCAGATCTTCCCTATTAAAAATGGGGATAGGGGAAAAATCCAGATAACAAAGTATGTATATTTTTAAGACATCAGTGTAGTTATTCCCTGTTTCTCTGTAGTATCAAACTCAAGTACTTCTTTCTTTTAGGTGACTCCTGAGGCTTTAATTTTATGAGTAAATCTGTGCTCTGCTTGTTTCATTGTCTCTTTTGGTTAAAATAGTATTTATTTGCTTTCTCCTGCAAAACTCAACAATATACTGAAATGTTATGGCCAAGGGGATTATTGAGGCAACCTCTTACTCTTCAGGAGTCCTCAACCTTGACTTCAGGAACCTTACATTTCCCTGTGATTCTATTCTTATCCAACGTGTGAATGACCTTTTGTGGTGTTCCAAGGACAAGATTAGCTCCAATATTGATTCCATTTACCTGCTTACTATTTTAGCTCAGAAAGGACATAAGGTTTCCAAAGAGAAGTTATAATTTTGTCAAAGTTCATTGCCTAGAACATGAGTTATCCCAAGGAGGTAAATTTCTTTTTTTAACAGACTGCTTTTCCCAGACTTTCCCAGATTAGTAACTAAGAAATAATTAAGAAAACTCAACAATTAGGTCTGTCCACAACATGATAGGTCATTAGATATCTTAAATCCTCATCACACTATATCTAGAAAAGGTGGTTTCTGCATCTATCTACTGAGACAACAATCAAGGGCACTTCCTGGGAGCAGGTTTTGTACCAGAATTTTCACAGAAATAGAATTTAGGAACAGGAGTCTATATTTGGAGGCTTTCTCATGTTCACAGCTCTTTTAAGTAAGACAGACAAGTTCTCCTTTGCTTTTGATCTATCTCATATTAATTCTTTAGTTTTCGTTGTCTGGTGCCATACTACTCTTGATGACAGGTACGAAAATAGTTCAAACTTGTTTGACAACTGTTTGACACTGTTTCGTAGCAGTATTTTGACAAAAACAAATCATCAGGTATTCTTCCAAAGATGAGTATTTTATTTTTGCTACTATGTGGGCAGAGAATAAGATTTTGTTTGATTAGTTTACTTTCCTTGATATAGTTTGTTAGGTAATATTTCAGGAAGTATAAAAATTGGGCCTTGACTTGGGAACCCTAACTGTTTACGGGGAGTTCTTGATTACTTTCTTCTCTAAGATTCTCTATTTCATACTTTATAAGAAACCTGGAAAGTAAGGAGAATTGGTCATACAACATAACATATTACCAGAAGACTTAGACAACACCACCAAAGGTATAGAGTCACTGGCTCTTGAGGTTCATGATACTGGGCAAGAAATGGTTCTACTTTAAATAAAATAATGAACATTTCAAGGTAAGGAGGTTCTGACATTCTTCCTGACCATCTTGGTATATTTATTACTAATGAGATCCAGGATTAAAAAAAAAAAAGATATGATTGACTCAGAGCTTTTGCTTAATAACCCCCTCTCTTCCAAGCCCAAGCTATTCGTCTGGTTTAGTTTGGGTGGTTCCTGGCTGGCTCTGGTCATAGTCCTTTTCTTGGTATTCTCTGGGTGGCAACACCCAGATCTGTGGTCCCAGGGTTGTGCATACTGTGTAGCTGCTGTCCCTCTAATGACCCAACACAGGCTCATCCAACAGAAAGAATGGGAAAACACTGTGTGAGTAGAAATGAGCCCCTGAAACATGACACCCAGTCATGCTGTGGTGTGATCATGCTTCCAGATGTTAATGTCTATCCAGCTGCTGGGGCTGAAGCTGCTGAGAAACAAAGGCATCGACAGCATTTTGCCTGCATTGCCACGACTTCACAAGTCCTTTGTCTTTACTAACATAAGTTTGGTATTCCTCTGTTTTCATCTTCATGACTTGACTATAACTTTATTGCTCATTTCAGAAACTTTCTGGAAAACTCATTTATATGAGCACTAATTCTTTAATACATAGCATCCAACAATGGTGTTCTCTAAAAGTCACCAAAACCCTTGTGTGAAAAGCTTCAGTTTGCTGTGCCTACTGATCCTAAATCATTATATCATTGTCGTGGGCCAAACTGTACATGCCTTGAAAAATTCCATTTTTCCCCCGAGACTCAATTTCATATAAGAAATGTTTCTCCCATGTGAAAACCCCACCTCTATAACCCATATCCTGTTTAACTCACCCTGTTTGTCAGTGCATAGTGGCTAAAAAAATATTTCTTTTATTCTCGTATAATGTACTCTGACCTGTATTAGACCTGGGTTATTCTGACCTACTTCCTACTTTGCTTGTGGTTTTTAACATACTTCCCTTGTGGTTTTGGACTATAAAAGATGAGCTCTAGCTCCTGGTGGGGATCAAAAGGTGCAGAGTTGACTTGGTTGCTGCCCTTTGACCTGCCTGCAAATAAATTTCCTTGTCCTACTTCAAGACTGACCCAGTGAATTATTTCAAATGCACCATGACATCATCTCCCTTTTGCAACCTAATCAAGTCCTTTCCCCTCTGGGAAAATACAATAAACAAACAAAAAAACAACTCTGCCAAATGTTGTTCTCTTTTACTGCTTTAAATGATAAACTCAGTTTTTTAAAAATATTTATTTAACTACTTTAGTGGTATGTTGGGGTACCAGCAGGCATACATGACAAAGTCTTAACATGGCTTATATAAATTCATATTCATCATGCCCTGGGGGAGCCCAATCAGATTTCAAATGGAAAGAGATATAAAGACCACAACTTACTACTTCAACATCTAATTGTGTTAAACCTTGCAATGATTAATTGAGATTACTTCAACATTTAAGTGTGTTAAACCTTTCAAGGACTGATTGAGATTACACAAATTAGCTAAACAGTTTTTGAGACTGGGTCAATTGCTGTTTGTATTTTGGAGCTCTTGTTCATGGATTTTCTCTTTAGTGCTCTGCTGTAGAAACTCCATTTAAAAAAATAAATGAATTCATATGTGATAAAACTGAGGAGAACTGATATTGGGTAACTAATCTCAGGAGGACCTGTTCACATTCATGGGAAAATTTACAGTATCTGCTCCACAGAACTCCTCATTTTGTTATCAACAGAATGTAAGAAGTGAATGTAATAATCAGTTTGTGTTTGCTCAATACTAAAGGAATAGATTTATAAATAAATATTTCAAACAAGTTGTGACTATCTGTAACATATTACTGCTTTCTAAAGGAAAAAGATGAGAGTTTTTACCTCTATGTAAAAGAGCCAGACCCTCAAATAAAAAGAGCTTTTGGAAGACAGAAAGTGGATGGTATTTATAGCTCCATTACATGGCAGTCAAATTCTGATTAGTCAATGGCTTGGCCAGTTTTCACAAAACCAAGACATTCCAGTTATTAATTAAGCAAAGAAACAAATATACAAAAAGGATATCAGGAAATAACTTTTGGATGCCACAGACATTTCTGTCTCTTATTATTTTTATAATTCATGTCTGGTTTAGCAGTGCCTGCTACACATTGCCCATCTAGAAGACATGGTTTTTAGAAAGATAAATCATGTTTCCCTAGAAATACAAGCATTTTCTGAACTAAGTACAAAGCCAAGCTAAGTGAAGATTGCCATTTGTTTTGTTTTTCTTGATCTTTATTTATACCTTTGTATAACTTTCAATGCTAAGAATGTATCGTCATCATCCAATGGTACTCTACTTTTTAAAATCTTAAATTAATGTTGATAATTGTTTTATTATTCACTGTTTTTTATAGATTTCACAGATCACTAACAAATATATATTATATATATATATATTTCATTTGCAACATTAAAACAACAGTAATTCAACATCCAAAATGTACACCGTAGTATGCTGGTAAGATAAAGAAGGGTTCTGTGGTCAAATGCTTTGGAAATACAAGGTGATATGCATTTGGACAGTTTCTTTTCTTCAGATTTCTAAGACTTTTAGTATGTTCATGTGTATTGTGAATCTACAAAGGGCACTGGAGCATCAGAAAATTTCTTAACCAGAGAATCTCTTATGGTTTAGATATGAGGGGTCCCCCAAAAGCTGTGGAAGATGGTGCAAGGAAGTTCAGAGGTGAAACAATTAGATTATGAGAGCATTAACTGAATCAGAGCATTAATAATGATATGGATTAACTGCGTGATAGCTGTAGGCAGGTAGCGTGTGACTGGAGTAGGTGGCGTGTCTTTGGAGCTACCTTTTGTCCTTGTTGAGCAGAGCACTGTCTCTCTGCTTCTAGGTGTCATGTCCTGAGCTACTTTCCTCTGCTTCCAGACAGCAGAGTGTGGTTTCTTAACCTTCATAATTTTGTAAGTCAATCTTTCATAATAAATCACTTTCTACATATCTTTCTGTATATTTTGCCTTTTTCTCAGAGAACACTAATACAAATTCAGTAATTATGATTTTTAAACTGAGGACAAAATTATGTTGAGGGCAAATTTTCAGTTTCTTTCTAATTATCCACATGTAAAATTAAAAATGGTAGCAACAAAGGGACTGTATATAAAAGAATATGTGAAACCAAGAATATGTGTCTACTGCAAAGATTCTAAAATGTCACAATTTGATGGCCTCCAAAATGAAAGATTAGTGCCAAGTTTGTAAATCTATGCAAAAAACAAATCAATTGTGTGTTCCTGAACAGAGGCTTAAAAGGAACTTGATATCACATGTGCCCTTTGAATCTGGTACATACATCTGGTGTTTTAAGTTAAAAATTATTAACAATTCAGTCTCAATAAACTGTCTTCCAAACTTAAAAGAGACCCTTTACTTTCACATAGATTTTTTGCCCTTTCTTTTTTTCCCTCCTAGTTTTACTCTCAGTCCTAAGATCTCCTTAAGATTTTGAGAACAGACAAGCTAAGTTTTCCTACATGTATGTGTTTCCAAAATTGGATTGTTATCCCGGAGAGGAGGGGCAGATATTTTTGACTTCTGTTTTAAAAGATGATCATGTAAAGGGGCTTCCTTGTTATTTCATTAAGGTGATGGACATGATGACCAAGGAAACGAATACTTAGTACTTGTCCTCCAGGCCTCTATTTGCTTATCTTAAAGTCCATGTGGCAAAACCAAAAGGCCCCAATTCATTATTCTCTATGTAGCTATCTATATCTTTTGTCCTGTGATGGCAGTTTCTCTCACTTAAACAGATGGAACCTATTCTTCATATCTATCTAGCCTTGTAATGTTCTTGGACCAAGAGGATTTGCCTTAAGTGATAATGTGCCCTGTTATGGTTTAGATGAGGTGTCCCTCAAAAGCTCATGTGTGAGGCAATGAAAGAACATTCAGAGGTGAAATGATTGGGTTATGGGAGTTATAACCTAATCAGTGTATTAATATACTGATGGATTACCTCCCTGGGTGGTTACTGCAGGCAGGTAGGGTATGGTTCAAGGAGGTGAGTAACTGGGGGCATGTCTTTAGGGTTTATATTTTGTCCCTGATAAGCAGAGCACTCTCTCTGCTTCCAGGTGCCATGACATGAGCTGCCCTCCTCTGCAACACCCTTCTGCCATGATGTTCTGCCTCATTAGGACAGAGGAATGGAGTCAGTCGTCTAGGAATGAGACCTCTGAAACTGCACCCCAAATAAACGTTTCTTCCTCTAAAATTGATCTTGTCAGGTCTTTAGGTCATTGTGGTGAAAAAGTGGTCTGGCACATTCTCAGCCAAAATCTCCATCTGCATGGCCACACTTTTGCCACTGCCCAAGGACTCCCCTAGGTCAGCCTGCTCATGCATTACGGATGGAGCTGTTTCCTCATTCATGCCGTCTAGCCATCATCCCACATCAGCCAATAGCCAACCTCTGGACATGGAAGCTAACCAGTCACCAACAGCAGAACTCTCTGGTAATCTAAGGCTCATCACACATGTGTACAAGTCCAGGTGAGGTCAAAAGAGCCTTCTTGGGTTAGCCGAACCCCACATCCCATGACTAAGTCAATGCTAATTATTGAGTACTATTATCGTGATTGATAAGTGCTACCACAGATAGTGGCTATACTGTGATTGGGACCATTCCTGGCCCCCAAAGCAGGCACATCCTGATCATTTAATTAACATCACAAAAACACAAGCTGACATTATTTTTCAATGAAGTTTGGACCCTATTTACAGGTTTTAGTGGTGTTTATTATGTTTTCATTACATTCTTAGTAAGAAAGGTCTCTGGAAGAGTTGGTCTACTGAAATAGTGAATGTGTTTGGAGTGGGGGGGATATCCAAGAACCAACCACATTCATGTGTGTGTGTACATTTCAGTGATGTACAAGCTAATAAAAACTTTTTCATTTGTTCTTACTTTCACTTCCAACTATCTTGTTCTATAAGTTATTGGAAGGTGTTTCCTAGAAATTCTTAATGTAAATATTATTTCATGGTAGATAAGATGCTTAAAGTATTTGGGAAAATTTTCTAATTCATAGAGGACTTAAAATTTTAGAATCCCAGCTATCCCACTCCTTGGCCTATACCCAAAGGACTTAAAAGCAGCATACTACAGAGATACAGCCACATCAATGTTCATTGCTGCTCAATTCACCATAGCCAGATTGTGATACCAACCTAGATGCCCTTCAGTTGATGAATGGATAAAGAAACTGTGGCATATATATACAATGGAATATTACTCTGCAATGAAGAATGATAAAATTATGGCATTTGCAGGCAAATGGATGAAATTGGAGAATATCATGCTAAGTGAGATAAGCCAATCTCAAAAAACTAAAGGACAAATGATCTTGCTGAAGCGGATGAGGACATATAATGGGGGGTGGGAGGGGTTAGCGTTAGGGTTAGGGTTAGGTTTAGGGTTAGGGATAAGGAGGATGGTAAGAATGGAGGAAAGAAGGACTGCATAGAGGGAAAAGAGGGGGGGAGGGGGGAAGGGAAAAAAATAATGAATCCAACATCTTTGACCTATGTAAATTTATGATTACACAAATGGTATGCCTTGACTCCATGTACAAATAGAGAAACAACATGTATCCCATTTGTATACAATAAAAAAAAAGAGAATCGTAAAAAAAAAATTTTTTTAGAACCAAGTAACATGATTCTTGACACTGTTTCCTATTGAATGGCTTCAGAAATGGATTAAATCTGCTACCAGAGTGGTTAAACTTCAATGCAGAGATGAGCCTAAGGATTTGAGAGAGTAGCCAACTAAATGATAGTAGAATCTAGTTATAACAATGAAGGTTCAAGAGACTTTATGTATATATTTTTATATCTAATGTTTTTTTCCCTGTCAATAAACTTTGGATCTACAAAGGAAATTCAGAATTCCATAATTACACATATATGTAAGAGAGCAGATAGTAAGAAAAAAAAAAAAAAAGAACTGGAGCATATGAGAGAAATTGCCAGAAAATATGGAGATTTATCAGCACATGGACTCTCTAGTTTATTTTCATCAATGTACATTCAAGGGTCAGAGTCTATCAGTGAACACAAATGAAGCATATCAAGGTCATTTTGTGTTAAAATTACTTTTATTCAGGATGAAAAATACAACATGTAACCAGATTAGATGATAATCTATGAGTAATTCTTTACCACATATTTCAAAAGAATGATATACTTATTTCCCATTGTTGTTACTGCAATATATTTCTTTTTATTATTACTTAGAAGGTTACAATGTAGTGTTTTATGTAGCTTTTCTGTAATAGCAGATAGATAACATTTTGCATACAAATACAGGCAAAAAAATTAACATTATGACTTCTCCAAGAACAGGGAAAACACCAAATCTACAACTTGGAGTTCTGAGTTCAGGGGATTTAATTTTTCTTTAAATAGGTGCTCTCTCGGGTACGATATGGCCTGATAAAAGCTCTAGACTTTGCAGACTGCACAGCATAAAGCTATTTCCAACACGATGGAGGAAGATGGATCTGAGGTAGAAAGGTGGTCATGGCTTTCCTCTTATATAAAACAATTTTCTTCTTCTCAAAATATCTATGCTGCAAATAGACCCTTGCCCCCCAACCCACCCAACCTATTCTAAAAGAATAGCAATTTCTAACTTTAAGCCTCCTCCTGGCCAGATCCCAGTTAAAGAGAACCCAAAGTTTAAATGTCCTGATGTTTTAAAAGCACATATGCTTGAATCAAAACACATTATTCTCACTTTTGTTTTTGGTTTCTCTACATTTGGTAATTAAGTAATATGTTTACGATGAATCTATTAAATGTTTTTAAAAAAGGAACCAAATACCTAATTAAATGTTTAAAAAAAAAAGGAACCAAGTACCTAATTGAATGCACTCAAAGGCAGAGGCAGGGGTACAACCATCTAAGCATTTATTTCATTTTTCTGTGGAAGTAATGACTTAGGCTTTTGAAAAGCACCCTTCCCAAAAGTACTGATTAAGAGAAGGATATAACACTTCTGCTCATTCCCCCAAAAGCTAAAATATGATATACACTGAACTTGGGTCTGCTTTCAGAAATGAGTTTTGAGAATGACAAAGCATTGGAAAATACAAAAAAAAAACAACAAAATTCTCTTCAAGGGGAACTAACAACGATGATGTGCACTGGTCTCACAATAGGTCATGACTGGCTGTGTATTCAGTGATGAAAATCAAGACCCCAGGATTAGGAAAGGTTGTACCAACATGTTTCTGTATCAGAATGAAAACATGCTTCAATGGATAACCTTTGGTAAAATGATCTTTGAGATTATTATAACTGCTGTCTTCCCTACTGTATAGATTGGGACATGAAATAAATAAAGAAATCAAGACCTACTTACACAGAGAAAGGAATAAAAAGTTAGGGGGAAAAATCCCAATAGACATGCCACTTAGGCTCACAGGATTTTTATTGTGGTTATCCAAGTGGTCACTGAAGAAGTGGGTGACAAAGTCAATAGTATACTCAGAACTGTTGTCTAACCCATATATATATATACATATATATGCATATGTATATATATGTAAAATATTTGATTTAAATCTATGAACTTACTAATTTGGCCAAATTATAGAAAAAAAACATGAAATCTATTTGGTCATGTGGCGGATGAATTATAAATAACCAATACATAATGTAAAAGAGTCAGAGAAATAAATGAAGTCATTGTACAAGGTTAATATGGACAGTAGAAGGAATGTAAAAATGTAAAGTGTCTTCTAATTCTTATGCAATTTTTGTCATGGTTATTAAAAAGACAGTATCATATTAGAAAGCCCCCACCCACTTTCCCAATGCTGTATACATTATACAAATCAGTGACAAATGTATTACCATTTCCAAATATCTCTCTGTTCATTAATTTACAGTTGCATAGAAAGGGAAGAAAAAAACAATAATAATATATGGTTATTATAAAAACAAAATAGCCTTTTCTCTTTGGATAGTCAAGTGTTTTACTCCCTCAGTAGAACACACAGTCAGCGCTCAACAGCACGTGTCAAGGAGCCAAGGAGCTTCTGATTAAATGGAACTTGGAATTGGCATTTGCAGAAAAGGGCAATACTGTAAGTCAGGAAATGTCGCTGGCTGGTGGATGCTTCACATTGCCTGTGGGAAGGGGAAATGGTAGTTCAGAACAACCTCTGCGTGAAGTATTCCAGGTAGCAGAGACCTGTCGACTCTTCAGTAGAAGCTTTCTTTTCAGAACTAGGGGAACCTTATCCCACTGAGTTCCAAGAGCACCCTTAACTCCTGCGTGACTTCCGCCCTCTGGGGTGAGGTCCTTCCCTCTCATCCTGATGTCACCCAGACTCCTTTTCACAACTGCAGCCAACATGGAAGTCAGTATGGATGCCCTTCCTTTTGCCCAGTCTGGTAACCCAGTTAAATCGAGAGGACTTGGCATCCTCCTGTTGGAGCTACCAGTGGTGAGTGAACAAGGGTATAACGAGCACCTCAGACTCCCTTGGGGTGCCAGGAGAGGCCTCTGTGGAAGTGACACTCATAACACTAGCCTTTCAGTAGTGAGCCGGGGTCCAGAAAGGAGAAAGAGAAGGCAGGAATAGTAATCTGTGCAGAGGTGTCCACTAAAGTTAAAATGTCCTAGGCAAGAGGATACAAATTCAGGCCACACTCAAGGAAGTGGGCAAGGTCAAACAATGGTCTTTTAAGAGTATTTTGAAGGTATCTCAACAGCACTTCATTTCTGATATGGAATCAGTGCTAACCATTGTAAATTCAAAGAACTTTGAGAACAGGAGAGGAATCAATTTTACCTGGGAAAAGCACATGCTGTTACATATTAATATTGATAACTAAAGCTTTGGTGCTAATTCTTGTTGAAAATAAAATAAAGGCCAAACGGATTTTTAAATCATTTCTTTCTTTCTTTCTTTTTTTTTTTTTTTTTGGTACTGGGCACTTGTCCACTGAGCCACATCCCCGGTCCTTTTTATTTGTATTTTATTTAGAGACAGGGTCTTGTTCAACTGCTCAACTCCTGCCTCAGCCTCCCCAGTTGCTGGGAATCACAGGCCTGTGCCACGTGTACCTAGTTAAACTCAATTTCTTAAAATCTAAAAACAAAGTAGGAGGAGGTCTCCAAGATCACTTTATGCTTTAAATTCTGATCATCTGTACTATAAAGTACTTGAGAATTTATGATTTCCTCTCCGCTTCCTGGCCACCATCACTCAAGACTTGCCAGTGCCTTGGGGAAACCAGGACTAATCAGAGTCTCTTTCCTTGTTCTTAACGGATCACCATAAAATGCTCCAGATTCCTAGTCACCCTTTCATTCCCTGCATGCTGCTCCATACAGAGATCTGCACTCCTCCAAGTGTGTCCCCATGTCCTACCCTCCCTAGTTCTTGAACATCCCCCGCACAGGGCCCCTGGATCACATGTCCATCATTCAGTAAAACACATCCTCCACCTTTTCTCTGGATGTTTCCCTGCTGGCCTAATCAAGATCTGGATCTTCATGTAGACACAGATTTCCACATAACACATCTCCCACCTCCTCATAGCCCTAAGTGTCCTCCTGGGCCTTGCTGAAGTTGTTCAGGGTTAGCTTCTTTCTTTCTCTTCTCCCTAGAAACACCCACTTCAATCTCAGGTAGAAACACTAAAACCACCTGCTGTGCAGTCACCTACTGGCCCCTGGAATCACCTCTTCACTTCTTGAAGAAGGAATGACTCCTTGTCACCCACCCTGAACCTATTTTTAAGTCCGTGATTTCAACACCTACATAGATGACTTTGTGAACACTCTGGCCTCTCACTTCTTTGAGCTCCTCTTCTCCAGTGATCCTGTCCTCCTCTTTTCTTAGCCATTCACTCAACATGCAATTCCTCCAACATTTCCATCAGTCCACCTTCTGACAACCACATCCAGCCTTTCAGCTTATTTCTGCTAGGACAGTCACATCATCTATCCATTGATACTATATCCATAGAGCCTCACCTCTTCCCCCACCCCCTACACCACACTGAAAGTCTCTCACCAGTGAGCTTAAGGTTCTGCTCAATCATTTCAATCACTACTTGCCTCTTTCCTTAAAAGACTGTACTCCACTGGTTCATCCACAACTTTGACTTAGTTGAAATGTTAAATGCAACACCCCACCACCTCCAGTGTTTATGAACAGGAGTCTGGCCTCCTGTTACACTCATGACCAGCACATCGGGTGCTGTCCTCTACCACTGCCTGGTTGTCACACTATTTATGGGGGCATCTTCTCTGCTGTTCTCCAAACACATCCTCCATTCTCTCCTCACACCTCTGACACCTTCTCCCCAGCCTCACTCCCTGCTGAAGTCCAGTTTTCAATCACTAGGACAATAGAAGCAATCAGAAGAAGACACACATGGCCATCACCAATGAGACGTGAACTAGTGTCTTCCAATCAAGACTCCACCTCTCCTGTCAGTAAGATACTCAGAAGGTTCACCATTTTGAAAAAGACTAATAAACAAGTTCATGGAAGAAAATGTACCCAAAGATCTACTGTGGTCCTGTGGCACAATATTACTAGGAGTCCCTGCTAAGAAAAATACTACAAAACATAAAGCTATAGATGCCAACAAATCTCAACACATTTTTAAATGAAAAATTCAAACTTTTCCCCACCACAGTAGTAATCTTTATAACAGCATTATGGCACCAGTCATTTTTTTAAAAAAAATATTTTTAATTGTAGCTGGACACAATACCTTTATTTTATTTATTTATTTTTATGTGGTGCTGAGAATTGAATCCAGTGCCTCACATGTGCTAGGCAAGTGCTCTACCCCTGAGTTGCAACCCCAGCCCACCAATCACTTTCTATTGTAACTAGACATGGGAGACAGGTGGTTGGTCAAATCTACCCAGGGTGACTTTAAAATAGCATACAACATGACATTAGAACACAGAAGATCAAACACATGGTATTTTTGCTGTCTGTAGAATCTGGCTTGGAAGCCTTCCTTTATGACCCCCTCCAGCCTGACAAATTATTGTACAGAATTGACCAGCATTTAAATGCCAAACAAGTTTATGTATTTACATGGAGAATGAAGGAGGACTAAAATTGATGTTAGCTAATCTGCTTACTCTAGGTTGGGATCAGCAACAATTGAACCAATCAAGACATTAACTCTTACCTGTGGCCTGCTGGGGACATTTGCTGAAAAAGAAAACAAAAGAAATCAATCAAAGGCCCTATTTTTGCTTTATTGCTTCCAGCTTTCATGCATGTAAATGTGTGGACTGTACCCTCAGAGTGGGATAAGAGCTCAACTGTTACTACACACTAAGAGGAGAATAAGGACCAGGTTCCCCTCCCCCCAAATGCTCTAACAAGGGATAGGTCCTAGTTCCTCATATCCCATGAGACTGAAAATAAGAAAAAAAAAACCATTGAGAACATGCAAAACATACGTTAGTTCTCTCAAATAAATATACACTAAAGCATTCAGTGAGTACACTGCAAAATAATCTCTAAGCTTCCTATTTAAATCACGTCATGAACTTGGTTCATGTATCAGAACAAATTCTGCATATTTTGCTGAACAGTATAAACTGTGACCAAGGGAACCCCTCGAGGCAAATGGGTCTGGTTTCTGCCACCCTTGGCCTGCTCTCTCCTGGAAGTAATGGAAGGAGTGTGGCTATGCACTTGTGTCAAAGAAAGGACTAGCCCACTCCTCGCCAGCCTTCTGGGACACTTGGGCTAAGGCCTCAGCTAGGCCTAGCTAAGAGCCCTGGAGAAGTTAGAATAGGGCGTCTAATTCGCCTCTGCATCCACATAGTTCAGTTTCCTCTTTGTTCTGAAGCCACAACAGTGAAGCTGCTCTGATCCAGTGGGCTTGTGAGGTTGGCCACTACCAACTTCCTTCTTGAAGGTGTCAGATGTTCCAAGCCCCTTTTGCTGCACAATCACGCTCCACACAGGGTAAAAAGGAGGAGCTCCTGTCCCCTGTAAGGACAACTTCTGTTCTTGGTCTGACAGGAGTTGACCTAGTCATCTAGCATACTGCACTCCCCCCACCTCTCATTTTCCTCTGTGGGGGTGGTAGAGGGCGGGGAAGACATCAGTCACCACGGGCTGGGTGCCAGGGCTTCTCTGAGAAAAAAAGAGAAGGTGTGGAGGCTGACCTCCCTGTGCTGCCTGGACAGAAAATGTGAGGGTGAGAATCAGGCTAAAGCAAACCTCCCTATCAGATATGCAAGTTGCAGCAGAGAGAAAAGAAGTGGATTCCAAGTGCCTTGAGCTACACCCCAGGGACAGCTGAGCTGAGTACCTGTTACCTTTACGCACTCTCTCCAACAGAAACAGTTATGCTTCTCTTGTATGTCACACATGTAACAAACAGCGCACCCTAGACAGAAGCACGGTTCATTGCGTTCCAAATCAATACTTGGAATCCTACAGCTTTTTATCAAATAAAAGGCCATAGGTATTTCCCTGGACAAATTTTACTAATATATTTCAGAAGGAAATTAGGAAACTGCATTTTAGTAGGTTTTGAGTTTTTAAAGAATGTCATTCAAGCTTAACAAATACAAATGATTCACAGTGGAGATGTGCTGGTAAATTAACAAAAATCTTAAAAGCATTTATTGGCTTATCAGAAAAAATTACTAAACTTACTATCAGTATCCCAAACCTATGAAGGACATAAAAGAAAAAAGTGGCAATATATTTTACACTAAAAAAGAAATGGATACAGCAATCAGTGGAAATTTTAGCATGTATATTAATGGGCAGCACAATTAAATTCACTTCATTAACTCTTTGCCAGGAAGAGAAGGCAACACTTTCCTTTCTACTAAGAAACTCAATATAATTTTAAGATTTTTAAAAGTCTATAATTCAAAGTGCTATCAGGATCAATAGGGATATTAATTCAAGATAGAAGAATTCTAAAGTAGACACTTTTATTTTAAAGTCATGTTAAAATAAGCAATCCATGCAATTAGGATTTGTGAATACAGAGTTTCATTTTAATTCCAAGATTGCCAAGAGGAGAAATTCATTTGTGGCCATGCTAGTTTTTAATCCACAAAGGATCAAAAGTTAAAATTAACATGCAGATCAATTCATCGTATGCTGGTGACAAGCAATTTTAAAGTTCTCATTAGTTACAGGGGCTCAAGAGATTGGTTTGGCATTGGGAGAGTGCCAATGCGATTTGTTTAGATAAATGCTCCAAAGGTGGTTAGTAAGCTCAGGGAATTGTGAAGCCTTATTAAAATATTTGCCAGTTGAGCAACTTAAAAGGTGAACCTAGAACAAATGGATCCTACAGAACCTTCTACATACCATCCGGGAAAATTTCAACTCAATCTTTCCAGTGAGAAAATGTAATCAGTCACTCACTCTTTCAATTCAGAAAAGTGTCAGGCACCAACTCTATGCCACATGCCAATTGATCCTCTAATTTAAAAATACAGGATAACTTTAGGAAGAATTTTAAAACATATAATCAATCTTATAAATCAGTCAATTGAGACTTTTTTTTAATGGGAAGTTGTCCATCTTGAAGATTTTGGAACTGTCAAACAAAATATAAATACCAAGAAGAGCAAACTAAACCCAAACTAATAGCGCAACTTATAGAAGCCAAAACAAAACAAAATCTGAATTTCAAAGGACTCTAAAATTACACTCTTGATTATTTCTTATGTGAGAGTTAATTGAATCCCTCAAAATAATACATACCTAGTACAGTTCATCATTCACATAAATGATTATTTTTAGAAAACTATAAAAATTATAGATATTTTATGGGTGTGCAAACTTAAGATAAGGAGGGCATGGAACGGGCTTTGCATTAAGAATCCCAGGACTCCGGACACCACCTCTAACCACTGAGAACCAGTCAGGGGAAGAGGTACCCATGCAAGGGACAGGATTAGCCTCTGGTGTGGGTACCTTAAAGATAAATACTCTTCTCAGGAACCAATATCCAGTCAATAATGTGGCCAACCAGCAGGAATTTTAGGCTTGCCTTTAAAGGGGGGTCATAACATGAGATGAACACATTTACCTCTTAAAAAACTCATTTTTTGCTCTACAGTTATATATGTAATTCCAATTATATTGTTTTGAGTATGACATAGATCAATCTTTTACAAAATCCACATATATCAGAATACACCTTTAGAAAGATTTAAGAGTAACTGCTTAAGACAATGAAACTGGTACAAATCATGAATTTGTACCTTAAAACTTTAATATGGAAATTATGCACTTTATATTCGTTACAAAACATACACTTACAGAAACTTCCCATCCTGGCTCTCCCTGCCAACTGATTTTTAAATGTCCACCAGAGCATTTAAATAAAAATTTCTAAGGTAGATTTTTCTTTAATTATTAATATACTTAGGTATAAGCTGAAATAAAAAGTAATATCCTTTAGAAATTCAGTGTTGACACTCTGACTTACAAAAAAGTATGATGAGGTTTCATGTAGCCATTAAATCATATACAACTCAGAACCAAAACCTCTAAAATAAAATTTAACCTTGAATTATAATTAACATAAAGGATTTCATCTGTTCATCTATTATGATGGCTATATAGACTAAAAAATAAGCAACAATCCAACAGCTTGCAGATCTTTTATGAGACTCTCCAAGAGTCAAAAGTGTCTGTGTGTGTATGGGTGGGTGTTCACTAATGTGCACACACACCTGGGTGTGTGATATGTTGTGCTCACACACATATGTATGCATGTGTTTTTTGGGCAGAAAATGTGGGGAGTAACACACTATAAGTGTGATGCTACAAATTTTGAGAGGCAAAACAATAAGATTACAAATAAACACCTGGGAAATGTAAATAAAAATAAAAACAGTTACGTGCTTGTGGAAACTATAATATTCCCTTTAGGCTAACACTTTTGAAAATTCAGAGAATATATTTTAAATAGTTGTTTCTACATCTTGGTAATGATAGCATTTTTTAAACTACAGAGTAGTGGGAAACAAAAGAAAAAATTTTAATGAAGTCAATATATCTTCTTTATTCATACTATTGATAATTGATAGTATCTTTTTCCTCATGTAAGATGGTATTTTCTAAGGAGATGATAGAAAAAGGTGACATGGGAAGCTGTGCTTTGCGGAAAATCTTATTTCAGTGACTGCCTTGTTTTAAATCAGTTTGAAAAAGGATTTCACCCTTAAATTACAGATAATATTTCCATACTCTTTAGAAGATTAAGTGTGGCATTAAATAGTGCGTGTGCGCACCCGCACACGCACACGCACACACACACACACACAAAGTGGACTGTTTCTTTTGAAACAACAGAGGTTGTTCAGACGAGAGCTCAGCAGAAATTGCAAGGTGACAAGATGCCGAAGACAAAACAATTGGAAAAAAAATCAATAAATTAGAATCATTATAAAATTACCCCTTGGATTTGGACAGCTTTTATTTGGTGATTTTTCTGGCTCTTGGTTGTTCGTATGGAAAATTCACAAAGCTATAATCTGTGATGTTTTAAACTATTTGGCCTTTACAAAATGATTATTTTATCCCCTAAAAAAAGAAACTGACTGAAAAAAAATCTGAAAATAATCCTTTTATATACCAGAATCCGATGACATCTGACAGCAATATCTGAAGAAAAGAGGGAATTACATTAGAAAGGCTATTTTCATGCCTTGTTTGGCATGCTGCTAAAGCTCTCCTTTGAAGTAAAACAAGTTTCTTATGATAGCTTGCATTGAAGAGAATAATTTCTTCTTAAAATCAGACATTATTTTATTTGCCTTCCTTTCGTCACTCCTGAGGCATATTGAAAAAAGTCTCAGAGTGGGCCTTCGTTGTCACAGCACCCCAGTGACATGACGGTGTCAAGGCTGAGCTTCGCTTCCTTTGTCAACATGTATAAACGTTTGCCTCGTTTTCGAATAATATTCAATCCTGTTTCTAACATGAGCTTTTGTCACCTAGCCAAAGAAGACAAAGAGCTGCTTGCAGAAGAAGGAAGGGCGGGACGTGGCGCCATGACCTTTCATACTCACGGCAGCAGGAGGGAAAGGTGTTGTTGATCTGCTCCATGACTTCCGTGAGGTCTGTGCTGGTGTCCTGGGGCGGGACTAGCAGGTCCTCTGCGGCTGCAACAGCACAAAGAGCAGAGCTTCTGAAATTAAAGTCCAGCCTCCCACCAACACTCAACAGCAGGAGAAAATACTACGGCCAGTCCCAAAGCATCAATGGGAAATGACTTCTCATTGAAAGGACAATTTCAGGGGAAACATCAAAAACATGCTTACATTCAACTGTTGGTACATATGATTTTATGTAATTAAAATGTACTAGATGCTTGTGTACAAATGATCCACACACTAAGGTAAAACATAAAACTGAAAATAAGTAATGTGATCATTTGTTCTAATGTCTTAATTGGAATCCTATTATTTTGCATTGCAAGTATGTTTTCACTAAGAAAAATATATATACATATATACACATATATATGTATATATGTGTAAATATATATACACATGTATGTGTGCATATATATATATACAATGAGCAATATGTGTGTATGTATAGATATACACATATATACATGTATGTGTGTGTGTGTGTATGTATGTATGTATGTGTATTCTACCAATTTCTTTCTCCCTCCTTTCTTTTTGAGCTTCTAACATAGGCTAGCTTATCCTGCCACAAAGGTTGAGGTTAAGATACTTTTTACTTTGATGAGTTTAATATTCTATAATCAATAGTCACAATTGTCAAAATTAGTTACCTTAAGATAATATTAAACTTACATTACTTTAATTTTTACTTTGATTAATGTACCCAAATGTATTCTACAGATAAATTAATTTGATTACAGTATGTAGTCTTCAGTAGAATTGCAGAACTTGGATTTTATTGATAACAAAATGTCATTCTTAAATGCCTAAAGGGTCCTTCCTGGCATTAGTGACAGGTCCCCCTGTGACCAGTAATGGTCTTGGTGGGACCTCAGCCTTAGAAGAAAGGAGAGAGGCAATTTTTATAGGCACAAGATATATAAAGAGAGAAATGAGTTCCCAGACCTGGGCAAAGAAACCCACCATGTTTGGTGTTACATTTTGAACATGTATAAATGTGAACATTAAAGAGATATGATATACTTTTTAAAAAAAAATCATTCTCAAAGCAAATACAAAGTTACTTCTTGCTCATTCCAAAAGGAAAGGGCACTTTTTTATCTTTCACCAAATTCAATCCATTCCTACACATTATATAAACAATTGTGAATTATTATCATTCTAAAATGTTTGTTTATTGATGTTGTTAAAATGAATTTTCACTCGTTTCAGACCAAAGAGAACACACATTTATGCTCTAAGGCTCCTTGAAATGAAAAACAAATGGCCAAGTACAAAGCAGACGGGGCAGGGTAATGGTGCCTGGGGGCACTGACCTGCCTGGTGGAACTGTGGGCCTGGGTCAGGGTCAAGTGAATAGCTCAGTGCAGAATGCTGAGGTGAAGCCCAGGGGGAGACGCCATTGATTCGGGAATCGGATTCAGGCTGAAATCACATGAAATGGTTAGATCAGAGAAAGGATTCTACAACCCTGAAAGAAAGCAGTTCCCTTTCAACGTCCCCTCCCTGGCCATGGATAATTAAATCAGATGCAGTTCTTTGCCTAAAGCTGTTTTCAAATAGCCCTTAGCTTCAGCTGGTGGGGGCACTAGCATGTCACTAGAGCCAAACACGAGCGGTCCTTCCCTTTCTGTGTGGCACCTTGAAGAGCTCACCTGGTCACACTGTGAGATTCACTTGTCAATGTCATTTTCAGCCCTTCGTTCTCCATCGTTTTTATATCAAACAAGCAAATCTACAAACATGCTTTTCTCATCTTTTAAAAATGAGCACTGAGCTTCTAATACAATTAATGTATTTAATTACAAAATTAGTTCATATTTAAAGGCAATATTGGAAAGTGGATAAGAGCAGGATTTTGATCATTTGACTTGAATTCAAATTCCAACTCTGTCATTGAGAAGCAAAGTAATTCTGGGCAAAATATACAACTTTTTGTGCTGTGGATTCTTTATTTATAAAATGGGGATGACAATAAGGTGCCCATGTCATAGGAGTCTAAGGGTTTAAAGAATGAGCGCTTTGAAAGTGACAGGAACAGTCTGACACCTAGCAGACACTTCTTAAATGCACTATTACACAAATCTTTGAAATGATCATAGGTATGTTGACAAGTATATGGTCAAATTAGAAAAAAACATGATTCCGTGTATGCAGAAAACAGAAGTTACAATTTCTTGCTATAGATTTTCCCATTAGATCTATATTAGTTGAAGTCTAGTAGTTTTGCTTGTTTTTATTATCAGAGTTAAATTTTCCCATCTACTTTGGGCATTCATGCTAAATCATTAACAAGGGATAAGAATTCCACAGTCAGGGAAATGCAGAGCCATTTAGATATCGGTTATCTTCAAAAGCATTACTGTGCAAGTCTGGAGGCACATGAGTCATTAGGCAGCTATGCCTCATGGGATGGAGGGAGTGGGGGGAGGAAGGGGGAGCAGAAGAGTCTTTAGGTCTCCTATAAGCCTCAACAAGCCCCTGCAGATAAAGGTTTCTTCTGCAATGATTCTACATTTGCACTAGGCTGTCAATAGTGACATGCCATATTCTAAATGAGAGATCACATGAGCAAATTCATCCCTTACTCAGCACCATTTAGAAACTTCAAATCCAAAACAGAAGCAATGCCATCTTGCCACTGGCACTGAGGTGAGAGTCAAGCATTCCTGAAGTGTTATCAGAAAGCTAAGTCTCAGGTCACTCTTGGGGAGTGTTGTTTTCTAAAGATGCAAAATTTGGAAGCCCTGAGTTCAGCCTGCCACAAAGCAGTGCTGCAAAAATTCTGAAATGATGATTGGCAGGAGAAAAAAAAGCATATGGTCAAACTATAATGAGGGATCTGTGGCCCACTATGTAGGTAATGCAGAAATTACAATGTTTTGACTGATTCTGACAAGTTAAGAAGACACTGAGAGCAACTGTGACAAGATAGTTTCCTAAAATTTTAGCAAATCACTAGAAAGTTGTTTTGGTTTTGATTCCATGAATCATTTCTGGAGAAAATCATTTTTATTTCGTTGCCAAGGGGCTCCACACTGCATAAGCAAGAAAACAGTGAAAAGAGGACATGAATGTTGATGTCAGGGATTCTTCAAGTAAGGAGTTCCTCGCCCTGTGCTGGGATTCCGCCCTTTCCGCACCTGCTGTCAAGGCTTCTGCATTGTTTGTCCTGCGGCATGACTCCTACTCTTTAAGCCTATGTGTAATGAAGTACTGGACTCTCTGCAGTATGCTGTGTCTTCATATAGGACACATTCTGTTATCTACAGTTGTGATATAAGATAATATTTTCTTGTGGTCTCCAAAACTGCAAGCTACTACCCGTTGATGAGTTATGAAATTGATTTAGTAGGGTCTGACCAGCATTAAGAAAGAAAAATAAGATAATTTTAAAAAAATTAAAAGAAGAAGAAAAGAAGGGCGGGAAGAAAGCAGACAGGCAGGGTAAAGAGAGGGAGTGAAGAAAAGAAGAAGAACAAAAGGAAGAAGAATGGAAAATAAAGAGGTACATTTCTCTATAAAGGCAAGTATTATTTTGTATTCATCATACATATATGTTTTCATCACAATGGAAATTGTGTTTCTTATTGTCAAAAAAGTTTGCAAGCAACTGCCATAAAACAGGGACCCGTGTTAGAAAATAAGAGCAAATTAATAACCATCTGTTACTCAATTTCTTGGAAATAGAAAATAGTGATTTTTGGAGTATGCATTCTTGGCTGGTGGAAGAAAACTTCAGAATGCAGATTCAGGTCACTTGCTGTCCCTTAATCTCCACAGATGCATCCCATATGCAGTATAGGCAAATGAATGTCATAGTATCTTTTCTATTAAGCTCTTTCAAGCTGCGATAGACTTTCGTGCTAAAGAAAAATGAGATTCCACTGTAAACCGGGAAAACAAGATTTTTCTGTGCCAGTAGGGATTTAATGTGTACATACACAAAGGGATTTCTAAGCCTGTCCAAATTCAACTAGGGAAGTAAGAATTTGAAGGTGGACTTCTACTTCTACTGGTGTCATGCCTAGACCTCTGGGAGGGGGACAGGTCCCTCAGGGTTTGTGGCACTGGATTCTTCACATCCTACCTGCTCCAGCAGCTGCCGAAGGCGGTGCAACTGAGATTCCAGCTGTTTGTTGTGATCTTCTAAAATCTGCATCCTAGCTTCCAGCCGACCTTTGTGCTGCCTCAGGAGTTTTGCTTCTGCTATAAGTTCTGAGTCCTCAGAGGTGTGATGAGGAGATACAATCGAGTCTGGAGGTGAGCCGACAGGAAGTCCCCTTCTCAGGTGTTGCTCCTTCAGCTGCTCATATTCCACCTGCAGATTTCTAACCCCCAAAGGTGGGGGGAATTGAAATTACTATTGTGTGCACTGTTTTCTCTCCCAAACTGTCTGTGGGCTCCAAATTTAGCTTATGCCACTATTTCCTCTATGTAAAGACATGTATCAGCAGTAAGATCAGCAAGCACAAGGGAAACAGTATCTTTAAGCAAGTATTATAATAGACTTCATCAATGAAGCCCCAAGCACTGCCAGATCTGCTGCCCACATCCCCATGTGCTAATGTCCCCTAAGACCTTGACTCCACCATGACATCTTGGATAATCATTCTGACAAGAGGATGGGTAGGGACCACCCTGACATTCGCATGAAAGAAAGAGTGACATCTTTTCTTCTCCCCGGTCTAGCAAACCTTTGTTCTTCCTCCAAGTCAGCAATGATCCGCTCCAGTTCTCCACGTTCTTCCCTTTCTACAGACTTCAGGATCTGAGCTGGACTCTGCGGCTGGCTCACCGGGGACTCCCCACCGAGCGTCTGGCAGTACTGCTGGATGAGAGCATGCTCGTCCTCCCTAGCAAAACAAGGGGCACAAGACACACAAGCCCATGTTGGGACGGTAACCTCTCTGGACAAACAGGAGGTAGAAATGATGATGCTCGGGTTGGTGCAGGGCCAAGCCTGCCGTGGATTGTGTCTGCGCAACCTCCCTTTTAAAACTCAAGCAAGATATTCATCTAACGGTGCAAATGTATGATGCATGCCGATATTTCATGCTTGTCTTAGTCTAACAGCTATTTCTCATGAATCTCAGAAGAGAAATTTTGCTCAGCAGAGAAAATAAGTCATAATAATTAGTATGAATAAGGTTTCAATGTTAATAAAAGGCTTAAAAAAGTTAATGTGAAACAGTTAATATAAAGAATATAATAGGCAAACTCACTCACCAAATGCCAAAAGAGTAGATTAAAAGATCACTGAAGACTAAGCTGACCTCCCTATCTTTAGTATTTCATGGTAAGCAACTTTGAAATGCTATATAATTCACAGAATGGGGTTTACTATCCTTATATTCTTTCATTTAGGTAACAGCACAAATGATAATCTTAGATGTTTTACTTGGTATTATCAGTAGGTAACTTTTAAGATCAACCATTCTGCATTAAAACATTAACTACCTTGAATTCCCTGGAATTCTCTCATTTATCTGACCTTGTCTAATGAACTAGACATATCAATAGTGAAGGGGAATTAACGATTGATATAAGCAGAAGCATCACAAAGTAGACAAGGGTGGTACAATTGCGGGAAGGAAACGCTTTCGGGAAAATGTGGCATCTCTTCTCCTGTATGAGGAAGATGCAGTCGGATTGTCTTGTAAAGGTGGAAATGCCAGATCTCCTGGCTACTGCCAACAGAAGAATCCTTTGGCAGAGTGTACCTGCCCTGCTTCAATGGCTTTTGCTAAACAAGTCCCAGAATCTATTGTAAGACATCATTTCAGGAAAACCTCACATAAGTTATGTAGCTATCAGAGTATAAAATGGAGCGATTCTGTGACTGGACCCTTCTGTGTAAGTGATGAATACATGCATCTCTTAGCAACCTCCTCTGTCACTCTGTGGACAGACTGTATCCTAAGGCAGCCAAGAAGAACCTGGTGCAAGGTGCTGGCAGCCTGGCCTGTCTCTGCTTCTCCTAGACCTTGAAACTACTTGTGCTCTTGAGCTGCTTAGGAGAGCGGATGTGGGGCAGGCGCTCTGATTCTTTTGCGTTTGATATGAAAATCCAGCCCTGTGTGTCTCACTCTTTACTTTGATGAAGAGGGGACTTAAATTACATCTATGATCAGTAAGTTCTTAAAAAAGGTGTGATTCCCCTGAACACTGAGATCAGAGGGATCAGAGGCGGCAAGGAAGCTGGGGAGGAACTCAAGGGCTCTGCTCACCAGCCTGCAAGAGCTCACACGAGCCGCCTGGTGGTGTATTTTGCTTCCGTCCCACTCTTCTCTCCCTCTTCCCCTCTACACACACACACACAAATACACACACACACACACACACACACACACACACACAAAAGAAACTATAGCTATGTATATATACATATATAGACATATGTGTAGGGGCATGTGTGTGTGTGTGTGTGCATATATATATACAGATTTTTTTTAAGTTAAAGTCATACACTTTGGTTAAGGCCATAATATAAACACACATACCTAATCTCCCATCCCTTCATCAAATTTTTAAAAAAATTTTTTGATACCAGGGATTGAACCCAGAGGTGCTTAACCACTGAGCCACATCCCCAGCCCTTTTTATATTTTAATTAGAGACAGGGTCTTGCTAAGTTGCTTAGGGCCTCACTAAGTTGCTGAGACTGGCTTTGAACTTGGGGATCCTCCTGTCTCTGTCTCCCAAGCTGAGACGTTCAGGCATGTGCCACTGTGCCCGGTTTAGAAGGGGTTGGGGATGTAGCTCAGTGGTATACTGCTTATCTAGCATGCATAAGGTCTGGAATTCAATCCCCAGTGATGAAAAAAATAATAATTTCAAAAGAGGGGGATAAGGGCTGAAGTAAACCATGATATCACTCTGAATTCTTTTCCCGAGAAGGCACAACATCACTGGGAAATAAATGAAAGAGCTGCTGCAAGAATCACACATTTGTTTCCAGGTTTAGAGGATGAAGAGGGAGAAAATGGGCCCACCAGCACTGCAGAGGAGCAGCACTTGAAAGCAGGTCCAAAGCTCCCAGGCTGTCCATGAAGTGGAATCAAACAGAAGCCTGGTGGGGAGGCACGGGAGAAGAGGGCTCTCCTGACGAGAAGCAAAGGGCCAACACCCTAACCTAACTATTACGAAGAGGCAGTAGCAGGCGGTAAGATGAACAAATCCACATCCCTGGGCCTCCACTTAGCTGCTATGGATCACAAGCCACGTGTGCAGGCACCCCCCACCCCACACGCACACTTTAAGTGGACAGAGAGGCAGTAAGGGAGGATTTAAAGGTGTAAGACGAACACACTGACCAATGGACAAGGCACAAAGATACGGTGGATATAAAATTAAGTAACTACAAAGGAAGAACACAGTAGAACATTTTATTAATATTTTTCAGGTTGAAAAAGAACTGAACATAGAAGCATAGAAACTAAAAAGATGAAGAATCCAAAAAGAAAAACAATTATATATACATAGACATACATACATACATACGTGCATGCATGTGTGTGTGTGTGTGCATCTCCACCAAGAAACATTCTGAATATTAAGGTTAAAGCACCACAGGCAATCAGTCAGAAATCCAAATAGCAAAGCATTTGCGAATAAAAAAAGTTTAGTCTCCTACTGTCCAAAATATTAAATTTCAAAGAGAATGGGGCAACCAACCAACCAAGTCACTCATTTGACCAGTGTTATGGTTTCAGTATTAGGTGTCTCACAGAAGCTCCTGTGTGAGGCAGTGCAAGAAATTTCACAGGTGAAAAGATTGGGTTATGACAGCCTTGACCTAATAAGTACGTTCATCCCCTGATAGGGATTATCTGAGTGGTGACCGTAGGCAGGCAGGGTGTGGCTGGAGGAGGTGGTCATTGGGGATGTGCCTTTATGAGATGAACTTAGTCTCTCTCTGCTTCCTTGTGCTTCTCCTGAGCCACTTTCCTCCACTACACTCTCCACCATGATTCTGATGCTGGTCCAGAGCAATGGAGTCAGCCATTTATGGACTGAGACCTCTGAAACTGTGAATCCCCAAATAAATTTCCTCCTCTAAAATTGTTTTTGTCAGGTCTTTTGGTCACAGCAGTGAAAAAGCAGACTAAAACAACCAGCCAGATCATTTACTTGAACTGGCAAAGGACTTTGTTTACATGGCAAACGAAAGAAAGGATTAGCAAGGACAATAGAAATTAGAACAGAAGTAATGGTCATCTCGGGTGTTGAAATAAGAGATAATTGATTTACATATTGGCTAAAATTAGTTATATGATACCTATTAATACTATGCCTAATAGAAAATTATAAAAACGGAAGGTAAAAGTTTTAAAAAATAAGTGAAATAAAGACATCAAAAGGAAAAAGAAAACTTAGACCCCCGTAAGCTGCTGACAAATATCATGACTGTGATTTGACCGGATTCTGACTCAGCACTCCTCTGCACCATAAGCACCGTTACCCAATTTATGCCTTTAAAACATTTATGCAAACGCTAACATCAATGGTTAAGTTTAGTGCTCAATATTTATATTAACCAAATTTTTGTGTTAAAGATTTGGGTACTAAAAAGAGATGCATTTTCTTGTCAATATTTACATAGATTCATTTCTTTTGGAAGATTCATGGGGTTTAGTATATTATAATTATCACTGCCACTAACATTATATTCTTTCATTAATATGTCTGGAAGAGAATTAAGGCAGTTTTCACAAAAATAAGAATTTAAAAATAATTTACATATAACATATAATTTAATCTTGTCTTTTTTTTTTCAGATTTATAGACCTAAAAGTTAAATACAAAAATGGGTACATTCTAGCTCTTAATTATATATGTAGTGAAAACCAAGAGCACACTCTTTCATTGCAAATAGTGCATGACGTACTGATTAGGGTCATTAAACATCAATAGTGTGCCTGGTGCTAAAATAGAAAATGTTTCAAAAATATAGGCCTACACCAAGAAACACCATTAGATAGAATACAATTATACTAATCACACATCGTAAATACTATCTGGATTACAAAATTAGTACCTATCAGATAATGAACTGTGTGTGATTCATTCGATGACCTTTTGGAAGTAAATGAGACATAAATAAAAATAAAAACTCTATCCTTTCACATGAAACAGTGTCACCCAAGGGAGAATGCAGATGGAACAGGACATTCTGATGAGAAAGTCCTAAGGAACTGTCTGCCTGTCATCCTTGAGTTTCAGGCTTCTGAGATTCCCCAGGACACTCCTGGGTCCTGCCTTTCCTGAGATGTGACTGCTCAATTCTTTATTTAAAATCACTTATAAAGTATCCTTAAAGTTAGTGCCTTCTTGAATGGAGCAGAGTCAGACTTTCAGAGAAAAGGGTATTCGTAAACTAAAAAGCTGTGAAATTGTTTCAAACTCTAGGCTAGAAGCTTAAGAAACATGGCAGCACACCAATATTTAAAGAGTTTCATGGAAGATAAAAGCTACAGAGGTGAGAGGGTATTGCTCCCCTGTACCAATCTGAGGGAATGAGAGAGACCCAACCTGCAGGTAGGACCACCACTGCTAAAGGTACAAGCAACTAAAAGGACTTTAGATAACTTAAAGAGTTCAAGTTCAAATTTCAACACTCTTACCTCAAAGTGTAAGTTTCTTTTCTTACCAAAGGCTGGGATTACCAAAGCCAAGCTTAAGAGATTGATCAGGTGGGTTACTGAAGTGTAAAATCTCCTTCAATGAAAACCTAACTAGGTCTCAAGTGAGAAGCTAGGTATAGACCCGGAATGGGCAGAATGGGTCAAGGACAGTGATGACCTTCAGGAAGACTGGATGGATCTGCAGATGCTCCCTGCTCTGCTTGGGAAGCCCTTCCTCCTTTCCTTGGCAGCAAAGCCAACAGAGTGGCATAACCAGGAAAGCCTGGAGCCAGGCGGCTTGAGACTGATCTCAACTCTACCACCTACTGTGAGACTCTGGGCAAGCTCATTAACCTCCCTGGGCCTCCATTTACTAATCTGTAAAATGGTGCTAACAATCTGATTATCATCTCAAAGGATTTCTATGCCAGTTCCCCCAATGATGGGCAAGAGGGTTGAGCACACTGTCTGGTACTGTATGCCAATATTACTGAAGAGAAGTTCTTCACGGTCCAGCTTGAAATAATAAGACCCTCAAGAGTGAAGAGTTCAAGAAGGAGAAAATTTGCAAATATATCGTCTTTTGCTTAAGGCACTTCTGAGTTGGTTTTCACTCTGTCCCAGCCAGCAACAGAAACTTCCTAATCCCTTGATGTTGACTATCAAAACGCAGGGTAGGGAATGAAGCTGAGGAGTCAAGACAATCTTGAGAAACCACTGACCACTCATTCAGAAGCTGGCCTGAAAACTGCCATCCACCATCTCTTAGACTGTATCATGACCCAATCGATGCTGGAACTTTAGGAAACTTCCAGGAAAAGGTCAGGGCCTTAGAGTAGGTTCATATTTCTTGCTACTGAAAGCAGGTCCTATAAGAAACAGATGTTTGTCCCTGGATGGAGATGCAATTTGTGTGTCAAACCCAAGGATTGCGAAGTGGATTGGTTATCCTCAGTGGGTTTTGAAGGCAGTCAGATTTGTCAGTCTTCCAAACATGCTGTGCTTCCTACAGGACCCAGAGTGCCAAAGGCCACTACCAACTGTCTTGCTATAGCTCCTGGGGCATGAAGCAACCCTGCCTAATGCTTATGGAAGTGTAAATGTGGGGGAGACTCACTGTTTTCTTCTAGGTGACAGAGATTCTCTGGGTAAAAGATGGGTTAGGAACTAAGGGCTAATATATCTACCCCAAAGGGCACACTCTCTTGTAACAGGGTAAATGTTTGAGGTACTAGATGCTCCTATTTGCATTTTATAAACTTTAGTAAATCTTCATACCACCTTCCTAAATGCTGCCATATTCAACTATCTTTGATTATGAAATGTTTTTAATCGACTCTAAATTGAGATTCCCTAATTTTTACTTGTTTTTTTTTCTAACCAATATCTAAAAAAATCACTGATCTGACCTGCTTCTTATGCATGTTTTGATATATATTAACTAAACACATGATTATTTTAGCTTCAAAAAAAACTATAATCTCCTATGACATTACTTTGGAGAAAAATGTGCCTTAAGTAATATAAAAATATGCTTTTCTATGAATAGTTTGAAATATTTTCCCCCTTTAATTTTCTGTGCTACTTAAGGGACTCATACATACCCTCCATCTCACTGTAATGGAATCTGGGCTGAGTGAGGCCTGGGCTGTCTTGGGGGGAGGTCAGACCTCCACCTGCTCCACCACCCCAGGAAGCTGATCATAGAGGCAACACCATCCATCAGGGGAAAGCAGCCCACCTGTGCCAGCTGCCACAGCAGTGAGGCAGAGAGAGCAGGACTCACAACAGAGGAGGGGACGCCCAAGAGGAAAATCTATGGTCACAGAGAGAGGTTGAGGGCGAGCAGGATGTAAGGCTACCCCTCTTCCTAAATATCTTACAGGAGGTGGCCTTAAGGGAGAGGGAAAAGTACCCTTGACTATCTGAATGAGAATTCTCTATCCCAAGCTACTTAATGGTTTTCCTCTTTAATAAGCTAGAAAACAGTTGTTTCACTTGGTTCACAAGAAAAGGAAAGGAAAACAGATCACCACATAATATAAAGCTATTGCCAAGGAGGAAAAGAATAGCAATGAGAAAACGTTGCAAGTCTATTGTGATATTTCAGTATTTACGGTAGGAATACTCATTCGCCCAGTTGATAATGCTGACCGAAATGCTAAACTGAAATGTTTAAATAAGTAAGCGTTACAGTTAAAGAGGAAAGAGGACTATCCCAAGTCAAACCACTGAGTTTGGGAACTAAGGTAGAGCTTCCGTGATTTGGGCTTGTGATCAGCCTTTTCACCTGCATGGTAAATCACCGCATGTTTTCAAGGAAAAGAACCCCAGGACACTCAGTCAAACTGTGAGACAGCGCAGAACCTCCCCTGCTGGTGTTCACAAAATGAGGTTAGTTATTCATTAGGAAAATACTGATGCACTAGTAACCAAAATGTAATTTCTCTTTGGAGGTTCAGATAGTCTGAAACTATTAATTTAATCTCACATTCTAGGGAGAATTTGTGCCCCTGCCTTTTCCAGTGCCTTGCGGTGACATGTGTTCCTCCACTCTCAAAGCCAGTAGTGAGGCATCCACAAATCTCTATCTGGCCTCTACCCCATCCTCACATCTTCTCTGACTCTTCCTTCCCTCTTACAGACTCCTGTGATGACACCAGGCGTCATGTAGGATACTCTCCCCATTTCAACGTCCTTAATCACTCTGGCAATGTCCCTTTTGCCATGTGAAGGCACAAGTTCATGGTTTTAGGGATTAGGTCAAGGATTTTGGGGGGGGTCACTGTCCTGTCAACTTAGAGGCCTCCTTCAGGTTCTTCTCCTTTCAAGCACCTGCCTCTCTCCCGTCTAGCCTGTAAGATCTATGAAGACAGTACCAAAGACTTATTATTGTACTTGGGTACACAGTGGTGGTGTGTTAACACCACATGTTAACACCCAACCACATGTTGTCTAAAAGAAAAGGAAAAATGCCTTGATTACTAGCAGTCTCAAGGTCTGTGGTTTAAATACTACTATCATGACCAAGTTCAAGACAATGACATCACTGGGTATGGAAGTAGGAAAAGACACACAGTTGCACACCAACCAACTGATAGAACAAATAACCCTAAAGACACAGACAATAGTGAAATGAAGTCAAATAACTAGGGCAGGATGGGTTTGAACTATTACTCTTGTTTTTATTTTAATCTAATTTATTTACTTGCAACCATATATACATGTAAATAAATTAATTTTTAATAGGGACTCTTCAACAGTCAGCTTGCAAACTTCCTGAACATATAACAATCTGCTCTTACAACTGGCTCCAGGACACCATTGAACTGTAGGTATGTAATAAACACTTGTTGGATTGATGAATGAATTACTACATCTAATGATAGTATATTAAAGTACATTTCAATGCTAATCATCTGATTTGTTTTTCTTTTCCAAAACATTAGTAATAACTTAAAAACCATCATTTATTCTAATTTGAAGATAGGATACACTAAATTTCAACACTACTTCTGGTCACACAGCAAGACAAACACAATTAATTATTATTTCTTATTTCATTTGATTATTTAGCTATTGTCAACCTTGATGGGAATTAAGTTGTTTAAAAAGATATTTAAGATATTTAACTACTTTATATGAAATGTATACTAGAAGGTAAAATTTGACATAACCATTATGAATACAATATTATCTTGACTTGCAAATTGTTTCACATTCATAGTACCTGAAGAACAAAGTATAAATCATTAATATATTATTGCTAATTATTATGATGCTAATCTTTGAAATTTAAAATTATAAAGTGTCCTGAGAGCTTTTATTTATAATCCAAATAAAATAATTCTTAAAAATTATTGAAATGAGACTTTATACATTAGAGTGCTTATTTCCAGTTGCCTCTCCATAGTCTTTTTTTAGTGAACAATATCCAAGTACTATGTTCTATAACTTTTCTGCCAACCTTACAGCTTCCCACCCCATTCAAACCACAATGAACCTTCGTAAGTCACGTAAACATGACACTCTTGAAGGTGTTCAGGCATTACTTCAGAATTAATGTGAATTACACAGTCAAGATAAGTTTCAAAAGGAAGATGATATATAACGGTGGGATGATCAGAGATAAAATATTTGCCACGAGAGTTCCACGATCAAGTTGAACACACACATACGAGAAAATCCAAGATAAAATATTTGGCTAGAAAGCTTTCTAAAAAGTTTTCTAAAGTCAATACACAAAATACAACAAGGGGGAGGGAAGGGAAGAATAGAAGTTCAGTGGATTAGACAAAGCAAATGAAGGAAAGGGAGGGGGGATGGGGACAGGGAAGACAGTAGAATGAGTTGGACATCACTTTCCTACATCCATATGTGAGTACATGGCCAGTGAAACTCCACATCATGTACCACCACAAGAATGGGATCCTAATTAGACTAAGTCTTACTCTGTGTATGTAGAATATGTCAAAATACACTCTACTGTCATCTATATCTAAAAAGAGCAAATAGAGGCTGGCTTTGAACTTGTGATCCTCCTGCCTCTGCCTCCCCAAGTTACTGGGATTACAGGTATATGCCACCATGCCCTGCTGAAATAAAATGTCTTCTATTGACTAAATAAATAAATAAAGTCCATGACTCTTTTCCTTGTTCTTAATTAAATATTGGCAATGAATTACTATTCAATGAAAGGTAGGGAGTGTATTTCCAAGTATGTGTGGGTCAGTGTTGCTAAATGCACAGATTAGGGAGAAAATGTTAGCAAGCAGAAGAAAGAGGATTCTGCAGACAGAGCATGTAACTTATAGAATAATGCTTGTAAAATTAACAAGAAATGCCAATATTATCAATATTATGTTGCCATAAATAAAACATTTTGCTTAGCCTGATGCAAACTGATTGACCAATGTAGGATTTTTTTCCATTAACTTATATAAAACTTGGTAAAAAAAAAAAAAATCAAGTTTATACTATCATAGCTTGAAAGCATAAAATCCATGTAGACATCTTGGAACTACACTTATCAATTTTGACTGGGATCAAAATTCAGAGCCATAGTCAATGAAGATTATTTCCGACAGCCATTAACACAAGAACCATCCTTCCCAGGCAGTGCTAATTTCATGATTTACTTACACACTTCCTGTGGTGGAACTGCTATCAGTGAGAAAAGACCCATTAGTTCTTTCCATCTGGGCCAATCTGAAAAAATGAAAATATGGACATTAGATAAGGTAGCTAAGCTTGTCCTTGGTCACTGCCATACTTCTAACAAAACAGAGAAGGATTCGAACCTGTTAACAAGATTGTAAAACTAAAAGAGCATCTTAAGGTTGAGTTGCCTTAAGGCCTTAGGCCTCTATCTTACACCAGGCTGTAATGTCCCCTACTGAACTCACAGGCCCTCTAGCTGGTCTTCTATATTGAGGTAAGGGTTATATTCTCAGACAAATCCAATTATGTCCCTCTCATGTGAAAAGACTCTTGTGACTTCCCTTTACCTAAGGACAGGACCCAGTAACTGGGCCCTTCATCCTCAGACCTCAGCTTGGGCCTCCCTTGTTCTCTCCCTCTTTCACCCTTTCCCTTCCTGCAGTTTAGAAAGCAAGCCACGGTCTTTCCCAGCTTAATGCTTTTGAGTGTGCTTTCCAATCAGCCCAAGCATACCTTTCTCCAAAAATTCTACTTGGTCCTGACTCAGTTCAAATGTTACTATTTTTGTGATCCTTATACTGGCTTTTTCAGGCATAGCCAGTTACTCGGACCACACATGCCTAGTGTTAACTACTTCACTGAAAATTGGTGCACACCATCAAGACTGCCCTATGTTTTATATTGTTTAGGAACTCCAAAACAAACCCCTATAAGAAAGCATTAGCATAAATTTAATTACATATTGTAATTCATAGGTGCACCATCTTCTGAGAACACTCTCAATCCCTGCTTTCATTCATTCAAACTGGGTTAAGTGATCTAAATCCTGCCTGTACCGTGTTTGGATTCTCATGAGCTCAGTAATCATAGCCTATTGAGATTTATTCTTCACAGAATATAGCGCAGGTGTTTGGTACAGTGCAAACTGCATCGCAAAGAGAGCCCAGATTCCAAATATAATGGAATCGTGGCTTCTGCAACATTCCTTAACTGAAGGTATATTAATAGTATTGAATTGATACAGAAGTAGATATATCCTGGTGACGATGGTGCGGCAGAGGCCCCCTGCCTAAGTTTCTCACCTTGTGGCGTACTGTTCTATTCTTGAATGGGTATCATCGTGAAACAGCTGAGGAGACTGGGAGGGACTGTGCAGGAAAAAACAAAGGACAGTTTTATGTCAGATATCGATAGATGTTACTGGGAGGGATGTTAGTGTAAGTTTAGCTAAACAACGGATTTGTCATGCAAACAAACCACCAGGATTGTTACCCAGGGTGCAGAGGTATTACTTGAGAACAGGAGTTTCGTCATTACCCCCGTGTTAGAAGGCCAGATAGGCCTGATCAGAACACCAAGCTCAGCGTGGGCTGTGAATACTCACTCATAGTGCTCTGGCCACATACTGATGAGCGTGACAGGACTGTAAGGAGGGGAGAGGAGACAAAAGTCACGGAACGACACTTCAGAGCAGTCTCAGACACAGGGCGGGGCATTCCCAACTGCCTTCCACTCATACATCTACCGACACCCACCATGGGGAAACCAGAAGTCACAGTTTATGATGGAGCAGATGCTGTATGTTCGAGTGTCTGTAGGGGCCTCTCTGGTCTTAGATCTTACAGGATATTTATTATAGGATAGCAAGCACATTTAAAAACAGTCTAAGGGAAAAAAATCCAGGATATTCTATAATAACTCAAAATGCTAGAACAAAAGTAATGACAGCATTCTCTAACACTCTGTGAGGAGATGTAATCGTATTCTTGTTTTTCCTGGAAAAGAAGCCTGATCAGAAAGGTGAAGTTAATGGATTATATATTAGTGGCAGAGTTGAAGTAAACTTAGATTTTTCTGATTCTTCATCCAATTTTAAATGAAAAATTCAAATCCAGGAGTACGCAAAGCATGTCCAATTCACAGACAGTTGGAAAAAGACACAACCTACATACCCTCCCCTATAGTCCTTCAAAATTCCCCGTCATCAGTAAAACCAAAAGCAATGTCTCTAGAGCAGGATATGTTGTCTTCAGACAAAATTTCCTCCAGAATTCCAATCTAGGAAACTGACATACGAGAAAACATGTTCTGCTCCACTCAGGGACTTGCGTCTGAAGTGGGATCATTCAGCACTACTCCAAGCCCAAGGGGCGATCCCAGTCTCTCACACTGCCTAGGAATCCCCAAGTCTCTATAAAATGCCTCTGAAAATACTTAATCCTAATAAAAGCCAGTTCAAATCTCAACTTTTAGTTCCACGGAGGGGGGAGGGGCAACAAATGTAGAAAATTAAACATACAAAGAATACTAGTTCTGTACTTACTTAAATAAATAAATACAGTTTCCTGCAAAAGCTAATGCTAATTGAAGCAAAAGTATTCTAGGTTTCCTTGGTTCTCCTATTTCCATTTTATGTTCATACTTAAGAGAAAGTTAATGATCTCATTATCTCCCACTGTAAAGCCCAAGTTGATACCTGCATGGCAAAGACTAAAAAGAGATGGAAGGTCATCTTATGGGGATGAAAAACTATGAGTCTTCAGACCTACTTTCAAAAACAGGCATTGAGTCACTCGGTGTTTGTCAGAATATGTAATCCGTAAGTAGACTTAATTATACAGGTGCAAAATAGATCCAAGAACAATTGAAAAAAAAAAAAAACTGGCATTATTCCTTACTCTTTTTACATCACTTCTTTTCATTAACCTGAAAGAAGGAGGTTAAATGTCAGGAGGCTGATTGGCTACACACTTTCTAAAAGCAGTAACTGCCTGAGATTGTTGCTGAAATTCAAGTCTGCAACAACATTTGACATGAACTTTAAACAGAAGAAAAATGCGTAGTTTTGATCCGAACAGACCTTGGGAAAGCTTTGTGAAACTGCTTGACTGGTTCTTGTGAAGTTAATTCAGTTAGAACAAAAGTGATTCGTGAACTGAGATAAGAATGGCAGGGAAAGAAAACTGCATGAAGAGTTTCTTGAAAGAAGTTTTTTTTTTTGTTGTTTTTTATGGAAAATTTCTAGCAAAACAGAGATAAAAAAAAATCCAACTTCAGGCTTTACAGGCTTCAAAGCATTTTGACTTGAAGGAAAAAAATTAAGTGATAAACTTTCACATTGGGAAGGGAGAAAATAAGGCACTACGGGGTAGTAAGAACCTGTGATTATTAAGAGGGGTGAAAATGAGACCAGGGCTGGGGACGCAGCTCAGTGGTGGAGGGCTTGCCTAGCATTCCTCAGATCTGGGTTCAAACCCCAGCACTGAAAATAAATAATTATTACTATTGATGACAATGGTCCCAATCAGTGTGTCAGCCCAGACTTATACCACAGCCTCTCCTTATTTTACAGTGTGCTGGTAGAGCAGGATGGTAAATTATGCAAGGAATTGAACTCTACTGACTCAATAACGTATGAAACATAACCCAGACAATGTAGTGACCTTTTTAGTGCCTTACATTCTCAACAGTCTGTTACTTATGCTTCTGGTCTTTTGCTTTCTTCAATCCATTTGTCCCAAAGTAGGGCACTGGGATCCCAGTTGCTCTATTATATGTAAATTCTCAGTGGCTCCCCATAGCTCTCGGGATAAACTCCAAACACTCTGGTGTGCCTTAGAAGACCCTTCGCTTTCTGACTCCTGGTTCTCTCTCCACTCTCATTGCTTGCCACTATTCTGGGCTTTACCGCACAATTCAGAAACATATCTTCCTCCATCCTTTTGAAAATGCTTCCGTTGCCCAAAAACTCTCCCCTTCCCCATCTGAGCGCACTGATCAATCAACAAGTCACCCTATTTATCTTCAGATCTCAGCTTAGTTATCATTTCCTCCCAGTCCAATGCTTCTGCAACCACGAACACATCTACTATGAACTGGCTCTTGCTATAGTAAAATCTTTTTTAAAAATTATGAAACTCATCTATTCCACTTCTACCAATACCAGAGAGAGGTGTCTATTTTACTTTTTGAATCGTTAAGAAAACCAACCTAACATTTGAGTGAATAATCATCTCTCACAACTCTCAAATTACTTTTGTTTTTATTTTACTTTGTTTCTCAGGTTTATTTTCCATTATACACTTTTTAATCAACTTCTACTTACTTACTTTTTGAGAACTCTTATATAAATTGCCATGAAACTAATGGAAAAAAACTTAGCTTGGGTATATTTCCCCCTTTTTGGTAATAATTCTTTTCCCCCCATAAATTTCTTTCACGCATATGTGTATAATCATTAGTCAGAGGATAAAACATTACATTTTACAAGATGAAAGAGAAAGAAGCAAAGAAAAAGCTAATCAGCTCCATAAATAACTTCAACACCTTCACCACTTCACTGGTTTTTCTACAATGTTCTCCTCCCACAAATAGGAGAATAAATGTAATCAAACTTTTTTACTACCCACTCACCAGCAGATGAAGTGGTCCCATACTAGAAAGGGGTCAGGAGACAAATGAACTACCCCAAATCCAGAGAGCTCTGACTAGGATTTGAAAAAGAACATCTGCCCACTGAATCCAGCAGCTCATAAATCTTCAATAAGGATCTGGTGGCATCTGATTTAATCTGATACTCCTCCCTTTCTTTTTCTTGTTTCCCTCTTACTGAAAATGGTAGTAAATTTATGTAAAATGAGGTGAGGCATTTTTAGCTTTATGCTCCAAAATTGGAGCATAAAATTATTTGGCATTCTTTTCTGTTAATTTGCACATTAAAAGAGTCATTCAAACTGGCATGATTGATTCCAATGATGATTTGACATCGAAAGGTAAATTATTAAAAGTATTTAAAAGGAGTATGAAAGTTTGCTTCAGGTGAAGGATGTAAATATTCGGGACATGAAATGTCAACAATTTATCAAGAGAGCACAAAATACATTGCTTAGTTCGAACCTATCAAATGACCCTATGAATTAAAGCACCAAGTGGTAATTCTACGCTTTAGATAGCCACTGCAAAAGTTGGCTGGATCTGATATAAACAGAAGAAAACTTTACCATAAGGTGCTCAGTTCAAACAGTAAATTCGATTAATAAAACAAGGATTATTAGCAGACTTATTAGAAGAAAAATATTAGCAGAATTCTTGCTATTAGAATTATTAAACATAAAGAGAAAACCATACTCATGAACAAAAGAGAAGACCAGAAATCTACCTTTACTGAATATATGTAAATAGCTCCTTTTTTTTTTTTAAGTACCAGAATTGAACTCAGGGCACTTAAACAGAGTCACATCCTCAGTCATGTTAATTTTTTTTTTCTTTTGAGACAGGGTCTTGATAAGTTGCTTATGGCTTTCCTATGTTGCTGAGGCTGGTTTTGAACTTGCAATCCTCCAGCTTCAGCCTCCTGAGCTGCTAGGTAAATGGCTCTTCTTAAATTAACATTGATCTCATAAAATTTGTCCTAATATGTACCGTGAAAAAAACAGTAAGGAAATTACATATCCTAATTGTACAAAGTTTGTTATCAAGGAGAATTATCACTAAGCTTGAATTCTATCTTGCACTCTGTAAGTGCATGTATTAGATTGACCTATCTACATATAAAACAAAGATTCATGTGCTCAGATATTCAGCAAAATTCCTGTTCTACAGGGCTACAGTGGGAAAAAAAGAAAAAAAAAAATCAGACCAAGTCATTTGTTCTATTTTGACAACTTTGAGACACTGACTGTCAGAACACATTGGACTACTATTATTCTCTGATTATCTCTCATATTTAAAATAAAATGAACTATGACAAGCCACTCTGGTGATGATTAGCAATACAAGTTCATTTCCCCAGATACAACCATAAGAACATGGTCTTGGCAGGCATTTAAAACATTTTTAAAGTGGTTCAAAGATTTAAATTTTTTTTTCAATTTTGATCTTCATATATAATTGTTTAATAACTTAAAATTACTTCCTGGAATTTCTTCTAGCTCACTTAAAGTCTTTATTCCCCTTTAATTTCAAGGTATAAGTTCTTATTTTACTTAACTTTATAAATACCATAATAATTTTGGTATTTAAAAATCTTATTTATACTTGTCAACTCGAAATATATCCTTTTTAAAAAATTGTCTTTTTCATGTAATATATAAAGCTGTTTCATTTTGCTGCCTTCATCTTTAACAGAAAAGAGGTAAGAAAGGTAATGAGATTTCGATGAGATTTTATCACAGATGTATATTTGAAGCAAGAGATTGAGTATGATTAATAAATTTATGTTAAAAAGATTAAAATACACTCTAAGAAATAGTAAAAACATCTCCAAAGTGGAAGGGATATGAAAAAGTATGTAATATTAAAATTTTTACTTAAGTACATTTAAAAGGAAAAGAGATGCTCAAGAAGAGAGGTCACCAGTTTGGAAACACACACAAGATTAATGTGTTTAGGCTACAACACTGTCAAATGTAAATAACTAAGATTTATAGTTGTAAAGACTGATTCCAAGTAATTTACCTCTTAAGATGAAACATTTTACCAAAACACAAATCTTTTTGGTTTTCATTTCCCTTGTGCTACTAACATTTTTTTAAAAAAGATACCAGGCATAAGTGTTCATACGATAATTAATATTAAAAATGGAACTTACGTCTCCAAGTTGTCACCTTCAAGAACCGTCTGAACAGGCAGGTAGCCAAGCCGAGGATGTTTAGCAAAGTATTTCTTTGACCTGAACTTGTTCTTCAGCACCTTCGTAAAGTCTCGGACATCTTCCCCAGATGTTGTCTAGAAGATTGAAAAAAAATTACACTTCTCATGAAGATCAAAGGAAATTACTCTCTACAATGAAATCAGAGAAGATGTAAATTGATGCAATTCAATACCAACCATTTGGTAGTTTTATGAATTTCTGGAATTATACACAATATCATAAAAAGACATGGCAATTGGCACTCACTAAATGTATCCAGTGATTAATTTTAAAATATTTTCTCTTGAAAATTAACCATAACTAGTCATTTCCCCAATATTTTATGACTTGAATCAAAATGTAAAATTAGTTTTAGAAATGTTATTGCTTTGTTCCTATCACTAAAATGATTTGGTGTTCGAAAAGTAGTGACGATGATGTAGTAACATAAACTGAGTGATAAATGTTATTTGTTTACTCTGCTGTGTGCTCCCTGCCCCAACTCTGTCTTTTATTTTATAACAAGCATTGCCCAGGACTCATACAAACCTCTTTTGAAAATGGAAACTTAAAAATACAGTTATTTTTTAAAACAACTAATCAGTCAGCATTTACATAGCTGCTACTTTCTAGACACTCCCTTTCCATCTAAATATCTTTGCTTCTAGTAAATGCTTAGGGGAACTTCTGATTCTGCTCTAGGTTTGCAAAGAAGAAAGACATGAGTAATCCCAAAGCCAGTTATGATCTAACATTCATCATCAATTTTCACATTATTAAAACAAACACTTTCAGCAAGGACAGACTTGTGCAATCATGACTCCTTGACTCCAGATTTATAATGTCAAAACTTTTTCTAATTACTGAAAATGAACTCTAAGGATCTGAAGTTATATGGACATGGACCCTCTCAAACATAAAGCAGACACGCAGAAAAGACAAATTAAAAAAAAACAAATCAAGCACCTCTGAAGGAAAAGGGTTGCAATGAAAGATGGTGTTCTGTGGCTATTAAGATGTTACTTAGCCAAATAGGAGAGAGAAGCAGAATGAAGTTGGGAGTCAAGAAGGAAACACAGAGAATGAATATCTGTGACTGAGCATAAAACTGAAAGGATATACCATCAACTGCAGAGGACATTCATAGCCTTTATAGTGTGTGCCACATGGCAGATAATTTAGGTTATAGTCAGGCTTCTCCTGAATGTCTTGTAAAGAGGGAAAAGGGAAGAAGCCTTTTATAATAGAAATGCCAAAAGAAGATCCTTGTGTTAGGATAAGCACTTATGACCCAATAATTTCTGGGTCTGCTCTTAGCACATTGTTAATATACAAAGAAGTACTTGATGAAGTAATGCACTCCTCCAGCTTTTACTTGGACCATCTCCACGTCTGGCAAGATTTTGAGGTCAAGGTTTTGATCTCCTAGGCCAGTGGCTGTAAAGTACATCTGGGTCTCCAACTTGCAGCCCTGAGTTGGGTGGGCAGGAGAAAAGGCCAGGTGGGCAAGCCTACCATGTTCTTTATCTGGTATGCCTCAAACAAGGCCGCATACATTGTACATTTTGGTGATTATTAGTGTATTCAGAGTTGAACAACGATCTCCACTATTTAAGTAGATAATTTTCTCACCACCCCCAAAAGAAACTCTATACCCACTACCCATCCCCCAACCCTGGCAAGCCCTAACCTGTTTTCTGTCTTTACAAATTTGTCTATTCTGGACATTTCACAGAAATGGATTCACATGATACATGGTCTTTTATGATTGGTTTCTCTCACTAAGCATAATGTTCCATCTTAATTATATCTGGGTTCCTACATGGACTCATGCTTAGGGAAAAATTACAAATCATTCAAAAGCCCAAGTCTAATTCTATATCATACATTGTTTAGTAAAACACATTCAACACATGGAAGACATGGCAAAACCAACCAACAAAGAACTCCTCTCTACTCCTTCCACCACAACAAACACAACACCAACTATGTATCTTCTCAAAAAGTCATAACAGAGACTGAAATTCAATTATTTTAATAGAGTATATATTTACATTAAAAATTAGTGCATATTTACATAGCAAAGCATGTTTTTATTTCCTCAACTATTTTCATATTGAGAAAAAAAATTCCCACCAAAAGCTGTAATCTAAGGACATTAATTCACTAGTGCCATAAACTCATGCAATATTAAAAGAAAATGTGAAATGTGATTCAACCCACAGGAACTAGGGATTAGATTCAGGGTAGCAGAATGTAATTCTGTTGGAATAGAGTCAAGAAAATGAATTAAGCCCACTTTTGCATCAAAAAATGTTAAAATATTTATACATATTTGGTCTAATTTGCCATCTAATGACAGTTCCTAATATTTCTCTATTTTATAGTACAGTGGTTTGTTTGAAAAAAGAAAGAAAAAGAAAAAGAAGAAAAAGGGCCACCTACCTAACATAATAAATATAATCAAGTTCAACTCTATCTTCACATCAGATATGACACTTTGTTTTTAAAAAGCAAATAACTGTTACTAATATAATAGGGGGATGAAATAGAAAGGAACATCATTACTGTCCAAGTTATCCAACACTTTAATGTTTTGTGGTTTGGATGTGAGGTGTCCCCCAAAAGCTCACGTGTGAGACAACGCCACAAGGTTCAGAGAAGAAACGATTAGGTTGTGAGAGTTTTAACCCAGAAGGTGAATTGACCCCCTGATGGGGATTAACTGAGTGGTAGTTGAAGTGGTAGGGTGTGACTTGGGGGGGTATATATTTGTACCTGATGAGTGGAGTCTCTGCTTTCTGATCACCATGTGAGCAGCTTCTTTCTGTCATACTCTTCTGCCTTGATGTTCTGCCTCATCTCGAGTCCCAAGGAATGAAAAAGGTCTTCTATGGACTAAGACCTCTGAAACTGTGAGCCCTCAAATAAACTTTTCCTCCTCTACAATTGTGCTGGTCAGGTCTTTTAGTCACAGCAGCAAAAAAGCTGACTAAAAAAAATGACACATGTACTTCTTGAAAGCCTGGGTTTTTGTTTACTGCTGTAAGGACAACAAAAGATTTTGTAGATCCCATTACATGAAATGAGGGTTGTAACACACTACCCTCGAACCTTGGGTCTCATAAATTGTTTTCTTTCCATCTTATTTAACCATCACAACCTATAAAAAACATTATCATCAGTTATTTGACCTGAAAATAAACTAACACTAAGTCTTCAAGAAGTACAATCAAGTTCGCTAAGGAGAAAGCTGTTATTTTAAATAAAGCAGTGCTAAGATGCCATTGGTTGCTCTCTTAAAAATTTATATTGAAATGACATTTTATAGATAAAAATTGCATGTATGTTTAATGTAATCTCAGAAAGAAAATATAAATGAGTAAAAAGAAAAAGGAGGTAAGAAAGAAAGAAGGAAGGAAGGAAGAAAGAGAGAAAAGGAAAGGAGAGGAAAGAGAGAGAGAGAGGGAGGGAGGGAGGAAGACTGGACTGAGATATATTTAATCCTTATAATTTTAAAATAAAGCAGAGACATTAACAACAAATTATGGTTTCATGAATTATTATGTGACAATACCATCTGGCTCAGGAAAAGGATTTCTGCTGAATATTCTAGAAGCCCTTTCCATTTACGACTCCTTTCCCCTCTCCATAATAAACATTATGCTCATTTTTATAAGTTATAAATTACTTATTTGTATTTTGAAAGTAGTTTTATCATTCCACCTTCTATCCCTAAATACTGTGGTTTATTCTTGTATGTGTTAAAAAGTCTGGTACAGTTTAATTGTTGTTCTCAAAACTACAGGCTCCTCCTCTACACCTGCCATTTCTTTAAAATTTGTCTGTTAAAAAACCCAGGCAAATTGACATGTACGGTTCTCCAGAGTCTTGATTTTAGAAAAATGTGCATTTTCATGCAATTCATCATGTTCCTCTGTCCTCTAGATATCTTGTAAATTAGCAGCTAGATCCAGAGACTGTATCCGACTCAGGTTTGACATTCTGGTAAGATTGGTGGTTGGCCAGATTACAGGAGGTCATCTCGCTTTTGTGATCTTGACAGATTCTCATGCTGAATGCCTATGTCTCTTCATTGGGGTTACAAAATGGTGATGGTGTCATTCATTTTTCATTTAGTAGTTGAAATGTTTTATTAAGAAACATTCCTACATCTACTATTTAGCAACTCAATGATACAGTTCATTTAGAAAGGCAAGATAAACGTTGGATTGTATTTCCTTTATTGACCAGTTTTCAATATCGAACTGGTTTCCTATCATCCTTCCACAGTAACCAATCCCTTTGTTTTTTGAAAAAATATCACTATGAACTCAGATTTTAACATACCTGATGGGTTTCAATCTATAGACATTTTATCATTATTGAAGTGCTGATTGTTCCATCTTGGCTGGGATATCACTTTGAGGATTAGGTTTCAACATATGATGTGGGGGAAGACAGGACATAGACATTCAGTCTGTAGCAGCACTTGATCATCGGACTTCTTGGCCCTGTTTCCTACCTCCCCACTCCCCACCCCCCCACACACACATAAGGCCAGACCTCTTCCTTTCAGCTCCTTGCCCTGACCTGATTAATGCTGGTTCAATTCCCAGCAGTTCATCCTTCACATGGGGAACATCCCTCTTCCATAGGAAAGCCCTGGTGCATTAGGTCTGAGGACTCAGAGGGCCAGAAGGTCTTAGGACTCAGATTTCACACCTTCATATCCTGGGCTCTGGGCAAGGCCCTCCCAGGTGCAGCTCTGCTCTCAAACCAGCCCTTGGTGTTTTCCATGAAGTATCTGCTGGTGGTCACTTAGTGCCACCCAGTTTTTATTTTGAGGATATCTTATCACCTAGTTGTATTATAAACATTGTAGATTTGGGGTCTTGCTGTCTAGTGGCTCTGTCTCTTTCTATGTGACTATTTCAATGAATGGGATGAAAATGGTAAAGGCAAAAGAGACTGAAAGCCACACTACCACCAAGTGCCTCAAGTCCCCCTGGATGGATTTTTAACAAGCACATGAGGACTCACATACAAATGAGAGCTATCCTTCAAATTATCATTTTTAGAAAGCTAATGATAGTGACATTTGAGAACTGAACCCACAGAGACAAGTAGGTATATGAAACTCAAAATATCCTTTATTCCACTCTACAGTTAAGAAGCAGTAAGATAATGGAAACTTATTCAAATGATAAGAAGTAACCAGATCTTGACTTGCTCCCCAGCAACTAATACAAATGAATGAATAAAATATGAAAAAGTATTATTGAATTATAAAATCTACTGAGATAAACCCATGCATGTAAGCATCTATGAAAACTGTAAGGAAAGTCCTGCAGAAGATGGAATCAGATGAATTTTTACTCATTGGATTCTATTTTACCAGCAACAACAACTATAATAATAAAAAAGGAGTAGTCTAAATTTTCTCCCAAATACTCCATGACTGACAAAAACTAAAGACCCATCATATGGAGCATAATTTTCAGTTACTTTCTTTTGCTGAGTTGTATACCTATCTATTAGGGCATGTGTATTGCTCTGTATGTTTGTGTTCATATTTCAAACTGTGTATTGTTAGCTTAAATGCAGACACCTATGCATTATTTAACTTCAAAAACATTGATAAATGGCTAAAAGGCTTTTCCTCCTCTTTAATGCAAATCACAAACAGCAGCAAGGCTAAGGTGCAAAGCCTCTAGAATTCAGAAATGCAAACCCCACAGTATTCATAATCTTTGAATAAATTGCTTTATGACTTCAGCTACTATTAACTCCAAAGATTCACAGAGCCACACATATAAAGGGGTTATTTTCAATGATGCCAAATAATCTCAATACACAATTTCTAATTGCTAAACAGTTTAAACAAAACAACAACAAACCCTCAAATAAACAAATAAACCCATACTTGCTTTAAATCTCTCAGTGGGTTTCTTGGTCAGTTCATAACTTAGGATGACAGCATCATCTGTTTCCAGAACAATTACCCCTAACATCAGATTTCTAACTATGTTCTTCAAATATGAGTGAGTTATGTACAGAGGAAAATAAGGGAGTACAAGATGTAAATCAAGATCATATAAAAACAACGCCATCATTTGGCACCTGAGTAGAATAATGAAACATAACCCTTTGATTCATGCATAAGTGCTAAAATCATTGTTAACAGCACACTCATTAGCAAGATTTACTTCTTAAATATAGAAGTCAATCGTCCCCAGTGGTACAAGTATACTTCTAAGCAGCACATTTCATTATCATAGGACTTATTTTAAAGACATCCTCGGTAGCTATGTCTTTTTAAGTGCAAAACAACTTCTCAGTGTTTATTTAAGTTCCATGGATTTCAACAAGCTGAAATTCAGACATGTTTGAACTCTGTGGTAGATGCAATCAGTAAGAAAGGCTCAGAGTCTTTCAGGTCTTAAGGGAAAAATATGAAACCAAAAAATTAACATTAACAGAATCACCAAGGGTCAAGAAGAAGAAGAGCAAGAATTTACTCAAAGTAAAATGAATTTGTCCACACTTCCCTTTAAAAACTAATGACACTATCTAAGTACACCGGACTTAACTGGGAAAACAGTGTATGGTAGACAGCAGCTAAAAATCCACTTTGGGATGCTGAGGTCAGAGAAATAGCAATGATGCTGCGTTTTTAGCATATTGGCCAATATCCCAAATCCCATCTGAAGAAGGAAGACTGCCAAAAACAAACTACACGAACTTAACGAATAATGAATCAGCACTTCTTAAGGTTGATTTTCACAGCCTTGGAATACACTGATTTCAAGGAGGGAAGGGGGACAAAACAACTGTTTCTAACTTTTTTTTGTCTGTTTTATTTATTTGTTTTTTTAAATTTTTGTCAACAACATGAAGAGAAGGCATAATTTAGCTTTTAACCTAAAAACTAAAATATTTTCTACTTTTTCAGTAAAATATTGTGATTCTTCTACAGTTTTTAAAAACATGGAAAATAAGAAACTTTGCTTTATTTCATCATGTATGAATCAACAGCAACAAGAATGGCTGAACCTGTTGTTCTACAAACAGCATGCACTTGCTTAAGATTTCCAATCTGCTAAAAGTGGCATTACTTTCATAGAATGCTAGAAGTTACTGATGCTGCTGACCTTTCAAGCAACAACATTTTGTAAATATCTCAGTCCATCATTCTGAGCTAATATGTCCCTCAAACCATCTTTCCATCCTAGCTAACTCTGCATTCTGCTATCTATGTGACCAATGGGTAGAGTCCTCCCCATTTCTCATTTTCCTTACATGGATTGGGCCCATGTTCTTCACCAGATGCACACAGTCTCCATCTGTCTACCTTTCTTTCCCCTTTACTGCAGACTCTGTTTTTTACACATTCCCCTATATCTTGTTCATCATTGCTTTTCAACCTTCTTCCATGATGCTCCCATGATAATACCCATCTTCCCTACAATCTCCATTATTGGCTTCACAATCTCTCCCTCCCTCACAAAGTTTAAAAAAAAAGAAAAGAAGTGTTATGTCTCAATAGAGTTCAGTTCATGTTACCCCAAAATGCAACACTTGAGAAAACAGCAGGAAGGTCATTCTCTGATCTTCTCCCCTGAAGCAGGTCACAAAACTTTGAGAGGTATCTTCTCTATACCTGGAGAAAGGGAAGATCCTCATCTCTTGCTGTGGGGTTGAATGTGTCCCCCAAAATTCATGTGTTGGAAACTTAATCCCCAGTACAACAGTATTGAAAGATGGAACCATTACAAGGTGATTAGGTCATGAGGGCTCTGCTCTCACAAATGGATTAATGCTGTTATGTAGAAGAGACTCAGTTATTATGATATAGGTTCCTGAAAAACAATGGATGAGTATGGTCCTCTTCAGCGCTTTCTCCCTCTCCCTCTCTTGCATGCTATCTTGCCATGAGATCCCATTCACCATGGGATGACGCAGCACAAAGACTCTCACCAGGTGCAGTCCCTCCACCTTGGATTTCCCAGTTCCAGAACCATGAGACAAAAAAGCACCAGGATTCATAAATTATTAAACTGTAATATTCTGTGATAGCTGGAGAAAACTGCCAAAGACCTCTTAGAAGACAAAAGGATGCAGAGAGAAACTGCATCCTTGTTAAGCTCCTCCTGGTTTATTACCATTAGGTTATATCCCTCTGTTCAACCATAATTCCCCATGACTGCTCCTCTTCATCAAACCTAGTATGAAAACACACAGGCTTCTCTTTTTCTTTGGGTCTTTACTTCCTTTTCAAAATTTCAGTGCAGGTAAAACTTAATTTAAGTAAATCTATAAGTGTTTACCTTGTTAGTCAGTCTTCTGTTTTAGGGTTCTCCAGCCATGATCCTTAGATGGGAAGTAAAGATTATTTTTTCTCCCCTACACATTTCTCCCTTAGGCTTACCTACTAACCAGTGTGCCCCTGCACTCCCTTTTATGTTACAATGCCACACACACAGCTATCATTTGTCATTTCTAGAGATGGAGTGATGACCTTTGAAAGGCCATCTCATCTCTAAAACTTCTATGTCCCACTGTAGTCACATTTTGGGGTACAGCTATACCTCAGGTCTCATCATAATTAAAAGCCTAAAATCTCTAATGTGGAAAAATCTTTCATTGACTCGACTGTTCTGAGCCTTCCTCCCCCTACTGTAATGTGAATAAACAACCTCTTCTTTCCTCCATAATTTTGATCTCTAGCCTCTGGATTCCATTGAAGATGTCTGCAGCATCAGAATAGCCCACATCACCCACAATATCATTAACACTTCTGAATTTTTCACTCTTTTGGCTTTTACCGAAATCTACCAGCTTTTAATTCTAAAGCTGCTGAGCAATGATGGAGTCACAAACTACAAATCCTTGCCAATTAACCTCAGCTGCACTCTTGTGGCAATGTAACAATCTTTACTCATCTCTTGGTGACTCATGATTGACCCTCATAGCAATTCCAAACATTTCCCATTCTCCTCAGTATTTAACCCTATCCAGTTCTCTCTTGCTCTCCGCACCTGCAGGAACTCTTACAAATCATATGTGAAATTCATCGTTCTTTCTCTATAATTGAAAGATGTTTTATCACTGGTACAGCTATTATGGAAAATTATCTGAAAGTTCTTTTAAAAATTTAAAATAGAATTCAAAGTGATCTCGCAATCCCATTTCTCACTACACACCCAAAGAAAATAAAATCACTATCTCAGAGATGTGTGTATTCTCACGTTCACTGCTACATTATTCACATTGGCCAAGATATGGGATCAACCTAAGTATCCTATAACAGATGAACAGAGAAAATGGCACATCCACATGCCACATGCACACATACACACACAGAGGAATATTATTATTGAGCCTTAAGAAAGAAGGAAATTCTTCTATTTGCAGTAACAGATGAAACTGAAGGACATTATAGTAAGTACAATAACCCAGATATAGAAAGACTAATATTGCATGATCTCACTTACGTGAAATATTTTTTTTAAAGTCAACCTTGTAGGATATAGTAGAATGTTGACTATGGGGGGGGGTCTGGAGAAAGAAGTTTAGAAATGGAAAAATACTTACACCTTCAATTACAGCATGACTAATTTCTGAATATCTCATGTATAGCATAGTGGTTGCAGTTAAGAACACATTGTATACTTGGAATTTGTTAAGAAGTTTGCTAAGACTTTAATGTGTCCGAACAACATATAAAAATGTTTCTAATTTGAAATAAATTTTGGTTATTTATGATGATGTTGATTTTTAAAGAAGATTCAATTAGGGTAATTTTCACCATAAAATCAAATTCATAAACTCTTACTCCAATAAAAAAGAAACTTAAGATCTAGACATTGTTAATGCAAAATATAGCTGTTTTTAAGATAAATGATAATCCTTGAACTTATACACATAGTGCACAAGTTACAAAGCAAACTATGACCACTATTTTGATCAATAAATTTAATTATTCTAAAAATTATTATATAGTCTCATTTAATTTGTCCACATAGAGGTTTTTTCTTTCTATTATATTTTCTCTGTAACTCTAGTATCCAGAAACATATCTAGACTATTGTTTGAACTTCCCTGAAGTGCAGGTGTTGTAAACCATCTCCAATGCAGTAGTGTTGAGAGGACAGAACTTTGAGAGTGGATTAGGTCATAAGAGCTAGTCATCAAGGGAGGGGGTCCTGATGAAAGGATAAGTTAGGTTGCCTTCCCATTCTTGCCCTTCCAACTTTTCACAATGGAAAGTTGCAACAAGAAGGTCCTTGTTCTTGAACTTTCCAGCCTCTAGAACCATTAACCAAATTTAAGTTTTATTTTCCATTATAAATTACCCTACCTATGACATTCTGTTATAGTAGCATATAATAGACTAAGATAGTCTGGATGTTGAATGTTCCCCAAAGGTCCATGTGTTAAAGACTGTAAGTGCTCAGGGAGGCATTTTTGGGAGGTGGTGAGACCTTTAGAAGGTAGGACCTGGTAGGAGGTCCTTAGGTCATTGGGATATACCCTCAAAGGGCATTAGGGGACCTGGTCTTTTCCTCTTTCTCTCTGCTTTATAGCTCATGATATAAGTGATTTTGTTCTGCACTCCCACCTTGAGGTACTTCCCTTGCCATAGGCCCAAAGCCTAGAGGAGATTGGGAAAATTTCATCTACAAGGTAAGAGTTAAGATGTTTTATTGAGTCTAATGTAAATTATTAATGTACAAATTTGGATTACAGAATGGTGGGGGGAAATAAGAATTAAAAATGTAATTTCCTAGGGAAAGAAAAAATCCAATCCATTTCCTCCTATAAATGTTTTATTATCAATATCATAAAATACCTACATGAATTATGATAGCTAATTCATATACCTTTAGTCTTCCTACATCTAAATACAAACATTGTCACAAATAATAAGCTGGAATGCTCGTGAAAAATTTTGGAAGTTTGGAGGGTTTAAAATAAGGTTTATGAACTGCAGAAAGTTTTTAACAATAGAAGGACTGAGAGGAGGCTCAAAAAAGACCTTGTAGAAGAAAGAGATCAAGTCAGTGATGGGATTGGAGCAGTTCCTCAACCAAAAATGGAGATGAACTATAGAAATGCGTGCACCTAGATCCTCATGGAAAGGTCAGGTTCATTTAACACTCAAGCACAGCTGATTATCACTGTCCTGAACAAATAATTTCACATTTGAGTTCATTTCCTAAGGCAGACTTAAAATGAGTTCAGGTTGGTAAAACATCGGGTAAAGCATAGATGAACCAGGCTGGGGATATAGCTCAGCTGGTAGAGTGCTTGCCTTGCAAGCACAAGTCCCTGGGTTCAATCCTCAGCACCGCCAAAAAAAAAAAAAAAAAAGGATAAATGAACCATAAACACAGCTTACTTAAAAGAGAAGAGCAAAAACCTCAAAGAATGTGGGTGTATAAATAAACTTTGGGCAGTTATACTAAGTCATTTGTTACCATTAAATGCAAGAGTATGCCTTTCAAAGATTCCATTCACATATATTTCTAATTATTCTATAAAAAGTTGTAGGGTCAGGAGCTAGGTATTGCTCAGTGGTAGAGAACTTGCCTAACAAGTATGCGACCCTGGGTTTCATCCCCAGCACCACAAAGGAAAAAAAAAAAAGTGAAATGATCAGAGGCAGAATAACCTGATAGAGAGATGATGTGTAGCAAGGCAGATTGGATTACTACATCAGCTCAGAAAGGAGCAAAGGACCTCCCAATCATGTCTTAGAAAAGGACATTACCCCCATATGTTATAGGCTAAGTTGCCTACAACATGATAACAATGACTTGGCAAAAACAATTTAACAAGAAGAGTTAAGGGTAACTTGAAGGTTTTATTTGAAATTTGATAGTTGGGAGTGAATTCATATGTGTATTAGTGATTCTCAACCACACTCCACTCGTTGATGACTGCTGAAGATGTACTGATTTCAAATTCTTTGGGTATATTATAAAATCATTAGAAAAAAATTATATTTAAGAATAAGAAAAGTAGTAATTTGTATATTTTTACTATAACCACACATACGTACTTTTATATATTTAAATTTGACATTATCTCTTTATAAGCAGCCTCCTTAATTTCCATGTAAATCTAATATTATTTAACTCTAATTATCATGCAAATGCTAATATTAGGTTTATTCCTAAGCCAAATTCCTTATAATGATCCCAAGTGTTCTATATAGTCTAATACCTACCTGTCTTTCTCTTTAATCCTATGTCCTAGCATTCCCCCTTTTGTGAAGGGCAAAATTCACTCTCTGTGAAATCCTCCCAGTATTGACTTCATGGACACAGAGCCTGTGCAGTGGCAACAGGCCCCATACTCAGGAGAACCTGGAGGTTGGCTTTATGCTCTGTTGCTGCCGTCTTGAGATGCCATTTTCATTTTGCACTGGGCACATAAGTTACGAAGCCAGTGCTACTTATCATGCTCAGCATGTGTGATGGGTTCCACTTTCTTTCTGCCAACCTTTTGCCCATCTCCAGAGCACAGTGAGTGCTGTTTCTTCTTTCTGAAATACCCTTTCACTCATTCTTTACAAAGTAGCTGATTCTCTCAACCTTCAGTCTCAACTCAAGTGTCAACTGCTCAGACGACTTTACCCAATTTCTTTTTCTAAAGGGCCACCTCTAATCATTTTATCTTGTTATCCATTTCTAAGGCACTTACTCTAAATCTGTAATTGTCTTATTTCTTGGTTCCTTGTTCACTGTCACACATCCCCTCCTCCTAACAGAAAGTACCAGGAGAATCAGCAATCTTATCTTTCTTGGTAGTACACCAACAAATTATCAGATCTGAGACTAGTGACAAAGATCTTTTTCCTTAACCAAACTGCAACCTTCTCAAATGAAGTCTTAGCCTATAAAAGCTAGATAAACAGCACAATTTTTTTTACCCAAGCCCTCCAAACTCACACTCCTTTAAAAGACTTGAAACATTAAATAATTTCTGACAGCTCAAGGTTTCATCCTTAGGATGACCCCAGTACCCCTGACCTGACTTAAAATGCCATAAGAATTTACTGTTTGTTCTAGCCAGGATCTATGATTGGCCCCTGACCATTGCAAGAACATTTACTAAAAAGAACTCACTATTTTAAACCCCTCCTCTGTCCCTTTGAGATATGAATGTATCTCCTACAGCTCAGAAACGTCTTTCTCAAGGACCTGAAAGCCATTTCTTTGAAATGTAATCATCAAGAAGGATAGGACCCCTGACTCCCAGTCCCTATCACAGAACAGAAGCCTAAATCTGACAATCTCTAGCTAGTACGTATAGCCAGTATCAATACATTTAACTGACCAATCCTTTGCCAATTTTTATTTCACTGACTGATCTGTCCCCTACTGACTCATTCATCTGTTAACATACTCAGTCACCTGAGTACACACACATACATACACACACAATTCATACTCACACATGTAAAATCTGTATATTACTGACTAAAATCTGTCCTTATAATAGTTACTAGTACCTAGCTTTAACTCTCATAATAGTGCCTAACACATGGTACATACTGAATATTAATTTGTTGAGTGAATAAATAAACTAATAATAGTAATAAATTATGTGTCACAAATTTTCTTGGGAGGACTTTTTTTTTTTTCTGGGTAAAGTTAGGCATCATAATTATTTCACTCAGTAAAATTCTAGAGATTTCCTCTCCGCACATATAGTCCCTATGTACTTGAGACAAGACACTAAAAAGGGAAGAATTATATGCATATATTTTATACGTATTGTTGCCTTTCTGTAGGTTTATGATCCAAACAGTAACTTAATTCCCTAAACCAAAGAAAATGTACAACTCTATGAATAAATTTTGGCACATTTTGGAAGGTAGTCAAAGAATAGCTATTGCCACAAAAATGAGATAATTTCAGAAAAAGATAGCTTGGGATCAAAGGAACAACAATAAGTAGGATATGGTTCTACCAGAACCATATTAAATTAACACATTAAAAAATGTGATAATAATGTAAGATCGGACAGATCTCTTTTAGAAAACAACTTGGTATCAAGTATTTTGACCATAAAAATACTCATATTCATTGACTTAGATTACCTAATTCTAGTGTTTTATTCAATGGACTTTAAGTTTATGTAAAATATGGAAAGAGCTATCTTCACAAAGATGTTTGTAAGTATGGTCTATAATACCAGGAAATTGGAAATAAACTAAATGTCTAAATTTAAGGGATTGGTTAGATAAATTATAGTAATTGATTCAATTAAATATTTTTTGATGGGAAAAATTATGCTTTATAACATGGTGGGCCAGCTAGCATACACAATGTCAAGAGATTTTAATCAGGATAAAAAAATGCATAAATATAAAAATAAAAGATTAACAAAATCACAGCCTAAAAATATATTAATGAGTAGTTTACTCAGGATATCAAAAAGGATATTTTTAATTTATCCACTTCCCATATTTTTGCTAAAGGAAACATAATATTTAATTATGAAAACATTTTAAATATGTCTAAAAGAATCATGATTTTCATATATAATTTTCAAGGAAGGTCAGTCAGTGTGAGATCTTAAGAGTTTGCTGCCAATAAAGTTACATTTAAAATCAAAACAGACCGAAAAAAAAAAAGTTACCAAATCACATTTTCTGAAAAAGGCATAAATTTTCCCATTAATTAATCTAAGGTAGTAGAGAGGTTTACTTAAAAAAAAGCAAAAATATAGGGTTAAGCAATCCTGAAAGAGACTTTTCCCCAAAAAAGGTTAAGTCTAAGTAAATCAAATAAAATCACAGGCAGACACTACTTGGTTCAAAAGTAAGGCATTAAAAAAAAATCCTGGCTCAATACTCACAGGTATACAATATTCCACCATTGGGTAATGTAATTTGTGACCTTTTGCTGTTCGACCAGAAAAAAAGCAGCTCTGGCAGACATCATAGTTAAAATGCTTTAAGCTTCTATACCTAGAGAGAAAAAAGGAAAATTCATTGCATTGCATTCCTATTAGTACAAATCAATCATCTGTAGTAAGGAATTTCATTAATCCAAATCACCAAGGAAATAAAGGTAGATTTGCCACATATACAAAATTTGTTTAGTATCTCAGCTTCAAATTGAGACAAAGAGAAAAACCACCTTTTCGGTGGGTAGAAAAATAAAATTTGGAGGTTTACATCTCTAAAAATTTATTTAAGATTCTATCTGAAATATAGATAGGATGAGAAGACAAGTATCCATGTCAGAAGATTTTCTGTGATGTTTGAATATGAATAAAAAATGATAGAGAAGAAAAGAGAACTATGTCAATTAGCTTGACACATCAAATTTTAATATATCAATTATACCATCAAGAAGAAATCGATCTTTGAGTGGGGATGTGGCTCAATGGTACAGCAAGTACTTGCCTGGTCTGTGTGGGGCCCTGGGTTCAATACCCAACCCACAGAAAAAAGGTATTGTTTCACACAATGAGCATTTTTACATTTGGTTTAAATGATTCATTAGGAAAAAAAAATAAATTAAGAAATACCCTGTAACAACATCAATTAAATAAAACCTTAATCACGATGTATTTCTTTTGTTTTTAAATCTCTTACATAATAATAGCACTCTATGCTAACTCCCATTTGCAGAATCTTATTTTGAAGAGTGAAACTAGATATTAAATTTCTTTGGATATGAGTGGAAAACATCTCCTGAATCTTCCGCCTTGATAGCATGGCTGTTGGAACTAAGAGAATAAATTATATCCGTATGTATAAAAAAAAAATTTAGATGATCGGACTAATAGAGTGAAAATGGAAGCAAAATGCAGAGGTTATGTGAGGTTAATGCTATAAACTATTAAGTGCTGAGTAGCTTCTATAATGACCTACAAAATCATTCATAAGCTGATTTGAAGAAAATCAATCTGTCTACACTATAGTCAGCTTACTTTGTCAAAAAATCTACTGGGTTTGAAACAGCACCACTACTAACATGTTTCCTGACCTATAAGCACGGCTGGACAAATATGTTTGATGTCATCTCTTTGAAGTGGAGTTGTGCTTATTGCTGATAGCTGTTCTCTCATCAAAGGTAACCCTTGTACTCTCAGCATATTGTAGCAATACCCATTCAGTCTTTCTTGCTGATGGTGGTAAGCAGCACAACACATGTTGAAGTCAGCGGGTGGGGTTTCTAGTTAAAATTGCAAGGGACTGACTTCATTGGGAAGAGGAAGGCTCCTTCTTTCTCTTTGCTGAAAATGACTGATATCTGGAAGAGCCATTTTGTTAGTGTGAGGTAACTATGGAAATGGAAGCCAAATGTTAGGGATGACAGAGCACAAAGACAGAACTAGGGACGCAGGTGACCACAGAGCGACAATAAGAGTCTTGGCTTGCCTACCTCTGCATTTTGTCTACATGAAATAAATTAAGTCTCCAATCTGTATGTGCTATTTATTAAGCAGCTATATATGATTCTCATGGGAATTCTCAGCTTAGCAAACATCCTGGAGCTCTGAGATGTTAAAATTCAATTTTGGAAGTAATTAGTGAAAATTTTCTAGCAGAATTTACAAAAGTTCAGAATATGAATATGTATATACAGATGTACACACAGAGGGGAGGGGATATATGTGTGTGTATGTACACACATAGAGAGAGAAAGAGAGAATAGGAGCTTGGTACAGAGACAGCCTGGACAAGGTTAATTGCTAATGCAATTAACTCCTCTATCTTTACTTCTATATCTGCCTGTTCATTCTTCCTTTAGTCTTAGAGAAAAAAGATATCTTTTTACTACTAAGAGTAAAACAGACCTATTCTGTATTGTCCCATTTTACTATTGGAATTGTTCTTACATTTACTCTCTCCCTGGGTAATCTCTGCGTAATAACTAAGTCACCATTAGTCTGAAGAAATGTTAGCTTGGCGTTGTCCCTAAACTAGCTATCAATTCTATTTCTCTTTTCTTCAGAAATTAAAATTTGTAAAGGCACCATATTCTCAACATGGAAAGCTGTGAAAATACACAAGTAAAGGAGGGCAACATTTATCACCTGCCATCTCCCTGATTTCCATATCCAAACATGTTCTCCTCAAGTGAGATTTCCTAAACCGGCTGTTTGCACATCCTTACCAGTAATCTGATTAGTTCTCAGGTAGTATTTGAATGTTGCTTCCTGCTTACTAAATTTCATCCCAAAGATCCCAGAAGAGCTACCACATTCCATCAGGACTCTATGTTTATAACCAGCCACATGATTATCCTACATGAACATTTTGGTGACCTAGGTAAATAGAGATTCATAGACTCTGGGTCAAAGCAGTAACAATAACAATAATAAGAACAGAATAAGTTCATGTAGTGGTTACTAGACGGGATGGTATTTTTAGATTGGTGGAACACACTGAACACCGCCCATGTATTTAGGGGGACAAACCCCCAAAGAGGAATGAATGTGGAGGATGATGAAGGGGGAGATTACGCACACAGAACAGAAAGCAGTTTAATGCCAGCACTGGGGGTACTTCTTACCTGAATCCTACAATTGGACATTCTTTACAGATGTTGCATTTGGCCTGATGTTTTGCAGTCTCAGCTGCTGCCACTCGATGTAAAACTGGCAGCCAGACCATGGACTGTGGTTCTAACCGCATCCAATCTATAAACTCCTTCACACTTATCTCTGGCTTGTTGTTATTCTGGTAAAGAAGCAAATGCATTAAAAGTGAGGGGCTGGAAGTGTGGCTCAGTGGTAGAGCACTTGTCTAGCATATGTAAGGCCCTGGGTTTAATTCTCAGCACTATAAAAAAAAAAAAGGGAAAAAAAAGTGAAGAACATTTCTTCATTTAAGCTGCTATAAGTGTTACTGCTTTATAATCCTCTGAAAATCTGTGCAGAATTAAGAGCAAAGTTATGTAACTCTTTTCAGGTCAGTAAAATTACAAAAGCTTTAAGGTTCTTCAAGGCAAGAAAATTCTAGAAGTTAACAAGTAGAAAAAACAGAAATTGTCATGTAGGAAGAAAAAAAATTCCCAATTCCTTAATACTCAGAGTTCTAAAAACAAAAGCAAAAATCAAGGTTACACAGTTCTAGGAAATCTTTTCAATAAATATCTAACATGGCAAAAGTTTGTGTAGTAAAGACACATGATAACCTCACAAACTTGAAGGCCACTAGAAATGCCGAGTACCATTATTCCTGGTTCTCCTTCAGTCTTGCCACATCATTACATAGTACTGCGAATGCATTTGCAGGGTTTCCAGGTTTGACATGATAAATCAGAAAAAACTTCTCAGCCCTTCTTCAAATCCTAATACTGAGCAATTTCTGTAATGTGCAAGTTAAATTTCATCAACATCATTCTGCTATTGTTGAGGTCAGCCGATGAATCAACATATGTGACTATAAATAATATCTAGAAAAATCATTTGGAATTTTTTATGTCTAAAATAAGAAAAAGGGCCATTATAAAATGTAATAACCCATGACATTGATTCTCCTCAAAGACACAGTGTGAGCATTTCTTTTTTCTCAGCAGTGATAAATCATTGGTGGTGTTTTGGTAAAATATTTGTAGGCTTGTACTTCATGCATATGTATAACATCAGTAACATTTCTAAAAGGTCTTTATCTTTATACACAGTAAGCATTAAAAAGAAACTAAAGTGTTTTCCCAGGTGAAAATTAGAAACTTAGATCTGTATAAAACTTTGCACATTGTTCTCCTTTGATGCATATATTCTCAAAGAAAAGTTATTTGATAATATTGTTAACTTAAATTTTTTAAAAGTCTTGCTTAGAAAGAGCTTCAAGCCATTTTTATTCATTTATTTAGCAAACATTTATTAAAGTAGTTCTGATGTTCCAAGTATTGTAAAAATGAATGCAATTTGAATGTTAAGCCCTTCAAAATTAATATATTGACACCCTAATCTCAAAGGTCATGATGTCAAGAGGAGGAGCCTTTGGAAGGTGATTAAGTCATGAGGTGGAGTCCTTCTGATGGGATTAGTTCACTTAGAAAAGAGGCCCAATGCAGCTCACTCGCACCTCACACCATATGAGGACCCAAAAAGGCAGAGTTGTCTATAAAACAGAAAGTTGGCCCTTACCAGACACCATGCTGGCACCATGGTCTTGGACTTCCCTGGCCTCCAGAACTAAGAAATAAATTTCTGTTGTTTATAAGCCACCCCACCCCAGCTCATGGTATTTTATTAAAATAGCCTGAGACTTAGGATATCACAGTCAACAGACAGGCACTGTTCTTATCTTCATGGACCTTAGGTACACAGGGAAGAAGCAAGCATGAAACGACTAATTCTACGGTTTAGCGTGAAATTTTAAATGTAATGAGCCTGAGAAGGAAAAGGTAGAGAATGTTAAGATGAAGAATAGCAAAAGCTATTCTGATCTGAAGAGGTCAGAGGAAAATTTTCAGAGGATGTGAGAGTTAAGATCACGCCTAAAGACAGACTAGGACAAGTGAGGCAAGAGGCTTGCACATGGAGGGGATGGAAGAGCATTCTAAAAAGTCATTCGGGCAGGAATCAAGGAACTAAATCACTCCAGCTGGAAAGCACAGAGCAAGAGAATGAGTAACAGGAGGTGAGGACAGGGCAAAGGCAGGGCCAAACACAGCAATCCAATTTATACTTTATTAAAACAAAAAGTGTCTTACAGGCATCCCTATTCCTTGAGTCAAATGTGCCTTAAGAAATAAAATACAAATTCATTGGTACAGTCCCCAAAGTCCTCTACCATTTAGCTCCAGTCAAACTCCCTTCCACTTCTTGGAATGTCCTTGAAATCCTTCCCTGACACTTCCTACAACCAGTGAGCCTCAGGTTTACCTGCTGAAAGCAGCTGCGGACACTGGGCTCAATGTTACTGCCTCCAAAAGCAGCGACCTCCCCCAGCTGCCGAGGGATCTGGATGGCATCGTGAAGTAACAGACCTAGTTGCCGCTGGTCGCAGGTCTCTGTTGGCCCCGCCACCTCCTTGAAGAGATCTGTAAGGGGGAAAGGCACAGGGTTAATGTCCATCTGCCCTTCTTTTGCTTAAATTAAATCCTAGGTAATCTGGATAGAACCTTGTAAATTAAAAACAAGAAATCAAGAGGGACATCAATCAGATTAATTGTCTCCTAAATTCTGATTATTTTAACATTCTAGATGTCTGGAGACTAGTTCCCTACTAGAGACACATAGGATATTAAGATATTCAGAACTCAGGAGACAACGGCACACCAAGAGATCAATTAATACAGATTTCCTTTTTAAATATTACACTAAATGCATGTGGGTTAATTTTATGGTCTCACTAACGGTTTCCCTTAAGAAACACAATGAGTCAAAACAAAGCTTCCATCATGACTTGTCAAAGGAATTTATTTAAGGACCTTAAATAGCAAACCTTTAAATTTTAATGATTGTTTACCAATCTTTTATGTTCACTCCTAAAATGGGCATTCTATTAAATAAACGTTTTAGCTTCTTTTAAAGATTTCTATGTTAACATCAATTTTAGATAGGAAGTACTAAAAGGTATAAGGATATATGCATTCTCTTTTTTAGGGCCTGTTTCTTCCTTACTAGTTATAAAAAATCTAGTCATTTTATTTCAGGTAATGAAACATTTTTTTCAAATTAGAGACTAAAAAATTTGTGTATCCTTTCACTCTTTTAGGTTTTAGCACTAATTTATTTTCTAACTTTCTTAAATCAATAAAATTAACTCTTCTTTCTAGCATTGTATTATCTTTTATTCACTGCATGCAATATTTTGAAGGTGAAAATTATTACAATATGTGAAAATTATTACAATATCACCCAAAACAAAGCTAATAACTTAATAAATTAAATAACTTACTAAGATACGTTACTTTTGGGATACAGAGAGATTTCAAATAACAACAACTCACTTGATTATAGCAATAAATGTTTTTTGGAAAGAGTTTTCAAGGTCTAAAAATTCAAAAGCACACAAAACTCTAAATGCTCTTCAAGTGAAATCTTTTATAAAGAGAAGATCTGATATTTATTGGATCTCAAAAAGTCATTTTCAAACAATATCTGATAAATATCAAATCAACATATATCAGTCTTTTTTTAAAGTGAAATAATGGTAAATCTCATACTGACAGTGAATTTTCAAACAACTGAAGCAAGCTCAGTGGTATTGACACTGTAATTCTAATGAAATATAGCTTTAATTACAAGCACACATAGGAAACACAAATTCAATTTAGATAAATTTAATTTTTATTATCATTTATTTACTTAGATTTGCTTAGAGTACCACTTGCTTCTTTTCATTACTTAAGAATAAGACTATCATAGACAGGAAATATTTATTGAGGAGTCTCATCATGATGCTTCTTGTAAACCCATTCCTGGGAAGAGGCTTATCAGTAAATCCAGAGTTGATGCATATGTGCAATAATCTCTAGAGTGTACCTTTTCAGCAAGATCAACCATGCCTAACGATCATCTTTTGAGGCATGCAGAGAGTTATGCAGTCATGCCTCTGTGAAGGTGAGACCACTCACAAAACATAAAGAGAAAAGTGTCCTTAAACACCATGACATTGTTCTAAATTCTAATAAAAGTTCACATTTTTAACATCAGGGTCAGGAAGTAGGACTGGGACACAAGAAGTAAGTCACAATTTAAAGCCCCAAATTCCAATAAATCAACCCAGAAAGGATGTAAATGGTCATTCAAAAGGATGCTCTGTGCATGTGCTTTTGAAGAGGTCAGGAAGAAAACCAGTTTCAAGTTGGGGTAAAGGGATGGCTAGAAGCTCCTCGGGATATTCTCAGGAAGATAGTGAGAGAGGGAGGTGTCATGGGGTGAGGACCAGACTTTGGCCACTGCAAAACTGATGTTCAGACAGATAACAATTGACCCTAAGTGGCGCCTCTGCCACTGAGTCTGAAGAGCAAATTGTCCTGAATATTAATTCTTACAAAGGAAATAATAAGGAGAAGATGTTCTGATGTCACTGGGGAAATCAAAACTGGAATCAGAGTTGCTAAGAACCTTACAGAAAGGTAAAACAAAACCTCAGAACATTTCCAGAGTCTCAATATCCCAGTAAAGATTTAGATTAAAAATGGCAACCCAAGAGAATTCTTATTTAATTAAGTCCTAAAATGGCATACATCATGGATTATATAAAATAGCAGAAATTTTCTTGCAGGAACTTCTGCATCCCTTGCCAAACTCTGAACATTTAATGCTGAATTATAGAAAATGTAAGCTTTGAGGTTGAATTTGCATTCATTTTGAAGTTCAGCGCTGTAATTCTTCCTTGCAGAGAACCCTAATTCTTTCAGGAGCACATGAAAACCCCAAATCACAGATGATTAAAAAAAAAAATCCTTCTCTAATTTTGGAACATCGATGCTTCCATTTACATATTCCTTTTCCAATCATTATAGATGATAACATTTTTAGCTTTAAAAATTGTATCTTTTCATGATTATGATGCTAAAGACTCAGTCGTGGATAAAGTGCCACAAAACCAAAGCTTTATGTAAAGCATGCTTCTGTACGGCTTTCTAGGCTTGCTCTCCTCCATGCCCCGCTCACCGGATCCTACTACCATCGGCTTTTCTTTTCATACAAATCCACCTCTCTTTTCACTGACATTTTTGTAAGGAAAACAAGCCATGATGCTCTCGTGACCTGAAATTCAAAATTAAGTGATCTCATAATGATCCCCAAAACGAAAGTTCATAAAATGTAGGCAGGTTCCCTTAAGACAGAAAACTTAGCTAAGTTTTCAGGACCTGTGATCAAACATCCTCTTGGGGTTTTGCTGTAGATTTCTAATTCATCTCACACTGGAGTTTGAATCCAGTGCTTTGCATATGCTAAGCACATGCTCTGCCACTGAGCTGTACCCCTAACCTCTTCTTTTGTACTTTGGTATATCTCCATTCATGAAATAGGCTCTCACCCTTTCCCCCAATGCACAGACTCATCTGTATAGAATCATCCGGGAATACACGTGGCAAGATCGAGTTACTCACGTTTTACTGACAAAATTGAATCAAAAGACATTTTGCAGCAACTGCTATAATTTATTCAACAAATGCTATTTTGAGGAATTTTTCACATATTATCTCTAATTTCTTTCCAAGCAGGAATTATTAGCTTCATTTTTCCGTTGAAGAAAATCCTCCAAATTTCAGCTTCCTTGACTATGAAATGGAAGTAATGTCATCTCTTAGCTGGCAGTATTCAAGGGATCAAGTAACCTGCCCAAGGACATTCAGTCACTGAGCAATGGAGATTTAAAGGCAGGTAGGTAGGTGTCCCTATTCCTGAGCGTATGCCCTCTCCAATACCATGATGTCTTTCACTAACTGACAGCTAAAGAGATTGCTAATTTATTTGGTGACTATAAACAAACATAATGAAATCTAAAACATTTACCACCTTTTATTTTGCCACAACTATCAAATATAATTATTTGGGATCATTTTCTATGTTCTTAGATGTTCTACCTCATCTTAATATACATTTTTTTCAAAGCGCTGGAATTATATACAAATGGAAAAGGCTTGGGCTTTGAAGTAAGAAAAATCTCAAATCTAATTCTAGCCCCACAACTTACTAGCTCTGTAGCCTCTGGCTAGATCTTAACCCATATCACCATTAATTGTCTCATCTGGAAAACAGAAATCATAAATGCCTACATTTGGGGGGAAATTAAGGATTAAATAAGATAAAAATGTGTGACTGGTCCTCATTCCACCAAGGCTTCTCCACCCTGGGGTCCTACTATCAGCTTTTCATTTCACGCAAATCTAAATCTCTTTGCACTGTCCCCTTTAGTCCAAATAGGCGCATGAAATGGTAAGGGTTAAAAACAAAGGAACCATTATTACTAGCAAGTCATATAAATTAAGTCTCCAATAAACTGTTATAATCATTATCATTAGCAGCACTGCTGGTATGTGAAAGGTCTTACATACATCTATATTTTTCTTCTAAGAGACCCTTGGAGAGAGACATCAATCCAATCTTCAGACTCTGCACTCTAATTTTTCCAGTTCGACCCCTGAAATTATAAGAATCTCAATGTGTTAGATGCATTTAAAATTGTATGTTAATTATTCCTGAATATCTATTTTCTAGATCATAAACCACTGAAAAATGATTGCACCTTCAAGACTCGCTTTTAACATTAAACCTAAACCCTAAGTTCATGACATTTTAACTGTGTCTGATTCAACTCTGGAGCTTGAAGTTACTTTACATACAACATATGAACTAAGGACAGATTAAAGCAAAATGAAAAATGGATTAAAATCTGTTAATTATAAATGTAAGAATCAAAATAGACAAGTAAAGCTATAAATAATATGTATGTGACAATATAGCAAGAAAGGGCTACTGATGTATCTAAAAACAAATTCAGAAAACTGACTAGAAAATCAACAACAAACTGAGAACTTAGAACTTGCTGAATACTTTAAAATGTGCTGTCTTTATTTACTTTGGTGGCTTTCAGTCCCATCTGTATAAATGGCTATTGCAATTTTAATAGCAAATAATCATAAACAGACAGGTGTGAAACCTGTATTTAGGGAACTATCCAATTATAATTAAAGTCAGAATGCATTAACTAATCAAAGCTAAGAAATAATTTCACAGTATGCCAATAAGAAACCATTTCAATTTCACTGATAAGTTAAATAGGAGAAAAAATTATCTTTAAAAGCAGAGAGTTGGGGCTGGGGAGATAGCTCAGTTGGTAGAGTGCTTGCTTGCTTTGCAAGCACAAGGCCCTGGGTTCAATCCCCAGCACCACACACAAAAAAAAAAAAAAAAAAGCAGTGAGTTGTCTTTATTTCCAAATGTATCAAAGAATTACCAAGATATTTACCAAATGCTGGTCACATTATTAGATGCTGGAATGGGAAAAGAATCTCAAAAACTAAAAAAGATACAATCCTTCCAATGGAATAAAATACAGCCCAGAAAGAAACTTTAATTGCTATATTTATTATTTCAGATTTGGGTCAATATTCGAATTTTTATTGTTGATTTTCTTAGGATATGTTTTCAATGCACAAGTATAAGACACTTCAAACCTGTAACCAAATGTTTATAGAATTATATGAATACATAAGATTTACTAACTCTTGATATGTTAAAACCAAATATTTGTAATTTTAAGTAATCATATTTCCAAATTAAATTTGGAATAAAATCTTGATTTTATTGCTTGTTTTGTTTTGTTTATGTGGTACTGGGGATTGAACCTCAGGGTCCTGTGTATGATAGTCAAGTGCTCAACCACTGAGCTACATCCCTAGCCCTTTATATTTAATTTTTGAGACAGGGTCTCACTCAGTGTCCCAGGCTGGCCTTAAAATCATGCTCCTACTGCCTCAGCCTTTTCAGTAGCTAGAATTACAGGCATGTGCCACTGTGCCTGCCTTTATTGGTATTTGTACTGGTGATTTCAGTTGAAATTTTTCATTCTCAAGTTATATATACTCAAGTAAGTCTCTGTATCTATTACATCACACAAAGTATAAAATAACTTTAAAAAAAAGCATGCTTAGAGATTGGCAAAATAAATTTTTGAAATAGTCTCTCAAAAGCCTATGGGTTTGTAATTAAATTGTCATATCCAAAAAGTTTATTGAATCCTAATTATGTATATATACAACATTCAGTAATGACCTTTGAAATATTAAAAAATATTTAATAAATATTTATTATATTTAATATATATTTATTAAAAAATATAGCCCTTATAAACAGAATTTCTAAATTAAAATATTCATTCCAGTTTCTCACAATTAAAAAAATATAAGTTTCAATTGAATCTCTAAACTGAGCCATGCTACAAATTGTGTTTCTACTTAACATTTTTTAGGAGTTCCTAATTATCACATGAAATAGACAAGGTCTGCTTTCTTCCTTTGAAAAATCAGAAAGATTTTATTCTCTGACCACAGACAACAGACTTACAGAAAACAAAAGGCTTTAGAATGGACTCAGACTAGGACATGAATGTGGCTAAAGACAAAGCAATCCCTGATGGGAAAAAAGATCAAAATGAAACACATTCAGGTGTGGCCTCCAGTCTGTCATGACAAGACAAGAAAGGAAGGTCCTGAGAGAGACAACTGAAAATGCCAATCATTTCATCATTCAGTCAGCCACCATCAATGGTTAGGAAGGTTTGCTCTGATCCCAGCTTTGTTCTATGCACTGTAGGGACCAAGAAAGAAACACAGAAGATAAGCTCACGCACTAGTGAGAAAGGTAAAACAAGAAATAAAAACAGAAAGTAGGAGGTCGGCCTTTATGGAAATGAAGAATCAAGCACAACATCACTGCCTTTGGTCAGTCATCACTCACAACCTCTGATACAGGAAGTAAGTCTAAAATCAGGCAGGGACCCTGTGACACAGCTGGACTATCTCAATGAGGAATAAGTAGAGGACAGCAGGAAAAGTCTGAGCAAGGGGACAGAAGCAGGAGTATGAGCACCAACACAAGATGGTTAGGGTGGGGCAGGAGCTTGCATTGGGGTTAGCTGGCTAATCAGGTTGTACTGGTTATCTGGGGCCACAGGATAGAGGATTTTGAAGTCCAATAAGATAAATAAATTTGAAAGACAATAGGGAGTCAATTCGTTTTATGAATGAGTCACATAGCCCAACATTTACATATTTGGTTCCTTCTGACAGTTTTTCATAAGTAACTCCTGAAATTAGTTTAATGGGAAAGTTAAGTACCTTTAAAATTATATCCATATTGGAGCAGTGGGGAAAAAATGATTTGACAGTACAACAAATGGGGTTAATATTCTCTGTAAAGAAAAAAAATATTTAAACGAAGTGTTCCAGACTATTGCTTTAAATCATGATTTAAATGCTTTTGATTTCCATTAAATCTGGAAGGAAAATTGTGAAATTAAGACTTTTTAACCTGGAGAGATGAAGACTGAGTGAGACTGAATTCATAAATGGAATCAATTTTATCTTTATGGCTTATAAAGTTCTTTTTACATATATTAGTTCATTTGCCCTTCACAGTCACCTTTCATGTGATAAGCTGAGCAGATATTTTTATCTCAATTTTTCATGTGAGAAACTGAGATGCCAAAGTTAAGTGGCTGCCAAGTCACATAGCAACCAGAATTCAAAACTTTGAATTCGAAACCAATTCAAAACTTTGAATTCTTGTCATCTATAACGAATGAATACGGATTTTTTTCCTCACAAAATTCAGAATATTAGGAGAAGTTGAGTACATGTTAAAACTGGAGACAGTTTACTTAAAATCATTTATAAAGTACTAGTTTTCCTAGATATAATAATATGGTAAGAATAATCAATTGATTACCAAAAACATCTATTAGATCCATTGCCATCAATCTGCAATAGGTAGCTATGGATAAATGGTCTCATACCAGTATTTCAATCAGTAAAATTAAGAGGGCAGAATCTAAGATCCTCAAAAATTCTCTTCTTAGAGAATTCTATGATCTACTATATTTGTATCACTCATTAATTCAAGAGCTAGTTGAAGCTGAAAATGCCTTTCTTGGTTGCATGATACATCAAAAAAATAAGTGAGTCAAAAATATATGATCAATGCTGTAGTTTATATCTGGAATGACCCCCAAAGCCCCATGTGTTAGTGGCTTGGTTCCCAGTGTGGTGCTATTGGGAGGTGGTAGAAACTTTCAGTTGGGTCTATTAGGAGATCTCTTGGCCTTAAAGGGTATTATAGGACCTGGTCTCTTCCTTTTTCTCTCTATATTCCTGGCCATGAGGTGAGAGGTTTTGCTTTGCCACAGACCCCCAGCATGACCCAAAGCAACTGATCACAGACTGAAGCCTTTAAAACTGTGAGTCCCAATGAACCTTTCTTCTATATAAGTTAGTATCTCAAGTATTTGTTACAGTGATGGAAAGCTAAAGCTAACTAATACAATGAATGAATATCAAAATCACTGAATGAAAGTATCATTTCTAAGGTTCACAGACTTCTTAAGGGAGTAAATCATAGATTCCATTAGATTTGTTACGAGAACTATAGCTTGAAAAAAGTTAATAATTACTGTATAGAAAAATGAGTAAGTCAAAGTTAGTAGGGAAACTTGGGCAGTTAATTCTGAACATGTGAGATTACCATCAAAAAAGTAACTGCTCTTTTCCTCAGGTTAATCCACGGTACTCCTCTCCAAGAGAGAAAGCTAGACTAAATGGGCACCATCTGACCCTACCTTTCTTTGGCAAGGAAGGGAAATAAGTTCTGCAGACATGTTTCCCCTTTGAAATAAAAAATGAGAAATTTCAAGACACAATCCTAAATAAAAAGTAGCACTTTAGTGTAGTATTTCTATGGATCCACATTTGATGGTGGGAGGTGGAACTATGCTAACATTTAACTCCCTAGAACGTGAATCACAACATTTCACACACTGGTTCCTGCCCAACTAAGTGGCACTATTCCTTTGGGCTGTCCAGTGAAAATAGCATATGTGTGGGTTGATCTGAACTGTTTTCCTCTAAAATTCATAAGCCCAAGTCCCAACTCCCAGTACCTCACCAGGTGGCTGTACTTGGAGATAGGGTCTTTAAAAGATTAAGTTAACTTAAAATGAGGTCATGAGGGTGGGTCCTGATCTCCAGTGACTGGTATCCTTATGGGAAGAGGAGAAGAGACACAGCACAGAAGAAAAACCAAGTGTGGACAGATAGAAGACAGCCATTGACAAACCAAGGAGAGAGGTCTCAGGGTGGGTGGGGGGAATCCTCTTCTCTTTGATCTCAGACTTTTAGCCTCTAGAACTGGGAGGAAATAAACTTCTGCTATTTAAGCTGTCCAGCTCATCATATTGTGTTATGGCAGCCCTAGAAAACTAATAAAGTGGGGTCAGGTGCTGTATGAACAATGCATTCCCCAATGCTGAAGGGGCATGCTCTCTGCCGGCTCTTGGGCCATGAGTCCTAGGGGTTGGGTTTGCTTTGCCTTTTGGGTCTTTATTATCTTGTGTTTTCTCTAAGTCGGACTTTTCCCTATGTAGGAAAAAAAGAAAAGAAAAAAAAAAAAAAAAAGAAAATGAAAACTAATATAGCATGTCAGAGACATAGATAATGCTGAGGGAAAGTTTCAATTTCGTCTCCAGTTCTTCCTTGAAATGTGAAGGATGTACACGGCTACCATACTCCATAGGGTTAAATGAAGTATTCTGTGAATTCTGGATTGTTCCTGGGATGTAAATTAAGTATAAGCTTGTGCAGTTAAAATACCTAATTGATCAGCTATTTTGGTGAATTTACTACAAAAAATGTCGAGGATTTTTTAAAAATTGATGAGCAAATTAAGGATGACTTAATGCTAATGGAAATATTTTACCTTAGGAGAATCAAAAATTTGCATTAAAATGAAATGCATTCACAATATCAGACAGGGATGTAGTAAATCCCATATTCATTATGGTAACTGAGACTCATGTGTCAATGAGTTTCTTAAGGGCCCTTAAGCACACAATGGGTGTTTTATTATTTTTAAAAAAGACTTTATGATATTTGTGAACTTTGAAAGATAAAAAATTTCTCTAATAAAAAATAAAAATTTAGATAAATCATTTATAAAGCTCTTTCACCATCATTATTTCTTACATAGAATCAAGCAGCTGCTAAATAAGTGGAGTAATAAACTATAATCTATCTTCTTTCTAAATTAAAGGCTGATAAAAACAAAATTTCATACAGCTAGTTAAGAGACAATAACTTTTAGATTTGGAGACAGGCAAAAGTTCTAATTTTCCTGTTTCAGCTTTGCATACTTTAACCCCCTACCAGAAGAATGAATAATTCCTAATGTTTCAGAAATGTCAGCCCACAGCAAGTCTTTTTAGAACTGATTAGCTCACAAATTCATTGTCATAATCACAAGGGCCAAATTAATGGCAGATGAGTTATGCTGGAAGTTGAGAGTGCTCTTTATGTAACAGTGAGCACCTAATTAAATTACAGAGAGAGTGTCCTGTAGCATACACTATTTAAAACACCATATATACACATAACCACCCCAGCAATAAATAAGCTAATATCAAAAGACAATTTAAATCCCATTCATTTGCCATTCAAATTGCTCGTAAGCTGTCACACAAAGACTAAAGAACAGATTATGAAGAGCAAGTAAATTATTTCAGCTCATAACAATAAGTACAAGATTTTTTTTTCTTTTTAAAAAAGAAATGAGACATTAAGGAAGGAGGCGAAGGAAATCAGACTTGGCTATCTTTGATTTCTCTAGCTTCTTGACAAAGAATCCTACCGATTTGACAGCTTTTGTACTGAAGTAAAATCTTCAAATAATAGTTGCATATTCCCTTACATCTATTGTTTGCTAAGAGTTTAGTGCTTTGCAAAGTGATTTATTTTCGACATCTAAAATAAATATTTCCACTGAGCTGAGTACTATGAAAGTACTTTGTAAAAAATGCATGATTTTTAAGTCTCTTTAAAAATTCGACATTTTCTTTTATCAACATATTTAAGCCAGTGATTGTAATTTAATGAAAAAAAAAGTAGAAACTCACGTGTCATATACATTGAGCAACCAGTTGAGACACATATCCACACAGAGAGGCACGTTGACCAGGTCCTTATGCATTTGTTCAAGTCCGTCGTATGTTGTCGTCAGACAGTTGATGACATCTGGAACGCTGAGGAGCTGATCATTTTGGTTCAGCTTGTGCTGTTTAAAAACTTCATTTGTTGTGTTCAACTCTAAGAGGTCCACTAATCAGGTAGAAAAAGGATTTTGCCTGGTCACTGCACATGGCAACACTGAACCAAAAGCATTTCTAGTCTCAAGTCCTTAGCTTGACTCTTCAATTTAAGAACTGATCCTGTTCAGTTAATTTTGATTTCTAAAGAAATAAATAGCAATTCCAGGCTTTCATTTCTAACCTCTTCTTTTAGCCACATTTCCATGCTTTTAACTGTCAACTCTGTAGTTTTTCAATATTTTCTCCCATTCTTTGCAGTTTGGAGTATCGACTTTTCCTACTCTCTTCCTTTTTTGGCTTCCCTGCCTCTAGGCTCTTTCTGCTTTTAAATGTAGAAAGGCATAAATATCTACATCTATTCCAAACGTTAGAACATCTCCAATATTCCATTGCTCTCCTCATCTTTATTCCTGAAGAGGGCCTGCCCACAGCCTCCCCATTCAGTCTTTTGTTCTTGATTATTTCACGTTTTCTAAGTTTACTTTTAAACTGATACATAAGAACAAAAATGGTACATACTAATACACAGGGGGTACAATGTGATGTTAGATGTGTGAATACACTCCTGTGAGGCTTCAGTCAGGTCAAACGCACCTACGTCCTCAAACACGGATCTCTTCTTAATGATGAAACATTCAGGATCCCTTCTAGCTTTTCAAAATGTACAGTACATTATTTCTATCTATAATCACCCTACAGTGCAACAGCATACCAGAACTTTTTGCTCTTATCTAACTATAGGTTAGTGCCCACTGTTCAATCACCCTTTAAGAAACTTCCAGACTAAGGGTCCTTGAACAGAATAGTTTAGCATGTATATAAAGACATATAGAGTTCACTGGTGAGGCTCAGTTAAGAAACAGGTTCCCTATAAATACAATTGTTCTCCATTGCCTCCTGAATCAAGCCTGATCGTGGGCTGTCACAGCCTGGCCCAGATCTAGCTTACTTCCCATGATGCTCTGGTATCTTGGTAATCTGTAGCCAAGGAGGATTTGTAGAGGTTCACAAGAGGACACTGGTCTTCACATATTTATTTGCTCTCATTCTTACCCTTTATGCATAAAACATCTACAGTGGGCAAGGTTAGTGCTAGACAGTATGTAGGGTATACACAGAGCCCCTGAAACCCAAAGGCTTCCTGATAACTTCATGAAGAGTAAAAGTGCCCTACGAGAATATCATAATATTTGCATATACATAATGAAATATCATGTCTAAACACAAAATTTACTTCTTTCATATATCCTTTGCATAAATAGCCTGCAGGTAACTTCATATAAGACTTTTAATGCACCAGCTTTTGATTGTGACACATCACAAAAGGTCAGGCATGGCATTTCTCACTAGTGCCGTCATGTAGGTGCTCAAAGAGTTTCAGATTTGGGATTTCAGGTTTGGGGGTTAGGGATGCTTAATGGGAAGACAACTGAAAAATCCCAATGAGGTGGGATTTGAAATGGGCCCTGAAAAACAGATATACAAGATATCCATGGGAGGCAAGGAAGGGTAGACTCGCTTGAGAACAGAAAAGACCTGGAGCAAGTCCAGGAGGCCCTAGGAATGGCATGCTCACGTGGCTTACACACGGGTGCATGTGGCCACAGAGCAGGGGACATGCAGAGCTCCAGGCTAGTCACACACTGCCCACAAAAGCCAAGGAGGGGTTCAGACAGAAAAGATGAACTCTTCTCAGTTTTGAAAACTGACTTTGAGTCTTTCATTGGCTAACTGAAAAACAAGGAAACAAAGCGGATTTTCAAACTGTCACATATCTATATAGTTACAGAGTATAGAAATGACCCTTCCAAATCTAAGCATACCATCATGGGACATTACAGAACCCACATTAATTTAAAGTTTGCTCATGAGAATAACTGTTTTCTAAAATCTCCACATTTCACCTTTTAGAATAAAAAAATTAATATCAGCGGAACTTTTAAAAAAAAAACATAAAACCAACTACTTTCTCTTCGCTTGATGCAGAAACGGTTTCCTCAAAAACCATGACATATTTTGACAGTTAACCAAAATGAACAAAGAGCTTCCCTTGTTTTTATTTCTAACTACTGAATAACCACTAATTTTGATTTTTTAAGGGACATTTATGAAACGTGTCCATGCTAGCTGATTAAATACCATAGAATTGTGTATTTTTAAAATGTATCTACAATGAAAAAGAATTAATTTGAAAGTATAGAGATTACAACACTTTCTGAAACAAATGAATGGGAAGAACTATTCTTTTCTTTTTAGACAGAGACTCTAACATGAAACACACATAATGTCTAGACCACAGGCCAATCCACTTCCTGCAGGCTTCACATGTGTCATTGGCAAAATGATTTTAAAAATCATCTGCATAAACTTCACATGAGTTAGAGATGGGGTCAGGAAAAAACTAAGAACCATCTGGAAATTTCATTGTAATTTTTTTACCCCATTTCTTGGCACTCTAGATTGTTTTCAATTATAAACCTCTGGCTAGCAGTAGCAAAATTCATTCTCCACAATGCCTGACAAAGGAAGTGCTTAATAAGGGACAGTAGCTACAGATCTGCAATTCCCCACAGATACAAAGAAATACATTCAAATGCTGCCAGAGCATTCTTAGTTTTCAGAATTCCAACACTAATTATGCCAGCAACAGTGCACTGCTATTGGATCCCCACATGGCATAGAGTGACAACAGACCAAATTTCAAAAAGACCATTTCCTGGATCAAGCTGTCCTTCACTTCTTTTAGAAAAGTCTCCCTTGTTATACACTCTGCAGCTGTGACAGTAATTTGCCACATCCCATAGACCATCATGTCTTCAATTTTCAGTGATTTACTCTGACACTTTGCCTCAGTGCCTAAGCCAAGCGTACATCTTCCTGAAGTGTGTCACATTTAGGTACCTTTAAAGAACTGACTACATTTAAATCACAGAAAATTATGATTTTCTCTTTTCAAACAGAGACCAATGACAGCTCAGTCATGCGGTAAATGAAACAAACAGCAGAATCATTTTCTAACCAACTTCCACACTTTTTCTTTAATCCCACATATGAGGCACAGGGGATCAAGTGGAAATGCATCTTGATTCTGTTCTGCCAGGAGGCACCTGACCTTGGGCTTCTCTTGCTCTTCTCCAGGTCTCAAGTGGTTTGCCTGTTCCTTCTCAGCACTTTCCTGTGTCCTCTTCCCAAGCAAAACAGAAATATCGCTTGTGCTCAAAGTTTCACTCATGGCCTTCTAAGCACTAAGCTTCATGCCCTTAGTCACCTCATGACTCCAGTGCGACTTTTATCCAGGTGGTTCCATATTCCTTTTCTTCTTATCTCCCACCTGAACACCAGACCCACGTTCCTGTTGCTAGTCCCCTACTAGAGCTCACCATTCTTTTTCAGGAAACTTGCTATATTCCAAATAAAGGTCCTGTCTTCTTGCACTGAAACCCAGTCTGCAAATCTTGAGATTGCATCCTTCCCTCCCACGACCACCAGCTCAGCCTCAATCAGCTTCCCCCAAAACCATCTACTCATCCTCTGTTCCTTTTGCCCTTCCATCTGTTTTAAATATTATCTAAAGCATACATTATTTTCTTGGCGCTATCTCCAAACACACAGAACAGGAAATAGTTGTACAGAAAAATATCCAAACATTAAACACAACAATCTGAGAGCTAGAGGAACAAAATCCTAAAGAATCAATCAAGGTTTCAGGAAAGAAATGACCTCTGAACCAAACTGAGACCTCTGAACTGACCTACACTGAACCAAAGGAAATTTCTGGATACTGGACAAATTGTTAAGCTACTCCACTCTGATTCCATTGCTTGCTGTTTTCTGATCCATGAACCTTCTGATTTTTTATGTATAGAACTCCCTCCCTTTTTATCCCTGGCTAACAGCCACACACCTAAATCCTGTGTATATTACTCAAGGAAAATGAGCTTCTTCATGATAAAAGGAACTGGTTCCCTCCTCAGCACCTCCCTTTGCTTCTCCACTATCCTTTGCTCCTAAAAAGTCTACACATTGAAATACAAAAGAATATACCTATTATATATATCATATATATAATGTATAAATGTGGTTTGATGAAAAATCAAAGGAGTACTGATTAATTTATCTCACAGTTAAAGAAATAGAATATTACCAACAAAATAGAAACCTCTCAAAAATCTTAATTATGTCCCCTAAAAATGACAGGGTTACCACTATCCTTTCTATTTCAATTTCAGTTCTTCAAAATATATATGTGTCCCTGCAGAGTACAACATTTAGTTCTGTGTGGTTCTGAACTCTATACAAATGGAACTGAACTGTACCAATTTCTTCTGCCATTTGATTTTTTTCATCCAACTTTATAGTTCCAATATTCACCATGCTGATGTGGATTGTTAGTTCATTGATTTTTGCTGCTGTATTATATCACATTTATGAATATGTCAAGATTAAACAAATCTTACTATTAAAAAGTGCTACTATAAATCTTGTACATGTCTCTGGTGTGGTCCTATATAACTTTCAAACTCAAATCATTCACTGACCTGGACTCTACACCAGAAATTATGTGAAACCCTAAGCAGAGAAGAACATAGACTCATCCCTCTCATAAAAGCTTAATTCATTTGGAGAGACAGATAACAAATAAGTACATAAAATATAATATTAACAATTATGACTCTTCGCCTTAGTGTCTGAGCCAAACACATGACAAGTACCCTGTAAGAACAGAAGATATTCAATGAGATGGACTAGCAGGAGCGAGTTGCTTCAGGGGCAGAAGCCACAGAGAGCCTCGTTAAAATATATACAGCAGCTCAATTGTGTCCCAAAGGAAGAGAAGACAGTAGCCATGGGAAGAACACAGGCACGAAGGGCTAGGACAAGAGCATTTCCAGAGGAGCAGACACCAAGTCTACCATTTCAATAAGCAAGATGAGAACTGAGGAGAGTTCACGGTGGAGCAAAGTGGCGGAGACAGACGTGGAGACAGGCCAGGCAAGGGCCATTCCACTTTAAGGGCAACAGTAATCTGCCTGCAGGGGCACTGAATCCACGTGCAACGTTCTCACTTTGAATTTGAGAACCCCGTCTCCATCTTGTTTCAGCTCCTACACAATCTTGAAGCCCTAAAAATGGGTGACCAATGGCAGAACAGCCAGAAGGCTCCCTCCTTAGGGCATTACGCCAGGGGTGGATCTGCACAGCATGAGAGCTGACGCTGACTGAGAGCAGTTTTACAACTCACGGACCATGATGCTGTCACATAAGGCAAGCATATGTCGCTCGGGTGAGGAACCATCATTACGGGGAATCATAAAGCACTGGGGAAATCGGAGGCAGGTGGGATTCGCTTGTAAATGTTTCTGAAAGAGGTAAATTTTTAACAGTATTTGGGAGGAATAAAGGGTTACAGACCATTGCTGAGGACGGGTCAGGGCATTTTGAGTAAACAGAAAAGATGGGAGAGGAAGGAGCTGATTAATCATCAACAGGCCAGTGGCACACAGGCCCTGGCTGGAGCCTGGGGTGGGTCAAAGGCAGTGGCAAGAAGACTCAGTGGCTGCAAGGGTGGCCCCCTGAATACTTAAGACCCCCACTACCCAGTTCCCCTCTCTGTGTGTTACCAAATGTGCTTTAGTTTAGAATGTGGAGTAGTCTCTCTTCTGTCCCTTTCAGGCTTAAAAATGAGCTAAAGGAGGGAGCTTTTCTTCAGGGGTCAGAAGGACCAGCAGAAGCAAACACCAAACACGTTAATGTGCTTATCCACCCAGAAGTATTACCGAAAACCAGGACCCATGTTCATAAAGATACAAAGTGGGCTTCTATCCGTGGAGATTTGTGGCTGAGTCACTCGTCCTCATTTCTTAGCTCATCAGGCCCGAGAAGCCCTTCCAGACCTGTCAGCTGGGTACTGGACACACAGTTGACCCTCTTTCAAAACTGCTGTCACTGCAAACTGGCTGAATAGACTGAATGCCCTTTCTGTGTGTTGGTAATCTACTCTGATTCTCTTCTCACTCGACATCCAGGTCCCTAGTGGAGTGTCTTGGCTCCCATATTTTTGCACTGGTCATTTGGTGACATTTGCTGTAACCACCAGAGTCTGCTCATTATCTCTGGGGATCGTTCAAGAATCAAGGTCACCTCGTCTTCCCGTTCTCTGCCTTACCTGCAGGTGTTTCTCAGTCCTTCTGACTTCTCTTCCACACAGAACTTAAGTTGTTTTTTCTTAAAACTTTGCACTGCTGTTTTCTTGAGTGATGCTACATCTCTGTTAACTCTCATGTAGGCAGCTTTCGTTGCTAATATCTACTGACTTTTAAGGAGTAAGATTTTCAGCCCTAACATATACTATTTCTAAGAGTGATCTTTCAGTTTCACTGAGCCACCTAGACATGTAACGACTATTAACAAAAGACAGCCAACACATGAAACTTTTCAAATTGCCTTATCTTAAAATTATAGGCAAAAATCACTTTCTATAGTAACTAAAAAGGCCTAAATGTTCTTAGATAAACTCAATCATTAAAACTACAACCACAAATGGCTTACATCTATATTCTATCAAAAGCACTCATATTTCTATTTAATTTTATGTTATTTTGGGGGAAAATAACCTTTTGGCAAAACATTTATCACAGAATACCACTCTGCACCCTCCACAGGAAAAAACTCATTGATACTACTAATGGTCACAAGAAAATAGAGACTTTTCTCCAATTTGCTAAGGTGTCAGTTCACATTTGGATCAGAAATGTGATTAATGTTTCTTTATTACAAGATTGGACTGGGACAAACTGCAGCCCTACACTTCCAAATGGATACAAAGCAGTAAAAAGGCAATGACCTACTACTACTATGATTCCTTGACTCAGTCCTTTTAAATTGGGTAGCAGCATAATTTTTGAAAAAGCTTTTTATGTTACTCCTGTGTTTTGGTTGATTTTGTACTCCAACTGCGAATGACATATGTTCGTTTGTGTTTCTCTTGCATCGTGTTGGGGCAAATAATGAAGCATTTATAGAAACACAGCCAACTCCTTGAGTGAGGTGCACTGAAAATCAGATTAACTCTGCAAATGATCACCCTTTCCATTTATCTTTGTCAGAGGAGGGGAATCCAAAGAACAGAGTGAGGAACTTTGCTAGAATAACTCACGACATAGTGCTTTTTGCAGCCTTCGGATCTTGATCGCTGTACGGTAGGCAGAGAAACGTACATTATTCAGGTCGGCTGAAATGGAAGAAGGAACAATTTTAAAATGTGCTTATTATTTAACTTTCACTCAATGCTGAAAATGTATTTGCTTACTCTGGATGATGGAAAACATTATGTCTGTCCGAAATAAAAAGCCTTCCCCTAAATTTCACAACTATTTGGGAAAATAATTAAATGGTGGTTAGCACCCAATGGGGACACATTTCCACGCAATACTACACAGAAAATGTCAAAGTGCAGTCCTCTGGCATGCTGAGTTCTTTGAATGAGGGAGATCAGAACGTCCCCAGAAGCGAGGACTTTCCGACCTTCTCCATTCCTTCTGCCTCCCACTCCTCCTTCTCCTTGGAAGCAAGTTGCAGAAAGCAGAATTCCTGTTCCACAGCAAGCTATGGAAACTAGAAATTTTCTTCTCCAAAACAAGGCATAAAACCTAGGAAGGTCATTCTCTGATCTTCTCTCTCCTCCCTTGAAGATCCTCATATGAGGTCTCCTGGCCAATATGTGGAAGAAAAGAATGCCACACAGAAGCCAAAAAAATCTGAACAGAGGCTCCCAAGCTTCCCTCTCAGTCCATTATCATTAGGATGGACCCTTTTGTATGTGGCTGTCATTCTTCATCAAGCCTAGGCATAAAAACAGAAAGTTCCCAGGGACTTTTGGTCTTCATATCTCAAGACTCCTGTGTTACATAAAACTTTGATTAACTAGAGAAAAACATAACAAATGCACTTAATCTGTCTGTGTTAAAAGAGCATCAGCCACAACCCTCATGATGGACGAGCAAAGGGATCACACCTTTCTGGCCCTATAAAGGAAAAGAAGCCAGATGAGGAAAAGAAGCCCAGTGACTCTTAAGATCTAATACACTCCTCTCCTGCTCCAGGGGGTTCTCCTCCAGCACACTGTGCCCAAGGACAATTAGCCGTCTATCCACCAAGCTATCTTGCCACTCATAAAGCTGATCTATTCTACGTTCCTTCCATTCTATTTGCTTCTTCTGCCCTTTTATGGATCTGGTTGAAATGAGTTTATGATCAATATTTGTATCTTTATAGCAAAGGCTACTGCGATTTCTTCTTCTGTCCCCTAATGACAGGGTATCACACACTAGCAGAGTTGCAGGAAAACTTAGATAATATCAAAATTTGCCCCCCATTTCCAAACTAAGCAAACCAGTGGCTTTTCTCTTATTTGACTTTTGCATTCCATTCCCTACCAAATGAAAACTCATGCAGGAAGCCAGATGCTTACTGAGATGTGTATGTATTTGTTGAAGTGGGAGTGGGAGGATTAGGATGCTGCTTGGTCCCTCCAGCCTTGTTTTAGGCACCCAAAGAGAAAACTTTAAAAGTCACTGCCCCATCCTGAAGGAAGTAGGCCAGGTGATCAACTGAAATTCATAGTCTACAGCAATTAAGCAAGAGCAGAATTCTCATCTAATGTGTTTTCTTCCATTTTTTAATATTAAAATGAATTTAACTTTTTATGACTTAAACAAAATGAAATTGGGTAAGCTAATTTGATAAAATTTCCTAGATAAAAAGAGAGCTAAAAGCAAATTTAAAGCAGTGGATTGGAGGTTTTTGTTTTTGTTTTGGGTCAGTAGGGAGAGGCAGGTACCAGGAATTGGACCCAGGGTTTGCTTAACCACTGAGCCACCTACCCAGCCCTTTTTTAAAAAAATATTTTATTTTGAGACAGGGTCTTACTAAGTTGCTTAGGGCCTACTAAGTTGCTGAGGCTGACTTTGAACTCACAGTCCTCCTGTGTCAGTCTCCTGAGTTGCTGGAATTACAGGCATGGGTCACTGTGCCTAGCTGTATTTTTTTTTTTTTTTTTTGCATGCAAAGCCAAAATTTAAGATGACCCAATATGAGGGAGGTAAAACCTACAATTACATTTCCTGTGGTAAATGTACTCTTTTTGGCTTGCTGTCTTCCAAATAACATGTTCCCAATACCTATTTACTGCATTGCCTTTAAAAGTTCAATTGCTTTTTCTGGAGGGCAGTCGGGGGGACTGGGGAGAGAGCCCAGGGGCCCTCTACCAATGGGCTGCATTCGAGTCCTTGTTACTTTTTGTTTTAAGGCAAGGTCTCTCTAAGTTGCCCAGGCTGGCCTCAAACTTGTGATCTTCCTGCCTCCACCTCCTGGGATTACAGGTTTGTGCTTCCTGACCATTAAGCTGCTTTTAAATGTCAATGACATGATTCTTCTCATGTAATATGTCATGTAAGAAAAACTGGTGGCTAGTTTCCTTTGAAGAATATACAGTTCACACCTGTTCAGGTTAATTCATTACCATTAATAAAATAATACTAACCAAGGGATTGAAAGAGTTCAGTCATTTTAGGATGATCCCAACAGGTCGTCTGTGTTTGATGGCTGTGGGGAAAAAAAAGAAAAAAATTCCCAAAATAAACAAAAGACAACATAATATAATCCACAAATAAAATACACAAATGGATTTTATTCCAAATTAAAAAAATAAAACATGCACAATTATTTCCGAAGAGGATCATTCAGAAACTTGATGCCCTGTTATTACTTAATAATGGAACCATCAGTAACAAATTTCATTTGAGCAACTACATTGTGAATAGACAAATGAAAAAAAAATTTGCTTTACCCTTGTCGAAAGGAATTGCAACTACATATTAAACTAGATATAAAGAATGACTATCACAAATCCTTTGGCCCCAGGCTTGATCAACCCAGAGTCCAGGATAATTCCACTCCAGTTAAGCAGATACAGATTCTCATTCAGAACAAATCCCCTGACTATAGAGGTGCTTGAGGAGTCTTCAAGTGTAAAGACTGGAGAAGTGAGGAGTTCAATTCTGCGTAATATCTCCACCCCTTAGTCAACTGAGGACCCTTGCTCTTCAATCCCCAGTCTCTTTCCTCTGAGCAAATCTGCTCTTCTTCCTTTATCAGGGATTCTGGTTTACCATTAGCATGGTACTTCTTTACTAGTCTCTTCTCAGCTTCCCTCTGTACCTGGTATTATTATTTTTCTATGTATTGAGCCATGTTACTCAGATCCTTATTCTTTTTTAAAAATTATTTATTTATTTATTTTTTACAGACTGCATTTTGATTTATTGTACACAAATGGGGTGCATCATTTCGTTCCTATGGTTGTACATGATGTAGATTCATACCATTTGTGTAATCGTCCATGTACATAGTGTAATGATGTCTGTCTCATTCCACAATTTTTCATACCCCTCCTCCCTCTCATTTCCTTCTACATAATCTAAAGATCCTTATTCTTAAAAGCACGTTTTTGGTTTTCCTTTTTCTATAAATTCTACAACTAATTCATATGTTAGTTGGAAGTCTTTGGAGAATAAGACGAGGGTAAAACTGGTAAATGTAGTGTTTAAATTAGGTCCCTTAGTGTGTGTGTGTGTTTGTGTGCGTGTGTGTGTGTGTGTGTATGCATGCAAACGTTAAACAGCTCATAACTTTGATGGGCTAGTGGCCTTGTATTTAAAAATAGCTTACTGTCCTTTATCTAGGTCAGAATAGATTAATAACATTTAATAGTACTCCAAAGAGTTCTTAGATGACAATTCTGTTTAGTAAGGTAAGTGAAATAACACACTATACAAGAAAGACGATATAAAAATATTCATAAAAGCAAATTCAAGAGAAATTATTTGTTTTAAAATCTATATAATATATAACAAAGTAGAGATACAAACATACAAACACAATCACTATTATATCCTCACAGGTGAGAACCCCCAAGTAATTAATAATTTGCTTTGATATATATTTGAAATTGAGTATGCAAACTTTCCTGGAAATTCCAAAATCTCAAACAAAATACCATACAAACATTTTGGCAAGCTGTCTGGCTCCCCATTTCTGATTCTTGACTCCAAAGCAGATGGACAAGAACTTCTACTCAACCTGAACACCAACAAAATCTTTCAGTATCTACATTTCTCTAAAAACTGTCAGGCAGGAACTAAAGTTTTCTGATCTAAATTCTACTATATATAGTATGGCCAAGAGCTTGGCAGAAATGCAGAATATCAGAAAGAATATCCTCCCTACCTTCAACAAGAATTAAAGGGCAATTTGCTAAAAAGGTAGCATAAATCCAGCAAATCACCATGGGCTCCTGGTCTCAGCCTACCAAGATTCAGTAGATCACTCATCTTCTGTTTTGAAGGATTTGAATCCCCATGACAACACTACTATGCAGAGACAGGTATCCCACCATGATAGAATGAACCATGGCTCAAGGACCAAACCAAAGCTCTCAGTAAACCAGGGCCAGACTTTATACATAATAAATAAAAGGATGCTTTCTCTAGAATCACAGGTGTGCAGCTTCACTTCACACCTGTGGAACCATCAGGGGGGAAATATGACTATCTGGTCTGCAGAGGATCAAGAATTCAAGGCGAACAACTCCTTGCTAATGGCTCTCTTGAGTAATGCCACCAAGTACCAAGAGCTGAGGGAACACACACATTTGGCAAACAGATGGAAAAAGGGAACCAGCATCTCCTTTTGTGAATTCAATACCAGTTGATTCATTAGGCAGAACTGGCAACACTGAGAATAAACACAGCTTCTGGTTGCAAAAATAAAACTGCAGTCTACCAAATAACAGTTAAAAGAAATTAAAAAAAAAAAAAAACCTAGTAGATGCTGTTGGCTGCTGAATTTCTTTTTTAAGAGGGGAGAGGGGGTTAGAACAAAACCCACAATGAACCTAAAGCTTGAAGTATTTGAACAGCTGCAGATTGCTCAGCAACTCTTGCCAAAATGCTTCCACTTCTCCCAGAGTAGGCAACCAAAACAGAATCAAAGTAGCACCCCCAGCCCCCAAAATAACAATAGCCAAGCTTCCAGCTAATCTCAAACATGAGACAGGAATGGAGCTTAATATTGGGCAGCTTGATAAACTATCATATAAAATAGTAATTTTGTTACTAAAAATCTTCTTATTAAAGGCAAGAGGCACAGGAATCAGTCCAAGAACAAAATGAAAAATTAAAAATGTAACAAAGCAGCAATTGACAGTTAAGTCCAAAACTCTCATAAAGCAAATGGTGAGAATAGGTGACATCTAAGTAGGGTGCCAGACCAGTTTTGCCTTTGTAGTGACAGACTGTGAAGGCCTTTGACAGGGGCAAAAAATTAGGGGGTATCTGCTGTGGTCTGGATGTGAGGTGTGCCCCAAAAGCTCATGGGTGAGATAATGCAAGAAGGTTTAGAGGAGAAATGATTGGGTTGTGAGAGTCTTAACCCAATCAGTGAATTGACCCTGTGATGGGATTAATTGGATGGCAATTGAAGGCAGGTAGGGTGTGGCTGGAGGAGATGGGGCATTGGGGGTGTGGCTTTGGGGTATATATTTGTATTTGGTGAGTGGAGTCTCTTTCTCTGATCATTATGTGAGCCACTTCCCTCCACCATAATCTTCCACCATGATGTTCTGCCTCACCTCAAGCCCCAAGGGACAGAGCCTGCTGTCTATGGATTGAGACCTCTGAAACCGTGAGCCCCCAAATAAACTTTTCCTTTTCTACAGTTGTTCTGGTCAGATCCTTGAGTCACAGCAGTGAAAAAGCTGACTACGATAGTATCCTGTAAAGTTTAAATTACATTTGAGCTATTTTAAACTGTAAACTGAAGAAACACTGATAATAATGCATGGTTTTTGTCTATGGAAATGCAAATTGTATCCTCTGGAAGGCAACTGGCTATTGTTGGGTGGATACTAACTATTTAGTCGGCCTTGCATCTTTGTATAAATTCATCTTAGGATCCCTTATTTGACTATAGAGATGTGGCACGTGTCTTCTGGAGTCTGCTATAACTTCTGTTTCACTCTTAAATTATGAGTTAACTGTGATATCTGACACATGCTATTTATGTGTTTGTATATATTTTATAAATCATCCTTCAACATCTGGCACAGTCCTTCTTTATACTGGACAGAAATTACACATCAGCGTCTTATCAAAAGTGCCCCTTTACTCTTACGTGTACCAGTTGGGATAATACATGATCCCCACATTTTATGGGCTTCCAAAAAATATCACACCAATAAGATTAAGAAACAGTATATGCCTCTACTTGTTATTATTCAGAATAATGTACTCTAATAAGCCATAGAAAGCAAAATATAAATAAGACAGTGCACCAAAGAATCCCCAAGGGCTGCATCATAGCTCCACCTACACGAGGCGAGGAACTAACAGCAAAGCACAGGCGCTTTTGATCAATTGGGAAGACAGTGATCTCCGGGCAAACAACTGCTCTGGAAAAGAGATTTTTTAAACCTATTAGTCTTCATTAGAATAGTCTCAATTTTCCCCCTGAAACCTTAGAAGACGATCATAGAAGATGACCAGAAGACATCTTGCTTGTCCAAAAACTTACACATAGCTAAATATACTCGTTACTATCTACCCCATTGTATGGACTCTTTTGTTATTTATCACTTCATTCCTATTATAAAGATAAAGGCATATCAAAGAAAAACCTCAAGGTGAGTGAGTTAATTAAAAATACAAATGTGAGAAAAACAACTACGTATATTGTTCGGCGGCAAGACAATGACAGAGAAACAGCCTTCCTTGCTGGCAAGTGGAAGGTGACACAGTAGGTCAGAATGTGTATAGTGCTAATTATAGGCATAGTTTAATATACCAGGCTCACGCTGTGCTTTCCTATGTATAAAACTTTCCTACATGTGAACTTGCTCTACAATAAAATGCCATAATGTATTTGACAGTCCTCTCCCATTTTACAGATGAAGGAGATAAGGGCAGGGGCTTGGATAATTTGCCCAAGGCCACATGCAAGTAGCAGACATGAGATTTAAACACAGATGGTCTGATTATAAGCCTGCTGTCTTGAAATGGAAGTATATTTGCAAAATTAAGGTTTAAAAGTATTTTTTGATGAATCTATCCAAATTTGAGCCCACAGTCCATCATTATAATCATTACAAACAACTTCATTTGCTTGCTTCTCTCTCACCCGTGGCAAATCCCAGGACTGGATCTACTAAATTACTTGCCTTTTCTGAACCTAAGCCAGCTGCGGATGAATACAACCGAAGAAAATTACTCAGACTGATTTTACTTTAAATATTTGATTCAAACCTCAAATGTCCAACTTCTGGTAATTGCACTACATTCCCTAATAAACTTCCTTTCCCCAAACTCCATGTAATTTCCTACAGCCTTCTCTCCCATATCAAAAGTAAATTTTCCCTCCCTGTTTTAGTATCATTTGACCTTATCTCACACTCCATTGAAAAACTAGAAACCACTAGATTAGGACTCCTTCATCTTCCTACAGCCAAGTCAGTAATCTTCTCTCCATCTGTCAATCAGTCTTCCTCTCTCCTTTAACTGAGAAGTATCACTCTCCTGTCAATGGCCAATTCTTCCCAAAGATTTCTTATAAAACTTTGTGCTACATTATAGAATAGTAAAGCTATTCTCAATAGAATATGAATTTTGTGATATTACCATACACACACACCTCCAATTCACATTTTCCACTAGAAAAATTCACCCTTTTTCTCTTCTTCACAAACAAAATTAATAAATGGGTCATCCACTCTATATACTTCCTCATATCCCATTCACTACTCAATCCACTTGTATTTGGTTTCTCACTTTTCTCCTCCACCTAAGCTGGTTCCAGCAATTTTATCAAAGAGCTCCATGGTGAGAGCCCAGTGGAATGTCTGCTACTCAGAAAAGAAGCAAGAAACTTCCCATGTGAGTACAGTAAGTGACAGGTGCTCTTAAACAAAAATACAAGACTCTAGAAAAATGAAGTTAACCCTGCAAACGTCCACTTTACATTTGTCTAAAAAGTTATATCTAGAAATTAAGCAGGAATTTCGGACTAATCGCTTTTGCATTCAAAAACTGACTATATTCTTTAAGGTTGACTATTATTGACTATAATATAAACAGTAAAAGCAAATATGAGTGATATCATTTATCTGAATAATATCTGCTTAAAGATCTAAGAGATGACATACTTATTTTGGGCTCAAAAAACCCCTCAATCTTTGTTCCACCTCAAACCAGACTCTATGAAGAAAATGCCATACCCCCACGGGGAACATCAGTCCTCACCCAGCTGTGCATGGGCGGTGGAGTGTTGAGGGGATGCTGAGGGGAGGGGAAAGGAGATGAGGAAGATTTGGGTGAAATGACTTACATGGTCCTCAGCTCATAGGCAACTTCTAGAACACCCCACAAACACTCTCTACTGTCCACACTTTTAGAGTCAGGGAATCCCAGATAATACTTTTGGAGACATAGGAGTATATTTAAGGAAAAAGAAGAAAGTATGAATGCTAACATTTGAAGAGGAAAAAAACCACTTTGTTCAAAATTCAAATAAAAAACATGATCCAGCCAGGAGTGGTAGTGCATGCCTACAGTCCCAGCACTTGAGAGGCTGAGGCAGGAGGATGGCTTGAGCCTAGGAGTTCCAGGCCAACCTGGGCAACATTAATGAGACATGCAAATGCCATAATTTCATTCTTCTTTAAGGTTGAGTAATATTCCATTGTGTATATATACCACATTTTCTTTATTCATTCACCTGTTGAAGGGCATCTAAGTTGGTTCCATAGTTTAGCTATTGTGAATTGAGTTGCTATAAACATTGATGTGGCTGCGTCACTGTAGAATTAAGTCCTTTGGGTATAAACCAAGGAGTGGGATACTGGGTCAAATGGTGGTTCCATTCCAAGGTTTTTGAGGAATCTCTATACTGCTTTCCACAGTGGTTGCACCAATCTACAGTCCCACCAGCGATTTATGAGTGGGGATCACCTTTTTCCCCACATCCTTGACAACATTTATTATGGCTTGTATTCTTGATACTTGTCATTCTGACTGGAGGAGATGAAATCTTAGTTTTGATTTGCATTTCTGTAATTGCTAGAGATGACGGACGTTTTTTTCATATGTTTGTTGATCTATTGTTAGCTTTCTAAAAAATTTTACTACTTTATCTCTTTCATTTACACACATTTTTTTAATTGGGATTAATTACTTCTAAGATTTTCTATATAGTTGCATGAAATCTTTTATTGTATTATTTTACTTTACAATAAGCACAGAAAAATATATTCTATTTATTTTACAATTTTAATCATTATTCTATGCTTTTGTTAATTTACTGACAATGTGAGAAATTTAATTTTTACAAACTAAAGTATGTTTTTGCTTCTCCTACTGACCCCATTGGCAATCCTCCTTGTGCTATGTGGCAGACCTTTATTTGCTGCATCTCTGATTCTAAAATTGAACTGTATTGAGAAGGAAGATGGTGTTATTATAATATAATATTCCTAAGTAATTTAGGATTCCAAACCAAAATTCCACTGCTTGACCCAAGCACTATACAGATGAAAGACAGGAAAATCGGTATATCTTAAGTTCTAAGCAAGCCAACGAACTTTTTTGAAGACAATGTCAATCCCACATAAACTATCTCAATAACCCAGGACGCTGGTGCACATACTAGAAAGCTCCCAGGGATGGTTTGCTGACTGCCCGTTGCTTCAGGCAGGCTGTGTGCTGTTTGGTTTTCTAGTTGGCCAACGTGTGCTCCTTTGTCTGAAGTTGCCTCTAAGTGTAAGAGAAGTTTAGTGATCCCCAGGTACTTACATTCTTTCTTAAAGCAATTTCGCTCTTACCTCCTCATCAGCAGCATTGTCCCCATGAGTTTTAAATATTTATTTTCAATAAAGACAGAGTCACAGACTATTTCTTAGGAAAACAGATTCTCCAGTACATTTTCTTATATTCTATTTCATTTATTTATCATTAAAATTCAAAACATCAGCTCTGCAGCTGGAAAGAAACTCTCAGTGTGCCCCAAGAGTTCTTCATTTAAAAATTCTGGAACCAAAAGGACACCATCCCTCTTCTTGATAAGGAGGAAGAAAAGTGAAGACTGCTCTAGGAAGTCTTTCAGAGAGAAATGAACTTATTTTCATTGGTAATTATACTTTTCTTGCACATTTTGTTCTGGGATAAGTTTTCTATAACCTTTAAAGATAAAATTCCCTTTAGTGTTTTTTGCTGTTGTGGTACATGTTATGTCTATATTGGCATCAACTTTCATGTTAGGCTGGATATTTGAGTTTTCCACGTTTGGCCCTCTCCCCACTTATTTAGGGAATGATGATTCCACCTATATTGCCTAAGCTGGGTCCAACATTCCTCTAAAAAATATGCATGAATTCTCTCCTCTACAAAACACGTGTAGTTTTGCCAAGACAAACACATGTAGTGAAGGCAAATGAACTGTAGGATTACTGGAAGGAAAAACTATCAGCTCCCCAAAATTTCACTTACACCTATAAACTTCTTTGTTCCTCCCAACCTCCCAACATTTAGTGGATTAGGACAGACAGAGGGGTGCCTTGGGAAGTAAGAAGTAGATCTGAAAGAACTTGGCAGGATTATCAATAATGGGTGTAAGGACAGAAAATGAAAATATAAAATATGGTAAACAGAGGAAAATATAAGATATGGTAAACAGAGGAAAAATTTGACAGACCCACTCAAAGGGGAAGTTAAAACAAGGAAAAGAAACCCAAGATTGTGATGTTTACAGGCAGGTTTAGCTCGTTCTGGTTAATGCCTAATTCTTTGGTAATGTCAGCTTTAGGGAATGTGATGTGTGTGGCCTATGTAGTCATAGGTTACTAAAATGTCCATGTCAAAACTCTGAATATGAGATTGTACACTGCACTTAGAGCTCAGTAAAGAATTAACGTCTGCACTGCATACACCATGGGGGAAATCGTAGCTCTAGCACTGTTGAGTTGTAAGGGGGAAGCACCGTCACAGGAGCAGGACGATCATTTGTAGCAAGTCTAAGGCCCACTGAAAAGCAAAGCCCTTGGAATTTGGAGAAGATGCTGTGGGGAGGAAAGAACCCCCCTCCACCCTTCCTACACACTAGTGAACAGTAAGGCTCACTCCCCAGCAGGCTGGATGTGCACACCACCCACTAGGGGGTTGGACCCACGGCTTTGTTGACATCGTACAAACAGAAATCTTGCTGGCAGAAGTCTCCTTGCCTCAGCAATGGGGAAAGGCAGAGAAGAGCTAGACTACAGGATTCATCTCCCCACCTCCAGGACTCCAGCTGGGGCTCTGACGGGCAGGACTGCAGAGAACTGGCATTTTCTGATCTCTAGAAAAGTGCCCCAGACCATCACCAGACAACAGGTGAAATTTCCTTAAATATACAAAATATAGACGAACCTGTGGAAAGGCCCTCACGAAGGCAGAGAGGGACACTGGAAAAGGCTGGGAGATCAGAGAAAGTTAAGGGCTCTGTCCCCAGACAGCTGTACACAGTAGGTACCTAATAAATGATAACTAGTCTACAGTATGAAAGAAAAGATGTTTGCTCATATTTTCTTCACTATTCTTCTCATTCCTAAATAGAATCCTTCTTCCTAGCCATTCATTCCATGGCATTAAAAATTTCAGACCTCTGCCTGCATACAGGGAGCAGACCTGCATGGCAGACTAAACTCCCAAAGCTAGAGGCAGTCCCCCGGTTTAAATGCTAGTTTGTCCACTTACTGGCCATGCAATCTCAAGCAGAGACTGGGTGTACTAATTAATTACTTATTAATGTATTTATTAGTTATTGTATGGAGGCAATGATAAAACTATACTTCACTGGGCTACTGTGTTAAAAGAAATTATTCATGCAATAGTGCCCAAAAAAATCAGTGTTCAAAATGGAATTTACTATTATTATTATTATTATTATTATCCACTACAACTATTTTATTATTTTTTTTTTCTGGAACAAAATGAGAAGGAATGAGTTTCGCAGGATTAATGTGACATATGAGGAAAGTTCAAACAAAATTTTTATCTATTGTTCCCTCAAAGTCCCTGGAGATTGATTTTTAGCTGAAGATATGAATGATTTGTGCAAACCACAAAAACGTGACCAGAAAAGATCTGGCTTTTATGGTAGATTTTTGTACATTATGAAGGTAATAGGAGTCAATTTCAAATTTTCTTAAACCCAGAGTAACTAAGCTGTCATTAGACTATATTAGAGAAAAATACCCAGAGCACATTCAGCAAGTCTTACTGTAGGCAGCAGGTAAGATTTAAAGGTATGTTTCAACTGAAGACACTGCTGTAGTTTGGATCTTAAATATACTCCCAAAGGTCCATGTGTTGAAGGCTTACTCCTGGATTGGCACGGTTGTAAGATTTTGGATCTTTTAAGAGGTAGGGCCAACTAAGAGGTCTTCAGGTCACTGGGGTCATGCCTTGAAAGGTACGTGGGTACCTTCCTCTTCTTCACATTTGTTCCTCCACCTGCTTCTGCCAAGATGTGCTCTTGCTACAAGCCCAAAAGTAATGGGGCCAACTAATCATGGATTAGAACCTCCAAAACTGTAACCAAAATAAACTTCTCTTCCTTATAAACTTATTATCTTAGATATCTTTTATTGTCATGGAAAACTAACATAGATATTAATAAATAGAGGAATTCATGCCACATGTACTATTATAGTTCAGATTTATATTGTATCATTTTCTAAAAATGAGTCATGGAATCACTGCATTACACTTAAAATAATTATATTTAAAATACTAATAAAAATTGCCTAGAAAAACAGAAATGCATTGGGAAGTTATCAAAGTATATTTTAACTAATCTGTAAAATTAAAAGAAAAGAAAAAAATAATTTGCCCTCTTTCTCCTTTCAACATGTTCATTAAACCCTAGCATCATAGTACATTTACAAAGGTGTATATTTAAACATTGAAAATGAGCTGGGGTGTAGCTCAGTGGTAGAGTGCTTGCCTAGCATGGTGAGGCCATGGGTTCAATCCCCAGGACTGCAAACAACCAACAAACAAAAATAAAACATTGCAAATATCTAATATTTCTATGTGAATGTTATTTTGTTGGCCAGATTAATACTCATATTTGTCCAGGAAATTCCAACTGCATGGCAATCACGCTGAATTTGTTTTTAACATTTTTCTTCAACTCACTTGTGCAGTCATGCAAAGGGACATGTATATTAAAAGCCTTTCATTTATCATTCATTTGCTTATTACTTTGGAAATGAAATTTTGTTCTCAAAACAATTCTTCATGCAGAAATACTGGCTTTTATAACTCTACCACCCAAGTATGATGTTTCTTCTTTATGAGGAAATAAACTGTAATGTTACACAATAGAACAGCAATAAAAGATCCTAGTTAAATAAGTTTTATAAAAATAGGAAAGTTTGCTCTATACAGATGGGAAAATTTTGAAATATCTGAACATCTGAAAAGACATCATTTAACACTGAATGTACATATATTTAAGAAAATCCCATCATTTGCTGAGGATGTAGAAGATATTTTAGGATGGTTTAGTTCTAAAGGTCATCAAAAAAAATTACACATCCTTGTGTTAAACATATATATATTTCAAAGTTGGTTATAGCTCTAGCCAATGAGAGGTCAGATAAATAAACTTTCACTGATAGATTGGCACTCATGAGTCGAACATCTGCCCTATGAGAATTCACAGACTGAGCAAGAATACCACCTTACAAGATCCTATTAAACTTATAAACATTGTGAATTAGAGATATTCTGACTTATACTATTTAATTCTCAGCCATATAAAACTGATCAGACACACAGAAATCCCTTATATTAGGAGCTAACATTAAACATGAACTTTGAAAAGTCCTAAATCAAATAGAAAATGATTGTATAAAACATAATCAAGTAAGATATTAAATATTTTCTTTAGTAAAAAGCAAAAAAATCTATCTTACTAGATCAAGTTTTTTTTTTTTTTTAAATCAGATGATACGATTTTAGGAATTGAACCAATTAATGAATTCCAGTAAATTTGCATATGTGTCTAAACTTTGTACAAGTGTTAGGTTTTATTGTTGCCACAATAAAGTCTCTATGGGCTAAAATCATGGACTGGTAGCCTGTGTTCCTCTCCACGGGTTCTACATGAATCCCATTTCCCTGCCTTTTCCAACTTCTTGAAGCTGCCTCTATTGACAGGATTGTGTTCTATTTCCTCCATCTTCAAGGCCAGCAAAGTGGCATCTTCAGATCTCTCTGAGTTTTGAATCCTCTTCTACCTCTCTCTTCCACTTTCAAAGGCCCTTGTGATTACATTGGGCATATCACGATAATCTCTGTAACTTAAGATCAGCTGATGTGCAACTTGGATTCTCCCCTGCTGGGCAATCTAACATTTATGGGTTCTAAGGATTAGGATGTGGGCATCTCTGGGGGGGGAAGGGGCATTATTCTGCCTCAGCTTTATACATTTTTTAGAGGAGGTACTGGGGATTGAACTCAGAGATACTTTGTCACTGAGTTACATCCTTGGGTTTTCTTTTTCTTTTTTCTTTTAGACAAGATCTCACTGAGTTGCTTAGGGTCTCACTAAACTGCTGAGGCTAGCCTTGAGCTTGCAATTCTCCTGCTTCAGCATCCCAAGTTGCTGGAATTATAGTGGGCATCACTAAGCTGGCCTCACATATACATGTAAACCTGTATCATTGAGTACAATTGAATAATTGCCTGAACAAACTAAAGTTCTCTAATACTATTACTATAATTATCATCATCATCACCAAGATCATCATCATTATCTGATCATCATTTGGAAAACAACTGTAAATTTTTTTTGAAGTTTTTAATTTGAATTAGATTATCATACTTGCTTTCAATAAAGATATGCCAAATTGCCCAGCCTCTAACTTCTTTCCATTCATGTTTATACGACTTGAACACCCATCAACTGGTTTCATTCCTTGTTCTCAAATTCATCATAGCTCAATATACATATATTGTACTTGAATAAAAATATTTAAATGTCATAAGATAACACAGCATATGCTGCTTATTATAGTTGTTAAATGTTATGGTCACTTTTTTTTTAAACCTGAGGACATATTTCATACTACAAGAAAAGATTCATAACCAAATACTATTTCACTAACATTGACTTTACACACTAATTTTTCAGGAAGAGTAATCCCAGAAGAGTATATTACTAGCATTGGCATGGATTCTGGGGATACCACATCTTGTTTTAGAAATGATGCAGAGGAAACCTGGCACAGAGACTTTTCCCAACTTGCCTGAGGTCACACACCTAATCTGAGATACAGCTGCTTCCTGATAAAGTGCATTCTCACAATTATGACACTGTTCCCTTTGCACACAAAATAAGATCAGCTATGATGTCTTTCTATGTTACAATGTAAGTTAAGTGCTTTACCGACTTGCACTTCAAGGAATTGCAGAAATAGTATTTTATCATTCTGTCCTATGACACTACCACAGATTAAGCTAAGGATTAGGTCCTACTAAGATGCTGAGTAAATTATATAAAATTTATAAAATGTCACACAAGAAGGAAGAATGATACACAGAAAGGAAAAGCTACGTTGACAACAAAGATAATGAGTTTCAACTAACAATCAGATCAAATTTCCTGAAGACAAAGAAAATCTAATAAGTGACAAATATCACTCTGATTTTTAAACTGATTTCCCTCAAATATTAAATATATTATTAATTTCCTTCAGATAACAGAAACAAATTCCGTTTTTAAAAGTTAGGGGGCGCCTCTTATGTTATCAATAAAACTTTATCCTCTTGGTAACATAAAGGAGAATTAAAATCTACTTACTTGATGTAATAGGGCACTTTATTGTGTGAAATGGATCTTTGCCATGGCAGCTGGACTGAAGCTGAGGAAACAAAGACAAATGATTGGAAACACGGGTGAGTCAAAAGCCTCACACCTTAATGCAAAGCAACCGAACACAGTTTACAGCAAATTCAGTGCGAACGGCTCTAGTGTTTGAGCTGAATTTCTATAATTATGAAATGCATGAGGCCAAACAACAGTTTTAAAGATTCATTTGAAGTGAGGTTCTGAAGAAATAACACCACTTCAATCTAATGCCAATTCCAGCTAACTGAACTTGTAGGTAAAAATACTTCTTCAAAAACTCAGGTTTGTTTATAACCACTATAATTTAAAACTTAGTGCCATCTGGAAATTGTATATATTTTATATCCAGATTAAAAAACTAGATTTCTCAAGACTGAGTTTTCCAGATCACTAATAATATTCTTTACTTTGCATCTTGATCACAGGCATAGCTATTGGATACAGATGGCATTTAAACAAATTCAGATATATGAAATAAAGGAAAAATTAAAATAAAACTAGGCAAAGGATTGTAAAGAACCCAAGCAATCATCTGAGCAGAACCTCAGATACTTTTTGTCATCTGAAAAGCACAGAAAGCATAGTGTTCTACTTTTGCAATAGAAATTACTATGATGGAGATTTTATGTTTTTTACTGAGTTACTCATTTTTTTACAATTCCAGTTACTTTTTATTTATTGAAATCTATTTTGCCAACATTAAACCAATTATTTTACGATTTACTGAAAAATAATAACACGTGTGAATCTTGAACTATAAAAGAATTTTGCTAAGTGAGCTAGTAAATAAAATCAAATAAAATTTTGTAAATATCACTAAGCCTTTAGGTAGTCAGTTGTCCCAATGAGTTTTATTCTGAATTTCATATTACATTGATAGCTTACAAATATACAGCATTCTAAACTTTGCTAAGCAGTTTCGAACATATCTTTTATTTGGAAAGTCAGCAAGACACACATTAAAGTTCCATTTGATAGACAAGGAACCTAAATATATGGAGATAAAAATAAGTGTTAACTATGAAACACAGGGTGGAGCTCAGATGTGACCTCAACACTTCTAAATACTAGTTCAGCAAGTTTTCTTCCTCTCTATACACGCAAGCACTCCTTTCTCCAACTGTGTCCATGAAAGTATGAAAAAGGGACGAAAATGAGGAACTAGGTATATTAAATTTCTCATTAGCACCAACCTCATTTCAGCTTTGGCACCAGGCTAATAGGTCAGTTTTTATGTTGTGCCTAACTAAACAGGCTTCTTTTATAACAGTGGCTAAACTCCAAGAAATACAATAAAGCCAAAGATTGTAAGCAGCAAGGGAGGACAATTATTAAACTGACTAATTGGGATTTTGTTTATATTTCTCCATTCATTTTAATAATTGTTTTGATTTGAGTAACTTCAACCTCCTTAGACCATTGGCATTAGAAAACAAAAGGCCATGGGCTTGCGCTTCACAAAGAGCCCATGAATTTCACAATATTTCATTTCTTAAAAAAAAAATGTGAGCTTAATTTCTATAATGAGAGAGTGGGTGTGATGTGAAAATGTAGCGTTTTATTAATGTTAACAGATAACTGATCTTTAGAATTACAGTCTCAATTATTTTGTAAATTCCCCTTTACTTTGGTGTTAATACATGGTTTCATATCCTATTAAATTAACTTTTAAGAAATCTGGAGTGCTTAATACCTAATGAGTATACTGTAAATTTATTTACTTCATCAATACTGATGATACTCAAACTTTAAAAATGTATGCTGGGGGCTAGGATACAGCTCAGTTGGTAGACCGCTTGTCTCGCATGCATAAGGCCCTGGGTTCAATCCCCAGCACTGGCCTGGCAGAATACCAGGAAGGACTATATATTGCTTAAAGGTGGACTACCTCACGGTTCAACTTTAAGAAGTTGAAGAGGGGTGTGTGTGTGTGTGTGTGTGTGTGTGTGTGTGTGTGTGTGTGTGTGTGTGACTTAAGTAGGACTCTCACAATCGTGACAGAAGAGGCCTATGTTTAATCTGAATTAAAGCAGCTTAACAACGACAAAAGGATTACAAAGAAATACAAATGTAATCAATTTCTTTGAGACATGACTTACACTTCAGTTTTCTCTGGTTATTGATATAAAGAAGTTGTCATAATTGAGAAACACACTTTGCCCTCAGTTTTAAACTTTGCTCAAATGGAATTAAACAAATTGCTTTCTTACATATATTTGCCAAAGGAAATGAAAGGAAAGGAGTTAATATTGACTGAAAGCATTTGTGCCAAGAACTGGGCTAGCTGCTTTGTGTAACTTGATATGCGTTTTCATTTAATTCTCAAGGTAATCAGAGGAAATAGGTATTGGTGTTTTAAGACAAAGAAATTAACTTTCAGAAATTCACAGGTCTTATAAAAGGTAGAATGAATATTTAAACTCAATCTGGGTAACTAAATCCTAAACTCTTTAGTATCCTCAGCAGTGAATAATAAATAAAATACGAGCTCAAATTATTTATTTAAGATCTCATGAACTGTACATAAAATTGAAAATTCCAGCTGGAGAATATTTCATAAAAATCTACATATGTGCTTTGCTAAATCTGTAATACTCGTCCAGAAGAAAAGCTACGTATGAATACAGTGAGCCTAATAAACCCAAATATTCTCATTTAAAGATTTATGGAAAAAATTTTTTTAGCTTTAAAAGTTACAGGTGTGGTTTAAACCAATAAGCACTTTTATGAAGGAAAAAAATCTTTTAATATCTTAAAATAGAAAAGTGGATTTTTTTGGTATGTGTGAAAAGGTCCTAACCTTTGCACACATCAAAACAATGGTGACATAATATGATATTAGTTATCATAACAAATGGTCAGGTGCAAAACTGTACCTAAAAACAAACTCATGTGTGCTCCCCTTCAACGATTTAACAGTTATTATCACACTATAGCAAATAATAAGCAATAAATAACATCTTTGTTAATGTTAATATCTCCTCTTACACATTTACCTAACAAAAGACAATATAGCAAAGAACATGACCTTCTTAAGTGAAAGTGGAAGAATAGCCATTAGTAAAGTTTATTAGTACTTACTAGAGAGAAAATGCTGAGAGGATGGTCCAAAATCTCTGTGGGCCTCCTGTAGCTGTTTAAGGTGATCGTCCACAGAAACCTGCACACATGCACATACACATACCAGATGAAATAACTTGATTTCAAGATGCTGTCTTCAATAATATTCTTGATTTAAGTATTACAGTAAATGATGCTATTATCCAAGACATTACTGAATATATAGATTCCTTCTCTACCTCTGGTATGAAAATAATAGTATAGAAATCAACTTCCAGTATCAAGTAACAGTTACTAATGCCAGGTACTTTTTAAAGCAATTTTTATGAATAAACACTTTTGATTCTCACAAAAACCATATTAGGTAAGTGTTATTTTGTTACCATTTTACAGATAAGGAAACTGAGACCCAAAGAGGTATTCAAGAACTTAAAAATAGCAAGTGGCAGTGCTAATGTTCATACCCTGGTCATCTGGTGACAGAGTCCATGCCCTGTTAGGCTGCACCTTTGTGGGGCCGTATGTGGCTTCTAAAGGCACCTTCAGCCAAGGTGTGGTCATGGGCTCAGTGACTACTCATCTCTCGTTTATAAGAAGGATGGTAAAAAGTGATATGGAGAGCAAGTAAAAAAGAAGCCTAGAGTACTCCAACAGGAAAAAAAAGAGATGGATAGATATGTAGACAGATGATAAGAGATGAATAACTGAGTGAAATTAAAGACAGAAAAGAGACACAAAACATAAGGACAACTAAGTGTGGAATGTCTTCTGATTTTCTGACAAGTTTGCATCTGATCATTTCTACCTGGGAATAAGATACCAGTAGACTGATGTCCTCTATGCTTGCACAGAGTCTGCAGTTAGTTCTCCACATTATAAGAATGCAAAGTTGTTACACTGAGAAATTAAATGTAAATCAATAACAATTGTACACAGTCTACTGATATTTCTATTTCCCTTTCCCTGGTCTTTGTCTATGCAGTGTTAGTCAGCTGATCCATTTTGACTGACAATATTATTTTCAGCTGCCTTTAAGTGACGTGAGTGTGTGTGTGTGTGTGTCTCTCTCTCTCTCTCTCTCTCTCTCTCTCTTTCACTGGGCAGTTCTGGTTTCTCCTGGTTAGCTAAATTGCATTAGAATATACTGTATTCATTAAGATAAAAAAAATTCAAAAGACATACTTTAGGAATAAAGATGCTGTTTCTGAAATATAACAACTCAGTCTGCTAGCATACATTTTTCTCTTATCCAACCTGCAACTAACACCCAAGCTCTAGCCGTTACCAGGATCCCAGGTAAGAGATGGCAGAATACAAGCTCTTTTTCAAATATAACACACTCCCTTAAAAGAAACAGAAGGAGGAGTGAATCAAGATGGGCCACAGGACTCTTCACATGAAGATAATGAATTACAGAGATAGAGCAGAAGAAAAATGAAAAAAGGTCAAACATTTCTGTGAGCTCATGAGTTTAATTGATTTTTGTTTTACTAATCCCAGATTAACACTTTTTGCAAAGTTAGAATAGACTGTCGAATAGTGCACACTCATTTCTTACCTCTTCAATTACAGTAAGAAAATATAAACCACTGGGTATTTTGATATTAGAATTAACAGAAGAAACCTCTTATACCTTTCGAATAAAATGCTTTTATGTGCTACATTTAAATTGCATGTCCATATTATTAGATATCACCATTTTAGGCCCACACTATAGAGAAAGATTAGTAAGAATACTTTTTCAAATCTTCTACTCATATTAACCTGCTAATTTTCAGAGAGGAAATATGATTATTATGACTTCTGAGGACTAGCCATGGAATGCAACACAGTGCACCAAGACTGAGCCATAAATTCTTAATTGGCATGTAGAGTTGTATCGCGGTTTGCCAATGGTGATAACTAGGGACACTTCATAAGAGGTGTCTGTGGTGTGGCTCTATTAAATCTGGAATGAGCAAATAAGGTCTAGAGTCATTAAACAAATGCAGCTCAGATCAAAGAGCTAAAGTTTTTAAATGTACTATCTGGAAAAACTAATGCATGGTACCTAAACAGCAACTAGTCAAAAGAAAAAGAATGAAAACTTTCTTAATTTTTCAAAAGAAAAATCATACAAAATTAAAGTAAGATAAATGACTCTTTATGAACCATTCTGGGGCAAATATTTCTGTGAGCTTCTATAGATTCCAGTAACTGTGATGTATTCGATCCCATGCAATTTTCTACAAATACCACATGGAAAGTACATAAAATTATATTAAAATTTATATTCATAAATAAACAAGGCCCTTAGGTTCAAGATACCAAAAGACAAATTCTTGATGTTATCACTCGCCCAATTCATTATCGAATACAATCAAGAGAGGATATAACAATATGTATTGTTATACGAGGCAGGGTTTAAAGAGAACTCAGGTTACAAGCTGCTTCATGAAGAGGATAAGCTGATACCTGTAAAAGTTTCCATCGCATATTAAGGTCATCCAGCTGGCGGGACATCTTTAGAGATGGATGCAGGTCAAGTGGAGACAGCTGACTGGACAAATCGTTCACTGCTTTAACTTTTAAGTTGATGGGTGCAATTTCTTCTCTAAATGCCTGGAAGAAAGAGACAAAAAAAAAAAAAAATATATATATATATATACAGACACACACATCATTGGAAAAGACTTTAACAAAAGCTAGCGTTTCCAACTGTCTATCAAAGGCAATGGCAAGGCCAGATCAGGGGCTGTCAACTGGAGTTGCCCACTAAGTAACAGCTGACTTATTCGGGTCTTCAGTAACTCCATGACCTGTCAGAGTCACCCTTTAAATATGTGTGCAAAAAGAAAAAGTATAATGCAACCTCAAGTAGATGATTATGAATTTGCTTCATAGTCCTTATTATATGGAAAATGTTTGCCATTATTGTCTATGTTACCAATTTCTGGTCTTGATTGTCTCTTTAATTTTCTTTCATATTTTCCCTCTTTTTTTCTATTTTAATACGGTCACAATGTTTTCTTCTCTGATGCAATAAGTTGCTTTGAACGTGCTTCCATTTACAATTAAGTTAGAAGGTGGCCAGTGAAAACAACTTTCCTGATCAAAGCCCATGTCTGCTCCACACTGCAGAGGTAGGCTCTAACCCTTTCACAGTCATGGAGAGTCACTGTCTGTGATTAGGGCTGGGCAGGAGGAGCAGAGCATATAGGAAAAGAGGCAAATGAGTCCTAGAATTGACAGTGGCTCTCTGAGCACAGCACAAAGAGCTAGTAGGTATGGGTGTCAGAGGTGTATGCGAACAGGGGAAGAAAAAGATCAAGTATTTTGGAGCAATGACTATCTTTGAGAACAAATAGAATATTGAGAACACTTTTCTCCATTCTCCACATAATCCCACATGCTTCTATGTTTAAATTCCCTTTTCCCAACCAGTTGCTAGGTCCTGTGGATCCTTTTAAAAACTTACCTTGGGTCCCCTACCCCTCAGGAAAATTCCCTGAGTCTCCCGCTCTGCAGCCTTACCTAAAGACCCCTTTCCTGGGTTCTTGGGACATTCTCCCTGGTCTCTCAAATGGAGTCAGGACTTTCAGCAAACCCACAAATTGGGGTTTAGGGTGGGCCATTTTGATTGGTCAGGGTCATATGGAACCAAGTGTTCAATATTTTAAACATCACCTCTTATCACTTAGAATTTGGTATTATGAGCATCCATATTCTTGCTGTCTCCAACAAAGAAAGGGAAGCTGGTCTGGAACAGCATTCAAACCAAGGCTTGTAATGCAGATGGTCAGAATTCATTTCTATTGACAAAGGCCTTCAAAAATAATATGTGAGGTGAGATTAAGCCAGTATAGAAAGGTAAAAAATATACTCAGACCCTCCAGTGTTGCTTCCTGAAAGTAGGAGATAAACCCTCATGGAAAATGCTGAGCAGGAAGAAAGCAACTTTTATCATCATTGATGAAGATTCAGATCAACAAAATTCTGTACAGCAAACTTTGTTAAAGTGATTCATCTTTTCTTGGTTTCCCCACCTAATTTAATCAATTTTCCACAATTGCTCATTTTGTTCAACCTAAGATAAAATTATTTAGGTTTTGCCAGTTCTGTGGGTCTTAAGAGACCCAAGAAAAATGGCTAGAACACCGCAGACACCAACATATCAAAAGCAGGGAGAAGAAAGGAAGTCCAAAGAGACACGTGAATTACTGCAGTACTGAAAGAGAAGGAGTGTAGATTTGTGGCAGTTTTTGTCCATTCCTGCAGATGCTGGTCTTCCACAGATGACAGAGCATGCACACAAGAGTCAGAGGCACAGAATCCAGTTAAAGTAGGAAAGCAGTCATATTGTAGGAGAGGCCTTCAGATCCATAAAGGATTTAAAATTATAACTGAAGGTGGGACAGAGGGAAGTGTGGGTGAGGGTAGGGAAAGGCAATTTGGAGTTCTCTTAAAACTCTGTTTAAGAAAAATTGCAGAACTCACCTCCTACTGGGTTTCTCCAGTCAGGATTTTAACTTTATATATTAGTATTCTCTCCAAAGATACCTTGGAAGATTTGGAATTGGAGTCAGCTTTTAAAATCAATGCTCTTATTTTGAGGTATTAAAGATTACAAATGAATATCTAGAAAGTAGTCTGAGAGTTATATAACTTTAAATAATAACTAGTTTTACTTTAAGAGATAATAAAGGTTTTTTTTTAATTAGATTATAATTGTAAGGCAGGTTTTTAAAATCTTAAAGAACAATAAAGAGTTTAAATTTTTTCCTCTCTAATAATGTTTTTTCTATAGCAAGCTGGAGAGGAGAACATGAAAAGAACTTTGACAAACAAGGTCTTTTGGATTTTGTTTTATGACCAGGAGAACCCTTTCTATCAAGAAAGTTTATCTTTTGCTTTTTAAGAGCTTCCATATTAAGGGGCTTGAAATAAAACAAGTTTTCAATGGTTTCAGAAATGCCGTGTGTTCTAGGATAAAGAACCAATTTATCATGTTTTGACGGCGCTTTCCTTTAAGAGAATAAGAGTCTATGGGGCCCCCTTGCTATAAAAACAGAAACATCTGCTAGTATCAAAGGTGCTAACTGCAGCCTGTTGGCAGGTGTGAATCTCAAGGTTTCCTGCCAGAAGGTATATATTCTGCAAATAAGAATGATTAAGGATAATTTGAGAGAGTTGAAATTATTGGATTACCCCCAAAGTTTTTGGTTTCCAGTTGCTTTGACATATTTTATAATACTTAGCAATAATCAGTACTTATTTTTAGCTGCCTGTAGCTAAGTATTTGGGATACACTTTAGGCACCTGTAAAATATCTGAGACATTGAATTTATCTTATTTGGCTTAATGAGACTTGAGTTTCTTATTTTCTTTTCTCCTAATAAGATGTCAAAATATTTTAACCTACAGTTTATTCCTTTCATTAAAATATTAATTATATTTTCTCTAGCTTTTCACGTAAGCAGAGTTTTGAACAACAGGATTTGGATGTAGAGGTGGGTAATTCCTTTAATCAAATAAGATTAATAACTCCCAACTTTTGGGACTTTAATAATTCCAGATACAAATTTTATTTTTCATCCAATACTATCATTGTCTTATACAAGGAAACTTTCAAATTCAAATGGGTAAATTCCTGCTCTAAAATATTGCAGCAGAATATACTTCTTAGCAAATCACTGACTTAAGGATTTCCAATGTCTAAACCATCTACAACAATAAATAAAGTGTGCAATTTCCAGAAAAACTATGTGAATGGCTGTGTTTTCAGTACATGCTTTTAAATTCATATTCATTTGCAGAAATGGTTTTAGGATACTAAGGTTGTAGGAAGAGGCCTATTTAATTCAGGGTAGATGGACACAATATAACTACATTGAAAAGTAGCAAACACCAATTCTCTTTTAGTAATAACTATTTTTTTAAGTCTAAAATTTAGTATGTAACTTTTATAAGTTTAAATTCAAATACTTTTTCAAAAGTTATGTTTAACTGCATTAGTATGAAAGAGGTCTTTGAAATCAAAGAGTAGAACAACAGGAATAAAAAAAAAAACAACATGAGCACTACCAGCTCATACTTATGTTCAGCTTGAGCGATTATCTTCAGCTTGTTATCTGTAAAATAGGCATAATATTAACAGCTGTCTCTTTGGGTTGGTGTAAGGATTAAGAGAGAACCCCATGTAAATTAGCTGAGAACAATTCTTGGCACATGGTAAGCCTTGATAAATGCTAGCTATTGTTAGTGCTATGTCTACAGAGACATGTATTTACTTATGTAATTTGCCTAAGTACTCATTTAATTTTGCAGGTCTTCTTTCTTTCTCCTACTCAGCCACATGCATACAAAGGAAGAATGCCTTCCAATATCTATGCACAAGACGTGTACTTTTTTGCAATAAAAACTCCATGAGTGCCGGACGTTGTTAGATGAACACTTAAGTTTTCCTTGTCTTATCTTTTGATTCGATTCATGACTACTTAATATACAATTTAATATATTACTACAAAACCTACCACACTCTAAATCTGTTATTTGTGTCTTTTCTAAACCTCACTATGTTTTTCTCTGGAGATTTTCTAGAATATGAGAACCAAAGAAATTCTAGATCATGGGCCTAACATCTCAACTGGGCAGTTCCTGACAATGAGTGGAATTAGAGCTAAACTCATCTTTCATTAATATACTTAGACAAGAAGAAAATTTATAGATGAGGATTCCCAGTAAAACTGTGTTTTTTGACTAAACCTCTAAATCCAACTACCAGATCTCAAGAGATACGGAGTAGAGGAGCCTCTGGGGCACCATCTGGATACAGTCCTACAGAATCAGGCTGTGGGCAACACTACAAAACAAGTATTTGTTTTTCAACAAATAAATTGAAAGTGAAGGGAAAAAAAGGAAGAGAGGATAAATGTGAACATTAAAACAAACTTTAAAAATACTTTTTAAAAAATCAGGTAAATCTAATGTACACTGTTTTGGGGGTGTACAGTTGGTGAAAAATGCATTTTTTTTTTCAAAAGTAAATTATCACCAAGGTCACCTTTGAGGTTACTGAGGAAGGGGTTCAGACTACCAAGGACGTGGAAAACCTCTGTCACAACTCCACCTGCTGCCTTTAAAAATCCCTTATATCAGTTCATATAACCTGGCTCTCTCTATTTGTGTTATAGTTGATAACAAAACATTCCTTAAAAATTCTTCGACAAAGGTGGTGATGCTGACCATAGTTTTTTCGATGTGATCCTGCAGCGAGTCAATGAGCAAGTCACCCACGGGCTTCCAGCCACTGCGCACGGCCTCTGCCTCCTTCATGTCCACGTCCAGGTCATCCATGGCACCCTGCAGGTCTCTGAGTTTCTCCAATGCCTTGTCTACTTGCTTTTGCCAGTTGCTAGAGACAGCATTTAGACTTTCCCACTTCTCTTTGACTTCAGAAGACTGCTTGCGCATGGCTTTGGCAATCTTCTGGGCTCTCTCCTCAGGAGTTAGTTCTGTGATTGGAAAAGGAAAACCAAAAAACAGAAATGAACAGGAGTTGGGTTGTCTGATCGACTGTAGCCAGGTGCAAATTTCACCTTTCAATGGACTACTACCAGAGTATACGGGGACAAAGTCACAATGGTCAAGGTAAGAAAATATTTCTCCACATTTTCACCACCAATTCACCTAAACACACACTCAAAAGGAGAAGAAAATGGTTGCTTAGATTAATAAATGACCTAGAGTTTTCAGTGACTTCTGAATTTTAACAAAGCTGTAAACCCTGAAATGTAACACAATAACTCAGGAAAGAAAACAATTTTTCTTTTCTATAAATTTAGTTATGTAAAATCCAAAGATAGTCTTTCATTTCATTATTCTCAAGAGATACTGGAAGTATAATTAGCAGAGAATGGCTGTAAGTTATGAAGAAAAACTCTCAGAAAATAAGATCAATTTGTTGTGTTTCTAAAATGAATTAACAAAAGACAAATCACATGTCTGAGACACTTCATCATCCCTAAGTCTGTTTGGCAGTTCATTTTTAATAAAGGGCATTTGCTTTAGCCCAGAAGTGTGGAATACCCACAAACATTTCAATAGGAAGACAGCAAGATCACAAGGATCATCCTAAATATGTAATAGAGCAAGACAGTTTCCAGAGTGTCAAAAATAAATTGACATAATGCAAGGTCATGCCACAGGACAGGAGTAGGAAGAGTACAAATCTAAAAGAGAAGCAAAAGATACAGAGAGAAATCAAAGTCAAGTTCAAAGTCGGAAGTCAGAAACAGAGGTGGGGAACTAGCAAGACAAGGGCAGAAGACTGTCTGCACTCACAAGGGTCACTCTCATCGAAGCTGGAAAGGTCTCCAGCACAGTTAAACACTCCTGACGCCTCAGTATCTTCCCCAGAGGACATCCTCCTTCCTGACTATCTGGATTGATGATTAATTGAAGACAGAAGGGCATACAGATATGCAATCTATGATAAGGTTATATCCTGTTAAACCCCATTCTAAACTGAAAACATCAGAAATCAAAAAGACACTTAATACACCTAACCTACCAAAAAGCATATCTCATCATAGGCTACATTAAATGTGCTCAGAACACTCACATTCGCCTGTGGTTGGGCAAAATCATCGAACACAAAGCCTTTTATAAAAAGGTGTTGAACAGCTCGTGTAATTTGTTGAGTACTGTACTAAAAATGAGAACTAGATCATTGTATGGGTGCAATTTCCCACTAGCAGAAATAAAAAAAAAAAAATCTTAAATTGAATCATCATTAGATCAGAGACCACCTCTATCTTTTTTATAAGATCCCATCTTTTAGCATCAGTTCCATCAGCAATTCCTGCTTCACCTCAATATGTTCTATAAAACGAACTGAAGTTCATCCAACTTCACAGTAAGATGAACTTCATCATAAGGTGAACTGAAGCAAGCACTCCTGAACTGCAATTTTCATCCTCAACGTACATTTGGCTACTTATTTAAAAGTCAAGTTAGAGGAGATGGACCAATGTCTTTGTCTACCTAAATTTCCAGAACATTCTAAGACATCCAGATTTTGACTTAAGATTATCTTAACTATAATAACTCTGTGGGTACCAAATGGACTAAGGAGCGTGTACTAACCACAGAATTGGAGTGTGCTGCTTAAGTACTGTGAAGCCACAGACAGATGTGAAAAATCCCCTGGCAACTGAGTTGAGGAAAAGAAGAGTGAGTATCGCTATTGGTTGGTGGACAGGTTCAAGTACAAGATAAGCAAAGAAATTACGAAATTAGAGAAACAACATCAACCAACTGTTGTTTGAGGAAGCCAAGAAGCCTGGAGAAAAGTCCTGACATGGGCAACAGGTCAGAATCCCAAGGGTCTCCAAAAATTTTTTTTTCTGAGCAAAGACATGTCATTAGAAAGGCAATCCTTAGTTAAATCCATACACCTTCAAGACACCTCTAAAATGCTGACTGTAGAATATTTATATTAGAGACATTTATAAAAATATAAAATGCTACATGCAAGTTGGAAAGTGATTCCTAGCATCCTCGTGAGGCAATACCTAATGGCAATACCTGTGCTTGTTAAAAAGTCACTTGGGCTGTTTCAAAAATAGATTTGAAGCACTTGTGCTTCACTGACTATTATAAAAAAAATACACTACCAATTTCAGAATAGACAGCTTAATTAGGGTGATTTTCCTTGGATAAAGTAAAAACTGTTTCTGAGTCAGTCATTAAATAACCCAGCACGAAGAGAGACACACGACTTCTTTGTCCTGTGACAAAACATCTTACACTGGTTGTGGCCTCTTTGTTTTCACTTAATGTAAAATCTCTTGATGGAGCAGTCCTTTTGTAGTATTTATTGTATAATTCCCACTCAAGCAGCTACTCAGAAGAAAAGCAAAGCTCCATGTTCAATTCACCATCTGTTTGCCAGGGAGGAAAAATACCAACTGATCAGTTTGAGTTTGAATAAAAGTGCATCCTACTACAACCGCAGACTCAGTTCAATGCACATTTTAAGCCAAGAATAGAGCAACGTACAAGAAACCCAAACTTTCCGGAATGTTTGTGAAAGACGTAGAAAGAAACAACATGTAAAAAATATCAAGTTAAGTCAACTTGGGAGGGAAAAAAAAATCTCCAAAAAGACAGACAAAAATGACATAAAGAGAAACAACTATGTTCTTTAAAAATGAAATTCAGTGCTGGCGATATAGCCCATCACATAGAGTGCCTGCCTCGCATGCTGGAGGCCCGGGTTCGAGTCCCCAGCACTGTGGGAAATATCGAAAATGAAATTCATTTGAAAAGATCAAAAGACAAACTTTCCCTCAAGTTTTTAAAATATTCTTTGGTAAATTCGAAGGCCTTCATGCAAGAGCGAAACTCCTCTCAATCAGTGCTTCTGAACTCTGGGGTCCTATTAGAAACCACACTGAGTGTTGGTTGGTTGGACAGTTATCCAGTTAGATATTAAAGGCTGACACCCAGGACCCTACCCAAAAAGATAGTGATTTAGCTGGTCCAGGGGAGTCCTGGCAAGGATAGATATCATCACTGCCCATGTGGTCCAAATCCACTGGGAGGGTGGGGTCTCCTGGAATAATTTGTTATCTCTGGTCCCTGCTGCTGACACTCGCAGGGCATTCCACTCCAGCGGGTTGTTGTGTCAACCCCATGCAGAGCACAGACACTAAATATTGGAGGGCAGAGAGCAAATGAAGCTCAGTGATAATCTAATTTGCATTTGAAAAGCAACAATATAGATAGAGGAAACAGCAGGATAAAACAAATGAATTTACTGACAATTCTGTGGCCAAAAGAACTTTTCCCATGTCACCTCCCTGCTCCCAAATGCACAGGCCCAAGCTGGAGGCATGGGTGTTTTTGCTCAGTCTCACTCTATTCTCCTCCCTCCGGGTCTTCTCAGTCAACTGGCCAACATTGGAGGGTGGAATTACATTTAATTTTTATTATTTATGCATTTAGATTTATTTGTAAATTATAAATGATAAATATCGTATTTGTTTTCTATTTGCATTTTATGATCTCAAGCAGCAATTTCTTTACTGTGTTCAAAGACATCTAAGGAGGAACCGGTAACTGCGCCAGGAAGAAGAAAGAACAACAGAGAGAGGATAAAGGAAGGTCAGCCTGAAGTTTTCTCTCCTGCACAATTACCTTTATTTCTTCAAATGTGCATATTAATTTCTGCCATGCTCTCTTTATACCATGAGGATAAACACTACAGTAAGTTTCGCTAAAAAAACAGGTCGAAAAACAAACGTGCACCAGGGATAGAGAAAAGCCTTGGAATGTCCCCCCTGATCCTTTGCTCCTTAGACAAGCTATGTGACCTGCTCAGCCCAGTTTTAGCAAGTGGAAGCCCTATCTTTTTCATATTAGGAAAACATTTTACTGCAAGAACCCATTTTACCTCTATAGTTAATCACAGGAGAAAGGCAAAGACTATGTATCTCAAAGAAATCTTAATAGAGCAAAAGAAAATCTCATGTGCTTGTGCAAAAAAAAAAAAAAAAAAAAAATTAAATGTGCAAATGAAAGTGTTTCTCCCATGAAATAATGATAGAAAGACATTAGAATCTCCCCAGCTTTTAATAAAGATTTCCCTCAATCCTGACAAGTATAACCTCTGCTTTGACCTTTTCGTCTTAGTTTCTAAAACCTTACATCATTGATGTTTTCTTTCTTCCATCTTGGTGTAACAGCACCCAGGCTACAGAACAGTATTTGCTCAATATATAGTTACTGTATTCAGTTGAATTGAACAGAATTTTTAGCTTTAGTTTTTATTGAGAATATTCAACTTGATAAAAACTTTTCACTTAATTTTTCTTCCTTCTTCTCACATCCATGGAAAGCATTGATAAAGTTTCTTATTGTAAAAGAGAAGAAAAAGCTTTATCAAGTAATTTCAGGTATGGTAACTCCAAATATCTTCTTTGCATTATTTGCTCTTTTTCATGTTATCTATAATCTTACTGTTGTATTTCACCAAAAGATGAAAATAGTCATAAGACAAAAAAAAATTACAAGTAGCATTTTCACTGCTGGGTAAGTTGGTGCAAGGTAAGATTGACGACAGTTCCAATACTAACTTGTTACCTAACCCCACATATATTTCTTACCTTTTTAAACCTCAGCTTATCTATAAAGCTCCTAGCACATACCTGTCACACAGCAGGCCCTCAATGAAGGTCCCTTTCCTTAACTTCCTTTTATTATTTTACAACTAGGTCTGGGAAATCTAGACATCTCTAGAGACTTTCACGTAAGCAAACCAGACTGATTAGCCTACAAGAATTCAAAGGAAAAACTTGGAGTCTCTCTCTCTCTCTCTCTCTCTCTCCCTCCCTCCCTCCCCACTTCCCACCCCCCACTACCCCACTACTTCATAACCAAAAGGTGTTTCTAATTAAAATAACAGGAAATGCATTCTTCCCAAATTTCCTGATTAAATAATTAAGATCAACTTAATCTCTGCAATTTTCCATCAGTGTTTAAAAGAACTCTGCCCGTTTCCCAGTCTGTATGAAGATGGGGACAACTCATCATGAGCCAGAATACAAGTGCATATCATCAAGTGCTACCAGCTGATTAGAGCTTCTAATTTGTTCATCTAATAAGGTATAAGAATGACAATAACAAGAGGCTACTCAGAGTGGATCAGTCTGCTAATATGAAGCCAAAATCTTTCACCAAGGATAAGACAAAGACAATATGGATCCCACCTCTGAAGTCAAAGGACTTGTCAAATTCTTAAAAAGAACAAAAGTGAATACAGATATGTTTAGGGAAAATCAAGAGCTACAAATTAAAGAGACTTAGAGAATACCTTTCACAAATATCAAAAAGCAGGGGACTAAGGGTATTATGGGGTGGAGAGGGGAAGAGGAAATAGGAACACAGACCACAATGGGGAGAGAGATAAATGGCCCTGCTCACCAGAAAGTCAATGGAGGCAGAACCAGTCTAAATATTTTAAGCAGGCCAAAGTAAATAAAGCCAGTGTTGAGCTGAAGAAGGAGCAGAGGCAGATCCTTAAGGAGAAAAACCTCCAAGGAAAGAGCAGGAATAGCAACAGACTCTGGACCAGCCAAGCAACTCAAGGTCCGACTTGCAATTTTCTATAGCTGAACATTCCCTAACTAACTTTCTACACAGTAATGACAGCTTTGAAAATTATTGAAGTTAGTGTGCTGGGCAGGGTCAGGCAGGTGGCACTGGTGGGAGAGAAGAGAAACTGGGAATGTACATTTCTGGAGGACAAGGAATCTGTCTTCATTCCTACTGTATTCCCAATGCCTAGATCACCACCCTGCAGGTGAGCACTCAGGAAGCATTTGTTCAATGAATGAATAGATTTTTGTACATCTTTGACTTAACAAAAGAAAAAAGGAGGTGGAGAAGGAGGAGAAAAAAGAAGTTAAGAACCAGTTTTAGATTAAAAGTCTCCCATTTCTTGCCACATGACTATACAGCTGTCACCAGGCTCCTTCCCAGCTAAACACAGAGGCTAATGATTGACCAAGCCACAAAAGTCAGGAGCTTTCTGCCCAAGCTTGGCTATTCTTACCAAAGAAATCTAAATACGCCTATGTTCATGAACTCACAAAACACGCAAGGGGAGTTTAATTGAAGAAGAGAATTTATGTCTCTGCTAGGATTACTCTTTCTTAAAAAATAGTAGAAACCTCTAATTCATTCTTGGAAGATTATTGCTCTCTACTAAGAAGTGTCAATAACAATAAAAAAGCAAAATTTAAAAAAAAATAGCCAAAAGAAATGATAACAAAACATGTACACCACTACCTTGGAAAGTATTCTCCCATTCATGTTTAAATCAAAAAGTAACACCCCAGATGCTTATCATAAAGTTCATACATATAAATGGCTACCATCTTTTTCGTGAGGCAAATGTGATTTATGGGTGGTGGTAACTTTGATTGGAGAAAATAACAGATGGTAAACAATCAATCTAGAATGCTGTATCTATCAAAACTAACCTTTGTTATCAACATCAAGAATGTTGATTTGCTTATTTAAGTGGGATTCCATTACTATGGTATGCACAGTCATGAAAAATGGTTTTTGAAATTTTTGCCCAATGGATGGGTTTACTTAGCTGACTCATTGACACATTATATTTTAGAACAGTTCAAGACTAGATTTATTACATCCATATAGATATTATAAAACTTTAATTTGGTAACGATTATTACTCTGTACTTAAGGACACTGGAAAAGAAAATAATGTATTTTTCTGTGCTTTTTCATGCATTACAACGTTACTAATCTTGGACTTGAGAAGCTAATTAAATTATTGCTGTGGTCTGGAGGCCTAAAAGCAATTACTCGTACTCCCAAGTTTTCATATGAAAATTAAAAAGACAAAGTTTAATATTGCCTGAACACCTTCTTCCTGGGTGATAGGCAGTCAGTGAGTCTACTTAGCAGCACGGTGATTCAATAAAGGAAAAGCAACAAAGAAAGGAAAAGCAGAGAGCTACATGTGTATTTCATTACTGTGTGAATCTCTGAAAGTAAGAGACTATAGAAAATAAAATCATACACCTCCTGAAAATCTAGATATTAAACACTGATGATCACTGAGGTAGCCAAGATGGTGCAAATGTGGTCAAGAGCACCACGTGTAGTGACAGAAGCCTTGGTTCAGATTTCAGTCCAGTCACGTGGGTGACACCGTGATTCTGGTCCTTTCAAACTGTCTGTGTCAAATGGGTGGTGACAGTGCTCATATCTGAGCAGCTATGAGAATTAAAGGGAACCAGGCACGTGGGTGCTCGGCTAGCACCTGCCCATTGGCAGTACTGATAAATGTTGGCTTGTTGGGAACGTCTTTTTGGACTAAAGTTTCTCCCTTCCTCTTTCTGGTATAGGAATTGATTTTCCTTCCATTTAGCATTATTTACAAAGGAAGTTTGTCAATCCTAGAAGACCCTGGGTCCTGTTGCTCAAATTAAATTAGTCAAACCCTCTCCAAGAAGGTTCTGGATCTATGGAATGGTTATTTTCCCATCCCAGGCAGGCTGTGGAATAAAATCAGAGAAAAGCCAAGAAGATGAAAACTTGTGGGCGGGGGCAGCAGAAGACAAGGAGGAAAGGCTTCTGGGTGGTGTCCCAGCCCAAGGCAGGCAGAGCCCCATGCTTTTATGGATTGGTAACGGGGCCAGTGCAGCCCCCTGCATGCCTGTGTGGGTGGGAGATTTGCCTGTCAGAAGCAAGGGGTCTGCCAGTAACAACAAATGGACTTCTAATCGACAAAGCTGCTACTGGGAAAACAAATCAAAACAGACCAAAAAAAAAAAAAAGCCTTTGGAAACACACCTGTTAGCTTGACTAGCCTAATTACGTCTGTTAGGTGAGGTACAATTTGACCTCATTTTATTAGATATAAGGAAATGATGGTGTAATCTTAAGTTACACTGAGAATTGCTATAAAAGTAACTTTTATTAAACTATAATTTCACATCTTCACTCATTTCATGATCATGGAATTTTATTGGCATGAGTTTACTAATACTGGCATAGATTACACTGACATAGTAGAAAAGTGTTATTTATTACTTCTTTCTTTAAAAGTATATGAGATTTCACATAGGAGAGAAATACTGCTAGTACCTGGCTTTCTAAAATATTATAAAATATTTAATAAGTAAAAGAAAACGGTTTACCCCAAATTAAAATATTATATATTGTGCTTGCTTCAGCAATACATATACTAAAAACTGTAACAATACAGAGATTAGCATGGCCCCTGTGCAAGAATGACAAGCAAATTCGTGAAGTGTTACATATTTAAAAAAAAAAAAAAAAATATATATATATATATATTAAATACTGTTAACACACATAGCCAGTCATCAAATTCATGAAGCATTACGTATTTAAAGTATATCTATATTAAATACTGCTAATAAACATAGCCAGCTATCAAAGAATCAAAGATGAAAACATTAATCAATATGTACTTTTTAACTTGAAAAGATAATTATTAACCATTAATTGCAGATATACACAGCCATTAAAAGCTGTATATGCATATACACAAATATACAACTCTACATAACACAACTATACATGCACAAAAATCAAAGGTATTCGCAGTATTTCTCTCTAAATTAAGAGTTTTTTTTTCCTATGACCATTAATGAAATATTCTTTAAATGAAGCAAAAATGACTGTGCCAGGCTGAAAGAGAAGCGATGGTTAGACAGCCTGAATGAAATAATATCAGTGCCTAGATTGGAATAATGTTTAAAGTAGATTCATGGGAATATTAACAAACAAAATAATGCAGTCTTTTATTTTTTAATCTTAAAAGCAGAAGGTAAGAGTTTTTCTTATGCATATTTATAATGAATGATATGGTTTTCTAAGCACTTTTAGAAGCAAAATATGTAGTGAAATGGCTAGCAGCTTTATTTAGATATGATACCATAAGCTCAAATCAGAACATCGGTGATTGAGGACGAGGTGCTCATGGGTGCGCATGCTTGACGTGGTGCTCGTGTGTGCGCATGCTTGGTCCGGTGCTCTTGTGTGCAGGTCTGGCCCGGTGCTCATGCGTGCACATGCCTGGCCCGGTGCTCATGTGTGCAGATCTGGCCCCGTGCTCATGCGTGTGCATGCCTGACCCTGTGCTCGTGTGTGCAGGTCTGGCCCGGTGCTCGTGTGTGCGTAGGCCTGCCTGTCTACAACTATGTGTGGCACTGAGAGAGGTTAGAGACAGAAGGCTCCAACTCCCCAGTGTACGTGTGATTTTCAACATGAACTTCAGGTAACAAACAGGAGAAGGCACATGTACTCCCTGACCACCTCCAGAGGTTAGGGGGTTGGGGTGGTTCCTGGCCACCTGTGGCTGTGAGTCCCACAATGTCTTGCACAGATTCATTATGTAACTCTGTGGTTTCTATGGTCATTCAGATCCGAGACTGAGAACAGCAAGGGGAGGTTGGCAGCACAAGGGAGAAACCAAGAAATATTTGTGCAAGGTCAAGAGACTCCAGACTCTGAGAGTCACGCAGGAGCAAGGAGGTCAGTAGCCAGATGGCTCATCAATGAACAAAGATAGAGGAGACGAAATTAAAGCGATGAGCCAAAAACCCGTCAAAAACCCGAGGGTTGGGAAAGGTCACTGACATGGAAGCTTAGTCTCTGTTCCAGCATCTACCCTTCATTAGCTCGATGACCTTGCCCAGCACCAAAGTATTTTCTCGGCCTTTGTGTTCCTATTTTTTTAAAAATCATCTGTCTAACTCATTGAGATATTTCAGGCAATGATAATGAAAGTGGTTTGAAAAGTAGAAAGAACAATACACACGATGAGAGATTTATTGTTCCATTGTCTACCTTTTTAATACAAACTGAGTGATTATAATCAAACAGAAATAATTCAACTATATTAAAAGGAAAAATTATATATCGATATAATACTGATTTAACAAAATCGAGTATTTCCATGTTGCTCAAACAAAATAAGGGGATTACTGGCAAAGTTGTGAACTTGGTAAAATTTGTATTACTATTCAGATAATTTTAGTTCAGTTAAAAATCATATTTACTTCATATTCAGTTCCAAACAGAACAAGTTATTCAGATAGCTGAGCTTTTTCAGATGACTACATTAGTCCTATTTTTTTATGGTTATAATTTTGGAAAGAAATGTATTAAAATATAGTATAAATTCCCATGCCGTTTTTAAAACTGATTTATATTCTGGTTTCAAAAACAAACAAATACACCAAAATTCATAGCTACAGTTATTCTTTTCTGGTAAAGAGCTCCAAACATGACTCTGATTTGTTTCATTTTAGAATTCTCATAGATCCTCGGCACAGTTTTTTTCCTCATTGCTATCAGACAGCCAGGGTCACTTCCCACTGCCAACCTTTTCTCCGCTTTGTCACTTCTGTTTTGTAGCGTTCATAATTCACTGGACATCAAGTTCAACTGGTTACAGCAGTCTCAAGTGTAAGCTCACAGCTGAGAGAGCCCTTGAGTGGCTGCCTAAGAGCCAGAGAAGAGTCTGCGCTGTACTTTCCATCCCTATCTATCTTGGCAGCTCACATCACCTCTCACACAAAAATTCCCAATAAATGGGAGCAGCCACTAAGGAATAGGGAAGGGCTGAGCTTCAGGCACAGGTTTGATAAGAGAGAGACAGAGAGAGATGACAAGATGCCAAGGAATTATGGATTAGTGTTGGAAAGAGAAAGTGCCCGGAAGACGGGCAGTCTGAGCTGGGGCAGGCAGGAGGCGTAGGTGCTGCACTGGCAAAGGAGGAAAGAGCTGCCAGTCAGGCAGGAGGCACCTACAGGCAGGAGATCAGGATGGACAGCAGGACAAAGAAGGGAAGACTGCTAGCGCAGAGCATCATGAGAAGTTTGGTGTCCAGTGGACACTGAGGGTGGAGCAGAGAAGGGCATGACAGGGGCCACAGGAAAGCAGAGGCCAAATCACAGTGCAGAGCAAGGAGCCTGCACCCCATTCCAAGGGAGTTTTAAACCACAGGAACAAATGCCAATTCTGTGTTTTAGGTACATCATTCTAGAGTCCACATCAACAAAGTGACCAATGAAGAAAGTATCGAAAGTCTCACAAAAGACACTAAGGGCCTGCTGTAGGATGGTAATGTGGGTAGTGATTTCTTAAAAATTAAAAAGTACATACCCTGATTTGATCAGTATGTACCATATACAAATTATCATCCCCTTGCCCTACAAATTGGTATAATTAAAATCATCATTTAAGACAAATAAAAATACTAGAACACTTTAAGATAATTGATAATAGAAAGAAAACACTGAGAGGCAGAAAAAGCATTGGAGAGGAAAATTATGAAGAGAAGTATTTTCTGGAATTAAAAGTAAAGAGATGGATCCATCTTGGTGCCCTAGGAGATGCTGCACACGACATATTAGAAAATGCTTATTAAACAGAACTAAGAAACCATAATACAATTTCTCCTGGTGCTAATGCCTCCAATATCGAGCCCTTCAGTGTCACGAAGGATAACTAATGTTCAAATGCTGTCTGTTCTGACAGCAGCGACACATGAGTCGTGGTAAACAACAAAAGTGTAAAAGCTATTATGGATAATTTTCTTTCATTTACTTCTAACAGCAGGTAAAATCAGTCAGCATAACAGAAATCATATCAAGAAAGGAAAGAGTATGGAAATTGCTAATCGTAAAACAAAACAAAGAAAAGCCCGTAAAGTTAGATCGACACAACTTTTTCTCTCGCCCCCACCCCCATGTGGTATTTGACCTGGGCTTAGAGATAACCTGAACATAGCAGCAAACTGAGAATTCAAAAGCAATAGCTTTGTAATCCTTAAACAACTGACCACCCAGGAGAACCTATGGCAAGGTGTAATTATAGTGAGGTGACAACCCTTCATGCTGCCTTACAACAGCTGGTTGTAAAAGCTCTTCCTCCCTTCTCTGCAAAGACCTGGGAAAGCAAGGAGAAAAGAAAGCAGATCCGGGAAGCCTTTTTAAAATAAATGAATGCAGACACAGGAATTTCTAGTTTAAAAAGACAATCCTGTACTAGCATTTTCTTTCTTGCAGAATGAAGTGGAAACATTCTACCAGACTCTCCAGGTCCTCTGCACTCTGAGCCACATGGTACACGTAAGTTCCTCATCCCCACCTCCTGACCAGGCACAGGCCTCTGACCAGTGGGCTGGGCTGCTCCTTCCCCCAACACACAGCTGCTCTGCTCCCTAAGGCTGCCTCTCTTAGGATCTGTCCTAGCATGGACATTGATCTCCCTGAGGCCTAATCACTTCCTGATAGACACTCATAAGACTTGCTTAGGAACCACCCTCTCTACTCTCTGACCCTCAGACTCTTTCTCTCTTGAGATGCACAACAAAGCACCTTATTGCTTGCTTTCTCACTACTTCCTGCTGGTTTTGGTCTCCTGAACCTTTCTCAGGAATATCTGTCTTATGCATTTTTTATCTATCCCAACAGTTCTCAGCTGACATGTCCATTCACTCAATAAGAATGCAAGAAGTATCTACTATGTGCCAGATGTACCAGGCAGTCTTCTAGACATTACAAAATGCAGTGTTTAACAACAACAACAACCAAACAAACAAAATCTGTGTCTACATGGAGTTTCCATTCTCCGGGTCTGGAAATGAGGACATAAGATAATATACACAGTAGGCAGGTGAAATACAGGCTATGTTGGCTACAAGCACTAGGGAGAGTAGGAGACCAGGGTGGCAATCATAAGGCGGGAGACTTGCAAGACCTTGTGTTTGGGTGAGGACCTGAAGGAGAAGGGGTGTGTACGCAGGCATCTGGAGGTGCTCGGAAGATTACAGATGAGACCACGGCTGGGCTGTCTGAGGAATGGTAAGATGACCAGGAAAGGAACAAGAGGAGGGGAGCAGGAGACCAGGGCAGGCAGGTAACAGCCAGCAGCAGTGAGCCTTCAGCCGCCCAAGGAGTCGGACTTTTCTTATGGAGGAGGAGCCCCCAGGGTTGCAGTAGAGCAGGGCATAGGGATGTGCACTTCCAGATGCTCAGGGCAGCCTTGGCACATCCCTCACAGGGTGCAAAGGCAGAGCAAGGAGATGAGCTGAAGGAACCTGCAGCCATCCAGGTGGGAGGGGTTCGGCTCAGATGGGGGAGTGGTGAAGAGGTAACAGAGATTCCAGTGTGTTCTGAGTGCAGCAACGATGGGATTTGCTAATGAATTGGATTTAGATGATTAAACAAACGAGCCAGAATGGCCCAAAGTATTCTGGCTCCAGCAACCCAAGGGTCAGAGCTGTATGGGGCAAGATGCAAAGATGGGGATGGGCAGAGTCAGGGTGGCGGGAGAGGGCGGGAATTTGTAGGTAGATAGAGGAAAGAAACTCCACAAACATCGATGGCTTATTTAGAACAGGCTGGTTTCCATTTCATGTTAAAAATCACTAATCTACCACCCAGCCCTGCTGCTCATCATATCAGATTATGCTTTATGGACTCAAAACTTGAGGAAGAACAAGTTCTGATGAGTTTAACCCTTCCCAAAATTCTCTATAGTTTGTGTTAATTTTCTTTGATTTTAAATTTGGTGATGGGGGGCATTACTAATCATTTAGCTCACAGAAATGATCCCTGTAGTAGACTGTATGTAGAGTCAAAATTTCAAAGCAATTTCTTTACAGCATTCACCTATAGAGATAGTCTCATATTCTTCATCAAACTTTTACCATGTGCCTAATATATGTAGGCACTGGATAGGACACAAAATTATTAAAGCTGGATTCTTCAACTCAGGGCAAGTAGGGGAATTTTAACATCTGAAAATAAATCAGTAAAAATGAAGGCAGCATATGCTGGGTATCAAACTGGACTGGGCTAGGACCTAAGCAGGTTGGCTCCCCTCAGTGGCCCTCAAGTCTCTCAGCTGGAAAGTGAGCAGATCTGGACAAGTTCATTTCTAAAGATCTTAATCCATCTGATAGTCTGTGTTCAGGATCTAAGCAATCTTTAAGATATTCTTTTGAAAAGAATAAAACAATGAAAAAAAGAAAATTTAGCATAAGGATGACAAGACAGTTCCAAGATCGCTGAATAGATAATTACCTTGAGTAGGGCACTATGAAGTGGTAAGGAAAAAAACAAGTTTGGGTAACTTAGGAAGGTCTTGATTGCAGAGATTTTCAAATACCATGCTAGAGTAAAAAAGTTTTTTTCAGTATGCAATGGAAAGTCGGTGAGGATGTTTAATCAGGAGAGGGAGATGAATGTGATTCTAAAAGATTTCACTCATCATCATGAATAGACCAAAGTGAAGGAGGGAGACCACAGAGGCGAATCTGGAATCAATAGTAGGGCGTGGGCCTGTTGTATGTATAATCTGTTGAGTGTGTTCATAATACATATATAATTGTTCAGTTACCCCTTCTGATTTACAAAGCATTGGTTCCAGCACACCCCACAGACACCAAAAAATAAAAAGATGGCTGCTCAAGTCCCTTATATACAATCACACTGCATTTGCATATACCCCTATAAATATCCTCCTGTATACTTTAAATCATCTCTAGATTACTCATCATACTTAATGCACATGCTTTATAAATAGCTGTCATACAGTATTGTTTAGGAAACAATGACAAGGAAGATGAGATATTTTTACAAAAATTTTCAACCCATAGTTAAATCCAAGGAAATGCAGAACCCAAGGAAATGGGGCAGGGTGGTAGGTAGGTAGGGGCACTTCCTCGGAAACAGTCATTCATCAAAGATAGAAATAACAATTATGAGTGATTTGTGGGGTGTGATGGAAGTTGGGAGATGCAATGACCTTGTTCCCCAGCAGGCTAAATAGAAAGGGCACTGATACCAGGAGCAGAAAATAAAAAGTAACGTTAGACGACACTAGGTGTACTCTGGGTGGGTGTGTGTTCCCATGCACACTGTACATGTACGTGTACACAAACAAAACTAGGGTCAGAGGGTCAAGAAAGTCAGCACTGTGATGGGAAATGATTTGGACTGAGAGGAGCTTTTGTAAGTAAGGCTCAGCAGGACGCGGCTGCCGGGCGGAGGGCTGAGCCCGTCCCACCTACAGTCAAGGGAAGCGTTTTCTAACTGTGCTTCCCTTGCAAGTCATAAAGGCTCGTGGTGTACATGTGGCACACAGCACGAGCCTCTCTCTCAGGTTTGCTTTTGCTATGTGGAGTGAACGATGGAAAGTATTTTGAAGGGTGTGTCTATTTTTAAAAATGCCTCAGAACGCTTTTATTGTTTAACAGTGAAAAACCAAGAGACATATGCTGGCCCCAAAATTTACTACAAATTTTCTCTTAAGTGAACTATATGACAGATTGCTGTTTGCCAATAAGGTAGTTCCTGTTTCAATTTTAAGTCAAAGTACCTATTGCTATAGGTTTTTATTTTTAAATTAAATGCTGCTGTTGGCTTAAAGAAAAAAGGGCATTTTACTATCTCATGTTGACAGAAGTTGTAAAAAAAAAAATCTTGCTTTAAATATTTTATGTTTACTATTGTATTTTTAATAATTTTCCTGTTTGCAATTATTCATCAACTTGAATCTGCATATCTGCTAAATACATACTTGATGAAGATAATATTTAGAAGAAAAGCTTTAACTCTTAGATCATGAATACACTGAGGGAAGTTTAGTTTTGTTCTCCTAACGTGTTTTTATGATGTATTAAAGGAACCAGTCTCACCTGTTTTTGACTGTAGGCTTCTTCTTGGTTCTTCAGGGGCCTCAATTGGCTGATCAGCCAGGAAAACACGAGCTTGGTCCACTGCATTCAGGACAGAATACTCTTTCTCCTTCAACTCACGTCTCAGTGCCTTTGCAAAAAGAAGCAAAAGTTGAATTTGTAACCTCACGTTCGGCATGGAACATCTTCAGTTAGACTACTCTGAGTATAACTGTAAAGGAAATGATTAACAACCAGCATTTAAGCTACATTAGAAATGAGAATGTGAGTTTTATAGATCAGAACAAAGAACAATATGAAGAGAAGCAAAGAGATGATTCCTGCAGAACTTAAATATGTGAAAACTAAAAGAGGAGAAGGAGGAGTAGGAGGAGAAGGGAGAGAAGGGGGAAGAGAGCAGAACAGAAAAAGTACAAACTTTAAAATGTTTACCTAGGTAAAATACTACAGAGGTTTTTTTTTTGGTTTTTTTTTTTTTTTTTTTTTTTGTATTTGTGGTAGTGGGACTTGAACCCTGGGTCTTGCACATGCTAGGCAAGTGCTTGCCACTGTGCTACATCTTCCAGTCCTGCTACAATGTATTTGAACCTACACAAAATATACTTTTGCAGTTGCCACTAAAGTCAGATTACTAAATTAGAATAGTCTGTTCCAAGATACTTTTTTCTTATACCACTGACAGAGATAAAAAAAAAAAAAACGCATCCAATGGTACAGAAGAAGATAATCAGGAATGAGATTTCCGGAGTGTTTTACATTCTTTAGGATACATAGAGGAAAAAAAGAGAAAAATTAAATATGTGAAATCAAAACTAAACTAAAGAGAACACATAAAAGACAGTCTCCAATTATCTTAAAATATGTTCTACCTCTCATGCTGAGGCAATTACTATTTTTCCCTTGTGATGTTTTTCATGAAAATCTATGATTCTTAGAATAGCTTGTCTTTAGCACATTTGTTCTTTTATGAAGGGCTAAACTTTCACCCATGCTCCTAGAAAATGTTTGGTGATTAAGACTAATTGAATAGGATTGGAAAACAAAACTCATTCAGTAACTACTACTGCAAGATATGAGTAAATAAAGATTTCTCATGTGCTACTCTAACACTCTAGCTAAATCAAAACTGCTGTTAATAGTTATTCTCATACACACACCCACACATATATCCATACCTTCTGGCTCTAATATTTTCTGTTAGTGTGTTTCCCTGGCAATGCACTATGAAAACTCAGTTGTTGTTTTCTAAAACTCTGGACTCTGGTATTTTAAAGTCAATAAAAATTTTTCCTTCTGAACATAATTACTTTTTTCTTCTTAAGAGTTTGATCTAACTGTGTAAAAAGGACAGGCTATTTGCAGACTAAATCCTCACCTTCCATAGTCAATAAAAAAGTAAAAAGTGAAAAAAATACTGGAATAATCACCTCATGTAAAGATATAGAGCTAAACACCAGAAAAAGTCAGGTAATGAAGTTGAAAGAGACTGTCACAGGTGCAGAGGAACAAGAAGAGCTGGCAAGGAGTAATGAGAGACTGAGTGGCAAAGTGCTAATATTTGTGATAAGCACTGTAACTAGTTTGACCTTAAGACTATGCGCAATTATTACCTTGATAAAAATTAAATAAGAGAATAGAAGTGGTAAAAACAAAAACCAAACAACATCAACAAAAAACTAATCCACAATCCAGTGATAAAATACAGGATAAAGGGTGAAATAAAAACTTTCTCTAAAAACCATAGACGTATTTATGTGTCCTTCCTAGAATCTATAAAACTGCCTGACTATGAAATAATCACAAGTCAACAAAATCTCTAGATCGCTTATCTCCAATGAGCATGAAATGACAATGTTGAGGGAGAAAAGAGACAAAAATGCTACTATCTGTACTTCAGAAATACAGCTTTGGAAGAAGTTCCTGGTGTGACATTCTAAAAAGAGAAAAAAAAAAGATCATCTTCTGACATTTAAAGTTTCTGATATACGGAAATAAAAGAGACACAAGAGAAAAGGAAAAATTACATTTTCAATCCAGAAATATAAAAACATGCACAGGTGTTGAGCCAATTCTTTTAACTGAGGTTGTTGTGTTGTTAGAGCATGAAGCACTAGGGGAATAAAAACACTCCTAGTATTAACTTCCCCAAACAGCTGGGAACATAAAAAAAAGATGTAAAAGATTGTGTTTTTAAAAAATAGCAACAGAAAGCAATGGGTATTATAGCAAAAAAAGAAAAAGAAATGAAAAAAAATTTTTTTTTAATTTTAACGGTCATTAGGAACTTATACTCCCAAAATCTGACCAGGACAGCACGAAAGAATTTCTAAAATGGTGTGCAGGGCTGGACTAGACTTCCCTGGGAAAGCAAGTCAGAGGCATGTGAATGCTCACTGCTGAAGAAAAGGCCAAGCCAGGTGCAAACACTCTTCACTCTGGCTCCTCCAGCAAGGAGAAGAATTCACGGACAGCACAAAAGAGAAACCGTAAAACACTAACAGGGAACGACGTAGACAGAGATTAAAAACCAAGAGAAGAAGGAACATAACAGAACGTGAACCAGAAAAGGAAGAGCGGATGCAGTGCTGGTTCTCCGGAGATACGAAATGCTTATGGGGCATTTATTTCAGAGGGCAAATCTGGAGCCTACCGTTGAGAAGGGAGCTCACGGGATCCACGTGACTGAAGCGTTAAGGACTCCTTAGGGGATGTTCTGCGCTATTAAGAGTTCATACCCTGTGTACTGGAGAAAGGTGTGGGAAAGAGCAAAGGTAAAGAGATCTGCCTTGGAACTAGTTTTAGAATTTAAAAAATCCAAAATGGAAGTACACATTTGTCTACAGAAAGGATACTTGGAAAATCAACCAGTCAATGGTTGATGGAATTTGATAGCTGATGGAATCTGAGAGTCTAACATGCATGATCTTGCAATAGAGCAGTGTCTTGGGCTGGGCTCTTGGCTCTACCCAGAAAGCTTACGCTGCTGATCCCTCATCCCCTTTCAGGCCTTCCAGGTGAAGCCCACCTACACCTATTTAAGGTAGTGCTCACCTCTCCCCTCTTGGACATCCCTGTTCCCATCACTCTGCTTCCTTTCTTGGTATTCCCTAGATCTATCACCTCTACTATACAAGGTACCTATCCAGTTATCATCTTTACTGTTTAATTTCTACCTTTCTCAGATATAAGTAAGCTCCAGGGACCTTTTCTGGGTTTTGTTTTTCGTTCATTTCAGTGAACAAAGCAACCAGCTCAGTGTTCTGCCTGGGACCAGCAGTTCGCTGGGGGCTTTTAAGTGCTCCCTGGTGGAGGTGGTGCCTGAACTGAGTCATGCACAGAGAGAGTGTAACTCCTACCAGAGGAAACGTCACATGAGCAGACAGTGGGAAGATCACAGCCTGCACAGTTGGGGCCAACAAACATTTTAGCACCTGTAAGTGGTAGCAGCTGAGGCTCAAGATGCAGGCAGAGATCGAGTCAAACAGGTCATGACCTCCTGTGCATGTGACACTTAATAATGGGCCACAGGAAGCCACCAAAGAGCTAGACAATTGGGCTTGAAGTGACTTGTCAGATTTACATTTTTGTTTTTATAGTATCTATGGCAGGTCTTCCAGATTGATAAAAAACAAGCCTGAGTCTAAGAACACCCCACAGGACTATTTTCCTTCCTGACCACATTAAACTCTAGCACTTTATTAAAAAAAAAAAAAAAAAAGAAAGAAAGAAAAGAAAGAAAGAAAGAAAGAAAGGAAAAATCCTCTTTGCACAGGATGCTTGCTGGGGAATGTCTCCTTTCTCCTTTGATAAGTACAGGAGGCAAGTGTGGGCAGACAGGAACCACCCCACGTAAATAAAAACACTAGGGCCCTGGCCCTAATGCCAACTTACCACCCAACATCCTAGAGAATGACATACATTTAATAATATCGGTTCATACTCTATTTTGCAAATTTAATTTTGTTATTCAATTTGTCCTATTTCAATTATATTTAATTGCATGTCAGAAATGGATTTGACACTCAACAGCATCATACATGTAATCATTTCACCACCTTCTACCTCTCAATTAGACATAAAGAAAACCTGCATCTCCCAACCACCTGGTTCTTATTAATGATAAGGTAATTAGACGCCAATGAGTTGTTTTGTACACAGAGCTACAAAGTGGCATTCGGTTTTAAGTTTCTAATGTCACGTGATTTACATATGGGCCATCTTAAATGAGTATAACATAATCTAATTGGAATTTTCTACTTTAATGACTTTATATTTTCATTGAAAACAATTCTGTTTCCAGACAATAATGAGGACTGGTAAGGCTGGGAAGAAACTGAAAACCTTATACACTGCTAGTGAGAAGGGAAAACAGTGCAGTCACTTTGGAAAAGACATGAGTAAGTTTTCAAAAGGTGAAACTCAGAGTTACCACATGGCCCAGCAGTTGCACCCCTGGGAATATAGAAAAGACAGCTGAAAACATATGTCCACATCAAAACAGGTACATGAACGTTCACAGCAGGAGTATAACAGCCAAAAGGTGGACATAATCCAAATGTCTCACCTGGTAAGGGATAAACAAAATGGTACATCTAACAATAGAATCATTTTTTTTTTTTTCCTTTTTTGGTACTAGGGACTGAATTCAAAGGCACTTTACCATCGAGCTACATCCCCAGCCTTTATTTTTATTTTGAGACAGGGTCTTGCTAAATTACTGAGGTTGGCCTTGAACTTGCAATCTTCCTGCCTCAGCCTCTCGAGTCTCTGGGATTACAACTGTGTCTCACCACGTCCAGCTATTCAATAGACTCTTATTCGGCAATGAAAATGAATGAAATACTGGTACATGCTACGACATGGGTGGATCTTAAAAACATGCCCAGTGAAACAAATGCCAATTGTGTATGATTCCATAACTGTGGAATGTCCAAAACAGGTGAGATGAGAGAGACAGAAAGTAGAACGGGTGTTTGCTTGGGGCTGGGGATTGGGAGGAACTAGCGACTGCTCACGGGGATTCGTTCTTGGAGAACAAAAGTGTCCTAAAACTAGGTAGTGATGGTGGTTACACAATTCTGTAAATATACTAAATCTGCTGATCTGTATATTTTAAAGGGGTGATGTAGTGACATGTGAAGAAAAATCCCAATAACGTTGTTCTTAAATTAAAATAATTCTGTTCTTTACCTAAAACAAATCTCCCAGGTAATCTGTTTTTTCTTCTACACATCTGCAAAGCAATAGCTCATCCCTCTGGCTGCATATGATTCATGATACGGTGGTGACTCCCACCCAGTGTTTCTGGGGCACTTGGTACTCCTCTATCTCAGCTGGTCCTGATGTACTGTACCAAGCACCTGTCTCCCCCATTACATTGTGAGTTCTCCCAGGGTAAAACTCAGGCCATAATCATTTTAAATCCTCTACAGTGCCTGGCCAGGCATACACAGAAAACAATAAATGGTAGTGAATAATAATTATAGGAAGAAATACTTTCAGGATTAAAGACAACTGTGTAGGATTCCAAAAAAGAGCACAGCAAATTATACAAAGTTCCCCAAATCTGTTTATCCTAAATAGACATAAGTATAGGATTTCGGTTAATTCTGGATTATTTGCAGATTATAAGTAGTTATTTTTTTATATATAGTTTGTTTTTGGTTTTTTGTTTTGTTTTTGGTCCTGGGAATTGAACCCAGGGGGGCACATTGCCACTAAGCTACATCCCTAGTCCTTTTTATTTTGGGACAGGGTCTAAGCTACTGAGGTCAGCCTCAAACTTGTGATTTTCCTTTCTCAGTCTCCCATATTGCTGGGATTATAGGTGTGCACCACCATGCCTGGATGGATATAGTTTTCTCTCTCACCTAGTCTGTGCTATTTCAGTCTACTGCTGGGATTCATTTTATCAATAGCAAATATCCTTTTCTCTCCCTAAACTAGAAAATGATCTCACTGAAAAGGGGTTGTCTAGGTTTATCCTATCTTCCCCTCATTTTCATATCCTTTCAAAATTACTGAAAGTCATTAGAATTCAAGTATCACTACTGGTTCTCAGACTTGTCTAAAATTTGGTGGCTTAACACTGTCAATTTGTCATGATTCTGTGAGTTGCAATTTCTTCTGTAGGTACCACCTGGAGTTCCTCCTGAGGCTACCGTCGCCTGTAGCTTGAGTTGGGCTGGTGGCCCAAGATGGTCCCATTCACGTGCCTGGGATAATTGTTGTCTGCTGCCTGGGACATCCCCTACATGGTCTCTAATTGCACAGGAGACTGGGCTGGGCTTCTTCAAAGCACAGTGATTAGCATTCCTGATGAGCAGATTAGAAGCTGCAAGATCTCTTTAATGCCTAGGATCTAGAATGGCTCTGTCCAATCAACTCTGCAATGATAGAAATGTTCCAAACCACACTGTCCAATATGGTACCGCTAGTTACATGTGGGTATTTGATACTTGACATGTGGCTAGTACCACAGAGAAATGAGTTATAAATCTTATTGTAAGTGATTTAAATTTAAATCTAAATGGTCACACGTGGCTAAAGTCACCATCATTGACAGTAAAAGCGCCACAGTTTGCACATCACTAGTCACATTCTATTGCTTGAAGCAAATCATAAAACCAGCACAGATTCAATAGAACAGAGAAATGTACTCCACTCTTGACGACAGAAGCAACAGTGTCCCTCTGCAGAAGGGCCTGGGCACTGAGAGGCAGGACAGGAGGAGGAGAAAGGGGTGGGATTGGTAACATTTAGTGTAAGTGGTCGGGGACAGCATCTCAAAGACAGTGCTGTGTGAAGGAAGACCTGAAGAGAGGAAGGCAGAGGAAACAAAAATGCAAAGGCCCTGAGGAAAGTCCCAGCGCGTCCAGTTTAAAGGCTTCTGCTGTTAGAGCTGAGAATGTGAAAGGTAAGGGTTACTGCATTTGTAAGGATGTTTTATATCCTGAAAGTCAGGGCAGAAGAGTCTTTGTGGTTGATAGCAGTGGCATCTAGAAATCACACACTTCTTCATACAGCAAGAGAACTGGCTACTGCCCCACTCAAGGCACAGCCACTGAGCTCAGAGCATACGTGTGTGTGCGGCCACCTCTCACCACACATGTGCATGTTCCATTTGCTATGATTTAAATGTGACTTTTCCCACCAAAACTCATGTTGAATTTGGCTACTGATGTAGCAGTGTTAAGAGATGGGGACCTTAGAGGGATTAATGTCTTTCTTGCCAGACTACAACTGCCCTCACAAAACTGGATTAGTTCTCACAGCATTTCTACCTAAAAAGTAAATCAGCTCTCTTGCCCTGTCCCCCTCTGTCACACTTGCCTTCTGTGTTCTGGCATGAGCTGATGCAGCATAAGGCCTTCAGCAGATGCAGCCAACCAATCTTGAACCTCCCTGTCTCCAGAACCATAGCTAAATAAACTTCCTTTCTTCATGGATTACCCAGTCTCGACTATTCTGTCTAACAACAAAAAATGGACTAAGACATCACTCTGCAATACACAGAAATACCCTGTCATTCTCCCAGACAGGCACATATAAAATGAAGTTTTGTCCTACAAACAGAAAACATGCATTAGGTGTACCATGGAGAAAGATGCACAATAAATTCGAAAAGGAAAATAGGTGCTGGGCATGGTGGTTTAGTCCTGTAATCCCAGCTACTTGGGATCCTGAAGCAGGAGGAACACAAGTTCAAGGCCAGCTTGGGCAACGTGGCAAGACCCTGTCTCAAAAAATAAATAAATCTGTAAAGGAATGGGATGTTTCTGAGTGGTAGAGTGCTTGCTTGGCATGTGTGAGGCTCTGGGTTAATTCGCAGAACCTCAAAAAAAAAAAAAAAAAGTAAATTTTAAAAAATTTACTGAAAACAGAAATTGTACTTTATAACCTGCCTGCTCAGGCTGGAGCTGTAACTCAGTGGCAGAGCACTTGCCCAGCACGTACAAGGCCCCAGGTTCATTCCCCAGTACTGCAAAGCAACAACAAAACAACAACAACATGACAATAAAAACCCTGCATGCTCTGAGGTGTTTAGTACAGTGGGTAAAATCCCAGACACTGCTAAAGTCCCAAATAATAAATGGAGGGCACAATAATTACTTTGTGAAAAAAGTTAGGACTTTTCTCTCATCCTGAGGGGCTACAAAATTGCATAACAGATTTTTCAACCAAGATTTGTACCAAAAAAAAAAAAATTTAAACCACAATCTCATACAACATATACATAAATATGCTAGCCATAAGAAGAGATGATACTTAATAAGCTCTGACCCCACCCTGTAAGAAACTGACAGTCTAATGGGGAGGAGAGAACATCAGTCAGGGCTAAGAGCCACAACCCTTGGAGAGGGGCATGAACGGGGCAGAGAGGACCCCATTATGTACAAATAAATACATGAAGCAGGAAGGGAGGTTGACCATCTCAAGATGCATGAACTTCTAAAAAACAGATGAACGATGGAAAAAGAAAGTGGAATTAAATTAACAGTAGCTACGGAAAACGCAATTCAAGAAGCCAGAATCTGTGGAGGTAATCCAGCCTCTTGTTCTTAGGCCTGCATTCCACTCATCTAAACTAAATGAAGCCCTGAATATCAGATGAATAAAGACCTGATTGTAAATATCATAATGTCACTATTTTCATACTCAAAAGCATATCTACCAGCTCCTCATCCCCTCTTTCAGAGAGATTACCCTTCTTCCTGTCCCAACTACCTGATTCTCAAACTCAGGGTGCTCTGTAGTGGCTGCTGAGTGCCAGGCAGCAGAAGAAATTGCTGCTTATACAACCTTTAATACCTACAGAGATTCTCAATCATCCTCTAATGGTCTGAGAACATTTCTCCCACCTGCTATAACATAGCGGGAAGAACAGGGGATTAAGGGATAAGGAGGTGTGCAGAGCGACTGGCATGGCTTAAGTCAGAAACCCTTGCATGTCAATCAGCTGCTGCTCTTTATTTTCAACATGAGCATAGCATCGCTTTGGTGTAATGGCTGAGCTGCTGCCAAGAAAACAGCGCTAATATCAGTTATTCCTGGCAGTGCTGACAGGGACAGGACCCTGCAAGTCTCTCCCTAAGAAAACAGGATCTAAGAGAAGCTGGAGGGAGGAGAATCCCTGTTATGCCCTTCCATCCTAAACTAGCAACCCGTCATACTGGACGGAGGACATGGGAGAAGATATTCAAGCATGTGAGAGTCTGCTAAATCCTGGGGACCATCCTCCATCTTTAAATAACGGCTCTGCTCTCCTTCTGTAACCCACATCTGAGGCCACAGCCCTGACTCTGAGGGTCCTGACTAGCCAGGTCTTGGTTCACCAAGACAAAGAACTCACGGTAAAAAGCAGGAAAGAAAATTTCTTCAATGTGGCCACAGCGAGGAGGCAGAGTGAGAGCCAACAGCGCAGCCTTGCCTTTGGGGAGCTCACAGGAGCTTTAGTTTTATGTAGAGGATGAACTGGGGTGAGGATTGAGGGTGCTGCACCATTCAGCAGTCTTGATCAGACCACGGTATGGGTGATCTTTCTCAGTGCTGGTTCTGTGAGGTGGCTACAGAGATGCTTCATCATCTGAGGGGCGATTTCCACTTGTTGCTCGGGATGTTTATCCATCCTACAATCCTAGAAAGGAAGTGATGACTGGAGACTTCTAGGCACCACCGGGAGTCTGAAATAGGATGCTAAAAATGTGCCTCAGTCTTCAAGAGGTGAGGGTAGGTTATGTAATTGAGAACTAATGAACCTTGTATTACTAGTTTTTAGAGGAACACTCTTTTAATGGTTAACATGCCTATGTGCAGACCTGAGCAGACACCTAACCCAAAGTTTAGGGCAACAAAGGACGACAGGTACAAAAATGAAGGCAGAGATGCCAAGCTTTACCCTGCTTTTGGTTACCTGAAGGGCATCTGCAGGCCTAAGCACCAATGCTTTTAGCAAAGGTGGCATAAGACCCTGTTCCACTCTCCTCAGTCTAAAGTCATCATGCAAATCTTCTGTTTACCAAGTTCTCAAGTTGTCTGGATATATTTTTCTTAAAATTTTCTGGATATGATATTAAAATTATAGATTCTGTTACTCCTCCTTGGAATCCTCCATGGCTTCCTGTTGCACTTAGAATAAATTCTGAACTTCCTCCCAATATCTGGACCCTCCCTGCTTTCCAGCCTCATCTCCTAATATACTCTAATTTCTCGCTTCGAGTCCTCTTTTCTGATCCTAGAATATGCCAACCTTTTTCGTCCTCATGGCCTTTGAATCCAGAAAGCACTTGCTTTACATCTCCAATGGCTACTGCTTCTCATTGGCTCTCAGCATGCAGTTCATCTTTAGGATGAATGAATGAAGAAATGAATAAACTACATAAAAGAAAATGTGGAACCTCAGGAGCCTTAGTTAGAAGGGAACTAAGGAAGGAAAACTCCTAGGAAATGGCCACACAAAAGAGGCCTGTGGACGAAGGCAGTGTGGAAGACCGTAACCAGGGGAGGAGGGAAGGAGTCTGCTCCTCACGGCCCTTCAGAGAAGAAGTTCTTTCTCAACAAGTCTGCCTGCTTTCTCAGCAATCTCACTGACTGTCACTGGCAAAAGCCAAAGAAATCAAAGGGGTCATCCTTCCTGACCTGTTAGCAACCCACTCCAGTGTCACCTGCACCACCAGGACAAACCCCAGCCCTCCACTGGGCTTCCAGTGCTTGGCACCCTGTTTCCGAGAGGACACGTACACTACACCCTCCTGCCCTGGCGACTGCAGACCTCACCGCTCTGCCAGACTGAGCCTTACATCTGTGCCCCAGAGAACATGGAAAACACTCAAATTTTGGTATGAATGTATGAAATGTTTAAAAGTACTGTTTTGTGGTACAACAGAACCAGATAAAGATTTACAGATAAGAGCCTTGTGCTACTATCCGGTCTGCACTATGTAGGCACAGACATGACCCCGGGACTTCCCTTTAAGTTCTCTGTATATTAATAACACCTTCCCATTCTACTTCAGAAGGAGACAGCAAATGGGAACAAATGTTGAAACTGTCCAATGCTCTGGAATAACAAGTTACTAATAACTTGCTAATCCAGTCTTACCATCATTCCCAGCTATGATCCAAGACTGAATTTCCTTCCAAAGCCTCCATTCACTCATACTTGGATGTTATAGTTGACATAAGTGACACCCAAAGCCTTTATACTAAAGGACTGGTCCCCCACCGATGGCACTATTGTGAGGTGGTCAAACCCTGAGGATGTGGAGTCTAGTGGGAGGAAGTTAGGTCACTGGGGGCATGACTTTGAAGAAGACATTAGGACCCCATCTCTCCTCTCTCCCTTTCTCTCTGCTTCCCAGCTGCCAGGAGGTGAGAAAGCCTCCTCCATCATGTGATCCCAATAAGTTGTACTGTGCTTCCACAGGCCCAGAGCAAGAGATGAGTGACCATGGACTGAAACCTCTAAGACTCTATGTCAGAACAAACCTTTCTTCCTTATAAGTTGTTTCTTAGGTATTTTATCATAGTAACAGAAAGCTGACTAGCATACTTATGCAAGAAAGTTCAAGCCATTTTGTCTACACTGTGTATCACCAATACTAGCACCCAGCTGCTATGGTGTGTATCTTGAATGTTCCCCAGAAGCTCATATGATAAAGGATTGGTCATCAGCCCACGGGCAATATTGGGAGGTGGTGGAACCTGTAGGAGGTGGAAACTTCCACCTAGTTAAATGAAGTTTGGGTACTGGAGGCATGTCCTTGAAGAGGATATTGGGACCCTAGCCCCTTCTCTGTTTTGCTACCTGCCATGGTGAACAGCTTTGCTCCCCTAGTGCACTCACTGTCATGATGTTCTGCCTCACCACAGGTCCCAAACCAGCAGAGCCAGCCAACCAACCATGGACTGAAATCTCTGAAATCTTGAGCTAAAACAAACCTTTCCTCCTTTTAAGTTGATTATCTCAGATAATTTTGTTACAGCAACACAAACCTATCACATCAACCCTCCATGAGCAGGAAGAAGCTAAAGTTAATTCATTTAAGTGTTCTAATAGATAAATTATTTAATTATGAAAAAAGGGAAGTATGTAATTCTCCAAGATTAAGCCAAAATATTTAGTGAGTAGAAAACTATGTTGTGCAACTTGAGAGGCTGAGGAAGGAGGATCAACAAGTTTGAGGCTATTCCTGGGCAACTTAGCAAGACCCTGTCTCAAAATAAAATTATAGAGCTGGGGATGTAGCTCAGACATAGAAGCCCCCCTGGACTCAATCCTCAGTACCATGAAAAGAAAAGAAAAAAACTATGTTGCAAGATGTTTATATCACTTTGGATTTTTGAAAATGAAGAAATAAATGTGGTCTCTTTTTTGAGCCACTCTGTTCCAGAACAGCAAAGCTAAACAGGATTCTGGGGAGGTGAAAATGGCCAGCTTAGAGCACATCTTTATGAATTTGACATAAAGAACAAATCTGAGTCCAACACACCATGGACTCAACTTTTTCTCTATCCTTCTGAGCACAAGAAAGTCAAAAGCATCCAAGAAATTCTCTCTTCTTCCCTCTCTTTGAAAGGAAAGAAACTTGAACCAGGAGTCTGATATCCTGAGACAGCTTTCTCAATTTCTAGACTGCCGTGGAGTACCAGTATGTCAATGCTAACACGGTCCACAGAAAAGAGAGGTGGAAATGGGAAATCACAGACAAGGAAGCGGTGAGGCCGAAAATCGGTTCAATCATTTGGGAAAGGAGGCTGGCAATATATCAAGAGTCATTACTTTGGTCATATTGTGTGAAACAAGTATTTCACCTTTGAGGATAGATCTTAAGAAAATGAACCAGAAAAGGCTACGAGTACAAAAGTGTTCATTACAACATTATTTATGGTTTTAAAAAATTGGAAGCAACTTAAATATCCAACACCTGTGAAATATTTAAGCTCACTATGGTCTGACCACATTGGTGACCATTATGTAACCTTGAAAAATTATTGTGATAGTGGTCACATAGCAATGTGAAGAAATGAGCATGACATAAATCTGAAAGTGAAAAAGGCTAAAAAACTATGTTCCCCCTTGAAACTGTGAAAGGTGAATATGCAAAAGGAAAATCATACAAAATAAAAATGTTTGTGGTACAGTGGCAAAATGAAGGTCAATTCTTGTTCTTAATTTTAGCAAATCCACAATATATTAGTTTCATAATTAAAATTACACTTTTAAAAAATACAACCTAATACAATAGAGCTCATTAATCATTGAAGAAATTACTATTTTTTAAATGTAAATTTTTGGGGGTGGGTACTAGGGATTGAACTCGGGGGCATTCGATTACTGAGCCACATCCCCAGTCCTATTTTGTATTTTATTTAGAGACAGAGTCTCACTGAGTTGCTTAGCACCTCACTTTTGCTGAGGCTGGCTTTGAACTTGCAATCCTCCTGCCTCAGTCTCTCAAGCTGCTGGGATTACAGTCATATGCCATTGTGCCTGGTGTAAAATTTACTTTTTATTCATTTTTAATTTTTAATCGAGAAATAAAAATGTACAGACATCTTAAAAACATTTTTTTTGGAATATGTATGCATTGTAGAAAGGCTTAATCAAGTGATTAACATACACATTACCTCACATATTTCATTTTTGCATAGTAAGACCACTTACGATTTTCTCTTTCAGCAATTTTTAACAATACAAAACATTGTTTTAATAGTCACCATGTTGTACAATAGACCTCTTGAACAAATTATTCACTTTTTTTTTTCTTTGCAGTGCTAGAGATCACACCCAGGGTCTCGTATATGCTAGGCAAGGACCTTTCTCACTCCTGAGTTGAAAAATTTAGATTTAGAAAAGGGGTTGAAGGTGTAGCTCAGCAGGAAAGTGCCTGCCTAGCATGAGAAGGCCTTGATGAGTTTTCTTATAGTTGAAATATTTCATATAATACAATAATTTAAAGGTCTTGAGAAATAATCATTGCTTATATTTCTAAATGAACTATCATATTTATTAAAGATTCAACCATATAAAGTAGAAATATTTTCAAAATGTAATATTCTTTAGAATGTAAACAAGTAAAGAGGGAGTACTAAGAGGTGAAAAGACAAAAGGAATATTCTTACCAAAAAACGTGTTCCCTTCAGGTGCATTTCACTCAGCCAGCATTCAACACGTTTTTATGAGCACCTGGAGTACTAGCTATACACAAAGAGACAATGGGGACTAAGTAGTTACGGTAGAAGGTGATTCTAGGGATGAGAAGGAAGTCGAGCAGGGCAAGAGCTGAGGAGCCTCCAGGGGCAGCGGTGGGCTCTTGGGAAGGTGCCTGAGAGCAAGCGTTTAAAGCCACGAAGGCGTCAACCATGCCGACCCCAGAGAGTGGACTCTAGGCCTAGGACACAGTACAGAACTGCGAATGAAATCACAGAAAGTGACCAGGGGCTGAAACCAGTGTGTCAGAGCAAATAGCAAGAGATGAGATGAGCAAGGTATGCACGGGAGGTCGGGCAGACCACAGAGGCCCTGTAGCCATTCTGAGGACTGTGGTTTTTACTACAGATCCGAGGGAAGCCACTGCAGGGTTCCACTTATTTTAATAGGAACACTCTGGCTGCTGTGCCAAGCATCCCAGAGACAGATGAATGATAAGGCCGCAGACTCAGATTCTATATTTTGAACAGAAAAATCAACAGGATTTCCTAACAGAATGAGCGTTGAGAGAAAGGTAGTGTTGAAGGCGATTTTTATTTTTTACCTGCCAACTGAAATGCGGACGCCTGGGGAGAACAGGTTTGAAGGGCCAGTTCAGGAGTTCAGTTTGGCCATAATAAGTGGAAAATGTCCATTAGAGTCCCAGTAGAGACAAATACATATATATATTTGGAAGTGGCTGGCAGAGAGGTGAAATCTAAACCCAGTAAGAGTGAGCATGAAGGAATTGGCACCGACTGATCCCAATTTCAGAGGATACCGAGGACAAGCAGAAGGGATCAGAACAGGAGACCTAGAAGAAGCCACCAGTAAGGTGATCAGGAAAGCATGGCATCCTGGAAGTTAGATAAAGAAACAGTGCAGGGGAACAGTTCAGGAGGCACCAGGAAAAGTGATAACTGAGAACAGAAGTGACAAGTTACAAGGAAGGGCAAGTAACTCAGTGGGGGCCTCAGCGTGGCTGACTTGAGGAAGTAGAAGATGCTTATTTAAAGCATGATTTTTTTTAAGTCTCATTATTATGAAAGCATTATGTTTTATGTGGGTCACAGCATGTACATGAATGTTTTGATGCACACAGACCTGGCTATAAAATTGCAGACCCCAGTGCAAAGTGAAACTGCACAGCCCTTTGTTCAAACATTCTGTCCAAGAATATCAAGAAGGCAGCAGCAGAGCACTCAACCAAGCACAGATCCCTTCCAAGAAGGGCCCTGTGCAACTGCACAGGATGCTCAAGGAGATGCCACTGGCCACATGGCATCTAAACTATGACAAATTAGAGGCATTGCTGGTGCAGCAGGTTTCTTCAGCTTTTGGTTTCAATAAAGCACTTAACTGCTTATTGGAGGATACAAGTGGAAAAAATTAAGTGATACAAACATAAGGAGAATCTGCTAAAATGTAATTTCCTTTTGCTTCCCCCCAACTTGCTTTGAAAGCTAAATCAGCATATATGGATCTGAAGTCATTACAGCATGACAGCAAAAAAAGGGCAGAAGAGTCATTAAATTTGATAGCACTAATAAAACTATATGAAAAAAGAAAGAAAACAAGCTTCCTTCCTATTGGTACACAGATGAAATATATATAAAAATATTTTTCATACTGCAGTAAAAGTTTTGGTTAATGTCCCTAAATGAATAGTTAATGTATAAGTTCATTTTGGTTCCACCCCACTGACAGAAAAAATAATACCTCAGTAAGAATACTAAGTATGAATGCAAAAATCAAGACAGGAATCCTCTCAGTTTTTCATAGCAATAAAATGCTTTTAAAAATACATGTACACACAAATGTACCCCCATCCAGCAAATACCTACCAATACCAGGCACCGTACTAGGTGCTAATTTTTATATTCTTTCTCTTTCAGTCTCACTCTATGGATAACAAAGAAAGGAACGCTCATCACTCTATTGTGTGCTCTGAGTGAAAAGTGGATATTTTGCAGGATTTTCTCCCCCAGGAGTCTGGAAAACACTTTAAGTGGTATTTTATTTATTTCAAGGTCTCTTTAACCTGCAAGGCCACTTGCTCTGTGGAACCTTTCCCAGTTTTTCCAAGCACAAATAGTCATGATTCATCTCTGCCCCCCTGGCTGTGTCCATGCCCACAACCCCAAAGCTTTTGATATCTACTGTAGTTACTGATTAAAAGCCTGTCTCTGCTCCTAGGCAATGCATTCTGAGATAGCAAAAACCGTCTTATAAACTGATGTGTGCTTAGTATCTAGCAATGTGACAAACATCAGGAACAACATAGAAGATTTCAGGGTCAATAAATGAACAGCTGGATGAAAAAATTATCTGTGGGTTAAATGTGTCTAGAAGTAGTTCGTTAAGACAGGGGTGATTGGTTTTACAGACTGTTATTTCTTGGCTACAGTTGCAATCCACTGTGTTTTGCCATCAGAGAATGACAGCTATGAGGATTGCCACTTCTCCCTCTAAACCTGGATATTCTGTAGCCCCTTGAAGTGCAGGTCCAGCTCACCCACCAAGCACAGGAGACAAGGTGGGGTGCAGACAGCCAGCAGGGCGTAGCAGGTAAGTGTAGGCTTGCTTAGACAATGTGCACAAGCCGTAGCTTTCCCTGTGGACCTTAGGGAGCTGTGCCTTTGAGAAGAAGGACATCAGCACAGGTGAAAAGGTCGGAGGGGACCTTGAAAATCAATTTCTTTTTTTTTTTTTTTTTTTTTTTTTATTTATTTATTTTTTTTTACGTTTACATAGGGTAATGATGTTTATTATATTTTTCCCCTCCCCCCCACTCTTCCCACCCCTCCCACCCCTCCCACCCCTCTTTTCCCTCTACACAGTCCTTCTTTCCTTCATTCTTACTGCTCTCCTTAGCCTAACTCTAAACCTAACCCTAAACCTAATGCTAGCCCCTCCCACCCCCCATTATATGTCCTCATCCGCTTATCAGCGAGATCATTCGTCCTTTAGTTTTTTGAGATTGGCTTATCTCACTTAGCATGATATTCTCCAATTTCGACCATTTGCCTACAAATGCCAAAATTTTATCATAAAGCCAATTTCCCACCATATGTAACCCTCATGACACAGCAAGACCTCAAAATTACAGGTTTGTAGGCAGAGTTTCAGATTAGTTTGATAGGTCAAAAGTCACCCCCCACAGCACACACACACAGAGCCCGAATTTAATGATAAAGTTCTGTTGTTGTAAAGATGATGTTAGAATTTGTTTTTGTAATGAGTAAGTTTTCTGATGTATCTTGGCAATTCAGTTTAAGGTCTACATGTCCTGACTCTTAGGTAATAAGATTTGAATATGGGAATTAATTCGGGTTAAGCAAAGGACAGAGTAGCCTTGAGGGAAAGAACACACATGAAAGAAATTATACCTGAATTGTGTACTTTAATTATTCTTGGTGATTTCTTTTCTAAAACCAAACATGCATTTTAATGGAGAAAGTGTGTTAAGGTTCTGATAATTGCTCCTACATAATTCAGAATTTACATTATTATGAAAATAAAGTGTAAATTGAATAATGAAAACTGCTTTTGCAATTTTATCCAATCTACTTACCTAACAAAAGTAAATCCATAGCATCACATATTAATGCTATATATACTACAGGGACTTCGTAAGTAATAGTTGATTAAATGGAAATTTCACATTCTTGAGAGCAAAGTTGCACATAAATGACCTTTCTACAAAACTTTTTTAAAATGATACTGAGAATTTGATTTCAGTCATTAGACAAAATGATCCAACTTTATCAATTTATTTATTTATTTTGGTACTGGAGATTGAACCTAAGGGCACTCTGTCAATGAGCTACATTCCCAGTCCTGTTTATTTAGTCACGGGGTCTCCCCCAAGTTGCTGAGGCTCTCCTGGAACTTACAATCCTGGGATTACATAGAGTGTGCCTCTATGTCCAGTTCCATTGATTTTAAAAGTCATTAAAAATACTATATTATAAAGTAGTATTTTAACATTTGAAGGAATTAAATATGTACCTACAGGAGAAAAATAATATGATTGTACTATTTACCCAACTTGTAAAGACTAGCAGGTAACCCTTATCTAACTTAATACATTAAGCTTAGATAGAAATGGGGCTAATTCTATTGTATCAAACTGTATTGGATGGTAAATAACAGGTATTAATACACTTGTATTTAATTGAAACAGCTCATATATCCTACAGTTTTAAACAAACCAAAAATGGCCAAAGCCATCGAGAGAGGCACTCAAAAACTACAGAAGATATGAGCTCCCACTTACTGAGTGCTTACTGTGTGCCAGGTCACAGGTCAAAGATTTTGCTCACAAAGCCCTATGATACTATCATTGTCATTATCATCCTTTAACATATCTGCCTATGTACATACATTAGTAAAGCACTGAATGAAGTATCTATTACTGATGTTGCTGAAAATATATCAATGTTCTAAGTCACTGGTTAAAACATCCAAAATAGTATGGGCATTTTACTGAATCCAAAATACCGATGTTTCATAATATCATAGTATTTACTTTACAGAATGAAAAGGTACTAATCCACGAATCACTCATTTCAGCATGGAGGACAGAGGTTATGAGCAGAGACCATGGGGGAACTTTCTTCCAACTCATCATCCAGGGCTGCTACGTTTTTCCAGCAGCATCAACCTCATTAGCTATTTTTTTCTGCTTTGTTTCTAGTTATAGAATGTTCATCATGTTTTGGAGCCCAACTGTGTCATGTTTGGTTTGTTTTTTATATCCTACTATAATTGCTCGATGTTTAAAATCTGGAGTACTTTGAAGCATGACCTCACAATATCATTCTAATTGGAAGTCTCAGAGACTTCACCTAAAAATTAAAATGTATATTCCCTTTGGATACAGCCAACAAATCAAGCCCAGAGTTGTAAGGAATATGAATTATTAAATATATCACTGAGGTACAGAGGCTGAGCTTTACTGTCTTTTAAGCATCAACTTTATTATATAAGGCATTCAGCAAATAATGCAAATAGATGGAAGGAGGGATGGATGGATGGATGGATGGATGGGTGGATGGATGGACAGATGGATGGACAGATGGACGGATAGACGATGAAATGATTGGCACTGCCATTATCAAAGAATAGCTACAAAAAGTATCATTAAATCACTGATTTATATAAAAATGACCAGAATACAAATAGGGAAGAATCAGATGAAGAGAATATGACTTCCTATAAACCATTCTTTAAGTATGACAGATGACTGCAAGCATAAATCTGAGACATCGGTCTCTTAGTAGTTTCTATGACTCTGAAAGCAGATGGGACCAAGGATAAAGTCATGTAAACAAAAATGTGAAACAGTGCATATTAATTTTCTTCTTCATAAATTATAGCAGTATTCAAGTACTGATGGTCTTCATAGGCATTTAGACTCAAGTTGAACATTTATAATTTGTCTATTAACCTTTGATAAACTCATCAAAGACAATACATGCAGATATGTCCTTTAGGCTTAGACTTCCATGATAAACTGTTTTCTTTCATTAAAAACAAGAAACAAATTATCTCCTAATCTCTACATTAATTTCTCCAAAACACTATTGTCTTAATGACTTCATCTATTTTCTTAAGAAGCCTAAGGTATCTTTTAAGCTAGCAACCAGTAAGCTAAAATGATAAATATAAGTTACAGTACTAAAACTTATAGTGTCCAAATGTAATGCATTTAAAGAAAAATATAAAATGAAGGCTTGCAGCAATTAAAATTAAAAATGTCTTAACAATAACTCCAACAGTTTTTGATTATTGAGCACTCACTCTATATAATGTGCGAAGTGTTTTATACTTACTGATGGCCAAAAACTAAGGCCCCAAGAGATTTTAATATCCTAAAGCCTTAGTCACAAAGCTAATAAGTAGAGGAGGTAGGACTGAAGTCCATGTGCCACATGCCCAACATAAGGTGCCTTAAAATATAGAACAATGTCCCATTTTCCAAACGTGAAGAGCAAAAAATAAATAAAAAATTTTAAAATTCTGTCAACTTGAATATATAAACTACTAATGATAAAGGTAAAATAATCATATGTCTATGTATTATTTTATTTAAATTCTTCACATGACTGACATCAGATCTTAGTATTACAAGAAGCAATTAACAGCTTTCTAGCCTAACTAGTAACTACTTCATATCCATCCAACTTACTAAGACATACCTTCTTCCACTTAAAAAAGACAGCTGTCCCAAAACATAAAGCAGCCACACATATACAACATAAAAGATAGTAATTTCAAGAGAAGATGTGAGATAAGTTAGAAAATTATGTTTGGACTACATACTGGCTAAAGACTATTAACTAAATTTCAAGAAAAGGAATTACTAGACACAAAGTTTTAAATGAACTGATTCCCCAATGATTATAGTTGGTGATGTTCAGCAAAAAAAGTAAACAATTGCACGTAGGCATCTCATTTCTTTGAATATTACCTTAATTGTACTATTGCATGATGCTTTCTATTATAATAATGTATGTTTACATTAGTATAAATTAATATTAATAGCGATTATGTATATTTAGAATAGTAGACTTTAAAACATTCTTTTTAGCAGTTGGGAAAGAAACCCACTTCTGACAATACACATGGATGCATAAAATAATCCACTGTCCTATGGCATTTTACAGATTCTGAATTATTGTCATTTACATTAATTCGTTTACTTCTCAGAACAATTCTGTGTGAACAAATGGAAACTACTTGCTATGGTCTGAATGCTTGCATCTTCCCCCACCCTGGTTTCCTATGTTGAAATCCATCCTGAAGCAACAGTGTTCAGAGGTGGGATCTTTGGGAAGTGATGAGGTCATGAGGGAGGAAGCAGCACAAAAGAGACTAGTGCCCTGTGAGTCCCTTCCGCGAAGAGCAGCCACGTCTATGCACGTCCCCAGACACCATATCTACCCAGGCCAGCATCTTGGACTTCAGCCTTCAGAGTTCTGAGAAATAAACTTCCGCTGTGCATAAGCAGCCTAGTTTATTACATATTGTTACAGCAGCCTGTATGAACTCCGCTGATTATTATTCCAATTGCACTGAAAACTGACACTGGGTATGTCAGATAACTTTCAGGGTCACCTGGGTAGTCAGCGACCAAGCCACATCTTAAAATAAGGTATTTTCATTCCTCCTCAGTGTGACTTCTGCTACCATATTCCTCAGGTGCAACGCTCATTCATATCTTTGACCCAAAGAATCACACGTATGAGGAGGCAACCACCACTCCTAACCCTCTCCGGTGCATCCGACACCCACGGCTCACACAGCTCCCAGTACGTTACCTGCGTTACAGACTTTGTGTTTCATGTGAAAAAAGGACGGATGAACCCTGGTCTTCCAAGCCTTTGTTTACAAAGCAATAGCAAATGTCACAGCCCAAGAAGAAAATATGGAAAAATCATGCTTTAGGCTTTTATTTCTTCCCTCAAGTTTTTCCTTTCTGTTTAATTCATAAGGGTAAAGTCAGATGTGATACCAATTAATATACTTATGAATATGGAAGGCCACTCTGGAGAAGATGACTGAATCCTCCCATCCGGCTGCTTCAGCAGCGACCTATATGGAACTCTCACCCCACTCCCAAGCACACTCTTCTGTACTGGATTGGGTTCTTCAGGGAAATAGATAACTGGGTACGTTTTTCTATAAACTGTAAGAATTAATTTACTGATTTAATGCATGTTCACTGCTGATTTAGTAGAAAATGCTACATGCTAAAGTATTAGTCCTTGAGAATAATATTTTAATGCTTGGGTTTCTTTTTTTTTTTTTTTTTTTTTTTTTTTCCATTTTCAGAAAACAGCTAAAGAAAACTAGAGGGTGAAAAAGGTGGATTCAAATTTTTTCATCAACTAAGCCAGGAAAGTGACACTGGAGAGCAGAGAGGATGGAAATAAAGACAAAACCAAAAAACATGAGAATATGTTCCTAAGACTTAGAATAGTGCTGGCACATAGAAGCAGTTCAATAAATATAATTTGAATATATACTGAAAACATCATTTGCAGAAAGCCATCTATGGCTAGCAAATAAAATCAGGCTTGGTCGAGCCATCAGACACAGAATTCTGGCTTTCAGAAACTGGCAGTCATGAGAGATTGTTTCAGATGGTCTGAAATATGTGATTTCTGTGCAGTGGTTCACCGAAAGAATCTGCAGGTCCTAGATGTGTCACATGACCTGCTAGAGTAAAATTGCTTCCTTAACTCCACCCCAACCTGTTTCTCAAGGAAGAAGTTCCTACCTATCCCCCTCTGATCTGTACCACTATAAATAAACCAAGATTGTGCTCAATTTATTCTTAGAGCCAGATCTTAGCATGGTTCAATTCATTGCACCCCCTGATTCAAAAGAGATAATTGTCTCCTGTGGTTTTTTCCTATTAAATAAGTTTTTTAGTGATTAATTTATGGCCAGCCCATCCCTCCAACAGAAACCCTTTCCCTCGCCCATGCTGGACATGTGACAAGAATCGTTTTTAGGTTAGACTCCTGAAATGCACCATCAGGACCCTTCCATCTTGTGATCATCCTTTGAGCATCTGGCTCTCCCTTTTGCTCAGAGAATTTCTTTACTCAGTAGATGATTCTCCCACTACCCTGGCTTCTCAGCTTTTGACTGGCTGTCCTCCAAGACCCCTGCTGCCCACCCTTATCCCCACAACTCCCTTTCACAAAAAGACACTGAATAATGTCAGTGGCAGAAAACTCACCCTCCTTGAACCTGATTTCTAGCATGCCTTCTTTACCCACCACCTGCTCTCCTTACAGTTCATGCCCCTCCCCCAGTCTCCCAACTCGAACAATTACTCAGTCCCACTAGTGTTTCCCACCCATTGACTTCTAACACCTTACTCCTGACCCTCACCCCCTCTCATGTCTCCCAACCTCCCTTTTCCCAAAGTCAATTCCCTGTTCCATCAATACTGCAACTCCCCATATACTCCTTTATCTCCTTTCCCTTCTACTCATCACCTTTATTTGGTTATATTCAACTCTCTGGTGAACTCCCCACCTTCACTGGAGCAAATACACATGGGTGAAGAAAACCATTCACTCTAATTGTTCTCACTTTAAATCTCCTGCTGACCTCAAGCCAGCCCTTCATGTGGTCTTGTAGTTTTGTTAGAAATTGCTAGTTTATTAACTCACCTACTTCCAGTCTGCACTTTCTATCTTTTCTCTCCTCTAACTTCTACATCTCCTTCCTCCTCACATTTAATGGATGCTCTTGCTTTTTATTACACTGGGAACATCTAAATGTTTCCACACCCAGATCCAACAACCTACTTTTATCCACCCCTCTATTCCACACTCTCTCCTGTAAAAATGGATAAATGCTTTGCCCTCTTCAGGGCCAGATGCTCCACGAGAACACTGAACCCATCTCACTGTTCTTATAGCAGACCCTTTCTTCTGTGTCGCTGAGTTCTCCCTCTCTGTAGGAACATCCCCAACAGCATGCAAGATGCTGAATTATTCTCCAGCCTGCAACGTCACTTGAGCCCACATTTGATCTCCCTCTACTGCTTCAGTTCTTGGTATCGTTCTTGTAAAACTCCTTGTGATGGTTTTCTGTACTTCTTCTGTTCATATTCTCTCTTGAATCTACGCGAATCACACTTACAACTTCATTCATGCCACTGAAATGACTCTCATTTGAGATCCACAAGACTGTCCTTGGATGGTTAATCTTCTGTCCCTATCCTATTCAATTCTCAGAAATATTTCACCCTCGTTTCACAATGTCCTTCATAACATACCTCTTCCTTTGGTGGCCTTGACTCTGTTCTTTTCTGGCTCTGCTTCTCAGTCTCATCTTCCCAACCTCTATAATCATTCCCCGAGTGATCTCATTCAATCCCATGTCTGATACATGGTGACAATTTTGACTCTAGCACTGTCCTTTCCCCTAACTTCAGGTTTGTATAAACAACCTCCTAATAAACACCTTACACTTGACATGTCGAAAGCCAAATTCTAAATATTTCTCCAGACTTCTCCTCCAGCAATTTCCCCCCTCTGTCTAAACAGTACTTGGTTTTCCAGTTGCTTTATTCAGAAACTTTTGTCTCCTGATGCCTTTGACTCTTCTCTCCCATTCCATATATTCCATCCGTCAACAAATGCTACTGGTTTTTTCCAAACACATTCAGAAACCAGTTACTCTCACCCAAGTCACGACATCCCCATATGATTACTGTGCTCCTTTATATTCCCTCATTTATATTTTAGCATCTAATTATTACATAAACCAGATCACATCACTATCAATACCAAAACATTTTGTGCTTCTCATCTCAGAGTAAAAGCCAAAGTCCTTTAAAGAAGTTTGGAGAACCTATGTGATCTGAACCCCTTCCCTGTATCTGCTCCTCATCTCCTACTTCGCCTCTCCATGTGGCTCAATGGCTTCAACCACCTGGTCTCCATGCTGTTCCTCACAGTGAGGCCTCTATGGCCTTTGTGCTTCATCTGCCCCAGAGAGCAGGACAGATCACAACCTCACTTCTCTTCCTCTGTTCAAAGACCAACACCTTTGTGGCATTTTCCCAACCTTGTCCACATAAGAATCACCTCTGCTGTACTCTCCCGTCCTCCCCTCTCTCCGTGACATTGCTCTATTTTTTTCATGGCACTTATTACCATGGGACACATTACTTCTTGTTGCCTATTTGTCTAATGCTCTTCTCTTACGACTCACAACCAGGTGAGAACTTGGCTTTGTACATTACTGATCCACCAGTGACTAGAATAGTGCCTGGTGCATATGAGGCACTCAATAAATAATTGATGAATAAACGAGCCAACATCATTATCATCTTTATTACTTAAATGAGGGACTAAGAGCTTGAAGCACAGCAAGTGCATGCGGTGCTCTAAGATAAGAGTGAAATACAGCCCAAAGCCAGGCAGCCTTGCAGGGAGACAGGCATAACAAACAGCTGGAACTCACCGGGAAGGATGACATGTGCTTTATGTGCTAAGGCCAAGGTTACCTGAGGAAAATCATTTCCTACCTCAAAATTTGAGTTTCAATCAAAGGTAGCACATGATCGTAAGCAGCTTTTATACCAAGCAGAGCATTGCTATTCAAAGAGTTCTGTATTATTCTATTTTATCACTAATACCTGGGCCCACAAAAAGGGAATATGAATAATTAATAGGGGAGAAAGATGAAAAAAAGAAAGGAGAAAATGCGATTTTCTTAAATCAGTAATTTAAAATCTTCTTATTATTTTATATATCATACACCAACAATGACTTCCTTGCTCTTATCTTAGAGCTATTTCTCTATCATATTCTCTTTTCAAGTACAAAGAGAAAATATACTCAAATGGTCACTTTAATCAAAAGAATTCAAAATAAAATAAATTTCAAGGTCACAGCATTCATATTAGAGCAACTTATTAAATAGATGGTATCTTCCTTAAAAGAAGGAAGTGTTAGTGTTTGTCATTTTTCAACTGGGATAGAATTCTAATACCACATTAAAATGTGCAGATTTAGAATGAGAACTTGTACTGTATGTGAATAATAAAAAAAAATACAATAAAGCAGGGCGATATGCAATATGTGAGAAAATAGTATAAAGGATATTAAATATATTTATAGAAAACAGACATGGCAAAGAAGCTTTAAAATACAAGGATCTAAGCATGTGTAGGTTGAAGATAGCCTATCAGGTCTAATCTGAGTAGAAGTATAAACAGAAACAGTCATTTAGACAGAATAAAAATGTAATTGAAAGAAAAGTCTAAATTCAGAAAATAAAATATATAAAATGATTAAATATTATGGTGTTCATTTATTTTAAAATTTAATTCCACAGGCTGGAGGTGTGGCTCAGCATTAGAGTGCTTGTCTAGCGTGTGCCTGGCCCTGGTTTGATCCCCAGAATCCCCAGAAAAACAACAAACTTAGATCTATCCTATTGTTGTACTGCTTGCAGGTCCTTATTTTTTCACTTTCATTTCATATTGGTAAAGTACTTTGTGACATGTTTTGTCTCTAGGTAGGTAGGTTCTCTACCATGGAGCTACACTCCCAGACCTACTTTGTAATTCTTTATGACTCCATAACTGCAGGATTTAAGATTAGCATGTAGTTTAAAATGTTCCCAACATAATACATTACTATTCCAGAATCCATTAGAAAGTTGAATAAATTTCATGAGATGCTAAAAGCAATATCCTTTAGATACCTGTACTGTGTGTGTTTGTGTGTGTGTGTGTGTGTGTGGTGCTGGGGATCAAAGCCAGTCCTCACACATGCCAGGCTACACCCCACTCCAATACATGTACTGTTGAAAAATTTTTAGTTAAATGTAAAGAGACAACTTAATGTGAAACAAATGTAGCCAGTGAATGCAATTTAAATAAAATGCCTAAGTACTGACAATTAGAAGCAGAAGGGAGGGAAAAATCTTGTGATAAACAGTTCAATTTTTATATTTTTCTAGATTATATGAAGTATTTACTTCACTAAACTTAAAAAAAAAAAAAAAAAAAGAAGCCACAAACCTGCCAAGGATGGTCAACTTACTTTACAATGGTCATATTGGAGCTGTAAGGCTGCAACATCCCCTCCAAGAGGCATCTGTTTCTTAAGCTCTTCGTCTTTCATATTCAGCCATTTGATCAGTTCTTCTAAAGACGCCAGCAACCTGTTCCACTTCTCGGCACTGGCCTCCAAATGGGCCCTGTGGAGAGAGAACGCTGACCACATTAAGCAGTTTGAATTCCACTCACCAAATTATAAACCTTCCTTTAGCCTAATAATCTTATATGACCAAAAAATGTTCACTTAAAGAGAGAAAGAGAAACAGAGAGAGAAGAGGGAGGGAGGGAGAAAGAGAGAGGAGGGAGAGGGAGGGGGAGAGAGAAGGGGAGAGGGAGAGGGAGAAGGAGAGGGAGAGGGAGAGGGAGAGAGAGAGAGAGAGAGCAAGGAGAGAGAGAGGGAGGGAGATCTTTGTAGAAAAAAAAATTCCCGTAAGAAATATTTATTTTCTATAGTCTCTAAAGGATAGGTTGTTAATCTTTACCAAAATTTAAGACATTTACCTTTATATCACAAAGGCAAGAATATGAGCCTTTCAGGTAGGATGTTCATGACTTAATGCAAAATTAGAGACCAAGTGTTGGTAGTTTAGATATCATATATTTATAGTATATATACACGGCCAAATTTTTTTCTCATCTTATTTATATATAAGGAAGGAGGAAGATAAGTATACGCATATAAAATGTTTAGAGAGGTACATACCAAATGTGGCTACCACTGAGAACAAAGTAAACACCCATTTTTTTATATATATTTTGTATCATCTGAGTATTTATAATAGGTCCATAACCTTTTTCTATTCAAAAGGGAAAAAAAAAGCAAAAACGGACTAATCTTTGGGACGGAAAACCACTAATGCCTTAACTTCTCTTACAACCATATGTATTACTGCAAGCAGAACATTATCAACATTCACTTCAAATTATTGCAAAGCAGTAAGGCATTGCTTGGCCAGGATACCATTTCACTTAAGCCTGACTGATATCCACTGACAAATGACCATTGTATAAAGAGAACTGAGCAAAAAGCATTATTACAGTAATTTAAACTCTTAAAGGTGAGATTTTTGTTTCAATAATTTCTGTTTTTAGCACAGAAATGCACCCTCAGATTCTTTAAGAACTTTATAACCAGGGATATATGATTATGTGATTCAGGTTCCAACATGAGCAAAAGCCCTTCAGAATCAAAGTGTAAAATCACAAATTCCTCCCTGCTCTTCTTAGGACTCTGGAGAAAGTCCAAGTATCCAGTCTTAAACCTACAGGTGAGCTAGAGTTGAAAATATGGATCAGTCAGAAAAAACTCCAAAGACTCAAGGAATGGGACTTTCCTCAGTCCTGCAGTAGCCCGGTGGACAACCTTGTATGTGGACCCACATGGCCTTGATTGTCCATGATCTTTCAGGTTAGAGGGGCAAGGCCGATTACAGACAGACTGCACAACAGCTTACAAAGACTGACTACCTCCAAGCCCACTCACGTGGGACGACAGCTACAAGGAACCTCTGCTGGCCATGCTTCATATCCTCTCATATCACAACCCGCACCTTGACGTGTGCATTATGATCCCCACCTCCATAAATCTGCTCCTTTACTGAATGAGATGGAGCCAACCAACCAGCATAGAAACTACTGTCTAGCAGACTTCTCCATGATTTCCTTTTTGCACACCTGATCTTGAGCCTCTGTCTCAAAGCTAACAGCTCCGTTACAGTCAATTCAAACAAATATACCCTCACTGATCACATGATATGATGTTCCCAGCAATAAATGGTCAACAATATAAGTCTCTGCTAAAAAGTTCATAATGTTTTCAGAAGAACAAATAGAAATCTATCACCTCTAGAACATCTAGCCCATCTCTAATGGATAAAATAATAACTGTAGTCAAGCAACCAATATGCTTAGCTAAAGGAAGAAATTAGAGGCCTGCATATCCTTTAAAATACCATGAACTGGCACTCAGATACAGTACACACAGAAGGCCAATTATCTTGTAGTCCATTCATAGTGCCACCAGCAGCTAGCAAATAGAAAGCAAACTATTCAAACTCTAAAGTTCTATGTCTTGTTCAAAGAGGCCAGGTATGACATAAGAAATAATTCTGTAATGCAGAAAGCAGTTCAAAGCATTTTATAATTCCCTAAAAATTGTATGATTAGAAATTTATTTTATTTTCTTGTATTTACTATCATTTCTGTTTGTTCCACAAGTGTCATTACTGACCACACTTTACAAAACTATGCTTCAACAAGGTCCCCATTCTGCTTTAGCTCCAGTTCTTCTGTGTTCCCATTGATCAATTTTAGGCCAAATATGTAATTACCTTGCCCTGGTAAACAAGAATTTCGCTTATCACAGAGCATGATTAAATAATTTCAATTACATTAATTGAAAACTCTCTGCAGTTTTAAGCCATTTTGAAACAAGAACATATGGCTGAGATGCTGCAATTTCTTTCTTATATTTTTAAAAGCAAACAACAGCTAGGGGGAGGCTGAGGCAGGAGGATCATGAGTTCAAAGCCAGTCTCAGCAAAAGTGAGGTGCTAAGCAACTCAGTGAGACCCTGTCTCTAAATAAAATAAAAAATACAGCTGTGGATGTGGCTCAGTGGTTGAGTGCCTCTGAGTTCAATCCCTGGTACCTCAGTCCCCCCCAAAATAAAAGAGAGCTAAAAAATTCGAGATCCTCAGATCAAGAAGTGCTTGAGTGTCGCTATGCACAAAATCACTTATTCACAGATCCTGAACTGTTACTCACATTTGATCTTGTGTCTTCAGTATCTCAAGTTTAACTTGTTAATCAATAACTAAGCCACACATTATATTCCTTTGAAATCCAGTTTCACGCCTACACTGAAGAGTGCACAAATGTCTTTTCCAATGCAATTAACTCTTCTGACTACACAGAAATAATGGAATTGATCATCGAACCTTGTGGCATTCAGCACCTGAAGCGCCATCTATAAATATGAAGGCAATATATTTTAAAAGAGATGCTGAAGTGGCCTTGAAATAAAGAAGAAAACATTGGTGTATGTGCTTCTCTGCATCTTTACCTTCCCATAGTAAAAAGCAAACTCATCTGGAAGAATCTTCGCCTGGCAAATCTGCCGTGGCTATTTTCCGATAGAGTCTGCCTTCGTGTTTAGTGGATTACAACCATATGCCCAAATAAGCGTGTGCTTCCGCAGGAGCCTTCGGTGTTCCGGTGGCATTTTAATTCTTTCATCTTCAGAGATGAAAGCCTTTTCATGGGCAGTGGGTCGAATGCTTTGTAAGAAGAAACCTTAAATTTGTGTTGGGTTTAGCTATACTTTCTGAATGTTACTATAAACATTTTAAAATGCAAACCTCCCAAGACTACAGATAACAAGTCATCAATCATGTTTTCAGAATACTTATTTAAAACATTGATTTATCTCATACCTATCTGGGGGAACTCACATTTTTAAATAATTGACTTTTCCTAACTTCCCTGCTGCAGTTTATCCTTTGGGTACTGGGTGTACCCAAAGCAATGGATATTTATATACATGTATCCATTAAACTACATTTAAGTGAATAGTTATTAAAAAATAATGCAAAATCTTGTTGGAAGATAATTTTTCATAAAAATAGCACTTCACACATTTACATAGAGTAGAAACAGATCCACAAAGGGAATTATAACAATATCTGTTTTAAATCTCAAAAGTTGCCACTTTTCAAAGAAACTGTATCTTCAAAGAAGTAATTATTCCTTCTTCTCCAGTAGACAGACACAAAAAGAAATAGTGTGAGCCATGAGGGAGTGAGTGGGGAAGGGCATTTGTTAAAAGGAAATAGTTTTTCATGCATTCAGTACATATATTTATGGAGTGTCCACTCTGCTATCAGGCATGTTTCCGGACCAGAAAGCCAGGCTGTCAAAGGTCTAGGGTGAAGAGCCCAGTGAACAAACATACTCCAAAGTAGGAAACCTGGTAACAGCATCAGGAGGAACTGTGGATCAGAAAAGGAGGAACTTCCTTAGAAAGCGGTGTGAGAATTTGGCATACAAAGTCCAAGCCCTTTTGCACACGGCTCTTGTCATAGGCAACACTTAAGAGGGCAGAGATAACCTGCTGATATATCTGTAAACAAGTAGAGATACATCTGGAAAGTAGGTTGACCCAAGAATATAACGACCCATGTTAACAGGAGACAAAGACATAGTATTTACTATTATGTAAGGACTGCACAGAATTAAACCCGACGCTTTGCTACAGATTTAATTTCTTTTTGGTTTGGGGTAAACCTCACATATTATAAATTAGGTAGCAGTATAAGAAAATACCTTAATTAATTCAAGAAAAATAGGTAACATTAAAAGAGGATTATTCCTGTTCCCAGAAGGGAATTAAGACCTACCAGGGGCGGGAAAAGGCAAGTCTTAGGAATTCAGTGTGGGCTGAAAAGAAGACAAAGCTGTCTCCTGATGTGATGTCTGTCAGCAGCATGTGACCATTTCAACTTAGGCTAAGTAAAATTAATAAAATTTGATATTCGGTTCACCAGTTGCACTCGGCACATTTAAAGTGCTCAGTGTGTCACATGTGACTCGTGGATACTGCGCTGACCACAGTAGATACAGAGCATTTCAGTCCTCACAGAAAATTCTACTGTAAAGTACTGCACCAGAGAAAAAGAGAGCAGTGGACTCTCCCTCTATTACAGCTGGGAAAAGGGAATTCTAGTAATTTTATAACATGGTTAACAAAATCAACTCTCTAAGGCCCAAAGTGGTGACGATGACGTTGAAAAACGTGATAGCATTAGATGTAAATGATGATGTTAAAGGTTAATCGTCTTTAAGGGCTTTTAAAAAGATGCCTTGCATTTTTAAGAGGCTCATAAAAGAAAGGGAAGATAGAATTTTATCTTTGAACTCTGTTTTCATTAGATTTGACAACTTCACTGGCCTTTGAAATCCTAAGTTAATAAGGATCTATATTAAACATCATTAAGCTGATAAGTGGATATTTAATTAACATAATCTGACATTAAATAAATTTAACATAAAATTCAAACCATGTCATTCCTTGTCCTGAGTTTATTAGTATATTTCCAATTCACATTTTTCCAGTGGGTATAAAATACCCTCAAAGTCCCTAAGAGCCTATCTTCTAGCTGAAGTTATAAACCTTTATGTATCTCCTCTTACACTAATGTAAGTGAAATATATAATTGCATGTATTGTTTTTAGATTGCTAAAAAATATTTGGCACACTGGATTTCAGTATTTAAAAAGTTCAGTTGCAATCATCCAAAGAAACGAAAAAGTCCTATTTTAGATAGTAAGCCACATGCCATTACATTGACCACACCGCCATGGTCAAAAGAGGTAATGCCTGCCAAGCACTTAGAATCGATCTCACATGTAAATATTCAATAAATATTAGCAGATATTCTCTTTCCTAAAAATGGTAATAAATTAGAGCAAATGCCCCTGCCATGACAATATCTGCCTCAGCACAATCAAACATAATTTGAAATACAGAACCTGGGAGTGTCACACACACCAAGGAGCAGCAGGGGCATCCGTCGGATGGCCTCATCCTCAGAAAAGAATGAAGCAACACTTCCTGTAGAGAGGAACATTGGAGCTAAAGAGGAATAAAATTTTTAAAATAGGCAAGGTGATGAATATGATTAAAAAATCATTCAGAATCTCAATACCAACTAGAAGTAGAAATTGTCAAGTTAGAGCAGGAAAAAATGCTAAGATTTCTTACTTTCTAGGGCAACACTAAGCAGCCCAAGATAAAGAGCAGGGGACAGAAAGGATCTGGGCATCATCTGGTGTCAGAGATGGGAAAAATAGAATTACAAGCAGGACTAGGTATTCAAGGTCCTGACTTCACTAAAATGTCTTAGAGTGAACTCCAGCTGGGCAGAAGGCGTTGGTGGAGTTTGAAATGAGGAAAGTTCAAGCTAGGAGAGATTAGAAGAAAGATGGGCGGGACTGAGGGAGGCGGGTGGAGCTCTGTGGTAGAGTCCTGGCCTAGCAAGCGAGAGGCCCTGGGTTCCATCCTGGGCACCACAAAAACAACAAAAAACACACACACACGAAGATGGACAGGTTCAGGAAGAAGGGAAAAGTAAAAAGAAAGCTAAGAATTCCATAGTTGAAAATATTGGAAGATGCACGATTTTAAATAATTTATAGATAGATGGAATATGGCAAATTAATTATGCACACACATACACATACACACACTGGATAAAATTATAAGGGTAGATAATAGTAGATAAATGGTCCTGGTATTGAATAAGCTAATGGAGAAGGGCGCCTCTCTGGAGAGGGCCCATCGTTTTAATGTGAAGGAGAGTGCTTCACTGATGTTAGTGTAAACAATTCTGTTTTGATACAGTAGAGGTCTCTTCTGTAATAGGACAACCAATCACTTGCAGGTGGAAATAGTGAAATAAATAAAATGTGTGCTCTGGAGAACGGCCTGCCCTTGGTCTCCTGGAAACTGTTTCAAGGATGCCAAGATGACTCGGGGATGGTAGCTGAGTCTCAAGATGGTCAGTTCTAACAGAATAGGGAGGGATGAAGGCTTCTGAAGATAAAGTAAAGAGAAGCTTGGAAATTAATACACAAAAGTAATCCGTATGGACATTACTAGGAATGACAGGTGGCAAAAGGATAGAGAGTAAAAAAGGTAAGTAGGATATTTGAAGCAAGAAGCCGTGTACACGAATGCCCCCCTATCCATGAGGAGGAAGCAGGAGGAAGACGATGAAAGGGTGGGAAATCGGATGCGCCCACTAAGAGGCTGCTGAGAGGCCAAGAGGCAGCAGCCGCAAGCTTCCGGCTCCCCTCTCATCCCTGTGGGAAGGGATGAGAACCTGCCAGGCCCAGTTCATGGCATGCATTCTGGGGTCTGATGTCCACAGTGGTTAAGTACTTAGGATGTTCCCATTGGCTTTTAGGTGAGGAAAATGGGGAAATTAACCACTAATAAGGAGTCTTTCCAACTAAAGCGGATAATCAGGAAAAATGGCAACTTTCAATTAATTACAGGGGAAAGTGATAAACAAGTTTACAGAAAGATTAGCGACAGGAGAATCTGGTCATAGTAGAACCTGGTGTATGAAGTAGGTTTGGCTTTAAGGACCCAAAGGAAATAGCAGAGGAGCAGAGTGAGAACTTTTCCCCCCTCTGTGGGAAGGGATTTTTCTCACTAAACACACTCTGGCCTCTTCTCCACTTCTTTACTCACTCAGTCCTGCTGGAGGTAGTGAAAAATATGCTCTGCAAACACAGGAAGAACGAACAGATGTGCTCGGCTCACCCTGTCCTTTCCTCCTGAGAACAGGTCCGCAGACTTCTTTTCTACTCTTCCTTGTGGGGTGTTGCACTTGGGAAGCTACCTTGGCTGTGACTGCTGAGGATTCTGCATCAGCAACAGCTCTGCTCAGCTCTCACCCTGAGATCTGAGTATCCTGAGTATCCTGAGTACCCTAAGGAGTGAGATACTCCTCAACCTGCCTCTGCCCGTCATGTCCCTGTATTAGGGTTCTCACTGGGGCATACTATTCTTTCGTGTTTGTTTGGAATCCAACCAGGAGAGAGGGAAGTTACTTCATGTGCACCTCCTTGATAATTCCTAACATTAGTAACTAAGATAAAAAAGATGGTAGGGAGAATTTCTATGTCTTTTGAATTAACTAGAGCAGAGTGAAGTGGTGATCAATGAGAATAATAATAGCTAACAATTAGGGGGCACTTACCATGTGTCCCTGCTGCAGGCACCTGAGAGAGGCTGATTAAAGGAAATACACAGGGAAGTCCTACAAGGCAGTTACTCCTGATTCACCTATGAGGAAACTGAGGCACATACGGGTTCATAAGCTGCCCAGGATGGCACAATTGCTCAAGGGCAAAGCCAGCGTTAGAAGGCACAGTCAGGCTAGCTTCAGAGCAGAACACCATCAGACGCTCTCCTGTGTCACTTCTTTCTGAGCTGTGCTGTCTATATGCTGAGAAATAACAAGCCATCTTTTCCCTTATAAATATCAAAATAATCATGAATATGTTCATGTAATTAATTTTTCCATTTTTTAGGTAAAAATGAAGAATAAATCATTCACTTTGTTAGCTAAACATATCTAATCCTTGTGAAAGCACAGGCAGGTCAATATAGACACAGATGATGGCCCCCAGCAGTTACACGCTGGAGACCGTATTTTAATGATAAGGTAACCGCAATTGTTTTTCTCTCCTCAGTTCTCTCTCTCTACTCCACCGCTTCTGGTTCTATCTCTTCAACCTTCTGCAATCAGGTTTCTACCTCAATTAAAAACCTGCCCTGCCAAATTGCTCCTGGACTCTGCAGCTCTGATCTACTCTACTTCTTTAAGCAACTGACCCTGTGACCTCTACCCTTCTCTGAGATCCCCTCCTCCCGGGGCATGTGACAGTCCTGTCTCCTGCCGCACCCTCTTCCAGGACAGGCACTTCACTTCCTCTCTGCCTTCCCTTTCCTTCACCCCTTCCTCACATATCAGGGTTTCTTTGTTTTGCCCTCTTTTAGTGTTTCACTCTTTTGGATAATTAACTCACAATAATTACCTGCCACCTCTATCTGGACTCGACCCCACTATCCCATTTGTTTTCTTTTCCAACACGTCTCCTTTGAAAAGAAGATAACCTGACTTGGGAGACTGAGGCAGCAGGATCTTGAGTTTGAGGTCAGTCTCAGCAACTTAGTGAAACTGTTTCAAAAATAGTAAAAAAATAAAAGGGTGGGGGCTGGGGGTGTAGCTCAGTGGTAAAGCATCCCTGGCTTCAATCCCAGTGAAGAAGAGAGGAGGAAGAGGAGGAGGAGGAAGAAGGGGAGAGAGGGGGAAGGGGAGGAGGAGGAGGAGGAGGAAGAAGAAGGAAGAAGAAAGAAGAAAAGCAGATATCCGAGCATGCAAACTGAATTCTATGCACTCTTTCTTCACTTTCCAAGATGCTAAAAGGGTCATTAGCAGGTCTCCCACCACACTCACCCCCCACCCCCGTCTTCAGAACCAGGTTTATTCAATACATGCTCAATAGTTGTGTGAGAGGGATCTTTCCAAAGCTTGAAACAAATTCTGTTGCCTAAATGGCTCCAATTCCATCACCAGTGGAAAGGAGCCTGATATACCCAGGGGTTCCATGATTGGTCTGTCACCCCTCTCCACCATTTCTCTAGCCACACTCTCTCCCCCACCAGACCAGCAGCAAATTCTCTCAGCCAGACTACACTTCTTAGTTTTTATGGAAGAATTGTTTTTTCAAATCATCTGTTCAGTTGCCCTTCACCAGTCCTTACTCAGTCTGTCTGGGGAATAATTAAGTCATTGGGAATCACCTCTTATGAAGCCTCTGATTGTCATCTGAAGTGAGAAGTAAGATGACACTCTCCCCTTTGGGCTTTACCTTCACCAAACAGATGAAAGAGTCCCTAGGGACAGGATTTCATTTTATTTATGATTAATGGTGCCTTAAACATAGAATTAAGTTTGTATTAAATGCTTGAATAAGTGCCCGAATCTCCTGAAGTGGGTTATCAGGCTAAATATCGTTCTAATTTATTATCACATTGATTCATTACCATATTTTACGGGAACTTCTGATCTGTGTTGATGCAGAAGTCTACCAAACAAGCATACAATATTCTCCAGCTTCTAAAATAGCTGCTTTACTTATTAGTTAATATTCCAACTGTAGTTTATGAACTCTTCTTTTCAGATTAGAAACCATGTGACTTGATAGCCTTAGGCAAGAGCTGCCAAGAAAGACCCACAATTTCTTGAACCATAACTTTCCACTCGGAATGACCGTTCATGATGTAGGCTGCCATTCAATCCTTCTCACTAAAGAATTCATCCTTTGAACTCTCAAAATTCCAGCACTGTGTACAGTCTTCACCAGAACCTATCCATGGCTTTCAGCTTATTAGTCTAGATGTTGATTTTGCTAGATCCTCAATAAATCCTCATTTTAAATATTTTATGTTTTTATAAGGCATAGAAAGTTACAACAAAATGGATCTAGTCAGTTGAAAATTCAAGTCTTATTCAAGTTGAGTTTCTCAATAATAGCATTCTCTAATTTCCCCCTTATTAAAAAAAATATTTGGATGATGCTGATAATTTTTAGAGGGACCTTCAGACAGGAGTCCATACCATGATCCCTTTCTTTCAGTACAAGAGGAAATGCAAAGTCTCCACAGCAAGCCCCAGAAGAACAAATACCTTTTGGAGCATCTTATGAGAATGAAATTTGTAAGAAAATCATTCATAATATGTAATCATTGAGGATTTCTGCTCTCTATGAAGTCATTACATGATATTCTAAAACCGGCTGAAGCAGACCCACTGACCCAACCTTGTGCATGAAAAAATAAGATAGATCCTACATTGAATAGGCCCTAAGTAGATTAAGAAACAATCAAATCTTCTCATTCAGTCTTTGCAACAATATTGTGGGTTAAATATTTATATCTTAATTTTGTAAAGTTTAGAGGGATAAATTTGCCTAAGATCAGAGAATAAAAAGTAAAGTCAAAGAGTCCAGTTCAATAGCCTGTAATCCCAGCTATTCAGGAGACTGAGGCAGGAGGATCGCAAGTTTGAGGCCTGTCTCAGCAACTTAGAGACCCTGTCTCAAAATAAAAAAAATAAAAAGGGCTGGGAATGTAGCTCAGTGATAGAGCACTCCCTAATACCAGGGATAAAAAAGTCAAGTTCAAGAGAATTTGTTTAAAGACTGCAGATAGAACAAAAGAAAGTGATCTAGGAATTCCTGCAAATATTCCTCTTTGGAACTTTTGCTCAATAACATGCTCTTCAGCCAGTATCCCCTAAACTTAATACCTAGTTAGGAACTATCTATCATCTAGTAAATACGATCTCAAAATAAATATTCTTTACCCCTCAAAAAACTCATCCTGTCACTCCGAGTGATTTTTCAAGGCTTCTTCCTGGTCAGAATTCTGATCCTAAGGCTCACACTTATTTCATTTTATTCACTCCAAATGCAGACATGAATCATCAGTTTTCCATTTTAGTGTCTATACGAGGTATTTAATCTATATAAATGCAGCTTCAAATCAGATGCAACAACATGATGAATCAAAATTTGCTTAATACCATTAATATCAACAAAATGGCAAGCTCCTCATGGTCATTAACTCTCATTTCCTCACATAAGAAAGGATTTTTATCATCACTTTACTAGGATTTGTCCAGCACAGTCATGCATCACTTAAGGACAGTCACACATTCTGAGACACATGCTGTTAGGCAATTCTATCATTGTGGGAACATCAGAGTGGATGTATGGAAACAGAAATGGCCAATCTAATTTGGGGGATTGGCCATCATATATATATTTTGTCCTTGGTGGAAAACTTTGCTAATGGGTGTACAACTGTATCCAATGAAGTAATAATTATAAAGATCCTTACAGGTGGTGCACACCTGCAATCCCAGCTCCTCAGGAGGCTAAGATAAGAGGATTCCAAGATCAAGACCAGGCTGGGTAAATTAGTGAGATCCTGCCCCAAAATAAAATTAAAAGGGCTGGAATGTAGTTCAGCGGTAGAGCACCCTGGGTTCAATCCTCAGTACCACAAAAACTTGGTAAAGAGTAAAGTCAAAAGGTAATTAACAGGTACTGGTAACAATCTTGTTATTGGTGTCATGAGGTTTAAAATATGATATGCGCATTTGTGAATAGTGAAGAACAACTGATAAAGGGCACTGAAAATAAATGGGATTAAAACTATAATAAAGAAAACAATCTTTGCATTTAATCTTAAACTATTTCTAGAGAGTAGCATGGGTGGTGGAAGGCCCTTTCTGTTTCTAATATACAAAAATCTGCCCCACTCATTATTTTTATTTCAATATCGACTGTTCTGACCTGATGCTAGCAGATTTTGCTTTCAAGTCATTCCATCTTTGGTTCATATCATCCAGTCGATGTTGAAGCATAGTAGCCTCCTCAGAATTTCCCAGAGCTTTCACCATCTTCTGCCTGTTTCCATCAATGCTTTTGAATATGTCATTATGGGCATCAATTTCTGCCTGGATGTCCTAAGGAGAAGAAAGCAAAGAGAGAATGCAAATGTGAGACCCGTAGTGTCAACGTTACTAGGGATTTTTGTATACAGCTTTTTTTTTTTTTTTATATTTACAGATGAGTTGCTTTCAAGCAAAATAATTGATTTTACCTTAAATAACAATTTCAAGTGTTTCCAAAATTCTCACGTTGAAAATAATAGTCCCTAATCTTCAATACTTTGATTCCTCACTTTTTAAAAACTGAACATATTATAAACTAAATTTCATGTATCAGTCATTTAGATGTTACTCTATTAAACTATAAAACTGTTAAATCTTTGAAGTTTGGTTAGTAACCAAACAGATTTCTTCTTCCCTTTACATATGGGTAAAATTTCCCTGAAAATATGAAGTTTTACACAGGTCATTAGGATGTTATATAATTTTAAATGTTTTTCACATTTTGACAAACTTACTACTAGTTTTCACTCTTTCAATCTTATAATTTTTATTCTAAAATTGCAAAGAGCATTTCAAATGTTTGCCTTCATTAAGAAAGAAAAGCCAGTAAAATAATACTCTCCAATTAAATAGGAAAATAGCCTGTTCATTTTAATAAATTTGAGTGGAATATGAATAAAATAAGAATTATTATAAATAATAGAATCTGATTCAGACTTTAGGGAAACACCGGGCAATTTATATCAAAATCTATTAAAACTATTGTCAAAATAAGAAAATTAATGAATAAACATATTAAGCACATTTAAGGTAAAAATGTACAAATTGTAATAATACATTAATGGTAGTATAAAATTAAGTTTAAAAAAGTACACAATTTTACATTATAAGTTTTTCAAATAAATATTTAAATTATATATTTGTATATAACTGAACATACACATTAAAAGACTATGAAAAAGACAAAAATCAGAATAGCATAATCTCTAATATAACAGGATTACAGATAATTTTTGTGTTCTTTATACTTCTGAGTTTCAAAGAGTTTCTATAAAAAAAGGGGGTTTCTTCTTGTAATAAGATGAGTTACAAAATGTTATAGTTAGATAAATGTTTAATTTTGAGACACAGTCTCGCCAAGTTGCCCAGGCTGGTCTCAAACTTACAATCCTCCTGCCTCAGTCTCCCAAATTGCTGGGATGACAGGTGCACAACAGCACACTCAGAAAGTGTCACTAATTTAAAATTTAAAATGCAGAGGATCGAATCCATCTTTTTCCTACTCTCCCAATATAAACCTGTCATTACAACTACATATATTCATTTTCCCGAATTAAATGGAAGCAGCCTCATTGTGACAAACTCTGGTGTGACAGTCACTAACAATCAATAAACATGAACAGCAAAGCAGACACCTGAGAGGCCATGAAGGTTGGTGCTAGATTCCACCGGCATAACTGGGGATGTTAAAAAGCAACCCACCAGAGAAATAGGCAAATACCCTGAATTAGCAAAAGAAGAGCAAACTTAAACACCATAATTCTACTGCTCTTCTCATTTTAAGTGTTCTTTCATAACCCTCCGCTACTTGTCTGAATGTTTGTGTCCCCCTAAAAACGCACATGCTGCAACTCTAAGCCTGCAGTCCTAACCTTATACTAACTCCAGGTTCTCAAGTTATGCATGGAAAATGGCAATCTCATCATTATCTTAGTTTGGGATGCTCAAATTCTCGGTGGGGGTAAAATGAATGAAAAGTTCTGTTGAAAGGTTTTTTGGGGACTGGGGATGCATATAAGTCATAGAACACTAGCCTAGCATGTGCACAGCTCTGGGTGGAGCCCCAGGACCACTCACACAAAAAAGTTCTTTGGTTTAATCCCCTGGAAAACATGGTTCCTCAGATGGAACCATCCATTTTTGTGTCCTGAAATGCATTTTAAGACATCTCAAAAGATCCCCCCCCACACACACACACATATTAAAAGGTTAGAAGACAATGTTTGCTACTTTGTACATTTTTATGATTGTCATTTTTCTCAAGAAACTCAGTAATACATTTGCTCTCTATTGCCAAGGAGAACCTGGTCTCAGATTTCCTGTAGCAGTTCCTAACCATGGTGTTCAGAGGACCACACCTAAAATCACAAGGCAGCTTCAACCCACACATTCTGATGCTGCTGGCCCCAAATGCTTGCTTACTTTCATATTCAAGAGAAAGCAGAGAGACTGAAGTGCATTAACACGCATAAAGGGTTTTATAACCCTCACAAAAGCATTCTCCAGCATCAGAAGTTTGGATACTATGAACAGGAAGCATATTTGCCTCCTTACATCAGATCAGGTGATGTGTTTTCAGCCCCGTAACAATGATGAATGGAATAAAACACAGCACTGCGGAACCGGCCCAGCCGTGATGATACATTCTTCTGTGAGGCTCTCCTGAAGAGCACTACCAGCAATCACAGGTCCGGACTAGAGTACAACTTTCAATCTGTGGAAAACCCTTTCCACACATGCACATCATCAACAGTTAGTAAGAAAATCAACAGCCAGAAAATGATCAAAGTCAAGGAAATCAGGATACATCATTTTGTTTCATTTAACATTTGGTGGCATATTTATTTGGTCAGATATACTAAGAACTCCTAAAAACAAAACAAAACAAAAAAATCATCTTACTATTTCTTGTGTATCCTTTGCAGTCTGTTACGTGGCAAGAGACTAATGTAAAGTAGAATAGTAGAATAGTGGGCAATACATAGGAAAATGTGCAAATGCATGAGTTTTTCTGGACTGACTGATAATCAGCCATGGAGTGCCAGGAGAACCCAAAGAATCGAAGGGAATGAATTGATCATTTTGTTCAATGCTTTGCTTAAAAAAATTTAATCCAAACCTAAAATCATATAGAAGGCTGTACAGTAAAGGCCTGTCTAAAGTTTTCACGGAAAACTTAGACTCAAATGCTCACTCTCCTCCATAGATCACTGTGCAATGACGGACTGCTTTAAAGCCCAGATGTCAGCACAGGACCCTGATGTAGCGTCAAATGATGAAATAAAGTTTCATGACAGTTTTATTCTTATTGCAGAGCTGGGAGACTTGGCCCTACCAATGCTTACCTCTGTCACCTGCAAGCCCTTCTTAAGGTTAAACAGCACTAACTGGTTACTGATATGTATGAGAATGTAATCCATCTAGAAGGACAAAGCCATGTTCTTCCAAGCATTTAATATAAGTCAGTCATGTGCACCCCAGCCAGAACCAGACACTCAAACAGCTGGGTGTTAGAAATGTCTAAAACCAGGGCAGGATAAATGTATTAAGAACTCACTTGAAAAGGAACTTCAAATATTGTAAGTATAATGTAGAAGGTTAAGAACAGCTAAGGGTTAAGAAAAAGAAGACCAATATTTCTCTCTAACTAAAACTCCATCAATAATAGCACTGGATGCAAACTTTCAGAACTGCCCTCCAAAAGACAGCTACGAAAGTTAAAAGAGATTTACTCAATGGTCTTTCTGCAAACAAAACCCACTGCCCAGGTCAAAATAAACTTCACAAACAAGTAAAAATTTTCATTACTAGGGCCAAACCTCCCAAACTCTGCAAACATTCATTTGTTTATTTGCTTTTAGCTTAATAATTGCTGTTCTAATCCTAATTTTGTCTTTACTTGGACATTTCTCAAATAATATAACCCACAGAGATGTAATTGTAAATACTTTATAATGCATATCACATACATTCTGTTTATAAAGTTTTATAATGAAAGAGTCTGTAGCTAAATAAGTAAAATTATTTCTTCAGACTCTAACAGATAGAACTCTGGCAAGAAGCAGAGAATTGGAAGATTCCACCAGAAAGTCTTCCATAGCTAAACTGGTGCTAGGACAGATGCATCCTGGGGTCTCACTGACACACTCTTGGCTTATTTTTGCACAGCATATTTATCTAACCCTACATGGCCATAGTGATGTTTCCTCTGGAGGAATTCTGACCTGTTCTGAAGGTGAAGTGAGATTAGCGATAACTTGCCTACTTCATCCCCCAGTTCTGGCTAAATAAAGTTAACCAGGAGGAGAAATAAATCCACCCAGTCTTTCAAAATCAGGCCACATCACCAAGACAGTTAAGGACAATCAGAACTCCACTTTATAAGTTTTGAAAATAAGGAATCATAATTAACAACACGGTCAGATATTATCTAAATAATAATATAACAAACAAATTAAGATAATAACCAAAGGTTATTAGGTCATATGTAAATATGCTTTGAGAGTTTGTGAGGTTTCTGAGATAATGAGTAATTGTGATGATTACTTTATTGATTTCAACCAATTATGCAATTAATTATCCTATATATTGCATTTTCTTCCAGCAACTAACCTCACAGATCTCAATCACTCTAACTGAATCATATTTAGACCAATATTAGATATTTTCCCACTCAGGTCTACAGTCACCTTTATAAATGAAGAAATCAATGCCAGTATGTTCTTTTCATATTATCCATGATCATAAATAAACATAAAAAAATAGAATAGAAAGTCTACTAAGCAGAACAAGCGCACAATTTACTACACTTTCAAGATAATCTGAGACTGGGGATGTAGCCTGTGGTAAAGCACTTGTGTAGCATGTGCAAGACCCTGGGTTCAGAGAACAGGGCCACACACACAAAGATAATTTAAACAAACCAATCTGCAGTGATAAAGAATCAATAAACAAACTACAATTTAAATTTCAACAAACACTGCTATAAACAGAAATTGCTTTCACAACCAAAAAATGTTCCAAATCCTCAATTCTACACAAATTGTTTCTAAAACACTAAAATCAGAGAGAAGTAAAATACAGTGGCTTCCCTTTTAAGGTGTGAAACATGTAAGCAGATGTGATCTGCACATGAACGTGAGCTCCTAAAGAGCACTCGCTATTTGCTTCATGCAACTGAACTATTATCTCACCTTCTTTCTCCCAGTTAGATAAAGGTAATTAAACTTGAAGAGGCTTAACAACCCAGTCATGAATTATTACACTTAAAAAGTTTAAACCTACAATCCTGGGGCACCAACTCCTTAACTCCTGGCCTGTGTCAAAGCAGTTCCTATTGCCCAGAAAGCTTCAATCTGCCCACATTACAAACAGGCACACAATCTCACTTCCCTCCTTAATCTTCAACTCAGTTTTTAAATCTCAATTTATATGTAATTTCTCCCAAGAGATTTCATAATTAATCGAACAAATTACTCTTATAGTTTCCTCTTCCTTTGCTTAATTACATACTTGCCATTTAAAACATCATTGCTTAACTGGGTGCAATGGCACATGCCTGTAATCCTGGCAGCTTGGGAGGCTGAGGCAGGAGGATCACAAGTTCAAAGGCCAGTTTCAGTAACTTAGCAAGGCCCTAAGCAACTTAATGAGACTGTCTCAAAATAAAAAAATAAAAAGGGCTGGGGATGTGGTTCAGTTGTAAAGCACCTCTGGGTTCAATCCCCAACATACACACACACACACACACAAACCCTTCCTTGCTTAAGGTCTGCAGCCACCCGCTAGGCTGAGAGGTTGATGAAGGAGGGCCTCCCATTGTCCTCTCCATCTCTATGTTCAGCACCTGGGATTTCAGAAAGATTTACTAAATATCAAATAAATGAGTAGGCCTTAAAGTGTGAAGTTTGGTGTATCTCACCCAAGATACACCTGTAATAAAATTAGATAACTCATATTAAGCAATACAAGTTGTAATTTTAAAAAATTAGAGTCATCCCTTAGGAGGTAAATGCCAGGAAGAAATTCAGTATTGAGTGGCTTCTGTCCATGCTGTCACTTTGGAAAGCATCTTCCCCCAAAGACTCACAAAAGAATGGTACAGCCAAGACACATTCCCCCTTACAAAACATTAAAAAAAAAAAAAAAAAAAAAAAAAAAAAAAAACCTCAGAGGTGGTTTATATTCAAAGATATTGTATCATAACATTCAAAACCGCAAGAAGAGTCTGAATATTCTCATCACAAAGAAATGATAAGTGTTTGAGATGATGGACAACCTAAACATCCTGAGTCGATAGTTATGCAACATATAAATGTGCCAAAACCTCACACTGCACCCCATAAAGATGTGCAATTATCCACTAAAAATAGAAACAAAATCCTTAGAGAACTACTGTTATCATTAATCATTTAGTAGCACAAGTACATAAATTAATAAAGGCAACAGTCACTCAAAATGCCACCCAGCTAAAACCCTCCATTACTCAATCCTCAGTAACAGAGCTTGTGCAATGCAAATGGCTCTAGTAGGGCAGTACGTTAATAGTGGTTAAATGCCTGGAGCAGGGGATGCCTATTATCCCAGTGGTTCTGGAGGCTGAGGAAAGAGGATCACAAAGTTCAAAGCCAGCCTTAGCAGCCTTAGTGAGGCCCTGAGCAACTCATTGAGACCCTGTCTCAAAACATAAAAATAAAAAGGGCTGGGGATGTGGCTCAGTGGTTAAGCACCCCTGGGTTCAATCCCTGGTACCCCCCCCAAAAAAAAGAAGGTGGTTAAAGTCATGAGACACTTCCTTTATGACGTAGTTTCAAGGAGAAAATTAAAACTAGAGTGTAAATAAAACTAACCCACAGGCTAGACTTCAGTGAAGTTCCATGGTGGACCAGCTTTTTGTCTCCAGTCACCTGTGTGCTTCAACTCTCAAGCCGGTCACCCCAGGGCCCCTGGCCACTTGTGCTCACCTTTCTCTCTTGGTTAGAGGATTTGGACCTGCTTGCGCACAGTCCCATCTTTCCACGGGTCATCCTCTCCTGGTGAGAGGTTCCTCCTCTTAGGTGCCACTCTAGAGTATAGACGGTTCCCTCCAGGTGGGATTTCCTGATCCTTAATGAGCTGTGTCAGCTTTGGGGAACAGAATGCTTCTGCCTCCTGGGTCCCCCAAGACTCCCAGCATTGCCCTTCTAGGGGGATTTGAAAGGAGTACCAAGTGCAATTTGCTAACCTGCCAATGTTGGAAAACCAAAATCCTGACATCACACATCTTGGGACTAGATCCCCAATCATGTGTCCACATTCATATATGAATGAAAACTGCAAAACCACAGAAGCACTGGATTTCTCTAAAATTCAAAAAATATCAACTAGCATATCCTTTTCAATTTATCTTCACAAACTGCTGCCTGCAAGTTATACAGAAGGTCTGCCTTCACCTGGAAACCTGAATTATCTATCACTCCATTTAGGCCATCACTGAAAGGCCCACCTCACAGCTGTTAGCCTCACAATCCCTAAGGTTAGTACTCTCTAGAAAGGGATCACTAATACTGATGCAAAGACAGGACTAAGGGGATTGAGAGTGAGGGGATTTTACCTTAGCGTATGGGAAGACCGTCATTTGGCTTCTGAACATTTCATGTTGCTTTTGCGTGAAGCCATGGTCTTTCCCTCAGAATGGCATTAGTGCTTTCAAAGTTGGGAGAAGATAGGTATTGGAATCTAGAGGTGTAATTATGCCTTCCCCATAATTCCACTTTTCCTGGCCATGAATCAATGTAGCATAAACTCAACATACGAGGCAGTTCTTGTGAAAATACACAAAGTTTTTTTTTTTTTTTTTTCTAGAGACAGGAGTTGGGGGAAAACACATTCATGTATGACAATTTTCTACAAGTGAAATCACACGGATTTTTATAAAGGTGTCTAACACAAAAATAAACACATGGAGAAACTGCCCTTCATAAACAAAACACCTCTAACTCAAATCAAGCCTTTGACAGACATAAGCCAGTAAATTTCTTTTACTGTCAACTTAACTGCTACAATAAGAATTAAGAAATATTCAGGTACTAAGGTTTGAAGGAGGAAACACACTAACAGAATCAGAACTTCTAAACTCTCTGCCAATAAAGTGGCCTTAAGACCCAGGCAAGGTTACTCACCTCTGGTAGCTGACCTAAGCCTTAAGACTAATAGCAGCAATTACAACACAAAAGTCCAGCTATTGCCCACAATTACCACCTCTCAGGGGGTCTAAGTAATGAATTATTCATGTAACATATGCCCTACACCTTTTTAGAAAGAAACAGACAAATTTACACAAACCAAGCTAACAAGACCTCTTTATGGTCATAAAGTTTGTCACCTGCTGTTCCCAGCTGCCACTTATATTCTCTCTCCTCCCCACCCCTTCTACATGGCGAGCAAACTGGGAACCAATCTCAGGAATTCAGATGCTTAGCGAAGTATTAAAGTGAGAGGTCAAAGTCCACCCTGTGTTATAAGCATAATCCTCACTACTACAGTTGGGGTGCAGGAAAGATGGGAGAGTAGCCATCAAGGAGGAGCTAAGTTCTTTCTGCCCACTGTTCCCACTACACTGTTCCAATTAAGAGGCAAGTGATGATTGCAATGGTTTTGGAGAAGCTTTCAAACTTTTCAAATGACATGGTTTTACATCTTTCTCCTCTGGCAGTTTTGGCTTGTAAGAAAAAGCCCATTATTCTTGTAATGACTCAATACAGTCCCACTTATATTTGTACTTGCAATGAACCATGGGGTATTCATGGGGAAAACCACGAAGCGCATCTTCAGCAACTGATACATAATTGATTTGTGCACAGAGGAAGGGCTCCGCCTCTTTCTGTTCTTTTTACGTCTTTCTTTTTTCTTTAAAGAGTGAAAATTGGAAGAAGATGGCTGCCCAGCATCCAAAGGCTAAGGAGGGCAGGAGTCCGTGGGTGGCATGTAGAAGTTTTTGGTTTTGTTTAAGTGTAAATGTAAAGTAACATTTGGCAGGCTAGACTCCACCCTAGAGCGTGCCAAGAGCCTTCCTTTGGAGAAAGAACTAAATGCACAATCGCTAATCCAACTATTAGAGCTCCGTGGTGTGCCCACCACGCCACAGTGAAGGCAAACACCCCAGATAAGAAGGAAAAACCTGAGATCTGATGTGCCATGGTCACCAATAAAGCAACCAGATCCTCAGACAGGGCTGCATGGAGCAGGCTCCACAGGCAGCGGCTGCTGAAATAAACAAACCTGAGGAGTATGGAAAAAAAAAAAAAAAAAAAAAAAAAAATCCCTACGCCTGATGAAGTCAGACTTTGGCATCAAAACCTGGTGTTTGTTGCTGGGTTTTGGTTATTGTTTTGTTTTCTCCCCAAAATAAATCTCAGTTAAATTACCAGCCGACTTAAGTACAAACAATCTCTTCTGATGTGGAATTCTAAAACTGACAGGCATCAGGGAAAGCCCTCCTGACCACAGGAAAGAATTGCTTTCCTTGAAAAACAATTTCAAAGAGGACATCAACATTGAATATGCTTTTTAAGTTATATTAAGTAACAAAGGAGGCAAAAAGTACCTGTTTTCAAAATGCATAGTCAGAAAAAAAAAAAACGTAAGAAAGAAAGAAGGAAAAAGAGAACATTATGAAAGTTTGCTTTCCGCATACCTTTTCAAATTTTGTCAGCAGTTCCCGTAAGCTGAAGTTCAGACCAATCATCGTCCAGTAGCCCCTGAAGACTACATCTTTCTGGCAAACTTCCTTCAGACAACAGTGTTCAACTTCTAAAAACCGTATCTTTTCTGGCTATACTTTAAAATCCTTTGTATAATCCTTTACAAGTCTTGCCCTTGAGCTATGGTCCATGAGCAGCAGCAGCTTGCGCTGGGACATTTTCGCGACCCCACCTTGAGTCCTTTTCTTCATGGACTTCGGAGCTCACAAGGAGACCTGCTTCTGTGCTTTCTGGTAGCTGCGTTCCACAAGGCTGGCATGGTCTCCTTTTTCTCTGGGAAGCCCAGGATCCCCTTGTACTCACCTCACTAATGACCTGCAGGCCACCACTATTCTCTCTTGGCCCCAAGCTTAGAGTTTGGTCTCAATTACACACAGCAAAAAGAAGCAATGCCCTGGAAACTTGCATGAGAGAAGAAGGAAGAAAAAAAAAAAAAAAAAAAAGAGCCAAGTATTACCAACTTCCTCCATTCAGACTGGTTTCAGGGAAAGAAAAAAAAAAAAATCCTGGGTAAAGAGTCAATTTTCAAAGAGCATAACTTTATGTAGAGTTCGAACAAGGAGGAGTGTGCTCTTAGCTGAAGAAACACCAAAGCACCAGACAAGAGGCCACCGGTTCCCACTCTCCCAGGCACCAGCAGCTGGGGTTGCTATGGTAACCACCAAGCTAGTTTCAGTCCATTTCCCCAGGTCCGCCTGGACTAAGGGATGCTGTCAGTGCAGCAGAAATAAAGTTGCTTTAAAAGTTGTTATGTGTCCAGAAAGTTCTCATGGTCCCCTCTGCATGGTTTGCAGCTGAGGAAAAGAGGGAGAAGAGTCTCCTCCGTCGCCTCTGCAGCTCCCCTGGCCGATCTGACAGCACTGTGGTAATCCACTTCTCTTTCCAGCAGTTGTTTATTATTTTAATCAGCATCCTCCCTTCCACCACCCCTCACACAGTTTGAAGTGAAGCTCACTCCCACTTCCTGGAGAACTCTCTGCCCCAAACTTCAGTACAGTATCTCTTACATTGTCTCAATCCTGAATGGATCACTGGGCCCCTATTCCCATGGGGAGCCCACCCATGAAAAAGAAAAGGGAGTGGATGTACAACACAACACAAGTCACAAAAGAAAACAGGCATGATTAATTTTATTATTTCTAAAAGAAAAAGTTTTAAAGATAAAATGATAGGAAAAAATACTTTTAAAGGAAAGTTCTTTGATCTCATTGACACCACTAAAAGCCATTCAGACTGTTTTCATATGGGGAATTGACTCCTTTCTGACATGAAACTGAACCCAAATGTGAGTAACAACCAATTTCACTGAATGTGTCTTCCATTGTGCAGTTAAGTTATTACAGGCTCTCAGAGAAACTCTATCTTGCAAGTTTTAAGTGTGATCACTTTAAGGAAAAGTTCAATCCAAATTATATCTTCCTTGTCCTGGGATTATGGACATTATTCCAAGGCAAAGTGTGATTTTGCTTTCTTGCATTACATAGCTATTTAGTATAGCAATAAAAGCTAAGTACGACAGGAATGTCCATATGAAACGCATTTCTCCAGTTGTGCGGAGCACATCATCATAAACAGAGTGCTTTTAATGGTGACACGTCATAAATGGAATGATGTTAATTTTAATATAACTAAGTTTATTTTTTACATCAGGGCATTGAGCGAAGAGAGGGAAAAAACCTTAAATCAGAATACATGTTTCCTAAAAAGTTATTTGAGCTATTCAAATATCAAAATTGTTAGCACTCATTTAATCGTGTAAGGAAAGAGATTCCAATTAACATCAAAAAAGAACAAAAACCTATCAGGGTTTTTTACAAAATGTGGTTATGGTATTTTAGATTTGCAAACCATTTTTCTGTCCATTTCATTTCCAACCTATTTTCATATCAGTATTTAAATAGCATGTGTTTTACATATGTCCATTTATACAAAATTTAACAAGCTCTTAAAATATTTTCATTATTTATTCATAAAAATCTACATGTCCCCAGGGGCAAATGGCTTTATGGGATTTCTAACAGAATGAGTTTCACCTCCATGCTCCAAATTCAGACGTATACACAGGCACTTTTGATTTCAAAAACAAATGTGTTAATGTAATGTAATGGTTATTCAGAAATTCATAAGTAAAAATAATCTGCAATTTGGATCAAAACAGGACTGACATCAGTCTAAAGATCAACTGCCAGAAACAGCAAAGAAGAAACTTACAGAAACTGATCAAGCCACCAAACCTGGGTCTGTCAGAGGGTCTGCAGCCACATGCTGAGATCTTTCAATGGCAGCAAATAAACTTTTTACATAAATACAAGACAAAAGAAACCACCAGCACTGTCACCATCACCACCACCACCCAAAATAAATAAATAAATAAAGGAGAGAGAGAAAAGGAACCATCTCAGCTGGGCAAACTTCCAGCTACCACCCAGGGTGCTGGATGACTGTCATCATCGACGTGTGCAAACATGCCATCCCCCTGCACGTATCAGTAGAGGGAATTAAGTAACTCTGATGAATAACAGAGAATATCAACTTTCTGTAATGTTTAAAGGGTTCTTATACCAAGACAAGGATGATAAGTTGTTAGAAGAGCCCCACATGTCCTATATCCTTACACAAGGTCAAGCACAGAGAACATGAGAGAGAAGACAGCACCCTTCCCATGAGGGGCTCTTCCAGAGGACAAGAGCAAGGGAAGCTGGGTCAGTGTGCAAAGGACCTGTGTCGTGGACAAAGTAAGGAAAGAGAAGAGTGTGTCTCCACCTACTCTTGTGTACAATGTCCCACAGTCCATGCCTCTGTATCAGCTTCCCAATCTCAGAAGTGACATCCTGTGCTAGCACAGAAGAAAGAACACTTAAATAAAATCCCCTTAATTAAAGTCATGGAACCTCCAAAATTATGGAAACTCCAAAATTAAGATACAGATAAACTTAGCTATGACGGCACTAGGAAGGGGTGAGGGGTATAAAACTGAGTGAAACCATATTCAAAACGGATCATTCAAAAGAAGGTGGACTCATTGAAAAAGTTTTCATTTCTTAACTGATTTTCATTACAGAGTAATTATAATCTCAAACACTGGACAGCAACTGAAAATGTTATTTTCGTTTCATTTATTTATTTATTTGGTACTGGGCTCATAGCCTTGTTCATGCTTAGCACATACTTTATCACTGAGGTATATCCTCAGATCAAAAACTGCTCTTTTTAAAGGGTTAAAAACAAATAGATTACTTAAAATTTCAGAGATAATCCATAAAATTCAAATAGCTAAAATTTGGTGTTACTCAAAAGTAACTGCTCTTTGATAATTGACACATTAAAAGTGAGACATAAAATGTGCATGTAAGTCACTTTTTATAACAATGAGCACGTTTTACTATGAATTTGTTTGATATCTATAAATAACAGTACTATCTCAGTTTGAAGTCAGTGCACAAAATATCATCTGGATAATAAACTTAGATTTCCACATCCCTTTTTTACCAAGCACCTTTTTGGTACATTATCTCCTATAATCCTGTCATCACTAAAACAAAAAACAGAGGCCTTTAGTGAAAGCCATATATCTCCAGAGAAACTTAATAAGTTGAATGATGACATTTGAAGTAGCTGACATTTTGCCAGTTTAAACTAGTGTGCAAATAAATTGTTCACTAATCCTCAAGAGGGGGAATGGTCTCAACACTCCCAATCCCTATATCTGATCACCACTGAATCACCCAGGAATCTCTAGCAAAACAAGCCCTGTCTCAAAGAAAAAGGCACAGTTTCATGAGAAAGGGAAGCTTCCAGAACCACAGAGAAGCATGGGAAAATCCAACAATGGAATCAATAAAACCTAAGTCAAAATTACTTCACAAAAAAACACAAACAAGAAAAAAAGAGATCTACATGTTTTTTGGCTTTAGTGAGAACTTTTGAAGATTAGGCTCATTATAAACATTTCACACAAACTATTTCACACAATTCATTAATAGATGACTTATTTAGTACTTTTATGAAGAGCTTGAGGGTTCAGTCAAATATAAGGAAGAGGAGCAGTTTGCTTGGCTGAAAACCAAGTCACAAGTCACTCTAGTGGATCTGTAAGCCATCCTTCCTATTCAAAACGAAGAGCAAATTTTTAAAATTATTAAGATAAAGTGAGTATTCTATGTCAGACCAAACAGGTTTCTCTTTATTTTTGGCCCATACAAAGAACAAAAAAGAAAAGAAAAGAAAGATTTCTTAGGCGTCTCAAAGCGAAGCATATGGAGGTCAATGGGTGATTACAAATAAATCAGTACACCCTGGCTTACTCATTGTTATTAAGTGAAGAGCTTCAGGCACGGATAGAAAAATCTGCTTGTTATAAGCCCATTCTGACTAAAGGCAAGATCCAGTTCATTTCTTGTGAAAGGAATATTCACAATTCTCCTTTTCATAACCCTGCTAACTTGGGATTTAGAATTCAAAACAAAATAGCTTAAAGACCCTAATCATGATCTGAGATTTCAACTCATTGTCTACTACCACTGTGGTTCCATTAGGAGAGACGACTCCATCCATTACAGCTTTTCAGCTAACCTCAGCCAGCAGCAAAGTCTGTCAGCTGGTAGCTATTTAAGGTAATATACAGCCCTAAAGGGCAGAAAGTTCAACCTAAAGATGGAGGCTAAGCCCCCTGATGAAAGGAGGAACTCTCCTTTTATCCCAGGAAATTCAGGCAATATGCTTCGTACACCAAGAATTATTCTTAATGTTCACCTCTTCAATAATGCCATCTATTTTGATAATGATATGGGTGGTAGTTAGGAAATAAAAATTATGATTCATAAGAAAAAGATTCGATACTTTATAAATTTCCATAACCCATAGCCAGAAGATTCTAATAGACATTTTAAAAGGCACAAAGAGCTTTTTCTTCTTAAAGGAAATGGGTGAGTGGAGAAAGGGTTCAGGAAGAGAAATGCCAGCTGATCCACTTCTGAATTAACCAGCCAGGTGCAGGGGTCAACCTTCAACAACCTTCTAAATACTTAATGATTCAGAGAGCACTTTATTAGGTGACTAAAAATAATGCCAAGACAAGTTAATGTTTCCAAACCATATCCTTCCTAAAAAAATATGCAGCATCACACAGGAGTAAAACAATCTCGGGTCGCCAAGCCTCAAAACTCCAGATGTCTACTGACAGCACAAGCCTGTGGGATAGGCAACTAAAGCACACACAACTCTCCAAAGAAAGTTCTGAAAGTTTTTCTGAAGTTTTCCTCCAACTTTTCGATCGTCCAGCTTTAGAAAATTAAAGCCAAAATTAAAATACCAATTTTAATCATAGGGATGAAAATGTCAAAATAAAAAATGAAAGTACTATTTTCAATCACAAGGGAAAAAAGAAAAAAAAAAAAAAAAAAACTGGAACTCTTCCCAGGAGGGCACTGTTCCCCTAATTTAAATATGCATTTAGGGAACTGAACATTGGGTGAACATCAGGAAATTCAAACTAACCCCAGGAGATCAGCGGCACTTCTGCTTCTAAGACTAAGCAGTAGGGCTTTTCTGAGGGTTGCAGGCTAATCCAGTCATAGCTCAGTTAATGTTTCAACTTCCACCATGTTGCTGGCATCCTCCTGCTTAACACAGCTGAGTTACTGCTCCAACCCTCCTCATGTTCTTATCATCTTCCTGCTTGATAGCCCTCTCAGAATTGTCTGCAAAAACACACCCCAAGCCCAAGGCAACTCCCCAATATGATTCACCTTCCCAAACTGCACCAACAGTCAATACACTTATCGTATGAAACACAAATATGGTTCCCAAAAAAGTCACAGAAAATAATCATCCTTTCCTCCCCCCCTCAGAGCTATATTGTGTATTTTTATCTCAATTCCCTGTTTGTTCTGGGTCTTGAGCTCTACATGATGTCTTTGTTTCTTCCTTAAAAGTTTCCAATAAAGTACTTTATAGAAAGTGAACCCAAACAATGTGCCAAAAGTTTACGAGATAATCAATAGATTAATTACAGAATAAAGAATTCCTGTATTTGATAAAATTAGGGTGTATCATTGAATTTCCTGAAGATCATTAGAATTTTCCAAATTTGGAGGCCAGGAATGATTTAACTATACCCATCACATATTAAAATCCATAAAACCTTTGACTCAGAAATTCTATTGAAATTTGTAAATGTGTACAGACACATAAAGAGGGAGATGTTTTCTATATACTAATAAGTAATCTCTTAATATATATATATGTAGATAGAACACGTGTATGTAAAAAATAGAGGAATGATACAGTATATATAGGTATAATCTATGACATTTCTGGAAAGATCTATAGATAACATTTCTAGAAAAACCTAAAAAAGAAAGTAATAAAGTTTTATTTACCTCTAGAGAGGACTGGAAATCTGAGCATCTACAATGGTATTCTTATTTTAAGTCTCTTCTACTTAAATGGAAAATTGTGAAAATTTTACCATAGCTCAGGTTACTTGTTTCACACAAAATTAAAGCAATAGAAAATTCTCAAGTAACACACATTTCTCTTTCTATGTAGAAAGCTATTCAGAAATGGTAGCATCATTATATTTGAAAGTTAATGCCACCAGAGGCCATCATTTTCATCTCGGAAGGTTTCAGAAGTTTTGAAGTGCCAGATGGTCTACAATTCGAGCAAATCAGCCCTCAATAAAAACAAGCCTTCAACAGCAGTAGCAGTGGGTTAGTCAATGGTCAACTTTTCTAAAAGACACATGGACAAAGCCTTTTTGTTCTCATTAAGTTACTCTATAACCCAGTAACTCCTGCTAAAAATAAGTCTGTGTGTAAATACACCCTATATCGCTGTAGCTACTCTCTTTCCAAGGTTTCCAGTATTCCTGTCATCCTGTGATAGAAGATTTTTTGGAACGTTTATAAGATCAGTTGATATATACCCATCTGTTCAGGCACCGAAGCATCACTTCATCGTTCAAATGTGGCTAAGTGACCCCAGCTAGACTGCAGCAGACGGACAGCACCACTGGGTACTGGAGGCTAAAAAGATGCTGCATTACAAACAGCAATGTCCTTCAAAGCTACAACCAGGTCTGGAAAAGGGATGCTTGAAGAGCTATGAAGGTTACTATTAAAAAGAAAAAAACATAAGTTTACACGAATGGTGTGAATCTACATCGTGTACAACCACAGAAACAAAATGATGTACCTCATTTGTGTAAATGAATCAAAATGCAGTCTGTAAAAACTAAAAAAAAAAATAATAAATTTTTAAAAATTAAAATAAAAAACCCATAAACTGAAGGAAATGTAACAGCAGGTTTAAGCAGTCATCTGACATCTTATCCCGTAATGAGGCTGAGTTTGCAATGTTTTAACATCTCCACTTCTGTATTAGAAATTGCCAATCCAAGAAATTTAAAACAATTTAAATCCAAAATTTGAACTATAGAGTATTGTAAATTTAAAGTTAAAACATGGGATGATTATAAAGTCACAGGGTCTTTAAAAATACTATATGGAATCTAGTATTGATGAATGTAAAATGAATATTGAATTAAAATCCTAACGTTGGGGATTAACAAATACCCAAGCAATGTTGCTATTACAGAGAACATTTTTTGGAACATTACGTTGGGGATTTTTAAAATAATTAACAAGAGACTCATATAATGAAATCAAACTCATTTTTTTTTCCAATTATATTGTGATTTTTACCAAAATTACAACATCCATCTCAATCCCTAACTTAACTGAGGGACTCCTGGTAATGTACAAAAACCAAATACCCACTCATAGGTTTAAGGTCTGACACTAATTAACAGATTTGAAACACTATAGATGGTATAGGGGATGCTACAAAATACTATATAATATTTAAAAATATGAAAGCAATTTAGAAAACTTAAACACAACCTAAATGTTGCTATAAAATTTTGCTTTGGATTATTGAAGATCATCAGTGTTCTCTGATTCAGTTTATATTATCCCATCTCACCTCTACTCCCACTCCCAAAGCCACTGGCTGGTCCTTTTTTAGTGGTGGCATATGCACTAATTCCTCTTAATTATGTTATGGTCAACACTATGTGCTCTTGTAGAAAAGATTATGGCTCATTATGACAAGACTTAAATCATTTAGAAGATAATTTTTCATCAGAAATGATGATTAAGACCATTCCACTACTACAGTACTCTGAAAAGCAACACAGAAAACTTTTTAATCATGAGGAAGTATGATTGATGTTACATCTCAACTAGATTGCTCATTGGTACTATTTCACCCTTGCCTTAAGATGTTATGTCTTTCATGGAGTAAGTAACCCAGAGCGATGTGCTTGAAGTCAAAAGACCTGTGTTGTCATTTCATCTCTGACATTTATCTAAGTTGTGCAACCCTGGAACCCTCCTCTGAACCTTGAGTTTTCAGTGTTTCTGTACACTTGAACAAACACTCTTATCAAGAAAGTCAGTCACTAGCACCACATAATTGATCATCAGTCTCAACAAAAATTCACTGCCAGTTGTATAGCTTTACTTATGGGACAATGAAGGCCTTCCTACTGAATTGAGTATTTTAGTGGGGAAGATTCTACTATGTTTTCATACATTCTCAGAAAATTAATATGAACTCTGAAAAATATTATATTAGGATGTCAAGTGAATGATATTTTTAATATCTCTGCATATTGTTACCCCAATGTTTACAACTTTCATGGAGGGGATACTTGGGATTAAACCCAGGGGTGCTTAACCACTGAGCCACAGGATCTCACTAAGTTGCCTAAGTCCTCACAAAGATGGTGAAGCTGGTCTCAAGCTTGGGATTCTCCTGCTTCAGTCTCCCAAGTTGCTGGGATTTTAGACATATACCACCATGCCCTACACTACTTGCTAAAAGTTAACATTGGCTAATATTAGCAACCAAGTTTTAAAAATAAATATAAGTAGATTCCATAAAAGTTAATCACTGCTTACTAATTATCAAAGAGTAATTTTAAGGATAAAATATTTATCACATCAATAACGCCACTGAGATGCTTACAATCTCTCGCATAGACGACCAAAAGAAAATAGTTATTTAAGTACTGAATCAACATCATATATACTATCTCTATGTAAGCTCAAAAAATTGTGAAACTTAAAATCACAAATAAATATTCACATATTACAAACTAAATATCAAAACCTCTCGGTCCTTTCCTACTTCAGTTCTTACTCTCAATTCCCAAACGAATAAGTGCATACCATCCTTCCTATCTCTGGTCTCTCTCTATCCTCAATTTATCTTCTGAATCCTATTAGCATGAAAAACTTAACTGAATTATCTTCAAAACCATCTTAATAAAAAGAAAAGTTATTTATTTTTATCTTCCTTGTTCATAAAACTAGTATACTAGTAGGCATTTAAAATGTAAATTAACTATAACATTTTTAAAACACATACAAATTGTTTACATACACTGGCAAGCTATGTTTGGTCCACAGAAAGCATTTCTCACACACACACACACTCTGGTTCCCTGCGTATAGCTTTAAAAATGCTATAATCATTTTAAATCATATCATCCCCCTATCTTTAGTGGCCCTCTATATCCCAATCCAAGAATATTTAAATTATAATGTAGTACTGACCATTGGAACTTGCTGCAATAATGGAAATCTTCTGTTTGAGAGTACGTAGTGTGACAATTTAACACTTGAAATGTGCCTGGTATAAATGTAGATTGCTACATGTGTCTAATAGCTCTGATATTACTAAGCATAGCTTGGGTAGGGACCTGGCTCAGTAGAACAGCACTTGCCTAGTATGACAAAGTTCTGGGTTTGATCCCAGCATCACAGAAAAACCCAAATCAAAGAAAAAGAGAAAGTGCATCTAGTTTTTAAGATACTAAAGTACACCCTCGGCACACATACCAGACATCAGTTCCTCCTAACAGTCTCAACAGTATGGTTTTATCTTTCCTTATGTTACATTCTACTTCTGTTGATTGGAGTCTATTCTCTCCGCCAGGGTTTTTTCTATCTATTCCAAGTCGATCCAGGCATTCAGATCCTATTCACTTTCCACCCTGGGCTCAAAGCTTTCACTAGAGCTCTGATTCAACAGTTTCCTAACGGAGTAGGTTATTCCCATCATGCACCACTATTTTCCTGTGCTTTACTTATGTGGTACTTTGTTCTGTTTATAGGTTGTTTTGTCTAATTGCTTAACCTTTCCTATAACCCCAATAGGAAGCAAACTCTATGAGAGGAGAAAAAAGTTCAATATATTTGTCCCTCAAATGACCTGTACAACACAAAAGATATAGCCATTGTTCAATAAAGACTTGTCAAGAGTAAGACAATCAGAACATATTAAAATCATACACCCTGAATGTGATTCTACACTTGAAGAGAAAAATCATGATTTTGGTAGACTCATACATTTACAAGGTTTTCCATATAGTTAATATAATGCTACGTACAAGTAAAAAATTCTAGGGGTTGATTATAGCCCTCTTTCCATTTCCTAAAGGGAATCCCAAGTTCTTTTAAAGATCTGCACTCATCTTACTCATAAATTTCCCTCAAAGAGAGGTTCCAGTTATCCTGTAAATCACTCAAGCTTAACTTCATGACAGAACATTTTAATTGGACTGTATTTTTAAAAAATCATACTTTAAATTTAAAAAGAAAGTGCTGCCCTCTTGTGAAATGAGGTAGAAGATTTATCATTCACTGACAGTTGAGTCAATACTGCAAAGGAATTAAAAGTTAAATTTTAACACCAAAACAACAATAGAGTTTCTCTGAAAGTTGTTTCTCCCTCCTGCTCTGGGTGAATTTTCAAACCAAATGAGGAATGGATCATTAGGGTAAACTGCTCACACTTGAACTCTAACTAAACAATAATAAATAGGTTGTGTATTTTTAGTCTAAGAGAAATGAAAGGTTATGGGGGTTTTGAGTTGTTACTGAGAGGAGAATGAGAGGAAAGGTCAGCAAAAGAGAAAAAGACTCCATGACAACGTGGGAAATTTCAGGTCAACTCACTGTAGACCTTGGACAAGACTTGACCTGTCTTCAGTTCACTTATTTACACAAAAAGTGAGAATTTCAGTAATACCCCAAACTGCATAGAACTGTGTTGGGAATGAGTGAATTGGCATAGGTAAGACAAGGTGGTGCTTCTCGCCTGGTAAGTGCTTATTTTAACAGGCATTTAAACAATACAATCTCTATGAATATCTAATAATTATAATAATAAGGCATTATTCATTCTGGCATCTATTATGTAGCACAAGTACTAGATACCAAGAAAAAAAGACAAAAAAGTATTAGTTTTCAGGACTTTACATTTTGAGCTATTAGTGCATTAAAAAAAAAAAAATTACTCCATGGTTTCTTAACGAACAAATATGAAAAGACTCAATATCCACAGCATTAACAACTATAAACATATCAAGCAAACATACCAGTTTACTCAAAACCTGTTTGAGTGAAAAATAACTGCTTCTCTCAATTCTAAAGGATTAAGAACTGGAATAAGAAAAAAAAAAAAAAAAAAAAATCCCAACCTTAGCATTATCCAATAGGGTTCCTCTCAGTCCAGAGTGCAATTCTTAAAATGAGATTTAGCTTTCCCTCTAACTTCTCGGGGACTAGGAGATAGGGAAAATGAGCTGAATGCAATACTATAACCAAGAGCAGACTAAGCCATCCTGACTGTTTTTCTAAAATGAGCAAACATAAGCAATTCACAAACTGGTTTGCATTTACCTACTGCATTGGGACTCTCATGTAAATATGAACATATTTACATGTAAATAGCCTCCATTTACATATGAATATTAGGAACAGGTGTGCCTGCTTTGAAACAAGCCTTTAAATTTTAGAACATTCTTTGATTTTTGGCACACTAAGGGAATCCTCTATTTAAAATCATCTTCAGGAAATTCTTTTGTAACGTAGAGAATCTTTTGTCAAATTAAAAACCACCCTCTGATAGACCTGTTTTCCCAGTTTGGATTTTCATGCATGAGAAGTTTTCTTTACTTAGAAAAACATCCCATTTGTGAATTGATATTGATATAAAGCATAAAAGAATGGGATGGTAAAGTTAAAAAAAAAAAGTGCCTCAAGGGAGAGTCTGGACTTTATACTTGGCTAATATGGTACACTACTGTAACCGCTTCTTTTTAAAAAAAAATATAAGAATGTAGGATACCCGTCATGCTGTTCTATTATTCTAATCAGTTGCTTCTCTGTTCAAATAGCAAACAGCCACACAGGAGCCTAGTAACATTTCAGTGAGTTAATTGAGAAGAAAAAGTCTCCAATTAAATGTTAAGGGAAGGAAATTAACATGCACATGATTTATAATATTTTAAATAATGCTTGGACTTCACTGGACTTAGGCACGAGGAACATTGACTCCTACACACTGAAGGGAATGCTTGGCACAAATAAATGAAAGTTTAAAAGATGCAAAAATGTGCCTCAATAACGTTTCAAGCTGCACAGAGGTGCACGACACTGTAACCACTAATTCTCTTAATCTTGCAGAGGGGGTGGACAACTGACAAAGAGAAGAGTTAAGTGAGTATACAGTAAAATAGAGAGAGTGGACCTGGGCCTTGTTACCATTAATTTAATCAGGTAAAACAGAATCTGCTCAGTGACCCATATTAAAGATCAACAAGAAAAGGTTTTCAAGTTCAGAGAAGAAGAGAAATGCACCTCCAGAGCACAGGCTAAATAAAATGTTTTCAATAAAGATGTGCTGATTCAATGTGATGGACCACTGAATACCATTTTGACACAAATTTTTTTAAAGAGTTGCTTTCTCCCTTCTGTTACCAGCAGCCAATTCCACTCTGGCCTCCCACTCTCTGCCAGTCAGAACCATGCTTTGAGTAGCCCATAATATTCATTCACATCTCCAACCCAGCTTTCTCCATTGCCCGTTTCCTCTTCCCATCCTTAAGCTCCAGTGGCCCTTCGGTTCAACACAGATGCCTAAATCACCACCTTCTCAGTTGCCTCCTCTGGCTGATATTATTTTTTTAGAGGCTTACACATTTTTCCTCTAATCCTTAAAATTCTGCCCCCTGTTATTAATGAAAGAGTTAGCTACAGTCAATCTGTAATTTGGATATTTGCTACTTTGTTAATATTGTGGAACACCATTTTATTTGATATTTCATTTATTTTATGTTTATTGGTGGTACAGGGATCAAACCCTAGGCACTGGGCAGAAGCTCTCCACTGACCTGGTGGGAAAGCACTGTTAGAGAACATGGATCACATTTCCATCATTTACTGAAATGTCAATGTTCTCTCTCTTCCTTTCAATTCGAAATGAGGAAGGCCCAAGAAACAACTTAAAGACAGTGTGTTTGAAGCATAATTGTAAAGACTAATTGGAATAAGATACTTATACTAAACAGTAATGTGTGGAACTATATTTTTTAAAAGTGCAATTCTATTGTACTTAACTATCTAAAATTATGTATTATAATTAGGACAGCCAAAAATAATTTCTTATAGTATCCCAAGAACAAAAATTAGTTGGGAATAGGAATCCAATTTAATCACTGGCATGGATATACCTTCAGGGCTTTAGAAAATTCTATGCCACTAAATATGAATTCATTATCACTATTTAATGAAGTCGAGATAAAATTGGCTTCTCTGATAAACTAAGAATTATGAAATGAGACAGTTATTTTTTAAAAAGTAAAACACTAAGAAAATATAATTAATACTACTAAGGAGAAAATGTAAATTAGAACTTCCTTTACAAATAAATGTATGACAAATATAAAATTAAAATATATATTTCAGGTCCGTTATAATCCTCTCAAGTTTTAGAGCCTCCCTGAATTATTATTAGAATATTAACAGTATATTATAAAAGTAATATCATGTGTTATACATTTTTTAAATTCTTAATCACTCAAATGAGAGAGCATTCATTTTGAATACCCTGTTATTTTATATCCCAAACCTAATTCAGTTTAGAAAGGTATTGAAACTATGTATGAAACTCTATATTTTGACTGTCTGGATCCAAAACGATTTGTAAACATCTGCCATTTGAGCTATTTGGGCATACTTCTTCAATACTAATTTTAGAATTCCTTCAAAATGCTAAAAAATAATGAGGATTAGAGACTTTCATTTAACAAGTAGTTTTCTACATGGTTACATAGGACTTTGCTATAACATGTATTGATACACTTTAGCAATTGTAGATCCATGCCTTTTATTCATATTTATTTTCCTGCTTTGTAAATATTAAATATAGATCAGTCTCATGTGTGACGAAATATTAAGGAGAAAATTCCCTGTTGGTTTCTTTTCCCTTTGTAGAAGATGAGAATAATTAACTAAACCACAAATGTGGCAAGACACAAATACCACACTCAATTGTACATGATTTTTTAAAGTTGTGCATATATGTATATAGAATACAATGATACAATTTTTGATTCAGTCTCAGGACCCACCTCAGGAAAATTAACATAAATTTTAACAAAACAGAGTTATTTACAAAATAAATAGAAACCAGGACTTTTCCATCAAAACTATCCAATGCAACCTAATCTCTTACTGGAAAAAAGTTAAATTCATTTTCTTCCAGTTCTACAGATATGCAGTACCTTGGGCCTTAACCTAGGGCTTGGGTATTTGCAGTTCCCTTAAAACACATTATTTTCCAGCCCTTTCTGGTAAAGTGGAATCTAAAATTCCACAATCAAAGCTCCCTCCTTACTTCTTCCATGAAACTTTCTCTACTTCCAAAATGGTGACCATTCCTGTATTTTATTTTCTTTATTCCATCATCTTCTGGTAGAAACAAAAACTCTTGATTCCACAGTACCTTTAACTTTCGTCTTGTACTCTGCTTCCATGAATCAACAAAATTTCCAGGACAATTATTTTCCTAAAGCCATATGATCATTTTGGATGCAAAAGGAAATGAAACAAAGGGTTTGGGATTCTGATAGACACTATGGAAAATTTTAAAGTTTGACTCTCTAAACCCAGAAAGGAAAAAAAAAAAAGGTACTAAAATAGGCTCAAGGTCAAAATTTTCCAAATTAAATAACATCTATTTAAGAAGCACATTTCATAATACATTACACTGTCATAAATGTAATACACCCAGGGAAGTCAATGCAACATAATTAAAAAGTCAGTATTTATTCCCCCAATTCTAAAGATGACAACACTCCATTCTCAGAACAAGAAAAGTGACCTTCTAGGGGGAAAAAATATCTTTTTTTGTGGGTTGAAGAAATTGTGTCAGTTCTTTTTTAATTTGCATATAAGAAGATGGGGTGTGGGGAAGTTCTTTGGGAGAGTGGAGAACATGGGTAGACATTTTATCTCCATATTGACATTCCTGTCACTATGATAGGAATACTGTCAGTATGAAAGAGTTGGAACTGAGTCACGGGCAGCGCGATGTACCTGAGACAGAGAACAGCCAACGCATACCTCAGAAAGCAAGAAACACCCCTCCAAAATATGTCGTCAATTCAGTCCTTCAGGGTTGGAGGAACAAAAGATTACACGTGTACACTTACACACACATACGAAGGAAAGAGAGAAAGAGAGAAAATTATTGAGATAATGATGTTAGGCTAGCAGAAAATGAAATGGAAATGGGGTGGGGGGAAGATTTAAACAATGACTAGGAAAACTAAGAAAAAACCTGAGGCCTCATGCAAGTTACAACCTCTGATCCACAAAACAGATTAAATCCACATCGGCAAAATTTCCTGGCTCATAATTCTGGGTCACTTGAACAAGCAGTATAAATTTAAAGGAAAATAAGTCATAGTAAGAAAAGAAGTTTGGACCACACTATGATAGATTTTACTGAGTCAAAACTGGCTAAGCCAGACACAGTGGGACACACCTGCAATCCCAGCCACTTGGGAGGCTGAGGCAGGAGGACCCCAAATTTAAAGCCAGGCTTGGCAATTGTACGAGACCCTGTCTCAAAATAAAATAAATAAAAAGGGCTGGGGATGCAGTTCAGTCATAGAGCATCCCTGGGTTTAATTCCAATACCAAAAAAGGAGAAAGAAAGGAAGGAAGGAGAGAGGGAGGGAGGGAGGAAGGAAATTGGCTAAGCAATATAAAGACAGCAATTATTAAAAATGTCATCACCTTTTAAAAGGGACATATGCTCTATGTCTTCTTTGAAATCTCATTAACCTGGAATAAGTTTCAGCCAGAGACAAATAGGTTTTACATACCACACTAGATTTTAATTACAGCTAAATATAGTGCTAATTTTATATTCAGGTAAACACCTGCATTGCCTGTGTCAAGAGTCCTCAGCAATAAGTCATCTGTGAACCTAGCAGCATCAAATCAACCAATCACAAATGAATCAGCTTATTCATGGAAATATTATTCAGGTCTTGAGTATTTTTTTTTCCTTAATAACTGAGTTCTACTCAATTGAATTTGCTGAAAGCATATGACAAACTCAGACTTGAAAAGTAGCTTGTTACCACTTATATAAGTCTGGCATCCAGAATCCGTAATTATCTTAAAGTCAAGAATTAATTTCAATAATGGGTTATTCCCTGGGTGAGAATGAGTTAGGATCCCTAGGATACTTATACTCAAGTGCACAGTTTTTTATTAATGGAAATTCTTCTATTTTCAACAAAACAAACAAACAAAAAGAACTCTTACCTCACTTTATTTACTTATTAATCTGAAATATATACTCTTTTTCCAAGAACTTCTGGTTTTTAAGTAAAACAGAAAGGAAAGATTGGCAATAGAAACTATGTCAACTGTAATAATTGAAAATAACTGTAGTATATTTTGGATTTCCAAAACAACAAAGATCACAGTTGAGAAGCAGTTCTTTTCAAAACATTTTGATCTATAGTAAAAATATTGGGACCATGTTGGCAGACTTTCACACAAAACCCTAATAATAACAGTTGTTAAAACAAGTATTTATATAGCAATTTTCATGAGATAGAGTTTTGAACGAATAAATATAAACTGTGTTCATGATTATATACCTCCCTGCCTCAAATCTGTAAGTTGTAAGAAGAATATTAAGGAACTTTAAAACTAAATATGATGGTTTTTTCTGACAATTTTTTTAAAAATTTCTAAGCTAATAGTTTAGTAAAGAAATAGACAAATTATATTTGACACCTGCTGATAAAAAAAAATATAAAAGGGAACTTCTCACTGAGACAATCTCTATGAAGTTGTATATTCTTACAAATATTCTCAAGCTTAGTTAAAACTATAAGGTTTGGGGGTGTAGCTCAGTGGTAGAGCTAGTATGCATGAGGACCTGGGTTCAAACTTTAGTGCTTCCAAAAACAAACAAAATTATAAAGCTTCTGAGGTTCTTCCATACGTTACTTGGGGATATTCTTACAATATCAGGCTTGGGGTGAACCACAGTGGTCCTCTATGCTGTTTTATGTAATGATTCAATTCCATCTATAATATACTACATAAATTCTTTCTAATTTCTACATGAACATCTCACATAAGGAAGTGCCTCTTAATACATCAGATTCCAAAATTATTTCTTTTTCTCCCCCTCCTCCCATTTTTTTTTTTTTTTTTTTTTTTTTTTTTTTTGTTGTGTTGTTGTTACTGGGCATTGAACCCAGGGGCCCTCTACCACAGAGCCTTTTTTATTTTTTATTTCCGGACATGGTCGTGGTAATGTGATGGGCTGACAGATCTGACTCCATGAGAATGTTATAGGCCAGACTCTAAGGGAAATGACTCAACAGACTTCATTTTGCTCTGAGACTCCATGTTATGTAGGAAATAAGCTTCTCCCATGGGAACACCTCACCTCTGTACCCATCATCAGTTACTTGGTGTGACATGTTTGATAATATACAATGGCAACTCCTATGTAGTAAAGAATTGCTCTCTTCTGATTCCTATTGCTCCTAAACAATGTACCATGTGAGCAGTGATTGTGTGGATGTTAGTAACCATTCTTTAGTTTGTAGGTAGGTAAGGGTCATTTTGATTACATTGTTGCGGATGACAGATGCAGGTGTGTTGGACACTGTCTTTAAAGAAAAACTTCCTTGTATTTCAAAGTTGCTTAAAATGTTCCAACTAGAAAATTATTTGTGGTTTTTAGTTTGTTTGGTTTTATTAATAGATAAAAATCATCCACATGTATGTGAACTACATTTATCCTTTGTCCCTCTGTTGATGATCTCATGATGTTAATGTGTAATTTCGAATCATAGCAACAGACACTTATGATTAATGTGATTTTTGGTATAAGAACCCCTACTACCCTGTGGTCGGGGCTGTTCTCCCAATAGCCATTTTTTGGGACATTGTGTGAGACAGTCAGCCAGCCGGCTTAATAAAGACTCCCAAATTTGGACTTCTCAGTGGTGATCGGTCTGTTCTTAAGTTGCACCCCATAACACTAAGATGCTCAGTATATCCTTGAGCTTGCGATCCTCCTGCCTCAGCTTCCCCAGTTGCTGGGATTAAGGTGTGGGCCACCACAATCCGCTGGACATTATAACATTAAGCAAAGGCTAGTGATGAAGGGCAATCAAATAGTTAAAGAAGCAAGGGAAGTCTGTAGAGAATGGAAATGAAAGTGGTTTAAGGACAGATCTCTGGAAACTTAGTTAAATGCTGAGCAAAGGAAAGAAAGTGCAAAAGGGGACAGATGGGTAAGCGCAGCAATAAAGCTAAGAGCCAGCAGTAAGTCAGGAAGGCCGAGGAACAGAGAATGCTGTCCGTCTAAACTGGTCAAGAGGGACCTGGGAAGAGTCCCAGAGTTACCAACAATCCCGTCAATGGCGATGCTGTGGTCAGAGCAGAAGCTGGACTGCGAGGTACTGAGGGCAAACGGGAAAGGGGTGTCAAGATAATTTGAGTAGAAACTTCTGAAGTTTGTGACAGGAAATTAAGAGTGAGTGAATAAATGACTGTTATAGAACAACTTAACCTAGTCAATCCATAAAACACTAAAACATACAGCGGCTTAAGTTAATCACTAATAAATAAAAGGGCAATAATGTCAATGCAGGCTGTTTTATTACCAAACTCTGGACTCTATACTAAAGCACTTGATAGTGATAGACTGGCCAGTTCACCCCCATTGTCTCCTAGAAGGTTCACAGCCAAGACCTACGACTTAACACATGGCATTCCATCATAAAAGAAAAAGACAACACAAATTAAATACACAGCAACTACCAACATGAACTTCAAACATCATCAGTAACTCAGAGTGCCATTTAGTAACTTTGATTAATTGAAGATAAATCCTGATCTAATTTCCCACAGAGACATGTCCTACCCCCAATCTCCTTGCTAAAATGGATGCTGTACTACTAAGACGTTCTAGATACAATGGCAAACAAAGATCAACCTCTGTCAAATGACTCCTAGTGATTTACTACCAGTGAATCCACATTTAAAGGAAGCATCCGGGGTCTGGAGATAAGCAGTCCCAAGAGTAATAAAATCAATATTTAGCACATTCAAAACAAAACACTGCAGTCTGAAATAATGAAAAAAACATGAAATATATTTTTTCTATCTTAATATATACCAAAGAATAAAAACAGCATGATTACATTGTTGCGGATGACAGATGCAGGTGTGATGGACACTGTCTTTAAAGAAAAACTTCCTTGTATTTCAAAATTGCTTAAAATGTTCCAACTAGAAAATTATTTGAGGTTTTTAGTTTGTTTGGTTTTATTAATAGATAAAAATCATCCACATGTATGTGAACTACATTTATCCTTTGGAGTCCTTCAATAACAACTACCATGTTGAAAAAACAACTTCTTAAATATTACCATATATCCAGAGCTACAAAAGTGCTAAAATTATACAAACACATAACAGTGTCTAGCAATATTGATGCATAAAGTCAAACACATCTCTTCTGTTAGCCATAATTGTTTAATCCCATACACTAAAATGGTTTAAGTGTCTCACATAAAGAAGTCACAGTAAAATTTTTACAAGATTTTAAGACAAATAATTAAGAAAATGAGTAGAAAATTAAATCAGAAAGTTGGGGCTAGAGCAGATAGCTGTAATGAGCTTGGGGCTCTGGTGAATGGGTCCAGAGCTTCCTGCTGCCAAAGCACATAGAAAAGATGAAGTTGGTTACCCCATTATACAATGGCAGTGGAAGAAAAGAGGTGGGACGTTGAAGCATATGTAACATACAGAATAACACTACTTTTTTTTTTTTTTAAGTATGTGACTATGAGTGCTTAGAAATATATTTAAAATTTCTGGAAGGCCATATAGGAAACGGTGGTTATTCTGAATGTGGTGGTTGGGAGATGAAGAATCACAAGACAGGAGACATTTCTTTCTCTCTTTCTTTCTTTCTTTTTTCCCTTTGTTTCTTCCTATGTTTGTTTTCTTTTCTATTTTCTTTTCCTTTTATTTTTGCATTTTGAAAATATCAGTTTTGTTCTTGTTTCTTCATTATAATTGTATATAATTGTTCACTCCCCAGTACCTCCCTGTTCCCTCCCCTCCTCCCTCCCCCAGGTCTCTCCTCCACTTTACTGGTCTCCCTTTTATTGTCAAGGGATTTCCCCCTGCCTTTTCCCCCAATTTTCTCTCTAGCTTCCACATAAGAAAGAAAACATATGACAATTTTATTTCTGAATCTAGCTTATTTCAGTTAACATAATGCTCTCAAGTTCCATCCATTTCCCTGCAAATGACATAATTTCACTCTTCTTTATGGCTGAATAAAACTCCATTGTGTGTCTGTGTGCATTTGTGTGTGCGTGTTTCATTTTCTTTATCCACTCGTCTGCTGATGAACTCCTAGGCTGGTTCCACAATTTGGCTACTGTGAATTGGACTAGTCTGAACATGTATGTATGCATCACTATATTACTCTGACTTTGATTCGTTAGGATAAATACTGAGGAGTGGTATAGCTGGGTCATATGGAGGTTCCATTCCTAGTCTTCTAAGGAAGCTCTATTTCAATTTCCATGGTGGTTGTACAAATTTACAATCCCACAGATAGGGTAAAAGTGTTTCTTTTTCCCCTACAACCTTGCCAGCATTAAGATATTTCACTTTATTACATTTATATTCTTGTACATTCACATTTTACTTTCAAGAAATATGCATTATTTTATAATGTAAAAATCTAACATAATCCACAAGACTAATTTTCAAAAAAACTATAAGTAAATAGCAGAAAGATCAGTAGAGTTGAGGGAAAGACTAGAGAGATGATGGAGGGGAGAGGAAGAGAAAGTACTGGGGACTGAATTAGAGCAAATTATATTCTGTGCTTTTGTAATCAAGTCAGAAATGAATCCTTTGTCATGTATAACTAAAAAGAACAAATAGGAAAAGAAAGTAGTATAATCTCAGAACCAAATAACTGCATTATATTTTGCACATGACAAAACAGCAAGCATAAAAAAGCATAATTTCAACCATAACATCACCAAACAGCTACCACCTAAAACTTAATGTTACTCTGATATAGTTTGGACTCAAACAGAAAATCCAGCCATGTTCTTTCACAAGAATAAAAAGAAAGAGACAAACAGAATAAAAAAGAAAAGCAAAAAAGAAATATTTTCAAGACAATTCACAAGCAAATGAAAAGCTAAATACATAAATTCTGTATTAATCCCATGTTATAGCACTGGGGTAAAGCTATAAAAATAACTATGAAAATGTCTGGAAGCATGAAGAAAAGAACACTCTGTTGCTGAGTCTCTCTTATTCATTATCTTCATCTTGGAGAATTCAGTTAAAAACTTATCCTCAGCCAGGTACCACCATGAGGCTAAGGTAGGAGGATGGTAAGTTGAAGGCTAGCCTCAACAACTTAGTGAGATCCTGTCCCAAAATAAAAAATAAAAAGAGATGGGAATATAACTTAGTTATAGAGCAACCCTGGGTTTATTCCCAGGTATCTAAATAAATAAAGAGCATTGGGAACATAGCTCAGTGGCAGAATGCTTGCCCAGCATGTACACAGGAGGCTCTGGGTTTGATCTCTGGTATAGTAATAAAAACAAAAGCAACAATCAATCTCATTACAAGCAAATAAAATCACAATGCAAATCATGAGTCTATGCACTTCAATGAAAGAGAAACACCTATTAGCAAATTATAACATAAACATCAACATACATGTAAGTATAATCATATATATTATTATATTATGATTTCTTTTCTTTCTCTCTCTCTCTCTCTCTCTCTCTCTCTCTCTCTCTCTCTTTTTTTTTTTTTTTTTTTTTTTAGCACAGTACTGGGCAATGAATCCTGGGGTACTTCACCACTGAGCTACATCCCCAGTCCTTCTCATTTTTAACTTTGAGATAGGGTCTTGCTAAATTACTAAGACTAGACTTGAAGTTGTGATCCTCCTGCCTCAGCCTTCCAAGTCACTGGGATTACAGGCATATGTCACTGTGCCTGACTCATAATTTATAAGGTATTTAAATTTTATGCATATAAATTATAAACTAACACCCAGATGTGGTATCAAAAGTCATCATGCTCCTGGAAAAAAATAGCAAAATACTTGTCTAAGGGGTCACAAGCCAAAGAAATTGAGAGTTAGACTTTTATATTTCAAGAATTTGAATATTAAATAAAAAGCCAATTGTTTTTAGTGGGAGGTCTATCAGGTCAGAAAATACTCCTGTAACAAAAGGAAAACTATAAACTTTTTTAAAGGTAACTATAAATAGCTCGAAGTTTTACACTGTTAATTGTATTTAAAAATCACTTCACACAAGGTGATAGAGTTTCCAAATATATACAAAAGTTTAAAAACACATTCACAGGACTGGGAATATAGCTCAGTAGTAGAGCATTTGCCTGACGAGGGCAAGACCTTGGGCTTGATTCCTGCACTGCAAAACAAAAAACAACAAACAAAACAAAACTAAAAAGTTTATTAACAGACCCAGCACTTGTACCCTAGAGATACCCCAGAGAAATGAGAAACTATACTCACAAGAATGTTCATAGCAGGGTTATTCACAATCACCAAAAAGCGGAAACAACTAAAAAGTTGTAAACTGATGAATAGATAAATAAAATGTGGCTTGTCCATATGGTGGGATGTTATCCATCGATAGACAGCCAATACCAATACAAGCTACAATATGAACAAACATTGAAAACACAATGCTAAGAGAGTCAGTCACAAAGGACCACAAATTGCATGATTCTATTTATATGAAATATGTAGCATGGCAAATCTACAGAAATGGAAATTAGATGGACATTTTCTAGGGGCTTGGGAAATTGGGAGATAATGGCTAGAGGCTTTGGGGTTTATTTTGATAAGAATGTTCTAAAATAGACTGAGGAGATGGTGTACAATTCCGTGGATGTACAACCATCCCAATGTATTTCTTGGGGTCTTGGTCTCAGGTCACACTAAAATCCATAGACGTTCAAGTCCCTTATATAAAATGGCATAATATTTTCGTATAACCTACACGCGTCCTTGCCTATATCTTTAAATCATCTCTGGATCACTTTTAATGCCCAATTCAATGTAAATGCTACGTAAAGAGCTGTTTACTGTATTGTGTAGGGAATGATGACAGGACAAAGGAGTCTGTGCGTACTCAGCGTGGGACATCTGTGACTGGATGCACAGATGCAGAGGCTATGGATACAGACGGCCAACTGTGCCAAATGCCATTTAATGGTAAAATTCAAGTGGTTACATTATATGGAACGTGAATTATGTCTCCATAAAAACTGTTAAACAAAAAAGCAAGACGTTCTTCCACCATCTTTGTGGCTCTTCCTGCCATTATCTTTATCGTAAACTCTATTCCTGAGCCAACACTGCCAGCTACGCCTCTGTGGGCATTACGGAAAGGTCTTCAACTTGTCACCCACACAGCAACTCTAACCAGGGATGACACAAAGTGACAGTCCACCTGAAGAGCTCCACGTGATAACAGGGCTTCTCCACCCAAGTTCCTCAGTCCATGATACTGCTGGGTGCTCCAGCTCTGGGACTTTCTAAACTCAAGTTTTCATGGTCTAATGACCAGGCCCTAGCTCTGAGTTCTTGAGCACTGGGAAGAGGCCTGACCACACATCCCATGCCTGAACTTCTCCTCATGGCACTCCACCCACCTGCATGGACACTGTGCTTTGACTCCATGACCTTACAGTGGCCTGAACATGGCTGACCAATGGGTGTTCCCAGGTTGCACTTCTTTGCTCCAAGAGGCTATGGGATATCTATCAGCACAGGATGCCTCCGCCTGCCATCTACCTCGAGAACTTTCCAGCACATAAGAAACAGTACAGGAACAATGCTTGAGAGACATAACAGTCAGGTACTGATGAGACACTTCCTGACAGACTGCAAAAGAATATTTTTCCAGGTATTTTCAGTGTTTGGAGCTGAATAAAACCATTTCAAAAGAATCCATCAAGCCAAAAGGAAAGAAAGGAATGAAAACTATTCTAACGGATCATTAAAAGTATGTTGTCAATTCTTCAAATAGGATTCAAAAGAATATTGGTCTAGGACAGCCCATTAAAGTTTATGTATACTGCTTTTCATTTTGATGGCAAAACTCATAACTATCTGAAAAAAGGGATGTGCTCACTGAGATAATGTGCTCATTACAAAACAATAGGTGATTCAATGCTACTCTGCTGAGGAAAAAAACATTTGTGATCAAATGGAGAACTAGCAGTGGGTTATATGCATGCACACACGTATATAGATGTGCCCATATATGTGTATATATGCATATGCATATCAAGTTTCTTCACTTCTTAAGAAATACACAATGAGAATAAATAAAAGAATTATATATTTGTATATATATTTTATACATATACACATATACATGCACTTTCAATTTATCTTGTTAAATGTGTTTTTGTAAATAAAAAATGAAGCACTGGCAAAGTACTAAACTATGCTACATAATGACGGTTTGAAAACATACTTTTTAAAAAAAGTTCAGAATATAAAATGAAGTATGTCCTTACACAGTATCTGAACCATTTGTGAAAAACAGTCATTAGTATGCTCTTATTATTAAAGATGAGATAAAATTAAATAAGACTGTTGGCAGCTCTCAGTGGAGGGGTTTCTGTGGCTCCATGCTAAAGACAATATTTCACATCACTGTACATCTGTCCTGTGAACAAAGGTCACTTAGAGGTCTGTGGATAACAGGAGTTGTGTTGACTATTACTTCACTTCTCATATCTCTGTAGTTTATGGGCATAAATTAGTCAAGAGAAAGACAGCACCTCAATCTGTCCCGAAGTTTCTATCACTTTCTGGATCTTCTATGTAGGGAGATGTCCCCTTCTACTGAGACTCTCTATATTCACCAATGCTTCTTAGCTCTTGGTTTCCTTTTCAGATTCATTCTGTTTAAAAAAGATTTCCTTTTTTCCTTTTGCAGTGCTGGGGATGGAACACAGGACTAGGCAAGTGTTCTACCAATGAGCTACATCCCCAGTACTAGAAAAGATTTGTTTAACAGGTAGTAAACAGCTATGGTACAGAATATAGGTAATATGAATAGCCAAAAAGTGAATTCTTTTTTCAAAAGGGAGAGTCAAAAAACTCCACCAAAAGACTGTTAGAGTTGATAAACAAATTCTCAAAGCAGCAGGTTACAAAATCAACATACAAAATCAATAGCTTTCCTGTATAGCAACAGTGAATCTGCTGAAAAAGAAATCAGGAAAACAATTTCATTTCATAATAGCCTCAAAAAAAGAAAAAAATCCAAGGAATAAATGGAACCAAGGAGGTGAAGAACCTTTAAATTAAAACTACAGATCATTGAAGAAAGTAATTAAAGACCTCAGGAGATGGAAAGACCTCCTATGTTCATGGATCACAGATTTAATGTTAAAATAGCTACACTACCAAAAGCAATACACATATTCAATGCAATCCCCATCAAAATACCAATGACATTCTTCACAGAACTAGGGAAAACAGTCCTAAAATTCATTTGGAAGAATAAAAGACCCAGAATAGCCAAAGCAATCCTGAGAAAAAAGAGCAATGCTGGAGAGATCACAATACCTGACTTCAAATTATACTACAGAGTTACAGTAACACGAACTCCATGGTGTTGTCATAAAAAACAGACACACAACCCAATGGTAGAGAAAAGAAGACCCAGTGACAAACCATACACCTACACTCATCCGATGCTTGACAAAGGTGCCAAAAACACAGACTGGAGAAAAGATAGCCTTTTTAACAAATGCAGCTGGGAAAACTAGTTATTCACATATAGAAGAATGAAACCAGACCCTTATCTCTGGATAAAAATCGGAATGGATCAAAGACCTAGGATTTAGACCAGAAACCACGTAACTCCTAGGAGAAAACACTGTGTCAACATTCCAGCATTTAAGCACAGGCAGTGACTTCATCAGTAGGATCCCTAAAGTTAGGAAATAATGCCAAGAGTTAATAAATGGGATGGCATCAAATCGAAAAGCTTCTGCACAGCAAAGGGAACAATTAGGAATGTGAAGAGAGAACCTACAGACTGAGAGAAAATCTTTGCTAGCTACTCTTCTGACAGAGGATTAATATCTAGAATATACAAAGAACTCAAAAAACTACACCCAAGTAACAAATAATCCAATTAACACATGGGCAAATGAAGCAGATACTTCTCTAAAGAAGAAATACAAATGGCCTAAAATACATGAAAAAATGTTCAACATTGTTAGCAATTAGGGGAATGTAAATCAAACCTACACTGAGATTTCATCTCACACAGAATGGCAATAATCAAGAATACAGATAAAAATAAAGGCTGAAGAGGATGTGGAGAAAAATGAACACTTTTACACTATTGGTAGGACTGTAAATTAGTACAATCACTATGGAAATCAGTACAGAGGTTCCTTAAAAGACTAGGCATGGACCACCATATGAGTCAGCCATACCACTCCTCGGTATTCATCCTAAAGAATTAAAGTCATCACACTACAGTCATACATGCATTCCCACGTACATAGCAGCACAATTCACAATAGCCAACCTATGGAACCAGTTTAGGTGTCCATCAATGGATGAATGGATAAAGAAAATGGCATTTCATTCAGCCAGAAAGAAAAATGAAATTATGTCATTTGCAGGAAAATGGGTGAAACTAGAGACCATTATTTTAAGTGAAATAAGCCAAACTCAGAAGGTTGAAGGTCATATGTTTTCTCTCATATGTAGAAGCTAGAGAGGAAAAAGGAAAAGAGGTTGGAGGGTGAGTTGCAGGGATCTCATGAAAATTCCACAGAGATCAGTAGAGGAAAGGGACCTGGGGTTAGGAGAAGGGCCAATATCTCTGTGTATGTATGAATATGTAGCAACAAATCTCATCAATATGTACAGCTATAATAAAGCACCAGTACAAAATGTGGACAGAGGGGGAAAAAAAAGGGATTCATTTTCTGATCATTCAGAGCAGTAGAGACTTAAGTTGTTTTCAACTAGCACTGAGTTGTGTGGAAATTCAGTTTTCAGATTTGAGTCTCTCAAGGTACTCTAAAAGTCAGATAGTCCACAGGGAACCCTTTGGAAAGCTTTGGGAGATGCTTGTTCTAATAAATTTCCTCACATTTTGACGTACCCTGGCACTTCCCAAAGTCTCTCAAAAGAGAAGGTGTCTGAAGGACTTTGCGCCCGCACTAATGAATGGGAGTGTTAGCTCTTCCTGAGTTCTCAGAAAAGGTCAGAATTACTTCACCATGGAAAATGAGCCTCCAATCCTTCCAATTCATTTTCCTTCTTTTTCTCTCTTTCCAGAGCATTATGCCACAGTAAAATATTAGACATTATCGTCTTCCCAATGCCAACTGGAATATGACTTAAAAGGGGGAAAAATTTTTTTTAAATAAAAGGAAAAAGAAGATGGAGGCCAAAATCCCTCCCAAAAAGGAAATGAGAAAAGAAACAAATAAAGAGAACTGATCAGCAGAAATGAAAGAATATTCTAGACTGCCTAGAAATCATGCAAGCACCTCTCAACATCTGTGAGTACCTGAGGTATTACCATGATTTTCCAGTCCAGGTGCCAAACTCTCAGTTCACCCTGCTCCATCTTCCCATCACAAACCCTTTTTCTCTGAGGTTCAGCTACAGACAACTGAGAAAGACATTTGCACTCCAGCTGATCTGACACCTCTGTTTGCCTCAGGTAAGGCCAACGGGCTGCCAACTCTACCACGACCACATGGAAAAAGGGAAGGAAAGGGAAGGGAGAAGAAACCAAATCAAAATTCCTTTTCTGGTTTTTTTTTTTTTTTTCCCACTCATGGAGAGAAAAAGGAACCTGACAAACTTGGAATGCTTATTTTGAAAGGTAAGGAGATGAGTGAGGGACAAGAAGAGGAGACAACTGCAACCCAGAACATATAGAGAGGTAAATACTGAACCTGAGCCAAATCTGTAGGCCAATAAACAGAGAAAATATCAGTGGTTGCAGAATAACATAATCATGCACATGACAAACGGCTCAGTTCTATCCCATAAATATTTATAAATAAGCCCATTTTGTATCAAGTACTCTGCAAATCATGAAAATTAACAAGACGCAGCTTTCTTTTTTAGATGTTAATCCTTTCTATCGTATATAAATTTAGTAACTCCCAATCAGAATGCCAATTTCAACTGCTCTAAATTTTTAAAAACTGTCTTCCATTATTCCAAATCCCCACTCTACATTAGCAGGTGTGCAATATGTCTAAAATGACATGAATGCATTAAATTTTAAAGTGTTCTTATCCATGGAATGATCTTTTGGATATCTGAATTATGTTATGGCTAAAGTACACACGCAAAGTTTCAGCTCAGATGCAGAGCATTGTGATGAACAAAGAAACATCTACACTGGAGTTCAAAAACCCCGGTGACCAATTCACCTTTGCTCCAGAGAACTGGTGTCTAAACTTAAATACCATACGTAACAAGGGCATTTGTGATGCAGTGCCTCAGCTTCCTTGCTGGACCCAGGTTGGCTACCTTGAGACTCAGATCAATGATCACTTTTTGAGACAGGGGACAGGATACAGTAAAGAAAGAACACACAGTTTTTAGGAACCAGTGGCAATTCTTTCCTGAATGACTGCTTTGATTATGATATACTGTTCTGTATGCATGCTGTACTTTACAATAAAGAGCACTATAGTACGGAATTCTGCACACAGAAACTGGTATTAGTGGCTGCTCCTCAGGAGAGGAATTAGTCAACACTCAATACAGATATATATTATGTATAAGACATTTATTTATTTATTTATTTATTTATTTTTATGTGCTGCTGAGGATCGAACACAGTGCCTCACACGTGCCAGGCAAGTGCTCTACCACTGACCCACAACCCCAGCTCCGCCAGTACCGGTATTTTTACTAACACATACTCTCTTTTTCTTTTTAATTCAATACATAGAGCACCCTTTTAAAAATAAATGAGTAAAGAAACAAGAAAATACATTCAAGTTGTGCTCAGATATACATAATATAAAAATTGAGGTTAAGCAATGAAGAAAATGTGTGTCTCATGGTCAAAGGAAAAATCTCCAAAAATGGGAGTGGTGGCTGCTATGGGTCATGCTTGAAATAAAAGGAAATATGATGATAAGGGCTACCAATGGAATAACCAGTTTTCTATACAGAGAAAAATTATGAACCAAATTTAACAGCTGCAGGGTCTTTCTTCCATAGCCTAAAGATTCATGGTATTTTACAGGTAAAATGTCCCCACAGGGCATTTTTAACTACCCTGAATAGTTAAACCAGTTCTTAGCCCCAGAGTCTCACACGTCCCAGGGCAGGCTGCTGTCCTCTACAATATCAGAAGCACCTCAAAAAGATGAGGATTGTAAATTCTTAGCCTTGGGGAATCCTGAGTGGAAACTGAGATTCATTATAAAGTAAGAACATTTAATCATGACATACCAACAGAAATAACAGATTGTTTCAATGCACTCTATTTAGATCATTCAATATAGATAATGATCTGTTAAGCCAGGAAATCCAGTTCAGTGAGGAACTAAGGATGAAGAGCTTTAGCTAAAGTCTATCTATTAGGGGAAAAGTAAATGAAAAGCTAAAAATACTAGAAACTCCCCCTTCCCCTGTACTGGGGATTGAACCCAGGGTCTCATGCATGCTAGGCTAGTGCTTTACCACTGAGCCACATTCAACCCCTGGAAGTTTAAAAAGAATGATATAAATAGCTCAGTAGAGATTCCAAAGAGCAGAGCTTTGGTGAAATTCTGGAAAAGAAACTAATAATTTCAGGCAGAAGATTTTTAGGGTTTGTTGTTGTTATTGTTTGTTTTTGTGGTACTGGGGGTTGAACCCATGGGGTACTCCACCACTGAATGACATCCCCAACTCTTTTTCTATTTTATTTTGAGACAGGGTCTCACTAAGTTCCACAGGCTGACCTCAAACTTGTGAGCCTCCTGCCTCAGCCTCTGGAGTAAATTGACATTATCAGTTCACGTAGAAGTTAAAGGCACTGGAGTTCTGCACATATTAAAAAAAAAAAAGGAATGGACTGGGATGTAGCTGAGCAGGGGAGTGTGGGTTTAACATGCATAAAGCCCTGCGTTGGATGTCCAGGCTTATCACTCTCCTCCCAAGAGCACCTTAATAAAAGAATGCTAAGTGAATTTAGATTTTAAAATAAGCATACATTGGGGCATGAGCCATGAGAGATGAATGAAATATCTGTTTAAAAACCATGTTTGGAGTCCTGTTAAAGAAGTCTGATCCTAAGCCAACAAGTTGAAGATTTGGACCTACTTTTTCTTCTATAAGATGCAGGGTCTCTGGTCTGATTCCAAGGTCCTTGATCCATTGTGGGTTGAGTTTTGTGCAGGGGGAGAGATAGGGATTTAATTTCATTCTGTTGCATATGGTTTTCCAGTTTTTCCAGCACCATTTGTTGAAGAGGCTATCTTTTCTCCATTGCATATTTTTGGCCCCTTTGTCTAGTATGAGAAAATTGTATTTATTTGGGTTTGTGTCCATGTCCTCTATTCTGTACCATTGATCTACCTGTCTATTTTGGTACCAATACCATGCTTCACTTTGCTTGATTTTTGTTAACCTGTCTTCGAATTTTATTGATCCTTTCTTCTGTTCTTCTATTTCAATCTACTATAAAAACCATACAATGACATTTTCATACCATATCCTGCATTATTAAGTTTAGTAGTTTTCGTTTGATTTGTCTACTTCTCACATGTATTCTGACAACCCCCATCTTTTAATAAAGGTTATTCATTCTTTCCTGTAAAATAAATAAATAAATAAATAAAAACCATGTTTGGGCTGGGGATGTGGCTCTGTGGTAGAGCACCTGCCTAGCATGTGTGAGGCCCTGGGTTCTATCCTCAGTACCAAAAGAAAAGAAAAAAAAAAAAAAAAAAGTCAAGTTTATATATATCCAAAGGACTGAAAGCAGAGGTTCAAACAGATATTTGTGCACCAATGTTCCCAGCAGTACTAACACAATAGCCAAAAGGTGAAAGTCATTCAATATCCATCAACAGATGCATAGATAAGAAAGATGTCAAAAACACATAATAGATTAATACTGTACCATAAAAAGGAAAGAAGTGCTGACACACGCTGCAGCCTTGAGGGCATTCTGGTAAGTCGTAAATAATCCAGTTGCAGATGACAAATACCGTATAATTCCACTTACATGCAATATTCAGAGAAGTCAGATGCACAGACATAGGAAATACTGTGGTGGTTACTAGGAGCTGGCACCACGGAAGCTACTGTTTAACAGGGACACAGTTTCTGTTTGGGATGAAGAAAGGGTTCCAGCAATGGATGGCGGAATAGTTGCACAAGGGAAAATGTACTTAATGCCATGAACGGTATGGTTAAAATGCTGTAGTTTGCATTTTTTATATATTTTGTGTATTTACCACAACTTTTATTAAAAAAAAAGGTGATATTTACAGAGTAACCAAAAAAGCAGAAAGATAAGGGTTATCAAAATTCAAAGTGGGCCAGGCTTGTGACTCCGTGGTAGAACGCTTGCCTAGTATGTGTGAGGCACTGGGTTAGATCGTCAGCACCACATGAAAAATAAATAAATAAAAGTATTAAAAAGTAAAATGCCGCTTTTAAAAAATTCAAAATGACTCTTATTTGAAACTATTGAAGAAACAAAGTCAACTAGTCAATTGCCATTCCAGCTTCAAAGCTTTGGCCTCTACAAAGAGAATGGCACCTCCTCGTTGTGATGCCGTGTGAAGCACAACTGGACCCAACTAGACTCCTGGAGGGACCAAACTGACCAGCCCCGCCCCACCATGATGCACCCTCCTACTGTGCTTGTATATCCCACACACACGTCCGCAGAGTGGGACTCCAGATTCCTGAAGGGGCCTGAAGCCAGGTTGGTGTGGTTTGTGGAGATCAAAACTATTTCCTTAATAATCGATCATGGCATAAAATATAAAATGAGGCGGGCCAAGATGGCGGACTAGAGGGCGGCTGCATTTCACGCTGCTCCAGGACGCAAGATTCAAAAGAGGAGATAGTGAGAGACTTGGGACCAACTCAAAGCTGCCGGGTGAGTCTCTCCTGTTGGGGAGGCGTCCCGGATGGGGCGGTAGCCCCGGAACGCAGGGATTTGTGAAGTGGAGTTGCTCGGCGAGACGCCCCTCCCCCCGCTGGAGCGGTAAACACGGACAACTGGGATCATCGTAGAGGAGGCGGCTCAGCACAGCGCTTGGACTCGAGCAGCCGCTGGTGCTCCGGGCGGCTGCCTGGGGAGGAGCTGCGTAGCGAGCTGTTTGGACCCAGAACAACCGCTTCTGAACACCGGGGGGTTGCCCGGAGGAAGAGGAGGAGCGCGGCGGGACGCTTGGTCTAGGAGTGACTGCATCAGAACCACAGGCGGTTGCCAGAGGAGGAGCTGCGTGGTGAACTGTTTGAACTCAGAGTGAGCGCTCCTGAGTGCCGGGAGGTTGCCCGGAGGAGGAGGAGGAGGAGCGCGGCGTGTTGCTTGACCTGGGAGTGACTGCATCAGAGCCGCGGGCGGTTGCCGGAGGAGGAGCTGCGTGACGAGCTGTTTGAACTCGGAGCAGCTGCTCCAGAACACTGGTGGCCTGCCTGGAGAAGGAGAGCGGTGGGACGCTTAGTCTGGGAGTGACTGCATCAGAACCACAGGCGGTTGCCAGAGGAGCAGGCGAGTGGTGAGTTGATTGGACTAAAAGCGACCGCTCCTGAACACCGGTGGCCTGCCTGGAGGAGGAGCGTGGTGAGTCACCTGGTCTCGGAGCCACCGCTCCTGAACACCCGGGGGGCTACCCCAAGGAGGAGGAGGAGGAAGAGGGCGGGTCACTTGGACTTGGAGTGACTGCCTAGGGCTACGGGTGGTTGGTGGGAGGAGGAGACCCGAAGTGAGTTGCTTGGACTCCTAGTGACTGCGTCGGAAACCGGGCGGCTGTCCGGAGAAGGAGGTGTGTGGCGGGTCTCTGGGTCTCGGAGCTATCGTACGGGGCTCCAGGTGGTGGCTCAGGGGAGGGGCTGCATAGCCAGGCGATTGGTGCAGAGCAGGGTCCCAGGAGCTAGGTGGCTTCTTGCTGGAAGAGCCGCACAGAGACACGCCTAGGGGCGGAGCGAAGTTTCCAGGACTGCGGGCAGATTCTCTGGGAGAGGCAGCCTAAGGAGCCTCACCCTTCGCAGGTGAGTCTGCGAAGGGTGAGGCTCCCAGGCCCAGGACGTAGGTCCGGGCCCCTGGGATCGTTGCAGAGGAAGACAGCCCAGCCCAGGTGGTAGTTGTAGATTGAGGGGAACCTCTAGGAGGGCAACTGACCAGCGAGACGTCCCCACCGAGTGACTCTTCCCGGCCGGGGGAGGTTTTCCCACAGGGACGGTAAAGCCAGAGACATAGGCACAAACAGGCCTTGCCTCAGCCCGCAGTCTAGTTCCCCATTGGATGACCATTGGTCAACAAGTGGAGGCACCTCTGCCCACTAGCAGGGAATATACGCCACCTGAGGGTTACCACACCTAGAGAGGCAGCTTCTTCGTGGAGCTCTGCATTATCAACCTCCTCCAAGACTTCAGGCTACTGAAGGATAAGAGGGGATATACTAGCAATCTTCAGGGACATTATAAGTTGATAGAGGAAATCTGCAATATCTTAATGACCCACTGATTCCTGAACAATATGAGAAAACAAGGGAAGAAAATGCCCCAAACAAATCTAGATGTTACATCAATAAAATCCAACGACAGCATGGCAGAAGAAATGACAGAAAGGGAGTTCAGAATGTACATAATTAAAATGATTAGGGAAGCAAACGATGAGATGAAAGAACAAATGCAGGCATTGAATGATCACACCAATCGACAGTTAACAGAGCAAATTCAGGAAGCAAAAGATCATTTCAATAAAGAGTTAGAGATATTGAAAAAAAACCAAACAGAAATTCTTGAAATGAAGGAAACAATAAACCAAATTAAGAACTCCATAGAAAGCATAACCAATAGGATAGAACAGCTGGAAGACAGAACTTCAGATATCGAAGACAAAATATTTAACCTCGAAAACAAAGTTGAACAAACAGAGAAGATGGTGAGAAATCATGAACAGAATCTCCAAGAACTATGGGATATCATGAAAAGGCCAAATTTGAGAATTATTGGGATTGAGGAAGGCTTAGAGAAACAAACCAAAGGAATGAACAATCTATTTGAAGAAATAATATCGGAAAATTTCCCAAATCTGAAGAATGAAATGGAAAATCAAGTCCAAGAGGCTTATAGGACTCCAAATACACAAAATTATAACAGACCCACACCAAGGCACATTATAATGAAAATACCTAACATACAAAATAAAGACAAAATTTTAAAGGCTGTGAGAGAAAAGAACCAAATTACATTCAGGGGGAAGCCAATACGGATATCAGCAGATTTTTCAATCCAGACCCTAAAAGCTAGAAGGGCCTGGAACAACATTTTTCAAGCTCTTAAAGAAAATGGATGCCAACCAAGAATCTTATACCCAGCAAAACTTACCTTCAAATTTGACGATGAAATAAGATCATTCCATGATAAACAAAAGCTAAAAGAATTTACAAAAAGAAAGCCAGCATTACAGAACATTCTCAGCAAAATATTTCATGAGGAAGAGATAAAAAACAAAGAAGCAAATCAGCAAAGGGAGGAATTATCCTAAAGGAACTGTCAAATAAAGGAGGAACCAAGATATGTCAAAAATTTTAAATATGAACCAAATGACTGGGAATACAAATCATATCTCAATAATAACCCTGAATGTTAATGGCCTGAATTCATCAATCAAAAGACATAGACTGGCAGATTGGATTAAAAAGAAAGATCCAACAAAATGTTGCCTGCAAGAGACTCACCTCATAGAAAGAGATATCCATAGACTAAAGGTGAAAGGATGGGGAAAAACATACCATGCACATGGGCTCAGCAAAAAAGCTGGAGTATCCATCCTCATTTCAGATAATGTGGACTTCAAGCCAATGTTAGTTAGAAGGGATAAAGAAGGACATTTCATACTGCTTAAGGGAAGCATAAATCAGCAAGATATAACAATCATAAACATCTATGCCCCAAACAGTGGCTCATCCATGTATGTTAAACAAATCCTTCTCAATTTTAGAAACCAAATAGACCATAACACAATAATACTAGGTGATTTTAACACGCCTCTTTCACCACTGGACAGATCTTCCAAACAAAAATTGAACAAAGAAACCATAGATCTCAATAACACAATCAATAATTTAGACTTAACAGACATTTATAGAATATACCATCCAACCAAGAGCGAATACACTTTCTTCTCAGCAGCACATGGATCCTTCTCTAAAATAGACCATATATTATGCCACAAAGCTAATGTCAGCAAATATAAGAAGATAGAGACACTACCTTGTATTCTATCAGATCATAATGGATTGAAGTTACAAATTAATGAAAGAGTAAAAAACAGAAACTACTCCAACACATGGAGATTAAACAATATGCTACTATATGATGAATGGATAACAGAAGATATTAGGAAGGAAATTAAAAAATTCTTAGAGGTAAACGAGAACAAAGAAACATCATATCAAAATCTCTGGGACACTATGAAAGCGGTACTTAGAGGAAGATTTATTTCATGGAGCGCATTTAATAAAAGAAGTAAAACTCAAAAAATAAACAACCTAACACTACAGCTCAAAGCCCTAGAAAAAGAAGAACAGACCAACACCAAAAGTAGTAGAAGACAGGAAATAGTTAAACTCAGAGCTGAAATCAACGAAGTTGAAACGAAAGAAACAATACAAAAAATTGACAAAGTAAATAGTTGGTTCTTCGAAAAAATAAACAAAATTGATAAACCTTTAGCCACACTAACAAAGAGAAGACGAGAGAAAACCCAAATCACTAAAATTCGGAATGAACAAGGAAATATCACAACAGACACGACTGAAATACAAAACATAATTAGAAGCTATTTTGAAAATCTATACTCCAACAAAATAGAAAATTTCGAAGACATCAACAGGTTTCTAGAGACATATGAATTGCCTAAACTGAACGAGGAGGACATACACAATTTAAATAGACCAATTTCAAGTAATGAAATAGAAGAAGTCATCAAAAGCCTTCCAACAAAGAAAAGTCCAGGACCAGATGGGTTCTCAGCCGAGTTCTACAAAACTTTTAAAGAAGAACTCATTCCAATACTTCTCAAAGTATTCCAGAAAATAGAAGAGGAGGGAACTCTCCCAAACTCATTCTATGAAGCCAATATTACCCTGATTCCTAAACCAGACAGAGACACATCGAGGAAAGAAAATTTCAGACCAATATCCTTAATGAACATCGACGCAAAAATTCTAAACAAAATTTTAGCAAATCGCATACAAAAACATATTAAAAAGATAGTGCACCATGATCAAGTGGGTTTCATCCCAGGGATGCAAGTTTGGTTCAACATCAGGAAATCAATAAATGTCATTCACCATATCAATAGACTTAAAGTCAAGAATCACATGATTATTTCGATAGATGCAGAAAAAGCATTTGATAAAATACAGCATCCCTTCATGCTCAAAACACTAGAAAAAATAGGGATAGTGGGAACATTCCTTAACATTGTAAAGGCCATCTACGCTAAACCCATGGCTAATATCATTCTAAATGGTGAAAAACTGAAAGCATTCCCTCTAAAAACTGGAACAAGGCAGGGATGCCCTCTTTCACCACTTCTATTCAATATCGTCCTTGAAACTCTAGCCAGAGCAATTAGACAGACCAAAGAAATTAAAGGGATACGAATAGGAAAAGAAGAACTCAAACTATCCCTATTTGCTGATGATATGATGGTATACTTAGAGGAACCAAGAAATTCCACCAGAAAACTTTTAGATCTCATAAGTGAATTCAGTAAAGTAGCGGGATATAAGGTCAATGCACATAAATCTAAGGCATTTTTATACATAAGCGATGAATCTTCAGAAAGAGAAATTAGGAAAACTACCCCATTCACAATAGCTTCGAAAAAAATAAAGTATTTGGGAATCAATCTCACAAAAGAGGTGAAAGACCTCTACAATGAGAACTACAGAACACTAAAGAAAGAAATTCAAGAAAACCTTAGAAGATGGAAAGATCTCCCATGTTCTTGGATAGGAAGAATTAATATTGTCAAAATGGCCATACTACCAAAAGTGCTATACAGATTCAATGCAATTCCAATTAAAATCCCAATGATGTACCTTACAGAAATAGAGCAAGCAATTATGAAATTCATCTGGAAGAATAAAAAACCCAGAATAGCTAAAGCAATCCTTGGCAGAAAGAGTGAAGCAGGGGGTATCGCAATACCAGATCTTCAACTCTACTACAAAGCAATAGTAACAAAAACGGCATGGTATTGGTACCAAAATAGAAAGGTGGATCAATGGTACAGAATAGAGGACACGGACACAAACCCAAATAAATACAATTTTCTCATACTACACAAAGGGGCCAAAAATATGCAATGGAGAAAAGATAGCCTCTTCAACAAATGGTGCTGGGAGAATTGGAAATCCATATGCAACAGAATGAAACTAAACCCATGTCTCTCACCATGCACGAAACTAAACTCAAAATGGATTAAGGATCTCGGAATCAGACCAGAGACCTTGCATCTTATAGAAGAAAAAGTAGGTCCAGAGCTTCAACATGTCGGCTTAGGACCAGACTTCCTCAACAGGACTCCCATAGCACAAGAAATAAAAGCAAGAATTAATAACTGGGATAGATTCAAACTAAAAAGCTTTCTCTCAGCAAAGGAAACTATCAGCAATGCAAAGAAAGAGCCTACAGAGTGGGAGAAAATCTTTGCCAATCATACTTCAGCTAGAGCGCTAATCTCCAGAATCTATAAAGAACTCAAAAAACTCTACACCAAGAATGTAAATAATCCAACTGACAAATGGGCTAAGGAAATGAATAGACACTTCACAGAAGAAGATCTACAAGCAATCAACAAACTTATGGAAAAATGTTCAACATCTCTAGTAATAAGAGAAATGCAAATCAAAACCACTCTAAGATTCCATCTCACCCCAATTAGAATGGCAATTATCAAGAATACAAGCAACAACAGGTGTTGGCGAGGATGTGGGGAGAAAGGTACACTCTTACATTGCTGGCGGGGCTGCAAATTAGTGCAGCCACTCTGGAATGCAGTGTGGAGATTCCTTAGAAAACTCGGAATGGAACCACCATTTGACCCAGCTATCCCACTCCTTGGCCTATACCCAAAGGACTTAAAATCAGCATATTACCGAGATACAGCCACATCAATGTTCATAGCTGCTCAGTTCACAATAGCCAGATTGTGGAACCAACCTAGATGTCCTTCAATTGATGAATGGATAAAGAAAATGTGGTATATATATACAATGGAATATTACTGAGCCATAAAGAACGATAAAATTATGGCATTTGCAGGCAAATGGATGAAACTGGAGAATATCATGCTAAGTGAGATAAGCCAATCTCAAAAAACCAAAGGAAGAATGATATCGCTAATAAGTGGATGATGACACATAATGGGGGGTGGGAAGGGTTAGTGTTGGGGTTGGAGTTGGGTTTAGGGAGGGGGGCAGGAATGGAGGAAGGAAGGACTGTATAGATGGAGGGGAAGGGTGGGAGGGGAGGGGGGGAAGGGAAAAAATGGCAGAATGAATCAAACAACATTACCCTATGTAAATTTATGATTACACAAATGGTATGCCTTTACGCCATGTACAGACAGAGAAACAACATGTATCCCATTTGTTTACAATAAAAAATAAAATAAAATAAAATAAAATAAAATAAAATGAGGCTCCGAATGGAAATGCTTAAGAGACAGGTGGGCAACACAAATGCACACTGTGACACAGATGTAAGAAAAGCAGCAGCACCAACTTAATGGGACACATTAAGTAATAATCTCAGCGTTGGGGAGTGGCCAGTAGGCATTTTTGGTCACGTACAAATGCACTGCTATCACATCTATTGATTTTTCAAGATATGACCCTAATAGAAGCGATTTGAAAGTAGAGTAGAATTGAAGTAGGACTGCAGAGGGCAGGGACAGAAGGTGGATTCATGTTTGAGGTCGGAACACCATTTGAGCACGTTAGTTAGCTTTCCACTACTATAACACAATGCCTGAGATAACTCATTTATAAAGAGAAGAGGTGTTTGGGGCTGGCAGTTCTAGAGGTTTCAGTTCATTATCTATTGATCCTGTACCTTTGAGCTTGTAGTGAGGCAACACATCACAGCAGCAGTGTATGGCACAGTAAAACTGCTAACCTCATGGCCAAGAAGCAAAGGGGAACTAAGAGGGGGATGGATTCCCACAATCTCCCCACAGGGCATGCCCCAAGTTCCTAAAGACCTCCCATTAGGCCCCGCCACATAAAGACTCTACTGCCTCTCAATAATGCCCCCTTGGGCACCAAGGCTTTAACACACAGACCTCTGTGGGTGGTTGAGGCCCAGCCTTTGGCAGGGTATTTACACAGGCTATTCCTTGATGAGCTGGAAAAGGGACACCTGATTTGGAGGAAGTTGGCGTGGTACCCTGTGATCAGAAAAGCTGCAGATGTTTCTGAAAGCCACACTAAGGATAAAAACTATTTATTACTATTAATCTACTGGGTATGAATTAATCCCCATCTGCCCAGCATCCCGGAAGCGCACCGTGGCTGCTCTGCCCTGGCTGTGGAACTTCCGTCCTCCTGCTGCTTCCATGCTCCAAGCTCAGTTTATACCCAAGGGTTTTCTTCTCGGGAGCATTTCAGCATTTCTTCCATGTATACAGTCTAACTGGGTACGAACCCCTAACATTTTCACTAGGGACTTTATTGCTGACCTAATAACTCAATCTTGATCATCAACAGAGCCCCTTAATTTCAATTTTAACCAATGCTGTGGAAATAGAAGTAGCATTAGAACTGCTTCTTTTCTTTCTTACGTCATCCACCTCGCCCTCTCCACTGAGGCTTCCCTCAGAGTAGAAACACAGTCAGTTGTCTTGCTTTCCTGAAAAGAAATCTCTCAGCCTCATGACTTCCTCAATGTACTCATGGCATTTGGCTTCACTGCTAGAAACTATCCACACTCACTGCCTCACCAGGCCCAGCACTAGTACTGGGGTTGGAGCTAGGGCTTCGCTCATGCCAGGCAAGTGCTCCACCACTGAGTTACACCCCAGCTCCAAGCACAGCCTTTTAATCAAAGCTCCTGAAGAGCTCACTTCCTCTGCTATCTTAATACCTCATTGCCACGTGCCTGCTGGACACCTATCGCTGGAGGGGTGGCTTATCTACCAATATGGCAATGAATTCAAATAGTCCTGATCCCTTCCCACTGCCCCCTCTGCCCCCCCCCCCAACCAGCCTTACTCTCCTGTCACTCACTCTGGAAAGCATCCTCCTGATCATGCTTTCTGGTCTTTCAAACCGGAATTCTAGAAAATTTCTCCCTCTTGTCTCTCAGACAGTCCTTTAGCCAACTGTCAGTGGCTATTTTCTACCAATTCTAACTCCCCAAATCTACTCCTTCTTTGTTATTTTTCCTAACATTTCCATTCGTAGTCATTCGACAGTTCTTGCTCAACCAATAATAATGTCCTCCTGCATCTCCTGCTTCCTCCACCTGCTACTCTCCTGCGTTGTACATGGTGGTCAGATTCATCTTCCTAAAGCACAGTGATGCCACCCTTGTTCAGACATCTAAAGTAACTTCCTCAGTCCCAGAAAGACTCAAGCTTAAATTCTTTGGCAAGAGCTCAAAATGCTGTGTAATCTGACCTAATTTGTTCCTTCTATTCTTATTTGCCCAGAATGCTCCTTTTAACAGATTTACTTGGCAAAACACTGGCTTTATCCCATTCCCAAGACACTAATCCAGCCGCCCCCTCTGCCCACAAAGCCCTGTTCTTTCTTGTTCACCATTATCACCTTTCGAAACCCAAAAGGAAACATTCACCAGGTAGTCATCTTCCAACTGGAAATCTCTCCCAGGTCTGAATTGCAGTAAGGCGTTGATCCTGTCTTTCAATAATCTCTTCATTCCATTTATTTTCTTTCATTAGTACTGGGATAACTAGTTTGATTTTCCCTCCAAAAATCTGAACTTATTAAACGTGTATTTTCATCATCCCTTCTATGCACTACCAATGCAAAATAATTTCCCCAAGACACATACTATAACCTGTTGTTGAATGTAGCAAAAGAATTCCATGAACAATTATTTAAAAAAAAAAGTCTTGAAATCTGTAAAACACTGAGAAAACAAGTCATAAACTGGGAATAATGAACATGAATACGTTTTCTATGGCCATATTTTACAAGGTGTAAGGACAGTTTAAACCAGAAATTTTAACAGATGACTTAGTGGTCTCTCTGAAAGAGGAATATTTTGTTTTGTCACTAATTCTGTGTGCCATAATGAAACTAAAAGCAAGCTTTCCCATTTTTCTAATTAGCATTCATCTCAATCTATGAATGAAATACAGAAATAACCAATTAGGATCACTTAAAGTGACTTATAAAATTGCTTTAAATACTAAATCTCGCTCCCTCTTTCACTCATAAACACAACACTTTGTAAAGAACTTCAAAGGTGAGTTAAAGGTATATTTTTATAATTTTTAAATGACTGAAAAATAACTTTATTGGTTGAAGCTTGACTTATCACTAATATTTCTGATAAGATTGATTTTTTTAGAAAAGGTGCTAAACCAATTCTTTCAACCTTTCTCATCTCAAGGATGAAAAAAACTTCAGAGAACTTTAACAACTTAACCCAATTCATGTAGCTAGTAAAGTCACAAAATTGGAACCCAAACCCAAATACATAGTCTTCTATTTGTCTGAACCACTACCTCGGCTGACAAGTAAAAATAGTAAAAATAATAATAATGCATTCACATGGAAGATTCATTTAAATTTTCTGAAGGACTCTGATAATGAGTACTGCCATTATATTTCTTTAAAATGTCACTAATACTTGGAGACCCCAACATAAGTTACTATTACTGTCTTTAACTAATGTTTATGGAGTTGTCAATAATCTAGTCCTCATATCAACTAGTTTTTAAGTAGAAGGGACTCAAAACTAAATAAATATCACCTGCAACAATCATTGATCCAATAGGAGAGCAATGGTCACTTTCCAAAGGAGATGGGAGTGTCTACAATTCTTTCCTCTTTCCTAGAGCTAAATTTCCTATTTGTGAGGAAACATATTTAAAAAGATCCACTTATAAATAAAAGATATGAATGCTCATGCTTTATTTCCCCTGGAATTAAGTGACATAGCATTGTAATACAGATGATTTCTCATATACCTATAAAGATTCATTATCAGTCCATCAAAAATAATAAACCAACATACGTTTTTTATCATGTGATCCCACCAATTTATACATGACTCTTTGATTATAGGATACTGCCTGTTGTTAAAATAAAATAGTGATTCAGTAGTAGAGTTAGAGGTTATTATGATCAGTACCTATAAGTAGTTTAAAAGCAAACTATTCCATAGTTTATTGATTGAAATTTCATAAAAATGTGACAAACTATCTCATGAATACAATACTAAGTTGACATAAATCCCTACAGAAATGGACAAAAATAAAAGGCAAGAATTTTAAATAAACTTAAACTCAAAAAAGAAGAGGGGAGAGGAAAGAGGAGGACAAAAAGGAGGAAGAAGAGAAGAGGATGGAAATGGAGAAAGGGAAAAAGCACAAGAGAAGACAGACCAGGGGGTAGTGGGGAAATCACAATCAACAGCTTCCCCACAAACCAAGCTGATCGGCTCGCCAGTTCCCTTGAACATCTGAGAGGAAATAAAACAGTATTCACTATACTCTCAAAATAGAATCTCAGATTCAGGATAAAAGGCACGGTGATGACTGCGATATGAAGAGAGTCTGACTCGTGAACACTTTGGGAGTCACAGACATTTCATCATCAAAACTCAGCAACATTCACCTGATTCATGACTATACATGGACTATATCTTGATTATTAAAATTATGGACAGACTCTGCATTAGCTATCGAGGAGGTAATACTCAAAGGGAAGAAGATAATCTCATCATAATGAGATAGGTGCTGGATGAAAGATACTAACTAAGTGCCACTGGAGCCCAAGGCAGGGACTAAACTAGTTCTGCTTGAAAGAGTTTGGAAAGAATTCACAGAGAAGATAACCCTGAAGGATCAGCAGAAGTTTCTAGAAGAAGGGCATTCCAGGCATAAAAACAGACATGAAGTGATAAAAGAGCATGGGTTCTTTGGGGAACCATGAAAAGTTTCATACCCAGAACAGTGTGTTCACATTAGCAATAAAACAACTCTGTCTGAAATGTTCATAATTCATCTCTTTTAACTCACTCAAATTGCTGTCCCCATTCCTAGGAACACTTATTATTAAATACGAATATTACAACTAAAGAGGCACTTTTCTAAGCACTTTGACTATGACAGTTCTTTCAATTCGTACAACCCTCCTAAGCGGTAATAAAATATGATTTCCTCCATTTTACAGATGGAAGAACTGAGGCTCAGAGAGGTTAACTAATTTGCCCACGGTTACAGTTTGACCTCGGGATGTCCCTAAAGCCCATGCTCTACCCAGATGCTGGGTCACAGCCGCAATCAGACTGCATCAGGCCACCCTTCCCTACAAGTATCTCCTCACTTGGCTGCTCCAACCTACGTACATGGTGGACAAAAAGGGTGGGATCCAGGCAACACACCATTCCCCTAGACTGTGTCCAAGACAGGTAAATCCCCAGAGCTGTCTTGGCTCCAGTTCACCAAGCCTCTATCAGGGAAGGCAGATGAAATACAGAAACAAAGATGTACAGAGATGAGAAAAAAAGTAAGAAAACCAGTACCGTTTTGGATGCTTCTTCTCATTGGCGACATTCATTAGGGCAGAAATTTAATGTCTCCCAAATAATACCTTTTGAAATGTTTTCATTCTTCTTGCCCTTTAGAAACCATGCTTTCCCAAAACGACGTTTTAAATAGGCCTACAAGTCTACCAGTTCAGCAGATGATGCCTTTATTAGAACAGGGGCAGATGCCAGAAGGGCAGCAATACACACTCCCAGATTCATTTACCTGGGCACCAGAGTGAAAGGAACCGGTATTGGAGAAAAACATGTTAGACAGTAAAATTCAAATGGAGGGTTTAGCAGCACAGGTGGGTACTTAAAAATGATTTAAACAAACTGGCACACAGGGGTGACATTTTCCATTCGGCAATCACGGCCATCACAAAGATCTCATTAAATTTACTAGCTAACCCAAAATAAACTAGACTCAATATAAGCAGAAGGTGTCTAAAGTAAGCCAATGATACAAGAGGAATCCATATGTGACACCCGCCTGCCTTCTTAACAAAAAAGAGCAAGAGACAGACAGACAGATGGACTCACGGGGGCGCACTGGGTATCTGGCAAAGAGCTCTGGCTCAGGGCATGCCCACACTTACTACACACGGCGAGCAACTCCAGGTTTAAAGACCTTTCACATTAAAGAGGACTGCCCTTCCTGGGTGGCCCAGTGCTCAGTCACTCACATGATTCTAAAATGTTTCATTTCTAACCCAACTGTAAGAGAAACGTTGATTCACAAAATGACAAAATTGGAAGAGATCCTAAGAAACGATTTTTAGGTCCTCTTCTCTCCTTTGGAGTCTTTCTCTTTTCTGTATAATATGCTAGAATTAGTACAAGTGAGATACTTTATGGTTTTGGTACATTTTGGCAAATTTAACCAAATTCCAGAACAACTTCATACAGATTAAAGGAACTTGGCATAGAACAAGAAATGTATTCACCATGGAGAAATTTCACAAAGCACATTAACACCTGTTTCCATGTAAACACTCAACAGCATTAAAGGCAAACTGGTCTTCTCCAATATTCTGGTTTAAGAGGTCATAAAGTTGTATTCTGCCTCATTAAGTAGTTATTCTACCTCATCCTATAATGGGTGGCGTTTCTAGACTGACCAAGTAGATAAGTAGAGCTGTCAAACAACAAAGGTATCATTTAAAGTAGAAGGCATTGCTTAAAGACCAAATAATCCTAATGACTTAAAAAGCACCCACATTTTACTTAGGCATGTGAAATTGTGATCATACTTCTACTTATTGATTTTAAAAATTAATAACTATAACCCCAAAGTTGGACAGTCTATTGACACAATAAGATGCATACTGCTTATAGACTAATTTGATATGAATTTGCTGAACTTATTTAATCACATAGATAGCAAATTTGTAATATACCACAAAGACCTTGACTTCTAAACTTACCATGACTTTCAACTAACTATGATCATGAAGCAATTATATCCAATATAATGGGCTATTTGCTAAGTGTCAACAAAAATCAAATGGCTCTATTTTAAAAGACTGAATAATCACATCAAGACTTGTGCATGGTCAATTTAATTCTCATCTTAAAAGAAGCTCTTCTTCAAAGAATATAAATTCTGATGAAAGGATCATAAAATTTATTAAATATTATACCTGCATATATCATTTTAAATCTTTGAGTGTAAATGAAACATATTTGATGAATTCTGACTCTTTTTGGCTACAATTCTTTTTTTGGATAATCCTGCACCATGCTTAGCTTTAACTAAAAAAGCATAAGTACTTAACTTCCAAATATCAAACAATTATAACAGAAGAAAAGAACTAAGCAAAGGTTATCACAGTGACAGGTACATAGTAGGCACAACAATAAATATTTGTCAAATGAAGGAATTGCTGCAGAGGTAAACAAAATTGAAATGGAATTCTTTTTTTAATTCTTGATTACTGATGACTAAATCATTTGAAGCAAATGGATTTTGAGAACATCTCTAAGTCCTTTTAGTCTAATAGTTATTAACTCACTGTATTTTATACAAGCCTAATTAATACACAGAAGAAGTATAAACTCAATTTTTTAAGTTGAAGTTTGGCTTATGGAGAATATGAATATAAAAACTAAAGAAATATTTATTAAAGAACATTATATTCAGGGGGACACTGTACCCAGCAATATTAACAATAAAAAGCTGATTTTAAAAATTGAAAGAAAATTTATATCAGAATAGATTTCTAAATTTGGAAGTAGTGTGGCATTACAAGGGAAGGGAAAATTTTCTAATTAGCGTTCCAAAGCTTCCCTTTTCCAACATATGACAATGACATTAAAAATTATTACCCTAATTACAACTTTCAAATAGTAACAGATGGCTTCTCTGAATGGTCTCTGTACCTTTTAATTTAGTTTGCAAAAGAGATCCATCTTCTGAATTACAATGTGAGTGCATTGGCACTCCTGTGTGTTCTCCTTTTAAAACACCAAGGCGCAGTTTAATCAAAGCAAGCTTTTAGAGACACAATACAATATCAAGTAAGGAATTTCCCAATGGCCTGCTAAATCCAGGGACAGACTCTGGATTTTCTGGAGAAATGGCCGGACTGCATATTTCATACTATTCTTCCTAAACTCTCATGCAAGTTTGAAACGGTTCTGAGTGGGTAGCAATAAATTTGAGATATGCGCCCCAGCAACTGTACTCCCCAGATGAACAGTAGTCTATGCAGCTTGTTAAATGCCAGGTGATTAGGCCTCAACAACCTGGCCATGCAGAACATGACTAAGGGACATTTATAAGGAGCCAAATAAAAAGGACACAGTCTGAAAGACTGTCTTTAGCTCAACTCCCCTGAGATGAGCTAAAGAAGTTCAGGGACCAGGATCTCTCGATGCAAACCCAAGGGCAAACTCCTAGAGTTCATCCACAAAGCACAGACACACTGCCTTTAGATTAGAAAATGTTCAAGCCCAAGATAACCTAATACCTGTGGACTGGCCTTCATAAACACAACCTCGGCAGGTATGGGGTTAAGAAATGTACCACCATACAGGTGCTGCTAATGCACAGGTGCTGCTAAGAGGAATTAGTTGCCAAATGAAACCCTGACTACCAAATTGAGGCATCTTATATTTCAGACTTCCAGTTATACTAATTTAAACACAAGAAATATCAAGTGAAATCAAAATATAATAATCTCAGAATAATTAATTGATGGCGAGTATTGGATAGCTTGGCCAGCAGGTGATTAAAAACATTGTTAGCTTATATTACTAAACACATCAACTGTTTACTATGGAAAGCTCCTTGTGCACTTACCAACCTAAGAGTAGTGGATCTAATTCAGCAAAAAGTGGTATCGAATCTCTAGAAACGTACAACATGTGAACAGATGGATTATATAGCACCTTGCCACCTAATCCCAGTGAAAATTAACATCTGATCTCCCAAAAGATCATTCCTATTGACCCTGACTGTACTCAATGGCCTAACAGTATTACAGAACTAGTTCTACCTGAAAATCAATAACGCAGGGTCTGAAGTGAATTCATGAGGCTTGATTCAATAACAGATTTCTGCTCACAGACTCAAAGGCAAAGGAGTAGTCAATGAAAGCCACACACAGCCCTCCCAGCTTCCTGACAGATTTCTTCACCAGGTGGTAGAGCACTGTGGCGAACAGGCTGTGCCAAGGCCCACCTGAGCCTGGAGGAGAGACTGGCATGGGAAACTCAGGCTCACAATCGACAAGAAGGGAACTGGCATGGATTCCAGAGAGACTGCCCAATGAGCCAGTGGGCACATGATTTGGAAAGAATAAAGAAGTCTTTTCTTGCAAAAGAATTGGAAAGAGACTCTGATCTTTTCAGATGTTATTAAATAACTATCGTAATACAGATAATAATTGAAGTTAAAAGTAAAAGATGTTTCCTTGCATTAATTTTATGTTTTGTGAATTTCACCTCAATTTATTAAATCTTTTTTTAAAAAACTTTTGGGGGAAAAATCACATCAGAAAAAATGTCAACTTTCAAAGCAACCACTGATCCATGACTGACGAAGAAGCAAATATAAGTGATTCGCAATTGTGCTCAGCATCACAGTGCCCGCTGCTACAAATTATTATGGCTTATGACTTAAAGCAAAAGATTTGCCAACAGTTACTTCTCTCATCAGTATTATTTGTTTTTATAATCTGAAGATGTCCAACAAATCGTCTTTACCTTCTAGCCCCAAATCCTGCTTTATTAAGTAGTTCTTAAGCAGCAATGTTAATCATAGTTAATACTGAGAATTGTTTAAACACCAGTTCAGTCTATGCTTCTTAAATATGTGTGTGTGTGTGTGTGAGTGTGTATGTACACTATTTATATTTATGTGTGTGGGGGTGTGTATTCTGATTCCTCATTAAAACTATAAGCTCTAGTAGTTTGTGGACATCCCTTCCACAGAAGTATTTCTAAATAGTTACATAAATAACAGTTTTTCAGCAACTTAGCATGTTAATATACTAATAACAGTTCATAGAATTTCAGGATTTCTTTTTCTGTATTTGATACCCTATAAATGGACACCAGGAAAGTGGGTCATTACCTAGACTACTCCAGGTAAAGCCTTTGATAATAGGAAATAAAGCATTCTAATTTGCACCTTTGGAATTTCAGGGTTTCTTAAAGATTCAGATTTGGAAGCCCGAGGTTATCTTTGTTTAATATCAAGACTCCTGTAATGATCATGTGAACAACTTCCTGGGAGGGAATCAACTTAGGAAAAGCTTATTTCCAGTTTCATACCATAACCCAGGGCCTCCACAGCCCAAGGTACTGAGAAGGATATATCATTCGTATCCCCAACACCTCTGTGCAAAAGCACATGCAACCACGTGAATCACAGGTTAACTGATGGGGACCATTCTACCTAATGTGCTATGGCAAAGGAAGCCTCACGGGCCCCAGGACTCTGACAGCCTTCAGGGAATACCAGGCTCTTTTAATGTACCCAATCATTTGTTACTTCATTCATTCATTCATTTTGCTTGAAGAAGATGCAACTACCCATAACTGATTACACATCTCAGAAAGGCATAATTATTTTTTAGACAGTACATATTTAAGATGACTAGCTGAGACTAAAATGATGTATTTAACTTAATGCTTGGATTCAAAGACTCATTGGATAATCCCAGTGGCTCAGAAGGCTGAGGCAGGAGGATCACAGGTTCGAAGCCAGCCTTGGCAAGACCCTATTTCAAAATAAAAAGGTCTGGGGATGTTGATCAGTGGTTAAGCGCCCTTGGGTTCAATCCCTGTGGTACAAAAAGACAAAAAAAAAAAAAAAAAAAAACTCATTGGAAACCCTCCAGGAATCTGCCTTGAGGTGGAGTCCTGATAGTCTTTTGTATTTTTTTCTGTAATTTAGTAGCTCTCTTTCCACTCATGTTTCTCTTTCATTTTCTTTTTCTAGAATCAGCTGACCTTTTCTTCATGTTTTACCATTTGTTTTAATATAATATTTGAATTGATGTTCTTGTTTTCCACCAACAATCTCATTCAATGCCTTTCCACAGCACCCTTTATAAGCAAGCAGAAAACAGTAAATATTAGCATTGTAAGTATTCCTTCAGGCTACTGCCACAGCCATCAGAAAAATTAATAATAGGAAAAGTAGGCTGCTGAGCAGACTTCTAGTGCTAAGGTGTTACTGAAAATTCAGAAAATAAAGGAAAGGCTCTGGTTCATAATCAGAGAATCCATTCTTTCTTACAGTAACCCACTTCGGGGAGGAGGGAAGAATTTAGTGATGATCTGACAATTACTTTTAGTAGCAATAGTCAGAATAACTGGTGTTTTTAAAATATATGTGTATGTATGAAGGCATATAAATATGTGTATATACTTTTTAATTGTACAAAATAAGAAAAAAAAATCTTTTCACAATTTTGTTTAAGTTCCTTTCTCAGTTTTCTGCCTTTTTAACTCCATTTAAGACACCCAAAGCTTATAAGTATTCCCCGGGTCCAAGATGAGTGTCATGTAAATCAAGATTTGATGCTATTCAGATGAAAAAAACACAAGCTTATGGGGCTTAACTGCTAAATGATATTTTGTTATCTTCATTTGCTCATAAATCTTTTAAAATGTAACTAACTATCTTATCTTGTTTTTTTTTTTTTTTTTTTCATTTAAGTTTAGTACTTTTCACAGAAAGAGAGTTGTCACTTCATTTATTGTCTGTCCGGGAAAAGGATGGTACATAAAGCAGAGTACAGTCACTGGCTATTATTCTGACTAAGAAAATGCTATTTCTGGACAACTATTTTAAGATGACGCAGTTTTAAAGGAGTTTTCATTTTATTATTCTTAGTTTTTTAAAAAGATCCAATGATACCTGGATAATAATTCTTTATAGAAAAGCTGCCAATATCAGCGGGACACAAGCTTGTAAGCACAGCAGCTCGGGAGGCTGAGGCAGGAGGATCAAGAGTTCAAAGCCAGCCTCAGCAAAATCGAGATGCTAAGCAACTCAGTGAGACCCTGTCTCTAATTAAAATACAAAACAGTGCTGGGGATGTGACTCAGTGGTCAAGTGCCCTGCATTCAATTCAATTCCCAGTGAGCATCCCCCCGCAACCAAAAAAAAAAAAGAAAAGAAAAGAAAGAAAAGTTGCCAACATTCATGATTTATGAGAAACTGACATTGCTACGGCTCTGGTGTAAGACAAATATACCTCTGAAAACATCTTTTCTGTTTCTTTCTTATTTAACCAAAAAAGACTCACAGTGAAGTAAGGAAGGAAACTTGTCCCTCCCAGCACTCAGGAACAGCGCTTCCTCCCCCAGCCCAGCGGACCTAGCAGTTTTCTCCCCAGCTGTAAGGTAAGCTCAGGCAGGGCTGGGCCACTGCTCTATCTCCAAGGTTTTGCAAATGAAACTCATATGGATGAGTAAACAACACATAAAAGGATGTCTCAGCCACCTGGTATGGATCCATGCAGAAGCACCCCAATAGATTAGGGTTGTTAGTGAAAGTAAACTTTTCAACACCATTTTTAATCTCATTTCCCTGCAAAAAATCCAACCAAATTACCTTGCCAAGGTAAGTTATGAAACACAAAGAAAGGCTAGCAAGAGTTACCTCCAAGGCCATGCCAGTAACAAAATCATTCTCAAATCCTTGTCTATCCTCAAAAAGTATGTGTGTGAGTGTGTGTGTGTGTGTGTGTGTCTATGTGTTATGTGTGTGTGTGTGTATGCGTGTGTGCATCTGTCTGTGTCTTAGCTGTGTGTCCATCTTCCCTAGAGAAGGAGAAAACCAGAATTTGACATTTTAGAAACACCAACGATGTTCCTCTCCTTTGATGGGGAGAGGGAAGAGGAAAGGATGGGGCTTCACTGAGGAGGCAGGACTGAGGTTCATTTTTCCACAATAAAACCACCACAGGAAAAAAAACTCAGTGTGAGTTCAGAATTTCCTTATGCCACTGTGTTCCATGGACCCCTTCAATTGAAATGAGCTCCCTTCATCCTATAACTCTCACGTCTTCTTCTTAAAACAAGGAAGGAATTTACTTACATCTTTGCTCAATTCAATCACATTGGGCTTGATTAGGCCTAGAATTCCAGCAGCCCACTGTTCTCTTTTTGAATTCTAGTTTTGGTAAGTAAGGCAACTGTCCCTTTCAGCTTCAGGTCCTCCTGAAATGTAATATCCTGGATATGTGGATTTATGACTTAAAAAATCAAATGGAATCTTTTAATCTAAAATAAAAATGAGTTTAACTACAAGATAGCTTGGCTCCTGACAAAGGAAAAAAGAGAAAAATGATTAAACACTAGGACACCCTACCTTAATAGGACTGCAGAAACTTTCTCCCTGAAAGATTGCTGAAAAAAAACAAAGCAAGGACACATACTGTCCTGTTTCTTTGTGAGACTACAACCTTGTGAGATATCGCCTAGTGCTAGAATCTATAATAATGTTATTCAATATCATGTTTGATAACATTTAAAGATCACAGATCCTTCTCAATAGGCAAAATCTGGCTACCTTTATAGTTGTGGACTTTTAAGATCACAAAGTTGTGGGCACAAATGATACAAGATTTCCCCCCCAAAAATTACCTTCAAAAGTAAGATTAGTTAAATTTGTACCAAAATAAAAAAGAAAGTGAATTCTGTGCCCCCACAATCTGGTGGAAGTGAGAGTAATTTCATCAAAGTTACTAATGTTATCTAAAAAAATCAAATATCTCAGAAAAAAAAAATAACAGCTAACATTGAAAAACAAAGAGCAAAGAAATCTGGTCACTGGTCCTTGATATTTGCATTAGTCAGAGTCCTCCAGAGAAACAAAATATGTATATGTATATGTATATGTATATGTATATAGAGTTTGATATTAAGGAGTTGGCTCACATGATCATGCAGACTTGGCAGGTCCAAAACCCAAGAGCTAGATGAGCAGACTGGAGACCCAGAAGAGCTGCAATTCTAGTTCAAAGGTCAAGTGCTAGCAGGATTCCTTCTTCCTGGTTCAGGAAGGGTTTCAACTGATTGGACAAGGTTCACCCACATTGCAGAGAGTTTGGCCCAAGATTTGGGGACCATGGCCTAGCCAAGCTGACCTACCAAATTAACCCTCACAACACTGATGAAAGGAGAGAAAAATGAAATCTGAGGAACAAAATCGGTCACAACAGCTGTGCTTTGTATCATAAGGCAGTAGAGTGACCAACTGACCATCAGGTTTATCTAGGACAAATGGATTTATCAGAATAAGGTAATATCAAAGGTAAGACTGGGGAATCTCAAACAAAGCAGAATGAAATTACGTTAAGAGAAGGTCACTTCATCCATTCATCAATTGAAGGACATCTAGGTTGGTTCCACAATCTGGCTATTGTGAACTGAGCAGCTATGAACATTGATGTGGCTGTATCTCTGTAGTATGCTGATTTTAAGTCCTTTGGGTATAGGTCAAGGAGTGGGAGAGCTGGGTCAAATGGTGGTTCCATTTCAAGTTTTCTAAGGAATCTCCACACTGCTTTCCAGAGTGACTGCACTAATTTGCAGCCCCGCCAGCAATGTATGAGTGTACCTTTCTCCCCACATCCTCGCCAACACCTGTTGTTGCTTGAATTCTTGATAATTACCATTCTAATTGGGGTGAGATGGAATCTTAGGGTGGTTTTGATTTGCATTTCTCTTATTACTAGAGATGTTGAACATTTTTCCATATATTTGTTGATTGCTTGTAGATCTTCTTCTGTGAAGTGTCTATTCATTTCCTTAGCCCATTTGTCGATTGGATTATTTGCATTCTTGGTGTAGAGTTTTTTGAGTTCTTTATAGATTCTGGAGATTAGTGCTCTATCTGAAGTATGATTGGCAAAGATTTTCTCCCACTCTGTAGGCTCTTTCTTCGCATTGCTGATAGTTTCCTTTGCTGAGAGAAAGCTTTTTAGTTTGAATCTATCCCAGTTATTGATTCTTGCTTTTATTTCTTGTGCTATGGGAGTCCTGTTGAGGAACTCTGGTCCTAAGTCGACATGTTGAAGATCTGGACCTACTTTTTCTCCTATAAGATGCAAGGTCTCTGGTCTGATTCCGAGGTCCTTAATCCATTTTGAGTTTAGTTTCGTGCATGGTGAGAGATATGGGCTTAGTTTCATTCTGTTGCATATGGATTTCCAATTCTCCCAGCACCATTTGTTGAAGAGGCTATCTTTTCTCCATTGCATATTTTTGGCCCCTTTGTCTAGTATGAGAAAATTGTATTTATTTGGGTTTGTGTCCATGTCCTCTATTCTGTACCATTGATATACCTTTCTATTTTGGTACCAATACCATGCCATTTTTGTTACTATTGCTTTGTAGTAGAGTTGAAGATCTGGTATTGCGATACCCCCTGCTTCACTCTTTCTGCTAAGGATTATACAATGGAATATTACTCAGCCATAAAGAATGATAAAATTATGGCATTTGCAGGCAAATGAATGAAATTGGAGAATATCATGCTAAGTTAGATAAGCCATTCTCAAAAAACCAAAGGACGAATGATATCGCTAATAAGTGGATGATGACACATAATGGGGCGTGGGAGGGGTTAGTGTTAGGGTTAGAGTTAGGGTTAGGGAGGGGGGCAAGAATGGAGGAAGGAAGGACTGTATAGAGGGAAAAGAGGGGTGGGAGGAGTGGGGGGAAGGGAAAAAATAGCAGAATGAATTAAACAACATTACCCTATATAAATTTATGATTACACAAATGGTATGCCTTTATGCCATGTACAAACAGAGAAACAACATGTATCCCATTTGTTTACAATAAAATAAATAAATAAATAAATAAATAAATAAAAGAGAAGGTCACTTCATTGGTTCTTGCTCCAGTCTTTTCCAGTTATCTCTAACCTTTTAAGTTATACTTGCGTGGACTTATGGCACCCTAGTGTTTAAAAAAGACACCCTCCAAGATAATAAGTTCACTGATTTATACAGAAATTCCTGGTGACTTTTCATATCATCAGCATCCACCTCTAAGTCTACTGATAAGGTCTATTATCTAAGCCTGCCACAACGATGTCATCAAAGTTATAAAGAGAATAAAAACCAGTTTAAATTCAGATAATTAGTCTTAATGAAGGTTATGCACCTTTTTGCAAACTTCAACAAACAGGATTAGCAGTTAGAGGTTGGTATGACTCGAATAGCATTTCTCAAACTCATTTCCTTGATAAAAACTGGTTCCGGAAAACAAAGGTTTAAAAAATACTAAAATAAAGTTAAAAACGTTTCTATCCTGCCAACTTTTCACAACCTTGAAAATGTATTGTGCATCACACAGCTACCAAGGAAGACAAGATGTGCAGAGTTCTCCAAATCCCGAGGTCCACAGAAATCACTTTCACACTACATACTCTCTCTCAGAATAGGGTTCAGCAGAAACCCAGCTTCCTAAACACAAAACTGGCAAGATGTATGTGGGAAATATGTTAGCTCATCAAAATATTTCCAGAGACATAATTTCTGGCCCAACATTATTCTCGTAAGAAATTATTCAAACTCCAAATTTGTTTGTGTATCTTAGAGTCTGACTCAAATGGTGATTCACTAGTGAATTTCCCCTTCAAAGAGAAAATTCTTTCTTCTCCACCTTAACATGTCTTAAACCAGCAAACAAGTGGCAAGGGCTGTTCTAGAAGAACATGACCCACACATGGTAGAGCAATGGCCCCTCCTTCTTAGCATGCCCAGCTCCCTGCCAGGCCTGTTGGAATGTAAGTGAGGAATCACCAGTTAGGAGTCAATGCTACCTGTCAAATTATTCCAGTTGACTTGAGTTCCACCAAATTATTAAAGTTCGAAATGACACTTAAACCCCAGAGAGTAATTGCAGGATTAAAAAAAAAAAAGTCAAGAAAGTTAAGACATTAAGGTTTGAGGAAAATGTGTTGCGCATTGGGGCGAATGTCTATCTAAAAGAACAACTAAATCAAGTAGGATAAAACTCAGAGATCCAATGCAAAGTTAGGAAATAATATATGTTTACAATATTTTCAATCAACACTCCTCTGGCCCACTGCAAATACAAGTTTTAGCCCCTGATCAATCTGGAGAGAAGGTCTGAAGAGTATTTTTAATATAACACAAGGCATTCATGCAAACTCAAAAACAGATACTGGAATGAGAAAATGCAAAACTAGTGAAAATATTGAAAATGTCAGTACATTGTGTGGCACTTAAACTGAGCATTAGCTAATTTTAATGATTGCTTTCTCCTGCAATTCTGCCAATATTGCCAGCAACAGATGTTGTTATTGAAAATGGTAATTATTATAGGTCCTAGACACCATCTAGTCTGCTCTCTTTCTCTTTTTTTCATTTCTATTAGCAATTACATCTGTGCATTTATAAGCCACCAGTGATTTCAAGTTGTGTTTTGTGTAGGATAATGTCACCACACAAAAATAACAAAGAGATGGGTTCTATTATTTCCCGATGCCAAACCCTGTTTTTATAAATAGTACTGAATAAAACTAAGTTCATCTACAATCAGTGATCACTGGGTTGGCACATTTCAGGCCAGTGGCTACAATCAGAATTTATTTCCATTCGGTTCTAAGATCCCCCAAATTAAAATGTTAAGACATAAAAATAAATCACAAAATATATTACCTGATATGCCCCAAGAGATAGTCACTGCAATGTGAACTTAAATACTACTAAACCACTATAAAACTTGGAAAGTTCCTTTGTTACTAAACCACTATAAAACTTGGAAAGTTCCTTTGTAGCAACTCACAGAGAAAAAAACATTGACAAAGGAAGTTAAGGACATGAGAATTAAAAAAAAAAAAAAAAAAAAAAATCTGAAAGTTTCAAAATTATATCTTCTGCTTAATTTCTAAATATCCTAGATATCAGGAAACTTAACTTGCCCTTATACTAACACAATCTGAAAATAAAGACTTCTTACTTTATGTATAGTATTGTGTTCAGTTGTTAGATACAAAACATGCACCAGGTGTGGAGGTGCACAGTTGTAGCCCAAGCAGTTTGGAAGGCTGAGACAGGAGGATTGCAAGTCTGAGGTCAGCCTCACCAGTTTGGCAAGGCCTAAGCAACTTAGTGATATCCTGTATCAAAATAAAAAAATAGAAAGGGCCGGGGATGTGGCTCAGTGGTAAAGTTAAACAACTCTGAGATCAGGTGCAAGAAACATAGGATTGCAGTCTTTTTAACTAGAGGTGACATAACAAATAGAATATTGATTCATTTCTAAGTAATTTTCTGCTAGCAATTGATAGGTTATCTTTTGCCAAAGCTGTTGATGAAGGAAAAATTACTGAGTCATAATGAAAGAAGATTGGAAACAGATCTGAAATTGAGATTTAATAAAGAAACTACGAAGGAAGCTCTGTTATCAAGGTCAGCAGCTGCCCAGTAAATGGATAGTTATACTCCATCCTAAATAATTTGATCAAGTTTTCTTTTTTTTTAATTTTTTTTCAGTTGTAGATGGACAAAATACCTTTATTTAATTTATTTTCTTATGCGGTGCTAAGGATTGAACCCAGAGCTAGCACTCCACCACTGAGTTACAACCCCAGCCCTATCAAGTACTCTTGAATAACTATTAGGAGCCAATGCTGGGCAGCAGGGGTATGATTGTCAGGGTAGAGCAAACACTTCATGGATGTACTATAAAATTTTGTTGCCTAAAAAAATTTATTTTTGTTACAAATTTTGCTCCTTTCTGTTTTGGATATGACTATCAGAAAAACTCATTTTCTGTGAGTAGGTCCATGAGTTGATAGGCAGTACTCAACGAGGCTCCAGGATTAAGAGGAAAGTCAGAGCTAAAGAGGGATCTTTCCTCACAGAGAATATGAAGAACTTTCCAGAACAGCAGAATTTTACTCAGCTGCAACAGATAACAGGCAGGCAAGGAGATTGTGATGGGTGGATCCTTCTGAACACTGTAAGAGACTAGGATTAGATAAAGTAGGTACAACTTCAGGGATTTTTTTGTCTTTTAAAGCCCTCAAACATGCTACCAAACTCCAATACTCAAGACTGAGCAAGAACCACAAAATATTCTATATACTATACTTGGGAGACAAATGACAGAAGAAGATAAGCTTTTAAAAAAATTTTTTTAGTTGTAGATGGACACAATACCTTTATCTATCTATCTGTCTATCTATCTATCTTATTTATTTATGGGGTGCTGAAGATGGAGCCCAGTGCCTCACACATGCACAAATGCTCCACCACTGAACCACATCCCCAGTCCTGGAAGATAAGTTTTTTGTTTTTAAAACATAAAGAAAATTATTTTTGTGGAATAATAATGTCATGTATCTAATGCTCCCCCAAATAGTCATACTTATCTAGAAATCTCTTTGAAAAAAATAATCATATTTATCTAGAGATCTAGTATAATCTTGAAGATCAGTCTATAGTTTTATAAAGTGTTACAAAACAAGTAATTTCAAATTCATTTTTTTGTTGTTTTTGTTTTTGTTTTTTGGTACCAGGGATTGAACCCAGGGGGGCTTAGCCACTGAGCCACATTCCCAGCCACTTTATGGTCTCACTAAGTTGCTGAGATTGGCTTTAAACTCACACTCCTCCTGCCTTAGCCTCCCAAGTCGCCTGGGATTACAAACTTGTGCCACCGTGCCTGGCTTTCTAATTCTTAAAACTCTTAAAATCAGATTACTGATTGAAAAGGCAAGATCATTCCTAATTAGGCAAAAGTTACTCTTCTTTGTGCTTCTTTTTCTCTGAGAGTCCTCTTTGGTCCCTGCAGATCCCTGGGGAAATACAACTGTATTTATGGGAGACCTTGTACACTGGCAGGCCATGTGCTGGGTAGGACCTTGCCATGCATGGTGTGTGTATGGACAATCTCAGATACGAGTTACTGTTTGTTTCCACTGCATAGTTGTGAAACACTTGGTTCATACAACTTGTAAATTATTCAACAGAATACAAAAAAGCATTGAACTCAATAGCTCTGAAATTGTAAAGAAGTAGAAAAGTAAGGATAAGAATTTAGAGCTACACATACTTCAGATTGTGGAGAGCTTAATACTTCTACCATGCCCAAACACTAGTACTGTGTCAAAAACGGACTGGACATTTCAGAACTAATTTAAAGTATAAAAGTGAATTTATGAAAAATATTGTTTATATAATACTGAGACCCTTCTTGTAACTTCTGTCTTTTGGGAGGTGGACTAATGAATATATCTGTCTCAACATTTTTAATAAACCATTGGGATAACTGCTTTTGTTCATAACATTGTGTCAAAACATTTTAACTCTATCTGAGGTATGGTTGGCAAAGATATTCTCCCACTCTGTAGGCTCTCTCTTCACATTTCTGATAGTTTCCTTTGCTGACAGAAAGCTTTTTAGTTTGAATCTATCCCAGTTGTTTATTTTTGCTTTTATTTCTTGTGCTATGGGAGTCCTGTTAAGGAAATCTGATCCTGAGCCAACAAGTTGAAGATTTGGACCTACTTTTTCTTCTATAAGATGCAGGGTCTCTGGTCTGATTCCGAGGTCCTTGATCCATTTTGAGTTGAGTTTTGTGTAGGGTGAGAGATAGGGGTTTAGTTTCATTCTATTGCATATAGTTTTCCAGTTTTCCCAGCACCATTTGTTGAAGAGGCTATCTTTTCTCCATTGCATATTGTTGGAACCTTTGTCTAGTATGAGAAAATTGTATTTATTTGGGTTTGTGTCCATGTCCTCTATTCGGTACCATTGATCTACCTGTCTATTTTGGTACCAATACCATGCCGTTTTTGTTACTATTGCTTTGTAGTATAGTTGAAGATCTGGTATTGCAATACCCCCTGCTTCGCTCTTGCTACTGAGGATTGCTTTAGCTATTCTAGGTTTTTTATTCTTCCAGATGAATTTCATAATTGCTTGCTCTATTTCTGCGAGGTACATCATTGGGATTTTAATTGGAATTGCATTGAATCTGTATAGAACTTTAGGTAGTATAGCCATTTTGACGATATTAATTCTGCCTATCCAGGAACATGGGAGATCTTTCCATCTTCTAAGGTTTTCTTTAATTTCTTTCTTTAGTGTTCTGTAGTTCTCATTGTAGAGGTCTTTCACCTCTTTTGTGAGATTGATTCCCAAGTATTTTATTTTCTTCGATGCTATTGTGAATGGGGTAGTTTTCCTAATTTCTCTTTCTGAAGATTCATCACTTATGTATAAAAATGCATTGGATTTATGAGCATTGATCTTGTAACCTGCTACTTTACTGAATTCACTTATGAGTTCTAAAAGTTTTCTGGTGGAATTTCCAGGTTCCTCTAAATATATAATCATGTCATCAGCCAACCATACCTCAGATAGAGCGCTAATTTCCAGAATCTATAAAGAACTCAAAAAACTCTACACGAAGAATACAAATAATCCAATCAACAAATGGGCTAAGGAAATGAACAGACACTTCACAGAAGAAGATCTACAAGTAATCAACAGATATATGAAAAAATGTTCAACATCCCTAGTAATAAGGGAAATGCAAATCAAAACTACCCTAAGATTTCATCTCACCCCAATTAGAATGGCGATTATCAAGAATACAAGCAACAATAGGTGTTGGCGAGGATGTGGTGAAAAAGGAACACTCATACATTGCTGGTGGGGTTGCAAATTAGTGCAACCACTCTGGAAAGCAGTGTGGAGATTCCTCAGAAAGCTTGGAATGGAAACACCATTTGACCCAGCTATCCCACTCCTTGGCCTATACCCAAAGGACTTAAAAGCAGCATACTACAGAGATACAGCCACATCAATGTTCATTGCTGCTCAATTCACCATAGCCAGATTGTGGAACCAACCTAGATGTCCTTCGGTTGATGAATGGATAAAGAAACTGTGGCATATTTATACAATGGAATATTACTCCGCAATGAAGAATGATAAAATTATGGCATTTGTAGGCAAATGGTCGAAATTGGAGAATATCATGCTAAGTGAGATAAGCCAATCTCAAAAAACTAAAGGACGAATGATCTCGCTGATAAGCGGATGAGGACATATAATGGGGGGTGGGACGGGCTAGCATTAGGTTTAGGGTTAGGTTTAGAGTTAGGCTAAGGAGAGCAGTAAGAATGAAGGAAAGAAGGACTGTGTAGAGGGAAAAGAGGGGTGGGAGGGGTGGGGGGGAGGGGAAAAATATAATAAACATCATTACCCTATGTAAACGTAAAAAAATAAATAAATAAATAAATAAATAAAAAACATTTTAACTTTTATAAGGACTGAGACTTGCTTTTTTTTTTTTTTTTTTTTTATACTGGGGAACTTTACCACTCAGTCACATCCCCAGCCCTTTTTTTTCTAATATATTTTATTTACAGACAGGGTCTCACTCAGTTGCTTAGGGCCTCACTAAGTTGCTGAGGCTGGCTTTGAACTCGTGATCCTCCTGCCTCAGTCCAACAAGCAGCTGGGATTACAGGCAGGTGCCACTGTGCCTATCTGAGACTTGCTATTTTGCTCTCAAATACTTAACAACATATTTCATAACTTCCTGACAGAATTGTTTCCTAAGTAATTTACATTACTTATAATCAAAAATATGCTAACTAGTTTAGGCACTGAACCATTAAACAGATGTATACCAAAGGAAATTAGAATTTTGTAATGGACAAAGGGGCAATAAATGTAAGGGAGGAAACTATAGAAGTAATCAGTGCTTGCAATATAAAACTCTCAAGTTAACAAAGATTTAAAAATTATAAAATTAAAGTCTAACAAGAGTATATCAGAACAGTGTTCTTACATATTATAAATGTTTGCTGGGAATAGCCTTTGTGGAAAGCCACCTGGCAATGTATAAGCTTTGTTCCAGCAGAACCACTATGAAAACACATCTTAACAAAAGCCAATTAACAATAATTGATTACAAAAAAATAATCAATTCCAAAGTTACATGCAAAGAATCCTTCACAACATTATAAGCTCAAAACCAGAAAAAAGGGTTATTTTCCAGTATACAAAATACAATACAATGCACATTGTTGTCATAAAAAATGATATTTCATATAAAGAAATACCAAAAAATTTATGAAATGCTACTCAGGAAAACAGAAAAAAAAGCATTATTCAAGAAAGCAAAAGACCAGTTGAAGGAAAATCATGCTGGAGATACATCATATAAATAGAATATACTTTGGAAGCTTTTAAATAAATGTTCATTTTTCTGTAGAAAAAAAAGCAAAAGGTATTATACAAAATACAATTCTAAATGTTCAGTATGTAAATGCACATACATGTATTAATACCTATATACGAAAAAGACAAAGATGCAAACAGTATTCCCTTCTGAGTAGCAGAACTGCTTAGTTTTGTTTTCTTTTTCCTCATGTTTGCATTTATACAATTTATTAATATATCCAGGAGTAAAAATGTAAATGCTATTCTTAACACTAATGAAATATATTTAATTTGCAAAACAAAATTAAAAGCGATTTTTTGTATATGCATATTCAAAAGCTAACTGTCATTATACTTCTATTATACTGCTTCAAAAATGTAACTCAGAGATTTTTCTTTTCTCTTTTTATTTTTATCTATTTATTTATATATTTATTTAGGAGTACTAGAGATTGAACCCAGGGGTACTTTACCACTGGGCTACATGTCCATTCCATTTTATTTTTTTATTTTGAGACAAGGTCTCTCTAATTGCTGGCCTCAAATTTGCAATCCTCCTGCCTCAGTCTCCTGAGTAGCTTGGGTTATAGGCATGCACAACCAGACCTGGCTCAGAGATTTTTCTTAAAAATAATTATTTTTTTTTTATTATTCTTTGAGATATCTTTTGAGATACCTTTGAGAGACAACTTAGAGATATAAAAATCCAATGTTCAGCACAGGTAAGCGCCATTTCACTCAACAGTTACAGGTATGTCCAGAGAGACTATCTCCCCTACTCCCAGTCCAGGAACGCTTTCACTCGTTGCCACTTTACAAGTAATTTTAGTTAACCCCCTCAGAGGTTTTGGGTGATGGTAAATCATACCATGGACATGGGCTGCAGCCCATTGATAGGGCGCTTGCCTGGCATGTGCACGGCCCAGGGTTTGATTTCCAGCACTATCAAAAAAATAAAATAATATGATGAGAACTATTTACATGGGAACCTTCCTCACTTTCTTCCAGCCCTAATCCCCTACCCATTTCCCCATACACACCTGTACTCAACCATGATATATCAGGAAATATATGGGTGGGTGATTCCTGGTCTTCAATTCCTCCCCTCTATTATTTAAAAAAAAAAAAAAATCCACTGCTCTACACAGGGCTTCAAGTCTTAAATGAGGTTTCTAGTAAACTATAATAAATATTTATTAATTTTGATTTAATTTAAAGAGCAGGGAGGTTAATCAAGAGCAATTCATCAAGAGCACAAACTAGGTGTCAGAAATAAACAAACACATGTTTAAATCCACCAAAGACTCTTGAGTTATTTCTAGTCCCACAATAAAACATTTTAATTCATTCTCGGAAATCAGTATAAAATGTTGTTCCATATAATTCTCAGTAAATACGTTACAACTTTATGTTTCACATATTATCATTTCTAAGGGGAAAATTCAGTTTATCTGGCAAAGCAGAAAGACTGGATATAGTGAGGTATAAAATGTGCTCATTTAAAAACTTTAAAAACAACGACTGCATGTGTCCTGAAAGAACCATGTCAGATGTGATTAAGTCAAATTATAAAGGAGCAGCTTTAAGTAACACTTCAGAGAAATGAGTAAAGCAAAACAAAAAGATGAAAATGTGAATGAGTTTTGCAGTAACTTGGCATGAATATATCATTCCTTCCACAAGGCTGATGTGTCTTTCCTAGATGAAGACCAGGAGAGCCTCAGAGGTTAAGAATTGAACCTTGATAACTTTCTATTTAGCTTGATAAGTGAAAAAGAACAGAAAGAGGATGTCAACACCAAAAACCAAAACCACACCCAAAGGCCCCCATGCCTGCTGCAACAAATGTTACCAGTTCAAACAAGGTTTTGCAAAATGTTAAACAGAAGTACAAACCATATTTCCCTTTTATATTGAATTTTACAGAGGGAATGCTTTGTGAAAAAAAGATTTTATTTCCAATCTCTACAGAAATTAGTAATCTATAATAAATGAGGGTATCAACACGGTATATTTCATGCTTTGGAAAATCATCAACTTTTGTAGTAGGCAGTTGAAACTTTTATAAAAGGAAAAAAAATGAGAGTTTTTAAATGTCTCTCGTTTAAATTTAAATGAGCTCAAAGAGGGAAAGCTACAGATTCATTCAGTAAATGCTCATCACCAAGTAAATCAAGACACTTGAACTATTTTGTATTAATTACCATCCTAATTTGAAATGTGAAGAATACATGAAGAGTGAGGGAAGCTCTTTGGGGATTCTCTACAGGTAAATTTGCAAAGCTTCAGTCATCTAGTCGACCTCTGCTACAACAGGCTTTGGTGCTACTTTCACAATGTCCATTTTGAAAATATTCGAACGCATAAAATAATTGCAAGGATAGTAAAATGAACACATGTACATCAACAAACAGAGTCAGCAACTGTTAAAAGATATGGTCAAGTTTTACCCAAGAGGTATAATTTATGTGTTTATTTTCAGAATCATCAAGTAAATCACTCACGCTGACTACTTGATTCATTTGAAATCAACAGTCCATCTCGGAAACCTATAAAATGCACTTTTGTACTACCAGTACCATAAAGTCCAAAAGAGATTACATCCTTATCAAAGCAGTGAACTATTGTTACTATCAACACATCATGGGACAGACCAGAACATAACTTGAAGCCTCTCCTCCTCACTTGTAAAAAAAAAAAAAAAAAAAAAGAGGTTAAAACTGAAAATATGGAAAGTCACCACTAGTTATTAAATTTTATCATTTTGATGACTTTAAGAAAACTCTGATCTTCCAACCCTTTTTAATCTGTATATGGAGCTTAAGAAAAAAAAACTATAGGACACCCACAAGACATTTGGCCAGCAGCAGCCCTCTCTACCTAAACTCTCAGTGCTGTGGATGCCCACCTAGAAATTATTCCAGCTTTTAAAGGACAACATTTGGCACAAGTAAATGATTGAATTATTAAACTGTCTAATGAAGTATCGATTCTCAACCACATGTGATTTCCTGAAATTTTGGTTTCTGTAATACAATTTCTCAAACCTTTCACTAGCTTCCTATCAAGCTTTGCAGCTTTTAGAAATAAGCATAATAGGTCATTAGGCTTCCATTAGAAGCAATTACTTCTAAAAGAGCACATTTCCCTTTTTTTTTTTCTTTTTTTTTTACCGCCACTCCACACCACAAGAGGATCTTCTGCAATGACAGGGTACATAATGAAGCATCTAAGTCCTGCTCCAAGAATTAATGCAAAACACACTCGGACACCATGGTCCGTATTTAAGGTTACTCATTACCTATCAAAATCTCGCTTTCAACATACAGATTATCCAAAAATCATCACAGAATTACCAGAATGTTTAATTATTACTGAAGCTCAAGGAATATCTTCTTCAAGTCTCTCCAAGTTTTATCTGTGCTCACCAGAATCCAAGACAACTAAAATACAGATTTAACAATATCATGGTGCCCTAATTTTGGACTGAATGAAGATTTCAGAACATTTCCTTTAACTAGGTGTGGACCTTTTCACGTAGCCCCATTTGGAATCTACTTGTTTGGAAAGACCAGTATGGTTTTATTGGCAAAGAATGTACCTTAATATGGAAGCTGGCTAGGTGCCCCAGGAAAGGAGCAAAACTTGTACTATAATTAATAAAAAGAATAAGTTATATAGTTCTGTAAGGTTTACGAGTGGTTGAACATAAGCCATTCTATTTGTTATTAATGATTAAAATTCAAAATTATCAAATACTCTAAGAATAAGTAGTAAATTTACTATCATAAGTTACAAAGACTTTTTCATGACTTTTACCTTACACTGTGGTATTAAACCCTTATTCCTAATCTAATGTTAAAAAGAAAGTGAGTTAGTGGGTGCCAGGAATGAGGAGAGAGAGGTGGGAGGAAATGGAGATTAGGGATTCACAGGTATGAATTTTTTTTTTAGAAAGCAAGAAAAAGTTCTAAAATTAGATAGTGGTGGTAGCTGCACAATCCTGCAATTATGTTTAAAAAAAAGAGATTTGTTCACTGTAAAAGAGTGAACTATATGTGAAATATAGGTCAATAAAGCTATTTAAAAAACAAGTGAAAATGTATTTCTGCCTTATTATATTAAAATTTTAAATGGAAGGCAAAGCTCAACTTTAGATTATTTATTCAATATTTACAAATACTTGCTCCATTTAAAAGATGCATCTAAAATAAGATATAGGGCTGGGGATGTGGTTCAGTGGTAGAGCACTTGCCTGGAATGCATAAGGCCCTGGGTTCAATCCCAAGCCACACACACATACCAAGATACAGCTCCAACCTCAAGAAGTTGATAGTTCAGAAGGTGAATACAAAAATAAACAGTTAAGCATAATACTATGCAAAATCATATATAAATTCTGTAAAAGTAGGTCTATAGAAAAGGTGGTGGAACTCTCTTGAGTAATGTTCTAGAAACTTAAACATGAAGTAGCGCAGCCTATGTGGTCCTGGACAGCTTCAAATCATATACTGAAGCACTTTAAAGTTTAAAAGCAACTGTTCTGTATAAAAGTTTAGGCATTGCCTTCATATATACAATATGGAAACAGGTCAAACAATTTCTGCAATATCTACAAAACCTAGAGTTCTATAAATCTATAATTTTATACTAGGTAAGATGTATGCTGTGAATGATTTTTCTATTTTTTTGTTTGGAATGTTGTGTCTTCCCCCATCAATGAAGTCAGAATGTGAAAGTATCAGGCGCTGGTTTCTCCTATACCAAAACGACTTAAATCCAAAGGAAGGTTGCTTCCTCTCAAGGGGCCATGCTCAAGAACTATGTCCCTACTTCAAAGACACAAACATTCGGCCAATTCATTTTTAGGATTTCCTTTTGGAAATGATCTCTGTGCTTGAGTATCTCTAATAATTACAAACGTTTTGCCTTTAAAAGTGGATTACGGGGCTGGGGAGATAGCTCAGTTGGTAGAGTGCTTGTCTTGCAAGCACGAGACCCTGGGTTTGATCCCCAGCACCGCAAAAAAAATAAAAAAAAGAAAAGTGGATTACATTTCAGAAATGATCAGAAGTCAAATATATCTGCATACAGGGTTGGCAATTAAAAGATTAGTTTCATGTTATTAAGATGAAAATGCTGGTGGTGAACTTTGGAGCTGCTTCCGATGAACAAGTACCCATGTGCTCTCAGCGCAGTTGGCATGCTTTCCTCTCTTTGCTCTGTCAAGTTGTCTCTTTCCAGAATTCTCTGTTTTACCAAAACTCTGTCCACTCCTTGAGATCCATCTTAGCTACTACCTTTTCTCTAAACACTTTCCTGTCATTTTCAGATCAAAATTTACTCTCCCTTCTTCTGTGTTCAAACAACTTCTAGTTTTATTACACAGGTTTTGTCCATCTCACTTTAGACACTGCAGTTTTGGGCTTCTCAGCATCTGGAATTCAGACATTTCTTGGACTGAATATTTGATTCCATACTTAGCAAATCCTTTATCCTGAGGAGTGTTAGCTACATTCTATAATGGGGTTATGTTTTTCATCTAATGACTTCATAAAATATTTTTAATTGATATCTCCTATTGTCTGTGAGAGAACCAGAAAGTTCAGCATTCAGGCTGTTAATGGATTTGTAAACAGGTACTACCTTGCAAGAAGGAAATTTGGCAATAATAGGAAAAGTTTTTAAATGTCCTGATCCTTTGGTTCAGTTATTCTATCCAGAAAATGCGTCCTGGAGATACTCAGGATTTGCTCAATGATTCATGAGGATGTTCATCACAGTTATTTATCATGGGAACACTGGTAACAACCTAGTGATCTAACCATACTTGATTATTTGAATATATTATGGTAGACCCATTAAACAGAAATGTATTTATAATATTAAAAATCACAACATAAATGTTCATGGTCATGGAAAAGCATTTGTTATGTATAAAATTTTAGAAAGTTCTAAAATGCCAGGAGACCAGTAGACAAAGGAAGAAGGGGGATAGAAGAGGGGAGGGACAGGAGAAGCACTGGGAAATGAAATGGACCAAACTGCTTTATGTGCATGTGCAAGTATGTCACAATGAACGCCACGATGATTACAATGCACCAGCACAACTCTTTGAATAAAATAAAAGCAAAATTCCAGAAGAATGCTAAATAGAAATCAGAATTTTTCTTCATCCACAATTCACTCCCTGTCCTCAGGATTGACAGTCCCCTCAGCTTCTGTGCACACACCTTGGTCTTTTGAAATTCTGAACCCAGAGTCTCAATGTTTTCAGCAAAACAACAACAAAGAGTTCCCCTTTCTTCTAACTCTTAAACCCTTATAGAGTTTACCCTTAAAAAAGTAAAATTCCTCATTTTATAAAATTTCTGAGCCAAATAATCAAGATTTTTTTTAATGACATCATTAATAACAGACCTACACCAAGAACACCGTGTTTTGGGCTAAGCTTATACTCAAAACTGACCGCATCAAAAAGTGCAACTTTTAAAGCTGTTGAGAAGTACATCTAAAACATTCAGTGTCTCTTTCCATTCCCTTCAAAGCATCCATGCGTGCTCTCCCTCCTGTGTGGATCACAGTAATGGTGAGTCCTTTCCTCTGCATTGTTTAGCTTCTGGCACTGGAATAGGACTTCTTTCCAATCTGATGTGTTATGCAAATCAGCATGGTACCAGTTTCACTGTGGGGTACTTGGATTCTTAGGTACTATCCAGAGGAGTGTTCATTAATTGGGGAACACTCTTCCTATAGAGAGTCTATATTGAAACCCTTTTGATCAGGGAAGGTTTCCCTTGGACTTCCTCAAGCGGAATCTCAAACAGAGAACATAAGAAATCCCAAGAGAACCTCCGAGGTTGTCTTCTCCTTCACTGTGCGAAGCACCAGAGTGTGGCACCAGCTCCCGGGATGGCCAGGGTTGCAACTCAGACCTGGGGAGTCGAGGCATGCATCTTCCAGAGAAGGTCCCCTGGCAACTGTGATGGGGACTTCCTTGTTGAGATTTAAGAGCTACATCTGGGGTAAACTGAGGACAATGACAACACCAGAGAGACACTGGGCTGCCAGGGGTGCTTCCCATGGATCATCTTGCTAAACCCATGAACAACCAACAAGGAAGGAAGTTCATCAGGGTAGTGATAATGAGAGAGTCTGATTCCAGCCCCATTTTCCAAAAAGGGAGCTGAGATGGATCAGGTAAATGACTTGTCAACATTATATAAATGGTCAGTTGCAAAGCCAGAATTGTTTAATCCACATCTTACCCTAGACTAATATGAATTCTTCCCCATGGAAACTCTTCATGAATACACAGTTACTAGTAGTGGATTTAAAAAACTAAGTAAGAATAAAAGTAAAATTAAAAATAAGATATTGTACTTAAAAAAAATTCTTGGAGCCAGGGAATGTAGCTCATCTCAGGAATAAAGTGCTTGCTCAGCATGCACAAGGCCCTGGGTTACATCTCCAGCACAGCAGAAAGGGGTGGAGAAGAAAACAAATTCCTCAGAATGACCTGTGTGAATTTCCTTGTCTTACATGGTCAGTGTATCACTTTATGTTGTTGATGCTCCTTGGCAGTGAGAGCCACTTCACTATACATTCTTTGAACTGATTTGGAAAAAGGGAGAGAGAGAGAGAGAGAACTTACTTTTTCTTTTTTTTTTTTTTTTTCCCCCTTCTTTTGGTACCAGAGATTGAACCCAGGGGTGCTTTACCACTGAGCTAAGTCCCCAGCCCTTTTTATCTTTTTATTTCTATTTATTTTTATTTTGAGACAGGGTCTCACTAGTTGCTTAGGTAAGTAGTTAAGGCTGGCCTTGAACTTAAAATCCTCCTGCCTCAGCCTCTAGAGTCACTAGGATTACAGGCTTTTGCCACTATATCAGCTAAGACAGATTTCTTATTTTTTTAACAAGAAAAAAAAAAAGGTCCATTGTCAAAAGTGGCTGACTCTTTTCCATTTTTTTTTAAAGGCACAATTATAACCTTTTAAATATAATGATAAAAAAACTACATTTGGGTATGGAATTAGCTTCAGTGAATACATAATTCAATACCTGTGGTATTGAGACTCAAACCAAACTAAATTATGAATAAAAAACCAGAACCAATTATATTAATTTATATTCAAATGTACCAATTCATCCTTTTTACAAAGTTGCAAAATGAATCCATTTAAAAAAGCATCTAATGCTTGAGTTTGAACTAGAATAAAAAATTTTTGTTCTCTTAGCCAGAGTTTGACATCTAAAGTATTTAGAAAAGAACCTATTTCATTGTTTAAACTTCTAGAAGAAAACAAGCTTCCAGCCATCCCCCTAAGCCAAAGCTGTCAGCAATAAAATATTCATTATAGATCATCTGTTCCTTTATCTGTATAACACTTGAATCCAATATTTCCTTGTGCTACAGGATTCCACCCTACAACCCCACACATACACTCCCTATGCCCCCCTACCTGCCTAACCCACCCCAATGTTGGGAATTGATCCCAGGGTCACATGCTAGGCAAGCACTCTACCACTGAATTACTTCCCCAGACCTTTATTTTGAGACAGGGTCTCACTAAGTGGAGCAGATGGCCTCAAATGTGTGATCCTCCTGCCTCAGCCTCCTAGGTGGCTATGATTCTAGGCATGCACCACCACACCTGGCCACAGCTCATATTTTAAAGAAGAATATAGGTTATTTCTTTAGATGATAAAATGTACATGAGGTAATGTAGAACACAACGATATCTACTACTTAATGGGATGTTTCTTTAGTTTTTATATTGTATTGCAGAGTGTAGCCCAGTACAATTCCTAAAAGTATCTGAAATTAAGTGTGGAGAGCCCCAGGGCCTGGAATCAGAATGGCAGGTTTAGTACAAACTACATGACATGTTAGCTGAACGTCTGAATGTTCCTTCATCTCAATGACAAAAACTGTTTCTCCAGTTATTAAATGGGAATGGTGACAATTGCTTCCCCATCTCTCTGGAGAATAAACAACAATATTAATTAACACCATATTTATTAATGATATGATAAAACACTGTAAACTCTAATATACTAAACATAAAATCTTATCACAAGTCTTACCATTTTTTCATCATGAAATCGATTAGTCTATTGCTGTAGACGACCATTTTTCTCTTAATTCTCTTCAAACAAAAGTAAAATAGTTGTCACTGTAAAAGCTACTGTTTTCCCAAAATTCTGTTCAAGTTTTATCAAGCCATACTTTTGTATCAGCATATTATTTATTAAACATTAAAAAGTACTTTTATAAGTGAGTTTTATTACAAATTAATCTCTTAGAATTCCATACAACTGAACAAACTAGAGGAAGAAAAATGAAAAGTAACACTCTGATATACTTCATATCCTTTCCGATTTCAATTATTCGGAATCATTTACCTTGCCTAGAAATGAATGAACTTTGTGAAACCGAGAAAGCCACAATGACAAGAAGTTGTCTATATTCTTCTTTCTCTCTCTGGTAAGAGCTCTACTAACTGCTTAATTTGGAAAGCTAAAAACAAACTATCAACTACACTAAGACAAACTGGCAAATATCAGGCAAGAGTTAAGAAGGAACTATTAATATATCTACACATGTAAAATCTAGCAGTACATATAACTTGGAAATTTCCATTCGAAACTTAATCAACTTTACACATAGAAAGATACAAATCATCAACCCTTTCAATCAAAATTATTTTTAAAAATACACAGAAATAATGAAGTCTTTATATTCCTATCATAATACTATCCCAGGTCTCTCTCAAAAGGATTCTGTTCTTGATTTCTACTGGTGCCTCACTTCTAGATTTAATAGTTTTTCGATGATATCTTGACTATTAAAGAACTATTTAACGTGGCATCTTGCAGAATGGTTATTAATTATTTTTTATGTGACAAACCATTACAGTAGATTTAATTATAATGCTTTGGGCTAAAAGTCATTGACATCACACATTTTTCTGATTAACAAAATGGCAGTTAGTTAGATGACTTAAAAAATAATTTTAAGATATATGTTGATATGGGAAGCTATGGTAAAACAGAAGTCAGGAAGCCACCTAGTGTTGCTGCTTCAAGAAACCACAGAAAAATATCTGATGGTGACAGGTAGGGATGAAGGTATTTTCTTCTTGACCTGACTTCACTGTACCTGTAATCTCTACCTGATCAGGGAGTACAGAATAGCAGAGCAGAAGGAAGAGATTAGCCCTGGAGCAGACATAGCTCTGGGGGTCATGGAAAGGGTGGGCTGAAGGCAATCCTTCGGCCTGGGCCATTTTCCACCATTAAATCTCCCCCTTCACAAAACCCAGAGCTTCTTATGAAACCAAGAAGAGACAATTCTTCAGATAATCAAGCAGCCATTCTGCCTGCAGGCTGGAGGGCCCTGATTCTGACCTATTCTATGATTCAAACAATATGCCTGCGATTTTGTTATTGAAAGAAACTCAGAGAATCTGAGAGTTGGTCCTAAAACATACACATTCACATCAGGGAAAAGTACAGCTCTGTTGCTGTAAAACACTGCAGGATTTAGTTATCCATGGGTAGCAGTTTTCCACCTGAAAAAATAAAAAATGGTGGGAACGTTTGGGAATAAAAATGTAAAATTTGACTATTGAAAAGCGCACCATTCCATTTGGCACCTTTTAAAAAAATGCATACACAACCTTAACGGTAGTTAAGGAACCTTTACACATGGAAATGAAAAGTGTGATCTTGCTTCATCTCAAACCCTGTTCACACGCACACACTTGTGCAGATACCACCAGTCGGCTGGCTAGCTGAGTGGACTCTTCTGCTCTCTCTCTTCTTTTCACAGAGTACTCAGTGGCAGTTGCTCTGATGCCACAGAAAACATGGCTCTCCAGGGATGGTTCTGAGATCAGAATCATCCTGAAAGACTGAGCACCCCACAAGGACAGAGGAGGAATAGCGGCAGTTTCACTCTGTTGTGTAAACCAGATGTCAACAAAGTGGCATGTGCATACCAGGTAGAGAGAAGACCACCACCAATCGGGGGTCCGAGACGTTAATAGTAGAAGTCAAGAACAAAATTGCACTCCACTGCTGTTTAACTGGGATTTTATCACAGCATGTGTGTATACTCTTAAATGAATGTATATCTATACATAGCTCTATGTTTAAAATATTTTTGCTGATAGAACTACATAATCCAAAAAGTTTGGAGACAACCAAACTAAGTTAAGCTAAAGTAAATTATATACATATGCAGGCAAATAGAAGTTACATTGCATAAATAAAAAAATTTTAAATGCTTAAGTCATGAAAAACTCAATAACTGCTAAATGATAACACTATGTTAAAATGTTTCTCATTTTCTCATGGTTCATATCCTACTCTATAAGAATCTACTTTTACTGTGTTCTCAATTATGAAATATTTTATGAAAATTGGCAGTAGGAGAAAAAAAGAACAAATATAATTCCTTCTGACTTGACATAAGCTCAATCAGCCTTTATTCTGAAGACTTACTGATAGTAAACACCCCTAAATAATTACAAAACAATGAAAACAAATTAAAGTCAATTTTATTTTTTAAATCATTTACATTAGCCTTTGCTTTTCCTATAATCTAACAGGATAAGAAACTTTAGAATCATTAATATTTTAAAAGAAGTAAATAATCAAGACCAAATCTGGAAAAATCAGCATCCAGTGTAGGGTGATTTTAGGTCATCAGGGCAATTTTGATGCTGCTAATTATATCTCTATATAAACAGCACTTACACTTCAGTTTCCTGCTCAAATTTTATGCAATGTTTTACCAGGAAGAAATATTTTTAAAGGCAAAAATTACAAGGGAACCTGTAAATAAGTTTTAAGTGGGGGAAGCTTATTTGAACTCTGAGAGCCATGAATTTGCCAACTGTCTCATCATTCCTTTCCCCTTCCTTCTTGAAAGAAGCAGGGGGGGACACAAAATGAGAATATCATGCACAAATTTCCAGTTGTAGAACCCATAAACTATCGGCTGACATTTTGGAGAAGTATTAAAATAAGCAAAGAAAGATGAGGTGCCACTGAGGAAAAAATCTGATAGATAACAGAAATGTCACATCATATGTAAAAAGAGAGATCCTAAAGAGGAATGCAAGGGGGATACGAATATTAACAGAGGCTGGAATTTGGAACGCCAACATGAATTTAAAATAGCCGTTTCCCTTAGATTATGCAATGTTTTTTCTCATTCATTTCAGTCTATAAATGTATTTACAGTGGACTCCCTCTGTATTTTTATGGCAAAATGCTGAAATTTATAGCATTTCCTTAGTAAGAAACCAAATTTAGAAAATGTAGGAGGGATAGGGAGAGACAGTCATGATAGCCTTTACAGTTTAAGGGGGACAGAATTATAGTGTCTTAAAGCAACTGAATATCAAACCTATTTAGACTTTTAGGTACACACATGAACTACTGATTATTAAAACACAATTAATTATTTTAGTTGGTACAGACACCTATAAGATATTTGAGATGGCAAATGTCAATTAATATTTAATTCTGCAACTAAAGCTTTCATTTATGTCAGTTGAACTGATATAGTTCAATAACTAAGAGCAGTTTTCAAAACATAACCAGGCAAATAAAATAAACCTGCTACTAGAGCTCATTGATTTCATGGTAATCGTGCCACTTCCTAATCTGGATTTTCAGTTCTTTAGCCAAAATCTCATATATCATTGCCTTATATTGACACCTGCTGGAAAGTGCTGGAATTGTGTATTTCTCATCGCATTATCTGAGCAGTTGTTAATCTTCCATATGTGGAAATAAGTGAAAGATAACATTTCAACTGCAAATCATACAAATTCAAATTTCATAGAGTAAAAGGTAATATTTATTTCAAACATTTAAATTTTAATGGCATCTTTAGGAAATTACAAATCTCAAGAAGTCTTCCCAAAGTGTACTTCTGATGGGAGGTAACTTACCCAATGACTTCTGTAACTTAACTTGTGCTTATTTGGGGGCCTAATTATGAAACTAATTAGCAACTTTCTCCAGCACTTGACTCCCACTTCATACTTAGAATTAATGTAATATCTTGGTCACATGACTTGAAAAAAAATCTCTGATTTTGCGAAAGTGCTCTTACAAATAGATAAGAAAAATGACCCGGCTTTATAAAAGAATGTTTCCTATATTCATACTGGTAGTTAAAAAAAAACAAACAAACATACATTAATAAATGATTTTGCCCCTTCATCAAAATGTTTTACCAGAATACATTTATTGTTGGAAGTGGATAAAAGCATGACACATTGAAATAATTAGTTTTACAAACTTTTACAACAAAATTAATATATGGCAATCTCTGAACTGACTTATATAAATGAAAATATTTCTAGGTATTTCTGCAAAGAATGTCCCTTATCTTAATCTATCTCCTAAAACTTTTTTTTCTTAAAAAAAAAAAAAAAAGAAGTGTTTCCAGGTGGAAATACATTTAATTATCCAAACTAAAAAATAAAAATATGATATGATAAAAGTCAAAACAATACTGCTTCCCTCGCTAGTCCATTGCCATATAAGCACAGTCTAGGTGCTTAGACAGGTCTTATTTCGTATCGTCAGAAAAATTCTACTGTCTGGGAGGCAGTTTTTACAAATGAGTTTGGCGAGCTAACAGAGCAACAAGATAGGTTCTTAAGAATGGTACTAAGAATCTGGCAGGAAGGAAGGATATGTAGTCTGTGGTCTACAAATTGTCTCAACATTCCTGTAACAATCCCCTCCTTTTATATCAAATCACCTAATTATTGACAAAATCAATGAGACAGGATGAGCAATGACATAAAAGTATAATCAAAAATACAATAGCTAACTTTAAAAAATATAGGAGCTGGTCCAACAGTTTATCTTTAGGAGTACTGACGTAGTACCAAAAATTTATAACTGTCAAACAAGTTGCCTCCAAAAACTCTATGTAATCCACCCGTCCAAATGAAATTAAGTTCAAGTTTAACTATAATATGTGGAGATCCCAAAACTATAAGTAATGCTTTTCTAATGGGTTTTAGCCTGTTTTTAAAATGTGTTTTAATTTTCTTAATTGAAAAAAAAAAAAATAGCTACAAAAAGATGGACCTTTTTAAGCAATCTATTGAAAGATTATTTTAAGCTGGTCTTTTAATCTTGTTGAAGTTTGCATAAGATTAATGTGCCATTCAATATTAAGACACTGCAAAGTACCACAGAGGTAACAGGTCTTAATGAATGTAGTTTGGCCATATTTTCTCCAAACAGTTCTCTAGCCCATCTCAGAAGACAAGACTGTGTCAACTGCAAAAATGACATATGTACTGAAACAGTTCTTGTTTCAGAGTCTTAACAAAATTTAATTAATCAATTCATCTTAACAGCTCTTTATAATCAGTTACTAAGAAAGGGAATCTTGCCTTGATAAGAACCTGAAAATTTAGTTTTGCAAGCCCAAGAAACGGCAGAATTGTCAGCACCCAAGATCCCTGTTTTCAATCACTCAGTTACCTTACAGAGCTTCTGATACCGAGGAGAAGAAACTGCCATCCTTTGTAAACGATGCAACAAAACCACAACTTTCTGCAGAGACGTTCTCACCACAGCCATCATTTTAAGTTTACCACACTTCTGGAGACACCTCAGAATTTGCATTATAAATGAAGAGCAACGATCATTTCCTCCCGGTCACTGGACAATGATTTGCCAGTTCTCTGAGCATGCTCGTTTCCAGGAATGCATTTGAAAGATACAGGGGTTTAGGTTCTGGGGGAAACAAGGCTGGTATTCCTTCAACTTCTTTTCAATTTGAAAAACAGAGACCAACGCCACACAGACGGCCCCCAGGCAGATGCTCACAGCCAGGACTTGCTCAGCCCGGCGTGGCCAGAAATGAAGCAAGTTGTCGGGCAGCCAAGCGCTGCCGGCTGCTGGGGAGGAGTGCACTCAGTAGCCAAAGAGGATATTAAGTGAAACATTAAAGCTGCAGATACAAAGCAGACATCCCCAGGGAACAGAGATTCAACACATCGCCGCCGCTACCGTGCATGCCAGGGAGCTGGATTATATGAGGAGGCAGTGGCATCCACTCTAGCACTGTACAGAGGGATGCGTGCACTACGACTCAATGCAGCTCAGGCTGTGCGTGTAGAATGAGTGAACAGCAGACCCTGTTGAAATCTTGAGAAGAGCAGAGGGGTACCTGATCCTGAGGATTGCAGCCTGTGTATTAAGTGCTAATAGATCCCCTCTAGACAGGTCTCAGCACAACACCATCCAGAAACAAGACCTATCTATCTGCAAGGGGTACTTGGCTTTACCTAAGACAGCCTAAATGCAGAGCCAGCCCGTGGGCTCCCACATGGCTGCCTAGTAGGAAAGCCCCCATTAGAAACTGAATGGGTTAGGACTCATCTAATTAAACAGCAAAGTTCATAATAATTCTGAAAAAGTCTGTAAGTAACTAACTACTGAGCATTCCAAATCCCCACATTTCCCCTTCAACAGTATCTTCATGATCTCATTCTATCTGCCATAAAGCTGTTTTAACTTTATGAATAGAAAATATAAGACCACAATTATATAAAGAGCCAGGTCAGAATTTTGGGTTTTTTTATGTGCGTTGTATATATATTTGAGATATCTTTTTACTGCAGCTTGAATAGCATTACAACATCAATTGGGAGAAAGTGCCATTAAGAGATGAGCAGATTAACCCAGGAAAAATAAATGACTGGGTCAAAGAGCACAGCCAGAAATAGAAGCCAGATGTTTCCCATCAGGGTCCTGCTCAGCCTGAAAACCTGGGCAGTGCTGAAGTATCAACTCTGTAATGTTGTCGTGATTCCATAAATGAAACACTGGATTTTCAAGTATTTATTTCTCTTCTTTTACTTCATCTGTGTCCTCAGTCCTTCATGTTAGCCTGACTTAAAGTCCTGGTCTTACAAGGTTGTGTTTATAAAAAAGTATCTCGTGGGCTACAGCTGGTATATATTCACTCCTGCAGATTTCTACTGAGATTCTATACTGCCTCCCTCTGGTGAGGCTAACAGTATCCAAAGATCTACTAAAGCTCAAAACAGAACATGTAGTCAATTAATACAATTCAAAATATGAAGTCCATAAAATAAAATGTTAAGTTCACCAGCAAACAGATTAAATTAGTATTTAGGGTGGAGGGGAAGGGAGGGTGGGAATGACAGATTGACAGCTAAAGAGAAAAGACTGTCATTCAAGGTGATGAAAATGTTCTAAGTTGATGTTGGTGATGGTTACTTAACTCTGTGCATATACTAAAAAGAATTGAACTGAAAAATGTACTACAGAGTATGAGAATCACAACCAATAAGGTTGCTATGAAAAATATGAAGTTACAGGTTGTGTAGCCCTAATCTGAAATGCTCAGGGCCAGAAGTATTTTGGATTTCAGATTTCTCAGATTTTAGAATAAAGTGATTGCAATTTTTTAATGAGATATCCTGGGAATGAGACCCAAGTCTAAATGTAATTCCTTTATGTTTCATACATGCCTTATCCACATAGCCAGACTCTAATTTCATACAATATTTTAATAATTTTGTACATGGAACAAACTTTCATGGTGTGTCATTTTCCATTTGTGGCATCATGTCAGCACTCAAAAACTTCCAGAGTTTGGAGTATTTGGAGTTCTGGTTTTTGGACTGGGAATGCTTGACCAGTATAACTCACATTCCAGAACCAGCAAGTGAATTCCCAGGAGAAAAGTATTTACTCCCAAAACACAGTGCTGGGTATGGGGTTAGGTACAGAGAAAGATCCAAAATAGTCTACAAAGTCTGCACCTATGGAACACAAGGACGAAAACTAGACTAAAAGCAAATTAGGAGGTGAAAATATAATAGTCCTCAAACACAAATTGTTAACAGAGCAAAACCAGCCACCTATTATCTCATCCCCAAAAGGCCTCAGGGCCTCAGAAAGTTACCTAGGAAAGACTCAGAGCATCTCAGTTAAATGGTACTGCTAAAACACAAAACTTAAATTAAAAAATATATAATTAAGCCAGGCACGGAGGCACATGCCTGTAATTCCAGTGGCTAAGGAAGGTGAGGAAGGAGGATTGTGAGTTCAAAGCCAGCCTCAGCAAAAGGCACCAAGCAACTCAATGAGATCCTATCTCTAAATAAAAATATAAAATAGGGCTGGCGATGTGGTTCATTTCTGGTCCTTTTCACCTGTGGCCTGGATGCTTACGAATATTCTAACAGCTATCACTTTCTCCTACTACAAATCCATTCCTCATAATGCCATCAGTTAGATTCCTATAAAATAGAAGTCACAAGGCATCTATTTGCTTACTATCCGTTTTGATCTCTCCCCACTGCTAACAAGTTAAAGCGTACAGTACTTAGTCAGGTACAAGGCCCTCTATGGTCCAGACTGCTCAGCTCTCAAGGAGCTGTTCTTTCCTGCAAGTCACCAGAGGATCTGCTTTTCTCTTGCCAAAAGACCTCTGCTGAGGCCTTGTGCTGGACAATGATGCGTAAATTCAGAAATCCAGATCACCATGTGTCCTTGAGAAGAAATGGCATGCAGTATACATACATCCAGAAATTCATCTTCTTGTTCCATTGTGTTTCCAAACTATCAAAATTTACCCAAGTTTCGCTTTAGATGGAATACAGAATAAACTTCATCTTCACAAAATGCACCCACCAGACAATGACGCAAACATAAACAGTGAATGTGCCATCTAGCCAGTTCTGCATACACGCTGTGTGACTGAAGCACCAATCAGTCAAGGTCCCTCCATCTCGCGTGGTGCACACAGACATGGCCCACTACCACTATCATGTCTCCAAAAAATTTAAGACTTCCCGTGGTTTTGCACACTCATTTTCATCAACACATAACCTTTTCATTCCCAAACAAGTTTCCATTTTAAATCACTCATACAAATGAGAATCAATAATATGTAAGCCCATAGGAAAATTAAGATTCCCATGCCTCAGAAATACTCTGCCAAAGGTACTAGGTCTCTCAAGATCACCTACCAATAAGGTGCTAAAAATTAAGCCACAGAATATTTTTTGATAAAATGAAGAGAATGCTTTAATATTAACAGCATTTAGTAAACAAGCAAGGAAGTGAAAAAAATATCATACAAAGTACCCTACCGTGAAACTTCCTAAACATAACAAATGCACAGTCTTATCTTCAGATGAACAGACTTAAGTGGGCTCCTACAAATGCACTCTTTAATACTTCATAAGACCCTAAACAGACAATATTAGGACCATTATTTCTGAAAAGCAATAACTATATATATTTTGGTATTTTAGTCAGCAGCCTTTTGTTGCTGTTTGCTGTAAGACAAGTAAATCTGTGCTTAGTTATTTTTATTTAAAAGAGCTTTAACATTTCTATTTAAATTTATTTCTACCACAGTTTGAATATTCATTAAATATTGAAAGGAGTTTGGGCTATGGTTAGAATACATCCTAAGACAAAATGTATCAGAAAACATAGTTAAACTCTCCAGTAGACCTGTTTTGTTGGTACTTATTACCAAGTTCATTGCAATCCGCCTCTGCTCCCTGCCTATAAACTATTAGCTACTCAACTGCATAGTCTAAATATCTGTGTTGCATCATCCAAATTAAATATACACATAAGCATTTATAGGATTATAGTTGTTTATAGCAGAAAAATAATATATTCTACCTATCTTCTACCCACATTGAGAGCCTTCTATAACCCCTAAAATCCAGACAATTGCAAAATACTGTATCAATTAACATTGATAATGACCTTATGAGACTCCAGAGGGTGAGACAAAAGAACACATTTAATTTCAATATTTGCCTGGTTATTCTCATTACCAAGTCACAAATGTATTGTGCAATGAATAAGAAATTAAATGTAAGTCAACAGATTTTCACTAATTAATCTTAAGAACTCAAGAGTAAACACAGTAAGAATCTTTGTACATAGGAAAAAGCTATATATAAACTGTACCAAAAAAGGTTCTTTTTAAAATTCTGTAATTTTTTTAATAAAAATTATTTCAAACTTAGTGTAAGAATAAGAATAGTTCAAAGTCTTTAGACCCTTTATCCAGATCAATATATTTGCTGACTTTTTACAAAACAGTCTTTTGGATATTTTCAGGGGAAAAAGTTCCTAAGAGTTGATTCAAATACCATCTTCAATAATAAATTTCAATGGGTGAAGTCAGGATCCAAGAGAAGCAGTCAGTTCTTACTTAGGATTTGCACCCAGAGCATTGTATGGGTAACAATATGAAATAACATCATCACTATCCTTGAAAAACCATGTGATCCAATGGGACAGGTGGATATATGCATCAGATGACAATGGAACATATGTTCACCAGCACATCAGATGTTGTAATTGTCAAACTGATGTGAGAACACCGTGGCATAAAGAAGCAATCAGGGGTAAAGCTGTGCTAGACAAGGAGACTTCCCTGCTAACATAGGTTTCGAACTAAGTTCCAAGTGAGAAGGCCTACATGATTGGCAAGAAGAGGTCAATTCACGCATAAAATGAGAGGTTCAAGGGCACAGAAGCAGTACTACTGGGGTGGAAAACAGATTCAGGTGTGCTTCGTAAGATTTCTCAAAAAATTTCTTTAAGGAAAAGATTTTTACATTGGCACATTTCTTGTAGAAGAAAAATGTGAACCTCAGACTGCATAGGCAATCATAGTTATCAAGCTAAAGATGTAAAAATAATACCTTCAAGCCTAATAGCCTGAGTTGTAAACCAAGCCATAGGGCTTTTGCAGCTTTTATATTCAGTATTTATAATGAAGGGGGAAAGAAACTATTTCATATTAAGGGAAAATGCCCTTATAATTTAGGATTCAATAAAGCTAACTCTAATAGGGCTTAAAGTGACAGAAAGCAGAAGAGCATCGAGGCTCTAACTCTAAATAAACAATTATTACTTCCATAAAACAGGGAGTGTTTTCCCCTCTAATATGAAGTAAAAGCACTTTATAGATCTTATTTCCAGAAACCAATTATTCACAGGGGAACATGGATTTCGTAACTGATTAAGGTGACGACCTCACCATTTTAACAGTAATAAACCTGCACGTAGATGAATCCAGAAAGCACAGCCTATACAAAAATCCTGTGTGGTTTCCACACGCTCACCTGCATCTGCTGTTTGAGTTCCCTGGCCAAGACCCCGTCCTGCAGAGCATTCTCCCGCTGAGAGGCATCCGCAAGCACATTCACGGTGGTTTCTGCTTCTTGGACCCACTTTAGAAAGTTCTCCAGGTCTCGGCGCGAGGCCTGCACCGTCCTCAGCTCAGCCTCCAGGGCACTCTGTCTGTCAGCAATGCTGAAAGAGACAGCATGACAGGCCCAGCTCCGTTACTTACAGGGTGACACTCCAAATCATGCACACCCTGAATAAAAAATTCACAGACAGCCACAAAGGAACTGCTATTTATTCAAGTCACCAAATGGACCTGGGGTATTTCTTTATATTTGTATCTAGAATAATTCTTACTGAAGGAATCCATATCGATTATGAGAAGTGAGAAGGGACACATAGATATTAACAAAATAATATCCATTTCATAAAATGATTATGACTACATTTACTCTCATATTTGAGCATTGAATTGCTCCCCCAAAGACTTATGTCAATACCTTCGTAAGATGGCTCTGCTCAGAAGGCAATATTAATAAACAGTCATGCAATCAGTGGCTAAATGAATTCTAGGGAGGAGTAAAATCCAAAGAAATATTTAAGAAAAAAAATAATAATTTCGAGCCCAGAGTATAGCTCAGTGGCAGAACACTTTCCTCCCATGCATGAGACTCTGGGCTTAACCCACTGAAAATGTTAATATTCATCTTCATCATCATCATCATCATCATCATCATTCAAAGGACCTACTTTACATATTTTTAAATAATTCAAATCAATAAGTTGACTTAATAATATTTGGAAGACACTGGAAAACCAAGCTGTTTTAAACCCATTGTCAAGTTTACATCAAAATTAACATGTCAAGAGTTACTGGAATTAAAAAACACACACCTGCAAATTCGCAATTTAAAACTTCCTATATCTAACAGCTCCCTAATGACAAAACAACTCAATGTAAAGACTAAACACCAACAATTTCACCTGTAGATATTTAAAGCCACGAGAATGGAAAACATGTTCACACAAAAACCAGTACACAAATGTTTATGGCAGCATTAACTATAATCGTCAAATACTTCATCAGTTGAAGGAAGAACTGATAAATACAATATGGCGTACCAACACCTGAAATATTATGCAGTCATAAAAAGGAATGAAGTACCGATACATGCTACAACACAAATGACCCTTGAAAGCATGCCAAGTGAAGGAAGTCAGATACAAAAGGATTCCATTCGTATGAAGTTTCCAAACCAGGTAAATCCATAGACAAAAAGAGTAGATTACATGTTTTGTAAGACTTGAGATTGGGGGTTGGGGGGCCAATGAAAACTGACATTTAATGAGTATGGGATTTCTCTTTGGGATGAAAACTCTTCTGACATTAAAAGTGTTAAAAATACCAAAAACCACTGAATTGTATACTTCAATGGATGAGTTTTATGACATAGGAATTATTTTACAATAAAAAAGTCAACATATCAAATGTGATCTCATTTACATATAATTTCCCATCTGTCCATCTAGTCATCCATCCGTTCATCATCCAACCGCCTGCCTGTCCTTTTATGGGCATATGTACAAAAAGGGAGAAAAGTCTAGAATGTTAATATTAAAATGGTTATTTCTGTGTACTGGGAATTAAGGTGGCTTCCTTTCCTATTTGTATTTTTCTGCATTTTTGAATTTGTAATGAACAAGTATTCTTTTTACACATCAATAAACACATTCTTTTAAAAACAAGTGAAAGACTTAAACCAATAAATCACTATAGAAGATAAGTAAGATGGTAAATAAGCACAGGGAAAGATGCTCTGCATCTTTGATAATTAGAAATATATATATTCAAATCACAAAGAGATCGCTATAGATTCAAATGACTTCAAGAAAATGACTATAGAAGCTGGATGTGGAATATACCTGTAATTCCAGTAACTTGGAAGTCTGAGGCAGGAGGATGGCAAGTTTGAGGCCAGCCTCTGCAACTTAGTGAGGCCATAAGCAACTTAGTAAGAACCTGTCTCAAAAATAAAAATTAAAAAGGTTGGGGATGTAGCTCAATGGTAGAGCACTCCAGGTAAAATCCCCAGGACTGCAAAAAATAAACCATGACTATATGAAATACTGCAGAGAACATGGAGTTACTGCAACTCCCTTTCTTGCAGATAAAAATGTGAAGTTGTACAGTCACTTTGCAAAACAGTTGGCAGTGTGTCATAAAGCTAACCGTGCATTTACAGTTCTATCTAGCAATCCTACTCCAGGTATTTACCCAAAAGAAATGAAAACATATGTCCACACAAAACCTATATGCAAATGTTCACAGCAATTTTATACATAATGTCCTAAAACTGGAAACAACCCAAATATGAACTGGTAAATAGATAGAGTGTGAAATACGTATGCACTGAAATACTACTCAAGAACAAAAATAAACTACTGATATGTGGCAACAACATGGATGGAATCTTAAATGCATGTTAAGTGCAAGAGGCCAGACCTAACAGACTCCATAGTATGATCCCATTTAAGTGACATTCTGGAATGTCATCAATTTCATCCCACCATTTGCTTACTAAAAAACCTCCAATAGTGTTTGGCTGCAAAATAAATTCAAATTGCTTCACTTGATGTGTTAGTCAGTTTTTTGTCCATGTGATCAAAACACCTGACAAGAACAACTTAGAGGAAGAAAAACTCATCTGGGGCTTGTGGTTTCAGAGGTTCAGACTATGGTGTCAAGTCCATGGTTCTAGGCCTGAGATGAAGCAGAATGTCATATTATAAGGGCATGCTGGAGGAAAATTTCTCAACTCATGGCAGCTAAGAGGCAGAGAGAGTGCACACATGTTTGCAGAACCAGGAACAGAATATAATCCCCAAAAGCATGCCCCCAGTGATCCATTCCCTCCACTCATGCTCCATCTGCCCTCAGTTACCACCCAGTAGTCCATTAAAATTATTAATTCATCAAATGGATGAATTCATGGAAGAGAATACAGCTCTCATAATCTAATCATTTCACCTCTGAACATATATTATTACCTAATACATGAGCTTTTTAGGAAATACTAAAGATCCAAGTCATAACACCTGGAACGTAATGTCCTCTATAATCTATCAACAATTTATTTTTCCAACTTTAACCATTAGTTTTCGCTCACAATCTGTTAAAGTCAAGATGGTATGCTTCCTTTTCTCTAGAATATTCTTGATATTACATCCACAGAAAAATTTCATATCCATATGAAAATGTATTTCCTAACATCTTCACTTAAAAAAAAAATCCTACTGATCCTTTAAGGATTAAAGAACTTCTCTTCCAAAATACATTCCATCCCCATTATGTTTCCTTTTATAAAAGGTCAGTACTCCCCTTTATACAGAAATTAATCACATATTCCCTGGGCAAAGCCCTCAAATACCAATCTTGTTTCACACTTAAATTTTACTTAAACAATATCATATAGATCTCGTCTGTCCAACTGTTCTATAAACTCATCATGGGCAGAAATGATTTTTCAAATCCCCATATTCCTTGGAGTCCTTGCTATAGCATTAAAGTAAATATTTACAGAAGAATGACTATTTATAATGTGCCTTTATGATTAGTTCAACCCAATATTTTTGAAGATTGTCTTTCACAAAACTCTCTTTGCAAATCACACTATTTTTTTTTTTTGGCGGTACTGGGGATCGAACTCAGGGCCTTGTGCTTGCAAGGCAAGCACTCTACCAGCTGAGCTATCTCCCCAGCCCAATCACACTATTTTTGAAGAATGTCCTTAACAATACTCACTTTGCAAATCAAGTAGGAAGAAGTGAGAAGCATAAAAGCAAAAGACCCAGCACCCAGAGAAGGCAAGGGGCTCTGTGCTAACGGTGAAAGGGGGAAAAAGAGTGTGAGTTCAAGCTGGAGCAGACGAGGGCTGTCATCGCCACTCTAAATACTCTTATTTTAACTTGACAAAACTTACAAAGGATATGCTCAAACAAAATGAGGAAGTAACCAAGGGGAAAAAAAAAAACCACGATATCCAAGAAAAAGAGCTTCCACGCTTGGTGAAAAGCCAAGGGAATACCAAGCATGGTGGCTAGGCAGCAGGCCTAGAGGCACTGACTCCAGAAGAGATGTCTCCAAGATAAAATATTGGAAGTGATAGACTGCTTAACGTGATTGACTTTGTGGAAAATTATACTGACAGGCCACTGGAAAATGTAAGAAGGATTAGCACTAAGAGCAAAGAAAACAAGGCCTACAAAAACAAGGCCATTATTAATTTCAGACAAAGCAAACAGAGAGGAAACAAAATTATAGCTAACTTCAGTGCATGGCTGCTAATAATGTTTGAACAAGAATAATATGTCAATGTGGAATATTACCTAAAAATTCAGTGACAAAAGCAAGAGAATAGCAGCATAAGAAAGCTATTTTTTTTTTTACATTTACCAAAAGAGGATGACAGCAGACAACACCTAACACTAATGAATTGAAAGATAATGGCAGACTCATTTTATTTGGAATATGGAAGTGTATAAATGACAGAAAGAGAAACTAAACGACGGAGGGAGACTGTCACCAGTAGAGAAAAAAAATACCATATTTTATTTTAACCCTTTCAATGCTTTTTGATTATTTTGTAATAAAATGCATATATTTCTTTGATTTTTAAAATTTATAAGTCACCTACTACCAGAATTTGGGTGGTTGGTGGTGGTGTTACCTACCCTCCCCTAATCCTGCCCATATTTTCAACTTTTAAACATCAACAGAAAATAGTATTAAGAATAACCAAATAAAGGCTGCGCCTGAAAGGTACAAGAAAGCAAGTAATTAAAGGAGGGCATGCATGCAATTAATCTGCCAAGAGCAGGTGATTCTTAAGAACACGCAATATATAAAATTCAGAAATTATAAAATTTAGCTAAGTCAGACATTTAATTCTCCACAAAGTCCTTTATTATTTAAGAATATTCATAGCTTTTATTGCAACTGCCAATGGAAAAATAGATCACTGCAGATTAAACACTAGGAATGCCCAGACTAGGGAGAAAGAAGGCAAATGTTGAAGAATGACCAAAGATGAAGGCAGGGAATTCCATACCCAAGAGGCATTAATATCCTCAGCAAATGTAAAAGACGGAGCCAGCAGGCAAGACAGAAAAACCCAAAGTCATGCTTCAAAGGAAAAGTAAGATAGGAGGACCATGGACTTTGCCTCAGACAGGATCCCACTGGATGGAGAACAACCAGACACACAGTTTGGGGACCATTGGGACATGATGGGTCCAGAAAGTAGGGAACTTACTGTCAAATTGTCTCCTGGTCATCAGTTGAAAAAGAGATAGTCCTTTAAAAAATATACACTTTACAGGAAACTGCCAAAACCCAACATTTAGCTGTTTTAGTAAGATAGGTCTACTTTATTGGTTATATAAGCAAAGGAATACTAGTTTGGGATCAAAGCAACCGGTTCCACCACTGACCACCATGAGAGCTTAAGAAGTCTGCCTTGGCATCAACATCCCTCTGCTTGGCCCACTCGGTCCTCCATGATCCCATGATCTAGCTCTTTCTTTCCTGACCAAGAATCATTATCACTCAAGTCTCATGTATTATTATCTTTAAAAATGAACCAATTACTAATCATCTCAAAAGTCACTGTCTCTGTCACCTTCAGAGCTTCACGCTTCAGTTATTTTAACCTTTCCCACTTCCTGCCTCCAGGTTCCAACAAGGTCCTCTTTTCCACCTGACTAACTTCTACTGGCCCTTCAGAAATTGGTGCAAATGACTTCCAAACTGAGGGCCCCTTTCTCAAAGTATTCCATGATGTCCCTTCCCATGGCTATTAGTGTTCCCATGCTGCTGTAATAAATCATCCACAAACTTCGTGGCTTAAAGCAACAGAAATGTAGTATCTTCTGTAGGTTAGAGTCTAACACTGCTGGTACAGCTACCTTCCCTCCTGGAGGTTCTCAGGGTGAATCTGTTTCTTGGCCTCATTCAGCTTCTAATGGCCACCATATTCCTTGGCTCTTGGTCACTTACTCTGTCTTCAGCACAAACAACGGTGGGTGAAACCCTCACGTCATTTCTCTTTTACCCACTCTCTCTCTGACTCCTCCTCTACCTTCAAGAATTTGTGGAATGAGGTCAGACCCAGACAGACAATTCAGAATAATCCCCTCATCTTTGGGGCCATTATCCTGCCTGCTTCGATATGTTTCTGTGACTGCAGGAGACTGTTTTCTTGTCAGCTGAAACCTTCTGAATCATCAATGCACCTGGCCCTGCCACAGCCTGCTCACAGTAGCAGCTCAACAATTGCTTATTAAATGAACTAATACAAAAATGGGAGTAACACTTATTTTAAGGAGAGAATGAGGTACCCACACATAAACATATCAAGATACAGTAAAAACTCAATAAATAAGATTTTCCCTACTCGTGTATATGTCTTTCCTGAAGCACAGGGAAATTCATTTTGCTCATGGCATGCGTGAGTGCAACTTAATAAATATCCTGGAAAAACGTGTTTGAATGAACACATATCAGGTGTCAGATTTGCTTCTATTGTCAACTTAATCAGTGACTAAAAATAATGAATATTCTGGAAACTAAATTCTATTTATAGCAATCCAAATAGCTTTCACATTATTATAATGAATAGTCACTTTAAAATTTATATTCAGGGACTGTGGGATAGCTCAGTCCTACAGAGCTTGCTTAGCATGCACAGGCCTTGCATGAGATCTCCAGCACCACACAAACACATACGAATTTATAATCAGAGTAAGGGTATATGTGTTAATTTGCATTCTGACTTTTAAAATTAATATAACATATGAAATTTCTAATAGAACATAGTTCAATTATATTGGTTCCTTCCACCCCATCGTTCAAGACTACAGTATGGTATATGAATGTTATCAGATTCTTTTTTCAATGAATTTATCCTAGTATTGAGACCAAAAAAATAAACAAAAAAAGTTAAGAGGTTCAGGGACATGCATGGGCACTTTATCACACAGGCTAACAAGTTAACTTTAATGCTAAGTGTACACTATACTCACAAGAAAAGGACCTAACTCTACCACCTCTGTCATTCACTAGCTATATGGCTTAGGACAGAGAATTTCAAATCTCAATTTTTTTTTTTTTTTGGCTCTTTAAAATATTGGACTAGGTCACTAAAAGACTCAGGGACCTTTTAAAACTACAGACTCCATCACAGAGATTATAAAATCTGCTAGAAGAGAACCTCCATCTTACCCCCATCCCAAGTTTCAAATTTGGCTTCACTGAGAGTCACAACTTATAAACGAAATGCTACAACAGGAATAGATGAGTGTCGTGCAGACAGCCAAGAGGTTGAGAGCATTAACTTGGAGGGTTTCTAAGATCACTTCCACTGCTGGGCTCCCACGAGTCTACAATCTCAATGCAGTTTTTATATTTGGCAGTTCTGGTTGCTACAGCTCAAGAAAAACCAGAACAGAGCTGGAGGGAATCCTGAGAAATATGAGGATGGAATGGAGGGATGAGCACTGTTATAGGAAAAGAAGTGGGGTTTTTGTTGTTGTTGTTGTTGTTGGTTTTTAAGTTTAGGAAATTTCTGGCTAGAAGACAAAGGCAGAGAAGCCTTTTTGTAAATCTTTTTTAAATCTATAAATCACAAAGAACAAGGATAGGCTAAAAACCTAAAAGATGCATGTGAAGATTACCAGGGTAATGTTGATGAAAGTAATTTTTACTTCAAACAGAAGAAATAATAGATTATAGGATTCCTTGGTGCAAAATATGGTACAGAACAAAAGTATAAATAGCTTCGCATAAAAGATTTACAGATATCCATGGGTGACAGATTTATAATAGTTTATACTAAAGGGAACTAAGATTTTTCAAATGTAAACTCTTAGCTTTCAAAGAGATGTCTGTAATAAAATCAGCTATGATAGGCTATAAAATAGCCGATAGCCATTTTGTAACATAAAATATGACTACCCACAAAATGCGCCTTTTAAAATGTCATTTTAAAAATGTTAAATAGTATTTAATACTTTACGCTACAAGATATATTGTTTAATCAAGTGTACATGTGCTTATAATTGATCAAAAGAGTACTTGAATACAAACAAATTTCTTTTTTAAAAGGACTTTAATGGAAAAAGAGTATCTTAGGAAACCCACAGTTATGCATTGCTAAATTTTGGTGTGTGTACTTAAAAGGTGACCTTTACAGTGATATGAGATTTAAATATATTTATGTCTTTTAGAATGGAAAATAGTAGCCCCAGTAGTTTGAGTGGCAGGTAGAAAACTTACAATGAAACCATTCTTCAAGCTTTTCAATGGGTACCTTCACGAGGTAATTTTGTTCTTTTACAAATAAAATAACATATCTCTAATAAATATATTAAAGCATGCTATGGGGGAAATGCAGCTAAAGTGAAGCATGAGTCATTGTAGATATTCTCAATGATCTATGGTCTTTTGGTAACCAATCATTATTCCACCGAGACTGAGTCATCACCAAGACACTTAAAAATTCACTCCATGGGACTTACGGAGACTCGGTCCTAAGGTACAATTGGACAGCCTGTCTCCTCTCCTCTGCCACCATCCCTTGATACCTGCTCACAACCTTCTATAACTTAACAGAGGTACTCTTACTGGGGCTATCATTGCCAGAAAATAAATATTTATGAGTGGTACTGAGAAATTTTTGTGAGAGGATGTATCTCAACACATCTATTTATCAGCTAGATCACTACTGACATTGGAGGAGTCGATCGATATTGTACTGTACCTCCAATACTACTCGATACCTTCCCCAGTTCATCCTAGTCCAACCCTCAAGTCCTTCCATCATACCCCAGAGCTCCTCCTCTGTAATCAGCAGACTCTTCTGTACCTATAGTCTCCTCAGATCAAACCCTGTATCTTGTCTTCACTGAAACTGGTCTCCTCCGGGTCATCAATCACCCTGACAACTTTTAATGAAGGTTTGTTGCTGTCGTTTTCATTTTTTTTCCCCAGATTCTTTATGTCTCAGTGTGAGGAGTTGAAGGAAGTGTTCTCTGTGCTCACAAGTGCTATTCCTGGGAAAATATTCTTCCATTTTCCAGGCACAATCCTACTGTTTTGAAGCACAAGATATTTACCCATTATGTTTATATAGTAAACTCCAGGTTCAGGGTCACTTACATATGGTTATAAAGGTTGTTCACTGCCTCAATGGTTAAGTAGGGTCTGAAATCCAACTCAAGATCGGTTTGCTAAGCCAAGACTCTAATAAGGGCCTGCACCACCCAGAGAAAGAAACACTTCAGACACATTACAGAGCAAAGACAACCCAGTCTCCACTCCCATCCAAAGACTTTCATCTCCCCTACTTCCTCTCTCTCCATCTTTTATCTGCATTCTTTATACATGCCTCTGAGTAGATGAACCCTACTGAAGGACACTTCAGAAGGACTATCTTCTCCCCACATGTATCATAGATCACAAATTGGAACCCATCACTCTCCAGTAACTATCAATTTCCCCCAGGAAACTCTGTCCCACTCACCAAGATTCTCAGTATACATAAAATCCTCTTCCTTCCAACTTTTCTCAACCCTTCCTCCAAGCTTATTGACAGCAAGCTACATGGAATAAAAATACAGAATTCCATGAATGATATTCTCTGTCATCTTTCCTCACTACTCCAGCCTAATGCAACACAGTGGATCACTCTCCCTTAGAAATATTCTCCTTCATCCATTCTCTTTTAGAAATATTGTCTTCCTTCCACTTCTGAACACCAAAAATCCTGGAATTTCTTTCTACTTCATTGGAAATTTTTTTCCCCAGCTCCTTTTGATCTCTCCTCCTTTTTTCTCAATCAGTATAAGCCCTACAGAGGTAATTTAAGCACCCTCTTCTTCTATATATCTTTATTTTTTCCCTGGTCATCTCATCTGATCCCACGGCCTTAATAGTCAATGTAAGTATTGACAATTCCCCATTCATATCTGAGGTCAAAACATTTGAATTCCACATTCATGTATCCAAATATCTACACAGTTTAGATATCTAACAGGCATTTCATAAAAACATGTCAAAAACCATTTTTTATACTTTTCTATTTTTCTCCCCAAACCTCCATAGCCTTTCCCAACTCAATGACTAATATCAGCATCCATCTTCTCACGAATTACATCTTCCATTGTTTCCACTCCTCAAACCACGTATTTAATCCCCCAAAGGGTCCTCTCCTCTCCTCTCCTCTGAAGCACCTCTTCTGCCTATCACATTCTTCCCATCTTGCAGATCTGGCCTTGGCCTGCCCCTCCTCCCACGTCTCATCTGTACCTTCTTCCTCAGCCACATTCTAGGTCCTTTCCAACTCCTAACTGGTTCACTCTGGAAATTTCTTTGGATGGTACCTCCTCAACCTTCAGAAACAACCCAAATATTACCTTCTGATCTAGTCTAAATTTCACTGAAGCTATATAAAAAACCCTCTCTTACACAGCACCTCCCCAATCGCTCTCCCCAAACAATCACTCCTCATTGTAGCTTTCTTCTTTAATGCATAGTTCCCTCCACAGAATGTCAGCTTCCTGGGGGCAGACACTGGTATATTAATGGTAACATTATATATATTAATGGCTGATAATTATATATATTAATGGCTGATTAATGGCTGATAATTATATATATTAATGGCTGATCACAGAGGTTAATAAATAAACAGTTAAATAAATATTCCTTTAATTGATTGATTGATAATGTGGAAAAAAGCAAATGAAAGAAAAAAAAAGACTGTGGACAAAATCCTACTGTTTTGAAGCACAAGACATTGATATCAGTTTACTTGATATGCAGCTGAATGTACTCAAAATATCTGCGTACTTCAGTCTGTTACTCACAAAACAGAAAGATGAGCATCCATGGGAATATACCACAAAGACATTCATTGTTGGTAATATTTTTTAAAAGACAATACAATGGTTCCAGAAATATTTAAAAAACATAACAAGAGCAAAATACAGAAGCATATGATTTTTGCACTTTTCTTGGCCAGTTTAGTTCCTAGTTTGAAAGGGAAAACTAAAAATGAAATGTTAGTAACAAAAATAAAAGAAGCAAGTTGAAAAACAAAGTTGACCTTCAGGGAAAGAAGTAAGTTTCTAAGAGGATAAATCAAAATTGACTGATCCAAATGTCCTAGTCTTATATTGGTGGACAGGCTAAAAGTTAAGGTCACCTGTGCTCTACCTAAGCCCACGGAAGGTACAGTGTTACAGCACGTGTTCCCAGAGCTCAATGGTGACATCTGGCTAAGGCCAGTAACGCAAATCCCAATATGAACATCTTCTACCAACTGTATTAAAAGGTGTGAACCAAACTGAACAATGGGCAAATGCTGAGAATGCTTCTTTTTTATTAATCTGTGGGCACAATGATTAATCTCTACCAAAATAGTTTCACTCACAGTAATAACAGAAGTTTCAAAATATGCAACAGAATAACTTAGAGATGCAATCAGAAGTAAACTCAGATTTTTGGATTTTAACCTGTTTTCAAAATAGCCAAGGACTGCACAGATACAGTCTTAAGTATGCATAACATTTATATAAACCTTGTAAACTACATACATTTCACATGTCCAGTTTATTGTAATAAAAAAGAAAAAATTCAGGTTCTTTCACTGATTAATCTGTACTCTATTCATGGCACCCAATGAAATAATTGTACCTTTTCAAAACTCGACACCTTTTCTTTCTTTCTACTTTCTTTCTCCAGTGCTGGGTATGTCACCCAGGGCCTCACATGTGCGAGGCTCCATCCCAAGATGGTCAGACCCTTTGTCAGAAAACATTTAGTGCAACATAAATTCAACAACTGTGATGGCTTCTAACTGTGATGATTTTCACTACCAGAGAAAATTGAATTTCCTAAAACACTTTAATCAGTAATAAAGATTTATCATTAATGTAAGTAGATATCATTCAAAATGACTATAAATGAGCAACTGATAAGGACTCAGCTTTTGGCTAACTTAGCCATAGACCATACCATGCATCAGATGAAGGCACACCACAATGGCACATGATGATAATAAACCATGCACTATAAACTTTATACAAAACTTTAAATTTCACAATAATCCCACACATTAGGTCTGTTCTCCACATGAGAAGAAGGGAAAGCAAGATTCGGAGAATTGAAATAAGGTCCACACATACGGCAAATGCACAGAGTGGGATTTTAAGCAAGGGTTGTCAAGAGATCTCACCCAGTATCCTGCATTCTACCTGAACCATCCTAGAAATAATTAAAATAGGCAAGGCAAAATATGACTTCACAGGACAAGGACAAAAATCCACAGTGATTAGAAATTAATAAGAAATTACAGCATAGAGTTATACTGTCTCATTGCCTTGATAACATTTCAACATGGATAACTATGTGTATATGTGTATGTATATATGTATAACATAAATACACAAACATATGTATACACACATATAAAATGTTAGTGAAGCCTGGAGTTAAAATAAACCTTTAGACCCATATCAGGTATCTACTCCAATTGAGCATCTTGAATCCAAAAATCTGGAACTCTAAAATCTAAGACCTTTTGAGTGCCAACATGATGCCTTAAGTGGAAAATTCCACACAATTACATTAAACTTTGTTTTGTGCAATAAGTTACATAAAACACTGCATGTATTACCTTTAGGTTATGTGTACAAAGTGCAAGTTATACTTTGGATACCAGGTGTCCCCCCAGAGCTCCAGTGTTAATGCAGGGATGTTCAGAGGTGAAATGATTGGACTATGAGAGTTGTAGCCTCATCAGTCCATCCTAGTTTGAATGGACTTCATGGTAACTGTTGGCAGCGGGGACATGGCTGAAAGAGGGGGTCACTGGAGGTGTGCCCTGCAAGAATTCACTTTCCCTGTAGCTCCTTCCTCACCTCCCACTGTCTACTTCCTGACCCAGCCATGAACTGAGCAAGGTTCCTTTGCTGGACCCTTAGTCCATAACACTCTGCCTTATCTGAGGCCCAGAGCAAGCATTCAACTGACTGTGGACTGAACCTCTGAAACAATGAACCCCAAATACACTTTTCCTCCTCTGAGTTATTCTTGGCAGATATTTTTGTCACAGAAACAAACAAACAAGACTAACATAACCACTGAGCCATACCACCAACCCTATAAGGTGTATTTGAAGCAAAAATTAATTTCATGTTTAGATTTGCTTCCCAAAACCTACATATATCATTATGTATACAAAAAAATATTCCAAAATGTAGAAAAATCTGAAATCAAAAACTTCTGGTCTCAAACTTTCAGATAAAGGACATTCAGGATGTAGAAGCATATGCCAACTATGACATCACAATATGCTCCAGATAACTGGTTAACTGACATTAAGAGATTCAAGGGGGAAAATGTCAGAGGAGAAGAGAGCATTAGTGAAAATACACAGATTACTTGCGAACTTAGAGACAGGCTAGCTACTCACAGAAGCCAAACTACCAGCAATCAGTTAATTCATCCTTAATATCAGAATTAATAAGTTTTTGTACAGTGGGTAACTAACACTATGGATGTATCTATATTATACAGCAGACCAAGCAGGGGAACAATCAAACACATTCATATTTGTGCAGCTAGTAACAAGGCTATTCATCCTAAGCAAGATGAATAAATACTCATGTCAATTCAAAGCTTGCTGTTTATCAGAGCTTTGGGGGATTTGGGCATTGTAGATATGAGATTGTGGACCTGCAACTGTGAATGACCAAATTACTTAGACCAACTGCAATTCCTATGAAACATTTCCCTTGAAAAGGATATTAACTTTACACATAATGCTCTGCTAACATTACTCCTTGTACAAGTATAACCACCCTTCGCCCCTCCAGAACTGAGCTGACAATGATGTATATTCAGAATATGACTGGAAGATAAGAAGACAGCCTTGGCAAAAGGCCTCTCAGAGGCCATTAGACTGGGCACAATAGCCACCTAATGGACAGTGTTACATTATTCATAGAAGAGGACCCTATATCTTTAATCTGATCTGGTTTCTAAACTCAACACAGATAAGAACCAGTAAGCCAAAACACAGGGAGATTTGAGGGGCAAGTACACAAAGCAGTCACCAGCAATCACCGACATTCTGATAACAAAGAAAAATGGAAGTCTTGCTAAAGAAGAGATGAGCCTCCCCACCCAAGCAAAAAGGTTTGAAACTAATTCCAGCTCTGGCAGGAGGAGCTGTGTGAGCTGGAGTAATCTTTACCTTCTCTGGGCTCCAGTTAATTCATCAACAAAACACAGATGAAAATGTTGCCTGTCCCCTCAAAGATCTTTCTACGCCAAATACTATCTTTCCCTTACAGTTATTGTGAGGATCAAGGGAAATAATACATGAAGAGCTGAGCAGAGTGCCTGATAATGAGAACACACACAATAAAATTTATAAACTAAAAATAAAGCACACAATCACACAAAGCATAGCAGTCTGAATCAATTTACTACCAAGGCTTCAGAACCCCGCACAGAGTATTATCACCTTTCAGTTGAGAAAAATACCATTTTAGCTGTTCTAGGTGAACTTGAGCATGGCATTTAATTTTTCTGAGCATGAGAGAGTTAGTTTAGACCACACAGTGGCAAAGGAGGTGAGAAGTGGTTCTTGCTGTGGGGGAGGAGGGATGGAAAAAATGCACTGTTTTCATGTATAAACCACGACTATACAGCACAGATATGGATGTACGATGTAGCACAGTATTGAAATTTCCTAAGGGGCGGGGTTCCAGGAAAGCTTCTTGGAGAAGAGATCATGAAAAAGGTTGAGCAACACAGGTTTAGATAAACTGTAGGCTCACTTGGAGTTGTCTAAGTTCTGTCTCTGCAATAACAATGTTGAGGATTTCAAAGTGTTTTCAATGCCAAATACTATCTTTCCACAGTTGAATAAACACTTGGTGCGATGAAATTTTAAAAATAATAAAGTCAAGAATCTGAAAGAAGTTTAATAGAGGTTCTCATACTTTAAAAAGCAAGAGAAGGGCTGGGGTTGTGGCTCAGTGGTAGAGCACTTGCCTCGCATGCGTGGGGCACTGGGTTCGGTCCACAGCACCACATATAAGTAAATAAAATAAATAAAATACAGATATTGTGTCCATCTACGATAAAAAAAAATTTTTTTTTTTTTTTTTGGCAGTGCTGGGGATCGAACCCCAGGGCCTTATGCTTGCAAGGCAAGCACTCTACCAACTGAGCTATCTCTCCAGCCCCAATTAAAATTTTTTTAAAAGGCAAGAAAGATTTATACATTCCAAAAAGTTGTCCATTTAAAACAGTTAAAATTATAAATATTATTGTTTAAAAAAGAAAACTCTTAATAAATAGAAACCCTGGTTGTCACTCATGAAGGGATCCTGTGAGCCACAGTTTTGTTGTTATTTCTCCAACTTTATAAATAATAATATATCTGAATCTTGTCCAAATATTAATAATTTGCTTATTTCCCCCAAAAATGCAGAAAGAAAACTGAGCAAGGACAATTTCTTGTAACGACAATAAACTTGGAACACTGTGGCTGTCTTTGCTATGATAAATGAAAGATCACCTTGGAATATAATTCATTTTTAATTGCTTCTTCCATCGAATCTCACTACCGCTGTAGGCTGTCTTAAAATATTTACAAAGTAAAAGCAGAAAAAAGAACAGGAGGTACTAAATAAAGCAGACCACTCATTCCTAAGTGATCAATTTTTTTCTGGTATTGTTTAAAACAAAAACAAAGTCATAACTCTTTGTGCATGGTATTTTTGGAAAAGCATAGATGAAGTGAGTTTGGTGACTATCTCAGGGTTCGAGTTGTTTTGGGGGTATCAGGGATTGAATTTAGGGGCACTCAACCACTGAGCCACATCCCCAGACCTATTTTGTATTTTATTTAGAGACAGGGTCTCACTGAGTTGCTCAGCACCTCACTTTTGCTGAGGCTGGCTTTGAACTCTCAATCCTCCTGCCTCAGCCTCCCGAGCCCCTGGGATTACAGGCGTGCATCACCGCCCCCAGCTTCAAGTTGCTTTTAATTCACTTGCTCCCCTTGCCTCAGTTATGGGATCCTTACTTTATACAAATAATCTGTTAATCATAAAGAGAAAAACTGTGCTAACATGCTAGGAAGATCAAAATTATAGCCACTCTTCTTTAACCTTTTACAAAGTTCTGTATTTGCCACCCCAGTCTTGTGTCCCCCAGTATCCTATGTATATCCAGCAACATGTTCAAGCTCTTGTACTTCCTTCATAATTCTCTTCTGGAGTTTTCAGAACTGCTTTAAAGATTCTAACTGAAAACATTCTAGAAATGTATAAAAATTCCTCCATGTTGAACATCATTAAATGTCTGACCATAGTTGATTACCAGGCATATATAACATAAAGTGTTCTGATTATTATCAACTTTATTCACTGCAAAATAAATGTTTTAATATCAAATTAATCTTCAGGAAGTTGCATTTAAATATATAAAGGTTTGGGGAAATCATGACTTCACCTAGATACAGGCATTCCCAGTACTAAGCATGAAGTAAACACTCTATACTGGTGAATATAAATCTGCATCTTGAAAACATACTAACTACTATTTACAGTTCCTCATATCCTAGGTGCTCATGTAACAGGAAAATCTTCTAAAAACATACACTATTTCAGGACATTCCAAATATACTGACTCGTCAGTAACAGAAAGAAAAGATAATAAATGAATGGAAAATTCAAATATACATAAATTATTTCAGAAGTCAAGTGTTGTATCCATGGCACCCGATTTCAACTGAGAAGACCCAGCCACATACTATGCCATTATAATTATTATTGCCCTGAGGCATTTGTAAATATTTGTTACTTAACAGAGTACTACAAAATGTATTTGAGATAATACTGAGAGAAATCAGAATAATCAATGCCAAGATTTAGGCTTATTCAAGGAAAAACTGCATTGTAGAAATTCAAGTAGATACTGAATAAATCCACATTCTATAGTTAGTAGGCATGATAATATCAACTCAGCATATCACACTATTAAAATAAAAATAATAATAAAATGTATTTCTAGTGGCTACATATTTGGGGCCTGTTTCCCTGAGAATACCAAGTCCAATTCTCAACTTGACAATATGCATTCAATTGCCACAGTCTTAGAGTTACCTTTGCTTTAGATTGATCCACGATGTTTTCAGATACTCGGTGGTTTCCTTCACATTCCTTGTATCATCACTACCATATTCCTCCAGCAGTTTTTGCAGGACATTATCAAACGCCATGATGACACCATCACCAGGACCCAGTTCTTGAAGCAACAGCTGAGGTGCAAGTTCAGGTATAACTGTTAGACCTAATCATTTCGTAATTACCATTACCCAAATATTGCTTCCTAGGGTGTTTTACCATGTGTTAGACACAGATATCACAAGAAGAAAACAAATTAGGGGACAAACCCTTGCATGTAGGCTTAAACCAAAATAATTCTAGAAATGAAAAACATCTAAGAAATCAGGTATATAGCAGATGATATTAATTATATTTTCCTCTCTGAGATATTTTACTTCCTCAAACCATCTGTCCCTCTCATTCCTTCTGCTATACATCTGAATCTTACAGAAATGTGCCTCATATAGGAATGAACACACACAGAGTTCCTCTGTATGTGCTTGGAGAAACAGCAAGAACCAACAATGGTGGAATTTGTATGCCTCTTGCCCCTGAATCGCTATGTATGATTATAAAGTTAACTGCTTGGATAGATCAAGCAATGAGTAAGGTTTACAGACAATCTACCAGGATAGCTAAACTGAGATTGAGTACTTCCATAGGCAATGGTCTCTTGACCCTCTCTGCCCATGAATGTCTCTGGAATAAGATTCTTCCCATGAAATCTAAGTAACAACTGAATGATCCTCTAAGGATTTTTGTAGCAACTAGAAGAAAAATCCAGCCAAGAGAAATGAACAGCACTGCTAGTTAAAGAAGCACACAGACCTCCCTTGGTACCTGTGAAAGGATAGTTCCAAGAGCCCTCCCCTCCCGTGGACACCAAAATCCAAAGATACTCAAGTCCCGGAGACAAATGTGTCGTATTTGTACAACATCTATGCATATCCCCCTGTACACTTTACTTATATTGCCTAATACTGTTTAAATGCTATATATGTAGTTGTTATACTGCATTGTTTATGGAATAATTACAAGAATTTTTAAAATATTTTTTACATGCTCACTACAGATGCTAACTACACAGCGTATGATCCCTGGTTGGTTGAATCTGTAGATGCTAATCCCTCAGACACAAAGACCAACCGTGTTTCAAACAGGATCACTGAATTAATCATATTAATGCTTACTGTATTTCTCTACTTAAGTGTCCAGGACTTTGCTATTAATTTTGAGTCATCTGATAGAAATGATCACCTGGTGTCATGAACATAGAAAATGATTCAGAAACCAATCCCCCAGCCACCTGCTTTTTAAATGGTAACCATGGAAAGTCTAAACTTGTGAAGAATAAAAACATACTTCCAGGTTTTAGATTCTGTTTCCCACACATTCTTTATTATTACATTCTTCATAAATGTAGCCTTTCACCTGAGAGTACCCAAGGGCAAATAAAATGTTCCACCAAAATATAACCTCACGGCCACAACCGCCAACTCAAGAATATTTTCTGCGATTGTAGAGAGAATTCAAAATAACACTTTAAAAAATAAAATAAGTATTCGCTATTATCAACTCTAATCAAACTCATCACCAAAGGTACCTACTATTGAAAAGTGTGGAGATAAATGTATTAGAAGAAACTAAACTTATTTACTTATTACCTGACTTGCTTGTCAGAGTAGCACTCCAATCGAAGTCTCAGGAAATTTTACAAATAACAATAACCTCTGGGATAGGCAGGGAAGGGACTAAAATGAGGTTTCTGAAATCACACAAATGTTCTTTTTCTACATGTTGTTTTGTGAGGGTTTTCCATTAGCAAAAAAAAAAAAAGAAAGAAAGAAAGAAAGAAAAGAAAAAAATCCCATTTCTATTTGTTAGGCCTCTAGAAATATTCAGAAAACCTTCCTGATCAAATGCTTCAGTAAATTCAATATATATTCTAAGAACTTAGGAAAACATCAAGACAGGCTCCTAAGAAAACAGAAAAAGAAGTGAGTCTGTGGAAATGACGCTGCCAAGCCATGTTCACCAAGTCTTACTTGATGATCAGAGATCTGTTTGGAAAGCGGGTCCCTCCGGGCTTGCTGGAGCATGTAGAGGCGAGCCTCGTATTTTCTCATCAGCTCCTCAGTCTCCTCCCTGTGGTCAGCCCACTGCAGACTGTCCACAATCATGTCCTCCAGCTGCTGCCGCCTCAGCTCCACCCCATGCTGGGTGCTGTCCCACTGGTTCTTCACCTTTTCCACTAGGGGAAAGAGCATAAGGGGTGATCCCCAAAAGTAACTATCAGGAAAGGGAAAAAAATAACTGATCCCCAATTTATCATAAAAAGTCTGTGAATAAAAAAGAAAAAGAGGGCAAATTGAAAAATACATTTATAAGGAGGTGTAATATATGTCAGACACACTCTATGATATATATACTTCTTATTATTAATGAGTCAGATTCTTGCTATGGTGCTGAGGCTGACCTCAAACTTGCAATCCCCCTGCCTCCACATCCTGAGTTGCTGGGATAACAGGCAAGTGTCACCATTGACTGACTTTTAATAGATATATTTTTGAAATTATTCTTGAGGGAAAAATTTTGGATTAAACTCAACTTTAAGTGCATTAAAACAACTCACCATAAACGAATCTAAAAGTAAAAAAAAAAAAAATGAAGAAAAAATATCCTTGTTAATGTTGTATTTGCAGAACCCAGTTTGATAAGATAGAGTTTAATAGTACATTAAGATGCAGACATAGTCACTTGATACTCTCAAAGGAGAGTCTCTAAGGCAGTATGGACTTTAAAAGAAAACGAGCTAAGAATACTTTTCTTATTTGTTTTATTATAGCATGGAACCTGTTTGGGTGTGAGGGGGGCAGGTACTAGGGACTGAGTACTGGGGCACTCTTCCACTGAACTACATCACAGGTCTGTTTTCATTTTCATTTTGAGAAAGGATCTTGTTAAATTGCTGAGGCAGGCCTCAAATTTGTAATCCTCTTGCCTCAGCAGCCCGAGTAGCTGGGATTGCAGGTGCTTGCCATTGTGCCAAGCCAAGGAAATATTCTTATACATTCAAGTTCAAGAGAAACACCAAAAGAAAAGAAGATTCTAGTTGTATGTACCCAGGAGTCTTCAACATAAAATTCAATACTGTCTCTTTACCTCCCATCCTGTGAGTTGTTTCTACTCCTCTTTCTCATATTCTCCGTATCTGCCTCCCCCTCTCCTCTCCTCTCCTCTCTTCTTCTTCTCTTTCCTTTCCTGTCCTCTCTTCTGATCCCATCTCCAACCTTCCTCTCTGCTCTTTTTAACATAGAGTTAAGGAACAAGACATTAAAGACATTAAAGACAAGAGCTAAAGACATTAAAGCTTTTGATAATGAATTCAGGGGCAGTTCATGATCATGTACTAAAATACCAGTAAACAACAGCTCTGAATATCAGCAACAACTCATGCCAATAGGAAAGAGAAGGTTCAAACAGCTAGATGGGGCTTAGGATGTCAGACCACAGAAAGGACGGCACCCGCCCCAAGAAGAACTTACAAGAGAGCATTCCAGCTGAGTTATAAGGAACATTCTGGTAAAATTCTTGGAATCATATAGGGTTACAACAAATCATAAAAGCTGTCAACTTGAAGTTGTTCAGAAGGTCGAAAGTTATACTTACGAGTCATAATTCTAACAAATTGCTCAATAAGATTATCTGTTTTATGTTGTCTTAATAGTTTAAAAAATGCTTAAGTTTTCAACTTAGGGAAAGAGACAAATCTATCATGATGTTCTACTTCTCCATTAGAAAGTTACATAAGGTAACTTATGACCAATTTTATTATTAATAGAATATTTTAATAGTGAACAACCACAAGACATCAAGTGACAGCAAATATCACAGGTTTACCATGAAAAATAAGCAAATTATTTTATTCATTGTAAATGTGAAACACAGGTTACTCATGGTGGCACTTTCCAGCTAAGCAGGGTTTTTTATATAACGAGTAGCAATGAAGACCACACAGTCTCTCTCCACACACAAACACATAAGAGAGGGCGCTAAATGGGAAAGGGAAGACATTCAGGAGAAGCAAAGTCCTGAAAAAAAAATCAACCTTAAAATAAGGTAACTGGAGACAACATCAGAGGGTAGAAAAGCAAACGGGATGTGGCTTTGTAAACAGTATGGTGTCATTAATAGAGAGGTTCCCTGCTGGGGGAGGGCAAATGGGACGATCCAGAGTTCCTACAATGGGCAGGATCATCATCTAACAATGAGCAGGAGAAGGAAGGAAACTAGCCAATATGATCACACACCCAAATTCTTTGCTAACTCATCTCTACAGTAACCTTCTTGCTACCACATTTATTTTGAATTCAAAACACACATACTAATGCAAATAGCTGCCTTTCTTCTTTCAGAAAAATTATATGTTATTCTTCCAGTTTACATTCTGCCACAGATATTTATTAAGTACCTGATTGGAACTGAACCCCACAGGAGGCCCCAGGGCCCTAAAGGTGAATATTCACAGTGTCCAGGAAGGGAGGGAGAATTAAATAGCTCTGAGATCTATAATGAAGTTATGGGGAATAAGGCCACAGCAGGAACTAAAGGTAGAAAACGAGAATAGTGTGTCAGAGACTTCACACAAAGGGGTGACATTTTAGCAACTGAGTAAAATTTCACCTGGGAAGAAAAGGCCAAAAGGGGAAAAAAAAAAAAAAAACTTGAATAAAGGTAAGGAGATCAGGAAATATGGATGTTTGAAAGAGTATATATAGTACAGAATGTTATGGATGGACTGGGGGCTGCAGTGGGAGGGAGATCGAGTAGATTGTGACAGTCCCCAGATGTCTTGTTCTGTATGCCACGCGGACTCAAGATGCTTTGAAACTCAAATATGAACTCCAGAGGTGTTTTCTATGTTCCCGTTTTTGTTGTTTAATTTGTTTTGAGGTAAAGAACCCCCCAAATTAGTGTCAGTCACACAGGCACACAGCAGTTGCTCAAGAGATACCTGTGGAGTGAGTTTTAAAGTGAGCTAAAAACCACAATAACACCCAGTATTAGTGAATAAAGTGCAAAAGAAGAACAGATTTGCATTCCTATAGGTTTCTCTGTCTTCTGTCATTTTGATTTCTTTAGAAGAAACCCTAACTGCAGGATGTGGTGGCACAAACCTTAGGCAGGAGGATCCCAAGTTCAAGGCCATCCTGGGCAACTTGGAGACACCCTGCCTCAAAATAAAAATTTAAAAATGGCTGGGAATGAGGCTCAATGATAATCCCTGGGTTAAGTCTCTAATACCACCACCAAAAACAAACAAACAAAAAAACTTAAGAAAAAAAAGTCCAATGTTATAATTGCTTAAAACTAATATTAATACATCAAGAAATTATAAGGGAATTGTGACAATGTTCACAAAAAGTAAAAAAAAAAAAAAAAAAAAACTTAGAGGAAGTTATATTTTTCATAAACAAAAAGTAATAAATACTAAATAATATTAACTCCTAGGTGAACAAATTTTTGAAAATATGTGTATGAGAGAGACAGCAAGAGAAAGAAAGAGATCATTTTCAGGAAAAGGGGATGATGATATTAATTCTTTCTAAAAACTTACATTTCTCTGTGATGGCTGTTCTCACATCGGAACTGGAAGCTTTGTTTTTCAAGTTCTGTGCCAATGTGAAAACATAATCGAGCTGAGGGTGGCGCTTTTCTAAGTCAGCCTTTGTGATCTGTTAGGAGAAGTGATCATTAAGAGAGGTTAGCAAGCCATACAATGAGAACGCTGGCTAAGCACACAGGTCTGCTGACGTCGTTTGACTTCACTAAGCCAGGCATCAGCAATGCAGGGGAGGAAGGGTCAGAGATCTTGGGTTCAAATCTCAGCTCTTCCACTAATCACCGGGTGCCTTCCCTCTACGTGCTTCAGCTTTCACAAAAATAGTAAGACAGCGACAGCTAAGATGCACCAAGTCAGAGACCAAGAAAATCCCTCTAAACAACATGAGCAGCTAGTGCTGCTGACACCTGGTGTATCTGTTCCGTCCCAGACACAAGCACACGCAGCATCGCTTATGGGATATAGTGACATATCAGAGAAGTGCTGGGCTGGGGTTGTGGCTCAGAGGTGGAGCACTTGCCTAGCATGCGTGAGGCACTGGGTTCCAGTCTCAGCACCACATAAATAAAAAAATAAAGGTTTTGTGTCCATCTACAACTAAAAAAATTTAACAAAAATTAAAAAAAAAATAAAAGTGCTAACCGCAATAATTGTAAGCTAAACCATCTTAGACGTGAAAAACTGTATTCCTACATGGACTGCAGCTCTGGGTGCTGATAAATGTGCACAAAAAGCTAACAAATTCAGAAAGGATGTTTTAATTATAAAATAAGTACAAATGGTGTGACAGAAGATTTCCCGGGCTCTTCTCTTTATGAATTCACTTGTCTTATGGACTTCGATCTCTTCTAGAGTGACAAATATTATTCCTAAATGGACTACTAACAACTTCTGATCCCACATCCTAGACTGCGTTTCCATGCATGCTGATCACTTTCTTCTCAATGGCATAAGGACCCCTCAAAACCACAAATTCAAAACCACTTTCCCAGACCTTCATTCATACTCCGCTTCTCCTACTCCTTATTTCCACTAATTGCAACAGCGTCCTCTCAGCCCTCGCCAAGGGCTCTTTCCCTTGATTTAAGCATCTCTTGCCTCCAATCGCATTGTTATCACCAGTTCCCAGCCGCAATTCAGAAAAGAAACAGCAGCGGGGGAAGGATGCGTGCCAACTGCTTTCACACCCAAAGTCTGCAGGGCTCTGCTCAGACTGCAGGCTCCCCGACGAGGGCACTGGAACTGCCTGCCTGCCTCACCTCCAACTGTATTTCCTTCTTGCACAAATGTGACCCAAAGGCTCCTCACCCCTGGCCCCTGCCTCAAGTCTTCACTCACTCTTTTCCCTATCCTGGAAGGTCATTCACTTTACCTTCAGATGTCCAAATCCCACCCTGCCTTCAAGCGCTTGCAGAAGGAACCCCTGCTCATGCTTGCTCCCCTAACAGGTGGCCTGTCCCTACCCTGGGACTTTTATTAAACCCAGCCTTGTCACTACAACTTGTCTATTTAGGGCTACTCACTGTCCCTGCCTCTTTCAGTTTGGGCTTATTAGTAAAGTGGGAATAAACAGCACTTATCTCACAGGACCGTGGGAGAAGCAAATGAGATAAATGTAAAAGGCTTACAAAAATGCTCAGCACATTCTGAGCACTTAGCAATAGCTGCTTTATTATTTTATTGTACCTTCCCTATTTTTGTTTTTAAACTGGGGATTGAACTCAGGGACACTTAACCACTGAGTCACATCCCCAGCCCCTTTTTATATTTTACTTGGAGATAGGGTCTCCTAAGTTGCTTAGGGCCTCGCTAAGTTGTTGAGGCTAGCTTTGAACTTGAGATCCTCCTGCCTCAACCTCCCAAGCCACTGGGATTACAGGTGTGTGCCACCATGCCTGGTTATATGCCTTATTTCTATCTAAAATATTCTTTTCAGTATTCCTTTAAAACACACAGCTTAGAGTCTAGCATACTTAATATGGAAATAGACTTTTACATATTGGTATTAGCTGATGTATGTACAATAATAAAATCGTGGTTAGGATACTCTTACTTCTAAAGTCAGAAATGAAATGATCTCATTATGAAAAATGAGCTGAAATAGAGCCCTGGAAAATTATTCTACATCACACCCGGCATTAAATGGAACACCAGCTTGCATTTGTACCAACATGCCTAGCTTTGTGATAACTGGTTTTAGAGTTTAAAAATATACTGAGGCTTTAGCTAAAGTCTGAAAACCTTCATTCTTTGCAGTTAGTCCTGGGTGGCTGTTTGGCAGATAAGAAATTTTTAAACCTCACTCAGAGATGAGGAAAAACAAAGGGGACCCAAATAGATCTGGTGTGACCTGGGTCGTGGTGCCGCCCCACAAGCCTTTCTATCATACACCTACTTTCATTCGGGAAACTGTCCTATTGATCTCTTCCACATCCCCGACAGTGACGATGTTGGACTTCAGCATCTGGTCAATCAATAGGAGCCAGTCAGCTAGTTCTGTTATGGTTTTATCCAGATCAGCAGGAACCGAGATTTCCGAGGTACGCTGAGACTGAACGGGAACATCTGATGCAGAGGATACTAGCACCACCTTTTGGACACTAGGATGAGCTGAAATTTTAAAATGTAGCAAAGGAAGAATAAGTCAACAGGATAATTGTGTTATGGTGGTCTGATAATGACAGGTGTTTTGGTGTATTTAAGTAAAATTTACTTTACACTAAATTTTTTGTAAGAAACTTTTATTTTTCATACTGAAATGGTTATGACATGATCTGAAATAACCAATGTCTTTGGTAGCCATAAAGCCAACTAAAGCATCCCAGGAAGTTCTAAGCCAGCAAGAATAATAACTCAAAGGATATCAACACTTATTGTGAGAGAAAACAAATAAATAATACAACAACCATGAGAAACCAGGAGTCTTATTTTATTGGGTCAAGATGTTTTGCTTAATTACAAAGCAAATATATGTAACTTTCTATTCCCTTTTCATTTAACTTTATGACATGAGCAAGTTTCATTTTTTAATAAACAGTAATGTGAATACCTATGTAAGAATGCACACTTATATTCCCTAACTTTTACTTAGACATTTAAATTGCTCCTTAAATTTTTTCTATTAAAAAAAAAAAATAACTTGTAGGTCTGGGGTTGTAGCTCAGTGGTAGAGCATTCGCCTCGCACCTGTGAGGCACTAGGTTCGATCCTCGGCACCACATAAAAATAAATAAATAAAATAAAGGCATTGTGCCCATCTACAACTTAAAAAATATATTTAAAAAAAAAGAACTTGTAAAAAGTATCTTTTTACACAGAGTATTTTCCACATTTCTAATCACCACCTGAGCAGAGATTTCCCAAAGCAGCTATAGTACATCAGAAAATATTTTTAAAGGTTTGAGTTTGATACTCATTACCAAATGGCTTTCCTTAAAAATTGGAAATTTACATTTCCAACAGCAGCAGGTGAAACTGTAATCTACACGATAGGTTTCTATACCAATGGATAAACACACATCTGTCTCCACTGTTTTTATTTAAAGGATTTTTATTGGTAGTAATAGTGAATATTTTTCATGCTTACTAGATAAATGTGATATAATTCATCACTATGTTTTTTTAATTTGCTTCCTTATCAAGTTGGATGAATAATCTTTATATAAAAATGATAAATTCTTGCCATATCATTGAAAATGATCCTTCTGAGGACCTTGTAAAATGTACTGTGAGGGTTTTTGGTTTTTTTTTTTTTTTCTCCTTTTTTCTTTTTAACAGACAGATGTGTTGAGATAATCAAATTCATAAATCTTTTTTGGGGGCTTATTCTCCCAAGACTTTTAAAGTCAGAAATTCTTGCCTTCTTCAATAAGTTGATGAATATTTCTTTTCATTTTTTATTTTTTAATGGCAGAGGGTGAAGGGCATTGAATGTTGTTTTTCTTTCATCTCTAATCTGAGATAGTTAAATTAATGATTAAACCCACCTGAAACCTACCTTAGATGAGACTTAAATAATATTCTAAAAAAATTACAGCCAAACTGTCAATTCAGCATAATGCTATCAAAATACAAACAGGTTTGAGTATAACTTGGCAAAATCACAGATACAAATTCTTGGTTGAAAAATTAATACAAAGAAAAGTGCCAAAAGGAGTTTAAAGCAAATATCTCTGTAAGAGGGATGAGCCCTACCAGCTATTCAGTTGTTGCCCTTAACTAAGGATAATTATCTCCCTGTATGAGGAACTCATGCATTCAAACAAACCAATGGAAGAGAAGAGCCACAGAGTATAGGTGACACCAAACAAGTCCCTGGCAGTGACTGCATTATAGATTAATGTGGAAGAATTTACCGTTTAATAATGAGGCTGGCAAAGCAGTGAACAAGGGTTGGAGCGAGGAAATGATGGAATAGATCTTGACCTCACACGCATCATAGGAAAATGAATTCTTGGTGGAGGAAGGGCATAAATATGGAAGCCAAAATTGTGAGCTTAGGGACTAAAGAATATCTTTATGACTTCAAACACAAAACTGGGAAGTTATTAATAAACCATGAATGTTTAACAATTCTGAAAAAAAGCACCAGAGAGATTTTAAACGTCTAAAAGATTAAAGGAGCTGGTATTGACTGTGCCCACTGAAGACAAAGAATTAGTAACCAAATGTTTTTTATGAAACTGGAAAAGTCAATGACCTAAGGAAAAAAGGAAAGAAAGCACTTAACATGAAGAAAGCAATGTTCAACCTTATGACTACCTGAAAAAATCCAAATTAAAATGAAACACTCTGCTCATACAAGTCAGGGGTTGGCAAAGCGGCACCCAGGAAGCTCGGGCTTCTTGGAGATTCTTCTAAATGCCCGACACACATACACTGTCGTCATCCTCTCAAGCTCTTTGCCTTTTCTCGACCCTTCTCCCAAGAGCAGAGCAGTGCTTCACCAAAGCCACAAAACAGGTGGCATCACAATAGACCAACCACAGAAGCACACAGGAGAACCCAGTTGTCTTCCGTGAAGCCAGATATTCAACATATTTTGAAGATATAAAGCAAAGTCCCTCTTCTCTCTCTTTTTTTTTTTTTTTTTTTTTTTTTTGGTGGTGCTAGGGATTGAACCCAGGGTCTTGTGCTTACAAGACAAGCACTCTACCAACTGAGCTGTACCCCCAGCCCTGCAAAGTCCCTCTTCTAATTTCTTGTTTGCTTTGAAAAGTAATTTCTTAACATTTGCTAAAAAGAGTATTCTTATATTATTTTATTAGTTATTCTTTAAATTTTTATCGATTTGTTATTTGTTCTCTTTAGTTTATATATGACGGTGAATGCATTTATGCATTTTGATAAATCATACATAAATGAGTATAATTTCTCATTTTTCTGATTATACATATTATAGGATCCCATCTGTCACGCAGTCATATGTAGACATGAGGTAATAATACCTGTTTCACTCAATTATCCATCCTACCCCCATACTACTTCCCCTCCCTTCACTCCCCTCTACCTAATATAAAATAATTCTGTTCTTCCCTAGCACCCCCGTCCCTTCATGAATTAGCATCTGCATATCAGAGAAAACATGCGGCCTTTGGTTTTGGGGGCATGGCTTATTTCACTTAGCATGATATTCTCCAACTCCATCCATTTACCAAAACAAATCAAGAAATCATTTTGCAATTTATTTATAACTAGGTAAATGTGATAGAGATAACTCAGGTTCTTTGGGGGTCCTCAATAATTTTTAAAATATAAGGGGGCCCTGGAACAAAATGTTGGGATTCCTATAAAGACGCGGAACAAGAACCTCACGCTTAGATGTGGGAGCATGAACTGGAGCAGGCAGTCTAGAAGGCACTCGGCAGAAGGCACCAGAGCCTAGAAGCCAGTGCACTACTGCACACCCCACAGAACATTCAGACATTGTTCTGTCCCATCTTCACTGAAGCTTTTTTTGTTGTTTTTTTTAAAAATCATTCTTTAAATTATCAAATACCTATTAAAAACTGACAAGGTTCAAGGCACTTTGAAGATGGTGTAAATATAAAAGTGTGAAAGACAGGGTACCTGCCCTCACAGAGCTTCCATTCTGGTGGAGGACACTGTTAGACACCATGAAGTCAAATGAATGCAAAAGATGAAGACAGGATGTAGTTGAGATACAGTGGGCAGGAAATGGCCTAATCAAGAAGCTCTTTGAGGAAGAATTAGATGGAGTGAGTCTGAAACATGCAAATATCTGAGGGAAGGACTTTGGGGAAAGAAAAGAAGAAGAAACAGCAAACACAAAAACCAGAGATGAGCATGTCCTTGGCACGTTTGAAACAGCAAGCCCACCAGTGGGTTCGAAGCAGAATGAACGAAGGGGAAAGCAGTAAGAAATGTGAGTAGAGTTATCCAGTGGGCAATTCAGACATGATTCTGGACCATGATAAGACTCTGAAACTCACTACATAGACATAACTTATTAAAAGATGGTGAACAAAGGAGGGAATAGAATCAGGATAAAGAGCCAGGAAAACATTTCTACAACCTAGATGAAAGAGGAGAATGTTCAAGGTCAAGAAAGAAGTTAGGATGGGACACAGACAGATACAACTTGCTGATGGATTGGATTTGAAACTCAGAGAAGAGTCAAGTATGAGGTCAAGTTTCGTGGGTGAGAGCAGGCTCAATTTTCTAAAATTAAGCAAGTGTCTATGTTTATGTGGCAGGTGACTATAGCCAGAGAAGAGAGTTCTGGGGATTGTCATATATCTGTGCAATGAAATGCTATTCATCAGTTTAAATGAATAAACTAGAGACACACACATCAAAACATACAGCAACAAGAATGATCTATTAACAGTAAGAGAGCAAAAGGACACAGCCAAGAGAAGATGTAATCCAAAGCACAAGAGGAAGACTGGGCTCAGAAAGGAACAAAGAAAACGTGTCCTTGGCATCAGGATAAGGTGTGTAGGGCATGTGGGTACAGATGCAGGTAAGTGGATGATTCTGTGACGGAAAAATGAAGAAGCTCTTTATGATAAAAGTTGTGTTTTTTTCTTTTAAGAGTGAAGTAAGGGTCTGGCACAATGTGCACACTTGTAACCCCAGCAGCTTTGGAGGCTGAGGCATGAGGATCGCAAGTTCAAAGCCAGCCTCAACAACTCAGCAAGGCCCTAAACAACTCAGTCAAGACCCTGTCTCTATATAAAAATCATTGATATCGATATGTGATATTTTTTTAGAAGGGCTGGGTTAAGCTCCCCTGGGTTCAATCCCTAGTACCAAAAATGAAATAAAATAAAAGTGAAGTGAGGTCATTAGTGGAGAGATGGGTAGCAAGGAATACTCAAGAGAAAGTACAGTAGAACTGTCTATCAGGTCTGATGACCCTCTGAAAGACACAGTCCTAGCTTAGGAATGAGTACAACCGGCAAAATGCTGGGATGGATGAACCTCAAAATACTATGGTAAATAAAAGAAGTATTGTCTGATTCTGTTTATGTGAAATACCCAGAATAGATAAATTCTTAAAAATGGAAGGCAGAGTGGTGGTTGTCAGAGGCTGGAGGAGGAGGGAATTAGGAGGACTGCTCAATGAGTAAGGATTTACTTTGGAGTGATGGAGATATTTTGGAACTAGATACAGGTGGTGGTTGCACAACATTGTGAGTATACTAAATGCCACTAAGTGTTCACTTCAAAATGGTTGAGGTTAGTTTTTTAATGTACTTTATAAAGAAGAAAAAGCTAAATTAAAACATTAGGTAGGAAGAGAAGGACATGGTGAGATTAGCCTCACGACTCATACCTGAACTGCACACCTAATGAAAGGTGTGGTTTTGCTGTCCGTTTTTTTATACTTCTAAATGTGTGTTCAAATTTTCCCTGTTCCTTTGCCATCATGATGTTAAGGAAGTAAGAGGACCCATTGCTATTTCATAAGACACATCCAATCCTCTCCTGAGGGTTATAGAGATGAGCTTGTATTTGTCAAGGCAGGAAAATGTCAATTCAAGCATTTTGGAGATTAACTAAGAAAACTCAACAGGCCCCAGGTATTTCCTATGCAAGGCACTAGGAGATACAAGTAATCTAGAACATAAACATGGCCATCAATAAGCCAGTCATCTCAAAAAAGAAAACGAATAATCCGTCATTTGTTGCATTTTCAGACTCCTGAGGAGGAAGAGCAAGAAGAGCAGAAGCAGAAAAAGAGGAAGAAGAGAAATGAAAGGAGGCAGAAGAAGAGGTGGAAGAGGTAGAGGTAGAGGAGGCTAGGTAGGAAGGTGGAGGAGGAGGAAGAGGAGGAGAACTGCAGCAGCAGCAGCTGGCACAGGGTGAGTGGGTGGCTGGGGTGAATGACATTTGGGGTTTTGCCAGGTGATTCCATAGGAGAGCAGAGCAAGGTGGTTAGGAATGCTTATAGGGCTGGGTGACAGTGGCCATGGTGCAGTAGCCTGTGATCTCATCTGGACAGAGAGAAGGACGAAATGGTGAGAAAACACTCTTATTTCTACACTTCTAAGGAAGCAGCATTTACCAGTACGAGCTACCCCAGAGGGAGAACCCTTCGCCATCTCCATCTCCCACCTGCTTCTGAGGATGTCTAAACCCTTTGTTTTAAGTCATGATCACATGATGAGCACACGCTGGAGTAGTGGCTTATCCCCGATGTCCTGCATGGATCCAGAAACTTACCCTCATTTTTCCCACCCTCCTCTCCTCTTCCCATCAACAGGACCTGTAGTGGCCCAGGTGCCTCCCATCCAGGGAAAGCCAAGTCTCGTCAATCACAGGGCAAATTCTTTGCCCGCACCAAACAAGCCCTGGGTTTAAAGAGGACACTATTTTCCAAATAATTAAAAATAGAATAATAAACCATAGTTGCATGATGTTTAAAACAAGTTTTTCTAGTTTTCAAATGATGCTGGCATCATTAATTTTTCTATATTGATTTAAAAAATTATTGAGGAACAAACTGTCTCTTACCAGCAATCCTCGTTTGTGAAGCAGAACAAGGTTCCCGGATGCGCTCCTTCTGTATGCTGGGTACTTCTCTGCATATCTATAGCATTGGGCCGAACAGGAAGAGAATAATACTATGTAAATAAAGATGATTATATTTTCAAAAGGGAGGCATCATTCTAAATGATGGCTTTGCCACTTGTCTTCCACTAAACACCTATGCTTCTGTCTCCACCTTGATATCCACAGCCATCTTGCTTGAGTCTTTCACTCCACTAACATTACTGTCAAGAATTCCAACCTGTCCTTAGGTGCTGTGACCCCCTTTCACCTCTTAGGCTATCAACTCCTATCCCCATCCCTTGATTTCCATTAATTCTCTGAAATTCTGACTATCATACTGTCTTTCTGACTGGCTCCTCCAAGTTTCCTTCATTTCACTTTCACCAGTTCATTTTCCTCTGTCCATTCATCAAATGTCAACATTCCACAGGAAAATCATTTGTTCTTATCCTTGACTTTGGACTCTTTCCTCTGAGTCCTGGTTTCCAATGATTTCATTTACCACATGGAGTCTGTAGTGGCTGAAGACTCCCTATAACATATTTTCAGTTCAGTACCCTCCGTCTACTGGATGTTCAGACATATCCAAATCTGAATTCATTGTCTCTCTCTTTTCTGGAACCCTCTATAAGCGCCTCAAGACCCTAAGTGATCTTTGGTATCAGTTTATAGGGTAACTCCATTCATCTCTGCAGTGTAACTATAGTGTTCTTTCAAAACTTCAACTTTCCTCCACTGAAAATCCATCGAAAGCTGTTTCCCTCAAAACACTGCATTGTTCTCAAATTCCATGGAGCCCCATATTTGGTGAGGTCTCAGGATCGGATTTCTATAAACATCTCTCAGCTTTACAGTCTACTGAGCTGCTTCCAGGACCCAAAGGCACTGTGTTCATTTTCAATCTCCTCTACCACTTTCGCTTGCTCCTGCTTCTCCACACAAAGCCCTTTTCTTCATTCGTCACCTATTATTTTTTCATACTTCATAAATTAAGCTGGATGTGATCTCCTCCCCAAACCTTCCATGTTTACTTCCAAAGTCAGGTAGGTGCTCCACCTATAAACACTTCTATGTTATTACTGTTTATCTACCCACATGATTTTGGGGTATAAGAAACAATGCCATACTGTTTACTAGATTTCTAGTTCTTAAAAAGATGGCTGGTATAAAGAGGAATCTGATAAAAATATATTAAGTGAATAAAAGAAAAAATGAATGAAACATTTCAGATTAATATTTCCTAAAGTATGTGCTGAGATTCTCTGCACAATAAACATTGCTTGGTCTTAGACATTCATAATCCCCCGAAGTGAATTACATTAAGATCTATGTGAAGTTTGGCAATACTGGAAGCTTCAGCAATATTGTCTAACGTGGTGTTCCCAAATTAACCACTGTGACCTTGTCCGCTGACAAACTCTGGGTTACATAAATATGTGTGCCGTGACTGAAGGTGGACTGAGTTTCACAAGTGACACAGGAGCCAATATGTCTGAAAGGAGTATGAGGGAGAGCAGATGAAGGCAGAGATACCAGGAAGCCAGATCACGAGGGGCCTGATAAATCACAGGAAGGACCTTGGCTTTTTATCAGAGTAAGATGGAAAATCATTAGTGGACTTTAATCAAAGGAGTTATATCTTAACAAATCTTAACAAATCACTTGAGAAGAGACTGACAAAGGCAGGGGAGGAAGCAGGGGAGACTAGGGCTAGACCTCTGCAGTTATAAGATAAGAGACAAAGGTGGCTAGAGATGAGCCCATAGCAATGGGGGCAGTGAGATGTGACCAAATTTATGACATTCTTCAACTCTAAGAAAAAGGGGAAAGAATTATATTGGAAATATCTATGTGCTGCCCATCATCTGCAATTGTCAAGTCCTGCCATATTTGCCTTATGTAGCCATCTAGCCATCCATCAAACCATCCATCAAGGAAATGTGAGAAATTATAGATGATGACTTTGAGGTATTGTTTTGGGGTTAGAGTATTTTTTGTCTCTTTGAGATATAATTCACATATACACCAAAAGATTGACACCGGGGTTTCTGACCTTACCAATAATAAGGTGGTAACTGCTAGTGACTGCCATTCACATACATTAAAACACAGGCAGAAGTGGAAATCAGGAGCTCAATTTTGTGTGTGAGTTTAAGATGCTTATTAGGTGTCCGAATGGAGATGTTGAGCTGGCAGCTGTATACGCAAGTCTAGAGTACAGAGAGAGGTCCAGGCCAGAGACAAAGATGTGTGCTCATCAAAGCATCAGAGAGGCTACATCAATGAAGAACCTGCATCATCATTTTAAGAGGATCAAAGAGAGAGAAAATGACTGATGAAGCCCGTGCAAATGCAAAGTGAAAGCAGCGTCTACATATTCAATGTCCTGTACAGATCACATATTCTAAGACTGCATGCACCAAGGCAAGTTGAAAGAAATCTATAACTTCATCAACCTTTAACCATTTCCACTGCAAACAAATAATGGTGTGAGGACATACGTAAATCAATTGCTCTCCTATGTGCCAATAATGAATCTGCTGAAAAAGAAATCAGGAAAACTATCCCATTTATAATAACCTCAGAAAACCTTGGAATAAATCTAATGAAGAATGTAAAGGACTGCTACAGTGAAAATTATAGAACATTGAAGAAAGAAATCAAAGAAGACCATAGGAGATGGAAAGATCTCCCATGTTCTTGAATAGGCCATCAAAAGGGCCAAACTACCAAAAGCGTCATACAGATTCAATGCAAGACCCATCAACTTAAATGACAGGCTGGAAATGGTGGCACACACCTATAATCCCAGCGGTTCAGAAGCTGAGGCAGGAGGATCTCAAGTTCAAAGCCAGTCTCAGCAACTTAGGGAGGCCCTAAGCAGCTCAGTGAGGCCCTGTCTGTAAATAAAATATACAAAGAGCTGGGGATATGGCTCACTGCTTAAGTACCCCTGGGTTCAATCCCCGATACCAAAAACAAAACACACAAAAAAACAAAAAAACACTTATGACATTCTTCACAGAACTAAAAAGGCAATACTAAAAATCATTTGGAAAAATAAGAAACCCAGAACAGCCACAGTAATCGTGAGCAAAAAGAGCAATGCTGGCGGCATCACAATGCCAGACCTGAAATGATACCATAGAGCCATAGTCACCAAACAGCATGATACTGGCACCAAAACAGATATGAAGAACAATGGAACCGAAGAGAAGACACCAACTCAAACCCACATAAATACAGTTAACTGGCACTAGACAAAAGTGCCAAAAACATATGTTGGAGAAAAGATGATCTTTTAAATAAATGGTGCTGGGGAAACTGGATATCCATATGTAGGTGAATGAAGCTGGATCCCTATCTCTCATCTGCACAACACTCAACTTAAAGTAGGTTAAAGACCTAGGAATTAGACCAGAAACTCCCAACTGCTAGAGGAAAATGCAGGCCCCACACTCCAACACATCCGCACAGGAGCCAGCTTCTTTAACAAGAACCCTAAAGCACAAGAAATAAAACTAAAAATACGTGGGATACCATCAAACTAAAAAGCTTCCAGAGGATCACAGCCTCTGGCACAAGAGTCCCATTTTTCTCCTTTGTTTACAAACCAATAAACCTTCTTTTTTCTTTTTCTCAAAATCATATTCTTGTTACTGGATGGGCCTTGGGGACAAGGACTGAGCTGTCAGTAACAAATCTGGCACCCCAGCCGACACCCAAGAGCAGCCCACATTCCAGTTTTCTGGGTTAGGCCTGGCTCTATAAGGAACCCCACTTCCATGCTGAGGATGCAAGGTGGCTGGAGAACGTGTTGAGAGCCAACTGCAGGAGAGTTAGGAGACGCTTGCTGAGTTTGACTCAGATGGAACCAGAAGAGCTACCCTGTGAGCAAAGGGAGGGACTCAGGGACCATCCCAGCAGCTGCCAAACCTCCTTCTGCTTCAGGGAACTCCCACCTTCTCTCCCTAAATGGTACCGGTTGCTCCATCGTGGTCCTCTTTGAGAAAAGGGAAACTGAACTCAGGAAAGTCAAGAAACCCTTAGCCATATGGTAAGTCCCCCAGGGTGCATGTTGAGATCCTTGATTTCACACATCTAGTTCATCCTCATGGGAAGAGTTGGTCCCTCTTTGTGGGGTCATCTGTGGCCCCACTGGTGTAGGAGGCATGGTTAAGTGGGACACGGGAACCTAGGGATATTTACTCCCTACTGGTCTGTTCTAGGTGCTCATGTCTGTTGGTCTTGGGCTTGGGAATTCCTTCTTGTTGTCTGTCTGTGTTTCTGTTTTCTTTGTATCTGTTACTGCCCCTTTTTAAGACATGGCAAATACTGCATTGATCCTACAGGTAGTCTCTTGGGAAAGATCTTGGCTGGTCATTTTAAAGGTTCCCATCTATCAGCCATGGTTTTGGGGCCCCTCTCTAGTTGTTTCTGTTTCTTTTTGTATGTGTGTATAAAATCTTGCAACTGGAGTTGGTCTGTCAGAGGTAAAGTTAAGTTGAAGAAAGGACCATCTGTAGGTATAAGCCTAAGATAATGTTTTACTGTAACAATCTGCCTTTTGAATAGCTTTCTGGAGTCCCCTGTATTTCTCCTTTGCTAGCAAAGCAATAAAACTTCTTTTGCCTTTTCCTCAAATAATAATAATAATGATAATAAAAAGCTTCTACACAGCAAAGGAAACAATTAAGAGGAGAGGGTCTACAGAATGGGAGAACATCTTTGCCACCTGCTCCTCAGGTCATTAATATCCAGAAAATATAAAGAACTCAAAAAACTTAACACCAAAAACACAAATAACCCAACCCATAAATGGGAAAACAACAGACACTTCTCAAAAGAAGAAATACAAATGGTCAACAAGTATATGAAAAAATATTCAACATCTCTAGTAATTACAGAAATGAAAATCAAAACCACAATGAGATTTCATCTCACTGCAGTCAGAATGGCAATTACCAAGAAAACAATAGAAAAGAATACAAATAATAAGTGTTGGCGAGGATGTGGGGAAAAAGTACACTCATACATTGTTGGTGGGACTGCAAATTAGTACAACCACTCTGGAAGGCAGTATGGAGATTCCTCAAAAAACTGGGAATAAAACCATCATATGACCCAGTATCCCGCTCCTTGGTATATTTCTGAAAGATTTAAAATCAGATGCTATAGAGATATAGCCACACTAGTGTTTATAACAGCACAGTTCACAACAGCCAAATTATGGAACCAGTCTAGATGTCCATCAATACACACACACACACACACACACACACACACACACACACACTGGAGTATTACCCAGCCATAAAAAGGAATGAAATTACATCATTTGCTGGTAAATGGATAGCACTGGAAATTATAATGCTAAGTGAAATAAGTCAGACCCAGAAAGTCAAAAGTAAAATGTTTTCTCCAATATTTAGAAGCTCATCTAAAACAAAGAGGGGAAAAAAGAGAAGAGAAATGGGGTGGGGAAGGGCAAGGGGAATTCCATTAAAACAAAAGAAAGATTAGGGGAGCAGAAGAAGGGGATTAGAGGGGAGGGAGGAGGGACAGGATAAAGGGAAAACAGTGGAATGAAACTGAATTAATTTTCCAATGTACATGTATAAATATACTACATATTTTTAAAAAATGTAAATAAATAGAAAAATCAACAGAGTAGAGGAAAGGGAACAGGAGGAGGAAAGAAGGGGAGGGTAAGGGTAAGTACTGGGGACTGAATTGGAGAAAATTATATTCCATGCATTTCTAATTATGTCAAAGTGAATCCTAATGTTATATGTAACTATTTTGAGTCAACAACGAATAATGAAAACAACAATGGTGGGAGGGGAAGGACACCACCTAAGTCACACTAAGAGTCACATGTCCTTACACGCCACTGGAACCTCGTAGATACACACCGAATGAATAACATCACTGAAAATAAACAACACATATGTGAAAAGTCATGCGTGACATCAGGAAGCCAGGTCTTCATTTTTAGAATATAATTTAGAATATGGCATTTCACTGCCTATCATATACATTCATTAATCAACGTCATATGTAACATAGAAGTCCTCCAGGTCAAAGAATTCTGTGTTAAATAAAAGGTGTTCTTTGAAAACATATGCTTTTGCCTATAATGGATGAAAAAAGTAACTGTAAACATGAATAAGAATTATGAGTGTGTCTAAGGTGAAGCAGCTCCAGATCGCACTCTTTTCATTCTGTATCAATAAATGTGAGACACACGCGAGAGCAGCTCCACACACCTTATTCCACGTCGCGTTCACGGCTCTCAGGCTTTCTGAAAGTTTATCCCTTTCCTGTAAACTCAGACTTTTATCTGAGAGCATCTCCAGTTCAGTTCTATTCAGCCACTTGAGTTTTTCAGCTTCTCCTTCCATCTCTTGGGTTAAATCCTAAAGGAATCAGAAGACAGGTGCAGTTGGTTATTCCACAGGGCAAAGTTCAAGAAGCATATTAAAAATCTCTTGGGAAAGCATTCTTATAAATGTGGCCTTTTAATTTCTCCAGTGGAAAACACACTTACAAGATGCCTGAGCACAGGTTAAGGAACTGGTATGGAGAGGCCATGAAGACACACAAAGTGCATTTGTGTGAGTGTGCACAAACACACAACCCCTGCTTTCTCTGTCTCTTACCAGGATCATATTGTATTTTCCGTTCTAATTTAACACTCTGAACTTTCTCCCTCCTTTCCCAAAACTGAGAGTTGAACCACTGAGCTACATCCCCAGACCCTTTGATTTTTTATTTTGAGACAGGGTCTCACTAAGTTGCTGAGGCTGCCCTCAAGTTTACCATCCTCCTGCCTCAGTCTCCTGAGTCGCTGTATCATAGGTGTGCACCACCCCACACAGCTAACACTCTGTTCTTCGCACCTTGTTACTACACCTTAATATAGGGTCCTTCCCTTTGTAACTCTCCCCAGATTGCCAGCAAAAGGGAGATTCTATTGACACTTTTTAATTAAAACAGGATAGTAGATATTTCCACATTTTGAAAAGAAAACTTAATAAATATTTGCAACATATTTTTACATCATTATTAAAATTTCTTTCCCAAAATGCCCCAACCATACTCCTTTATGAACTAAATCTGTTATCCAATCATTAAGTACCCTTTCATACATCCTTTTTAAAAATTTTTTAATTTGTTCTAATTAGTTATATGTGACAATACATTTATGCATTTTGATAAATCATATATGCATGTAGTTAATTTCTCATTTTTCTGATTGTACATATAGGATCACATCAGACATGCAGTCATATATGTACACATGGTAATACTCCCTGTTTCACACTACTATCCTTCCTACCCCAATACCCCTTCCCCTCCTTTCACTTCTGGCCACTTATTGGGAATTAGCACACATATATTTTTATACATACACCTTTGTATACAGTCACACAATTTCTTCTCATTAAATAAAAATGTGAACACAAAATTATCATTCTACAACATGTATTTATATGAACAAAAAACATAACTACTTGTGATATAAAAATTTACGGATATTTAATTTGCATATCTTTATGTATTTTCTCTGTTATATACATGTGCAACTGTAAACTATTCTTGTCAGCTGCAAATCAACAAAGAAAATTTCATTAAGACAACCAACTAACTCTATAGTAAGCTCCAATGAGTTATTCTGCACATTACTCAAGAGTTTTCAGGTAAAAGTCACCTTCGTCAATAATAATCAGTAATTATCTGTCAAATCTAAAAGCAAAAAAACTATACTTCACAACACTATTATATAGTTTAGATTATTTTAAAATAATCTAAAAAAATCTGGTTAATATTAAGAGCATGATTGTTTATCTTTTCTATGTGCATGAAGCTTTTATCTCTGCAAGACCAAAATTATAGCTGTTCCTAAAAAAAAAAAAAAAAAAAAAAAATCCTCCCTAAATTCATCACACTTACACAAAGTACAAAGTTTCTTTCCTTTTCTTCTTTAGTCATGCAATATCTTACTCTTAAGAATAATATCCCTGCATCAAAAGGCAGTGGCAAAACAAATAGAGAGACAAACACAGTACTCACTGTTAATTCCTGCGAGTTTTCCCCCAGCTCCGTGGTGGGTCTCTTTTGTACAGCATTCTCGGCCTTCATTAACCAACAGGTGATCTCATCTAGCTTTTTTCTATATCCCATCACCTGTTTACTTTCTCCTTTTAGCCTAAAAGAATTATGGAAAAATATTCTAAAAAATTATCTCATTAAGCAGAACATTATATATTTGCTTTTGATATTCTGATTAGTTCTCCAAAAAAGAGATAATACCTAGCAATCATTTTTAATATGAATTATAAATGAAAGGTAAGGGTAATGTATACATTCCTCTAAAGATTACTTATTAAAAGAAAGAAGAATTTTTCCTCAATTCTATTCAAAAACAGTAACTTAAGAATATAATATTGTCTTCATGGAAAAATTATACAGACACTTTATACAAAAGATTTTTTTCAAAGTTAGATACCACTGTGTAATAAAATGGAACTTTTTTAAAACAACATGAAAAATGTCTTTATCTAAAATAATAAGGAAAAGCAAACAATTTTTTAAAGTACTTCATGCAGAGAGAATGGCATTATTATCTGGCATATTATTCATATCAGGGGCAACTATTACTCTGCTTTATTCATAGGACAGGAAAAAAGGAGGCAAAAAACTGAGAATAGAAAAAGTTTACACGTATTAGGAAAAACAAGAAAAAATGTAAATTTGATTATTCTTTAAAGTAAGTATTATACTTGATTATGGCACCAAGTTATAAAAGGAGATCTAGGAAAAATACAGCAAAAGTTTTAAAGGATGCAAGGAAAACAGTCAGATGAATATAAAAATGGAACTGCCTTAATTAGCTCTTTTAAATGTTATAAGAATAGCATTTATAAGAATACAAACCATCTGGCAGAAGATGAGAATATGATCAAAACTCATATGACAAACATAATTGGATATTTTTAAAGGGATTAAAAGGTATTAGGAGCTTATGGTATCATTATTTTTATAGTTGCTACAATTTGGTGCTGGCTGAAAAATGACTGCCATTTTTTAATGAATTACATGTGTTATCACTAATACAAATTCACATGTTTAATGGTTGTGCCTTAATCATGAGGCTTAACATGATGATGTAATAGACCCAATAAAATAGTAAATACTTAAATATTTAATGGAGCCAATATTTGAAGGAGAGTATTGCATTGGTTATAAAACTAATGAAAATCACTAATAAGTCATGGTTTTTAATATCCATGAAAAAAAAAAAAGCACTGTTAAAAAAGGAAATGATGCAAATTGTCAAGATCATCAGTTCTAAAACAGGTCGTCTACCTTCTATATTGAAAAGTACTTAACAACTTTGGAAATGCCCAATACTAGCACAAGCCTTTTATTAAAAAAAAAAAAAAAAAAAAAAAATTGGAATTTAAGCTTCCAATGTTTCATAATCATGACTAAATTAGTACTTTGAAAATAGAACTAAAAGGGAACTAAATCAAGTGATTTTAATAAGACATATTTGAGTCACCAAAAATTTTTATCTGCAAACTAAATATAATCTACAATTTAAATGCTATCCCTAAGTAGAAAAACAAATTACAAATTCCATTCAAACACTAGATAACAATTGCTCATTAAGGAATAGAACGAGTTGTTGAACTGTGTAAATATTTGGCTACAGGCATTCAATAAAGAACTGAACTGTGTGATAATTCTCAATGACTTTGATAATAGTACACATTCAACATTCTAAGGTGGTCTAAATATAAGAGAGGTCACAAACCAGAAGTTTAACATGAATTTATAAAAACAAATATCGCTTTAGTCAAAATACCAGATGTTGCTGCATGCTGTGGTGCATGCCTATAATCCCAGGGACTCGGGAGGCTGAGGCAGGAGGATCAAAAGTTCAAAGCCAGCTTCAGCAAATAAGTGAGGCAGTAAGCAACTCAGTGAGACTGTTTCTAAATAAAATACAAAAAAGGGCTGGAATGTGGCTCAGTGGTTAAGAGCCCCTGAATTCAATCCCTGGTACAAAAAAAAAAAGCAACATGTTTGGAAAGAGACTCATTATTCCTTTCATGCTCAAAAAGTGAGTAAAACATGTGTTAACATCATTTTGTTGGTTTCAAGCACAATAATTACAACACTGTAGAGATCCATTTGAAAATCTTAAGGGAATTTCTGAACTGTGCGTTGTTTTCCTAAAGAAAGCCCAGAAATCACATCATCTCCAGCTGGAAGGATTCTCCATGCAAACTTGTGGGCACGGCATGTAAATTTTCAGGGCATCTCCCCTTCCGATCCTGCCCCTGGCTGGCTGAGCCTCCTCCTTACCTGATCCTTACGGGCAGTGCTACTCATACCTCCCTCCTTTGCCTGTGTACTTCTTTTTCCCTAAAGGTTGCCTTAGCTTGGATCTGAACTTTTACAAGAATTAGGGAAAATGAGGAAAAAAATGTAAATTTGATTAATTCATCAAAATAAGTATTACATTGGAATACAATCAGATGAGGTCCGTGTGTGAAAAGTTTGGTCCCCAGCTTGGTGCTTCTGGGAGGTGGTGGGACCTTTTAGAGGTAGGGCCTAATGAGATCTTTAGGTCACTGGGTGTGTACCCCCGAAGGGATGGTGGAACCTCTGCCCCTTCTCTTTCACTTTTTTTGCTTCTCAGTCACGAGGTGAGTGCTTGGCTCCACCATGCATTCCTCAGGATGTGGAAAAGTTTTTCCAATTGGTTTATGGGACAAGTTTGGAGGCACAAACTAGAAAAGCTACAATGCTGTATGTGATGCCTAACAGGTGAGGCTGGTGGGGTCTCAAAAGCCAAAAATGTTGATAAAAGTGCAACAGTAAAGGCTACACGGAGGAGGTTTTAGATGGAAATGAGGGTTTTGTTGGTAACTGGACTAGAAACCAACCTAGTTGCACCTGTGGCAAAGAATCGAGCTGCAGTCTGTTCATTCCCTGGTACATTATGGTAAGCCAAACTGATAGGTGATGGACTAGTTTATCTAGCTGATTGGCTACTTTTACCAGGATTGATAGTGAAAACCACAAAGAAAGAAGAGATTTGGAAAACTAGCAGTTGTACCAAAAGAGAAGCATGTGTATAGTTACAGACAGGAGGGGTGCTACTGTAGTTGCTGATGTCCTTAAAATGAAGCCAAGTGCAGAAAAACAGACATGAAGACCAAGGGAACAGAATAGAAGACACAGAGACATACCCACATAAATACGGTTATCTCATACTAGACAATGGTGCCGTAAACATACATTGGAGAAAAGAGTCTCTACAACAAATGGTGCTTGGAAAACTGGAAATCCATATGTAGCAGAATGAAACTGAACCCCTCTCTCTCACCCTGTACAAAACTCAACTCAAAGTGGCTAGAGGACCCAGGAATTAGACCAGAGACCCTGCGCCTAAGAGGCTCAACTCTCCATCATGTCAGTTTAGGAACAGATTTCCGCAATAAGACTCCTAAAGCACAAGAAGTAAAATCAAGAATCAATAAATGTGATGGCATCAAACTAAAAAAGTTCCTTCACAGCAAAGGAAACAACAAAAACATGAAGAGAGAGCCTACAGAAGGGGAGGAAATCTTTACCACTGTACCTCAGATACAGCATTAATCTCCAGGATAAATAAAGAACTCAAAAAACTTAACACCAAAACAACAAATAACCCAATCAATAAATGGGCTAAGGAACTGAAGGAACACATCACATAAGAAGAAATACAAATGGTCAAAAAGTGGGGGTGGGAATTCAAGATGGCAGAATAAAGGAGGTCGCTTTCCTGGCTGCTCTGTGGTATGAAACCAAGAAAGTAGACAGGCAGTTTCTCAACAAGGTGAGCAAACAAACAAACAAAAAAAACGGGGGTGGGGTATTGGAATTTAAAACTAGACATTCAAAGTAAATCAGGGACTCAGGAGGTTTGATACAGTAAAATAAGGAAGAAATCCCCAGCAACACAACTGCTACCACAGCCAGGTCAGAAGCACCAGCCAGAGAGGTCCCTCCACAAGCAAAGAGGAGGGATAAAGGAATGAAAGGAACCCACATTTTTAGGAGGCCTGAGGCGTGTCTGGGTAGTGTGTTTAGAGATCAAGGACATTGCCTGACTAAACTGAAAGGAACACTGCACAATATCTGTGTGTGGAGAAAGAAGACACCATCCCTCCAAGTGGCCTTCGGAGGACAACGGGAGGAAGCATTTGCAGCCATGACACATGAGCCAGCAGCTGAGGGAGCTGATTCCTGGTAAATCCGAGTTTTCCCAAAATACAGGCCCAGTAAACACACATGGCATGACACAGAGTGTGCTAAAGTGACCAGAAGAAAATCAAACATGGACAGAGGTTCACACAGGGGACAACTGGGCAGAAACCCACCTGGCTCTACCCTTCCCCTCCAATTCAGATGCTTACAGGACCAGCTGGGAGAGACATCCCTGGCGAGGAACTCGGAAGGGCAGGGGTGGAAGACATTGTGTTTGGAGACTAAACCTGAGACCAGGAAGCATGGGGTCTGCAGGTGATGTAGGGGACCAAGAACTAGTTCCTGCACCACCCAAGTGGAACCCCAGGGAGATTGCTGGATTACAGTCTTCCCGCAAGGACCAGCAATTACTGGGCCCTGCAGGTGCACTGATTTAAAATCTCCAGACCAATTAGCATTCAGTAAAGAGCCTGGAGCTGCCCAAACCCAAACCCTGCCTCCAAGAATTCCTCCTATGGGATTACCTCTCTTACTCCAACAATCCTGAGGGTGGAGCATCACACTCCAGTTGACCCTGCATAAAACTACTGAGAAGAGAAGCTGAGAATCTTGTGAACCCCAATGGAAACAATTCTTTAACTTTTCATCAAAACTTTTCTGTTTAATTGTGACCTTAGTGATACATAGACATTTATGCATACTCATATTTGTTTTTTTTTTTTCTCATTTCTAGCATTTTTTAAACCAGTTATTTTTTCATGGATCAGCTTTTTCGAGAACTAGGATATTTGATTAACATATGTTTGCTTTGTATTCTTTTATTTTTATTTTTAATTTTTTTTTAATTTTACGTTATATATATATTTTTTCTCATACCTGTTTCTCTTAATTCTCTTTCTCTCTTTTCTTCTGCTAATAGCCAATCTCTATTTTTACTTCCAACTTCTCTTGTCCTCCCTCATAATCATCACATCCTGTATCTCTTCTGTTCTCTTCCTGTCCACCATGTGAAATTGTGATGGGTTGATATATCTGACTCCATGAAAATGTTATAGGCCAGGCTGTTGGGCAATGACTAAACAGACTCCATTTTATCCTGAGACTCCCATGTCATGTAGGAAATACTTCTCCTGTGGGAACACCCTACCTCTGTACCCATCAACAGTTGCTTAGCATAACATGTTTGGCAACACAAAATGGCAATTCTTATATAATGCAAAATTGTTCTCTTTTGATTTTTATTTTTCTTACACCATGTACCATGTCAACGGCGTTGTCTAGATGTTAGTAACCATTCTTTAATTTGTATACCACTAAGATCATTTTGACCCACTTCCCCTTCTGCTTATGATTTTAGATCTCATGATGTTAGTTTATAGTTTTGAACCATAGCAACAAACACTTAAATGATTGATGTACTGACTTATAGAACCCCTGCAACCCTATGGTTGGGGTTGTTCTCCTAATAGCCATTTTGGGCATTGTGTGAGACAGTCAGCCAGCCCACTAATAAAGACTCTCAAATTGGACTTTCAGTGATGATTGGTCTATTCTTAAGTTGCACCCCACAACAAAATTGTAAACCCTTTTGCAAACTTCCTGTTTTTATTGTAGGCAATAACTGATCATATCATTTCTGTTTTTTATGATAATTAACATTGTAGAAGTCATAATAGGTACTATGTGGTTTAATGCTGTAAATTATTTGCATTGGTTGTTGTTATTATTTGTCTCCCCATAAACAGTGAGGTACTTGAAAACTTCAGGGACACTATAAGTTCACAGTGTAGAAACTCTACTACTTCAGATCCATACCGTTAGATAGACAAACACACAAACAACACGAAAGTAAAAGGCAACAAATGCCCCAAACAAACCAAGATTCTCCATTAACAGAATCCATTGACACCACAGTGGAGAAAATGTCAGAGGAGTTCAGAATGTACATAGTTAAATTGATCTGAAAGGTAAAGGATGATGTAAGAAGTAAAATCAGAGGGAAAATACAGGAAATAAAAGATCACTTCAATAAAGAGATAGAGATTCTAATTTAAAAAAAAAAAAACAGAAATCCTCAAAATGAAGGAATCAATAAACCGAATTCCAAATTCAATTGAAAGCATCACCAATAGACTATATCAATTGGAGGACATAGTTTTAGGCAATGAAGACAAAATACATAATCTTGAAAACAAAGTCAACCATGGAGAAAGATGTTAAGAGACAATGAACAGAACTTCCAAGAAATATGGGTATTATGTTTGGATATGAGGCATCCCCCAAAAGCTCACATGTGAGACAATGCAGGAGGTTCAGAGGAGAAATGATTGGATTGTAAGAGCCTTAACCCAATTGGTGAATTAATCCCTGATGGGACTGTAGTGGTAGGGTGTGGCTGGAGGAGATTGGAACTGGGTGTAGCTTTGGGGTATATATTTTGTATCTGGAGAGTAGAGACCCTCTCTCTCTCTGCTTCCTGATGATATGAGCTACTCTCTGCCACTCTTTTCCACCATGATGTTCTGCCTCACCTTGAGCCCCAAGGATTGAAGCCAGCCTTCTATGGACTAAGACCTCTGAAACCGTGAGCCCTCATATAAACCTTTCCTCCTCTATAATTGTGCTGGTCAGATCATTTAGTCACAGCAGCTCAATAGCTGACTAAAACAATGGGATAACCTGAAAAGACAAAATTTATGATTTATTGGGATAAACGAAAGCTCAGAGATACAAACAAAAGGAAAGCACAATCTTTTCAAGGAAATATGAGAAAAATTCCCAAACCTAAAGAATGAAATGGAAGAACAAATACAAGAGGTTTACCGAACTCCAAATATACAAAATTGCAACAGACCCATACCAGGCAATTATTATAAAAATGTTTAACATATTAAATAAGAATAGAATTTTAAAGGCTGCCAGAGAAAAGCAACAGATCACATTTAGAGGGAAACCAATTCAGAACTCAGCTGGTCTCTCAACCCAGATCCTCAAAGCTAGGAGGTCTTGGAATAATATATACCAAGCTCTGAAAGAAAATGGATGCCAGAGAATACTATACCCAGAAAAATTAAGCCTCAGAATTGATAATGAAATAAAAACCTTCCATGATAAACAAAAGTTGCACAACAAAGCAAACTCAATAAGATATTTAATAAAGAAGAAATAAAACATAAAGGTGAAAAACAGCAAAGGGAGGAAGTACACTAAAAGAATAGTGAATCTATGGGGAAACTAATTCAAATTAAAAGTCAAAAATGAATCAAAATGACAGGGAATAAAAATCATATCTCATTAATAATGTTGACTGTAAATGACCTAAACTCAGAAATCAAAAGACATAGACTGGCAGATTGGATTGAAAAACAAGACCCAACAATATACTATCTCCAAGAGACTCACCTCATACACAAAGACACCCATAGACTGAAGGTAAATGGATGGGAAAAACATCACTCACCACTCTAGGTATCCTTGAACAGATGAATAGATAAAGAAAATGTGGTACACAGTAGAATATTGCTCAGCAATAAAGAAGAATGAAATATAGCATTTGCTGATAGATAGATGGAACTAGAGACTATCATGCTAAGTGAAATAAGCCAGTCCCATAAAACCAAAGGCCAAATGTACTTTCTGATACATGGATACTAACCCACAACAAGGCAGAGTGGGGAGGGGAAGGATCAAAGTCCACTGGATTAGACAAAGGTGAATGAAGGGAAGGGAGGTGGAGAGGAGAATAGGAAAGACAACAGAATTTATCAGACATAACTTTCCTATGTTCAGATAGGGATACATAACCAGGGTAACTCCATATCATGTACAACCACAGGAATGGGATCCTAATTAGAATAAGTTATACTCTGTATAAAACATCAAAATACACTCTACTGTCATGCATATCTAAAAAGATGAAATAAAAAGATATATAGGGCTGGAGAGATAGCTCAGTTGGTAAGGTGCTTGCCTCGTAAGCACAAGGCCCTGGGTTCAATCCCCAGCACCGCAAAAAAAGAAAACAATAAAAAATAAAAAGATATATAGACTATCAAAAAAAAAAAAAAAGAAGTAGCAGTCAAGTGTTGCCAGGTTTGGTAAAAAATTGTTTTACACTGGAACAATAGCAACGATTTCTAGAGGGCCTCTCAGGAATTAGCATGGTCATGCCAATCACAGGCTCAGAGATTTGTAGACATATTGATTTCAAAGACTTTCCAGGGCAGAGTCTTTTGAGAAAAGAGTCATTGGGCTCCCTGCTTTCCCAGGACCACCTAGGGATCCACTGCCTTCAAGGTTGCAGCCGTGGTTCAAGAGGGCCATGGACAGCTCACTCTGGCAGCAATCCACACGGTGCTGGTTTTGCAAACATGTAAAATGCAACATTTATGGAATCATGGAGGCTTCCATGAAGATTTCAAAGAAAAGTCTGGGAGCCAGGAAGTGTGTTATAGGATAAGAGCTCCTTCAAGCCACCCCTACAGAGTGAGGCACAGAACTTTGAGAGCAAAGAACAAGCTTCACCAAGGATCCCAAGAAGACAAGAGATGTTGGCAGTGTGGAATGTTTGCTGAGGGAAGCTGCAGGCAGTGATCCAAGTCAGCCCAAGAGAGTGGCTACATGGGCTCTAACAAACAAACTGCAGGGGTGGGGCTTCCTGAACCCCCAGGAGACCACATCCCACCAGTGTGCCCAGATGCCAGACGTGGAGCTGTAGAATTTCACATTTGTCATGCAAGACTTCAGTCTTCCTTTGGTTTTCCTATTCCCGCCTTTTGGGATGGAAATGAATCATCCCATACCTCAGATGTAGTATCTTGGAAGTTTGTAATTCATGTTTTGATTTCAAACAGGAGCTGAGTTTACCTTCAGGCTTGAAGGGGACTTTGGTCTTAGACTTTTGAGAAATGCTTAAAGAGGTAAAACTTTAAGAAGACTCTTGGGGATGAACTGAAGGCATTTTTCATTGCGAAGTAAACACAGATTTTTGGAGGCCAGGGTACAATGCTACAGTTTGGAGTGTTTCCCCAAAGGCCCAAATGTGAAAGGCTTGTCCCCCAGTTCTTGGGAATAGAAAGTGGTAGAGACTTTAAGAGGTGGGGCCTACTGGGAGGTCTTCAGATTACTGAGAGACATGCCCTTCAAGGGGCTAGTGGGACTCCAGGCCCTTCTTCTCCCACTCTTTTTTGCTTCTGTATCAGGAGGTGAGTGGTTTGCTTCACATGCATTTCCATCATGATTTGTTGCCACAGGCCCCAAATCAACAGGGCCAACCAATCCTGGACTGCAACCTGCACAACTGTGGCCAAATATAAAACTTTTCTCTTTATAAACTGATTATCTCAGGTATTTGTTCTCACAACAGAAAGCTGCCCAAGACATACAACAGCCCTCCCTAGAAGGAATTCATGGAACATGCGTACAAATACCTCAAAACTCAGCATCTGATATCCTTCCTCCCTAAGACCTAAATTCTGTAGTCCATCCTTTCTCCCTCTCCACTATTAGAACTGTTTTCTGTAATTATTCTGTAAATATTTTTCCCTTTCAACATTATTCTTCTTAGTCTCTGTGTTCCTTAGTCATATTTTTATCCCTAGTACTAAACATAGGCTCAATAAATGTTGATCGAATCAATTAATCATTGGCAAAATCCAGAAAGAACGTTCTGGAGAGTAAGTTCAAGAGTAACTTACTTTTAGAAGAAATAGATAATCTAAGAGTTGACTAGGAGCAGTCAGGGTATAAACATTTTGCAAACACTGTCTCATTTAATCCTCATTAAAGCATAGTTCTCATTTGGAGAGGGGCAAACTTCAGCCAGAAAGTTCTGAGGCTTTTCTAGGTTGATACTGCATAATATTTGTTAGCACCATCACTTACTATTTGTGAAAACTTGGACAAGTTAGTTAACCTCTCCTCACGGAGCCCCGGTTTCCTCTCCTGTACAACGGGACCAAGAGTCTCCTGAGAGAGCGACAGTCAGTCAGCATTAAATGAGGTAATGCATGCAAAGTCCCAAATTCTCTCTGTGCCACATAGTGATCGCTCAACCAAAATGTACCAATTATTGCCTGACTCTAATCAGAGCTTTAAAAAATTTGGACTTTTTTTAAATAAAAAGAAGCCACAGGCCATATCATACTATTAATGCCACATTATAATAATGCACTTGATAAAGTATTAGACAAATGAATAGCTTATTACTAAAATAATGCATCATCTACAGAGTTCAAACCAGCAGAAAAAAAAAACCTTTAACTTTTTAACCCAAAACTATCAGTGACAACCACGAGGGCCGGCGATGGGGCTCAGTGATACGGCACTTGCCTAGCATGCAAAAGGCCCTGGCTTTGATCCCCAGCACCAAAAAAAAAGAAAAAAAATCATCAGTTAGATTGACTGTTAAGCAAAATATAAATTGTTCATTGAGTTTTTACTTTCTCAGAAAATGATTTTGAATAATTTTAAATGTAAAAAGGAAAGAGAGAGCATTATATTTACTAGTAATCAAACATGTTTCTAATCAGTTGATACCTTAACAAAATCTGGGACATACTATAGCATAATCTGACCTGAAAATAAACAATAATATGCTGTATACATCCTATTACCTAGACGAGGAGCTGACATGTGGGGACAGCGCACACCCCTCCACACTAAGGACAACCTCGTAGGATGGGTGCCTAGTTCAGACTCAGCCAGGAGATGAGTGAGGCAAGGCCAGCTAAACCCCGACCTGTGTCCTTCCGACTGCTTCCAGTTCCTATAACCACCATCATACCAGGATGGCCAGAAACGAAAAGAATGGAGGTGCTTTTTACATCTATATCCAAATAGAAAATCAACTTTAGGGTCAATCTAAAAATAATGAGGACATGGATAGTGGGAGTCTTAAATGTCAGTAAAATTCTTAATTATAATATCAGGTGATAAAAGACCTTGGAACACATTGGAGTGTATGTTAGAAGATTCAACCCACACATGTTCCCTCCTGTGCCCTCAAACGACTGCTGCAGAATCACCTGGGCTGTAGATCCTTCACTCCGGCAACGACTGCGCTCCAGCGGCGGTTGACCCCTGCCAGCTTGTCTTTCAGAAAGCTTCCATCTGCCGGGGGGAGTCTCTGCACAATCCCATCCCCAGTGCGGTTGAGTGCGGCCAGGCTGGGCTGGTGGCTGCTGATGCCCTCTTCAAGTTCCTGTAGCAGAGCACAAGCCAAAGTCAATTCCATGAGGCAGTTCAACTGTTCTGATGCCATGAACACACTCCAGTATTGTGGCATCAGTTCAAGTGTTCGAGAAACGAATTCCTGGAAGGGTGTTTTATGTTCATGAGAAAAGGCTTTTTAAAACACCTTAATTACATTTCAAGGAACACACTCAATGAAATCTATCTTGAAATCGAGCCCACCCTCAGGAATGTCATCAGGCAAAATAATGTGAAATAGGACAGCTTAATATCATAAAACAAATAACAGCTGTGTACTTCGAAGCAGCAGCATCAATCATGTTTGATTAAAATGAACTGCTCATCTTCTTCCAAACAACTGCTCAAATGCATCTCTTGAAAAAAAAAAAAATTTAACCTGCCATATACTCTTATGCTCTGCCATATATAAATAAACTTCAATGTGCATTTTGCTGAAACATTGCTTCACTGGTCTGCAAAGTTTTAAGTAACAAATTAAAGGGATATTTTAAATATTTTATTTTAAATATTTATCGTAACTCCAAAACTATAAAAATGCATTAACATGTTAAGGAGAAAAATAAAGCATTCTATTTAATTCCTCATGAACCTCCTACAGAAAATACATTTTAAAAATTTAATAAAAGAGGAAATATTTTAACAACTGTAAAATTGAAATTTCCTTTGCTCTCATTATTTTTAAAGATCTATTGTTATCAGAAATGATGTTGCTACTGGGTTATGTTTTCCCAGAACTGAATTAGACTTACATGAGCAGCTGTCCTGCTATAGATCAAGAAAAATTTAATTTTATGATAATTATCTATGATACAAAATGTGTAAGGACCAAAAACTGAGCTAAGGTACGCATATATTTTTCTGTCGATGGTATAGATTTGGGTACAAAATTTTACAAATGTCATCCTGAATAGAAAATTGCAAGAAAGGAAATAGTTTTTGCACAATCTTTTAAATGATACTGTTTTTCACATTAGCCACCAATAAGCAGTTTTATTTAAACTTCTTTAAAATCCTGATAGAAAACTACATATGATCAATTTTTTGGAAACCAGAAATGAGAACTGGAACACAAATTACAGATTATCTATATACTCCTGAAAAATCAATATACTTGGTTCCTACTTCTGAAATCTGTCTTCACAGCCACATGCTGAACACACAGGCCGCCTTGTGGCAGATGCCCCTCCTGGGGCAGAAGCGCTCACCTGCTGATGCACCCTGGCTTTGTCCAAGTCCAGGCTGCCATCTGGAGCACAGGTGTCCCCCAGTAATTCCTCAGCTTCCGTTATCCACTGCGTGAGGTCGTTCAGGTCACAGTGGAACTGCCTCCATTCTTCCACAGTCCTATCGAAATGACTAGTGGACAAGAAACAAAATAGAATAGGTTTCTGCTCTCTCCAGCACTGCCTGGAACCAATTACTCTTAAAAAAGAAATTCAAATATCATTTAAAATGAAAGCCCATAATTGAGTGAATTCACGGCTATTACACTAAGAGACCAATATTTTTTTAGTGGGTTGAGGTGAATAATTCCTTTTAGAGAAACAAGCATCACAACAAAAGCAAAGCAAAAAGCAAATACCAACCCTCCCACTACCCTCTCATACTCTCTTTCTCTCTCTCACACACATACACACACACACAGAGAGAAACCTACTAGGTAACTTTTTATATGCAAAGATTTAGCCTTCTCTGGCTTGCAAAACCAAAACTGACTAGCTGTAAACATGTTAAACCACCCAACATTACATACTTTACATGCAAATACCTTAAATTATAAAACATGATCAATTATTCTCTTAGAAACAAAATGTTGTTTTATTACCAGAACAATTAGTTCCAAGCTAGAACACAGTCCAGGAAGTCAAGACACTTTACAATTTTCAAAATTTCCAGGTATTCCATTATCTCTGTGTTATGAACTGAATTCACAAGTTAAAGTCCTAATCCTAAAGGTGGCACTTGAAGTTAAGGCTTTTAAGGAGGTGTTTAAGCAGAAATGGCAGGCCAGGTGGCTCATGCCTGTAATCCTAGAGATTTAGGAGGCTGAGGCAGGAGGATTGAAAATTCAAGGCCAGTCTGAGCAACTTAGCAAGACCTTATCTCAAAATACAAAATAAAATGGGTTGGGGATGTAGCTCAGCGGCAAAGTGCCCCAGGTGCAATCCCTAATACCATAACACATGCACTCGAGATGAAAGTAAGGGTGGGGCATAATCTAGACAGACTGGTATCCTTAAAAGAGAAAGAGAAGCCACAGAACTCTCTCATGAAAGCACAAAGAAAAAAGGCCTCCCCAGAAATTAAGTCACCTTCCCCTTCCACTCCAGCCTCCAAACTGTGAGCAAATGAATGGCTACTGTTTAAGCCACTCAATCCACACACCTTGGAATGGCAACCCAATCAGTCCAGTAAGACTTTCGTTAACTCCTAATTCTGAGTGGCCCATTTGCCTGAGGACAGCACAACATGGTGCCACACAGTCCAGATCAGGCAATGAGACTGAAGACTCTTGTGAGATCTGCTTAAACCTCATTTTCCTAGAGAAGAGATAAAGCAAAACTCCAGAGCTTACTGTATTTGAAATACACAAAAATAAGTAGAAAATGGAAAAGCTTTGTGGGATTGGCATCCTAAAGAATGTTTTCTTCTGTTTCTTTTGTTTGAAGTGGTAGAGCTGGTAGAGGTTTAAAAGAGATCCTCTGAGATTTTAATAACATTAATAAAATTGATATTTTATTTTATCTGTTGTATTTGTTCTTTTTAAATATACATGACAGTAGAGCGTATTTTGACATATTATACATACATGGAGGATAACTTATTCCAGTTAGGACCCCATTCTTGTGGTTGTGCATGATGCGGCGTTGTCCTGGTGGTGTATTCATATATGACCATAGGAAAGTGATGCCAGAGTCTCAATTTTCCCAAGTGGCCACTTCCCTAATCAAGCCATCATGATATGACAACCACCAACTGGTCCTCCAGCTTTCAGTCTTATCCTCCACCAAGTCACTATACTCAAACTGTCACCTCCTTGCTAAAATACTGTAGGGGTACCATATTGTTTTTAGAATAAAATAAAACTGACGAACAAGGTCCTTCTGATGGAGTCCCTGTAGTCCTTTCTGGTTACATCTCACTGCTAGGAGTTCTGCGTTTACCGGTTTATTTTCACCTCCTCAAAAGCATCACAGCCTCTCTTGTGCATGACCTTGGGTAATACTGTGTCTCCTCTAGTCCTTCTCCTGGCTGGTGTCACAGGTCCCTCCGTGTCCCTAACATGGCCCCCCTGGTGTTGCCCCTTCCAGAGCACTGTATGCTAACTTCCTGTTGCTTTTCCTATCATATTCTGTTGGACCCTGAGACAGAGACCATGTCTATGTGGAGCGTCAGCCTTATAATCCTTATAACTGCTTATGTGTGGCTGCACGAACCTTGCATTAAAACTCAAGGAACGGTCATCCAAAGGACAATGCAGGAAGACATGGATGGAGAGGGAGGCGTATGGGCCATGTCTTTCTCTCATGAAACAGAAGTCCAAAAACTTTTTTTGTATGATGCAGAAAGAATAATTGATGGAACTAAGAAGGAAAACTATTCCTGGTATGAGATGGAATTCCAAGTAAAAAATCAAAAGCAGCAAAGAAAATTTTAACCAAGCTGTGTAAAGTGAATCAAAATGGTGGAATGAGACAGACATCATTACCCTATGTACGTGTATGATTACACAAATGGTATGAATCTATATCATGCACAACTATGGAAATGAAAAGATATACCCCATTTGTGTACAATGAATCAAAATGCAGTCTGTAAAAATAAAAAAATAGAAGTAATTTTTAACAATATATAACAAATATCAGAAATTAGGATAAAATGTACTCTTAAAAAGCTTCTAAGCTTAAGATGGAAAGACTACACTCTGTTTACACAGCAGTGAAAGCCACCAAAGAACACAAAGAGGCTATGTATGTGAGAAGATATTCTTTTTTTTTTTTTTTTTTTTTGGCACATGGGTACCAGAGATTGAACTCAGGAGCACTCAACCACTGAGCCACATCCCCAGCCCTATTTTGTATTTTATTTAGAGACAGGGTCTCACTGAGTTGCTTAGTGCCTTGCTTTTGCTGAGGCTGGCTTTGAACTCTTGATCCTCCTATCTCAGCCTCCTGAGCAGCTGGGATTATAGGCGTGTGCCACCACACCTGGACAAGAAGACATTCTTGACAAAGAAGACACACAAGGATCCAGTGATCTGAGATAAGAAGGAAGACACACCTGGCCTACGGGAAGGAAATACATCAGGTAAAAGGGAGCTACGTTATTTGCCTTAGATGGTTCTAAAGTTACTTGTTTGGGAAATCACAACAACCAAAGCCACCAATCACTACAGAGTAGGCACAAGGGGGTTTTTAGAAAAGGACAATCGACTTTATTTTCATGGTATGTATCTTATTTTTACTACAGGCCAAGAACCAGCTTGAAAAGTATTAGAGAAAAAAACAGCTCAGAGACCTAGGATAGACAAATGGCCTTGGTGGGGGTTAAGGACTAAGAGCTGAAACTCTGCACAGGGCATGTGAATTGCTGTGGAGTTTAATTAAAGGAACACACAAGAAGCTCCCACTCATTGCTTGTAAAAATGAATATATAGGAATACAGAAAACAAACACCTCAGGATAGCTTCCCAAAGCAAGAAAAGAAAAACAAAATGAACATTAGGAATAAGAAGAATTGCCAGGCACAGTAGTGCATGCCTCTAATCCCAGCACCTCTGGAGGCTGAGGCAGGATCACAAGTTCAAAGCCAGCCTCAGCAACTTAGTGAGACCCTGTCTCTAAACAAAATATTAAGAAAAGGGAAAAGGGGCTGGGGTTGTTGCTCAGTGGTTAAGCGCACCTGGGTTTAATCCTCAGTACCAAAAATTTAAAAAATTAAAAAAGAAGAAGAAAGAATATAATAAATAAAGGCACCCAAATACTAGAATCATAAAATAAAAATCAACCCTCCAAGCAAAAGAAAACCAAGTAAACAAAGAAAATAGAGCAATAAAGGAAAATATACGATAGAGGAGACTTTTCTAACAAAAGAGAAGATAGTTCTGCACTTATAATTTTGAAAACCCCCTGGGATAAATTATTTTCCAAAGAAAACATTTTTAAAATCAAGAAAATAGTATGTGTGTCTGCAATCAACATTATTAATCAGCACAGATCTTGAAGTTCCACCACACTAGCCAGATGCATATATGTAAATAATTTTAAAAGAAAAGTCATCATTATATACAAGTAATATATCAATAAAATGAAAAGGCCAACAAAGTCAACCTTATATCCATAGACACACACTCATGCACAGATACACAACACTCCTACACAGAAGATACAAAAAAAAGGTAATATACACCAACAATTCAAAAAGAAACAAGAAAAATATATAACTCTTTCATAATAGTCCTGGCAAGAAAGTTTTAATAAAATTTTAAACTTTACTGAAACAAAGAAAAGGAAAAATGACAAGTATAATTTCAAATTGAACTCTGTCCCATGAATTCATTAAAATGATTACAAGATTTTACTTGAAAAATACAGAAAAAGAATATGGATTTTTAGAACATCTGGTAGGAAAGGACTGTTAATTTCAGAATAATTGGGGAAAATTTACTGTACCAGATGAAGAAATATATGTTTTAAAAATGAAAATATGGTCATTTTCCCTGGTATAATTAATTCAAAATTAGCAAAATTAAATATAAAATAGAATTAAATTTTAAATTATGATTTAAAGGAAGTACCACCAATAGTAAGGAAGGGATAAATTCATTCAATAAAAAGTATTGGAAATATTGGTTGTGCATTTAAAAAATCAAGCAAATTAAAATTTGGAGGTTTTTGTGCTTGTTGTTTTACTTTTTATATTTTTATGTGCCAGGATGGGAGGCAGTACTGTGGATTAAAGCAGCGGATGCTTTACCACTGAGCTATATACCCAGTCCTGCTCATATTTTTTTTTTTCAGTGCTGGTGAAGCCAGAATTAAGGACAGGTAGTTAGTGTAGAAATAGGGGATCGGGTCAATTCAAGGAAATGAAGCCATGAAGCCATCTGCCTCTGGAAGTTAGAGACTGCCCCTGGAAGAATGGAATGTCAAGGATCTCCGGAGCCCATTGATTACCAAATTTACCTGCCTTTATCAAGGACTGCAAGCAAGGAGCTGCTAATTAATGCCCCCTGGGCCCTTATCTGCCTGAATCATCTTGGCCCTCCCCATGCCCATGGCTTCTCACTTAATGCAAAACCAGGCCTAGTTATGTAGGCAGGAAAGAGAGATAAGGGGGAGAGAACTGGAGAACAAAAGAGAATTTAACCTATAAAAGAGAATTTAACCTATAAAAGATGGAGGGTGCGCTCACTTCTTGGGACTTTAGAACATCAGCCATGGCCCCCTTCTTCCTGCCGGGAGAAGTCTGTATTATTACCTTTAAATAAAACCTGCTTAATCTGCTTGCCTTGGCGTGCTTCTCTAGTGTTCAATCTTCAACATTAGAAGGAGCAGAACTCGTCACCGGTAAACAGCAGTATCACTGGGGATTAAACCCAGTGTGAGGCAAGCACTCTGCCAACTGAGCTATATCCCCAGCGCCCTCTCATTTTTTATTTTGAGACAGGGTCTCACTAAGTTACCCAAGCTAATCTCAAACTTCTGGGTCCTCCTGCCTCAGCCTCAAGTCACTGGAATTACAGGCATACAACACTGTGATAGCTAAAAATTCTTTCTAAAAATACACATGAATATTTACTTCACAGTGAAAAGTTAACTTACATGCATGTTTCATTTTAATTAATGAAATCACAAAGAATAGGATTATAAGATATAATTACATAAAATTAAACTTTTACATCTCAAAAACCACCATTAACAAAATTAAAGGATACATGAAAAGCTATGACCACTTATGCAACAACAAAAAAAACCATAAACTGTTTATATCTTTAATGAAAAAAAAGTTTTTGCAAAAATAAAAAATGGTAAAACCATGGTTAAAAAAAAAGAAAAGCATATCTGGGGTCCAAAAAACATACATAAGAATATTGAAATCTCACTGATAAAAAAGTGAAAATAAAACTGAAATGGAACCTATTACTATAAAATTGGCAAAGATCTTTTCTAAAAAATTCTATCAATGTTAGCCAGGGCTCGAGAGGAAGGACACATTTACAAGACGGTTAGTAGAAATACCGTAAGCCAGAGTCTTAAAATATTACCAAACTCATCTTCATCTAATAATCAAGTCCATTTTATAAATATGGTTAAGAATATCATCCAACCAAGAGCGAATACACTTTCTTCTCAGCAGCACATGGATCCTTCTCTAAAATAGACCATATATTATGCCACAAAGCTAATGTCAGCAAATACAAGAAGATAGAGACACTACCTTGTATTCTATCAGATCATAAGGGATTGAAGTTAGAAATAAATGAAAGAGTAAAAAACAGAAACTACTCCAACACCTGGAGATTAAACAATATGCTATTATATGATGAATGGATAACAGAAGATATTAGGAAGGAAATTAAAAAATTCTTAGAGGTAAACAAGAACAAAGAAACATCATATCAAAATCTCTGGGACACTATGAAAGCAGTACTTAGAGGAAGATTTATTTCATGGAGCGCATTTAATAAAAGAAGTAAAACTCAACAAATAAACGACTTAACACTACAGCTCAAAGCCCTAGAAAAAGAAGAACAGACCAACACCAAAAGTAGTAGAAGACAGGAAATAGTTAAACTCAGAGCTGAAATCAATGAAATTGAAACAAAAGAAACAATACAAAAAATTGAAAAAATAAATAGTTGGTTCTTCGAAAAAATAAACAAAATTGATAAACCTTTAGCCACACTAACAAAGAGAAGACGAGAGAAAATACAAATCACTAAAATTCAGCATGAACAAGGAAATATCACAACAGACACGACTGAAATACAAAACATAATTAGAAGCTATTTTGAAAATCTATACTCCAACAAAATAGAAAATTTCGAAGACATCAACAGGTTTCTAGAGACATATGAATTGCCTAAACTAAACGAGGAGGACATACACAATTTAAATAGACCAATTTCAAGTAATGAAATAGAAGAAGTCATCAAAAGCCTACCAACAAAGAAAAGTCCAGGACCAGATGGGTTCTCAGCCGAGTTCTACAAAACCTTTAAAGAAGAGCTCATTCCAATACTTCTCAAAGTATTCCATAAAATAGAAGAGGAGGGAACCCTCCCAAACTCATTCTATGAAGCCAATATTACCCTGATACCTAAACCAGACAGAGACACATCGAGGAAAGAAAATTTCAGACCAATATCCTTAATGAACATCGACGCAAAAATTCTCAACAAAATTTTAGCAAATCGCATACAAATATATATTAAAAAGATAGTGCACCATGATCAAGTGGGTTTCATCCCAGGGATGCAAGGTTGGTTCAACATCAGGAAATCAATAAATGTCATTCACCATATCAACAGATTTAAGTTAAGAATCACATGATTATTTCGATAGATGCAAAAAAAGCATTTGATAAAATACAGCACCCCTTCATGCTCAAAACACTAGGAAAAATAGGGATAGCGGGAACATTCCTTAACATTGTAAAGGCCATCTACGCTAAGCCCATGGCTAATATCATTCTAAATGGTGAAAAACTGAAAGCATTCCCTCTAAAAACTGGAACAAGGCAGGGATGCCCTCTTTCACCACTTCTATTCAATATCGTCCTTGAAACTCTAGCCAGAGCAATTGGACAGACCAAAGAAATTAAAGGGATACGAATAGGAAAAGAAGAACTCAAACTATCCCTGTTCGCTGATGACATGATTATATATTTAGAGGAACCTGGAAATTCCAACAGAAAACTTTTAGATCTCATTAGTGAATTCAGTAAAGTAGCAGGATATAAGATCAATGCACATAAATCTAAGGCATTTTTATACATAAGCGATGAATCTTCAGAAAGAGAAATTAGGAAAACTACCCCATTCACAATTGCTTTGAAAAAAATAAAATGCTTGGGAATCAATCTCACAAAAGAGGTGAAAGACCTCTACAGTGAGAATTACAGAACACTAAAGAAAGAAATTCAAGAAAACCTTAGAAGATGGAAAGATCTCCCATGTTCTTGGATAGGAAGAATTAATATTGTCAAAATGGCCATACTACCTAAAGTTCTATACAGATTCAATGCAATTCCAATTAAAATCCCAATGATGTATCTTACAGAAATAGAGCAAGCAATTATGAAATTCATCTGGAAGAATAAAAAACCCAGAATAGCTAAAGCAATCCTTGGCAGAAAGAGTGAAGCAGGGGGTATCGCAATACCAGATCTTCAACTCTACTACAAAGCAATAGTAACAAAAACGGCATGGTATTGGTACCAAAATAGAAAGGTGGATCAATGGTACAGAATAGAGGACACGGACACAAACCCAAATAAATACAATTTTCTCATACTAGACAAAGGGGCCAAAAATATGCAATGGAGAAAAGATAGCCTCTTCAACAAATGGTGCTGGGAGAATTGGAAATCCATATGCAACAGAATGAAACTAAACCCATATCTCTCACCATGCACAAAACTAAACTCAAAATGGATTAAGGATCTCGGAATCAGACCAGAGACCTTGCATCTTATAGAAGAAAAAGTAGGTCCAGAGCTTCAACATGTCGGCTTAGGACCAGACTTCCTCAACAGGACTCCCATAGCACAAGAAATAAAAGCAAGAATTAATAACTGGGATAGATTCAAACTAAAAAGCTTTCTCTCAGCATAGGAAACTATCAGCAATGCGAAGAAAGAGCCTACAGAGTAGGAGAAAATCTTTGCCAATCATACTTCAGATAGAGCACTAATCTCCAGAATCTATAAAGAACTCAGGGGGCGATCCAAGATGGCGGCCTAGAGGGAGAATGCACCTCCGGTCGCTCCACAACCCAGGAGTTAAGAAGGGGAGGCATTGAGAGACTCGGACTGAAGTGGAGCCACGGGTGAGTCTGCCCACTGGGTAAAGCTCGGCCCGGGTGGCAGGCCCAGATAGAGGTGGCTTATCGGAGCCGGGCAGGGCAGCTAGAGTCATCCACAGGCAGTCCTGCGCACTCCGGCGGTGGGCCCCGCCCACACAGCCAGCTTCTCCAGGTTCTCGGAACGGAACTGGCCCGCTAGTGAGAGCCTGTCTGAACAGAGCAGGCTCCGAGTCCCGGAGGTGGCTTAGCAGAGCCGGGCAGGGCAGCTTGAGTCTTCCCAAGGTAGTCTCCCACACTCCGGCAGTGGGCTCTATCCACACGGCCAGCTGCACGGTGCAGGCCCACAGTGAGAGCATTTCAGCACAGAGCCAGTTCCAAAACGTGGAACCAGTAGGGGGCTAGGGGCAGTATTCTTCGAATGAGCTGCTTTATCAGATTCCTCCAAGACATCAGGCTACTGAAGGCTGGGAGGTGATACACTGGAAATCTACTGGGACACTATAAGCCAATAGTGGAAAACTGCAATATCTCAGGGTCCCACTGACAACTGACCATTATGAGAAAACAAGGGAAGAAAATGTCCCAAACAAACCTAGATACTACATCAATAAAACCCAATGACAGCACAGCAGAAGAAATGTCAGAAAGGGAGTTCAGAATGTACGTAATTAAAACGATCAGGGAAGCTAATGAGGAGATGAAAGAGCAAATGCAGGCATTGAAGGAGGAGATGAAAGAGCAAATGCAGGCATTAAATGATCGCACCAATCAACAGTTAAAAGACCAAATACGGGAAGCAAGAGATCATTTCAATAAAGAGTTAGAGATACTGAAAAAAAAACCAAACTGAAATCCTTGAAATGAAGGAAACAATAAACCAAGTTAAAAACTCCATAGAAAGCATAACCAATAGGATAGAACACCTGGAAGACAGAACCTCAGACATTGAAGACAAAATATTTAACCTTGAAAACAAAGTGGAACAAACAGAGAAGATGGTAAGAAATCATGAACAGAATCTCCAAGAACTATGGGATATCATGAAAAGGCCAAATTTGAGAATTATTGGGATTGAGGAAGGCTTAGAGAAACAAACCAAAGGAATGAACAATCTATTCAATGAAATAATAACAGAAAATTTCCCAAATCTGAAGAACGAAATGGAAAACCAAGTACAAGAGGCTTATAGAACTCCAAACATACAAAATTACAACAGACCCACACCAAGGCACATTATTATGAAAATACCTAACATACAAAATAAAGACAGAATTTTAAAGGCCGCGAGAGAAAAGAATCAAATTACATTCAGAGGGAAACCAATAAGAATATCAGCAGATTTTTCAATCCAGACCCTAAAAGCTAGAAGGGCCTGGAACAACATATACCAAGCCCTGAAAGAAAATGGATGCCAACCAAGAATCTTATACCCAGCAAAACTTACCTTCAAATTTGACGATGAAATAAGATCCTTCCATGATAAACAAAAGCTAAAGGAATTTACAAAAAGAAAGCCAGCATTACAGAACATTCTCAGCAAAATATTCCATGAGGAAGAGATGAAAAACAACGATGCAAATCAGCAACAGGAGGCGCTAGCCTAAAGGAATAGCCAAATAAAGGAGAAACCAAATCATGTCAAAAACAAATATGAGTCAATTGACTGGGAATACAAATCATATCACAATAATAACCCTGAATGTTAATGGCCTGAATTCATCAATCAAAAGACACAGACTGGCAGATTGGATTAAAAAGAAAAATCCAACAATATGCTGCCTGCAAGAGACTCATCTCATAGAAAGAGACACCCATAGACTAAAGGTGAAAGGATGGGGAAAAACATACCATGCACACGGACACAGCAAAAAAGCTGGAGTATCCATCCTCATCTCAGATAATGTGGACTTCAAACCAAAACTAGTCAGAAGGGATAAAGAAGGACATTACATGCTGCTTAAGGGAAGCATAAATCAGCAAGACATAACAATCATAAATATCTATGCCCCGAACATTGGCTCATCCACGTACGTCAAACAAATCCTTCTCAATTCCAGAAACCAAATAGACCACAACACAATAATACTAGGCGATTTTAACACACCTCTCTCACCACTGGATAGATCGTCCAAACAAAAATTGAATAAAGAAACTATAGATCTCAACAACACAATCAGCAATTTAGACTTAACGGACATATATAGAATATACCATCCAACACAGAATGAATACACTTTCTTCTCAGCAGCACATGGATCCTTCTCTAAAATAGACCATATTTTATGCCACAAAGCTACTGTTAGTAAATACAAGAAGATAGAGATACTACCTTGTACTCTATCAGATCATAATGGATTGAAATTAGAAATAAATGACAGAATAAAAAACAGAAACTTCTCCAATACCTGGAGACTAAATAATACACTATTATATGATGAATGGATAACAGAAGACATCAGGAGGGAAATAAAAAATTCTTAGAAGTAAACGAGAACAAAGACACATCATATCAAAATCTCTGGGACACTATGAAAGCAGTACTTAGAGGAAGATTTATTTCATGGGGTGCATTCAAAAAAAGAAGTAGAAATCAACAAATAAACGAGTTAACACTACAGCTCAAAGCACTAGAAAAAGAAGAGCAGACCAATACCAAAAGTAGTAGAAGACAGGAAATAGTTAAAATCAGAGCCGAAATCAACGAAATCGAAACAAAAGAAACAATCGGAAAAATTAATAAAATAAATAGTTGGTTCTTTGAAAAAATAAATAAAATTGATAAACCCTTAGCCACACTAACAAAGAGAAAGAGGGAGAAAACTCAAATTACTAAAATTCGGAATGAACAAGGAAACATCACAACAGACACGAGTGAAATACAAAACATAATTAGAAGCTATTTCGAAAATCTATACTCCAACAAAACAGAAAACCTTGAAGACATCAACAAATTTCTAGAGACATATGAACTACCTAAACTGAACGAGGAGGACATACACAACTTAAATAAACCAATTTCAAGCAATGAAATAGAAGAGGTCATCAAAAGCCTACCAACAAAGAAAAGTCCAGGACCAGATGGGTTCTCAGCCGAGTTCTACAAAACCTTTAAAGAAGAGCTCATTCCAATACTCCTCAAACTATTCCATGAAATAGAAGAGGAGGGAACCCTACCAAACTCGTTCTATGAAGCCAATATCACCCTGATACCTAAACCAGACAGAGACACATCAAGGAAAGAAAATTTCAGACCAATATCCTTAATGAACATCGATGCAAAAATTCTCAACAAAATTTTAGCAAATCGCATACAAATATATATTAAAAAGATAGTGCACCACGATCAAGTGGGTTTTATCCCAGGGATGCAAGGTTGGTTCAACATTCGGAAATCAATAAATGTCATTCACCATATCAACAGACTTAAAGTTAAGAATCACATGATTATTTCAATAGATGCAGAAAAAGCATTTGATAAAATACAGCATCCCTTCATGCTCAAAACACTAGAAAAAATTGGGGTAATGGGAACATTCCTAAACATTATAAAGGCCATCTACGCTAAGCCCATGGCTAATATCATTCTAAATGGTGAAAAACTGAAAGCGTTCCCCCTAAAAACTGGAACAAGGCAGGGATGCCCTCTTTCACCGCTTCTATTCAACATCGTCCTTGAGACTCTAGCCAGAGCAATCAGACAAACCAAAGAAATTAAAGGGATACGAATAGGAAAAGAAGAACTCAAACTATCCCTGTTCGCTGATGACATGATTATATATTTAGAGGAACCTGGAAATTCCACCAGAAAACTTTTAGAACTCATAAGTGAATTCAGTAAAGTAGCAGGTTACAAGATCAATGCTCATAAATCCAATGCATTTTTATACATAAGTGATGAATCTTCAGAAAGAGAAATTAGGAAAACTACCCCATTCACAATAGCATCGAAGAAAATAAAATACTTGGGAATCAATCTCACAAAAGAGGTGAAAGACCTCTACAATGAGAACTACAGAACACTAAAGAAAGAAATTCAAGAAAACCTTAGAAGATGGAAAGATCTCCCATGTTCCTGGATAGGCAGAATTAATATCGTCAAAATGGCTATACTACCTAAAGTTCTATACAGATTCAATGCAATTCCAATAAAAATCCCAATGATGTACCTCGCAGAAATAGAGCAAGCAATTATGAAATTCATCTGGAAGAATAAAAAACCTAGAATAGCTAAAGCAATCCTCAGTAGCAAGAGCGAAGCAGGGGGTATTGCAATACCAGATCTTCAACTCTACTACAAAGCAATAGTAACAAAAACGGCATGGTATTGGTACCAAAATAGACAGGTAGATCAATGGTACAGAATAGAGGACATGGACACAAACCCAAATAAATACAATTTTCTCATACTAGACAAAGGTTCCAACAATATGCAATGGAGAAAAGATAGCCTCTTCAACAAATGGTGCTGGGAAAACTGGAAAACTATATGCAATAGAATGAAACTAAACCCCTATCTCTCACCCTACACAAAACTCAACTCAAAATGGATCAAGGACCTCGGAATCAGACCAGAGACCCTGCATCTTATAGAAGAAAAAGTAGGTCCAAATCTTCAACTTGTTGGCTCAGGATCAGATTTCCTTAACAGGACTCCCATAGCACAAGAAATAAAAGCAAGAATAAACAACTGGGATAGATTCAAACTAAAAAGCTTTCTGTCAGCAAAGGAAACTATCAGAAATGTGAAGAGAGAGCCTACAGAGTGGGAGAATATCTTTGCCAACCATACCTCAGATAGAGCGCTAATTTCCAGAATCTATAAAGAACTCAAAAAACTCTACACGAAGAATACAAATAATCCAATCAACAAATGGGCTAAGGAAATGAACAGACACTTCACAGAAGAAGATGTACAAGTAATCACCAGATATATGAAAAAATGTTCAACATCCCTAGTAATAAGGGAAATGCAAATCAAAACTACCCTAAGATTTCATCTCACCCCAATTAGAATGGCGATTATCAAGAATACAAGCAACAATAGGTGTTGGCGAGGATGTGGTGAAAAAGGAACACTCATACATTGCTGGTGGGGTTGCAAATTAGTGCAACCACTCTGGAAAGCAGTGTGGAGATTCCTCAGAAAGCTTGGAATGGAAACACCATTTGACCCAGCTATCCCACTCCTTGGCCTATACCCAAAGGACTTAAAGTCAGCATACTACAGAGATACAGCCACATCAATGTTCATTGCTGCTCAATTCACCATAGCCAGATTGTGGAACCAACCTAGATGTTCTTCGGTTGATGAATGGATAAAGAAACTGTGGCATATTTATACAATGGAATATTACTCCGCAATGAAGAATGATAAAATTATGGCATTTGTAGGCAAATGGTCGAAATTGGAGAATATCATGCTAAGTGAGATAAGCCAATCTCAAAAAACTAAAGGACGAATGATCTCGCTGATAAGCGGATGAGGACATATAATGGGGGGTGGGACGGGCTAGCATTAGGTTTAGGGTTAGGTTTAGAGTTAGGCTAAGGAGAGCAGTAAGAATGAAGGAAAGAAGGACTGTGTAGAGGGAAAAGAGGGGTGGGAGGGGTGGGGGGGAGGGGAAAAATATAATAAACATCATTACCCTATGTAAACGTAAAAAAATAAATAAATAAATAAAAAAAAAAAAAAAAAAAAAGAACTCAAAAAACTCTACACCAAGAATGCAAATAATCCAATCGACAAATGGGCTAAGGAAATGAATAGATACTTCACAGAAGAAGATCTACAAGCAATCAACAAACATATGGAAAAATGTTCAACATCTCTAGTAATAAGAGAAATGCAAATCAAAACCACCGTAAGATTCCATCTCACCCCAATTAGAATGGCGATTATCAAGAATACAAGCAACAACAGGTGTTGGCGAGGATGTGGGGAGAAAGGTACACTCATACATTGCTGGTGGGGCTGCAAATTAGTGCAGCCACTCTGGAAAGCAGTATGGAGACTCCTTAGAAAACTTGGAATGGAACCACCATTTGACCCAGCTATCCCACTCCTTGGCCTATACCCAAAGGACTTAATAATCAGCGTATTACAGAGATACAGCCACATCAATGTTCATAGCTGCTCAATTCACAATAGCCAGATTGTGGAACCAACCTAGATGTCCTTCAATTGATGAATGGATAATGAAAATGTGATATATATATATACAATGGAATATTACTCTGCCATAAAGAATGATAAAATTATGGCATTTGCAGGCAAATGGATGAAACTGGAGAATATCATGCTAAGTGAGATAAGCCAATCTCAAAAAATCAAAGGAAGAATGATATCGCTAATAAGTGTATGATGACACATAATGGGGGGTGGGAGGGATTAGTGTTAGGGTTAGAGTTAGGTTTAGGGAGGGGGGGCAAGAATGGAGGAAGGAAGGACTGTATAGAGGGAAAAGAGGGGTGGGAGGAGTGGGGGGGAAGGGAAAAAAATAACAGAATGAATCAAACAACATTACCCTATGTAAATTTATAATGACACAAATGGTATGCCTTTACACCATGTACAAACAGAGAAACAACATGTATCCCATTTGTTTACAATAATAAAAAAAAGAATATATTTAAATGGATATTTTCAAAATGTACAAAGATATGATCTTAAAAATCCATTCAAAGAATAAGGTAAAGACCATAAAAGCTATCCCTTTCAAGATTTGGATAGTGACATGACATATACAGGCTAAAAATTGAAAAAAAGATTAAAGTTTTCCAAGGTATTACAATGTGCTGTCCTGTATTAATTAATTTCACTTTTACTTTTGTGTAGTATTTTCTTTTCTTTTTTTTTTTTATTTTGGTACCATTGATTGAACCCAGGGGAGCCACATCACCAGCCCTTTTTATTTTGAGAAAAGATCTTGCTAAGTTGTTTAGGGCCTCACTAAGTTGCTGAGGTTGACTTTGAATTTGCAATCCTCCTGTCTCAGCCTCCTGAGCCACCGGGCATGCTCCACTGCACCCAGCACATTGGGTTATTTCATACTTTATTTTCACTTCCAGCACATTGATAGCTATTGACTAAAATTCTTACCAGATTTATTTCTATCTACTATAGGCCTGGTCAAAATCTAGCAAGAAGAAGGCTCAGAAAACAATCTCTTTAATAGAAGGTTATAAAAGAACTTGGGATTATATATGGACTCACTTTCTCTGCTCTTATCCACATTCATCAAGTGTGAACAGAAAGAGTATACATTTCAGTGAATTGAAAACCCTTTTTAATTTTTCTAAGAATATACACTATTTAAATAATAAAAATTAAATGTGTTTCCATATTAGTTAAAACATGCCATCCATATGTCATCAGACTCCTCTTAAAGGAGCTGTATTCACCACAGTTTATTGCTCAGTACAAATTTCAAAAATTGGAAACAACTCTTGGTACAAGTTAACTGTTTCATGGCCCATGAACTTGTAGTCATATTTTTAGATATTAAATATGAACTTAATTTGTACATACCCTTTACGATCAGTGTACATTCTATTAACTCTGTCCCACTTTGCATTCAATTGAGTCAGCATATCCCTGATCTGAATGGCTTCAGGTCCAGAGGCTTCAAGGATAACATCTGGCTGCTGTTCATGAACAACTGCGATCTGTTCCCCAAGTTTGTCCAGTTGGTCTTTGATATTCTAAAAACATAGTGTCGTGCATTAACAAAATCCAGCAAAATGATAAAGGATCACAGATAACCAAAAATGTATATTGTATAACACTCATTTAAAATAATAATGAGGCCAAACATTGTTGCTGGAGAAAACTGGAAACTTTTTTGGTGAACACCTGCATTGGTCAAAGTGAGAGGAATGCAATACCAATTGGGGGGAAGGGGGGATCCCCACTGAAGTTCAAAGTGGCTTTTGGACCAGACGTAAAAAGCTTCAGTAACATTCTACGAAGGTAACAAAGGGTTCAGAGATGGAATTATCTATATTTTCAAAGATTTAAACATGATAGTTTAAGTGACAGAAATGAACTATCCAACCTATCAAATCTTTCAGTGATTTTATTGTGACTTAATATATAAATGCAATCAGTTTAGACAACAAAGCCTAGACAGAATTTAATGGTTTCACTTAGAATCAAGATGTCATCCCATACCTTCCCAACCAGTCAACCTTAAATCATTCTAGATGACCAGATAAAAGCTGACATTTCACTCAAATGAGAATCAAGTTCAGGACTATGTTCTGTGCTTATGTTTAAAGCCTCTGCTGTTGCAAATAATAACTGCATACACAAAAATTCACACCCAATTTTGAAAAACTAAGATTTTTACTATATTTCACTGGTGAGTATTATTCACATCTATTACTAATGTGTTGGTACTAATTTTAAAACATGTGGGTCATCTAAGTGAGCATGATAATTCTTTACTTTATTTCTACGTGAAGTGTGGACATTCCTTTGCAGTGTCCGCACATTTACCTTCAGTGAGTCTTCCTGAAAGGAGAAGTCTTCATAGACAGTGTTTTTTAGCTCAGGAATATTAAGTGATAATTCCACATCATCCATGGTAAGTAAAATTTTGTTAATTTCAACCAGATAATCCGAGGGGAGAGGTGACGATCTCATCCCAGAAGCAAGCAGACTTGGTTTCTTCTGTTGAATAGGTACAGCCTAGAAAACATTTTTGAAAAAATAATGCAAATATTTACGAGTCTCACACTGAGTAACAGCAAACTGAGAAAAATACAAGACTATTGTGTAGATACATTCAATACCATGAAACAAAATAAAGAATCTTAATTAATTCTAATTTTTATTTAATTTTAAAACTGCATTGCTACAGAAACCCTTAAAACTCTCTAATCTTATTTTTTAGTTAATATTTGAAAAGTTTGTCTTTAAGACCTAAGTCATCTAAACTCACTTTGCAAACAGGAAACATAACAATTCTTTTCCTAAATTGTTGAGGAAATGAGAAAATGCTGCCAATAATGAAACTGTATGAAATAACCCAGTTTAAGATTATTATTATTTTACCTTTTTTTCTTTATTTCTTCTGCAGTACTGGGGACTGAACCCTGGTCGTCACACATGCTAGGCAAGCACTCTAGAGTTAAGTCCCCAGTGGAAGGAAGGAAGGAAGGAAGGAAGGCAGGAAGAAAGGAAGGAAAGGAGGGAGGGAGAGAGGAAGGGAGGGAGGGAGGGAAAAAGAAAAAAAAAAAAAAAAAAAAAAAAAGGAGCTGCATCCCAACCCTTTTTCATTTTATTTTGAGACAGGGTCCTCACTAAGTTGCCCAGGCTGGTCAAACTTGTGATCCTCCTGCCTCAGCCCCCAAGGAGCTAGGATTACAAGGTGTGTGCCACCACACCTGGCTTATTTCACCCTTTAAAACATATCACAATTAAACATTTCTGGGCTTCACTGCTGAAAACATGAGTTAAACTTGTTTTCAAAACATCACAAGTGGGCAAGGTGGTGTGCACCTGTACTTGAGAGATCAAGTTGCCAGAACCCAGAAGTTCAAGACCAGCCTAGATAACACAGAAAGAACCCATCTCAAAAAAATAAGTAACAAAAATTTTTAAAACTAACATATGAAAGGCAATGGGAATTTTGATGAAAATAATATCCAGGTAACTCATTATATAATCTTACCTTTGAGAACAATATTACATAGCATGAATATACTACAGAAGACAATGGGTCCTGACAGTACTATACTCGATAGACCCAAGGTTCTGTGGACTACTCATTTGCCTGATGTAGTTATTCTGGATCTTCCATTCAAAGCTTTCTCTATAATAAACCATTCTCTAGGCTGGGTCACTTGCATAAGGAGTTCAACTCTGTACTCCTAGATGACTACAATTTAATAAATGGTATCTATTATTTGCAAAAAGACAAAGTGTAGCTACTTATGAATTAAGGTAACTTCCTTAACATTTTCACTTCCATGTTGAATTTCTAAAAAGTGATATTCATCTATAAATTCAAAAATGAAACTAGAAATGATCACAAATGCACAATCATTCAGTTAGTGATCTCGAAAGTGGTTACAATCCCTAAACAAAATCCAAGACTCCAGACTAAAATTCATGAGTCAGTAACATGGTGTTCACTTAAGAGGTCGACATTTATCGACTCCTAGAATTTAATGAACTACTGCTTTCATCAGTTTCTGGACAGCATGTTGGAAGCAAGTCTACAGGTTTCCTGAATTTACCAATAGGATTAATTATACTTGTCTCTAATATTAATTTTACTATCCTCATGCCACATATTTTAATTTTAGTCAGAAAAAAAATTTCTAGATATATGTGTATATTGTCTAAAAGAGCAAAATTCTATTTGTAAGCAAATATAAGAGATAAATAATACATTCCCCCAAGAACCAGTTTTTGGCTTTGGATTTGGTTTTGGTTTTTATGGTACTGGGGACTGAACCCTGGGTGCTCTACCACTGAACTGTATCCTGAGCCTTTTTATTTTTTATTTTGAAACAAGGTCTTGCTAAGTTGTCAAGGCTGGTCTTCACTTGTGATCCTCTGCCTCAGCCTTCTGAATCATTGGGATTACAGGTTTACACCACCATACCTGGTAAGAATCAGTTTTGAGTAAAAAGAAGCTAAATATTTTTATAAAAGAAAAAAATCTAAAATAATATTTTCAGGTTTTTATTTCCAACTGAACAATTTGTTCTGGAAGATCACAAGATGAGGCTCAACTATTTCATCTCTTACCTTCAAGGAAAAAGAAAAAAAAAAAAAAAAAAAACAATGAAAGTACACATGGGTTGAGTACTATTTCAAAAGAGTAGGAAAGAAAGTGCGTCCCCTTTTTCCTGGTTGGCTTCCTACCCATGAACCAGGATCCTGCAGAGGCCGTCTGTTTATCTAAGACCAAATATGGCTCCAAACTTCGTGCCTACAGGACATTAAACTTTGAAGTGCTTTTCCTCATTGAGCATACTAGGAATTACCATGTGCCAAATTTTTGTTTTAAGGTTTGCTCTACTGGCTATGTCTAAGGGCCACTTTTCCACCTTAGCAACTTCTCCAAGATCAGGGAGTCTGTGCTGCTTCCTCAGTTACATAACAGACTGTCTGTCATCTGTCAAGGCCACATGGACCTGAGGCTTTAGAATGAACTGGGGAGGTCAGTAGGTATTAAAAAGCTCTCAGTTAAAAAAATAAATCACATTCATCAAGACTGCCTCTTTTCCTACCCAGACTATAAAGACAACCCAGTTCAATATGTGCTTTCTATATTCCCAGAATAGATTCCCCCCTCCCCAAGGGAGTGATCAATCAAAATGACTTGAAGAAAAAAAAAACAAATGTCCTCAGGATCTGACCTAGACATTCCTTCTGGAAAATTTTCTCTTTTTAAAGAATTCTGCAAAGACCCAGAAACACAAAGACACTACAGATTAGTATTGAAATGAGACAGTGTTACATGATATGGCTTGTGAAACACCAAACTCAAGTCTGAATAGATGGAGTTTATTTTAAATGAGTATTCTATAAAATCTTATATAAGTTCTGTTTTTCTCAAATTATAGGGAAAAAAAAAAAAAAAAAAAAAAAAACAGAACTACACAGAAGTGACCCTTAATCAACTCTGGAGGATAAAGATGTTTTAGGTCAAAAGCCATAAAAAAAAAAAGTTAAAAATTGCATATGGCTACATAAAAATTTTAAATGGCTGCATGTTAAAGGTAAAATAATTAGAAGATAAAAATCAGTAAAATAATGTTGTAGCAAATATAACAAGAGACTAATATCTTTATTTTATAAAGGACTCATACATATTTAAGAAGAGTAATATCCTAGTTAACAAATGGATAAAGGTCATCTACTACATATTTCAAATAAGAAAATGAGTCTAGTAACTGGTGGCTTTCAATCTTGATTACACATTAGAATCATCCAAAAAATGTTTAGTTCGTTTTCTAAATGCCCACATCTAGATGCAACCTGAAAGATTCTGATTTTAGTTGATTTATGGGGCAGTTTAGAGCACTGCTATTTTTTTTTTAAACTTCCCCAAATGATTCTAAAGGTCATTAAGACCTTTAAGAATGACATTGGTTTAAAAGACTATATATCATATTTGAAACTATATATCATAATTGAAAACTATGTATCAAATTTGGCCTAATGAAACAGGTCAATCATTTTAGTTACAATTAATAATGCTAATGAAACCACATAAAATACACTTGTAACAGTTTATATGAAAGCTTTAAAAAATCAATTTATGTACTGAAAGCCTAAAATTTATTTCTATTTTGGATCACTAATAATTTCTGATTTGAGAACTAAAGTTTAAAGAAGAATATACTTCTCAATGCAAAATTTTCAGATAGTATCTACATAAAAAGATTCATATTTATATAATTGAAAGTGAATATACAATAATTTTAATAAAACTAAATACAGGAAAATAACATCTAGTGTTGGCTAAGTGTAGGAAAACTAGAACTCTCATATCCTCATTATGGAAGCATTAATTGGCATAAATTTTCTATTGGGTTATTTGGAAAATCTATTAAACAATCTATCTATGTTCAAAGATGCAACAATTGCAAGGAATTCTAAGAACTGATCCCAAGGGGCATTAAGAGATGAACATGTAAGTGGTAAAGTGGCCCTGGGTTCATTCTCCAGTAGAAAAGAAAAAAGAAATGAGCACACCGACCTGTGTAAGATGAGTGAGAACGGTCTGGATTCTCCAGGCAGTACAGGGGCAGAGAGGCTCTCTAAAACGTCCCAATGAAACAAATGACTCTGATAAAATCTGATACATGTTAGAAGTGAAAAATGGAGTTATATATGAAAAGATAATGCATTTTTAGGGTAAAAGACAAAACCAGTCCAGGAAATAGGAACCGAATCAGAGGTGCTAAGATGGAGAGTGTCTTTAGAGAAATGTAAAGAAAACCAGCAGAGCTGTGGACATGGGGAGGGACAGCAGAGCAAAGAAGAGGCAGCCTCGGCCTGATGTTCTACTGGTGACGCTGCACTTAAAGTCTCTGTGTTTTGCCAACTTTCTGAAGTTTCTTAGGTAAAGGAATGACCATGGGTTATACCTCTGGAGGAAATAATTCTGAGGAAAATAAGAAGGATGCACCAGAGTTAAAAACAAAACAATAACAACAATAACAAAAAAACTGGACATAAGAAAACCAGAAGGAGATCCATTGTAACAACTGGGGACAAAATCATTGGTCTGAATTACAGAACGCACAGTGAACTAGAAGTTAAGTCACTTTCCCATGGTCCTATAATAAGCAACTAGAGGAGTGATAGCTAACTTCAAGTTCAGATCTATATCTGCTTCATTCAGTTCTCTGGTTTTGATCCCTGCTTGACATGGAAGAGGAACAAGGTTTGAGGGATCAAGAAATAGCTGAGAGAGATGCTGAAGTCTCTACCTTGAGGGACTAGCTAGTTTTTAAGGACAGTGACTAAGGTAGGAAATAAATCAGGGAACATGGAGGGTGCAGGGAAATGGCAGTCAGTTTGGGGCATATCACAAAGTTGCATCCAACAGTAAGCCAAATCTTCATTGGAATTGACTCAGACCCCAAAAGGATCAAAGAAAGCTGATTCCATAAGAGGTTACCACAGAGCATACCCCTGGGGATCACCAGCCCCAATTCCGATGCAGCACTGCCAACTAAAGACAGATCCTAACCTCAAATATCAATCACAGTACTTTTTTGATGTGGCCAAGACCTCCACATATCAAATGCAGAGCTGAAGGAGAAAGTAACTTCTGAAAAGGATTGATTTTTTTTCTAGGTCTCATACCTAATCAGAAAAGACCAATAAGGTTTTACTCTTCTACTTCATTGACTCCGGCCCCATCCAAAAATATAAATCTATCTAGTAAAACACATTAGAAAGGAGGAGATAATATCCCAACAGGTTTCTGTGAAAGCATCCCCAGAATGTGAAATAAAACTACCCAAGGACAGGAGCTGAATAAGTTATGTAAATGCAACCAGGATTCTCCCATCAGACCTTAATTTTGTTGTATCTTGTGTGCAAAAGTAACAACTGCAAACGGATCTTTTCTTTCTTGTTATCCTCCATAGGCTGATGTAGCATTTGTTCTCCTCTTCGCAGAACTTCCTCAACCTGGGCTCTCTCCTCATCCATCTGAATGTTTAAAAGAAAAAATGATTCAAAAGAAAAATGCATACTTATTTACTATCTGTCAGCAAGTGAGAGGACTAACATATGAAGTACAGCACAAGCCATCATATCCTAAATAATAAAAATAATTCATGTTTCTCTTAAAATATTTCCTATTTGAAATTAAAATATCCCAAAGCTAGGTTAGTACAAGTTAGAATAAGGATTACATCTAGTCAGAAAGCATGTGGGCGAGGTGGAGTTAAGCATGATTACATAAATCACGTGACAAATCTTACACTGACACTCAGAAAATCTGGATTTCTTCGGTCATGATTGGCAGGTTAGGTGGATAAAGAATAATGTAAGAATATAATTAAAAGAGAAGAAAAAAATGAGTCTACAGTTTGCAAATCCCCTCGAACCAACCTTTTCATTGTCATCACAGGATTCTGAGTGCTTTTCCACAACTTTGAACATGCTTTCTATGTCGTTTTCTAATTTTTCCATGTCAGAGAAAGGCACACCAGCTTCAAATCCTTCAGTGGTGACCAAATGTTGGTATGACGATGGCTCTTGACCAATGAGCAGCTGCAGAAGAAAAGAGGATCTCTGAAAACGTATTCCTAACTTTCCGTGATTAACCAGAGTGTCAAGAGAGGAAAGAACATTTATTGGCACTGACTTTAATTGCATTCATTCATATACCAATGATTTGACCAATCTGGGCCTCACTGAATTACCAGTTTTCTCCAAAGTCTCACCAGGGATGAGGAGATGTGTAACGGACTGCGGCTGTGCAGTGGATTCTGAGAGCACATGGAAGCATAGCAGACGAAGCTGCCATGATCCAAAAGTCACCCCTGCCAGTCACAGAAGGGAGAATGGCACGTGCCACCCAATGGAAGGACACCCACAGAATGTCTCCCAGTCACACTGCCCAGAAACAGTCCTCTTGGACTGTGATCCCCAAACATTAAAGAACATACTTCTCAATGCAACATTTTCAGATAAAGTCTATGTAAAAATATTTGTATTTCTGTAATTAATGGTAAATACCTAACAATTTTTTAATGAAACTAAATGCAGGAAAATAGCACCTCGTGTTGGCTAAGTGGGAAAACTAGCACTCTCACTATGGAAGTATTAACTAGTCTAAACTTTCTAATGGGCTATTTGGAAGATCTACATAACAGTCTTTGTATGTGCAATTTTGCTGCAATTACAAGGAACTCTCAGAATTGATCCCAAGGACATAATAAGAGAAGAGCAAATAGTTAAGCCTAAAATAATCTTAACAAATGTAATATTCATAAGTCCAATGAAAGTAGAAAATTAACTTAGGAAATTATAACATATCACCTAATGAAATATTCTACTACCATTAAGAATCATGTCAAAGGAAAATACACAAAATGATAGAAAATTGATATTTAAATGTCACTTATGAATTAAAGCAGATATATATGCCAAAATCTTTGCAGAGTTATTCATGGTGATGATAATAATTTTTTTCTTTGTATTTCTTCTCACTCTATCCCCTGTCTTATTCATTAATTTTTTTAATTTTTTATTTTTTTTTATTTTTACAGAATGTATTTTGATTCGTTGTACACAAACGAGGTACAACTTTTCATTTCTATGGTTGTACACAATGTAGATTCATACCATTCATGTAATCATGCATAAACAGTGTGAGGACTCCTCAGAAAATCTGGAGTGGACCCACCTTTTGACCCAGTTATCCCACTCCTCGGTTTATATCAAAGGACTTAAAATTAGCATATTACAGTAACACAGCCACATCAATGTTTATTAGCAGCTCAATTCACAACAGCTAGATTGTGGAACCAACCTAGATGCCCTTCAACAGATGAACGGATAAAGAAACTGTGTTATATATACAGAATGGAATATTATTCAGTCATAAAGAAGAATAATATTATGGTAATTGCAGATAAATGGATGAAACTGGAGAATATCATGCTAAGTGAAATTAGCCAATTCCAAAAAACCAAAGGTCGAATGTTTTCCCTGATAAGTGGATGATGATATATAATGGCAGTAGTAGGGTGGGGGGTGAGAGAAGAATGGAGGAACTTTTGATTACATTATTTTTTATACCAAGAAAATCTCCCATAAATCTATTGAAAAGAAAAAAATGAATTTAGATCACATGGTAAGGAGATAAGGAAAACAAAAGCCAAAGCAAGGCTTTTGTATATTTTCTTTAAGTTGCAAGTAATCCAAGCATATTCATAATTATGAAAGATAATTTGACATACTCTATCAGATATTTCAAATTAAAGCAAGGCTAGATAATGTTTATTTCCTTCCCACAAAAAAAGAGGATCCAACCTCACTGATAATTTTAATACACAACCCTCTATTGGTTGACAATATAAAAATGCTCTCCTGCAAAGGAATTGAACAGGCATTTCACAGAAGAAGAAATACAAATGGTCAACAAATACATGAAAAAAAAATGTTCAACATCTCTAGCAATTAGGGAAATGCAAATTAAATCTACCCTGATATTCCATCTCATTCCAGTCAGAATGGCAATGATCAACAATGCAAACAACACTAAATGTTGGCAAGGATGTGGGGGGAAATGTACACTTATACTTTGCTGGTGGGACTGCAATTTGTGCAACCACTCTGGAAAGCAGTATGGAGATTCCTCAGAAAACTTGGAAAGGAACCACCATTTGACCCGGCTATCCCACTCCTGGGCATATATATACTTAAAAGGACTTATACTCAGCATACTACAGTGACACAGCCACATAAATGTTTATAGCAACTCAATTCACAATAGCTTAACCACGAAACCAACCTAGATGCCTTTCAACAGATGAATGGATAAAGAAAATGTGGTGTATATATACACGGTGGAATATTACTCAGCCATAAAAAGGAATGACTTTATGACTTTTGCAGGTAAGTGGATGGAGTTGGAGATTATCATGCTAAGTGAAATAAGTGAATCCCCAAAAACCAAAGGTTGGACGTTCTGATATGTGAATGCTAACACACAACAAGGTGGGAGGTGGAATAGAAGTTCAATGGATTAGACAACGAGTAATAAAGGGAAGGAGAGGGAGATGGGAATTGGAAAGAGAGTAGAATGAACCCAACATCACGAAGTCAATTAACTTTCCTGTGTTCGTACATGAATACACCACCACTGAAACTCCACATCACGTACAACCACAAGAATGGGATCCTAATAGAGTAAGCTATACTCCATGCACGTATAATATGTCAAAATACACTCTACTATCTTCTCTATCTAAAGAGCATAAAAAATTTTAAACAATATGAAAAAATAAATGCCCTCCTGTGGGCACAACTGAGATCCTGAAAAACACAGAGCCCTGTGAGTCCTCAGAATGGCACCTGGTTTGGACAACCCTGACATCAGCTCTGCCTCCTTCCCACCAAACCATCAAAATATGTTCATCTTTTCACCTTAACATTTACTGAAGCACCCTCTCCATGCCAGGCCTTAGAAGCATGGCGATCAAATGATTCCTTTCCTTCCCTCATAAAACAAGGACAGAAAGAGAGAACGGGAAAAGCAGAGATGGGCAGCATCACACTAGAGCACAGACGAAGACCTTTTCACCAAGAAAAGCTCTCATTTACCTTCTTATAAAATTCATACACCTCCTCTTTAAGTTTATTGAGGCAGGCAATACATCCCTCCATAAAACCTAAATTCTGAAATTACTTGCAACTTTTGCATCTGTCTATGTGTAAGCAAAAAACAAATGTGTTCAGCATGACTATGAAATTATGGGTTTAATATCCGTGCCTTCCTTGGGAATTAGTCTCGTTATTTCACAGTTGATTTTGACTTTGAATTGTTTGAAACCTTTTCTTAAATGAGTTATTTCTTCAATAGTAATTCCTTGTTTTCTCTCTATAGGGACCAACATGAATAAAAGGGACAAATGTTCCATTCAAAGAAAAAGGCAATTAAAGTAATTTTAATTTAAAAAAAGTATGTACATGCTCTATTGCCATCTATCACTCAGACATATTCCCATAAGAAAAATGGTTTCCTATACAAATAGGATAACTCACTTTGGCACTTTTGATATGTTGAGACACCTTTTCATAGTTTCTATTCAGTTCAGCTAATTTGGGTTCTACAAGTTCCCTGCTGGCGATTCCACGTGCATTCATCAAAATAATGGCTTGATCGCGGACATTTTCAACCTGGAGGTTGGCATCATCCAGTTCAGATACTAAACGCTAATTAAAAAAAAAAAATCACAAAATTATTCCATGAGAAGAGGTAAAATCAAACCTGTGTATGATGCTTACTTAGAGGTGGTTTAAGTAAATGTCTGAGATGCCTAATAAAAGCACAATCAACTAGAATAAAAGATGTTCCTATAAAACTCATTGGTGGTCTCAGTTTTTCCCACCAAATAAATGTTAATGAATCAACTTCATGAGAGGAACTTGAACACAAGTAGCTCAGCGCATCCACAAGAGAAAAAACAACAGCAAAACGTCCCCCTCCCGCAACTGTGGCTGATCTGTCTGGGTTTGTTACCTTTATGATTTCTTCCCGTTTATTCGCTGGCTTTTTTTCAATCTCATCCAACAGAGCTTCAGCCTGATAAAGCCAGGTACTTATGTGAGCAACATTTCCATCAAATATTTCCAGCTGGTTTTGATGGTTCTACAAAGGAATTAATAAACTGCTGACACGATCACATAAAATATTTAAGATGATAATCTTAGAAGAGATTTAAAAGACCTTCAAAGAGCTAAGTGTATGTTGAATTTAAAGAAGGGTTGCCAGCTCCCTGCAAAGCTCTCTTTACTGAATAAATCTCAATACCAAAAATGCACAGCTATGGTTCAGCATTTTTAAACTTGACTTAGATCTCAACACAATGCAAAGTTGAAGGAGAATAAAAGACAAAAGTTTCTTTTTCAGTTTCAAGTTTGGCTCTTATTCCTCTTTCTTAGATTGCAACTCATCTCATTGTCCTTCCCAATCGTGTCTTTTCAAAACTCATTGATTATTATTAAATTCAACTGCATTCAATTCTATTCCATTCTGCTGGCTCAACAGACAACACCTGCTTAGAGGGATTGTACCAGGTTTCCTGAGGTGGCATAAAATGTGACTGAGAAAACGAACTTGAAAACAGAAGCAAACAGCTGAGCAGATTAAAACTGGGGAGTTGTTGAGCCTGAGGAAAGACGTCCAACTTGACTCAAAAGGGGGGCAGAGTTTATGATGAAAAAATTGACAGCTTTTAGGAATTATCTTTTATAGGATAAGGGGACTAGAAAAATCTTAGAAGAGTTAATGAAAGCAAACAAATCATTAATCTATCACATAAAAAAAATCATTGAAAAAGAAAATGTGGACTAATAAAATGATCTGAGAAACACATTGACAGTGTGCTGCATTCTAAAAAAGAACAGAGAAGTACCAGATGCATGTATCCCTGTGACACAGCCAAATCCAATATTCTAATAGAACTAGAAAGATGTTGCCTAGAAGGAGAATTTGGAAGGTACAAACTGAAGAAAAGAGAAGCAAAGGCTGTGAGAATGTGGAATAAATCTAGTAATAACAAAAATGACTCTATAAAATATTTAAGAGCATAGTCTACAAGAAGGAATCTCATATTCTTTATTATAATGATCAATGAACTACTCTGTTAGATATGTACTTTTATTCCCATCCCTACATAAACATGAAAATTGAAGCTAAGTGACATTATGCAATTTACCTGGGGTTATACAGATAACAAGTCAGGGCTGGAACATGCATCTATGATAGAGTTTGATCTAAGCCCATGACCTTCCTGCCCTACACACACTAATGGATTGGAATAAATGTTCAAACACATTATAATTTATGTTTTTCTTTCTATATCCATCACCTAGCTAATTCTGTGAATTGAATAAAAGAATAAATTGTAAGTGGCGACACTTTTAGGAGGGGAAGATGGAGGAGCCATATATTCCTTGTTAGTAGAAGGAGGACAAAAAACCACTATGAAAAGTAAATGGTCAAATTTCCATGACATAACAATCAGTATAATGGAATAACCAAAGACGAACATACTTACAACTTTTAACAATTATCATAATCATAACACTAATATTTAAAATTGGTTGTTTACATATAGTTATATGAGACCACTACATGTTTTAAGTGTTTAATCATCACAAGCCCTGTTTGAAAGAGAAAGTATCATAATATCCATTTTGTAGATGAGAAAACCAAAATATAGAGAGTGTTTAAATAACCTCCACTCAAACTAGCAGTCAAAAATTTTACATAGGTTATGAGATGCTAGAACCTGTGCTCTTAACTATATTAGGACATTGTAATGAAAATTAAATACTATGAGACATCATTAGACTGAAACAAAGTATATTTAAATATTAAAGTACATATTTCCACACATACCATAGATATTTTACTCTTTAATAGAGACACTGAACACTTTCTAGTTGTTATCTTGCCAAAAGCAAAAGAAAATGAGATCTAATAAAATTAATTCACAAGCAAAATATTACTGGGACACACAGAAAATAGGATTTGGAATTCCAATCAGAGCTGCGTTCATTTAGAAATAAGTAAAGCAGAAAGGAAGAGGCGAGCATCAAACGCGTCCGGAAACACACCATCAAGGTATTGCACCAGTCCTCGGTCCAGGTGCGAACTCGGCTCCACCCTGCGCTTAGCACACACAGCTTCTCCTCCAGGACGGGTCCACTGCCCGTGACCAAGTTCTGGAGAGTAGCACTGCTCTCTGTGATGGCATTTAAATCCACTTTTCTCTTTTCCAGATCCTTCAGAACATTCTAGAAGATAAAAGCATCAAGACCCACTTGAGCTTTCAGAATATTATAAAATTTATGGGTCCTATATTTTTTAACTTTTCTTTCACCTAAGCACAGTAATCCATGACTTCCTAGATAATCTGCATGTGTCCAAGGTTTACAAACGCAATGTAGCAACATGGTGAGAGTCCTTAAGTTCCTAACAACAATTACAATGTTTAAGTGAATATCAAAGAATGCAAGAAACTGTGATGTGAACAATATAATTATTTCATTTAAGTATAAATTTTATGTATTACAAATATCCTCATCAGAGGTCTAAATTAAAAAAAATAATTTCATTTTTAGGAACTGCAAGCCAGTAAAGCAGAAAGATTCCAGAACTCAGAATTCTAAAACTTTATAATGAATTTGTCTCCTAGATATCATGGGAAACTATTGCATGTGTACTCTGACTACTTGCAAGGATTATATCCTGGAACTAGGTGACTTGACATATAATCTGTCATATAAACATTACAAAAAATTTCATCCTTAGTAAGTCATCGAAGAACTAGAAAGTCTAAGATAGGTCTTACAACCACCATAATATATAAAAGGAATGGTCTAGATACTATAATGATAATCTGACTGATACAATCTTAAATTTGACCAGGCAAAGAGTACATTCACAGAAATGAAAAGTGTGGTCAAAGACAAAGTTCTCGCAATCAAAAAGCAACACGGATACATATCTACCTCACTACTACCAATGCCCTGCACTTTTTAAAATGTGCTGCACCTTCTTAAACCAACATTTAAATCAATCACTTCAAGGACCTACAAGTTTATATTTGAACATCAAAAGATCACATTTTGGAAAGCATGCAAATTGCAAATCACTAGTGAGTAAAAGTTTAAACACTCGCTTGGCCCCTGTCAGTCATTGGTATATTTATGAGAGCAAGGAAATATTTCTTTCACAAATTCTTCTCCAGCAAGGGAGTAAAAAGAAGACCCATAGCCACATACTCCCTAGTTAATTCCTTCAGTCGTTATGCACTGAGGGACTAAAATAGTCTGTAAGAGTTTAAGGAATAACTAACTATGACTAATCAAATTTAAATAATACATACATTATGCTAAAGATTTTTTAGCAAAGAAAATACACTGAAAATGAAAAATGATATTTAAGCTTTAGGATAAAAATACTATTTAGGTGCAGAAATAAAATACCATTTATGTTTTCCATTGAAAATAATTTTACATAATCTTTAAGTGCAAAAACACTAAAATGCTGTGCACATTCCATAAATCTGAAAACACATTCCATAAGTACTGAAAAGATGGGTGATTGTGTTACATACTGATGTTTAATTTGTTTTATTCTAGTGAAAAGAATGTGCTATGCAATTCATATGCTTCATCTTCATTATTTCAAATCTGTTATATGATCAAATGAAATTTTAAGAGTATAATTCCAGGAAACAAATATCATTATTTACAGTCTTTACCTGAAAAAAAAAATGATAAGAATCAGCTAGAAATGAAATTGTATGAGCATAGAAAAAAGATTAAATATTAAATATACAAAATTCAACATCACCTGTGTATTAACTATCAGCAATTAGTAAAAGAGCAAACATGCATGCATTCACACAGCAATAGAACAAATAAGTAGGAATAAACTTCTTGCATATCTACATAATGTTCAGAATGAAAAAAATCAAAACATTATGTAGGACTGTGAAGGAAGTTGGGGGGCGGGGTGAGACATACCATATTAATAAAAATACTTAAAAAGATACCAATTCCCATCCAAAAAATCTATTAATTTAATGCAATTCAAACCAAAATCTCCAACAGTGTTTTTTTTAAATTAGTTGAGACTAATAATAATTCTTCATATAAGACTGATTATATGCTAAAAAGGAAGCAAAAAGACTGATAAAGTCTTTACTATAATTAAAATATAGCATAAAATTACTTAGACAAGAGCCAGGCACAGGGGTATACACCTGTAATCCCAGTCGCTCAGGACGCTAAGACAGGAGGATCGTGAGTTCAAAGACAGCCTCAATAACTTAGCAAGGCCCTAAGCAACTTAGCAAGACCCTGCCTCAAAATTAAAAAAATAAATAGGACTGGGGATATGGCTCAGTGGTTTAATCCCCGGTACGAAATTAATAAATAAATAAAAATAAAACTACCTAGATAAACAGTTAAGGAACTAGCACATTTTGGAGGATCATCAGATCGGTGGAACAGAAAACAAGGAAAAGCAACAGGTACATAAGATATGACTTTGACATATCAGATCAGCAGAGAAAGGATCAATCACTCAATAGACAGTGGTGAAACCACTAGTTACCTGTATGAGCAGTTTAGAGCCTCACCTCATCAAACTCCAGAAGAATTAAGGCATTCAAGGTAAAAAGATGAAAGTCTAAAAGGGCTTGAAGAAACTATAGTATATAAATATAGTAAATATAAATCCCATGACCTTGGAGTAAAGTTGGCCTTTATAAACACTAAAGGCAGAATAATGAAGGAAATATGGATACCCTGTGTTTAAAAATACACATAACCATGTTTGTTTGAAAAACTTTAAAGAAAACTCCACGGGCTGCAATAGCTTTTTGCAATAATACTCAACATACTAAGAAGTAATAATCTTAACAAAGAGCTTAAATTAAAAGACTAATCTGGGGATAGAAAAACTGGTCAGAGTTACAGGAAAAAGGACATTTGTAAAAAGTTATAGGTGGCTATAAACTTATGGAAAATATTCTAATTCAATAACAAAAAAATAATGATGTGTGCCTACTGTTGTCAAAGATGTAATTAAAGCAAATAGAATTCTCATTCACAGGCACACATATAACATTTCCAAAGGGCAATTTCCTAATATGTTTAATGCCTTAAGACAGATTTATCCTTTGAACTAATAATTTTAGGGCTAAATAGTTATCACATATGAATGTAAGCTATGGTTTAGCTATGAATATATTCATCATCATATTACATACAATAGTGAAAAACAGAAGTGATTTCAATAGGACAAAAATTAAATTCAGGAGATACTGTGCATATCCCTAACACGTAAGACAACACTCATAGGTGAAGGAAAATGTTGAAGATATAAATTTTTAAAAGAAAGTTAGGAAACACTAGATATGATATAGTTTCTTTTTAAACATATAACTGTGCCTGTTCTTGTCAATATGTACCTGGAAAAAAAAAAAAAAAAAGACAGGAGGGTAGTATCTGAGCCTAGATGATTTGGCTCCTGCCTTTGTTTTTTGGCTTGTTTGTTTGTTTGTTTGTTTTTGGTAGCACACTGTGCAAATTCCATCCAATTAGCTTACAGTACTCCATTTTCCCAATTATAATTAGTCACAGGCAACCACAGTATGAAAATATTAAATGAAAAATTCAATCAATAGACAATTTAGGAGATATAAATTGTATGCTGTTTGAGGAGCATGGAGGAATTTCCTGTTGTCCCACTCCTTCCTGCCTGAGATGGACTGTGGGGTCAAGATCACACCCTACTCATCCAGAAGTCACTTAGCAGCCCTCTCGTTGAGTAGACGCACAGCTGCTAAGTCATAGGGCTTGTGTTCCGGGAACTGTTGTTATACTTCATAATGGGCTCAAGTGCTACTTGTGATCGCCACAATGCAGAAGGCCAAGGAACACCCATAAAACGAGGGCGTGAAGGGAAAAGTACAAGTCGTCAGCTTCATAAGGAAGGAAAAGCATCCTGTGCTGCAAGTGGTACAAATTTTCTACCTGAAATTGTGCAGAAGGGAAAAGAAAACTGCTCATTTTGCTGTCTCACCTCAAACTGCAAAAGTGATAGCCACAGTGAACGATGAGAGATCTGTTAAGATGGAAAGGCATCAACTTTCTGTGTACAAATATAGGGAAAAAGCACAATAATACAGGCCGTGGTATTATCTGCAGTTTGGAGCATTCGCCAGGGTTCATGAAATAAATTCTCTATAGATAAGAGGGAACTGCTGTACAAAAATTATGTTACTATTAAGAAAACAATGACTTATTTTTGTAGTTGTTGTTTTGGTTTGATTTGTTTTGGTTGGTACAAGGGATTGAACCCAGGGGGACTCAGCCACTGAATCACATCTCTAGTTCCATTTTTTTTATTTTGTATTTTGAGACAGGGTCTCACTAAGTGGCTTAGGGCCTCACTAAATTGCTCAGGCTGGCTTTGAACTTGTGATTCTCCTGGCTCAATCTCCTGAGCTGCTGGGATTACAGCCTGTACCACTGCGTCCAGGAAAACAATAATGGTTTTTAAGGTAGACTGTACAAAGAAGATATTCCTTGAACAACTTGAATTTAACAAAAGCCTCTGCTTTGCATTTACCCACACAACACCCCCCATTCTCTCTCACATCCCTTTCTTCACCCCTTTCACTCAACAAATCTGATGGCCATGATTACACTTTTTGTAAGCTATTTTCCACAGTGAGACTACTCTTCCCAGTGCCTAGTACTTCATTTGCTCTCAAGTGTCATCTCCACTGAGCATTCAAGGTAAGCAGCAGGGGGAAAACCCACAGCAAACACCTGCAGAGACTGTCACAGGGATACCCTTAGTGCAACTCTGAAGAGACCAGGCAGATCAACTCTCTAGCCTCTGCCACTGCAAAATCATTATAGGGCCAAAGAAAAGTCTTGTGTTGATTTTGTTCAAAAATCTCACTATCTACTCTTGACACTAAATAGTTTATAATTGAAAGATCAGTTATTGGTAAATATATACATATAGATGTATATATTAAAGAATTAAAATCAAAATGCAGTCTGTAAAAATAAAAATAATAATTAAAAAAAGAATTAAAATCAGCACAGGACTGAATATTGAAAAAAATTACACTGATTTTGAAGGTGGCTCATTAAAATGTTTCAAATATCACATAATCATAAGGCTTATAAAGGACTGGATGATCCATGTGAGCTTGATGCTTTGGGAACAAGATAAAAATATCTTTTAAAATTGTTGTTTTTAAAATGTTCTTCTTGGGACACAGAAATGGAAAATAGAAATGATCCGCCTGAGCTGCAACTTACTTTAGCCCAGGAGATTTCTGTATCCAAGTCAGCAAGCACACCTTCCAAAGTGGACTTGTGAACCAATTCCGCTTCAGTAGCAGAGAGCCATTCCAAAAGGGAGGCAGACTCTTTCTTCATTTTCCGAGCCAGCTGAGATGCTCTTTCCAGGTCCTGCTTTCCCTCTGTCACCTGAACAGCAGAGACAAAGTGAAAAGGGGATTGAGACTGAGGTGAGGATGAACATGAATGGGAACAAATCCAAATATCAATTAAAGATTGAAACTGATTCACACTGAACCCCCAAGACCTGCATAACCTTTACCTGCAACACGTCAGAATTGTCCAACCTTGCGTTTCTGAAAAAAGACAATCTGCTTTAGTAGCCGTGGGTCAGACGACCCAGGGTTGTGATCGTAGCTCCTGACACTGGTAGAAGCCCACCCTCAAAGGTCTGTAATGAGGATGAAATGAGAGAAACACTACAGGAAGGACGTAGCCCAGTCCTTGGAACAAGATTAAGGAATCAATAATCAAGTATGTATTATAGTTTGAATAAAAGATAGCAGAATCCTCTCAATGAAAAACTCAATTTGAAAAGCACATATATACTATGTTATGGCAGTTTTAGAGAGAAAAAAGCACTACTTTCACAATGGTATGTTTTACAATTAATGACATGATTTACAGTACTATGCAATATAAACCTTATTATTATTTTGTTCTTCTTGTTTTGTTCTGTTTTGATTTGGTTTGGTTTTAATACCAGAGATTGAACCTAGGGGCACTCAACCACTGAGCCACATCCCCAGTTCTTTTTATTTTTTATTTAGAGATGGGGTCTTGCTTACAGCCTCCCTAAGTTGCTGAGGTCGGCTCTGAACTCATGATCCTCCTTTCTCAGCCTCCCCAGTTGCTGGGATTACAGGCATGTCCTAGCTTGTTCCTCTTCTTGTTGATAGAAAGCAAAACATTCACCCATCTCCTAATACAGTTTCTGTCTGTGCTAAGGAATCCTATAAGTGTTATGTAATAAAATCCACCACAGCTCTGGGATAGTATTCTCTCCATTTTACAGATAAGGGAAATGAAGCTTAAAAAGATTAAGGTCAAACAGAGGTAGCACAGTCACCGAACAGAGCGGGGTGCAAGCCATCACACTGCATGACAGTATTCCCAAACCAAGAACAATCATTCACAACACACAGTTGAGAAGACACCACCTTAAAGGGCGTAACAGCACAATGCATAAAGTGATTTCTTATTTTGATGAGTATTTGTGTATAGATAATAACATCTAAGTAGTATAGTGATATGTCATGTGAGATGAAATTTCTTGGATGACATAAAATGACATAAAGACCAAATTTTGTTAATAAATAACGAGGGATTATATTTGTTTCTTCTGTTCCCCACCCCTAGTTTCAATTTCACTTTATTAAATGCCTTCTCAAAAGTGTTATTTTTTCCCATAGATTTTACTCAAAATGCATGACTCTCATAGCACCTCAACACAGACTTTAGGAAACAAACACTTGACTTATATTTTTAAAAAATCTCATGAATTCAAATGATACTTATCTGACTTTGACATGTCTAGACAGTTATATAACCATTATAAAACTTAATGCCAAAAAATTTGTATATACCAGGATGAAAATCATTTGCAGTTCAACTTATAACAATTTCTACTTTTTTCAGTCTAATCGATACATTGTAAGATGTTCTGGTATTGAGTTAGCCCACTGCAGGTTGTGACTCCTCTACCTGGCCACTTGTCCCTTCTTCCTCGTGGACATTCAATCATTTCTTCTCAGTGGGCTCCTCTCCATCAGCTAGTAAGCATGCTCATACTCACCACTCACACTTAGAAAAAGGGGGAAAAGCCCTCTGGGGGCCCCTTCTCCCCTAAAGACCTTCCCCCCTCTCCTTTTCCCATACAAATCCTCAAATCCATTTTCTTATAGTACCGGTTTTAGTGCCTCGCTTACCACACGTAGTTCAAGCCAGGCTACTCCGGCTTCTACCACCATCAAGTCAGTGAGAAAGCCGCGACAAGGACATTCTATATGCTCTCCACACATATCCTCCTCCTTCTCTCCAATTCAGTCTCAAAAGTGCAGTGAATGGCTTTTTAAAAAATGCATGCCTGAACCAGTCATCTACAGACTAAAAACCCTGCATAACTGCTTGCTAATCTTGAAACAGAGATTCAGACCTTTGACAAACTCGGAGACACCAGCAGAGTGGGTTTCATCCTGTCTCCCTGACATCATGTTCCCCACATGGGCACCGTCTCTCTCTAGCCAGCTGCCTCCTGCCGTGGGGCCTTCACACACGCTGTTCCATGAGCCTCAGGAGCCCCTCCTCCACTTTCGCCCAGGATACTCCTACCCAACTTTCAGGTCTCAGCTAATGCATCACTTCTGTTATGGTTTAGATGTGAGATCTAAACCATATGTGAGATCATTCAAGAACTGTCAGAGGTTAAAAAGATCAAATTATAAGAGGTGAACTTAATCAATGAATTAATCCACTGATATGGATTAACTGGACAGTAACTATAGGCAGGGAGGATGGCTAGAGGAAGTAGGTCCCTGGGTATATGCCTGTAGGGTTGGTATCTTGTCCTTAGAGAGCAGAGTGTTCTCTCCCTCTCCCTCTCCTTCTTAGTTGCCATGTCCTGAGCTGCTTCCCTCCACCACATCTTTCCACCATGATGTTCTGCCTCACTGGGACCCAAAGCTATAAAGTCAACCAACCACGGTCTGAACCTCTGAAACCATGAGCCAAAATAATCTTCTCTTTCTCTAAGTTGTTCTTCTCAGGTCTTTTGGTCACAGTGACACAAAGGCTAACTAAAACAACTTCCTCAAGGAGGTTTTCCTAACCAAAGACCGGACCAAATCTTTTATCTATAAAGTGTCATAGACATCCCTTCAGAACACTTCAGACTGACAGTCAGGAATTACTTCATGTAACTACTTGATTGAGAGTTAACTCTTTCACTACCCAAAAGATGACTTATGTTTTTGCTTTCCACTGTATTCCTACTACCTATATATACAGTGAAGTCTCAATTATGCTGAATAAGAAAATTAGTAAATGCCAAAACCTAATTCATGCTAAAAACTAATTAGAGAATTAGTATAAAAACCAGCAAATCCATTCTCATCCCTATAATGTCCCGCCAGTGAATAAATAATACATAAGAAGTAATTTCAACTATATGATACCAAAAAGAAGCTCTGAGACACGAGTTCCAGATGTATAATGCATCAAAATATATCACACCAACAACCTCATCTTGCAGAAGTGAGATCAAAATCACCTAGAAAAAGTATGAACTGTTCATTCTTCTTGGTTTTAAGTTGATAACAAATTTTCAGTTATTTTTCTCTGGGTTTATGCAGAAACTTCAACCTCACTTGAAGCAGAAGTTGTTAATATTTAATGATGGAAGCAAGATCCAAAACTTTGCCCAACAGTTTTTCAACACTGGCCATGTTTCACTTCCTCATGTGCCTTTGTTCTCCTGGTCTTGGGGCCAGATTCTCAAAGAGAAAGGACAAAAGCCTGCACGATCCACTCAGTCCATCACAGTAAGTGACCCAACAACCCCCATGTGGAGTCACTGAAATGCCCAAATTTTGGATGTTTCTTGGCAGGAGTTTAAGCCCTGGTAGATTAATATGAACTTCCTGTCACTTCATATTTACTAGCTGATGTTTTAACATTTCTCAATAGACTATTCAATTTAGAAAAACCAAGACCAATAACTTGAGTTTATACAATGACTATTATTGGTGGAATTTGCTTAGAATAATTTATGAATGTCAGTAGACATTGAAAGTATAAATATTAATCTGGATTAAATATTAAAAATAACTTTCTTAATTCACTATTAATCATCACAATAGTAACACACACATTTAAAGAAATACAGCATGGAACATGAATTAATGCCACATACATTTTCCAAGAAAGTAAAATTTTAAAATATATGAGAGGACTGGGGGTTGTAGCTCAATGGTAGATATGTACTTAGCATGCACAATGCAAAATTCCCATTATGAAACAATAAGATAATAATGCATAAAAGCACATGAGAGAGAGGAAGTAAGTTGTAGCACTGCTCTCCTTACCTGGGCACCCAGGTCATTGTACAGGACCTTCAAAGAGGTCAGTTGCTCATCCATCCCTTTAGGGTTGTCCGTTTGCTGCTTCTGGACAATGTGCCTCCCTGTTTTGATTACAGTCTCCACTTCAAGTTTGACTTCACTCAAGGTTTTATAAAGTTTCTTAAAAAACGAAAATAACAAATTTCACATTGTAATAAAAATTTGCCATCTGGGATCCTCTCAGAACGCAGCTTACACAGATTGACAGCTAAGAACTAACGAAGGAGGTCAAAGGGCCTTCTCAAATGGGGTTCAAAGGTCGAATCAAGTGAAATCAAGGTTGTAATAACTTTTTCAAATCAGATAAGAAAATAAACTAATAGAGGTTATGCTGGTTTGAAAAAAACTCAGACATGTTTTAAATGTTGATGAAATTACTTAATAATACAATATGGATATTTTTCCTACATAAGATGGGGAAAATATTAGCATAAATGTCTATCGTGTATAAAGTTACATTCTAGGGCTAGGTTAGCTCATTGGTAGTACATGTGCTTAGCATGCATGAGACCCTGTGCTTGAATCCAGGACCAGAGAATAAACTCAGGGTTTCACACATGGAGGACAAGGACTCTACCACTGAGCTACATCCTGAGTCCCCCCAAAAATTTCATTAAAAAAAAAAAAAACTAAACTAAATGCTATGACTACAAAAAGCCATCACTAGCTATTTCTGGCTATTGGAATTTGGAATTATTAACCTTTATGTGTTTCTGTTTCTCTGAAGGAGTAAGCCCACCAGAAGGAGCAGGTACTACTCATGTATTGAAGATATATATAAAACTTCATCTATGAAGATGAATATGACTACATAATATCAGAGTTCTATAGGTCAAATTCAGAGCCTCACTGCACTCACCTCAAACCCCAAAGCTGTCTGGGCAGCTCTGCTTGACTCCATACATCATCCTCCTAACCTGAAACATCTCACGGGACACTGTCACCTAACACAACAGTGAGCCACTTACATGAGTCAAGGACAGTGCTTACTCTGTTTGCCACTCTATCCCAATGAGTAAATAAATGCTTACATATATGCACATGGACATTCAACTTTTTCCTATTTGTGCACTCTTCCACTCAATTAAAAGCAGACATTTAGACACTGTAGTTTGAAGGAACACAAAGATTCTTCCCTGGCTTCTCATCTCTGACAAGTGTCAACTTGTCTTTTTATGATCCTCAAGCAGAACACTAAATCTAAGATCCCGCCCTCCTAGCCTCATTATTTTAAAATTTCTATACAATTGAGTTTTAAAGTTCAAGATTAAAATAGTAATAAAGCTTTATATATCATTTCTTCTTTCCAATTTTAGGTATAGACTCTGATTTAAACTTTTATTTCCCTAGCAAATGAATTTCTTCATAATGTAATCTTCCTGACATCCATTCTAAGAATAAATTTTTCTTCCATATTTTAGGCTTCAGCTTTATAAAAATTAGTAGTTAACAGTGCACTTTCCTTGGAAGGGATTTTTTTTTTTAATGTGTTAATATTCTTGACATCTATCCTAGGTACCTTTCTTCTAGTTAACTCAAATTTATCCTTGAAAACTTTGCTTACCAGCCACATTCTTCTCACGTCTTTCCTAACTTCACAATGGGACCTTGCTGTACAATATATGTTTCTAGTTGTACAATATATAATGTCATATTTTAAAAGCTAGAGTAAATTTGTAATACATGCTAGTTACATGTTTATTTTAGTTACTGTATCTCATTACACTGTGATTATTGACTTTACTCTCTCCTATGTCTCATCTCTTAAAATTTCCTTGGAAAGGAAAGACCACACTTCATAATTTTTAATGTGTTTTCCATCATTACCTCCCTGTGTTTAGCAAACTCTAGACTCATGACCATGTGCAGAAGTGATAGCCTGAGTCATATTAACTGCCAGGCATGTGACTCCCCAACAGCTCACCATGCACTTGTCCAGGTGGGTCTGGATGACCTCAGGGTCTACATCCTTCACATCCAGAACGTGAAGCTCAGCTTTCACACCATCTAGCACACGCTTACAGTCCAGCATGCGCTGCTCAAAGTTAGCAGGCTTCTGGAAAAGCTGGAATTTGGTAGACACCTCTCGAAGTTTCCTCTATTTGCAGAAATGAAAGTAATAAGCAATTCACGTCAGAATGACAATCTCTCTCACAAGAAGGTATCAATACAAGACATACTGCTAAAAAGTTATACCATAAAGCACAAATAAAAACATTCAGTATCATGACAAAAGAAGAAAAATCTTAAAGAAACTCAGTGAGGCTACCTAATCATAAAAGTGTCATGAATTTGTGTCTTCATTCATCTCAGAAATAATAAATGTGGATAATGCTAGTCTCACTAGAATTAAAATTTCATTAATTTTCTCACCTGTTCAAAAACTATCATTCAGGAACCTAGAATTCAAATGCCCTTCATCCCAAGTTCAGAGTGAAAACTAGTCTCTCATAAACCATTAAGGAACTTAGCAACGTGCATCCCAGGCACCTCAGTGTAATGGTTCATTTGAATGGTCAACTTGACTGGATTAAGAGATGCTAATGATTAAGAGGCCTCTGGGTGTGTCAATGAGGGCGTATCTAGGAATGATGGGCATGTGGGACAGTGAACTGGAGTGGAACTGGAGTGGATAGTGAACCCTCCCCAAGCATGGGCACCACCACCCAATAGGGTGGAATAAAAATTTTAAGAACAAGGAAGCAGATGCAAATGCAAGCTCGCTCTTCTTGAAGGGGTTCTTGACTGTTGCTTTGATGGTCTGAAGATACCGGACTCTGGCTTCTTCACTCTTCCAAAGCGGACTCTGCCAGTGATTCTCCAGGTAGTTTCCACAAGCCTTGGTCTCAGACTAGGGTTGCACTGTTGATCCTTCTTGTTCTGGGGCTTCCACCTATTGGACTGTGCAGTTACTGGTTCTTGCAGTTTTCTAGACTGCAGATGGTCACTGTGGACTATCCAGCTTCTGGTCATGTAAGCCAATCTAATAAATCCCCTTTTTATAATCATAATTCCCGTTGATTCTGTTCCTCTAGAGAACCCTGACTAATACACTCAGCCTGCCCAATGCATCAACCACACGAGTACTGACAGGGGCTCTGTACTGAAACAACAGTCCATAAAGCTAACTTCTAAAGCTAGCTCACTCTCTCTTCTCAACTATAAAAATCAGATTCAGTATTTTTCCACCCATGCACCAATTTGCTTCTGCTGCTCTGGAGTGCAATGCACCTTCAATATATCACTCCCATTCCACGGTCTGCATCATAAAGAATACCAAAGGCACCTGTAATCATCTTGTGCTCTTTTTCTTTTTACATTGCTTCAGTCATATTAAAAAAGAAAAGCAAGTGCCTCGTCCTGTTTACCTGTAGTATGTCCATCTGACTCCCTCCTCTAGCAGACCTGCCCTCTGGGGAGGTCGGAGGCTGGGAACGCTGATTCTTTCTCAACTCCTCCAGAGTGAGCTCGTGGGCTGAGATCTCTGCTTGAATTTTCTACCAAGAGATTAGAAAGAGGAGAGGGTGGGTTTTTTAAAAAGCATAAAAAGAAACAATTCAAAAATCCCATATAGTTGTATAATTTATAATACCACATTTTAAAAGCTAGAATAAATTTGCAGTACATCTAATAATAATATGCACCACAACCACAGCATGCTGTGCACATGCCAAGATCTTTGCATTGGTCATCTCCAATGTTCACAACTTATTTATGAAGAAGACCTTGCCCCAACCTCATAGAGGCTGAAAACTACAGTTTAAATGTGTTGGCCATTTGCCGGGCTCACACGGGGAACAAGAGAACACCAAAACACAGGAGCTGCCTGATGAGTACGGTGACCTTTTCTCACCAACTCTGGCCCACAGCAATACCTGAGCTTCCTGGGGAACTTGGAAGGCATCTATCCTGTCCGTCAAATATGTGGTGAGCTGTTTATCCAGCTCCCCCAAACTCTCCTGCAACACTTGAAGCATGTGGTCAGTTTCCCGCAGGACCTGGAGCTGCTTTTCCAAAGAAATCTGCTTGCTCTCCGCCTACACAGAGGAGAAATTTAATCATTTGTACAAATATAAATTGCTAAATATGCACTCCGGCCATGAAGACTATAAAAGCACTAACTAGTTCAAGGCTTTGACCTTCCTTATAAATAAATCATAACTACATCAATGGTAAGAGTGAAAATATCCATCCAGTATCTTTTATTCCTTGAACTAGAAGCAGAAATTATTAATTTCTACTTTTCTCTGCATAAACTATAACAAAATACAAAAATGGAAAGATCTCCTACAGAACACAATAAGTAACAAAATAAATGTTATCTATTATATAATAAAATGTTAAAATAAATGTTATTTATTATAAACTTAGAGCATTCTTAGGAATCACCAATGTTTATCAATAAAAATGTAAAATATAACAAGAATATGTATCAATAGAGAAAACATCTGAATCTCTGTTTTCCAAAGTCTAAAACAAGTTTCAAAGATACACATGTGTCTAACCACTATTTGCTGTTCTTTGGAATTAAGTTTGATGTTATTCATGGGTTACATAACAACAGTTATTATTTAGTACATGTTTCAAAATATCTAATACCCAGCATTTCTAAAAAAAAAAAGAAAAAAAAAAAGCAGTGTCCTTTAACTAATGATAGGAACACGCACACTGAGATTTAACCTGGATGTGAACCAAGAGATTAGGGCTTTCAACAGCTATGTCAAATTCTGATGGCCCTAATTTTTATGCTAGCATATGATTCTTAAGGGAAATTAAATAGTTCACAAACAGAAATAATCTCAAATATAAGTGGTTTTTAATCGTCAGGTTCAGCCTGCCTTATGAACATGAGGTCCATTCTTCCCTACCTAAAGTCCTCAAGCACCAATAATGTCGGTCACTAACTTTGACCAACATTAAAGTTTTAACCAGCGTTAACCAACTTTAACCAATATCAACACTCCATTAGATGTGGAGCTTGGGGTCAGCTCTGGATCATAAACTCCCAAACAAACTCATCCATGTCCTGATTCTTACCAGGTGACTTAGATCTTCATAGCGACTGTTAAAAGCCTCCAGTTTCTCACTGATGATGTCATCTAGGATCCCCCCGTCAATCAGAGTCTGGCCAAGTTCCCGAATCTGGGTGCGATTATCTGCTGGGTGGCGCAAAACAGATTCCAGAGACTGGACCAGGGGTAGAGAAAAAAAATATTTACTAGGGCAAAATGCAGCAAACAGTCTAGAAAAATCCCATTTTTAAAACAAATAATTACATTTTCTGGAAATCAATCTAAGTAACCATACCAGCAATTAAGTAAACAAGTAATAAATAAAATTATTCATCATGGTATTAATAATTAATAAAGCTGAGAAATCAGCACGAATGAGAGGTGATGATACGATTTCATAAAAATAATTTCAATAATTATTAATTATGTGAGAAATTCTCATAATATATAAGGCTTGGAAGCAGAAGTAGTACCATGCCAACAAAACTATCTGAACTGAAAATAATATGTTACTAAAAATAGGACTCATTTTTCTGTAAGATATATAGAACAAATAAAAGTGTGTCTGACATAAACACTTTTATTTACATAAATCTAATGAGCTAAATATTATTCCCATCTTACAGATTGGAAAACTGAAGCTCAGAGAGATGAACTAACTAGTCTACATATACTTGATTAATAAAAAAAAAAAAAAAAGAGCTACGATTCCAACTCAGCTCCAAAGTTACTGTGACCCAGTGCAGCGGTAAGTATACATAAAAATAATAATTAGAAAGAACCAAAGTATTTAAAAAATGTTTATTTTAAAGTTTGCTTTCTACTTTTCTCTGTTTTTCAAGTTTCTAGAATGCACATGTGTTTACTTTCATATTAGGAAAACATGTTTTCTTAAAGAAGCATTCCCTTATTTTTCATTTCTCTCAATCTCTCACTCTGCTTTATTTGAGAAATGACAGTTTCTCTCCAGCAAGGCATCCATCTCCTGGAATGTAGGTCCCGCAGTTCACTTACTTCTGACCTTCAATCCAACCATCCATTCAGTGCCCACAGAGCACCTCTCCAAATTTAAAAGCTCTTTTTTTCCTTAAGCGAACCTAACCTCATTGCATCACAATTCCTTTAAGAAACAGTTCTGAAGTTATCCTGCATCTCACTGTAACTGAGAAAAGAAGAATCAGGGGCATCTGTTGGTCCCCAGGAGTTGGAAGACCAGCCTTGAAGACCAGCTCTGATGACTGGACCCCCAGCCTCCACCACTGCCCAGGCCAGTCTCTAACTTGTAACATCTGGAGAGGACGGACCAGAAGCCACTGCAAACACAGTTATGGCTGTGCTTAGTGAGAAAAATAACTTTATGAAGAAGCAAGTGAGAGGCTGTCCTAATCACATGCAGAGATATGTCCAGGGATTGGGAAAATAAACTGGAACCCACTGGAGAGCTTTACCATTCAGAAGGCACTAACTGTCACACAGCTAATGGCCTCGGGAGGCTGATGCCAGAAGGTCCTGTTACTCTAAATCTGCCTGACTGCATAAATACTGCAGGCGCTGAGGAAAAGGAGTCCCACGGAAAACTACTGAGGAAGCGAACCCATTGGGTACAAAGAGCCGTGCGCTCCTCATTTTAATAAACATGTGCCCTCGCGGCATGGACAGAAACACCACCCAGAGCACTGGTTCCAACCTCGAGGGCTTCGCCGACTGCGTCCGTCCTCTCTGGCAGCGCCTCTGTGCTCTTCACCCGCTCCTCCAAAGTGTTCAGCCACGTGGTTTCAAGATCCAAATAGTGAAGCAGCTCAATCCAGCAAGACCACACCTCCTAGAGCACGCAGAGAAAACGCTGAAATTGTCCAGAAACCACTGCATACGTCGTTACCTCTGGCGTTGCACATTCTCTTTAATCAATAGTAATTTCATTTAAAGATAAGTATGTGTGGGAGTTTGAAACTGGTGGAGTTGCAATTTCCAATAAGGGCAACAAAACTGAATTTGTCAATAAATTATATCAGACTATTAAGGTGGGGGGATAAGGAGAAAAGGGCCAGAGGCCACCTCGCTGTTTGCAATAAAATACAAGGATCTGACTATTGTCAAAAATAAAACTATGTAATAGAAAAAAAAAGGAGAAACAGTACTCGTTTTTTAAACAGAAGGTAAAAATCACTCATAACTGCAATATTTTAAATCATTTCATTGGAAATTAAAATCTCCTGGGGCACACTCAATTCCAGCTTAGAGGTCATTGAGAGTTTACTGCATGGCCTTTCCAGCTGTTTTCTAATTCCTGCCAACAGGTCTATAGAAGAAGAAAGCCACAGTTCACCGACAAAAGGAGTTAGGGTTAGGGTTGATTCTGTGTTGGTTGCATTACTCATTCCCCACTACTAAGGTTTCCGCAGAAGAGAAGGGACTGTCAGAGAATGCATACATTTATACACTGATATTCCTTTATCCCCTATAAGAAACCTATCTGATGGAAAATTTTAGGAAAGAACTCAGGTCTGAGTCCTCTGGGTCTGTTGTCTTTTAGATCTACTGACTACATGGAGGCCCACCCTCTTCTGTGCTCTGGGTAAGGTCTGCTTACAGAACAAGAGTCAGCAAAACATTCTATAATGAGCCAGACAGAAAATATTTTGGTTTAAGGGGCTATATCCAGTCTCTGTCACAGATATTTCTTTGGCATGTGTATGTGGGTGGGTGAATGAGTTTCTGTGGGTCTATGTGTATTTTTTTTTTCAGTCTCAGAAATCACCCTTGGTTAACCAGGTGTGCAAAACAAGTCACAAGCTAGATCCGAGCGTGCAGTCATAACTTGTGACCCTTGGCTTAGAGAAAAATGAAAAAGAGGTTTCTAGTCCCCCAAATTTCTACCATCAAAAGGCAGGGAAATCTGCTTAGATTCAAGTTCAATCTCCTTACTTACAGGACAGAGAGAACAACTGAGAGATCCTTCCCAAGGGCAGAACTGATCCTGGATCAAGTCACTTCCTTACTAGTTGGTCTCAATTACACATATTTACCTCAGCGCAAGTAGACTCAGAACAATCAACTAACGAGTGAATTTACTTTAAACATTACTGTTGACTTTTTTTTTACCATTACAGGATTTAACACAATATAATCATTTGTTCAAGGGTGAATTGAATGTAAATTGTTATAAATTAAAATGCTTCTTAAATCTCTCAACAAGACTAATGGAAAAAAAAATCTTTCCACAAGATATTTTAAAATGGGTTGGGGTGTGGCTCAGTGGTAGAATGCTTGTCTAGTATGTGAGAGGCACTGGGTTCAATTCTCATCACCGCACATACATACATACATACATACATACATAAATGTCCATCGATAACTAAAAAACTTTTAAAAAAAGATATAACAAAAATCTTACTCATGAAAACAAACAAGCAAAATCTTAATTTTATTAAAATAATCCCATAGAATCATCTACATCTCAAATCTAATGGCAAAAAAGATTTTATCTAAGGTCCAGCAAAATGCCTGTGTTTTGTTTTTATACCAGTGTTTTTAAGTTCTTTTCCTTCAGGTAACCCTCTTAACTTTACATACTTGGAATAAAAAACTTCAGTATATCTTTAACCCAGGCAAAACAAAACAAGGGAGATATAGCTGTACATTCTGGAACTGGGTGACTGGAACAGACCCTGCAGATCATCTCTACATGAAAATCTTGATACACGCAAAAATTCAAGTCTGAAGATATTAAATGACTTGCTAATTAACTTTCTGACAACTGGAGACAGATCTCGATTTCCCCTTTTTTATTTTTTATTTTTTGGGTTACCGGGGATTGAACTCAGGGCCACTTGACCACTGAGCCACATCCCAGTCCTTTTTGTATTTTATTTAGAGACACGGTCTCACTGAGTTGTTTAACGTCTCACTTTTGCTGAGGCTGGCTTTGAACTCACGATCCCCTTGCTTCAGCTTCCTGAGCTGCTAGGATTACAGGCATGCACCACCGTACCTGGCTCTTTTAAAAAATAAATCTCCCTTACATTTTTTATCAACCTATTCCCTTAAAAACTACTTTTCCTTTTTGATCCAATATATGGGAGAGGGATGGAGATTTTTTTCCTACCAAGATATGGAAATGGTCAGTACATTAAAGAGTTTGAATCTGACGGATGTTTCACTCAGAAAACATATCTATCATACCTCTAGTGTGTGGCACTTTCCTCTGATCCTGTTACAGAGAAGTTGATAATTCTCCAGCACCACGTTCAGCTCAGACGTCAGTTCCTGGCCACCAGAGGGCACCTTGGCAGCTAATAATTTGATGTTGTCCTTGAGAATCTTCACTCTCACCTCCTTCTGCAACACGTCCTCTTTGGCTCTCTGTTCCAAGAAAGGATGAACTTGAAAAAATGTCTCCTTGTATCTATAGCCACTTTCTTTCATTTTTTAAGAAAAATAACTAACAAAAATTAAAACATCTACATGATTCTAACTGCCTACCTGAACCATTTTTTAGGTAATCACTATCTTGAGTGCAAGGTAAATTTCATGCATTAGGTGACTCAGGGCACACAGTCCCCACAAAGTATTATTTAATAACATCCAAGTTAACCTAAATTGTGTTTACCAACAGGAAATATTTTCAAATTCTGGCTCCAGGATAACAATGTAAATGAATTCATTTAAATGGATCCATGAAGGTCTGAGCATCTTGGACCAAAATAAGTGAATCTGTACCCTTAAAAAAATGTGTGGCATCATTGAAGAGGCATCCTTTAAAAAGTCCTACCAAAAATTGAAGCAATTTTTTTTTTCCTCCTAGAACATGGGTACATCTATTCTCCTGATAATGAACAGCAGTTCAAAGATGATAAAGTTAGACTGGGACAATCTGATCCTGAAATAGCTGCTTCCTGACTCTCCCTCAGTGCTCAGGACAAATCATCTCACAGTCAAGAAAAGCAGCTGAAACAGCCTTTGCCTTTCCCTTTTAGATTTTGTTTTTTTCTGCTTAATTGTTTTTAAGCTTCCCAAGGCTGGGGCAGAAGTGATCATTAAAGATAGTTGCTTTTAAATCCTTAATGGCTGTTTGGAAGAATAAAAATACATAGAATGTTACCCAATAGGATTTTAATCTCATTTTTCTCAACTCTCATTTATAGTGACTTAAAAAATGCCACAGAACTACAATGTCAATAGTGTCAACGAAGAGACTAAAAGAGATAGATACCTTTCAAATATTTTATATGCTAAAATTGCAAAAATCTTTTAAAAAGAGCTACACGAAAAATATTTCAGGGACAATGTTCGAGTTTCAATAGTACTCTCTTGTCCTGTAGACTTTGACTCATATAATATGCATGAACGTCACAGAATCCCTTTAGAATCCCTTTTTTAAAAACACCTGTATAGAGCGTTTTGCTTTAGTTATACTTTGGGTCAAGTTAAATTGAAGGTAAATATGTGCCATGCTGCTTCATCTTATAGAAAAAAAAAAAAAAAAAAAACACCTTTAAGACGCTGCCTCCTTTGGCTTGTGCACTCAAGGACAATTGAAGCAGAGTCAGATGTCTGGGATGATGCCCAGTTTTTTTATTATATAAAAAAGAGAGAGAGAGTTCACTACTACTGACGCGGGAATCTAAGTTTACAGGAAATACATCCCGTGAATCCAAGTGATATCCTCACCCCTGACTCCCTCCTCCGGCTCCTCTTACCACTCTAGGGACATTCTGGTCTCCACACGAGCCCCAGGGACTGGAAGGAAGATCACTACCTTGTGAAAGGAGGATGACTTCCAAACGACTTGAGATGTCTCTCTTGTTCCTCATAAAACTAAACTCGTCCTGAAAACTTTTGGGAACAGATCATGCATGGTGGGGGTTGCAACACCATTATAATGAATGCCACTGAAATGTGCCCTTAAAAATGGCTAAAATGGCAAATTTTAAGTTATATATATTTACCACAATTTTTAAACATTAAAATTCTTCCCCATACCCACTACCAGCTATTTTGGAGTCCCTCTCTGTGGCTACTTGACGTTCCACCTGAGCCCGACCCTGGGGCTCTGCTCACAGTCGAGATGAGCCAGTGGACCCTTAGCTTCCTTTCCCCACTTCTCCCTTTCACAGCTACCCTTCCTTTTCTTTTTTGTTTTATTTTTTCTTTCCCACTGTGAAGGAGGAGGTGTATGTCCAGTTTACAACTAGTTAGCCGGTCTGGCTGGTGTTCAAGGCATAGAGGAGCTGTGCGGCCTCTGGACACCAACCTTCATTTCTTCCACTGCACTCTCAAGTTCTTCTGGTGACTTGTATTCAAAGTCCCTCTCCAGGTATTCCTCTTCCGCCTGGGTCATCCATTCCTGCATCTCCGCCAAGTCTTTCTTCAGGTTCACCGCTTTTTCCTGCCTTTCAGACAACCTATTTTTCTGAAGAGCAATCTAGAAAGGAAAAGCCGTTCCCCCAAATAAACAAATTTTAATATATGAAATGTCAAGTTCTAGTTTTTCACATTTAAAGACACAGTGATGGACTGGGGATCTAGCTCAGTTGGTAGAGGGCTGGCCTCGCACGCGGCACTGGGAACATTCAAGGCCCTGGGTTCAATCCCCAGCACCGCAAAAAAAAAAAAAAAAAAAAAAAGACACAGTGACGACTTCCTATGAAGAATCTTATGTTTTAATATTCACACAAAACCTTTTCTGCATTTTGTGTGGATGCTGTGCAATGTAACAATAATGAAAACAAGAGCATAACGGGGCTTCTCCATCACATTTTGGATATGAATCTAATAGGGAAATATCTAGTATAATTTTGAAAATGCATAAATTTTGACAGAGTAATCCCAGATGTAGGAATCTAATCCACAGCAATAAAAGCACATATGTCAAATATACTTCTTGTAGCCCTGTTCATTATGAAAAGCAAAAAACAAGAAGCAACCAACATGTTCATTTTATGATCCCTATTAAGATTTCACTTTTAAAAAGCTGGGGCAGGCAGGTTATTAATAATGATTTTCTTAAAGCACTGTTCCATAACATTTTGGTTTTGATAATCCATTATACCAGACACATGCACAAATGTTACATCAGAAAGAAGATATTTGCCTGAATCTGGTTCACCACCCAAGTTAAGTATTTCAGAGATGTCTAGAAATATTTTCAGAGAGTCCCCACCTCTCCACAAACCACTTCCACTCATGAGAAGATATGTTACACAGCAGTAGTTCAACCCTTCCTGACAAGGTCAACCTTCTGCTCAAACTCAACTTCACAGCTGTGGCCACCTTGCCAAGACCTACTGGGCTGCTAAGTGACAGTAACCAAAGGCCACTATGGAGCATAATGGCACTCACAAGGGTAAAGGTTAAGTAAGAGCAGTTTTCCTGTCCCCTCCCTCCAAACAGGATCACAGTGCTGAAAACAGACAGGGAGCTTTTCTTCCACTGCCCCCACGGCACTCTAAGAACCAGAACCAGCACACATAGCCCAGCTCCCACACCCGCTGATCAGCAGCGCACCTGGAGAGCTCTCTGCAAAATTATTGTATGTGTGCATGTACCGATGTACATAGATTCTCTTTGTTAACACTTTCTGAATAATCTAACTAAACTGAATAATAATCTAACTAACTGAATAATCATCAGTTTTATCATTTTTGGGAATCCACAGGGAAATTAAAAGACACCAATGAGTTAAAAAAAAAAAAAAAACTCAGAATTACATTCTTTCTGATTTGGGACATTAATATGTTCTTTATTTCATGACAATATGGATAGAATAGATGTGATAGATTGTTCCAGTTTGTTGATTTGTTTTATATGCCTATCATTTCCAACCAAAATATAAAACACTGTCCAAAACATCTTCAACATTTTTCCAGTCAATGAAATACAACTCTCTGGAACTGGTCTAAATAATTACACAACATGTGATTCCTTCCTTGCTGAGGCCACTTAAATTTTTTCCATATATTTATTCCCACACTTGGAATCAAAAACTATTCACAAAGAATACTATGTTGTCATATGTAGATGGATGGATGGATGGATGGATGGATGGATGGATGGATGGACAGATGAGTAGACATATGCTTCTCATTGGCAATTTTAAGCTATTGTCTGTATTTACTTTCTTAAAAACTGTAGCTCCTTCAAGCAATGCCATCTAATTATAGCACATATAGAGAAACACACATTGGCCAGCATATCAGGTAATATTACAAAAAGACTATTTTCTTAAGTTCAATAACTCTATTGTGATTCTGGAGAAGAATGTCCTTATTCATGGGGGAAGCATACTAAATATTTAAGGGTGACCTGTCATGGTATTTTCAACTCCCTGTCAAAAGTACATTTTTAGAAAAAAGAAAATGGAAGAGAGAGAGTGTGCATGCAAATGTGAGAAAACATTAACAACTGGAAAGTCTCAGAATGAGTGTATGGGTGTTCTCTACATCATTATTTCAACTTCTCTTCACATTTGAACATGTTCAAAATAAGGAAGTTGGTTAAAACAACAAAAACAAAACAAAATGTTCAGTGATGCAAACACAGACTTTTTCCCCCTATAAACATTAGCTACCCCCCCGCCCCCCGCGCGCGCCCCCCCCCCAACCCCCCGTTCTTAGAGCATCAGTAGGGTTAGGGTTAGGGTTAGGGTTAGGGTTAGGGTCAGGGTCAGGGTTCGGGTTAGGGTTAGGGTCAGGGTCAGGGTTAGGGTTAGGGTCAGGGTTAGGGTTAGGGTTAGAGTTAGGGTCAGGGTCAGGGTCAGGGTCAGGGTTAGGTTCAGGGTTCTGGTTAGGGTTAGGGTCAGGGTTAGGGTTAGGGTTAGGATCAGGGTTCTGGTTAGGGTTAGGGTCAGGGTTAGGGTTAGGGTCAGTGTTTGGGTTCGGGTTTCCCTCCACAGCCATGAAGGAACTATCCCACGCAACCCCTTCACTTCAGCACGGAATCCCCCGTGCCCTCTCATATAGACTTTGCTTCAGAAATGCTCTCATTCTCTAATTTCTCCTTCCAAGTGAAGCCATTCCCTTGGGTGTGAAACATCCGGTAATATCGCTCATTATTAAAATAGCAAAAACCCTGTTTGATTCCCCCACCTTCAGCATCCACCTCTCTCCCCTTAGGAGAGAAATTTCTCAAACCCATTTTTCTCCAGGTCATTAAAAGCAACCATCTTGTCAAAGGTAAACGTTGATCTTTAGTTCTGATGGCCTGAGCAGTCCTCCTCATGGGGCACTAGAAAAACCTCCTCCCCTGGTCCCTGGGAGCACACATCTCTGGGTTGATGCGGATGCACTCCCCTGCCTTCTTAGCAACCCCCTGTTCCCAGGCCACGAATGCTGAAAGCTCCATTTGCATGTTCAAAAGCATTTCAAATATAACCCTTCTGGAATGGAAAGCACCCCTTCACCTGCACAAACTTCTCCTTGAGTCTTGGTCACCCCAGGAAAGAGCACCACAATTCACACAAAATGGAAGCAAAAATCCTGTCTTTGACCATTCCTTTCTTTCTTTTATCACGCGGTCCAATACTCTACGTGAGTCCCATCTGTATGTTCAAAATATAGTCCAAGCCTAGCATTTCTCATGACCTCCACCACTACCTCCCAGTCCTAGGGGCCATCCTCTCTCTTCACGACTACAGTAGCCTCATGAGTATTCTCCCTGTTTCCATTTTTGCTTTCCCAGAGCAAATTATCCACACGAAAGCCGGACTGACCTTAAAAGATCAATCATATTGTCACTTCCTTGCTCAAAACCCACAAATTGGCCTGACATCACGCTTGAAATAAAATCCAAAGTCCTTACTTCCATGACCATATCTAATCCATCTTCTGCCTACCTTGTGACCTCAGATATTCCCATTTTTCAGCCCACTAACTCCTCTTCCTCTATTCTAGCTCCTCTACCTTCGTGCTTTATTGAGCACACCAAGCTCATCCCCAATGGAGAGCTTTAAAACATGCTGTTGCTCTTGTCTGAACGTTCTTGCCAGAGTCGCAGACGGCCCCTATTCAAGGGTCCCAGTCTCAGAAAGCCCTTAGGTGGCCACCCCACTCGAGACAATCCCCATGAGCTAACCCTTGGCTATCCCCACCTGATCGAATTCATTATTTGCCTTATTAGAAATGCAAGCTCCATAAGAGGAGAGGTTGTTCCTGGTTTATTGTCACATCCCCAGTGACTGGAATGATGCCTGACGATAGATATTTAATTAATTAAATATTCATCAGTAGCTGGTTAATAAATATTTGCTGAAAAAAATAAGTGATCGATGGCTGTAACTATAGGATAACACACTCAAATGTTCTGGGAGAAAGACAAATCTCATAAACACGTGTTGAGTTAGACTTTGGAGAAAAGGTGTTGGGGGTGGTAAGTCCTGGGTTAAACTGGACAATTGGTACTCTCATTTAATTTTTAAAAATATATGCATATGTATACATTATTAATTTTAAAAAATATATAAGCACGCTTATATATATATATATATAAATATATATAAAAGCACGTTCTTGCTCCAACTTGCCACCCATGCTGTAGTTATTCTGAACCACTGTTTCTGAAAGTAGATGAGTTGTAAAATCTGTTTCATTGATCAAAAGAAACCACTGTCTCCACTTCCTGAAAACCAGACAATAAGTTAACCTCACCTCCTTGCTCAAGATCTCCAGCTGGGTTTGGTACTCAACCAGTCTCGTCTGCACCCAAGTGTTGATTCCAGCAGCTGGACAGCTTCGAAGGGTAGCCTCTATTTCTTCCATGTTTTTCAGAGACGATTCAATTGTTTCTATTTCACTAACATATGCCTGAAGACATTAAAAAAGCCCGTGATGAGTTCATGCCTATATAAGTGAATGCCATAATTATAGTTTGCCTGGATTCCTGCAAATATTAGAAGAACAGACTGCTTGGGAGTCAGGACTTTTAACTACTTAAGAAATACTGAGCCTAAAGAAATTCATTTCACCTGGGGACTTCATAGAGCCATCTGCTAAATTAGACTGGAGATACTTGACTCGCAGTGGGAAATACTGTTTTTAATTAATTTAGAGAAAAGCCTGATGATTTCACCAAGTATAAATTGTAATGCAGTATTCCTAGCAAATTTCATTTGTTAAATATGTTTTCCTTAAAGCCTCACCATGTGGCACAATAAGAGCAATGTACCATTGGTAATTATTGCACGAAGATTGTCATTATAAAATAAGGCAGCAGCTCCTAGGAATCAAAGTTGTTCTTGTTCTCTATCCAAAATTCTATAATCATGACCAAAAATAAAACTGTGAATAATCTGACATTCTTGTATTAGTTGTAAAGTCAAAATAAAAGAGGGTTTGTGATAAAAGATATTTTAGCTAGGTTTAATGCCATGTCAGATTCCTTTTTGGGAGGTGAGGGGTACTAGGGATTGAAACCACTGGGGTACTCTACCACTGAGCTACATCCCAAGTCCTTTTGATTTTGAGACAGGGTCTCTCTAAGCTGGGGAGGCTGACCTTGAACTTGGGATCCTCCTGCCTCAGCCTCCTGAGTTGCTGGGATTACAGGTTCATGTCACTGTACGTGGTAATGTCACACTCCTGACAATTTTAATCATGACAACAAATAACAAAAGGAAGAAAGTGTTGCTTATTCCAGCAGGTGCCTGAGAACAGCATAACTCACAGAGCACTGGTCCAGCTGCCTCTGCAGACCCGCAGCGTCTCCTGGGGCAGCCTGCTCTTTCACCAAGAAGTCTTTCACGACCCCCATCCACTTCTCAATGACTTTAGAATCAGCCTAAATCAAACACAATATCAGAAAGGGATATTATACAGTGACATTGAACCCACCACATCTCAAGATCTTTTGTGACTGGTAAAGAAGACGACTTTTCAAAAATTGATAGCTTCATTTTCATTTATTTCATTATTTATTAAGTCTTCCCAATTTTGAAATAATTGTTTTCTTCACCTTTGAATTCAATCTTGGAGAGGTGAGAGCTCAGTAATCATTCTAAAAATCTCCAAAGACTCTCCTATGACCTAAGCTATTTTGCTTAAATGCAAGTAATATCTCTGAATAAAAATTTAAATTATAGAAAAAAGCTTTTCCAGGTATAACCAGCATTTTAAAAATCTTTCACTCTCATACAACTTAGAATAAGTTAGTTGTTCAGAGCAGGAATAAAACAACATAATGAAGGAAATACAAGTTTGTTCCTGGTTCTACAGTTGGATGCCTTTTTATCTGAGAATCCAAAACAATCTACTGCCTCGTTCCAGTCTTGCGCCTAACACTAAGCACACCAGTTATATAGTTCCAGGGGTTCGAAGACCAATGAGAAGGCAACGGTTTTGCAGAAAAGAAAAGAGACTTCAGAGAGGAGGTAACATTGGAACTGGACCTTAAAAAATGCAAAGTAATTCTACCTTCCGCTCCAACACTAGAGTGATGGTCATTTCTTCCCCAACCCCCATTCCACCTTGGTCAGTCTGCCCTATTCATTTTCTGAGTATTGTGCTATTTGTTTCTTTGTTCCTTCCTAGAAGTGGAAATGAATTTCAAAACAGCCCGCCATGTTTGAAGGCAGCCACATGTCACCATGTCGTTCCCTGGCCCTTTAGAGGTTAAGCATCCATGACATCTCTAGGACGTGATACCCAGGGACCGCACTCACCATTTTGATTAACATGCTCTGGAAACTACATCAATTTTTTTAATGTCCTTAAAATATGCCACACAGAACCAGTCATTCTGCTCCTTACAAAGTTGGAATGAATCATAAGGATGGAAATTAACACATAGATGTTACCCTCAAAAAATGCCACCTAAAATGTTTTAATCTTATCTCTCTTATTGTAGGGTTGTTTCTTGTATTGTGTTTTTTATTTATTCATAGATACATTTGTCACAATATTATTATAAATTAATAAGATCATTAATATATGATAATATAATAAACTTCAATATTTCCATGAGCTACCTCTAAATATACTCCCCTTATTACATATTGCTTAATTGACTACTATAATAAATTCAGGACTTAATAATTACAAATGTAAAACTTTGCCTTGTTACTCAGTCATAGTTAATAACAAAACAGCAAGAAGTCAACAAGATAATTTAGTTTTAGTCTTTCCACTTTCCTATCTGCTACTCCTCCTAGCTTTATCTCATTTACTAATCTGACAGAGAGAAATTTCTTCGACCGATTTTATTGTCGAGTTTTAGGTTTTTCCAAGTGAAAAAGTAAAGCCAGTGAGAGTGCTTACCGCAGCAATCCCCCTGAGAACACCATGTCCTTCATTAACCAACCACCTTAGGCTTCAAAAAAATGGGACTTTATATAATATTAACATCTCACTGGTTTTCAACCTTATTTTAATAAGGTTATAAGAGGTTATTCCAAATGCTTGGCTGAAATCAAGACTTACCAAGAATGGTAGTCTGTGAAAGTGATTTGAACCAAGCATGATGCCTCTCCAGATGTGAGGTCTACCTCTGTGTAGCTATAATTTAGTATTCCTCCTCCAACAAATGAAAACATAAATGCAATGCTTGAAGAAAAGAGTCTGGCCAAGGCTTTGGAGGGATGTCCTTGTTGACTCCTCCTGGTCACCACATTCTTTCTTAAGCACTTATTAGCTTTCTCTCGGTCATTTATCTTCCAGCTCTGCCAGGAACTAATGTTGAGCTTATTCTAGGTCTTGAGCTTTTAGACACTAATGTTCCCCCTTAATTAAGACATTTATTCATCTCCATTTTTCTGGTAATTTCTCACAAGATCATGCTGGGACCCTGAAATCCTGAGTAAAAATTCCACTGCTACTTGGGATGCAGATTTATGCACCTGGAGCAAGTGAAGTGGGTTTTCCATGTGATTCACAGCTCAGGCTTGAATTTACCCTCGGTGGTGACGATTCCACACTCCCTGGATTCAAAGGCCATTCTCAGGCGGAGATGGGAAGCAAAGCGTGCTTATGTGTGGCCAGACTCCTCCAGGGCCTCCGTTAGCATCACCCCTCCTGCTCAAGCCCTTCCACATCCCTCTATTCCAAGTAGCTTTGAAAGCTTTCCTCCCCTCTCCTTCAGTCTGTCTGTCACTATTCTCAAAAGCCCAGACTGCTGCCTCTTCTCAACTGGTTTCCTGCCTTTTCTTCAGTACTTGCTGCAGCCTTCTGAGATCTTGCTGGAGAAGACATATGGGGGAAACATGCTCAGGGAGGGGTGGGGCAGGCGTTCGCAAAAGACAGAAGTGGAAAATGAGAGAGTGTACGATTCCAACCAGAGCTCACAAAGCATGCCTTTTAAAAATGGTCCATTTAACTTTGTTGCCTCAGATGCTTGCACTGTTGGTTTCCATCCTTGACGTTTTAAGAATGCATTAGGGGGCTGGGGATATAGCTCAGTTGGTAGAGTGCTTGCCTTGCAAGCACAAGGCCCTGGGTTTGATCCTCAGCACCGCAAAAAAAAAAAAAAAAAAAAAAAAAGAATGCATTAGGATTGCATAACTGGGAAGTTCATTAAATCTAGTTTTGAATATGGAAACTGATAGTTTTATTAGCCAAGGATTTGCAGAATTTATATGGAAGCAATATAGTCCAAGGAGGCTTTAACCATAGTCAGCATCGACTAGTATAAGCTGCCTTAACTACCCCTCGCTGTAATGAGGAAGGTGCATGGCCTCAGCTGCGTTCCTCCCTCCCTGTCAGCACATGGGGACCCACATGACTCGCACACACCGGTTCCTCCTCCAGTTGCTACACTTAGACATTTCAAAAAAGAAGAAGAAGAAGAAAGTAACAGACACGGATGAGCCAAACTGATTGTCACAACAGCAACAAAGCAACAGATGGGAATTTGAAAAGCCACACTGTTTTCAGTACTGAAACTCCTGCATGTAACCCTGACCACACTGAGTTCTAGGCCAGGCCTTGTGCACCATGAAAGGAAAGAGTAAGCCTAGGTACCAACCCCAGTGACTGACTAGTTTTGTGATTTTGAGACCCTAATTTCTGTCCTTTGGGCCTCTGTAGCTTGTCTATAAAATAATAATAAACAGCAACCTTGCTTGGTTGTTCTGAAAAACAACATTTGAACAGACACTTCTACATAGAAGTATGCAATGAATGGTAAGAGCTACAAAACCAACTGCTTTATTATTACACCAAGTGAACATTATAAAATAAAATTACCACTTCAAGATCTGGAGTGAATGTCCCATCTGAGACACCATAGGAATAAAGCAGCCAGGATGAAAATGTGCTTGCACAAATTTGGTTTAATTTTTTTAAACTGCTGCCAACACTAACGCTTGTTCTGTCCTATAACTGTTCAAAAGAAACTGTCTAAAAATGGCCATTTGAAAGAGCTGCTTATGCACCTGACTACATGTGTCCAACACAGTTCAGGAGAAGGAAGTTGGGTAGATGAGGGAAGGAAGAAGCAATCTTCAGAAATGCCTGGTAGCAGCGGATCACTGGGCACTCTACACTGCCCACACACCATGAAGACAAAGTCTCTAAACTCAGGACCAGCTACCACCGGTGTGCAGGAAGGTATGGGACCAGGGGCTGCGCTCCTCCCTCCATTCTCCCACTCCATCTCCTCTCTCCCTGGAAGGAAAATCCTGTCTCAATCCACCTGTAACAGATGTTTCCTGTACATTTCAAAAGTACCTAATAAAGCCAGTTCAATCTGTAAGTCAGTTCTTCATCAAAGAGGTTACAAAGAACATGAAAGAGTTCATGTGGAAATAGTGTTTTTCTATTCATTGAAAAACCCATCAGCCAAGACTTTTGAGTTTCTAATACATAATAATGAGTATTTAAACTTCTCTTCACCTCCATCAACTTACAGAATGAACATATGAACACACACACACACACACACACACACACACACACACACACACATTTCTCTGGAAGACCTCATTTCCTATAAAACAATACAAAAAATAAATAAAAATTACTAGTATATTTCCGTTTCATTTTTTTCCACACAGTGCTGGGGATTCGAACCCAGGTCTTGCGCATGCTAGGCAAGCACTCTACAAGATGGGCTATATCGTCAGCACACTAGTCTATTTCTGAATAAATGACTGTAAAGATTACACCGTAAGTACTAGCCAAAAGAAGCCACTTCTCATTCCTACTTTTACTCACAAATATTCAAGTAAAAAATAAAATTACTATTAATTTAATTAGGTGGTATTCTTGGAAATCAAAATATCAAATATTATTTGGAAGAGTCAAAATACTGCATTGACCATCCCTGCTCAAAAGAGGTAACTTCTAAGCACCTCGGATGGACAACACCCTGCTGCTGGACCACAGAGAAGGATCAATAACCCAACCCCTTCAGCCTACCTCCGCCCCTGTCCTGAGCTGGGAATGGAGGGAGTTTAAAGCTTGGAAAGTCTAAACTTAGGACAGTGAAACTCCAAGGTGCGCTATTGCCTCCAGCACTAGATGAAGCTAAATTCCTGGCATTTTATCTTCCTCCTCCCCCATCTCCTGGAATGTCCACAGCCTTTTAAGCTGCCACTTTCTACCCGCAGGCCACAGACAAAAAGGATTGTGAAACCAAAATTAGAAAACAGAAGAACTTACCTAGAAGGAGTTAAATATGCAGTTAAACACTGTGTTTCACCCTTGGAAAGTATTTATCAGTTCATTTTACCCCAAAATGCTTTCAAAAATAATTTTCAGCGTCTGGTTTTCATGGTAATAAAAGCCCAAGTGTGTTACCTTCTGCCCTCTGGGACAGAGCACCTTCTTTGGGTGCGTACCTTTGACAGTTCAGGCCACTGAAGGAAGAGTGACCACACAGCTGTCCTGACATCTGGGAGAGCATGCATTTGGGTATTATAGAGCCAATTTCAGTGGAGAGGTACGAGTGGGTCTGGCGGCACCTACAGACCTACAAAGCAATCACTTGCACATCCCAGTCCATTCACATGGGCTCAACTTGCTGTGTGCCAGACAGGGTTCCCACCCTCAAAGAGCTCATACCCTGGGGGAGGAAAGACTCGCGCCCGCAGCTCTAACCATGATAGAAACTGGAAGGGTGTGAAGGATGAACCACAGAGCAGGGAACGGTTCTCTGCCTCTCTGGCCGAAAGAGGGCTTGTAAAAGAAGTTTGTTCTTCAAGAATCAGCAACAGCCAGTAGCAGGTGGCACATATCTATAATCCCAGCTACTCAGGAGGTTGACACAGGAGGATCACAAGTTCAAGGCCAGCCTTAGCAATTTATTGAGACACTGTCTCAAAACAAAATAAAAAGGGTTGGGGATGTAACTCAGGGTTACAGCACTTGCCTAGCATGCACCAGGCCCTGGGTTCAATCCCCAGCACTGTGAAAAGAGAAAAAAAGAATCAGCAGATACTAACAGGATATGAAATCTTAGCAAGTACTCGACATTTCCAGAGGAAAGGCAACAGTCCAGGGTGGTGCTTTGAGAGTTGCCACAGTCTCCCCACCTGAGTGGGCTGATACTGAGGACCCAGGCTGGGCTGAGCAAGGAAGGGGAGGGGCCATGGGATGTGCTGAAAGTGCCCTCGAGCAGAGAGAGCAGATCCTCTCCAAAGCCTAACCCTGGCATGGATGTGGAAGAATTCCAGAGAGAAGAGATGGGAAGCTGGAGTCAGATCTGAGAGGTAATCGACTTGTCAGGGGCAAGAGAACTGGAGCACAGCAAGAAGGGGCTGGAGGCGGAATTCACAGAGGCCAGAAGAGTGGAAAATAGAGAGTGGGTTCTGTGTCTGCCTTAGGGACATTTTCATGATTTCCCAGTTATATGCCACACGGCAGGGGAATCTTACATAAGGAAAAGGAAATAATGCCAAATGTTTTGTGGCCCCTGAATCCTACTGGAAATGGGAGATAAAAAGCAGCCTCTTAGGATTTTATTTTATCCCTAGGATTCATCAGAAAAATCTTGTCAGTAAAAAAAAATCAATGAAAAAAAAATTACCTATTTCATGTATTTTCAGATGTTTTGCTGCCTCCAAGCAGTGCAATGGTCTGTAAAAGCACCCGTTAACATTTTAGTTCATAAGTACGGGAATCTGAGTAATTACTGTGGCAGGGCACTGACAGAAACAAAGAACTGAAGAAGGTATTCGAGCATGACACTGAGTATGAACATGGGACCCAACCTCTCACCTGTGCAAACGCAAAGCAAATGTAGACAGGTGAACGCCAACAAATGACAGAAAACCAACAAGAGCCTCTAAGAACTGTGGGAATGCAAACTTGATAAAAGACAGGATTATTTTGAGCACTGAGGGTCCCACCCCAAGCTCCACGGTACATTAGCTATTTAAATGTCCTCATCAAGTTCCTAATGTCACTTTTTCTATAATGCGGAAAAAAGGATCAGAATGAGCAATGTTCCTGAACTTCTCTCTTTTACTTTCAATATATTAACCTCCAGCAAGGACCCACTGTTAATATCAGCTGCCACCAGGGAAGTAAATGGTACCAGAGTGAACAGGATCTCTAAATATCTGCTCTACAAATTTCTGTCATCATACCTTCACAATAAGCAGTCCTCATCCATCACTTACATATATAAAAATGCATTTGGGGTTGGGGTTCTGGCTCAGTGATAGAGCGCTTGCTTTGCATGTGTGAGGCACTGGGTTCGATCCTCAGCACCATATAAAAATAAACAAATCGATAAAGATATTGTGTCTATCTAAAACTAAAAAATATTTTTTAAAAATGCATTTTAAAAATAAACAAGTCCACTATTTTGTCCCTAGCCAACATTATCATCGATTGGCCCTGTACCTACCCAGCCTCGGGCCTTAAAGACAAAGAGAACGTAAGTGACTAAGGAAGTATACATCAGGACAGTGAAAAATAGAAAACAATGCTATCGTGTACAAGAATGTTTCCTGTGGTCATCTAAAAACTATGGGGGGCAGGGGTTAATTTTCTCAAATAAATTGTGAGTAATCAAATAGCAATTGCTTCAAAGCAAGGAAAGGACTAGGAGTGTGCTTAAGAATTAAACACATACACGTGCACATGAACACTCACATACACACACTTCAGTGAAGAAGTTGCACAATTAAAGAATACAGACATTGACGACAATCTTGCACTTGGCATACAAAAGGGCAAATAAAAAAAAAAAAACAGGATGTTATAAACCTACTATTATAACAACACCAAAACCCACCTAACCATCCAGAAATGTGTTTGATGGGGAATATTTTTTACAGAAATAACATTTTTGGCATCCAACTGACCACTTAAGTGCTTGGATTTGCTATATTAGTAACAACTGCCCACTAAAGCCTAAAGCCAAATTACTATAACTCCAGGACTCTCTTTTGTGTTTTGGAAGAATATTTATGCTCTTGAAATTTATATAAAAATATTGGTTAATATTTAGCTCACCCAAGAGTAATTGGTAATGTTCACAAACTCTCTCAGACTTAATTCGAAAACAAAGGAATGAGCTTTGGAAAAAAAAAAAAAAAGGGAAATTACTTAATCCGGCATTGCTCACTCTTGATACCATTCACGTGTGGAGCGGGAAGACTGAGGAGCCTGTCCTGCAAACTGTAGCATGTTTAGCTGTATCCCTGGCCCCACCCACTGGATGATTTCCCCCACGGCTGAGAATTCCTGATAATCTCCTGGACCACAACTGAAAATCTTAGAATTGTGGATGAAGGTAATCCTCACTTTGAAATCTGAAAACAATTACAACTGATAGTACGTAAGTAGAAGTGGATTGACTCACGAAGTTAAAGGATTCAAAAATACTAAGCCACCCAATAACACGTTCCTCTTCATAACTGAGGGTTATTCAAGCAAGATCTAAAAAGTCCTGCTGCCACCACACACATCCACACACCCGGTCCATCCATATTCTTCTGCCCTCAACTCACTGGACCTGCCTGTCAGTTCCTAAGTCAAAGAGCTTCCCTCCAAGGTCAGAGGTCACCACTGATGGAATCATGCTGAGGCCTTTCACACTGCCCTGTACAGACCACCAGCCCTCTTCCGCCCTGTGTCCTCCGACGTTGATTTTTAAAACACCATTTTCATATATCCTGTCTCTTCTTTCAATTTTTTCACCTTATTGAGCAACATCCTTCACTCAAATTCTCTAAGTCTATCATCCACCTATTTACCTCTCTACCTAGATCTGAAGTTCTTACTACTAGTCTCATTTCATTCATAGAAAAATATTCATTAATTTTTCTGGGTCAGACACTGTTGCAGAAGTGTGTCTTAGAACACAGGTGGGAGAGTGTGGGCGTGGGGTGGGGGAAAGAGCCCCAACCAAAGGGAAACAAGAAGGGCCAAGGAACAGAGCCCTGGCAGGACAGGCAGGCCTGAGAGGACAGAAAGCCCTGGGGACACAGTGTGAGTGGCTCATTCTCTACCCAGTCCTTTCTGGCGAGAAAACCAGGTGATATGGAAGCTGCTTCTCCATTGGTCTTACAGGCAGAATTAAAATCCTGCTTACCTAACACTGGTTTTTGCCACTTTCTCCTTATAGAGCCTCACATTTATCCTGTCTTCCCACACGTTACCACAGCTTCATCTGGGCACCTTTTCAGATGCAGCAAAGCATCCCGCTTCGGAATTTGTGTGCCTTGAGTTACGTGCTTCCCCAGTCTGACACTGTCACTGCACTACTTTAGATTTTCAACTCCAAATGTCGAAGACCTTTAAAAAAACAGGTTCAAGGCTACTGCTGCCACTCCAACTGAGTAATCTAATGACCAGTCAATATTTCACGTAGGTCCCATTCCAGCCATTTTTAAGCAATGTTCTCTTATCTTCAAAGTCCAGTTCATCTCTACCAAGAACTCTTTTCTGCAAGCCAAAAAGAAAGATGTGTGCTCACAAGCACAATGAAAGTGTATCTTTGATAAGCAAGTTATACATCTAAGCTTCAACACATAATAAATGAGGACCTAGAAACCATGTCAAGTAAGTAGTAGAAATTTGAGCCTTATGTGATAATCACCATTTACCCTACAATAAACTTAAGCTCCTGATAGCCTCCTGATTTACCTCAAAAGTTCTGAGTTTGGAGGTAATTTCCTCAAGCAAATGTATATCTTTGGAAACCTTGGCCTTTAATTTGTTCCACTTTCCTTGAGCATCATCAAATTCTTGCTTATACATTTTTTCTACATCAGGAAGCACATTTTTCTCCAAAGCCTTTGTTTCTTCTGCAAGTTTATATAATGTGGGTTTTTGATTCTCAAGGATTTCGTCAAGGGCCTGGAAAAGATTTGAAAGGTAAAAATCATGCACAACAATGTGTCTGTGCAGATGTAATAATAGGGATCACACACAGAAAAAAAGGCATTTGATCAAAAAAGCATTGTGAAAAACTAGTGAAAAGAATAGTCATAATCAAAAAAGCTCAAGCATTCCCTTCATGAGTTGTGTGTGGGCAGCGGAAGATGTTCAGCACACTGAAAGCCATAGGAGCAACACACCCAGTGTGGGTCAAGTGTGCAGGGTTAAGGGTTGGTCTTTTGATCCCATAAAGTAGTTCATAACCGTAAGGCTACTCAACTAAATAGCAGGAAAGCATTTCTATTCAACACAGAAATTTCAAAAAGTATCAATTCAACTAATATTTCTCATCTTATAAGAGACATCTTAGCACATTATGAACAGGTTGAAAGTTTTAGGCAAATTATAATAAAAGGAGAAAATATGCTTTTCTTCTATCAATGCTTAATAAATTTCTTTTTCTCTGAGGTCCTATGTTATAACAGCTAATCATCAAATTATAAGAAATTTTGGGACCAATTTTGACCACAAATGACCAATTTTTTAAAAAATAAATGAAAAATCATTTCAAAATGTATTGTTTAAAATATCAGAAATGGTTCTAGATTTCAGAAACATGTTACCTTTTTTTCTCGAAGGGCCTTCTCCATCTTGGCAAGATCATTAAGAGCATTCAACGACGTCTGGGCCTTATTTTCTGAATCACTTAGCACATCTTTCAGTGTTTTTAATGTTTCCAGATATGCTTGTCCTGGCTGGCTCTTCAATTCTGTTTATTTAAAAATACTTGCTTTGAGAAAATAATGTTATAAATCTGATTATTATTATTATATAGACCATTGATCGTTCATGTATAATAAGTGAATTCCAAGGCATTATAATTTAGTCTCCATGATTAAAATTAAAAAGGGTCTCTGTTGGTTAGTAAAATAGGTCATTCTACTGGCATTTCTAGGACTCAGACAGTGACTTCATTTCTGCGGATGTTGATGTTTGAAATTTTAACTAACTGCTATCATTTTTCTTCATTTCGTCATGATGAAATGTCTCTCCAAAGCTGGAACAACAATGTTCCTTTTGTCCCACATAATCTCCTCTTCCCCAATTGCTACACAAAGAATAAAGAAAACAAAGATCCACCAGTCTTCCTGTAAGCACAGGCTCCTAGAAAAACCCATCCCAGAGTAGCAGGCACTGTACAGGGTCACCACACCAGGCTGCCACAGGTACCCTGAAAAACAGGGTTGGCCACAAACAGCTTGTGGAATCTACTTTCATGTCTATCTTAAGAATCACATATAGCAACACTTGCATGGAAGAGAAGTGAATTCTTCTGAAGCACAAAGTGATGAAACCAACTAGCAGCCAAGGTTAAAATGGCTATAGGTTCTTGTCAAAATGAAAACACAGTTTGTACCAGTAAGTTAAGAAAGAGGTCCTCTAAACATTTACTTCTTAGTCTAGGTTAAGTGTACCAGTAAGGTAAGAAAGAGGTCCTCTAAACATTTACTTCTTAGTCTAGGTTAAGCGATTCCAATGAGCAAAGACATGGTGTCCAAATGCCTTCCAGAATGCACTAAGACACACTTTTCTAATGTGCACACACACTGATTCCTAATGTCCTTCCACAATCTGCAGTACCTGAAGGAAGACAGTTGTTATGGGTATAGCTCAGAGTCTGCACTGCCCAGAACAAACTATGTTGTATTACATAGTCCAAACCTAAACAGCAGCTAAGGAGAAAACATAAGTAGCAATATGAGGGATGAGCTTTCACAGGCTTTAACAGGTAACTTTCCAAACCCAGGTTTACTGCAAAAGTAAGAACTAATTAAAATTTTTCAGATTCTAGAAGAGGAATATAATTTCTTTTTTTTAAAAAAAAGGATGGTATTACTAAAACCTTATTTATTATGAATGAAAAGAAATAGGTAATCATCCTTTTTAGTCTTACTGAGAAGGTCCAAAGGAAGAAACAACACCTACTTCTTTAAAAATCTTAAAAGTCAGGCATGGTGGCACACACCTGTAATCCCAGCTATTCTAGGAGGCTTAAGCAAGGGGTTACAAGTTTGCGTCCAGTCTGAGCAACTTGGCAAGATTCTGTCTCAAAATAAAATAAAAAGGGTTGGGAGTGTAGCTCAGGGGAAAGGAGTTTGCCCTGGGTTCAAATCCCAGTAACACACACACACACACAAAAAATAACCTCCTTAAAAAAATCCATTATATCCGTTGACACATTTTTAGAGTATGTGAAAAGTGTATACATTTTTCCAATCAAGTCTGATTGAACTTTAAGACCTTGAACCGCACAGGTGCCAAAGAAAACAGTGAAACTGGTGTAACACACAAGCACACTGACAATCTAACTATTGGGAGTAATTTTTAGATTCAGGCAAAGAGGAGATATTAATATAATCAAATAAGAAAACCAAGGGAACAGGCTTACCATTCTCAAGCTGCAGTTGATGGTCCTCTAAATCCTTCTGCACAGCCTGGTAGCACTCCAGAAAGTTATCAAAGCTCTGTTGTACAAACCCTGGGGCAGAAGGCTGAGACCTCAGGGCCAAGCAGCTTGAACGCACCATTTCAATTTTGGGTTGGAGGCCAAGGAGATTGTTCAGTTCTCTCTGTGGAAGAGAAAATAGGGTCACTTAACTCCATGAAGAACATCCCCCCAGAAAATCCTTCAGAGCAGAATTAACAAAAAATTCATGGCAGAAAAAGCAGTGAGCTTATATAGGAAACTGCACAAAGAACTCTGGAATGTTCCAGATGGCTGGCTCCTTACCTGACAGGAGTCCTTCAAACTTGCCAAGGACTGCTGAGGAGATTTGGAAAAGGGCATGTGTTGCATCCACTCCTCCTTCTTCTTTATGATCTTTTCAAGCTCATCAAGCTGCTTATAATAAGCATTTATATCCTCCTGAAGCTGAATCTTTCGGGTCAGATCCTCCAGATGCTGGGATACATTCTTCCATTCTGATAAAACCTTCTCCAGAACATTTTTTATTTCTTCCGTAGAAAGACCCTCTACAGAGCCAGAAAAATAAGCAGACACTTCATATAGTTTTAAAGAACTTGTTCTGACTTGGTTCTAAACATTCTAACGTATTCAAAACGAGGCAATGTCACATAAATGATCACTTCCTTGTGTCCCTTTTAACATAAAAATGAAAAATTATAATGATGCACCTAAAAGCTATTTAGGCATATTTAGCTGCTTGACCTAGGAGGGAGGGGAGCATTGAAATAGCAGTTCAGGAGCAGTGTGGCTACGTCAAAAGGCACATCAGTGCAGCGTGGCCACGGCCTTTTCTGCAGAACGTGTTACCATACTTGGCTTCTTTCCACTCTGCTAGGTTATAATCTGAGCCAGGTAACTAAAATCAACTGCCTAGATTTGTCTGGGGCTCTGACATCAGAACTGAGACCCTCTGTCATGAGAAATGAAGAAAGCTGGCTAATAAAAGGAGAAGGCAGTACAAGTCTGTGGAGATCAAACTGCAGCGTCACATAAATTGCAAAATAAATAGCAAGAATTCCTTTTTCTGAGAAGCAACCAGGCACACGTGGGAATGTTAAGCTAGCATTCAGGCCCAAGAAGCATCAAGGAGTCTACTGTGCATTGTGCACAGATAAGTAAATGCCAAAAATACCAAAGCAGTGGTAAGATTACCTACCTTACAAACACATTGGAAAAAATGCCATTATTTTTATAATAATCTTATAATTTTGTTTACCTCATATTTTTGAAAGGTAGAGAATTTTCCTAGAAATACAAAGTCTTATAATATGTATGTAATAATAACAGGGTTTTTTTTTTGGTTTTTTTTTGTTTTTTTTTTTTGGCGGGGACTGGGGATTTGAACCTAGGAACACTCTACCACTGATCTGTGTATTCCCCAGTACCTTTTGGTTTTTATTTGAGACAGGACTTGCTAAATTGCAAAGGCTAGGCTCAATCCTCCTACCTCAGCCTCCTGAGTCCCTGGGATTACAGGTATGCACCATCTCATGTGACTCTAACACTAGGTCTCTTCGTAGTTCTTCCCTTAGTAGATCAAATCCTTTAAAATGACTATGAGAAAGTTTGGGAAATTGGCAAAGAAAAATTTATATTCAGAGAATATGCAAGTTGAAAGGACAGACTTATCATCTTCAATAACTACGTGGGTGGGCAATAAACAGTTGTGCTCTGTGAACATATGCAAATGAAATCCAGAGTAATGAGAACTCAAAAAAAAAAAAAGAAAGAAAGAAAGAAAAGGCCTGGAAAGCAAAAGAGCATTTATGGCCCACAGACAATGCAACTCTAAAAATTTCAATAATACACCATACCCACCAAAAACTAGAAATGCAAATATATGACAGGATTTGAATGTATCCCTCATGTCAGTTGCTGAAGTTCACTGTCCACCATTACATAGGTAACACATTAGACCTAGGCAAAACTTTCACACAACAACCCAAGTTCAACTAGGCCTGTTCATCTGGGTCATAAACACAATGAATCATGATTTTCCTGACAAACTATCTGCACAAGGGAGATCCAGGCTTTTGTTCCTGCTAGATCATCTCTAGTCTAGGTGGATATGGGCAGAATAACATCAGTCATTTCACTTCTATATCAGGGCGATTTATTAAATTGCTAAACAAGAAAGAAAATTAAGCTGGTAAATAAAATTCCTGAAATGGAAAATTGTTACCACACTAGAAAACAGCTAAGAGGTACTCATTGCAGGTAACGGGGCAGCTAAAGCAACTTCTTCAGTTATTTATTCACAATCTCTCACAACCCATTCATTTCACCCTTCAAACCAGTTCTAAAAGGTGAAATCTCCCCTTCTCTGTGTTTGAGATATTTCTGGCTGCAATGATGTCAAGTTATGACTAAAATGCAATTGCATCCTGAAAATGGAAAACTGCATGCTATCTTTAAAAAAAATTGTTTTGCTCCAAGAGACCCAACTACAAATTTTCTACAATATGACAAGTTGGGCTGGGGATATAGCTCAGTTCATAGAGTGCTTGCCTGTCAGACACAAGGCCCTGGGTTCAATCCCCAGCACTGCAAAAAAAAAAAAAAAAAAAAAGAGTATGACTAGTTGAAAGTCAAAATCAGTAATAATTAATAAAAGCACCTCATTTTAATTATCTAAAAGGGACAAAATATAACACCTTCCTGCCACTTCCTCTCAATTAACTTTATACCTTTCAACCCATAACTACTGAAATCAAGGGAAACATTAACAAAACAAAGGACCACCATCAAAGTTCCTAGGTTTTCATACTTAGCCAGTCATAATAAGTGTTGATTCATAGAGTCACACTATGTTAAGTCCCAACTATGATATTATTTGACAATCTCCAGGAACAAGATAAGCTAAAGCAAGAAAATTTGCTATATCAACTGGGAAGGTCAAACAAAATCAACTATTTCGTTTTTTTAAAACATGCTTATATTCTATGAGACATCTCAAAACTTAAGTGCATTAGGCAGGGAAACCCTGAGGGACTTGGCAGTAGTGGGCTTTTTGACAGAACTGGTTTCAGGAAAACAGTGAATTCTGTTTTACTGAAGAATTTTATTTGCTTTTTCTAACAGAACAAAGTTATTTATCTGCATGCTTACCTAGGTGAATGTTGGCCACATTTCACTCTGTAATAAACTTCTTAGAAGAAGTTATTAGTTATTCATGTTCTAAAATTTATTTCAAACTCTTGAGAGGGACAGTGGATATGCACCCAAGTATGCTTTCGCTCTATTCAACATCCCTGGTATTAAAACAGCAACAGGAGACCAGGCACAGTGGCACACACCTGTAATCCCAGCAGCTCAGGAGGCTGAGGCACGAGGATCACAAGTTCAAAGTCAGCCTCAGCAATTTAGTGAGATCCTAAGTAACTCAGTGAGACCCTGCCTCTAAATAAAATATAAAAAGGGCTGGGATGTAGCTCAGTGGTTAAGCACTCCTGGGTTCAATCCCAGAGAGGAAGAAAGAGGAAAAAAAAGGTAACAGCACCTACCACATGTAGAAAATTTACATATGACACTGAAAATTTGTAATAATGGCTAAAATGGTAGGAGACAGAAAAATATCCCTTTTCTTTTTAATGAAAGGCAGACACTCCCCACAAAAAGTGAGAAAGTATACCCAAAATACATCTTCTCAGATCAATGTCCCCATTTTTCAGCTTCCCAGCTCATCCTAAAAAATTTTAATAACAGATATGTCTTTTCTAAAAAAAATTGAATTACAGTTCTCTAACGAAAGCTAGAAAGCTCTAATAAAGCTCAAAAAAAAATAAGTGAAAATATTCAAAGCTTCCTAAGACACTGAACAAGCACATACATTAGGTCACAAAATCCATTCCTTAATAAAGCCTCATATCCTGCACTCCACAATGCTGCACTTGACCTCTGTGAGTAGCACTTTCACGTAAATTCAATTTCCAGAGTGCATATTTTCAGGAGCTGCCTATTCACAGATTTTATTGAACAAAAGCTAAGTCAGCTAATGAACTCTTTGACTTTCTAGACACAGAAGCAAAGAAACAAAAGTGTTCCCTGACCTCTTCAAAGTCAAGAAATTTAAAAAAGGAAAGGAGAACACAAGTCCACCCAGTCCCCAAGTCATGGTTGTCCTCGATATAACACGACACCTCTCACCAGCTTCTTACCCAGCCAGTCTTCCCTCTGGATCTTCGCCGGTTCTGCCTCTGCCCATTGACTAAAAGCTAACAGATGTGTGGTAATTTCAGCGGACAGACTCAATCAAGAAGCCACCCCACTTTTACATCAGACACATCAGAGTCCCTAGGCAGAGTCTTGAGGTACAAGTAAAGAATCTATGAAAGCAATGGACATAAATTCAACATCCAGCTTACTATGATGATTGCAAGAATCAGCATCTCAAGGGAAATTATGGTACCAGGGATTAAATCCAGGGGACACTGACCCACATCCCCAGTCCCTCAGTCCTATGCTTTTTTATTTTGTTAAGCTGCTTAGGGTCTCACTAAATTACTGAGGCTGGCCTCCTGCCTCAGCATCCCAAGTTGGTGTGATTACCAGCATGTCCCACTGCATGTGACTTGATTTTTTTTTTTTTAAGGAAAAAAATTAAACTTAGCTAATTATATGGATTGACTGTTACAGTTGCCTAATTTAGAAATAAATGAATATATATGGGACACATATGTGGATATAGGTTACATATTTTGTGTTTATGTGTTTGTGTATAAATCTCATATATATATCACATATATATATAGTCATATGTATATATGAAATAAGCTGACGTAATTTCTCAAAGTCTGGTGGCAAAAATAATGTAAGGTCAAAAAAATAAAGAGCAGGGTTTGTTTCTGGGGGCATGATGGGGAGGGAAACTGATTCAGCCAAAAGGGACATGAGAAAAGCTTCTGAGTGACTTGCACATGTAAGTTACACAAGGTTATCTGTCAAAGCAGCACCGCTAGGTTTCATATACTTCAAGGTAATCAAATTTTACTTTAAAAAAAACTGACAAAAAATAATAATAGTCAAGAGGGCAAGGAGTGGCAAAGGTATAAATAATTCAAGAATGGCAAGTTATGATCATTTTCAAAGTGGGTAGCTTGTACAAAGGGTTCACTACTCTATTTGCTTTGTATATAGTTACAATTTCCATAATAAAAAGTCAAAAACTAAAGATTGGAAACCACTGCTTTGAAGATTTTTGTCAAACTATTATTCCCAATTCTGCCTTGGTTATCTACCGCGTTGGTCAGGGAGAGCAATAGGAGACCACAGAGCTCTGACCATTCTTAAGAGGAAATAGGGTATATAAGAAACATCCCTCAGAGTTAGACCAAAGAGAGAACCGTATGCTAAACTGCACAGAAAAAGAATATTAATCCTTTTTTAAAAGTGCTTTAATCCAAGAAAAAATTTCAAATACAAGTAACATCAAATCAAACTATTAAAAACATGCCTAGAATAAAATAATATATTGTACTGAACGTGATCAAAAACTCAGATACCACTAAGGGATTTACCTTAATGTAACTTCATTTCCCAGGGATTGTCAAAGTAAAGTTTCTTTTGCTACACCCCTGTGAGAAAAATGTCCAATACATAACCCCAGAGGATGAGGTTTTAAAATTATCTACACCACTGAACTTTAGTTATCCTGCTGAGGTTTCACTTCTAGTTCCTTGACCCCATATAAAAGCAGAACGACTTTGCTTTTATCTTTTTTTGATAATTAGCTTCCCTATAAAATTCATTTTAAAAGATTCTGCTGCCTAAAAAAAAAATTGAAAATCACTTTTTTAGCAAAAGGAGGGTAGAGTGTTAGTTCTTCAATATGTCAAACTGCCAATATTATTCAATGTTACCACCTAAAATAATCTGGAAAAAAAAAAATCAAGGGTCTCACCTTTTCCCATTTGCTCCAAAAGAATTTGTCCAGTTCGGTTTAATTCATCCAGTTGGGGGCTTCTTTCCATCTGTTCTTTTTCTAATCCCTGAAGACAAAGTTCCAATATAAGAACAGTGCAAACTTTCTTCTTAATAAAATGCTGATTCTACTTTAATATTTTATGTTTAATGTCCCTCTCAAATTTTCTTTAGGCATTTCAGTCAAAGTTTACAAAAATAAAATTACAATAAAAACTATATGATTTCAGGCTACCCTCCAGCCTGCCAGAGATGAATAAATCTGAAAAGAGAAATTTAAACAATAATAACAGCAACTAAAAACTTCAGCTTCTTTTATAAGAAAGAATGTGCACTATAATTATAAGTTCTTATCAAGAAGAAATCATTAAAATTTATGTTTTAGATCCAGGGTATCTATTCACAAACATAGTCTCAGTATTCCACACCATAAAAATAATGGTTTGAGTCAAAAGAACTGACTGAGCTATGAGAGAGGTCACTGAAAGAAAAATGATTAACAAGAAAAAGAGCACAAATGGTACGCCTCTACTTCATGTACAAATAGAGAAACAAGATGTAGCCCATTTGTTTACAATAAAAATGAATTTAAAAAAAGAAAAAAAAAAAGAAGAGAAATATTTGGAGGTTCCATGGTATTCCTTGGTGTTGTTATATGTCTAAAGTCTGATGTTAACTTCAATCACAGTACATTTCATATATTACTTTTGAAGAATGACAATACTATTTAGAACCCAGACTAAAGCATTTTGTTCTTTAGATTTAAGGTCTGGTTCTTAATTTTCATAAAGTCATCCCTCAGGATCTGTGGAAGACTGGACCCAAGACACCCCTGAAGACACCAAAACCTGAGGATGTCAGTCCCTTACGTAAAATGGTATACTGTTCAGTTAACCCATGCAATCCTCTGGAGTACTTTAAATCATCTCTAGATTACTTATAATATGTGGACAATGTAGATGATATATAAATAGCTGATTGCCTGTATTTTTTAGGAGATTATGACAAGGAAATAAGTCTACATGAGTTCCAGTACAAAGACCATCATCCTTATAGCTGTAGAGTACAAGAGCAAGACTCAGGGTCAGCAAGGAGTACTGGAGAGGTGGAAGGTGAGTGATATGGGATGGCAGGAGGCTATGGCACAGCTGGGAGTGTCCACACATGGGTTCATTCTCAGGGATTCTAAGTGTTCAGTGCATAGCAAATTCTAGTTTTACTTTCCAGAACTTTCTAGAAATTTTTTTCCCAATATTTTCAATTCACAGTTGGTTAATCTACAGATATGGAACCCGTAGCTACAAAGGGTTGACAGTATTTTTTTAAGTGTATCTTCTTTAAAGAGAAATATTGAAGAAATTTTGAGATCTGAAAGAGTTTCTTGTATTCAGAAGGCAAAAATGTCTTTAGAATAACACAAAGTCGTAAGTTATGAGGTACTAGATTCAAGTAGATCTAAACAAGTTTAAAATAGTAATGATAACTGGATCATAACCTTAGGAAGTGTGGCTCACGCAGACCTGAACAGTAGTGGAGGACAAAAGAAGAAACAATCCTCCAGGACAGGGGACCCTCTGACAGCCAGGACAAAAGTTTTCAAAATTTACTACAGTGTTCTAAAAGCTATCTTATGGCTGCATTTATCTCACTGGGTCCCATCACATCCTTATGCTAAAAGCAAATCCAGCCTGATGAAATATTTTATTCACTACAGTATTTTTGTTTTATATTTTACCTTCAACTTCTTTTTCATTTCTGAAGTCTCTTGCATCTTCTTATACTCTTTAATCTCTGAAGTCTGAATGGCAGTCTTTGATTTCAAAATCCAGTTCATCAGCTCTGCACTTACGGCATCAAACCTGAGTTAATATTCAGATGTTACCACCTCTCATTTGTTTTCCTGTTTTACTCGGTTCAAGAAAGAACACTCCAAATGCCCATCAGGTGTGGATTTTCAAAGCTCCCAAATAGTAACCCAGCAATATGGTAACCACACTGAGATCATATATGTGCAATTAAGAGTATGAGTAATAATACTATAATATTAATAAATGAATACACAAATTATAATTCTTTAACTTTGGAAGGAACCCCTTGTATTTTTATAAACTCTTAAAGATAATAAGAACTAGATTTGGTTAGATAGTAACAGAAGAAATCAAGTTCAGACATTCCCAAATTGAATGCCTTTTTTGTCCCATATGTAATTACCAAGTACAATATGCCAGGCTGGCTGGCACTTGATATCACTGGGCTGTGATATCAAGATGAATAAGACGCAAGAAGCCTCCGGTCAATAGCAAGCAAGAGCAATCACAAAAGAATCCCAGGAATTCACAGGAATGGCTCTTAATCCAATGGGGAAGGGACAGCCTCCCAGTGTAGAACAATGGCTATGCTTAGGAGTTTTCCTTATGAAAAAGAAAAAGGAAAGGAGGAAGGAAGGAAGGAAGGAAGGGAGGGAGGGAGGGAGGGAGGAAAGAAGGAAGGAAGGAAGGAAGGAAGGAAGGAAGGAAGGAAGGAAGGGAGGGAGGGAGGGAGGGAGGGAGGGAGGGAAGGAGGGAGGGAGAAATGAATTAAGTTATGCAAATAGTTATGTGTGTTTGGGACAGCAAGGACCTGCAGGTAAGGATAATGGACAAGGTGGCCAAGAATCACAGGGACCAGTTAATGGAAGGCTTTACAGGAGACATGAAGGAATTCGACCTTAACCAAAGAACAATTAAGAGTCAGTGGAAGACTTTAAAATGGAACTGATTTGATTCTATTCATTCTTTTGAGTTCACAGAGGAAACAGAATTAAAGAGAGGCAAGTGTGGAGAAACCCCAGAACTAAGAAGTGACAGTGGAAAGGAGGAAAGTGGACAGAATGGAAAGGTGCTGCAAAGGCAGGTCAAAACTACCACAAGGAGGAACAAGAGATTGCTGGCCAGAGACCAGACCCTTCGCTGAGGGTTATGGTTTAGATATGAGGTATCCCCCCAAGAGTACATGTGTTAGACAATTCAAGAAAATTTAGAGGAGAAATGATTGGGTTACGAGAATTTTAGCCTGATCGGTGCATTAATCTTCTGATAGGTTTTAATGGGTAGTAATTGTAGTTAGAGGAGGTGGATCATTGGGAGCATGCCTTTTGTGTTTATAATTTGTCCTTGTTAAGCGGGGCACTCTCTCTGATTCCTGGCTCCATGTTCTGAGTTGCTTCCTCTACTATACTGTTCCACCATGATGTTCTGCCTCACTTAGGACCAAGAGCAATGGAGTCAGCTGTCTACGGACTGATATGTCTGAAATTATGAGTACCAAATAAACATTTCCTCCTCTAAAATTGTTCTTGTCAAGTCTTTAGGTTGCAGCAGTGAAAAAGCTAAAACAGAAATTGGTACCAAGAAGTGGGACTGTTGCTGTGACTAACCTGACCATGGGGCTCAGAAGCTTTTGGAGCTTTTGAGAATTTGTGGGAGAAATTTGGAGACTTTTAGAGATGCCATCCAGAAAAACTTCAGACTGTTGTAAGCAGAGCTTAATGAGCAATTCCAGCGGGAGCTCTGAAGACCAGAATGTCAATGGGCTGAAGACAGCAAAGACTGGGCTCATGAGGTTTCAGAGGAAAAGGAGGACTCTTGGAAATTGGACTAGAAATCATTTCACATTATGTTCTGGCTAAGAAATTGTCTGCATTTTGCCCACATCCTGAGAATTTCTGTAAGGCTGAATTTAAAGGTGGCAGACTAATTAATCTGATAAAAGAAATTTCTAGACAGCACAACATTCAGGAGGTGGCATGAATATTGCTGGAAGCTTTTAGCCAATTTTTCGTGATAATCTGGACCAGAAAACAAAGCAGAAAGATTTGAAAACCTTGCAGTTTGTCCAGAAAATTGCAAGTAAAACTGGGGCTAAAGATAGTATGGTTGTTAAAGATAATACAGCCACTAAAGAAACACTAAATGCTTTACCTAGAAATAATAGGAAGGTTGACTTGACAGCATCTCAAATTGGCAAGACCAAATCCATCTCAGGCTGAAAGGTGTAAAAATTAAAATTTCTTTGAGAAGAGACGTATGGGGCATCCTATTTGTACGGTGGGACCTAGGAAGTTGTTTCACCATGCTCAGTTATCCAGGCACTCAGAGGCTATGGAAGTCATGGTCCCTGGAGGCTTTGCTACTGTCCAAGATGGAAGCAGACTTGGAAACCAACCACGTGGTACTTGTTTTGCAAGAATGCAAGATACAGAAGTTAGGGACTCATGGAGGCTTCCACCAAGATTTCAAAGGAGGCCAGGGAGGTCAGGCAAAGTGCAGTAAGGTTGGAGACCCTGCAGGCAGCCCCTGAGAGGGCAATGCATGGAGCTCAGAGGACTAAGCCAGAGCTGCAGGTCCTTTATCCAAGAAAGGACCTGATCCTTTATTGCTAGTATCCATAACTACTCAGTAAGAAATGCCAGTCTGTGCAACATCTGCTGAAGAAATGTGCAGGAATTGAACAGGTACAACTCAACAGAGGGTCATGTAGGCTGCAACCAGTAAAGCCATAGGGGCAGAGCTACACAAGCCCTTTGGAGAGAACTTTGCCATGCCATGTGCTCCTGATGCCAGAGGTGGAGCTATAGGACTTGTTTGCCCAACTGGATTTCAGTCTTGCTTTGGTCCTATCCTTTCTTTCTATGCCCCTATTTCTTCCTTTTGGAATGGAAATGTTTACTCTGTACTCTTGTTAAACATGTTACTTGCTTTTGATTTTTACAGAGGCTAATGCTGTGAGTGTGCCGTAGGTCACAGTAGAGAGTTTGGACTTGGACATTTGGCAGACATGGAACTGGTTAAGACCATGGGGACTCGGGGAAAGGACTAAATGTACTTTTCATTGTGAGATGAGCATGATCTTTTGGGAGTCAGAGGTAGAATGTTCTGATTTAGACAAGAGGTGTCCCCGAAAGCTCCTGTTTGAGACCATTCAAGAAAGTTTGAAGGTGAAATGATTAGGTTAGGAGAGCTTTAATCTAATCAGTGCATTAATCCTCTGATAGGAATTAACTGGGTGGTGACTGTAGGCAGGTAGGGTGAAGCTAGAGAAGGGGGGACCCTGGGGCCATGCCTTTGGGATTTATATTTTGCCCTCGGCAAGTAGAACACTCTCGATTGCTCACTCTCCCTCTCTGCTTCCTGGCTCTCTGTTCTAAGCTGCTTTCCTCCCCACCCAAACTCTTCTGCCTTAACATTCTGTCCCACGTTGGGCCCAAAGCAATGGAGTCAGCCATCTGTGGACTGACACCTCTGAAACTTATGAGCCCCAAAATAAATGTTTCCTCCTCAAATTGTTCCTTTTGGTCTTTTTTTATTCCTATTAGTTATGCATGATAGAATGTATTTTGATATATTACACATATATGGAGTATAACTTCTCATTCTTCTGGTTGCACATGATGTGGAATTACATTGGTTGTGTAATCATATATGCACATAGGCTAGTAACGTCTGATTCGTTCTACTGTCCTTCCTATTCCCATTCCCCCTTCCTTCCCTTCATTCCCCTTTGTCTAATCCACTGACTAAAACACCGAGCATTTGATGTATATTATTAACTCTAAGAATCACGATCACCCTATGAAGTATATTCTGTTATTATCCCTTTCAGAGCTGAAGAAACTGAGGTCACAGAATTGAGCTCACTAGCAAATGGCAGGGCTGGGCCTCAATTGAGGCAGCCAGTCCTCCTAACCCTAACCCTAACCCTAACCCTGCCCGCAGGGTTCTTGGTACTTTAAGCAGCTGCTGTGGTTGTCATCTTGATTCTTTTGGGAAAATTCTCTTGATGTGTTTCTAGTGAATTATAAATAAACTGACCTCTCCCCAAGGTAGGTTTTCCTATAATATGTGATAAAACAAAAATTCTGGGATATTTAAATTTAACTACAAAGATTGGAGGATGGAGTGGGAAGAGATAAGGAAAGTTAATCAGTTAACAGTTACCAGTCAAAATGAACAAAAGACTGCTCTACATTCCTGAATGTAAGTTAAAACCTTGACTGAACACCCCAGGTGGCTGACCCCTAAATACATCACCCCTGTTGACATATGAACTTTCCAGACTACTAACGCCCATCAATCCTGAAGCAAGAGGATTTTTCCTTATGGACCATTCTTCTGTCCCCAAACTTTCCCTGCTTGGCACTATACTATTCTGCTCCTCTTATCTATAGTTAATTAAGTTCACTGCATACAATTTATGCTTTCTTTCTCCAAATTTTCATTATACAGTTGCTCTTGGTTCGTAAGTCCAGCAGATAGATTTCTATCTAATCCTGCTGCTGGAAGATTTGGAACTTGTCCAGGACCTGATCCTTTCTTGCTATCATCTGTACCTATTCACTAAACCCTTTTATTTCAGAGAATCCTGGGTCTCCAGAGTTTGGGTTTGTATATGGAAGGTATTTTGTGATGCTCTGGGTAAACACCCAGGGGTCAAGGTGTCTGCACAAACAGAAGATGCCTCCTGTCATCCTACCTATTTATCCAACCTTTCAGAGAAGAGGAAGACCATCCAAAGGTCATTTCAACATGTGAAATGACCTGGAAATTCAGCATACTACTGCCCTCAAAATGAGCAAAAGTGATAAAGTGATCTCAGATCACAAAAACAGATACCCAGATTGTAGAAAATGACTGTCCAGCTATGCCCTAAACTGGCAAAAAAAAAAACCACCAACAGGGGCATCAAGAGAAGAGAAGAAAGCATGCTTTACAGCTGAGGTGGTTATCTACGACTCTCAGCTGCTCAGGCAGGCCACCGTAAGACAAGTTCATAGTGGCTTCTAGAGCACCATGAAGATCTGGAACCACATCAGTAACACTAGGAATACTTACAGATGCTGTGGACTTTAGGACAATGAGAACCAGAATATGAACGCTGTCTTCAAACTCTGAATAGGGGCTATGTGACTCCATACGACTCCAGAAAGAACAAGCACACATGGGTGGATTAGAGGGGGCAGACTACAGGCACAAAAATAACCTTTCTAATGATATTTAACCGCCTTCTACTCTAAAGCTCAAGCCTCTAACTGTCCAGGAATTAACTGAAGGAATGTCTGCATTAATCCAGTCGTGGAGTAGATAGCTTCGGTACTCAGAGTTGGTTGCTTACCGTCTCCTCTCTCTACCTCCCCCTTACTACCCGATTCCCCCAGAACCCAAACTACAGAGACTGAAAAAAACAGACCATCTCAACCTCTCATGTCCGCATGGGAACTGGGGTTGAGCTCAGTGGTAGAGCACTTGCCTAGCATGGTGAGGTACTGGGTTTGATCCTCAGCACCACATAAAAAACATAAATAAAACATAAAGGTAAAAGGATGAATTCTGGTCAGTGATACCAGAGGAATCTCCTGTCTTCTCAGCAGGAGATTCCCCTGGGGATGAAAGGAGGGCTGGGGATGAAAAGCTGGCAGAGTAAGGCAGAGGGGTGTCAAAGAACACTCTCCCATGAAAATTGCTCTACCTCTATACTTCTTGTAAGGACCTCACTGTTTAAGCCACTTTGGGTACAGTCTTCTGTTTCTTGCACAGAAATCTCCCTACACACTATAGACATGTTTAAATGAAGCTTTCATAGTGATGCATCTAGTCTTTTCCAACCTTCCATTCTTTCAAATGCACAAAGTCAGCACTGAGAGATGCGCTGTCAGATGTATCTGGCAGCTACCAGGCACTCGGGAAGCGTAAGATCCGTGCCAGCATTAACATCAGAGCATCTTCCTCCTGGCTGCCTCGGCTCCAAGAGTAAAGGTTACAAGCTGCTGCTTGCAACTCAGAGATACAGTGGTCCTCCAAGAGGAGGCTACTAGGAGGCAGAGACAGCTTATGATCAAAATGAAAATTATCTGATAAAACTGGAATCCTGCTTTGTCTAAAAAAACTAAATTAGGAAAAGCATATTATTTTCATTTAGGTCCCCAAACCCTGCCCATTTAATGAAACCCTGGGATCCTACTGTAAATGGAGCATAACAGTGCACATCCAAGGTCGTTTTGAGGATGCAATGTTATGGTGCATGTAAGATACAGTGCCTGAAATACGGCACAGTTAACAGAAATCTGACATCAGCAGAAGTTCAACAGAAATCTGCTGTGAGCATCTTCTTACAAAGACCCTGAGTGTTCTTTTGAATCAGTAAGGCAAAAAGAAACATTTTACACCAAAGGTGGACCTTTATGCCAAACAGGAGGAATCTGTTAATGAATCTGACAAAGGAATTCACAAAGGAAACATGAAAAAAGAATAAGGAAGGAAAAGAGGAGACGAAAAAGGACTTGTTTTCCTGATATAAATCATTTTTAATGGCGAGTAGAGGGAGATTCACAAAGAATAAAGAATCTATCTAAAGCAGAACTGTCAGAGTTATAAATTGTGAAAGAAAGAACAAATGAAGAGACGTGGACAATCATTTCATTCCAAGGTAAAGGACGGAGAAGGAAGAAAGAAGAGCTTCTCCACATAGTTTGGCAAATTGAACGTGGGATAAATAAAATCATCCAGAACAAGTTAGATGCTTAGCTAACGTTAAGCAGAATATTCAAATGACTCAAAGGCACCTCAGAGTGCAATTTCCACAATAATAATTATGTTGCAATTTGCACTTCATTAGTAATTAGTACAAAATAAGTGTCATCTGTCAAATACATTATGGGCAGCACTGGGTTGAGAGGATTTCTCTGTTCTCACGTTTTCTTAGCTTCCATGTCCACGTGGATCTGCCTCTTCTTCGGGGGAGGAGGAGGTGGCAGTTCCTGCTTAGACTTTTTTGTCGTTACTTGTTCTCTTACACGAACAGTCTCCAAAAGATCCTTCTGAGGAATCTGGGACATCCCCAGCTTCGCTACAGCCTGAGTCACCTGAGATAAAAATCACACAAATTTGAATTTTTGTATAAAGAGCTTTTTGGAGCTATAATTAACATATCATAAAATCCTCCCTTTGAAAATGTACAATTCAGTGGTTATTAGTATATTCACAGAGCTGTGCGACCACCCCCACATTTTAACCCCCAAAAAGAAACTTCATCTCTCTTAATAGCCATTTCCCATTCCCTACTCCCCGGACCCCTGGCAAATACTAACCTGCCTTCTATCTCCAAGGATTTGTTTGTTCTGGACATTTCAAATAAATGGAACCACAGGGCATATAATCTCATGCCTGGCTTCTTTTACCTAACATAATGATTTCATGATTCATCCACGACTGTAGCATAGGCCAACATTTCAACAAATAAAACTGCATTGCCTGGCTACACCATGTTTTACTTATTCATTCATTCATAGGTGGACATTTGGGTTGTTCCACTTTTTTACTGTTATTAATAATGTTGCTGTAAACATTTATGTATAAACCAAAGCCTTATTTCAATTCACGTAATATTTTTTAAATTCATTAGATTACTGAAGATTTAAAATTTTAAGATTTTATACTAGATACTTGTCTAAGTGTTATTTGTTACTGCAGATTGAACTATTAAATGTAAAGATTTTTGAAAATCTATTAAAATTTTTATTGGAAAACTGAAGAAGGTTTCCACATATCAATTATTCATCGGGTATGGGGAATCGACTTTTTAGTTTACCTACCAGTCTTAAGCTCAAACTAAACTAAACATTTAAACTTGTACTTCATGGCACAACGTTCTATCCAAATCCAAAGGTACCTGGTTGGAGGAATCTTCTAGTCTCTGAACCAAAGAATCCCATCTCTGAGTCAGTTCCTCTGAGTCACTGTTCATCTTCCTGGATGCCTTGGGATTATCCAGTAACTGACCCACATCCTGGCCAATCTCACTCAGTTGATCCAGTGTTTGGCGCTTCATTTCCATATCTTCCTTCAAAATCTAATATTTCAGATACTTATTAGACAATTCTCTCCCAACAGGACTCTGTCTTCCTGTTCCCCAGTCAGGAGACGTGAACATGTGTATTTTATAGTTAAATTAAAAGGCACACAGTTCACTATGCTAAAACATAACACTCCTGGTTCCAGACCAATGAATGGCAGCAGCGTAGTGCTGGGTCCAGAGCCACACTCTGCGTTCACTACCTGTATTAACCATCAACACAAAACACTAATTGAATGCACTTTGCATTGTGAGATGGACATGAGTTTTGGGGAGCCAGGGACAGAATGTTGCGGTTTGGATGTGAAGTGCCCACCTCAAAAAAGTTCCTATTAGACAATGCAGGAATGTTCAGCAGTAAGGTGATTTGACCACGAGAGCTACGACCTAATCGGCAGATTAAGTAATTTGATGGATTAATAATTTGAAAGGACTACTCTACTGGGTGATAACTGTAGGCAGGTAGGATGTGGCTGGAGGACTTTGGTGATTATATATTGTCCCTGGATCCTCACTCTCTCTACTTCCCAGAAGCCATAAGCTGAACAGCTTTCCTCCACCATGGCCTTCTGTCATGATGTTCTGCCTCACCTCGGGCCCAGAGCCAACCACAAACTGAACCTCTGAAAGAGTGAGCCCAGAGGAATTTTTCCTCCTCTCAGTTGCTCTTGTCGGGCATTAAGATCACAGTGACGAAAGCCGAGGCAGGCACAGGTTCACAACCAGATATTGCCAGTGCCATCACTTACAGCCAGACGTCGAATGCTGACACTTAGTTCCTTTTGGTCTTTGAAGTTGCTTGTCTGGACTTTATTCAAAGCCTCTTCTTTTTCGGTAAGCCAAGCTTTCAACAAGCACTATGAGTAATAACAAGAATTGGAAAGATGTCTGAGAAATCATGCGCTCGTTCAGTTCCATCAAGTTCCCTGATCTCTAGTTGTGATTAGTGGCTTCACCCTTACCTGGGTTATGATAAGGATTTCAAACACCTAAGTCAGAGGCACAAATGAGTCAGAAAAACCACTTTCTTTAAAAATTTAACTTTCTCAGGTTTACAAGAGATAAACTTGGCATTAGCCCCGAACCTGGGTAATGACTACAGTTTAGATATGGTATGTGGGTGTTCCCCAAGGGTTCATGTGTTGAAGATTGATCCCCAGTATTTCAAATGTGCTCAAACTGTGAGCTAAATACACTTGTTTTCTTTATATATTACCCAGCCTCAGAGATTTTTTTATAGCAACAGTAAATGGACTAACATAGTAACTAAAATCTATAGTCACTGGGATCATTCTCCCCAAATTTAGCCCGGACTGGGGAAACCCTTTCCTGCACAGCAGGGAGCAATGTTTGCAATGGGATCAACTCTTCCTCAACTGTTTTATTTATCAATTTACAACTACTCTTCACCTCCAGGTGGAAGAAGGAAGGAAGAAAAGGAGGGAGGGAGGAAGAAAAGAAGAAAATAAAAGGCAAATATAAAGGCTAAACCATGATTTTCTCTGGCAATCAAAGCCTCTTGAATGTCCTTACTGAAGTAAGAATTAAACCAATCTGTGTGACTCTTTGACCTGAAAACAAGGTTCCAAGTAAACGTAAATATTTGTGAAGTATACCATGAGTATTTTAGAAAGCAGAATCAGGTTCATTGTATAATTCTTAATAAGAAAATCATGACCAAATAAAGGGTAGTGACCAATAACGTATATCTGCACAAACCTTGCAACTACTTTTAAGATATATGATGTGCCACCATGTTTAGTAAACCACAAACATCCTGCTGTTGGTTTGGTTTCTCTTCCCCTCCTGAAGAGAATATAGTTGCTTTTTTGTGGATGGAAACGAAATACATTTGACAGAATCAAAATGGGTACCACAGATGTAGAAACAGAGCATCTGCTTATTTTCTAGACCACAATTGTTTGGCATTCAGGAAGAAAAGTTTTGCTTCTTGTATTCTGTTCTGACGGCTGCTTCTCTGGAAGGATGGTGGAAGGGCAAATGATCACCACTCTGACTGGAATATCGAGGTGGCAACTTTGCACCTAGTTTCATTTGCTGTGCTGAGAACTAGTGAAAAAAATATACTGAGTTTTTAACCAAAGGTATTGCTAAAAAATATTTTCTTGTTAATTTCAATACTAGTAAAAAGTCAGGAAAAAAAAATCTTGTGATTTAAAGTTCAGAATACATGGGTCGGACTCACTTATGTGTTATTTACTCAACACAGACCATATATGAGGAATTATGTGGATACAAATTCAAACACATTACCCAACACAGATCCAATAATAATTATGTTCACCAAATCAAGAAAGTAGCCTATCAGATTACTAACATTCTAAATAATAACATGATCTTTATCAATAAGTCGCATGACCAATTACAAAACGGACAGAAGTGAACCCTGAGGTACTCTCCCACTGAGCTACATCCTCAGACCTTTTCCATTTTTATTTTAAGACAAGATCTCTTCGAGTTGCCCAGGCTGGCCTCGAACTTGTCATCCTCCTGCCTCAGCCTCCGGAGTCACTGGTTTTACAGCTGTGCTCCACGACGCCTGGGAAGAATATGACTTCTATGATCATGAATGACTATAGGCATGTTTTCCTTTCAACGAAAAATAAACAGGACGGCTTTATTCTAATGCCACAGTGAAAGCTGGGTCACTCTTCACCATCTACTTTGCTGCTAACGGACGGCAGCTTCATACCTGCTCTTCCAACAGTTCCTGCCACAGTGTGTTGATTTCTTGGAGCCGATTCCAGCGCTCTTCCGTCCAACGGCACACTGCCGTCCAGCGCTCACCGAGTTTCTAGGGAAGAAAGAAACCAGCCTTTGTCAACACAGCGTGAAGACAGAGTGATCATAACCCCTAGAAAGTTGTCATTCCCATGGCTCTTTGTCACTGAGTAGCAATTTATTTTTTTTAAAAAGCACTTATTTAAAAGTTGCTTTAAAATAGTACTAATCCTATGACTATATAAATAAATGAGAAAAAAAAAAACAGTTTACACAGAACTTAATTATTTCACATTACTAAGCAAGAAGGTAGCACAGCTAGAACTCTATCCTGCTGCTTCCATTTCATCATGGATTTTGTGGAAGAAGGTGATATTTTTGCTGGGCATGGTGGCACATGCCTGTAATCCCAGCAGCTAGGGAGGCTGAGACAGGAGGATCACAAGTTGAAGGCCAGCCTGAGCAACTCAGCCAGACCCTTGGCAACTTAACACACTGTCTCAAAATAAAAAATAAAAAGAACAGAGGATGCAATACCCATACCAAAAGAGAGATTGTGACATTTTTACATATATCTTCAAAATAGAGTAAACATGTTTACTTTTTTTTAATACTTCAACTTTTTCAGGCTATAATTATCTTTTTTAAAAATTTCAGTTCAATTTTATTTAACCTATCTTTTACATGCCAAGAAAGTTTTCATCTATAGTACCAAGATTATGAAAAATGTTAAAACTGATAAAAAGCATTCTGAATAAGAGAATTTGCATAAAATAAAATGCTTACTAGATTTATTGTGTTTATTATCACATAATTCATAGAAAACACCACATAAATAAGCAACAGAATCTTACAAGTATAAGCAATACTAAACAAATTTCATTAATCAATATTAAAAACCTTCATAATGGTTTTCCCTAAAATTAGTATTACCACTTTATAAATAATGATTGACAAATGTTAAAATTTCCACACTACTTATATGTGAACAAGTCACTTAATTCATATTATAGTATTTTGATATCTAATTACCAACGTAATCTTATATGGAGAAGGGTAGAGAATTTAGAGCCAGAGGAAAGATCTCCAGTCTCAGGATGGTAACCTATTGTCTATTTAAATTTCAGGAACATTGTAGGGCACAGTGGGACATGCCTATAAATCCAGCTACCTGAGAGGCTGAAGCAGGAAGATCACGAGTTAAAGGCTAGCCTCAACAGATTAGTCAGAACTTAACTCAAAATAAAAAATCAAAAGGGCTAGGGATGTAGCTCAATGGTAGAGCACCTCTGGATTCAATTCCCAGCACTAACCCAAAAAAAAAAAAAAAAAAAAAAACCTGCAAAAATACACTATTGCCTCATTGAAAAATAAGCATTTTGTTGGGCTTCCCCAAAATGGTGTTAAACCTCACATATAGATCTACCAAAAAAAGCGGGGGGGGGGGGGGGATGTTAAATCCTATACAATTGAAATTCTCAAATTCTAGTATGCACACACAGATTTTTGTACAGTGAACACCCACCAGCTACCCTGTCCCCAGCTCCCTGAAGTGCAAAGAGCCAGGTCTGCATAGGGCTAGAATCCACATTTCGAAGCGTTCTACAAATTCTTCAGGTGTTTCTGATTAAGGTCTGTAGACCACTTGTGATCAGTTCCCATGCTTCCTGATCCTGTCACTACTGTGCACAAGGAAGCTGGGCCACCAGCCCCACCCATTCACCCCACAGGCTGAAGTGAAGACGTGATTACCTAGGTACTCCTGTAGACCACGCGCCATGGTACCCCAACTGGGAAGGTCAACCAAAGGTAGGTTACAATTCCACCAACCCACAACAATTCATGGCAGACATTTAGTCCCCAGAGTCTTCCGTTAGGGATATTAAGGAGGAAGAAACTTAATCTGACCAGGTTGTGTAAAGACAGGGCCTCTGGCAAGTGAGCAGATTAGATTAAGTCACTAGGATGGTGCCACCATGATTGAATCCTGGTAGCTTATAAGGAAAGGAAGAGAGACAACACAGAGAGACACACGGGTTCTCTCTCCATGAGATTATTTAGCCAAAGGACCCTTCCAGGAGAGCCATGCTCTTTGGACTTCCAGTCTCCAAAACTGTGAGTTAAATAAACCTCTTTTCTTTATAAAGTGGCCTGCCTCCAGTGTTTTTTTATAATAATGAAAAGCAACGACTTCAGATTTCAAGCCCAGAAGGAACGTGATTGGGTCCTGGAGCATAGATCCTTCAGAACTGTCCTTCTTTCCAAGTCCCTTACCTGTAACTGATCTTCCAGAACAGCTGTCGCATTCTCGCCACTGTTTTCATCAACAATTACCACCATGTGGGTTAAGGAATTTACTTTCACCTGTTCAGCCTCAAGATCATTTTGCAAACTCTAGAGGGGGAAAAAAAAAAGTAAGATACACTATTATCTCTTCTCTCTCACATTTACCTATTTAAAATCCACTTAGTTGTCAATAGTAATTAAGGACACTTAATGAAGCTTCCTATTTAAATTACTAATCGTTATCCTAAGTATTCCACTAATGAAACAAACCTCCTATACATCCTTCCATTTCATTACGAACCAAAGCAGTCCGAAAACACAATGTCATAACAGACTGCAAATGGTGTCGTCACTTCTATTCCAAGCTCAACACAACAACCAAGCACAAAGGAGGTGAATGTCTATACCAGGTTCTACGATAAAAATGGAGAATTGGTAAATCAAAAAGTCCAGAGTTTAAATACAGAGTCAAGCTGTTTTATCTACAATAGTATGGTATAAACTGTGAGATGAGCCAGGCACGGTGGCACATGCCTATAATCCCTCAGGAGGCGGAGGCAGGAGGATCAGGAGTTCAAAGTCAGCCTCAGCAACTTAGCAAGGGCCTATCTCTAAATAAAATTTTTTTTAAAAAAAGAGCTGTGGATGTGGCTCAGTGGTTAAGTACCCTTGGGTTCAATCCCTGGTACCCAAAAAAAAAAAAAAATTGAAAGATGAGCAGAGTACTGGATGATATGCAGAAGCTGTTATGATCAGCCATCCAAGAAAGCAGTTTAGGACATCTGGTCCCTTCTCTTCTTCCCTTTTCCATGGTAAAGGCATGGCCATTAGACAAATCTATGGAGCTAATTTGTTTAAATACTACCAATAATGTTGTCCAGTACCTCTTGAGTACCGTTAATGTAGCCCCGAACCTTCAATGAGTTATCTAGATGGTTCAATGATCAAAAAATGTTTCAATTTACAGAGAAGGTATTTTATTCTTGGCTATGACAGTTGTCTACTCAACTTGTGATGAAATTAAATTATCCATCAAATTTTGATTCCTCACCCAGTGCCTGATGCTTTTCTGGATCAGAGAAGAGGTGACAGGGTTTAGTAAAGGTACCTCTTAGGGTTTGCGTCCTCCCCCACACCCTGCATTAACACCAACACCCTAGGGTTCTTAACCACTTATGGGTCTCAAGAGAGCCTCCTCAAATCTTATAAAAGCTACATGATTTTATAAGAAAACCACATATGCCCATATTAAACTGTACATATACTTTCGTCCCTGGTCGAGAAAAGACAATACAGAAGTGTCCCAACTCCACACTAACGGCAGAGCCATCAGCCCCAGAGAATGCTAAGTACTGCTCTTTCATATTTGATGAAGTAAAAAAGAAACAGGAGACAGATTTACTTTATGTTCTTCAAGTAACTTTTGCAGGGACTGTAAATCATCATCCAGGGGACGGGTTTCCATCTTCTGAATGCGCTCTTCCGTGAGGGTGAGCCAGGCCGAGAGCTGCTGCAGCTGCTTCTTCTGCAATTCCATCAGCACATCATGCAGCCTGGCCAGGGGACACACAATCATTCCCACCAGCTCTTTCCCTTGCAAAAGGACACACCCGCTCCAGGCACCAAGAGATGGGGCACAGGAACACACCCATGCCTAGACTCTAATACAGAGTTTAGTTTTTAAACATAGAAGGCCAGAAAAAAATTTCATTTGCCTCCTAAATGAAGTCCAGAAAATGGAGTCAAAGAATGTAAATAACACCACCTTCTATTCATATCAGAATCATTGTTTCTTTCATCAGGAATTCCTGCTCGTTAAATAGGTGGAAATGGCAATGGAATGCAATACACAATACATGAAATAAAACAGACTATGGGAAATGACTGTTTAATAAAAAAGGTTCCAACATGGACCAGTAGTACATCCATACCACATAGTCCTGTTCCCATAACCAATTAATGGTTTGCCAGTTTAAGCCCAAAGTTGACTCTCCACCTGGAATGTCTTTTCCTTTCTTGCCAATTTCTGCATTCCAACTTTCACCTTGAAACTGGGCTAACTTATCAAAAATGTCACAAAGACCATGGAAGTCCCAGCAACATAACACAGAGGAGAGTCAAGATGTCTTGAGGCTGGCTCTGTGCTGATCTTGATTTGCACAGGGGCAGACTCCCTCTGGAGCTCAACTGTGCCACGCGTCCGTGGACTGGGGCGCTCACCTGCTGGTGCAAACTCACCGGGACTGTCTCTCCATGCTCTCTACCCGGAGGGCCTCCCACCGCGCGTTCAGCAGCGTCATTTGCTCCTGGATCTCGAACTCCTCCTCATCTGACAGGGTGCCTTGTGTGATCAGCTGGTTTCCCGCCTGCAGGACACTGCCCACGCTGCTCTGGTGTGCCGTCAGTTCCATCATAAAAGCCTAGACAGGAACACCGTGAAGATCTGTAAACTGCTCACCACAAAATACCCTAATAAACAGCTAGCACGCAGCCTAAATACCGATGGAGCAAAAAAAGGTAGCCTAGTGGAGCACACGTAAGGTAGATTTGGGTGCAATGCTTTAAGCTCTAAAAATCAGAAATAAGCATCTGGCGTAAGTCAAAAATTTAAAAAAACTGATCAAGGAGAACTATGTTATTGCTGATAATACCTGCTATTTTTAAGTACATGCTAATTATCGTACCAATAGATTGTGGAAGAAGGGAATAAATGTCATAAAAAGTTGGGCATGGTGGCACATGCCTATAATCCCAGCTAGTTGGGAGGCTGAGGAAGGACAATCACAAGTTCAAGGCCAATCTGGGCAACTCTGCAAGACCCTTTGTCAAAATAAAAATTAAAAAGGGCTGGAGATATAGCTCAGAGCACATGGGTTCAATCCCCAGTATCACAAAACAAATAAGCAAATAAATAAAATATCACATTCCTACAAGAGAAGAGGCTTAAAGAATATTACCACTTCTATCCTTTTGAATCCAAAATGGCAAATAAGATCTATCAGTTAAAAAAAATATATATCTACACCAAAAGAGTGCTTCACCAAAAAGAAATCTCCACATGGTCAAAATCACTACACTGCAATATATCATCAAAATAGCAAGAAATTCTCATATATAAAACTGTACAGGAACACTGGGTAAAACTGTACATTTACTTACTCCTCTAACAAATAAAAATAATCACTTCCTGGGAACACTCAAAACTAAAGATTTGGTATAAGTCAATCTTTTGCACTTTTAACGAAAGCAATACATTCCAGAAATGAGCAAGACACCGATTGCCGTCAGAGCAGAATCGAACACAGCACAGACATGGTATCAGGGTGGAGCCCTGGATTTTAGCACAGGCCCCAGGGTAGAGAGATGCAGCTCCTGAACGACAAAGACTTACTTCATGGGTGGCAAACTGGTCTTTGACTTCTTCCACATCATCAGAAATGTCATCCTGCTCCTGGAAAGTGTCCTCAGCAGAAAGCAACCAGGTCAGTACTTCCTCCAGTGCTATCTGATAGCTGTCCAGATCCATGTCCACCTCAGTGACAGTGCTGGGGGTGTCAGCTCGGGGACTCTGCGGCTCCTCCTCTGCTGCTGTACTCTATGAAAACAAAGCCAAGAAAATCTCACAATTGTTGGGAGGGTTCAACAAGGACGCACTGGCGAACCCAAGGCAGGCACCACTGAGTCTCAGGTACTAATCCAAGTCTCAGGAGTTGGGGGAACACTTCCATAAATTCATCACGAAGCCTTTATTTATAGTCCTAGGACAGCAAAAGGTACGACAGCCGCACACACTCACGGGTTCTACACTGTAGGCGATTCTAATATAGATGGGGAGAGAGAAATAACCCACACGAATCACTTCTGAACAAAAAATAAATGGCTCTCTGCAAAGTTACAAATGCTGCGGTCCCATCAGGGTCGCTATCTGAGTTCACCAAGGGCTCCAACAGCTGGGAAAGTTTCACAGAAGAGCTGAACCACACTGGACCTTGAACAATATAATTGACAGAAAAAGAGAGCCATTAGAGTCTGCTTTGACCCCTGGTTAAAATGCTTTTACTGAATTTCATTTAACATTGCATCGCAGACAGTGAAAGACAGCCACACACACAGGCGGTGGTGCTGACTGTACTGACCGGTTTGTACTGATCCTTAGGTGGTTTTGGTTTTGGTTTTGGTTTTTAGGGCTCATGAAATCAATTTCTCTTAAGCTCTTTCTAAGAAACTGCATCTTTCTTTCTGTACTTTAGGATCTTATCACCAAAACTACTGTCTCTCTCGTTCTTTTGCAAAACTTCTTTAAAACTTGCGCAGACTAACTCCACTTCATTGACTTTCATCCACTCTTTCTAAATAGAATATTCCATGTGTACACAAAGGAAGAGAGAACAATAAAAGACATGTTCATGTGTTTAACAGCGGGGGTTCATTAACATTCCCTTCACTCTGGTAAGTATTCAGAAAAGGTGACAGATCCACTTTTTCAGCATTTTCTTTCTTTTTTTTTTTTGACAAGGTTTTCTTTATTTTTTAAAATTTTTTTTTATTTTTACAGATTGAATTGTGATTCATTGTACACAAATGGGGTACAACTTTTCGTTTCTATGATTGTACACAATGTCGATTCACACCATTCATATAATCATACATATACATAGGGTAATACTGTCTGTCTCATTATCTTTCCTTACTCCACCCCCTCCTGCCCCATTTTCCTCTACACTATCCAAAGTTCCTTCATTCTTCTCTCCCGCCCCCCACAACCCCCCCTCATTATGTATTGTCATCCACTTATCAGAGAAAACTTTTGGGACTTTGGTTTTTTGGGCTTGGCCTATTTCACTTAGCATGATATTTTTCAACTTCATCCATTTACCAGCAAATGCCATATTTTATTCTTCTTTATGGTTGAGTAATATTCCATTGTATATATATACACCACAGTTTCTTTATCCATTCGTCAATTGAAGGTCATCTAGGTTGGTTCTACAATCTAGCTATTGTGAATTGAGCTACAATGAACATTGATGTGGCTGTATCACTGCAGTATGTGATTTTAAGTCCTTTGGATATAAACCGAGGAGAGGGATAGCTGGGTCAAATGGTGGGTCCATTCCAAGTTTTCTGAGGAATCTCCAAACTGCTTTCCAGAGTGGCTGCACCAATATCACCAATATGTAACTCCACCAGCAATGTATGAGTGTGCCCTTTTCCTCATATCCACGCCAACACTTATTATTGCTTCTGTTCTTGATAATAGCCATTCTAATTGGAGTTAGATGAAATCTTAGGGTGCTTTTAATTTGCATTTCTCTAATTACTAGGTTTCAGCATCTTCTTTACAGTGATGAAATAATCAACCAGAATATTTTTTATAATATCTATGCTAGCACAACACACATAAACCAGAACTGTTCCAACAAAACCCAAAGGGCTGGTTACCCATGCTTCTTACTTAAACCTTCAGTGGCTCTCCTGGTGGCCAGTGGCTCCCCACCTTCGGCATCAGTAACAGCACAGCAGCTTCTTGCTGGCTCAACAGCAGCTGCCAACCAGTAAGTAGTGAATCTCCTCAAAATTAAGACCTGAGCTCTGCTTTTCCTCCTTTTTGTAAACACTGGCTGAGTAATTGCACCTATTTTTTTTGGTTATTTTATTTGTTCTAATTAGTTGTACATTTTGATAGATCATGCATAAATGGAGTGTAATCTCTCATTTTTTTGATGATACATATTATAGGATCACATGGGTCATGTAGTCAAACATGTACAAGAGGTAATAATGTCTGTTTCACTCTACCCCCATACCCCTAACCCTCCAACCCTCCCTTCCCTTTTATTTTGATGGGATTTAAAGAACCATCTATGTCCTACGCACATTTCATATTCATATTTCTGGCCTCAAATTCCTATATCTAACTACCCTAACACCTTCATTTGAATGTCTCATGGGCATATCAAAACATGTTCATGGTTAAACTATCCCTTTTTTTTTTCCCAAAAAAAATTTTTCCTCCTCAAGATTAATGCACCTAAATACTCCAGCTAAACTCACAAGCCAGCTTAGTTTCTTTCTTTCATCTTCCATATTTAATGTGTAAGCAGATCCAGATCCCATCTGCAAAAATGACCTCAAATCCATCCAGACCCTCCTTCTCCATAACTACCCATGTCTCTCCACCGGACTACGACAGCAAGCTCACATTTGCCACTCAAACTCCTACCTCCACAATCCACTCCACACACAGCAGATCATTAGAACATGAATCACATCCTAAGGCTTCCCTGCCTAAAGTCTTTCACTGCTTTCTCAATGCACCTAAAATCCAATTTAAAATTCTTAACAAAGTTTACAAAAATACTGTGATAGCAAGGGACAAAGAAAACGAGACTAGAGTTGGATTTTGGTAAGCGAATCAGAGAAGCTCTCTCTATAAACTTTCGTTTAGACTAAGGAAAAGTGGCAAGCTCGTGGTGCAAGCTGCTGGGGAAGAAGAGCAGAGGTCCAGCGGTCTATAGTGCCAAGAGAGCTGCATCTTACCAACCACAAGGGAAGAAAGGTCTTTAGTTAACACAAAGGCTGGAAAAGACCGAAAACACACAAAAGACATCTTGGAGGAAGAATCAAACAAATACAGTAAACTGAATATAGGCGTTAAAAAATGGACCCTGGGCTGGGGCTGGGGCTCAGTGGCAGAGTGCTTGCCTAGCATGTGTGAGGCACTGGGTTTGATCCTCAGCAGCACATAAAAATAAACAAATAAAATAAAGGCACTCTGTCCATATTACAACTACAAAAACAATTAAAAAAAAACAAAAACAAAAAACATGCACCAGCAGGGGAAGGTGGGGAATGGACCAGTAAGTTCTGAGCAGACACGTGGATCATGGTGCCAAAGACAGGAAAAGGGAAAGGAGTTAAGTTCTGGACCTAAAACTCTGAAATCACAGAGCTAAAGTAACTGAGGATCATCTGGGACCAAATCTGTATACTATAAGGAGGCTATCAAAGAACCGGGAAAGTGAGTGAGCAGCCAGAAGCCACAGGGACAGGAACCAGCACCTACGAGATGGAAGGCGAGTCTACACGCACACGTCCAAAAGGTACCAGTTAAAACAGAGGGTGATATTTGGCGGGCGCACCCTGGGAAGAAGGCAGGCATACACCTGCCCATCACCGCCAGCGATGCCCCACATGTGTGCAGAAAGGCCCGAACTGGGCAAAAAGGCACCACTAGCGCAACCTGGAGCAGCTCCGTCCAAGCGCGGAGGATTAAAACTTCTCCACCCCGTCATTTCTTCTTGTTACTCAACCTCTAGGACACTAGGAAAGCATGGAAAAGCAGGGTTTCGAGTGAATACCCACCTCCTCAGCAAACAGGAAATGGTTTTTGAGTTCTCATCATGCCAACCCAAACCCTAAATGGACCTGATTATTTTACATACACATCATAAAGGCAAATCAAGTCCCCTCCCCTCTTAAGACAGAATGATGCAAACTATAAGAATTAAAATATCCTTTCTTTTATTTTTGATCTTTTAAAATGTGCTTTATTAATGTTATATAAAATATCCTCTTTCTTAAAAAAAAAATCCTAGTCCAATAGAGATGATCACAAAAGCAAGAGGCAAACCCAGATTATCAGAGTCACCCTAAAAGATGCATTAACAATCCACAAGAGATAAACGCAGCCAGTTATGAGATGTTGAGGGATTTTCCTCAGTATCCCCATCTCTTATCTTTTCCTCAGTTTTTTTCTGTTTCTAAAAGCCAGGCCGTTTTGAAATAGAAAAAAATACAAAGTATTGGTACATACTATCCAAAGAAAATGTAAAATAATAAGTTTTCTGAACCTCTGGGCAGGGGCAGGAGATGCTATGTCAATTCATGATTATCATAACATGGAAATTCAGTTAAAATTTTTTTAAAAAGGAAGTTGTAGAATGTGAATGCCAAAATAGGAAAAATTATAATAATGATAGCTTATGCTTATCAAATGCTTAGTAACATCATTTTAGACACTTTTGATACATTATCAAGCAGCTAATTTTAAACACATCCATTGAGAGGTTAAATAACTGACCCCAAGCAAGTAGCAAGAGGGTGAAATATAAGCTCCAGAGCCCAAGTTGCTGCCTCTCCACAATGAATTTCTTATAATTTTGAAATCCATGTGTATCTCTTCCATTGCTTAGTTGCTCAAGTTTGACCAAGTGACTTCCAAGATCTGAGAGAGTCTCTCTCTCTGGAGAGCCTCTTGTTTTGTAAATTCAAATTAGTTAGACTAAAATAAAAAGGGATAAAATATGGATTGATTTAAGGCAAGATAATGAAGGAAGAAAAAATATTCATTATTTTATTTATATCTCCTGGGAAAAACTCATTTATATTCTGATGAATAAAATGATTTTTGAGCCCTTTCATGAAAACCTTGACAAGTAGCTTACTGTAGATTACTCTCCTAATGGAAAGAGAAAATAAACATATTTTGATAGACATTATAAAAATATAATGAGAAAAATTACTAAGGGAAAGAAAATTAGTCATTAAAAGAACACAGGCTGACATGAGTAAAAACATCTCGGCATGTGACAAAGGTCCAGAGACAGGAAAACCTAGTTCTTAAACATGACACACAGAACTGACAACAAGCCCAGATTCTAACTCCAGCCTCCCTGCGTGAAATAAGACATGTTCCTTCTTAATAGAGTGGGTGAGTTGTGGCTTTCTACTGCAGGATGTGACAGCATGTGAACTGAAAAACTGAACTTATGGTGATGCAAGCTGAGAAGCCAAGATGTTCTCAGTCAAGAAAACACCCTCTGAGATGTCATGATCTGTTACCTATGAGGAAACAAACGGGGCAAGTCAAACACTTTAATAAAAAGGTTCTGGTACCTGTAAATGAATTTCTTCCTCTTCACATTCTTTCTTATATTTCCTTGGGAGTGTCTCAACCTCTCTGATGGCATCGATTGTGACTTGCTGAGGTAGCACCTCAAACAAAGACGTTAAATACATAATTATGGATTTCTTGTCAGGAAGTTGAACAGCAACATCTAGAAGTGGAAGAAAGGAAGAACCAGGCTAAATTAGATGTCCAAAATATGTGAATTGCTCAATACTAGGTATAAAATAACCACCCCTAGTGCCCATAAACAATACTTAATATATAATCTTCACAATACCGTGTCTCAGTAAAACATGGTTTCATTATGATATATGAGACAAAGGCAAAGAAGACTACTTATTTTTATTTGGTATCCCATTCCTTAAACATCTCCCCTAAAATCTTCCCCAGAATGCACAAAGGTAACTTACTACATGTTATCATTTCAAATAATGACATAGACTTCATTCACACCATGAAAATAAGTTTAAAATTCAATCCTACAACATTTATAACTAAAGTCCTCACATTATATGCAAGAAGCTCACATAAAAATGTATTTTCATAAACTTTACTGAAATATATTTAATATATTTACTTAATAAATATATTTTTATTTTTTAACATATTTTAATAACTATATTAATAAATATATTTAATAAGTATATCTTTCTAAAACTTTAAATCTTAGTTGATATACTAGGTTACCTATTAGCCAATGAAATAATTTCTGCCTAAATAATTTCACAAATTGCTAAGTACAAAACTACTAATAATTCATCTGCAATAAAATGGCTTATAGTTATACTTCAAAAGGAAAAAGATTCCTCAATTCTCATAAATCATTCTAAAGAGGAAAAAATAATTGCTTTTCAAGGGTTCAACATTATAAATCAAAATCAAGTTTCAAAGTAAATATTGAACAATACCTTCAGGATCTAACAGCTTTTCAATTCCCAAATAAGTCTGAGCCTTGCTGAAGGCATGTTCAAGTCTCTCAATTGGGGACATTTTGACAACTCTATCCCAGCTGAAGAGATCTGGTCTGAAATCATCATGCAAATAAAATTCAATGAAAATAAACTATTGTAGAAATAAAATACACATTGTTACAATCTAATTACGTTTCAGTTTTAGATTTTTTTAAGTTGTGAGGCTTTTTTAAAGTTCAATATTTTATATCCCAAAGGTTTTATCAAATAGAAAATATGTGAAAGTAAATTACAAGTATAAAAATAACATGTAACACATTCTAAGTTTTTGTATTAACTATGCCAGTTAAGGTTTCTGAGGTAAGGGCTGTGGTTATAGCTTAATAGTAGTACACTTGCCCAGTATGCGTGGGGCATTAGGTTCAATCCTCAGCACCGCTTAAAAATAAAATAAATAAAATAAAGGTATTGTGTCCATCTACAACTAAAAAAAAAATTTTTTTTAAACTTCTGGGATAACCACTAAGAGACTCAATTATATAGTATTTCACAAATAGTAAAATAAAAAAGGAGGTTGGGGGAAACTATCAAAAGGAAGTAGACAAAGAAGAAAAAAATATATAGAAGAAAATAAAGAAGTTCAAACTAAGTGACAACAATGAACTTATCAGTTACCACAATGAAAAGTATCAGTTACCACCAAGTTAAAGGACAAAAAGATTCTTCAGTTAAAACACCAAGATCAGACAAATAGAAAATCCAACTCAAATCTGTTCACAGGACTTTTCTAAAACAAAGGCCCTGAGAGGTTTGCCCTCTAACTGTCCCCTCCAGGTTGTGAGTATTGCATTGCTATATGGATTTTCCTTTAATCCCACAGCTTGGACATTATTGTTACATTGACACACCTGAAAACTGATCTTTTCTCTGTGCTGTGCTCTTGAATCTTAGACCCACATGCCTTTGGGACTTGCTCCCCTATCTTCCTCTCCCCGAGCTGCTCCCTCTGACTTTTGTGCCTACTCCCACCACTCGGCCCAGCAGACCCTGGCCTCCCGCAAGCCAAGTGCCTCCTTCCCTCTTGCTCATGAATTGCTCTTCAGTATGTGGACGATTTCTACATACTATGCAACTTATATTCTCATTCTTAAATGTCCGTCTGTCTCCCTCTGTTGGAACATCAACTCCAAGAGGACTAGGATTTTTTGCCTGTCTTGTTCTCTGCTTTACACCTGTGTCTGGCATACAGCAGGGACGCCGCATATACCTGCTGAATCAATTAATTAATAGATGGAAAAAGTATTGACTAACTGCAACAATATCTTGATAAAAGCCTAAACTAGCAAGGATCAGAGTGCAGCCTCCTTAAGTTGATACAGGAGGAGTGGAAGAAGATGGAAGAGGAGGCCTTGAACTTCATAAAAAAGGACAGTGTAGCAAAACAGCTACAGCAGACATCATTCTCGTGGTAAACCATGAAAAGCACTGCCTGTTACCAGGAACAAGACATTCTGTTCACTATCACCGATTCCAATCAATACTGCACTGAAGTACAAGGCGCCGTGAGGAACAGAAAAAGAGAAGAAAGAAAAGGATCATAATTCAAGGACATTCTAACTACCACTACCACAAGCCCCCACCCCAACCCCAGCAAAAATAAAAAACAGGAAAAGAAAAAAAAATCCCCACAGGAACAAACTGACTAAAATTCAGAAGAATTTAATAAGTTTCCAGATATAAAATGTAAAAAAGTCTATTGCATTTTTATATACCAGCCAAGAACATTACAGAAAATGAAACTTGAGAAAATGAATAATTTACAATAGCAATAAAACATAACAAATTTTGCCTTTGGCATTTAAATCCTTGATCCATGCAGAATTTATTTTAGGAGGTATGATGTGGTAAGGACCCAATGTATTTATTTACTTATGGATAACCAACTGTCCCATTCCATCTATTAATGTGCAATATAAGCTCAATTTTTTATCAGGTTTTCCTGAATAATGGAACGATTTCTGAGCTCTTTATTCTGTTAGGATCAATCATATGACCACCATTTTTATACATTAAAAACAGTCAAGTATTGGCAATTTCATATGATTCTACCTATTATGTTGCTGTATTTACTTATAGTACTGCATAATCTGAATAATACAGCTTCATAGTTTTGGTTTCTTTTTGGAAAATATTCCCGCCTGGTTCTTCTCCAGCATACTCTGGATATTCTGGAACCTTTGGACTTTTGTAGGTTACATCAGATTAGATTAGAATCTTTCTACACGTTTCATGAGAAAAATTATGTGACTATTTTTAACTGATATTGCCTTGAATATATAGTTCTCTTTTTGCTCTAAGAAGAGAAACTAACAATTCTTTGTATTCCTGGTGAAGGCTGAATGAGTGGGATTGAACTATGTGAATTATTTTACATTTTTTAAGATATAAATATGTAGGAGAAATCGTGGACATTGCACTGTGGCATCTGGAGACTCCATGGGTGGTTTTCTTCCATATTTCTTTTCTTAATGTTCTGGCTGAGCATGTGCAATGAAGAGAGCCAAGGTTGTAGGGAAGGAGCTTTGGAGAGGAGGACAAAGAAGGGCCAGGAGGACATGCAAACATGTGAAGGCTTCTTCTAAGCTGAGAGACACCTCACTTGTGTCGGTGGAGCACAGCATTGAAGGCAAGGCCGTCGGTCCAGCTTGTGGTGAAGTTGAGGACGTTGACTTGGCTATACGGCCTGGTGGTCTGCCGCACCCAGCTCAACAGGATCTTCTCGCTGTTTGTCTGCTGAAGGTCTGACATGATGTCCTTCATGACATCTTTTACCTATTGAAGAAAAACCACACCTGCCTTTAACTTCACAGTCACGTCAATCAAGTCCCTGACTAAGAGTATTTCTAAGTTACCATTGTGGATCTGGTGACTGGCATTTATCTTATTTCAAATTTTTCCTTTAAACAATGGAAAAAGGAACTATAACTGTGATTCTTTGTGGGTACTAGGATTTGTGGATAATGTCTACCTTACTTTATACATCACTGTACTTACTAGATCTCACATATTACTTGTACTGTTTGATTACAATGAAGATTACCTTCACTGTAATATAAAAGTCACATAATTAACACTCTTCATTTACAAAGACCTTTTCATATAAAGAAAACCCAATCTTTCTTTTCTATAAAAATGAGAAAGAACTTTTTTTTTAAGGAATAACTTTTGACTAACTACAAAATCAAAGAATGAAATACTCTTCCTGATAACAATGACAGTTATACTCCAGAATGAATGTTTTATACTATTATCCTAGAGTAGTATATATGCTTTAAAGGATGATGTGGAGATACCAAAAGGCCCTGGGAGCAAACTTAAGGGGCTCCCTCTAGTCATATCTAGGACAACTTAAGCATCAAAATGAATAATACTAGTTAAAGATTATAAATCTATGTAAATCCCATGATACAGCCACGGATACACAAAGGAACACAGGAATAGATGGGGTGGATGGATAGATAAATTATATGTCATTTAATACATAATTATTGTATTATAACATAATTATTATAAATATTAATATTATACATTTTATATTGTTGTATTAATATTATATTATGGCTATGTAAAAGAGTTCCTGGGTTTTAGGAGGATACCACATTTTTAGAAATACAGAAGCATTTAGGCAGAGAGAGAAAGAGCAAAAGAAATATGGGAAACTGTTGACATTTGGGGAGTCTGAATGAAAGGTATTTGCAAACTTTTTTGAAGGATTCTTGTAACTTTTCTGTAAGTCGTATTAATTTTCTACATCCAATATAAGAAAAACAGATACTTCTTTTTCTAATTCTAGAAAAATAGAGCAGCTTGTCAGTCTCTTGCATTCTAAACTGTTATGAGTCAAACTGTGTCCTCCCAAATTCCCCATGTTGAAGTCCTAACCCCCAGTATCTCAGAATAGGGTCTTACTTGGAAATAAGGTCACTGCACATGTAACCAACTAAGATGAGGAGGTCGTTCTAGGGCAGGGTGGGCCTTAAATCCAATATGACTGTGACCTTAACAAAAACACAAAATGTGCAGACAGACACATGTGAAGATTGGAGCTATGCTGTAGAAGCCAACAAAGCCCAAAGACCACCAACTGCCACCAGAAGCCGGGGGAGAAACAAGGAACAGAGTCTCCCTCAGTGCCCTCAGGAGAAATCAACCCTACAGACACCTTGACCTTGGACTTCCAGACTCCAGAATTGTGAGACAATGAATTTCCATTGTTCCAACCCAGCAGATTGGTACTTTGTCATGGCAATCCTAGGAAACAAATACACCAAGAATACATTTTCAAAAGTTTCTATTGAAAAGTGATTGGAAATTTCTCCACCTGCCAGTGCAAAATGATGCTCCAAAGTAGTCCCAAAGTCAGTTTGTGATTTCCATCTACAATGTCAGTTCCTCCTATGTTCACTAATTCCACCTGTCAAAATGAAAAAATAACTTTTATGACAATTTCTTCACCGAAATCCAGATTTTTGATGTAGCACATTTGCACAGCAATATAAATGAGGGATAAAAGAAATCTCATTTTAGAGAATTAGGTAAACCTACATCTGAAACGTGTATTATTTATATGATAGATCAATAAAGCCATCAGAAAAAGTACATGACTGTTCCTTCACTCAGAAAAGATCCAATACTTTCAATGAAACAAACATTTCCAAGAATCAGTTGATGCCAATGCACATGTAGCATAGGAAGTTGGTTTCACAATAAATAATGCTGCTGACAGCACCAAACCCCAGAAGTCACTTTACGAGCTTACACTGTTCTGATGTAAAACCTGCAGCACTCTGTTGACATTATTTAAGGCATGGACCCTGGTAGAACCACGTTCCTTTGGCTGGAAAATAAAATACAAAAGCAAATAAGACCAGTGTCCCTCCATGTGCCTGACAAACAGTGACACAAATGTATGCAGAACAGCAGCTCAGCATGCTGTGTCCTGCATCCTTGAATGCCACCATCCTGGACACTAGAGTTTATGTGATGCAAATTCCCCTACTAACAACACCTTAAAATACTGATTACCTAACTCGTCTGCACATTGGAATGTCCTGAGAAGCTTCAAGAATTACTAATGGCTGGTCCTTCCCCTCCCCCAAAGACTGTGACTTAATGGTTCTGGGATGTGGTGTGGATTTGGAATCTCAAAGATTTCCCTGCTGATTCTAACATGGGGACACATTTAGGAACCAAGGCTGTAGAACAAAGCTCCCTTTATCTAAATTGGTGTGGTTGTATAAAGATGTAGGAGGAGGGTCCCCTCTGTTCTGCATAGGTGTGGACCATGGAGCAAGGAGGATTCTGAGGCACCAGCCCAGGTTCCATAGCATGACACAGGTCCACCTGGAAGGCACATCCTCCCCACTGGGGGCAAGGTAACCTGAGCAGCTTCCTTCCACCTCCCTGGCCAGGGAATCTTATCTGGGAGAGGGATCTGCCTCTCCAACAGGAGCCTAGCCACCACCTGCAAAGGACAAGGGAGAGTGTAACGCCCATGCTTTGGCAAGAAAAGAATTCATCTTTTCAGGAGCACATCCCTCTATACCTTTACAGTTGTTCTGCCTCTGTATCCATAAAACACATCCTCTTCAGGAGCATCATCTCCATGACAGAACACAGAACTTTATATGAGTAAAGAGTTGGGTTTGATCAAGAAACAAACACAAAGATAATACTGACATCCTGAATAAAAATAGATGCCATAGTTTTTACCAACTAATTCTTGAAGTATATATTTTTAAAAATTAAAAATGGTTGTCTCTAACATTCAAAACATTATGCCCTCTTGTCAAATCCACAGTTTTTTGTAATTGCCAACCTGAGCAGCATCCAGACATGAACACTTGAGGTAATTTTATCTTGGATGAAAATGGAGCCCCCAAGAAAGCCTAACTACTGCTCCATCAAAGCACCACTTTTTTAAATGTCCCTCTGCAGGCTTTACATTTTAAATACCCACAGTGGGTCTCCGAGTTTCAGTAATGACCAGAGACAATCTGTTAGCCTCATTCTCAGAGATGATTCCTCTCACCAGTGATGTTCCTGTGAGACCTTCTAGAAGATCCAACAGCTTCCTTCCATCTTTGAGGTCAGTGAACATATCATTGATGGGTGGTTTCCCACTCTGTAATAAAGAAAAGATAAAATATGGGTCACTTCCGCAACAGAAATCCCATACATAGCTGGCACTCAAATGAATGTGTTTTTTTTTGTTTCCCCCACTAAAAAGTTTGGGATACTCTGTAGACTATTCTGAGTTTGAATTGTATACAAAGAACATATACAAAAACAGAATTTTAAAATCCCATAATGAACCTTTTAACCTAAAAGATAAAAATTGCATCATTTCTTAGAACAGGATCAAATAAAGCTGTGGTTATCCTGTTACTATGCCTTGCCTATGGTCCATGCTCCTGAGAAAGGAATGATAAGCAGCAGCATTAGAAATGACAGCCAGTGCCCAGCCCGTGGTGCAGAGCCACCCAGAATGTGGGTATCCTGGCTCCATCATCCCTTTTCACATTTACTGAGCAATGTCTGTCCATCTTCATTATGGAAGCAGGTTGTTTTGTGATCAATTTCAGCTCCCAGGTGCCAAGTCTGTATTTCTGGTTATTAATTTTTTACTGATAGAAGCACTTTGGGGTCTAAGTCCAGCCCTGTCCAGTATGGGGGCTGAGGAAGCTTAGAGAATCCCTGAACTCTTGTCCCTGACCAATAAGAAACATCAAGTCCCACTGCTTAACAAGCTCTTGTGTCTGAGGCCAGAAAATCCCACTCCACTCACTACGGCTTGGCAGATCTCTGCCTTCCTGTAACAGGACCAGTTGTTCACAGCTGGGCCATGACTACGCAGAAAGTCAGGAAGCCTCAGCGTTAGGAGCAGTTCCACCACTGGCTACCTGGTGCACTTGGCTCAGCTACTCAACCTCCTTTAAATCACAAGTTACTATAGAGATCAAATAATATCATGTGAAAATGTCCTGAAAGCTATAAAGCGTGGTGGAATGAAGGCAGTATTATCTCGCATCAAATAATTCCCTTCATATATGAAATCATCACAGAGATTAATAACCCTCCTTCCTGTCAATAATAAAGATATTTTACAATGAATGATCATATCTTCTTCCTTTCTCACTTCAAAAAACATATACACATCAGCTCTATGAACTTAAGGAGTAGTGAGGGAGCCTTTCTAAAGTTTCCTAGAACTTGCAAACTTGCATTACCCTTTTCTGTTCTCCTCCTAATTCCATACTTATTTTTATTTAATTAGTAGTAGTAGTAGTAGTAGTAGTAGTGGGACTTGAACCCAGGGGAGTTTTATCACTGAGCTACATCCCCAGCTTCTCTTTCTAATTTTTTTTTTTTTTTTTTATTTTGAGACAGTGTCTTGCTAAGTTTCTGAGGCTGGACACAAACTTGCCATCCTCCTGCCTTAGCCTCCCCAGTTGCTGGGATTACATGCATGCGGCACTGCACCTAGCTCCTTACCTGTTTTTAAATAACTATAATGCACGATCAACTAATGACTTTTAACATATGCCTTCCCCCTGGCTCCTATACTTTACAAAGGGAATCGGGAAAGAAGAAACTGTCACTCAGGTGAATCTAAACAAAGCTGGTTTTCTGTTCTGAGTTGCCATTGTCGTGGGCAGTGACGGCGCTGGGCACACAGCTGACGAGGATGCCACACTCCCGAGGCGGTGCTTCAGAAAGCAGAGCACAGGGAAATTCCTGAAACAAGGAAGCCTTTCTACCTGCTCTCAGGAAAATCAGAGGGGAGACGTAAACCTCATCACCCACCTGTCCTCGGCACAACTCAGCAAGTGAGCCGTCAAAGAGCTAAGTTTCCTTTCAAGTCTTAGACACAACAGAGAGATAAGAACACAGGTAAAGTGCGCAGGAGAGAAGAATGTGGCTATCCAGGCTTAGAAAGGACCTTTGGAAATACTATGGGCGGGGTAGCTAAGGAATACCCAGGCAGCAACTAACCCTCTCCAATCCACACTCCATTTTCCAAAAATTGGACAAAATAACATAAAACAGCATATTATAAAATAAACGCAAATATTTGTTCACATTACAAATAATTATGGATGTTCATCAATGAACATATCTGTATACAAGAAGCCTTGACTCACTGTGGAACTTTGGGCAAGTTACATGGTCCCTCTGCATCTATTTGTTTATCTGTTAAAAACTCAGATAACAGACGTCTAAGCAATGGTCAATGCTATCATTTGTACTACAAAGCTACATTAAGCCATTTGTATTATTATGAAGGGTCATAAAACCTTCAATAATTACTGAAAGAACTCTTTAAAAGAAAAATAAGCACTTCTTCAGCCTAGGTACAAATATAAAATCAGGTTCTGAACATGGGAACGTGTTACTGTTAATTCATAGACAAAGATCTTCCAACCCCTAAATTCACAAATACGATGACCTGCAGGGACATATCCCATTCAAAACCAATTCGCATCCCCACACATACATCGGGGTAATCCAGCTGCTAACCAACGTGGTTCTTTTAGAAGATTCACAGGTGCTCAATGACAAAGTATAACTTTTAAAAGGTGGCATTAATTTTTCTGAATGAGACAACTTTTTTTCATTTTTTGTCCAATTCATTGATTTGCTTACTGAGCAACAAGTTTAAGAAAGGCTACCTGAGGAACAGAGTGTTAAAACAAAGATTAGGAAGACACAACCCAGGTAGAAGTGAATCATGCATCCAAGGGCAACCAAAGCCCTTTCTTCTTAAACACACAGAGACATGCACGCCACACAGTGAGTAACAACAACTCAATTTCCTCTGTTTCTAAATTTCAAATAAACATGTGATGGTAATCCATAAGAAATATCATGTGCAAGTGTCCCCTTCTCCCAGCGAGGACGTTGCTAGACACTGCTACCCAGCTCCCTAAGAAGGACACCAGCAGGATGGCAGACAAGGGGGAGACAGTCTGTGAACCTTCCCACTGCATAGGGTGCAGGAAGGTGCCTGGGCTCACCCAGGGACTACATCTGAATCTGTGGTTCAAAACTTCCTCTTAAAAAGCACACACCTACGTTCACCATGCACATGGCCAGTCCCTACAAAATATTACGTATTCCTGACAAATACTACTTAGGAATGTCCCATGTAAGGATGGAAAAAGACCAGCCTGTGGCAAAGGCCAAGTGCCATCGATAGCCCTGGAAAGTGACACCTGAATAAGCGTGGTAATTCAGTGCCTGTGCTCTATGCAGGGATGAGAAATGCTCCTTTACAAAGCACCAGACAGCACATAATTGAGGCTCAGCTGGCCAGGTGGCTGCTGTCACACTGATCAACCCTGTGATTGCAATGTGAAAGCTGAGGCAGACAGTATATCAGTGAATGAGCCAAAGGGAATAACTACTATGTTCCAATAAAACCTTATTTCACCAACATTAAAATTTGAATTTCATGTAATTTCCATATGTCACAAATTTATTACTATTATTATTATGATCTTTGCAATAACCTAAAAATATAAACAACATTATTAACTGATGGGACATACAAAGAAGAGTGAAATGCTCTCAGACAATAACAGCAAGTACTTGCTATACATCAAATAGGTTCTAAGAGATGTATAGAGATGTAGATATATTTTTACATGTATTATTTCTTTATAATAGTACTTAAAGGTAAATACCATCAACATCCTCAACTTATAGATGAGAAAACTGAGACAAAATGACATAACAAGTGAGTCAAGCATGGTGGCACACGCCTGTAATTAGCAGCTCAGGAGGCCAAGGCAGGAGGATCACAGCCAGCCTCAGCAACTTAGACCCTAAGCAATTTAGCAAGATCCTGTCTCTAAATAAAAATTTTCAAAGGGCTTGGGAGGTTGCTCAGTGGTTAAGTACCCCTGGGTTCAATCCCCAGTACAAAAAAAAAAAAAAAAAAAAATTACATAACAAGCCAGGAGTGGTGGCTCAAGTCTGTAATCTCCGTGGCTTGGGAGGTTGAAGCGGGAGAATGGTAAGTTCAAAGCCAGTCTTGATAAAAGCAAGGCAAAAAGCAACGCAGTGAGACCCTGTCTCTAAATAAAATACAAAGTAGAGCTGGGGATGTGACTCAGTGGTCAAGTGCCCCTGAGTTCAATCCCTAGTACCCGCCCACCATCCCAGCCCAGCAAAAAAAAAAAAAAATCTTAACAAGTGAGAGGCAGAACCAGGATCTGATACCATGAAATCTGGTTCCAAATCCACGTTCTCAACATTGTTGCTATAGTCCAACTAAAATTATGAGGGCGTCCAACTGTGACATACAGAGAAGGAAATATCTCATCACTGGGAGTGGGGCAGGAAATATTTAACAACTTCTCAAAGAGGGCAACAAGACACATGAAATTACATGAATCCAAAAGAAGATTTTTTTTGTTTTTTTCTGTTCTCAATGCACCACTTTAAAGCATGTTTGGTGTTAAGGTTCTAAACACGGGATCGACTCTAGGAGAAAGTCTGGAAATGTCAGATGTCATCTTTAAATAAAAATAAAAATGGATTCATCCTGACAGTTCTTATTTAGATTTTTTCATCTTTGCACAGAATTATTTCTGACTTTTCTGACAGAGAGACTTTTCTGACAAAGAGAATATAGTTAATAATCCAATTGGAAAAATATTTGGTGAATGCCTCCTTTGTGCTTGGTCCTTCAGAAGTGCCAAATTCAACTCTCTGTCCCCATTCACAACAGAGGGTTTCCATAGTTTTCCAATAAACATAAAATGGCACAAATGAACGATCTTGAACTTGGGGGAAAGATAAGGCTTGGGTCACATTTAGCTTTAAAAACATTCAAGGCTACGTGATACCTGGCCAGATGACAGAGTCACCATCCTGGCATGCCAGTCTTGGCTGCCTCCGACTCTCATCACCCTGTGCCTCCTTCACTCCTCTAACAGAAAATTCTAACCCCAGTGTGACAAGAGGGGACCAGCCTTAATACTTGCAGCTGGGTCACTACTGCTGTTAAGAGCGTCAGAGAAAAGAAGCAAATTGTCATTGCAATGCACAGGGAGAAGGAGCAGGTCTCTCACCCACAGGTGATGGCAAAACTCAGCGACACAAATCTGGTGCTCCCCAATTGCACCAGGAGAACCAGCGGCTCTAAAGGCTGACGGTGGCAGCCAGAGCTCAGTTCCAGCCATGCACGGTCACGTGGGAACTCAGGTTCACTGGTGGCAGAACTTTTAGTTTTTCAAAAGAAGTTAGAAATCTGAATTTAGAGGTCAGATCTCCTGATAGCATATTTGTAATTTCCTAGAACATCACGCTAGACAAACGGATCTTGTCTCCAGGCACGCCAGGTCAGAGGGCAACTGAGACGCAACCATTGCATAAGGCAGAACCACATATATAGGAAATATAGGACGAGTCGGCGGTGGGGCCCTTGGGGACCTGGAGGACTCTGGATGGGGCGCATGCGCGCACACACAGACCAGAAAACACGGGCAGTCACGACCCCCTTCCCTCTACCATGGTACAGTGGTCACATGTGCTCAAATCAACAACAGTGGCATCATCGCAGGCTCCTTCCCTTTCCCTCGCTTCTCCTCCAACCCATCCCCACCCTGTCCTCCTACCTCCAAAACCACGTCCCAGCCTGGCCCTTCCCACCATCGCCACTGCTGCAACTCCGCTCCAAACCACCATGTCCTGCCTGAACTCCAGCGCGGCCTCTCCCATCTCTGTTTCACATAAGAGCTCAGTGATTCTAATTTCGAGGTGCAGAACACATCACACACACCACGTCGTCTCTGTACTTTAACCTAATGGAGTCCCGTTACGGGAAAATACAACCCAACCCGCGAATAAAAGATCCTGGGAGATCTGGGCTCCATCCTCTCCCAGATCTGAGGTGGGATTATTCTCCTCCTTCTCCAAGGCAACTCCCAATCACGATTATTTTCATGCTCTGTCAAGCTTTTTCAGCAGTTGTAACAATAGGAAAAATAAATCTGTAAAAGACTGAATAAAAAAGTAACATCGAATAAGTACAATTTGGGTGAGATGGGAATTGTTTGTACCAACAATAAACAAATCAGAGATAAAACTGAGACTTGGGTTTTCCATTTGGAAGGTCAGTGCCAAGCACCGTTCTGACGCAGAGGAGCAAGGCTGGCAGATGCAGGCCTTGCCTTCAAGGTCCTCAGACTCTCAACAGACATAAACACAAACAGCACCAAGGCAACACATGGGGGACGAGCGAACCAGCTAGGTTCTGCCAAAATTGTGCAATGTGGCAGATACGGTACCAAGACAGAATCTGCTCCAGGACTTATCTAGACCTATTATGAATAATCAAGTAATAACTATTTGTGAACAATAAGGAAAAGACTGAAAAGACAGCAGTTTTGAAATGCTTTCAGAACTAACATGTCTGAGAAGAGTATCTTACAAGTAATAAGCGGGAGCCCTGTAATACTGTTTGACTGTTCTGTTAAATATTTATGCCCTGGGTGTTTTCAAAAGGAGATCTGAGCTAGTCTGTGCAATTATTCCTATTCCCATGGTTCTCTCTATGAAAGCATATATGTATGCGGCATACACATCCATGCAGATGGCACATGTATAAACACAAAATTGTAGAGAAATTGTACATAAATTAATGTGTATGCATTCTTCTGATCAATGCACGAAAGATCCCCCAGAATCTGATAATACATTGAAAATTTCATAGCCTCTCTCTTTTTCTCTCCCTCTCCCGCACCTTTCTTTCTCTCATTTACTTTTTCTAAAGAGTTGGTAAATTTAAGAATTTAAAAGAAAGAAGGAATTAAATATTTCCCAATATTTTCAGACCAGAATCTTTAACTTATAAATCCCAAATCTCAAAACTGATACAAATATAGCAGGCTTTTTGGTTCCTGTAATTTTTCATCTTCTTAAAAATCCATAATGGGGGCTGGGGAGATAGCTTAGTCGATAGAGTGCTTGCCTTGCAAGCACAAGGCCCTGGGTTCGATCCCCAGCACCGCAAAAAAAAAATTCATAATGCTCCATCGAGTACTATGTACAATATTACCATATTTAACTATAACATGTTTACATGTAAATGTATGTTTTTAAGTATTTTACAATAAAATCTTTTCTTTTTTTTCTCAATGATTGAGTTATAAGTAGTTGAAAAGTTTCTCTTTGGATTTCTTCTATTACATATTTTATTATGGTGTCTATATATTAGATATAGATACTGTAAAAGTAAGTTTTAGCTTTTATTTTAAAAAAATGGTGTCTCTAGTCATGGTTAAGCAAAATCATGAAATCAGGTTGATCTCAACTATCAAGTATGTGGCTCTCTCAGTGAAATGCAGATGTGTGTGACCCTCAGTATCCACATCGATGACTCAAGTTCACAGTGAGGGAAAGAAAGCAGTGGTGATTCCGACTGAGAAAACTGAAAGCCAAGTGAGGGTCCTGAGGTGAGGCCTAAGGAGATCATAAAGACACCAACAAAGCAACACCGTCAAGAGGCACCACGTCAAAGATCAGGGAATTCAGGGCTGGAGCCATTCACTCTAGGCATTTGATATGGCCTAGAAGAAGGAGAAGCTCTTAAGAAATGAAAAAGACCCTACCAAGAAACTCGAAGCAAACTCACTCAGAAGGAGGGAGGGAGAAAAGAAGAGAAAGAGAAAGACAAGCAAAACAGGTGACCCAGGCAATCACAAACCAGTGCCACCTTAACCACCAAGCAAAGACATACAGTATTCACTGAAGTCAAACCAATGTGTGTTAGCTTAACACCTTTGAAATGCTATGAAACAGCCATTAAACCAAAAAAACACCTTTCAGGGAATCACAAATACAGACAAGTAATAGAAGCTTCACCTTGATTTTTGAAAAGAGAATTAACTATAGACATAATTTAATAAAAAAAAAAAAAAAAAAAAAAAACTGGGATGATAGAGGTAGGGCCATGTAGGTACCCGAGGGACAAATAATGAGTGGAAGTCCACAGGCAGAACAAGTCCCAACTCCATATATATACCCAAGAAGGTCCATAGGCAAACTCCATAAATAATACAACTCATTCCATGAATGCTTAACTGGCAAAGCAGAGGAGATGTTTGAAGAATGTAGTTCCTCAAAAGACAGGCTTCCATAGACCAGGGTGAGGCACTGATAATGATAAAACAAGGTAAAATGAAATGAAATTTTCTGCATTTAATAAAGGAGAAGCAACTGGCTTGGCCCCTTCCTCTCCTTAAGACATCTCTCTCCTGAAAACTTAATAGGCCCAACATTTTAGTCAGGAATTAAATAAGCCCAGTATCCAGTTTTAAATGTAAAGTAAACATAAAAGCAGCTCTCCAGGTGGACAGGAAACCATTCCTAGGTGTGCTCATTCATCTGTCTCTCAGGGAGACAAGTGTTCATTGTTCTTTGTTTCACTTTACTGTATTTCAGTGTGCAATTCTGTCTGGACTCGATTCTGCTAACTGCCTGCCGACACCTAATCTGATATGCATACTTAAAAATAAATTCGTGTTTTCCCTGTGTCCTATATTGGTATGGGGAATTGTTGGCAGGAATTTTTATTTCCCCAACAGATGATAACAGCAAAAATAACAGTGTTGGCTTTTCCCCAATTCGACTCCCCTCACACCTCAGCTACAGGCTTCCTAGGCCAGGTACCGCTGAAGTTGGAGCCAGTCTTCTTGCTGTTAACAGATGGCCAGCTCTTCCTTCCCCCCACACCACTGCCTCCTCAGCAATCTTCCCCTTTAGCTCACTGCCTCTTGCTTACCCTACCTGCACCTGCACCTGCACCTGCACCATCAGGGCCCGCCCTTAAAGCTGTAGGTGGTGAGGTCACGTGGTGCCTTTAGGCAGAAGGAAAAGCACAAGGTAGGTGGCTCTGCCCTCTTGCCCCCCCAGGTCAAGGATGAAGTGTCATTTTCTCTCAGCAGATCAAGCCCAACCCATGTGTCACCCCAGCTATTCAGGATACTGAGGCAGGGGGATCACAAATTTGAGGCCAACCTCAGCAACTTAGGTTGATTCTGATTCAGAAACACAAAAAAAAAAAAAAAAAAAAAACCAACATTGATCATCAATTACAAGAACTCAACAGACACAACCAAATTTTTTTTCACAATTACAAACACCAATAGGATTTGTCCAAATCATTTATTAAATACTCAATATGTATCAAACAGCATATTCAACAATATTTAAGTTGTTTTAGCTTAAACCAGATGAATTCATTTTACAAGTATAATTTTGAGACAAAAATCCATTTTAAAAAAAATCAAATGGAATTAAAACAAACCCCAAAAAAGCTTACATAATGATTGCCAAAACATCTGGAAGCTAGCATTTAAGAATATGGAGTACATTTTACCATTTGCTTTTTAGAAGTATCAGTGAGTAGCGTGAATAAACATAAATTATAAATTGGAATTTCTTTTTAAAGAACCACTTGAATGGGTAGAGTTCCTAAAATAATTAGTTGAGGTGCCACGCACATATTTATTAACTAAACAGGGAGAGACCCAGTGTGTACCTCCCTGCTCATGCTCAAACTTCTACAACAGGTGCTACTTATCGTCACGCAAGGAAGCCTGCACAGTCTCCTTCACAAAACTAAACTGACCATCTACAAGTGGAAAAAAAAAATGTCTGGGGCTACTTTTATTGCACACTCTCCATAAATCTCCCTCTACGACTTTTCCACTCCTACTTCTGAAATCAACTTCCAACCGGAAAAAAGTAGAAAGTAACTAACAGCGTTCCACTGTCCCCAAAGAAACATATCTGAATAGCTCTTCACATTGAAATCCATACAAAATGCTTCTCAGATTTCCTCTCTCAGGTTCTGTTCATTTAATTTCAAGTTTGTAACGTATGAAAATGTGGCTCATCTGTGGCTTAGAACAACAAAAAGAAGGCAGAAATTTGCTCAAGTGAAAGTCCAGTGTTTTGAAGTTTGCATATTGTTTCCCTAACCTTGGTTTTTTAAACCTCTTTTGAGAATCGTCTCACCAAACTGATAAAAGAGCTTCTGCAATGTGTATGTTCTCATCTCTGCCAGATGAGCAGCCCTGAAAGTCAGCCAAAGAAAATGCAGGCTCAAAGTCAGAACAAATTTCCCAACAGCAAAGCAAGAGGCCTTCACTGCCTCTCTTGGGACACCAGTCTGCTTCTGAACCAGAGGTTGTGGAAATTAGAGAAGCAAAACACCCAAGTTTTATGTACTACTCAGTGATATCAAGTGGGCTTTAGGAGCCAATTTTTTTCATTTGTCTGAAAATACGCAGCGTAGACCAGGATTAGCACAAGTTAGGGGCCGCTCACAGGGTTTTTATTTAGCATTCCTAAGTAATTATAACCTCCCTTATGCCTCACAGCAATGCCCAATATTTCTTGGCAATATGAGCAGGTAGTTAATGATCAAGTGTGTTTTATGGCTAAAAGAATAAAAATTAAGGCCTGAAAAATGTGGCTAATAATTTATTTAAGGTCATAAATAAATGAGCTGCATGTCTAGGAGTAAGGGTTAAATTTCCTAACTCTTTACTCCTTTACATAATCATTTTCTTATGAATTCTTCAGAACTTTTCAAACTTCCAGAACCATAATTTACTCGTATTCCTTCCCAGGAAATTCAATCTTCAAAGCACTGTGAGTTTGAAAGCACTCCAGTGCATTGTGATATGCACTCTGTGACATATTAACAAGAATTTGCAGATACAGACAGGTATCCAGACCTGTATTATTTAATATCCTCAAGGCCTTTACCAAATCTTTTATCTAGGAATAAACTGATCCAGTTTTTAAGCTTTAAACCTCATTTTTCTTTACTGTGAATTTAGTAGATAGATCCTGGTAAAGAATCATATTGAACTGAAAGAGAATGGTATGTATTAAACCCAGTTATTGAATACGTGTTCCAGCACAATTCTCTAGAAGTCAGATATAGGGAAAGTTTGCAGTTAAATTTGTTGTTTTTGTTTTTGTTTTCATTTTTATAAAGGCATGCAGCAAATGACTTGATAGATGGTATTATATACAATTTATGAAATAATACAATTTATGCCATTTTATGCCCAGATCCTCTTTCCAATACTACCATCCTCAGCTGGTTTACACACATATAGTGACAGACATTTTAAATTTATGTTTGTGTCAATGTCACTCATTTATTTATTAAGCTGATAAATACTCACTGGGTATTTACTAAATGCCAAAAGTTATGCCAATAAACAAAACCCTACTCTCTGGGGGAAGAAATCTGTAATTAATTAAATATAACTGCTAAGTACATCAAAAGATAACACTCTGAGAGTCCTGAGCAACATCTACCACTGTCTGTGAACTCAGAAAAGGTATCCTTGAGGAAGTGACATTTAAACTCAGGCAAAAAGAAGGACCAGGAGTTGACCAGGAAAAGATAGAGGAAGAAGCATGCTCAAAGGCCCGGGAAGGTCCTTGAGCTGCGGTACAGACCATGTGCAAGAGCACAATGAAGGAGCAAGAGTAAAGCAAAATGAGCCAGGTGTGGGGGTGCATGCCTATAGTCCCAGCAGCTTAGAAGGCTGAGGTAGGAGGATCACAAGTTCAAAGCCAGCCTCAGCAAAAAGGGAGGCACTAAGCAACTCAGTGAGACCCTGCCTCTAAATAAAATACTAAATAGGGTTGGTGATGTGGCTCAGTGGTCAAGTGCCCCTGAGTTCAATCCCCAGTACCCTCCCCCGCAAAAAAAGCAAAATGAAGTCAGGAGTAGATGGGGGCATGTATTTAGGGCCTTAATATCCAACAAAGATCAAAACATCACACTGTATGCCTTAAGTATATACAATCTTAATTTTCAAAGTTTCTTTTTAAAAGAAGAACAATGGTGGGCTGGGGATGTAGCTCAGTTGGTAGAGTGCTTGCCTTGCAAGCACGAGGCCCTGGGTTCAATCTCCAGCACCGCAAAAAAGAAGAAGAAGAAGAAGAAGAAGAACAATGAGCAGCCAACAAAAGATCTTGCAGAAGAAAAAGAGGTGATCATGCTTTCCCTTTGAGATCACTCTAGTTACTCTGCCCAAACTAGAAAGGGAGAATGGATAAAGAAGGTGAACGTGGAAAGGAAGAACCCTTAGCAGATGAGCACAGTGTGGTCCGCCACGTGTTTGAAGATAATTTTCAAAAGAAGGTGTAGTCATGACTCTCCGACAAGCACAACATGAGCCTGTGTCAAAGGCATCACTTAACTCATTCATCAATGAGGAAACCACTAAGGTGTTAGCAACAGTTCAAGGACAACTCAAAGAACCACACGCTCCCAGGCCAAAAAGGAAAACTGAAATAAATTTACAAAAGATGCAAAAACACATCTATCCAAGGGGCAACAATCATTTACATTCCAGCCACTTTGCAGTATATGGATAAGAATCTTTTGCATTAATATCTATTTCTACAAATTACAGAGTTGTAAAGTTTTCCAAAACAATGAAAGGCAGAGATGACTCAGACAGCTGAGCCAAACAGGATAACCACGAATTGTTTTTGCCCATTTTACACTCTTTCACAAATTTTTCTATTAGAGATCATAGCAATGTGGGAAAGAAAGTGTCAAAGTGTAGAGAAGTTGCTGGGCACACACCTGTCATTGCAAGGGCTCAAAAGGCTGAGGCAGGAGGATCGCAAGTTCAAAGCCAGTCTCAGCAACTTAGCAAGGGCCTAAGCAACTTAGCAAGACCCTGTCTCTAAATAAAATTTTAAAAAGGGCTGGGGATGTGGCTTAGTGGTTAAGTACCCCTTGGTTCAATCCTAAGTGCAAGAAAAAAAGGAAGAAAAGAAAAGAAAGGAAGAGAGACATGGACAATTTTTAATAGATCTGTATCACTGCTACAATTAACAAAACTTGGTATTTAATTGAGACTTTGGATGCAGAGGGGGCTGAAAAGAAAATGTCTAGAGAGCTATCTGTTTTAAAACAAATTTCTAAATGGCAAACAATGCCATCAGTGTCTGGATTATTACAAAATAATAGATATATTCACAAATTTATATACCAAGTTTATTTAATAAACTATTGTGGTACTACTGGATTTTTGTATTGTGTGGGTTTGAAGATGTCAATGACCCATGATAAAAGTCAGTTTTCACATTCCTTACATTCTCAGAGGCAAGAGAGATGTCTGTTTGAAAACAAATTTCTAAATGACAGAAGATGCCACTAACGCCTGTCTGGATTTCTCAGCTCAGAGGCACACACTGTAGGGGAGGAGCAGACCCAAGGAACCATTATATCTGGAAATCTCGCACAATATACCTTTTGACATGAATAAAAAAGAAATGAAACAAAATTCAAGGATGAAACAGAATTCTTTTTCTTTTGCCGACCTCTGGATGACCTAGTGATACCCGGTGAAAATACAGCCTGTCGCCAGCTCAGCAAGGGTTAAGCTGCGTGGAGTCTATGAAATTCTCCCAGCCTTGAACCTAACAGGCCCTGTCCTGTGTCGCCAGTGTGGAAGAAGCCTGAGTGGTAGACTGAAGACAACTGGAGGGAAGGAAAAGGAAGGATGAAGGTCAGGTTTAGTGTCATGAGCCCTTCCATCTTGGTATATCCAAATCCTCCTAATTTCTTAGATAAATTCCTCCTAGACTTGGACTTCTTGCTAGATGTAATGTAATCTCAAGTTTTCAAGGCCATCCCACTTCTGATACTTTTTCTCCACATAAAACAAGATTTCTGCTTCTCTGTCAGATTACATATCTAGAACATTTACTAAAAACGATACAAATTGTAAAGAATTAAATCATCCTGGGACAGACAATTCATGTGGGATTAAAACTCCCATTTATATCACAAACTAACACACAAGTATTATAAATGAACAGATTGAAACATCAAGTTCATTTAATAAACCCTGTGGTACTGCAGGATTTTGTGTTGTGTGTGTTTCTGAAGAGGTCACTGACATATCACAAACACCAAGAAAGTTCTTTCCCATTATTCTTTCTCAGATGTCATTTGCATCATTCTACACACGACCTTCCACATTTGACTGAAGTGTCTGCTTCTCTCCATTCTCAAAAATGGGTATGAAAGCAATCCTACCCCAAGGGCACTCATGACACCATCCGGAGAAGCCCCCTTGGATCCAGGCTCTCTCAATTGCTCAAACTATGGTTCTCAAAATATCATGTTGTGCAGATGCAAAATTTTTCAATATTGTCAAGTTCAAAACACCTCTGCTACTTGTGTCTCTAGAATTAAACAATTTAAATTTTACCAAAACATCCTTCTGCTGTGGCATAATACCAGACATGAAATCACCGATTAGATGAGCCCCTCTTTATTCCCATTCTCTACACTCCTAAATCATCCATCAAAGTCAGTTTTCACATTCCTCACATTCTTTTAGGCAAGATAAAATATCTCTCAAAAAAAAAATCTTGCAAAAACCTAAGAAACACTACAATCAAGAAATCGGGTATAGGGCTGGGGTTGTAGCTCAGTGGTTAGAGCGCTGGCTTCCCACATATGAGGCACTGGGTTTGATCCTCAGCACCACATGAAAGTCAATAAATAAAATAAAGGTATTGTGTCCATCTACAACTAAAAAAAAAATTGTTTTAAAAGAGGAAGAAAAGGAAAGAAGGAAGGAAGGAAGGAAGGAAGGAAGGAAGGAAGGAAGGAAGGAAGGAAGGAAGGAAGGAAAGCTATAAATACTGGGATGTTGAGCAATTTTTTTTGAGGGGGTTCTCCCTCCATTGCCCAGGCTGACCAACTCTGGAGTGACTGGGGCTACAGGCGTGTGCCCACATGCACAGCTCCAGGGAAGTGAGGTAATTTTTAAACTGCCGCTACTTAAGGTTCCCTAAAAGCATCCGCATTTTTCCCCAAAGAAACACCAAAGTTTATTTTCCTGAATTTTATAAAATTAGTAAGCAGATAATTTTGAAAAACTACTCTTAATTGAAATAGCCTTTGTACTATATAAAAGACCACAATGGTGCTTCTCTGAGAAACCTTTATTTTTCATCTTGCTATAACAGTCCTACAATCAATTAACCTGGAGACTGTCTGCCCACCTTAGACTTGGTGGACAAAATTCCAACTTCTATAATCAATAGATAATCACATCTGAAACAAAATTGAGAAGAGCCAATTTCTCACTTCTCCCTGCTCCCCATAAAAACAATATTGATCAAAGCCCAGATTATGTTCCAAGTGGTTAGAAATGCTGAGAAAGAACAGATCTTTGGGAGAAAAAAAATGAGGACGAAAAGAACCCACAGGGTAGGTAGACATTAATGACCAACTCCACACAAATGAAAAAATACTAAATACAGTTGTACAGGTAGAAAGCTGCCTGAATGATAAATTGATTTGAACTAGGAAAATGAAACCATCATCTTTTTTAGCTAAATGAACCCAAAATTTTCTCAATACATATCCATTTCTTAAGTGTATCCAAAATTCACAGAATTGAAAGCAGCAAACTTTCTTAGAAATCTGGAGAACACCAGGTAAAACTAAAGAGCATTGGATGAGCTGTTCACAGCAGAATTCCCCTTTGAACAGATTTTACAAGAGAATAAAGGAAGAAAAAACTTCATCTGCACACTCAGGAGATTCCTGCTGGTCATGGGGAAAATTCGCTGCACTTCCAAACCAAACTCCTCAATCAGAATGAGGCATTTGAAACACCAGAAAGTTTTTTGCAAGTCTCACTTACCTTTGAAAATCGAGCATTTATCCATTTGGTAAAGGTTTTCTTTTGCACATCATTGTGTTCATCTGTGGGACAGAAAAGAAGAGAGAGGGGGAAAGTGAGCGTTTGTACCATTGGTGAGTACACTAAATAAGATCATCACCAGCCTGGGAAGTCTAAAACGGCTCTGTGAGTACAGTCTGGTGAGGCACCAGGATGGGCAGCTAGAGAAGAATGGTTTGATTCATCACAGAGGAGCTTGCCAACGCCTCCAAGAGAGGGAGACTCCCACGGGCACGCACCCAGGGGACCTGGCCGTCTCCCCCTAAACCCAAGTGTGCTGTCACCAGCTATTAAATTCAGGTTTGTGGGATAAAATCAAGACCTCGCTTCCTGTTACACAATACTTTGGGTTGCACCTTAAGTAAAATTTCAAGGATGAAAAACATGTTTGCACGTTCAAAACACAAATCAGAAGAGGAATGGAGGAACTTTAGATTACATAGAGGGAAATGAGAGGGAGGAGAGGGTAGGGGTATGAAAGACGGTGGAACAAGACAGACATCATTACCCTATGTACATGTATGATTACACGAATGGTATGACTCTACATCATGCACAACCATAGAAACGAAATGATGTGCCCCATTTGTGTACAATGAATCAAAATGCAGCCTGTAAAAAATAAAAATTATCAAATAAAAACTGAGGATCTCATGACTTCGTCCCTTTACATACAGTAAAGTATAGAGATACCCTACAGAACAAAAAGGCGAATACAGTTTATAGTTAGTTCTGTAACATACTTTCCTCTAGAAGACTGACATAAGCTTATAAGGATTTTGACCGATGCAAACATTTTGCAAGTAGACAAATCAGAGAAGTTAAAAAAAAAATGATCAACTTTGGTTTTGATTATAAATTCTCTGTCCGAGTAAAAACAAAAGAAAACTGACTTTACAAAGCTAAAGAGGGCTGGAGAGATAGCTCAGTTGGTAGAGTGCTCACCTTGCATGCACAAGGCCTTGGGTTCAATCCCCAGCACCACAAAAAGACCCAAAAAAAAAAAAAAAAAAAAAAAAGGCTAAAGAAACCTTAAAATGGGCAGAGGTATCAGAAGGTCTTATGACATAACAAAAAGAGCAAAGGATTTTAGGACAATATTGGCTACATCCCAGTGCACCTCGCATGTGACCTGGGTAAGTCATCCCCGCATCTCAGGCTTCTCATCCATATTACTACTCAGCTTGTCTCGGTCTTGTGAAGATTTGTGAAAATAAGTAAAAGCTATTTGACAAAGAGTTGGTGTTGAGCTCACTCACTCTTGTTATAATTATTGTAGTATGAATGTAAGCAAAAAAGATTTTAAAATGTCCATTTTACCCTTGCACTTACTTCTAATCATATCCTCTTCCACTATTCTCCAATTCTGGGCTAAAACCAGCAAGAGAGTCATGGCTGGCTTAAAGCTACAAAGTAGCAAGTTAATCTGACTCTACCCCAGGTGCTTCTGAGTCTGTGTCCTGCCTGTTCCACTCCCTCTGCCTGAGAACAAAATGAAAACAGAAGAAGTCCCTGTGCTCCCCCGGGTCTGCCCCCATTCCCAAGGGGCTGCCTTTTACAAAAGTTCTGTGGTTTGCATGTTGAAGGTCCCCCAGAGGTCCTGTGTCAAAGGCTTAGTCCCCAGATGGGTGCTAATGGGAACTTTTCGGAGGTGAGGCTTTGTAGGAGGTACTGAGGTCTTGAGGTGTGCCCTCGAAAGGGATTGTGGGATTCTCCCCACAACCCTTCCTCTTCCTCTCTTGGTTTCCTGGCCACAAGGTGGGCAGTTTTCTCTGCCACACACTCCTCCTATTACCAGGTGGCACTGCTAACAGAGGCCCAAAGCCATGGGTCCACTCAGTCATGGACTGGAACCTTCAGAACTGCACGCCAAAATAAACTGTTTCCTTTCTGAGTTAATTGCCTCAGGGATTTCATTACAGTGACAGAAAGCTAACACATCAAGTTTGTGATAACTCTGATCGCCACTCCCTCCTGCAAGGAGAGTTTGTAATTAAAAGGTCATTCCTGGAATAGCTAGAGCAGCCGCTTCAGAAAAGAGTGCACTTTTATAGATCTATAAAGGTAATCGGAGCCGGACCACAGGACACAAAGAAAGCAACTAGTATGAAAACGAAACTGCTCTCTAAGAAACTTCTAGATGTCAATGGTGTGCTGAGAGGGTGACCTTCCTGCTGAAAGGACAACAAAGACAGCTTTAGCCCTGATTTCAGCCTTTATACCTTATCTGATCTATGCCACACATAAGCCATTTATTAACCAAGAGGTCTTGCTTACACACTCTGAATGTCCCCACCTTTACCTTCATACCCAAGAGGGACAAAGCTGAGATCACACCAGAGTACAAGGCGACCACTGCACACGGACCTGCAGAGGGCACCACGGGGGCCTCACTGGAAGGAATTTAATATTAAATATCTGTGTTCAGACACTTGGAAAATCAGATTATTTGTCCCACCATCTTTAAAAGAACCCATGTTTGAAAACCTTGCCACATTCATTATCTTTAATCCTATGAATAAAAAAATAGGTCAAATTCTAATTTCATAACATTCAAGTTTTTTTTTTTTTTTTTGTACCAGGTATTGAACCCAAGGGTGCTTAACCACTGAGTCACCTGTCCAGCCTTTTTTTAATATTTTATTTAGAGACAGGATCTTGCTGAGTTGCTAAGTGTCTTGCTAATCTGCTGAGGCTGGCTTTGAACTCAATGATCCTCCTGCCTCAGCCTCCTGAATTGCTGGGATTTTAGGCACGTGCCACTACCACACCCAGTTTCATTTAAGAAATTTTGACCATAAAAATGGGAAATAATTCTAAAGAAGAAATATTGCAGGGCTGCGGAGATAGCTCAGTTGGTAGACTGCTCGCCTCGCAAGCACAAGGCCCTGGGTTCAATCCCCAGCACCGCAAAAAAAAAAAAAAAAAAAAAAAGAAATATTACAACATTTTATTTTTCTTAACCTCTTTTTAGAGCATTTAACTTTCTAATTTCAAAAATATTAAAGTATATAATACTATGTAGGTTTCATCTACAGAGTGGACAAAGAAATGAATACCTATCACCTTATCAAAGATAAATAAGATCTTTCCATTTAATCACATGTACAGTGAAATCAGATTTAAAAATAGATCCCCCCCCACAAAGAGCTCTTTATAAAAGTTAATAAGATAATGTTTCTAAAATAGTCTGAAATCAGAGTCAAATCAACATCTGAAGATTAGTCAGTAACTGATATGAAATGAAGTATTTGCCTATAAAAGATAAATTGCCTAACATCCAAATGTTTCGAAAATTTATAAGCACTCCAAATATTCTTTTTCCTGATAGAGTTAAAAAGAAAAAAAAGTTCACATTTCAATTTGTATCCTTCCCCATTCCCCCGCCTCTCCAGCCCGCTCCACCTCCACACAAACACACCCACCTACCTCCTATTATCTAACTAAAGGAATTCAGTCAAAGAACAAGAACTAGCCTGTGGCTTTTCAACTTTAAGAGTAAAAATGTAACGAGTTTGGAAGAGTTACAAGCATAGAACTGCCCCCCACATACCACAACAATAAAAGGAAGCAGCCTTGACCTGGGCCAATCAGACTAGCAAACTGGCAGAAGAACAACCAAAAGTCTCTCATGCAATCCTGAGCAATCCTTTGCCCTTCCTAGAAATTTATACAGAACTTCAACAACCTCAAGCTGCTCTCACTCTCATTATCAAGCCCATTAGTGATTTTAATTTGGCCAAAACAAAAATGTGTAATCACACAGCACAAACTTTACATATAATTAGATTATTCATATGTATTTAATGGATGAGTACAATTTACCCAGCAAATCACCTCCCCTAAATGTATTCAGATTTTAGAAAACCGTTCCACTTCTGCCAACCTCATCCAAACCTAGCAAATCTTACCCGTTAATGACCTTTCTCTGTGAGGGGGATAAACACGGGACTGAATTAGGAGGAGAAAAATGTGCTAAACCCCTTAAGGCTGCTTTTCCAAATTCTTCTTCTAAATATTTGGCTCTTCTTAAAATGCTTCTGACATGCTCATACAGATCCAGGGGTCTGCACTGAGGCCTCGCCTGGAATTTTATTGCTGTGATGGCAAAAGAAGCAAAGCAAAGCCAGAAACAAGGTTGCTCAATAAATCTTCAAGGAAACTGGTTTGAAAATGTTTTCACCTCACCAGCTCAAAGTGCACATCAAAAATTCTTTTGGCAGAACTTAGCAACAAATCTCAATTTAAATCCTAAACCGGAAATGTGGCAGAGAAATTAGGAATCGCTCCCCCTGTGGAAGAACAGGTCTAAGGAACGTGTTCAGCAGCACTGAAACTCTGCTAGCATTAGAGAGCAAGCATTGTCCTCTAGCACATCTTTGGAAGCAATTCCGTCGTGTCCAATTGGCTGGCACTAACCTGATTTCATAAAATGCAGCTATTCAGAAAAGAAGTGCCCAGAGTCAGCCAAAACAGAAATGTCTTGTTGGACGATTTAAAACTTGGATTGCCTTTATTAAAGCCTCTTTCACAAACACGAAATCTAACACACTCTAAAAGTCAAGATTATTGCAGAAGCAATAAGGGCATTTCAGATCATACTCCAACTTCTTTTCCTGGGCAATCCATGTGAAATACCCCCCAAATTCATCTACAACCAAGCCCCTTCATGTCATTCCACTCTCGTTTCTTTATACCCAATTTGTGGGCCTCTGAACAAAACCAGTTCATTGATTCAAACATCATGTATTAAAGTGACATATGGAAATAATAAATATTATAATAATCTGCAAAGTATTGTGAACATGTAGAGAAAGAAACACACCCAGGAGATGGAGTGCCTGCGAGCAGAGTGCTTTAACTCCCTACGTGGGTTTCAAAATCTGGCATTCTCTGAGAACCAAAAAATCCTTACAGCTGGGCACAGTGGCTCACACCTGTAATCCCAGCGACTCGGGAGGCTGAGGCAGGAGGATGGAGAGTTCGAAGTCAGCCTCCCAATATAGCCAGGCCCTAAGCAACTCATTGAGACTCTGTTTCTAAATAAAATAAGAAGGGCTGGGGATGTGGCTCAGTGGTTAAGTGCCTCTAGGTTCAATCCCTGGTACCCACCCACCCCCCCAAAAAAATCCTTACAAATTAAAAAAAATGTAGCTCTCAAAATTGTCAAAACTATCTAAGAGTACAAGAAGGTTAGACTGTGAACATTCTAAATCATAGTTCTGTATATCTGCCCCCCATTGATACACTGAAGTTATTTAAGCTAAAAACTGCATTTAAAACAGACTTAACCCTTCACTCTGTAAAAAGCAAAATACAAGTGGATAGTCTCTTTGGAAGAAGGGCAGCTAGTTAGAATGGAATGAGAAGGAAAAGGAAAGCAACTCCACCTGTCCAAGGAGAAGGCTAAAGCCCAAAGACAGAAGTTAAAAGCAACACCCAGCGTCTCCCACCAAGCAAGGTTGACTGCAGAGACTGTTCAACACACTTCCAGGCAGGGATTAAAGGGAGTTTTGCGAAATAAAGGAACCTTTACAACAGATCTAAAGGACAGACAAATCTGGTTTTTGCAAAGATGGGAAAAAGGATTTTCTGGACCACACACCTGACGAAAAAGACGATCCTGATAAGATTGTGTGTGTACAAGAGAACGTGGGGTTGTGACATATAATGATGTCAAAATAGTAAGCTAAGAAAATCCAAACTTCAGAAAGTTTTCAATCCTGAAAACTCTTCACCCACATTAAAAAGAGAAATGCATGCTTAAAAATGTAAGAAAATATTCTTGAGGGAAAAAAAAATCAATCTCCTTGAGCAAACACAAGCCTGCCAGCCGGAGTATCTTCCACTAGGCTCTAAAACCATGGCAATTCTGGAGCCCTGAGGTTCCAGACTGCACGGAGAATCTACGGCATCTCAGCACCCGAGGAACGCGTCTGTCCTGGCTAAGGACAAACCTAACAAAAACTATCCACTGTCCCATTACAGAACCACAGAGCCTGTGTGAATCAGAAGAAGGGGGGCACTAGCAACCCCTGATGGAGCCCTATTCTGACGCCAGAGACACCAGGGCCTCACGCCACATCATGCAATTCATTAGTCCCATCCATCCAATCAGGATCTGTCTCCTCATCCAGGACTCCTTGCGCTTTTTTTTTTTTTTTTTTTTGCGGTACTGGGGAATCGAACTCAGGGCCTTGTGCTTGCGAGGCAAGCACTCTACCAGCTGAGCTATCTCCCCAGCCCGCTCCTTGCGCTCTTAAAAGGCTGTTTTCTTTAACAAGCAGCTTTATTGAGATGTAATTCGCATACCATACAATTCACCCTTTAAAGCTTGCAATTCAATCAGTTATAGTATATTATAAACTCTTCTTAATTGTAGTGAAAGATATCCTGTGGTTGCCCTTTATAGGTGATACATTCCAAGACCCACATTTGGTGCCTGAGGCATAGATAGTACCAAATCCTATGTCTACTGTTTTTTTCCCTATACACACAGACCTATGATAAAGTTTCAGTGTATAACTTAGGCACAGTCAGACATTAATAACAAGAATAAAATAGAACAATATGCTGTCATAAAAGTTAGGTGAGCAGTGTCTTTCTCTCTCCCAAACTATCTTATTGTATTTCTACCTTTTCACTTAAAGAAATCACTTTATGGCTTCTCTTTGCAACATCTTAACACTCTGGGGCCAGTAGGAAGTAAAATCAGGGTTTCTTGAACACAAGTACTAGTATACCACAAAGTCTAAGCAATATATAGGAATACCCAAGATGGCTGTGGGGTACTTAATGAGGGGGTAGGTTATACAATGTGGATAGGCTGGACAAAGAGATGGTGTCTTTCCCTGAAGGATGGAGCAAGGCGGCCTGAGATTCTGGTCCACTCCTCAGAAGAGCATGCAATTTAAAACTTATGAATTGCTTGGCTCTACCTTTTACCGTTTAATATTTCTAGACCATGGTTAACTTCAGTCAGCCACGGAAAGTGAAAAATACAGATAAAGGAGGGACTACTATATAACAAAAGTTGTGATTGTAACCATTTTAAAGTATACAATTCAGTGGCATAAATTACATTTAAAATCTTATGCAACCATCATCACTGGTTCTAAATTTTTTTTCATGCCACACGGAAATTCTTTAACCAATAAGCAATAACTTGCCATTCTCTACAGCTCCTGCTAGCCTCAAATCTACTTTCTGTCTCTCTGTATTTACCATTGGACATATAGACCATAGTCTGTTTATCCATTCATATAAAGATGGACAATTGAGTTGTTTCTATTTTTTTGGCTTCTGTGAACAATGCTAAAGTGAACAGTAGTATACAAATATTTATCTCCAGTTCCTGTTTTTCATTCCTGTGGGAATATATAACTAGAAATGGAATTGCTAAGTTATTTTATAGTAATTTCATGTTGGGATAGTTATGGAATTACCAAACTGTCTCCCAAAGTGGCTGCATTATTCTGCACTTGCCTTCAAATCTGTGATTGCTCTAATTTATTCAATATCAACTTGATATTTCCCTTTTTGATTTTTAATTATAGTCATCCTAGTAGTTGTGATGTGCATGTCATGGTTATGATTTGCATTTCCATAATGACTAAAGATGCTGACCATAATAATTCCTTTTGAGAATGTAAAAACTACCAAACAAAACCTTCAAACTTAAAAGACATCCTAGCAGGAGGCTGAGGCAGGAGGCTAGCCCCAGCAACTCAGCAAGACCCTGTCTCAAAATAAAAAATAAAAAAGGACTAGGGATGTAGCTCAGCAGTAAAGTAGCCCTGGGTTCAATCCCTGGTACAAAAAAAAAAAACAGAGATATTCTGAAGACTTTCCAACTAAGCCCAAGTTCAATAGCATGTGATCCTAAAGTAGTCGAGGTTCAGAGACAGTTTGTTTTTTGGTTTTTGGTTTTAGTTTGTTTGTATCTGATCCATTTGATATTATTTTCAGGATGAGATGTAACCATTAGTTCTTGACTATCTTCTAATGTTAAGTTTATGCACCTCCCACCTCTTTCCTCCTTCACAAGCGCCTTGTGTTTTTAAACAATTCATAGGAATACAGAGGTACATTTTTCTACTTTGACTTTCTAGAGCTGCTAAACTGAACCTGGAGGAATGTTTGTAAGCTTTATAGGCATCTGTAAGCTTTATTTTTCTCTGGTAATAGGTTTGGAAAGACCATCTTAGATATCCATCAAATTATACCTGTTGTAAAGGTAGAAACAACAAGGACTCAATTTATGAGGGCAGAAATGGTCAACTTTGCATCCACAAACACTTCACTTTGGATTTTTGTCCTGGGAGTGAATATTTTTATTAAATTACTCGAGCTGCCGCAGGACACAGTGGGGTTATTTAGGAGAGATGGATGGGTCATAAAGACAACTCACTGTCATGAAAAGACCATAGAAAACTATTTTTTTCAATGATGATAAAAGGTTAAAGTAATCCCTGAAAAAAAATTCTACAAAATTAGATTCATCATGTTATCTTTATTCTTATTAAATAAACATCTATTATATTATACAAACTGCACAGGAATCTCAAGAAAGAGTGACTTTCATGAGCATATAACTCTAGATGTACAAAAATTCATGCAAATGAAATGGAGAAAACATGTCTTAAGGTAAAAGCATTCCCGGGATTTGACCTTCAGAATTGGTCCCAAGTTCTTCTTGTGAAAATAGCAGCACAACATGTCCTTACAAGACTGTCAATCATTCAACAGTATTTTTCTCATGTTAATTACCTTATTTCTGCTATTATTTTCCCCTTATTTTAAATCTTATATATTCCTCATAAATTCATACAATAGAACAATAAAAATATTCAAGAAATTTTAAAATTGGGTGGAAAATATCCAAAAAAAGAAAATCAGGAGGTTTCAGTCCATGGTCAGTCAACCCCACTGCTTTGGGCCCCAGGTGAGGTTCAATATCATGGGGGAGGAAAGGTACTCAGCTCATAGTAGGGCAGGAAGCACACAGAAAGAGCACTATGCTAGGGACAAAATATAAACCCTAAAGGCACCACCCCGTGACCTACTTCCTCCAGCTACACCCTACCTGCATACACTTATCACCCAGTACAGCGGTCCTCTGAAATTATTATTAATCCATCAAATGGATTAATCCACAGATTTTAGATCACAGCTCTCATAATCTAAGCATGAGCTTTCAGGGACACCTCATTTCCAAACCATTAGAGACCTCAAAGACTCTTGGAGAAATGGAGAGAGAGAGAGGAAGGAGGAGGAGGAGGAGGAGGGAAGAAGAAGAGGAGGAGGAGGAGGAAGAGAAGGAGGAGGAGGAGGAGGGAAGAGAGAAGAGAGATGAGAGAAAAGAAAAGAAAGAAAAACAGAAATGTCTCCCACTCATAGGATTAAACAATGACAAAATCTAGATGATCATAAAAGCCTAAGTGAACATTTCCTCCCAGAACTGCCAAGTCCCCTGACTACACCCATCGCCTGCAGAATCGCTGGCCTGAGTCTCTTCCTCTTTCTCTCCTGTTTTCAGTGTTCACCTCCTCCTTCTGCCTGTCCCACATTTTTAACACCCAGGCTTCCCTCCATCCATGTACATATTTGACAACTTAATATTTATCATAAAGTTAAACAGCTAAAAACATGTAATTTCTAGCATATTGTTAAAGAGCTATAAAGTTAGTTCATTTGATTAATAGAAAATGTCTCCTCTCTTGCCTATCTGGCAAAACTAATCCGATCAACTAATCAGACAAATTAGACTTATTTTCTGAGAAAAGAAGTTGGACTTCAATTTTCTATTTAAAAACCATCTCAATACATGTCTCCAAGTGACAGGGAATATGTCACTTCCAGGAGGGAGGGATGGACAGCCAGTCAGATGGACGGATAATGGCCAGGCACAAAACCTCTCCCTGGACGCGCTCTTGGTTAATCATTCTCAGGGTGTGCTCTGTGCTTTACATTCCTCAGTCACCCCTTATTTAGTGTCTCACAGCAAGGCATCACAGCAAGAATCCAGGAGGCGAGGGGTACACCTTTCTTTTGCAAAGTGGACGGGGGAATCACTTGAAAGATCCAAAAGGAGAAGACAGGTAACTAAGAAGTCCTTAGCCACTGGAAAGGTGTTGATGGCCACAGGACACACAGATTCCAGAGTGAGACCATCCCCTAGGGGGATGGTTGTTCCTACCCAGGTCAACACATGGAGAAGTTCATATGCAATTCAGTTGGAAGGATCAACTCCTGAGAGGGCCACTACAAAAGAAGCAAATATCTCTGTTGTTGTGAAGGCCTGAAACTTTGCTAATTAATGAATGTATGAAGATGGGCATAATTAGAATGTTAGAAATATTCTCCCATAGGTGAATTTCATGTTGTTTAATGAACATGGATTGACCAAGATATTTTCTAGACATTCCCCACCATTGATTATACAAAATATAAAATTCTAGCAAGGCACCAGGGTACAGGACTATAATCCCAGTTACTCAGTACGCTGACACAGGAGGATGTCAAATTCAAGGCCAGCCAGGGCAAACACATCTCAAAACAAAACAAACACATTCTTTGAAATCCATGGAGCATCTTATAGGTCTAGCACCATCAGAACTCACTTGCCTCATTCAGGTACTTGTGGCCATCCCACTGGAAGGCATGGCCCTAGAATATTATTGCATTTATTGTAACCTTCATGTCAATCAAATTACATTATGTGCATATACAAAATATGAAACAACACATCCCTTCTAGCATATACAGTTATAATGCAACTAAAAAAAAATTAAAAGATCCCCAAATATAAACTTTAAAAAATAATTAAAAAAAAAAAAAAAACCTTTAGTCCTTCAAAAGAACAGAGAGCTTCCACTTACCAAGTTCACAAAAAGGCTGTCTGAACTGGGTACGAGCCTCCTTGCTCATGCTCATGGTTTAGTGAACGCCATGTTCATGGCAAGATTTGGTTTGAAACTTGCCTTCAACATAACCCTGTACATCAATCAGACAATGTAAACTCCTCACACCTCTCCTTTAGGCATTTATAATACAATATAATCAACCAAAACTAAAACATACAAGAACAGCTGTGCATGAACAAACTGGCTTAGGTCATTTTGTAAAGCTTCTGGGCCAGTATATGGGTATACTAAGAACCTGAAAGATTTCCAACTCTTTGTTATGTTCCCTACTTCAAGTTTCATATTTTCTCTTATTTATATGAAAACTAGCTATACATACGTTTTGTGGAAAACATTATACAAAAAAAAAAAAAAAAAAAAAATAGCAGTATTTACTGAGCATCTGATTTATGTGTCATATAATGCTGCTCCCTGGCCCTTTCCGGTGCAGCCATTTCCCTGCCTCCCAACTACTTGTCAGTCTGTGAACATCCTAGCTAGCTATTGGTTCATCAGTCAGCTTGCAAGTATCCTTCTCTGTTATTGGTTCCCTGTTAGCCTGTGGAATTCAACTGCTTAAGGATGGCTCCCCAGCCATCTTTTCTCATGCTTTTTCTTCTCCTCACTTTCATGCTTCTCTCTCTCCTCCTCGCTTTCATGCTGTCTCCTCCATTTCTCTCTCCTGCATACGCACCCTTTCTCTTTTCCTCTCATTTTCTCTCTTACCCTGCAGGGAGACACTCTGTCTGTGTGCTTAATAAACTCCCTTATGTGAGATCCCATGTCCGGTGTGGTTTTCTGGGTTCTTACATTATGTGAGGCCTCAAAAAGATCAAGGTGCTGCTTCGAAGAAGTTATGATCTTTATCAGGCACGAAGAGTAAGAAAAATACTACAATGAACAGTCGGTTCTAACAAACATAGTAGGTACAGATCCATTCACAAATTTCCCAAGAAATGTATTTTTTTTTTATTTTTACAGACTGTATTTTGATTCATTGTACACAAATAGGGTACAACTTTTCATTTCTATGGTTGTGCACGATGTGGATTCACATCATTTGTGTAATGATAGGTGTACATAGGGTAATGATGTCTGTTTCATTCCACCATCTTTCATACAAGAAATGTATTTCCTGATAGAGTGAGGAAGGGATCAGGGAACGATTCAAGAAAGTTTGCATTTGAGCCAGGCCTTGCTGTAAGGAATAGGAACGGCTGCTGACGGCATGACAAAGTAGCTAGAAAGAGCCCCTGTGGGAGAGAAAACAGGTACCGTCAAGACCTAAACGCGTGCAAGGGTTGAAGTGAGCAAGCGAGGCAGGCCCCGACCTTTCCCAAGCAAGATCGTGATATGAACAGAGACGTGAGACAGTGAGATTAAGAGGAAAAATGGATTTGTAGGGAAGTTGGAGAAAAGTAAGCCAGTTTGAGGTTTGTGAAAATCATCCATGCTAGGCCTCTGAAAGCATGATGGGGTGAACAGCAAGGAGATAAGACATTCACCTGATGATCCTGCCAACCTCTAACTCATCAGGTACAAAGAGAAGTTTTCTTCCTGAATTGATATCTCTTTCAGACACTGAACTGAGCAGGTAAGGCTGCTTTGCACTTCTTTCTGGAAGGTGGAGGAAGAACTGTCATTTCTCTTTATTATGCACTGCATTCTCAGATTCTATGGCTGCGTGTGTGTATATGTGTACACATGTGCATGTGCACTCTGCGTGTGTGTGCATGTGTGTACACTGTGTACGTGTGCATGTGTATGTTACTGGAGGTTGAACCCAGGGCACTCTACCCCTGAGTTACATCCCCACCCTTTTTTTTTTTTTTAATATCTTTTTTTAGTTGTAGATGGACACATACTTTTATTTTTGTGTGGTGCTGAGGATCAAACCCAGTGCCTCACATGTGCTACATGAGTCACAACCCCAGTCCCCCACCCTTTTTAATTTTTATTTTGAGACAGGGTCTCCCTAAATTATCCAGGCTGGCCTCGAACTCATGATCCTCTTGCGTCAGCATCCTGAGTCACTGGGTTATAGGCATGAGACACAGCACCCAGTAGATTCTAATGGTTCTTAAAGGTCTTATTTTTCAAAAACTTTGCCTCAAACACTTACCATTATTTGTGATGAGAACACTTAGAATTGACTCTCTTCACCATCTTCAAGTGTCATTAACTATATGTACTATATGTCATGTTGTACAACAGACCTCCCAAAATGATTCCTCCATCACTCCAAACCCCCCGCCCCACTCCATGCTGGGACTAGAATACCAAATTATTATAAGAGTCATGAAGGAGAAAGAGAAGGAAAAAAATTCATTTAATGTACACCTTTTCTATAACTTGAAGGATGATAGTGCCTCTTGATTAAAATATCAAAATCAGCCAGCTGTGATGGCCAGACCTGTAATCCCAGTGACTTGGGAGGCTGAGGCAGGAGGATTACAAGTTTGAGGCGAGTCTCAACAATTTAACAAGGTCTTAAGCAACTGGGCTAAAGCACAGGGCTGGGCACAGTGGCACACATCTGTAATCCCAGCAGCTCAGGAAGCTGAGGCAGGAGGATCGCATCTTCAAATCCAACTTTGGCAAAAAAACGAGGCACTAAGCAACTCAATTAGACCCTGTCTCTAAAGAAAATACAAAATAGGGCTTGGATTTGTGGCTCGGTGGTTCAGTGCCCCTGAGTTCAAGAAAAAAAAAATTAAAATCAAAACAAATTTTAAAGCACAGAAAGAGATATCAATTCAGGAAGAAAACTTCCCTTTGTACCTAATGAGTTAGAGGTTAACAGGATCATCAGGTGAACACAGCAAGCAAGACCATGAAAACACAAAGCCAGAGCACACAGGAGAGGGTCCTCACACAGGAGACCATCCCAGAAGTGGATCATCAGAAGAAAGGCAAATTCTACAGAGTGAACAGTATGGAAAGTGGTGGGCGGCTGAGGCGGGGGGTCCCAAGTTCAAACCTAGCCTTAGCAACTTAGTGAGACCCCATCTAGAAGTAAAAAATACAAAAGGGCTGGAGGATATGGCTCAGGGGTAAAGCACCCCTGGGTTCAATGCCACTGGGTTCAATCTCCAGGACCACAAACAAGCAAACAAAAAGATTCAGAGAATGAACATGTAAAGACAGGAAGGATATATCAAGGAGTAAAAGCAAGTCGTTAAAGACTGTACACAGTGCTTCACTTATACACTGTGCACATGTACAACTAGAAAACCAAGATCCAAAATATTAGCACTGTATCTCTAAGTTAGAAGTAAAGGAGGTTTTTTTCTTATTCTATTTGTTGTTTGCTAGAATCTAATTTTTGTAAGAAATGCATAATACTTCTCTAACTTTTTTTTCTTTAAAATGCCTATCTTATGAAAAGTATTTTAATCCACTTTGAGGTGGACAAGTAGGAAGGGGAGAGGATTTGGTAGCTAAACCTTAAACTGGGCTGGCAGTAGGTCTGTCCGTCTAGGAGGGGAGGAGACATGTTAGATGCCCACAGGCAATACGACCTGCTGGCTTGCTCAGGAAACCACATCCCAGAGGATGGGAGAGGAAAGGTTTCAGGAGACCAGCCCTGAGCTGGATCCCACTAAGCTCCCATAGTTGAAAACTGAAACTGGCCACACTGAATAGCTTCTGTTTGCACCTTTCCAGGGAGTTTCCACTTCCTCTGAAGAGATAACTAGCCCACAGGTCAATAATGGTGCTTATGAAGGTCACTCATCTTCAAATCTATTCACCACTGAGACATTAGGGAAGAGGGAGTTGAATCACATCACATGCATCTTTTTTGGTAAATTCAAGTGTTTCAAGACAAAATGATCGGGGCATTCATCACTTATTAAGATAGAGAATAAACAGAGATCACTAGAAAACCAAATGTTACTAATGGATCACTCCAAGCTGCCCAGACTTTCTCAAAAGGCTAGTACTTCCTAGCTCTCTGAAAAAGAACTCAAACCTGGGAAAAAAATTGTAAGTGTCTGTCTTTTGTCCACATACTTTAATGAAATGCCACCTATTATAAATATAATTCTTAAAGTAAGAAAAAGCGGGCTGAGGATAGAGCTCAGTTGGTAGAGTGCTTGCTTCACAAGTACAAGGCCCTGGGTTCAATCCCCAGCACTGCAAAAAAAAAAAAAAAAAGCATATTTCAAAAGTGGTTTCTGTATTTTTATTTTCAGTACAGGGGAGTGAACCAGGGGCTCTATACCCTTGAACTACATCCCCAGCCACTTTTTTTTTTTTTTTAAACTCATTTTGAGAAAGGGTCTTCCTACATTTCTGAGACTGGTCTTGAACTTATCTTCCTGCCTCAGCCTCCTGAATAGCTGGAACTGCAGGCATTCACCACCATGCCCAACTGGTAAAATTTTTTAAGTTGCATTTTTTCATCTGTTTTTTTGGAGTAATTAAAAGTTGAGCCATGGCAAGACAAAACCAAAATGTAAGATCATAAAGATGAGGAAGAGACATATCAATAATTAAATTTGCAAGATTCCAAGTCCACTAAAATGCAACCCTTTGTCCAAGATAAATATTTATAATAAGCAGAAAAAACATGTCAGAAAGGAACACCATGTTTCCCCTTAAAAACTCACATAACTATTTCTTCCCATAGTCCTTGCAGTGAAGAAATCAGACAACATGGAGTTCTTTGCTTATGAGGATATAAACTGAAAGCTAACGAGCAAAATAATTTAAAGATTTAGACTGCTATTACAAAATGCATTATCATTTTTCAACTGATATAACTACGTTAAAAGTTCATATGAGCCATGAAAACTCTTTTTATTGAAAAGTTTATCCAGGTAGGGTAAGAGACAAGAGAAAGAGATAAAATCCATAGTGTAGGCAAAATCTCAAGAAATTTATACTGAGGTAACTCCTTTAGCCTTCTGATGATCAGGACATTCTCTACATCACTGTTAAAATTAGGGTTCTGTCTCGAATCAGCACTACCATTATTTAATAATCTACTGAGAGCATAAATGATTACACAACCGGTATGATTCTACATCACGTACAGCAGAAGAATGGGAAGTTATACTCCATTTATGCATGATGTATCAAAATGCATTCTACTGTCATGTATAACTAATTAAATTAGAACTTAAATTGAAAAAATAAATTGAAAAAATGAGTCTCCTGCAAGTCTGACATTTATTTTCCCAGTTTTAAACAACTTGTAAATTTAATCTGTAGCCTCATGGGAAATAGCAAACGTGGTCATTATCTTCCATGTAAAATAGCTCTTCTTTTTGTTTTTATTAAACATACCTCTTTTAGGCATCAAAAAAGTCCAGGTCTGTAGAACAGCTGAAGATTAGAAGTACAAGTTCATGATTGCTTTTCTGATTAAATCATCTCACAGCCAGCAATTTTGTCTTCCCACTTTCATCTTTTTAGAAGGAAGAGTCCTAATGATTTGAGTCAGTTTTACAAAAACAACAAATGCACCCAAGTCACTGTGGGACATGGGTCTCCTCTAGAACACTCTCCACTGTTAAATCATTTAAGTGGGAGACCAGAATCTCAGATAGCAAGCCACATGCAGTCAGCGTGGCTTTGCAAAGGAAGGGTAATGTTCTATTTTCTTCTTGTTTTCTTCCTAATGAAACCCCAAAGACTAGTGTCCTTTTACACTGCAGCAATTCAGCGACCCAGGGAACACTTCCGTTACCGGCCTCCTTCCCTGATCCTGCAGGCTATATAAAATGTTGTTCATGCTGACAGTTTTTTTCTTGGAGGTTAACAAGAGAGTGACTCAAGCAAAAAGATGTGGATGAGAATCTTTCTTCAGAGCTTTAGCGATTCTTTCAAGACAAGGACAAACTAGCCACCATGACCATGAGTCATGTCAAGGGGAAGCTGAGTCTGAGTTAAAAGCACATGAAATAAAATACCAACAAGGATTGAAAGCAGGGTCTCAAAGAGATAGCTGTACGCACACATTCACAGGAGCACAATTCACAACAGCAAGAAGCTGGAAGCAACCCAAGTGCCCACGACAGATGAATAGACTAGCAAAATGTGGTGAAACACAGTGAGGTATTATTCAGCCTTAAAAAGAAGGATATTCTGACACCTGCCACACATGGACGAACACGGATGACATGATGGGTGCACACACCAGGGACATAAGGACAACTATAACAGGATTCCACTTACACAGTAGTCAAACTTACAGTGACAGAAACAGAACAGTGTTTACCAGTGGTGGCCCAGTTCTGGCCAGCACTGTGCAGAAGAGTTTTGGGTGGAACACCCAGGAGAGCTATTATTGCCCTGATAAAAGTCAACAGACACAGGTAAGGTGGTGTGTGCTTGTAATTCCAGTAACTAGGGAGGCTGAGGCAGGAGGATCTCAAGTTGAAGGCCAGCCTCAGCAATTTAGCAAGATCCCGTCTCAAATGAACAAAAAACTTTGTGTGGCCTGAGGGTATAACTCAGTGGTAGAGCACCCCTGAGTTTTATCCAAGTACTGAAGAAGGAAGGAAAGAAAGAAGGAAGACCAACAACCAGACCGGACTTGGCTGGCATGAAAATCATTCCCTTGGCCTTCCCCCTCCTCCAGGAAGACAAGATGCAGTCACTGTCCCTAAGCAGGTAACCAGCCCTGAATTGCCTATCTACAGACTGAAATTTACTGAGGAAAAATCAATTTTTTTAAAATGTAAGACACAGTAGTAGATTTGTAACTAAACTGAATCCTAACCCAGTCTGGCACCACTGAAATAAGTCCAAGGGAAGAAATTCAGAAATATTTCTGATGTGCAGGAAAGAGAACAGTCTCTCTCCATAAAAGGGATAGTAGAAAAACTGCAAGGTAACAGCCCCCATGTCACCTGTCCTTCGCTCTACGAAAGACTGAAAGGCAGATGCCTGGAACAGTAAGATGAATGCTCAGAAGATTCAGTCAGAGCCTCGATCCACAATACTGGCTTCTCATAATTAGATTAGCATTTACTACATGCTGTGTACCATTCACTGGGGTAATCACTTTGTACACGTTTCTTTTAATCCTAACAATCTTTTAAGGTAGAGCCCATGCTCCCAACCACTTCATTGGATTGCTTTTTGGTAGCTTTATGCCTTGAACGATTTACACGACTGCTCAGATTTCTATCCTACATACAAAGGGGAGAAAAATGCAACACTTACGTAACTGTTGTGATTGAATGATCACATAACGGAGCATGTGGAATAGGCTATTTCTTAATTAAACCTAACTGCCATCGTCATCCAAAAGGTGGTATCCTGCACAAATTCCCAGAGAGAGCTAACTATCAGGATCCCCTGGAGAATTTTCTTAAAATGCAGATTTCCTTGACTGCAACCAGACTTAATGAAACAGATGGAACCTGGTCATCCAGAAGTAAGGGAATCTGGTCTGGGAGGTCAGCCACTGTTCTCAAGAGGCTACCAACCCAGCCATTCCGTTACACGAAATCACTAGAAAGTTTGTCTACATCAGCCACAGACAGGCCGAGTGTGGAAATCCCAGCAACTCTGGAGGCCCAGAGAGGAGGATTGCAAATTTGAGGCCAGCCTCAGGAACTTAGCAAGACCCTGTCTCAAAATAAAAAAATAAAAGGGTTGGGGATGCAGCTCAGTGCTAATGTGCCCTGAGTTCAATCACCAGTACCAAATTAAATTAAATAATTAAATGAAATAAGCCCCATCCAGGAGCCCACCCTCTGCCAGCATGTCTCTGTCATTTCTGTGAAATGGCTTCAGAGGGCAAGTGGCATGGCTTCCTCTCACTCTGGGGGCCAGGAAGAGGGCGGGCTGTCCCCATCTGTCAGAGATCTGCTTTCTTCCAGACATGGTACTGTTCCACCCACTCACTGTACCTCTTGGTCTGGGCTACAGGGAAGTGTGGAGCCAAGTTCCGTATGTACTATAATTTTCCTCCAGTTGTAAGAATCATTATTATTTTATTTTGCTTTGCTTGGGAGGCAGTATTTGAAAACATTTTTATTACGAAAGCAAACCACATTTACAATGAAAGACTGAGACAACCAAAGTAGAAAGTTTCAACCACCCCTCTTCCCTCATCCCTGAGCTAACCAGTGCTCACATGCTTGTACAAATACTCCTACACATTTTTGCCTTCTTTTTTTTGCAAAAATGAGCATACACAGTATTCATAACCTTTTTTTAAACCCATTATGAACATGTTTTCATGACCTATGCGTTCTTAAATAATGTTATTTTTAAGGCTCAATGAATATTCCCTAGTCTGGACATTTAAGAACTTTATCTACCACCACCTCCCCACACACTATTATAAATTGCTCAAATTTCATTTTCATTATATTGGCATTTCATTTTATTTGGGGGTTATAAATTTTTAAATTTATATTTTAACTGATAAAAACAACGATTATGCACAATAAAGGGGTACCAAGTGCTGTTTCAATAGAGGTATACCTTGTGTAATGTTTACATCAAATTAAACACAGCTGTGTCCTCAAACATTTTGTCATTTATGGTGAAAACATTCAAAATCCCTTCTTCTAAGACAAATTTCTCTTGTTTCAGCCCCCCATTCTGAGGGGGGCAGCCCTAAAAAATCCCTATAAAAACTATGAATATGTTTTCTTCTTTAACATGGGAAACATTTTACTGCTTTTATCCTATAAATATACCATCAGAATAAATGCAACACATTGCTGTGGAAAAAAAAAATCCCTTCTTCTAGTCTTTTTCCCCCCGATGCAGCATTTGAATGCTCTGGGTTCAGATCATTCAAACCTCAGGATGACAGTAATGACAGCCCATATCCTACACACAAATCCGTGGGACCCTGGGCCAGAGGCACCTGCCGGAGTCACTGCCAAATGCCTGACCCAGGAACCTACACAAGATAATAAGCGTTTATTGCTTTAAGCTGATAGAATTAGGGGTAATGTATTATCCAGTAATAGATTACTAATACAGCTCTGCTGCTAAGTCTTAGAATAATTTGTTTTGCAGCCAGAGATGAATGCATACCACTTATCTATTGGGGCTCAGAAAATGGTACCCCAAAGTATGGCATTTTGGCAAGATGACTGCTTTAAAATAAAGAACCAGAATCTTGCTTGTCCCGATAGGTCTCCTCCCCTCTTCCTTCCCCTGAAGTTCAGGGAGAAACTTTTTCTGGATTTCCCTGACTGAAAGCATTAGAAGAATATCACAATCATCAGCCCCTCCCTGGAATCCCCTCAGCCAGAGAAGACCAACTCTTATCACAGGAAGAGACTAAAGGTCAGGTCCATCTCACCTCCCAAAGGGACCTGGGCACAGTCTGTCACCTATTGTTCTTCGGGCTAAGGGAGAGCCTTTATCTGCAGAGCAAGTCAATCTCTATTTGCCATCTCCCCTCACCAGCCCATCACCTGTCATCTCCTCCCACAGAAACCCTAAACCCACTCCCTTCTGTGGCTTCAGATGCTCTATGAACCCACCCACATGGCCTGTTTTCAAGATTCCTCTTCTGTGTGGCTCCTATGCTCATGTGCACATGGTACATGTCAATCACACAATTTGGTTACTATCAGTTTCTTTCATAAACTCAAATTATGGACCTTCCAGATGGAGAAGGGAAGTTCCTTTGCCTCTGCAAATCCCACCACCTACCTGGCCTCTCCACTGAAAAACAGCACAGACACATTTCAAACTGAACACATCTAACACTGCTGTCTTCTCTCAATCCCATTCTGACTCTAGTCTCCCACCGTTATCCATTCATAGGACCCTCAGATGAATCTCCAACATCATCCTGTAACGGCTCCACTTTATGCTTTGACTATAGCCAGCACCTGCTGCTCTGCCACTGTGACTTATTTTTAAAATGAACATGTTCCTTTCTCTTCCTCTCTACCTCTCCCCTCCCCCAATCCTTCCTCCTCCCTCATCTCAGGGGAAACAGGATTACCTTTCCTCCACATCCCAGGTAGAGTTATCTGTCCTTGAACACACATCCACCACAGGAATGAAGTAATTCAGACTTGGGGACAGTACCAGATCTCAGAAATGACAGTCTCCCAAATTCACAAGTGAATTACAACTCTGGACGGGAACACCTGAAATATAGGAATCACCTCCTTTTAAAAAACCTTGTTGCTACCGATGGGCAGAATCACAGCCTCTGGGACAGGAGTCCCCTGTGTTTCTCCTTTGCTAGCAAAGCAATATAACTTTTTCCTTTTTCTCAAAACCCGTGTCCTTGTTATTGGATTGACATCGGGGACAAGGAACGAGCTTTCAGTAACAACCCCTTCCCTGTAATATCACAAGCTATCACCACACTCAACTTCTGTTAGTTCACTGTGTCCTAAATTCCGTTCTTGTTCCTCCCTGATTGGCTCTCTAAATGGCAGCCAACTGGACAATGAAATTTCAGCAGGGAGTACTGGGGATTGAACTCAGAGGCACTTTACCACAGAGCCACATCCCCAACCATTTTGAGCTTTTATTTTGAGACAAAGTCTTTCTAAAGTTGCTTAGGGCCTCTAAATTGCTGAGACTGGCCTTGAACTTGCAATCCTCCTGCCTCAGCCTCCCCAGCTGCTGGGACTGCAAGTATACACCACCACTCCTGGCTGACAATAAAATTTGGAAGAACTGAATTTGCATGACTTCTCAGACCTTGAAGCAACTGATCCCTGCTACTCCCCGTCTTGCAACACTCTCCCTCCTCTCCAGCACAGGGGCCTTTGTGTTACTCAGAGGAACCCAGCCCTTTCCTGCCCCAGGATATTTGCTCATGCTGTTCTGCCCCCCTATAGGTCTCTTTACCCCATTCTCAACCTCCTTAAACACTCCTGTGATTTAATTTGACTTTCTTCAGACTTAGACTCCCCCAGTTGCTCAAAAACTCCTGGTTTCTTCGTTTCCATCCTATTATTGATCTCAATTTGGTTACATATTGATTTGTGTGAGTCTATGAGGGCAAAAGGCATCTGCTTGGATGGCCATGGTATAGCCAGCCCTTAATATATGTTATCAATTAAGAAATTACTGAATATAGTATGTTTAGGAAGTCTGAACAAATTGTATATTTACCTACAATATTCAAACTAGATCTCTCACTCATGTCTCAATAAGAACATGAATCTGTTATAACTGGCCTTCTCAGATGCTTCGAAAATTTTAAAGCCACAAACAACAAGATGATCCCCTGACCGACTTTCTCATTTCATCTTTTTACGTGTTTAAAGATCCTTCCATTATTGACAAAGATGAAAATCTGACTTCTAGAAACATTAAAAAAAAAAGAAAGAAAGAAAGAAAAGAAGCTGGTATAAAAATAGTCCCTCAAGGCAGACAAGAAAAGCAATTCTAAAGCTCATTAGAAAACTAAATTGACCCCTGATGGATCTAAAGAGGAACATTTTATTCTCGTGTTTAGGGTTTTGATGAATAATCATTTCCCTTTCCAGGACTCAGGGGTTTTGATGCTTCAAGAGAATGTTCTGTGATGAAGAGAACCAAGAAGTACTGAGGAGGGTGAAGCCCAGCACAGAGCCACCCACGGGCAGCAGGGCTGTCAGGGAACACCGCCAACCAGAAAAGAGGGCATGGCACTCAGGGTAGAAAGATCAGAAACCACCCATGCCTCTGCCCCCACCCACACCCACGCACGCGACTCCAGCCCGCACCACGGCCCTCAACCCCAGGGTCACCAGGGTTTATACATAAATATGCAACTGGGCCCAACCTTGACCAGTGAGGCACGGAGTAGAAGGATGTGAGATGCAGTGAAGGAACAAGATCAAACTCAAGTGCGCACACAGGCACACGCGTGGGCTCATGCAGAGAAATAAACTGGACGTGGCACCAAAAACACGCGTAACGGTTACTGAATTGGAAAGACCATAGTTTTGGTCATTTTGTTCACTGTGATAAATAAGTTACATTTTTTTTTTGAATCAGCAGCTTAGGATATAATATTATTAAAATATGAACTATGACTGATTCATTTTTTTTTTTTTGGTAAACGAAGTCATAAAGTTAGATCATTTTTACTTTGGTAGATTTTTTCCCTTTACTAAAAGCAAAATCTTAATAAAAGACTTTAACCACAGACACCCTTGGCCATTGTATATGTTCCTCTTTTTTTTAAATGTATAAATTACCAGTATTCATTGAAACTATATTTTCTCAATAGCACAAAGAACATAAATGATACAAAAGTTTACAACACATTGATCATTCTAGAAAGATGCAAATCACAATGGCAGTGAGGATCCAAAAAGTAGCTATATATGATTAATTCATACATGAATAAGATATTGGTAATAATTTTCATGTTGAACCTACAACACTTTTTTTTTTTTTTTTTTTTTGGTACCAGGGATTGAACTCAGGGGTGCTTATCCACTGAGCCACATCCCCAGTCCTTTCTTGCATTTTATTTAGAGATAGGGTCTCATGGAGTTGCTTAGGGACTCGCTAATTTGCTGAGGCTGACTTTGAACTGGCGATCCTCCTGCCTCAGCCTCCCAAGCCACTGGGATTACAGGTGTGCTCTACCATACCCTGCTGAACCTACTGCAATTTATACAAAGGCTGCCACCCTATGGGGAAAGAAAGCACGCCGTAAAACTGCCAAACAAAAAGAAGGTGGCGATGGGAGACCAGCCTGGGCACTCACAGGAGAGTGGCGTCCCCGGCAGGACCCAGAGAGCGAGAGCTAGGAAGCAGGATACCAGCAGAACTCCAGGTCTGCGAGAGGACCCTCCAAGCAGTGAGCTGCAGCCAAGCACCCACCTGGGGGGGCAAGGCTGGACCCCACTGACCAGGTGGGCCCCCTCAGTAGACAGGCAAAGCAGCAGGGAACTGAGATGCACAGTCATCAAAGAAAAGTCAAACAAGGTCACGCAGCCAAACAAAGAACCTGGCAAAAAAGTCACTCTGACGCCTAGCTACCAGGAAACTGAAACAATCTTGATATTGATAAATAATGGAGCCAGAACACCCTGGAAGCTTGAGGAAGGAAATCCAGAAATGAAAGTCACAACCCAACCCAGATTAGCTTTAGACAGTGGACATGCATTTCCCCAGCCGCAATCAAGTTATTCCACCATGTTTATAAATGATGACTTTAGGGCTGGGGAGATAGCTCAATAGGTAAAGTGTTTGCCCTGCAAGCTTGGGGCCCTGGGTTCGATCCCCAGCACCAAAAAAAAAAAAAAAATTGCACTTTTTAAATGATGACTTTAATAAGTTCATACACTTATTATAAATGCCACTTAATCCTTTAAGTCCGACATCTCATCTATTAATAGTTCCAAAAGGGTCACCATGTATAAGATATGTCAACCCTTTTAACAAAAATAAGAACCAATATTATTCTACATAATTGACAAAGAGTCATTTTCCCATCCCCCCACCCCCCGCATAGGGAATAGATCCCAGGGTCTCAAGTATGCCAGGCGAATGTTCTACCACTGAGCTATATCCCAGCCCTTCCCATTTTATTTTCCAGTAGGGTCTTGCTAAATTGCCCAGGTGGACCTCAAACTCACAATCCTCTTGCCTTAGTGTCCCCAGTAGCTGGGATTACAGGCATGTGCCACTAGGCCTGATCAAAAGTTGATCTTTGACAGATTTTATGTAAAATATTTTCAGAGAACATGGCAGTGTGCTTTGGTTAGCATACAGCAGTACCCTAACTCTTGTGCTATGTAGTTACTGCCCCACAGAAGAAAAACCTGTCTCACAGAGAGGGGAAAGCTAGGAATAGAAATTTCACCATCAAGACTGAGGAATTCCTATATACAGAGAAACAACATGCATCCCATTTGTTTACAAGAAAAAAAAAAAAAAAAGAAAGAAAGACTGAGGAATTCCTTAGGATTATCCTATTCTTGGTTTCTTTTCCTTTTCATCTCAGAAGCTGAAAGTGTCTAATCAGATAAATCAACTACAAGAGAGTAAAAAGAGAAAATCTATAAATGGCATATGACCTGCCAAGAAGTACTTTATCTGATAGAAAGAAGATGCAGTGTAAGCAAATGAGAAACACACACACACACACACACACACACACACACATACACACACACACACACACCACAGACAATAATGCAAAGCTCTCCATCCCAGGACCTGCTCACAAATGCAGACCTTCAAAAACAATGTACAAGCACTCAATTGCTAGTGTGTAATTTGAGGGAAATAACTGGAAATAATAGACCCACATTACAAGCAATTATCTTTTTAAAATAATAATGACGAGGATGCCAGCAGAGGAGGAATGAGCTCACGCACAGAGTGCCTACCACGTTCAGGGACAGTATTGCTTTCATGAATTACCTTAATTTTGGTCAATTGAGCTATAAGTCACATGCCACAAAATCCATCCATGTAAAGCATACAATACAATAGGCTTTAGTATAGTCACAATGTTGTGCGACAGTTATCACTAATTCCAGACATCTCATCACCCTAAAAAGAAACCCTGCACCCATTAGCTGCCATTTCCTATTTCCTGTCCTCCCCCAGTGCTAGGAACCATGAATCTACTTCCTGTCTGTATGGATCTGCCTGTGTAGACAGTTCATATAAACGGAAATGATGATAAGTGGCCTTTTGTACCAGGCTTCTTTCTTATGTTTTCAAGGGGCAGGTGTATTGTACTGTAGCCTGTATCTGTACTGTATTTCTTTTTATAGCTGAGTAATATTCAGTTGTATGGAAAAACTGATGGGTAACAGATGGACATGAGTGGTGAGAATATGAAGTTAAGCAGTAATTCCATAAACTGGACCTAGGGTTCTGAATTCCACATTTTGTTTTAAAAAACAATTTAGCTGAGGCCTAAGTCAACAGCATAGGCTGCCTTCCTCAGCAAACACCCATTGTCTACAGGACTAATGCAAGTTACCCTAAAGTGGGGGACTCTGTGACCTTTATACAGACCAGAGTCCAGAACTCAGGAACACAGAACAACTAAAAACAAAGTCCCTAACCATTAAACCTATAAGAACACGTTTCGATTAGAACTGGTCAGCACCAGCCAAAGGGATCCGGAGTTGCCTTGAGTCTTTAGCATACCATTTTAACAGCAAAATCTCCACTCCGTGGGGTAAGACCCTGTGCGGTGAGGACTTACACAATCCTGTTGTCAGTCAAAAGTCAAAAGGAGGATAAGCAGGATCTCTGGAAACTTCCCTGGGACCCCAGATAAAATTGGAAGGCAGAGGGGGCACATCATCCCTCCCCTCTCAGAGAGAACCCACTCTCTCCCTTCAGAGTGTCCCCTTTTCCCAAGCCTTCTAATAAATGCATGCCTGCTACTGTGTGTGATGTGTCTGAAATTTGTCCAGAAGTTTCTCAGGAACCAATGAGAGAGGACATCCATGGTCACTCAGCTCTGCGATGACGTTACTCTGTAACAAACCATGCATGGTTGATCCATTTGTCAGGTGATGGACACTTCAGTGGTCCCCACTTTTGGCCTAGGATGAATAATGCTCTTCCCTGCATCTGCGTACAGTTTTCTTGTGTGGACATAGGTGTGGTCTCCTCTTGAGTGTACCTCTTGATGGGGAACTGCTGGGTTACGGGGCAATGCCATGTTTAACTCCCAAAATTGCTACGCCTTGTCCACTGCCACCAGCAGTGTAAGGTTCTGATTTCTCCACACCCTTTCCAATACTTGTTCTTTCTCATTTGGTGGGGTGGGCACCAGGGATTGAACTCAGGGGCACTCAACCACTGAATCACACCCCTGGCCCTATTTTATTTTATATTTTATATTTTATTTAGAGACAGGGTCTCATAGAGCTGCTTAGTGCCTTGCTAAGTGGTTGAGACTGGCTTTGAACTCGTGATCCTCCTGCCTCAGCAGGTGCAAAGCAGACTCTCACTGTGGTTTTGATTTCCATTTCCCTCATGAGTAATGGTGTTGATCATCTTTTCATGACCTTATTAACCACTTGTGTGTCTTCTTTGGAGAAATGTCTACCTCTCTGTCCACTTTTCAGTTGAGCTGTTTTGATTGTTGAGTTGTAAGGATCCTTTATATGGTTTAGACTCCAGACATTTATCAGATATGATCTGCAAATATTTTTCTCCAGGTTATTTTTTCACTTGTTATCTTATTTTAATCCTCATGACAACCAGGAGGTAGTACTATGAGTAGCCTCTGTTTTACAGATGAGTAGACAAAGTTAATAAAAGTGGACAAGAATTAGACACAGCCCAATCCAGGCAGCCCAGGTCCCTGCCTTGGAAAGAGGGTACAGCTGGCCCTCCGTGTCTGTGAGTGACACATTCATGGATTCGACCAACGGCAGAGCAAAAATATGTGAAGGAAACTCTTGCATCTGTACTGAACTTGTACACTTTTTCCTTATTGTTTTTCCCTAAACAACACAGTACAACACACTATATTAGGTATTATAAGTAATCTGACAATGACTTAAAAAGTATACAGGCAAATGTAAGAAGTCATGCAAACACTACATCATTTTATGTAAGTGACTTGTGCATCCATGAATTTTGGTATCCTGGAGGGTCCTGGAAGTGAACCCCCTAGGCTTCTGAGGGCCACCAAACTATCAGAAACACCAAGCTCCTTAGCTGCAGTAGCAACTGGCACTAAATAAACAGGATTAAAAATAAATATCTTAAAAAGAAACAGCATGACTGAAGCTTTGCAGAGAAATACCAGAGAGCCCTCCTCTTGTTTATACCAGTCTCTTTAACTTGAGAAGCAAGATTAAAATACAGCACATTCAGCCTTAAAAGGCAAAACTTGGCCTCTGAACAGTGTCTATTCTTTTCTATTGTAGGAAACTTTCTTATTGAGTTATGTAGTTGAAACAAAGGGATTCAGAATACAAGTGGTATTTTTGCTGAGACTCAAACATTGTAAATAGTCACAGTGGGTGTTCTGTTAGGTGGAGGCCTACTGCTCAGTTAAAGTCCCTCTTTTCAAGATGTATGCCTCCCCCAGTCGACAGCCACTCTCTGAGATGAGGAAGAAAGCAGAGTTTTAGCAACCGAGATGTCTAGAGTTGCTCCTTCTTATGTGTTTCCAGCTATGTGAAGCATAAAAGCTAATCTACAAATGATTTTGGTATACATAAAAGGAAGAGAGTAGCAAAAAGAATATGCTAAGTACACACATAATGCTTGAAATATCATAAGAAGTATGACAATTATGTGTCAATTAAAAAGAAAAAATAATTTAAAAAATAAAGTTATTTTAAAAGAATAAGCTAAATCTATCAGTATTGGCAGAAAAAAGTATTCAATGTGTTTAGCTAAGGCCAATACACACACACACACACACACACACACACACACACACACACACACAAATCCCCCCCCCCCCAAAAAAAAACAAATTTGTAAAACAACGTAATAAGATCTTATATTTATTATCCAAAATGGGTAATATATATCCAGGCACAGTGGTACCCACCTGTAATCCCAGCTAAACAGGAGGTTGAGGCACGAGGATCACAACTGTAAGGCCAGCTTAGGCAATTTAGCAAGACCCAGTCTCAACATACAAGGTTACAAAGAGCTTGGGGTATAGCTCAGTGGTCAAGCACTTGCCTTGCATGTACCGGGCCCGGGGTACAGACAAAAACAATATAAACAAAAAAATAAACTAAAAAAATCACCTAATGATGGGAATCCCCATAGTTCCTTTGGAAGTAAGATAAAAACACAGATAATACTTAATGTAAAAAAGGGAGGGAAAGGTAGCATTTTATCAGATAGTCCTATAGACCTTAAAAGACATGGAAATAAATGAGTAAACATGAATTAAATAAGCAAACACAGATACTGGGATAAGTTTTAGTGACTCCACAAATGTGAATTTGAGTGGAGGCAGAAATTCCATTACTTCCACCAATTTTTTTTATTTTATTTAAAAAACATTTTTTTTTAGTTGTCAATGGACCTTTATTTTATTTACATGTGGTGCTGAGGATCGAACCCAGTGCCTCACACATGCTAGGCAAGTGCTCTACCACTGAGCCACAACCTCAGCCCTCCATCCATTTTTTTAAATTGCTCTCCAATCCTCGCTAGGAGGGGGAAAAAAAAATTTAACAAACAGAAGTTAAAGGATAAAACAAAGAAGCAAAATAAAATCCCTGCAGCCAACATGTTAAAGAGATACCTTCTATATCACAAGAGAAGTCACTGTGTCTACCTTAGGTCCTACTCTGTAATTCTTAGGCTGGCACTAAAGTAACTTTATTGTTTGTTAAGCTTATGGTTTAGAGTCTTTAATGCTGAAAGTATGTTTCTCTTTCCTTGAGTTACAACACAAACTCCTTTCCTAAAGCAAAAAGGAGAAGAGAAAACCCATCCCATAAAAACCAACTCGAACCACATATAACAAATAAGTTATTTATTCCTTTTCCTTAAAGAATATTTTTAATATTTTTTATTATTACAGACACATTTTGATTCATTGTACACAAATGGGGCACAACTTTTCTTTTCTATGATTGTACACAATGTAGATTCACTAAAGAATTTTTATTGAGCATCTGCTATGTGCTAGGCAACTTGTTCCTTTAGATAATGTCATTCTTATTTGTCATTCTCCAGGGTTTCTTCACACACTGAAGAATTTTTAAAACACTGAAGGAATGAATGTTCTGGCACCAGGCTTTCTTAAATGTTCATGCGCTAATTCCCATCAGCCTGCATGGTGGTTCTGCATGGGAAATGAAAAGAGAAAGTGGTGACCAGTTCACACGCCCTCAATTCCTCAGTCACTGAAGATTATCAGTAATAAACACAACCGTCTCCTCCCAAAGGGCTTGAACATTCCTAGAATTGTTCTCTTGGCTCTCAGCCAAGAAATAACTGTCTTATTGAAGATAATTTTCTCCTTGAAAAATAGAAGCTAGTGGGATTAATCCCCAGGAAGATCAATGATGTAGGCACTAAGCTAGAGGGCTATCACACTCTCACGACATCTACTGGTCTATGACTGAACCTCCCCTTCCTTCTCACAGTCACCTGAGGGCTTCAGAAATGTGCATTTTCTAAAAATCATTCCAAATATTCTAAAAGCCATAATGTTCGATTCTAAATCAGTGAAATACTATTCAATAACAATTATATTGTCTGTACAGTGACGGGCACAGAAAAGATCTTGTTATGAACTGTAACTCCTATCTATACATATTTTTTTTATAGAGGTAAAGTAATGGGATTGCAAGGGACCTTAGTTCATTCACCAGTGGGGGAACTTTGCCCTTGTAAATTTTGTTTTTTGTTTTTTGTTTTTTTAATTTTTACAGACTACCTTTTGATTCATTGCACACAAATGGAGTACATCTTTTCATTTCCATGGTTGTGCACGATGTAGATTCACACCATTCATGTAATCACATACGGACATACGGTAATGATGTCTGTCTCATTCCAACATTTTTCATACCCCCCATTTCCCGCTACGCATTCTAAAGTTCCTCCATTCTTCTATACATTAATAAGGAAGAAGTGACATGTCTAAGTGACTTACTTATTGTCTTAGAATATTTTCTTGACAAATCCTAGACTCACATCTGGCCACTTCTTTTAAATGTACATAAAAACTTCTTCAAAGTGACAGCTCCTGCAGGTATATGCTAGCAGTTTGCATGTGAATTAACATAAACTGTGCTACTTTAGCACTTCAGCCTTTATATTCACATGATAATTACATTGTCTAGGTTCTTATGTCAGAATAGAATGGGATGCCCATAAAGTCTCTAATGGCTGCCATAAGAGTATCCAAATTTACTGAAAATAAAGTCCTTTCACAGATCAAATTACCACTGAAACTAGATCATAAGAAGAAAAAAAAAAAAAAAAGCCTTGTTAACTAACCTCTCAACGTCTTCACTTTTCCTAAAATAGAAGTCATTTAAATTCCACTTTTAGTTTGGCTATTCACTTGTTTTCTTCCCAAATAAGCTTGAACACTATGTTGAATGTTTCTCTCTAATAACATCCTGCCAGATGACACTGACAGAAAACCATTAAATCACATTAACTGAAGTATTTGGCTTCAGAGTAAAGTGTAAAAAGTGGACGATCAAGAGTGGTTGACATGTTTTTGTCACAGCAGAATTACCAATCTACTCTTCATGATCCACTACAGAGCTTCAATCCTACGCAGTCTCTAAAGCTGAGATTACTTAGGTCACTCCTTTCCTCTTCCCCCATCATCAGACAGAGGTCTCCATCCAACATAACGCGCACACACAAAAAAAGAAAATCTTTGTCTAACATGACTTTTTACATTAAGGATGAGTCAATTGCCAAAGGAAAGGGATGAAATTTATTTCAGGCAAGCAGATCAATGGAAAAACTCCTCACCATTCCATATTTTGTAGGCAGATGCCGGCATCTAAAACATATGAAACCGTATCCTCTATGGTAGGCAAAATAATGCATTCCCATCCCCAAACCCCAGCAACAGGTACCCATGTATTTGGTTACAGGGCAAGGGCTAACTGAAGCTGCAGAGAGAACTGAGGCTGCTCATCAAGTGGCTTTAGGAGAGGAAGACTGTCTTGGATCATTCTGGTGAGTCCAGCGTAATCACAGGGGTCCTTAAGGAAGGGGAAGACCAGGGAGTATCAGAGCAAGCAAAGTGAGGGGCTCCACCCATCACTGCTGTTTTGAACTGGAAGCAGGCCTGTGACCATGCCCAGCTTGTCAAAACTGGAAAGGACAAAGAAACAGATTCACCTCTATAGTCTGCAAAAGGAGCACAGCCCTGCCAACATCCTGAGTTTAGCCAACAAGACCCGTATCAGACTTCTGACGTCCAGAGCTGAAAGGTAAGAAACCTGTATTGTTTGAAGCCAGCAAACTCATGCCAATTTCATACAGCCACAAGAGGAAACCAACACACCCCCTCATCGGCAGCACATCTTGGTCATTCAATCCCTGCCTATGAATCACAGACTGGGAAATATAAAATAGAAGCAGAAACACAAAGTAGCCCGGGCAGAGCTGTAGCTATCTGAGCTGCTAGCCCCTGCCAGGGTGATGCACATCAGCACCAACACACAAAATCTACACGTGGGCAACCCCGCACACGCTGACACAAAATCAAGGAAAACTGACCCCAGTGGCTCCTTTTACCTGTCACAGGGGACGCATAAGAGACAGTGGGGAAGCAGGTCACAGTCAGAAGCAGCTTCTGCAGGTATCAGCTGAGCTCCCAGTCTAAAAATTGAGCATGTCACTCCAACGAAGGGGAAGAATCCTCCTCATACAAGTTCCTTCCACCACGGCTAAACTCAAGAGAGGAGTGAGCTCAGCTTTTGGCAGCAGAATCTTAAGTACTAAAAGCCATGCAGTGAGCTTTGGCATAATTCAATTTAATTGCTCAACAGAGCCAAGATATTCCCAACCTACCAATCTCAAAGGCCAGGTACTTTCCTTCGAGGTACTACATTAACCTCCTACGTGATGCACCACCTGGTATGTATCCAGATCACCTCGAATAGAATAGCCTTCTTCTGATGATGAAATTGCTCATACTCAAAACCTCCAAACAATGCTCACTGCCTTTAAAAATCACGAATATCCGTGTGGAACAGGAGTGAGTATATACGCAGTACCTACTACGATATGTGGCACTCTTTCCTATAGCTGACCCTATTCATTCTGACCCTCTACCTGGGTCCTTCAGCCCCAGTGAGCACGTCGTAGTCCATACAACAAATGGTTCTCTCTTTTATCAAGTCTTGAGACACAGCCTCTCCCCTAACCTGTCCCCAGCCTATCCCCACATTTTGAACTCAATTCCTATTATAACAAAATAATCTATATATTCATGCCTATATGATCTCCTCTCCTAGTGAGATTCGTAATTCTCAGAAGGAAGGAACTGTCTTATTCTCTGGCCTCTCTCAGATAGTTTCATATGTACCATCAATATATAACAAATATTTATTGAATTACCAAAGAAATAGCCTGACATATTCTTAGGTAGAAGAGAAAAATCCTGACAATTCACAAGAAATCAGGAGTTGGCCACATAATAAAACAACTTCTTTAACAGAAATAATTCAACTCTAGTAATACTTTAAATGCTTTAAGTATTTTTTGTTTTGTTGGTTTTCAGCAGGGAAAGATTCTAACAGGAAGAGCTGAGGGAAGAGGTTGTATGCCCGCCCCTCTGCAGTTGTTGCTACCACATAATCAAATTCCTACCAGCTGAACTAGCACCAGAAGCTGCCCTGGGAGAGGAGAGTTAGAACCCAGCCCGAAAGCAAGCATGTGATAAGATTGCAAAGATCCAACCACGCCAACTCATCCTCAATCTCCTTACACTCCACCAGCTCTGGGAAAAACCAGACTCCCAAGGTGTCAATTTCAAAATGAATCTGCCATCATAATTTAAAACTCGTGACTGCCAGAATTGGTGGCAATTCACTACACACTGGACATATGCAGAGAAATATTGAAGTAAGAGCTGGGGCAGTTAGTTCCTCCACAAAGTGGGAAAAGAAAACATGAGGAGACTAGAAGTCAATCTTTCCCTAACTTCTTACTCAAAAGCCTAGAAAATGCATAGAAAAGAAGATGAACAAAAATACTGTTCTGTATGATAGCTTTCAGGGCCTTGATCTCTGAATTTTTAATTTAAGAATTACAGTGTGTCCATCAAGTATTATGCATGACCATTAGAGTATTTTAAAAACATAATGAAACTCAAAGTGCTAAGTACAAAGAAAGTTAATTCAAAATTATATTTTAAATAACAAGCCCGAAAAAAATAAGAAGATAGAATTTTTTAAAAATTTGAACTATTAATGAAGTGGGTATACCTGCAACTAACTGTCTACCCCATTTCTTAGCACAACAAACAACCTGAACAAGCTGGCACACTGTAGGTCTTCCCCGGTGCAATTTCAGGTTCAAAGGTTGTCATTGCATCAAGCGGAAATCAACTTCCACATCACATAGAGAATGGCCCCTGTCATTTTTTTCTACATTCTCTGCCTTGTTTCTAAAACTATTCAGGTGTCAATGCCGACCTTTCTATAACATCTTGGCAAAGTTTAATTGGAACAGGCAGTTTCTCACGACCTTCGAGTCTGTGTTCAACAATGAAATCATTTGGCTTTATATCCTATCCAGTTATTAATCACATACAACAAAGGAAGAACTCTCACACGGAAAATGTGAAGCTCTGTCGGCCCACATTCACTCTGGTTCCCATTCACTTACAGCGAAGGTCATCGAAGACTGTGCAATGACCTTGGCTTTTTGCAAACTACATTCAACAATTTGCTGGAGAGGAAACAGAACAGTTATGTGACTTTATGACAAATGTTCCCGGAGATGTGTAGTCTGAGAGAATGCACTGGGGGACAGCAGCTGGGCCCTGGGCAGGGGAAAAGAGGAAGGAGAGGCAGAGAGTCTGGTGCCCCTGTGGGACCCACAGCATTCCAAGCCAGGACCTCAGCATCCCCACCTCACCCATTTAAAGAAAGCCTGATATTATATTCTAGCCAAAATTAACTTTTTAGAAATCAATTCCAATGATTTTATTTTTTTCAATTAACAAAGCAAATGTTTACGACTCTGCTTTTTTTTTTTGTTTGTTTCCATCATATAATGATGGTTAATTTGGCCCTTGATTTTATGCTTCCAGTTGGTGTGAGGAAGTGGCAGCATAATGAATATAATCCCAGGAATAGACCTGTGCCTGTAATTAACAGGGACTTCTTTCCTTCCAGCCCTACAGAGCCCCTCTTAGCATCCAGAAATAGGACCATCTGTTATGCCCACAACTCCTGGATGGTTTTAACTCAAACACAGCCCTCTGGACTAAGTCCACAACTCAAACTACTACTGCTCTGTCTGCCACGCTGAAAATTTTTCCTAAGGCATTAATAATCAGCTCAAATGAAGGACAAAAATAGGACAACAATAGATAAAAGGTTTTGTTTGGGGTCTTCTTTTTTTCTCTTCCTTCATAACACCAGCCGGTCACTTTGCGAGGAAAGACTCAAACAAAAACCCAATCTTTCAGAAATCTTGCAATTCCCTAAGTCAGTCCACAGTGTGAGGGAGTAGGCCGAAAGTCACATTTCTGAGGTACACTAAATGTCACCCTGCCGCGGCTCTAATCCCACTGGGCAGACTAGACAGGTCTTCAAAAGATTTCTGTTCCCCTGATCTGATCTCTTCTCTTGTTTCATCTGTCAAGGTCAAAGGAAAATTGCCTAACATACTTTGTTGCCCCCGGAGAAGCAGATCCTGAGACAAAGATTCAAGTCTTAATAGTTTATTTTGGAGGTGGTCCCAGAAAGCACTAGCAGGGAGTCAAGAAATGAGACAGGGAAGTAAAGTTGGCCAGTGAAAAGGTCACTATCAAGCAAGTTACCATTGCAATTCACCTGGGACAATCCATGTAAAATGCTCATCTCAAAGTTAGATCAACTGAGATGGCAGAGAACTAGAGAACTTACACCTCAGCAGTCACTGGCTGGGGACTGGAGAGCTGGCCAGCCCTGGGTGTGTGCGAGCTTGTCCAGCCAGAGCATGCCTGCAGGCAAAGGGAGGCTGGCGCCCACAGCTGAAAGTCCCAGTGCCTGGAAATGTCAGAGGAGGAGGTACGGGTGGGGCCAGTGTCTCTGCTACGGCTATGATCACCATTACTTCCTGAAGGGTACTTAAGTCAGCGGGTCCATGTTTGTTTGAGGATACACATCACAGAATACAAAGTTCTTTTCCACAAAATTACCCTTCAAAAAAGAGGATCTCACCTTATATTTAAATTCTGAGCAGTCTCATGGGAAACTATCAATTATTGTCTTAATATAAAACAGCAAAGTACTGTGGTGGAAGGACACAACAATGTGAAAAGACCTCCATCAGTGTTCTACGTAGAGCTATTAAAAGATCGAGAAAAGAAACTGAATACAGACTTGGTTATTAAGGACAAAGATTGAATGGCAGAGACTCAGATAAGCAGACAATAGCCATTATAAGAATCTTCGAATGTGGCAATAAAACCAAGGAATATAGGAAATGAGCTCCTCTTGGCCAGTAATTCCAGAAACTGAACATTAAACAATGTGTAGTATTAACAACTGGATGCTAGTTGGATCACAGAGATATAGGAATTTATATAAACTAGTGGTATAAAGTTTGTCACACTTAACTCAGTCCTCTGCAGAATGTATGTGGTCCTCAGTAATGTAAAATTAAACTTATCCCAGGAATGATATTTCTAGAAATGAATCAGAAATAACTGAGATGAAAGACTAACGATGACAATAACAGTAATAATAATAATAGCAAATATTTCTCTTGCACTCATCTAGCTGTGCCAGACTGCTTATGTCTGTTCTAACTGCGTGTGTACACCTGGCAGGGGAGAGACTTTTTTTTAATTCTAATTAGTTGTACATGACAGTAGAATTCATTTCGACTCACTGTACACAAAGGAGCACACCTTTTCATTTCTCTGGTTGTACATGATGCAGAGTCACAGATGTTTCTGTCTGTCACCACTGGTGGATGGAGACCAGAGGAGGTGCTAACAGCCCACCAAACATGGCACAGTTCTCACAACAAAAAATTATCTGGTCCAAAGTGGCAATAGTGTTGTGGCTGAGGACAGGAGCCGTGACAGTTGCAGTCATCATTGTCCCCAATGTACTGTGGTTCTATCTTCCCACTTACAAGATCCTCGAAACAACTTATCGCATTTTTATGGATAAAATATTCTACGGATAACCTTTCACCTCACTATCCATTTCTCACTGCACTACAATCCACCACGTCAAAAAACTAGAAATAAGCTAACGATACACACACAAAAAAAGAATTAAAGAAATTATGGTATAACTACCTGATGGAAATAGGGAAAATGTTCATGAAATCACATAAAACTAAAGCAGCAGAGCAAAACATTCCAAATATTATACAATTACTACTTTTTAAGTGTGGCTACAGAAACTAAATGGGACGATAAGAAATAAAAATCACTATTTTAAGATGGTAGAGAATGTTGTTTTTTACTTTTTCTAATATTCTTTGATACTATTGTGATTTTTTTTTTTTTTTTTTTTTTTTTGCGGTTCTGGGGATTTAAACCCAGGGCCTTGTGCTTGCGAGGCAAGCACTCTACCAACTAAGATATATCCCCAGCCCCCTATTGTGATTTTTAAAAGTAAAAAACAAAAAAACACTCAACAATGGAGAAAATGTAGGGGAAGTTTTTTTTTTTTTTTCCTTAAAAGATTGAAATATCTTTATGTAACAACACAGTTTTAAAAAATAAGAATTTCCATGGGACAGCATAAAGTGTTATTGCTCTAAATTTTTAAGTGACAGTACCATTTAGGATAAGGCTAACTAATTTGGATTCTATAGCTACCTCTTTCTATCTTTTAGTTCTTTTGTGGAAGAGTATCACCCATAGAGAAGAGCAAATTAAATCTCAATCCAGTCAAACCTGATTCATACTAGTAGCTCTATTAATAGTAGCAGTAATTAACAGAAGCAGTAATCACAGTAGTTGCATTATTATTGATGCTATCATTAGCAATACTTATGGAATGAGTTCTACATGGATTACTATGTAATTTAATTCTCACAATATCTACATGCAATAGATGTTGCACTGTTCCCATTTTCCACAGAGGTCACTGATACTGGAAAGCAAGCAAATTGCCCAGGTATTACAGTGCTAGTAAATGTGAGTACCCAAAGCGGATTTCATGTAGACTGACTCTGAAGCCCAAGTGCTCCAATCAAAAGGGAAGGCAAGCTCCCGCCTGCTCCTCCTCACCCAACACCAGGGTACCAATTACATCTGCTACACGAGATGTAAAAACTGGCATCTGAAGTGAGTTTACTAATTTGTCTAAGATGACTTAATATCTCAACAGGATCTTGTTGCAAATAATTATTTTCATAATCAACCAACACTGGCAAATACATGTTTGCTAAGAAACAGCCAAGTAGATGGATTCAAAGGAGAAAGAGATAAGGCCATCAAAGTGTTTGCAGGAAGTACTAAGATCAATGATTCTAACATGGTGAGGATTTCAACTAATCCTCAAATTCCATTGACTATTCTGTTCTCATGGATTTGAGGATTTAAAAAAAACACACACACACAAAACAAAACTTCATCTTGCTAATAGGAAAATGGAGGCCTTAGAACACACAGCAGAAGGACTGTTTAACCAACTTAAGCATCTGTTTCTCAAAGGCTGAAGGGAATGGGAAGGCTAAACATAAAACACTGTTTGAAGATATTAAATTGTTGGGCTTCAATGTCTCCAGTACAGTCTCACCTACCCAGAGCCTGTATTACAAAATGAAGTCACAGAAAACAAAATGCTGTGATCTTCCCAGATCCCTGAAGCGCAGATTAACTTAACAAATAACAGGGATCAGAGCGCTGATAACATATCATCATGGGGACATGAGGGGGATTTGGCATAAGGCAAAGTAGAGTCTCCTGCCCCTGGCCAGCTGCAATCAGCTGAAAGCAGGCCCTGGGTGGGTGTGAGGGAGTCTGGAAGAACAACCAGACTCCAAATTCCACATCTCCATGTCCTCCCAGTCTCCTCTTGCAGTAGGGAACCTGGCAGGTGAGGGCAGCACAGGAAGCTAAAAGCCAGCCTGTAACTACAACTCACATTTCCTCTGTCCACATGGCACGTGTGTCGAGCAAACTAAAGAAAGCATCAAAATGCAACTTTAGCATCAAAAACGTACCATTTTCAATACACATGGGGATTTAACTATACAAAGAAATCCTGGTATATCTCACTAAGCTGTTTGTTTTAACCTTTATTTACCAGAAATAAACAACTGAAGTGAAAGATGAGAGCAACCACAACAATAATAGAAATATTTACACAGCACCTACTAACACAGGGGCAGACTATTGTAACTGCTTTATATCAGGGTTTCTTAGCCAGCAGACATTTCTAGGGCATTCTACATATTAGTAGGACATTCTGACTATGTGTTCCTCAGTCTGATCGTTTGAGGCCTCTACCATACCTGTTAAATATTTGGAATAGTGCCCTCTGCCTAAAAAGACTATAAATAATTAAAACATAATATGTCTATAGAAACCTAAGCAATTACGTCCATTAACACTTCAAAAATAATAGCCAAATGTCAGCCTTTGAAATAACCTTCCCCATTTCCACATTGTGGAAGGCAAACAACATTGGAAATATCTGTCTGATAATCTAATCATCACAAGTATTAGCCTTTGTGGCTATTTGCACTTATGACCGCACACAAGAATTTAAAAGTTTTGAGTCTAAACTTGCACTCAAAAAGAATTCAATCTCAGAACATGATATATGTTATAAATATTATTTCATCTATAAATCTACACAGTTTCAACAATAACACTTAAGGAGACCTTTGAATTATTATTAGTAATAACAATGACTTTTTGAACAATAATGTATCAATTTTGGTTCATTTATTGTGACATAACGATAATGTAAGATATTAACATGCCCCCCATGACAAACCAGAACTCTCTGAACCATCTTGGCAAATTTTATGTAAATGTAAAACTATCTAAAATGAAAGTTTATTTCAAAATAGACATAAATACAAATCATAAAGTTACAGTATATTTTCTTGGAAAAAACATAAGAAGAACTAATTCTCATATGTCTATATTAAATTTTCAGTTTCACATACTGTTGACTTTCAAAACAATAAAGATAAATGGCCTAGAATCCTTCAGGCGGTTTTGATCACATGCTGGTCTCCACAGGCACACCTGCTTCCACACATTTCTGATGTATTCCATCTCATTCACCCACCTAAAACACTTTGAGTCATCAAAATATGCCAGGAGCTGTGGTATCTCTGATGACTCAATGCCAAACAAGAGAGTAGACCCTGTCTTCAAGCTCTAAAGCAGAGGTTTTCAAACATGCATATTGACCACCTGGAGCGGTGATTAAAATATGTTTCTAGACCTCGCTTTGCAGAGATAGAGTTTCAAAAACACAGGTCACCTCTGTCATAGATGCTGTGACAGGTGAACACATCTAGGAATCAATGAATTTGATACTGGCAGAGAAGCTGTAGAGCTGTAGGATCAGAGACAAGGGAAACCTACACTTGGTGGTTGGGAAAGAATTCCTGAGCAAGGTGTACTAGACCGATCACAGGAGGGAAGTATTGATAACCTAACAGCAGAATGAACCACGAGGTCACACCTGGCTTCCAATTGCCCAATACCAAGTGCACCAACAATGCTTCTCGAAGTCACTGAAGGGCTCCAAAGCATCAACCCAGACACTGGAAACCAGCAATGCAGGTGAGCCTAAATCCAGAACCAGAGAAACACAAAAACAGGATTCTAGTGCCTGGTTGGATGCTGTATCCCAGGAAAACCAATTTGCCTCCATGGCTTGCATAGCCATTTCAGTAGAAGAGCTTTTTCACATGCTAATTATTTTTCCAATTTTAGCCTACTTGAGTAGCAAACTGGAGTGCCCTGTTGAACTGGGTTGCTTGGCTTTGCTCTTTATTTTTTTATCTCCTATACAATCAGTCTGTTAGTGGGCACATCTCATTGCTGTCAGGATGTCAGTTTTAGCAGTATTCACACCCACTACCTTTCTAATGTACGGTTCTAAATCTAGAAACAGATACCCAAGTGTGAAATAAGAAAACAATCACAAAATGAAGCCCTAAGGCACTTACTTGTGGCCACGCCTATGTCCATCATAAGCTCCTTGCACAGTCTGGAAGGCGCCAGCAGTGGTCCTGTGCAGCCAATGAATAGAATCACTAAATTGAAAACCAGATTTAAAACACTCCAGTGCTTCCATTAGCTACCACAGGACACAGGAAACAGCAGGTGCTCAATAATTGTTCACCAAATCATTTATTTTTGACCTCCTATTTTGTTTCCTCCTCATTTCTAATTCTAAGCCATGTGTGGCATAGTTGAGGTTGATAGAAAACAGGGCACTATTCAAGGAAAATAGATGAGAAAATTTAAAAACTTAGAGGGAAATCAATGCTTATGTGCTTCACAACACAAACCCAATATGCTAAGAGTTATTCATCATAAAACACCAGGCAAATACTATTTACTGAATGTCTTTTAAATTATGGGAAGTAAATGTCAATTCTTTATTTTAGTAATCAAGATGCAGATTTACCTTCAACGCTTTCTATTTTTATTTAGATTTTATTGCTCAGAGAAATTTTGCAACATAAGGCCGAGCAACCAACCCAGTGAATACACAGAAAGCAATCTCAAGGACATTTTAAAAATAGGGTATACTTCATTTAACCACAAAATAAATTCTTGTCATAAAACATATGATTCTCTTTGTAATAGCAGGAGAAATGAATAGGCAGGAGGTGGATAGACAAGAAGGGACCCATGGGACATAAGAGGGGACCTGGGAACTATTTCCTCAGTCCGCTTGCAGACTATCCCCAACTTCCTAGTGTAAAAATCCATCACTATGAAATACATGATGATTTTTTAATGTCTGTGAGCAAAGACAGAACATGACCATTATTTTAAAGAACTCACATGAGCAGAGATAAAATATAATAGTTATTTTCATTCCAAGATGTTTTTCTCCCCTATTCCCAAATGTGCCTTAAACCATTATGCGTGTCTGTCCCCTCGCCACACGCACAAAATTATACTCTTCCTGCTGCACCACTAGTTATTCAGAGTTAAATAACATGTATTTATTAACAACTAACTAACCCGTTCTCATTACACTGGCTGATCCTAGATTGCCTGGGTGGGTTTGAGTTATCTCAAAAGAAAGGGAATCTGCTCTAAGTTTCTTCTGCAAAACACAGAGGGGGTTGTGCTAAGCAGCGTGATGGCATGCAATCCAGAAGTCAACAAGAAACTAGGCCAGGTCAGAAGCCAGGAGACTAGCCCTGGCAGAAAGTTCCCAGCAAGGGGCTGCTTGTGCCAGTGGAAGAGGGTCAATGCTGGTGTGATAAGAGGATCTGCTTTCCAGAGGGCCAAGTGGATTGCTATCTGACCAGGTATTTTCACTGAGGACACGCAAGTGACCTGGAAGAATCTGTGCACGGTGCCTATCTCTCCAGCGCCTTGAAGCCAGCCTCTCTGAGTATCTGGATCAGCGGCATTCAACTTACATCTATCATGTTCCCGGACTACCAAGACAGTTCTCCTCTATTTGGAGAAATAACTTCTCTGCAGACTAAATAAAGCTTTTTATATAAGGCACCAAAAGGCAAATAGGTCATCTAGCACGGAATGATTGGGGAGGATTGCACCCTTTCTCATGGCTCACCTGGCTTGCCTGCAAACAGTAAAAACCCTTCTGAACAAATGAAAGTGAATTTTGAAACCAGCAAAACATTTCTGGCACCCTGCCACAAAGACATCCTCCGAGCAACTGCAGGCCATTTGCTGTTCTGTACGGCTCTCTATTTCCTGCCATGCAGTGGATCTGCGGTTAAATGAGCCCAGCCTAGAATTACAGTCTCAAAACTTTGATGTGAAAAATCACTAACAGATCTGTATTGAAGGATGAGGACAAACCGGTAAATTTTCAGTATAATGGTGCACACGGAGCCTTGTTTAAACCAATGTCTTATCTTCATTTCGCACCTAAGTGTATTCCATTCTGGTTTTAGCTAGAAAAGTTCTACTATCAGAAAGAGTCCTCATTTATTATCATCTTTTCCTCAATTTGTCTAAGTCACATGCCAGGAGTGTTACACACACACATTTAAAGACTAACTTGGCCCCTTAACTTCCATTTTGCAAGTGAGGAAACTGAGGATCAGATGTAGCATGGCAGGCCTTACATTTTAAGTCTAATTCTGCAGCCTCTTTCTACCAGTCTAACACGTTCCATAAAACACATGGAGGATGGATTTTCTCTAAATAATTCTGGGTTCACTATCCATATGAAAATAGTTTATCAAGTGTATGAAAAATGCAATAAAATAGTAAAAGCACCTAAATAATTACTAGTCTCAGCACAGTTTGGGATAATGACAATTCCACATGAACCCCAAGAAAAGGAGAAAATATAGAATCAAAGTCCAAAGACTCAAAACCTCTATCCCAGAGATCTGGAAATAATGTCTGTCTTTTAAATTAGAAGCTAACCATCTTAAAACTCCAAACAAATTCAAGTAAGTCATTCAGAATCTGCCATTTTTGGGGGTAGGAATTTCTTATGGAATCATGAAGAGTTTAAAAGTCACAACTCCAAACTCCAGAAAAAAATGAGCAAAGTGTGAAAGGCAATTTGTTGATGAATTCATGGGATGGGCCTGTAAACGTATGCAGAAAAGTTCAATTGCACAAAAAAGAAGTGCAAGTTCAAACACGGATCTATCACTTTCCATTTCTCTACTCTTTGTGGATGGCAATTTAACAGTAAAAGCATATTTGCTCCAGTAAGTACCCCAGTGGGCTAAGATATGTGTACAAGGGTATTTTTAATATATTTTTAATGGAATGTCACCAACACAGAATGGCTTCAATTTTGATTCAAGGAGAAACTGTGATTGTGGGGACTTGCACATAAAGCCTTATATTTGCATACTGATAGGGAAAAAAATGTAGCTGGGACAAACAAAACTATTAACCATGGTTATGGTGTGGGGAGAGGGAATGATGGTTTTCTATTTTGCATAATTTTCATTCTCTTATTGAATTTTTTTAAAGAGTTTGATTAACATATTTTTAAAGATATTTTAAAAGCATTACTAAAAATTAAATCTGGGGTCAAAAAGTTGTTTTAATAAAATGTTCCTTGAAGTTGAAATCAATTCCAGAGTCATGGCCACACTAAACCCTGCCCAGCTCACAATCCACCTTTTGATAGTCCGGTTTACATAGAAAGTGTGACCTGTGTTCCTTTAGTCCTAGACTGAAATTTCACTTTGACACAATGGTAGAATTGGACTATGACTCAGCTTCCTCTGCCAAACAATGAAAGTTCTGGTATAGTGGGAAAAAACTACTTGAGATGCTGGTTCACTGAACTGTTCAAATTAAGGTCAAAGTATTGGGGCAGGAGTGAGGTGACCACCAAGCTAGGTCATACGCAGTCCCTTCAATGTCTCTCTGACCAAATCCTGGATTTGCTAATGGTTAGAATAGGAAGCACCTGGTGCCCTCTAAAGAGGGTTCAGAGCACCAAAGTAAAAACATGAAACAGATCTAGGACCAGTTGCTGAGCATGCCTTTCAAGTAATGCCAAGGAAAAATACACTAAAAAGAAGACGGGTGCACAGTTCCAGCTTAAACATTTTAATGAACAAAATGTTTGATTTCCTGTTCCTACACTCTAAACAGCAGGCAGAGCCCCTTACCAAATGACTAAATTTTATAATTTTTACAGAACTTTTTCCTTTTTTTTTTTTTAACTTGGAGCAATTACTATAGCTTGCAAAGTATTTTAAAACTTGTTACATCAAGAAACCTGACCACAACCCTGCAGGGAATCCTACCTGTCAAGAGGCCTCATCTCAGAGATCCTAGGGACTCAGTCGAGTGGGGGTAGCTGGGACCCAGGACTTGAGTGCCAGGTCACATTCCTCGAAGCATCATGTTGGTCACAGTGCTCATCTCCCTCCCAAATCTTTTGTTTCAAACAAGTCACGTGCTCTTCCATTCTTAAATGTAACAATTCTATCCTCGTGCCTCTGTCAATCATATTCTACCTAGACTCCTAACCACCAGCTCATCTTCTCGATGATGACCAAACTCCAACTCTCACAGGCACGGCTCCCTGCACCCTGCGCTCCTTTAATCAGATCCAGCCGCCTGGTGGAGAGGGGCAGGTGACCACCGTCCTTTGCAGCCACCACATGGCTTTGTGTTTGTGTTCTCACACAACCCGCCCCCCTAGCACACCACCTGCAGGGAAGAATCATCACTTTCATTTTTATACCTTCAGCCCCTCCCCAAAGCAGGATATACACCTGGTGCCTAAAGGTTGACTAAATAGATGAAAGAATAAAAAATTATGGAGGACCTCAGCAACCCAACCAGCTGCAAAGATTTAAGCCACTTACAAACAAGCCAGGGCTAGGGACATTCCTGGAAGTGTCATCAGAGGGCCAGCCCCACCTCCACCTTCTCCCTCCCCTCCCCTTTATGTGTGTGTGTGTGTGTGTGTGTGTGTGTGTGTGTGTGTGAGACACACACACACACAGTCCAAGATGATCAAATTCTCATGCCCATGCTTAGGAGGTAGAAGCAGGAGGATCACAAGTCACAAGCTGTTCAAAGCCAGCCTCAGCCACTTAGCGAGACCCTGTCTCAAAATGGAGGGGGCGGGGATTAAAGGGCTTGGGATGCAGTTCAGCAGTACAGCACCCCTGGGTTCATCCCCAGTACCACAAAAATAATAATAAATAATCAAAATATTATGTTATAAAAATAGAACATATTATAGAAGTTATTTTTGTAATATATGTAATATATCATTATATTACAAAAATATTATGTATGTGTATATATAATATCCAAAGTTTTCAGCCAGCCCTGTCCCATGAGGACACCCAGAAGAGCCACCTGTTCCCCAGGACCTCATGCTAGAGCTTCTTCCCAGATGACACCCCTGTTAGGAACACACCACACCCTCCCACAACACAGAGGAAGGCTGAGCCTCTGTCCCACCCTCCTGCTGCCCAAAAGAAGTCACCCACAGCAGGCGCTGAGCCTTTCCTGCCTGGCAGCCACAGCTGGGCCTGGGGTACAGTGCAGACAAAGCCTCCTTCTTGCCCCCTCCTCACGAAGGTGTCAGTCCAGTGGGGGACAATAATAGCCCCTTTTGTCCCTCCACCATGGTTCCACAGTAGGCACGCTTGGATCACTTTTTAAAAACTTCAAAGTCAAGGCCTTGGGCCAGTGACATCAGGATCCCTGGCTGGGGGTCTTGGGCACGGTGGTGTTTCTAACAGGCACCTTGGTCTTTTAATCTGTCCATCTAAAAAGGAAATGGCCAACACAGACACAGAGTCCTGTCGGACAGCAAGGGAGCAGGAAGGGTGGCAAGATAAGCATGCACTCCCAGAAGCCGTTTCCTGAGCAGGGGAAACTTCCAGACTCAATTCATCTGGGCATGTACAGAATGCTCCAGAAGGCCTCCAGAGGATTTTTTTCATTTCACATTTTCAATTTCTTCTTTGTCTCCCTCTGAATAAATACTGTTAACCACCAGCGAAACTGATATTTTTTAACATTGATTTTAACAACACTACCACGAACAAGATCACTGAAGAAATCTACACTACAGAAACAAACAAACAAAAACAAACCTCGGCTCCACAAGAACCTATGAGGAGATGCTAGAGGCTCGTGGAATTTGATATTGTGTACACACTAGTTTGGGTTTCTATTTTTATTAAAATAACATGCCCTGAAATACTTTTTTTATTAAAAGAAATGCTTTCTATTTTCCTAAACCTTGACTGGCCAGAGAAGACAAAAGAATGCTAGCTAAATAGACCAGAAATCAACCAACACAGCATTTAAATATATTTAAAGCTGTAATCCACTCATTTAATTTGCTTGTTACTTAAAGGTTTGTCTGTATTTTTCTTCTAATGGTCTTGTGATTTCAACCACTCTAGCTACCCAGACCCTCTGCAGCAAGACAGTAGGACAAAGACTAGCCAAGACTGCAGACCCTATTCATGCCAAGGAAAGAAAGAGGATTAAGCAAGAATACAAAGCAATCTTAGAAAGGCCAACCAACCGCTGCTTCTAAGCACGGGGCTTTAGTGTGGGTCCCTGGAAGGTATTTCAATTTTGTGTTGGGGCCACATCATTCTTCAGTAAGAGAATAAAGTAGGAACCCATGAAGAAAACTGTTAGCACAGTGATATCTGGTGACACCTGGCCAAGAAACCAAACTCACTATGAAACTATAGGCCACTCCATTCATTTTCATTTAAATTCGCTCTGTACAGTGGACACTCACAGTGAGCACTCACCATCTCATTATTAAGGAGCTAGGAAGGAAAACATTAAGGGGAAGAGTCATTTGAAAAAGAAGAAAAACTTTTTTTTTTTAACCCTAAGTATCTAGAAGTTTTTCCATAGTGAAGATATTCATTCATGAATTATATAATCAAACAACCAAATACATCAGTTGACAAAATATATCAGCAGAGGCTTTTTTCCTCAGAAAGCTCATAAGACCAGTACACACATATTAAACAAGATCCGGATGTCTGAGTCGGGCACCATGGCGCATGCCTATAATCCCAGCAGCTCGGGAGGCTGAGGCAGAAGGAAGGCAAGATCAAAACCAGCCTCGGCAACTTAGCAAGGCCCTAAGCAACTTAATGAAGCCCTGTCTCTAAATTTTAAAAAAAAAAAATTTTTTTTTTTTTTTTAAAAGGCCTGGGGATATGGTTCAGTGGTTAAGCACCCGTAGTTCAATCCCCAGTACCAAAAAAAAAAAAGGTAATCTAAGTTAAGTGGGAAGTAAACTCCAGGGAGAGAAAAGCAGAGGACAACCTCTCTATGACACTCTGCATCTACATGTCCCCTGGACAAGCCATACCAATGCCCCCACAAAGTACAAATGGCCAACTCTGCCCTTATCTCAGACCTGAATTATAAAATTTTTTAAAGTAAAATGCTTTCCCAACCAACAGACTAGAGCGACTACCATATGGGATGAGGTCTATCAATTTTCGACACCACAGGGGAAACTCCCTGACAGTGAGCCGGCGACACACAGCAAGCTGCTCTGTCAACAGTGGAGCACATTTGTCACAACAAATTTAAGGTTCTTCAGTGCTTTTTCCAAAGGAGCCAATAACTCTGGCAAGTGACCACCTTCAGAAGTCCGTTCTGAAGATGAAGGTTCTAGTCTCCCTGCTCCAGGGACACAGGCGTCACCAGCCGGGCCTGCCCTCAGCAGCTGTGTGATTTAGCAAATCCAGCTCAGTGAGTGGAGGAGGGAGTTGTGCCCTGGCTGACGTCCGCCTCTCGAAACCTCAGTGCCCAGGCATCACGCTAGGTGACAAACTCACCTGGAGGTCGCTTGCAAGCCTGGAGAGCGGCTTGCCCGGGCAGATCGAGTCTGCACTTTTGCCAGTGGAGTGTGGCAGCTGCCCGGTGGCTCATCACCTACATTTGCTGAGAGGATGAGGAAAAGGATGCAGAGGAAGCAGACGACCAAAGCAGACTGCGAACTGCACACTGGGATGTCCTGTGTTTTGTTGGCTTTTTTTTTTTTTTTTTTGTGGCTTTTATTTTTCCCACGAGAGGATCTGACTAAACCGAACCAACCTCCCCTGCATATGAGACAGGAAGTTACACTCTGCAGTCAGTGAAAACTCCTTAGGTAGTTTTTGTTTTTGTTTTTCTTTTCTAAGTCCTGACGAAGGGCCGTCGAATGTTCCTGATCTACTGCAGAGAGGCGATCGCTTTTCCTCCTGTTTTGGCGGCGTCAGATGGCCAGGGGCACCCCCCTCCTCCCCTCCCAGTAGTATATAAATAAAGGCATTTGTCCTCCTGACTCTGCCATTGGCCTGAAGAGTCTGGTTACATATTAACAGACTTCAAAGAATAAGTCAGGCTTCTTATTTCACTTTAGTATCCACATATTCCTTAGGGAAATAAAATCAAAATAATTGCGTCTTAATCCCTTGTAAATTGTTATTATGGAAAGAATAAACTGAACCACACAGAACGCTAAGATAAAAGGTAACCACTTGGACTCATATTTTCCATACTATTCTATTTGGGTATTTGCCACAGTCTCTTGCTGTCATTTAGGCACATGCTATCCACACTTGTTAAGAAGCAAGCAAAGACATTATTCATATTATTGCACCTGCTTTCTTAGACTTTATCTAATTTTTTTTCTTTCCTGCCTTGAAATAGAAACTATCTTCTTATTGCAAACATTTTGGTTGAATATGTACCCCTCTCAGAATGTGCCCAAGTTTGGAATTAAAAGGCACCTCTCCTTCTGCTGCTGGCTGAGGTAGAGAGAAGAAAAGGCTAGAGTGGAGGCTGTAATGGTCGTGGCAGAATTTTCCCATTAAGTTTCAACCTTTGAATCTGTGAAATGGGACAGTGACCTCAGCTTGTTCTCCCAGGCTTACTGTGGGGACAGAGAGACAGTGGAAAGCACATTGATACAGATTATGTCACACAATCTAAGCCCAAGATGGGTAACGATTTTATTGATACACAATTCCCAGGGTATGCAATTCACCACTTACAGTGTATAATTCAAGGATGATCAGTACGTCCACAGAATTGTGCAGCCATCACTGCAATCAATTTTAGAAAATTTCATCACCCTAAAAAAAAAACCAGACACTCTCCATGCCCTCTCCCCACCCCCAACCCAAGGTAGCAACTAAAATGTACTTCTGTTCTCCACAGATTTGCCTGTTCCAGGTATTTCATATAAATGAAATCGCTCAAGATATGGTCTTTTATGACTGGCTTCTTTTACTTAGCATGTTTTCAGGATTCTACATTGTAATATGTATCAGTGTTGATTTTTATGATTGAATAATATTCCATTGCCAGGCATGGTGCTCAGTCCTGTAATCCCAGCGCTCAGGAGGCTAAGGTAGGAGGATCACAAGTTGGAGGTCAGACTCAGCAACTTAGTGAGGCCCTAAGCAACTTAGCAAGACCTGTCTCAAAATAAAGAATAAAAAGGACTGGGGATGTGTTTCAGTAGTTAAGTGTGGGTTCAAACCCTGGTATCAAATAATAATAATAATAATAATAATAATAATAATAATAATAATAATTCATTTCACAGATAAAATATACATTTAAATATGAATACATTCTCTGTTTTGCATATCTCCATACAAATATTTTACGTGGGCCCATGATCTCATTCATCTTACAGCGATGTCTCCAGGAATAGAATTGCTAGGTAAGTCTATGCTTATACCACTTGAAGAACTACCAGTTTCTCAAACTGCACTATTTCCGTAGCCATCAATTTCTCTACATCCTCACCAACACCTGTTGTTGTCTTGCTTTTATTATAGCTATCCTAGGAGGTAAGAAAGCAGCATCTCAATGTCGTCTCATTTGATGGCTACCAAAGCATAATTTTATCAGTAGCCTGAAATATCCCTATTCCCATAGGCAGAACTCAATATTCAAAGTTCAAAACAAGCACCAAGGTATATCACCATCTCATCAGAAGGGACACTGGCAACAGCACAAGATCCTGCTACGTCCATCTTTAGCAGTGGTCATTTCCAACAGACATCAAAGAATTCCAGTATTTTAACTGGCATAGCTGTCCAGGTTACCACCTGCACAGGATCAGGGGACTTCAGATTTACACCTCCAGGAAGAGTTGCTCGAGTGGCTGGCCCTTCTCACCAAAGGACTGCTTCTGAAACCTCGTTAGAAAATGAAATATTCTAAAGGTAAACGTGACATTTCCATCCTTTACCAACCATTCTTTCCACCTGTCTTTCTGTATGTGTTTTCTCACATACAGAAATAAGCCCAATTAAAGCAGCCTTTTGTGAGTAAAGAGGTAGAATTTATATTTAGGAAAAAAATTTTAGACCAGATGTGATTCAAGATTGATAATCCCACAAATGTTGAAGATCATCAAGAGAGATAACAAGTCAGGATCTGGACCCTAGCAAAAATTTCCCCTTCCCTCTCAAAAGCAAGATGTAATTGTTTGTTTTAAATCTATTCAAGGAGGTTATCACTTTTTTCAGATTTTACTTTGTTTGAACAAATTTATGTATGATGATATTAATTACCTCTTTCCTAAAACATCCTATTTGGGATTTAATTTTTTAACCCCTAAAATAAAACTCAATAGAACAGAATCTATATATAACAAATAAATTACCAAAAGGGTACAAATTTTCAAAAATAAGGACTTTTTTTATATTCCAATGTCAGGTCCCAGGCCTCACAACATGTATTAATAATAGAATTCATCCATCCCCTAAAAATCTTTCCATGTCCCACGGCTGCACTATGTAGCTCATTGTTTTCCTTACTTCTTGGCATACAGCTAACTATGAAACTGACCGATGAACTTTCCTCGGTCACAGAGAACTTTCCATTGTGGGAAATTTCTAAAGCATTCATATTAAACTAAGAGGAAATGTCATCATGGCTCAGGAGCAAAGATCCGTATCACACAACATCGCTTCTGATTTAGCTTCTGCACAGGACAAGTAGACCACTGAACAAGTATAAAGGCTCCCCTGGAGTCTCTCTAGACCTTGACCATGAAGAAAATCAGAAGCTCTCATCAAGTTTACCAAAAGTTTTCTGAAGGCGCTTCTAAAAATATCTAGCAAGAGGCACCTTTTAAAAACCATGTGACATCAGAATCCACTCTTCACAGATCTGCTCTTCTGCTAGACGACACGGTGGCCTCGTTTCTAGTTCTTGTGAAATCAATAGACCACTTATGTTGCAAGTATCTGTCTAGGGTATGCACTTTCTTATTCAATCTGGGGTTGACAGAAGTAATCAAATTTTGTACATACCACTAGCTCTATTATAGCTCAACAGCAACTGGCTGCCAGCCTAGTCTACTCTCATCAAAAAGGAGAGAAATGAGAAGAGGGCGGAGAGTTTCAGAACAAATCATCTGAAACTCCAGGAGGCGGTAGAGAAGGGAGAGAGTGAAGCGAAGGCTTTCCAGACTAATCCTCTCTCCATGAGGGAAACACGTGCCCAGGAGCATCAGCTTGGCCCGGCCCAGGCCAGCTGACTTGGCCATTGAAGGCACACATTTTTGTCATTCTTCCTGTTATCTGCAAACTCTCTTGGCTTTGAACATCTTATTATAACTGTCAGTCCAAACTAATGAACCCACTCCTGACCTGCAGAGCGACAGACAGGAGCTAGCGCCAAACCACACCCTCCACCACCAGGCAGATGAAATGCAAGGAAGAATTACGGCGCCTCCCACCAGCTCCACACACCACTGACTCCCTTTTCTGGCTCTTCTTCACATACACTTAAACTGCAATCAAACATTTTTCTCAAATCGGAAAATGTAAATGTTTCATTAATCTTGTGATACAAACCAGGTCAGCCTTTAAAAAAAAAAAGAGGCAGAGGAGGAGGTAGAAATCTGACTTTGAAATTTTACTTGACAAGTATTTTTAGAATTGTAATTTTCCAAGAAAGCCAGACTCCTACTATACCTCAAAGCCGCATGGGTGAGGCCATCCCCTGCTATGACAACAATTCTACTTGTTCCTTTAAGCTTCCTACCTTGAAATAATCTTAGACTTATAAAAGAAGTTGTAAACATAGAATTCTCATGTCCCCTTCAACCAGGATCCCTGTGGTACTCTTTATATAACCAGAATGTAAAGATGAAAACAGAGAATCAACACCCATGCAATACAACACACTTATCTACAGACGTGACTCAAATTTCTCCCATTGCTGTGGAATCCAAAATCCCACATACAAGTGACACTAGCAATTCAAGACACATCACTTCTGATAAATCATGGCCTATCTGATGAATGTCTCTGGCCCCCCACCAAGTGCTGCTTCTCCTCTTATCCATGAGGGAGTGCCATTCCCCTCTGAGTCTCCCAGGGGGGCCATATTCTTTTCCCCCACAGATCTTCCCTCCTCTCTGTGTCATAGACCTCATCCTGTAAATACAGGTGAAACAGCTTCTCAATCCCTTGTCCCAAACCTCAGGCCAAAGAGCTGCCGCCTCAGAATGCTTCTTATTCCAGAAAAGATGTAGGCATGATTCATAGATTGCATTAAAAACAGAAAACTGCATGATCCGGGGAAATTTCCCCTAATCGAACACGTCAGTAATTCTGCAGCCAATACGTTTTATGAACAGTGAGTGGAATCAGAAAGGATTTTAAAAGAATCCCAGCAGGTCGGGTCAGGTTCTGTCACCAAACGAGTTCAAGGCAAGCTCAGGTTTATCTGCCAAGTCAGTTACAAAGAAAATACCTTTTCCATTTTCGAGCCCTTTTGGGGTATTTTCTGTAATGGCAGAAGAAGGGTCGTGGATCTGCACCCAGAACATCCACAGCTCTGCCCACCTCCCACCCACCCTTACCACATCTTTGTTCACCTGGTCTCCTGGGCAAAGTCACCTACAATGTTCCCCCTGCCTCCAGGTTCCTTTCAGTGCATTCACCCTTCGGCGGAGCCCCCAGAGAGCTCGTTCTAAAATACCTTCAACTTCCTACTTCCAAAATCCTTCCTGGCTTGTCATGCAAGGATAGAGGGTAATCTTCACCAGACTCCCCCGGCTCCCCACAACCTGAACCAAGTCCCTTGACTGCACTGACCATCTACATAACTCCACACTGAAGAAGGCTGCAAATATGAACAAGGCATAGTCTGTCCTCAAGATTCTCAGGGTCCAATGAACCCCATTTATTTATTATTTATTTATTTATGTATGTATTTATTTATTTAGCACTGGGGATTTAACCCAGGGGCAGGTCTCACTAAACTGCTAAGGCTAACCTCAAATTTGTGATCCTCCTGCCTTAGGCTCCCCAGCCACTGGAATTATAGGTATGGGCCATCATGCCCAGCTAATTAACCCCCTTAAATATTTTCATCAGAGTAATATTTTTTAGAATACTTCAGGATCTCCCTGGATGAGGTGCTCACACCTGTAATCTCAGTGGTTTAGGAGGCTGAGGCAGGAGGATTGTGAGTTCAAGACCAGCCTCAGCAACTTAGTGAGACCCTAAGCAACTCAGTGAGATCCTGTCTCAAAATAAAATACAAAAAAGGACTGAGGAGGGCTGGGGATATAGCTTAGTTGGCAGAGCACTTACCTAGCAAGCACAAAAGGTCCTGGGTTCAATTCCCAGCACCACACACACACACACACACACAAAAAGGAATGAGGATGCGGATCAGTGGTTAAGTGCCCCTGGATTCAGTGCCAGTACCAAAAAAATTAAAAAAAAAAAAAAAAAAGAATACTTCTGTATCTCAGGGGATGGTTCCAGGACCTACAGCACATATCAAAATCCATAAAGGCTCAAGTCCCTTTATAAAATGTTATGGTATTTCGATGTGACTTATGCTCATCCTCCCATATACTTTAAAACATCTCTAGATTACTTATAATGCCTATTACAATGTAAATGCTATGTAAATAGTTCTCATACTGTCTTGTTTAGAGACTAATGACAAGAGAAAAAAAAATCTCCACACGTTCACTACAGATGCAATTTTCTTCCAAACATTTTTGATCCATGATCAGTAGAAGCCATGAATGCAGAACCCACAGATATGAAGGGCTGATTATACATCTTTTCTAATACTCAGAGAACATGTCAGGATTTTTAAATTCATTCTTGTCTCACTAGGAAATTCTACCTTGGTTCTCCATCACAATAGAGATTATTAATAAAATCCTACATGTCAACTTGGAAAATAATTTTTTGCATGATCCCAATAACACATGTCTAAATATACTCATTACATTACTGTTGGTATGGTTAAAACAATTATTAAAAAAACCAAAGCCGGGAAAAACTTTTTCTAGAAACAAGCAAACCCAAAAAAGTAATGTCAAGGATGGTATTTAATGGGCTGAGTTATTTCTCATGAGATTCTTTTTCCAGAGCACTAAGATATAAATAAAATCTAAAAGCATGCCTTTATTTCCATATTAGTGTACTCAAGGACTCCAATGACATTGTCATCAACAAAATTATGTTAGGGAAAGTCAAATTAAAGATCCCCCCCACCCATCAAAAACCTTAGAAATCACCCTCAAACACAGAAAGTCCAATCTCAGGTGTAGACTCTAAGGACCACGCCAACAGGAGGAGGGAAACCACACTGAAGTATTAAGGTTTACTTTCTTTTAAAGACACTTATTTGGAATAATGAATTAAAAGGAAAACTCCTACAAATCGTTACTTTGGGATTAAATTATAACCTTTCTTACAATCATCTCAGCAAAGTAGCAAGAGGAAGAGGGAGAAAACCATCCCAACAAATCCATGGTGATGGTGGAAAGAGGCAGTGGTGTGTGTGTGTGTGTGTGTGTGTGTGTGTGTGTGTCGCTTCCAATACAAGTGGTAATGGTGGATGGCCATCCCTGGGATGGCCACTCCAGTGGCAAGAAGGCAGGCTACTGCTGGGGTTCTTCAGGAGGCAAGGAGAGTTACTTCAGGAGACAGTGAAAGACATAAATAAAACAACATACACTGAAAAAGAAAGGAATTTAAAATGTTGCTTTTTTTTAAGTGAAGATAATTTTTCTAACTGCATGTTGTTTTTATAAATTGGTGGGCAACTTGCTGGGCAGTGGAGCAAAGGCTAGAAAGTGAGTTTTCCCGAAGCTCATTTGTTGGCTTTTGTGAAGGAAACTCTCCAATTTCTACAGAATTTTACAACTTTCAAGCTTCAAGGTGTGAAGAAGAGAAGGAAGCAGATTATTCTCTGGTGCTAGCAGTAATAACATCGGGTGGGAGAAATGACCAAGTATCCTGTGGCTTATGGAAAAGGTCATTTTGTCTCTCAATCACCTACAGTGACATCTCCACACTGCTTGCCTTCCTCTTGGCGCTCTGCAGCTGAGGACGCTGATGTGGCAGGTCCTGACCCCTGTTCACTGTCACTCAATTTGCCCATGAAGATGCTGGCAGGTGGCTCGAAGTTGTCACCATACCTTCCCCCTCCGTGGGGCAGCACTGTCTGTTTGGAACTGGCTTCCACTGGGCACCACCCACTGCAGGCACCTAGACACCTCACTGCAGCTCGCCCTGACTACGGGTTGTTTCTTTTTTCATGCAAATGTCCTCATGCAAATCTGAGGATGCTGACTCCTGGAAAGTTGTTCACACACCTGTGGATCCCAGCCTGCAGCTGGTCGCCCACGGAGATAGTCCTGTCTAATCACAGCCTGCCCATCTGGGCTCTCATTGGCTGAGAGTGGAGAGAAAATGAAGGAGCGACTTAATATCTACACAGAACCTACCCTGAGGAACTGAGTGGAAATTTCTGACATCAGTTCCAGGGTTTTCAACAGGACACAGAGGTCCCAAGAAGTCAGTGGTAATGGAATAGCAGGTGTGTCAAGGCCACCACTCAAGAGGCCATGAGCTGGGAGATGCCACAGCAGGTCCCCAGGGCCCAGTCCCAAGGAGGGGCACTTGTAAGAGACAGTCAGCTAACTGATGGGTTTGCTGGGGCCTACTCTGTTCCACGCAGTGAGACCAGGAAGAGAACAGGTTCCCAGGACAGGAGAGTGACTCATACCAGCTTCTACAGATGGGAGCACAGAGGCACTTGCTGTATCATTGCCTCAGGGATCAGGGTCAAGTACTGAGACAGGTCAGAGCCTGCCACCAGGGAAAGTGAGGCTCAGGCTGGGTAAAGAGGTGGGAATGGGCCCTGCGGAAGGCAAGAACCACGCAGCCAGTCTGTGATTCAAGTGTTCCTAGGAGTCACAAAGAGGGAGGCGCATGGCAGGAGGGAACGCCAAAACAATGTCCAAAGGTACTAAGGAGAAAATATGGTGATCCAGACACACTGCAGAAACAAAGCTGGGCCCCACTGCAGGGCCATCCCCCCACACCCACGGTGGACAAGCCAGTCCTGAGCTTACAGTTGGGACCATTTACGTGCCAGTTCACATTAAGTGTCACTTTCCAAAAACTTTTTCTCCTCCATGGAATATCCATGTGTAAATCTGTCTATCTATAAAAGTGTAAATCAAGCAAATATAACTAAGTTGGTATTACATTAGGAATGTTGGGCTCAAATAGCTTCCTGGAGGCAGCCAATTCAGGGGAGGGCTGGAAGGACCAGTGTTCCTCTTTGGCTCTTGGTGTAAGACTTGCTTGCTATTCACTCGTAGGGATCTCTGGCCTCCAAGGGTCTTCATGTTTATTTTCACTGGTGCCTACAACATTCTCACAAGTTAAGCTGTGTCAGGATTTTGAGTCTCACTTGGAAAATGAGGTCACTGAGGTTCCAGGGTGCTGGGTGAAGTACACACCGTGAGTGGACTTAAACTCAGTTCCAGGGCCCAGTCCAATTGTCTTTCCTTCTGCTGGATCATGAGCCTTCCAGAGCAGCAACCTGGCTTTCAAGAACACTCCCTGGACCTGCATGAGGTCCGGAGATGTCAGAGTTATTTTTATGAAGGTAAGTGATACGACACAGTACTTCCCCTTCCTCAGAGCCATAGCCAAAAATCACATAATGCCAAGAGGAAATACTTGTTCCTCAACAGCAGGAAGGTTCCAGGTATCAGGTAGCAGCAGCTGCTGCAAAAAACTGGACAACTCCATGCCAGTTCCAAACTCTGACCCAAACACACACCACAGGCTCTAGAAACTGTTCAGACGTGAGTCTTTCAGCAACAGGATGAAGAGAGCAAACACTCTCCTCCGGAAGGCACTAAAATCAAGGCCCTGATGGAAGAACGTGGTTTCTCTTCACATTAGTGCCACACACACACACACACACCCCGGAAAGGGGGGCGGGGAGGAAAGGAAACGAAAGTAGGTTCTGGATTTCATCAGCAAGAATAGCCAGCAACAGGTGCAGTGTTCCGGTGAAATTAAGACTCCAAACGCCTCTGCAGCACCAAAAGCCAAGCACAGAAACCTAACATTAGCAGGATGTCAGAAGTGCCAATCATCATCATGCAATAGCCAGTAGCAATTTTGTATATATATTTTTTAAAAATTACCAGACAACAAAACATCTCTCTGCTGACATATAACTTCTTTCACATAACCCTCTTCTAAAATTCTGACCCTGAACTAATTAAGGTATTGGTCATCATACAAGCATTTTTAACGCCTAGAGACCAGCACAGTAACTTGCTCATAGCAGCTGAACAATGAATGCATGAGCCAACCAATGGAATTATTAAATGGAACAAAATGTAAACAGAAAATTCTCTTCACAAAGAAAGAAAAACAAAAATCTCACCTTCAGGTTAACGTATAAGTGTATTTTTTTCCCATCTCTCCTTCCAGAATAAATGTTGGAAGAGATGACCAGGACAAGAGACACTGCCCAGGAATGTGGCAAGAGATGCAAACTACACATCCCGGACCGAAGCTGGGAAGCCAGGTCTACAGTGCCTTGGGACTTGTGACATACATAAGAAAAATACGAGTGCGGATAACACAGTGTAGAAATGCAGCCTTCATGTGAACTATAAAAACTGACAGAAGCAACGGGAATCAGCAATGATATTGATCCCACAGAGAGCACGCCTGCCAGGTGCATCTAGTCTGGAATAAAAAGAATCTATCGGTGTGAGAACATCACAGATTACATAGGTGAACGGGTTAAAATAGTTTAAAAGCAATAATGACATAAGAATAAAGTATTCAGAGCACAAATGAGAATAAATCATCAAATTATCAGGATGTTTCAGAGAACTGAGCAACATAAAAAATGCAATGTAATGAATAACAGCATAAAATTTCTATAAAGAATGAATTGATTCAATGACTCTTCATGTAATATCATTTAATATTCTTTAAATTTGTTAATCTTCCTTTTTGGAAGGGTGGATATAGGAGATTGAACTGGGGTGCTTTACAACTGAGCTACAGCTCAATCCTTCTTTTTTTTTTTTTAAATAATTTTTTTATTTTGAGACAGGGTCTTGCTAAGTTGCTGAGGCTGGCCCCAAACTTGTGATCCTCCTGCCTTAGCCTCCTAATTCGCTGAGATAAAAGATATGTACCATCACGCCCAGCTAATTTTCCTTTTAGAACATAGATATTATAAGAACTTCTCTCTTCCTTATACATATAATTTTTTTAAATTCTTATTTTTTTTTCAAATTATTTCTTCCAAGATTCAACATAGCTCCCTCAAGATAACATCCAAAGATCCTGAATTCTCAGCTAAGATCCTAAGTACCTAAAATGTCATGGAATACACAAGAACAGCAAGTCCAGTGACATGTTTTTGTCTTTTGAGTGACACTTTTCACTCATTCATCCCCACATATCTATCATCCTACAGGACAGGCACTGTGATACAGTAGTGAGCAAGGCCATCTTGTCCCAGCACAGTGTCAGGGATCCATCCACAACACTGAGGTCTAACCCTAACCCTCACCCTAGTGCACTGAAGCAAACGGGCAGGTGGTAGGCAGTAAAAGGTGAAATTCACTTTAGACCCAAGGAGGTGCAACTTACTCCAAGTCCATCCAGAAAGAGGAGAGGAGCTGGCCAAGAGTCGGGGGGCAGCAGACGGGCAGAGGAAGGACCTCTAAGCAGAGGTTGTCCTGGTGCTGAGAGAGGCCAGGGAAGCTACATGCAGCAATGGCAGAGAGAGAACCCGCCATCTGACCCTGTGAGTCACTGAACATCTGCCTTTAACTAACTCACTTTTTCTGGAATCCTTCCCTTTCACACTTTTCTCTGTCACCTCCCAAATCCCTTCTTGGGGAAAACATTCCCTGACCCTCCCAGGAAGAGCAAAACTCCAGGAGTCAACTGGTCCCCAGTCTCTCCAGAGTCTAGTAGGTGTTACTAACATGCCTCTTCCCACTCAGCACCGAACTGCTGTGATCAAAGGCCTGTGAGCAGGGACCTTGCTCTATTTGTCTGTTTCCAAGCAGCCTATCATGAAGCTTGGCACCAGCAGAGGTGAAATCAATGGCGAGCAAGCAAGCAAACACGCCAAGAGAGAAATGCACAAGTGAAATGAAGGCAGAGCCCCGGTTCATGACTCAGTGGCCGGAGAATGGGACAGCATCACAGCTGCAGCTCCTGGGGGGCAGGAGGCAGGGCCAGGACAACTTCTATCCCTGATGATGTTCACACAACAGATGTTTTTAAGCAAATCTTCTTCCATCAAAGAGAAACAGTAGAATCGTTTTCACAACACATGGTGAGACAGTGGACCCAATCCATTCAGACAACAAACCTGCATTAAGTATCAGGCTCTGTACTGGACTCTGGCAACAGCCCTGCCCACTAAGACCCACAAGTCCAGAGAGCAGAGTAAATCATGGCTCCAAAATGTTTCTAATGACCAATGTTGTTAAATTCTTTCTGTGTAACTAATATGTCTCATAATATTAATAAGACAAAATGTTAGCCGGGTGCTGAGGCACACACCTGTAATCCCATTGACTCTGGAGGCTGAAGTAGGAAGATTGCAAGTTCAAAGTCAGCCTCAGCAACTTAGGCCCTAAACAACTTAGTGAGACCCTGTCTCTAAATAAAAAATAAAAAGGGCTGGGGATATGGCTGAGTGGTTAAGTGCCCCTGGATTCAATCCCTGGTATCTGCCCCATCCCCAAAAAAATGTTTGGTTTTTTTTTTAAAGTTCCTAGCTCACTCAGAGGACAAAATCATTTAGACTCAGTTGCTCAGTAAGATTCGCACTAAGTCTTGGCTGACTGCCTCAGTTTCAATGAACAGATGAACAAAAATCGAAGCCCCAACAACATTCTGAGTCTCCTTTACCTGCCTGTGACTCTCCGCCAGTTCCATTTGTGGAATCAGGTATCACTTCCATTTCTTGTTGGCTCAGCATGTCCTCCAAATGTGGTTAAGATTCCCAAACCAGCAGCGCATGTTTTCTGAAGTCACAAATATATGTGTACCCCTCGGCTGGAGAACGTGCTTTGGAGGAGTCAAATTGAAAAACAGGGCCAAACAGTATGGGAACTGTGGAGAGATGAGTCCCTCCCCAACTGCCCCAACCAGAACGGCCACATTCCTGCCTCTGAGAGCATAACCCAATCCTGGTCCGCACCTCGGAGTCTTTGCCAGACACAGAACCTGTCGCCTTAAAATCCAGACTTGTGACAGTTCTTATCTGCCTAAGACAGCAAGGTATGCATTTCTACAAACACCTCTGCTCAAACTGCTCAGCTTACATAGACGCCAAGAACTTCCTCACTTCTCCTTCGGTTTTCCTTCAGTTTCAGCCAAATAAACATCTGGATGAGGAAAAACATTAAGGAATTAAAGAATAAAAAATAAGATTGCTTTTTAAGTTTCTAGCTCTTGCAAGAAAGTTTGTTCTTCTCAATTTTGCAATCAATTTTTCAACCCTATAGATCCACACTAATCACTACAGCTTTTAGGGATCCATCCATTAAGGTGCTAAATAATACATGCCCTCAAACTAAAAGGTAAAAACAAGGACTCTTCAATCAGGAGTGGAAACACTACTGAGTGAAATGCACACTGCAGCTCTCCTCCATCCATCTCAGCACAACCCTCCGTTCACTTCAGCCCTGTAGCTGGTGCGCTTAGGGCTCTCTGTGGCCCAGCTCTGCCACCCTGAGACACTGGCCTCAATGGCTCCCTTATAACCGCCACTCAACCCACTCTCAGCAAGGTCCCCTCGTGATTTGCCAACACAGCATGGCAGAACATTTATCCCCTCGGCAACGAAGAGCTACCCTTACATTCTGCAGTGTGCTCTCAGTCTCTTCTGCTGTACTGGGCATTCAAGGGCAGACGCCATAATGGTTGTGTTCATCAATTCTGTTGATCATGCCCAGTCCAGGCCTAGCGCTGGGGGCACTCGCCCAAGAGTTATTTCCATTTAAAACGGTGGTCTCTGTAAAAAATACCCTTTGAAACACCCGCTGCCACTGCCAGGCTCTGAGGAAACAGATGCTTACTTGAAGCCATCATTTATAACTTGGTTATTACAAGGCAGGAGGTCCATGAACTCAGACATGAAAAATAATCCAATATTCTCAATGGCCTCCAACTGAAATTTGCATCATCTTCCACTGTGAAGGTAGACTTTAAAAAAAAAAAAAAAAAAAAGACTTAATTTTTTTTATTTTTTATTATTATTATTTTTTTATACTGGGGATTGAAGCCAGGGGCACTTAACCACTGAGTTACACCCCCAGAGCTTTTAATTTTTTTTTTCACTTTTAATTTTTTTTTTTTTTTTTGAGACAGGGTCTCCCTAAGTGGCCACAGTTGGCCTCAAACTTGCAATCTCCCTGCCTCCATCTCCTGAGTAGCTGGGATAACAGGCAGGAGCCACCACAACTGGCACAAAACACACTATTAATACTTCCTTTGTATCGCCAACAAAAATCATTGGCACTTTCACATCACCTTTCAGCTACAGCAGACACCCTGGGAAAAAAATCATCTGCAAGAGCTGACAGAGCTTGTTATTGAAATATGCTAACAAAGCACAAATAGTACCTGTCACAGACTTTTTAAGTATTTTGATAACTGCATGTCAATAAAATTGGTTTCCTTTCTAGCACATGTATTTTATTTTGCACATTTAAATAATATTTGTCTGGCATCACTAGACTGCTAAAGAGGTCTACAGGAAAAAGAGGCAGGGGGAGATGACGATAAAGAATAAAAACCCCCGAGCTGGGGTTGCAGCTCCGCGGGAGAGTGCTTGCCTTGCCTGTGTGAGGCACTGGGTTCCCTTCTCAGCACCACATATAAATAAATAAAATAAAGGTCCATCAACAACTAAAAAATATTTTTAAAAAAGAATAAAAACCCTATGCATCACTATCCTGAGATTACAAACATCTGACACACCAAGAAACTCATTTTGTTTTCAATGGACTGAACACATTTTCCACTCATTGTGCAAAGGAATAAAAAAAATTCTAAAAGAAAATTCAAAATAAACAGAATGAAAACATTAAAATCTATTTTTACAATAAATAACATTACTTATATCATTGGATTTAATACACAACTGCAAAAAGAAGTTCTCAAGAGGCATTAACAAGGTTAACAGTGCCCAAACCAGTCAGCTATTAGGCATGCTTGATATGATGAAGCCTCACCCATTTTCTTCTGAAAAGACTCAGCCCTGAACCATCAAGCTCCCAAGTTTGCAAAGTGAGAATGTCAGACAGCCTGTGCTACAAAACACATTCCATTTCTATTTCTACGTATCTTCTTAGTTCCAACTTACAAAATGGAGATTGGCCCATCTATGTCTGTAATAACTCTGAATACCTGCACGTACCCACCAAGAGGAGGCCACAGGAATTGCTAGCCTCTGACCGTGAGCTGCTTTAATCAGCCAGCCACTAATACCCACAACGCTCCAGTGCAAAGGGAGCTTTGGCGAGAAGGGAGAGGCCAAGCGTGGGTGGAGCTGGAAGTCCAGTGGGTACTGTCCAGGGGCTGTGACAGCAGAAGAGAGGGTCAGAGAAGGCCCAGAATCAAACTCAGGCTGTCAATGGGCCCGGGTTGCACTATTAGAACTGTTCTAGAAGAGTCGATGGCTCAGCATTTCCCTTGAACAACTTAAGACAAGATTTGGCCTGTTGCCCTCAGCAGCTCCAGTCCCAAGTAGCAACTTTCTCACTCTCTCCAGCCAAAAGGAAAATAGCAGGAAGGAAATGATTCCTGCATCCTCCTCCTCTTCCTCCCATTCCCCCTCTCCTTCTCCATCTTCCTGTTTTACTGAATCAATAATTTAGACTCAAGCCCAAAGTCAGCCTGGTTAGCTAGTTTTAATTCACAGGTGTGTGGATTAAAACTTTTTCTTCCAGAATATTAACAAATACCTCAACTTCACACAGTAGACAGAACCCTAAATTCCTTTGAGGAGTTCACACACCACCCCATTTCTTATCAGAATACTTGCTGCAAATTGTAAAAGCATCCCTTTGCAGGGACAAATTTATCAGACAACCATCCACAGCTGAATGAGATCTGAAGGAGAGTGACAAGAAATGTCCTTGAGGTCCAGGTAACCCAGAGACACGTTAAGAATGCTGAGTCTGGGAGCCCTGTCCTGTCAGTGCAGCAGTTTAATCTTGAGAAAATATTGTCTCCCCCCAAATGAGGTTCCTCCATGATAAAGCAATGGACCTGGACTGGCTGATCCCTTCAAACGTCTTCCCATCCAAAACTCTGTGAGGGCCTGTGAGACCACAATACCATCCACAGTCATCCGTGCCAGGGAAGAGCAGCAGGCCACTGAGTACTCAAAGTGGTTTCTAGGTCAGAAAATGCTGGAAAGAGACCATTTCAGCTTGGAAGTCAGCTCATTCAGAATTCTTGGTGCCTCACAGTTGCGTTCCATCCCTAGAGAACTAAACATACCACAACTGTGAAAAGTCTAATGGAAAACATGCCCAACACCCAAGCAATGTGGAAAATCCATGGCTGGCACGTGAGAGGAGAGATTTGCCTCAAAATAATTTGGATATTTACCACCCAGACACACAATGTGATGATTTAGATGATTTCTAAAGCCACAAAGCCTGATGGTCCTGGCAGAAGGTATAGAAAATGTTAGAACAACCACACAAGAAATCAGTGCTGAGAAAAGACAGCCACAGGAAAAAATTAGGGGGCCATATTACTCACAAGGTCTAAGTGATTGCCAAAAATGGGATATCCTCAGGGTTTTCCATACCATCAATAAAATGTCTCCAAATGATTTCTAAAGTAAATCTTTCACTACATATTTCTCAGTTTTTATACAAATAATAAATGCACTGCTTGTTTTTAATCAAATAGGCAAAACTACAACAAAAGGCAGCAAAACGGCCCCAGCCCTGCTTGGGGGGGGGGGGGGAATCCCCTTTCCTCTGTTAGCTGTTAATTCTGACATTAGTGTGTGCATTTCTAAATGCTATTATTATTATTATTTGGATTTTTTTTAATTATTATTATTTTTTGTGTGTGCTGGGGTTTGAACCCAGAGGTGCTTAACCACTGAGCCACATCCCCACTCCTTTTTGTATTTAGAGACGGGGTCTCACTGAGTTGCTTAAGGTCTCCCTAAATTGCTGAGACTGGCTTTGAACTCACAATCCTGCCTCAGCCTCCGGAGCTGCTGGGATTAGAGGCATGCACCCCCACACCTGGCATTATTTGGATCTTAAATGTCCCACAAAGGATTAGTACCCAAGGTGGGGCTTTTGAGAGGCGGTGGAACCTTTAAGAGGTGGGGCCTCGTGCGAGGTATTTGGGTTACCAGGCCACCTCAGTCTCTATTCTTTTTTGCTTCTCAGCCATAAACCGAGTGGCTTTGCCATGCACTGCATCCATTATGTGCTGCCTCACTAGGGGCCCAAAAGTAATGGGGCCAATCAGTCAAGGACTGAAACCTTCAAAACTGTGAGCTAAAATAAACCTGTTCTGAATTAATGACTTCAAGTATTGTTACAGTAACACCAAGTCAACTAACAGCAATTTTGTTTATCCTACTCCTTTGTCCTCCCTAGTACTGGGGATTGAACTCACCGGTCCTTTACCATGGAGCTATTCATTTTCAATTCAGAGACAAGGTCTCACTAAGTTGCCAAAACTGGCCTTGAACTTGATCCTCCTGCCACTGTCTCCCAGGTAGCTGGGATCACAGGCATACACCACTACCACCAGCTATACCGCTCTTTTTTGACAAGACTCGTAATAATAATTAAGGATTTACTTTTCTTATATCCATAAATCTGGCCTCTATTGAGACTTCTGTTTCATATTTTTAAATTTCTAAGGTCTCTTTCCTATTCTCTGAATTTTTTTTTTCTTTTTAAATCACATTGTGTTCTTGTTTCAAAGATGTATAACTATTTTCCTGCCTCTCTGAGGATATTTACTATGTTGCTTCCCTGTTTTCTCTGAGTTCCTTGTGGCTACTGCTGTTTTGGCGTAGCTTTAATGATAAAAGCCTTCCTCAAAAATCTGCTCACTCCTGGCAGCCCTTAGTATTTCAAAATCAGGTGTAAGGTTGTGTGGGCTTAGGGCTCACCTGCTGAGGGATAGGCTCAAAGAAGATGTCAGTTTACCTGCTGAGACTACTGTACTCACAATAAAAACACCCTTTAATTGGGGTGGTTGGGGTTGGGAGGCATGTGGCTTCAGGAATTTGGGGTGTTATTTAATCCTCTGCATCCTCTCTGGGTTATGGATACCAAGTTAGAATTTAATTTCTATAGATTATATATAAATCTCCTATCTTCCAGGCAAGAGGGGAAAGAAGGGAAAGATCTGGAAGCCAAAGCACACTATTTAGTGATTTTCAACCAAACTCCCACTCTTTAGCCCCAAACTCCTTCCACTTTTCAGTCCCAAATTGTTATCAGGAGGCCCTATTACCATTCTGGGCCTGGGGGGAAGGGGATGGGGGAGGGGGCACACTAGGCTATCTAGTTCACTGCTCCAGAAATATTCGGAGTCATGTTGGTAGAAAAACTTTTTTTATTCAAAGTCGGTTTTGAAGGACATAGAAGAAACTTTTAATTTCAAAAATTCCATCTTTAGAGGCTGTTGAGGGCAAGGACAGCTTTGAAAAGAAAAGAGACAAAAGGCAGAAAATACACACATGCAGATTTAGCTCGCTTATGCTAGATGGCAGACAGGTGGTGACCTCCATTTTCAGCTTTCTTGGTGCCTGGCAGGCCAGGGGATTGCAACCCCGTCAGCCTTTACTCTCAGCATGAGGAAGTGGTTCTCAATTTTAGAAGGGCCCTTAATTTCAGTCTGTTTCAAAATTTCTTCTACTTTTCCAATATGTGATCTCAGAGAGCACTGATGATTCAGGAAGCCATCACCAAGACCTTCCCCAGGTCCTCCTACCAGTTCCTACTCTACCATCATCTTTTCTGCTAGCTTTTTCTCACTATAACAAAAGACCTGAGACAAGCTAGTTATGAAGAAAAAGAGGTTCGCTGAGCTCACAGTTTTAGAGGTTCAAAGTTCAAATAGCATCATGCAGGCTCTCTTGTAAGGGTTGCCCCTTGGCTACATCACCACATCATGGTTAGCAATGATGGGGACGGGGACATGCAAGAACAGGCCAGGGGTTACACCATGATCCTGGAGCAGACAGGATGGGGGGAGCCAGGATTGCTCCTTTATTACAACCCTCTCAAGAATTCAAGAACCAGCTTTGCAAAACATGTCCACAATGATGTACGGACCTCCCACTAGGTCTCACCTCCCAATAGCACCACCCTGGGCTCCCTGCCTCCCACCACCATGGTGGACCTTAGGAGATGCTCAGACCACACCCAAACGGAAGTACCTGCCAACACGCGATGCCTTTCCCAACACAGTCACCTCACCGCCATGTCCCTTTGGACTGAGGAGCTCATTCTTTTGATCTTTTACCATAATTACATAGCAGCGTGACGGCAAGCAGTGGTGAGCATGGTCGGCTCTAATACTATAACTACAAGTTCTGTTTTCTTCAATTTATACTCAGGAAGACTCCAAAAATGGTCTCACTTCCCGGAGCCTGAGTTTCACTTGGTGGCAGAGTGCAGGCAGGACTGTTCTCATGGTCTCAAAGGCCAAAAGATGGTATTGATGGACAGTTTGTGGTCAAAGCCAAACTCTATACAGTAATGAGATTAGTTGTAATTATTCTTTCCATGAGTAAGTCCGATCCGAAATTTGGCCTCAATTTACAGGAGGATTTTAGTGACTTTACAGTGATAGCATCCAATTACTTTCCTTTTCCTCTATTTTCAAATGCGAAGCCTTACCCTCCGTACTTCCATACAACCAAATTATAGCTGCTATTTTGAGACGTCGGTGCAGACATACTTTACATACTGCAGATCCTAAATTGCATTAGAACTTTTATTACAATTTTCAACTTGATCTCTGAAAATGTGTGTTAAAATAAATTGAGAAACTAAAAGTTCATCCAGATTTACTAAATTTTAAAAATATCTGTAACTGTGCTGAGAATATTAATAAAGAAAAACAAAAACACCTAAAATAGAGGCTTCTATCACCCAATGCTCAGCTCTCTGTGGCACCTCCTGACTCACAGGCAAGCCCCTCTATAATGTGTAAAAACAAAAACCGTTGCCCATGTTGGCTGAAAGGGAACGGGTATGTTCCTGATAGTAACATGCTGGTATACAGAAATGTTTTCTCTTTTTAAAATTTTTATTTGTTTTTTTTTTTTAGTTACACATGACAATAGAATGTATTTTGACATACCATAACACACATGGAGTATAACTTCCCTTTCTCGTGGTTGTACATGATATGGAGTTACACTGATCATGTATTCAAATACGAACATAGGAAATGATGTCTGATTCATTCTACATCTTTCCCATTCTCATTCCCCCCTCTCTTGGCCCCATTCCCCCCCCAAATCTGGTGAACCTCCACTCCTCCCTCTCCCGACCCCAGCCTATTGTGAATCAGCATCCACATATTAGAAAAAACATTAGGCCTTCCGTCTTGGAAGGATTGGCTTATATCACCTAGCATGAGAGTCTCCAGTTCCATCTACTTATCATCAACTGCCATAATTTCATTCCTCTTCATGGCTGAGTAATATTCCATTGTGATATGTGCCATATTTTCTTTATCTATTCAACTGTTGAAGGACACCTAGTTTGGTTCCACAGCTTAGCTATTGTGAATTGAGCTGCTGTAAACATTTACATGGCTGTGTGACTATAGTACACTGATTTTAATTCCTTTGGATATATGGCGAGGAGTGGGATAATTATGTTAAATGGTGGTTCCATTTCAAGTTCAGAAATAAATTTTCAACATTCCTTTTAAATCAGGAAGAATCTCATGGCTGGATACTAATATCACCTCACAAAACCTAGTTAAATTGTATCTAGTTAACTAACAAAGATAGAAACTGCTCCAGCTAATAAGGTTTTCCAGCATATTCATAAGATTGCAAGTTGTTGCCCAAATTCCCCCTAAGCTCGCATACAGCAAGCTTAAGTCACTAAAAATCATGGAAGCTTGCATGCATTGTGATATATGTTTATATCACAAAAAATGGCAAGTGATAGAACAAAAATGAATAAGGTGTTCTGTATTTTCTTTAAACCTTAATGTCTCTGAGGAAGCTTAAGAGAAAAAAAGGTAATGACTACTAAGTGACTTCCAACTTTAAATCAAAATAAAAATTAATGCTGTGCTGAATGGATTCTGATCCAAGAATATCTAATATCCCCCAACATTCAGAACAGATTACCACAAAACTGTCTCCTCGCCCTTCTCCATCCCGTTGTGACTCTGAGGGAGGGAACACTGTTCTGACTGTTCATGTGACACACGTCTGTCAATCTGAATAATCAATCTGGAGAAGAGGAGTGGGGCTAAGTAGCGTGAGACTATTTGCACATAGTATGTGTGCTACTCAATCCACAACTTACCTAGTGCTCCTGACAACTGAGGAGTCTCCTGGAGGAAGCATACTCCATGGCATGACCACATTTAAGAATTACCAAGGTGGGGCTGGGGCTGGGGCTGGGGCTGAGTGGGAGAGGGCTTGCCTCACATGTGTGAGGCACTGGCTTCAATCCTCAGCACCATATTTTTAAAAATGAATGAATACAGATACATCTAAACTAAACATCTAAACATCTACAACTAAAAAAAAAATTTTTTTTAATTACCAAGTTGTTCCTGCGTACTTGCAGGAATCACACGCTGAGCTGATGAATGGCCAATAACATGCTGCTCTCCATATTTCAGCAGGGCCTGCCTCCTACAAAACCAAAACTCCCTGCACCCTTCCTGAGGTCTTCAGGCATTCTGTCCACTAACCCTTCAAGTGGATACGGAGCCTCTGCATGCCCAAGACTGCTCAAAGCAGTGGCCCGGACAGCCCACGAAATCCACCTTTGCGTCTGCGCAGCCCACCAAGGCAGCCTCACAGAACGGGACCCCACATGGGAAACATTTCTCCAACCAAGCTACTTTGCTTTCCAAATCCTACCAAGGGTGAAGGGTCACCAGAGTGAGCGTGGTGGTGGAAATAATGTCCAGCCCTCAAGTCACCTGCAGGCCAGCTGTGAAAGGCCACTCACTGGTGTGAGGAAATTAGTGGGGTTCACAGATGGAGATGGAGGGTGCACCATCCAAACATCCATGACTGGCAAGCAATGGAGACCAGGTCCCAAAACTGTATCGTTTCTTAGATTTTCCCGTAATCAGAAAACTTTTGACTTCCTTCCTTAACTACTATTGCTACTTGTTCAAGACTGAGTACTAACAAGTACTACAGAGCCAGGATGAAGGGTGTGGCAGGGCTCATTGATCTGTCACTCAATGCCTGTGCTGTGCTGAGCAAGTTATTTAACCACTCCCGGCCTTGGTTTCCTGACTGCAAAATGAAGGTAACAAAATCACCTCCTTCCCAGATTGTGGTGAAAGTCGAAAGAATTGCTTTGTTTGTGTCACATGCATATGGATACACCTGTATACATGCATGGATACATGTATACACACACAAACCCACACGGCTATGCAGGTGCACGTGTGTGTATAAATAGAGTAATAATTGGCATAAAAAGCACACAAAAACCAATAGCTACTCCTCTTATTACTGTAATACTTCTTAGACATCTAAGTATTTCAGTGATCCAGGTTAACCTTAAAACATGTGCAAGCATGTTTGACTGACACGACAAGATAGAGATGATTAGAAGGATCAGCTGGTTCCAAGCAGCTGTGCCCTTCCAGCCTCTGCCGCAGTCGCTGGTGTGAGCGCTTTCCTCCAGCCCCTCCGCTCACTGGCCCCTACCATGCTCCAGGATTAAAGGAGGCCCACCCTGGTTCATCACCCACCTGACCGCTAACAGCTCATCAGGACTGAGAAAGGGCAGGAAACGACAGCATGGCGCTAATCTCCTTGCTTAATGCACTTTCCTTTGTACTACCACCTGGGGAAACTGCCCTTCGCCACAGAACACGCCTCTCCCCAGCTCCCTAACCCTCTGTGGTTCCCACACTTCCTACACTAGCTAACTGGAACATCCGATGGCGTACGTCTGAGCTGATCAGGCACAGCCCAACCAACCTATAACTTATGAATTCACAATCACTATGAAAGTAACTAATTACAATTAACATAATAGTTTTTATAATTTATGACTATTTATAATTATTTATAACATCCACGAAGGTGAAAAACCAGTGACCTGACACATGGGTCCAATTCCATTTGGTCAGACCTAGTAGGTTGACTGGGGGATGTCCCTTCTGTCCCTATGGATAACCTGGAAGAAGTTAGACCAAATGATGCAGAGGGGAAGGGAGGGCAGGAATGGAGAAAGGAAATAACAAGAATAATAATGACAACACAACAGTAGCTTTTCACAGTATTGGCCAACCGGGGCATGATAGCACATACCTGTAATCCCACTGACTCAGGAGGCTGAGGCAGGAGGATCTCAAGTTCAAGGCCAGCCTCAGCAACTTAGAAAGACCCTGTCGCAAAGTAAAACTTAAAAAGGGCTGGGGATGTATCTCAGTGGTAAAGTACCCCTGAGTTCAATCTCCAGCACCCCCCCAAAAAATATATTCATACGTAGATACACACACACACACACCAGATATATACACATATATGAATGTATATTTAAACATTTGCCAAACACTTTAAAGTCACTTAATCTTCACAACTCCACAGGTTCACTAAAGCTAGAAGAATCACTGTTTTTATTCTACTTAGTCCCCGTATTTTTTTGTTTTGTTTTTGTGGTACGGGGGATTAAATCCAGGGCCTCACACATGCTAGGTGAGTAAGCACTCCACCACTGAACTACAGCCCCAGCCAGCTCTTTCTGGATTTGTTTGTTTTGTTTTTTGAGACAGGTTCTCACTAAATTGCTGAGGCTGGCCTCAAACTTGCAATCCTCATGCCCAGCCTCCGGAATAGCTGGGATTACAAATGTGTGCCACCTCACCTGGCTTCTTAATCCTCAGATCTTACACCTAAAAACTTTAAATGACCTGGGACCAAAAGGTTGAAATAGATGCACACAATGCTTCAAATAAATCTTACAGCATATTCAATTCTGTAAGAAAAATCTTCCAGCCTCCTTTATTTAGAGATGTAATGATGAAGACAGGAAATGGGGGGATCTTAGTCAACCAGGTTATTCTCGGGGACAATAATCTAAACTCTAGTACCAAGTAAATGTCTTGTGAAACAATATAAAGCATTTTATCAACAAATCCCTAAGTGTCAAGGTCTCTGTCAAAAAGCAAAATCCAAATACAGAAATCCCAGCATGCCCCAAAACAGCCTGTAAGGAGCATGCCAGGCCCACAACCTAACAGCCTGATGCCCAGAAACAGCACCCTGGCTCATGACATAGAACGGGTGACATCCATATGGCCTGGCTGGGGAAAATACAAGAGAGTAACAACAAAAAAAAACTGAAAAAAAAGAGAAGAAAAAAGCTGAACTACATATTACAAATTTTTAATTCAAGCTTAGCATGGTGATCCATGCCTATAATCCAAGCAACTCAGAAGGCTGAGGCAGGAGGATCACAAGTTCAAGGCCAACCCCAGAAACTTAGCGAGACCCTGTCTTAAAAGAAAAAGACAAGGGCTGGAGATGTTTCTCAGTGGTAGAGCATCCCGGGTTCAACCCCAGTACAAAAAAATATTAAAAAAAAAACAAAACTTAATTCAGAAGTTTTTTAAACAAGTTTGTCCTTTTCTTGACTTCTCAATAGACAATATAAAAGAATTAATAAAGAGAGAAATACTTCATTTCTTGGTCTCCCCCAAATAAATTTAAAAGAGTAAGAAAGGAGGAATGCACTGAAGGAAAATTTATCCTTAAAAAAGCTGGGATTCATAGAGAAGCTCACAGCACTTCATCGTGAAGAGTATAATTGTACAGGTTCATAACGGTTGCCAAGAATTTTCAGTATATTTTACACAGTATTAAAAAAAAAAATCCTAAAAGCAGAGTACCTATGCCAAAATTGAAACTCGGGAAAGAGATAATAGGTCAAAAATTGTAGAACGTGGAGACTTGAGGTTTGTCAAAAGAAAACAGTCCCATCTGGAAGCTATTTCCAGGACAGGAAAGGAGGACAGAACGAAGCCCAGAAGGAAAGTCAAGATTTACAGACTCTGAGAGCAGTTTACACACAACTCGGGAAAAACACCAAGAGGTGTGATCCAGCATGAAGGTTCCTGCACAGGAAGGTCTGAGAACTACTTTGAAAAACAAATCAGTGAGAATAAAGGTAAGAGTCGGTCCTGGCATCTTATTACAGCACTTTGGTAATGTACCAGGACACCAGAATAGAAAGTGTAGATTTGCTCCTGGGTGAAGGCAAGTCACTGGAGAACTCCCCCCATCTCTCTCTCCGTTTTTTTTCTTTCTATGACTTCTTTATTTGCACCTAGCTTACTCGGTCACCAATGAAAGTTCTCCATTTCTCTCACAGGAGCACAGGTGGGTTTCCCCATCTTCCTTATCCCACTTCTGAGGTTTTCTGAGGCTCTAGGGAAAGGCCTGGAGCATAAGGGCCAGAAGAGGGGGAAACAACCTCTTTGTTTTAGCAACTGTATTTTTTAATCTTTGCAGACAATGTCGATCTTGTTCCTAACCGTTTTCCTCAATGATTTGGGCAGTATGACATAATGAGACAAATCTGCATCCCAAGTTCAGCAAGGGGATAGGGTACCTATAACGCAGGCAGAATTTAGGACAACAGTCTCCTCTGGGCCTTATTTTACTAATCTACTCATTTCTTCCCCTCTGCATTTTTTTTTCCCTTCAAAATCTTACTTCTTGTATGACTTTTAGTAAGAACTGGGACTGCAGAGGAGTGTACGTCTTCTAAACGTTACAAAAACTGAAAGACCTCCGCATCTTAGTGGGGCTGTAAGCAACTTAGTGAAACCCTGTCTCAAAATAAAAAATAAAAAGGGCTGGGGATTGTGGCTCAGTGGTTAAGCACCCCTGGTTTCAATCCCTGGTACCAAAAAAAAAAAAAAAAAGAAACAAAAGACCTGACTAATGACTAATTAATCAGACATATCCTCATCTATGAAACAGAAACAATTCTCTCTTCCCCACAGAATTACTGTAAGGAGGAAACGAAAGAAAATATTTGAAAAGGCTGACCACCTACCCCTAGCTCTCTCTGCCTCCCTCTACTTTTTAGGTAATTTTTCTCCCTCCAAAATTAATTTTTCTCATGTGCTCTGGATTTAGCCAGCAACCAATTAGTTCACACATTGCTAGCTTTTATGGTGTAACTAACTGGTTGCAATTTTAAAAGTTAATGTATATCCAGATACTTCCCGTAAAAAACATTGACTTTGGCTAAGACTCCTGGACCCATATATTACATGAAGTAAAAGTTTAACAGATGATGTTTAATTTTAAATGAATGTAATGTAAATGAGGATCCTAACAAAGCGACTGCTCAGCAGACATTGACCCTGACCTTCTAATTTCCCTTTCACGTAAAGGCACTTCCTGATTCACACGGTCCTCACTGGATCCACTGGGCCACATACTACATAAGGAAGAGCTATGAGGTCAGTAAGAGCCACCAAGGGTCAGCACTGTCCAAATAAGAACCAGGATGGGTCTTCTCTTTTCCTTTTTATTCCTTTTGCAGTTCGTGCTGGGGATGGAACCCAGGACCTCAGGCGTGCTGGGTGAGCGGCTAGGCACCCCTTAGTGGGAATACTTCCTCCCACTAACCCCCCACTTTTTTTTTTTTTTTTCAGATAGAACCTCAGTCTATCCATTTTTAATGCGAGCATGAAAGATGAGAGCCTAGTGGAGAGTGAAATACTTGGTGGAAACATATCCTGACATCCCCCGGCTGCTTCTTCCATCTCAGTGAACAGGATGCTCAGGCAACAGGCTGACAGGCAGAGCAACGGAGCCCCGAGCCACCACCCGAGACGAGCTTCAGCAGCTCACAGTGACACAGCGTTCTCATCTGTCCAACGGCAGCAACAGCCACCTCACCAGCTCACCAGCGAACCCCACAGATTCCTACACATATAAAGCGCCTGTCAGGCAGATTTCTACCAATGCCACGCTGATGAAGCAGAGCCACTGGCTACAGGCCCCAGTCAATGTGGCAACGTGGCTGCTCCAGCCAGCACAGGGCACAGGGGAGAGGACACCAGGCAGTGTGTCCACTGGACTGTGTCTCTCCAGAAGGGGCATCTGCCCAAATGACCACCAGAAGAGGCCGCCTCGGCCTAATATTCATAAAGACAAAACACTGCCAAGCAGCAGCACTGATTAATGGCAAATGCCACAAAATCAAGAGTTCAGAGCCAGGCACGGCCCCAGCTAGTGTCACAAACTCCCCTTCCCTGCCCTCTCTGTCCACACCGAGTACCTGAACTCTGCCCTCGTCCCTGCATTTCATGCCAAGGCTGCCCACACCGCCATGGGTCCTGGAAAAACACCCTGACCCATATCCCTGCCAGGCCCGCAGGGGCAGCCAGGAGGCTGCAGGAGAGGGGTGAGCCCCAGGCAGGCCGAGGCCGCGGCTTCCAGACCTGCGGTTTGTCCAGCGATAGTGTTATAACCAGGGCTCGCATCCCCGTCATGCACTTCCACAGCCTTGTGGTCCTTCACCTGCCATTAAATGTGACACAGGATTCCACAAGGCAGGCTAGTGTTCCCAGATCTCAAACAAGCGGGTTAGCAACTTTTTATAACACGGTAAGTGCCCACGTGTGGGATCTTGGCCTCTGTTTGTACAGAAGCACATTCTCTTAAGGCTGGGCAAGTCATTTCACCTCACTGAACCTTATCTGTTAAAAAAGGGGGGGCAGGGAAGTAGCCCAGCATAGGGAGTGCACGCCTGGCCTCTCTTAGGAGGCTGAGGCAGGAGGATTGCAGAATTGCAAATTCATGGCTGGCCTTGGCAGCCATTTAGCAAGACTCTATCTCAAAACAAAATTAAAAAGGGATGCAGTGCAGTGGTAGAGGAGACCCTGAAGAGACCCTGGCTTCAATTCTCAGTATCCAAAATAAGGAGGAGGAGGAGGAAGAAAAGGAGGAGGAGGAAGGATAAAAGAATAGTAAGCATGATCAAATATTTCCCTCCTATGTCTGTTGTGAGGACTCCAAATTTAATATATGTCCAGTGACACTAAAAAAACATTGAGCAAACCTCATCATTACAGGTGCACAATCCCTTATCCATGGCACCAGGATTTGCAAAGCTCTCAGAACCAATTTTTTTTTCCCCAACCCATTTGGCAGCAAAACACAACCTGAACTGACCTGAGGTTATTTATAACTTTGTTTGTGTCCCACTTAGTGTAAATATTCATACATGATATTACAGAAATATTAGTCTATTAAATTGTAGGGTGCTGCCCCCAACTCCCCAGGGAAACATTAATAAGACATGCTGTATGGACCATAACTTTTCTGAAATGGAAAAAGAAAATCATAAATTCTAAAACGGATCTGGTTCCAAGAGATTTTTCTTGTTTGTTTTTTGCAGTGCTTGGGATTGAACACAGGGCCATGCTAGGCAAGTGCTCTACCGCTGAGCTACACCCCCGCCCTGGTTCCAAGGGTTTGGAGTAAGGTACTGAGAGTTTGTATCATGATCCCAAGTTGAAAGAGGTGGCAGCTTTCCAGTCAACCAAGTATACTTTAATGTGCTAGATTTTCAACTATATTGAAAACTGCCACCCCCAAGTTGTCAAGGTGTGAACACCGCAGTAGCTCAGCCCTGGGATGGGTTAGAATCAGTGTGCTGGGTCCAGACTGGCCCATCACAGGAAGGGAGGTGGGCTACGCAGAGGAGCAGAGAGAGAATGTGGAAAGCAGCCCCACCTTGGGGCCTCGCTGCTCCCTGAGGACCAGGGCCATCAAGCACATTCTTATGACTTGTTTAGTCACTTTTTATTTCTAGATTTTCAAAGTGAATCTAGTTTTCATTCCCAACACTGGCTCCCTCTAGTCTGGGCAAACTGCCATCGAATCACAAGGGCCACTTGAAGGTTTGGAGTTTTTGTTTTTTTAAGTCGTCAAAAACATTAAGCTAAATAAGTGAATATTCTCCAGCCTCCTTCCCAGTTCCCTCCCCACCCTAACCATCTGTTAAAATGATACCTCATTTCAAAGATATTTTACTGAGTGGATTAAACAGATAATGTCTATGTTATAAGTCATAAACATGAATACTGATGAAGTAAAAGCCTGAGAAAAGTGAAAAAGCTTAGAAGTGAATCAATGTAACGCTTCTCCTACAGACCACCTTATACCGAGAGAAAAGGGCCTTGCCTCAGACCATGTATTTTAGAGGGCTTCCTTATAGAGAGAACACGAAGCCTAGGGACATTGTATCCAGAGCCTTTGCATCTCCTTCTAAAGCATGGTCCAGGGACCCAGGATCTCCATTATCTGCTCAAAAGAGTCCTTCACTTAATGACCACACCCCAGTTTGCAAGTGGATTAGGAGAGGAGACCACAGACCTTTGAACAGGTAACCTGGGTGCAAAGCCCTTTCTGATGCAGAACGGAGCCAGCAGGGGAAGACAAAAGGGCAAGTCTGCATGTTGGCCTGGAGTCAGCTCTCCCCACCACCATGTCTGGACAGAGTCAGGAATCTGAGCCTGATTCGCCAAGTTGTTATAAAAGTATGTAAATGTACTTGCTACTGTTTTACTGTGAGAGATCCAGCCCTCCCTCTCCTTCCACCCCCACGGTTTTAACTTGACCCATGGTTGTCTCACCACAAACCACATTTCTCAACCTCCCTTGCAGCTAGATAAAGCCACGCAACTAAAGTTGCGGACACGGGAATACGAAAAGGAATTGTGAATGCAACCTGAGTTGCATTCTCCAAAAAGGAAATTGCTTATCCTTTTTATTTCTCCTCCTCCTCCTTTCCTTGGACTATGACTTTGATACAGAATTGAGGGGCTAGCCTGAAACCCAGAGACAACACAGTCCCCCGTCACAGAGTAACAAGAAAGAAGAAACTAGGTTCCCTGAGAGACTATTTGGAGCAGAGAGCCACTTAACCAACCCTACACCCACCAACTCTGAGCTGTAAGGTGAAAGATATAAACCTTAGTCTTATTTGAGCCACTCCATTGTATTGTGAGGTTTCTTTATCATATCGTTTAGCCTTTCTTTAATTAATACATTTGCAAATGATCCAAATAAACGGCTTATAATTTAGATTTGGCAGGGGAAGAGATGTTATAAGCCAACCATAGTGATCCCAGTCAAAAGAATATTGCACCAAACCTTAGCAAATGAAAAGAGAAAAAAGGAAACAGATAAGGAAGAGAAATATGATATCCTGCAAAGTTATATTTTCAAAAATCCTACCAGAAAAATATACCAAATAAATAACACAGAAGAAAAAAATTAAATATCCCACTACAGCATCCAAAAGCTTAGTATTTTTTTCCTAGGAGGTCAGCTTATTAAAAAGCAAAATTCCAAACGTATTTAAGAAACAAATATACAAGTTTTGTTTGTGCAATATGATTAAAACTATTTTTACATGCTCATTTTTTGAAAAAGCTGGAAAGAAGTACACTCACATAACAAATATTGATATAGTAGTAATAGCTAACATTTATTAAAGGCTTCTATATATCACACATATTAATTCATAAATTTTTATAATATAGGAAGTAGGTATTATTACTGTTCCTACTTTATTGATAAGAAAACTGAGGCAAAGACAGTTGAGCAATTTACCCAGGTTCACCCAGCCAGCAGGTGGCCAGGATAAAATCCTGACCCACATCACCCGATATTGCTATACAATATCCACTCCCTACAGTATTTCCACAAGAGTGCTAAAAAATGTTTAAATCCTGTAGGATTTTTCTTACTCTTCTTTTCAAATTGTGTGTAAAATAAAATGCTATACTCAATACCTAAGCCAATTTAGAGATAAAATGCTTATCCCAAATGCCATCATATAATCCTTCTATAATCCCAACTGCAATATCACTAGTAAGAATCCAGTGTGCAGAATATGTGGGAGGGTCATAAGATCAGTGCCGACAAAACAGAAATTATAATGATGAGGCAGAAGGTACTGGAACGAATGCTTTCCAATCACAGCTCTCAGTTTGAGATCAGCTAGTCCTCACTCCTTACCTTACAAACAAATCAATTACTTGGGCAGAGATTAAGTGACTGATTCAAGGTCACACAGCTGGTTATTTGCAGAGCCAAAACTAGACCCTAGCTCCTATCTGAAACCAAGATAATAAGCTCCTTCTTTTCAACAGTGCACCTAGGCTTTCTAGAATTTAGCAACTAAAGTCCTGATTGTTAATTATGTTCTGAAATCCATGTGGGACCCCAGGGATACAGATGGACTACAGCCACCCCCACCACCCCACACCCTGCTGTACAGAGGCCACACCCTGCCTGTCAGCAATGCGTGATCACACGCCTAAAATGGGCCTCTATCCTTGACTAGTTTGCAGAAAGTCTTCCAAGGCAAAAAACAAAACTCACGTGACAAAGGGAAACATTCACATCTTCACCTTCAAGACCCCACCTGGGGCCCTTTTTGGAGAACACAGTTGTCCAATGAACACTTCTTGGCCAGAATTCATCTCAGAAAAAGTATAAACCTCACTTCATGAAATGGGTATTTTTATGCCCAATAAAAAACTTCACATAATCGCAGAATAAAGGACAATCTTGTAAAAGGAGAGGCAGTTGGCAAACACACAATGACAGACATCCACTTTACACTGGCCTCAGTGTTCTCATTTCGTGTCTGACTGCTGAAAACAACATCAAGAACTTCATCATCGATCGGCATTTGGAAACACAGTCAAAGGCTGGCATGGAGCAAATCCAACAAAGAAACAGTAAGATTAAGCTGATGTTTGTCTGTAGGATTACATACTTGTGGAAGGCAATCAAACGCATTTGTTTACCCCTTCCACATATGTTTATGGAGCACACACTGAGTCAGGGACTGTTCTAGATGCAGGTGGTTCAAACACCTGCCCTTGTGCAACTTATATCCCAGCAGGAAGAGACCATCACACATGCAATAAGTTGAAGACGGGAAAAAGGAAAGAGGGTGTGGTAGGTGGAGAGACTAAAGAAAGGAGGGCTTGCTGTTGTAGTCAAGCAGGTCTCCAGAGGAGGGAGACGACCATATGGATGGAAAAGCACTCGGCAAAGCAACGAACTTAGAGATGACTACAGTTTACAAGAGCACAAAGGGTAAAAGAAGATGGAGCTCAGCAGGGTCGTCAGGGCCCTACAGATGACCAACAGGTTTTTAGCTTTTATAACATATCCAACAGGGAGTCACTGAGGTTATAAGCTTAGGTTGGAATGACCTAATACTGCTTTTAAAAGGCTATCGTTACATCTGGGTTGAGACTACTTAGTGGGTGCTCTTAGTCTGTTTTATTTTGCTGTAATAGATCACTTGAGAGTGGGTAATTTATGAAGAAAAAGGGTTTATTTAGTTCACAGTTATGGAGGCTAGGAAGTCCAAGAGTATGGTACTGCATCTGCTCAGCATCTAGTGAGCGCTTTCTTGGTGCATTGTAATATGGCAGAGGAGCATCGCTTCATAAGACCAAGTGAGTCTGCCAAAGTCACTTAACAAAGCCAGCTCACTATAACAAAGCCACTCCCTAGCTAATTCATCAATAAATAAATATATTAACCCATTATGAGGGCAAAATCTTCGTGACCAGACACCTCCCAAAGACCCTGCCTCAAAATACCATGACGACCTGAATTTGGGATTTAAGTTTCTGACACATGAAATTTGGGGGACACATTTAGGTGATAGCATAGGCCAAGGGTGGAAGAAAGGAGACCAGTAGAGGCTGATGCAGAAATCCAGGCAAGAAGCAAGAGTGACACTGGCCTCGGCCAGCGTGGTAGCAGAGGAGATGGTCAAATATGACCAGATTCTATAGAAATGGTAAGGTTTACTGATGAGGTGGTTATGGGTATAAGAGAAAGAAAGGAACATGGGATGATTCCAAAATTTGAAGCCTGAGCAACTGAAAGAATCAGGTGGCCTTTATGAGAAACAGGCAAGACAGTGGGCTCAACGTGGGCTAAGGGCAAATTAGGAGTTCATGCTTAAAGACTTGAGATGTCTAATGGACAGCTGGAGAAACAAGACTGCAGTCCAGGGGAAGAGGTCTGGACCAGAGAGAGAGAGAGGTGAGTCCCGCGTTCAGATGGTATTGAAAGCAGGGAGACTGGTGGATGACAAGCCAGTCAGGGTGACAGAGAGGAGGTCCAAGGACAGTGCCCTGGACAAATCAACCAACCCAACATTAAGAGGAAGGGTCAGCAAAAAGGAAGGGTGGAGTGGGAGCACGTGGAGCATCCTACAGGACAGTGAGGAAAGAAGAAGGGAGTGGTCAACCGACTTGCTACTGAGATCAAGGAAGATGAGGACTGAGAACCACCAACCTCCAGGTTGTGCAACATGGAGGTCACGCGTGACTCCCACCAGAGTGGTTCAGTGGACTGACGGGAGCTACCCCTGACTCGAGTGGTTTTGAAAGAACAAAAGGAAAGAAACTGCAAACGTTGGTACAGAGAACTCTTGAGCAACTTTGAGACAGGAAAGCAGAGAAATGGGATGGTAGCTGGAGAGACAGGATCAAGAATGAAATTTTGTTAGAAGAAAAATTGAAACATGTTTCCATGCTAAATGGAAGGAACCCTACTGAGGAAATGGTAGGGAAGAAGACGACACAGAGACATGTCCTTGAGTAAGAAAGGAGCAAAGGAAAGCAGGTATGCACAGCTGGGGTTACTCTAGGCCTTGTCCTTGGGTCCTGGTTGAGCCAGATGTGGCATCAGAGACAGAGATGTGGTGTTGGGCATATGGACTCCTCTTGGGTTTCCTTCAGTTGTCTTAAGACAACAGGCAACATCATCAGCTGTGAGACTGGATGGGCAGTGTTTCTGAAGAGAGGGATGGTGTGTAATGTCACTCAGGGCAGTGGGAAAGATACCACCAAGCAAGGTCTCCCCTGAGGTCATGAACTGCACTGAGACAAGGAATTAGGGTTGTGCATTTCACCCCAGTCACATTTCTCTGCATTGGAGCTCACAGAGAGAAGAGGAAGAACTGGGTTTAAACAAGGGAAGTGTCTGATACTGCTGAGATGGAGCGAGAGAGGACAGGAAACTGAAGGCATGGGCAAAGGAGTGATTGACAAGGGAATCTCAGTAGAGCATCCAGAGAGGACAGCAGGGGATAAGGGACAGCATCAGGTAGTAAGTGGTATTGATGGATTAGAGACCCCAGATCCAGAGGTTGCTGGACTTACAAGAGGAAATGAGCTAAAAGTATATAGGACATGGTGGCCAGAAAGTGGTCACCATGGTGGCCAAACACTTCAAACTCAGATAATGAAGAAGTCACAATCTTAAATGATGGCATGGTCTAGGTGGGACATGACCACAGAGTGGAAGACAAGATGACTAGAGAGAGAAATGCAAGAAATCAAGAGGACACAGAGGTGGAAGAATCATCTATGTTGACATTGCAATCACTGAAACAAGAGTACTTTGAGAGATGGCAGTGACCCAGGAGCTGAAATCAGTGGGAAATGGCTGAGCAATTGGGGGGCAGGGTGACATCCCAACAAGGAGATTTGCTTGGAAATGCCAAGTAGATGGCAGAAGAGGTAAGGGGGATCTATTCTGATGTGGGCCACTGCCCCCTCTCAGGTAGTATAAGGGGGTGGGAGAAAGAAGGCCTATGAAAGGTGGCCATGACAAACAGAACCACCGTTTTAATGAAGAAACTTCCCTTGGTGTCAGAAAAAATAAAAGCACTGTGATACCCACTCCACCTGAGCTTGATGAAGCCTAGGTTCCATTAATTAAAAAAAAAAAAAAAAAAAAAAAAAAAAAATCTGAACCAGACTGTTAATTAGTGATTTATGTCTGATTATTTTCCACTTTTAGCAACAAAAGGGAAAGATTCATCAACAAATAAAAATTCATTATATGCAAAACTGGGTCAAACATTATCACAAGTTTTGTCCTTCAAACTTTATGTGTACTCACCCTAATCCTAGCAATCAAGTGTTTTGCTCAAAACTGGCTCTGAGATAGCAGAGGCAAAAATAAGACCCAGGTTTTGCACGACAGCGACAGTGTGGGACCCTGAATTCACTCAGAATGCTGGGCTGCCAATGCAATTCCCAACAGAAAAGACAGAAGCACTAGGAAGACACAGCCCTGAACATTGGCCACTTGTCCCCTCCTAAGCCTTAACTTTTCAGTGGTTCAGGGATTTCCTGTGAGAATGTAATGAAAACGGGACACTTTTTCAGAAAATGTGCAGAAGCACGAGTGTTAAAATTTTTGAACATACTGCAGGCATTTATTGATAACCTCTCCTTGCCCTCTCAAACCCCTGCAATTAGGTTAACCAGAATAGTACCTGCTGGACGGCTTCCAATGACCCTGGCTAAAAAAATACTGACAACTAAGGGTGGTCTATCCATACCTGCCAAAAATATTAAAAATCAAAACCCACTTACTGCTCTTTGACCGTCATCAGCTACCATCTTTCAAATTCCCCCTTCTAGAGGCTCACGGTAGGGCTGGTCAAAAATCCCAGAAAATGCAGAGAGAAATAAAATCCAAAATACAATTCTAGATGAAATTTTAATAACATCTTTAAAAAGAGCCCCACAAGTTACTGAGGAAAGTAGTCAAGACTCCAGCTGCTAATTTTCAAAGACTGACCCCAGCCCAAGCCAGTCTCATATATGTGAAATGACATTCAAAGACTGACCCCAGCCCAAGCCAGTCTCATATATGTGAAATGACATATATGTGAAATAGACTGTGCATACATATGTACACACATACACATGTATACATATGTGTGCATGTGTGTGTCTCTCCTAAATACCTCTCAGGCACCATGAACTCTCTCTAGAATTTCATTCGGTATCCCTAATTACTGCCCTTCCCCCTCAAAACCCTGAAAGAATGCCTTCACCCGCCAGGTGCTGAAGCCAAAAACCAGGTGTCTCCCTCTCCACCAGATCCATTACCTGCCATTCCAGCACCTCTCTCCTACCTATCTCCTACCTAAAGCGTTCAAAGCTTCCCCCTCCTCCTTCCGCACTGCCACCCCATAGCCTAGGCTTCCTACCTTGGACAGTACCGGCCACCCACTGACCCTCTGGGACCCCAGTCCTGCCCTCCATCCTCCAGGACACAGCTAGAGAGTGACTCTGAAGGCAAATCCAATCAGATCAGTCTTCTGCTTAAAGGCTTTCAGGGACAGCAGGGCCTTCCAAAACCAGATGCTCACAAAAACCAGAGAAGGGAGGGCATTTCCAATTGCCAAAAAACAAACAGTAAGTGTGTGACCTGATACTGTAGTTAAGGTTTATGGTGTGGTAGGTGGTGTGTTTGCACGCGGTCAATGTGTGTGTGTGTGTATGTGTGTAGTTGGCAGAGTACTGTTCCTAGAGATTGGATGTGTTTTTTTTAAAAAAACATACAAAAAGAAAATAACAAATGGCCCAGGAAAAGGATTGCAGGGGATCTTGGGGTTCATCGCACAGAGCTGCCTTCCTGGTCCACAGTAATGGTTCATTCCTTGGGAACTGGCCTGGGCTGCAGCCTTAGCTAGCTTAGCTTAGCTAGCAACCTTACACAAATCTTCATCTCACGTCTTTTCCAGATCAGACCAAGGCCGACTGATTAAGATCTGGGTCCCAAGATTCAATACCATCATCTCAACTCGGAAAACCTCTGATGGGCCATCCCAGGGTCAGCCCTGTGGATCATTGGTGCTCTGTTGAAATACATTACAACAAAACAAAATGGCCCTGTTCTCACCCCCAAACCTCTGATCTGCCATTGATTCCTTCCACCTCAGCCCTCCCCACCTCCCTAATCTTTCTCCACCTGTACGAATTCTTCAGATCTCAGTTCACATGATCCATTCTTCAAGATACCTTTCCGGAGGCTCCTGGGTACCAAGTACCCTTCTCATGAGCTCAAGCAGCAACCTGTGCTCTTTGCTTTTAAAACTGAGTACCTCCCTATTCATTTGTCCTCTTAAAATCCTCTGTAACGGTCCTCTCTGGACGGCAGACACTCGACAGCTGGAACTCATGCCACGTTCACCCTATCCGGATCTAAGTACCTAACCCACAGTAGGAGTGGGGTGACACAATGCTCTCTAGTTTGCCAAGCCAGAAACCTAGGAATCACCACTACCCAACCCAGCGATGCTTGCAAGAGCCTTTCTTTCAACCAAGAAGCCTTTCTTTATCCTTCAAGGCTAAGGGAGCCACCATTTCTGAAATACAAGTTTACATGCTAGAATTTAGATTGTGGATTATAAAGATTTGAAAGATGGAACTTAAAGACAGCATGGTAATAGCAGCCTCTTCTTCCTCCTGTTCCCAAAACCTCCGCAGCAGAGCATCACAATGGGAGAAGCATCTGCTGGCGGAATCATTATGATTTCTGAGCAGCCCAGCTTTATTGACTGAACTCCAATGACCTTTCCACCACTTAATTATTCCCTAAATGAAAGGTATTTTCCAACATCTGCTCTTAATTTATTTTTAATTTGCATTTACTCTATCCTCTCTGTTGAAGCTGGAATTAGTAATACAGGATGACATTATCTTCACAGCACCACGTTAAACACTCTACCCTTCAATTAAAGTTGCACGAAAATAGTTTTCCAGCCTCTTTTTGCATATAGATTTTCTTCTAGCTGTTAAAGACTATTATCCGTACTTTAAAATGAGATTAATATTACCTTTCTTTGCTACCTTTTCAAACATGAACACACTTTCTTTTTTTAATCTCCTTTTAATTAGCCTATTTTTTCCTAAAGCAGAACCTATCTTTCAGAATGTATAAAGAAAAAATTCAAACACTCTCGAAACTTAATTCAATTTAAATTTATCCATAAACTGACCAAAAGGCAATGTGAGAAAAACAGGAGTAGTTGACTAAAGGAGTAGAAATAACTCTAAAATGTTCAGAAGGTAATCAAGTTAAGAAAAGTGAATCTGGAGGAAGAGCTACTAACTAAAGTTTTGAAAATCTGAACAACAGCATGATTTGAAAAATGATATACCTAGTTGAAAGACACAAAAAAAATGCCAGAAAGGTGAAGTTCACATTGAGGCTTCACACAGGCTGTGGTTAACTGCGATCCATCTTTCAAATCCTTCCCTCACTCCACCTCCACCTGGACCACTCTGCCCAAGTCCCCAAAAGTTCTAACCTCAACATTAGCTCTAACCATAGCTCTTACCTGCTCCCAGCCTCTCTTCAAAGCTCTGCCTTCTAGATTGATCCTTTATGCTGCCAACCAAGTTACTTTCTGATAAACAGTCCTGAGCCACTCATTAACCCACTTCAAATCCTGTTGTGACTCCCTTCGTTTGCTCTGAACAACTTTCAAAATCTGACCCTAAGCTCTCCCATCGCACCCCCATATATTAGTCAGGGTTCTCTAGAGGAACAGAATCAACGGGAAATATGATTATAAAAAGGGGATTTATTAGATTGGCTTACACGACCAGAAGCTGGATAGTCCACAATGGCCATCTGCAGCTGGAGAGCTGGAGGAACCAGTAGCTGTGCAGTTCAAGAGGTGGAAACCCCAGAACGAGAAGGATAAACGGTGCTACCCTAGTCTGAGACCAAGGTTTCTGGAAACTATCTGGAGAATCACTGACAGAGTCTGCTTTGGAAGAGTGAAGAAACAAGAGTCCTATATCCTCAGACCATCAAAGCAGCAATCAAGAACCCCTTCAAGAAGAGCAAAGCTTGCATCTGCATCCGCTTCCTCGGTCTTCCAACCTGCATTCCATCCAAGCCACTATCCTACTGGGCGGTGCTGTCCATGCTTAGGGAAGGTCTCCACATTCCTATCCCACACTCCAATCATTTCTAGACACACCCTCATTGACACACCCAGGAGCCTCTTAATCATCAGCATCTCTTAATCCAATCAAGTTGACAATTCAAATGAACCATTACACCCCATTACCCCAGTCATGCTCAACTACCAGCTACAGACTCAAAACACATTGCTCTTTCTCCACCAACTGTCATGTTCTTCCCCCATTGTCCATGCGGCAGCCTCCCATGCCTTCTTCAAGACCCACCTCAAATTCCCCTTGTCAGGGTCCTCTCCTCTGCTCTACCCTCACTCTCACCCAGACAAGAGCCTACCCTTACTAACATGTTCTCACTGCCTTTTATATAATGCACTGATTTTTGCACAAAAATATCTATTTATGTTTTGCATTTCCATCTGTCTGTTGTACCAAAGTGTACAACAGGAAGAGAGGTGCGTCTTGCTCACCTCTGAGCCCAGCATCTAGCAACAGTGTCTGGGCAATAATCATTTGCTGGACCAAGAAGAGGTATGCAAGCTAGTCTAATTTTGCAAAACCATTAAAAGAGCCCAGTAAGCCTTTATTGAGCACTTACTGTGTGTGTAGATTCAACTAAAGGCTAACATCAAAAAAGTCAAATGAGGAAAACATATACATATCCAAAAGTCAAAAGAGCCAAAAACAGAAATAAATAAAGAGTGAACGAGAAGGAAAGATCAATACTGCCACAGTGATCTGAGAGAGGAAAGCTTTGTGGCATTTATGCTGATGCTCAAAGGGTGAAGGCTTCAAAACCACAGGGTGGGAGAAGATCCAGGCACAGAAACCAACACAAGCAAATTGGAAGAGGCAGAAGAATGACCATGATGGTCTTCGCATGACCCTGCTGGCCTCCAACTGTGGTTTCAGAGATAAAACATGGGATGGGGATCAGGAAGAAAGCTACTAGAAAGGTAGGATGGATGTAGACTTCCTTAAATTCTCATTTAAATGTGTGCCAGGCACGGTGGCACACACCTATAATCCCAGCAGCTGGGGGAGGCTGAGGTAGGAGGATCACGAGTTCAAAGCCAGTCTCAGCAACTTAGGGAGGCCCTAAGCAACTCAGGGAGACCCTGTCTCTAAATAAAATATAAAACAGGCTGGGGATGTGGCTCAGTGGTAGAACGACCCTGGGTTCAATCCCTGGTACCAAAAAATTTTTTTAAATTAAAAATTTTAAAATAAATAAATAAAGGGGCTGGGGATATAGCTCAGTTGGTAGAGTGCTTGCCTCACATGCACAAGGTCAATCCCCAGCACCACAAAAAAATAAATAAAGACAGCACACTGAGCTCCCCTCCCTGGGTTGTCTGCCCTGATGACCAAAGAATAAGACTTTTCCCACCTCCAATGCACAAGGCTTTCCTGAGATAGACAGCAAGCATATGCATGTGTGTATGCTCTCTAAATATGGACAGTTTCCTAACATAACTGGTAGCATTTCTTGAAAATGCACATGCAAGTTAAAATAATTCAAGTTCACTCTTAGTTTTCTATACAGTTAGTCTTACAATGGGAGTTATATATAATTAAGGGTGTGGAATGTGACCCTCAACACTCCATTTAAAGACACAGTAGTTAATATTTCTACATTCTGCAGTATGGATAAACATTTAAAGGAATCGCACAGTGTAATAGTAAACTAGAACACATACAGAGTTTTATTTACAAGTGACCCAGAAACTAGGTTTGGGGTAAGACCAGACTTTGACATCAAATAAGACTCAAATTCAGGCAGGGTTGGGGAAGTAGCTCAGTGTACAGTGCTAGTCTCGTGTGCACAAGGTCCTGGGCTCCATCCCCAATAGTGTAAAAAAATTTAAAAATGAAATACACCCTCCCAGCCAGTTCATAATTGCAGCTTAAAACTTAGAAAACAATATGATTTCAAAACTGGTAATGTAACAATCCACTTTGAGAAATGAATCATGTAGCTAGAACCAAATTTTGTCTGTGTGTGTACAGATATAGATTTTACGTGTTTACGTTCCATTTCTTTAAAACTTACCCCCACACAGCAAGTTGGTCAACATCTCACAAAAATCCCTGATCCAGCATAGATCATCATCTCATGTGGGCTTCACCAGGTGCTCCTTTTTAGATCCTCAATCTTAAGTCTGCCTCAGGAACAGGTCCCATTAAATTCTAAGATGTGATCTCAAATTCCACACACTGACACAAAGAGAAGCAATTGGGCATCTCATACTACCTTAAAGGTTGTTGAATCAATGAAGAAATTAAAATCCCTTCTTGTGCCTTCTAAGAAATCAGATGTTCCTGCAAATAACCCAAGGTCTATAAGAGATTGGGGGTTTGTGGTTTGGTTTGGTTTAGCTCAGTTTGGCTAACTAACCATAAAGATATCAGGACCCACAGGGTGGTCTATAAGACACTTAACTTCCTCGTTCATCTTTAGCATAAAAATCTTCATTCATCTTTTTAAATTCACTTACTTTGAAAGAATGATAGCCAAATTATTTCCTATGAAAAGGAAGCATAGTTATATTAATTAGAATTACCAGAAGTCACCTAGAATTTTTTAAATAGGGAGGCAAATACCTATATAGTACTTTTCTCTAAACTTAAGAAAACTCACACAGGGCATGAATGGGAAGATTTTTTTTTCCTATTACAAGTTACAAACATGTCTTGCAAACGATGTCTTAGGAAATCCACGCAAGAAGTTTTTACAATGAATTGATCAGAACTCCATGCTCAGGTATTACCTAGGAAAAGAACCTAGGATACAAAGTTAAGTCCTAGGAGGAAGAGGCTAAACACACTGAGGTGGCGACTGAGCAGCTCAATGAAGAAATACTTCAGTCTGCGATACTCTGGGGGGATCTTCTGGTTCAGTGGGTCACGATAAGGAACAGCCCCACCTTGCAACCTCCTGACCCACTCTCCTTGGTTTTACCTTCACTCAGCACAAACCACAATACCGAGCCCAAGAAAAAGCATCCAATACCATAATGTCCATTACCTTTTAAAATTGTTGAAAGTATTTACAAGTTTTAAAAAATCATAAACATCTGACCATAACTTTCCTTGCTCCTCTGAAATGCAGACCACTTTTATTTAGATTCAGAGAGTGTTAGACCTGCCTTTCTTGTGTCTAAACCAACAATGCCAGAGAGAATAACCCAGGGGGCTTGTTAAACTCTGGATGCCAGGACCCCACCCCATCTAAGTGAGTCAGCATCCAGAAGGGTAGTTTCAACACACAGCCTGAGTTAGGAACTCCATACATGACAAGCTCAAAATAAAGGCATATGCATAAATCTATGGAATTAATGTTAGGTTGCAGTTCGGGGGTTTTTTTGTTTGTTTGTTTGCGGTGCTGGGGATTGAGCCCAGCGCCTTGTGCTTGTGAGGCAAGCACTCTACCAACTGAGCTATCTCCCCAGCCCTGGAATTAATGTTAAATAATGCCACCCACATTACCTATGGAAACAAGAGAACCAGCCAACCTCAATAGGTATCTCACCCCACAATCTTCCTCACATAAATGCCATATACCAAAATCTTAATTAGAAAACAAAAGTGAAAAATTTACAAATATTAACTGTGGAATTAGAGAAGACCTAAACAGATAATACTTTAGGAGCTGCAGTAGATATATTTATTTGGAAGTTGCATCACTTCAGAGACACAAGGTCATGTTTTTTAATGAACTTCTCTGCTACATCAAGCAATGTCATCAAGTGGGGATTCTTTCCCCCTGCTCTTTGAAAAAAATGTTTTGTTACATAATTGTTAAAAATATCAAACTGGATATAAATAATAATTGCCAGCCAGGCAGCCCACACCAAAAAAAAAAGTAAATTTGAAAATACTGATTAATGGATTGCTATTCTTGTGCTTTTTTGTGTCACTGAGCTCAACTGCCATGACAGAACTGGCTATTTTTTTAAGAAAGTGAATTTCCAAAACTAATGAAAGGTCGTACCATCCTACACCTTAATGTCAACTGCCAGATGAGCAAATAAACAGTTTCATTAACTGGGCTAAGTAAACACATTTCTAATAGAGAAAAGACCCATGAGACACAAATGAACCTTAGGTATCTGGCAATTCAAAGGCACAAACTGAGGACCAGAGATACCTGGGAGCCAGAAGCTGTACCTGCGTCCTGGAGGTGACAGGTAAATCCAGAAATGGAGGAAAAGTGAAAGGAGAGAGACCTGGTTCCATTTCTGGGTCCAGAAGCCATCATCTCAAGAGAAGATCTACATTAAAAACTCACAATGACTCACAGTATAAATGTTGAATTGAGTATAGTTTTTACCAAGCAGTTAAGGCATACAAAAAGATAAACAGAATAATAATAACAAACACCTCTGCCTCCACACAGTTTAAGGGGAAAAAAATCTACCAATACATCTGAAACCACCTGCGTACCCTTTCTCCATCGCTTTAGATTAAATTTTAACTAATATTTACAACTGTTAAATGATCTTGTATGTTCCCTTGTTCCCAGAAAAATCATCATATCAGCATCTAGTTCAAACTTCTGGGTTCACATAAGGTTCAATAAAATTGAGTTTTCCATTCTGTCTATATAATTAATGCACTTCCTTTGCTTTAGCATCATTCTAAGCAATTCACATTTTCCGGTTGTGAATGGATCTATCGTCTCTGCAGCTTTCAGAGTCAGAGTAACAGGTCATGAGAATCGCATTAATACAGAAAACTTTCTTACGACTGCACTGCTTCAGCATAATGTGGTGGCAATATGGACAAGAGTTTTTATAAGCATTACAAGAATAGCTGCTCTCCTCCACCAGGGTTGAATTTCCACCAGGGTTCCTGTCCATCACCACAAATCCCTAGGGCTTGTGGAAAAAAACAAACCTACTCAAAGACTTGCCTTCAAAGCACAGGAATTCCAGCCCAGTAAAGTTTCAGGAGGAAAAATGAGCTATTTCCACAGTCCCTTAAAAGTTGTTCAGAAAAATACCTCACAGATGCTTCTTTAAATGTAAGACAGAGAAGCGGACCAATGACACCCTAAATACCTCTCAACCACTGTCTTTCCTAAAGAGCGAGCTCTGAAAGGTCAACAGAGGTCATCCTCCACATAATCTGCATAACACTGAATCTTTATTTTTTATTTTTTTTTTATTTTTTTATTATTGTAAACAAATGGGATACATGTTGTTTCTCTATTTGAACACTGAATCTTATTAGGTGATTTTGCTTTATTGTAAACACAGCAGACTTTCAGGAGGCTTGCTATAAATGTAACCAGGTATAATAGTCTGTGTTAAAGAATTTGATTTCACTGGCCTCTCTCTTTTTCCCACCCCCACCCTCCTCTGCCAACTCCTCCAATACCACAGTTACCTATCTGGGCATCAGACTAGGGCTTAACCTGGGTCAAATGTTAGTGCGTCTGAAATCCACTACCACTTCTAACCAGCCACTTAAATACCATAAACAGGAGTCAGAAGAAAAGAGAAAAGAGAATTCACGTCAGAAAGAGACTATCAGTTTCTCTATCTTCAACCCCAAGAATTGCCTGTTCTCTGGCATTTTCCCCTCTGCCAACTCTCAACAGAGAACGACAGAGACCAACGTCAAAAATCTAGGAAGACCTCAACAGGCCCAGAAGCAGCAGTTTCTGTCTCTTACAATTGTCCCTCTCTGGCAGGGCTTTGAGGCCAACCAGGGGCCCAGAGAACCTCTGCTTCTCAGCCAGGGTCCCAGCCTGTAACGACAAAAGAAAAGGCAGAAAGACTGTCTAAATGCAGTCTGACAAAGGGAAATAATTAAGCACGATATGAAGAACCATCCAGCATTGATAGAATAAACTGCCTTGTAAATTAGAAGACAGAGAGTTGGTCAAATGCAGAACTGCTGAAACCAGATCACCTCCATTCTAATCCCGTCTCTGGTGTTTTCAAGTTCTCGGGCAATTTTTGTTGAATACACATTTATTGTTCATGTATTTGAGTGAGGCACTGGGCTTGGTACCAGGGATGCATCGGTCCCGGCTCTTATGGGGTTAAATTCTAGCGGGAAGAATATTAACAAATTCATGATACAAGAAAAGCACCAGACAACAATAACACGGGAAACCTGAGTGGTGCAGTCAAGAGTGACTGGGAGACCTGCTATCCAAAGTCAGCTGGGAAGATCCCTCAGAGGAGATGACACTTAAGCCTAGATCCAAAGAATCTAGAATCAGATGAAGATGAAGGAGAGTGGTATGAGTAAAGGCCCAGGGGCAGGCACTACCAAGAAAATGAAAGAAGGCCAGTAGAGCAAAGTACTTCTGTGTAGCTCAGGTCTGTCACCTTCACAACAAAGTTGTGAAGATTAAACGGTATCTGTCCTAGTAAGACACTAAATAAAAAACAAGTAAAAGATGCTAGAATCTCACCATTACATCAGCAGTCACAGGCATGATCTATATGGCCTCTAAGTTCCCTCAACAATTATCCCAGGAAAAGATAAGAACACGAGAGGTGAAGGAAAAAATGATACAAGGCACACTCCACATTTCTGCCCAAGGTTTTTTGGTTTTTTTTTTTTAATATTTTTTAGTTGTCAATGGACCTTTATTTTACTTGCTTATATGCGGTGCTGAGAATCGAACCCAGTGTGTCACACACACTAGGCAAGCGCTCTACCACTGAGCCACCACCCTAGTCCCCCTGCTGGAGGCTTTTTAAAGGGCTGCATGGTACCACATGTAGGGTTCACCTCATTACTTCATTGAACGAACACACACACACACACACAGCCCTGTCTCATCTAAACTGTTGACTGTCCAAATCTCCACCTGGAGCTCCCTGACACTCTCTCCTCATCCCCAAGAGCTACCCTTTGGGCTAAAACTCTCCACAACAGCACTGAGCACAGGAGAGGATGACATATTCTCTATTACTAGCTCTTAGGTAGTTAGTTACTGACCGAATGAAACAGCGGGATGACTTTCTTTGATTTTATATGCACCCGCAATCCTTGCATTATTTCATATTTTACAATGTTCCAAGCAAAAGCTTAGGCATCACATATTCCACTGGCAATGTATTTCACTTAAAAAATTATTATTCTTGGTCTACTGTCTCAAAATCTTTATTACCTTTTTAAGCTTTCTGAAGCCTGCTAACTAAGGCTGTTAATAATACCATCATTGATGACAAACTTGACTACGTGCCTTTAAAGTAGAGAAAGACCTACTTTTATCGAATCCCAAATCCTTGATCATTAAAGATCAAATTCTTTCAAGTTACTTCACTCAAATCCAAGGTAAATGTACTACAACCATAAAGAAGTATATGGCTTTTATATTCATGAAACTATTCCATTACCTACCCCTGATAGCTTCGTATTTCTGTTTAGATGGTGGAAATAGCTTTTAAACATAAAAAACCTTACACAGCATGAAGCGAACTAAGACAGAATGAGGGCAATAAATAATCCCAATAACTTAACACAAAATGCATATATATTTTATTATGCCAGGCTTTTAGACTGTCCAAACTCAAGAATCTAGGGAAAAGGGAAAAATCCTCATAAACCAAGAGTTTAAATTGATCAATATATTCTCCACATTAGTTTTTTCCACCCCAATCTTTCTTCATGGCCCCTCATTCAAATCCCAAAAAGAAGAAACCTAGAATAGTGGATTACAATCAAAATTCTCCAATAGGAAAATCTTCCATTTTTGTTTGTTTTTGTTTTACAGTGCTGGGGACTGACCCCAGAATCTCGTGCATGAGAGGCAAATGCTCTATCACTGAGCTCAACCTGTAGCACAATTCCTTCTTTTAAAAAATGAAAAAGCAATAAATTCAGTACAGAACATGTTCAAGAAGGATCTTTTAAAAATACATACTGTATGTAAATAATTCCTATGACATTAATTGTTTTGTTGTTTTTGTTTTGTTTTAGTTTAGATAGACACAATACCTTTATTTTTATGTAGTGCTGAGGACTGAACCCAGTGTCTCACATGTGCTAGGCAAGCACTCTACCACTGAGCTACAGCCCCAGCCCTTGACTTTAATCTTTTTAAATCCCTTAATAATATGTAAATGTTGGAGGACCATATTACCACTATGAGCTAAGAATTTACCTTTTTTCAAAAAATGTTAAACTACCTTCCCAGAAAGCAAGGCTGAGACTAACCGCCTCATTCAAATCCAAATTTATCTACTGGCTTTTGCAACATAATCCAGCCAAAAGAATGTGATTCATATCTCAGCTATGCAACAGCTAAATTTTCAATGTGTTTTGAAGTAGGAACTTTTTAAGAAAAGAGTAACAGTAATAACCTTGGCATTAAAACCCCACAGGCAATTTGAGAGTCTTTTAAAACATGAGAATTAAGCAATAGAGGTTGCCGAAGAGCTTTAGAAAATACATAGACAAAAAGAGAAAAAAATGATCCCAAAGTGCAAAGATGATCAGTGATAACATTTTAGTGTACACCCCACTAAATTTTTTAAAAGAAATTTTTCATAAGAATAATTTCACATATTATGTATTTTTAACAATATATCAAGAACAAATTACTACATTTATATACATACATTCACACGTGTATATGCACACACATCCACATCAATTTTTGTGAATGCATAATCTTATACTTTATGGATATACACTGATTTAATTAGCTCCACTGAGGTTCTATAGAATCTGTTCAATGCACTACAGTAAAGATACAGAGTAAGTCTACCACTATTTCCCAGTTATTTGACTGTGATGTCTTTTTTGAATTACACATTAACCTCAGAACTTGAGAGTCTTTCAAAATACTTTGAGAAATAATAACCTAACCAATCCCCAATATTGGGTTTTTTATGGTGTTTTCCACTTCTTCTATTATAAATAATGCTATGATCAATGTCTTGAATGTGCATTTATATGCACTGCCTAGGGGAAAACTCTAGAAATAGAGTTACTTCACCAATTGATATGACCTTGTTCAAAACATGTTTAATCCTCAGTGTCGGGGTTTCCGGGACCCCCAGCCTTGGGCATGGTCAAGATGGCGCCTGACGCTGAGCCAAAAGCGGCCAGCTATACAGTAAACAACCAGCGAATTCCAATGATTGGCTAGTTAACGATGTGATTAGAGCATGCCCCCCTATCCTATGCTTGCAGCTGTCCGCGTTTACCTCGTGTACTCTCCCCTGATTGGTTGAAGTGTATATAAGCCTGGTGGGTGGGAGAGTAGGGGGCGAAGGCTGAAGCTGAGCTGGAAGCTGGGAGTGCACGGAAGCTGGGAGTAAGAGAAGTGTAGGAGAGGGACTGTGCATAATAAACTTCCAAAGCTTCAGACATTTGTCGTGTCTCTCTCTGCAGCCAGAGGGAACGCGATACCTCAGCACCAAAAAAAAAAGTTAAAATTTTTGTCAAAACATCCCCCAATGATGCATGAGAGTGAGCCCTTATAAACAATAAATTTAAAGAATATTTTGTTTAAAAATACCCAATATTTTAAAACTTACATAATTACTCTTTAGTGGACATGACCAAAGTACCAGTAATAAATATCAAAGGTCTTACTCAAACGGAAGTTGACTCAGGAAACTATTTAGGAACACAACACCTCACAATTCATCGAACATGACAAATATGGAGACATTAAATACATAGTCTCTCTTCCATTTCCCGCTTTATCACCTTTACGTATTTCTGAATATACAGTCTGCACTCTTAAGAGGATATTAGTAATCCTTTATATTTATGTAGTACTTTATACCACTAAGACATTTAAAACAAAAGTTTAAGGAAAGAGTACATCCTAGAAGCATGTTTTAAAGTATATAAACTACAGGATAGGAAGCTGTCCTTCAAAAGATCCTTCAAGCTCCAAAATATCCCTTTACACATTTACAGTCAAGTCTCTAATATACCAAAACTTTACCAACCAGCCAACACCAGTATTGTGGAGGGAAATGTGTATCCTAAAATATTTAATTAAGTCTTATTTTCAGCGCATATATCTGCAGTTTCAAATAAGAAATAAGCTCCTACCATAATATATGGATGTTCACACAGCAAAAACAGGCTTTAAGTTCCTTTTTTGTTTTTAAAGTCACATTGAATGTAATTTTATACCTCAAAGTGACTCTCAAAGTTACCTAAGTATAGTGTTCACACCCAGCATGAAGTTCTATGTAATTTGCAAAGCTCAGAAAGGCCCTGCCTGCTCAAAGATACCTCCCCTTTGAGCCAGTCTCAGAATCATACTGAAGCTCTTTAAAAATTACAGAAATTTTTATTCAATAGGTCTGAAGTGGAGCCAATGCATCTGCATTTGTAAAATCTCCCCAGTTGATTCATTTGTACAGCCAGAATCAAAAGCACTCAGTTACACAAGACCAAGGGAGAGAGCAGTATCCTGAGGTCCCCGATCTAAATGTTCACATGAAAACTGTTCATCTGTCTTAATCCAGTCAATTCAGTTACTTAGGAGGCACTGTACCTTGAGAAGGTTCCAAAGGGGAGTGAAGATAGGGGGCTGTTGTCCTAGCACTAGCCACTCAGAGGGATTAGAGGTGAACATACTGTTAATGGAATCAATCCATGAGAGGATCCTTCCTCCCAGGAAGGATGGATGGTACTTCTACTTTAAACATACAATTCTCTTCAAATTTCAAAAATACAGGAGAAAATGCTCAGACATATTTTTGTATTTTAATGGCATAGTTTTATTACCAAATAGCATTTAGCTACAAGTACCAGTTTCACCAAGCAATGCCAGTCAACATACAATGAGACAAAATTGGGTCAAGAAATTGAACACAGAGACATATTACCTTTTACAAATTAATGGCCATTTGTCAGAATTAAGTTTCTCAAAAGAAGTTTGCCTCACAAGAGCAATGCAAAACAAGCCAAGAAACCTAAGTCTTCTAACTAGTTTATACATTAAAAATCCAGAATTATCTTGGGCTTCCATGACCTACCAGATCTGGACTTAATGATGTCACTGAACTCATTCTGCCCATCATCAGGCCTGGCTTCGTGCTCTCCATATTTGGCCATCCTGGCTGAGTTTCAGTGTAGTCCAAAGACTTTCTTTCCCAAGTCCTTGTCAAGATTTTCTACTTTGTATGGTGGTTCGGCCTGGCATCAATGCCTAAAAAGAAAAAAAAAAAATATATTGATTTCTGTGTCCGTATGTATGTACATATTCCATATATATATATATATATATGTATGTATATGAACACATATAGTTATATATAGTTATGTATAATAACTATTCATTCAGCAAAAATGCAACGAGGGCCTACCACATGTACGACACAGATCCAGGCAGTGGGGATTTGATTACCAAGAAGAAACACAGTTTCTGTTCTTATGGAATTTACAGGTACTAAGCAATTAATTAAATAATGAATTATTTCATTACAGTATTGATAGCCTACACACATACAGAGAATTACAGAGTAATAAGAATATACAGCAAAGGAATCTGACCTGCCCTGGGCAATGGAGAAGGTTTTCTTAAAGAAATGATACTTGAGTTCAGCTTTCAAGGAGAAGAAGAAATTAATTAGCCAGGAAGGGAAGTAGAAAAAGTAAGATCTTTCCATGTGAAGTAGCAGAAAAACCAATGGAGCATTTGAAAAGCCGAGGTCAGTGCTTTTGGAGAGAAGTCAGTCAGGAAGCAAGTTTATCTGTGCAATAAGGTGAGAAAAGAGGTCTCCAGAAGCCAGAAGTTTAGGAGATGGTTTTAAGCAGGGAAGTGACATGACCAAATTATCCTTTTTAAAAGACATTCTGATTTGTAGGTAGGCTAGAGAGACAAGTAGGAAACCAGCAAAAATTATGGCAGGATTCTGCAAAATGCTAATTCAACAACCCAGGCCATGTGTACACAGATACTGAGTAAAAATTTCTTTCAACTCTTTTAGACGTTTGAAATTTTTTCATGATAATATGTTGGGGAAAAAAATTCCTAACCTTGACCAGTAATCAGACTTGATTTAACCAACAAGGGAACATCATACCATGCAATGGAAAACATAGTACATCATCTATACAGTATTCTTGCCAAAACATTTACTGTCATGAGCAGACAAATCTAGACTGTGGATGGTTTTCAAAACATATGGTCTAGTCACTCCAAAATTGTCAACGTTCAGAAAAACCAAAATTACCTGAGAAGGGGGAACTTTGTGGATTAAAGGAAACTAAAAAGATGTAACAACCAAATGCAATTCTTGATTGGACTCAAAATTTTAAAACAAAACATTTTGAAAATCATTTCAAAAATATGAAATTGAACTACACATTAGGCAATATTATTATATTAATGTTAAATTTCTTTAACATTAATTAATGGTGTTATGCAGGAGAATGTCTTTGTAGGAGATATATGATGAAATATGATGGACAATATCTTCCTTCAACTTAATTTCAATCAGGGTAGCATTAATCTATCTATATGCACACTGATATGTATGTATGTGTATATGTTCATAGATACATACTCATAGAGACAAAGAGAAAGTAAATATTGTAAAGTAAATGAGGAAAATAGGTAAGGGCACTTGAGTATTTATCGTGCTAATCATTCTATTATAACATTACAGGCAGGATATGATTATCACCTAAACAAGAGTGGGTGGAAAGAAAACTGAGTTATTTGTGTGGGATATTTAGGTATTAAATAAAGAAGGTCAGTAGGATTTGTAAACTGATTGGATTTTAGAGGTTCAGGATACTACTGTGCAGAATGACTCCCCGATTTTGGCTGGCCAATTAGGTGGAGGGTGAGTCATTCACTAAGCTAGGCAACACTAGAGGACAGCTGGTGGGGAGGGAGAAAATCATGAATGTGGTTTGGATTTGCTGAGTTTGAGATGTCTCCAAAATACTTAAGGGAAGATGACTAAAGGCAGTTGGAAATACAGTTCTGGAGCTCAGGAAGGGTCTGGATTAGAGATAGAAATCTAGGTAATTATATGGTATGTCACTTGATGTAGATTTTATTCTGGAAGGTTCATCACATGAATTTGGATGAGCACAGGTACCACTCAAATAAAATAATCCCAATGCTTGGTAACCAGTGAGAAGCATCTTTAAATTTAAAGAACTGAAGAACTAAAGATTCTGTCATGTAGTACCACCATTTCACTAAGAACTCCAATAATCAGAGTACCAGGCTGCCCAAAATACTTCCCAGGACACACTGCCACAATGATCCAGAAAGAATTGGAATTCAATTTTAAGTCCAGCAATCAGCCTCTATACTGATATAGCCCCCTTAAAAGTACCACAATGCCAACTGATAATCATTTAATTGAGATTTGAGAACAGTCAACACATTCAAACATGAATCTGCAGATAATGCATATTAATCCACAAATTAAATCAAATATCAGAACTAGGGCTTACTGCTAGCCAGGGCTGGACAACTTGATACTTTAATTCCAAAGCATATCATATGTTACTATTTTTAAATATATAATGATTTAATATATAACATTTTATATAGTTTTATAACACTGAAGAACTATGCCATACAGTATTATTTTGTTATATGTAGCATATAATCTGTAAGAACTTGTTTTTCTGATCAAGTCAGGAAAAAGGTGTATTCTATTGATAAGAGCAAAATTAGAAAAAAGTTTAAGTATTAAAGTGGTTGAGGTAGATGCAAACTAGTAAATTGCTAAAGCTGTAAGAAACATTTCCTCTCTGGTAGGCAGAAATATATGGGTTGATTATCAATCTGCCAGATTTTATGAGAATATATTTTTTTTATTTTTATATGTCTTTTCTACTACTAAGAATTTATGAATTATTGTATGGTTAAGTTCCTTTTTCAGAAACAAAACTGTAAAAGATTTGCTAAATTCTCAAGTGTATTTGAGTATATTCAAAAACCAAAAACTTTGTTCAGAAGAATGTATAAATTTTTTTTATTATGGAAAATCAGTTCTGCCTAAGAAAAATTTCTTTCCCAGGTAAAACCAGTCCCTTTGAGAGATAAATCTAATATTCTCTTTCACAACTGGACTTACCCAGGGGTCTCCAAGTCAAGGCTTCTCAGAGACTTTCCACACCATAAAGAAAGAAGTAAACTGTTTTACTTGGGAATTTTATTTCATTTGTGCAGAACCAGTAATACCTCTTCATTACAATGTTTTATTTTGAAACTGTCAAATTTTGCTTAATAATGAAAATAACTTATATGCTGCAAAAATACAGCAGAAAAGGTGATCAAAGGTCCAGAAGTGAATGGAGGGAAGGAGAAAACAGATGGCCATTTAGTAATTGAGTAAAAGCCACTGGCTGTCACTTGTTGCCACTAATGGCCAGGGACTCCAGTTTTAGTAACAGAGGCAAAGGATACTTCTAAATTGTCAAATACTGCAGCAACTCATAATAGGTTTTCAGGAGACCAAATTAAGATTTCACCACGAACAATATGTCCCAACGTGACTCCAACTCCACCCCTGTGGACGGAAGGCTAAGGCCATTCTCCACACAAAGCTAAGAGAGAAACTGAGAAGGACTGAGTGGGATGTGCTCTAGAAGTCTTAAGCCCTACACAACTGTAATTTATTGTTACCACTGTGTTTCCCTTCCCTCCAAATGACATTCTGTAAAGTTTAGCCAGGAGTTTCCCACTAAAACCAATCCACTTCACCCTACATTCACCAACTCTTCCTTCAGAACATTTCTTTCTGTTATATGGACCAGAAGGCAAGAATGCCTGGCAATAAACCTAAAGCAAAAAGACAGTGGATGGCCTTAAAGGCAAAAGTAAGGCTTTAATTTTTTTTTAATTTGGAAATTACACCACATAAGAAAATGCACCATTCGACAAAGTGCTATTCTGAATGAATATTCGACAATGCGCAATTATGACGGAAACATGGCATATGACCTCGGGCAAAAACTATTCATTAATCCACTAGGAACCAAAACCTAGGAATGCTGGAGATAGTGGAAAGCGAAGCCACGGGAACACACGTTTGGCGCTCAGCTTGAAACAGTACAAGAAACCTCTCAGTGCCAAGAACTGCCACTCACACTAGGAAGCGCTCCCGGGAAGGTTAATTCTCCTGTGATTAATACTGTTTACAGGAGCAATAAATTTGAAGTAAACACCCAAAGGAGAGTTCAAGAGCTGTCTCACAGGTCCCATAAATGCGGGTAAAGTGGGCGGGGATGGCTCCACATAAACCCTGGCCCTTGACGCCTTAAGTACCCACGAGCTTCACATTCCTCCAGCTCTAGCCTGACCCTGCGCTATCCGCAGCCTGCGTCCCCCGCGCACATCAGCAACCATCCCATGCGCAACCAGCCCGGAGGTGCCAGCCTGACTTCCAGAGGCCGCTGCAAGTTCCAAAGAAACGCAGGGGGTTGCAGCCGCCGGGCCTGGACCGGGTGATCTACTCTCATTTTAAACTAGGTGCGCTCTGGTCGCGGCTACCGGTGCACTGAAACTCCCAGGCGCCCTGACCCGCGAGGCCCTGGTGACCCAGGTGACCTGAAAACTGGGAAAGAGGCCGCCCTCCCTGGGAAAGAGGAACACCCCAGAATTCGGGGCCATGGAGTCACACTCAAGGCTCTCCAATTCAATGTTAAAAAAAAAAAAAAAGTGCGGGGCCCCCTTGATCTAGGAAGTCGGGCACGCTTTCTCCTTCCCTTTAAAAACCCCTGAAACGAGTCCCTTTCAGAATCTGAGGCTTGAGAAAAATAATCACCTCTTTTACCAACAGGCCTTCTAAAAGTTGCACAGCCTACAATTAGAGCTTTGTTGGTTTTGTAAGTGGCCTTGGGCAACCAGAGCTTCGGACCCCGGACCAAAGGGGGAACGAATTACCTTGTCAGCTGCAGCAAGGGATGCCAAGAGTCCGGAAAGCAAGGAGACCGTGCGGGACGGGGCGCCAATGGGGCACCCCGGTCCCTCAGCCTCTCTGGAGCGGCTCGCGGGGAGCGCCACACTCTCGGGGGCCCCACCCTCCGGAGCAGCAACCACCCAGAGGTCGATCACGTCCCCTGCCAGGCGGCGGGCTGGGAAGCGCTCCCCGGCCGAGGACTACAAAACCACACTCTCTCCACCCTCTCCTTGCGGACATTGCCGGGGCCCCGCCTTCCCGGGGACGGGGTGTGTGTGTGACAGGCTCTCCTAGGAGGCCACGTCCTCTTGAAGATCACTGGCCCAGCGCCCTGCTCCGCGAGATGCACGGACGCGCGACCCTCTTCCCCCAGAAGGGAGGAGGACTGGGGAAGCAAGGCGGCAGCACAGAGCCAGTCCGAGGCGTTGGAATCCTTGAAAACTAGTCCGGATTCCAACGACCTTCTCGCCCGAGCTCTCCAAGCTTCTGGTGTTCTCTCCCCCGCCCAGGGGAGCTTAACTGAGGTTCCGAGGAAAGTGCACCCTAAAGTTAGCCAGATCTTCGACTTTGGGACTTAAGGAGGAGCTCGAAACACCCGTCCCGGGCAAAAGAGCAGCAGAAAAGTCCAACCTTCTCCCAGCTCCCGCCCCACTCCCTCGCCGGCGGCGGTCACACCACGCAGTCCCAGACTTCAATAATGCATGGGCTTACCTGCTCGCCCGCGGGCCGCCGCGCCTACCCGCCGCCGCCGCGTCCCGAGCGGCCCACGGGCTCCTCGGGGAGTGTCTGGGTCGTAGTGATCGGGGGCGTGGGCACGAGGGCGAGTTGGGTAGTGCGAGCTGTTTTGTTTGGGGATTTTTTTTTTTTAATGAAACGTGGAGAATCAGACAAGATTCGAAAGAGGAAAAAATTTAAAAATGACACCGGATTGGAAACGCCCCTGACTTGTGCAATCTTCCTCCCTGGTAGTTCCGCCAAAAACAAAAACAAAACAGTCCAAGCGCAAACCTGGGACAGGCGCGCAGGCACCAAGTTTGCCAAACACTACAGAGTTTTCCGTCTGCAGAAATGACTCAAAAGAGGGGGGGCGCGCTCCCCGAGGCTCCCCAATCGGAATTTGGAGCCCGAGGCTCCTCCTCGCCCCTCGGCGGGAGAAAGCCCGCGGCGGCGACCGCTGGCCGTTCCCCTCCTCTGAGGAAAGGCGACTCCACAACTTTGTGCGCGAGAGTGGCTCGCTCCTCCGGCGGCTCCTCCTCCTCTCGTTCTCCTCCACCTCCCGGCCGCGGGCCTGCCCCTTTGTTGGAGTGGAGCGCTGGAGGCAGAAGACCGAGGGTGGGGCGCAGAAGCGGCCGGCTGCGCGCCGCCGCCCCCGGGAAGGGGCTCGCGTCCGGGCGCTCGGGGGTTCGCTCTCCGCAGGCGGAGGCCCTGCCTCCGGCCCGCGCGGCTCCAACGCTCCGGCTCCGCTCTCCCGCCCGGCGGCCGCCAGCCCAGCAACTTAGTTCCTGGAGAGCTGCCTTTCGGCTCCGGGTTCGGCGCGGCTAGCCCGGCCTCGGCGGCCACCTCGGGCCCTACTCCGGGAACGTGGCGCCGGGTCACCTGACCGCTCGCCCCGTCAATCAGCGCCTGCCCTGCGCACCCTCCCCGCCAGCAGCCGCCTAGCCGGGTGCGGCGCGCCTTGCGCAGCTTGGGGAGCAAACCCTGCCGCTGGGAGCTAGGATGAATGTCTCGCCCAGACACAGTGCCCTTTATTCAGATTATCCGAAAATATGAGTCACGCCGCCCCGCTCCTCCCCGCAAGGCAACTGGTTCTTTAGTTAGGGCGATTTATTTATTTATTTATTTTTGGGGGGGAGAAAAATCTCCATCTGCTCCTCAAATGACCCCATCTCAGTTTGCTGACGTTGCTAATTTGGGGGGGTCCTATGGCCAAGGATATGTTTTCATAATATTCTTAGAATCGTTTTTAATATTAAGAAAATACTTGAAATTCCATTTCGTATTCATTATATGTACAAATAGTGTTTGCACTAACCTTATTCTATTTTTTCAATTTGCACTCAAACAAATCTATTTATAGAACCTACCCCAACAAGGTGTTGACCAAAAAATACCTGGGAGGAAATGAACTTGTGCTTTGTGTGCATTTTTCTTATTTATACATTTCTTTCCCTGTGCATTCCTATGATTCTTTTACAGGATCATCACACTTAGGAAGAGAAGGAAAAAAACAGCCAAGTTCCTAGCTGGTATCAACCAAGAGGAGAGGGCAAATGATAAGCGAGCTCTGGCTTGTTACTGGCTTAATATTTAAGAATTAGTTGTTGAGGCAGTAAATAAAAACTAGGAGGGAGCTCAAAACAAGTTTTTCAGAAAGAATTCACTAGGCTTTTGTTACTTATGAACTACAAGCCTCCTGGTCTCCACCTGCTGTGAGTAGGAGGTCCTGAGTCATAGAAATCCAGCTTCCAGCATAGCTTCCTTCCTTGGGGGGATTTTCATCATATAAGCCAAATAATATCTAATGCATTGACTCCAAATAGGTGTGACTTCATTCACTTTTCATTCTTCCTTCATTTAACAAACTCCAATGTGGGGCCTACCAGGTGTACAGTAACGGGATGATGTTAACTGGGGATAATGCAAAGAAACCTGATAGAGATCTTGCCCTCATAGGAATGTAGGATCCTGTAGGTGAGATAAGGCATGTAAACAAATATATGCAAGATCTCTGATAAGTGCCATAAGGAAAGAATAGATCAAGTGCACCTGGTAATCGTACAGACGCAGAAAGCTGCTCATTTCTCTGAGTATCCCTGGTGGAGCTCATGGAAACTCAGATTTCTCCCTTTAAAATAGATAATAAGGCCACATTGGCGTGTTTGATGACTTTATCAGTTAAAATGATAGAGGTAAAGCACTTTGTAAGTTGTGACAAAATTTGAGCTAAATAAATACGAGTTAATATTGGCAGTACAAATATTAACTTATGTAGCTCAAATTTTTTGAAAAACAAGTGTTTATAACTTCTGAGTTTTTAAGCTGAGGAGTTTCAAGATTCCTGAAAGGCTTTAAGGGAAGAGGCATAAGGGACAACAGCTACCTTTTGCAAGGGAGTGACTTGCCCTACTGATGGTGAGTTAGGGACCTGTGCCCTGTCTCTTACTAGCCTTTCTCCCTTAGGCAGACACCAATAGTCTATGTAGGTGGTGGGCCAAAAAGGTCAAAGGAAGGCTTCTTCATAGAGGGATCAAGAGGTCCCAAGCTGGTCCTGCTCCTTTGTTAGATAGGGAAACCACACTTAGCAGGAGATCTTGACCAAAGAGGGTTATATTTCCATAGAGCAGGCATTGCGATCTCCCTTAACATTCCCAGAATCTAGTTTGGGAGACATCAGAGGCAGGTCACCCACCAGGAGGTGTGGGTAGACACTAGCACACCTGCAACCAGCTTTCCACCTCTGTCTCATACACTGACTGGTAAGGACAGTGCCTGGTGAGATTGAGTCGGTCCATCACAAGATCACTATAAAACATTTGCAGAAAGTGATAGGAATGTGGTCCTGGGCCTACTGTTGACTCAAAGTCAGAATTGCCCTACAGACACCAGGGAACAGTGACAATTAAAGAAAATTGCATTGGTGTCACTCTAGGAGAGAAAGCTTTTGACAGAAAATCCTGAGTAGTATATATATATAGCTTCACCTATAAAGATATAAAGTAGTATATATACTATGTAGACATGATTCACTTAGATATTGTTCATATCCAGGAAACTGCATCCTGATATAAGAGTAAAGAAGAAAATATTCTCTACTGAAGTTTGTGCAAGAGTACATAAATGCAATTTCTCTTTAAACAATAGAAACATGGGGAAATGGCAGAATGCATTTAAAAAGAACAAGACAACCCTTCAGCTATACCCCTCATGTTGGCTGAGTAAAAGAAGTGAGTGGGGAAGCCTAGGAAATTTACCTTTTCTTAACTTTTTCAGGAATAGAAAATACAAATCTGAAGCTTGTATATAAGAGATACTAGAATAATTGCTGAATATATTACTGAATTCTTCAAACATCGAGTATTTGTGCAAGTTGAAAATAGCTATAAATAAAATTCTTTATAATCAAGTTAAAGAAAAAAAATGATAATAATGCATGAAACTTTTTGAGAATAAATAACACAAAGGCAGAGTTCCTCACAATTCAGTGAACTGAAAAGTCACCAGGGAAGCATATTTGAAATTCAGATTGCCTGCTTATCCTCCAGAAATTCTGATTTAGTAGGTCTGGTGAGGCTCAGACAACTTCAACTGTAACATGCAACGAGGCGGTTTAGATGATGATGGTTGAGGAACCACCCATGGAGCTGCTGTGCCCAGGGGGCTAGCTCAGATAGAACACTTTGGATGATTGGAGGGGCCCAGAAATTGCTCTATCAGAAAAAAATATATATTATCCATGCGGGATCTATAATAATTTCAAAAATATCTGTGGTTAGTTTCATCTCCTTGAATTCAAGGGTTTCACCTAGTTTCAGACTATCCTTGCCATTATCCCTAATCATTAACACTTTCAGCTTCTCCCCCGTCATGCAGCCTGTTCTGGATTTGAGGAAACAGGCTTCTAAGAGAGGCTGCTGACAAGCGACCAAGGAGGAGATGGGTACCAAGAAATGCCAGTCCAGAGAAGCTGAGGGTAGAGGGAAGGGACAAATGGGAGAGAGGAACAACCGATGGAAGATGGAATCATGGAAGAATAAAGGAGACCCAAAAAGGGAAGGAAGAGTCAAGCAATCACTGTAGGGTATGAAGCCCAGCCTACTCCTCCAGGGGCACTACCCACTGGCAATTGGAAAAGACTTCTGAATAAAACACACCCGTGCTGGGTTCATCACACGTACTAATTTCACTTAGTTCAATTTACTTTGTGTAATTTTATAATGTTGGTGTTGGAAGGGATTTTACAGTCTCTGCTACAACCCTTTAATTTTACAGATAAAGAAGCAAATGAAAGATACAAAACTGGCTAAGGAGTGCATTCAGGTAAGATAATAATAATGGGAAGAGGAGATGTCCAAATGACTAAGAAATGAAGAGAAAATTCTGGCATTGTAAGAGTTTATAGTTAACAGAGAGAAAATGAGGAAGGAGGAGAGGGGAGACAGAATGAGAACTAGGCTAGATTTCAGTCACTTAAGTGCTAATTATGATTCTATATCTATTAGTTTATGAGCTTTTAAACGTAACTTTTCATTTCCTGTACATAAAATAGAAGAAATAACGTCCCCTCGAATGTTTTGAGAATCAAGCAAGGAAGCTGATAGAAAGCATTTATCCTCATCTGGTTCTTTTTATTTTTATGATGCTCCTTCCACTTTCTCTTAACTCAAGAGGATTCACTGCCACTTTGTGATCACCTTTACTTCTTTATTGCAGACATTGCTGAAACAAACTCTATCTGCCAAAGGACTGGATATGCAAGTAGGTATAAGCCAGGATCCCATCCTTAAAGAGCTCATGCACAAAGAGACCATTATAAATTAACATGAGGACATCAGTATGGCCAATATGTAATGTGAGCCAGGAGAGGGACACCTTACTCTCCAGGAAAATGATAGGAATAGGCGGGCATGAAAAAAGGACACCTGAACTGAGCCTCAGCAGCAGGTGGGCATCATAAAGATCATGTGCTGTCATGCCCCTGCCCAGCACCATTCCCCCTCTTTTTGAAGGCATTTTTACCCCTTTGGGAAATTGCTCTTCTCCTGCTCCAATAAGATTTTGTTAATTCCTTCTCTGTCTACCCCAGGAGTGGGCTCAAGATCCAGGGAGAGCCAATCCTAAGGCTCCATCCCAGACTGTAGTGATTAAGCTAAGAGGAGGTCCTGGTAAGTCCTCCCCAAGGAATTTTCATAGCAACACTGGGAGGTGAAATTCTCTTTTTTCCCCTTTAGAATTAGTAAACTGGAGTAACATAAAATTGAGACTATCCCACCATCCCTCCGTGTTCCTCCTCTGCTCCTACTACTAGCACCATTCCGTATGTAGAGGAGAAAAGGAAACCATGGCTGAAAAAATATGGAGAAAAGATCTGGAAGATGGAGAGCCCCTGGCTTATGCCCACAGGCATACAAAGTGCCTTTTGTATCATTCCCTTTATTCTGAAAGTTAGCTCATATTGGAATTTTGTCACTTGCAACTGAAATGATCAAGTCTAATCTAAAATTAATCAGATAAAGCATAGGCTTATAAGAAGGTTTGAAGCTAAGAAAGAACATGGGATGTGTCTGGTGATGGGTGGAAGTCCGGCTTGGTCCCCTCAAATCCCTAACACACACTGATCCAAACACCCCTCATAACCCTAGCGTCAGCCTGGAAACAGAGATGTCCACGCCGTGCTCAGGCACCTCACATGACCAGGTCGTGCAGGAGTGCCCATGACCTGAACTCTAGTTGGATATCGTATTTGGAATGTGCCCTAAATCCCGGTCCAAACTCTCAGGTGAGCTTTGCCAGGTTCCTTGCCCAGAGGAAGGGCTCAGCTTCAGACAGCCTCGGAGTCTATTTACAAATAGATACACCCATCTGGAATCGAGAGCCTAGCCTGTGGGCCCCTTCCACTCCAGTGCAACTTCTCAGACAAGAAGGCCTGATAGGTCAGCAGAATATTCCTGAAGCGCGTCCGGAGGGCATGTACCATCACGCTCCAGACGGCCCCAGGCCCAGCTTTCTAGACTGCCCTCCTGGAGCACTACCTGTTTGTACTAGGTGAAGGTGACCAACGTGACTTAAACCTAATCCCAACCAAGTGATGCTCTTTACCAAGTGACTCTCTTTTGTCAACCTTATTTCCTTCTAGAAAATTCTCTTATAAATTTTAGATGGATATCAAATTCATCTGTGTTCGTACCCTGCTTTTAAGAGGCACATTGCTCCATCAGTTCTCCTGTGCTGGATAAGTGCCCGGAGGACAGGACCAGGTGCTCTGTGGGCTTCTTTCCCGGGGAGAACTACCAGAGGCTCCTCCTTATTGATTATTGGGTATTTCCAGAAATGTGAACCTAAGGAAGAACCCAGGAATTCTATCACAAAAAATGGGTAAAATATCTCAGTAGTGTGTTGGTCTTATACAATTTCAAGTATCGATTGTTTTGTATTTCAAAGGATAAAATGTGTTTTGGTGGTATCTTAGTTGGTTTTCTATTGCCAAATATAACTAAACACCATAGATTGGGAAATTTATAAAGACAAAGGCTTATTCAGCTCATTGTTCTGGAGGCTGGGAAGTCCAAGGTGAAGGAGTCACATCTGGTAAGGGCCTTCTTGCTGGTATGGGCTCTGCAATTCCCGAGACTACACAGGACATCAGATGGTGAGAAGCGTACATGCAAGAGAGAGAGCCTTTTAACAAACCCACTTTCATGAGGAACCATTAACTCTTTTCTATTAACCACTAATGGATTAATCTGTTCATAAAGGCAGAGCCCTCATGAACCAGTCACCTCTTAAAGGACCCATATGGTCCCACCTCTTAATACCTCACACTGGTGATTAAATTTCAACATGAGTTTTGGAAGGAACATTCCCACCATAGAAGGTGTAGTTGTAATCACCATCACTATCTGCACTAGAAGAAAATCATGGAAATATGTAAAATGTACCCTTTCTCCAATTATCATCTTTATTCATGTATCTGTTTTTACTTTTCCCCAAAAAAGAAAAATCCAGGGAAAGGTACTCTTCATTTCTGGAATTGTATGCAAGAACATTCTTGCTTGGATCAAACCATCGCTTCCCCTCCCAGAGACTTCCCCAAACTCAGAATGTCATTAGTTAATTCGTGTGTGCAGTGGACACTTTTCTCAGCAAATACTTCTAATTAAAATAAGGGCCATGACTTGGTTGCTTTATGATCCCCTGGCCATCATAAAATACTGGTGTTTTCTTTTTTGATTTTGTTTTTGTTTTTGTACCAGGGACTAAACCCAAAGGTACTTAATCACTGAACCACATTCCCAGCCCATTTTAATTTTTTATTTTGAGACAGGGTCTCGCTAAGTTGCTTAGTCTCACTAAGTTGTTCAGGGCCTTGCCAAATTGCTGAAGCTGGCTTTATACTTGTAAGCTTCCTGCCTCAGCCTCCAAAATTGCTGGGATTACAGGCATGAACTACCTCACCTGGCATGAAGTACTGTTTTATTTGTCAAGGACAAAACATAAAAAGAACAGATACAAGCCAGTAGGTAAAAAATGCATTGTTGCTCAGTGATAACCATATAATTACAAATCTTGTAATCTGAAAACAGTTCTCTCTGTATTTTGAATTCAGCCAGATGGGAGAATGTGTTTCTCCTGTACCACAGGGTAGCATATAGCTGGCGACCACGGAAGAGCCCATGGTGAATCAATAAGCATGTATTCATACTTAGAGCAGCAATTTAGCTATGCTAAAATAATAACTATCACTTTAAATCTATGTTGTTAATTTGAACTATGTGATCAAGTTGTATTAAGTACTTGATACTTTGTATCTCTGCATCTCGTTGTGTTTTTTGCTTTTGCTTATGTAAATGGACAAGCACTATAAGCCTATGTAGAACAGGCTTATATTTGTACACACTTAAGTAACATTACAATTAAAATAATATAACTCCACATTAGAAGTCTATTATTTTTATTTTTCTATAAATAAGGTTATCAAGCATGCAGTTTGCAAAACATTGGGTTAATCAAAAAGCTATGTTAACATTAGCTGTCATTCAGGATCTCAAGTTCAAGGTCAGCCTCAGTAACTTAGTGAGACCTTGTCTCAAAATAAAAAAATAGGAGGGTTGGGCTGGGCTGGGGATATAGCTCAGTTGGTAGAGTGCTTGCCTCACAAGCACAAGGCCCTGGGTTCAAATCTCCAACACCACAAAGAAAAAAAAAAAAAATAGAAGGGCTGGGGATGTAGCTCAGTAGTAAGGTAGTAAAGCACTTTACTACTAGCTCAGTAGTAAAGCACCCTTGGGTTCAATCCCCAGTATAAACAAACAAACCCCCCAAATTGGCCAGCATGATCTTAGATTTTTATCAATTGTCCAGAACTTCAAAAGCCCTATGCATCATTGTATTTGTATAAAAAGTTAAATAGTTTAAACTCTCTTGAAAAACTCAATTGTTCTGACTTCCAAGTAAAGATGGCTATTGAACACACCCTTGAAACTTGCTTCTTCCCACACCTGCTGAAATTACACCAATGAGACTTGTTTTAAGGCATAAGACCACAAGGAAAAGGAGACAATGAGAACAACACTTTTGAGGCAGAAAAGTAGATGGTCAAATGGAAATGGACTTCACAGGCCTGAAAAACCTGACCCTCAGTCAGCATCAGGGGCAGCTGATAATAAATCTAATTTCCACTGAAAGGTCAGCAAAAAGCCCAGGAATTAGAGGCACCAGGTGCCCTGGAAGTGGATAGTGATGGGGAAAGGATAAAAGAGATTAGTTGAAAAAAGTGTTTTGATCCCTCCTCAGTTCCTCACCTACCCTACACAGCTGGGCAATTGCCATTCCAGCAGAATGGAAATGTGCTCTTGGAAGCCAGAGGATCTCTGCACCTAAGAGCCAAGTCAGGTAGGGAAATTGTACTAAAAATGAGAGGATTGAGTGTGTGCACTTGAAGCTGACCCCAGCCTCCTCTCCCAGCACAACCAGAACACAGGCAGCCAGGAGATGGAAGCCCCCTCTACAGGGAATCTGAACAGCACAAGAAGAAACACCTGAAGAGGGACAATACTGAGTAAGATGAAAGCCATCCATGCATTGGGAGCTTTTCTTCAACTTTTTATTCTGACAACCCAAATCATGAACAATTAAGAATTATCAGACATCTGACTGGGGATGGTCAAGTACTTGCCTAGCAGGCATGAGACCCTGGGCTCAATCTCCAGCACAGTCATGAATAAAAAGAAATCATAGAAAAATTATCAGACATCTGAGGATAATCTCTCACAAATGTTTCAACGAAATATACAAACAACAATAAAAACGAACTTGAAGGAAAGAAAGACTAGGCTAGAAAAAAGTATTTGAAACTACTATTAATATCTATGAACAGCGAGTCGAAGATTTTAAATTAATGAATTAAGAATAGGAGACTAGGGGGCTAGGGAGATAGCTCAGTCGGTAGAGTGCTTGCCTTGCAAGCACAAGGCCCTGGGTTCGATCCCCAGCACCCCCCCCCGAAAAAAAAGAGGAAAAAAAAAAAAAAAAAAAAAAGAGAGAATAGGAGACTAACTAGACAAAGTGGTGCGTGCTTGTAATCCCAGAGACTCCAGAGGCTGAGGCAGGAGGATTGCAAGTTCAAAGCCAGCCTCAGCAACTAAGTGAGGCCCTAAGCAACTCAGCAAGACCCTGTCTCAAAATAAAAAAAATACCCACCTTTTGACCCAGTAATCCCACTCCTGGATTTATACCCAAAGGACTTAAAATTAGCATACTACAGTAATGCAGCCACATCAATGTTCATAGCAACTCAATTCACAATAGCTACATTGTGGAACCAACTGAGATGCCCTTCAATTGACGAATGGATAAAGAAACTGTAGTATATATACACAATGGAATATTATTCAGCCATAAAGAAGACTAATATTATTGCATTTGCAAATAAATGGATGGAGTTGGAGACTATTGTGCTAAGTGAAATAAGCCAATCCCAAAAAACTAAAGGCCGGATGTTTTCCCGATAAATGGAGGATGATATATAATGGGGGTAGGGGGGTGGGGAGTGAGAGAAGAATGGAGGAACTTTAGATTATGTAGAAGGAAATGAGTAGTGGGGTTATGAAAAATGGTTGAATAAGACAGACATCATTACCCTATGTGCATGTATGATTACACAAATGGTATGATTCTACATTGTGTACAACCATAAAAATGAAAAGATGTACCCCATTTGTGTACAATGAATCAAAATGCAGTCTGTAAAAAATAAAAAATAATTAAAAATAAATGAATAGATTTTTCTTTTTTTATATAATTTATTTTGATTCATTGTAAACAACTGGGGTAAAACATATTTCTCTGGTTGTACACGAAGTAGAATCATACTAAATAGATTTTTCTTTCTAAAAAAAATAAAAATAAAAAAATAAAGAGTACTGTAGATGTGGCTTAGTGGTGAAGTGCCCCTGGGTTTCCTCACCAATACCAAAAAAAAAAAAAAAAAAAAAAAAAAGATAGAAGACTGAAAATATAAACTTATAGAAAACAAAAACAAATAGCAACAACATCATCAACAAAAACCATTTAATCATGATTGTAGAAATGAACACTTGATCGATGGATTACAAGGAAAAATTAAAGAAATCTTCCAGAAAGAAAGAAAAAAAAAAAAAAAAAAAGCATGAACAGGGAAAAACATAAACATATTAAAACACCAGTCCAAAAGTTCCTCAAAGAGAAACTGGAAAAGGCAATTGCTTCATCAATGAAATAATTTAAATTTCTGAAAATTGTAGAATACATGTTTCTGGTGCAAAAAGGCTCACTGAGTATCTGGTAGAAAAAGTATGTCCACGCCATGCACATCAGACATGTTTCAGAACACAGGTGTTTGGACCAAATGTCTGTATCCCTCCAAATTCATATGTTGAAATCCTTTTCCCCAATGTGATGGTGTTAGGAGATTTGGCCTTCAGAAGATAATTAGACCTTGGGGGTGACGTCTTCATGAATGGGAGTAATGCCCTTTTAAAAGGGGACCACAAAAAAACTTTCTTTTAGCCAAGTGAGAATGCAATGAAAAGACAGCTCTCTGCAACCCTGAAGGGGGTCTCACCAGAACCCCACCATGTTGGAACCTTGATCTTGGACTTTCAGCCTCCTGAACTGTAAGAAAAAAAAAATTCCTGTCATTTATAAGTCACCGGTCTATTATATTTTGTTACAGCAGGTCCAACAATCTAAGATACAGGAGGTCAGTGAGAAGATCTGGTTTTCAGGGTGTAAGGAAAAAAAATATCATATGCAAAATATCACACATCAAAATAGCTCTAAACTTTTCAACAGCAATACAGGAAATTCTCCAGGGAGATGATTTCCAACTGGTATTAAATAAAGGTCTAGCCCACTTCTCAACTAAGTGGAAGGGAAAAGATCCTTCAGTCCAAAACATTATCCATCTCCACCCCAGCTCCATACATACCTTCTCTCAGGGAGTTACTGAAAGATATGTATCTATCACCAAATGATAGATTAAGTTTGGAAAACATGAACCCATGGGTTATAGGATAATAATATAAGATTCAACACAAGAGATATGTAAAAGGAATTCCCACACTTACTGAGGATCAGGCACTTGAGTGCTGCAGAAGAGATTTAAAAGATAAAATTGATGTAATACCCAACATGAATAAACGTAGCAAGAAGACATTTAAATATCTGATTGACAGTATATATTAATGATAAGTGTATACTTAGAAAACTAGGCAAACGAAAGGACTTCTATTTATTATTATTATTATTATTATTATTATTATTATTATTATTTTGGTACTGGGAATCAAACCCAAGATCACTTTACCACTGATGTACATTAACAGATCTTTTTTTACTTTTGTTTTTGAGACAGAGTCTTTCTAAGTTTACAGGGCCTCACTAAATTGCCAAAGCTGGCCTGGGAGTCGAGATCTTCCTGCCTCAGCCTCCCGAGTTGCTGGGATTACAGGTGTGCACCACCACGCTGGGCAAGACTATTCTTAATTGAGGGGAAACGACAGGTTGTACCATAAAGGAAGAGCAATCATGGCCCTACAAGACTCAGTACTGAATAGCCTGGAGCGTCATAATAATGTTAACCTTGAAGATTGAGTTAATCAGAAATACAATAACCCTAAATAAGGATGAACAGCTAAGACATTCATGAATATTTGGTAAGGGTGGAAGAGAAAATGATATCTAAAGCCTCATCCTTCTGATGGGAAGTCAATAGATAATGTATAACCCTGAAGAAAAAAAAAAAAAGTAACATGAAGAGCATTTTACTTAAAGATATGGAGTTTAAAAGCAGATGAAAGCTTTAAAAGTGGAAAGTAGACACCTCTGGGAAAAGGATATGGAAAACAAGGAGTCAGAGATTGGTATTTGTCTTTGCAAACTTCATAGAATCAGGTGATTCTTTAAATTATGTGCATTTATAACATCAATAAAAAATAAGTTGCATATACTTCATAAATTCATGCAGAATCATGCAAGAAGCAGTAGTTTTATTGGTAGAGTCACAAACCTATATTTAAGGACAGGAGGCAGGACTGCATTATGACAGTTGTGGGTCCTTGGCACTTTGATATTGTGGGCCCCTTTCTCCACAGTACCAATATTAAAATTTATTCTTGACATAACTTTAAATAATTGGATTTTTCTTTCTTCTTGGGCAAAATGTAATCGAATTTCCTGGGACCCTTGAAAATAAGCACAGTGCTTCTATGACTAATGGACAAGTCGTCCCTGACAAAGAGGTTAAAGGAGGAAACCTAGAGATTCCTGTTTACCCTTTGTTTTAAGGATCAAAAGCTTTAGGCCAGAATGATAGCAAATTAAATGACTTCATGAACAGTAAAGTGTAATTGCTCTGATCCCAACACTGTGCATACAAAGCCACCCTATACACTATTTTCCAAATTTATTTCATAGTGATAACGACATATTGAAATGCTTGAAACCACCAGCTTAATATAGAACAATCCTAAATTTTGGGGCTATATTTTCAATTTTCCATAGGATTATTTTCAATCAAATATATTATTCGAGACTTTTATGTCTATAATACTTCTCACATTATTATAAAGTGACCCTGACATTTGCCTTTGAGTTTCAATCTTTATACTTCTACATAAAGAGCATGCCACATCTTGTGATGAACTTGGAATATTCCTACTTCAACTGGTTAAGTTGGTGAGACCAGCACTGTTGATACTGTGCCCAGAGATGCAGATTAAAAACTGGAAGTATTTCTTGAAAAATGTTTTGAGTAATACCTTGCAGTTGTAAAGCTCCATGAACTTTTCAAGCACCTCCGCTTTCTGTTTAGATCTTCCTATCATTTCCATGTTAGTGTATCTACACAGCTTCATCTTATTTCTAGCAGTGCTGGGAATTGAACCCAGGATGTCACACATGCTAGGTGAGTACTCTGCCACTGAGCTACATCTCCAGTCTGAAACTGAACTTCTCCCTTCCATATTATCTTCCTGTGTTAGTCAGCTTTTCATCAACATGACCAAAATATCTGGCAAGAACTATTTAGAAGAGGACAAGTTAATTTTGGGCTCACAGTTTTGGAGGTTCAGTGCATGTTCAGCTAACTCCATTGCTCTGGGTCTGAGGCAGAACATCATGGAAGAAGGGAAGGAAAGCTTCTCATCACAGGGCCACCGGGAAGCAGAGAAACAGGAGTCAGAGACAAGATGTAGTCCAGGGCCACAGGCCACACCCACAGTGACCTATCTCCTCCAGCCACACTCTCCCTGCCTAAAGTCACCACCCAGTAGTCTATTCAAATTTTTAATCCATCAAACGGATCAATCCACTGATTAAAGTCCTTACAATCTAACCAGTTCACCTGTGAACATTCCTGCATTGTCTGAAGTGAGTTTTTCAGGGCATACCTCATATCCCAATCATAACACTCCCTCTCCTGACTTATCCAGTTCATTCCATTGATACTACCATTCTGGTCACTTAAACCTAGTATTGCCTCTCCCCCGAGTCAGTGTCTGACTTTAACAAGTTCTCTGAGTTCTTGCTTTGCAGTATTTCACACATCTGTGCTGTCCAGGTCAACCTCTGCTCCCTCCGTACTTGACCTTTGGTAATGGCCTCCTAACTGGTCGCCTCAGGCAAACTCTCTTCCCTCAATCCATCCTACACTTTGCCATTTACATTAACTGGTTAACATGGTAATCATATTATCCTAGAATCTTCAAGGCTCCTCTTATGGTTTACATATGGTTTGTTCCCACCAATACTCCTGTTGAGGCTGAATTCCTCAATGAAGTGGTGTTGGGAGGTGGGACCTAATGGGGTGTTGCTTCATGGTGGTGGAGCCCTTGTGAATGGATTAGTGCTTTTCTTGAGGGAATGGGCTATCTATGGCAGAAGATAGGCCCCCTTCTCTTTCTTCTGCAGGTGTCTGTTTGCCCTTCTACTTTCTACCAAGAGTTGAAGCAGCACAAGGCCCTCACTGGAAGCCAAACAGATATGGCAGCCCAATCATGGACTTCCCATTCTCTAGAACCATGACCCAAAATCAACCGCTTTTCTTTATAAATTTCCCAGTCTCAACTATTGTGTTATAGCAACAGAAAACAGGCCAAGAGTGCACCCCAATATCTGTTACAAGGGTAAAATTAGCTCTTTGAATCTAGTAGCAACTCTCAGACTTCTCCTAGCCCAATGAGAGACCCGTTATATGACCTTAGACATGTTCCTTAACTTTTTGCTATGCTCAGACTTTTCTGTTTACTTTTTGTTGACAAGTGGTTTACTCTGGTCCCATACTTTTGGTCATCCTGTTCTTTCTTCTGGAGCATTCTCTCATGGCTTCTCTTTCCCTTGTATTTTGTGGCTCATGTAACCATCTCCTTAAAGCTTTTCCTGAGTACTCCTCCCATAATGACGGTCCTTTGGATTCTTACCATTATCAGCATCATGCATTTAAAAACATATCGTACACTGCCTTTTATGACTATTTATAGTCTACTTATGTGTCTTATCTCCTGAACAAATGACACTCTTCTGGAAGGCCCAGAGGCCGACCAGTTCCAACGGTGTCAATTATGTAGTGTGTCCATTAAGTAATTAATTCATAAGGGGAAAAATACTCTTGACTGGCTTTTTCAATTTCCGTGTAGATACGGGGCATTTACATTATAGCCAGAGATATGATAATGTGGATATCACAGAATTTTGTAGTACTTAGTGCCACTGAATTTTACACTTAAAAATTGTTCAGATGAATTTTGTTATATGTATTTTACTAAGTTAAAATTTAAATATATATACACCAAAGTCCATCTTTTATACATCCTCAAATTATATTTGGAAACTTTAATATACTATGTACTTAGTTTATTAAATATGTATGAGTTGGAAGAACTCCACTGGAGTCAAGCTCTCCCACAGACCAACTGTATGGCCTTAGGCCAGCAGCTTAGCTTCGAGAGCCCCTGGTGGGGGGCCTGTGGAAGAGGGGGTAGATTCCCGAGCGCCTCCCAAGGCCAGCGCCTCCCAAGGCCAGGGTCTGAGGGTCTGTAACTTGACCCTCCCTGGGGAGCACCCATCTTCTACAGAAAACCCTCCACCCGGTCGCCTTCCAGAGGCGCAGGCCATGCCACGCCAAGTGAGCGAACCTGTTCCACCCCGAGCCCTGCAGAGCCTTAAAACGATCTGGGACACTGACAGCAGCTGTGGTTTGGAGGACTATTTTTGCCCCTCTCGGCTGCGCCTCTTTTTTGGGAATTGCAACCAGACATGTGCTCAACCAGCGTCCTGTCCCAGGAGCACCCGCCGGGCCGGGCCGACAGGGAAGGGAGGACCCCTCCTCCGGTGTCCGCTTACCAGGCCTCCCGCTCCGGCTTCTCCTGGGCTGGGGGAGGGGTGGGAAAGGGAGACTTCTTCCTTCAGTGTCCACGTGTCCGGAGTGCCGGGGAAATAGGTCTGGTTGATTGGCTTCACAAGATTTTTGAACACTATTAACTTCAAATTTGAAGCGATGGGACTTCTGTTTCGCAGTTGCAAAATCCTTTAAAAATCCGTCTATTTTTCATTTCCCCACTTCATTTTCAGGATGGGACTGTGTACCATCCTGAGGATTGTCCTTTGAAATGAATTATGAAAGCTGAGATTTTTGTTTTGTTTTGTTTTCCTCCCAAACCAACAGTTTTTCTGGAATTTTTTGGGAAAAAAATGTCTAATTCATCTTTTAATTCAGATTAGTTACAATCACCACAATAATAAAGGCAATAATATTAATAGTCTTTAAGTGAGTGCTAGCGCGTTGCAAAATCCCAAAGGCTCAATTTGTAAATGCAAAGTTCAGGGGAGGGGGTGGGGGGTTGTCATCTTAATTGCAGATCCCTCGCCTACCATGGCTTACCAGGAACCCTGAACAAAGGATAAAGCCAAATACTTTAGCCCTGAGATCACCGACTGTCAACCAATCTTTGTTTAAAAGCATAAAAATAGAAGAAGAGAAAGAGAGGAAGAAAACACTTCTTACTATCATTCTCCTAATAAGCATTTAATTATTTAAGGACCTATTTCTCTGTGAGATTTAAGGCAATTTATAAAGAGTTAGTAAAATTGAAACTAAGTAGATGAGAAAAACTGGACCAAGGAGAAATTACAGATGGAAAAGACAAGGAGCAGATCAAGACACAAAAAAATAGATGAGTAAATTTTTGCATATTTCTCGGTGGGGATAAATCATCACCAAATGCTACTTGCTACTAGTAGGAGATTCTCCAAGAGCTATTCCATTATGAGGCTGAATCAGGGTCCCACGTTATTTTCCTTCTCTCCCTTTGGCTCTCTTCATTATCCAAGGTAATGATAAGGTAAGGAGGCTGCAGTGTGGCCTGTTGGGTTATTAACTGTTCATCAAGATTCCCAGGGCTCACCTCCTTCAATTCCAGGAGGGGCATTGTTCATTTTTCTGTCTTTTCAATTAGCATACCTGTCTCCAGTTGGTTGCCTGAACAGTGGGACTTCTTTGTGACACCTCCTGGACCCCGCCTCAGCCTCTCAGGTGGTCACCTTGAGAAGCTAAGTGTTAGGATCCTGCCACGTAGACATTCAGTGGTTATGTTCATTTTTTCCAGTTGCATTGGAAGCGAGGCTTTTCTGTCAGGGACTTCTGTTTCTAATACCAGTTGTATAGTTAAGCGATTTTATTACAGTTTCTTCAGAAAACTCCAATACCACCTTATATTTTTCCCAAGAATTGTATAACCAATATATTTTTTTAAATCTTAAACCTAGTATTGATTTTTTTTTTTAAGCCCATAACATTTTCTTTTCAAAGGACGCTGGATTCCAGCATGTTTGTCAGTTTTCCCAAAAACTGAATTCTTCTCTCTTTAAGGAAGATATTCAGCCTCCAAGCTGGGGTGGAGATGGAAGAGGTCACGGGAGAGTCCTTCCAGAGGAAAGAGTAGCAATGTTTCTACACCCCTCTGACTAATGGGGACGGAAAACCAGGGGTGGGGCGACAGCTCATATACTGAAGAATTCAGCTCTGGAGAAGAAAGTTGCCCTCAGGCTAAAGCTTCCAGAGCTGTATTGCTTCACTTTAAGTTGGCCTTGGGTACACCGACCTCCAGCACGGAGGCCAGAGGAAGAGAGGCTGGGAAAAGAACCTGTCAGCTAGATTCTTCTTTGGCAGTTTGTCCCACTAGAAGGACATGACTCCTGATTTTAAAAGTATTTTTAGTTGTAGATGGGCACAGCACCTTTATTTTATTTATTTATTTCTATGTGGTGCTGAGGATCGAACCCAGTGCCTCACATGGGCTAGGAAAGCGCTCTACCATTGAGCCACAACCCCTGATTTTTATTCAGTAAATACGGTGATTGTAAGGAGACAAGGAAATAATAGGAATTGCTATAATTGTGTGTTATGTAGTAATAATAAGCTGTATTTGGTATTTGCTTGGACTTGTAAAACTAAAATAAAGGTGCCTGGTGACAAACTTGCCGTGTGGCAGGATGACACTCCTGAACAATGCGATATGAACCTTTATCTGTGATTTGAGTGGGAGCTCCTAGTCTAGTTGTGTTCTGGTCTTTATCAATGAAGGCCAGAGCATGACTGGGCTGAACATCACTACCTAAACCCCTGGACTTTTGGAGCAGCACCGTGACCAGAGGACTCCATGTTGCTCTGTCTCTTGACTGCTCCAGCTGCTGTCCACATTATCTCTGATTGCTGATCGACCATTGTCACCGAGGCCAGAAGAATAACCACCACTACCATGACGATGACTGCCATCCAGCTTCCCATTCGTCAGACACCTGAGGGTATCCAAAGACATCCGAGGAGCTGAGAGAAGCCATGGCTGAGAAGAATCCCCTTGGTCTTGCTGACTGACTTCTTGGCTAAAGACGTTGCACTGAGTAAGTCCTTGGGGACTGGACTCTAGGTGAACAAGGGAGTGAATCTTCAATGTACATGTGACTTGCTATTATTGAGAATGTTAAGTTGGGTGTGCATTGCTTGAATAAAACCCACTTGTTGGAACCACACTTGATTCCTCTCTTACTCACTGCTCACGACAGTGACCAAAGATGAAAAACACTGCCAGACTCAGGTGGCTGAGGTAGGAGGATCGTGAGTTCAAAGCCAGCCTCAGCAACTTAGCAAGGCCCTAAGCAACTCAGCAAGATGTGGCTTAGTGGTTAAGTGCCCCTGGGTTCAATCCCTGGTACCAGAAAGAAAAAACTTTTTCTCTCCCTCAAAGACTCATAAGAAACATTTCTAGTAACCTCAGATCTCTTAGGCAAAAATATCAATTTAGATTTATTTCATGAATGTTTTGAATAATTAATTTCACATATTCCCATCTAAGTAGCACAGGCAATAAATCACCCTCAAGCACACTCCTGGTTCCAGTCTCACCTAGGATTTCTTCAGGAAAGCATTTAGCTTCTCAGTTTCTTCCTGAGTAAAGCAGTGATAATGATAGGTACCTGCTAAGGGTGAGATAGGATTCAATCGATTCCATGTGTATACACACAGCAGGGTTCTGAAAGTGAGATAAATGGTTATTTTTCTTTAGGTTTTATTCAAGAGTGCCTGACACTCGAGCAATAAATTTTTCAAATATTTTCCTTTGGTTTTATTATGAGACTGGGCTAATGCCTGTATTTAATTTCCAAACTTTACAAATAGGTTCAATACATATTTTACGGCTAAAGAGACTAAAACACGGGTTACACATTACTGCCAAAGTCCCTTTCCTCTCCTCCCCTCTGTGCACTAGGGTGACAAACGGAAAAAACGTTAAGTCACATCAATGGTCTCTGGGCCCCCCATAGATACTAGTGGGGTTCTCCATATGAACACCAAATTTATCTTTTATTTTGTCTTAGTCCTGGTAGAAAGATAATCCTAGTTTACCCATTTGAAACGCACTTTATCTCTGTTTTGTATTTTTAAGCAGGCAAGACCCTCTTTGTCTGTTGTTCAGGCTGCTATTGACACTGTTGTTGAATTTGCCCTCTGATCCTTCAGGGCACACCCAAGTTGTTCAGTTATTTATTCTTAGACAAGCTCACTGTGCTTCTAGATCCTCCGATTGACTTTTTTTTTTTTTTTTTCCATTCTTCTTATTATAAGGTGGGGGATTGAACCCAGTCGTGCTTTACCAGTGAGCTACATATTTTGAGACAGTGTTTTACTAAGTTGGTAAGGACCTCACTAAGTTGCTGAAGCTGGCCTCAAACTTATTATCCTCCTGCCTCAGCCTCCCAAGTTACTGGAATTATCACTGTGTTGGGCTCCCGAATGGTATTCATAGTAAAAATATTTCTGAACTGTTGACTTTAAATCTGACCTCAAAGTCAACAGTGAGAGCTCATAGGTATGAAGAAACCTAAGACAAACAAATCTCTTTAAGACCCTCATGAATCCAGTACATATGCCTAGTAGCTGCCTTAATGATTATTTTAAAGCATCACTTTTTGAGGAGAGTTTCTAAGTATTTCCTGGGCAGGATTAGCTTACAGCTGCAGTCACCAAAAGCAAACCAACAGAATTGTTATAAATACCCAGTCTTACCAGTCAGCAGCTAAGCTGGAATTTTGCCTATTGCTAAAAAGGATGCTTCTACTTTCCTAAAAAGGAAGAAAAAAAAATTAGTCATAGGGATTTGTTTCTTCATAATACAAATAGTTCCTATGTGGACTCTTTCCTTTGGGTGCTAGGATTGGGAAATTGGAGGAGAAACTGTCTATCTGTCTCTCTTCCCAGTAAATTTTCCTAAAAGTCAGAGAAAAAAGAAATGTTCCCATAGCAAACATCCTACACTTCCTTTTTTGTAACACTTGACAATCATAATTTCTTGTTCATTATCAGTCTTCCCAATTAGTCTATAAATTCCAGGAGAGTGACTATGCTTTTCTTACTCAAATTGTGTCTTTGGTATGTAGCTCCGGTACACAGTCTGATGTACAATCAAACTCTTTGGATAAAATGTTGAATAAATTGAATTGGAACCACAGCCTTCAGTAGGAATGATAGAAGCCCCTGAGATTTAAATTGGAGATGAAACCACTATATGAAGTAGGAGCTGAGATTTTGACCCATGAAATAGATCACAATGTGTCTGTTTGGGGTTTGTTTGTATGTTTGTATAGGGGATTGAACCCAAGGGCACTTGAGCAATGAGCCACATCCCCAGTCCTTTTTATTTTTATTTATTTATTTATTTATTGTAAACAAATGGGATACATGTTGTTTCTCTGTTTGTACATGGAGTCAAGGCATACCATTTGTGTAATCATTAATTTACATAGGGTAATGTTGGTTGATTCATTCTGTTATTTTTTTCCTTCCCCCCACCCCTCCCACCCCTCTTTTCCCTCTATACAGTCCTTCCTTCCTCCATTCTTGCTCCCCTCCTTAACACTAACCCTAAACCTAACCCTAACCCTAACGCTAATCCCTCCCACCCCCCATGATATGTCATCATCCGCTTATCAGCGAGATCATTCGTCCTTTAGTTTTTTGAGATTGGCTTATCTCACTTAGCATGATATTCTCCAATTTCATCCATTTGCCTGCAAATGACATAATTTTATCATTCTTTATGGCGGAGTAATATTCCATTGTATATATATGCCACAGTTTCTTTATCCATTCATCAATTAAAGGACATCTAGGTTGGTTCCACAATCTGGCTATGGTGAATTGAGCAGCAATGAACATTGATGTGGCTCCTTTTTATTTTTATTTTGAGACAGGGTCTCACTAAGTTGCTTAGGGCCTTGCTAAATTGCTGAGGATGGCTTTGAACTTTTGACCCTCCTACCTCAGACTCCTGAATTGCTGGGATTATAGGCATGCACCACTGTGCCTGGCAGGAATTATTGTATGTGTGCAAGGTGGTCAACTTTTTTAAAATTTTTTATTTGTTTTTTTAGTTATACATGGCAATAGAATGTATTTTGACAAATCATACATATGAGGAGTATAACTTCCCATTCTTGTGGTTGTACATGATGTGGATGCACTGGTTGTGCATTCATATAAGAACATAGGAAAGTTATGTCTGATATTTGTCTCATTCCACCATCTTTCCTTCCCCCCACCCCCTCCCCACCCCTCATTTCCCTTCATCTTTCCTTCATTCTTTCACTACCCCCCCCCATTATGTATCATCATCCACTTATCAGAGAAAACATTCAGCCTTTGGTTTTCTGGGATTGACTTATTTCACTTAGCATGACAGTCTCCAACTCCATCCATTTACCTGCAAATGTCATAATTTTATTCTTCTTTATGGCTGAATAATATTCCACTGTGTATATATACCACAGTCTCTTTATCTATTCATCTATTGCAGGGCATCTAGATTGCTTCCACAACCTAGCTATTGTGAATTGAGCTGCTATAAACTTTGATATGGCTACCTCACTGTAGTATGCTGATTTTAAGTCCTTTGGGTATAAACCAAGGAGTGGGATAGCTGGATCAAATGGTGGTTCCACTCCAAATTTTCTGAGGAATCTCCATACTGCTTTCCAGAGTAGTTGCACCAATTTGCAGTCCCACCAGCAATGTATGAAGGTGGTCAACTTTTAATAGAATTAATTACTAGTTAAAAAAGGAGTTTTGAGTTTGAAGGCAAAAACAAGGAAGACACTGATGTGGACAATCATTAAGGACCTACAGGACTAATCTTGAATTGCACACATGTCTTGTCTTGAAGATTTTTAGCTATGATATCATACATAGTAGTGTTTTAGGTTCTGTTTGTTTTAACAAAGAGGGGTTTTAGAATTTTCCTAAGGCACTAGTATAATAGTCACAACAGTGGTTTAAATGTACAATCTCCACATCACAATTAGCATCTTAAATCCATCTTGGGTATTGCAGCATCAATGCTAGTTGTATTATTGATCAATAAAGCTCTTAAAAATAAAAATCTCCAATGTTAAATATATGATGTCTGCAAAAATGTCAAAAATACCACCTCCTTAAATTAGAGAACAGTCACATTTCATAGAACCAGCCCTTCTGATGTGATGAGTATCTAAAACACAAAGATGAAAGAGTCAAGTTGAAAAATGGTGGGGGCATGCCTATCATCCCAGAAGCTCAGAGGCCGAGGCAGGAGGATCGGGAGTTCAAGGCCAGCCTCAGCAACTTAGTGAGACAGACCCTGTCTCAAAATAAAATATAAAAAAAGAGTTGGAGATGAAGCTCAGTGGTTAAGACCCCCTGAGATCAATCCCTTGTACCAAAAAAAAAAAAAAAAAAAAAAAGGGAGTAAATGTCCTTTTAAAATTTAGTCCCTTGATAATGCTGCATCTTCTAAAGAAAACCAAGACTCAGTGGTTCTGGATTGCAATAGCAGATCAGCATCAACATCGGAGAACTGTGAACGTGAGCAAGGAGCCCAGTTTACTCACAGTGGTTTTGTTCCACATAAGCAAAGCCAGGCCTGGGCTACATAGAGCAGCAGCCAAGCTGGGAAAACGGGAGGCTGGCTGTTTTGCCCCTGCTGAAGTGAGGTGAGTACCACAAAACTGATGCCAATTCACCCAGGTCAGGGGCACCCACAGTGATTTTTTTTGAAAAGGATTTTAAATAGATTATAATCAGAGGGAAAGAAAAACATCATTAGGAGTAACGTGTGCCTGCAAATTTAAAGTTTTGACTTACTCTCAAAAAATTCACAAGTTGACAGGTTTACTGAGGTCTAATGACTATAATAAACTGCACATAGATATATCTATAAAGCATATAATTTAATGAGTTTTGATATATGTTCATTCCTGTAAAACCATCATGATAATCAAGATAACTCATCACCTTTAAAATATTTCCTCCTGGCCCTTCATTATCCCTCGCTCTCATTCCTTCCCTTGGGCAAACTAATCTCCTTTCTTTCTTTTTAAAATAGTGGTTTTAAAAAATAACACGAAACTTAACCATTTTAAGGAAATAATAAAGATTAGAGATTAGTGAAATTGAGAATAGAAGAATAATTTTTAAAATACACAAAGGTAGGAGTTTTTTTTTAAAGACGATCCGCAAAATTGAGAAACTCTTAATTAGATTAACTAAGAAAAGAGAGAGAAGAGTCAACTAAAATCAGAAATGAAAGAGGGAGTTTTATAACCGGTACCACAGAAATAAACAGGATTATGGAATACTATGCACAATTGTATGTGGATCAAGTGGATAAAAAAAGAAATAGAAAATTCCTGGGAACATACAACTTAACAAGAGTAAGTCATGAAGAAAAAGAACTGAAAAACCAGTAACTAGTAAGGACCAGCGATCAAAATTCTTCCATCGGATCTTCTGACTCAAGGACATCAGGACAATGCATTGAGAGAAGACTAAAGATTAGACTGTAAGGGAAAAAAGTACAGCCATGTTTTGAAGGACTGTAGTCCGGGTGCTTCGTTAGTTTGTAAGACATGAGTCCAAAATAGCCAGAAGTTTCCTGCTTGAAAGATCTTTGAATTATGTGCAGTTAGTTGGTCAGGACCCTGTGATGAGGTAGGTGAAAGAAAGAATTCAGTCAAAACATTTTCTCTTCTAACAAATGAGATGGAAATCAGGAGAACATGAAGTACCACAAATGGATGATGTCAATCAAAAGACAGTGTGGCCCAGGACATCAGTATTTCGCCAGGTCTCAGAGAGGTGGCATATCAGCACGTGAAACAGGAGTTTAGAATTTATGTGGGAGGGATATAAACAGTGGTGAAACACTTGGATAAAAATAATGTAAGGTAAGAAGCAACAATTATCATAACCGATAACATTCTATTTCTGATGAACCTGATGAAAAGAGAAGGCATAGAATGGTATAGTCTCACTCCCAAATCATCTATAGCCTTTATAATTTCTAGGAATAAGAATTAAAATAGTCTTTATTTAAAAAACAAAACTGCCAACAACAATCGCAAAGCCCAGGACCATGTGGCTTCACTATAAAATTCTATCAACTAATTAATAAAGAATTAACACCAATATTCCTCAAATGCTTTCCCAAAAATAAAAGGGAAGGGAACGCATCCATTCTTATTCTATGAGGCCAGCATTATTACTCTGATACCAAAGCCCAATATCCCTGATGAATATGGATGCAAAAGACCTCAACCACATACTAGCAATGTGAATCTAATAGCACATTCAAAGGATTATATGCTATTACCAAGAAGGATTTATTCCTGAAATATAAGATAACTTAAAACATAAAATCAATTAATGTAATATACCACAGTAACAAAATGAAGATCAAAACACACATGTTCATCTCAACTGATGGCAGAAAAAGCATTTGGTAAGACTTATACTCTTTCATGATAAAAACATTCATCAAACAAGGAAAACCAGGAATAGAAGGAAACTACCTCAATGTAATAAAGACTATATGTGAAAATCCCACAAAAAGCGTTTCCTTTAAAATCAGGAACAAGGCAAGATGCCTGCTTTTGTTACTTCTATTCAATATAGTATTGGAAGTCCTAGCCAGTGCAATTAGATAAGAAAAAGAAATAAAAGGCATTGAAAAGAGTAAAATGATCGCTGTTTTTAGATGACACAACCTTATATATAGAAATCCCTAAATATTCCTCAAAAGAAACTGTTAGAACTAATAAACAGATTTGGCAAAACTGCATGATACAAAATCAATATGCAAAAATCAGTTCTATTTCCATATGCTGACAGGAAACAAATGGAAAAGGAAAAAAAAGGTAACAATTCCAATTGCAATAGCATCAAGAAGGATAAAATACTTAGGAATAAACCTAACCAAGGAGGTAAAAAACTAGTGCATTGAAAATGATAAAACACTGCTGAAAGAAATTAAAGAAGTTGCATATAAACGGAAAGATATCTGTAATCATGGATTGGAAGATGATACTGTTCAAATATCTATATTACCCAAAGTAATCTACAGATCTGATGCAACCTCTACCAAAATCCCCATGTGTTTTTTAATAAAAATAGTAAAAATTATCCTTAAATTTGTATGCAATCTCAAGGGATGCCGAATAGACAAAACAATTTTGAATAAAAAGAAGAGAGTTGTAGGACTCACATTTCCTGTCTACAAAATGTGTTCCAAAGCTACAGTAATAAAAACACTGTTACTGGCATAAAGTCAAACACACAGACCAAAGAAATAGAATAGAGCCCAGAAATATACACTCCTGTATATGCTGAAATGATTTTTAACCAGAGTGACAAAATCACTCAATGAGAGAGTACAGTTTCTTCAACAAATGGTGGTTGGAAAACTGGATATCCACATGGAACGAATGAAATTGGACTTTTATATTAAACCAGAAAAAAAATTAACTCAAAATTGATTAAAGATCTAAATGTAATACCTAAAACTATAAAACTCTTAGGAGAAAAGATAGAAAGCTTTAGACATTGGATTTGGTTGTGCTTTCTTGGATATGATACCTAAAGCACAAGGGAAAAAAAAATAGACAAATGGTACTAAATCAAAAGTAAATATTTCTGTTCATTAAAGGAGAGTTAACAGGGCTGGGGTTGTGGCTCAGTGGTAGAGCGCTTGCCTAACACGTGTGAGGCACTGGGTTCCATCCTCAGCACCACATATAAACAAATAAAAAAGGTTCATCGATAACTGAAAAAAAAATTTTTTAAAGGACAGTTAACAGAATGAAAAGAACTATAGAATATAAAACATATAAGTGATAAGGGGCTAAAATTTTTAAACACTCATACAATTCAACAACCTAACCAAATAACCCAATTATCAAATTAGGATAGGGTTTGAATAGACACTTCTCCAAATAAGTTATAAAAATGGACAATAAGCATTATGAAAAGATGCTCAACATCCATAATCGTGGGAGAATTGCAAATTAAAATACAATGGTCTAACACCGTGTACCCATTAGGATGATAATTTTAAAAAATCAGAAAATAATAAATATTAGCAGGAAAGTGTAAAAGTTGGAACCCCTTGTACATTGTTGTTGGTGTTGTACATGGTACAATGACTTTAGAAAATAGCCTTGTTACTCAAAAAATTAAAAACCATATAACCCAGTAATCCCACTCCCAGGAATATATCTAAAAGAATTGAAAGCAGATTTTCAAAGACAAATTTGCATGCATAACTTCATAGTAGCACTATGCACACTAGCCTAAAGGTAGAAACAACTCAAATGTCCATATGTGGATGACTGACTAAACAAAATTTGATATTACATAAAAACAGAATGCTATGCCACCTTTAAGAGGGAGGAAATTCTATTTTGTTTTCCTTTTTTGTATTTGTGGGGGTGCTGGGGATTGAAGCCAGAGGTGTTCTACCACTGAGCTATATTCCCAACTCTTTTTAAAAATTTGAAACAGGGTCTAGCTAAGTTACCCAGTCTGGTCTTGAACTTGCAATCCTCCCACCTCAGCCTCCCAAGGAGCTGGGATTATAGTCATGCTCCACTATACCTGGCTAAAAGGAAGGAAATTCTGACACAGGCTATAGCATGAATGAACGGTAAGGACACCGTGCTAAGGGAATTAAGCTAGTCACAAAAGGACAAGTGCTGTATGCTTCCCCCTATGTGAGGCATCTAAGTAGCCAACTTCAGAGAGACAGGAAATAGAATGGCAATTACCAAGAGTTGGGGGAGGGAGCAAAGGGAAGACCTGTAGAATTTCAGATTTGCAAATAAAAAAGTTTGGAGCTTTGTTTCACAAAAATATGAATATTCCTGACACCACCAATCTGTACAGCAGTTAAGATAGTAAGTTTTGTGATTTCTTTTACCACCATAAAAATTACCGTAAGTAGATCAAGAAATAAAATGGAGCACACCAAGTGTCCACAAGAATGTGGAAGACTGGAACCCTGTGCGCTGCCGGTGGGAATATACAGTGGCACAACTACTTTGGAAAACACTTTAGTGATTTATTAAAAACTGAGCATAGCAGAGCATGATGGCATATGCCTGTATTCCCAGCAGCTCAGGAGGCTGAAGCAGGAAGATCAGAAGTTCAAAGCCAGCTTCAGCAATTTAGCAAGGCCCTAAGACACCTCAGTGAGACCCTTTCTCTAAATAAAATAGAAAAAAGGGCTGGGGATGTGGCTCAGTGGTTAAGCACCGTGGGTTCAATCCCTGGTAGAAGAAGAAGAAGAAAGAAGAAAGAAGAAAGGAGAAATAAGAAAAGAAGAAGAAAAAGAAGAGGAGGAGGAGGAGGAGAAGGAAAGAAAAGAATAGAGAAAAGAAATGAGCGTACAGCTGGATATGGTAGCACGCCCCCTGTAATCCTAGTAACTCAGGCTAAGGCAGGAGGAGCAGAAGTTAGGGCCCATTTTAGGGAGGATCTAAACAACTTAATGAGACCCTGTCTTAAAATAAAAAAATAAAAAGAACTGGGGATGTAGCTCAGTGGCAAAGTGCCTCTGGGTTCAATCTCTAGTATGCACCCCCCCAAAAACAAACCCCAAACATATATCTTCAATTCCATTCTACATATTTATTCAGGAGAAATAAAAGCATATATCTATACAAAACTTGGACAAGAATGTTCATAGTAGCTTTATCAGTAATAGAAGAGTCTTACAGGCATTGTTCTAGCCAACTCCAATGAAATGATCCAATGAGCATGGATGCTGTCAAAGGACAAAATTACGACAAATCTAATTGTCGTATATATTGTCGTATTGTCAAATGTATAAAACCAATTGACTTTTATTTGCAGCTCATGACATAGTGTGTGTGGGAGTGTGTGTGTGTGTGTGTGTGGTGTGTGTTTGGTGTGTGTGTGTGTGTGTGTGTGTGTGTGTGTGTGGTGTGTGGGGGTGTCTATTTTACAAAATATAAGAACCATCAGTGGGAATCCCAGGACAGTGAGGTTTGTAAAATGGGAACAAGAAAACAGGACAATGGTTTTAAAAACTGATTGGTTAACATCAGGGTAACTTGGGCTGCTTTTTCTAAGTGTTAGAGCGGATGGGACTTCCTTATTATGTTGATTTAGGTGGACAAGAATCTCTTACATTCAGGAAAAACTGGTCCATTTTAGTATCTACCTGCTTCCTTAAAGTTGCAGTTTGATGTGTGGCTTGTAGCATGGGCGACTCTATTTTGATTTAATCTGGTCTGTTAGGGGCTTCTGCAGGAGCTCATTCCAAAATAGTCCCTCTCATAATTTTTGTTTAACAATAGTGAATAAACAAATTGTGTATATCCACACAATGAAATAGTACAAAATGGATATAATCTCAGGTATTCCTTCATTGAGCTTTTATTATGTACCAAGCATTGTGCTGAATATTTCAAACTTGACAACTCTGCTGTGAGGTAGGAATAATTAGCCTTCCTTTACAGAAGGCAGAACTGAATCTTGTAGAAGCCCCCATATACACACAAGATCACACAACTGAGGTGTGTAAAATCTGGAACCATGTTGAAGTTGGAGCATTCATCTCTACACTTTGTTCCTAAATTCTAACAGGAGCAATACATCAATTGGATGATAGTAACCATCTTAATTGAAGAATTCCTTGCAACAAAGCTCAGGCTGTTCACCAGTGGTGTTAACTGCCAGTCTGCACCATGGGTGAGAATGTGGATTGTAGATGTCAACAACCTAGGTGTGAATTCCCTCTGCTGCCACTTTCTTGTTGTGTGAGCTGCCAATCTCTCTGTTCCTTTATCTTCAAAATGGAGATAATAGCATCTAGCATTCCCTGATTGCACTTAGCAGTTCCTGGCATATAGTAAAACAGTATTCATCTTTCTTTAACTTGTTACATGTGTCTTTGAAAGCTTCCGGTCCCTGACAAGAGAGAGAAGCTTCATGCAACTTAATACAAGACCACATGTACCCTGGACATTACTGGGATACAAACATGAGTCAGATGGGAGAATCCCTCTCCTCAGGAATGTCACAATCTATGAAGCAAAAGCCAGGCTTGGCCAATTCAATATTTTTAACATTTTCATGCACTGTACTTAGTGGTAGACTTCGTGTTCTAAAAATTTGACTTTATTGCATTCTTACTGTTTTAGTCAGCGTTTTCGCAGCTGTGACTAAATGATCTGACCAGCACAATTATAGAGGAGGAAAGGTTTATTTGAGGGCTCAGAGGTCTTAGTCCATAGAAGGCCGGCTGCATTCCTTGGGGCTCGAGGTGAGGCAGAACAGCATGGTGGAAGAGCGTGGCAGAGGGAAGCAGCTCACATATCAGGAAGCAGAGAGAGAGAGTCTCCACTCTCCAGATATAAAATATATGCCCCAAAGCCACGCCCCAGTTCCAATCTCCTCCAGCGACACCCTACCACTTCAATTAATCCCATCAGGGATTCATTCACTGATTGGGTTAAGACTTTTAAAACCCAGTCACTTCTCCTCTGAACCTTCCTGCATTGTCTCACATGTGAGCTTTTGGGGGACACCTCACATCCAAACCACAACACTGACATATTAGCACTATGAAGTACTGTGTATAGGCCACTTTTCATTTTGGGCTTTGTAAATTGCCAGGCCCTCCTCCTTTTTTGGGAGGGGTGTACTGGGGCACTTTACCACTGACGCATATCCCCAACCTCTTTCTATTTTTTTACTTTGAGACAGGGTCGCGCTGAGTTGCTTAGGGCCTCACTAAGTTGCTAAAGCTGGTCTCAAACTTGAGATCCTCCTTCATCAGCCTCCTGAGTTGCTGGGATTACAGGTGTATGCCACCATGCCTGACCCTCTTCCTTCTTGTTAACCATATTTCATTTCCTTTTACTGTTAAAACTTAGTGAAACTTCCTAAGCTTAATGCAACTTGAAAAAAAAAATTTTAAGTATTTTTTAAAAAATTATCAAATATGATCTGTATCCTAATAAAAAAGGGGAAATTTGGACACCAAGATTCACATGCAGGGAGAACTCAGTGTGCAGATGGGATTCATGCTGCCACAAACCAAGCCCTACCAGAAATTGGAGAGACATTCAGGCTAGATACTTAGCATCTTCCGAGGGATCCCGGGGAGGCTGGTGTCTCGAGTTCAGACTTCCAGCCTCCAGAACTGTGAGGCAACCCATCCCCATTGTTAAAGCCACTCTGTACTTCGTTACAGGGCCCTGGCAAACTTGTTCAAAATGGGGCGGCAGCTCTGTTTTCTTATTTTTTTTCTCTCCTTTGTGATTCACAAATGCTAGTACTCTTCTGCCCCCCGCCCCTCAGGTTCTCTTTTCGCTTAAGGATGAAAAGATAAACTAGTCACTTGTCTCATATGGCCTAAGATCTGCTATGGGAGATAAAACAGATCAACTGGGGGGTCACAGTGTGAATCTCAGCTCTGTCCCTTGCTCATTGTGGAATCTGGGGCAAGTTACTAAGCTTCCCCAAGTTCTGGTTTCTTTATCTAAACAATGCAGACAATAGCATCACCTACCAGTGTTGTTGACTCCATTGAGATAATGTGTGTAAATGAAGAGTGTGCATTGGCCACGTGTAGCCATTATGATCACAAAGCAGAGGACTTTAAGGCAGAATGCTCCAGGGAACAGAGAGAGAGCAGGTGCTTGGCACCAGGGAGAAGGCACACAGCATGACCAGTGGCAATGCGCTCCCAGAACACAGGACTTGTTCAGCAGTCGTGTGGCTTAGGCCGGACAGCAGTGTGTGGATGTCAGTGTGGCCGACTTAGAGAGCTCCCCTGATCCCCATGGGGAAAATGGCTTCGCTCTTCCTCCCCAGCCCTCCACCACATCACCCTCCTTTGCATGGATCACAAACTGTAATCCTTTTATTTCCCTGTTTTCTCATTTATTGTTGGACAAGGGCAGGGACTGGCTTCTCTTATCAGAGCTTTATGTTAGCATTGAGCACAGGAGATGTTCGACAAACATTTCCACGACTCGCCTCCAGTGACCCACCTTATTCAACCATGCCCCACAGTTACCATCTAAGTGCCTAGAGTTACCACCCAATCAGTTCATTCAAATTAGGATGGACTGATTAGGTTATAGTTCCCACAATTCTATCAATTTACCTCCAAACATTTCTGCATTAACACAGGAACTTTTGGGAGACACCACATAACAATGACTCTGGGGAGAGATGCTGTATTTAGGACTGTGTCAGTTGGTTTTCTGTTACTGTGACAAAATAACTGAGAAAATCTACTTCTAAGGGAAAGATTTATTTTGACTCAAAGGTTCACAGGTTCTTCCCATTTTGGGGAAGAAGCAAGGGAGAGAGGGAGGGAAATGAGTGATGGAGGACTAGATGAGTCCTGGCAGGTCAGTTGAAGAAGCGGCTTGGAACCAGATCCTGGAGTGGCTCTTGAAAGGACAGACTGTCCATTCCAGGCAGGCTTCTGAAGGAGAGTTGGTAAGGAAAGAATGTGGCAGTCTGCATATACACATCACCCCGGGGAGTCTTACTTCAGGGAAATTTGGGAAATATTCTAAATCCGTGGTTCTCCAAGTAGAGGGCCTGAACCAGGGCACCGGTGTCAACTGGAAACTTGCTTGAAAGGCAAATTCTCAGGCCTCACTTCAGCCCTTGTGAATCAAATCTGCATTTTAACAAGGCCCTCCCTCGGTGACTGAAAAACCCTGAGATGAAGATCCTGCCTCTTACCGAAATGTCTGTAGACACTGCCCACAACTCTGCGTCTTCCAGGCTTGAGTAGAGAATCGGGTTAAATGTGTTTTGCAGTAATGGGAATCCTTGAGCAGAAATCAGGGATATAAATACTCCTACCCTATTTGGTGCCTATAGATAGAACTCAGCCTCAATCATGAGAGGTCCTTAAAATTGCAGCACACAAGTAAGCAGCCTTTTAAATAGCGGTTATTTTGGGACATTCCGGTCTGAAGTCCAAACTGATCTCCCACCCAAGAAAGGAACTCAAAAGTCCCACACCAGGGACATAAATCCCCATAATTAGAAGAAAAAGAAAAAGAAAAAAAAAAAAAAGACCATGCAGGAAAAAACACACATAAATAAACAGAGGAATAATCTATCCATTCAGGAAAGTACTGAGTCTGTTTGTGAGGAAATCTTTAGGATCAAGACAGGGGACGAAAAGAGTAGGAGTAAACCAAAACCCTTTAATGAATCATGCTATCTGTCATCTGGTATCAGATGTTCTTGAGTCAGGAGAGACCAAGCAATAGTCCAAATGCTTCCAAATAAGGGAGCTCAGTCACTGCTCCGAAAGGCGACGACTTCGTCTTACCTGATGGTCTGTTTGGTTTAGAATCAGCCAACCGTTTTCAGAACTTAAGTGCATTCATACACGTAGGATCAGGAGGCTTCTGAAACACAAACACTCACATGCCCTCTCTCTCTCTCTCTCTCTCTCTCTCTCTCTCTCTCTCTCTCTCTTTCTCTCTCTGTCTCTCTCTCTCTCTCTCTCTCTCACACACACACACACACACACACGGTTTTACTGAGTCAGATTTTCCAATCTATCATTTGAAGAAAGAGTAGCACAAATTCTAGAAGCGAAGCCATCTTAGGTTTCACTTGGTGGTCAGGGAGCAAGGGGATTTGTTTGCCCACTGTAACAAGGGAAAACACTCCATTCCAGAGCTCTTCCTCGGTCACATGTGCAAAGGGAGATGCCAAAATAGCCCACATTTTCCAGAGGGTGCAGGGATGATCCTTAGCCAGCCTATGAGCTTTAAGGTATATATTCAAAAATTAACTACTTCAAGCTGGAATGCGTGGACTCCAGGAATTTAAAGGAGTAAATGGTAGAGGACTGTTGGCTGGTGGAAAGAACTCTTAACGGGATGCTCTAGGCTCAGGTGGGGGTGGGAGAGCCTCCTGGGTGGAGTCAGCTTCTCTAGGCCAGTCGGTTCACTTGGTGACAGCTGTGTGCCAGCAAATATTGTTCTCCATATGTGATGAGCTGGGAAGAGCTGGTGTGGATCACACCCATGCTGTGGGCTTCCACGCATGTGAATATGTTGGGGATTTTAAGCATGACATTGAAAACACACAATTGCTTAGTGAGAAGATAATGTCTCCTTTGATTCTCTTTCAGTCTTTCTGAAGAAAGAAAAATGACCAGTTTAGCATTACCTATCTTCAACTATGAATCTCCCTTTTAACAAAAATAAAACACATTATGGATATGGAGATTTTGCCTTGTAACATCTGTTTAGAACTTAGCAACATCGTTTATTCAATTCTATTTCTTTTTGGCCATTCATTCCGATTTTTTGTTTACAGTAACGATTTAAAGTTTCACTTTAAGGAATTAGACAATTTGATGCAAAGGAAATATTGAACACAGAATGATATAATTTATACCTTTGCCATATGGCAAAAGTGGAGGATGGTGTTCAAATGATTCAAGTTCAGAAAACACCATTGCTTGAATCCCCTCTGTGTCTGATAAGTTACTTAAAACCCTTCTACACATAGAAAATGTATTATCAATGCAGTTCATTCCATTTTCAGATTAAATTGCTTAAAATGTTACAACTGAGTTGAAATCTGTTTCCTGAATCTTCCTACCATGAGCATATCCCTTGAATCCTAACAGAACAAATCCAATTATTCTGTAACAGAAAACCTTTCACATCTTTGAAGGAGCCTCTCCTTCCTTAGCAGCCACCCCTGTGCCATGAATGTGTATACCCCAGACCTTCCTTCCTCAAGACAGAAACCCTTCAGTCTCCTCCTTTGACCCTTCTGATCACACTCACCCCTCTGGCCATTCTTTTCTGGCCTTGTTCTCACTTTTTTTTTTTTTTTTTTTTTTTGAGTGCTGGGGATCGAACTCAGGGCCTTGTGCTTACAAGGCAAGCACTCTACCAACTGAGCTATCTCCCCAGCCCCCTGGCCTTGTTCTAATTTGTCAGTGTCTCTCTTAAACTCCATGAATTTGTAAACCTATTTTGGTTACATATGACAGAATATCCAGGTTCATTTGGCTTCCATAATTAAAAATTCCAGTGTGAGATTCACTGAAGACAAGGTTTGACACAGGGGCTCACAGAGGATCCCGGGAATCAGGATTTACTGTCTCCCTGATCTCCCGGCTCTATTTTCTTTCAAGAAGAGTCTATCTCCAGGAAGCCTTGCCCCTCAAGATAGCAAGATGGTCAAAGAATTCCAGCCTCACTTTCTTATACCCTTAAGTCTAGTAGAAAAGAGAGGGAGTCTTTCAGAAATCCTAGAAAGCATCATTCCATCTTAGTAATTCTGAATTCATCAACCCCTGAACCAATCACTGTCACTAAAGGAGTGCAATATGCTGACTGACCAGGAACGAGGAGGTTTAAGGACAACTTTACTGGCAGCGCAGAGTCTTGGGTGAGAAAAGCAGAGGGAAAGCAGGTCGAGAAGCTCAGCTCGTGATGTGCAGATCTGAACTCAGTACCCTGGGTGAGGTGTGACCTGAGAATACAGCTACGCATCAACTCCTTTATGATGAACTTCATGTGTCAGCATGGAGGGAGGGAAAGGCCGTTCTCCAAGCTGCACCTGAACCAGGGGCTGCTGTTTCCTAGTGTTCCCTCTGTTGGTAGCGTGTGCATGGTGGGGGAGTAGAAAGCCTAACATCAACATTCGACATTGATCTTTAGTTTCCAGACCAAAACGTATAATTAAAGTGAGCCGGAAGAAGAAGAAGCAGGAGGCCGAGGAATCAGGGAGGAGAAGGAGGAGTGGTCGTTATTCTAATATTGGGTACACTGATAGCAACCAGGTATGGGAGCTGACAGCAAGACAGTAGATAGAAAAGCCATTCCAAGTGGTGCTAACTCAAAAAGCAGAGTGAAACTGCCAGAAACACAAAGTTCTCCAATTTCAAAACGTAATATAGAACTATAGTAATCAAGGCAGTGTGGGATTGATATGAACAGACACATAAATCAATGGAACAGTATTGAAAGCCAGAAATAAACAGTACATTTATGGTCAATTGATTTTTTAAAAAGGGGCCAAGCTAATTCAATGTGAAATGTTTTTTCAACAAATGGGGCTAGAACAATGAGACACCCACATGCAAAAAGATGAATTTATATCCTAACCTCATTCCATGTACAAAACTTAACTCAAAATGGATCACAGGGAAAGATGTAGAGCTAGAAAAAAAATCGAAAGATTAGCCTTCATCAAAATTAAATCCTTTTGCACTTCAAAATACTCCACTCAGGAAATGAAAAGACAAGTCAAAGAATGGGAGAAAAATATTCGCAAATCATATATGTGATTAATGACTGGTATGTAGACTATATAAAGAACTCCAAATAAACAATAAGAAGAAAACTCAATTTTAGAAAAACACTAAAGAACTAATGAGCAGTTCAGTAAAGAAGATGAAAAGATGGCCAACATGATTACTTATCAGGAAACTGCAAATTAAAATCTTGAGATTCTGTTTCACAGTCACTAGAAATTCACAGCCTATGATCAAACAGTTCGATGGCAATGGATGCAGTGGCTCTTGCTTATAATCCTAGTGACTTGGGAGGCTGAGGCAGGAGGATAGCAAATCTGAGGCCAGACTCTGAAATTTAGTGAGACCCTCAGCAACTTAGGGGAATCCTATCTCAAAATTAAAAGGACTAGGGTGTAGCTCAGTGGTACTGTGTCCTGGGGTTCAAGTCCTAGTTAAAAAAAAAAAAAGGTCAGACAATACCAAGTGTTGGTAATAATTTGAAGAAAATGGAATTCTCATATGTTGCTGTTGGGGATTTAAAATGGTGCGGTTGCTTTTAAAGAGTCTGGTAATTTCTTTAGAAGTTAAACATCAATCTACTATACAATATTGCAATTTTAGTTCTAGATATCTGCCAAAGGAAAACTAAAACTTACACCTAAATGATCATAGCAGAACTGTTTTTAATAGTCAAGAAGTGGAAACCATCCAATCTTATATCAAATGTTGAATGAATAAATAGCATGTACTACATTCATATAATAGAAGACTATTCTACAATGAAAAGCAACAAATTATTGATCATGCTACGATATAGATGAATCACAAAAACGTTATACCAAGTGGAAGAAGCTGATCACAAAAGGTCAAAGGTTGTATGATTCCATTTAGATGAAATGTTCAGAAAAGGCAATCTATAAAGGCAGAAAGTAGATCAGTGGTTGCCTGGAGCAAGGGATAGGAACAAGCATAAAAGATCAATTTGAATTGATAGAAATGTCCTGAAGTTGGATTGTGATGATAGTTATACAACTCTATGTTTAGTGATAGTCACTGAATTGTATAATTAAAGTGGTGAATTTTATGGTATGCAAATTATATCTCATTAAAGATGTTTTCTTTTTTTAAAAAGGCAGAATATAGTCATGCAGAAATAAACTTTGTTAGTAAAGAAATATAATTATGTTTGCTACGTGGTGGAATTATGAATGATTTTTATGCTTTACATTTTTCTGTATTTTACAATTAAAATCTGTTTTTAAATCAGAAGAAAGCAATAAAGATAATTTTTAAAATTAGTCTCTGAGCCTCAAACATAAAAATATTACATAATGGACCAGAGACCAGCTACATAAGGTCACTATGATAAAGACATTGAATGACTCTTAGACAGTAAGACTTGGCAGTCACCTGATTAATATAAATAACAGGTCTCTATTTATTTATTTTTATGTGGTGCTGTGGATTGAACCCAGTACCTCACACATGCTAGGCAAGCACTCTACCACTGAGTCACAACCCCGCCCCCTAATAACATGTTTACAGATAGAAGAATCCATCAGCTGAGAACATTGATCAATAAGGAAAATGAAGCAAAGTGACCGTTGCAGAGGTAAGCATTACCAGGCTTCACCCAGCTTAAGGTCAGTCGCAGAGCCAGCATGCACACTCATGACACTTGTTTCATAGAAATTCAGGCCGTCAGGTCTAAGTGTGTGTCTTAGTCTGTTTACGTTGCTATAACAAAAATACCACAGACTGGTGGCTTATAAACAACTGAAATTTATTCTCACAGACTAGAACCCAGGAAGTTCAAAATCAAGTCGGATTCAGTGTGCAAGATCCAAGTGATGTGTTTGCTTTCTGGCCTATAAAATGCCTTCTTTCTGTAGAAGGGACAAAGGGTCTCTCTCGGGCCTCTTTTTGTGTGTGTATGTGGTATCAGCGATTGGATCCAGGGATGCTTAATCACTGAGCCACATCCCCACGCCTTTTTATTTTTTATTTTGAGACAGGGTCACACTAAGTTGCTCAGGGTCTTGCTAAATCGCTGAGGCTGGCTTTGAACTTTCGATCCTCCTGTTGTTGGGATTATAGGCATGCGCTCCCGCACCTGTCTGCCCCTGTAATTCCATCACCTCCCAAAGCCTTCTCCTAATACCTTCACCTTGGGGTGAAGATGTCAACATATGCATTTGGAGCAGGGAATATAAATATTCAGCAGTGTGGTGATTTGTCTTGCTTTAGCCTCATGTTCACCATATAATGTTTTCATTAAGTTTTCTTTCCCAAGTAGTTTTATATGCAGAGAATGCTCAGTCATATGAGAATACTATAATTTAATAAACACACAAAGGGCTTATGTACTTCAGACTCCTGGGGTTCACTCAGCGTAAGTTGGCTTGTCCGAGTCAATTCACTCCTAAAATGGCAGCAAGATAGAAATGAGGCAGGTGGAAAGCTGGGAAGACAGTGGACAGGGTGGAATCATCAGGATCTGCGTCACCTCGGGAGACCTCTCAGAAGCCAGCCAGTCATCTCACTTTCTTTGGTGACAACCCAACCTTGAAAAGAGCTTCTCATTCAGTCATACTTCAATATGAAGAAACCCAAGAACCAAACGTTGCAGGTTCTGTATGTTCAGTATATTTTATTTAAGAAGTCACTAAGGGGAAGGATTTTAATTCTTTACGTCTCACACCTGAATCAGAGCCGTCCGGTGAGAGCAATGATGATCCTGGCACCAGCGGGCCCCGATCCACCCCAGTCATGAGACCAGCCCCGGTTAAATAGAAAGTTCCCTTGTAATGATTTTGGTGGTGGTGATGCTAGAAAGAGCCTGTGGCTGTGCACCCAAGTCCTCTGCTTCTGAGGACAGCAGAACATATCTGTTTGAGCACTGAGCTATAGTGTCCCACAATATGTAGCTGTTGGCATTTTGTCCTGGTTCATTATTTCTACACCCTTTCCTTTGGAGAACTTTGAGGGCAAGCTCCCGTGCCTCATTTCTGTCTGCCCTCTCTTTCCTGCCACATCCCCCTTAGCCTATTTGGACCCTGATATTATCCCTGTCCTGACCTGATGGACCTTTGGACACCGGCACTTATGTGATGCTCTGAACCACTTTTCTAGAAGAGCAGTTGTCAAATTTGGTTGCTGCCATACTGCAGTCCAACTCTGATGCTAACCACCCACAGATGGCATCAGAGTCCACACGTTTAAGGGACAATCCCAATAAGGCTGCCCTCACCTCAGGTGCCATCTCCAAGTTCAGGAGTCCCCCTCCACCTGCAATTCTGACCAACTGGCTACAAATGTGGGCTCCCCTAATTACCTCTTTTTTGGCTCAATTATTTTCCAGAATGACTTACAGAATTCAGAAAGGTCAACTTCTAATGACAGTGTGACTGTAAAGAACACAAATCAGGACCAGCCAAATAGAGAGGCATATAAGGTGAGGTCTGAGAGGGTTCCTGTTATGGTTTGGGTCTTAAATGTTCCCCAAAGACCCCCATGATAAAAGCCTGTTGTGGTATCAGGAGGTGGTGGAACCTAGTGGAAGGAAGTTAGATCATTGGGTATGACCTGGAAGGGGATTTTGGGACTCCAGCCCCCTCCTCTCTCTATGCTTCTCAGCTGCCATGAGTTGAGTAGTTTCATCTGCCACATACTCCCTGCTATAATGTATTACCTTGCTACGGACCCAAATACTCCTGTGAACCTGTGAGTCAAAATAAATCTTTCCCTTAGAAGTAGATTTTCTCAGGTATTTTGTCACAGTAACAGAAAACCAACTGACACAGTCCCAAATACAGCATCTCTCCCCAGAGTCATTGTTATGTGGTGTCTCCCAAAAGTTTCTGTGTTAATGCAGTAATGTTTGGAGGAGAAATGATGGAATTGTGGGAGCTTTAACCTAATCGGTCCATCCTAATTTGATTGAACTGATTGGGTGGTAACTCTAGGCACTTAGGTGGTAACTGTGGGTCATGGTTGGATGAGGTGGGTCACTGGAGGCATGTCCTGGAAGGGTGCATCTTCCTTGTGGCCACTTATGCCTCCCTCTTCCTCTGCTTCCTGGCCACCATGAAGTAAGCAGTGCTCCTTGGTCATGCCTTTCTGCCATCATGTTCTATCTTGGACCCAGAGCAATGGAGTTGGCCCACCAAGGACTATGTCTCTGAAACCATGGGCCAAGATAAACTTTCCTTCCTCTAAGTTATTCTGGTAAGTGTTATGGTCACAGTGACGCAGGATACATCACCCTTCCAGCACATCAATGTATACACTGGAAGAACCCAGGAAACCACGCCGGACACAGGAATTGACATAAGAGGGTTTATTAAGCAAACAGAGTGTCTCCCTGCAAGGTAAGAGAGAAAATAAGAGGAAAAGAGAAAGGGCATGCGCTAGAGAGAGTGTGAAAAGCAAGGAGGAGAGAGAAAGAAAGTGAGTAGGAGAGAGAAAGCAAGAGAAAAGATGGCAGGGAAGCTACCCTTAAGCAGTTGAATTCCGCAGGGCTAACAGGGGACCAATAACGGAGAAGGATACTTGCAAGCTGACTGACGAACCAATAGTTAGTTAGGATGTTCACAGACTGACAAGTAGTTGGGAGGAGGGGAAATGGCTGCAGTGGAAAGGGCGGGGGAGCAGCTTTACATTATATTGCATACACCAATCAGGAAGCTCCCCCAAGCCTCAGGTCCACAGTTTTTACTTGGTGTTCATTCCATAGACATGAATGATTAACTCATTGGCCACATGACTGAACTCATTCTCCAGCCCCTCCCTCTCCCTAGAATGTGGCAGATTGAACTAATGTCACTATGACTCAGAGCCCCAACCCTTTCATGATATGGTCAGTCTTTCTAACATACCCAGTCCCCATTCTGAGTCATCTCCTTAGCTTGTGTGGTCCAAGAGCCCACCCATAAAGACACTCCTATCCCAGGGAATTCCAAGAATTTAAAGTTCCTGTCTCAGGAACCTGAGACAAATGCCAGTCAAATTCCTTATTATACAATAGTTACTTTCACCTTGAGAGCTTTTTTTTTTTTTAAAGTCTATGCCTAGACCCTACCAACAGAGTCTTACATGACTGATCTGGGGAGCAGCCTAGCTAAAATGTTTTTTTAAAATATCCCCAGATGATTCTAACATACTATTGTGTTCCATTTGAACAGCTAAAAAAAAAAAAAAAAAAAGTAGTTTGCTTTTTTAAAAACAGAAAATTATTTCTCACCATTCTGGTGTTTGGGAAGCTCAGCATCAATGTGCTGGCAGATCTGGTGTCTGGTGAGGTGTTCCGTGTCTCGTGTGTCCACTTCCTAGATGATAGATGCCATCTTGCTGGTTCTCCCATGGTGGGAAGGGGCTAGGGGGCTCTCTGAGACCTCTTTTAATAAGGTCCTAATCCCATTCATGGGGCTCCACCCTCATGACCTGATCACCTCCCAGAGACCTATCTCCAAGAAGCATCACCCGGGGCATTAAGATTTGACACATGAATGCCTGGGAACACAGCACGCAGTCTGCAGCACCTACCCTAAAGCTGTCCTGCAGACCTCACTTCAAGCCTTCAGTTTGCAGTTTGAGGATATGCATGCTCCTTCCAATTAGATCGGACTTGCTGGTCTAGTTAGTGGAGCCCCCAACAGGTTTCTTGGCTGGGGCAGACAAGTGAGGCCTAGACTCCAGGTGAGATCTCTCTCTGTGTTGCACAACCCCTAGGGACCTCCTTCGTGCCATGTTCTCTGTGAATGACACCCCTAGTGGTCACACTGTACTATGGGGCGAGACAAGTCAGTCTATTGCTGCACGACCAATTTGCATCAAGCTACTTTGCCAAATAACCAACCTAGATCAATCAATTTTACTAATGTATGTATTAGCTTTAACAGGAAAGTTTTCACAGCTCAGTCAACTTTAAATTTTCATTTCTACTTTAAACCCTCTAAAATCAATCAGAATTTTGTTAAAAACAATCTTGTAACTTTTTTCTTTTCTTTTTCTTTTTCTTTCTTTTTTTTTTTTACAGTATAAATGGAAGGATTCTCATAGGGAATGCTGAAATTTTGACAAATTGACTCTTTTGCCAAAGCAAATAGTGATTTTATGCTCTTATTAAAAATTAATAGTCTTATTCAATTCACTACTGGTGAATTTTATAAATTCATACAATTTTGATTTATCATATTATTCTGGAAATTAGTTTTTGAAAAACTGGCTTTCAGGGAATTTGAATTCTGAAAATTATTTTCCCAGTTGTACTTATGATTAGTTTCCATCATCTGAACAATTTGCTTATGTGAAAATGAAGTAGATCCGACTATTTTCCACTAAGATTTCCTTATATGGCATGCAATTAGGAGACTGCATTTTAAAACATCGGAAAAAAAAAATGGCAGAAGAGGAGAGGATTAAACACAAACCACTCTGACCAGCCAAAGTTGTTTTTGTTTGTTTTTTTTTTTTTTTTTTTTTGTCCAGGATATGCTCCCCAACAAACCAAGACACTTCTGTAGCAGAAAAATTAATACCTTTTTGGGCAGGATTGGCAATTCTGTAGGATAAGAGGTTGTACTTAACATTATGGACTCAAGTTGACAAATTTCTTGAATGCAAATGGTGACTCCTTTATGTCTACACGGTCAATGCAATCCACTTACACAGTCTGTTTTTACGTCCAACCACCTGAAGAAAACACTTTCTAGGGAAAAAGTCTCTTTTTGCCTCATATGAGAATAGGAAATAATATTTTAGCAATCTTCTTTTCCTTTTCTCAATGAAGGGAAGGGGTAAGATTAGTATTTGTGATTATGACTTCACTTTAAGTCATCTAAGAAAATTGTTAGACAAAAAAAAAAAAAAATGCCTTTTAAAAAGAAACCAAGCAGGGCTCAGTGGTACACACCTGTAATCCTAGCTACTTGAGAGGCTGAGGCAGGAGGATCTCAAGTTTAAGGCCCATCTGGGCAACAGAGTAAGACCCTATCTTAAAATAAAAAGTGCTGCAGATGTAGCTTGGTGGCAGGGTGACCCGGGTTCAATCTCCAGTACCACAAAAAATAAATAAATCAGTGCTAAAATAAAATAAAAATAAACCATGACAGGTGCAGTGGCACACAACTACAATCCCAGTGACTTGGGAGGTTGAGGTGAAGAATGGCAAGTTTGGAGCTGGCCTCAGGAACTTAGTGAAACGCTGTCTCAAAAAAGGAAAAACAGAAGAAAAAATAAAAAAGTGTATGTGGGGGGTGGGGTAGGGCTGGGGACGGGGCTCAGCGATAAAAGTGTCCCTCGGTTCAATCCCCAGCACCAAAACAAAGAACAAAGCAACCTAAGGCAGACTTCCCTAGCCTAGCTACTCTCCCTCTGTTTCTGCGTATGCCGATGAACTAATTCACTCTGAGGATTAACGTCGGTGGACTCAATAAAAGTCCTTACAGATACACAGCCATGGGCGGAAGTCTGCAAAATAAGTGAAACTTCCCGACTCAGTACACGAACCCCAGTGATCTCAGGGCATCTGCAAGTACAGAGCCACAACCGGTTTCCAAAGTGTCATTCGGGTGGGTTAAAGGTGCATATTAGTTTGGCTTTTACACCTCCTGTTCCTTTTCAAGAGAATAAATAATTACAGTGATTTATCTTTGAAATGTGCAGCTTGGAGCTGGTGTGGAGAAGCCGACATAATGGTGTCAGTGCTTCACCCCGAAGTAAATAAAATGGTGAAATATATTTAGCAAGCCATCCATGCCAGGCACTGAAAAACAGAGATAAAAAGAAGAAACTATCTTTACATGATTAGAGAACTGCACAAAATACCAAGTTTCAGCAAAAAAGGAAATAATGATAGAAAATGTGAAGGGGGTGGTGGGGGCGGGGCAGTAGGTCTTACCCCCAAATGCAGTTCAGGTCAAGCCTTCTGGGTTCCACTTTCCAGCCTCTCTCCACGTGGTAAGAGCCCACTTTTGGATACAATCGAGCTGTTCCTTAGATCCCTAAGGCCTTCCTGGTCAAGGCCAACTTCATCCTTCAAGCCAGAGGCTGGCCTTAGGGCTTCCCTTTCTTTTCCAGATGCCTGTAAAAGTGACCTTGGCAGAACCTGTAGTGCCTGACACAAGTCCTTCATGTGCCACAATGTCACGAGAGCTAGGACAATACTAAGCTATAGGAATCTTTCAGCTCATGGTAACCTTATGGAGCCAGCCATGCAAATGCAGTCCTGACATGAGAAAAAGATTTTACCATCTGAGAAAGGCAGTTTTCTCTTTTCCTCCAATTTAGGCGAGGCTTGTGCACAGACATTAATTTGCTCTGAAGAACCTGAAAAATCCAATCAATTGAACAACTGACTTTTAAACTAACTTTGCCATTAAAAAAAAAAATAAAAAAGCCAGCCAAATTAGTGTGTGTGCTGGACATGGCCTTGGGTACTTGAGACACAGGATCCTGTTCTTGCTGTCCGTTATCAGGACTGCCTGGTTGCTAGATCCAGGTAACCATCTGTCAATTCATACCTTATTTCTTGGATGACAAGAAGTTGATACTGTTTCCCAGTTGATCAATAAAAAGCACGGATAATGTTTGGGGGTTTTATTGTTTAGCACCTCTGGCCCCTCCTTCATAGTCTTTTTCCTGGGGCTCTCCTTTGCCCATTACTTAAGTATAAACTTTCCACAGTATAGTTGCTCATCGATTTGCCTTGCGGGTATGTTCTAAGAACTGCACTGTTAGGGAATTTTATCACCTACGAGGATCCCAGAATGTACATAATCGCACAAACCTAGTTGGCAGAGCCATCTGCTATAATCGCATGCATGGGCTGTACTTTTACATGACTGGCTGTGCAGTGGGTTTGTTTCCACTGGCCCGATGCAAACACATGAGTCCTTCATGTGCCACAATGTCACAAGAGCTAGGACAATACCAAGCTATAGGAATCTTTCAGCTCATGGTAATCTTATGGAACCAGCCATGCATGTGCAGTCCTAAACTGACTGAAAGGTCATTATGCAGCACATGGCCATATTTGCCAGAGGCCATCTTCTCACTAGCCCCATTTGCTTGCTTTCATTGTCACCTGTAAGTTGATGACACTTATCTGATATATCTAGCCTCTCTCATGAGGTTTTTTTTTTTTTTTTTGGTACCAGGGATTGAACCCAGGGGCACTTAACCACCAAGCCACATCCCAGCCCATGTATTATACCTATACACACACACACACACACACACACACACACACATATGTGTATGTATATTATTAGAGACAGAGTCTCACTGAGTTGCTAAGGCTGGCCTAGAACTTGCAATCCTCCTGCCTCAGCCTCCCAAGTCATTGGATTACAGCACACCCAGCTGAGTTTTAATCTCATATATCTGGGGGTCCTTGGGGAAGCAGAGAATGGGGAAATCAAAAGAGCAGGACCGCCTGAGCTGGACCAGAGCCTTCAGTTTCAGAAACGCTTGTTCTTTTAGCCTCCTAAGAAAACTTAAAAATATATATGTATACAGGGCACTCCCTGCATTGCCTGACCCCTCAATGTGCTACATTTTTGCTTATGTATATTTTCTTCCAGATTGATACTCAGGTAGTCAAGTTGAAAACCTGACAATTCACTTAAATTGATGTCAGTATTCAGAGCGGAATCAAGAGGATGTATGATTAAAAAGAACAGCCTGAGAGCTCGGGTGTAGCTCAGTGATAAAGCACTTGTCTAGCATGTGCAAGGCCCTGGGTCTGATCCCCAGCACTGCAGAAACCAAAAACCCTCCCCCCAAATCGAAGTATTAGTATGCGGGTGTGGTTTGTGACTTATTATACTAATAATAACATTTATATTCATTTGTATTAATATCAGGTAGGATTAACATTAGGTGACAGTTTTATTCGGTCTTCATGGACACGTGAAATTGGGTAGCCAGAGTTGGGATGGTGGCTTTGCTTTTGATGAGACATTTGGAAGAAACTCTAGCTCCAACCCCAGGCTGTGGCCTCTATCCTCATGGTACAATAAGATGGTTGACATACCAGCCATCATGTCTACATTCTTTCAAGCAGGCGAAGGACACACACAGTCTTTTAAGGATGTTTTCCTGGATGCTCTCCAGTAACACTTCTACTCGGATGTCACTGGCCAGAGCATGCTCACACTGCTCTCATAACTAAGACAAAAGCTTGACAGAGTGGGCTTTCATCGGGCAACTTTATGTCAGCTAAACGTTGTGCACAGAAGAGAGAGACTAGATGCGGGAAGGGGGACAACCAGCAGTGTGGGCAGCATTGTTTTCCGAGTAATTAAAAAACTCAGGATGAAATGTCTAGATTGAGTGGATGAAAATGTTACTTTGGGGTGAAGATTTTTGTAGAGAAACAATGAATTTGGACAAAAATGAATGGGTTCTATTTTCAAGGGCCACCGTGCACACTCGGCCGCCGGAGCACCAGGGCTGTTGTCCGAGGGGCTGCAGGCAGCCAGCCCTCACAGGGACCTCGGAGAGCAGATAGTCACACACGGCAGAGTCCTGGTGGGTGGACTCTTCTGAGTGGCTGCCAGCTCGTGATTGTTCCCCACAGAAGTGCCTCTGTTATTTTGTGCGGTTCATCTCCAAGAATTCCAGTGAGGACTCCCACCCTGTCTTGAACTCACAGACTGCTCTGTGGGCCCTGCCTCTCTGCTTGTCAACTTCGGTCTTCCTTTGTTCAGAATCTTCCCTCTTCCCCGCCCTGCTCCTCAACCCACCACAGCCTCAGGAACGTGATCTTTGCACACCACATTTTACAAGATCCAGCAAGACGCCCTCCACCGACAGCTCCCCACGGAGATTTTTCGTTTTGTTTTATTTATTTCCTTCTCTCTCTCTTTTTGGTCTAGCAAAACCAACTTTATATTAAAAAAAAAAAAAAGATGGCTTTAGCAGGTACATGGATATGTGGTATGTCTTAAATGATGTTTGTGGCATTTTTAAACCTCAGTGAACCTTAGTTTTTTTATTTCTTACTTAATTTTTTTGGTAGCAGGGATTGAACCCAGGGTGCTTTACCACTGAGAGCTTTTTATTTTTTGTTTTGAGACAGGGTCCCACTGAGTTGTGAAGGCTGGCCTCCAACTTGTCATCCTCTTGCCTCTGCCTCCTAAGTCATGGGGATTACAGGTGTGGGTCACCATGCCCAGCTGAGCCTCAGGTTTTTAAAAGAAGGAATCAGGACTGGGATGTGGTTCAGGTGTAGAGTGCTTACCTAGCATGTACAAGGTCTGTACATCCCCAGTCCTGCCAAAAAAGAAGACAACAACAAAAAATTCAATCTCTCCTAGAACTAAGAAACTGCTTTGAAATTAATAATATCTGAAATATCAATATTCTGAGAGATAAATAACATTAGGTAAATATCTCCCAGGTACAAATAATTTAATCTTATCATTGTGTTTTGTAACTGCTTTGTTCTTTATCAAAGAGACTGACATCTGTCTTTCTAAATTAGTTTTCGATCTGTACAACAAGTGGCATAGGACATCTTGGTAGGGGTTCAAAAAACAGTTATGAATGGCTGCCTGTAAATGGTTAGGAACTTGAGGCAGTGGTAACTCCTCGGCCCTGGCAGGTGAACCCTTGTCCTGCTCTTGGACATGCCTATGGGCCAACGCTTGTGTGTGACAATATCTCAGTACAGTGACTTAACACAGAAACACACAGAGGAGGCCTTTCCCTGTGGCCACATGAATGGATGGAGGCATTGTGGCAAGAGCAAGGCTAACATCAAGTCCAAGCTCCAAGTCTTCACTCACTGGGTACACTTGAGCAAAATACTTAACGACTCTGATAACAATGGTACTAGAAATCGACATGGGTTGATTAATAGCATCTTGACTCAAATTGACAAATTCTAAAAATGAGATCATGATACTAAGACAGGATGCATCTTTGTTTGGGACAATATTAGAAAACATATCTCCAGATATTCTTGTGGTCACGATGAAGATACTCAAGTTAAATAGTCACTAAAAGTAAGTTTGGAGCAGGTTGAAAAATAATATATAAAGAATGTGTATTAATGTACCTGTTCTACCTGGGAAGAATATTTTTAATAGCAGGAAAGTCTTACCTTTGTTGTGTTCAAGATTTTATTAATGTCTTGAATAAAACAAAGAAAACTAGGAAGAGCAACTATTGCACTGAATGATACATCAAAATGCAAACCAAAGTCAACCACCTAAAAAGTAGCTTTAATAAAGACTATTAAACTGGGTACATTGGTGTACCTGTAATCCCAGAGATTCTGGAGGACGAGGCAGGAGGATTTCAAGTTTGAGGCCAGACTGGGCAACTTAGAGAGAACCTTTCTCCACATAAAAAGTAAGGAGATTGGGGAGACAGTTCAGTGGTAGAGTTCCACAGGGTTCTATCCCACACATAAAATAAAAAAAATTTAAATAAAACACTGCTAAAAGAGATGTGTCAACTTTGGCACTGGGATTAGTTGCTTGGGATATGGGCATGGCCCAGGGTCCCGGATGGTATCAGATCACCATGACCAGAACAAGCAGCCTGGACCCTCATGGCTGGCTGTGTAGAGAGGCAGGGAGAAGAGATGGCCCATGTGACAAAATTTGTTATGGACTGGTGGATTGTGCAAATAAGTGAATATGTTCAGGAAATGGGAGTCAGAGTTCCCATCTTTACAGAAGGTAGGTGCAGATGTGGAAGAAGAAAAGGGGCTAGCTGTGTCGGAAGTGGAGATATACATGGATACACATAGAGATGGGTGCGTTCACGTATGTCTGTATACCCATGTGTATTTCACGGCTCCACCTGCTGAGGAAAACTAAAAGTAACGATGTCCTAGTAGCAAAGAACAGAGCTGGTCCTCTGATTTTGGTTTCTACATACCATTTCCCTTCTAGAGGAATCAATCATATCATCTTGGAAATACGATTCAAGGTTAGTGGAGGGAGGCATCTTGTATGAGAAAGTGAGGAAGTATCCAGAGTGAATGAAAACCATCGAGTGGACGCAGGAATCAGCTTAGAGGGGCTCCTGTTGGCTTTATCTGGGAAAATTCAAACAGCTAAATTTTAGTTAATGATTATAATAGATTAAAACTAATTGAATACACAGGACCTAAGAGCCAATTCATACATATAGACATAAATGTTGTGAGTAAGGTGAGTTTCCAGCATGAAAACTAAACTCAATGAAATTTTGAATAAAACAAAAGTACATTTTCCCTTTATTTATAGAGAAGCTGAGTGCTTGCAAAATTCACTGCATGATGACAGTTTGCAGAAACATTTGCAAATGGAAAATGGAGTTTGGTTGTGGGTTCAGGTAAAAAAGCTTTTCACCCACAGGAATATCCTCCTGGATGTTCAAGACAATTCTTTACTACGTGGCACTGATACAATGCAGTGTGACCCGCATACCTGGCCCTCCCTAAGGGCAACAACCCCTGTCCCCACCACCATCACCATGAGTTATTAAGATAAACCTAAAGCATTCCCCTGGGTTGGCGCCATCACTATAGAGAATCAGTGATTCAGAGACTAGTTTACCACTGCTGGAAGCCTTTCTAGCCTCACCGGAAGCTCTGACCAAGTAAGTAAATCCTTCCCGACACCAACATTCACCAAGTCCAATGATTAAATTTCATGCATCTATTACCTTTTCTTCTGAAATATTACAATTTTTTATTCCTTCAAAAGGCACACACAAAGGAAATGAGAGGGGGGTATGAAAACTGTGGAATGAGACAGACATCATTACTCTATGTACATGTGTGATATCAGAAATGGTATGAATCTACATCGTGCACAATCACAGAAATGAAATGCTGTACCCCATTTGTGTACAATAAATCAAAATGCAGTCTGTAAAAAATAAAAAAATAATAATTAAAAAAATTCCACTCTCAAAAAGAAAAGTCACACACATATGTTTGTATCTTTATATGTGTTTTTTTTTTTTTAATACTTAAGAGCTATATTAGCCAGAACTCCTTCAACTACAAATAATGAGAAATCAATACAACATGAAAGAGAAATTTGTTGTCTTTGGGAAAACAAGGTTGGAGAACTGATTCAAAAACAGATTGACTCAGGAATTCAAGTGAGGTTTGGGGGAGCCTCTTCCAACCTCTTTCGCCTTCTCTGTTCCTTCCCCCTTACTCCTACCCCAAACTCCTTTCTGCTTCTGATGGGCAGCTGGCTACTGGTCAGTTCAAGGAGAGTCTCTGAAATAACTATGAAAGAATTAATGTTATGGTTAGTTGTTTAATACCATAATGACTGGAAGGATCGTGTCTGTTTTTTTCATTGCTGTATCCCAGCACCCAGCACAACATTACCCATTCTGGGTACTTTGAAAATATTTCTGAATGGACAAATTGCCCCATTGGAACTAGAGGCTGCCAGCTTTCAGTGCTGGTATCTCTCTACAGGGCTTTCCTAGACATTTTGAAAAGATGGGCAAAATACAGAAGTAGCTGTATTCTGCAGGCAGGCATTGGACTGGTTTATGGGCTGAGAGAGAAATCTAACTGGGCAATCCTGTGGGAGGGATACTTTCACCCAGATCCACCCAGTATCACTTCTCCACCCAGAATAACCCAAGTTCATCCCCATCATATTTTGGTCTAGGGATCACTCACAGGGAACTAAAATCAGCATTAAATAAGTTGACAAATTGATCTAACTAGTATAACTATATACTAGTATAACTAGTAGTAGTCATTTCAACTCTAACTAGATCAACTCAAATTGATCTAACTAGTATAACTATATACTAGTATAACTAGTAGTAGTCATTTCAACTCATTAGGCCACTTAAAAATTTCACTTGTTATTTGCAGCAAACAGAGTATAGTTTACCTGCTATTCTTTGCAATGCACTATTAGGATTAGATACTACACTTGAATCACAGTAAAAGAGCCTGCCTGAACAATGACAGAAGACAGTGCCAGTCTAAATCTTATAATGCACTTTGCTGCACTTAAAAGCAGAATATTATATATTATTTTATTCATCATCCCAGTGATAGAAGTTTCTTATTTTTCTTGCATGGAATAGAAAAAAATTTTTTTTGAAAAGTCAGGTTGCATTTAAAAAACTAAACTGGGTGGGTCAGAATTGCTAGTGTTTAAAAAATGTGAACAACGTCCTTAATATAGCTATTTGTGACTAACCCAGTGGGTGTGACCCCCAGGGGAAAACAATAAGTTCACGTCTGTGCATTTGAAAAGTTGGAGTTTAGAACTCTGCTATTTTCTTAACATGAAAATTATTAAAGGAATTACCCAAAGTTTGTTTAGAAAGAGGTTGTTGATGATGGAAAGTTTGGATATTGAGACAAACATTCAACAGTCTTCCTAACCCATCTTTTCAATGCAATTTTAATAACTACCTTATTCAATAACTACTGACCTTCCTGTGTTACAGCAATAAATGGAATTTAAAGACTTCTAAATGAAACAAAAAAAATTTAATAAGCAAATCAGAAGGATGCAATCTACACTCTCCTCCCAAATTTCTCTTTTAAAAATTGAATCATTTGTTAATGATCTCATTTTACTCCACTGCAATTCTTATGGCAAACACAATGTACAAAAACCAGAATCAATTCCATGAGCAACTTTTGCCATTGTAGGAAAACTGATCTCACGGCCAATCCATATGTATACATTTTATAAGAATCACTAAAGTATAACAAAAGCTTTATCTTTTGATCATAATACATGTCAGGCACTTTCTAAGCATTTTATTAACATCACATTTATCTCTCTCACAACTAATTGTTTGATAGGTATTATGATCGATCCCATTGCCTAGGTGAGAAGATAAAAGACAAAGTCACATGTCAACAATCAAGGGGTGGAGCTAGGATTCCTAATCACAGGTCTGCTTTGTCTTAGAGGACCTATGTTGTAGCTTTCACAAACACACAAATTCCTGTGTTTATATATAAAGGAGAATGTGGAATTGAGGACAAATATTCCTTTTTTTTTTTTTTTTTTTTTTTTGGTACCAGGGAATAAACCCAGGGCACTTAACCACTGAGCCACATCTCCAGCCCTTTTGATATTTTATTTAAAGACAGATCTCACTAAGTTGCTTAGGGTCATGACCCTTCTGCCTCAGCCTCCTGAGTCACTGGGATTACAGGCGTGCGCCACCACGCCCAGCTCAACACGCTTCTTAATCCATCTTTTCAGTGCAAATTCTAATAACTGTTTTATTCAGTAACTGCTGACCTTCCTATGTTAGAGCAATGAATAGAATGGCTGAAAATATCATCTAAACCCAAAGATAAACTTATATGAGATAAGTTTGACATTTGAATTGCACAACTCTATGGTATGACCAACCCAGATAGAAATGATTCAAAAACTACTTCAAGGCGTCATCTCTTTGGGCCTGAGTCTTGATTCTCCTGAGTAGATAAAATCCACTCTAACTGAAGAAGAAGGAGGAAAGAGAAGTTAAAAGAAGAATTAGAAAACTTGAACCCATAGGGATGAGCTATGGTTTCTCATTTTCTCTCTTCCTGGTGTTCTGGGGCCTGACTGACTGAGCAGGGCCTGTCCCTCCCAGGGTTAGTTAATTCCTAGGAATACCAGACTACTAGGAACAGCTCTCTGATGCGGGCCTGCTGGCATTACTCAGACCACCCAGTCCCAAGCCTGCTCACCCTGCCTTGCCCATTCCTTCTGCCAAAACCATGGAACAAGCTGTTGCCATGTCTTTCCTCCACTCTCTCTACCTTCTGACCCCATTTCTGCCTCAAATTGGGCATGACTTCCATGTTTCAAAGGTGACAGATATTCTAGCTATCTATTCCCTGTCAGCTTCACAGCCAGGTTAGTTCAGAGTTCAAAAAAGTATTAAATTGAAACAAAGATGTTGTAGTGAGAAAAAGTTTCTATTCATAGAATTAAAATAATGGCTCATGCAAGTTATGTTAGTGATTTGGGATTCTTTTCAGCGGCAGATTTATCATTAATAATTGAAAGAGAAAAAAGAAAACTTACCAGCTGGGGTAAGCATAGCCTTTATCTGCTTTTAAACACAGTAAATATGGAATACTAATTCATCAGTCAAGAACTAAGGCAAAATTTAACAAAGAAATTTGTCTCAAACTCACCAGTAGGTGTCACTGTTTAAATGTATTGGTAACGTTTTCCCACAGAGTTCTGTATAAAAAGTCCAATACAAAATAAACAATTTTGAGTAACTTACAACCTGTTCAAACCCACAAAGAGAACGCTCACAAGTCCCCACGCTTAACCTGTAATTCGAAGTAGTAATTTAAGTTCTTATTAATTGTTAAATTATTAGAAAGTCATGATAAGCTTATAGAGGTATACCAATAAATGACTCAAATTTAACTTCAAGACATTTGCTATATTTTAAGACTTTTAAAAAATGTATATATAAAGACCCTAGTGTAAAAGGTCTACTAGGAAACAATGCTGGGTTTTTAAGGAGGAAGCGAGAAAACGACTGAACTCAGTCTAATTGTTTATTGACTAAATGAAACAATCCCCCGCCCCAAATATTGTTTGCCCTTTTAACGTGCTGTTCCTAACCCCGCCCCGCAACCCCAGTTCGTGTGGACAGACCTCTGCATCGAGGACGTGGAGCTTTCAGAAATGTCAACGTTATGAAGAGATTGAGGGTCCGACCCACACCGAAGAAGCCGAAAGGAAGCGACAGGTAAATGCGACACATTCTGAACAGGAGCCTGTGCTGTGCAGAACAGTAGGGCGACACCTGGTAAGGCATGGGACCTGCGGGTCATCAGTGTTAGTGTCCTAATTTTAAAAGTTGTACGGGGGCCTCTAGTCAGTGTCTGACTCTCCAGTGACTCGAGGGTAGAAAGTTCTTTGCACTGTCAGTGCAGTTTTGTTGCAAGTCTCAGATGATTTTGATTTTTAAATTTTTGGAAAAAAAAGAAAAAGAAAAAGAAAAACGAGGTCACGCAGCTCTTTTAAAACTCTACGTCTGCAAGTTGGAGTGCATTTGAGAGCGGTGGTGCCCCAGTTCTCTGCCTTCTAGGAGTTCATTGAAAAGTTGTGTGCACACAATCAATTGTGGCGGCGATGGCGAAAAAAAGCAAACGGAGATGCCTGCTGACTTTCGTGCAGAGGCCGTTTCTGAGTCGCGCTGCCGATCACAATCGGGCCCCACCCTGCGGCGGGGACTGGGCCGGGCGGTGGCGGCGCCCCAGCTCAGCGGCGGTCGCTTTCCGGGGGGAAGCGGGCTTTGAAGTGCTCTCGGTAGGGTGTGCGCTGCCTTCAGCCAGAAGGCAGAATTCTCAATTGGAGGCGTCGGGCGCGTGGTGAGATTCGTATTTGGAAAATAAAATTTATCAAAAGGGAAGGAAAAGCTAACCTACCAGGAGTGGGGTTCGAACCCACGCGGACATATGTCCATTGGATCTTAAGTCCAACGCCTTAACCACTCGGCCATCCTGGTGCAGGCGAGGGCTTTCTCCTCGGCTCTTCCTACAAGGCGTACCCACCGCGCTCCCGCACCCACCCTTCCGAGTGGCGCCGAGCCTCCGCCACCGCTCGCAGCTCTCCCCGCCCGGGCTGGGAAGGCCTCCCTGCTTTTGCCTCCGTTTCCCGCCGCCAGAGCTCTTTGTCGCCCCAGGCCCACCGCGGCAGCGAGGGCAACTGCAGCCGAGCTGGCGCGCTCTCGGCTGGGGCGCCGGCGACACTCGGCGGGCGGTTGGTTGAGAGCAGGGCTCGGGCTCCGCCACGTTTGCTTTCAGTTTCGAGGTGCGCGGGCGCCGGAAACAAACCCACTAGCAAACTTCTGCCTTCCTAAGATGGTGTTTTGGAGACGCTGGGCTGGTGGCGTGGGGACTGAGCCCAGAGGTCTGCGTTTACTTTGTTTTATTCTAAATCGATAGAATAAGATTCAAGGAATGAGTTGCAAGGGCGGCGGCAGAGTTCTTGGTCCCCTGCACCGGTAGGCAGCCTTTCCTCTTAGCAGGTGTCACAAATCACACGGACAGAAAACTTTGTAGGATTTGTGTGTTTTCTGCCCCACGCACGTGCAGAGGAGTGTAATCTGCCCAGTTTCCCTCCTGGATGACCGCAGGCTCCATACCCATCTCAGCCTCAGATGCAGATGCAGTGCGGTGGCTTCCTTTTGTTCCCATGGCCCTACTGTGCACTTTGACGTCCATGTTCCCTTAACTTGGTCAGCAGTGCTCCCTGAAATATAAGAAGAGGCCTCCTAGACCTGCGGCCTGCATTTCAAGGAACATCATAGAGCTTTGCCACCAATCTGGCCATCACATCCTGCGTGATCAATGGCAATACGCTGTTGAATTTGTGTGTGTAATGTACACATACACAGGCACACATACATATATACACACACATGACATTGAGATGGGGAGGTCCTCACTTTCTTACCCAGGCCGGCCTGGATCTCACCCAGTAACTAGGATTACAGGCATGTAGAAATATATCCAGCTTGGATGATATTTTTGTTTAACCACAGACTTAGTTTCAAACAAACTCCTGGTGTATAAACTCCTGGTGTATATGTTCAAACAGTTCTGAACAACACAACCACATCACAGGGCACATCTTAGAAGTGCATCTTCTAATGCCTCCAGGGTGTGTTGGAATTTTCTGACCCCAGTCTTGGGTTGAGTCTGGAACACAAGTTAGTTTAATCAAAACCACAGGTAGTTTTGAACTACTGAGAGACAAAAGATGTCAATCCGCCACACAAGCAGAGAGTATCACAACAGTATTTCCCATCCCACATGCTGTTCTTCCAGCGTGATTTGACACTTGTCTAATTAATGGGTGGGCAGGTGGGGTTCTGTGTTCTTGCTCCCTGAATCTAGAAAGACTTCATTGGAAGCAAAGTGATGCCCTGTGACTTCCAAGCCTAGTTCATGAGTTGGTGTAGTTGGCTGTGTTCTATTGGGACGCCCATTCTTGGAACCTAGCCACCATGCTGTGGGGAAGCCCAAGTAACTGCATGCAGTTGTTTAGCTGATAGTCCTCAGTCAACAACCAGTATTAACTGCTGCAAATGCCAGTGAACAAAGCTTTAGATGATTTCAGCTCCTCGCCATTGTGTCACACCCTCAACCTTTGAATCATTCTAACTAGATACCCAGCTATCATAGAACAGAGTCAGGTTGTCCCACTGAACTCTTTTTCAATTCCTGATTGACAGAATCTCTGGGTATAATAAAATCATTACTGTTTTGCACCACTAAGTTTATGTGTCTGTTTTAAGTGAAGCAAGAGATAATAAAATTCTGAAACTAATAGTGGGAACAGTGCAATGAAGCACTAGGAGCACTTAGTCGAGACAGGCTATCTGAGAGCAAAGCCAACAAGGGACAGTGGAGCCCTGAGATGGAGAAAATTCAAGGTCTGAGTCATCGTGGGTATCACCTCCTCCATTCTACTACAGACTGGGTTTTGAGCCAGGTTGCTTTCTTCCAAATCTACTTTTCATGTGGAGTGTTTGGGTGGAAGAATAGATGTCCCATCCCTGGTCCTAGCTGCAAGGAGCTTAGGTAGCAAAGTTCTGCTTTCTGACTCAGGAAGCAGTCCTCAAAATGGAGGAAATTCCCCACCACAGGAAAAGGGTATTTGAAATTTTGCTGGCATGACAAATAGCCTTTAGGGCATTGGAACAAAGTATGAAAAGCACTGTGCAGCGGCATTTGTTATGGCTGGCAATATTGGAGAGTAATGACAATATTAAGACCGATTTTGTGACATCAAAATGACTTCATGTTTAGAAAAGTGCTTTTGACATACTTTTTTGCAGACAAATGCTTCACACTATTCAAACTATTCTTCACTGGGTATGTGTGCTTATTTAAATCATGATATTCTGTATACTTTCTGTGGTGGTTTAAGGAATATGTCCATAAAGGCTTTGATATCCTCTCTTCACCCCTTGAGGGTGTATGAGAGCTGTTGACTCATTTCTGAAGGATAGAATACAATGGGAATGATGTATGGAGACCAGCTGATCATCAAAAGGCACAGTGGGGGCCATATTGGTTGCTTTCTCTTAGACCATTCCCTCAGGAGGAAGCCCACTGTTCTGTCATGAGCAACCCCCGGAGAGGTCCCTAGTCAGCCACCAACAAGGAATGGAGGTCTCCATGAGTGAGTTTAGAGATGACTCTTCAGCTCAGTCAAACCTTCAAATGACCGCAGACCTCTCTGAAGACTTGACTGCAACCTCAGGAGACATCCTGAGCCAGGACCACCCTGCTAGTACCGATGCCCTGACCTTCAGAAACTTTATAGAGTAATGAATGTTTGCTGTTTTAGGCAGCTAGGTTTATGTGAATTTTTCCTGTGGCTAGAGATAACTAATACACATCCTAGCCAAAGGTAGTTTCTCTAGTATTGGTAATGTATTCATAAACCTATATATTATTTCTACACATTTATTTAAAAAGAATTATCTTACTGATCTCCTGCATAACATTCAACTTTCCTTCTTCCATTTGTTTTCAATCTCCTGAATGGATTGCCCCATACTTTCCAAGTCTACTATTCATTTACTTTTAGTGTTCTCCAGAATCCCCTGTAATGTGGCTTCTGTTATCACTCGTTCATATGTTTATTTTTCCAGAATGAAAATATCTTTACGAAAATAGATTCAAGTTGTAAAAGTGGTATGAAGTTCAAACAATATATAGAACTGAATACAGTGAAATGTGAAACCTCATGGCCCCTACAATTTCAGTCACACTTATTTGAAATCCTTGTCCCTTGAAGATACTAAAGCAATTTCTGCCTCTCTTCACTTTTTCCTGTTCCTACTTTTCTCTACCTTCTAGAGCCCCCTAAATCCTATCTTGCCACCACACATAAAATTGTACAGTTAATGAGTACATATAAGCTATACTTATGAATTTGAAGGTACGTAACTCAGGAAGCTTCAAAGCAGACAAGTGTGCTTTTCACTCTGTGTGACCTTGTTTTATTGTAATAAAAAGTTAAGGTAGGTGATGTCCTTAGAAATGTTATTTTGATATGATCTTGCAATATGTATAATTAGAAAAATGAGAGATTACATTCTATGTATGAGCTATTGAAATGTATAAATGCATTCGATTCTCATGTACAACTAATTAGAACAAATAAAATTTAAAAAAATTTTAAAAAGCATTAAAAAAAGAAGCAGCAGGGGAAAAAAGAAATGTTATTCTTGGTAACAGGATTTTCCATTGACGTACTTAAATTTAAAAACAATTTTTTTAGATGTTGATGGACCTTTATTTTACTCATTTATTTATATGTGGTGTTGAGAATCAAACCCAGTGCCTCACACATGCTAGGCAAGCGCTCTATCACTGAGCCACAACCCCAGCCCTAGAATTTGAATTTTCATGTCAATTTTTTATACATGTCTTATACAGGAAGCAAAATATAAACTAACCTTTTTGTCCATAATTAAGAGTTGTCATGTCAGCAATGATTTTCCTGAATTATAGATAAAACAAGAGGCAGCAATATAAATTATAAATACATAAAAGTATTATTTAAAACATCAAATGAATGGACTTAGTTCCAATTCTAATGATTTTTTTTTCTAGCTGTGTAAGTGATTTTCTTAACTTCTTCAGGTCTCAGTATTCCTCATCTGTTAAGTGGGGATAAAAGTACCTACCTCAGGGAAATGTAAGAATTTAGTACAACAGTGCACATAAGATAACTAGCTGGGTCGTCGCTGGCCTGATTGGCCAGTGTTGCTGCTTATCCAGCAGTCCCTCCCCACCCTTCGTTTTTTTTTTTTTTAACTTTTTTAGTTATCAATGGATTTTTAAATTTTTATTTATTTATATGTGGTGCTGAGTATCGAAGCTGGGGCCTCACACATGCCATGCAAGCGCTCAACCACTGAGCCACAACTCCAGCCCTCCACCCTTCTTGCTGCAGGGATTCTTATTTGCTTCCGGCAGCAGGCAGAGGCTCCTTGATTTCTGGGAAGGTGGATGCTTCCCCATCCCTTGGAATGAATCATTAGCAAACTAAACCAGTACTTGTCATCTCATCTCTTATCAATATGTGGTGCTGGGGTTTGGGAAGCCAGAGTGGTTTGTGATCCAGTTTGGCCAATGAGATTTTGGAAAGTGGACTGGGAATTCTGAGAAAAACTTTCTTTCTGAATTAAAGAAAACAGAACCTTTGGAAGTGAAAATGTCATGCAATTCCTTCCTTTTTTCTTCCTGTCTTGAATGGGATCGTATGATGGTGAAATTCTTGGAACTGTGTTAGCCTTGGGTAAGTGGGTGGGGGACACAAGCCTATGGGTAATAAGGAGCTAACACCCAAAGATGTCAGAATGGTAAGTCAGAAGGAGATTTTGCCTTTAAAGACTGTATTGTGTCCCAGCCAACCCCCTACTTCCAGTTTTATACTGAATAACGAACATCATGTCTTTAAATGTAAGGCATTGATGTTTGTGGTTCTCCATCAGTTGCTTGAATATCACTTAGGAACTTGTTGGAAATACTCTCTGGCCCCACCCCAAGTTTCTGAATCTGCATCCCAGAGTTTGGTGATTCTGAAGCAGCTTAAGTTTTAGGGTCCCCCCACCCTGGTTAACAGCAGGGGTCAGCCAAAGACAATCCTAGTTGAGTGTTCATGCAAATATGTGTAGACTAGATGAAGAATTCCCAAGTGTTCTCTAGAAGGTGGTTCCTTGACTGAGTCTTTGTCTTTTTTTTTTTTTTTTTTTTGTTAGTTTCTGTTATTAACTTCACTTCTTATCATGTACTTCTTTCCACTAAGCAACCCTGTCTCCAGAAGGTACACTTGCTGTCTTTCTGCATGTGTGTATCAATTATGTTTTGCATATATTTATTTTTCATCTATTTTAAATACATAAATTATATGTGGAACCCTGAGCTGTCTTCCCCTAAGTTGTGTTCTTGTCTTTGATGGAATCTTCATTTTCACTTTATTAGAAATCTTTTAATTCCTAGCATCATTCTCATACCCTTGGATTTCGACATTAGCTAAACCTCCATGTTTCTTTTAAACCCATTGGTCACATCAATTACAGTCTCAAAAAAAATGACCACACCATACATTTTCAGAATATTATCACCAAGTAACCTTAATGCTTGGATAAATTTTCTCCTATCAAAGTGAGAATGGGAAGCCATCTGTTGCTTACACAGGGAGCTACTAAAATATTCAGATGCACTTTTAGATCCTGAGCATGCTTTTCTTCTGGATTCCAAAGAACACAGTTAGTGGCTGAGCCTGTGTGATGTCAATCAATGTCACGTGTGGCAATACTCTTTCAGGCAGCTCTAGGTCCTCTCAGATAGATGCAATAAAGAGTTACAAGGTTTCTGGGGATATGGACAAGGGGCAGGGAGGATGGAGTCTTTGCATTGCATTGAGCCTTCTATCTGCCAGCTATGGAGGACCCAACTACAATCATGCTCTGCTCAATGACATTTTGGTCAATGGTGGATAGCATAAGCGACTGTGGTCTTATAAGATTACAATGGAGCTGAAAAATTCCTACAGTCTAGTGATGGCATAGCTGTGCTAACCAATACACTATACACGTTTGTGGTCATCCATCTCATTTTTACTGTGTCTCTTGATTGCTCATTGAGTGATTTGCCCACACTGTCTAGGTTTGTGGAGGTGCACTCTGTAGTGTTCAGACAATGAGAGATTGTTCAACGTTGCATCTCTCAGAACATTCCTGGTCCTCATGCCACACATGACTGTAGAGATGTCCTCGTGAGAATTTGGCCAAGGAGACTCAGCTTGCTTTCAACAGGGCTCTTTCCTCCTTCCTCTCCCTTCTTTTGTTTTCCAGTTCTGTCAAAGACAATTTTTGCTTTATCCAGCAATGTCTCAGCATCACTTTACTGTGAGTGATACTTTACCTGTATTGTCTTATTTAATTTATCTAATTTTTCCCATTTCAGTTTTAGTTCTTTATTTTTTAAGTGTTCTACCTCATTCTTATTTTCCTTATTTCATCTTTATTTATATTTCTTAAACATATTAACTTGGCATCTTTTTGAAATTCTGTGTATTTCTTGCTCCATTTAGAATGTTTGTTCCTAATTTCTGTTCATATTTTTTAATCTTTTTTTTATATTTTGTAACTTTTCTTGTCATTGTTTGTGGTACTGGGGATCAAACCCAGGGCCTCATCCAGGGCTGGGGGCAAATTCTCTACCTTTGTGCTATACCTTCAGCCCCATTCTGTAGTTTTAAATTTCCTTGATCTTAAATCAAATTACCTTATAATAGTTCACTTTTCATTCCATTTATACTTAAACTATTTTTAATTTCAGTATTTCAGGTTTTCATAATGTTCACCATTCTTTAAGTAATTTTACTTTAAATTTGTCTTTCTTCCTTAGTTTATTTTGCTTATTGCTTTTGGCTAGTAAGCAAATGACCATGGGAAGTGGCAGGGAAGAAAGTCCACATCCTCTGTCCCCACGGACTCCACACCAAGGAGGCAGGTTCTTCCTGCAACAGCTCAGGATGGGGGCTTAGACTAAATGGGTTAGATAATCAAGGGCAGAGTGAACTTAGGAAACATCTAACAAGTGTACATTCAGATTACATATCATACATGTGGTCGTACTACACAGCTGTTATCACCAAACATGGACATGTCTGAAAGTGAAAAAGCAAGCTATTCAAAAATTATGGTGGGACAACAGTCCTACAAGAAGCTGGTCCCAGGCAATCTACCTATGTCTAAGAGATCTGTCTGCAAGTTAGGATCAAAATTAATTAATATCAACTCTGTAGATGATAGATATTTATTGAATGAATGACCATTAAGATGAGGGGTTATTTAAATATAAATATAAACCCACTTTCTTATTGGGTCAATGAGGCAAATCCAGACTGGAAATTGTGTTGCCTGTATAGTTAAAGTATCTGGTTTGCATTTTAGATTACTTAAGCACTTACAGCACACAGATGTTAGCTTTTTTGGTATTAATTGTATTTGATTCTGGAGGAGAGGATGGAACTGAAGATCATTCTAATCTTTTGCCTCTAGATAACTGGTAGAATAATGATTTCATTAAGCAAAGGCAGTCCCAAAGAGGAAGAACAGAATGAGTTTGAGGAGTCTGTGGGGCATTCAAGAGGGGAGGTCAAGTAGATGATAGGATAGAGAAATCGAGCCCAGACAACATAGGCTTTAGGCTACAGATTATTGAGTGAACAGCTCAGGCAAATGACCCAGGTGTCACACGGTGCAGGCTGGAAGCACAGGCAGAGGGCAGCCCAGGATGATGCCCACGTGACACCCCCATGGTATGTGTGGATGGGCCCCAGCTGGATGCATGATGAACTGACCCCAGCTTCTCAAAACCAATCTTTTCAAAGGTGAGATTGTGAGTGGTCCCTTAAACAGAGGAAGATGCGTCTGGCTAGAGGGCTAACAGGTCCAGGACGTTGCCTGCCCATCCTGACAGCAGGTGAGGATCTTGGGTGATGCTGAGACGGTGTGCTAGTTTGACAGTGTCATCCAAACTAAGGAGAACTGCTTGGTCATCCGTCATCAGTCTTCTGCTCACCAAGGTTTGGAAACTATCACCCTAAGGCAGCAACACCTTGGGTGGATGAGGTTACCTGAAAAGAAGAGTTAAAGGCAGAACTGGCTATTTCGTGTGTCCAGTAGTGCGCAAATGCATTTGAGTTCGTGAAAAACATAGAGGTAAACTTGTATTTTTATGCTGCTGAGCACTGGAGAGCATTAAAATGTCCCTCTGCCTTTTCCTTGTGCCTCCACCATCTGATGACTTACTGCTGTGAGGTGTGCAGGTGTTGCTCAGCGCTGCCAGCCGAGCCCACGCAGGGCAGGTGGGCCTTTGGCACTTCACAGCTTCTTTCTCCTGTCAAATGAATCTGAAGAGTTGCTAATGTAAATCTGAATGCATGAATATTTCCTTTTCGTTGTTTATTTTAATAAAGTCTAAGGTGGAATTCAATCACTCAGAAGCTATTTAATATATCTTTAATTCCATTTGAAGTAGAAGTTATAGTATTTATTTTGTTTTGAAGAGTTGCTGATAGTTTTGAAGATGAAAAAAAGGTTTGAAAATTTTGTCCTAAATAAAAAAGCAAACCTAGGTAAGAAAAAAAATGGACTAAATGAAATTAATACCATCATTCTCTCCAGTTCTATCTGTTAGAAGATAAAGCAACAGGAACACAGTAAAGGAATAACATTTATATTTTATCAGATCGTAAAAATGGCAGGCCTTTAATTTTTTTTTTTAACAAAAAAGACAAAGGAAAATAAATTAATGTGCAAATGAATATAAAAGCTTTGAGTTAGAATCTATGAATGCCTTTAAATGTTAAACAGAATTTCCGAAGTTTTTGTTCTACTTACCATAGATTTATACCATAGATTGTCATCACATACAATTTTATGAAATTACTTACAGGGCATACACAGGAAAGAAAGAAAACCTACCAATTTCTAATTATAACCATTGTCCCCGTTGACATGACCTGCCAAGTGATCCTTTGTGATTTCCATTTATTGGTACACAGATGAAAATACATTGAATTAGTTCGCAGGAAGATCTACTTTTAGTGTTTTCAGCTTCCCCTTTGGAAGTCTTGGTCCACCACAGCCAGGCTTGCTGGTTCCTACCCTGCCCTCCTGGGGTTTCAGGGTTCTCTTGCTTTCTGACCTACTTCCTACAGTCCTTCTTTCTTCCTTCCTTCCTTCCTTCCTCACTTCCTCCCAATCCTTTCCTTTTTTTTTTTTTTTTGATTCTGTAATTTAAATTCATTCATATCACTAGATTATTCCTTCCCCAGATTTTTTTAAGCCTTCCGACGCAGCCCCCGCCCCCCTCTCTGAGTGCGGGGTTGGAACCCAGGACCCCATGCCTGCTCTCTGTCTCATCCAGAAGGAGAGGGTTCCTGCTCACCATTGCGACGTCATTCTGCCAGTGCGTTTTTAACATAGCCCTGGAATCCGCCTTGGTGAGAAGAGAGGTAACTTTTTCTAATAAGGCTGTGGTTTCCTTTTGGAAATGAGAACTTGCTGCAAAGTCATTTCAAATATTGATAATGGCCAATGCGGGGAGCCCAGGGTGAAAGCCCCCTTCCCAGGGGCTGTGGCGTCAGAACAGGTGATTTCTTTCATCTCCCCGTTGGCTCCCTCCTCCCAGGTGCATGTTCTAACATCTTGCCACTAGGCTGCATTTCTTGTTTGACAGGTTCCTTCCTTGAACAAAGTTGGGTGAAGACTGTGAAGACGGACTGTTACCACATCTCTGCCCTTTTAAGGGGGCATTAGCCCAGGGTAAACCACAGGGCAAGGCAAAAGAATGAACTAGTCAAACATTCCTACTGGCAAGAGAAATTCCTGTCTTAGTCATGTGGAGGCTAAGTAATTTCTTTTTATCTAGGGGTGACATTCCTTGTATGTGCTCTCTACACCCTGGAGATCCAATGCTTGATTTGGTTAGAAACAGGGTTTTCAAAGACTTGCAGCCCTGGCTGCTGGCTGCAGAACGGCATCTGGTGCCAGACAGCAGATCTGCCTGGCCAGGGAAAGAGGCTGGGGCCTTGAAGCCCAGCTGAGCCCGCAGTGCCGAGCAAGGGCAGCCTAGCGCTCACCATTCTCTCCTTGATCTTCAGCCTCTGGGGGGAAGAGACAGCCTTGCACTTATTTATCTGCATAGTATGCAGGCAGTGAAGGGTCTCTGTGTTGAATAAGCATATGGATCCCTAAGCAGCCTATGGGGGGACGGTACCCTGATATAGTCACAGGAACGGCTGGTGGCATCTCAGGCTGTCCTCACACAGAGTGACTTAAGTGACCAAGGACGTGTTAGGACCGAAGGTCAAAGCCACCACCCTGACACGCAGCATTTTATGATTCCGAACAGGTAGGAAAGTAGTGTGCACAAATTAAATCTCTTTTTCTGGGTGCTGGGGATCTAGTCCAGGGCCTTGTGCATGTAAAGTATGTGTCTTAACACTAAGCGGCACACCAGCCCCCAAAACCTTTTCAAATTTTTTTCATTTCATTGGAAGGATAAAAAGAGGGAAAAATCACTTCCAGATTAAGTGTATTTTTACTTTATCTGCACACACCCTGAGTTTGTGCCTTTCCTAAGGTATTTCTTTTAGGCTCTGCCTCACAGCGCTGAATCCCAGCCTCTGTTTGTCCCCAGGCTTGCTTGTGCCTTCAATCTCTGTACTCAGCCTTTTCAGACCACCCATTTTCCGGAATGATCTGTGCTGTGATTTGACTAGTCTGTCCCCACCAGAACTCACCTCACTCAGGGCTTGGTTCCCCAGGGAGGTGGTGTCAGGAGGTGGGGCTTAGTGGGTGGAGTGGAATCCTTGGGAATGGATTGATGTCTTTCTTACAGCAATGAATTTCCAGCTCACTGGAAATTTGGTCAGTGGATTATTCAATGGAAATGCATTCACTAGATTAGTTATCACCTCAGTGGTTTGTTATAAAACACATGGCCTCCACTGTCCCTTCTTTTTGCACACACTTTGCTGGCTTCCCTTCCACCTTTCCACCATGCATGGAAGAGCAGAAGACACTTACCAGAAGCTGAGAAGATGCCAGCACCAGATTTTGTACTTCCAGTCTCCAGAACTATGAGCTACATAAACCTCCTTCCTTTATAAATCACCCAGTCTCAGATATTCTGTTATAGCAACAGAAAATGGGCAAAGACTGTCTGCCTCTCCCCAAGTAGTTTTTTCTCCTTTTCCTTATCTCATCCCCTTGTGGAGACTGACTTCTTCTCCTAGAACACACCCCTACGCTTGGCCCAGTGCCCCAGAACAGATCCTCCATAAGAGGGCAGACTAGATATTGTGCTTTATGCTATAAAACTGACACCTTCACAAAGGTATTTAAAAATCATTTTTGTCAGAAAACACATTTCAAATATCTCTATTTCTGTATCAAGAACACAAATAACTTGAACATAGATTATATAAAAGATACTATGCAAAGTGCTAAGATCAAAAACCAAATAAGACGCTATTTATGGTCCTCAAAAGTCACAAAGCAGCCTAGTAGAGAAAGCACTCTAGCATGGTGAAGATGGGTTCATTGCTGGTCCTGGGAAGACAACTGCCACAGCTCTGGCTGCCACAGCAGAAAGGGCAAGGGGTGGGGCTGTGCTCTGAAATCCATGCATTTCCACTGAGTCCATGTCCCCCAGTAATGACTGAGCAGCAGGGACACTAAGCCACTGGGAGACAGTGGGCACCTGTATGGTGACCTGGACTCAAGCACTTGTTGATGGCAGTCTAGAACTCCTTCACTCTACCTTCTCTCTCTGGTTTCTTCACTGGGGCCTGTCCTGTGTTGGAATTGGACACCACGTTTAGCCCAACCTGGATCCCCATTTCCCCTCACAGGCATTTACCTTAATAAAATTGTTGCACCTTAACTTCCTCCTGGGGTCTGCTTCACAGAAGACGTTAACAGCAGGGCCACAACCAGAAAATGGTCCAGGGAGAATTAGCTGGCCAAAATAGCCAGAGATGAATAAAAAGAGAGTGTGCAATGAGATGTGTCAGGGTGAGGCCGAAAGCAGACAGGGCTTGAATCCCCTAGGGCCTTGACCAGCCTCTCTAAGGAGTTGGGATTTTATCCCAACAGCAACGGGCAGCCCCCACAGAGTCTTAAGCAGATGACCTCACTGTTCACGATAGTGAAAAGTGGAAGCCACCCAAATGTCCACTGACGGAAGAATGGATAGACGAAACATGGCCTGTATATGTAGGACGGAATATTACTCTTAGAAAGGAAGGGAATTCTGCCTCGTGATACCAGATGGATGAACCTTGAGGGCATTTTACTAAGTGAAACAAGTCAGACACAAAAGGACAAATAGTGTTTGATTCCCCTTCTATGAGGGATGGGAGTAGTCAAGCTCAAGAGACAGAAAGGATTCCAGGGCGTGAGGAGTTACTGTCTGGTGCATGTAAGTGGTTCCAACTTACCGTGGCTCAGCTTCTGATACTTTGACTTTACAGTGGGTTTATATTCATCTGCATTCAGCAGAAATCACACTGAATTTGAATCTTTTCCTGGACTCGTGATGCCAGGCAGTGGCAGGGAGCTACATCTCCCAGCAGGCCACACAATCACCAGGGCAAACAACCCAACTCTATGGTGGGCCAGGTTGCTCAGCTATGATGTTTAGAGAAGATGCAGATCAAATTCTTCCTCAACGTATGATGTTTCAGTTCACAGTGAGGTTATTGGGACAGAGTCCCATCACAATTTGAAGTGCATCTGTGTAGAGTTTCAGTTTTGCAGGAGGAAAAATGAGTTCTGGATATTGGTTGTTCAACACTATGAATGTACTGAACGCCATGGAAGGGCACACTTAAAAACAGTTCAGATGATAAACTGTTATGCACATTTCACCTCAGTTTAACCAACAACATACAACAACAACAAAACACAGTGACTCTACTACGGTATAGAGAGTGGACTGCAGGAGCCACAGCTAGAGGCCAGGCGGAAGCTGCCATGCAGTCGTAATCAAAGTAATGGAGGCGAGAGGAAGATTGACCTGAGTGAGTGGTGGTGGTGGGAGGCAGCACCTACAGGAATCTTAGGAGAGGAGAGGAGGGGAGGGAGGAGGCTATAGCAGGTGCGCTGGTTTGGTCAGTGGGGTAAGAACTAATTAACACTGCCGTTGGCAAGGCAGGGAACAGGAGAAGCCGAGGAGAGGGGAGGATAGTGTGGGGGTTCTTTAGATTTAGATAGATGATAGATAAGTTGAGTGTGTGTCATTACTTATATATACATATATAATCTCGTCTGCTGTTATTTTTTATTTACTTTATTTTTCATTGCTCTTGCACACTAAGCAAGTATTCCGTCTCTGAGCTATCCCCCCTCCTCACGTACCCTGTTGTTTTTACTCACTATTGAATATTGTTGGATGCTAGGATACAGAGCAAGGGATGTATCTTGAGAGTTGGCTGTAGGCCAGGTGTGGTGGTGAATGCGTGTAATCCCAGCGACCATGGAGAGCAGTGATTTGAATCATGGTCTTTCTGACTCCCTCATGGCTATGCTTATTCCAGGAACTGCCTATGCAAAAGTGCAGGTCAAGACGGCCCAGTTGCTATGGTGACACTGGCCCGAGGAAATTTTGCCAAGGTTTATTGTTATCAGCCAGGACCTTGAGTTCAGGCACCAACTCCCAGGGATAGAGATTTCTGAGCGTAACAAGATGACCCTAATGTCTCGTCAGTCTTACATCCTTCGGGTTGCCTACTTTGCTGCAACTTTCCCACAAATAACCTTTTGATGAAACCTATGATAAACTGCTGAGCTAGCTCTGATCACTGCTTCTTCATCAGAGAGCAGTGTCCACCTGGCCCTACCTTTTTCTCTCTCTGTGTGCCCATTTGTCTTTTTTCATCCTCCATGGCCCCTCATCCTCTATCTCCTTAATTAACAGCCACAGCGAGAGAGATGAGAGAGCTGAGCAAGCAACTCAGGAGGCTGAGGCAGGAGGATTACAGGTTTGAGGCCACTCTCAACTCAGTGAGGCCTTAAGCAACTTAGCAAGACCCTGTCTCAAAATAAAAAATTAAAAAGGGGCTAGGGATATGGCTCAGAGGTTAAACACTCCTGTTTGTTTTAGTCAGTTTTTTCACCACTGTGACTAAAAGGTCTGACCAGAACACCTGTAGAGGAGGGCTCTTAGTTTCAGAGGTCATGGTCCATAGAGAGAGGTCCTTGGGGCTCAAGGTGAGACTGAACATCATGGAAGAAGAGTATGGTGGAGGGAGCAGCTCACATGATGATCAGGCGGCAGGGAGAGAGACTCCACTGGCCAAGTGCAAATGCCAAAGCCATGCCCTCAATGCCTCACCGCCTCCAGCCACACCCCACCTGTCTCCAGTTACCACTCGGTTAATCCCATGGGGATTAATTCACTGATTAGTGAAGACTCAGAGCAATCACTTCTTCTCTGAACCCTCTCACACTGTCTCACACAGTCAACTTTTGGGGGACCTCACACCCAAACCATAACATTTCACCCCTGGCCCCCCAAATCTCACTCATCTTGTTGCAGGAAACAGACTGGTTGAGGAACAGCAAGCAGCACTTGGAGAGGAGAACTCCAAACTTCATTTTCTGTCAGCGGGCCTACAGGAAAACATAACTCCGAATTCTGAGCCCCCATCCAGTTTCTCACAATATTTATAGTTTATTTTGCGTCATCTTAGACCCATCCTATCAATGGGGCACTTTTCCTCTTTAAAAAAAAATTCCTAATCTGTGCGACTGAAGACCTTGTGCAGGGTCTCTAACATAAAGCTGCTCACAGAACAGCTAAGAAGAAACGGCCCTATTCACGGGCCTCTGTGACATTTCAAGAGGGAGTCCTCAGATTCCTAGGGCAGTTATTTATAATCCAAAAGGTAGGGACCCATGGTTAATTAGGCTTCCTGAAGAAAGGGTGAGAGCGGGAAGGGGAACTGACCCTTTTCCCAGGCATTGGCTTCTTACCATAATGTTTCTGTAATTTCATTTCACAACCAGGTCCGGTTTTGCCATCACAGTCTCACAATGCAAAATATCTTTGTCCATTTCCAAGAGTCTCCATAGTCTCAACAGTTCCAGTTGACCCAAAAGTTCAAGTCCAAAGTCTCTGAGACTCTGGGCAAGCTGGCATAGTGAGCACTTGTAAAAATCAAGTGATTTACAAGTATCCAATATATAAAGGTACAGAGTAAACATTTCCATTCAGAAACATAGGGACATAGAAATAAGGGGTAGACCAAAGCAAGACTGAGATTCAGCTGGGCAAACAAGTCCTGTAGTTCCACAATCAGCATCTGGGGCATAATGGCATGGTGATGTTTGGTCTAAAGGGCTTGTGTAGCTCCGCCCCGTGGCCTTGTTGGTGGCAGCCTAAGTGACCTTTCTGTTGGCTCGTCTCAGCTCCATTCCTCTGGTAGCCTTCCTCAGCAGATGTTCCACAGTATTGGTTTTCTTAATCTCCAGGGTCTCCACTGCAGCTTCAGCTTCCCCCTCACATCTCCAAGCATGGCCCTCTCAGGGGGTGCCTGCAGGAACTTTGTGTGGCCTCCCAGGCCTTCCTTTGAAATCTTAGGTGGAAGCCTTCATGACCCCCTACCTCTAGCTTCCTGCATTCCTGTAGGAATAGCACCGTGTGGTTGATGCCAAGGTCTACCGCCATCTTGAGCAGTAGCCAAACCTCCAGGGACCCTGGGTGCAGCAGCCTCTGAGTGTTTGGGTGACTGAGCATGTTGAAAAAACTTCTCAGGCCCCTTGTGCAAGAAGGGTACCCCACTGGTCTCTTCTCAAGAGAAGTTTTACATTTACTTCCTTGAATCTGAGAGGGCATGAGGTCTTGCCAGTTCCTGAGATGCCCTCTAGCCAACTTTCTCATTGTCTCCAGGGGAAGTGTTTATCATGTCTTTATGTCAGTGATGTCTTTAACAACTGTGACTTCCTTAGCTCCGGTTTTACTCCTGCCTTTCAAGTCCAAGTTTTTCAAATCTTTCTACTCTGCTTTCTGCTCCTGAATATCATAATAAACTTGGCTAAAAGGCTTCAGTAATACCCATGCCACTTCCTGAATGCTATGCTGCCTAGAAATTTCTTCCGCCTGATTAAGAAGTTCATCCCTTTTAACATCAACCTCACAGAAAGTCTTAGGAGTAGGCAAAATGCAGACAACTTCTCAGCCAGAACATAACAGCAATGGCCTCTAGTCCTGATACAAGTGTTGAGGATCAATCATGATCTGGGTACATTCCACTACCACCTTGCATGTGTTGGAGATTGAACACCTGAGAAATGCCAAAGCAAGCACAAACAGTTTTATGTAAAGGATAGAACAGAGACGGGGCAGTGGGGTGGAGAAAGAGAAAAGAGAGACAGAGAGCCTCTGCAGAGGAGTTGGAAGTTGGTGCCTGAAGAAGTGGGGGTGTTTTGCCCCTTTTGTAAATTTTAGAAAATTTAGAAATCTTTGTTCTCATGCCCCCCTTCTCCCCTTAACTTGCCTACTTGACTAGTGACCAAAGGGTGGAGTGATCCAAGGGCAAGAATGAAGCCGCCCAGTGGTACAGGTAGGAAGGGAGCAGCCCAGAGGGCATTCATTAACAACTGCTTGCAGGGAGGAGCAATTCCCTGGAGGCGCATAACCTTGGCAACAGGTTGGAGGAGGGGGAAGGACTCTGGAGGTATATCAGGTATACCTCTGGAGGTATTCTTTCAAACTAGCCCCCATCTTCCCAACCCAATTATTCATTACCTACACTGACCTTCCTTTTGCTCCCCACCCCTAGTCCAATTACCAATAGTGTCCTCCTTTTCCCTAAACCCTCTGGAGCCCTGTCTTCACTGTCCATGGTCCTATTGGCATTTTGGCTTTCTGAGCTCCCACCAGAACTGGCCATTAAGCTCCACTTACAATCTAAACCATTTCTGCCTTGCACAGCTAAACATCTCAAAATTCCTCCAAACAATTCCAAAATGCTCCAAAAACTTATGAACCATATTTCTCAGTACCAATTTCTACTTTAGCCAACTTTTTCACTGATTAAGAAGATCAGTGATTAAAAGATCTGACCAAAAAATTGTAGAGGAGGAAAAGTTTATTTTGGGGCTCATGGTTTCAGAAGTCTCAGTCCATAGACAGCTGGTTCCATTCCTTGCGGGTTCAAGGTGATGCTGAATATCATTGCATCATGGAAGAAGAGTGTGGTGGAGGGAAGCAGCTCATAAAGTATACAATGATTAGGTTGAGAGACTCCACTTGCCAAATATAAATATAAGCCCTAAAGCCACGCCCCCAGTGCTCTACCTCCTCCAGCCACACCCCACCTGCCTCCAGTTACCACTCAGTTAATCCTATCAGGAATTAATCCACTGATTAGCTTAAGGTTCTCACAGTCCAATCATTTCCCCTCTGAACATCTTGCATTGTCTCACATATGAGCTTTTGGGGGACACTTCATATCTAAACCATAATATCCCTGGTATTTAAAGGAAGGAAAGAAGGAAGGAAATTAAAGAAGGAAGGAAAGAAGGAAGGAAAGGGGAGGGAGAGAGAGAGAAAGAGAGAGCAGGTTATAGAACTACAAAAATATATGGATTAGAGCTGGGGATATAGCTCAGTTGGTAGAGTGCTTGCCTCACAAGCATAAGACTCCCCAGCACTGCAAAAAATCAAAACAAACAAATTAAAATATATATATATATATATATATATATATATATATATATATGGATTAGGAAAAATAGAAGAAATCTAAGTAATGATTTTAGAGCCTTAAAGTTAAAACTTGGCAGAAAGTATATTGTATACTTTAGAAAAAACATTAAGAATTTTCAAATGATAATGTTGGGAACTCGTCACTCACTGTTGTTTTTTTTTTTTTCCAGGATGTTACTGCTTGCAAATTATCCCACTGAGTCTCATTCAGAATATCAGTTCAGAACATCTTTCTTACTAGCAAACATATGACCTTTACAAAAGCTTCTAGTGTATAAAGATACTTGTCCATTCTTTATAACATGCGTTGGAATAAAGACTCAGTATTTATGTGATGATGGAGTTACATTCTAGATCCTGTTCATTTTACATTTCTAATAGCCCTTCTTTATTGATTATAATTATTTTCAATTCTGTTCTCAAGTGTAAGTCAACTGTTAACTCTGATTATAACTGGATGTTTCAAACTATCATACGGATTACAAATTAATGGAGTGGATGCTGTAGTTGGGGATACTTCACATATTTCAACAGAAAGTAGAAATATATTTGATGGTAGATAATAGAATGCTGATATTTTTTCCTAAAAAACAAGACTATCATTGTTTTATTATTTTTAAGAAATACACAGTATTCAGTAGTTTCTTGTCAAGATACAAACTTTTTATGGTAGAGTTGGAAAAATATTTGTATATGACATTGAAATTACTGTTTTTAAGTGTAAAGGTATTGGATAAAAAAAAAGTACTATTCTCTTTCCAAATTGTTATCTTGAAAAGTCACAAAATTACTCCTGTGATATCATAGCCCAAATATTTTTGAGTGATCAGTCTTTAAAACATAAGTCATATTACACTGGACACCAATGTATCTTAGGTGAGCCCCTTTCCTGCTCAGGATATTTCTGGTGTTGTCATCTGTAATCTATGACTTGGCCACGCTGTTAGGTTTGGCATTTGGCTAGTTGGAAGTAGTCACTGCATATGTTAAAACCTTTAGAAGATTTCCACTTTCTACCATTTAGGGATCTGTTGTCCTTTTGATTGTTTCTTCCATGTCCTACACTAACTGACACTAGCATATGAAATCTGTAGAAACTCCACAAGGTTTTTTCTCACCCAGAATCACCTTTCAGAGTTCACCAAGTGTGCCTCACATGGTTGGGGAACATCAACTCTGCAGCATCTCTTGGTGATGCTAAAGCACTCCTGCCAAGGAAAAAGTTGGCATTTCACCTGCTGCCTGGTTTGGCGGTCAGAGCCTAGGGGGTTGGGCAGGGTTTGGGCTGGAACAGTGAAGCCTTCCCCGTGAGTCTGTGATCCAGCCTCCACAACCCAGAACTCCATCTGGGACTCTGACTCACATCTTGAGAAAAAATCAGGCGAAAGCCCTTGCCAAACTGAGCAGAATGACTCCCTTCTGTTTACCTGAACGTATTTCTTCTTCAGAGAAAGGAGTACAATGAATTCAAATGCCATCATGAAATATCACTGTTAAAAAATTTTTATCATTGTAGGAAAAAATTCTAATATTCAAAGAAGATAGGATCTTAGGTTCTTTATTCCATTTTGTTGAAGACTGTTAACAGAAGAATAAATTATTTTTTTTCCTCCGAACTTCATACCTATTAATTTACTTGGGTCACTGACAGCTCTCTCAGTTGAAGAGAAAGTTCTGTAACAATAAATGTAACACAACGTTTAACATGTGCCAGGCACTGTTTTCAATACTTTTACATTTTTAGTCATTTACTTCTCATAACAGCTCTGTTAAGGTAGGTGCTAATACTCCCGTTGTACAGATGAGGAAACTGAGGCTTAAATAATGTGTCCAAGTCATACAGCTAGTATATGGCAGAGTCAGGCTTTAAACCTCAGCATGGAATCCATAAGCTGAAATCCTAACTAACATCATGCCACAACAGTGACTAACCAGGTAGAAGAAAAAGCCTTCCCTTTCCATAGGTGACAGTCTTCTTATTCTCTTGGTGCAGTCAAGTGAAATCTTTACCTAATTCTCCAAGTTCAAATAAAGAATTTTAAAAATGTAGAGCCTAAAAACATTAAATTTTATGATGATTCTAAAGAAAGAAAATATTTTAGTGTTTATTTTTTTTTTATTTTGAGTTTTATTTATTTATTTGTGGTATTAGGGATACAACCCAGAACCTCTCTCATGCTAGGTATGTTAGGTTTCAAACAAGTTCAATTTGTGAGCTGTCCTTTCCTGTGGGACATTTATGATAATTTTTTTTTTTTTTTTTTTTTTTGTCTACAGTGAAAACTACCACAATGGAACTGTAAGAAGACTTTCCCTTGCTGTAGGGAGAGGGTAGTAAGTCAAAGGGGAAACATACCCCTGGAGTTAGCCAGAAAGAAACAGAGAAATCTGAGGAGAGTCTGGTGGGACTGCATTTCTACAGTTCTCATGTTTAAACCATGAAATTAAATTAAGTATGGGACTAGATTTATCTGGTCATAAGCAAGTCAGGCAGTGAGCCCCACAGAGTTCACATTCTACTCTTTCAAAACTTTCATCTTCTGGAGGACCTGAGAAATATGATTGCTGACTGAAATTGCTCCTGTATTAAGTAAGGGGTAAAAAGAGTTAAGAGTTGACTCAAAACAAAGACAGGAAGTATGGCAAATGAAACCAAATCTCTAAAACCTGCCGACTTTGCTAGACTATTGTAACTCAGGAGAAGAAGCAAGACACCAGTATGTGAATTCTTTTGAGTTTATCATTTTTCTCCCTATGCCCAGAGTTCCATCCAGATGGTGTAGCCTCAAGTAGCCTAGTGGGGGAAAATTAATAAGAATTGAACAAGTAAGCCAAGATTTAAATAGCGAAGGTACAAATGTATAAAAGGGATATTTATAATGTTCTGTTTGTAAGTTGACTTGAAAAATAGAATGATTTAGTTTTACATTACTCTATCTTAATGTACAAAAGGAATGGTCTACCATCAAAACAAAAGTACTATTTTCAAGAACATAATTTTATCGTCTCTGTTTCTATATGAGTTTTGACACTGGTCTTTACTAACATAACCAATGCAGAGTCTTTCAAAATACAGTTTGACCCAAATTGGACTATGAAGAAGCAGACTGGAGGGAGATAAAACAAGCAAACTAACATCAAAAGCCAGAAAAAGTGTTTTTGTTAATATTTATATACATATTTACAAGGTAAAGTTAAGCCATTTGGTCATTATGTACATGTTAGTGAATATTAGTATTTTACATTTAAATACATTGTGTATAGGCAATCAAGTAAAAACGTAAATTTTAAATAAATGTTATCAATAAATGTTATCTGTGAAAATACATAAAATATGACTGATATATACTTCTATTTGAGTGCTTTTCCATATTCAATGCCTAAAATTATTTGGAAAAATAATCACAAAATATATTCTGGTGGAAGATATAAAAAGAAATAGTAAGTGTTCACCATGGTTCTATTAATAGGGAAGGTGAGCAGAAAGGTCTACCTCTAGACCCAAATCACATATCATAAATCAGATGACTCAGAAATGAAGAAAGCCCATTTTTTCCCAAGATCAATTTCACTGGAAATTGGACAGAACCAAAAGACTTTCAGGACAAGACAAACGAATTTAAGTTTTGATGATGAGTTCATTCTCTAAGTGGCTGCAAAATCCAAGTCCTCCTTGAGCTTCATTAGGAAGTGTGCTTTGGACATTGACCCTACAGTCGGGTCCAACGTCAGTTCCTTGACCTTGGGTGGGAGGGAAAGGAGGCAGTGTCATTCAATACGTCTCACAACTACATTAGGGATCTGTCTGTACCCAAGAACCTGCGGAAGGTATCAGCTGCCCTTCCATGCGACAGCTGGGTTCCAGTTCCTGAAACCCTCTCGTTTCTTTGAGGAGCTGGGAGCCTCTCAGCCCGGTGCAGAGGACCTGACCACTGCTAGGGGTGGGTGATGGAGGCGCTGGCCAGCTGCTAGTTGAGGCACGGGCAGCAGAAGCAGCAGATGGTCCGGCAGGGGTTCTTTTTCTTGTACTGCAGGGTCTTGCGGACCTGCGCCTTGGCCTCGCCTGTGTAGTCCACAGTCTTCTGCACGTTGAGCTCGATGACGTTCAGCGTGTCCGCCTGCTGCTCCACCAACACTGCCATCTGCAAGAAGAGTTCATGCACGTCTCGGATGCGGTTCTCCAGTCGCAGCAGCTCGCGGTGGCGGCTTTCGATCTCGTTGAGCGCCGCCCGCGCGCCCTTCACGTCGGCCAGCAGGTTCTCGGAGAACACGTCCCACTTGCCCTGCTCGAACATGTCCTCGATCTGCTCGCCCGAGACGTCCTTGCCCATGATCTCCAGCTGCCGCTGGATGCGGATCTTGCAGTTGTCGCGCTGCTTCATCTCGGCCTGGTTGTACTCGTGCATGGCCTGCTGGAAGGTGCGGGTGAGGGCGCTGTACTGCGCCCGCGAGATGCGCGCCACCGCCGAGTGCACGCCGTGCTGGGCCTCAGCCGCCTGGCTAAGCTCCTTCATGGCGCGCAGCTTGCGATGGATGCTCTCGCCCCGAGTCTTGATGGCCTTGGCGATGGAGTTGGTGTCGCGCTTGATGCTGCTGAGGCGCCGCATGGACGTGAGGAAGCGGACATTCTGCTTTCCCAGTCGCTTCACGTCGGCCATCAGTAGCTGGTTTTCATCCTGAATGTCCTGGATGTCTCTGTACAAGGACTCCAGGATGTGATCGGTCTCAAACACGATGTCTTTATGGAGCGAGTCAAACTCATCGTCCCCGTCTGGGAACTGCTGGTCATAATTCTTGGACAGCTCCAGAAGTTCTGCTAGTCGGTCCTTCATTTTGCCTGCAAGTAGAGATGCAGAGGTTAAAGTCCTCGAGTGAGAGTCAAACACTGCACTCAGGGGCTTGAAGCTTAAAATAAAGAAACGTTCTGCTCAGTGCTCCTAATTCTTTATTCCTGGGTGTAGGTATTCAGTGCACTGAAGGAGTTAGATGTTCTGTGGCATTTTGCTCACAAGTAAAAAAATAACACGACTAAAAGGCATGAACACAGTTGTATGTTATAGCCTATAAGTTTCTGCAAGTCAATATCACAGGCCAGCAGAACTCAATCAGCAATTGAAAATTTTAGCTTGCTTGGGGAAACAATTTCTTTTTCTTCTTTTAGGTTTTTCAATCATTGCAAATCAAAACAGACAGAAAAAAATAAGAAAAGTCTTGCAAACATAGGAACTTTTTCCCCTTCTTTTCTTCCTTCCTTTTCTCCCTTCCATCCTTCTCTTTTTCCTTCTTTTTTTCCTTTTTTACCCCCAGGGCCTCTAGCATGCTATGCAAGCACTCTGCCCCTGGGCTAAACCCCAGCCCCATTGGGACTCTTGAATAAGAACAATTTATAAAGTCTTGGGACCAACACTCAATGTTCCTAATTTTGTGATTATTTAGCACTAGGGAGCATTCCTTCCAGCACATAATAACTCTTAAAATAGTTATCATATAAATCATGGCTTAAATATTTTCCTCTTAAAATGCTGTGAAAATAAAACATTCTTGAAGTAAAACAACAAAATAAAGATGAATCTAATAAGAAAGTGTAGTATAAAATTTTAAATAGAAGCCAGGTGCAGTGGCCTATACCTGTAGTCCCAGCTACTGGGGAAGCTGAGGTGGGATTAGAAAGTTTTAGCTCAGTCTGGTCAACATGGCCAGACACAGTCTCAAAAAAAAAAAAAAAAAAAAAAAAAAAAATGTTGACATTTTCTTACCTTTCTCCCCAATATCATCCCCTAATTCCCTAATGGTAAACATGATTAACGAAACTGGTTTTAAAAAAACTTTTTATATGGAAATTTCAATCATACATAGCCTTGCAGCAATAATATAACACACTCTCCATTTATACATCATGCAGTAATATTTGCCCACTTTTAATAGTTTTTTGTAACAAGTTGGAAGCTCAAGCAGAATTTCTGTTTTTGTAAGGGCAGTTCTGATCATTTCCCTGCTTAGCAAGGCAAAATGATGTTCTCTGTATGCATATTTTTCCAGCGAAGTGACAAACTTTCATTTTTAGTACCGTGTGTATATGCCAAAGTAGGAGATATTTTGCCCTCATACGTGAGATTTCATTGCTAAAAAGATTCTCTTACTATATAATTTGCAGAAAAAAGGGGGAAAATACTAGTGCTTAATGGCTGTACAATCTTTCAGCAATTTTGATCTCAAATTAAAAGCTTCTTTCAAGCTGAGGTAATCAATTTTATATAACACCTCTAATGGAATGCTGACAAGCTAGATTTAGTGGTAAATGGAAACTGGTGACTTGGTAACCACAGCCTTCCATCTACCATGATCATTATTTACATAAATTAAGCAGAAATGTTATTCTATGATAGTGATTTTTAATGTAACACAAATTTCCTGCTTAAAATGCCATTTCTGCTATCTGGTGAATAAAATCAATGCCAGACCATTTCAATGATGAGGAGAGCAACTCTCATTTCAGTCTGATTGAGAGGCAGAAAAAAGACCCAGCCTGGATCAACACTATGCCTTCTTCTGGCCTGAATGTCTTGTTATTAAAGTATTTCTCACTTGGAACAAAAAATCTTCTCTCTTTCCACATTTTTTTTATTGGTGTATTATAGTTGTACACATTGATGGGATTTGTTGTTACATATTCATACATGCACACAGTATAACAATGTAATCTGGCCAATATCATTCACAGCACTTCCCCTACCATCTCCCACCCCGGGTCCCTTTCCTCTACTGATTTCCGTTAGATTTTCATGAGATCCCTGCCATCTTTCTTTTCCTTTTTCCTCTCAAGCTCCCACATATGAGAGAAAACAGGACCCTTGACTTTCTGAGTTTGGCTTATTTCACTTAAAATAATGGTCTCCAGTTTCATCTTGTAAATGAAAAGTTCACTTTTCTTTATGACTGAATAGAACTCCATTACATGTATATACATATGTATGTGTATATACACATATGTGTGTGTGTGTAAATATATATATATATATATATATCACATTTTGTTTATACTTGGAACAAAATTTAAACACAAACCAGAATTTAGAAGGAAATTATAATATCTGGCAGATAATGGGTTAGGTTACTTAACCCACCTAAAATTATTTTTTAAATTTATTTTAAATTGATACATTAGATAACATTTCAATCAGTTTAAGAGTTTAAGCATGTGTATCTCTTTAATCCTTTATCATTTCTTTTATGGTGAAAACTTTCAAAATCCTTCCTTCTAGCTTTTTGAAATGCAGAGTACATATTTTTAAAAAAATTTTTTAGTTGTTGATGTACCTTTATTTTATTCATTTATTTACATGTGGTGCTGAGAATCAAACCCACTGCCTCACACATGCTAGGCAAGCACTCTACCACTGAGCCCTAACACCAGCCCCTAGAGTACATATTTTTAAAAACTAACAACAACAGCAAGTCCTGAGATACCAAGCACTTGCCCAAAGACAATTAAAATACATCTAATTTTAGGAAGAAATGTAAATGACAGAGAACATAAGTGTAGCTGATACGGACTGGGTGCTTACTTTTCATGTGATACCTTCTTCAGTCTTCATGCAAACTCTATGAAGTAGGTCAGAGTCAGTGTGAACATCAGAAGATTCAGGAATCTATCCCAAGTCACCAGTAAATGAACAATCAGGCCCCAGGACAGTTACCACTATACACAAAAATATCTTTAGCAAATGTATAACAATGTGTTCATAAAGAACTTCACTATTAAACAGGAAATACAAATTAAATAGCTTTTTTTTCTTTTACTTTTTCCCCCACCAAATTGGCAGGAATTTTTTAAATTAATATATATATATATATATATATATATATATATATATATATATTTTTTTTTTTTTTTTTTTTTAATGGGTAAGGATTCTGGGAACTCTCAAAAACATGCAGACAGGAAGGTAAATTGACAGAAACTTCCTGGAGGACAGTTTAGCAATATGTTCCGAAAGCTGTGAATGTGTTTATTTGCTTTGACCTATGTACATTTACACTAAGGATGTATGCAAAAAGTGTGATGCTCACAGCTATAAACATGTTTATCATCATATTGTTTTACAGAAATTAAAAAAAAAGATTCAAATGCACAATAATGAGACTGCTATGTGAATTGTAGAATTTAGAAGGCTAGCTAATGACATGGAAAGCAAAAATACTCTCTTAGGCAGAAAAGAAGGTAAACAGAATGTGGAGCACTCCTACACATGTATTCTGAAATAAAGTGTTAAATAATACACATCAAAATGTTAATAGCAATTTTCTTTGCATTGCAGAATTTTAAGTGATTTCAATTATTTCCTGGTGCTTTTCTGTACTTCCAAAAGTCTTATGTCCATGAAGATTTCATAATTAGGTATAACCCCATAAAACTAGAAGTGCTAACTGTTTAAAAGTTAAATCCTTAACTCCTTTTTTGAGGTGTATGCATTACAATCAGGTCTACACCGTATGGTACCTGGAAACGAATATTGTCTGGCTAGCATGGAGTTGAGCTGAACCCATCTGCTTAAGTTAGCATCCAATACCATCTACTATGCATCCGGGGGAGGGAATGGAATGGATACATTTTGACCAACAAGGTAAGAATAGATGACAGATGGTGAAAGGACAGAGATGCACACCAGAACCCTAGAGATCTGTCTGTAGCTATCCCACTGGTCCTTGACAGGTCCTGTGCTCTCTATTGCTCTTCTAAAGCCATGAAAAAGCAAAGTGGGGAAATCATCTCATTCACATTACAAAGAGCAAAGCACAGTTCAAATCATACAGGAAGCATTCCTGGAAAATGTTCGGGGCAGTCAGTCATGACTTTCTAGGACCTAACAATCCCACCATGGCTGAGTCCTCAATCAGATGAAGATTAGGCTCATCTGAAGGCTCAAGTCCATGAACTGTAAGGAGAGAGGAGGGTCCAGGGGATGTGAAGATCCTCTGGGGAGGTGCAGGACGGAAGGAGGCCTTCCTGTTGCCTTCCCACCCACCCTTCCTGGCCCGGCCCAACCCAGCCCCAAGCAAGTGGGTCTCACACATGTAGAAGGTCTCCTGGTTGCCAGGGAGCAAACAAAAGGAAAGCTACAACAGATATGTCAACTAAAAGTCAACTGCCATTTCTGAGACTGTCTCCCAAAGGTTAGAAATATAAACCTTGCTGAACTTCATACAAACAAACAAGTGGGCACAAAAAGAACATCACAATAATGTTCATATCTAGGAGCTTGATTTGTATTGAGAGATACTAGAAAGAAAACTATGGTAAATGTCAAAGAAAAACAAATGACTCCCATGGCCTGCCTGTCTCACTGTGGTAAAAGATGATGTAATAGACTTCGGTGAACTGTCTTCATACAGTTGCTAAAACAAGTCCTGTTTTGCTTCACGGTGGAGGTGAAGAACACAAAGGGAAATTTAGAGCCAACTACTAAATCTACTTCTGCTTTCTAATTTTCTTTTTAGGCACACATAATCTATCTTGAAAACGAGATCCAATAGGGAAGGAAGATAGCATTACTTAAGCCTTCTTTCATTGAGCAATAAAATTTTATGTAAGAGAAAACAAAGGAACAAAGGGACGATCATAGCTAAGTGGCTTTCGGTTTTAGCAGCAGTCACCTGAAGAGCTTCAAAGGTGGCAGATGTCTATGTCACCAGTGCTCCTGCTTCAGTAGGTCCAGGATGATCTCCAGGTGATTCTAATACCCATCCGATCCATTCCACAGATACCTATTATGGCAAACCTTAATCCTAAACATCATGCATTTATGGAGAACTTTAATAGTCCCCAGGTCAGGGGCAATCTTAATGAGCAGAGAATCAACAGGAAAACAAAGGGACAGGACCATTCCCCCCCACCCCAAAACAAGTGGCTTTCATGAGCACTTTCTCCTGGCTCCTTGGGATGGACACAGGCTGGATTAGAGATCTCACCTTCAGTCTAGTGAGTCATGAAGACAATCTAAAGTCCAAAAGGGAGAGTAACCAAGAATGTTAAAGAGAGTTTGTTCCAACCTCTTTGTGTTCTTTTGTTTTGTACCAGGGATTGAACCCAGGGAAGCTTAAGCTCTGAGCCAGATCCACAATCCTCCTGCTTCAGCCTCCCAAGCCACTGGGATTACAGGTGTGGGCCACCATGCTCTGCCCAACCTCTTTGTTTTTGAGTAGACAATTGTAATTATTCTGGATGCTGACCAAAGGGAACTATGAACACAATCAAAGGTAGGGCTTTACTATTATTCATTATTAGCATCTGAATAAGTTCCCTACTGGCATCCCAGTGAAAAACGATGGATGAGAACCCTATTAGGAAATATACTGGCCTAGAATCTTGGGATCTAGATTCTGCCAGGAAGAAACTACTATCCTTAGCACATAAAATCTTGACTTTTTTGAGTGTGTGTGTGTTGCTGGGGACGGAACCCAGGGCTTCATGCATGCTAGGCAAACTCTCTACCATTGAGCTAAACTCAGTCTTGACATTTTCTTTCATATCAGGAAGAAAAGATTCGTAAAGAAGTTTCTACCTACCTCCCAAGATCAATGAATGGGGGTGATAACTACAAAGTAATAAATACCCAGGATGCCACAGAGAACTACATGAAGGCCATTGTTGCCAGCTTGTCCCTAAGGAAGTCACTTACAAACACTGTGTACAGTGTTATTTCTGATTGTAAAGGAGACACTTTGTGCCTACTTACTCTAGAGGAACAAGAAAAACTGCTCAATGCTAGGGTTGCAGCTCTGTAAGCCAGCGCTCACCCTACCAGAGGCCCTGAATTTGATCTCAGTACTTCCAAAAACAAATGAACAAAAAACCAGAACAAGTCAAAACAAACACAGAGAGAAATGAAAAAAAAATTGTTTATACCTTGTTGTGTGCTAAAATGTGTCTTTTTACTCCATGCACCCCCCCTCCCCAATTCATATGTATAAGGCCTAAGCCTCTTATCTCATACGTGACTGAACTTGGCCAGAAGGTCCCCATTCAGTTAAAATGCGGTTTTAGAATAGGCCCAGCATATTATGACTATGTCTCAAAAGAAGCGGAAATTTGGACAGATATATACACAGAGAGGAAGGACCACGAGAAGACAGGGAAAAGAGACCATTTGTAAACCATGGAGCGAGATCTGAGAAGTCAACCCTGACAGAAACTTGACCTTGAATTTCCAACCTCCAGAACTATGAGAAAATAAATTTCATTGTTTAAGCCCCCAGTCTGTGGTACTTTGTTATGGTAGCCCTAGTAAACTAACATACACATTAAGTAAAATTTGCCTAATACCAAAAAAAAAAGGAAGTTTTCCTTGTTCCACAGCAATTTATTCAAGTATTTTATACGTAGTGAGAAACTTCAGATACGTGGCTATACAATGCAAAGCACAGCAAGGCTCAAATCAAATCATGCCAGGTTTGTTTCAGAGATTAATTTGTAGTTTGCAGGAGGGGGAAAATCCCAAAGCATGTAGAGTCCTTTCTTTCTGTATTTATGATAAAGAAATATTTTAGACTTTATTTTGCTTTAGGTTCCAAAAATTTAGGATGCTTGTTTCAACAGGAACTGAAGTGCACATTTAGACACCCATATATCCACATGTGTGCGTGTTCTCTGCATATGGTATTGGGCAATATATGAAGCAACACAGATCTTGCTCCCCAGATGGATGCTCCAAATGAACACCTTCCTACACTATTCATGTTATGATCTTCAGATTCCAGGATATGTGTTTCTTAGGGACCTTTTATAATAATTTTAAGGTATTGTTAAAAGAGAATGATTATTATAAATCAGCAGGTCTACCCCCGACCCATAGGGGCCTCTGCAAACCTTTGTGTGCAAGGCTTATATAATATTCCCGTGAAAACAACAAAAATACCCCTTTTTTGGGTGGCTGCAACCTGCACCAGGGCATCTGCCTGGTGAGCAGAGCATGGTATGAATTGCCAACCTTTCCCTCCTAGGAGAGATCACAACCTGCGTGGCCCCTTGTGGTCACTCCGTATAACATTTTTCAATCACTACTCCTGTCCAACCAGCCCCACCACAGTATCTGGTAGGGAATGGGAAATTCCGTAGATTTCGTGTCACAGTAACTAACAGTTACTTTTTAGCATGCACCACGGTGACACCCAACAGACAATAAGTGCACTCTTCCCAGCAGGCTGGTTCAGATCCATAGGTAATAATTTCACTCAACTGAGTAAAACTCAGTATTCCACCCTGTTCCTTGATTTAAAAAGAAAAAAAGTTAGACCTAACAGGCAAAAATTGTCCTTTGATCATAAGACCAAAAAAAAGAGCTCCTAAAAAGTCTTATTTTCTTGCTGGATCATAAAGTTCATTGGGTAAGAACACACTTAATGTTGGTGAGGATGTGGGGAAAGGGGTACACTCATACATTGCTGGTGGGGCTGCAAATTGGTGCAACCACTATGGAAAGCAGTATGAAGATTCCTAAGAACACTTGGAATGAAACTATCAATTGACCCAGCTATCCCACTCCTTGGCATATACCCAAAGGACTTAAAATCAGCATACTACAGTGAGGTGGCCACATCAATGTTTAAATCAGCTCAATTCCCAATAGCTAAGAAGTGGAAACAACCTAGATACCCTTCAACAGATGAATGGATAAAGAATATGTGGTCCCTGTACACAATGGAGTATTACTCAGCCATAAAGAAGAATGACTATGACTTTTGTTGGAAAGTGGATGAATCTGGAGACAATCATGCTAAGTGAAATAAGTCAATTCCAAAAAAAAAAAAAAAAAAAAAACCATAGAGTCTAATGTTTTCTCTGATATGTGGATACTAACACACAACAAAGGCAGCAGGGTGGTGGTGTGTGTGGAATAAAGTTCAGTTGATTAGATAAAGGGGAATAAAGGGAAGGGAGAAGGATGGGGATAGGAAAGACAGTAGAATGAATCCAACATAACTTTCCTATGTTCACATATGAATGAATACATCTCAGTGAAACTCCACATCGTGTATAACCACAAAAATGGGATCCTAATTAGAATAAGTTATACTCCTTGTATATATAATATGTAAAAATATACTCTGTGGTCATGCATATCTAAAAAGAACAAATAAAAAAACACATTTAATGTTTTCTTAGGGTTTACTCAAGCATAATTTGAGAGTTTAAAGTGTTAATTGACATGGATTATGATTATAAAAGTCAGACTAGAAGATATACTGTCTCTTTTTAACTTTTTACTGGAGCAAAAAGCAAGAATGAGTCCTTCAAAGCAGTCTTCCACCTCTGCTAACTGATGTTCCCTAACATCTCTACCTCTGAGTTCCCAGAATCAGACGTTTCTGCCAGTTTGTGAGCAGGAGTCAGCAGTATATTATGTAGAGCCAATAAACTGCCATTGAACAACTGCGCTGTCCCTTCTAGCCACATGCCTTCAGATCCATTTTGTAGAAATGCATCTTACATCAAAGTGGCTACCCTGTATAGATTTTACAATTTTGCTCTATAGCTAATGTCATAAGAACTTGAAAAGTGCAAAACAGTGTTAAGCAATGTGCAGATAGTAACTCATTTATCCCTATGAAGTATTAGCATCATCCCCAATTTACAGCTGAGGTCACTTGAAGTCTAATGGGTGCAATAAGCAATTTTCCTGAAGTCACACAGTTAATAAATGTGGAGCTGAGATATGAATTCCAAAAGCCTGATTCAAGAGTCCATCTGAAATCCAGAAAAACCACACTAGCTTCTTTCTCCTAAGGCACCCAAAAGGTTTCTAAAATCTTTAATCTTAAGAGAACTTGTTCCCTGAAGTTTTATATTCAGAACAATTAGCAACATCTAATAACCTAATCCAGATTAGCACATCAAAATGCTTTCCACATCAGAATTACAGACTTTCTTCCCTGGTCTAATTTCTTCATCTGGGAGTTTTCTCAACTTGCGACATTTCAGTTGTTGGGCACTCAATGGGGCAGTACATCACCAACTTTCCAAAAGCCCACAAAATAATTCTGAAATAAGAAAGCATGGATACTTGGAGATTGAAGTTTTAGAGTTAGGTGATAGAGCACATGAGTTTTCTAAGGGAAACAGTAAAGAGAGACACACTTGGGGGTCAAGGCTCAAACCATCTACATTTTTCCCCTTTTATGTTAGTATTTGCAAACAAAAAGAGTTGTGTCTTCCATGATTTGGCTTTGGCTCTGGGAGTTGAGGCAAAGTATGGTTGGAAAATATAGAAGAAATTTATGTAGGAAAAACAATGGTGGGAATATATTTTGATTCCGGTTTGAAAATTATAGACTTTTAACTCATGCCACTGTATTTCATAACTATTTCAGAGTATCTCTTAAAAAAGAAATCAATGGAGAGTCCAGAATCATCAACGATCCTTTTTCTTTTCTAACCCTTAATACCAGTAAAGAAAATCCCAAGGAAATTTTACATTCTTTTTTCTATTCCCCTTCCTGTTAGATGAAGTCTTCGTGCCATTAACCTAATCTTGTCATTAAGATTAATCTAATTCATCTAGCTACTCTATTCTGGTCATTCCACTTAAATTCTCCAAAAATAAAACAAATATTATTTTTAGCTGATAATTTTTACATGAGGTTATCCAACATAATCAATGCATGAGGTTTTTCCTTAGAAACAATTCCTGAGGTTTCCTACTTCAAAGCTCAAATCTCTTCAAATCTCTTATACTTCATTGCTTCCTTAAAGAGTGGACACAATTTATTGACGACTCTAATGATCATTATTAACATCTTTGAACTGGGAGGTAAGACAATTTTGTTTGCTTTCAAATGTTTCCCTCTCCCTGGGTTAAAATGTCCAGCACTGCCTCAGTTTTCTCCATACACCACCACTGAGTCTTCTCATTCCCCTTACAGACTGGGGCAGGCTAACATATTAGACCAAGTATTTAATAATGGTGAGTTTGGAGTGGACCAGCAACCCTCAAGAACCAAGCTGCTACCTAAAGCAAGGAACAAAAAACCCTCATTGACACACTGAATGTCCACTATGAACAGTCATGGGGCTGGACAATTGATATACAATCCAACAACAATCTTCATAATAACCTTGTAAGGAGGATAACATGATTTTCAATGCACTATACCTGGGTCCCAGAAAGTTAGGTTCTTTATCTAGTTCACTCAGTAAGAAAGTAAGAGCCTAGGACTTAGGCTCACATAGCTCCAGGTCCCGTGTTCATGTCCTTGCCACCAACCCTGCACTGTAGCTGTGTGAAGAGAGGGGGTGTATTGTGTCGGTCACGTTCTCCCTGTGTTTCCTTCCCATGAAACTCTCTCTATATATCTTTTTGCCAAGAGCCATAACTTCATTATTTCCAGAATGTATCTATGAACAACTGCCCCTGTTAGGCCAGCTTCTTCTTTCTCTGGGAAGTGGTCACCATAGAGAACCTGTGCTCTCCTCTGATCTACTCCTGGTAAGGGTAGGAGAAGTCAGCTCTGACCAGAGCCCCTAGGGGAGGGTAAGTCCACTGAATTTTGAGATCAGAATCTAAAGCACACTTCTAGATGTGAGCCAGCCTTGTCTCTATCAGTAGTGAAGTGGCATCTTGGCCTCCAATTGCTTCTTCCTTCTTATTTCTCAACTGGAATGGAAATGGGGCAGGGAAGGGTGGCTACTTACTAGTGTTCTCTCCTCAATCAACCCAATAACCAAGCTGAATAAAATCAAAGAAGGTCAAAGCAAAAAAAAAAAATAATAATAATACAATTATGATCATCTTGCACTGTGCCTTGATTATAAAATGTGGAAAGAGAAGTTCATTACATTTAAGTAATCTACAAAAAATGATGGGAAGAAGATTATTAGTGAAAACAGTCTAGACTTTTCATTAATCTTTTAAGTTGGGGAATAATGGAAGAGACATTTCCATTTATAGCAATAAAATTTGAATATGGATAAAACATTTTCATGAGGATGGCACGTTCTGGGATTTCAATAAATGACAGTTATTAAACTCAGGTAGTATACAAACCAGGAAGGCGTGAGATGGTTTGATTGTGTCCATCTCTTTATTTATGTGATGACCATAAGTTTATATCCCACTTCCTTGAGCTGGTTCCCTTGGGCCCTGTTCTTCCCCTCAACCCATTTATACATACTCTTTGTGAGTATGTACAAATCTTTCAAACAGGAAAAAGAAAGAAAAAGCTTTACTATCCAATCTTTGCAGCAACTCTGATCAAGAGGTGAGGACTATTTTTCAACTTCCCGAATTTGAGGGTGGCCAGGAGAGTGGGACTTGCTTTGACCAATCATAGGTTCATAATGCAAACAGAGGTTTGAGAAGCACTTGTGTTGAAGGGTTGCTCCTGATACAGTTCTATGAAGAACTGGGCTAGCCTGCAGGAAGGTGAGGCCCAGCTGTGTCCAGGATTCAAGCTGAGCACAGCCCCCAGCACGTCCACCAAATGACTGAGCATGCGGAAGGGCAGGAGAGACCAACACAGTGCCACACAGCACTGAGAGAAAGAAGAAAATATTTTTTATTTTTTATTTGTTTGTTTTGTTACCAGGGATTGAACCCAGGGGCGCTTAACCACTGAGCATATGCCCAGCTCTTTTTATATTTTATTATGTTTTGTTAAGTTGCTTAAAGGCCTCACTCAGTTGCTGAGGCTGACTTTGAACTTGTGATCCTCCTGCCTCAGTCTCCTGACTACTGGGATTATACACACACACCACCACAAAACGTGTTTTTTTAAGGCACTAAGATTTGTAGCAGCTTCTTAATGTGGCAAAAGCTAACCAATACAGAAACTGGTATCTAGAAGTGGCATCTAAACGATCTAAGACATTCAACATTGGCTTTGGACACTGACAGCTGGTGACATGTGGAAGGAAACTGTCAGCAAAAACTGGGAAGATGCATGCACACTGTTGGAGAAGACTGGGAAAGAGGTGAGGAGACACTCGAGCAGCCAGGGCAAAGGCAGCCCGTGCTGTGGTTGAGCGAAACAACTGGCAACGTTGTCGCCTGCGGCAGTGTGTAAAAATCGAGCGAAACTTGGATCAAGCTGCACAGACCTCCAGACTGTTGAAAATGCTAATTGAGTGCTTCTAGCTACATTTAAGGTTCTGCAAGAGAGAGACGAACTAAAAATTGAATTGTCTAGTTCGTAAGCATTAGAGAAAATTGAGAGAAGCCAGAACTCCTAAGATTGGAAAAATAAAGTCATTTTAACTCTCCAGTCTCTTCAGCAGGAAGAGTCTCAAAATAAGAATCAGCCTCAGAGTGAAACCTTTGTAAAATTTAACACAGATGGTTGCATGGAGACAAAAGGGGCTCTAAGACTCTTGAGGATTTATAGCAGTTTGACACTCAGCCCAAAGGAGAGAGAGGTCTGACTTGAAAGAAATCTGTAGGTGGAGGTTTTAGGGGCATGGACTCTAATCAGATAAGCAATCTACAAAGTTTTTGAAAGTTTTACTGACAAGAACAAGAGTTTGGCTTAAAAGAAAGTTGGGGACCCTCTTTTCAAGAGGCCTCTGGGTCCTAGCTCTGAGCTGGAACTAGGTCTAGGAAGTTGTGTGGAAACAACGAGCCATCTCTTCTGGGAGAGGAAGGTGTTTTAAAGGGCAGGGTCAAGAGCTGTAGAGAACCTGAACCAAGAGTGACTTCTGAGGAGCAGGGCTGGGTCCTCATCAAGGGGCCTCTCTAGGCTGAGGAGTGGGGAACTGGCAGCACCTGCACAGAACTGCTGGGGACCCGCGGTGTATTCTATCCCTGTTTTGTTTGTTTGCTCTTTCAGAGAGTGTGCTGTGCTTATCCCTTCCTATGTCTCCTTAAATTCTGGGTGTGCCTGGGGGACACAGCCTACCTTTTTAGAGTATGATCTCAGAATCAGAAATCTGAAGAGCCATATCTGAGGAGGCTTGTCCATATCCAGATCTTCTGCAGTCCCAAGATAAATAACCCTCTGCATCTAGAGGCTAATGCCATAATCGCATGAGATTGTAGAAATTTTAGGATGGGAATGAGCATTTTTTTCTTGCAGGAAAAATGTAATTTTTACCAAACACAGACTATACTTGATAAAATACATGACCACAAATTCTTAGCAGTACAGTAGCCCCCCAACTTATCTGTGGGCAATACATTCTAAGTTGTTCTGCAGATGCTAAAACCATAGAGCATAGCAAATATATGCTGTGTCTTTTCCTATTTGTACATACATATGGTGAAGTTTAATTTGTAAATGATGCACAGGAAGAGATTAACAATAGCAACTAATAATGAAATAGAACGACTGTAACAATAGAGGATAATAAAAGTTATTTAAAACCAATGAATTGTTTCTTTCTGGAATATTCCATATAACATTTTTAGACCACACTGATTATAAGTAGCTAAAACCATTGAAAGAAAATCTGCAGATAAGGGAGGACTTCAATACCTCCCATCAAAAAACAGGGTCTGTTCCTGTGTTCTTTGAATTTTGATTTGGCCACAAGACTTGCTTTGCCTCAAAAGACAGGAGAACTCATACATGACGCAAGCAGTTGCTTAAATAGTATAAGCACGTGGGGGATGGCCCCTCTGATTACTGGGAACATTGTGAGGAAGCTCAGGTGAGGTTCCTGGAGGATGAGAACCATGTGGAGAGAGGCCAGTCCCAAAATAGTCCCTAACACAGCACTATGACTGAACCCAATTGAGGCTGGGACAAGAACGACCCAAAGCTTGCTGTCTGCCCGGTACTACTACAGATGCCTAATGTGGATCATCTCAGGGTAAATAATGAATTGTTATTTTGGGATGATTTGTTATGCTAACAAAGTCAATGATGTACCCTCTTTGGGTTTCTTTGTGCTCCATAAGATGTATTCTTTAAAGACAAAGTAGGAAGCTAGTTTGAATCATGGGAAAAAAATCATAATTTTTGGAAAGTAAATTCTCATGCATTTAAAACAAAAGTTTATTGCTACAATTTAAACAAATAAACAAACATAAGTGGCAAGTGCCAAATTATCCTGATGATGTATGTTACCTCCTTGATTATCATGCTCTAAATTATATCTCTTGATTTTAATTCAGTATCCATTTATGATATTCTATTCCTATTCTATGCAAAAGTTAATATGAAGCATATACATTTTATTAAAGCATGCATTTCCTAAGATGTCTGAGGACAGCTCCTCCTTTTTTTTTTTTTTTTTTTTTTTTTGTGGTGCTGGGGATTTAAACCCAGGGCCTTGTGCTTGCAAGGTAAGCACTCTGCCAGGTGAGCTATATCCCCAGCCCACCCTCCCCTTTTTTTAAAGGATTGTGCTCAGTCATGATGAACAGCCTGGGGTGAGGGGATGCTAAATAAAGATGATCCCCCACACAAGCAGTCTCCACAAAAAGGCTCTGAAAAGATTGTGTGATGCGCAGTGTGTTACACAGGATCCTTGAGCTGTGGGGTCAGGACAGCACCCGGATACCTGGCAGTTTTAACCTTGGCCAAGGTTCAGTCTGATAAGAGGTTCTGAGAACTCGAAGAGCCAGCTTTGAAAAGGAGGTGGGCAGGTTCAAGTGTATCACAATTCTGTTGCTAGATCACCCAAATAAAGAGTAGAGGACAGGCACGGTGTGACTTTCTGATCACGTGACTCTCTCCTGCCATTAAAAACTGGGCCATGGAAATTTCTTGCCACCACACCATGAAGAACAAAGATGAGGGGGATGTGAACTAGGTGGATGAGGAATGTCATAAGTTGATTAGGGCCTCATTCACCCTTCAGAAAGTCACAGGGAATCAGGACACTTGTTTTCCGAGCTGTGGGATCTGCCTAGAATTCCAAGTCTACTTGGAAGCAGAAGAGCGTGGTCACTGATGCAGCCTGGGGAGGCTTACGGAGCCACATTTGGACCCTACCCTGTCCCATTACAGGGCCTCACCTGGGCTTCCCTGGCTGGTTTCAGGGATCCCGGCAGCTGCCAACAGAAGAATGTGACTCCTAATACATTTGTGCTTTTCAAGCCTCAACTTAGGTCGCATTTCTTTGTGCGCCACCTTCTCTAAATCTGGTCTTCTCTGTGTATAAATACCCACCTCAGAGCATGGTGGTGAAGATTAAGTGAGGTAATTCACGTGAAGCTCTCAGACCAACCTGGCAGACAGTAACCCCTCTGTATTTGCTACTTGCTCTCATCTACTCACATGATTTGAATCCACTCAAATAATATAGGTCCAATAGCCATTTGTAGAGATAGTGCATTTGCTAATATATTACTAGCAGTTTATTTTTCATCTCATCTCCAATCAGCGCGAACACTGATGTCTGTGAGTTACCAGGTTATTTGAGGTTTTCAATAACTTCTTTCTCAATGACCTTATTGTAATCTTTTTCTGATTATAAAAGCAACCCATGCTCTTTGTAACAATAATAAATCAAATAACACAAACTTGTTTGACATGAAAAGTCAACATTTTCCTTAATTTAACACAACGATACATAGTAACTACCAACCAACCAATGATAAAAATCGATTAAATTCTTCCAGATTCTTTTCTTTGCTAACAGGTGGTAAATAGTTCAGAGACAGTCTTCACAAGAAAGAACCCTGTTTCTGTGAAATACAGAACATTTCCCTGGTAAACCACAGTTCTCAGGTTTCTGCTTGACAGGGGCATCCCTCAGAGATGCAGGGCCACAGAGAAAGTCACACTGAACATTCTACCGACAAAATCTTGTGCAGGTGAAATCAGATAAAAAGAATATTGAGGGCAACCTGGAAAAGGAAAGGAAGTTCTAGAAAAGAAGAGAACATTCATGAGCATTTTCATGTTTAAGAATCTCAGGATGCTGACCCCAAGTCCACATACTTCAGAACCATGAAAGTATCTGGAAGAGCCTCAGCCAGTCTGCAAACTTTGTGTTTACTGCTTGTTAAGTCTAGGGCCAGGTATTCTTTTGGGAGTAGATTAACAATTTTAGCTTAATAAGCATCCATCAAACATCAGGTTCCCTCCCCACCCAATTAATTAATGAGGTTTTATTGTTAGTGGCTGTAGATGATGCAAAAGCAACACAGTCAGTAGAAACAGTACTTTGAATTTTTTTATTTTGATCTTTTTCCAGCTTCTATGCAGCACCATTGTCCCTCAGGATGCTGTACAAGGGCAGTGAGCCACAGGGTCATGTGTGGGAACAACCCATACTCTAAAGGGTCTTGCATAGCTAAATTGCAATGTTCAGTAGGTTATGTATGCTAAATACATTTTTGACTTCTGGTATTTTAACTCATAGTAGCTTTGCTGGGTACATAACGCCCCGTAGGTTGAAGAGCATCTGCATTGTGAACTACTGCCATTCATAACCAGTTCCTATTACCAGGTAGTTAACTCAAGATTGTACAGGATCTCTTCCTTGGAAGGATGTGCAGACCCTATGATCTAAAATGATCCTATGAAACCAAACCACTATCACTATTCTGTTTTCAGTTTCTATAATACTCCTCTAACTCAAGTGACAGAATATGAATGTCCTATATTTAGTATAAAGCTCAGGGAAGTATGAATTAGATAACTTGTATTTACTGTACAAAAGAGGGTCAAGAAAACAAATTCACTTATCATAATGAACATTTTTATTTCAGAGTGAATGTCTAGTATGGTACCTACCAAAGACAACAGATAAATTGTTCTTTATAAAAAAAAAAACCTAAAATGCAACAGCTGACCAAATTTCTCATACATTACCTAAATGTACTCTGTTCTCTGAAGCAACTGTGCTGTTTAGAGCTGTATGGAATCAACACCTACAGGTGCTGGGAGGGGTGGAGGCAACACTACACTACTACATAAGCTTCTGATTGAGATAAAAGGGATGGAGTATCTTTGCAGTGATACTGGTAACGTTCATAATAGGAATCAGTGAATAACTTCCTCTCCATTTGAAGGGGCAGAAAATTCTGTAGCTAAAAACCAGCCTTTGAGTATCCAGGCAGAATAATTCCTACCAACCATGAAATGCATACACATTAAACCACAGAACTCATTTATCTTACTGTTGAGTAGTCTTTGTAATTAATTTTTAACACAATATTAAAATATCTCAATTTATCAGCTAAAATATGTACATCATAGAAATATTAATATAAAATTTTCAATAAAAATAGAACGAAAATGTTAGAAATCTAAAATAAGATTGATGAAATATTTAAATATAGACAAAGCTGAAACTAAAACTGACTTATGCAACTTCCCTATCATCAACTTGCCTGGTAGAGGCTTGCAACACAGTGAAAGAACTGTGAAGGTCACAGCGTAACATACCTTTGGTTTCCTGTGTATTTAGATTTATTAATTCACTTGTCTAGTAACTTCAGGTTTAAATGAGGCTGCAGCATGGTGGTGCGTGCCTGTGATCCCAGCAGCTCAGGCAGCTGAGGCAGGAGGGTGGCAAGTTCAAAGCCAGTCTCAGCAACTTAGCGAGGCCCTAAGCAACTTAGCTAACCCTGTCTTGAAATGAAAAATAAAAAGGGCTGGGGATGTGATTTAGTGGTTAAGTGCCCCTGGGTTCAATCCTGATTCCAAAAATAAAATAAATAAAATAAAATAAAATAAAGTAAAATAAAATAAATGAGGCTGCAAAGTTGGAAGAACCTGCATGAACTGCCAGCTTTAGGCAAATTAGAGTAACAACAACCTTAGGAGGTCCCTTTACATAGTGTGTGACCCACAGTGAATGGATTCTCAGTAAGTGCAAGTGTTTCCTTAGATAATGCTTACATTTTTACTCATGTTGATAAATATAAACATTCTCTGTGAACGTTGACAGGAAAAACTGCAAATGACAGTTGAGTCATGTGCATTTCCCTCCCTGCCTCTTGGTCCAATATCCTCTAGAGAAACTCCATTCTGGGTGCCCCTCATCCTGCTTTCCTTCTGAAGGCACCCTCCAAGCAGAGATACCCTCTCCACCCCTACCCCCGGTTTAAATTCAACTTTGCCCACTTAAATGTCCCAGTCCTATGCTCCATCCTCTATGTTTAAGATCATAAAAAACAAATTTGGCAAATATATCTGCTCATATACACAAATAGCATAATGTACCACTGTACCCAGAAAATAAGTTTGTATTTATAAAAAAGGCTTTTCTATTCTGGGTAAAATGGCAAACTGAACATTACCTTTGCTCCCATACAAAACCCCACTGAAGGAACTTTCTAAAAGGTATAAGCCAACAGGGATAAAAAAAAAAAAAAAATAGGAGAGAAGAGAGCAGCAACACAGTTTTGGAAGTTTTAAGTTAAATGAACAATTGACAACTAATTTAGCAGGTATAAGAAGTTGAATCCTCAGCTAGTGGTGGGAAAGGCCAGGAAATTACCTGTTACCCCATGAAATACAGAGCCAAGGGAATCGGAAAGACGGGCTGGGAAAGGGGGTGAAGGTGGGAAACAACAAATTGGGTTCAGTTAGAAGCTTTCCTGTCCCACATGCACAGAAAAACATACTCTACATAAGGCAAAGGAGAATACTGGGGTAGACATACTCAACAAGAAACAGGAGGCTCGACTGGGTACAAGGGACGTAGGACACCCAGAATTTTCAGTTCATCTACTGTCCAGCACACCAAGTTATCACTTAGAGGAAGGAGAATAAATGGTTCTCTTCTATAAAGCAGAAAAAAAAAAGAGGAAGAAATATAAAGAATGTAGAGGTTTAGTTCTTTATGTTCAAATTCTGAATGATAAGGATTCCAGGGAATCCTTATTACAGAGAAGGGGACACAAGGACAGAGAGAGAGAGAGAGAGGGAAAGAAAGAGGAAGACAGAGAATGGGGGGAGAGTTAAGAGAGAAAGAGGAGGAAGAAAGAGAGAAGAGAGAGGGAGGGGGAGAGGGAGAAGAGAAAGAGAGAGAGAGAGGGAAGGGAGAGGGAGAAGAGAGAGAGAGAGAGAGAGGGAAGGGAGAGGGAGAAGAGAGAGAGAGAGATCTTATTATAAACACTAGGAGCCAGAATGCCTTGGATTTATACAAAGGAACACTGAAAATTTAAAAAGTTTAACGATGCTCTAAACTTCTAAGGAAAATGTGTCTCCGACTCAGAGTTTTATAGCCAGTCAAGATATTAAGCATATGTAAAGGTAGAATAAAAACTTCAGAAACACAGTCTCAGAATATTTTACATCCTATGGTAAACAGTAAACTTTTTTCTCAGAAAAAGAACAGGGGATGCTTTTCAACAAAACAAGGAAGCATAGCAAAAAGATACAGCATAGAATCCTAACAAGGATGTCCTGGCCTGTCATGACGATGGGAAAGGAAAATGAAGGTCATCAGTGCATTTGACCAATAGAATATTGTCCAGATCAGGGAGGGGGTTACAGATGTGTTCAGAAAGATGAAATTAATAGAATATTTGAAATTGATAGAATAATTGATAGACATTTCTTGAGAGGAGATTTAGACAATCTGGAGTTGACAAGATTATAGGTATGACTAAGTTTAAAAAAAAAGAAAGAAAGAAAGACCAGATAATTAAATTCCAGGAAAGCAAAAAATATTGTATAGTTATGGGAAAGCAATCACAGCACAATAAATAGCTCAGCTGTGATTAGTATTTTCATAATAATAAAAATGTGATCATTCAAGATTGACCTAACTTAAATTATGATAGAGTTATATTGGCAGGATGGGGTCAGGCGGAGTGTACCCCATAGGGAGAGGCAATAGGTAATGACTGACACTGAAAGACCAAGAGATAGTTAATAGAAGGGAGTCATTTAGAGATACGAATAAGTACCAAGAATGGTTGAAAGTCGTGCTTTGGTGAGGTGGAAATGGGAGAGAAGGTTGACTTTTTTCATTAGATTTTCATTTTTCACTAAATGTCTTACAGAACTATGTACACATAAATTTGATAAAAATTAAACACCAGAAAGAAGAAGAACAGCAAAACCAAGCAACAGCAGCAGCAGCAGCAGCAGCTGGGCCTGCTGGCACATGCCCTTAAACCCAGCTACTTGGGAGGCTGAGGCAGAAGGATTAGAAAGTTGAGACCAGCCTCAGAAATTTAAAGGAGACCCTGTCTCAAAATAAAAAAATAGAAAGGGCTGGGGGCTGTAACTCAGTGGTAGAGCATCCTCAGATTCAGTCCCCGGTATGGGTGGAAGCCAGGGGTAGGGGTTTTCTAGAAACACAAACCGCTAACCACAGGAACAATCCTGTGAATTTTGGCTCGAGGATAACTAAGAATTCCTTAGGAGATCTGGCTTTCTGCTTAGTTTTTTTTTTTTTTTCTCACATTAATATCTCCTTACAGATTCCACTTTAGAATTAACATGTATTCATATTTACTAGTGGAATCTGAAACTCTCCCCAAGTTAATTTTTTGACTGAACTAAATCCAAAATTTCCAACAGGGTTTAAATAAAAAAATCTGAAAAAGAAAATGATCCTAAAATAAATCTCAAATAATAAATGATTAATTTTTTATAAATTGAAAAGAACATAGTAATAGCAAATTGGGGGAAGTCCTAGCAGACATTAACACCTATTGTAAAACAGTAATAAAAATAATAAAAATGACCCTTCACCAAACATAAAAATAGATACAAACAGACATGAATAAAACATTGAAAAATAGACCAATTAAAAATGTTAATATATTTTAGTATAACATTTACAATGTTAATACATGAACAAGAAGTCATCAGAAAATAATATGGTAAAATAATATGGTAAAAAAAAATAGGGGATGGAGCTCAGTGGTAAGAGTATTTGCCTATCATGTGTGAGGTCCTGGGGTTTGATCCCCAGTTCCTAAAAAAAAAAAAAAAAAAAAAATCTATATGCATATTCAATCAGGCTGGCATATTTGACTAGCAAAAATTTAATTCTCTCTAATCCTTACCATAAACCCCATAATAAGTCTCAGATATATCAAAGAATTAAAAATGCAAAATCAATAATAAAATATTAATAGAAAAATAAAAAAATATTTACCAATATTTTAGGATAATGATAACTTTCTAGGAAATTTGAGACTGTGGAAGAAATAGCAAAAAAAAAAAAAAAAAAAACCAAATTCTACTCATAAAATTTGAAATTTCTGTCTGGACATGGTTACACACAGTTGTAATGCAGGAGACTCAGGAAGCTGAGGCAGGAGAATCACAAATTCAAGGTCAATCTCAGCAATTAAGGGAGACACTCTCAAAAAGGGTTGGAGATGTAGCTCAGTGGTAAAGGGCCCCTGAGTTCAACTCCCAACACACATACGCACAAAAATCAAAATTTCTGAACAGCAGAAAAAGAATAAATAACATTAAAAATTAAAGCAGAGATTGAAAAAAAGTTTTAACCAAAATAGACATTATAAATATAATCACTATTGCATAGAGATAATTCCAACTGATAAGAAAATGACAAAACAATAAAAATGGGGCAAAATATGTAGAAAGACAATTTTTAAGAGATAAAACAGTCTCAATAAAAATGTGAAATGATATTATCAGCTATTTATCAAAGAAATATAAATAAGTTTAGACTTACTTAGCCAAAAATGAGAGAAATGATCAAATACACAATTTATCTATGCTTTTGTTACTGGAACTAGATTGAAATAATAAAAATGAATATACTTATTGTGTTTATGCTGCTGCTAACAGTGGTGGGTGTATTTAAACCTAGATGTCAACAGAAAGCAGAAACGTGTAGCACCTGAAGTTTCAGCATAATTCATAACTTGAGAAAATTTCCAACTAAACAACAAAAATACGCTGACTAAGCAGGACTCTCCTCTGCCAACAGCTAATCTTTTCAGGTGAGTTGACACCACTATAATCTGAGTCTTTGATGAACACACTCCATCCTCTAAAATTTCTGCATTTTCAAAGAGAAAATATTCCATTTTACCCCCAGGGCCTTTTATTTAAAGATTCAAATTCATGATTTCGACTGGATTCACAATGGCTAAACCCATTACCCTAGACTTCAGCAATGAACCAAGTTCAACCTACACACAACAGAAAGTTTAAAAACAAATGTCTAGAATTATTTCCTGATCATTCAAATGCTCCGTTTATACAATATTTACAGTGAAATCAAGACATAAGAAATAAGACTATAAATTAAATAATACTTGAACTCAACTAAAGGGATATGTAAAGGATGGGGGAAAGACATGCGACTTCCGAACAGGCTCATAGGACATCCCGGAAAGTCAGTCCTTCAAGCCTGACTTACGCATCCTCTTGCCCTGTTTTTTAATTCCATCTTTTTGGTTTCTGTGTTGTCAAAATGCTGGAGGGCATGGATAAGTTCAAGTTGACTTACATGGGACACAGCAGAACGTTAGGTACCTTCACCTATGCCAGCAAAGTACGGCTTCATGGTGACTTCATCTGTGCTTACCTGCAGTTAGTCAACTTGGGGTTTTTTTGGAGTTTTTAAGGTAGAGAGTCAGAGGTTAAACATGCACATGTTACCCGTTGGCATATTTGATTTGTAATGTCAGGTTAAACAAGAAAATTTTTTCATTGCTTGTTTTTTTAGTACTGGGGATCGGACCCAGAGCCCTCTATCACTGAGCTATATCCCCAACCCTTTCTATCTTTCTGTTTTTATTTTGAGATAGGGTCTAGCCAAGTTGCCCCAGTTTGGTTTTGAACTTGCTGTCCATCTTCCTGCCTCTCAGCTCACAAGTCGTTGAGATATAGTTGTGTATCACTGTGCCAATCTGGTTTCTTTTTCAACCCAAGGACTGCCTGTTCTTTTATATTCTAACTTTAGGGTTATTCATTTATTGAATATAATAAATGTAAGTACATCGCAACAAAAATACTGCAAAAATTCAAAGGTTAAAAAAATCAAGAATAAGGAAAATATATGTTCACCACAATATACTATCCAGCTTTTAAGAGTGAGGACATCTTGTCATTTGTGACAGAATGGATAAACCTGGAGGACATTATCCTGAGTGAAATATGTCAGGCTCAGAAAGACAATACCACATGACCTCACTCATACATGAAATCTAATGAAGTTGAACTCAGAAGTAAGAGTACAGAGTGATGGTTAATGGAGACTGGGGAGGGGAAAGAAGGACAGAATTGTTGCTTAAAAGGTTCAAAGTTCCAGACAGACAGAAGGAAGAGGTTTTCAGATCGATTGTAGGACAGTGGCAGCAGTATGATTATAATCAATGATAATGTATTATGTATTCAAAATAAGAGAGCAAATTTTAAATGTTTCACCAAGAAGGTGATGGGTCGGTTAATTAACTTGATTTACTCATACCACCTTGTAAATGCCTATCAAAATATTACACTGTACCCCATAAACATATAAAATATAATGTGCCAATCCAAAAATATTAATAATTTTTAATCAAAAAATTAAATCCTGCTGGGTGCAGTGGCACATGCCTATAATCCCAGTGGCCTGGGAGGCTGAGGCAGGAGGATCACAAGTTCATGATCAACCTCAGCAACTTAGTAAATCCTGTCTGAAAATGAAAAATCAAAAGGGGTGGAGATGTGTTCAACCAAAAAGTTGTCATTCCTAACCCCAACTAAGCTTACAACTTATTGGAAGAAATAAGAAGGAATAATAATGAAAATTTTAAAAAATAAAAATAATAAAAAAGCAAGACTTCACCAAGGAGAAAAAGGAGCCAGCGTGAGCTGCCAAACTGGGCGGAGGCTCTGAACTGCTACGCCAGTGTCACCACCTCCCTCCCACAGCATTTAAAGTGAAGTGGAAAGATGGGAAGTCAGAACAGACACTTGCCTCTCAGTAGATGAGCTCCCCCATGGTCCCCCAACAAAACCCAAAGGCTGACCTGTCAATCATCCTCCTAGGTTGCAATAATCAGATCCTTAAAATTCATTGTCTAAAATCTGTAACAGAAGTTTATATGTTCAGAGCTTTCAGTTTATTTTCTTACCCTGCATATTACAGATTTATGAACAAACTACATATTGATGAACAAACTCACTTCTAGTAATGACACATTGAATGAGACACACAGAAACTCCCCATTCCTTACTGTCTGTTTTACTCAATAAATGGAGGGGTCCTTTTCTTGTTTTCTCTTTGCCAACATGTGTGCTCACATACGGAACACACACATTAAAGACTTGTCAATGTTTCTGAACTAGATAGACCAAAAGATCTTCCTTTGTTAAAAAGAGGTCTCATGCCTAGTAACGAAAGTCAACCTCCTAACTTCTATTCTGATATGACTTATGTTTCATGAGAATGGGACCTTTTCTCCAACCTTAGGCTAGGCTGGGTTCCCAGCTTGATGACCCGGTACTTCTGGTACTTCCTCTTTGTCAATCCTCCCCATATTTTATTGCATTGTTTTATAACACAATGTCTTCTTAATTGTTCTTTTTTTTTATGCTTACCCATAAACTCCCTGGGGTCAGGAGCTGAACCTGTTGTGTTTGCAATGCACTCCTAAGCATCTAGTATCTAGAAAATCCTCAATAAATCCTTGTTGAATAAATATGCTCACTGAATGGTTATTTTCAGTCTTTTTTTTTTTTTTAATGAGGCTGGGTCTTTTGTACACAGACATGAGAAAGGCAGTCCTTGATCTCACAGAGAATAATGATAATAAATGCAACAATAGAGAGATCTATGGGAGCACTTTGACAGCTCAGTGGAAGATGCCAGACTCTATCACCTTGATGGTGAAGAAGCTTCCTACAGAAGATGGTGACTGAGCTGATTATAAGTATTCTAACAGGAGTTAGCTGGGTAAGGAGAAGGGGAAGGGGACCCAGACAGAGACAACCTGAGCAGAGGCACGAAGCAGGGAGGGCACAGAAACAACAGCAATTTGATGTTGCAGGAGGGGATAAAACACACCAAAGTGTGCTGGCAGTTTATCAGATTATTCTTTAAGTGACTAATACTTCCTGCAATGAATGATCTGACTCAAAATTGATAGACTAAATACTGCTTTCCTCTTTAAAGAAAAATTATTGCCTATTTTGGTGACTCAGACAATACATTTGCCTGCATTTATGAAAGTTCTTTCTTCTTTTTTTTGGCGGGGGGGATGCTGGGGATCGAACTCAGGGCCTTAGTGCTTACAAGGCAAGCACTCTGCAGAGTGAGCTATCTCCCCAGCCCCATGAAAGTTTAACCTTCCTCCCAAAGTGACTGCTCATCCTATCAGATGGTCATTGAAGTTTTAAGGCAGCACCTCAAAACTTCATCTGGCATAAGAGTTCCCAGAACCTCCCTATTCTCCTGGAAAGTTGACTACTTCCCGTAAGTTATGAATTCCCCTTCTTCATCTAGAGCAATTCAAGGCAGTGGGCATGTCTTGCCTTGCTGCCTGAGACAGTGAAAGGTCAAGCCAGAGGCACAACTCCCGTCCCCCTCCGCTCCCTTCCTCTTCTCTCCCCTTCCTCCTCCTTCTTCCTCTTTTTCTTCCTCCTTCTCCTCCTCCTCTTTCTTTCTCTCTATCTCTTGTCTCTTGTCTCCAGTAATCTTGGTCAAAAGCCAGCCAAGGAATTTGGACTGGACTCTCTTGTTCACTTCAAGAATTTAAATGGAGTGCTCGCTTTGGCAGCGCATATACTAAAATTGGAACGATACAGAGAAGATTAGCATGGTCCCTGTGCAAGGATGACACGCAAATTTGTGAAGCGTTCCATACTTTTTAAATGTTCTCAAGTATAATATTTCAACTATAATGCACAAATCAATAACAACTGAAAGTTAACATTTTTTTCAGACTGGAAAAATGTTTGCTAAACTGTCACAAAGAAATGATGTGTGTCAATGTGGGAAATTCAATTTTAATGTACATTCACGAGTATTCCATGCATCCTAATCTTGCACTGAAGACAGTTTAGTAATAAACTATTTTAAAGTTAAAAAAAAATAAAAGAATTTAAATGGAAAGCAAGGACCACTTTCACTCTATCAAAACTGCTGGGACTCCGGCTCCAGCCTGTTCCTCTGTTGTCCCACAGATCCCAGAGCTTTTAGGTAATGTGAAAAATCCCAACATGCTTGGTCACCATCAAAGGCATAGCGTTTTAGGACAACGGTTCTCAAATTATAGCACGTGTCAATATTATCTGGGGAAAACCTGTTGAAAACGTCAATTCTGGATGCTGTTCCAGTGGATCTAGAATGTGGCCCTGGACTTTTGTTTCTTTCTCTTTTTTTTTTTTTTTTGTTTTGAAATAGCCTAGATAATTCTGATGATTATAATCTATACTAAGATTCACTAGACAGGTTTGGGACTGATCAGGGTTTAGGAAAAAAAGAGGTGAAAACTGAGGCTAATGCAGTTATGCACTACATAACAATGTCTTGCTCAGTGACAGGCAGCTGTATGAGCATGGTCCCATAAGATAAAATGGAGTTGAAAAGTCCCTACAGCCTGATGAACCTACAGCTGAAGAAGCAAGAGAAAAGGAAGGAAACTGCCAAAGAAAAAGGAGAATCACCAAGAACATTCACAGTGAAGGGCATAGCAGAAGCTTCTGTAGACCTCAACGGGCTCCTTAAAAAGTCTAAAAATATAGACCTCAACACCAAAAGGTTTTCATTAATAGAGAGGAAGGTTCATGGTGAATTACCTACTTATGAGCCAATCTATGATAAAACAACAAACCTAGCAAGCAACTCCCACCAAAATATTTCTGATAAAATTAACAGCATCTCAAGAATAGCCTTGGGAAGATCCTTCAGCAGGTGTTGCAGAAGATGGCCTCGTGATCATAGCAGGTGACAGTTCCAAGCCTGTCACTGCCCCCTGAAGACCTTCCAGTGGTGTAAGATGTGGAGGTGGAAGGCAGTAACAGAGGTGATCCTGACCTGCACAGGCCGAGGTCAAAGTGTGTTTGTATCTTGCTTTTTAACAACAAAAAAATTTAAACAGTTAAAAAATAAAAATAAACAAACACAATAAAATTAAGTTTAAAACTGGAAAAAAAGCTTACAGAATAAGGCCATAAATTTAAAAAAAATGTATACAGCTGTACCATGTACCTGTGTTTTAAGCTGTTATTACAAGAGTCAAAAAGTGTTTAAAGATACAAAGTGTTTATAAAGTAAAAAGGTTACAATAAGCTAAGGTTAATTTATTATTGAAGAAAGAAATATATTTTTAAAATAACTTTAGCATAGCTTAAGCGCCCTGTGTTTGTCAAGCCTCTGGTGGATACAGGCCTCCACGTTCACTCACCACTTACTCGCTGACTCACATGGAGCAACTTCTAGTCCTGACAGCTCCATTCACAGCAAGTGCCCTATACAGGTGCAGCATCTTAAAATCTTTTACATTGCTTTTTTTTTTTTTAACAGTACCTTTATTATGTTTAGATATATAATAGATGTATAAATACCGTTGTTTTACAATTGCCTATTGCCAGCAACCTTCAGCCCAGTAACACGCTATACAGGTCCGCAGTCTAGCACTCTTGCCTCATGGTGGCAAAGCAATTCTGAAGCCCATCCCACCTCCACGGCTTACAGCTATGCACACACTGAAGCTCCATTGCTCCCTCTTGGCAATCCTGCCATCTTCTCTCTCTACTCTGTGTCATTCCCAGATTATATCCCAATAAAAACTTCCTATGCAAATCTCAGATTCTCATGGTGTCTGCTTTCTGGGAACTTGACCTACAGTCATGAACTGACAGAACTATGTAGCTGGCCTTTCTGCACACAACATCTGGAGTATTGGGTGGTCACTCAATCTCTCAGAGAGCTTCCTTCCTCCTTTATAAAACATGAATACAAGCAACAACAATAGTAATGACACTTGTGTCTGTTTTGCCAGGCTTATGAGAATTAAAAGAGAGAATACATAAGAGGAAAGTTTGTAAATAATATAGAACTACATATATTGTCACTTAAACATATTATGTTGGTTTGCTCGCAGTAATGAGGGCAGAGGGGAGGAGGAGGTGGGAAATACAGTAATATTATGAGATTCAGCTTACACACTGTATCCTACATTGTCCCAAATCAACAGATTTGTGTCACTAATCAATACAACAAGGCACACAGTAGAAAATTATAACTAAAACCAGGAGAAGAGATGTGCATGGCTGTAATCCTAAAATGGCAATGGATAGACAATACTTGTGTCATATGGAAACACAGTAATTTCCACTATTCTGAAAAGCTGACATTTACATCATTACCCAATAAGTTATGCAAGGAAGACTGCTTTATATCTTTGGACAAGGAAACAAGTAGAACAGTTGGGTACATGCTATGGGATTACTTCTCCAGGAGTCTTGGCATCTGAATTATCTTAGCATCCATTGAAAAGATAAACAGCTTCAGTTAACAACATGTAATTATCTCAAAAATAATTAAGAATCGCCTACTCCAAAACCCTGAGTTGCACCAAAATTACCAAATCATTGAACTCTACAAGGAACCTGAATGAGAAATGTAATGTACAGTATTCATAGGTTCAGAAAGAGTGGCCCACAATGCTCAGCTGACAGATGGCTTCACTACCAGCAAAAGTCACAGAATGGTTAGAACTGGGAGGAGATTCAGAGACCTATCAGAGCCCTCAATTCCAGCGATACCCATCTCTCAGGGAAACCACAGAAAAAAAGAAGTAGGACAAACCCACATGAAATATTGGCCAAAACCTTTCCCTTTCTTGTGATCCAAGAACTGAATGAATTACAGCTGGAATACAGAATTAAAACCAAGGGACAGGTGTATGGATCACCCTGAAGGCTTCCTGTAGCTCTCATACAGTAAGTATAAACATCTTGATCTCCTCATAAATCTGAAGAAATGTCAAATGAAACATGTAATTCATAGGAAGAGAAAACTTTTAAAACTTTCAAGTTTAGAAATCTGAACATTTTAGAGCTTCAAATGTTCAAAGCAAGTTTGTCTAGTCAGTTTGAGTATAGCATTAATTCAGTGTTTATAATTCTTTTTAAATTTTTTTTATTTTTTCTTTTTAGTTATACATGACAGTAGAGTGTTTGTTTTTTTTTTTTTTTTTCTTTTTTTATAGCTGTTTAAATTTAGTTTTTTGTATGTGGTGCTAAGGATTGAACCCAGGGCCTCATGCATGCTAGGCAAGCGCTCCACCACTGAGCCATAATCCCAGCCCCTAATTCAGTGTTTATAATTTTTTTTGTACCAAAGATTAACTCTGGGGCACTTAACCACTGAAGCACATCCCCAGGCCTTTTTATGTTTTAATTTTGAGACGGGCTTTCTCTAAGTTGTTTAATTCCTTGCTTAGCTGCTGAGGCTGGCCCTGAACTTGTGATCCTCCTGCCTCAGCTCCCTAAACCTCCTAGGTTACAGGCATGCACCACTGTGTCTGGCCAGTGTTTACAATTCTTAATTGGTCCAAAGTGAAGGTTTTGAGGAAAAGATAATCTGACCTGTTTGGTGAACAAAAATCAGGATGTTAACCCAAATCAGGGTAGCTTGATGAATAGTGATGGATTTGGGCTGGATATTTTGGAGGGTAATGGGAGGAACAGGGTTATTGGTCAAAATACCTTTTTTGGGACCAAGGAGTTTACTTGAATGCCTCAAAAAGAAATCAAGATCTGAACCCAAGAAACTGGAATCATTCTGCCAAGCTAAAACTAGAGGATAAGGACACAGCAGGGACAGGACAGGCAGGTAAGGCACCTGTTTCGGGGTAAAACCAGAACAAAATAAGCCCCAGACGACAGATCACAAGGCAGGAACAAGTGATTTGCAGTTGTTAGGTCCCTGCCTGCTTTTGCTAGGTGACTTTTCCACCAATAGCTCTAATCCATAGATTAATACTGCCCCCAAGGGTCAAACCAGCCTCCCTGCCTCCCTGTGGAAGAGCTTAGCAACAAAACACACCTAAGAAACACAAAAAGCTGCTAGGCACAGTGGCACACATCTCTAATCCCAGCCACTCAGGAGGCTGAGGCAGGAGGATGGCAAGCTTGAGTGCAGTCTTAGCAATTTAGTGAGACCCTATCTCAAAATAAAAAGGTCTGGGGTATAGCTTAGTGGTAGGCAGCTTACCTGGCATGCACAACACCCTGCATTCAGTAGACAGTACCCACCCCCCCAAAGAAAAAAGAAACATCAAGAGCTGAACATCCAATGGTTGGGAAGGATGGTGACCAAGACAGATCTGCGGAAACAATGGTTGAAGTTCTGGGAACCTTCAGGCACTGAGTCTCCATTAAAATGTTTAAATTTCCAGAAGAAATTTCTGATATCTCCAGGTTTATTCCTAGCTCTACTGTGCTTTCTTAGAGTGATGGTGCTGATGGGGTGGTATGTGGCACCTTGTGCCCTGCGGCCGTTCCTGATGGGGGAAGAATTGCCGGGATCAGGAGAATGACTCCAACCTGAGTTCACTAGTCTAAAACCTCATTCCTTCACCGAGAAGCAGATCAGCAGAGTGTTTAGAAGGCACGCTCTGGAGCCAGGTGCTTGGCATCAATTCCTGGCTCTGTCAACTATTAACGCTGCACTTTTTCTCACTTGCCAAGGTAACTTAGAGTACTGCTCTCAGAGGAGTCCTGTGAGCAGTAAAGGACTTAATCCATATAATGAACCTAAGACAGTACCTGGTGCAGGTATTTAGCTATTATTAACCATCGAAAAAATGCTCAAGGAGAGCACTGATCATATGTCAAGTACTGTGCAAGCTACTCATCATCCACCAGCCCAAACCTTCTCTTCCATTTAGCGGGATGACCCTATCCTTGTCATTAACTAGAAATGCAGGCATCATCTTAACTCCTCCCCCTTTCTCAAGGTATACTTTAAACCTGCAACTGGGTTCTGCCCATTACACATCTCTCAGCTCCTTCCCCCTTTTCCATTCCTTGCTGTCACTGCCTCATTAAAAGTTCTTTAATTTCTCGTGTTGGATTTTATAATAATCTAAGGTCAATGTCATTTTCACCTAATCTGTCCTATACTTTTTTTCCCTAAGTTTTTTTGTTTTTTAAACATGTGTCTGACGACATCATTAATTTGTTCAAAGGTCTCTATAGAACAAAACCACAGCTCTTTCCTGGCACATGGGCCTTGGTGATCTGGCCCTGCCTGTCTCTCCAGCCCCATCCTCCAGCCCTCCCCCAGTGCCCACACCACGCAGGCTGGAGTTTCCTGACCATAGACCACTGTTGCACTCCTCTGTACTGTTGTACATCTGCCAAACAGCGCCTCCTCCCAGGTTAAGGTTCATTATTTAATCAATAAATACTTCTTACACTTGTCATGACTCAAGCCTAGGTCAAGATCAGAGAGCACAATGGCGAATAAAACTCTCGACCCTTTTTTTTTTCCTCATAGAAAAATGTAACTTTGAGGGTTTCAAAGGAGAAATGAAATGTGGAAATTTAAGTAAAAATTTAGCATTGGTTCCTCTGCTGGTTGAATATCTTAGAAAATGGGAAATTTAACATATAGCAGTCAGTTCCCTTTATTCTTGGAGGATATGGTCTAGGATCCCCAGTAGTGCCTGAACCTGGTAAATACTCTGTATATACTGTATGTTTATACACACAAACTTATGGTAAAGTTTAATTTATACATTAGGCACAGGATGAGATTAATCATACTATTAAGGTAGAAAAATTATAATAATATACTATAATAAAAGTTATGTAAATAAGGCCTCTCTTCCTCTTTCTCTCTCAAAATACCTTATTGATATTTGTGAAGTTTTTATTTAATATTTTGGACCTCAGTTGACCCCAGGGAATTGAAGTCATGGAAAGCCAAACTTCAAATCAGGAAGGACTTCTGTACAGAACAATGAGCAGAACGTTGCTTCAATACAGCGTTATAAAGTTATAAACTATTAATTAGCCACTCCATTTTTTAAAAGGCACATAACTAAAAATGCCAGCAATTATCCAGGGGTGATAATAGACTGGGTTTATTTTTATATGGTCATTAAATCATATGAAATATGATTAACTCAAATTCTTTAAAAATCATGCCTAATGTACTAGGAAGAATAGGCTGCCTACAAAGATAAGCAGAGGACTCAACTAAAACCTTCCTTGTTCTTTCAGCAATGACCCAAAGCATTCCAAATCCCATAACTGCAGAAACATCAGTCAAATGGGGACAGAAACTCCACTCTGGTTGTAGACTTATGATAGCACCCATCTCACTATACTGAATTTTCCAATATAACTTGCAGGCCTTCCCTGAATCTTTAGGCTCTGTTCTAGTTGTATAAGCAGAGCTAGGTGAAGAGGGTGCCCAAGAACTATTGTCTCAAGTGGAACCCAGCACAAGTCAGCTCCCCTGGAGATGCTATTCCCTTTCCTAGAGTGTACTGACATCCTGTAGAGTCCCTTTCTAAAAGCTACAGAGCTTTTAGAAAGCTGGTCTGCTTTAACATTTTAATTTCCCAACTCTGACATCCACCTTCTTCAACAATTTCATGTGATTTGAGCACCAATTTAGTAAAGACAAACTATTTTGATTTCAGAGTGGCTTACAATCACTACGTAAAATGACTTATTTCTACCATACCATGAAAGTTAATAGCAAATGGTTATTAAATAATGAAATTAATTCTCTCGGGTTTCTGTGGCAAAGCACATGATTTTAAGAGTTATCTTAGATCAGCCTAGTGAACCTAGCTGGTATGCTGTCCCATCAAGCGCTTTAATAAACTGAAAACTTGAATTGTTACTTCCTACCCCGCCTGCACCAGTTGGGCGGCACAGGTATCTCACATCTGTAGTTTTATTTTAAATACGGGGTCGGGGGAGGCGGGAAGATGAAGCACAAACTTTTCAAAAGTTCATTAACAAGGTCTCACAATTAAGAAAGCAGCCCTGTGACTCATTTTGGGATACTTGTGTGCAAATAACAACTCCTCCCTTTGCTGAGAAATGGCTTAAACAAGTGCGTGAGAACCACAGGAAGTCATGCAGATCCCTGCTGTCAGTGGAGAGTAGAAAAGGAGAGAATTCCCTCTCGGGACGGTGTGGTCCTAGGCGCTGCCACTACTTCTCTCCATTAAAGAAAAAAAAAAAAAAAGTTTTCTGTGGAAACTGTTTCAGGCCGTATCAATGTCTCCATATTTCCTGGTTCCTGAGTCATATTGTCAAGTTCAAGTCAAGAAGGACCCATTCTGCTGTTTTTGAGAAAGAGCACCCTAATAGGAAGTGAAGAGGTGATCAAACCAGGTGCGTTTGAAATAATTTCTGAGGCACTAAATCCTCAATCGCTCATCCTCTATAATTAAAATGATAACAACAACAATAATAATAAAAGGATTAAAAAGGCATCCCTCTCTACACGAGAAACCCAATGCCCTGTCCCCAAGCTACCCAGAGGCAGCGTGGGGACCTAGGCAGATCCGGAACGCTGCCTACCGCACAGCATCCCGCCCAGTGAGCGCGAGTCCCGCCCCGCCGGCACCCGCACCCTGCGCCCCGCAGCCGGCGCGCCCCTGCTCCGGGGGAGTTAGGGAGAGCAAAGGAGACCCTCGGAGGGAAAAACCAACCAGGACTCGGGGCGAGCGTGGCGCCGACGAGGCCGTCCTGCGCGGGCGCACGTCCCGCGGTGGGCACCGCGGCTCCGGAGAACCTGCTGCGCGCCTCCCGCCGCCGCGGCCGCGATCCTTCCGCGCCGGCCGAACTCAGCGCCGCCGCGGCCGCATCTGGGTGCCGCCGGCCCAGCCCCGGCCGCTTGGGAAGCCTCCACAGCTGGGGACAGGCCCCGCCCCGGGGCGGCAGCGCTAGGGCGCGGCCGCCAGCCGCCCTCGGCTCGCCGGCTCCCGCCCCGACAGCAGTCCGCGCGCTCCTGACTGCCCGGAACCCCGGACGCGGCGGCCACCCCCATGCGCCCCAGATGCTGCGGCGGGCGGCGCGGCCAGGCGGGTTCGCGCTGTTGGGCGCTCCCTCCCCGCTTCTCTCGCCCCCAGGCCGGGGAGGTGGGCCGGTCCAAGGCGCCGGACTTGCCCGGGGAAACCCCGTTGAACTGGTGACATTTGCTGTCCGTTGCGTTTCCGCGGCAAGGACGCTTGATGCCGTTTCGGGCGTGGGTGTGACTGCCGAGGTTGCGGCCGTCCCCGAGCCTGCCCAGACCCACGAGGCGGAGGCCCGGGAGGCGGGGGTCACAGGACCTTCCCAGAGCCAGCCTAAGACCTGTCAAGTGGGCCTTAGACGCCAGCTGAGTCGGTTCATTCATTGGATAGCAAATAAGTGTCCACTGCAGTTCTCAGGTCACCTCGGTGGTGAAAGTCCTGCCGAAATCTGCCCTCAAGGCTCTGGCAATAAATTTAGTGTAGAGAGAGAAATGGAGAAAGTGCCTTATGTCAATAGGTGGTAAGCGTCTTGGAAAACAAGGACAAGACTTAAGAGTAAGGAGGTTCTAAAAACAAAAACAACTTAAACGACCCTGCGTTGATGGGAAAATGTCAAACACAGGAAGTACTGAAAGAGCGCCCAATGGCCACAGATGGGAACAACTTGTACCCCCGATTACAACTGAACCCAAAGTACAAAATATTCGTGAGTCCATACTGATATGAATAAATGAATAAATAAGTGGGAAGGGAAGACAGTGCCCCCACAGAATTACAAATAATTTCAGGAGATACTCTGCTCCCAAGGAAGAGACTCTCCATTCTGAGTTTGGACTGTGCATAGTGTATCCCTCCGAAAAGTACCGCTTGGACAGGAGGAAAAGAGTCGTTTGACAGGAGAAACCTGAGAAACATGACCTCATCCGGGTGCTCAAGGTCAATATCGACAGCTGTATATCATATTGATGCTATGTACCTTTGATAGGGTGAGGTAAATGGCACTTTCCCTCTATGGTCTTCCTTCCCAAACCCATAACCCTGGTCTTATGAGGAAAAAAATGTCAAATTCCCAGAGGAACATCCTTCAAAATCCTGATCAATGTTCCTAAAAGATGCTGAAGTCATCAAAAACAAAGTCTGAAACCCACCGCACTCTAGGGGAACCTGAAAACTAAATGTAATGTGATATCCTACACGGGATACTGGAACAGAAGAAGGAGCTTACGTAAAAACTAAGGAAATCCAAATCAAGTATAAGCTTTTGCTAAAAAAGTGTCATGATTGGTTCATTAGTTGTGATCAGAATATCATACTAAGGTAAGATGGTAATAATCAGGAGAACTGGGAACAGAGTTTATGAGCATTCTCTGTACATGTTGCATTATTTTGTAACTCTAAAACTATTCTAAAATACAATTAACTTAAAAAGAAGTAAAATAAGAGGGATGAGGAGTGCTACATTTTAAAAATGGGCTTATTGCAAAGGTCGCTAAGATAAGAAAACCTTTGAGGGAGGAAACTGTGTGCATGTTTGGATTAAGACCATTTCAAGCGTAGGGAAATGCAGGTGTAAAGACTCTGAGGCAGGAACCTGCTTGGCTTTTGGAGAAACATCAGTGTGGGCACAACAGAGTGGGGAAGAGGAAGAGGGTGGGACTGGAGATGGACAACCCAGCATGTAGGGTCTTAGTGGTCCTGGTAGTTTTTAAATTTTACTTCAATTGAGATAGGAAACATTTAGAGAATTTTATCTGAGGAGTGACATGATGTGTCCCAACTGTTGTACTGAGGATAGATTAAGAGACAAAGATGGAAGTAGGTGACTGTGACAATTTTAGGCATCACCTTGGCTAAAAGGCACTCAGGTATTTGGCTAGACATTATTCTGGGTGTAACTGCAAGTGTGTCTGAATGAGATTAATACTAAGCTGGTAGACTGAGTAAAGCAAATTTCCCTCTCCAAAGGAAGTGGGCTTCATTCAACCCACTGAAGGCCTGAACAGGACAAAAAGGCTGAGTATGGGAACATGCATCCTCTCTCAGCCTGGCTGTCTGTGAAATGAGACTATTTTGAATTTGGACCCAGACTGAAACTTAGGCCATTGTCTCTCTTGCTTCTCAGGCCTGTGGGCTTAGACTGGAACTCCACTGTCAACTCTTCTGGGTCTCCAGCTTGCTGACTGCTGATCTTGAGAGTTCATAGCCTCCATAACTGAGCCAATTTCTTACACATACATTTATATATCAATTAGCTATCTATTCTCTTGGTTCTGTTTCTCTAGAAACTGCTGACTAATATGAAGCCATAACAGTGGAGCTGAGAACTGGTCAGGTTCTGCAAGGACTTGCTGATCAATGAAATGTACGATGTGAGAAAGAAAAATCAAGGAGTCAAGTTTTTACTCAGGGCAGCTAGAAGAAAAGAGGCCCCTCCGTTGAGATGGGGAAGACTCCAGAGAAGTAAGTAATGGTGGCGGGTAGGAGGTGGCAAGGAGAGGAGGAGAGGATTGCTGGGGATTAAGATTCCATTTCTTTTTTTCTTTTTTTTTTTTTTTTTTTCATTTTATGGGGATTGAACCCAGGGCTGTGTATATGGGAGGCAAGCACTCTACCAACTGAGCTACATCCCCAGCCCGAGAGTTCCATTTCTGATACTCTTAGTTTGGAGTGTCAATAAGGCAGTTGGATAGATGAACCTGGGTCAATGATGTACATTTGGAAGTCTTCCATGTAGTGTGGAGATAGAGTTGAGATGCCCAAAGTTTGAGGACTAAAGCGGTTCAAAGTTCAGAGGTCAAAAAGATGAAGACAGAATGAATTGAACATAATTTTCCTATGTTCATATGTAAATACACGAGCAGTGTAACTCCATATCATGTACAGTCAGAAAAGTGGGAAGTTATACTCCATGTAGGTATGGTATGTCAAAATACATTCTACTGTCATGAATACTAATAAAATTATTGAAAAATCTCTAGAGGATGCCACCATTAAAAAAAAAAAGAAGAAGAAGATAAAGATTCTTAGGGGCTGGGGAGGTAGCTGAGTCGGTAGAGTGCTTGCCTTGTAAGCACAAGGCCCTGGGTTCGATCCCCAGCACCCAAAAAAAAAAAAAAAAAAAAAAAAAAAAGATTCATAAAACGAGAATGAAAGGCATGCTTAGTGAGCTGGGAGAAAGAATAATGTTCCAGAAGCCAAATGGAAAAATGTTTCAAAAATCATTCATCTATAAAATGCTACTCAAGTGGGAAAAAAATAGAACTAAAAATGAAGCAATGGGTTTGGCCATGCAGAAGTCAATAGTGTACTTGATAAGAAGAGTTTTGGCAGTTGGGTGACCAAAGCCCATTTGGAGTAAGACCAAGGAGAACAGAGTAAATTGAGACCAATAGAAATGGAGCAGTTACTAGAAGTAATTATACAGTTGAAAAAGAGACTACAAAAAGAAGAAGTTATGTATTCTGTGTGCTCATGAGCATGAACCAAAAGGGAAGGAAAGAGTATTGATGGCGGAGAGAACAGGGATATTTGCTGGAGTGATGATCTTGAGTGGATGAGCAGGGGTGGAATCCAGTGTGCAGAGGAAAAGGCAGTTTAATAGGAGAAGAGAGAATTCATCCATGCTAACAGGAGGGGAGGCAGAATGTATGGTATGGGCACAGATGCTGGTCAATATGGAGGCAGGAACATATTTCATCAATGAAATATGAAGCAGGGTCATCAGCCAAGAGTGAGGAGTGGAAAAGAAGTTTAAGGAGAGAGGAAATCTTTAGGACTTCAAGAAAATATATAGACTTTGAAAATATATTTGGATTGTTCAGTACCAGGAAGAGGTAATTCTAAATCAGAATTCATGAATATAAAAGGAGACCAGTGAGTATGGTTGTGTGTTTTTGCCAACCTGGTTTACCTATTTGGGTCCAAAGAAAATGAGACTGAAGTCTGGATAAAACTCTGATGGAGAAGAAAGGGATGAGGGAGTTGAGGATGTATGCAAGAGAATGATTACCAAAAGGACCTTGGCATCAAAACCAGGTAAGGGGGAAGGGTTTTGAACAACAGCACTGAGGCAAAGTGAAGTGGTAACAGAGGCTCAATGGAGTGGAAGTTCCAGGGGATCAAGACATGGTAGTGGTTCCATATATAATGGAATGCTCATTAGCAGCATTCCACTATATATAAATAGATACAGGATTCAGTTGCAAAATTTACAGTATAGTTGTCAGAGAGTGGGATGTCTGAGACTGGGTTTATAAAAGGATGAATATATTGATAATAACAAGGTGTAGAGTATGGCCATGTCTGCAATTGATCTGCCCACCTCCTACTGAAATCCCTGGTTGGTCTTCTTGGATCTTTTCTCCATTTGCTTTTGCAGAGATGGGGATGGAACCCTCGTGCATGCTAAATAAGGGCTGTATCACTAAGCTCCACCCTCAGCTTATCTTCTTGTTTATAAATTTTACTGAAAAGTTGGCTCTCACCTCCAATCTGTTTTTCATTTGTTTGTTTCGTTTTAAGAGATTGGGACTCACAAGGACTCTAAGAAAGGCCAGCACTTGGAGAGGGACATGGCTACCCCATGAAAACTTCTCACCATGGACACCACTGGCATTCCAAAATTTCAGGGCTCGTAAAACCATCCAGTCTCAGGGGTGGGAGGTCGCTTAACCCGATCACCCATCTGAGCTGCATGTGGCACTGCCACAGCCTTCAGCCAAGTGGCATTTCCACGTCCCTGCACCATATAGTGATCATCAACTACTGTTTCTCTTTTTCATGCTAGAGAATGCGCTTAACCTCTCTTATTGTGAGATAAAATATATATCTCTCATAAATTTTACCATTGTAACCATTTATGATGTACAATTCTGGGGCGTTAAGTGCATTCACATTGTCCGGTAACCACCACTGTACATCTCCACAGCCTTTTCATGCTCCCCAGCTGAAACTCTGTACCCATTAAATACCGACTCCATATTCTCCTCCCCGCCTTCACAACCACCATTTTACTTTGGCTTTATGATTTTAACTACTCTCAGTACCTCACATAAGTGGAATCTTGTATTTATCTTTTTGTGATTGGCCTACTTCATTTAGCATAATGTCTTTAATGTTCATCCATATGATAGAATGTGTCAGAATTTGTTTACTTTTTAAGCCTTAATAAATATTCTGGGGTTTTTTTTGTGTGTATATATAATCTGGTATGTATATCTGATATGTATATGTATTATTTGTGTATATAAATATATGCTGTATAATATATATATGCATTATACATAAATATATATGACCTGTCTATTTTGTGTATGCATTCATCTGTCAGTGGATACTTGGGTTGCTTCCATCCATTAGCTATTGTCAATAATGCTGCTAAGCGCATGGTGCACGAATACCTCTTTGAGTCCCTGCTTCCATTTCTTCTGAGTACATACACAGAAGTGGCATTGCTGGTTCATATGGTAATTCTGTGTTTAATTTTTTGCAGAATCATCGTGCCATTTTGGACAACAGCAACACCATTTTACATTCACACCAGCAAGAAGCAAGGGTTCCAATGTCTCTGCCTCCTAACTAACACTTGGTATTTTATTAGCCTGTCTTTGATTTCTCCCTATTTGATACCCTGTAGGGCACACAATGTTGTGTGTGTGGGGGGGGAAACAATTGTAATTAACCCCATCTGAAAGGAAAGGAGGTTAAATGAAGCAGCTGTGCTCAGCAAGCCCCAACTAACCTATCTTGCTCTAGATCTGCACTGTATCTTACCATAGCCACATGTGGCTAATTAAATTTAATTAAAATTAAACAAAATTTAAAGTTCATTCCCCAGTCTCATTAGCATCATTTCAAGTGCTTCATAGTCCCCACCACGAGTGGCTACTATTTTGGGTAGTACAGAATAGAACATTCCTTTTATTGTGGACCGTTCTTTGGTTACTAAATTGGAGAGTTTTCTAGATCCTTGTGGCCACACCTGTCTTGTCTCACAAATCACATTTGGATAAATTTTTCCAGGACTGGCTAACCTAAATTTTACAATGAAGATGTTTATTTTGGGAAGGAGGAAACACGCTGCTTAAAAACCGTGTGGCTCTTTTGAACATCGCCAGCAACTCTACAAGTTTTGATTTTCACGTCTAAATATTATAATTGGACACTTGGTGGCCCTGTGTTCTGTAGCACTTGATGGGGATCTTCATGAATCCAACCTATGAAACTATGTAAGTCTTCCTCTACAACATTGGCCTCACTTACCTACAGACTGTAAACTTCAAAAAGGCAGGGATTGTGTTTGGTTTACTTACTACTTTTTTCCCTCAAAGCAGCACACAATGCTCAGACATTGGAAACTGTCAGTAAGATTTCTTGAAAAGGGAGTGATTAATGTAGTGATGGGCTCAGGGCCCTGAATAGCCTTTTATAGGGAGGCACTCTAACCTAATGAGATGTACCACTATCCATCTCACTGTCCTATGGAAAATGATCTTTTATTTTTACAGAATACAGATTTTAATTCCTAGTTCCCTCTCCCCATTGTTCTTTCCTCTATGGTTTAAAAAAAAAAAACAAAAACTTGAAACAAAATTTCTATGAAGAGCTTATATAATGCTTGTTTATAAACACTTGCCACCATTACATATAAGGAGAAAAAAAATCTTGTGTTTTTATAATGCTAGTGTGTGTGTGACATCTTCTGCCTGCCCCTTTAGAGCCATCTTGCCCTTCCCTCCACCTGAACAGGTTATTCTAACAGGTGCCTGTGCCCCATGGCTTCCCTTGGCCTTGACCAGTAGGGAACTCTGGCAGGAGAGCAGAGGCAGGGGATGAGCTCAAGGAATCAATTCCAAACAGAAGGACTGCCTGTACCTCTAAGTAGAAAGTCAGGGTTTCTCTGAACTGGTCTGCTCTACATGACTCTCCCCTCCTGGTTCCCCAATACCTCTCCCTTTTCATGAGACTTAGCCTAGGGTTCCACTATAGGCCTTACCCATACTTTTAAAACAGCCCCTTTATTTATAAACCAGGCTTCAATTATCCAAATTAGAATGTGCCATCATTTCCCTTTGGGCCCCTAACTGATGCAATATCCTTAATTAGTAGCAATATTATAGTCTTTAAATCCCAGCTCTGAAAATTTTCTAACTATGCTCCTTACAAAAATGTCCTTGACAGTATTGTTATAACCTTATTTCAATCCACTGGTTAGCTTTATGAAGCAAACACATTGTGTGTCATATAAAACTTCTTCTAGTACACTCGGGCTTAGAAAAATTACCACAGACAAATCTTTTTGTATAGAACTTCTCTACACAAAACGTAATTTATGGCAATACAAAAATGAGAATTGTGAAGCAGGTTGTTAAGGTTGTAAATATTTAAATATCTAATAAGTTTTAAAGTGCTTATAGATAGGTGTTGAAATCTGCAAAATCTTCAGTACTGCAAATGAACTATCACTAATATATATAGCCTGACCAGAGAATGCAGATTCTAAATTTTGAAGCTCAAAATTTAAATGTAAATGTGTTATTAGCAAATGTCAGATTACTAAAATAAATAAATAAATAAATAAATAAATAAATAAAACTCATAATGCTAATGCCAGTGTTAACGTCAAACAATACTTATTGTACTCTTACAATGTACCAAGCACTGCATTCACATTTCATTATAACATCTCATTTAACTCTCATCATAAATATAGGAGGTGCATAATACTCATCCCCATTTGACAGAGGGGTAATTGGAGCCTTAAGGACGCCTGTCCACCATCCATGCAAATAGAGACACTAGATTTAAATCCAAGAGTCTCACACAAAAGTCCATGTTCTTAACCATTAATTAAAAATCCAAGAACAACATCAAAGACTTACAGAAGAACCAAAACTAAGGACTTCCCAAAGCAAATTATTTTCATCTTGTTATCTGCTCTCAAAGAGCATTATGCAATTCTAGGTAGACTTAGAAAAGTTGTTTTAAAACAGACAAGGATGCAACATATTTTTATGAGATATTTCTTTGAGATAACTCTCAAAGCAAATTCTTTGTTGTTTATAAAGCTCATTAACTTTTCTGTGCATGGTACACAAAGAGGGTTAGAAAATGAAAAGTGAAAATTGTTTTATTTTGGTATCAGTTAAAATTTCATCCCTGCATACATATTCCTGAAATGACACTCTGGAATTTTTTATTTTAACCCAAATTTCAAGTAAATGAAAACCTTCCTCCCAAATATTTGCAATTTGTTTTAAGAGGCCTGATGTTGAATACATGCTGGCTGCCCCATATACACAAACAGACCCATCCTCTGTGACAGAAATGGATCCAAAAAAATAACAATCTAGTCCAGATATAGTATAGTCAATCCGCTAAATCATTCTTGATGGAAACCAATTTTTCTGAAACTACAGTTTTACATAACAAGTTGCTAGTGTATTTTAAGAGGAGACTGTTAATAGTCATTTCTGGTAAACTCCTATTGCACCACTGTCCTCTGCTGCGGAACTGATAAAAAGTGAAACAGAAAAGCACACACATTCTAACAAAGAAGTCATGCATTTTGCAAAAAGTTGCTTCAGTCTTCAGACTCTAGACACTGGTTTTGCATAGGAATAATTAAGTTAGCTCTCAACAGGTGTCATTTTCGCAGACAGGCTAAATGTTTTTACATAGTTTTGTTCCTTTAGATGAACTCATGGCACCCATTTAGAAAAGATACCCTTCTGTACCAAAAAGCCTTACTTTGGGGTTGAGAACTGGTTTGCTTCTCTTCTTTTTCCCCTTCTTCCACTTCATCTCCTTGTTGAAACTCCATCTCTTTGTCGTTCTCCCTTTTACACACTCCTCAGATGGACCGATTCTTTCTCCACCGATGGTTTATAATTTCTGTGAGTCCATAGACCATATCCTGGGAGTATACTTCTGTGATCCTAAAGAAAATTTAAGAGTACTTTGTTGGCACCACAGAAAACAAAAGCATTTCAAATGAGGAACTGATTAGAAGTGATATAATGAAAGCAGATCGGAGTCTGAGCAACAAACTCACAGATGTAATGGGCAGAGTCTTCCCTTGATGTTATCTGCCCAGGATGATGATCTTGTGGAGGAGACCTTAAGAAGCAGATGGATGTTCCCTCTGTCCCCATCTCCTTACCTTACTCCAGTGCTGAGGAAGGAATCTGTGGAAGAGCCTGCCTGGCCTTATACCCCTAGGGCTGCATGTTGAAAGTGGACCATCCCCATGAGATTGCTTGAAACCTGCTGTTCTCAAGTGGGTGATGGACAAAGATGAATTATGAAACAGGAACCTTTGCTGCAACTCTGTATCCCTACTTGCAAAGTAACATTTACAAAACAAATGCCCCCCCATGCACATCAGCATTCATAATTGATTACACTGCAAAGCTGGGTGCTGAAAATAATTTATTCATGCCTTATTTCTTCCATGAACTTGGTACATCATCTCTCCAACTTAATTGATGAGCAGGACCTTCTTCAAGGAAAAAATATATGGTTATGGCATCTGAAGTTGTAAAATCATTTCTACAATAATGTTGCTTGAATATAATGTAAATACAATGTCACTTAAACATTTTATAAATTCCTTATGGCTACAGACCCTCTTAAAAAAACCATAAGATTCAGAACAATACACATTGAAACTATAAATTTGATCATACAGCAACAATTTAGTGTCATTTTGATGAAACAAAATTACAAAGCTTTGTTCTAAAAGTAGAAAATCACTTTTGAACATTTTTGTATTTCACTACTTATGATTTCATTTTAGTTTGAACACAATAAACAGTCATTTGAGTGACCCCCTCTTTCTCATTGTTATGGTATTTCCTTTTAAACAATAGATTAATATTGAATCACCCATCCATGATTTATGAATGAGTCAATCATTAATTAAAACTCCCCCCATACTAGCTTTTCATTGTGATCGAGATACCTGACAAGAACAACTTAGAGGAAGGAAAGTTTAATTTGGCCTTAGGGTTCAGAGGTCTCAGTCCATGATCAGCCCACTCCATGGCTTTGGGTCTGAAGGGAGGCAGCGCACCATGGCAGAAGGCATAGCATAGGAAAGGTGCTCAGTACAAGTCAGCAGGGAAGCAGAGTGAGGAGCCATGGACAAGATATATATAACTCCCAGGGGTACACCCCAGTGACAGTTCCTCCAGCCATACCCCTCCTACCTATAGGTAGCACCCAGTAATCTATTCAAATTATTAAAGTCACCCCGTGGATTAATCCACAATGTAGTTACAGCTCTCAGAATCTAATCATTTCACCTCTGCACATTCCTGCATTGCTTAACATGAGCTTTTGGGGGGACACCTCATATCCAAACCTTAACACTCCCTAAAGTAGAGTAGCAAAATGAGTTTATTTTAATGAAAGTCTTTATTGAATAGTTACTGTTTTAGTCAGCCTTTTCACTGTTGCAACCAAAAGACCTAACAAGAATAATCACAGGAGGAAGAAGTTTATTTAGGGGTTTACTGCTTTTTTTCTTTTTCTACTTTGCAGTAGTAGGGACTGAACCCAGGGCCTGGGACTTGTGAGGCAAACACTCTACCAACTGAGCTATAACCCCAGCCCTGGTATCCACTGTTTTAAAGGTCTTGGTCTATAGAAGTCTGCCTCTATTCCTCAAGGCTCAAGTTGAGGCAGAATATCATGGAAGAAAAATGTGGTAGAGGAAAGTGCCTTGGGGCATTGCACCAAAAAGGAGAGAGAGAGAGAAAGAAAGAGAGAGAGAAAGAGAGAGAGAGAGATGCTCTGCTCAACAAGGAAAAAATATAAGCCCCAAAGGCACACCCCCAGGGCCCACCTCCCCTAGCCACACCCTATCTGCCTGCCGTTACCACCCAGTCAATCCCTAAGATGGGATTCATACACTGGTTATGTTAAGGCTCTCGTAACCCAAGCATTTCACCTCTAAACCTTCTTCATTGTCTCACACATGAGCTTTTGGGGGACACCTCCTACCTAAACCATAACAGTTATGATCATACCTTGGGCTAACGAACTGAAAGACTGCATGACACCTCCCCCAGCGTGCATGCAGCATAGTTCTAAGGCACAGGTTCTTTTGCTGTCCATACCGACATGCTATGGGCTGTGTAGAGGCTCAGCTGGCCCCACTTTTCTTTAGTGCTACAGATAACCCTGACATGATTTGAGCTTCACTTGGAGGTCAGGCTTTGATTCGTTGCTCTGCAATTGTCACCAGATGCTAATGGTGAGACTACATAGCTATAAAGTTGAGTATGATGATAATCCTGAATTATAATTGTTCATATTAACATCAAAATGAATTTTCAAATTTGTAAACAATTGGATCCCTGCACACATCAATGAATAGTTGGAAACACTGGCCTGTGTATGGTTGTGCTACATTGAAAAGGATGGTACAGGGGAAAGGAGACTGGATTAGGTGACTGAGTCCTGCACGTGGTATTCCAGGCCTGCCACAGTCTGATCCCAGGGCATCTGTCAGAAAGGCGGGACATCCTCTCAGTCAGGAATGCTGGTCTGGAGTAGGGCTTTCTCAGTTTGTATCTTGCTTGTGTGTCCTCCTTGTGAGAAGGACTGGATGCCCAACTGCTGGAAAGCAAAATAAAATAATATGTTTTATTTCATCAAATGATTATTAATATATTTTATGTAATTGTAAGAGACATCTCTATTTCATATGGCACTAAGAATAAAAAAAACTTACGTGAGGGAGCTCAAATAAAAGACCTCCATACAAAGCTAACAGCAAGGTAAAGAAGAAATCAACCCATCATACAGAAAAGGGTGATGAGAAAACACTTGAGTGGAAACATGAAGGAAAGTATACCAAGACCCAGGGAAACCAAATTGTTCCAAACCAGTGACAAAGAGAACATCTTAAAAGTAGTCAGAGGAACAACACATTGTATGGAGAGGAAAAAAGATAAGATTGACATGCAAACTTCACATCAGAAATAATGCACCAAAGAACCTGGAATACTAAAGAAAAATTACTAAAGGAAAATAAATTGTCAACCTATATGCCAAGTGCATATGTCTTTCACAAATTAAGGTGAAATATTGATACTTCCAGAGAGACCAAAAAAAAAAAAAAGAAAGAAAGAATTCATTACTGGCAAACTCATACTGTATGTTAAAGGAAGTCACTCAGGCAAAAGGAAAATCATATCAGGTGAAAATATGGATCAATACACACACACACACAAATGAAGACACCAGAAATGGTAACCACATGGATACAGATATTGTTTTCCTTATTGTTAATTATATATATCATTATATATATATACATACATATACATCATTAATTACATATAACATGTATAAATATATATGTTTATTTATTTATTTATTGGCACCGAGGATTGAATTCAGGGGCACTTAACCACTAAAGCACATCCCCAGCCCTTTTTTGTATTTTATTTAAAGACAAAGTCTCACTGAGTTTCTTAGGGCCTCACTAAGTCGCTGACGCTGACTTTGAACTCTCAATCCTCTGCCTCAGCCTCCAGAGCCACTGCGATTACAGGCATGTGCCTGGCTCACTCATCATATTTTTAAAGTAGTTAGCTGTTTGAACAGAAACAATAATGTAGTGTGGGCTTGTAAACTGTGTTAACACAAAGTATATAAAAATAATAGCATGAAGTCTGGGATGGAATACTGCTATGAAGTTCTTATCCTTATGCAAAGTGATATATCCCTTAAAGGCGGAATGCAGCAAGTTAAAGAGCAATATTGTAAGTCCATAAACAACTACTAAAATGAAAAAGTAATGAATTATGAGTCAGTCAGCTTTTCATTGCTGTGACCAAAATACTTGACAAGAAGAACAACTTAGAGGAGGGAAGGGTTATTTTGTTTGTTTGTTTTGTTTTTTGTACCAGGGATTGAACCCAGAGGGGCCTAACCACTGAGCCACTTCCCCCCAGGCACATTTTCAGCCTCCCACCCTTTTTAAAATTTATAGACAGGGTCTCACTAAATTGCTTAGGGCCCCTCTGAGTTGTCGAGGCTGGCTTTGAACTTGCCTCAGCCTCCTGAGCTGCTGGGATTATAAGCAAGCACCACCCCACCTGGCTGGATAGGAGGAAAAGTTTATTTAGGCTCATGGTTCCAGGGTTCAGTCCATGATCGGCTGAGTCCATTGCTCTGGGCCTGAGATGAGGAGAGCATGATGCTGGAAAGGAAAGCACAAAGGACCACAGCTCCATCCATGGCAGCCAAGAAGCAGAGAGGGTACAGGGGCTTCAGAGAAGATGCACCCTACCAGGAGGGCCCCCATGACAAAACTTCTCCAGCCACACCCCACCCGCCTGCAGTTAACACCCAGTAGGTCCATTCAGGCTAGGACTGATTGATTAGGTTGTGGCTCTCATAATCCAATCATTTCACCTCTGAATACTCCTGCATGATCACAGAACATTTAGGGGGACATCTCATATCCAAATCCTAACAAGTTATTACTAATATGTCAACAAAGGAGAAAAAAAATTAAATTATCAAAATACTCAATTGCTCCAAAAGAAAGCAAAAAAAGAGGGAAGGGAACAAAGAATAGATAGAACAAACAGAAAACAAATAGCAAGATGTTAGATTCAACTCAACACATAAATAATCACGTTAAATACAAGTAGTCTAATCACTGCAATTGAAGGGCAGATACTTTCAGACTGAGAAAAAAGAAAAACAAATACATACTGCTTACAAGAAAAATACTATTTTATGATATGATCAAAGGCACACCTGAGAGTGTGCTAGAGATAAAGAGGAACAGTTTATAATGATCAAGAGACAATTTAGTCAGGAAGAAATAGCAATCCTAAAAAGGCATGAACCTTATAACAGCTTAAAATGCATGAATTAATTAATAAAATTCTGATCTATTTAAAATTTTTAAAAAATCTTTCAAGATTTTATATTAATGAATTATAATTTACCTTTTGCTTCTTAATTTTTTTTTAACTGACAGGCTTTAAGAGAGGCAATTTTGGATTTACAAGAAAAATCAGCAAGCACAGAATACCCCATCTGCTCCTTGCACTCCCTCTCCCCAGATCCTCTACAGTAACCCCTTACATTGGTGCTATCCATTTGTTACAGTTGATGAGCCAATATTGGCACAGTCATATTAACTAGAACCCAGAACTTACATGAGGCGCCATGCTTTATGCTGTATTGTGTATTATTTAGGAGTGTGTGTGTGTGTGCGCGTGTTTTCTCTAATTGACTTTGACAAATGTACAATGACATGGTAAAAAACAGTAGTCACTTGTACAGTATCATGCAAAAGAGTTTCACTGTCCTGAAACAGTCTCTCATGCTCATCTATTCATCCCTCCCCTCTGCCCAAGAGCCGGGCACCCGCCAGTCTCTTCACTGTCTCCATAGTATTGCCTCCTCCAGGATGTCACAGAGTTGGCATCATATAGCAGGCAGCCTTTTCACACGGGCACCGTACTTTTAACAGAATGCATTTTAAGTTCCTCTGTGTCTTCTCCTGGTGTGAGAGCCGATTTCTTTTTCACTGGATGGTATTTCATGTTCCACAGCTTGTTTACAGTTGTTGATTCTTGCTTTTATTTCTTGTGCTATGGGAGTCCTGTTAAGGAAGTCTGATCCTACGCCAACAAGGTGAAGATTTGGACCTACTTTTTCTTCTATAAGATGCAAGGTCTCTGGTCTAATTTTGAGGTCCTTGATCCATTGTGAGTTGATTTTTGTGCAGGGTGAGAGATAGGGGTTTAGTTTCATTCTGTTGCATATGGATTTCCAGTTTTCCCAGCACCATTTGTTGAAGAGGCTATCTTTTCTCCATTGCATATTTTTGGCACCTTTGTCTAGTATGAGAAAATTGTATTTATTTGGGTTTGTGTCCATGTCCTCTATTCTGTACCATTGATCTACCTGTCTATTTTGGTGCCAATACCATGCCATTTTTGTTACTATTGCTTTTTAGTATAGTTGAAGTTCTGGTATTGCGATTCCCCCTGCTTCATTCTTCCTGCTAAGGATTGTTTTAGCTATTCTGGGTTTCTTATTCTTCCAGATGAATTTCATGATTGCTTGCTCTATTTCTGTAAGGTACATCATTGGGATTTTAACTGGAATTGCATGAATCTGTATAGCACTTTTGGTAGTATGGCCACTTTGACAATATTAATTCTGCCTATCCAAGAACATGGAAGATCTTTCCATCTTCTAAGGTCTTCTTCAATTTCTTTCTTCAATGTTTTGTAGTTTTCATTGTAGAGATCTTTTACCTCTTTGGTTAGACTGATGCCCAAGTATTTTATTTTTTATGAAGCTATTGCAAATGGAGTTGTTTGCCTCATTTCCCTTTCAGCTGTTTCGTTACTTGCGTATAAAAATGCTTTAGATTTATGCATGTTGATTTTATAGCCTGCTATTTTGCTGAATTCATTGATGAGGTCTAGAAGTTTTCTGGAAGAGTTTTTTGGATCCTCTAAATATAGAATCATGTCATCAGCAGATAATGACAACTTAAGTTCCTCTTTTCCTATTCATATCCCTTTAATTTCTTTAGTCTGCCTAATTGCTCTGGCTAGAGTTTCGAGGACAATGTTGAATAGAAGTGGTGAAAGAGGACATCTCTGTCTTGTTCCCATTTTTAAAGGGAATGGTTTCAGTTTTTCTCCATTAAGAATGATGTTGGCCATAGGCTTAGCATAAATAGCCTTTACAATGTCCAGGTATATTCCTACTATCCCTATTTTTTCTTGTGTTTTGAGCATGAAGGGGTGTTGTATTTTGTCGAATGCTTTTTCTGCGTCAATTGAAATAACCATATGATTCTTATCCTTAAGTCTATTGACATGATGGATTAAGTTTATTGATTTACAGATGTTAAACCATCCTTGCATTCCAGGGATGAACCCCACTTGATCGTGGTGCGTGATTTTCTTAATATGCTTTTGGATACGGTTTGCCAATATTTTGTTAAGGATATTTGCATCTATATTCATCAAGGATATTGGTCTAAAATTTTCTTTCCTTGATGTGTCTTTTCCTGGTTTGGGTATGAGGGTGATATTAGCTTCATAGAATGAGTTTGGTAGGGTACCCTCCTTTTCTATTTCCTGGAATACTTTGAGAAGTATTGGAATGAGATCTTCTTTGAAGGTCTTGTAGAACTCAGCTGAGAATCCATCTGGTCCTGGGCTTTTCTTGGATGGTAGGTTTTTAATGGCTTCTTCTATTTCATTGCTTGATATTGATCTGTTTAAATTTTGTATGTCCTCCTGGTTCAGTTTGGGAGGAGCATACGTCTCTAGAAATTTGTCAATGTCTTCGGTAGATTCTATTTTGTTGGAATACGGATTTTGAAAGTAGCTTATAATTATGTTCTGTATCTCAGTGGTGTCTGTCGTGATATTTCCTTTTTCATTATGAATTTTAGTAATTTGAGTTTTCTCTCTCCTTCTCTTTGTTAGTGTGGCTAAGGGTTTGTCTATTTTGTTTACTTTCTCAAAGAACCAACTTTTAGTTTTGTCAATTTTTTGAATTGTTTCTTTTGTTTCAATTTCATTGATTTCAGCTCTGATTTTAATTATTTCCTATCTTCTACTACTTTTGCTGTTATTCTGTTCTTCTTTTTCTAGGGCTTTGAGCTGTAATGTTAGGTCATTTAGTTGTTGACTTTTCATTCTTTTCTGGAATGTGCTCCATGCAATGAATTTTCCTCTTAGTACTGCTTTCATAGTGTCCCAGAGATTTTGATATGTTGTATCGTCATTCTCATTGACCTCTAAGAATTTTTTTATCTCCTCCCTGATGTTTTCTGTTATCCATGTTTCATTCAATAGCATATTATTTAGTCTCCATGTGTTGGAGTAATTTCTGTTTTTTATTTTGTCATTGATTTCTACTCTCAATCCATTATGATCTGATAGAAAACAAGGCAGTATCTCTATTTTTTGCATTTCCTAAGGGCTGCTTTGTGGATAACATATGGTCTATTTTCGAGAAGGTTCCATGTGCTGCTGAGAAGAAAGTGAATCCGCTCGTTGATGGATGGAATATTCTATATATGTCTATTAAGTCTAGGTTATTGATTGTGTTATTGAGTTCTATGGTTTCTTTGTTCAGTTTTTGTTTGGAAGATCTATCTAGTGGTGACAGCGGTGCGTTAAAGTCACCCAGAATTATTGTGTTGTGGTCTATGTGATTCCTGAAATTGAGAAGGATTTGTTTGATGTACAGGGATGCACCATTGTTTGGAGCATAAATATTTACTATCATTATGTCTTCCTGATTTATGGTTCCCTTAAGCAATATGAAATGTCCTTCTTTATCCCTTCTGACTAGCTTTGGCTTGAAGTCCACTTTATCTGATATAAGGATGGAAACCCCTGCTTTTTTACTGAGTCCATGTGCGTGGTAGATTTTTTCCCATCCTTTCATCTTTAGTCTGTGGATGTCTTTTTCTATGAGATGAGTCTCTTGCAGGCAGCATATTGTTGGGTCTTTCTTTTTAATCAATTCTGCCAATCTATGTCTTTTAATTGATGAGTTTAGGCCATTAACATTCAGGGTTATTACTGAGATATGATTTGTATTCCCAGTCATTTGGCTTATTTTTGGTTTTTAAGTTGGCTTGGTTTCTCCTTTGAGTGGTTTTTCTCTAAGGTAGTTCCTCCCTTTGCTGACCTACATTGTTGTTTTTCATTTCCTCCTCATGGAATATTTTGTTGAGAACATTCTGTAGCACAGGTTTTCTATTTGTAAATTCTTTTAACTTTTGTTTATCATGGAAGGATTTTATTTCATCTTCAAATATGAAGGTTAGTTTTGCTGGGTATAGGATTCTTGGTTGGCAACCATGTTCTTTCAGAGCTTGAAATATGTTGTTCCAAGCCCTTCTAGTTTTTAGAGTCTGGGTTGAGAAGTCGGCTGCTATCCGTATTGGTCTCCCCCGATATGTAACCTGATGCTTTTCTCTTGCGGCCTTCAAAATCCTATCTTTATTTTGAATGTTAGGCATTTTCATTATAATGTGCTTTGGTGTGGATCTGTTGTGATTTTGTGCATTTGGTGTTCTGTAAGCCTCTTGTATTTGATTTTCCATTTCATTCTTCAGGCTTGGGAAATTTTCTGATATTATTTCATTGACTAGGTTGTTCATTCCTTTGGTTTGTATCTCTGTGCCTTCCTCAATCCCAATAATTCTTAAATTTGGTCTTTTCATGATGTCCCATAGTTCTTGGAGATTCTGTTCATGATTTCTTACCATCTTCTCTGTTTGGGCAACTTTATTTTCAAGATTAAATATTTTGTCTTCATTGTCTGAGGTTCTGTCTTCCAGTTGGTCTTGTCTTTTGGTGATGCTTTCCATTGAGTTTTTTATTTGGTTTATTGTTTCCTTCATTTCAAGGATTTCCATTTGGTGTTTTTTTTTGAGAATCTCTATCTCTTTGTTGAAATGATCTTTTGCTTCCTGAAGGTGCTCTTTCAGCTTATTGGTATTATCATTCATTGCCTGCATTTGCTCTCTTATCTCATCCTTTGCTTCGTGAATCATCTTAATCATGTATAATCTGAAGTCCTTTTCTGACATTTCTTCTACTATATGTTCTTCTACTAAATGTCCTTCTACTGACATTTCTATACTGTCATTGGATTCTATTAATATAGAATCTAGATTTGTTTGGATCATTTTCTTCCCTTGTTTTTTTCATGTTGTTCATGTATCTTCCCCTCTAGCAGTGCAGATCTGGGGTATTGCAGCTTTCCCCCTATAGGCTTATAGTGATCCTATAGGTTTCCAAAACCCTTTCTTTAAGGCGAGATCAATATCAGCAGTGCCCACTTCAGACACTATGCAATCCTACAACACCAAATAGCCTCTATGAGGACAATAACAAAATTGTCATAATAAACAGAATGAGTTAAAATATTATCTTCAATAAAACAAACAGATTTGCAATAAGGTCTGCAGTTTCTAATGGAGGACAAAGAGGATGCAGAGGGATGTAGAATGTGGCTGTTAATGGGATAAGAAAAGATTATACGTAAATTCTAGACAATAGAAAGGGTGAGAGAGTAATCAAAAGAAATTGGATGTTAGCATGCAAAAAAGGGAGAAAGAGACTCTGAAGGAACAGGTAAACAAAAGGAAAAGACAGCAAGAAAAGTAAAGAAATAAAAACTTAAATTTTTTCTATAAGGAGAAAAAAGAAAATCTACAGTATAACAGTCATATAGTAATGAAACCTCCCAGTGTTCAGTAGCCTGATGCATGAGAGGTACGTGACAATGAGCTTCAAGCCTCCAGCAGGTGTCTCAGGATGGGATTTGCCCCACCTAAAGATCGGAGCTATGGCTTCAAGGATTATCCAAGATGGCCACTCTGGCTTCAAAATGTGTTGGCAAATGGGGAGCTGCAGCTCAGGGTGTGGCCATGGTCAGCAGGAGGTCCTGGAGGCGGGATGCGGTTGGTCAGGCAGGGGTCCTGGAGGTCCGATGTGTTTGGTGTGGTTGTGGAAACCTGGAGGCCGGGTGCAATCAGTTGGTCTGGGGTCCCAGTGATAGGGCGCAGTCAGTTGGTCTGGGGGTCCTGGCGGCAGGGAGCAGTCAGTCGATGTGAGGGCCCCAGAGGCAGGGAGTGATCGGTCGGGCTGAGGGATCCTGGAGACGGGGCTCAGTCAGTCCGGTCAGGGGTCCTACAGGGCCTGGCTGTTGTCTCAAAATGGCGGCAGCCATGTGTAACCAAACCTGCAGGTACTGTAACAGTGAATTCCAGGCAACAGTAGGCAGCTGGTGCTCCACTGGCGGTTGGCGATCAGTTTGCTGACTGTTGTCCGATGATTGGGAGGTGAATCTTGTGCGTTGGGTGATGGATAGGTGTAAGGCAGACGATGGACAGGCGAGAGGCAGGCAAATGGTGGATGATAGGCGCCTGACAGTGAGCAATCTGCACTCAAAAAAGGCGTTGATATGCTGGCAGACTGCAGGTGATCACAGCAGACAAATGGGTAAACACCAGGGAATCGATAAGCAGCAAAAACTGCCTCACAAAGAAACAAATATCCTCTGCTTGAAACCGGAGTTACAGAGCGACAAGGAATGCAGCCTCCCTCTAGTCCACCATCTTGGATCGTATTTTTTATTTTTATGTTGAGACAGTGTCTCACTAAATTGCCCAGGCTGGCCCCAAATTGCGACCCTCCTATGTCAGCCTCCTGAGTTGCTGAGATTACAGGCATGTACCACCATGTCCAACTTTAACCTTTTTTTTTTAAAGTAAATTTTACTATTTACTATTCATTCTTATCACTTTAAATGATCATTCATAAAACAAAACTGTAATTTTTTTTGTAAATCTTATAACAACTAATATTTTGCTTAATGAAGGCAAAAAAAACTAATTTGTGGAGTGGGGATGCAGCTCAGTGTGGATAGAGTATATTTTGCATATCCAAGGCCCTGGGTTTGATCTCTAATACCACACACACAAAAAAGTACTTTGTCATCTTGTTTATATCTTGCCAAGTTTTAGTCAGTTTTGTCATTGGAAAGTTCTATTTGCTGAGGCAGAATGAAGAGCATATCTAACAGTTTTTTAGTTTTGTTTATAAATGGAAAATACTTAGATACGTTGGCTTCTATTTGGACTCTGGCTTGAGGCAGTCCTATGGAGACAGAGGGGTATCACAGTTTTTGAGAATCATCGAGGATGTGGAATGTTCTCAGTAGAAACTGGCACATACAAAGATGTAGACAAAATTCTGTGTACGTTTTCCCATTATCCATCCCTAAAACTCCATGGACCCCAAGAATCCTCCCACTGCAAGTCAGAAGCCCCTGCTCCAAATGCCCTGCACGTACCCTTATGTACAGTGGTGAGATGGTCACCCTTCTGCCTTGAAGAGGCTTCCACTCTTTTTAATCCCATAGTTCGGTCTGCCTGCCATTTAAAGGATTCAGCAATGTAAACTCAATTTACCTGTCAGACTCACCTCCCTGTATTCCCTGCATGTAGCCCAAGACTAAGTCACTATCAGTTGGGGTCACCTGCTGTTCTCCAAGGTATCTCTAGGCTTCTTGGTTTCTCTGACTTTGTATAATTTTTCCTCCTGAAATTTCTTCTTTTTTTCCCCTTACCTCTCCTCATTGACATTTTCCCATTATGAAAGGCTCCTTGATACAAGCTTTTCTTCCTACCTGTTTACTCTGAAATAATCTCCTCTTCCTCCGACATTCCAGAACACCGTTGGTGTACTCATCCTCCCTTCTTTTCTTTCTTCCTTCTTCACTTCATCAGTTATTTAATCCTTCAATTAACTTGCGGAGTGTGAGTACCAGGCACTCTACTGGGAAAGACGGCTCCTTCTCTACAAGAGGATCACAAATTAATGAGAGTACATCTCATGGGAACCTGATGAAGGCCTGGGCTGGAGGGCAAAAAGATGCAGAGGCTGCCAGGCTGCCAGGGCCCAGAACCTGGCTCTGCCCCTGCTGGTGGGGTGAGCTGGCTTCGCTCTGTCTGCCTCTTTATGGATCGAACCAAGATAGTAAGGACACCCATCTCATAGGATCCATGTGAGAACAGTTTACTATATAAAAACCTGAGAACAGCGTTTGGTAAGTCATCAGAACCCAATAAATACTATTGCCATTGTCACCGTGAAGGGAGAGAAAGTGGCAGCTAGGTACATTGTCCTGAAAACACACTGGAGCAAACTTCACACTCTACACTGTGCTCTGCAGTGCTTGGTGAAGATTAAACAGACAAACACAGGCTTTTGGCCGGAGTCCTATTGAGCTCATTCAGAAGGCTGTGTGTGTTTAGGTGCATTTGATGGCTTCTGTCCCTGTAGTCAATGTCGTACCTCTTGACCTGAAGTGTGGCTTACAGATCATTACTCCTAGGTGCATTTGTTGTTGTTTTATCACTGTGAAGCTAAGTTTGCAAAAAAGATTTTTAAATTCTTAAAGGCTGGTCTATAAAGTTATGTGGACACATCCCCCTTCATAGGAGGGAAGTCAGAAATTAGAAGGCTGATTTTTCAGGACTGACAGGTCATAGAAAGCATAAGCTACTCAGCAAGCAAATAAATGGTCTTTTAAGACCCTATAAAGTATTTAATTGAAGTAGGGAGAGTTTGAAAGCAAGCAACTTGCTTTCATTTCATGGATGGTGTCTTTCTAAACTGGATGGAGTTAGGGCAAGTCATGTCAACTTCCTGGGCCTCAGTTTCATCATCTGCATCACCTTTGTCCAAAATAAATGCATCAGTAAATATGAAAGTGCTTGAAAATGGAGAGAAGAAGGGAAAGAAAGAAGGAAGGAAGCCCAAATATATTGCAAATAGCCGATTACACATGACATTTTAAAATGATACTTAAGGCAAGAGTATATCTGGGTATACTCTTATTTTCTTACGGCGCTGACTTTATGAGTTTAAATCCACTAACTGTTTGTACTAAGTGCCTTTAGGTCTTTTATAAATTTTTTTTAAAATTTTATTTGTTCTAATTAGTTGTACTTGACAGTAGAATGCATTTATACATTTTGATAGATCGTACACAGATATAGTGTAATCTTAGGTCTTTGACTTGAGCTGCTTGCTCTCTTTGAATAACATATTAATTCATTATACACTTTCACCTTTGGAATAGCTGAATTGCATTTTCACTGCCTGACCATGAGTTATTATGACTCAGAACACTTGAACTTGAAGGAGTTGACTAACATGCAGAAAATCTATGAGTAACAGAGTGAGAATATGGCTGATTTCCACATTTCACTTCTATTGGAAATTGAGTCAATCCTAGCTATGAAAATAACTTACAGGGCAATGTTCCATTTAAGGGAAAAATGTAAATTAAGGGTATTTGTCAAGATGATGACGAATGTTTCAACTTGAGTGAAAAAGAACAAGGAAAACATGAACCCTATGCCAGATTATTTTCACCATGACTATTTCAGGCGCTTTCGGTAAAATAGACATTTGGCTGAATTAGGACTATCAGACTAGCTGTTGCTTGTCCTCCCTGATCCGTTCTCAGCCAGTACCTCATGCTCTGAGTGGTAGGAGGCTTTGGTAGGGACAGGAGGCTAGACTCAAGGTAGGCCAGAGTATTTCTCTGCTCCTTCCAGGCGACTCCAGGTTTCTGGCACGAATTGCCTCCCTGGTCACTCCAGCTCCTCTTGGCTCCAGGCTGCATGGGACTCTGGGGACAAAGATGCCCTGCTATTGCTTTTTCCGAGTGCATCAGTTATCCTTCTTGGTTTGCCCCAGGTCACCTTCTCCTGTGTACATTTAATAGTCTCGAGAAATTGCACCCAGAGGGACTTGTTTTCTATTGGGGGCCCAGTCAGTTATTGTCTCCATTTAGCAAAGTCTGTGAAACTTCTGGGCTACGGATCCCACAATGAACTCCATCTAAGTCCGCCAGACATGCATTCTGCTTTTCCTGTGCTTTCAGACATCTTTATCATCATATTCACTCTCTAAAATTTGCTAAAATAAACAGATCACATGCAATTGCAGTGCATTGCAACCTTTCCTGGAACTCCCTTTACTGTACGTTTCTGATAAGGGGCGGGCTACAAGAGAGAGTCTATTGTGAAATTTGGAGGAGTGGAAAGTTTGGTAGCTGACACCCATAGTCCATCATCGGGATCACATCTTTGATGTGAGGCACGGTCAGGCCTTCAGCTGCTCCTGCTTCCCAAGGATCCCCCTTTACCTGTCCTGCTTCTGGACCAGGAGTACATGTTTGGTTCTCTCACCAGGGATTCTGCAGGACACCCTGGCCATGAAGATCATAGGCAGTGGGAACTGACTATATGTGTGTGTGTGTGAAATAAGTGCTAATTGTTCCTTAATGTCCCTCCCCCTTTAGCACTTTAAAGATGCTGGCTGCTCCATTGTATTGTGGTTTGCTGGTGACATATCCTCTTCCTCTGGATTGAATGGACCTTTTTCCTTAGCTATTTTAAGATGTTTCTCTACATTACTGACCTTCAGTAGGCAGGTTTTGATATAACTGCTTTTTTGTTTATGATTTTTGTATTCTTTGCAATAGGGCTGGCCATGGAGTTCTTAGACATGTCACCCAAAGAATGACCCATAAAAAAGGAAATAGCATCAAAATTTAAAACATTTATACTATGGAAGATCTTGTGAAGAGGAATGAAAAGACAAGCTACAAAATGGGAGAAAATATTTGCAAACTATGTATATTTAGAATATATTAAAAATTATCAAAATTCAACAGAAAACAACCCAGTTATAAAATAGGCAGATGATATGAATGAATATTCCATCAAAAAGGAAATAGCGATATCATATAAGCACATGAAAAAATGATCAACATTAGTAACAGTAAAGAAACAAATTAAAACCTCAACAAGATCTCACTACATGCCTAAAATTAAAAATAGTGTTAAAAGGCTGCATATGATTCCATTTATATGAAATGTCCAGAATGGCCAAATCTATAAAGAAAAAATATATAGCTGGTTGCTAGAGTCTGGGGAGCAGCATGCAGAGGCTGCTAATGAATGTGGGTTTCCTTCTGGGGATACTTAAAATTTTCTGGAATTAGATAGTGGTGATGGCCACACACCTTTGTGATACTGTCTTACCCCCTTTATTTTTTATTTTTTTAAATTATTTTTACAGTGCTGGGAATTGAACCCTGAGCCTTGTGCATACTGGGGACTAACTCTTCCCAGTCCCCTGGTTGTCCCTTTTAAATGGATGAATGTCATGCTATGTAAGTTATATCACAATAGAAAAATAATGATAATACCAAGTACTGTCAAGGATACAGAGAAATTTACACTTTACTTGTGGGAATGTCGAATGATGTTGATATTCCGGAAAACAAATTTTTGATGTCTTAGAAAAGAAAATGCGTACTTACCATATAACCTGGAAGTTGCATGCTTGGGAGTTAACCTTAGGGAAGCAGAAACTTACATTTGTGCGAAAGTCTGTACATGAGTGCTCGTAGCAATTGTATTCAGCAAAACACTGCAGACAACCCACATCCTTCCTTGGGGTGAAAAGTTGAACAAACTAGTACATTCATAGAATGAAATACATTCACTAATTCAAAGGAATGAATGATTACTACATGTGACCATATTGTAATATGACAAAACCCCGGGAAGGCAACAGATTAGTGGTCTCCAGGCACAGGGAAGGAGGTGGAGGGATGTAATCAGTGAGTGACAGGTGCCAATCCCAGGTGGGAGGTAATGGAATCATCCTGTTTCTCTGCTGTGGCGCGGGTTACTGAATCTGCAGATGGAATAAAATTGTATAGAACTATACAGACATAATAGAGAATGGAAATTTTTAAATGCTGATAAGATGGAATAACTATAGTTAAAATGAACGTACCCATGTCAGTTTCCTGCTTTAATATTGTACAGTTATGCAAGACATCACAATGCAGAGGAGGGCACATGGTACTCTGTGCTATTTGTGCAACTTCCTGTGAGTCTATAATTATTTTCTTTAAAAAAATGAAACACCGTTTTGAGGTTATATCCCCAGGAATTAACTACTCAATTTTAACTTACAAAGTCCAAATACACACATATGAAATTAATGTGTGACAAATGATTGATATGATATTTCCACGGCAGGAAATGTGTACTATTATTCTCTCAGTTAGTGATGCTAACTAGGTAGTCTATGGAGAATAAAATGAAGTGAAATGAAACAAAACAGTGTTGTTTTTCAATTCCTATAACTAAACGTGGAATGTGTATTTCAAAATGGGTGGTGAATTCCTATCTGTTGAGAGATGGGTAGGTGCTTTAACGTGTAAAAGCCATGCAGTTGGTTTGTTGTGGCTGAGGGATTGTGGCTGATACAGAAAGCTGATGTCAGCAGGGGTTAACCGCTCCCACATTCTCCCTTCTGGTGCCTCCAGCTCTGAGGGCAGCTCCCCCTGCCACCTCCTGAGAAGCTCCATGGCAGAAACAAGAGTAGAGACTTCACTTCCTTTGTAGGACAGGCAGCACAGAGAGGTGCTTCAGGGTGAGTCCAGGGGTTTTGGAAAGAGGCTGTTACTGTCAGAGAGATCATCAGAGGGGTCAATGAGATCATGCATAAAAAGGATTTAGCAAACTGCCCACTTCCTAGGAAGTGCTCATGATAGCTCCTGGAGCAACTCGTCTGTCCCCAGAATTAGGAACAGCAAAGAAACCATCGGCTTTGTGGATGTGTTTGAAAGAGCATCAGCGGCATGACCAAATAAACGAGTGGATGAACTTTTGTGGGAAAACACATGTATGTGAGAACGTAGATGATCTCACAAGGCGAGGCAGGTCTCCAGGGTGAGGTCTTTCTAATCAGAGGGAATCATAGAGGCAAAAATGTAGAAGTTGGCCAGGTGCAGTAATCCCAGCTGCTCAGGAGGCTGAGGCAGGAGGACTGCAAGTTGAGGCCAGCCTTGGCAGCTTGGTGAGAGCCTGTCTCACAATTAAAAATAAAAATGGCTGGGGATATAGTTAGAAGTAAAGTACTGCTGGGTTCCATCCCCAGTACTAAAAGAAAAAATTAAAAAATTACTAAATTTGAAAAGTAAAAGTTGTGACAGGGCTGTGGGCGTCTTTGGGGGAATGATGTCACATGCCTCTTGTTTCCATTCAGGCCAGGTCCCTCTCAAGCCAGACTGTTGTCGTAGCTGCTCAGGTGTGTCAACCAGAAGGCTGCCACTCATCACTCCAGCTCTTTCAAGGCAGGATGAGAAATCTGTTGCATTAGATTATATTTGTGATTTATTCCCATTTACCTCCTGCACAGTTCATGGATGGGTGATATATTAATTAGGCTTAAGATCAGCAACAAAGGACAGAAAGTTCCAATAACTATAGCTTAAGCAACACAGCTTATTCTTTCAGGTAACGTTCTTGAGGGTCTGGTATGGTGAGCTAGGCATTGGGGTGTCAGGGTTCTTCCAGCTTGTTGCTATACCAGGCTGGGCTTCCATGTCTGAGTTTACCTCATGGCTCAATATGGCTGCTCTGGTTCTAGACATCAGCTACACATTCCAACCATAAGAAAGGAGGAAAAAAATAAAGAAAAGAAAATCTCTTTCTTGAACATAATTCCACAGAGATTGCACAGGCTATTTCCATTTATATACATTAACCAGACCTCATTTCCCACCTACACTATTTTCCATAACCACTAAATGAGTCTATCTTCCTTCCCGCTCTAATTCTCCTAGGTCACTGTCATTAGTCATAAATTAAAAATACATGCTTAGTTGAATCACTCTCCTGTCCCACCATCTTCAATAGGTTCCATTTACTTGTAGATCGAAACTCAACACTTTTGCTCATGTGGTTTTGCAAGTCCTCCACAGCAGCTTCAGCTTGAACCTGTCTTCCTCTCTTCTCTTCTCCTCTGCTGACCACTCCTTGAACACACCAGGAGTTTTCAGGCCTCCGTGACTTCTCTCAGGACAGATCTTCCACCAGAACCATCTCCCTAAGAGGCCAACACCAGCTTTGGAAACACACCCGGACTTCCAAGCCTGTCCAGTGTTCTTTCCTTTATGACACTTTATTATATATGTATGAAGAGCAATCTACCCCTGCTCTGACTAGGTACTGCTTTTATTTATGCTGCCTTCTGTTTAATAAATTATAAAATTTTCTTGTTCATAACCATGATCAGATTGCATATTGTATGTATTCACTACATATTTATTCACCTTCATAGTCCTGGGAGTGCCCAGTCCCTAAATTTTTACCTTAAGACTACCTAATACATATTTCTTAAATGGAATTGGTATGTAAGCCTTGAATTTATAGAAGGAAAGAGAAAACCTTCAGTCAGCTCTCTTTGGACAAAGCTTCCATTTCAACTGGACACAATGCCTTATCAACAACCTAGTATCATTTATCACACAATTCTCTATACATGCGCTCATTTGGAATTGTTTTGAGTGATTTGTTAATAACACAAGACACAGTATGGATTTGCATCAGAAAGAACAACTTTCGAGGGTTATTTTCAGCTCCAACACGGAAGTGACAGTTTTTCAATTTTGAGTATAAGTGTTAAAACTTATCTCAGTCAAACACTTGCTGGGACATTTAGCATGTCACTTGTTTTTAACTTTCTTTTTTAACCTCTCAGGACTCTATGAAAGTTAGAAAGAAAAGTGCAGTTTAGATGGCTGCCAAGTTTCTTGTGACAGAAAGCAGAAACGTTTGTTTGAATGTTGAGCTGCCTTTGTGATAAAAGATGACCCTGTTTAATCTTCAGTCCATGTTGGAGGATTTCTTTACTTCTTTATTAAGTTCAGACAGGAACAATATGGCTACATATTTGAAATAAATAATAAACTCTATTAAGATTAAGAAATTATAAGAAAATAAACCCTATATTGGCCTTATAAGGTCACCTTTTTCTGAAAACTTGGACTTAATGTTAAATTTAGGTACATGTTACTTGCCCCCTGGGGCAGTCCTTTTCTGTACCCTCTGACCTCTTTTTGTATCCATAATTCTTTTTTTCGCTTGTTTGAGGGTCTTAGGGATTGAAGCCAGGGTGGCTTTACCACTGAGTCACATCCCCAACGCTTTTTAATTTTTATTTTAAGACAGGATTTTAGTACGTTACTTAGGGACCCACTAAATTGCTGAGGCTGGCCTCAAGCTTGTGATCCTCCTGCTTTAGCCTCCCAAGTCACTGGGATTACAGTCATGTACCACCACATCTGGCTCGTGTCCATAGTTCTTTTTTTCTGAGTGGATTGTAACCATCTCCTGTGCTTTATATTGACCCTGGTTGTATGGGAAGAATGGGAACACCAATCAGAGGTCTCAAGGAAGCAACCTCACGTAATGAGGTCAGCGCTGGTCCCATAAGATTATAATGAAGCTGAAAATTTTCTCACCACAGCCTTAAGATATCAAAGCACAGTGGATTCCTCACACGATTGTGGTGATGCTAGTCAAACAAACCTACTGACCTGCCAATCCCAAAGTAATACACATATGTTTATGTTCAATATACAATACTTGATGATGTTTATAAATGATCATGTTACTGATTTCTGTATTCACTGTACTCTGTCTCTCTCCATATATATATATTTGGGGGGTACTAGAGATTGAATCTAGTGAACCACTGAACCACACCCTAGCCCTTTTTTTTTTTTTTTTTTTTTTTTTTTTTGTGGTGCTGGGGATTTGAACCCAGGGCCTTGTGCTTGCGAGGCAAGCACTCTACCAACTGAGCTACATCCCCAGCTCCCTTTTCATTTTTTAATTTTGAGACAGGATCTCACCTAGTTGCTGTGGATTTTGCTAAATTGCTGAGGCTGACCTCAAATTTGCTGTCCTCCTGCCTTAGCCTCCCATGTTTCTGGGATTATAGTAGTGCACCACTGCACCCGGCACCGGACTATATTTTAATCAGTATTTTGCAGTGTACTCCTTCTGCATTCTAAAAAGAAGTTCACTGTGAAACAGTCTGCTGTGTTACGCCCACAGCAGGCTCGTGCATCCTGTGTTTATCACAACCCTTGACTACATCATTTTCTCTCGGGTTAACTTAATCTCATGTTGTTTTGTTCATCATGGTCCTAGGAATAGTAGGCTGTACTCTGTAAATGCTGCACAGCCTAAGTGCACAGTGTCTATGCCCTCTAAGCTTGTGCGAGTTCCTCTGTGACGCTCACTCAGCGACATCATTGCCCGGTGACCCCTTTCTGAGCACGTATCCCATCAGCAGAGACTCATGACTCTACATTGGTGAAACAGAAGCAACTAGGAAGCTTATATTTGGGGTTCTAACTTCATGTCCAATCTTGAGACATTTTTTAATATAAGGAGAGTCAGGCCAGACATGGTGGTGTGTGCCTGTAATCCCAGCGCTCAGGAGACTGAGGCGGAGGGATTGCAAGTTCAAGGCCAGTGTTGGCAACCTCAGCAACTTAGCAAGGTCATGTCTCAAAATGAAAAATAAAAAGGGCTGGGGATATAGCTCAGTGGTAAAGTACCCCTGAGTTCAATCCCCAGGATCAAAACAACAACAATAAAAACCAACATCCTTTAGCAAAAGCTAGTTTTGAATACTGGATTTTCCAAGTCATCTCATCTCCTACACACTTTGAATAGGGGGTACCATTTTGGAATTTAATGAAAAGTAATGTAGATTTTTCCAGAGTCTCTGTCATCAAATCTGAGAATGTGTGAGAGTGTCTGGAAGCCAGAGTCTTCCTTAAACTGTTGGTAGCTGAAATTTATATTTAAGGACGAGGGGTGTAGCTCAGTCATAGAGTATTTGCTTGCCCTGCATGAGGCCTTGGATTCCATCCCCAGCACCACAGAAAACAAACAAAAAATTACATGTAGGCAGCATCTTGGTGACAGAAAGGCAGCAGAGTTGTGGCACTGTTGAGGAAGGTGAGTGGGGTAACAGGTTGAGCCTCAGCTAGGAGCTTTGACCCTGCGAGGTCGTCTTGGCTGGTAGCACTGTAACCAGTGTCCCCAAACTTCGCCAGTCTTACACTGAAGAGTCACCCTGGAGAATCTCTAGAAGTTCCCAGAAGGCCCGCCCACTTCTCATGAATGTCTGCACCTGGACGCCCACCCAGGTCCTGCAGGTCCACCATGCACCTGCCCCCACCGCTGTTCCTGTCAAGTGTAGGCAATGACACCCTCATGATGGCACAGCTGTTGAATGTTCAGTGGGAAGAACCGCCTTGCTCCCCACACCTGTTCCTGTAGAAGACTTTGTTGGAAGAGTTCTGGACCTACGCTCCTCATTCCAGGTGTATTAGAATCCTGAATAAACGTTCTTTCTGATTTCACTGATTTCCCCCAACCTTCCTCCATCTCAGACAGTGGAGCTCATCATGCCTGATCCATGACGCCCTTGGCATGACTTCTCTGCCCAAATGCTTCTTTACACCAAAACATGGAGGACAAGATTGCTGATAGTCTCCTCTTCACCCCTTGGACCCAGTCTGAACGCTCGTAGCCTGAGAAGGGTGTGACTCATGAAGAGCACCATCTCTGTCCGTCCCTGTGGCGACAACAAACACCACCGATTGGGGGGCCTGGAAACAATAGGAATTTATTTCTCACAGTCCCACAGTTCTGGAGGCTGGGAAGCCCAAGATCAAGCTATGGCAGATTTGGTGTATGGTGAGGACTTCTTTGTCATGTATGGCACCTTATTGCTGTGTCTTCATGTGACCAAATGAGCAAGGTTTCTCTCCGAGGCCTCTCTTAGAATGGCCCTAAACCCATTTGTGAAGGTCTTCCCTTGTAATCTAATCGCCTACTCAAGGTCCCCATCTCTAGATTCAGTCACATTGGGCATTGGGTTTGCAGGGGGGGAACACTCAGACCACAATAAGCACTATAGTATTTGCACAAATATTTGTGAATGAGTGAATGCCCAGATCTTTGCAGATGGTGTGAATCTCCTCCAAGGAAGCTCCTCAATCTCCGTGCTAACAGGCTTCTGACAGACTCAGTCAATTCGTTTTCCAAACATCTTGGCATGTCTAAATTCCACTTACATTTAAGCCATCAATCACTTGACTTCATTTACTTTGCAAACAAATCTGTGAACTATGTATTGATATCGCTGACACCCAATTCTGTAGATGAAGGATATTCAGAGACGTTCAGGATCAGCCTCATATCAGTTTTTATCAGGCCAAGTTTTAGCATCACAACCCACCCCAGGTGGCTTCAACCATTGCTCGCCATCTGCCCATTTTCTCCAGAGAATTGCCCCCAGTTGAAGAGGAGCCACCTCAGTCCAGAATTTAAATCCTCCTGGGCGGATAGCAGCTAGCAACTCACACCAGGATCCTAAGCACTGAGTCCCTGCCTGGAGGTGGGACAGAGCTCCCATAGGATTAGGCTGAAGGCAGTCCCCAGCCTCCTTGCTTAGCTTTTCCCCCTGTACCCCTTGGGTCCCCTCGCACCATTTTTTCTGAGAACTCTGCTTCAGTAAATCACTTGCACAAGGTCCTTGTCCCAAGCTCTGCTACTAGGAATCTCAACCTAAGATAATTGGTCCTGTGAGTAATCCTAAACTGCAGGCTCTTGTACAGGGGCCCAGACAGCACTGAGCACATCAGCACTGTTGGTAGAGGACACAGGTAGCTCCTGGCATGGGGTAGAGATGGGCTTGTTAAGAGCAGAATCTGTAGTGAATTTGATGGGATGTAGAAGGAAAAAGATACACAGTCAGTACATTGTCTCTGTAATTTGAGAATTATGGGAAAAATAGTAACTAGAAGCTACAGGAGGGGTTGTCTACTAAGCACCACTAATACGCTGAAGAGAAAAAAATTGTAGGCTCTACTGTAGCAATCAGCGAGTTACAGCAAAGTGGGAGAGTCTGCCAGCATTTCCAGAGATCTTCATCTCCTGCTGCCAGAAGAAGATCGAGCACAGGGAGGAGCAAAACTTGAGAGAAGGCTGAATTTGCAACCTAGTGGAGTCTCCTGCTCTAGGGTCAGGGTCCTTATGGGAAAGGAGTAGGACCCTGAGAGTTTGCATGGAGATTTTTGGACAAATTCACATGAGCACCTTGAGTCTCCATGCTCTTCTTTTTTTTTTTTTTTTTGGGTGCTGGGGATCGAACCCAGGACCTTGTGCTTACAAAGCAAGCACTCTACTGACTGAGCTATCTCCCCAGCCCTCCATGCTCTTCTTCACTCTCTGAGTGTGTACAAGGGGCCAACTGTGCTTTGTTGGAAGATAAAGGCCATCTCTTGAAGATTTGGCAGATGCCTCGAATGAGAAAGGTAATTCAAGGATAATGCCATTACACTCCCTGGGATCTGGGATCTGTAATCACCAGTCTCCCTGTTCCCCAAGATGATAACAAGGGCCAAATGACAGACTGAGACCAGACTGAGAAAATATGCTAGTGACGAGAGGCCTCAGCACCAAAGTTACTATCGAACCTTGCTAGCGGGACCTGGTAGGAATGGGTAGAGTATGCCTGTGGTAAATCCAAACGGTACCAGATAGAGATGTGTTTATGGGGGTCGTGGGGAATACAGGGCTCATTAAGAGAGAGTTTACCAACGTGGAGGCACTCCGCCATGATGCCAGGTTTAACGTCCTCATTGGGCCCTAGGAGAGGGTTCTGATACATACCTGGGATGGATCTCCCAACACTTGAAAAGCAGTGGGACATCTTAAATCAATCAGAGGCACCAGAATTGCCTGGGAGACTGGAGAGAAGGACTGGAAGATCCAGTAAAGTGTGTGTGCTCCATGGTCTACTATATGAAACTGGAAAACTTAGCTCACTAGCGTCCCCAGAAGCATCTGAAGGACTTTATATATGAAGACAATAAGGAAGTGGCAGATAGGCAGCACTGGTCATTGAGGTGGCTCTCTTCTATAGGCCAGAGTTGATGAGGGGACGCTGTGGCAGAACCAAGACCTGGGGGTTAAGACTTGGTCATATTTTTTGAAGATACAATTGTACCTACTATAAGGCTCAAGAAAGAAATTAAGTAACTACAGAAACTCATTTAATCCTTCCATCCACTCTGATATTCCCGTTTTATATAGGAGGAAACAGGTCCAGTCAGATTCTTGACTCTTGAGACTCTAGTCATGGAGATGAGGGGTCCCAGAGTAGCAGAGGTCACATGTCAGCATTTTATCACCAACACTGAATGGGTAAAATCAGCCCAGAGTCTCAAGAGTCAGGAATCTGACTGGACCTGTTTCCTCCTATATAAAATGGGAATATCAGAGTGGATGGAAGGATTAAATGAGTTTCTGTAGTTACTTAATTTCTTTCTTGAACCTTGTAGTAGGTACAATTGTATCTTCAAAAAAATAGGACCAAGTCTTAACCCCCAGGCCTTATTTGGAAATAGAGATATTATTGATGTAAATGTAAAAAGATTTGGTCAAACTACGTTAGGGTGGGCACTAAACCTGCTGGTTGGTGTTGCTATAAGAAAGAAATATGTACATAGACATAGTGGTTCTCATTATATCCTAATATAATTCACCACCTGGCCTTGCAAAATCAAGTGATTCAGGAAGCATGACATTGAGCTACTACAAACTTCTCCAAGAAGTGACTTCAATCACATCTGCTGTGTTAGGTCTGTTATATTTAATCTGTCAGTTTAACACAGTTTCTGGTATGTGGTTTTGTGGCTATTCGTCAACTTTCTTTTCACTGTTTAACAGAAGAAAGACTCAAAGCAAACATGGAATGAATACCAGTGTACGTTCATGGTCTCATCCAAGCACTATCAGTTCTGTTTCTCTGGTTCTGGGCCATCTGAATTGCAGAGAACGTCACTTGAGGTCACTAAATGGGCAACGTCATATTATTTAGACCTTATGAGCAAGAAGTGACAAGTATTCAGGAGGACTTGCTAAGATATAATATCTGCTGGGCATGGTGGCACACACTTGTAATCCCAGCGACTCAGGAGGCTAAGGAAGGAGCAAAAAGTGAGGCACTAAACAACTCAGTGAGACTCTGTCTCTAAATAAAATACAAAATAGGGCTGGGGATGCGGTTCAGTGGTTGAATGTCCCTGAGTTTAATCCCTGGTAGCTGACCCCTGCAAAAAAAGATATGCTATCTACAGAGATTCAGTAGCCTGACACTTTAATACAGTTCTTAGGTGTCAACACTCTGGGCTACACCCAAATATCCCTTCCAGAGCAGAGGACAAGTTACTGCATTTCACATCTTGCTTTAGAGGACATTTTTGGTTTTGGAGGCAAAATATACCCCACCTGAAAATGCTGCTCTGATCCATGGATGGAATAAGGTTGGAAAACTGCTGGTTTTGAGCTCAGTCAACAAAAAAGGACTTTGAAGCAGGTTCCAGCTGTGTTGCAAGCAGCCCTGCTGATGGGGTCCCACTCTGTAACTCCCTCTCGCCAGGGAGGTGTGTCTATCTCCCTACTGCTGTGGCTGATGTCCAACCTTCCAGCAACAGTCTTGTGCTGAGTTCCTTCCTCTTCTCCCTGGTTTTATAGAGGTATGATTGACAAAATTGTGTATATTTAAGATATACCACACACACACACACACATTGTGAAATAATTACACGATCAAGCTAATTAATATATTATCTCTCAGAGTTACTTTGTATGTGAGTGTGTGTTAAGATCTACACTTTTAGCAAATTTCAAGTATACCATACAGTATTCATTATAGTTGCCCTGCAGTTCCTTGCATCCCCAGAACTTATTCATTTTATGGGATTGCTCTTCGAGGTGACTAACAAGTCATTTGATGGCTTTTTTTTTTTTTATTGTTGTTGTTTTAGATCAGTCCCCTTTACCTCTGGAAAACAAAATTTGTCTTGAATTGGACTGAAATTTTCATTTTCCTTCTTAGAGTGCCTCACCTGTCACACAGCTTCACCACTATGTGAAGGCTCATGAAATACATGATCTACGGTCCTGGGATCACACCTGCCATTGTCTCTGAACCAAAGAACCTTCTTCATAGCAAAGATTGTCTTCATTCATTTTGTGTTGCTATAATAGAATCCTTGAGAATGGATCATATGAAGAAAAAAAATTATTTTTATAGTTCTAGAAACTGAGAAGCCCTAGGCTGAGGTGCCTGCATCTCGCGAGGACCTTTTTACTGCATCACCCCATGGTAGAGGGCAGAAAGATAGCAGGGAGAGAGAGAGAGAGAGAGAGTGTTAGTTTTAGTTAGCTTTTTCAGTATTGTGATGTAAAGACCTGACCAGAACAACTTTAGAGGAGGAAAAGTTTGTTTGAGGGCTCACAGTTTCAGAAGTGTTACCTCATAGAAGGCCGGCTCTATTTCTCAGGGCTTCAGGTGAGTCTGAACATCATGGTAGAAGAGTGTGACAGAGGAAAGGCAGCTCACAGAAGAGGTCTCCATTTGCCAGATACAAATATATACCCCAAAGCCACACCCCAATCCCCACCTCCTCCAGCACACCCTACCTGCCTCCAGTTACTACTCAGTTAATCTCTATCAGGGCATTCATTCACTGATTGGGTAAAGACTCTCTCAACCCAATCATTCTCCTCTCAACCTTCTTACATTGTTTCATACGGAGCTTTTGGGGGCCACCTCACATCCAAACCATAACACAGAGACAGAGACAGAGCAAGAGAGAACCGAATTTGCTTTTTGAACCATCCATACTTATGATAACTAACCACTGCCACAATAACAACATTAATTAGTTCACAAGGGCAGTGCCATAGTGTCCCCTGATCACCTCTGAAATGACTTGCTGCTCAACTCCATTCATTAGGGATCAAGTTTCCAACCCACGAACTTTGGGGGATATCTTTGTACCATTGCACATGTGACCCTGGATCATGCACCACCCGGAAACTGCCAGCTCAAAGAGGACAGTGAATACCCACTCAAAGGTACAGCCAAGGCACCATATTGGAGTTGGAACCCTACAAAGGTGGGGAACTATCCTTCAGGATACACTACACTTTCAGCCATTAGCTACACATGGAGCTGTGCTCTCGGCGTGTAGAGTACATGGGTCTGGGAACTAACAAATGGAAGTTGGAATGGTCCCTCTGTTGCCGACCGCGGATATTTATTACCTCCCGCAGCAACAATTGCGCACGTATTTATCAGTGGTGGACTGGAAACTGAGCTATTTCTATCTCTGAGTTGCTTCCTTACTTGCTTGTTTATAGAGGATAGAGGAAATGAGGCTTACTTGCTTTGAGAGGAGAGAGAGAGAGAGGCTTTGCATAAGAGAGAAAGAGAGACTTTGCTTAAGAGAGAGAGAGAGACTACACTTTCAGAGATCTATATCTTCTTAGTTCTGCTGCTTCTTCTTAAAGGTGCGTCCTGCATTCTGTGAACTAAGGGTGCATCTATCTGAGGTGCTTCTTAGTGATGCGTCCCGTGTACTGCGATCTACCTATCTGTGATCTAGAGGTGTGTTCTCAGTTCTCTGCTCTGTGATCTGCCTTCCCCTGCTGCCTGCTGCTTCTCTCTTTGAGCTGCTTCTATCTGCTTGCCGCTTCTTCTTCTTCCTTTCTGCTACTGGCTTCTCTCCGCCTCTTGCTGCTAGCTGCTGCTGCTTACTGCTGCTCCTTACTGTCGCACCCCTGCCTACTGCCCGCTTATATTCCCTCCAGGAGGCGGAGGGCGGGGTCACACCAGTTGCGATCAGGCAAGGAGCCAGCTGCCCCATCACGGCAAGGGTTAAAACGAGCAGGCCCGAGCAGGCACACTCGGGAACACCTGTGCACGCGTTGTGCGCGTGGACTTAACTGAATACGGCCAGTGATAAATCACCTGAGTGTGCTTATGCCAATCAACCTCCTCACTGCCGATGTGATCAGGCGCTGTTCTGGCACCATCTGCATGGCACAGCCCCCAACATCCCTCCATCACTCCTAATGACCCACTGGGGAAATCACACTTCTTATTCTCACACTCCAGGCTCTGTTGTGGGATCATTCCAAACTATTTTCCAAAGTGGCTGCAAAATTTACAGTATAATCCCACCAAAAATTAGAATTCTTCACCAATACTTGATACCATGAAACTTTAAAAAGTATGTTAATATCATGAGCACCCAAGAGCATTTCACTGTTTTAATTAGTGTCTCTCTGCTTATGAATTATGCTAAGAACAGGTTCAATGTTTATTAACCATGTGGATTTTCCTCTATTTTGAGATATATAGTCAAACAATTTGCCCATTTTTCTCTTAGATTTGCTGCCCTTTTTCTTGCTAATTTAAATACACACACAAACGCAAGCAAGTTTTTTGTTGTTAGTTGGTTACATAGGGTACAGATATCTTTTCCTAGTCTGTTGCTTGTACTTTTGCTCTTCTAATATATTTGTTGATGAACAGAAATATTTCGTTTTAATGAAATTAAATTTACTACCTTTGCTTTTATGGTTGGCACTTTTGCGTCTCATTTAAGAAGTCTTTCTCCACTCCCAGGTCATGGAGAAAATCTCTTATATTAATCACCAAATGGCTTTATAATCAGAAGCATATCAGATCTTATGTCTACCTGGGACTGGCTTTTGCATATAGTGTGAATCAGGAATCCAAGGTCATCTTTTCTCAGTGGTACACAACTGTCCTTGCACTTCTCACTGGGAGATTAGGTACACTCCACTGTCCTGCAATGTACCTTTGTTGCGAACCAAGTATCCATTTATGTGTGGCCCATTTTATTTTTTATTTTTGTTTCTGAAATATAGAAACACTATCACTTTCTTATATTGATTTTGTATCCAGCAACCACACTTGAATATTTTAAACCGCATTAATGGGTTCAATATATTCAATTTACTTCCAGCACTTCAAATGCCCAACGAAGTATGATCTTAATAAGAAAAAACTTCCAAAGCATTCCAAAGCCTTTTGTAAATCTAAACTTAACTTATAAATTTGGTAAATCCATTTCTCTTAAATACTAGAATGGCACTTACACGCTTATTCACATTCAGAATTTTTTAAGCTTGAAGCTATCAGCCAATTATGTTTTAAAATAAATGAAACCATGAACCATGGAGTATGTCTGAAACAATGCAGTATGTCTGATGGATTCCAGAGAATGGAGAGGAACACACTGTAATTGCGTTTGGTACAGCCATGAAGACACCCTTGTCAGGTGGCTGTGAGCTCCTGGATTTCTGGTTCTGGTACCCATACTGGTCACCCCAGTAGTCTGGCCACAGTAAACTGAGCCTCAAGTTTAAAAAATAATAATAACATCTGTCAGGTAGTCTAATGTGCCTGTCTTTTAAACATTTTGCATGTATAACTAAATAGAACAAACAATAAAAAAAATTTGAACACTCTAAACAAAAGCATTAACAGATTATCCCCAAGTCTAATATGAAAGTATTAATAGTAGTGATATGATATAACCTACCATCTTTGTATCTAGTTATAAATCTTCCCTTTATTGTAAAGCACTTACCTACTCAAATAGCTTTAACATCACAGGTAATTCGGAAATTCCATTTCAGGAAAAAACAAGTTATTACCTGAAGAAAGTCATTGTCACTAAATACACAATTTATGATCATAAGATTATTACCAGTAAGAAATTTGGGACAGAGATAGCAAGATAGAGAAAGTTTAGGCACAGAGCTATCTTTCCTGAGCCATGATTTGACACCTGAGTCCATTTAAAAATCATTTCTGAGTTAAGAGGGATCTCGAAGCCCGAACTCTTCAAATGGAATTTCTCAGCCTGCCTCTCTGAGCTCCCAAGCTAAACACCCCAGCCCAAATGGCTCCTTCAGCACACTGCAGGCGCAGATGTGTACATCTGCAGCAAAACATCCTTTGGGCAGAGAGACAAGAGAAGACTGTAGGGTTCGGGTTGATGCTAAGTGGCTGTGTCCCCTTAACCTACAGACTGGAAGAGGGCGTGGGCTTTTGGAATTTGTTTCCCAACTGCCTGCATGCATTGGAGCCAGCAGTTGGGGGAGCAGGGAGCACGGTTCGGGTTGACGCTAAGTGGGTGTGTCCCCTTAACCCACAGACTCCACAGTCATAGGGGAGCCACAGCAAGTCCCTCTTAAGTGAGGGGTCCAGGGCAAGACCCATGCTAGCCTTGGTCTCAGGGCAGAACTGCACTGAAACTGGGACAAAACTGCAGGTGTTTTTCTTATCTTTTGAAGTAAAAGGATCAAGGCAAATACAAAGACCACTCTAGGAAATCAAGAGACACAAAAATAGAATAAAAGGGTATGCCAAAGCAGAATTTTGCTATCTTGAGGACCCCCAGAGACAGGGCGCTGACTGGGAATATTTTTATATCCTAACAGAATAAGGCAGTTCCTTAAATAAGTACAGCAGTTAACTCACCAAAACTTATTGTTAGGCCAGCTCTGCAGCCTAGTGCCTGAATTTCTTTATTAAACAGATTTGGAGGCAGTTATTTACTCAGAAGTAGGGAGACTTGAAATGGCTTTGCATAGAGGTTTACATAAGCTGAAGAAAATACCCAAAGACCGGGTGGGGAAGTAGCACCAGTGGTACTTAGTGGTGGCCGTGTGAGCCAATCTGCCCCACCTCCAAATTCTTTTCTGGCCTTAAGTTTCCATAAACAAAACGAGGCTGTAGAAATATCGTTTGTTTCTTGTCAGACCACTGAAGAAACAAAAACAGATTGCTTCTAAGTTAGAGCAAAGAAAGTACAAATAAGTAAATGCACAAAAGTACAGGTAGAGATTTTGAAGCATGGTTGTCTTCTGAAAGCATAGCTTGTGAAACACGAAAGCAAGCCCCCTTAATAAGGATGGCCCTGTTGTCGCTTCGACACACATGCCTATTTAAGAACTTCCTGTTATTGACTTAATTGAATGGCATTCAACCTTCTCTAAAAACCAGACAAACTTACACTTGCTCAGATTCAAATAATAGAAAAGGTATAAGCTCAGCTCTTTTCTTAAGGGCTCACCTGTGACTTTTATCTTAGGAAGATAATAATGAATGACATGTTTAATTGCATACCTGAAGTGGTCAGTATTTGCACAGGGGAAGATCAGTCCCATCCATTAAACCTCTTGTTTTCACATTCTGTATTCCCATTTGTAATTACCACTATTCAAGACCCTCAGCTGAACTAACTTAGTTAGCAAAGCCTATTCCCTGAAAGCTGCATAACCTGAAAGCTGATAATGCCCAATCAATGAAAATTCAGTTTGTTCATAATTTTGTAAATCCTTGTCATGGATCTTTTTCTCTGATGTTAATTTCACAGGGGAAAATGTTTCCTTAAAGTTCACATCTCTTAGATTTAGGATACAGGATGGTGGGGACTTTAAAGTGACTAATTACTGGGGCTTGCTTTGAAATTTGGATTACCTCCCTGCCATTTGGATAGCAATATTCGAATTCACAAGTGTTTATTGAGTGCCTACTATGGGAAAGTTAGTATGCTAATATAACGGAGAACACAGTTGTAAATTGCAAAGGAACTTACAATTTATATTCAGAAAATGATCAGGACTAGTTGAGTTTATAGGAGAGAGAAATCAAGGAAGTCTTCAATGGGAAGCAAAACACTGAAGTTGAGCCTTAAAGGATAACAAGAATTTTAAGAGACTTTTCTCAAAATAGATTAAGACTGTGAGAAAATACTGGAAGTTTCGTGTTGATTCCATCTCTGTGCTATTTATCCTAATTTTACATTGAAGTATGATATGTGCACAGAAAAGTATACAAATTATGTGTACAGTTGTAAGAATTTTTACACAGTGAGTACACCAGTGGAACCAAAGCCAGAAACAGAACATTGCCAGTATCCCGGGGGCCTTCTTGTGACATAATCACGTAGGCCCTCCCCTAAAAGTAACTGATCTCCTGGATTCTACCACCATTCATTAATTTTGATTTTTTTTGAACTCCGAGTGCATGAAATAATAAAGTATGTGCTCTTTATAAGTCCAGCTACTTTTGCAAAACCTTAGTTATGACATTTCAACCATATTATTCCAAATAGCCATGGTTCATTTACTACCATTAGTATGTAGTATTTCATTGTATGGATATACCACAATTTATTTAATCTTTTTACTATTCATGGACATTCAAGTTGGTTTGCTTTTGGCTTTCACATTCTGCTAATGAACAGTTCTGCTATGAATATTCTTCCTTGTTATTTTTGGATATTTGTGCACATTTGAATGTATTTCTGTTTAGCATATTTATCTCAGCTTTTGCAGATACTGTAAAAAATTCCAAATTTTATGAGGGTTTCAATTGCTCTACATCTTTGCCAACATGTAGTATCATCCATCTTTAAAATTTTAATACATTTTGGCCGGTGTGGAGTGAAATTACTTTGGGGTTTTATATAATATTTCCATTTGATTTATTTTTCTTTGTGTTTCAAAGGTAATACAAGCTGATTGAAAAAGATTAAACACACACACACTCATACCCCTGAATTCCCATCTCATTCCTTGAGGGAATATATTAATAGTTTCTCCAAATCTTTACCAGAGTCTGGGCTGGGCAGGAGATGGGATGGCTGTGTGGGTGAGTATGTATGTCTAAAAAGTGGGATTATAACTTTAATTTTCTTTAATTTCCTTTCACCACTTAATATAAAGTGAACACCTTTTAATGTTTATTTATGAAAGAGCTCTGCATAGAGGAGAAATGAGAAACAACCTGAGGTAGAGACATGGCTGCCCAGTGTGTCTGGAACCAGGGTTGGGTAAGGGTTGGTCAGTCACAGAACATTCTAGTCACGCATCTTTACACAAACCACGACCTGGGTAGTCTCCTCTTCACCCCTGGGAGCCCCCTTCTCTGCATGTCGGGCCTCACAGTGCTCCTCTGGCTTCATATTCTTCCTCTGCTTCCCACCACGGTGTAAATCAAACAGGACCCTGTGTTAGTGGCCCCTGCTCTCGTCGCCACCCTCATCCAGGGCGCTCTGCTTCTGTCACTGTGCCCCAGTTACCATGCAGCTCTTAGGACACTTCAAGCTTCTCCCCACCCTGGGGCCTTTGTTCTATGCCTGGAATGCTCTTCCAGAGTTCCTGGCATATCTGTCTGTTCTCACCCGCAGGACACATGTAAATATCACCTGCTAGAGTGAGGTTGCCTCCCCTGGAAGCCCCCCAACCCCCTTCTCCATTATTCTCTATTATAGCACCCTGTTTATTCCTTTCACTGAAGTTACAAATGGTCAAATTCCCTTTTCTGCACCTGAAACTTCCTACTGTCCATGTAAGGATTTCTCTTAGGAAAAACTGAAAATGACAAATTGTGACACAACAATTTGCTATTGTGTAAATATTTGTGCCTCCCCCCACACCAGTCACCTGTTGAAATTCTAACCCCAAAGTGATGGCATTAGAAAGGGAGGTGATTAGGTCATGAGGCAGAAGCTTTACCAGTGGGATGTGTGCCGTTAGACAACAGGGACCTAACAGAGACCCTTGTCCCTTCTACAGGTCTCTCTGAACCAGAAAGCAGGCCCTCACCAGACACCAAATTGCTGGCAACTTTATCTCCACTTCCAGAACGGTGAGAAATACATTTCTGTGGTTATCAAGCTACCTAGTCTTCTGGTATTTCATTATAGCAGCCTGTGCTAAGACACTGTCGTTCCAATCAAAATCCTTCTATAAAAGCAATTTCCTATTACTGCAACAAATAGGACATCTGCAAAATGTTTCAAAGTACCTCTGTAAAATTTATCCCTTAAGAAATTGCTCAAAAATGGTACCAGTTTTTGATTGAATGTTTTCACTAAAGAACAGAGAGGGACCAACCTATTAAGTCTCAAATGAGTTAGGGAATAGATGTCTCAAATCTTCCACAAGAAAGGTGATAAAAATGGCACATACAATTTAATCCATATGGTATACACCCATTTGGAGCAAAGCCCTCCCCAAATTGAGAGTTTTAGCCCTGCATGAAATCCATGATGACTGGGAAAAGCAGAAACTAAAGATATTTTTAACCATAGAAAAATAAAATCATAGCTAGCAAACATCTTTTTAAAATTCTCTACATTTGCTTACATCAAACTCCATATCACCAGTTACTCTAAATAGAAAAATCCAAAGTAAAAATTGTATGATGATGAGGAAATTGTAGTTCACTTTTCTTCTAAATTATCAGTCTTAGCTGCTTTTAAAAACCTAGCAAATCAGTGGGGCTCAGTGGTGCACATCTGAAATCTCAGTGACTCAGGAGGCTGAGGCAGGAGGATTACTGGTTCCAAGCCAGCCTCAGCAATTTATCAAAACTCTCAGCAACTTAGCAAGACCTTGTCTCAAAATTTAAAATAATAATAATAATAAAAGAACTGGGAATAAAGCTCAGTGATAAAGTACCCTTGGGTTCAATCCCCAATACCAAAAATAATTTTTAAAAACCCAAAGCCCCCAAAACTCATCAAGCCAAGGTCTTGTCTTATGCATCTCAGTCACAAGGCACCTTTCCTGCTTACAATGGTGGAGAAAGAAACTCACCAGTGCCTAATTATAAAAATGTGTTCAACCACTGGTCTATTTGTTGGTTTTATATATTGTTTTGGCGACCTCTAGTGTGAAACATTGTATCAACACTTGCACATAGTGAAAATCCTTTTAATATAGGCAAAAACAATATCTAAAATAATTTTTACCAGCTAAATGTGACTTTAATTTCCATTTAAAGTTCATGTTTTTCTGAAATCATAAATTTTTAATTTAATTTCTGGAAGCCCAAACATTTGAAAATCATGGAGAATCACTGTGGTTAGAAACTCAAGAATGCATTAATAAATAACCATTTTATTGTTTTAAATAAAGCTCTAATTCCACTGCTACTAGTTTGCCCTATGAATATACTAGCACGTGTGCAAAACAACTCCCATGTACAGTATTAGTCACAGCAGCAAGGTTATTCAATGCAGCATTGGAAACAACAGAAATGTCAATCAATAAAGGGGTGATTAATTAGAGTATGATACACCTATGCAATAGAATATTGTGAAGCTGTAAAACAAGACAAAAAAAGGAGAAACCTTTTATATACTTATATGGGATGTTTTTCATAATGTATAACATAAAACAGAATTTTAAAACATTAAAACCAAGGTAGAGAACTATGAAGAGTATTTCGCTACCATCTGGATTTTAAAAGGGGGATATATAGACATACAGAAACAGATAATATTATATACATTTATATTTTTTCATATATCCATGAAAATAATCTCTTGAAGTATACACAAGAAACAATTATCATGTATTTATTTACTGGGGATGGAGGTAGAAAAGGGATAGATGATGGGTAACCATTCCTTGATATAGTTTTCTATTTTTGCATTATGCTTAGATTATTAATTCAAAATATTACTTGATTTTATTTTATAAAATGTAGTCTGGTACAAAAATCCAAGGAGAAGAAAGATTTTTTTGGTGGGTGGGGGTTAACTGGGAATTGAACTCTGGGGCACTCCACCACTAAGCCACATCCCCAGCCCTATTTTGTATTTTATTAGACACAGAGTCTCACTGAGTTGCTTAGTGCCAAGCTTTTGCTGAGGCTGACTTTGAACTTGCAATTCTCCTGCCTCAGCCTCCCAAGCCCCTGGGATTACAGGTGTGCACCACCGTATCCAGCAGCAAGGAAGATATTTGAAAAAGTAGATAAAACAAAATATAATTTCCTGCCTAAAAAGATATTTTTATTTCCTTATGCATTTTAAATTCTATATCTTTTTCCAGTGGAATCTTTTCTTGCATATTTATCCTTACTTAAATGTCAAATTGCAAAATAATTTGATAGTTACATAAAAGTAAACTAACTGGCAGGATTGACCTGAAATTTCTTGTGCAGGAAATATTAACAGCTCTCCTAGCATGACTTGCCAATAAGGTCACTGGTTTCAGACCAAAATTCTTTTTCTTTCAGACCAAAATTCGTTAACAGCAATGAGTATAAGACTATTGCATTCCTTATCAGGTCACAATTTAAGATTTATATGGAACATCTTTAAATACACATGTAGATACTCAGGAATAAACTTAACAGAAGATGGCAGAGACTAAATGAAGAAAATTATACAAGCTTTATTTAAAATATTTTTAAAGTAGACAAATAAATGGAAATACATAGTACGTGCATCAATGAGAAAATTCAATAGTTAAAATAGTAATTTTCCCCAAATTAATCTACAAAGTCAATGCAATTATAATTAAAATTGCAGCAGGGTTTTCATATTATTTGAAGCTAACCTTGTTAAATACGAGAGTTTTGGGGTGCCTTTAAAGGTCATTTGGGTGAATGTAGGAAGTACTATTTGGAGATATAGTTAGGTTCTAAAAGTCAATGTTCTATTTATTAAAATTATAAATCAAAAAAACTGTCTTTTTTCCTTAGTATTTTAAGTTCACCTAAAAATTCTAATCTATTTTTAAATCCAGCAAATTTGAGCAATCACTTCTAAGGAGCCCTTTAAAAAAGGTTCCACTTCAAATTTTAACCCAACATTTTAATCCACATTTATTGATGTAATATATTTATTTTCCTTGTAAACATTACAATAGTCTAACAAAAAGAAAAACCCTTTCAAGTATTTATCAAGTATTTAAATTCTTTTCATAAATATCATTAAATTTACAAATATGTAGGGGTGGAGTACAGCTCGGTGGCAGAGGAGTTGCTTATTATGCCTGAGGTCCTGTCTTCCATTCCAAGCATCTAGACTTCCCCAACTTCTCTCTCTCTCTCTCTCTCTCTCTCTCTCTCTCTCTCTCTCTCTCTCTCTCTTTTCTCTCTTTCTCTCTCTCTCATACACACACACACACACACACACACACAAATTTACAAATATGTCAAAAGAAACAAGTTATCTTCTGTATTCCATGTGACTAAATGCAACTACTGTGGTTGAATTCTGTGCTGACAAATCTCACATGTGGAAGCCCTAAGTCTCAGTTGTCACAGTGTGACTGCATTTGGAGAGAAGGTCTTCACAGAGTTAACTAAGGTAAAAAGAGATCATATGGGTGGACCTTAATCCAATATGACTGGTATCTTTGTAAAAGAGATTAGGGCAGGCACAGAAGGAAAGTCACAAAACTCAGAGAAAAGATAGTCATCTACAAACCAAGGAGAGAGACCTTGCCAACATCTTGATCTTGGACTTCCAGCCTCCAAAACTTAAGAAATAACCTTGTAAGTTTAAGATCACCGGAAGTGTTGCTTTGTTATGGCAACCCTAGCAAACTGATACACCTTAACTCTTTATACATGTAAATGTACTGTCCATATAGCTCAGATAGCTTTTGAATTTGAGGAATGTTCTGGTAGTCTTAGAATCTTAATGATGTAGAAATGATATTTATTTTCATGATTTTATTAACTCAAAACAATATCTGTGAGGACTCTGACAATTCTAAATTGGAGTAGCAAAGGATTAATAATAGTCAAGACATTTACGAACAAAGAAAATCATATGATCTTTCACCCTACTAAATATCAGGATTTATTTAAAGAGTATAGTAATTAAGGACCTGTTGGGTACAAAGGTGCTGAGGCAGGAGGATCATGAGTTCAAAGTCAGCCTCAGCAAAAGTAAGGCCCTAAGCAACTTGCAAGACCCTGTCTTTAAATATTTTTTCAAAAGGCTGGGAATGTGATTCAGCACCCCTGGGTTCAATCCCTGGGACCAAAAAGAAAAGAGAGAGAGAGAGAGAGAGAGAGAGAGAAAGAGAGAGAGAGCCTGTGTTACTAATAAAGATGCAAAAAGACTAATGGAACAGAATGTCCAGAAATGGATTTATGAATATGTAATAGAAGCAGTGAAGACAAGTAGGGAAAGGATGCATTAGTTAATGAATACTTGGTTATCGCTGGGAACAAAATAGTTATTTAGGAAAATATTAAAAATTAGATCCCTAAAGTAATAATTTAAAAAAATTTTTCAGGTGAATTAAAGTGCATAATAAGCAACTCCTCTGCCACCGAGCTGTACTCCACCCCTACAATTAAAGTACTAAATATGAAAAAAAATTCTAAAAATTTTAGAAAAAAAATTTTTTAAATTCTTGTTATGGTCCCATGGTAGGAAAGGATTTTGTTTGATTTCTCTTTTTTAAACCAAATGCAAAAAGCATGAGCCATAAAGGAAGACTGATAAATTTGACTACATTAAATTCCTGTACAACAAATGATATCAAAAATGGTTATTAAAAAAAAAAAAAAGCCAGACTAGGGGGGAAAAGATATCTTATTGCATGTAACTGGGCAAGACTAATATTATGAATATCTAAAGAGCTCCTAAAAATTAGTAAGAAAAAGACAAGTATCCAATAGGAAATGAGCATAGGATATAAATATGCAAATCATATCAGAAATGCAATAGGCCCATAAACACAGAGAAGATGCCAGCCTTCCCAGTAATCAGGGATATGCAAATTAGGGTTACAATGATATTTCACTCCACCCATCAGATTCGAAAAATTTTAAAGTATCGGTAACACCAAGTATTGAGAAGTATGTTGAACTGAAAGAATTCTTATTTTGCTGGTGGGAAACCTTGAATACATCCCTAAGTCTCAACAACTTTATTCCTGTGTATATGCTCTGAGAAATTTCCCCGTATATAAAAATATATTTACAAGAATATTTAGCTGGGTGCGGTGGCGCATGCCTGTAATCCCAGTGGCTTGGGAGGCTGAGGTAGGAGAATGGTGAGTTCAAAGTCAGCCTCACCAACAGCGAGACCCTGCCTCTAAATAAAATACAAAAGAGGCTTGGTTGAGTGCCCCTGAGTTGGATACCCGGTACTCTCCTCCCCCCAGAAATGAATATTTGTTGCAGCATTCTTTTTACGTATTAATTAGAATTAATTAATTAGAAAAAAATTTTTTTAAATTCTTGTTATGGTCCCATGGTAGGAAAGGATTTTGTTTGATTTCACTTTTTTAAACCAAATGCAAAAAGCATGAGCCATAAAGGAAGACTGATAAATTTGACTACATTAAATTCCTTTTTTTTCTAATTAATTAATTAATTCTACGTATTAATTGTACCTAAGAGTGGGGTTCACTGTGGTATTTCCATTCCTGCATACAGTGGGCACTGACCAAACACAATCACCCTTTTCCATCCTCCTCCTCCCAACATTGTTTCTAATAGCAAAAATATGGCGGGAAATCTATTAAGAGCAGAAAGTTATGGTATATTAATTCAGTGATAAAAATGAACTAAAGTCAACAAATATCAACAAGGACATTGACTAAAGGAAAAACAACTTTTATAACAACATAGTGTTATTTATATAAAGCTTTAACACATGCAAGACAAGAACATCTGTTTATAGATCACAACTTTTTGATTAAAAAAAACAAAAACCAGGCTCCAAATTCAGGATAGTCTTCTGAAGGGATATGATGGGGGCGGGGGGAGGACGTCAATCTTATTCCTATAATACAATTTCTTAAAAAAAAAAAAAAAAAAAAAAAAACGGAAACAAACTGGCAAAAGGGCGAGGTGTGGGACATCTAAATAGTGAACTTACGGAGTGACGTAATACCCCCTACATTTTCAGAATGAATTGTCTACACAGTTTACACAGAAGACTAGAACTACTGTATGTTAAAGTGGTCTCTGCTAGAGTTCCTTCTCTGGCTGTCATCGCTCTTCACCCATTCACCCAACGTTTTCTGAGAATCCAATCTCCACCAGGTTATACGGATATCAATAAAGGTTATCATAAAAGCAGCACAGGATTCTTTTTTCTCAAGTAGGTTCTACACTCGTAAGGAAGTACTTAATCCAAAAAAAGTAGGCTATAAAGCGATAATAAGCAAGAGACGCAAGAGATGGAAGAGGAAGGAAGCTTTACATCTGCCTGCAAGGGTCACCGCCACTTTCAAGGTGATGCCTGTGAGCAGCCTTAAAGGGAGGCGCGTGAGCCGAGGAAACACAAGTATTCCAAGTACAGTGCTGGGGGACAGCTTGTGCAAGGACCTGGGGCGCGCAGCACTCAACGCGGAGGTGCAGGCTGGGGCCGCAGAGGTGCTGAGCAGCCCGAGCGCGCACAGCAAGGGGACAGCTTGTGCAAGGACCTGGGGGCGCGCAGCACTCAAAGCGGAGGTGCAGGCTGGGGCCGCAGAGGTGCCGAGCAGCCCGAGGGCGCGCAGCAAAGCGAAACGCACAGCGGGAGAAGCAGCTCGACTTGGAAGCCAGAACGCGTGGCGACCGCTGCCGTGCTTTGCTAGACAAGCAGGACACGGCGGCCCCGCTAGTGTGTGCCGTTGTTTTATCAACAGGGGTCTCGCCATGCTGCCCAGGCTGGCCTCGAACTTGCGACCTCCCGCCTCAGCCCCAGAGTGGCTGGGATGAGAGGCGTGCGCCACCACGGCCGGCTGAATCCAGCTTTTCTCGCACACAACGTCTAAGAGACGTGCGGGGACCAGAACTCGCACAGGCTGACTTCGAGGGGACCCACGGCTGGTGGACTACCGCGCCGCCAGGTTAGCGCCCCCTTACACCGTGAGTTCATCCTCCCGGTGATCGGTAGCCCTGGCCGGCTTGGGTTCCCCATGCCTCAGCTCCCAACCCCCGGGGATACTCCCCGCCTCCCGCACAGCCCTCCACTGGGCCTCCTGAGTCCTCTTAAAATGCGAGGGGGTCCCAGGCGCCAGTGTATGCGAACCCCCGTGACCGCAAGTCCCAGTTTGCCCGGTTCCGGTTAGAAAAGCGCCGCCCAGTGGTCAATCAGCGGATAGTCAAGCAACGCTTTCAGAAGCGGGTGGCTCCGAGCAGGGGCGGCCCAGTTGCCGGCGTCGCCTAGGCAACTCCAATTACGTGATGGAATGCACTTCCGCTTCCGCCTCCGCGCCCGACGGCGGAGGGCTTACGCAGCGTCGCCACAGTGACGCCATTCTGCTGCGACGGCGTGAGTGCGGAGCTTGCGTGTGGTGGTGTCGACTCCGGCGGGAAACCCGAGGCTCGCTTTCGGCCCCTGATCTGAGCAAAGGGAAAGTGGCGAGATGACCGACCGCTACACCATCCACAGCCAGCTAGAGCACCTCCAGTCCAAGTACATCGGCACGGGCCATGCCGACACCACCAAGTGGGAGTGGCTGGTGAACCAGCACCGCGACTCGTACTGCTCCTACATGGGCCACTTCGACCTGCTCAACTATTTCGCCATTGCCGAGAATGAGAGCAAAGCGCGAGTCCGCTTCAACCTGATGGAGAAGATGCTGCAGCCGTGCGGGCCGCCAGCCGATAAGCCCGAGGAGAACTGAGGCCCCGCGCTGCGACCCTTGCGGGAGCCCCTCTCTCTACCTTCCTCAGTTTGCCGTTGTTTCCCGCATTTTCCTTCCTCCAGTGGACGGATCCTTCCTGGCTCGTGCTTCTCGTGCTTTCGGTGTACAGAGGAGTGTGTTCCGGGGTGGCCCGCCTGACCTGCCTTTACGTGGACCCTGCGGAACGTGGCACCGAGACACCGTCAGGACCTGAGAACTGTGCGAGTGGAGAGGTCCCAGAGCCGACCAGCATGGGGGAGGACCACACTGGGTTGAAACGGGATTTGGCTAGTTGTCATTGTTGCTTTTTCCATAAAGTTTAGAAATTGTCCTGTCTTTTGCTGTGACTGCTTGTGTTCGGGTGGGAGGGTTCGGGGAGGCGTTTGGGGACCAGGATTTCATGAGAGTTCGCATAGGAAATGGTTCATTGTCATGTCCTTAAATTCTCTATGCAGACCTTTATAATATTCCCCACCCCAAACCCCCAAGAGCGTTTTTTCCAAGCTTACTATACCTTCAAGAATTGAAGTTTATGATTAATTCTTTGCTATCATTGACTCCACTTCTCTGTAAATTGTATCCTCTCTCTTGGGAAGTTGTGGCCATTTCTTCAGAAATGACACCTGGCAAACGAGTACCTTCTTTCATTCAACAAATTATTTTTGTGTGTCCTTCTGCCCCAGGTACAGGGGTTTGATCCCAGGGGCGCAGTACCACTGAGCTACATTTTGTGACAGGGTCTCTCTGCCAGGGCTGGCTTCAAACTTGTGATCCTCCTGCCTCAGCTACCTGATGTTTGTCGTTCTCTGTGGTAGGCATTTTTCTAGACTTTTGGGGAAATTATGCTAGTCGGAGTGGAGGGAGGCCAAAGAGACTACAGACAAGTGTTAGAAGACGCTGGGAGATGGGAGCAGTTGATAGGATCACAATTTATACATATGATGCTCGTTTTTGGTAATTGAGATGATGACATTTGAGTCCAGACTTTCCAAAAGGAATTGAGAGGAATAGCCATGCAGAAAACTGGGAAATTCCTTTCATGTAGAGGAAACTATGGTGCTTGGTGCTAAGGCCACCACCTTAGCTAATGGGAATGCTAGTGTTTGGTTAATGGGAGGCACCGCTAAGAGACAAGCGTGCTGGAGGCAGCACAGAGACAGATAATGGAGGGCAGAGAAGAGTAGATTTGTGTAGGTCAACCCAAGAAAATCTGAGGAAGTTAGGAAAAGAAGCGCCAGAGGGTTCCTAAGCAGAGAAGTGACATGAAATGGCATTTAAATTTTTTGCAGTGCTAAGGATCAAACCCAGGACCCCATTTATGCTAGGTAAGCACACTACTGCGGAGCTACACTCCCAGCACCTGATAGTTCAGATCAGTGATTCTTAAACATTTGGATCATGGGATTACATTACACTTTAAAAAATTATCAGAGATCCCAAAAAGAGTCTTCAGGTGGGGTATAGCTGTAGATATTTACCACAGTTGAAATTAAAGTGAAAAAATTTAAAATATACTAGTTCCTTTAAAGTAATAATAAAAACATTACATAATAAAAACCGTTCTTATGAAAAATAGCTAGTTTGCAAAACTATTGAGAAGAATGACTTAAAAAACATTTTGGAGAGCTCTTTGGTATCTGGCTTAATGGATCATTGAATTCTCATATTTACTTCTGCATTCATTCATACTGTTGGGATGTGAAGTTTTTGGTTCAAGTATGAGAAAATCCACTTCTCATAAATCAGTAGAATGGGAGAAATATTTAGCCTTATCAAATAATTATGCATGTTCTTCATTGATATTCTAGCAAACCCTATCCAGTGGTAGTTTCTTAAGGGATAGTTGAAACGGAATCTGAAATTAAGTCAAGGAACTTTACAATTCTGTTACATTAAAATTCATTCCCCTGCTAGGTGTGGTGGTATGTGCATATAATCTTGGGCTGAGGCAGGAGGATGCAAGTTTGAGGCCAGCATGGGCAACTTAAAGAAACCCTGTCTCAAAATTTTAAAAAATAAATAAAAAGGACTGAAGGTGACCCAGGGTAGAACACCCTGGGTTCAATCCCTGTTACAAAAGAAAGAAAGATAAGACTTGGAATATCATGCATCAGTCATTTGGAAAGTATTAGCTCAGTGAATAACACAGGTCTTCCAGATGTTGACACATTTCTTTGTACATATCAAGTAATCACATTATTAATATCAACCCTGTCTCATCGGAAAAGTCTGAATAGTATTGAGAAACAATACTATTGTGCCCACGTTTTTAGCAGCACAATTCACAATAGCCAAATTTTGGAACCAACCTGTGTGTCCATCAACAGATGAATAGGTAAAGAAAATGTAAATACACATAATGGAGTTATATTCAGTCATTTAAAAAATGAAATTATATCATTTGCAGGAAAATGGATGGAACTAGAGAACATTATGTTAAGCAAAAGAAGCCAAACTCAGAAGGCCTGGATCATGTGTTTCCCTCATATGTGGAAGCCAGAGAGCAAAAAGGAAAAGTAGCACAGCTATGGTGGGGATCTCATGAACATCATAGGGAGGTTAGTAGGGGAAAGGGACCAAAGGATGGCGGGTGGGAGGGAGAGGGTTAGTGCTGGGGAGCCATACTGGCCAAATGACATTGTTATTTTGTGTGCATGTACAGATACCTAACAACAAATCCCAGCATTGTGTACAACTACACTGCACCAATTAAAAATTGGGGGTGGAAAAATTCCCAATGGGATGTTTTCAGCAAGTTTATGTTTTTGCTTGGGAGCTTGAATTTGATTACTGTAGTAAATATATAATTCTCCTGAAATGATAGGCCCACTTGGTTCATTTTCAAGAATATGTCTACCAAATACCCAACTCTGAAAACTATAGATTATTGTCCTTTAATGTGAACATAAGATGTCTTTAGAAAGCAACAGCTGAGTTCAGTTTAGAACTCAAATAAGCACAAATGTTTTTCCTTGAGAAAACCACTGTGCTCTGTGGCAGCAGTAATGCTTTATGAATACTACTAATTTTGTTACACAAAATATCAAAAATATATGTCTTCAAGGGCTAAGATTTCACAAAATTAGTAACTTTACAACTTTAACAAGGACATTCTTAAGTGAAACTGTGTTTTTTGGCTGTGTCTTGCCAAGGACATGATGATACAATGATTATAAGTCGAGTGTTGTGACTCCACCTTGACACATATTAAACGCCTCTCTGGCTTCTGTAACACCTGTGCAAGTGTTAATAGTTGAAAGAGGCAAATAAAATCATGGTACTATGAAAATTGTTTTGACTTTATGGATTCCTTGAAATTCCTTTCCCACCTTTTTTACTTAAAAGAATTAACTGATAGTAGCTTAACCTACAGTTTTTTTGCACTTGGGTACTGGCAGATGTTTTCTCAAAAATTAATGAAATGGGCCATCTCTTTAAGGAAAGTCGCTGAACTTCTTTATCAGAGGATCCTTCTGGTCATTGTGTTTAGAATAGGCAATGTGAAAAAGAATTATAATTATCAGCAATAAAGTAAAAGTGGCAGTACTTATTTTTTTTCCCTTTTACCTTAAAGAGAAGTTAAACTGTAAATTACTGTCCTTATAAAACTTGATAAAGGTAAACAAAGTGTCATTACAATAAGTCCCTGTCCCTAATCAGAGGCTGAAGCAGTAGATCAAGAGAGACAATGACTTTCACTAAGGATAAAGAGGAAAGGACTGGGCCTGTACTATGGGATAGCTATTTGAAGAACTGAGTAATGTGTACATTAGGAATTGCAAGAATTGAGAAGTAAGTTAGACATGTAGAGAAAGAACTCCAGGAACACCCTCGTTATACTATTGGTACACAAGGGCAAAGTTGTTTGTTTTGTTTTGTTGTTGCAGTACTGGGGATGGAATCCAGGGGCACTCTACCACTTGGCTACAGTTGTTTATTTTTTATTTGAGCTGATCTCGCTAAGGTGCCCAAACTGGCCTCAAATTTGTAAATTTCCTACCTGAGTAACTGGGAGTTGCTGGGATTATAGGCTGATGCTAACCATGCCTGGCTTGTCTGTTTTATTATTAATTTAATTTAATTAATTAACATTTTTTAGATACTGGGACTGGAATTCAGGGGCACTTTACCACTGAGCTATATCCCAGTCCTTTGTTATTATTATTGTTTTTTGAGACAAGGTCTCACTAAATTGCTGAGGATTCTGCTAAATAGACAAGGCTGACTTGTCTGGACACTCCTACCTCAATGTCCAGAATTGCTATGATTACTGGCACAAGCCACCATGCCTGACTTGCCTGTTTTGTTAACTGATATATCTTGGGTGTCTGCAACAGTTTGGCATGTGCCACATGTTCAATAAATGTTGAATGCTGCATATGGGAAGATAGGGCTTAATTAATATATTGCTAATTCATGTACATAGGCAGCCTTCAACTTCACCAAGATAGGCAATACTGGAGAAAAGGGATATTTGAAAACATGTTTCCTATCATAGCAATAATAGCTTACATATATTGAGAGCTTTGATGGTAGGCTGAGCACTTTCTCATATGTAATTGTTATTATCTTTATTTGACAAATGAAACAGGTTCAGAATATTTGATTTGCCCAAAGTCACACTACTTGTTAACTAAAACTCTCTAGTTCCAAAGTACAAAGTCTTAAACATACTGTTGCCCCAAGTAGATCTAGTATATAGAAATAATATTTGATAGTTTGATATCAGTTATCGTCTCAGATTTTAAAAATGCAAATATTAAAATCTAAGTAGATTATTGATACTGAAGGAACATCAGTATACATAAGATAGGAAGGAATATGTGTCATAATATTAAAGACCTCATATTACTCTAAGTAAAAAAATGAAACTTGAAGCCAGGCTCAGTGGTGCATGCCTATACTCCCAGTAACTCAGGAGACTGAGGGAAGAGGATCACAAGTTCAAGGCCAGTCTCAGCTCTTAATGAGACCCTGTCTCAAAATAAATGAGGAGTGGGAGGTGGTGTAGCTCAATGGTAGAGCACCCTTGGGTTTAAACCCCAGAACCAAAAAGAATTTGAGATTTGTACACTGAATAAAGATAAGCACAGTAGGAAGGGTGAGCTTGTGTGGGCAAGTATCTGAAAGTCAACTGCAGTCCAAATAAATGTAACTGAGTCAGTCATTCTTTTTCTTGTTGTTCTGGCATAGAATCATACCTGTATCAAGCACAGGAGGGCAGCAGATAATACTCTAATAGAAATGGCTTTTGGAAACAGCTGTAAACTTGTAAGTTCCTGCTACCTTCTGAAAGAAATCAGGAGCCTGTGTATTTATTCACGGTGATGCTTGCAATTGGGAAGCCACTTGATGAATTATAAAGTAATAGGCATGCTTTTTCATTTGATAAATATGTAACAATCCCTTTTCAAATCAATGTTATCACTTACAAGGATAGGACAAGTTGTGGGTCCTGTCCTTGAAAGAATGCAAGCTGGGGGAATAAGTAGAGCTGTACCTAAATAACTGAACCATCATAGCAAGTGCTGCATGCTGAAGAAAGATTTAGAAACAAGGTGACGGGAGTTTTCAGGAAGAGAGGAGTGCGAGCTGCCAGGGAGGGAGTAGGTGAGGACATTTGTTGACAAAGGCTTTTGAGCAAGACCTGAGTAATAAAATAGGATATGAAATATAAATATATATGATATATAATAGTAGATTATATATATGATTATATATACATATATAATGCATATATATCATGCATTATATATATGTATATATAGATGTATCCATATGTATATATAGAGATATAGATATAGATATCTCCAGGAAAGGGCCAGGCATTTAGAGTGTCTGGGGGGGCTACCTCAGAAGGGCAGGAGAATTCAAATCACTTTTTACTTAAAAACTATTCTGTCAGGCGTGGTAGTGCGTGCCTGTGATTCCAGCAGCTCAGGAACCTGAGGAGGATGGCAAGTTCAAAACCAGCCTCAGCAATTCAGTGAGACCCTAAGCAACTTAGTGAGACCCTGTCTCTACATATAATATCAAAAGGGCTGGGGATGTGGCTCAATGGTTAAGCTCCCCTGGGTTCAATTCCTGGTACCAAACAAAACAAAACAAAACAAAAAAAACTGTTCTGTTACAGCTAACGACTTCTTATTGTAAGTTCTCTTAGTCTTTACCTGTTTTTATAAGGGTAGAAAACCATCCTCCAACTCCCAGGAAGACAACAGTTATAACAGTTATTATTTATCAAGCTCTCACCATGTGCCAAAGACATAAATTATCTCCATTAATCTCTGCGCAAGAAACCTGAGAAAGTTGTTATCCCACTTCACCAATAAGCAAACACAGAGGAAGCAAACCGAAGCTATTTTCCTGATTTCCCTCAGCAAGCGAGTGGTGGAGCTGGGCCTCACCCTTAAGTGTCACTGCAGTGTCCTGGCTCTTCATAGACCAGGGCTTCACAGAAGTCCAATTTATTGAAAAATTACTGGTGACACTTTTTTGGCAGGGGGCAGGGTTTTTGTTTTTTAGACAGGCCGTACCGGGAATATCTTGGTTAAATCAATTTTGGTAATGCCAAGTTAATGTTGAGAAACATATTTTGGGGTTGTCACTTTTGGTAATGAGAAAATGGAAAAACACATTCAACCCTGGACTTGAGGAAGACAGATTCGGAAGCTGTGCGTTGCCAGAACTCATAGCTGCAGAGAGCTCCCTCCTCGGGTTGCAGTCCCTCACCTGCCCGCGAGCACCTTGGGAATGCAAGCTCTTGTTCTCCAGCTCTGACTTCTTTCATCTCTCTGAGGTTAGCACCTTAAACACATTAAGAAAGAAAGGAGACATTAACCATATTGCCCAAATTAGTTTTGACTGTAAGTTCCATTCTTTACCAGAACAAGAGTAAGGGGGGAAACATATGTTTCTGAGGAATCTGGGTATTTTTGTTCACAAATTGTATTAGTAGCTGGAAGATGTATGCTGAGGACCCATGGCAATGGCCAATCTGACAACAGCTGGTCTACGTCAGAGAGATGACAATTTGTTCCTAATTTAATTGGCTTCTTCTCTCACATCCCACATTTCTTCCAGATTCTCCATGTCCTGTGCCATCCTTACCGGCATCACACATATCTGTGTCATCGTGAAACCTCCCACTCAGTCACTTAACCCTGACAGAGTGTAAACTGCAGGGGGTGCGGAGGGTGCTGGTGGGAAACCAAGATGTGGAGGAGTCCCTGCATCTCTGACAGGCACAAATGGTCTGCTACAGATGGCCCTTTGAAGTGCTATCTCTTTGATCTGAGTTACCTCAGAATCCTTCCTTTCTCTGCTTCCCTCATTTCCTAGCCACAGTCCTCAGTTGTTATCTTGTCCCCACCCCATCCCCTCTTATCACTCTATTCCCTGCTTCAAAGAGCCTTACCCTCACTTCCTCCATGTCGTCTCACAAAAATAGTGACTTTCAAAGCAGAAATGTCCTCATAACATTGAAAACGCGGTGGGGATACTAGAGTAGGTAGTTTTAGGGGCTGTGGTGCAGCATCAAAGCATTTAGGGTCTTCATCTCCTGGGCCTCCCTCTCCTCATCCCAGGCTTTCCTTTGTCCTGGTTTTGGGCGCTGGTCCACGGCTGACTACTCTTTAATTCTCCTCCTTAAAATGGACTCTCTCCTTCAACGATTTTTACCTAAGGATCAAATGATATGTCCTGTTGTATTTTTCTAATCAGAAAATAATAAAGGTACAAAGAATAATATAACACAGATATTCCCTCGAATTAACAAGTTTACCTTTTGTTAAATTCCCTTCCCTTTTAATAATTTGGCAAATAATCTATGTATATTTGCCTCTTTTTAAAACACCAAATGAAGCATTACAGATAAAACAAGTATGCCCCTTTGACCACTCCTGGTGGGGTGTTTCCTCTCTTCTCACGCTCATCCCCACCCGTACCACCAAAGTTATCTCCTCTGAGAACGTGCTCTTTCAGTGTACCCATTACAGTGTTTCCAGCAAATATCTATATCCAGCGCTCATTGTTATTGTTATTAGGAAGAATTACTATGTTTTTTGGATATATGTAAATCTAATTGTTCCTCAAAAAACTAAAGAATTACTATGTGATCTAGTAGTTGCATTCCCAGGTATATCTCCCGAACGAATTGAAACCAATCCAACAGATATTTATATGCCAATGTTCAATGTAGCATTACTTTAGTCAAAAGTTGGAAACAATTCAAGAGTACACCAACGGACGAATGGATAAACAGAATTTGCATAGTTGCCTTGTGTGTGGCACATACCTGGAATCCCAGCGGCTGAGGCAGGACAATCACCAGTTCAAAGTCAGCCTCAGCAACTTAGCAAAGCCTTAAGCAACTCAGGGAGACCCTGTTTCTCATAAAATACAAAATAGGGCTGGGGATGTGGCTCAGTGGTTAAGTGCCCCTGGGTTCAATGCTCAGTACCAAAAAAAAAGAAAAGAACTTGGCATATATACTCAATAGAATATTCTTTTGCTATCAAAAAGAATAGAGTTCTGATACATGCTACAGAATAGATGAATTTGGAAGGCATTACGTTAAATGAAATAAATGAGATGCAAAAAAATTACATGATTTCACTTAGGTGGCTAGAGCTAGATAGGCAAATTGATAGGGACTAAAAATGATTATTAGGTTTTGGAACAGGGCAATGGGAAATTATTGCTTAAGGGTTATAGAATTTTGTTTGGGGTTGTTAAAAAGTTTTAGGGCCAGGCATTCTTGGGAACCTGTTATCCCAGTGGCTTGGGAGACTGAGGCAAGAGAATTGAAAGTTCAAAGCCAGCCTCAGCAACTCAGTGAGGCTAAAGCAACTTAGTGATACTGTTTCAAAATAAAAAAACAAAAGGATTTGGGATGTAGCTCAGTAGTAAAGCACCCCTAGGTTAAATCTGCAGCACCAAAAAAAAAAAAAAAAAAAAAAAAAAAAGTTTTAGAAATACAGGTGATGGTTGTACAGCATATGACATTGTGAATGTAATTAATAACCCTAAACATTTCATTTTTGAAACAGAGTCTGGCTATGTTGCCTAGGCTCATCTTGAACATCTAAACTTAAGAGATCTTCCTGCCTTAGTCACCCAAGTTCTAGGACCATAGGTGCACACCACTGCCCCTGGCTCTAATAATACTGAATTAATTGATGGTTAAAATGGCAGATTATATGTTATATATATTTTATGCAAATAAAATTAATTATAAAAATTAATAATAAATATACCAGAAAACATTGAATTACACACTTCAAGTGAATTGTATATTAAGTGAACTATAACTCAAAAAGCTTTTTTTTTTTTTTTTGGTACTTGGTATTGAACTTGAGCACTCAGCCACTGACCCACATCTCTAACCCTTTTTTTTTTTAGAGACAGGATCTCACTGAGTTGCTTAGTGCCTTGCTGTTGCTGAGGCTTTATTTGAAAGGGTGAACCTCCTGCTTCAGCCTCCCGAGCTACTGGGATTACAGGCAAGTGCCACCTCGCCCAGCTCAATAAAGCTATTTTAAATGTATGTACATGTTATTATATTACACATATGATTTGATGTTTTTCACATATAGTTTTGAGATTTGCTGAACTGAAGGGATATGTCTATGCAGTTCATTCCTTTTTAATATTATGTCCTGGAAGTGAACCATAATTTATATGTCCATTTTCTAATTAAGAGCCCTTAGATTGTTCCAGTGTTTCACTATTGCAGTCAGTGGGGCAATGAACATCCTCACATGTGACTCCTCGGGTGTGGGCAAGGTATCCTCCTCAGGACACAAGTGTGCACCCTGTGTTTAAGAAAGTTTTAAGTATTATATAAATGTGGGGTTCTTATTTTCATTTAATCTTTGCTATTTTTTTAACAAATGTCTTTTGCACTGGTACCAAGGCACATTGTATCACAGCTTTGTGGGTCTTACGGTCTATGGGGAAGAAGACAAATGACTGATTAGAATGAGGGCTAATGAACTCCTGAACACTTCCGTCTCTGTACAGCAACGCCTTCCTCTCTGTAGGATTCGTCTGGACCCACCTCAGCTTTTCACTCTTCCTTTCCTCTCTCTGCCCCTTTCCCTCACACTGCTTCTGTTGGTTATCTAACACCCCCACCCCCAGCCTGCAGCCTGCCTTCTAATTATCCTCACCTGTCAAGAGGTTCTTTATTCTACTCTTCCACCTCACCTTGCAAAAGAAGTATAAGCCTTCAAAGAAATTTTTCTTAAAATGAGATAAAATTGAAAAAGCAAAATGTATATTATTTTTCCATGACATCTAGGGCTGGTACATCTCTTAGTGTGTATTTTGACTAGACTATTTATTTTTTATTTTTATTTTTCGGTACTGGGATTGAACCCAAGGGTGCTTTACCACTGAGCTACATCTCTAGTTTGTTTGTTTGTTTCATTTTTCTTTATTTGTTTTGAGACAAGTTCTCACCAAGTTGCTTAGGAGCCTCACAAAGTTGCTGAGGCTGGCTTTGAACTTGCAATCCTCCTGCTTTAGCCTCCCAAGTTGCTAGGATTACAGGCATATGCCATCACGGCCAGTTAAGTGGAACTTTAGATGATAAAGTAATACTAAGCAAGGACAATATTTTAGTTGATGTTCATTATGTAACTTAACATTCTATGTACTATGTAGATACCTTTAAAAATATTTGGTGACCAACAACACTAAGGGATTCTGTCAAAAGATCATGTAAAACATAGTCATCATTACTGAACAGGTAGAAAGATGATCTTGAGGTTCTGCACTTACAATTGGGAGATGTAGAAAGACAACAGTTCTCCAGAATAGAACATGGCACAGGTGAACCCTCAACAACTATTTGTTGAACAATGATTAAGTGAATAGATGAGCAAAAACTACCCAAAAAGCAACAAGGATAGAGTACAGTTGAAATGGTCAGAGAAAAATGCTGAGCAGAGATTGATTGTAGATTTTTCCACCCTTTAGGTTAAAAATTGAACTCTGACATTTTATGACACATTAAAAACTTAAGTGGTTTCAGTTTCATCAAATCTGATGAGCACAGTAGTTTTGTGGGTTTTTTCAACTCACAAGCATCTCTCAAAGAAACACGCTTCTTCCCATTAGTGGACGTATGAATAAGAAATGTGAAAAATACCAATTACTCAAATAACTTGATAACTTCACATAGAATAAAACTCAATCTAAGTAAATCTCAAAATACGCTTTTGATTAAATAAGAAATGTCACCATATCCATTTCTATATGATCACATGGGAATTCTTGCTTTTAGGTCCTTAAGGAAAAAATATTTTGCTAAAACCAAAATCTCTGTCTTATGTAGAAGAAAATGATTATCAATTTATGGAAAATGAAATCTGAGCTAAATACATCTCAGTAAGGACACACTTTGGGAACAATGGATATAACTTGGTAGCGTAGGACTAAATATGAACCTTATTTTCCAGTTTATTTCAATAACCTGTAATTTTTATAATGAATCAGTATATTTACATTCATAAAGTTGAAAACTGATTAAACGTCATTTTTTTCTATAGTCCTTCAGTATCTCTTTGATTTCCTATTTCCCTTCCTGTTTATTTCCTTTTGATCTTACTATTGCAAGATAAACTTAACAGTTAAAGAGTGTAGTGAAGCCAGTGAATGCATCTTTAGCCCATCTCAGCCTGAGAACTTGTTTAGAATTCACATATTAACATGTGCAGTGCTAATTAAATTTCACACACTCCTGAAGTCTGTGTCATAGAAGCAGGAAATCTTAAGGTGGCCAACAGGCATATTTGCATGAAGAATTCCATAGTTCAATAACACAAGGGTGTTTTGATAAAATAGGCGTTATTTTGATAAAATGGAAAGTTGGATGATAAATAGTAGTTATATCCTTTTCTGGATACCGAGAAAGTAGTAGGGATAATTCACTTATAGCAGGACTGTGTTTAATATATAAATTAGATTTGAGCTGGTTATTCAGGCTTCTATTTTAAAACTCTAAGGCAAAAAAAAATTAAGGATGGTGAATTTATTAAATGAGAAGTATTTTTCACGAGTCCATAGTTGTAGGTTTATTCACTATTTAAGCTGGTAACTTTGCTCACTACAAATCCTATAATGAGATACAAAGCACATCCCTGTTCAGACCAGGTCTCTTGGGCTATTTCTAACAGGAAGGTAGATGGAACTCTCTGTTACCAGAGAGCCAGGTGGAAGGCATCCTTCTAATAACATCCTGTGCACTGTCTCAGGTCAGAGTTGCCTTCTAACTAATACTTGTTCTTATTTATTTATTTATTTATTGGTGGTGCTGGGAATCAAACCCATAGAATTTGCATACTAGACAGGTACTCTACCACTGAGCTACATCCGCAGCCCACTCATTCTTTACAAAGTCTAAGTTTTGGGAGTGGTGTTTATCATTTCTGAAAGAAAGATTTCCATTTTTTGAATAATGCATAGCTAACAATATGTGCAGATGTTATCATGCAGTTTATTTGATATTCAAAGCCTATAAAATTACCTCAAACTTGTACATTATCAGATTACAGCTGCCTCGTGTCTTCATGAACATCACTTTTAGATATATTCAATTTAGCCTTGAGGAGTTTCTCCTATTCCTACATGATTTTAAATATCATTAAGGCCCCTTTCAATTCAAATATATCACTTCTAATTTATACAAAGCCTACTTTTGCCTTGGACACAAGAGTTTAGACCATTAACATAGTCAAAACTAGTTCTTGCGGCATGACCCTCAGTGGGTATTTATAAGTTTCAAATAATAACGTATTATATGTAAAGATTCCTACTGGGACCCTGTGTTCTCACTTAACATTTGATTTTTTAAAATTCCAATTAGTATTAACAGTCGCTAGATTATTTTTTCAAGTATGCTTTTGAGAATACTGATTTTTATGAGTTTTTGGTAGTATAAATTTCTTTTACTGGGTCTAAATTGCTGAAATCTTTCCATGTCAGACTATTTATGGGAATTCTAAAATGCAATTTCATATGCTCAGCATGTTAATAATCAACATCGACTGGCTTATCTCTACTATGTTAGGCACTGAAATGAATATGGCATTTATCTGTACAAGTGCTGTACAGATACGGCACATCTTTTCTTTAATCTTCAGCCTGATCTGCTGAATATTTTCGGTTCCAGATTTCCACCAAGTAACTGAACCTTGAACATCAGTAGTGCGCAGCACATAAACCTAAAAAGGATTTAATTGGAACTACCCTCTGCTTTCCATGTGGGTATCTTTAGTAACCCTTCTTTGAAACAGCAAGCTGGTTTTAAAAGATAATGTGAAATCTATATTCTAAATTAGTGTCTAAGCTTTTTATAACAAGAGATTATGGTTATGAAAATGATGGAGTTTATCACAAATATGTGGTTAATAAAAGATCAAATTGTATGTGTTACACAGCATACTTACAGAAATTCCTCCTGATGAAGCCACTTATACAAAATTAATCTTAATCTTGTTCAGGGTGTACAAAAGAGTTCAAGCAGAGTGCCAGACTAAACCAGTCAACACTGGCAGAGGATTTTCTGTTCTGACCTAATAAGAGCTGGACAAAGAGACTATTTTTTGAATTTTCATAGCCCAGGAATTAGCACAGTGCCAGTCTATAGTAGGCACATAATAAATAGTTGTCGAATGTGGCTCTATGCCTAGGTATTCACTTTCTGTATTCTGACGCAAGATGATGTGATTGCAAAAGAAAGATATTGAAGTCCACACTTGCTAAAGCTTGGGGACTCATGTCACCAACCAGTTCAGGTGTTTCAAAATCCAGGATGCAAATAAGTCAACAGAACTTTGCTTTTCTCTCTTGATTTCTTATTTCTGATTCCTCAGTGTTGTCCCTGTGAGGCTGCCCTCTAGAGCTGTGTATGTCCTAGTGAAAATCCCACGCTCTCCCTGGATAACTGTTCTGGCCAGGACATCAACGTGGATAAATTTAGCTGTGGGCGTGTGATCCACTCTGGATCGCAGGTGGAGTAAAGGCCTCCAGAAGCACTTGAACCCACAGCAAACAGAGATTAGATCCATCAAGAGCAATAGAGGTTATCAGGAGATCGAATGTATCCTGGGCAAGAATAAGTCCTAGATAGATCCTTAAAATATTTGCTAAACATCCAATCAGCTCCGTGCTGCCTACTGCATTTTGTTTAAGGCACACCTTTTTCCTCCCATTTTATGTGTCTGAAATCAGGTTGCACTGTGTCATCGCTGTGGGTCCAACGAGAGGGCTATGACTGTGCTTTCCCAGATGTCAAAATCTCCAACATCAAAACCTGGGTGTCAGCAGCTTGGGGAAAAAAATGCAGAGACAAATATTGGGGCATTAGCTTCGTTTTTAGGACCCAAAGGATGAAGGGCAAAGAGGTAGGAATAAAAGGTACATCTGAAACGTTTATCTACGTTTCCGAAGTTGGAGACCAAAAGAGGTTCTCTCTATACTTTCACAGTCAGTTTAAGAACCAGCACCAGTGCCTTTTTGTTATTTTATGGAGTCTTTTAAGAAATGCCTCCTAAAGCACAGTGGCAAATGCCTGTAATCCCAGTAACTCCGGAGCTGAGGCATGAGGATCTTGGTTGTCTCGGCAATTTAGCAAGACCCTGTCTCAAAATAGAAAATAAAAAGATTTGGGGATATAGCTCAGTGGTAGAGCATCCTGGGTTTATTCCCCAGTACCAAAAAAATAAAATAAAGAAATGCTGTGTCACTAACACTCGGATGCCCCAGAGAATGATAGAGGGAAGCATGGCCCTCTAGGTGCACAGGACACATATTTTCCTTCAGGTGATAAATAAAATAACTGCATCCAACATCTGACAATGTTTTAGATTTGATGAGACAAAGCAATTGTTTCATGTCAGGACCGGAAGGATTAAAAAGAAAAAAAGAAGGACACATCACAGTCTTGGTGCTTAAGGCATTTACACTCTAATGGGAAAGTGAAGGCGTCTATTGCTGTATTCATATATGACCTTTATTAGAGGATAGTAGGTGACCAGGTCAGGCGGAAGGGATGGTTCAAGTTCTGAAGAGGCCATGATGATGGCAGGCGGTCACCCCTAGAAATGAATCAGGGATTCCCTTGAACATGGCACTTAAGCAAAGATGTGACTCAGGTAAACAAAACAGAAAAAGACAGTGTACACTACAAAAAAAAAAAAAAAATAGGAATAAGTGGTAAGGGGAAAAAAGGAAGCAGACACATGAATCTGAGAGAAAAACCTGTCAAGAGTGGAGAGCATCTTCGGGAAAGCTCTATGCGAGACTAGATTATAAAGGACCCCCAAATGCCCAATCAAGGAGTCTAGACTCAATATTGGAAGTAAAAGACATTCTTTTTTTTTTTATTGTAAACAAATGGGATACATGATGTTTCTCTGTTTGTACATGGAGTAAAGGCCTACCATTTGTGTAATCATACATTTACATAGGGCAATGTTGTTTGATTCATTCTGTTATTTTTTCCCTTCCCCCCCACCCCTCCCACCCCTCTTTTCCCTCTATATAGTCCTTCCTTCCTCCATTCTTGCCCCCCTCCCTAACCCTAACTCTAACCCTAACACTAACCCCTCTCACCCCCCATTATGTGTCATCATCCACTTATTAGCAAGATCATTCTTCCTTTGGTCTTTTGAGATTGGCTTATCTCACTTAGCATGATATTCTCTAATTTCATCCATTTGCCTGCAAATGCCATAATTTTATCATTCTTTATGGCTGAGTAATATTCCATTGTATATATATACCACAGTTTCTTTATCCATTTATCAATTGAAGGACATCTAGGTTGGTTCCACAATCTGGCTATTGTGAACTGAGCAGCTATGAACATTGATGTGGCTGTATCTCTGTAATATGCTGATTTTAAGTCCTTTGGGTATAGGCCAAGGAGTGGGATAGCTGGGTCAAATGGTGGTTCCATTCCAAGTTTTCTAAGGAGTCTCCACACTGCTTTCCAGAGTGGCTGCACTAATTTGCACCAGCCCCACCAGCAACGTATGAGTGTACCTTTCTCCCCACATCCTCGCCAACACCTGTTGTTGCTTAGTAAAAGACATTCTGTGCAGAGGTTTCCTTCTTTAAAATTATGTTGTTAGACTTCTAACCTGGAATCAATAAAGGGCTAGATAGAGGGTACGAGGTGAAGGAGACAGAGGACAGAGCAGAGGATTAAAAAGTTGGGTCATTAGAGAATAAAAACAGGGCAAGTAATCAGAAAAAAATAGAAATAAAAAAATAGACCAGGCACGGCGGCACATGCCTGTAATCCCAGTAGCTTGGGAGGCTAGGGCCGAAGGATCACAAAAGCGAGGCACTAAGCAACCCAGTAATAACCTGTCTCTAAATAAAATACAAAATAGGGCTGGGAATGCAGCTCAGTGGTCAAGTGCCCCTGAGTTTAATCCCTGGTATCCCTCCCCATAAAAATAAACTTAATTAACTCAGTGTGGTGGCACACCCCTAGAACGACAGCAACTCTGGAGGCTGAGACAGGAGGATGGCAAGTTCAAGACCAGCCTAGGCAATGTAGCAAGACCCTGCCTTAAAATAAAATAAAATGGTCTGGGGATGTAGTTCAGTGGTAGAACTCCTCTGGGTTCAATCCCTAGTACCAGGGGGGCAGGGAGTAGGAAACAAAAAAATTAAAACATTAATTTTTAACAAAAAAATGTTATGGGTAGAATTGTATGCCTCAAAAAGACAAGCTGAAGTCCTAACCTGTAGTACCTAAGAGTGTGACCTATTTTGGAAATAGGGTCTTTAAGGAAGTAATCAAGCTAAAAATGAGGTTATTAGGATGGGGCCTTAATCCAAAATGACTGTGTATTTATTTATTTATTCATTTATTTATTTATATATTTATTTATTTTGGCACTGGAGATTGAAAGCAGGGGTGCTCCACCACTGAGCCCTTTTCTTCTTCTGAGACCGGGTCTTGCAAAGTTGCAAGGATTGGCCTTGATCTCATGATCCTCCTGCCTTAGCCTCCCATGTAGTTGGAATTACAAGTATGTGCCATTGCACCTGGCTTTGATTTGTGTCTTTATAAAAGAGGAAAATTGGCCACAGAGACAGACACAGAGGAAGAATGTCACATAAGCATGAAGACAGATGTGGTTGCTAAGCCAGAGAACGCCAGAAATTGCCAGCAACCCTCTAGAAGCTCAAAGACAGGCAGGGAATAGACTCTCCTTCAGAACCCCTAGAAGGAACCAACCCTGTTGACATCTGTATCTCAGCCTTTTAACCTCCAGGACTGTGTGATAACTGTTGGGCAAGACTCCTGGCAGTGGTACTTCACCCTGGAAGCCCTGGACAACTATTGCTAATAGACATACCAGTTTTGCAGGCAGTGTCAAGTGGTTTCAGACAGAGTGATGTTTTATAACAAAACAAAACCCAACCAGTCCAACTGCAGTTCTGACAATGTCTTCTAATCTAGTTGGGCTTTCTTTGCAGAAGTCTTTGAAGATCTAAAGTGAACTATCTGCATGAAGCAAAAATAGGTGTGTGTGAGAAGCAATTTTCCACTGCCTCTAAGAGCCAACTGCCTCTAAGCCGAACTTCAAAACGCTAACTCCACTTTCCTTTGTGTTCTTGGAAGGCGTGGTGTACCTAGCAATGTGGCCTTAACCAGACTTGGTCCTGATTCCCCCAAGGGCATTCACATTGGTGTCTGTCTCAACTTTTTGCAGTTGCTATAAACAGACCGGTTCTGTCTGAAGGGACACAAAAGGAAAATGCTGGACTCTTTCAAGTCTTTCAGTGGCCAGGGACTTCCTCTGCTCTTAACAGCATTCTAAGCTCTATCCCACATTGCTGAGTTTGAACAGGAATTCCTGAAACTCTTCTATGCCTGGAGAAGTCCCCTAGAGTCACTTTTCTGCAAACTTTGCCAGACTGGAAGTTAGGGCTAATGTTCCAGGGCTAAGCTACCTAGCCTCAAATCCTGGCTCTGGTGTTCACTGGCTAGGAGAAAGACCCTGGAAAAGAAACCTAATCAATTTGTGCTGCTGTTTCCTCATTAAATGGATCTAACTCTAGAGCCTTGTTCATAGGGTTTTGGTGACATTTATGTGGCTTATTACACATAAAGAGTGGAAATGAATACTCAGCACATTGTAGTTTCCCAATAAATCTAAGTAGTTACAATTGTGTCATAACATTATGAATTTTCTGTGTGTTGAAAAATTATCCTTAAGTCTAGATAAAATATTTAAAACTCTATCTTGATGGGAAAATGCACATATATTTATGACAAAAATGATTCTAAAATCTGTATTTACTTGGGAAAGACATTACTTCACAAAGTTCAAGTTTCTAACTAATGAAACACAAGATTTCCCATATATACTATCAGGTATAGTGTGTCAGCACAGATACAAACTAAATCCTTCCCATTATTTTAAAATAATTTTGTCTTTATATCTGAAAACTTCAAAACCCAGCTTTCATCATAAAAAATGGTAATTGATGCCAGGCATTGAGGTATACCTCTGTAATGCCAGCGACTTGAGAACTGAGGGTCAGGAAGGTTACAAGTTCAAGGCTACCCGGGCAACTTAGTGAGACCCTTTCTCAAAATAAAAGATAAAAAAGGGCTGGGGGTGTAGCTCAGTGGTAAAGTACCTCTAGGTTCAATTCCCAGTAGTGAAAAAAACATGAAAAACAAACTGATTAGCACAAGTTTACAGGAAATACGAGAATAGAGGAACAGATTGTTAAACTACACCACCAGGAAGGAAGTAAGCAGACAAATGCAGAATGTGGGACATTTGGACATCAGGGACCTGGTTTCTTTCACAAATCAATGATGTGGAAAATAAGACCCAGGAGACATAAGCAAATGCAATGGGTGGAATTTGTGAGGTTCCTGATTAAAATAAAACAAAACAATACAAAAATACAGCTGGAAAAACACATTACTGAGACAATAGGGAAAGGCCAAGACCTACACAATACCAAGTTACAACTGCCAATTTTTCTAGTGTGATAACAGTATTATAACACTGTCAAGTGCTTGTGTGAATTAGCTTATGTGCTTATATGCTCCTTTTATACTAATACACTATTGTAATGGTATAGTGATGTAAGTAGTTGTGAAATAAATTAATAAATGAGGTTTGCTTTATTCAACAAAGGAAAGAAAAGAAAAAATATGCACACGTGGCAAAATCTGTAGTTATTGAACTGAGGAGATGTTTACATGGGGGTTTTTTTGCTATTTTCCCTTTAGGTTTACATTTTTCATAATAAAATAAAACTTTTCAAAATTACTGACATATAGTTTTAAAATACTACTACTTTCTTACTGTTGGCAAAAGCATTATATCTGTACCTTAAGTCTGTTGAATTTATTTGAGGTAGAAGTTGAATTTTACAACTCATGCTTGTCATAAATAGTTTTTTTACAGAGTAAATAATATCACTAATACAACCTAAATACTGTTTACCTTTTTCAGATTTTCCTTCAAAGTATCCCATCTTATAAGTTCAAGACAAAATAAGACAAATATCACAAGAATAAATATGCCAAGCTTGTTCTAAGCACACTTTTATTTTCTTTAGTGCCGGAAATCAAACTCAGGGTCTCACAAATGCTAGGCAAGTGCTCTACAAATTTTGAGCTATCTCCCAGCCCTTAAGTATACTTTTTTAAAAAATAATTTTTTAGTTGCAGATGGACACAATACCTTTATTTTATTTATTTATTTTTTTTGTGCTGCTGAGGATCGAACCCAGTGCCTCACACGTGCCAGGCAGGGGCTCTACCACTGAGCTACAACCTCAGCCCTTAAGTATATTTTTGATAGAGTTTGGGGGACATGACAGGAAGAGAAGGTTGAGAGGAAGCAGAGAGGCATCTTGGAGTTTGAGTATCTGGGAGAATGGTGCACTGTTTGAATTACGAAAATCGAAACATGAAGCTAGTTACTGTGATCAGATGCTCAGTTCAGTGTGGAGTGTTGAGTAGACACGACAGTTGAAGAAGGATGTAAAATTAGGTATCTGTGACTTGGGGTCTTTCAGGGCTACAGACTTGGAACCTGTATGCCTGGAAACGATTTGTGATGTGCTTCCTAAGGACTCACGTGGAAAGGGGAACGAGAGGGTAAAGGAGAAAGTCTGAAGCAAGAGTCCTGAAGGTTACCCACTGAGGAAAGGAGAGGAGGGGTGAATGGAGATGAAGAAGTAGTTTTGAATGTCAGGGGAACCAGGAGATAGGAATCATAGAAGCTAAGAGAAAAATTATTTTCTGCAGGAGAGGTGTTATTTCCTCAACGCAGAGATAATGGTTTTGAATGGGCAGATGAATTCATGAGGGTTTCCTCATGTTTCTCTTCTTTCCTTTCCTTTTTTTTTTTTTTTTTTTTTTTTTTTTTGGTACTGGGGATTGAACCCAGGAGCATTCAAACAGTGAGCCACATCCCTTTTTTGTGTTTTATTTAGAGACAGGGTCTCACTGAGTGACTTAAGAGTCTCAATAAATTGCAGGCTGGCCTTGAACTCGCAATCCTCCTGCTTCTGCCTCCTGGAGCTGCTGGGATTACAGGCATGCGCCACCACATCCAGCTTCCTATGTTCTTGATAATTGCTTTGCCTCTGCTTAGAGACATAAGATATTTCCTTGGAGCTATTTAAAACACTTTGCCCTTCTCCTCGGTAGTATATAGATAGAAAATGCTGAGGATATATAAATTCAGTCTCGGTTTAGGCTACTATAACAAAATGCTATAAAATGGTTGGCTTCTAAACAGCAGAAATGTATTTCTCACAGGAGGTAAGAAAATGTATTTCTCACTAAAGACCAGAATTCCAAGGTCAGGGTACCAGTATAGCTGAGTCCTACTGAGGGTCTTCTTCCAGGTTACAGACTGGAGACTGAGTGTATCCTCACATGGAGAAAAAATAGCAGAAGGTATTGCTGGAGCCCCTTTTGTTAAGGGCACTAAGCCATTTATGAGACCTCCACTCTCATGACAAGATCACACATCACTTTGGGGTTAGGATTCAGTGTAAGATTTTTTAAGGGAAAACAAATATTGATTCCATAGACAAGTCTGCATACTTTTGGATTACTGATACGTGACACAGGATATCCATGGAGTCAGGCTCCTCTGAAGTGTTCAAACTAGTAGATTATCAGAGGAACCAAGACCATTAAGTAAGGGTAGACTTTTGTAACTAATAAGAGAATTCCTTCGGTACTCTTTTTGAATAAAAGAGCTTTGGGAAGAGAAAAAGGAGGGACAGGTCAACATGGTAAGAAATGGTTCAGAAATGTCCTGGGAAGTTCAAGACTGAGAGCCCAGTGGCTTGGCAGTCAAGATATCATTGTTGATTGCAAGAAAAGAGATAAAGAAGAATAGTGGGAGTGCCCAGATTCCATGATGGATTCCAAGGGATTCAACAGTGAGAAGGGACCAGAACCTGAGGCATTGGTAAGAGATGTGCTGCTTTGGTTTAGAATGTGAGGTGCCCCCCAAAAGCTCAAGTGAGTCAATGCAAAAGGGTTTAGAGGTAAAATGGTTGGCTTATGAGAGGCTTGACCTAATCAGTGTTGGATCCACTGATAGAGATTAACTGGATGGTAACTCTAGGCAGGGAGGGTGTGGCTGGAGGAGTGTGTCTTTGGGGTTTATATTTTGTCCTTGTTGAGCAGAGCGTGCTCTCTCTCTCTGTCTCTTTCTCTCTCTCTCCCTCTCCCAGCTCCTTTCCTCTGTCACATTCTTCCTCCATGATGTTCTTCCCCACCTCAGGTCCCAAAGAGTGGAATCGGTCATCTATGGACTAAGACCTCTGAAACCATGAACCCCCAAACAAACTTCCTCCTCTAATTGTTCTTGTCAGGTCTTTTGGTCACAGCAATGAAAATACTTACTAAAACAAGTGCATTGACAAAGTTTGGAAGTACCGTAGTTTGAAGGAATAGTTTGAAGGAATTGTAGGGTTTTTGGAAATCTTTATATTCATTCTCTTACTATTTAAAGAATAATGGGAGCCCTAAGCCATTTATTGGGACAACTGATAGAGTCCAAATGTGGAGAAGGTGGAGGCTTTGTGTTTAAGGTTCAAGAGGACTGGCTTCTTAGAAGGAAAAAGAAAGATCAATAGTGGAAAGATGAAAAACCTTTGTGGAAGCTCTGGCAAAGATACTTTGTGTTAGTCAGTTTTTTGTCACTATGATCAAATACATGACCAGCACAACTTAGAAGAGGAAAAGTTTATGTTGGCTCCTGGTTTCAGAGGTTCAGTCCATGGTCGGCCAACTCCATCTGGCCTGAGGTGAGGCAGAACATCATGGCAGAAGACATGGTGCAGGAAAGGTGCTCAGCTCATGGGAACTGAGCAGCAGAAAGTGAGGAACCAGTAACAAGATATATAATCCTAATAGGATGCCCCCAGTGACCCACCTCCCCATGGGACTCCACCTGACTAGTTACCATCCAGTCAGTCCATTCAAACTAGGAATGGACTGATTAGGTTACAGTTCTCATAAATGAATCTTTTTACCTCTGACCATTCCTGCATTAACACAGGGGCTATCCAAACACACTTCTACTTGAGAAGAAGGCAATTCAATTTCTTTTGAGAGTTAGGACAGAAAATGATTGAGCTCTTGAATGGAAAAGACTTCGAATTATGGGTGTGTACAGACAATGCAGAGAGGATGAAAAGAATTCTAAGACTATATGTGCTCTTCTGAGATTATCCAAATGCATAGTGGACCCCATCAACATATTCTTTTGATGCACCAGTAATATGTAACAAAAACAAGAAAAATGGATGGGGGTGGTGGGGAGATTCCTGAAGGGGAATGGAGGGAAGCCAGGGGGATGGAGAGGCTCCTGTAGCAAGGAAATAAGTGCATTAAAAACCCAAACCAGGGCTGGGGAGATAGCTCAGTTGGTAGAGTGCTTGCCTTTCAAGCACAAGGCCCTGGGTTTGATCCCCAGCACTGCAAAACAAACAAACAAACAAACAAACAAACAAACAAAACCCAAACCAAAACCACCCCAGCAAAAAAATTGATCTATACAAGGTAGGGATAGAAGGGAAGTCAGAATGGAGGTAATGGACTGAGAAAGCAGGAAGGAGCTCTAAAGGTTAAAGGTCACAAAGAAATGGAGAAAGAGGAAGCAAGATAAAGCAGGGCAGAACAGAAGGCTGCCACGTGAGAAGGGAATTTTATAGCCTTGGAGAATTTGTTCACTAAGTTAGTTCCCTACACTAGTCACTAATGAATCCCTGGAAATGTGTTCAAAAGGCAAATGTATAAGATAAAAAAAATTGTAGATGTTATTAAGGGTTTTCTTTACTAGCAGAAAGAACTGATTAAAAATTCCTTGTTATGGTTTCTGCAACCCCAGGCTCCTTCAGGCTTGATCAGCCAAGGAAGCAAAAGAGTTACAGTCTCCCAGCCACCCCCTGCCACCCCAAGTAGGAGATGGCTGCTAGTGTCAGGCCACCCAGTTCCAGGCACCTGCATGGGTTTAAACTGATTGTCATCATCACGCCAAATTGGAACAGGGAAAGGGGACAAGGATCTTTCTTTTCTTTATAGAGGATTTGATTGTGTTAATTCATGAAAGGGTTGAGGCTGCAGAAGTGAACTATCCCCCTCCTGCAACTGGTAGATCAGGTTACAGACAGTGGGACATGACCCCCAGCCTCCATCATGAGAGGAAGAGGTCAAAGATGATGCTTTTTGGTACAGGTGGGGTAGGTACTGAGATCACAAGCTCCCAGCAGCTTTGTGCGGGTTTGTTGAGCAGCTGTGAGCACCACTCTCCTCTCTAGTTGCTGTCATCTCTGTAAGAAAAATGTGACTCAGTTAGAGTCCCAAGGCAGATCAGACCCTTGAATCTAGGGGAGCAAGTACTCTGGGGTGCCTGTTCTGAGTCACAGTCCAGTGACAGCACCCAGAAAGCCACTCCAGACACAGGAACTCACACCAGAGATTTTATTAGGCAGACGACCAGAGCGTCTGCTCTCGGGGCTGGGAGAGAGAGAGAGAGAGAGACAGAGACAGAGAGAGAGACAGAGACAGAGAGAGAGACAGAGACAGAGAGAGAGAGAGACAGAGAGAGAGAGAGACAGAGAGAGAGAGAGAGAGAGAGAATGGTGCAGGAGCTTCTCCTAAGTAGTGGAATTTTGTGGGCTAACAACCATCAGGCCAATTGCTGAGAAGGGGGCTCACAGGCTGACTAGTGGACCAATAACTAGCTAGGATGTTCACAGACTGATGAACTAAGTCGTAAGATGGGAGGGGGAAGAAATGGCTGCAGAGTAAAGGGTGGGGGAGCAGCTTTATATTATATTCCCCCATTTTTGTTTTTATAAGAAGGTCTTTTTTGGGGCACATGGATGAAGGTCCATCTTTAGTAACTACTTCCTGCTGGGTGTGGGTATAGAGCTGATTCAGGAGAGAGAGATGTTATTGTGGCAGGCAGGAGTTGGGGACTTGATAGTTCCTCTGGGGAGTGCACTTGTAGCCAGGCTCGATTCTTTTCCTGTGAGATCCTGATATTCCTGTAATACAAGCTGATTAATAGTCTGATTAGAAATTTTTTGAATTTGATTTTGTACAAGTCTTAATGCACAGGGGTCAAAGGCCAGGATGATGGCACTCATAAGGAGTAAGGATATAAATGGGAGAATAAGTTGCCATAATTGGCCTGAAATGGGCCACAAGAATCCTTGGGTAAGTTCGTTCCTTCTCCTCTCCAAGTCCTCCTGTAGCTGTTTGATCTTGTCCTTTACAATACCTGATTGGTTGACATAGAAGCAGCACTCTTCCTGTAGGAAAAGACAGAGTTCCCCCTTTTCAGCTGGCATTTGAACAGATCTATTGAGGAAAATCCAATGGTTAGGAAAATGGCAGCCAGGGCGAATGGCAGGGGAGGCAAGAATGTAGCTAGCAGTTCAGTCCTCATGGCTGGGTGTGGTTGTCTGGTGCCCCAGTTGTCTGGTCCTCAGTCTCCGGAATGGGAGAAAGGGTGGAGGGCTTGATGGCCTTCATCCTGAGATGGAGAGGTCCCACAGGGGTGGCCGAGTATTGACTGGAAGAAGCCTGTGGGTTAGAAGGGGTTTGTGGATTGAGAGTAGAGCTTAACCTGAGAAATGTGTAGCCATCCTGGTAAACCTCGCACCTTGACAGCCATTGTGTAGCCAGGATCACCGCATGGGGGCCCTGCCATTTGGGAAAGAGGGACTGGAGCCTCCTGAGGAGGAGAGATAAGAACTTGGTCTCCTATTTGAAGAGGTTGAGCAAGGGTACCAGACAAAGGTTTCGGCAGGGAGGAGTCAGCATAACCCCATAGAAATGCTTGAATGGGGTTTAGGAGAGGAACGGATATATGAGAAGGAAGAAGGGAAGGAAGGGGCACTGTTCCAGGGGGAAGGATGGGATGACTGTACATCAGCTCGAAAGGGGAAATATTAGCAGGTTTCTTCGGTGGTGAATGAAGACACAGAAGAGCAAGGGGCAGGAGTTTAACCCAGTCAAGGTGAAGTTCTAAAGAGAGCTTCGTTAAGACATTTTTAAGAGTTCAGTTTGCTCTTTTTACTTTACCTGATGACTTTGAGTGAAAAGGAATGTGGAAATGCCAAGGGACCCCAAGGGCCTTGGCAAGTTGTTGAGAAACTTAGGAAATGAATTCAGGCCCATTATCTGACTGGAAGGAAGTAGGTACTCCAAAGCAAGGAATGATTTCATGAAGGATGAAGGTAGAGACGGTTAGTGCCCTTTTGTTGGAGGTGGGGATGGCTTCAACCATCCTGAGAGGGTATCTACCATAACCAAAAGATATTTAGACTTTCTTACTGTGGGCATGTGAATGAAATCAAGTTGCCAGTCTACCCCTGGAATGGTACCACGGGCTTGGTGAGTCAGAAAAGTGGGGGACCTGATAGCTGTAGGATTGGTTCATAGGCAAACTTCACATGTGGAGGAGAGTTCCTTCAGAAATGAGATGTCAGAGGAGGACAGCTGCAGATGAGTCTTAGCAAATTATAAGAGTGAAGAAAGGTTAGGGTGGAATGAATGGTGGAGGTAGGAAAGTATCTCCCTGTTGCGGGGTGGTGGATCATGGAGAGTCATGACGGGGGCTGGCATGGATGATAGGGCTGCTCTTCTAGCTCCTCATTTGCCTTGTTCTTCCCTGAAGAGATGAATGGTTGGTCTGTCTGATGGGCTGGGCAATGTACAAGGCCTATAGTCGCTGGGAGGTGAACAGCCTCAAGGAGGTTTAGGATGTAGCTAGAGTTGGTGATGGAGTTCCCTTTTGTAGTAAGAAGGTCCCTCTCTTTCCAAATAGCAGCATGGGAAAGGATAATGTGAAAAGCACATTTGGAGTCAGTGTAGATTATGAGGGATTCTCCCTTTACAAGGGTTAATGTGCAGGTGAGGGCAGTTAGTTCCACCTGCTGGTTGGTAGTGTTATTAGGTAGTGGTCCTGACTCTACAACTTTTTCCAGAGAGGCAATGGCATATCAAGCCCTTCATGGAGAAAAGAGCTCCCATCAGTGAACCATATGAAAGTAGGGTTGGGTAAGGCCCCCTCCCGAACATTGGAGGGACAGGGGAGAACTCCTCCAGAGTGTCAAGGCAGCTATGGGATATTGAAGCATGTATGTTGGGAGGTGGGGGTAAGAGGTGGGCTGGATTTAAAGAAGGACATGTCTTAAACGAAATGGAAGAATCCTCAATAAGAGCAGTTTGCAAGGCTAACACCTGACAGGACAGTAGAGTTTGCAGACCCTTATAAGTAAGGAGCTCGGACAGATGATGAGGTGAGAGCACTTCAGTGGGAGCCCCAAAGGAAAGTTTGATTCCTGGATTAAGACAAATGCTGCAGCTAATACTCTAAGACATGGCGCCCAGCCTCTTACATGGGGTCTAACCTTTTTGATAGGTATGCCACCGGGCCAAAGGTGGGACCGAACATGTGTCCGTAGCCCCCAGTGCAAACCCACTTTTCTCAGAGACAAACAGGTAGAATGATCTGGTAATGTCAGGGAGGTGTAGGGCTGGGGTTTGAAGAAGAGCTTTCCTTAGGGTCTGCAAAGGGGCTTCCTCCATGTTGAGGAGAGGTTCAGTGGGAGTACCCTTTGAAGCCTCATATAAGGGACCTGCCAGGATGGAAAAATTAGGGATCCAGGATCGTAAACATCCTGCTAACCCTAAAAAGGAAAGGATTTCTTCCCTGGTGGATGGAGTGGGCATGTCCTGCAGCAATGCTTTTCTCTCTACAGTGATGGCCTTAAATTCAGGTGAGAGGCTGACTCCTAAGTAAATAACCTGAAGCTGGGAAAGCTGCACCTTTGCTGGAGAGACCCTGCCAGCCAGAAAATTTAGCTTAACTGTGTCTCCTTGGGAGGCCTTGAGAGAGGGACTACATAGAAGATCATCAACATACTGTAAGAGGAAGGGGGAAACGAAAGTGAGAGAGGCGAGATCATGAGACAGTGTTTAGCCAAAGAGGTGAGGACTGTCTCGGAATCCCTGTGGGAGAACTGTCCAGGTTAGCTGAAAAGAAACTTGAGTGAGAGGGTCAGTCCAGGTAAAAGCAAAGAGATCCTGTGAATCAGGGTGAAGAGGGACAGTGAAAAACAAATCTAGCACTGAAAAGTATGTGGTGGAGGAAGGGTTAGAGGAAAGCAGTGTGTAAGGATTGGACACAATGGGAAAGATGGGGACCACTGCTGTGTTAATGATGTGGAGGTCTTGCACCAAACGGTAAGATCCATTAGGCTTCCTAACGGCCAGGATGGGAGTGTTATGAGGTGAGTCGGTGGGGCGCAGGAAGACTTTCTGCCTTAAATCCTGGATGACTGGTTGAAGTCCTAAGAGGCTCCTTTGGGAAAGGGGATATTGGGCCTGGGTTGGGTAGGATGTTGGGTCCTTCAGGCAATGAGTACAGGTGAGCATTTGGCTACAGAGGGTGTGTAGGTGTCCCAGACCTTGGGGTCAACCAGGGAGGGAGGAAGGGGAAGACCCAGTTTGAGCTGTATATTTCTGCAGAGCCATAAGGAGAGGAATAGCAGAGGAGTCTTGGCGGAGGCGCATGGTGGGTGAGAAGGAAATAGAGGCACCCAATTTGGTTAGGATGTCCCTTCCCAGGAGGGAAATAGGACACATGGGAATTATCAAAAAGGAATGAGTGAAGCAGATTTGTCCTATATGGCAACTTATTGGAGGAGTTTGTAGGGGGTGGTGTGGTTTTCCCTCTATTACCCCGCAATAGAGGACTTGGCAGGGGAAGTGGGTCCCCAAAACTCCCGCAGCACTGAGAAGGTGGCTCCAGTATCTATAAGGAAAGGGAGCTGCCTGCCTGCCACCGTAAGGGTCACCTGGGGCTTCTGAGCGGTGATGGTCGTCAGGTATAGAAGTCCCGGGCCCCTTCAGTCATCCATTGCCAATCCCAGTAAGTCACTGCGGGGAGAGAGCGAGGGTGACCTGGCACATCTCTGAGCACCAGGGCAATCCACTGCCCAATGTCCTGGTTGGTGGCATTTTGAACAAGGACCTGGGGGTTGCCGGGGGTTGGGGCAGGTTCGTGCCCAGTGGCCCTCTTTTCCACACTTGAAGCATGGGCCTGGAGGTCTTCTGGGAGCTAGGGTGCTACTAGCGGTGGCCAGTTGGGCAGGTCTAGTTGGCTGAAAAGCTTCGGCCAGCATTTGGTATTTTAGTTTTTTTTCTTCCCTTCTGTTAGACACCTTGAATGCCACTGCTAGAACCTCTGACTGTGGGGAAAGGGGCCCCCTATCCAACTGCCTCAATTTAGCCTTTATGTCCAGGTAGCTTTGGGAAAAATAGTAAGTCATAAGTAGCTGCCCCCGCTTCGGAGTTTCAGGGTTCTGATTAGTACATTTGAGCATGGCCTCTGTGAGGTGAATCAGAAATGCAGATGGGTTTTCAGTTTTGTCCTGTATTACTTCCTGAAGTTTATCATAATTAATGGGTTTAATGGCAGCTTTGGGGAGACCTGCCAGGAGACAGGTTTGGAACTGGTCTCACTGCCATTGCCCGGCCCCCGTGTTATAGTCCCACTGGGGCTCCCTATCTTGTACTGCTTCAGCCCCAATGGGGTGGGCTGGGGTTGACTGGTGAACCTCATCTGCATAATTGCACGCCTGTCCCCAGACTCTCCTGCACTCCTCAGGGGTCAAGGTGTTGGACATAATCATGTAAATGTCATGCCAGGTAAGGTCATAAGACTGGGTAAGGTATTGAAATTCCTTAATGAAGGTCGCGGAGTCGGAGGTGAAGGAGCCTAGCTGCTTCTCTATCTGGGACAGATCAGAGGATGAAAAAGGAACATGGACTCTGATCACCCTTTCCACACCGGCAACCTCCCGTAGGGGGGCTAGAACACGTGCTCGGGACTGGGTGGAGGGGCAGGAGTAGAAGCAGAGCAGAGCAAAGGAGATGGAGGGGCTGGAGGGGCTTCCTCTGCAGGAGACTGGTTTGGGGGTGGTTCGTTTGCTGGGTCGAACTCAGAGGGGGAGGAGGGATCAAGAGAGGGAGAAGAAGCAGTGGGAAGTGAGGGTTTCATTGCCAAAAGGAGGTGGTCAGGCTTGCAAGAAGAATAAAGATCAGTTTTAGTGCGCAAGAAAGAAAAAGAAAGAATATAAGGAATCTCTTTCCATTTACCCGATCGCTCACAGAAGTTGTGTAAATTCCATAAAATATCGGGGTCCAGGGAGCCATTTATGGGCCATTTGGATTAATTATCTAAAGGGTACCATGACCAAATATCATTACACCAATGAATAAGTTCTGATGGCTTTAAGCTGGGGGTCAGGTGAAGGGTTCTAAAGTTGTCTAACAGACATCCCAGGGGTGAATCTGCTGGAAAGGAGGACCCAGATCCCATGGTGGAGACTGATAAACAGCCAAGTCAGTGCCCGAAGCATCCCGAGGTTAGACTAGTTGGCTGAAGACGAGAAGGCAGCTCAGTGATGGGGTTGTCATCCATGTGTGCCGGGCAAAAGCCGAGGGGGTTGAGGACCTGGCGCCAGGAATTTCAAGAGGAAAATTGAGAAAAGGAGCCTCAACCCTGACAGGGAATCTCCACCATAAAGATCAGGAACCCACCCGTTAGATAAGACCGACTAAGGGGGCCAACCATAACTGTAAAAGTCCTGGCTGGGGGTACCCCCCACTCCTCAACCACCTCGAGGGCCTCAGACACTCAATGGTCACTTCTCAGGTCGGCAGAGGAGTGTTTAAGTCGGCCTAGGGGAACTCGCCTAGAGGACTCACCAATATGAAGGTCAGTGATGGATGCAGAGCAGAGTGTCCGGGCGAATGGAAGGTGAGGCCATGTCGGGAGCACTGGGGCATCAGATGGGGTTCCGCTTGCCTAAGAAGCAGTGGAAGAGCCCATTCGAGTCATGGCACCAATGTAAGAAAAATGTGGCTCAGTTTGGGTCCCAAGGCAGATCAGACCCCTGAATCCAGGGGAGCAAGAGCTCTGGGGTGCCCAGTCTGAGTTGCTGTCCAGCGATAGCACCCAGAAAGCCACTCCGGACACTCTGGGAACTCACACCAGAGATTTTATTAGGTGGATGACCAGAGCGTCTGCTCTATGGGCTAGGGGGGAAAGAGAGAGAGGATGGTGCAGGAGCTTCTCCTAAGTAGTGGAATTTCTCGGACTAACAACCATCAGGTCAACTGCTGAGAAGGGGGCTCGCAGGCTGACTAGTGGACTAATAACTAGCTAGGATGTTCACAGACTGACGATCTAGGTTGTAAGATGGGAGGGGGAGAAATGGCTGCAGAGTAAAGGGCTGGGGAGCAGCATTATATTAAAATCTCTCTACAGATGATGACCCAGTCTGAAACTCAGTGTATGAAACGTAGTTGAGTGCATATTACTGCACAGTGCACGACTGTGCAAACTGTATGTAATTAAAGAAACTGCACTTGAAGATTGAGGAAAACTGAATATGCTAGTGACATTTGCAAATGAGGATTGTCCTAACTAGGTATGCAACCAAGGAAAGCTGTTCTCTCCATCTCTCTTGGGGGATGAGTTGCTTGCTCAAAAGCTTCACTTTTTCTGCAGGTCATTTAAGAAAGCACCCAGCATTCCTTTTTCCTCCCTGACTTTGTATTCTCCAGTCTGCAGTTTCTAGATCAGGTGGTCTAACTTGCTCTCCTGCAAAGTGTTCAGCAGCATAAGCTAAAGAGCATGGACTTTGGAATCGGCTTACTTGGATAAATACTGAAATAGCTGTTATTCCCTTGATGAGAGCCACCATTTCATCCCTGCCTCTGATCTTCTGAAAAATCACCTATTCCTTGAAAGTTGTATGTATGGCCCCCTCTTTCACTTCCTTTATTGAATTTGTTTTTGAATGTCTTTGAAAAGTTCACTTCCTGCATGAATGCTTCCCCACCAGAGGGAGAGGTGGCGAACTTGCCTTCCTTATTTAAACATGCAACCCCCATCCCCCACTCCTTCCAAAGTCACAGCAGGACTGTGTGTTGTGAGGTTGAGGGTAGACACAAAATTTCCGTCTGGAGAAAATACTGCTCTTGGAAGTACCAACACAATAATAATCAAACGATGGCTTCCATTTTACAACCAAGTTAGTGCACTTTTGCAGTTTATTATTTTTCTGATAGATGCAAAATCTTTTCCAAGAAAAGCATTTCTCTCCTTATTCTCCTTTCTCCCTTTTCCACAGTCCTTTTAGTCTCTGCTGTTCTTTCTTTTTTCCAATCTCCTTTTGCTCCCTTTAAAAATTTGATTTGCCTCCTTTATTAGCCAAGTTACCAAAGAGGGAAAAAATAGAGGGAGGGACCTCTTTCCTGTAGTCATTTTGCAAGAATCACATCTATAAAGGTGTGACTTAAGAGGCATCGCTAAGTACCATTTCACTAATTCTTTTGTGCATTAATAAATAGGTGCCCTATTGTAACTGGCACTGTAACAGACACTTGTCCTTCTTTGCCTTAGAAAACTAAGTTGTGGGTTTAAGTTTTGCTCAATTATCCTGCCACAGAAATTTTAAAATACTACCAGAATTTGATATCCCTATTCCTTCACTTGGCAAGATATAAAGGACTTTGTGTTATTTTTAGTTAGTTTATTCTTTTCTCCTCAGGGTATTAAAAAAAGAGCCAAGATTTCTGATTGAAGCAAAACGAGCTTTAGATTCTGGCAATCAGTGTGAATTTAGATAAATCTGTACACTTTTGAACTTTCATGAGTTAATGGAGAAAATTAAAATGACAGCAAAGAGAAGTGAAATTCAAGGAGAAAAAGAGAAGCACTTTCCACGAAGAGAGTTTTTTGAATTGTGCTCTTTGTTTACAGTCTTTGGGGGATGGATTATAAACTCAGTAATCCGAATTGCAGTAGTGTGAATAATCCATAGAAAAAGTAAACACATAAAGGTAGTAGGGTAGTAGAGACGGCAAATATGTAACCTGAGCACTATTAAGTGAAGACATTTGTTGATTTTGCAGTAGGTCATTCATATGCAGGGCAATCTTTAATTTGTTGCTGTTCTGAGCTAGGGAAATTTTACAGTGAAAATTCAGAAATCGGTATTTTTAAGGCACTTTGTTCTCTCATGGGGAATTTCTTTTTGCCCCAACAAAAAGTTATGGTAACACATTTGCATATTAATATTCGTGAGATGGAACTGTGGAAAACCCGATTTGTAAGCCGAGGCAGAGACCTTGGGCAAGTTACACGACTTCTCTGAGCCATACTGTTTGGAGAACACTGCTTATGCACACACATTTGTGTATGAACTAAGCATGCTGCGTATTTCAAATACCTGGCATATAATTGACAATCAACTGTTATTTTCTCCTTTCCCTGGTCCCCCAGATCGGTTACAGGAAAATGATGCTCATAAACAGCACCTGTTGGTGTGCCAGGCGTTATGCTAGGTCCCTCACAGGTTCGTCTCATTTAATTCCAGCAACAATCTTACGAAGGTTACAGAAGCAGTTTGGCAATGTGAATCTAATGAACATTCAACTTTGGGCCCGCTCCCTTGTACCGAAGTGACCTCCTGCCGCCAGGTGTTTCAAAAGTTTCAGGCACGCAACACGTGGATTCGCTCCTGGATAAGTATTATCACTCTCTTTGCAGAGAGGGGTGACGTTACCTAAGCTCGTGCACTTGCCAAGTAATGGAGCAAGATCCGAGGCAGATAACTCTAGGGCCCACACTCTTAACCGCCCAAGGTGATGAAAATAGTCTCGTGGGAAAGGCAGAGTTGCAAACACGGGGGCGGATAATAATCGCGCAAAGTCCCCAAGGCAGCTGCAGTGAGCAGGCCCGGGTCGGAGGGGATCACCGGGCCGCGGCACCCGCCCCTTCCTCCCCTTCCCCTTTTCCACGCAGCCAAGTCGCAGCCGCGCAGCACGCCCTGCAGCCGCCCAGACCCCCTCGCTGCCCTCCGAGCACGGCGGACACGAGTTTGAGGACTTTACACGTGGGGGAAACTGGACGGCGAGTCGGGAGGAAGCGCAGGTGAGGCGCGGGCGGGGAGGCGGCGGGAGCAGGGGCGCGGCGCTCCAACGCGCGCGCTGGGCGGTGCCGCCAGCAGGACCACAGGTGTCCACAGGCGCACTGAGCCGCCGCAGGGCGGGCTACGCTGCCCTACTGAGGCTGTCGCCTCGCGTCCCGCTGCGGAGACCAGGGGGTGCGGGCGCACGGGACTCTGGCGGCCGTCTTCGTGCGGCTCGGCGCGCTTCCCGTTTCTCTAGCGTCCCTCGCTCCGGTCCTGGCGAGGGCGGGGCGGGTGACGGTCAAGTCGGGGAGCCGCCACCTAGCGCTTGCCCGGCGGTCCCGGCGCAGGGGGCGTGTCCTGCCATCGCGCGGGGGCGGGGCGGGGTGAGGGGCGGGACCGGTGGGGGCGGGGCCTGCGCGGCCCGCAGGGTGATCGTTTCTGAACCACCCAAACGTGAGAATTTCAAGTTCCGGCGAAGTCTGTGCCCTGAGAGACGGAGTTGATGGGAAGAAAGTGGCCCAGTGGCGGGCCGGGGAAGTCCCCGCAGACTTCGGGAGGAAAGGAACTTGGGGCCCGTCGGCGCATAGAGGATGGGGAGGGCTGGGTGCTCTTGGGTGGCGGGCAGGACGCGTTCCCTCCACCGAGGTGGCAGTGACTTTGGCCGGTGCGCAGCCGTGTATGAACCGTGTACGGGTGGCGGTGGCTCAGTATAGAGGAACGTTGTCGCCAAGGGAAAGGTTGTCCCGGGTGCTAATTTGGTTTACCAGATGTGCAGAGGTTACGGACCTCGGGAGCCACTCCTTGTATTAAAATAGTTGTGACAGTGGTGTGAGGTACTCTCTATTGAGCAGGTTTTTTTTTTTTTTTTTTTTTTAAACCCTTGCGGGACTGGGGACTGAACCAAGGACCCGGCGCACGCTGAGCAGCGCCACCACTAAGCTACGTGCCCCGCACCCTTTTGACCACATTGAATAAGAATAACTCCACGTGTCCCGGAGGACTGATGACGTTAAAAGGCTGTGGTGTTTGTTGCTGGGCTGTCTGACCTGAGTCGGCACCTGGAGAGTTTTTCAAAGGTCACGGGTTGGGGCCACCCCAGAGGTTCTGAATCAGAAGCGGTTGGGGCTAAAGCCTGTGGGTGTGAGTTTTGGTGAAAGCTTCCTGGGGGATTTTGCTGCCTGTCGCCCAACCCAAGATGGAAACCAGGAGGTAGAACTGAGTTCCACTCACTGTGACCTTGAACACTCTTAAAGCACAATGTTTTCTCACCTGTGAGGTGCCTCTAAGAACTCATTACCGAGTTAAAATAGAATTGTGTATAAGGAAGGGTGTGGAAAAGGGAGAAATCAGAATAAGGTGCAGGTGACAACAGAGTTCGGCCAGCGAGGTTTGGGAGAAGTCGCGGGTGTGAAGAGTACCTTTGTCAGGCATAGGAGCAGAAGGCTAGTTTTCAGGTGATCTGATCTGTGACAAAGAAAGCTGTAACTCAGAAAATCACTATAATCCTGGTGGAAAAATGAGCCAGCTCCCCTTCAGAGGACAGCTTGAAAAATGCGCCATATGTGTTTTTTCTTAAGAACCAAAGGCTTAGCCGGGCGCAGTGCGGAACGCCAGTAATCCCAGTGGCTCTGGAGGCTGAGGCAGGAGGATCATGAGTTCAAGGTCAGCCTCAGCAATTTAGTGAGGCCTTAAGCCACTTAGACGCTGTCTCTAAATAAAATATAAAAAAGGACTGGGGATATGGCTTGGTGATTAAGCGCCCCTGGGTTTAATCCCCAGTACCAAAAACCAAACAAAACAAAGGTTTTAGAGTGTTTTTCCTTTGGTCAACAGTCACGACTCACCCAACTGTCCTGCCCTTTGATAACCCCAGTCTGTCTGAAAGCTCTGTTTTTCCTCAATGTGAATTTATTTTCCATCATTCATCAGACACATGTTGATGCTCTTCATGTACTAGCCATTCTCAGAATTCACAAATGAATAGAGTATTTTTGTCCAAGCCCTCCCCATTTGGGGGAACAAGGAGACCAGTGTGAAAACAACCTCCAATATGATCTGGTTATGATACTAATAAAAGTATAGAATAAACACAGTGCCCTGTGGCTCAGAGAGGGGAGCAGCTCCTAGATCTTGGGTAGAGGGTGGGCAGCCACAGGCAGCAACATGAACTGGGTAAATAGGGCCCTTCTGTAAAAGCTGTGCATACAGCTTAAGTTTCTTGTTTGTGTGTTTTCAATCTGATAAAATTAAGTATAATCATGTACTGATAATCTAAAATGGAAATGACTGGGTTTCACGATGACTTTTTTTAGTAGGCATTCTGCCATTTTAGGTCTGTGAAGTCTCAGCTATGTCTAAAGTTAACACAAGAAAGGGGTTGTTTTAAAAAAAGATTCAAAGTGTGTCCTGTTCTTCCTAAGTAGTCCCACTTGAAAATAGTAGACAAATTTGATTACGTGAACGTTTAAAAGTGGCTTTAATTTTTCTCATTGTACAAAAACAAAGTGACAGTAGAGGAGGGGGCACAAAAGGAAATGAAGCAGGAATAGAAAGGGACCATCTAGAAAAGGGAGGTGGGGAGGAGATTGGACTGGTAAAATTGCAAGTGGGCCTGAGAAATGAGCGAATCAAATCTGGTGGCCAGCTTCTTTGGGGGCTCCTTGTCTTACACATTTTTATTGAAAGTATGCATGGGTTCTTGGTTTTAAAAGTTATTTCAAATGTCATGTCTGTAGAGGGAAGGAGTGTAAGTGATGGTTGAAGCATGAGCTCCCCCCACCCCCTTGGAAGAACTTGCTAGCTGTTGACCTTAGACAAGATCCTTAATCAGCCTCTGCTTATTTGTAAAATGGGAAAACAAGCTTATCTGCAAGGGACCAATGCAGATGAATAGTCGGTGGTGTTGGAGGCACCTGGCTGCAATGAGGCTGTGATCTGGAGTGGTGGCTGCCCTTGACCTTGGCTCACCTTCAATGAGCCTGGTGGAAGCACTGGCAGCCTGCTCAGATCACTCTGTTCCCTCCTTTCACAGCTGTAGAAAGAAAGTGGAATTGGGAAGGATTGGGCGGCTAAAGCCCTGGAGCTGATGGGCAGCAGAACTGAACCGAGGAGCTGTGTCTTTTGGAATTTAATTTTGTGTTTGTGCTGTGACTGATCCCATTCTGGTCATCCTGGAGTTGGAAGGAGCAAAGGCTGTAATGTTGGTGTCTCTTGCAGTTCTGCTCACACTGCGATCCGCTTTCAAGTACTCCTTGTTGATTTCTTGATAATTGCATTTTTCATTCCAAGACTCTTTAGTTCATTCTGGGGAGGAGATGGTTGAAAAACCATAAGGAAGTCATATATGGGAGAACTTGAAAAGGGGGAACCCCTCTCTCCAACTTCCAGTAATGTATTGTTATATTATTAGAAAAATAGCTTTTTTTTTTTTTTTTTCTAAACTCAGCAACTTAACTGCTTTCATCTGCAGGTGGTGGTTCTGGTGTCAGAAATCTTATTTCCTGGCATATCCCCTTTCACGCGTTTGGTCCCTACATAGGTGCAAGGGGGGACTATGAATCTGTGCAAAGAACTCATGGGTGTGGGTCAGATTTTAGGATGATAATTGGTAACTTGAAATGCAAAATTATGACCAGGAATCCCTTAACTGAAAAATAAGAACACAGAAAAGTGTAAAGGAAGACTTTTGGAAAGGAGTTACCAATGTTTTATTTATTTTCTTAGGAAGAAGCATCCTTAATTGTCATAGATCACGTTTCTAGTGTTAGATGCACCTGGTCCCCTCTTTCATGTATTTCAATTCAGGGTTTTTGTTTGTTTGTTTTTACAGTACTGGGGATTGAACTCAGGAGCCTACACCACTGAGTTACATCCCCAGCCCTTTATGTATATTTTTTTTGAGGCAGGAACTTGGTCAGTTGCCCAGGCTGGCCCCAAACTCGCCATCTTCCTGCCTCAACCTCCCAGGTAGCTGGGATTACAGGCATGGGTCATAGTGCCCAACTCAGTTCAGCACCCTTAACCTTCAGAATGAATCACAAAGTGTATTGCATACCAGCTGTGGGCCTAATGTGACATTGGGTACTACAAGTGGCACACCAAGGTAAAAGCCAGCATTTAAGGGAACAAAGAGGAAACAACGGGTTGAAATACATGAATATAAATGCTAAATGGTGCAGCTCAGTCTCCTGAAAGGAAGGGCTCAGAGGGCTTTTGTAAGGCTTGAACCTCATGAAAGAGGAGAGGGAACTTTCCATTTGCTAACGTCATTCTCACTTTTCAAATCCTTAGTCACCTGAAAGTGATGGTGGGGCAGTGAGGTGATGTTAGGGACAGAGTACTGAAAGTAGAGGTACTAAGAACCAGGGACCTTGAGGCTGGCCTCCCAAATTGGCCCCAGGCACCCTGAGTCTATCTAAAGCAGGCTTCCTGGGCAACCTAGGAACTGGGGAAAATGGCAAAACTTCCTCAGCTTCTTCAGCAGGTACTGAAGCTCCAGAGCAGCTGGGGGAGCTATTTGCTGAATATCTTTGCTAAATGTATTAATATCTGGGAAAGTTAGAGTTAGGGTAAGGGGTAAGGGCTATAACCCTAATCTGAAAATCTGAAATCCAGAATGCTCCCAAATCTGAAACTTTTCGAGCACCAACACGGTGCCACAAGTGGAAGATTCCACGTCTGACCTCATGTGATAAGACACAGGTAAAACACAGGCACACTAAAAATATGGTATAAAATTACCTTTCGGCTTTGTGAATAAAGTACATATAAGGTACATAATGAATTTTATGTTTAGACTTGAGTCCCCTCCACAACATAGCTCATTATTTGCCTGCAAATATTCTGAAATCTGGGGGAAAAAATGCCAAATCCAAAACATTACTGATTCCAAGATTCTTCTAACAGATGTCCACACTGTATTGCAGAATAAATGATAACTTCCCTATTCTTAGCAAGGGAAGTTCCAGAGCAGGAAGCCACAGTGTCTCTAGGAAAAGAAAATTGGAGAGGGTGTGAGGACTTTGGGGTCTTTGTTAACAGTGACATGACAGGTCCTTGAATCCTGCCCAGTTGGTGAGGAAACCTGAGCAAGACCTGCTAATCTCAGTTGTGTTGAGTAAACTCATGGGAAACAAACACATCCTATTTTTAAAATTTGTTCTAATTAGTTACACGTGACAGAATGCATTTGGACACAACATACATAAATGGAGTATAATTTCTCATTCTTCTGGTTGTATGTGATGTAGGATCACACTGGTGGTGTAGTCATATATGCTCATAGGGTTTTAATGTTCATGTCATTCTACTATCCATCCTATTCCCATACACCCTCCCTTCCTTTCACTCCCCTCTGCTTAATCCAAAGTACTTCTACTCTTCCCTAGCCAACCCCCACAATTGTGAATTTAGCATCCGCATATGTTTGCTTTTGGGGGGTTGACTTATTTAGCTTAGCATGATATTTTCCAACTCTATCCATTTATTGGCAAATGCCATAATTTCATTCTTCTTTAAAACTGAGTAATATTCCATCATACACACACACACATTATCTTTATCCATTCATCTGTTGAAGGACACCTAGTGTGGTTCGTTCCATACTTTACCTATTGTGAGTTGAGCTGCTATAAACGGTGATGTAGTATCCTGATTTTAAGTCCTTTGGGTATAAACCAAGGTGTGAGATAGCTGGGTCAAATGGTGGTTCCAATCCAAGTTTTCTGAGGAATCTCCATACTGCTTTCCAGAGTGGTTGCAACAATTTGCAGTCCCACTAGCAATGTATGAGTGTACCTTTATCCCCACGTCCTCACCAACTCTTATTGCTTGTATTCTTGATAATTGCTATTCTGATTGGAGTGAGATGAAATCTTAGAATAGTTTTGATTTGCATTTCTCTAATTGCTAGAGATGTTGAACATTTTTTTATATATTTGTTGATTGATTGTATATCTTCTTCCCTAAAGTCTGTTCAGTTTCTTAACCCATTTATTGATTGGGTGGTTTGTATTTTTGGTGTTGCTTTTTGAGCTTTTTGTATATCCTGGAAGTTCATGCTGTATCTGAGGTGCATGTGATAAAGGTTTTCTCACATTCTGTAGACCCTCTTTTCACATTATTGATAGTTTCCTTTGCTGAGAAAAAGCTTTTTAGTTTGAATCCATACCATTTATTGATCCTGATTTCACTTCTTGCACTTTGAGTCTTGTTAAGGAAATCAGTTCCTAAGCTGACATGGTAGAGATTTGGGCCTATTTTTTCTTCTTTTAGGCACAGGGTTTCTGTTCTAGTGCTTAAGTCTTTGATCTACTTTGAGTTGAGTTTTGTGCAGAGTGAGAGATAGGGGTTTAGTTTCATTTTGCTACATATGGATTTCCAGTTTTCCCCGCACCATTTGTTGAAGAGTCTATCCTTTTTTTTTTTTTTTTTTTTTTTTCCCCAGTACTGGGGATTGAACCCAGGGCCTTGTGCTTATGAGGTGAGCACTCTACCAACTGAGCTATCTCCCCAACCCTATCCTTTTCTCCAATGAATATTTTTGGTGCCTTTGTCTCATGCCACAGCCTGCGCAGCAAGGGACTCAATAACCGGTTAAGGAGGTAGGGGCCAGCTAGAAGTAAAAGGCAGGAACAATAATATTAACAAAGAGGAAGGACACAAGAAATATAGTTTAAGCCGGGGTTTGAGAGGTGGAAAAGAGACCTGATGGGTCTGATCCTAACAGAGAGAAAGCCCACCAATCTTTGTTTAATAGGGGAACACATCAAAGACATTTATTGTTAGGAAGCATTCTTTAAGATAAACAAGAGGCAGGAGGTTGTGAGGCAGGCCTAATTGGAGCTTTATCATTTGCACAGTAATTCTTCTGGGCTGTAGGCAGCTGGCACCTCAAAGCCACTTGGGAGCACTGCTGTCTCTTTCACCCAAGGCTAGCAGTCATCTAAATTCAAAGCTATCAGACTCATAAATTCCATGTCAGGTATGAAATTAGCCCCATTAACAGCAGCCACCCACAAATGGTTGTGTCTGTCTATACCTCTGCATGGAAAGATTCCCAGATGTGGCAGTCACGCTGTACAAGCCTATGGAGTTCAAAGCAATAATTTATTTGCCACGGCCAACATTGGTCTAGTATGAGGTGACTGTATTTATGTGGGTTTGTCTCTGTGTCTTCTATTCTGTATCATTGGTCTGTGTATCTGTTTTGGTGCCAATACCATGCCAGTTTTGTTACTATGGCTCTGTAATATAGTTTAAGGTCTGGTATTGTGTTGCCTCCTGCTTCACTCTTCCTGCTAAGGATTGCTCTGTCTATTCTTGGTCTCTTATTTTTCCAAATGAATTTCATGATTGCTTTTTCATTTCTATGAAGAATGTCATTGGAATTTTAATAGGAATTGCATTACATCTGTGTAATGCTTTTGGTAGTATGGCATTTTGACAATATTAATTCAGCCTATTCAAGAGCATGGGAGATCTTCCCATCTTCTAAGGTCTTCTTTACTTTTTTTCTTTAGTGTTCTGTTGTTTTCATTGTAGAGGTCTTTGATCTCTTTTGTTAGATTGAGTTCTAAGTTTTTTTTTTTTTTTTTGAGGCTATTGTGAATGGGGTAGTTTTCCTAATCTCTTTAGGAGAGAATTCATCACTGATGTAATAGGAATACCATTGATTTATGGGTGTTGATTTTATATCATTGTACTTTGCTGAATTCATTTATTAGTTCTAGAAGTTTTCTGGTGGAGTGTTTTAGATCTTCCAGATAATTATGTCATCAGCAAATAGTGATAGTTTGAGTTCTTTTTCTATACTTCTTTCTTCTGTCTAATTATTCTGGCTATAGTTTTAAGGACGATGTTGAATAGAGGTAGTAAGAGCACACCCTTGTTTCAATTTTTCGAGGGAATGCTTTCAATTTTTGTCCATTTAGAATGATGTTGACCTTGGGCTTAGCATAGATAGCTTTTACAATGTTGAGGTATGTTCTGACTACCTCCAGTTTTTCTAGTGTTTTGACCATGAAAGGGTGTTGTATTTTTTATTTTATTTTATTGTTTTTACAGACTGCATTTTGATTCATTGTACACAAATGGGGTACATCATTTCATTTCTATGGTTGTACATGATATAGATTCATACCATTTGTGTAATCATACATGTACCTAGGGTAATGTCTGTCTCATTCCACCATTTTTCATACCCCCTACCCTCTCATTTCCTTCTACATAATCTAAAGTTCCTCCATTCTTCTCTCACCTCCCATCCCCTCACCCCCATTATATATCATCAACCACTTATCAGGAAAAACATTTAGCCTTTTGTTTTTTGAGATTGGCTTATTTCACTTAGCATGATATTCTTCAATTCCATCCATTTATCTGCAAATGCCATAATATTATTCTTTGTTATGGCTAAATAATATTCCATTGTGTATATATACCAGTTTCTTTATCCATTCATCTGTTGAAGGACATTTAGGTTGGTTCCACAATCTAGTTATTGTGATTTGAGCTGCTATAAATATTGATGTGGCTGTGTTACTGTAGTATGCTAATTTTAAGTCCTTTGGTATAAACCTAGGAGTGGGATGACTGGGTCAAAAGGTGTGTCCATTCCAAGTTTTCTGAGGATTCTCCACTCTGCTTTCCAGAGTGACTGCACCAATTTGCAACTCCACCAGCAATGTAGAAGTGTGCCTTTTCCCCCCACATTCATGCCAACATTTATTATTGTTTCTGTTCTTGAGAATAGCCATTCTAATTGGAGTAAGATGAAATCTTAGAGTTGTTTTAATTTGCATTTCTCTAATTACTAGAGATGTTGAAAACTTTTTCATATATTTATTAATTGCCTGTATGTCTTCTTCTGTAAAGTGTCTTCCAGTTCCTTGGCCCATTTGTTGATTGGGTTCTTTGTATTTTTGGTGTAAAGTTTTGTAAGTTCTTTATAAATTTTGGAGATAAGTGCTCTATCTGAAGAGTATGTGGAAAAGATTTTCTCCCATTCTGTGGGTTTTCTTTTCACCTTATTGATTGTATCCTTTACTGAAGAAAACTTTTTAGTTTGAGTCCGTCCCATTTACTGATTCTTGCTTTGATTTCTTGTGCTTTGGGAGTCTTGTTAAGGAAGTCTAATCCTAAGCCAACATGATAAAGATTTCGGCCTGCTTTTCCTTCTATCTGTTGCAGGGTCTCTGGTCTAATTCCTAAGTCATTGATCCATTTTGAGTTGAGTTTTGTGCAGCATGAGAGATGAGGTTTAATTTCATTTCACTGCATATGGATTTCCAGTTTTGCCAGCACCATTTGTTGAACAGGCTATCTTTTCTCCATTGTATGTTTTTGGCTCCTTTGTCTAGTATGAGGTAACTATATTTATGTGGGTTTGTCTCTGTGACTTCTATCCTGTGCCATTGGTCTGCCTGTCTATTTTGGTGCCAATACCATGCTGTTTTTATTACTATTGCTCTCTAGTATAGTTTAAGGTCTGGTATTGTGATAACTCCTCCTCTACTTTTCCTGCTCAGGATTATTTTGTCAATTCAAGGTCTCTTATTCTTCCAGATGAATTTCATAATTGCTTTCTCTATTTCTATGAGGAATGTCACTAGGATTTTAATTGGAATTGCATTGAATCTGTATAGCACCCCTGGTAGAATGACCATTTTGACAATATTAATTGTGCCTATCCAAGAACATGGGAAATCTTCCATCTTCAAAGGTTTTCTTCAATTTCTTTCTTTAGTGTTCTGTAGTTTTCATTGTAGAGGTCTTTTGTTAGAACGATTCCCAAGTATTTTTTTTTTTTTTTGAGGCTATTGTGAATGGAGTAGTTTTCCTAATATCTCTTTCTGAGGATTCATCACTTATGAATAGAAATGCATTAGATTTATGTATATTGATTTTATATCCTGCTACTTTACTGAATTCATTTATTAGTTCTAGAAGTTTTCTGGTGGAGTTTTTGGATCCTGTATATATAGAATCATGTCATCGGCAAATAGTGACAGTTTGAGTTCTTCTTTTTCTATTTGTATCCCTTTAATTTCTTTGGTCTAATTGCTGTGGCTAGTGTTTCAAGGACAATGTTGAATAGAAGTGGTGAAAGAGGGCATCACTCTCTTGCTCCAGTTTTTAGAGGGAATGCTTTCAGTTTTTCTCCATTAAGAATGATGTTAGCCATGGACTTAGCATAGATAGCCTTTACATTGTTGAGATATGTTCCCACTATCCCTATATTTTCTATTGTTTTAAGCATGAAGAGGTGCTGTATTTTATCAAACGCTTTCACAGTATCTATTGAAATAATCATATGATTCTTAACTTTAAGTCTATTGTGTGATGAATTACATTTATTGATTTCCAGATGTTGAATCAACCTTGCATCCCTAGAATAAATACCACTTGATCATGCAGCACTATCTTTTTAATATGTTTTTGTATGCGATTTGCCAATATTTTGTTAAGAATTTTTGCATCTGTGTTCATCAGGGATATTGGTCTAAAGTTTCTTTCCTTGATGAGTCTTTATCTGGTTTGGTGTCAGAGTGATACTAGTTTCATAGAATGAGTTTGGAAGGGTTCCCTCCTTTTCTATTTCCTGGAATACTTTGAGGAGGATTGGTATTAGTTCTTCTTTAAAGGTCTTGTAGAATTCAGCTCAGAATCCATTTAGTCCTGGGATTTTCTTGGTTGGTAGGCTTTTGATAGCTTCTTCTATTTCAGTGCTTGATATTGATCTGTTTAAATTGTGTACGTCTTTCTGATTCAGTTTGGGAGGATCATATGTCTCTAGAAATTTGTCAATATCTTCGGTATTTTCTATTTTGTTGGAATATAGGTTTTCAAAGTAGCTTCTAATTATGTATTTCAATGGTGTCTGTCATGATCTTTTTCATCACGAATTCTAGTACTTTGAGTTTTCTCTCTCTTCTTCATTAGTGTGGCTAAGGGTTTATCAATTTGTTTACTTTTTCAAAGAACCAACTTTTTGTTTTGTCAATTTTTGAATTGTTTCTCTTGTTTCAGTTTCATTGATTTCAGCTGTAATTTTAATTATTTCCTGTCTCTTACTATTTTGGTGTTGATCTGTTCTTCTTTTCTAGGGCTTTGAGATGTAATGTTAGGTCATTTAGTTGTTGACTTTTAATTTTTTAATGTATGAGCTTGGTGCAATGAACTTTCCTCTTAGTACTGCTTTCATAGTGTCCCAGAGAGTTTGATATGTTGTGTCATTGTTCTCATTTACCTCTAAGATTTTTAAAATTTTTTTCCTGATGTCTTCTGTTATCATTGCATCATTCAATAGCATATTATTTAGTCTCCAGGTGTAGGAGTAGTTTTTGTTTGTTATTTTATTGTTGATTTCTAATTGCATTCCATTATGGTCTGATAGGATACAAGGTAGTATCTCTATTTTTTTTTTTTTTTTTGTATTTACTAATGACTTCTTTGTGGCATAGCATATGGTCTATCTTGGAGAAGGATCCATGAGCTGCTGAGAAGAAAGTATATTCACTTGATGATGGATGAAATACTCTGTAAATATCCATTAAGTCTATATCATTGATTGTAGTATTTAGTTCTGTAGTTTCTTTGTTCAGTTTTTGTTTGGAGGAGCTATCCAGTGGTGAGAGCAGGGTGCTAAAGTCCCCCACTATCATTGTTTTTGGTCTGTTTGATTCTTAAAATTGAGATGCTCCATTATTTGGGGCATAAATATTTAAAATTGTTATGTCTTGCTGATTTATGCTTTCTTCCTAAAGTGTCCTGCTTTATCCCTTCTAACTTAGGTTTGAAGTTCACTTTATCTGGTATGAGGATGGAGACTCCTGCTTTTTTACTGAGTCCATGTGCATGGTTTATTTTTCCCCATCCTTTCACCTTTATCTGTGAATGTCTTTTTCTATGAGATGAGTCTCTTGAAGGCAATATATTGTTGGGTCTTTCTTTTAATCCAGTCTGCCAGTCTGTGTCTTTTGATTAATGAGTTTAGGCCATTGACAATCAGGGTTATTATTGTGATATGATTTGATTTCCTGGTCATTTTAGCTTATTTTTGGTTTTTAACTTGATTTGGTTTCTGCTTTGATTGACTTTTCCTTTAGGGTAGTTCCTTTGCTGACTTGTATTGTTGTTTTTCATTTCCTCCTCATAAAATATTTTGCTGAGAATGTTCTGTAGTGCAAGCTTTCTATTTGTAAATTCTTTTAACTTTTGTTTATTGTAGAAAGACTTTATTTCATCATCAAATCTGAAGGTTAGTTTTGCTGGGTATAGGATTCTTGATTGACATCCATGTTCTTTCAGAGCTTGAAATATATTGTTCCAGTCCCTTCTTGCTTTTAGGGTCTGGGCTAAAAAATTCTGCTGATGTCCATATTGGTTTCCCTTTATATGTAATCTTACACTTTTCTCTTGAAGCCTTTAAAATCCTTTCTTTATTTCCTATGTGAGGTATTATAATGTGACTTGGTGTGGATCTGTTGTAGTTTTGTGCACCTTGTGTTGTATAAGTCTCTTGTATTTGATTTTCCATTTCATTTTTCAGATTCAGGAAATTTTCTGATATTTTGTTGAACAAGTTGTTCATTCCCCCCCCCCTTTTTTTTATCTCTCTGCCTTCCTTAATTCCATAATTCTTAAATTTGATCTTTTCATGATCTCCCATAATTCTTGGAGGTTCCATTCATGATTTCTTACCATATTGTCAGTTTGTTCAACTTTATTTTCAAGATTAACTATTTTGTCTTCATTGTCTGAGATTCTGTCTTCCATAAGATCTATTCTGTTGGTGATGCTTTCTTTTGAGTTTTTAATTTGGCTTATTGTTTCTTTCATTTCAAGTATTTTTTTTTTCCAGAATCTCTATCTCTTTATTGAAGTGCTGTTTTGCTTCCTGCATTTGCTCTTTAACTGTTTATTGGAGTGATCATGCATTGCCTGCATTTGCTCTCTTATCTCATCTTTTGCTTCATGGATCATTTTAATTATGCAGATTCTGAACTTGTATTCTGTCATTTCTACTGCCATACTGTCACTGGATTTCATCAAAATAGCATCTTGATTTGTTAGGGACACTTTCTTCCCCTGTTTTTTCATATTGTCTCTGTATATTCCCCTCTAGCAGTGAAGATCTGAGGTTGAAGTTTCCCCCTGCAGGCTCATTGTGAACCTGCAGTTTTCCAGTACCTCTCCTCTGAGGGGGAGATCAATATTAGCAACACCCAATACAAACAAAATGCATCCCTGAACCAGATAGCCCCTATAAAGACTTTAACATTATTGTAATAAACAGGATGAGTTTGATTATTATTTGCAGTATTTCTATTGGTGAATGAAGGAGTATGGGGAAGGGTGTAGAATGTAAGTGAGTAAATAGAGGTACCTGTCAAAGGGCCTCCAGTCTCCTGCAGGTGTCTCAGGAAGGAAGCTGCCCCCACCAATGATGGTGGCCTTGCCCTCAGGAATAATTCAAAATGTCCACACCAGCCTCCATAGAAGCTGGGGAGCCTCAGGGTGAGCGCATCGAGTCTGCACAGGGGTGTGGGCAGGCACACCAAGTCAGTCTGCAGTGGGAGAGGCAGACTGGCATCTGTCTGCGGCAGGGTGGGGGGTGCAGGCGCAGTCAGGGTGTTGTATTTTGTCAAATGCATTCTCCGCATCTATTGAGATGATCATGTGATTCTTGTTTTTAAGTTTGTTATTTTAGTCAGCTTTTTTCCTGCTGTGACTAAATGATCTGATCAGCACAATTGTAGAGGAGGAAAGGTTTATTTGAAGGCTCACGGTTTCAGAGGTCTCAGTTCAAAAAAGGCCAGCTCCATTCCTCGGGGCTCGAGGTGAGGCTGAACATCATGGTGGAAGAGGGTGGCAGGGGAAGCAACTCATGTCATCAGGAAGCAGAGAGAGAAACTCCACTCTCTAGATACAAAATATGTACCCCAAAGCCACACCCCAATTCCCACCTCCTCCAGACACATCCTACCACGTCATTTAATCCCATCAGGGATTAACTCACTGATTGGGTTGTAAGAGTTTTAACCCGATCATTTCTCTTCTGAACCTTCTTGCACTGTCTCACGTGAGCTTTTGGGAGACACCTCACATCCAAACCATAACAAATGTGATCACGTTTATTGATTTTTCATATGTTGAACCAATCTTGCATCCCTGGGATGAACCCCACTTGATCATGGTGCACTATCTTTTTCATATGTTTTTGTATGTGATTTGCCAGAATTTTACTGAGAATTTTTCCATCTGTGTTCATCAGGAATATTGGTCTGAAGTTTTCTTTCTTTGATGCGTCTGGTTTTGGTATCAGAGTGATACTAGCTTCATAGAATGAGTTTGGAAGGGTTCCTTCCTTTTCTATTTTATGGAATAATTTGAGGAATATTGGTGTTAATTCTTCTTTGAAGGTCTGTAAGACTCAGCTGAGAATCCATCTGGTCCTGTTCTTTTCTTGATCGATAGGCTTTTGATGGCTTCTTCTATTTCACTGCTTGAATTTGATCAGTTTAACTTGTGTATGTCCTTCTGATTTAGTTTGGGTAGGTCCCTAGAAATTTTTAGAAGTCTTCAAAATTTTCCATGTTATTGGTGTATAAATTTTCAGAATAGTTTCTAATGAACACATCCCATTTTTGGATCATTATTTTACAACAGAAAGATGAAAGTGCCTGCTGCGTTTGTGTACTTTTTCCATAGTAGATGTAGGTATTTCCTTCACAGCAAGGAAACCAAATAAATATCAGAGAGCTACTTATTGAGAAACTAGCAAAGAGTCACTGATCTTCAATGATAGTGCCACAAAGCCCCAGGAGTCTGATCCGCCCTTCACCTGTGGGTGGGCGGCACGTCCTGGCTGCTTGCAGGCCAGCTGCACCCTTACACAGTGCCTGGGATGCAACAAGCGATCAAAGGCTCCTCTTCAAGTCTCCCTTCTCTGGACTTCAGATCACCACCAGCCTTTCCTTGGGTTTATCAGGCATGTGTCAGATTTCCATGATTTTGACTTAATAAGTTATGATAACCTCTCCCAAATTGGAAGTCATTTCTCTTGAGAGAAATTCTAGTCTGTATGAATTTACGTTCAAGTATTGTTTTGGCAACAACTCCCAACTTTTAGCTTCAGTATCAGTGTGTGAATTTGGAGGCACTGTTCTTGGAGATCCTTAAGCATTCATTGGTTTCAGCCTAAACCTCGATGGAGATCTGAATGAACATCCAACCACAATAATTTCCCTTGGGCAGGAATTTTCGTGAATTCGTGAACCTGAGGACTTTGGGCTGAATGGAGAAAAGAAGCCTGTAGAGATAGAGAAAATGAAGAGAAGTATTATGACATGGCAGGGCATTGGCAACCCCTCTAATGATCCCTTTTCTTGGGACCCAATTACTTAAGTTCGGAGAAGGACTAGAGGAATGAGCTGACGAAGCTAATGTTGGTGATGTTTTTGGAGGAGGATCAAAGGGAGTATAGTGTCTTTTAGCAGCTTGGGTTTGAGATCTTTGGGGTGCATTGAGAGTGGTATCTGGCTCAGGGAAGGCAGGCTATGGTTCTCTGGAGCACCACATCAAACCTTCCAGGGAGAAACTGGCACAGGGCTGTGCCTCTTCCTGACACTGATGGGCAAGTGCTTGGCCAGGTGTACAGGTAGTGCACTTCTGTGATCAGAAGAAAAATGTTTTTAGTGTCTTATTCTGTACTGGTTAATATTTACATATTTGTAAATAGCTTGTTAATATTTAGGAGAAGCATGAGTTTCTAGCTAGCTAGGGGTAAATGGAACAAGAGTCATTATTATCCGTGTACAATGTGCACAATGTTATCCAACCTGTCTTGATACAGGTCTTGACACTGTTTAATGAGTGAATGCTGGGGATGTAACTTAGTGGTAGGCTCTTGCCTAGCATACTTAAAGGCCTTGGGTTTCATGCCCAGAAATCACCCCCCATCAAAAGAAAAGGTGGATTTATCTTCAGAGGGAAGTTTGGCAGTTTTTCGAAACACTACATGTATTCCTACTATATGATCCAGCCATTGCACTTCTTCATAATTACTCAAAAGAATTAAAAACTTCTGTCCATATTAATAAAAAAAACCCACACAAGGATGTTTATAGAATCTTTATGTATAATTGCCCAAACTAGGAAGTAGCCAAGGAGTCCTTCAGTAGGTGACTTGGTAAACTGGCACATTCAGACAATGGAAGATTATTCAGTCCTAAAAAGAAAGGAGCTCTCAAGCCACCAGAGAGCTGCGCATTACTAAGTGAGATAGACCAACCTGGAAACCTACGTCCTGCAAGACTTCAACTGTAGGACATTTTGAAAAAGGTAGAATTATGGGGACAGTAAAGACTATGGTTGTCAGTGGTTAGGAGAGGGAGTGATGGACAGGTAGAGCCCAGGGGACTCACGGGGCAGTGACACTATTGTATATACTACTGTAATGGTCGATGCATGCAGTTATACTTTTGTCCAGCCATAAAATGTGCAACTCCAACAGTGAACTCTGATCTGACCTATGGTCTGCATGAGAACAATGGGTCAGGGTAGGTCCCTCAGATGTAGCCAGCGCACCACTCTGGTGGGGTGCTGGTGATGGGGAGGCTGGGCCTATGCAGGGAGGAGGTATATGGAGCTCTGTACCTTCTCAGTTTTTCTGAAACGATTCTAAAATATAAAGTCTATTTTGTGAAGAGTGAATGTGTCAACAGAGAAACAAAATGTATCCCATTTGTTTACAATAAAAATAAATTAAAAAATAAAAGAGCAAATGTGTCAAAATAGGTAAAGTAATAGTTCTCAAATGGACTGACTGGAGCTCTAGGACTCCTCAGCGGTGGTAAAAGGTGGATGTAACTTGGGACAAGGAGTGAGCAGGAAGGAAAAGGAATGATCTTTTACCCGGCTGCTGCTTCAACTTGTCTGTGGTACTTTTATGTGTCTTGTTCCTGACCTTCCAATATATCCTATGACAAAGGGCATCATGCCTTTCAAAAGTAAAAGCGCCACTCTGATCTGAGCTTCCAAAGGTTGATTTTTAGCTCAGTTGAAAGGGCTAACATGAGTCTAGCCCTGTGTGAAGATAGTACCCAAATGAAGACCGTGGCTGTGTTGTCATTTGTGGGAATCAGATTCTTTCTCCTAGGCTTCGTCGTCATTGACAATGTAAATGTGCCTCTTGCTTTCCTCAGAGTTCCTGTGGTTATGATTCGTATCTCTGACAGCCGTGGCTCCAGATCTGGAGATAAGCACACACACATTTTCCTTTCCTGAGCCTCAGGACTTTGCTCAGGGTGAGAGTGAAGGACAGGGTTAGGGGCAGAGTGGAACTGATCCAGCAGGAGGGTCATATATGGAAGGGACTGGAGTTGAGCCTGAAGCAAAGGATAGGAGAGCTGGGTATTGGAACAGAGGCAGGTAGGCACTTAGCAGTTAGATTCACGGACAAAGGCAACTTTGTCCAGATATAAAAGGTTTAATTTGTGTAAAACCCATCTAGATAACAAAATCCCCTACATTAAAGAACTCCAGGAGGCTACGTGGTTTTGCTCAGTGAGCACTATGGGAGGTGTGGGTCCTGGCTGTGGCGCCGCCTCTGTTCTTGGCTTTGTGACCTTCGAGTCAGCTTCCTTATTTGTAAAATGAAAGTGTAAAACTAAGCACTTCGTGACTTTTCTTGCACCCCATGTGTTTCTGGGTAAGTGCATTTTCGTGAATGTGGACGTAGGTATGTAGGAGGGTCCCTCTCAGTGCTCAGTGGATGTTTCCTTTTCAATATGTGCAGAACCCCTACATGAAAGGAAGCTCCCCAATAGAAAGCTCTGTTTCTTGTCTATAAAACTCAGATGCAATCTTTTATTATAACAACTGAGGTCAAAAAGGTGCTGGGTTATTACATGTTCCCCCTCATGTTTTACTCTTGTGGGTTCCAAACGGTGAGTTGTGAAATAAAATGGCATTAAATTTTGCATTACCATCCATCTACTATATAAATACTACATTTATTTACAAATATAGAATTTTCTGGAAATAATTTTGTACAAAAAAGTAGCTCTAGTATACCTCATACACAAATATATCCACACACATGCACACATTCTTGTGTAAGTATAAAGGAAATCTAAAAAGACATACACAGAATTTAATCTTGCCTATCTCTGGGGTATGGACTATTAGAAGGACTGGTAAATTTCCAGGGTTTTTTTAATATACTTTTGTTACAGTGAACACATATTAATTTTGTAATTTCATGTCTGTGATTTATTGCAGAATGCACCTTCATAATTATAAAGTGACTTATTGGATTTATAGATGCAGTCACCATTTGACTTAAGTAATTTAAGACCTGGAGCCAAATATTGTTAGGTCACATAAAGAAAGACATACCCATTTTTGGGTGGCTTTTAGAGTTTGGTGTATACCTGGGCAGTATTTGTGTGATAAATAAACAAATGCTTTTCTTCATTTACTTGACGAGGCTTGGACCCAGAGATGACCAATAAGTTCTGTAAAGTTTGGTTGTGACTACTTAGAGGAATGTATTAAAGAATTAGATCCCAAGGTCACATCTGTGTTTATGGGGTGAGAATACCATGGTCAGGAACTGGCCTTGCATATGCCCTATAGGACAGGGAAAATATCTGATCATCATCCCCAAACCTTATACTTTTAGGCATAAGTCTCTTTGTGAAAGCAAATAGTTCTCTTTTGATCCAAACCTCTTAAGGATTTGATGTCTGTACTATTTATCATATTTAATCAGATGGTATTTTGCACAGTTATTGAATAGATTCATGATAAATCATGAAGCAAGACACTGTACCTGAATGACCTACTCAAGAATTAATAACTAATTGAGTAAATGACGAATCCTTTATTTTGTCAGTCTCTGGTTACAGGTGGTAAGAATGATCCAGTATCACTGAATGTCAGTTAAGAGAAATACATTCACCCTAGATACATGTATGAAAAAAAAAAATTTTAACAAAAAAAATAAGTTGGAAAAAAGACACTACCACCTCTTAAGTTTGGGTGAAGTTAAAAGAAAGATATCTGCAATTGTGTTTAAAAACTATTAAAGTAAGCCTCTTCTTTCTGACTACTCATTATATAAGACTGGAATTTCTTTATGCACCACACCTAAAACAATGCATTGCTATTGATAGAATGCAAAAGACTTAATAATTCAACTGTCTTCTATTAAACCACATTAATGAGATCTCTAAAATATAAAAAAGATATATATATAATATATATATTATATATATATTATATATATATATATATTTATATTCATCTTTCTTTATCAAAGCATTTACCAGTATTGGTGCTAAACTGAAAAATTGAGTTCTATGTTTGTAATTTCCCTTTGTGACTCTCTCAGAGAGTTGATGATACCAAGAAAGAGTTAAATGGCTTAAATGTATGAACAGGAGTAACTCAGTTTTTATGTTTTTGGTCTAAGCACGCACCCATTCTACACACAGCCTGATGTGGAGAGAAGGGTACACATCCTCTTTCTGGTCACAAGGTCCAGATGCCAGAAAAGGAAAAATACTGAAAATCAGTGCATCCCCACCTTTTTTTTTTCTTTTTTTTTTTTTTGGTCCTTGGATTTGTGGGGGAAATAAAAGCATTTGATCATACAGTAGTGCGAAGTTGCCAGCAAATTGGGTCTCCAATTATTTCCGACTGAATTTAAAACAAGCCATCCATTCGAATGACATCCTGTTTGCAACCCATGTGAACCAGACAGTAGTCATCCATTTGATTAATAACATCTGTTGAGTACCTGCTATCTGCCCAGCACTGTTGAGGCTCTGAGAACTGAGTGGCAGAGAAGAGACAGAGCACCTGCCCCATGGTACTTGCTACAGATGAGAAAATTAGCTGCCTACCAAGGGTCTTGTCCAGGGTGGTAGAACTATGACTTGAATTATGTGTACAGATTCCAAGTTCAGAGTTCGACCCTGTGTGCCATGCTGCCTCATATAATCGCAGAGGACCCTGGTGGAATACCACCAGCTCCGCTCTGCTGCCATCCTTTGCCTCCCTTGGTGGGGCCTACTTATTTCCTCATGGACGCATGGATGATGCTCAGCTGCTCTGATTCATTTACTCACATCTTATTTTTAATGATATGATCCTAACTTGCTCTTCAGGAAATAAATGTGGGTGATCCCCATGGACAGCATCTCTGTCCTCCATATACAGATGGTCCCTGACTTACAATGAGGTTGCATCCTGATAAATCCATGGCAGGTTTAAAATATTGTTAAAGTCGAAATGTACTGAATGCCCCTAACCTAGTGAACATCCTAGCTTGGCAACACAGCACCCTGCAGAGGGTTGATTATTTCCCCCCATAATGGAGCCGCTGATTTGGAGCTGCTGCTACTCAGGATCAGAAGAGTATTATACATAGTTCCACATATAGCTAGTCCAGGAAGAGATCAAAATTCAAAATTTGAGGTCCAGTTTGTACTGAATGCATTTTGCTTTTGCACCATTGTAAAGTCGAAAAATCTGAACCGTCCTGAATTCAGGACCCCTTGTATACAGGGGAGACAGATACTGTCTGCTGGGATCACGTGCACCTCTTCCTGGTTCTGGGGAGAATCACATCCATTTTCTGAATAGCACTTTAGGATCATGCCATTTAAAATAATGTGAGTAAAGTAATTGGAACAGTATTTTTCAAACTGTTGAATTTTAATTTGATAGAACAAAACCAGCACTTAAAAAATTAAAATCTCTGGGTGTACTTTGATCAGTAAGATAATATTCTATAAACTTTTGTTTCATGAATGTGTTACCTAGGTTGCAACACATTTTTCCTTGTCATGGTCAGAAGCATTCAAAGCATTGGCTTAAAGGAAGGACATCGGGAATGATAGAGTTGGTGAGAAAATAGAGGTAAATAATCATCCTTACCTCTTATGTGAGTATATATGTGCCCTCAGGTATGTGTGCAAGCTGTTGACCAAAAGAATTCAAAACCCTGAAGTAGAATTTTTGTGATGAAAATTCTTTATTTTTTTAAAATTCTAGTTGAAGTTAGAATTCTAGTAAAAGCTTGAGTATATGCCCCGACAGGACTTTTCCCACCCAACACACATGTTGTAGTTAATGATTTCCCTCTATCCTGTCCTTCCTATACTATGCTATTGTCATCTCCTGAATGGAGGTAGCTTTGTTATTTTTCAAAGCTTATTTTGTAATTGTGTGACACGTAGAGGAATTTGGAGAAAATAAAGCACCTAACTCAGGTAATTTCCTAGTTATTACCTGATTATAATAAAGGCTATAGCTGTTTAGATTTTAATAAGGCTTATTATATACTGACTTAAAGATGATTTAAGATTTTATTTTAAAACCTAATTTTAAAACGTTTGTCAGTAGATTTTTACCTGAAGATATTTATTATAAAAGATAACTCTTAAATTCTGGTTTTTATAGAAAAGCATAATTTGGAATTTGGGAAATTTGGACAGATATTAGACTGATAACCTTGGGAAAGAAAAGAATTTGTTGTGCAAAAATGAGCCATGTGAAGAGATGCAAATCTATGTCAAAATATATTTTTGGATGCACAGAAGAAAACTACAGTTTAGAATCCAAATTATTGAGATGTATTTGAATATTATGTACTCATTCTTTGCAAGGCATGAATAAGATATGTTCCCTAGACTAAGTGTACAATCAAATTATGAAGATATTACTGTAGTGAAAGTCGAGCTATAAGAGGATAGGATTTTCTCCTCTCACACAGAGGACAGGTGACTAACATAGGAAAGATAAAATGCCTTGTTTTAGTTAGCTTCTGTGTCACTGTGACCAAAAGACCTGACAAGAACAATGCAGAGAGGAAAAGTTTATTTTGGCTCAGTTTCAGAAGTCTCAGTCCATGGTTGACTAACTCTAAGGTGAGACAGAACATCATGGCAGAAGAGCAGGCAGCAGGAGCAGCAGGCTCTGCTCCCCAGGGACAAAACATAAACCCTGGTGTCCCATCTCCTCCGATCACATGCTACCTGCCAACATTTACCACCCAGTTAATCCATTTCAGTGGATTAATCCACATTAAGTTAAGGCTCTCAACATCATTTCACCTCTGAGCATTCTTGCTTTGTCTCACACATGAGCTTTTGGGGGACACTCCCATTTAGACCATAATATACCTTGAGAAAGTTTCCAGGCAGGGAAATTGAGCAAGCCCAGATCGTGGGCATCAAAGACACAATAGCACTATGTTATGGACATATTTAATTCATTGAGTTCAGCCAGTCAAGATCAAGAGAAGCAAAAAGAAGAAACTAGTATCTTTTTCTGGACTAGTTAGGCCTCACTAGGCATGTTGAAAACATATGCAACTTTATTTTATTTGTGGCTCCGGTGATCAAACCCAGTTCCTTGCACATGCTAGGTAAGCACTCTAACCCCAAGCTGCACCCTCAGCCTGCAAAGTAGAAAATTCTGAGTCCAACCCATCTGCACCCTCACTTGGTTTCAGAAGAAAGCCTTGACCTCCTACCCCATTAGAAACCACACAAGCAGGGCACAATGGTGCATGCCTGTGATCCCAGCTCGGGAGGCTGAGGCAGGAGGATTGCGGGTTCAAAGCCAGCCTCAGCATAACAGACCCTGTCTCAAAAACTAAATAGGCTGGAGATGTGGCTCAGTGGTGGAGCGCCCCTGGACCCAGCCCCTTGTACGCTCCCACCAAATAAAACACACACACACACACACACACACACACAAACTTTTTTGAATTTAACTTTTTATTTTGAAATAATTAGATTTACACAAAGTTTACAAATAATATAGGAAAATCTCATGTATTGCTCATTCAACTTCTCCTAAGAGATCCTTTGTAGTAACAATAGCTACTTAAAACTAGGAAATATTTTTTAAAAAAATTTTTTCATACATGAATATAGAGTAATAATATCTGCCTAATTCTACCATCCTTCCCATCCCCACCCCCTCACACCCCTCTGTATAATCCAAAGTTCCTTCATTCTTCTCTAAACACCACCCCCCACCCCAACACGCACACTGTGGATCAGCATCTGCTTATCAGAGAAAACACTCGGTTTTGGGGATTGGCTTATATCACAGCATGATATTTTCTAGTTCCATCCATTTACCTGCAAATGCCATAATTTCATTCTTCTTTAAGGCTGAGTAATATTCCATTGTGTATATGTACCACATTTTATTTATCCATTCATCTGCAAGACAAACTCTTAAGTGTGCCCTTCCCACTCCTGCCCCATGCCAGCCACATAACAGTCTGTTATACACATCTGCCCCTTTTCTTCCCTCCTTATTTCCAGACTGATGGTACTTTTTGAAGTCTAGACCTGTATTCTGTCCTCCAGGACCTCACGGCCTAGGTTCTGTTCTCACCCTCATGCGCAGAAGCTGAGCAGCACCAGAATAAAGCCCCTGGCTCTGGAGCCCCCGTCAGCCAGTTTGGAATATGGCATCGGCTTTCTATGTGTGTGATTGTGGGCAAGTTGTTTAGCTTCCCTGTGCCTCAGTTTTGCATTTGAAAGGTGGGACTAGTTACAGAGTTTACCATGTATACTGTGAGGATGCAGACGCTGCCACAGCATCTGGACACGCTCGATGTTAGCTTCTCTGCTCCCATTATTCCTACTGTCAACAGGCAAATCTCTAAATCTCTATTGTTTTTCACCCCGCAGCCTGTGTGCGTGAAGCACTTCCTATTCTGGAAGAGGAAAAAGCTATACTGTCTCTTGGCTAAATAGTGTATTTTCTCTCTCCTCTTCCCACTTGGGTGTTATAAAGATTACTCAAGGTTAACTGTCTCTACTTTATCTTCTGTTAGTTTTTTTCTTTTTAGAAATTGTCTTAAATAAGGTATTGACTAGATTAAAAAGTTAATAAAATATTTATAGTTTGAGTGCTGAGCCCATTTTCTGTTGCTATAATAAAATACCTGAGGCTGGGTACTTTGTTATAGCAAAGTTTATTTAGCTCACAGCTCTGGAAGTTGAAACATGGCACCAGTGTTTGCTTGGCTCTGGCGAGAGATTCGTGGTGGCTGGTATTTCACTGGTGGGAGCGAATATGAGAGTGGTAAGAAGAACAAGCAGAAAAGGGGTTCAGAAGAGGTGCCAGGCTCCAGTATGAGAACTCAATCTCATTAATCCCTTCCGGGGTGATGACCCATGACCTAATCACCTTCCATGAGGCCCCACGTGTTAAGGGTTCCATGACCTCAGGGTTGCCACAATGGGACCAAACTTCTAGTACATGAACTTTTGGGGGCTGTGCTCCCCCCCCCCGCCGCCCCGCTTCAAACCATAGTAAGTACTTTGAAAGTCTGTGTACTTACCATTAAACCTGGAGTTCCTGTGAATTCCTCCCTAAATCCTTTCTTCTTTATTTCTCTTTAAGCACTTGTCACTATGGAACTTTTTATATTGATCATGCTCTGACCTTCTTTGTAGTTTTACCTAACATTTGTTACAGTTTCTCTTATTGTTGAACTTTATTAGTGGAATCATATAAACGGGCTTGCTTTTTTGAAGTTATTCATTTTTGTTGGCATGAAGAATGTCATTAGGTGCCACAATTCATTTTCCTCTTGATGGACATTTTGTCCTTTCCCTACTATAAACAGGTTTGCTATTAACATTCTTGCATGTCTATCCTTGCTTGCTACTATGAACCTCAGATTCTCGGTTCTCTTATGTTTCTCTTCAAAGATTTTTGCATATTATTTATTCAGACTGCAGTGCGGGTGCCCGTGTGTGTGTGTGTGTGTGTGTGTGTGTGTGTGTGTACTGTCCCCCTCACACTCTTGCTATCTAACTGGTCTTTGTTTTGCTTTTTATGACTTAAATACTTTGGAGATTGCTATGTATCTGTGCATAAAGATCTTCCTCCTTTTTATTTAAACAGCTGCTCCTATTCCATGGTATGGTCATATGAAAATGGACGACTTCTTTACTGGATATCTGCTATGTTCAATTGCCTACCTTGTTCATATGTCACATTGCCCATGTGAGTAGACACATTTTTTTTTTTAAGATGTTGGTGGACCTTTATATTTTATTCATTTATTTATGTATTTTATTCATTTATTTATGTGGTGCTGAGACTTGAACCCAGTGCTTCACACATGCTAGGCAAGCTCTCTACCCCTGAGCCACGATCCCAGCCCAGTAGACACATTCTTAAAAGTGGAATTTTGAGAGCAAAGAGAACACATACCTGTGCTTGGGCTGGACATTGCTCAGTTGCCTTTCCCGAGGCCGAACCACGTCATCCTTCCACAGCAATACACAAGAGGCGAGAGGGCCTTTCTCCAAACCCTGGATGCTGTGTCTAGGTTATGATTTTTCCATCTTTGCCAATCTGATAAGAAAAAATATCTTAGCACAGTTTTATTTGCATTTCTCTTAGGAGCATCTTTTAATAGATTTAAAGCTATCCCTGTATTCCTCACTAAATGACCTGTGTCTGCCCATATCCTTTGTTCATTTTTTGAACTGTTGATCTTTCCTTACAGATCGAGAACCATTTTCTGGATGACAGAAATTAGTCATTTATCATGAGCTGCGACAGGCCCTCTGCTCTCACCCTGGATCCTTGTCTTCTGACTATACTTATGATGTTTTGTCACATCCCAATTTGACTTTGTTCTATGGTTGCAATCACTGATATCTTTCTTTCACAACTTTTGAAGCCATGTCAAACTCAAGAGTGCCTTTCTTACCTTAGGAAATAATTTTAAATGCATTTAAAAGAGTATTTGTACCCAGTGGCTCAGGAGGCTGAGACAGGAGGATTGCGAGTTCAAAGTCAGCCTCAGCAATTTAGTGAGGCCCTAAGTAACTTTGCAAGAACCTGTGTCAAAATAAATTGTAAGAAGGGGCTGGGGATGTGGCTCAGTGGTTGAGCGTCCCTGGGTTCAATCCCCAGTACCAAAAAAAAAAAAAAAAAAGTATTTGTAAAGATATTCATTATATTTCTTGTAAATTTAAAAAGCTGATAATATGGAAGTTCAATAATTGAAGAATGGGACTGTGATGTAATTACATAATGGATTACTACGCAGCCTATATGAATAATACAGGAAATTCTTGAACATATTGTATTAATGTTTACAAATAAATGTATAGAAAGGTTCTTGTTCTGGTTGACACCAGAATCAAGATCATAACTATGCCAGATTATTTCAATGATATAAATTCTATAAAAAACAGGAAAAGCCAGGCGTGGTGACACACGCCTGTAATCCCAGTGGCTTGGGAGGCTGAAGCAGGAGGATCACAAGTTCAAAGCCAGCCTCGGCAAAAGTGAGATGCTAAGCAACTCAGTGAGACCCTGTCTCTAAATAAAAGACAGAATAGGACTGGGATGTGGCTGTGATTGAGTGCCCCTGAGTTCAATCCCCAGTACCTCCCCACCAAAACTGCCCCCCAACCCCACCAAAAAAAAAAAAAAAAAAAAAAACCTGGAAGAAAGCAAATTAATAAGCATGCCTTTCTACAAGAAACCAGAGCAACAACAGCAACCTGGGGTTTTGTGTTCCAGCATGCCTGCAATATGCTTTATGTAGGGCCATTTGCTTTGGGGCTTAACACTCTTCACACCCTCAGCCAATAAGTGGGGCAAGAAAAACTGATGGTTATTTATTCAGAATTGGATTTTTCCAGATTTTCTTCTCTTGTCAGATGTCGGTGTGTCTTTTAAGTACTTCACTGTAGAGAAGGTGCAGCTCAAATGACAATCGTATCTTAAAATTAGCACATTATGTTGCCTTTTTCTCTTTTAAATTCTTCCTCCTAATAGTGGTCTTTTAAATTCTCTCTCCATCTTTGTACGTGTTAGTCTTTTTTTTATTTTCCTCCTCGACTTTATTGAGTTACAGTTTACAAACAATAAAATACACTTGTCAAAACTGAAGCTATCTGTTGAGTTTGGTTGTTTGCCCTTGAAATTGCCACCACAATTAAGACAGATTTCCATAAGACGACAAAGATCTGACTTAAAAAAGAGAACTTAAAAGATACGTTTAATTCTAACAAACTCTGGAACATTTTTAAGTAAGGGTAACAGTTAATTTCAGAGAGTATTCAAAAGAGATACATGTTTGAAAAGTTAATGGTTTATATAGTAACTATATGCAGTTCAATAATTAACTTCACCAAGGAGCCTTGCTTTGGTTATTGCATAAAATTATAATAAGTAAAAGTGATAAAGAACCATCCGAGCCATTAGTTGGATTCACTGAGGTGCTAAGACTTCAAAGGGACAGTCCTCTGCGTTTGGGAGTTTTGATTTCTTTCCATTTCCTTGACCTCTTCTTCCCTTAAAACGCTGCAGGGTTTCTATTTATTCTATCAGAATGAACAATACTGTAAGGCCACTGAGGAGCATCTGTAGAATTCTTCAGGATCTTACTCTATGTGAATCTGTGCACATATTTCTAAGACTAGAGAAATTGGAAATATTAGAATGGATGAATGATTAAGAGTTCCCTGACAGAGAGTGGTTCCCTGTCAAGAGACTGTTTTAAATACCTAACCTCATCTCCAAAGAGGAACACGTTGGAGCAAGAGGCTGTGTTTGTGTAAATCAAACTACTGCACAGTTTCAGGATCGGACAGTGGCACTTCTGTAGATTCTGTTCAGCACACTGCAGTTGGCGCTCAGCTGACTGAGAGGGGCCGTCACGGTGGTCACCTTGGCTGGTTTTGTTCTTGGCACTGGGGTGGTTTGTGCATCTTCTGTTTATTCTGCCCATTGACTACTTTTCTATTCCTTCTTGTATCTTTGTCCTTTTCTTTCCTACCCTTTTCTCATGGAGTTGTGGAAGAAACCCAAAGAAGACCCTCATCTGTAATTTTGCTTTTTATTCTGGATCCTTAGGATTTTAACTTCTTTGAGACTTTGTACTTCAGGTAAAAATAGTGTTAACATCAAATTTTATCAAGGTGCTTAATTTGCATGGAGAAGACTAAGTGAGCTGATTCAGCCTGGAAATCTCAAGTCGAAAAGTTACTTGTTCAACCTTTAGATGGAGACATGTCCATTGACTTTGCAGGAGTCCCAGGGGTTTGCAGGACCTTGGGAGGACTGAACGTTAATTGATCTTGAGCCTGACTGTGTTCATGTGAATGTAAGCTAAAGGTCTAAAATGTGTTTATTTGAACTTGAAATAACTGAAAGAATTTTAGTGGACAAATCAGGGGCTTGAGTATTGTTGAATTGCTGGAAATTAATGGAAATAGGAGTTTTAATGAAAATGTATCATGAATTTGTTAGATTAGTTATAGAGAAAATTGTACAGCTGTGGAGTACCAGATCTCTAAATTTCATACCCTGGAAGACGCTCAGCTAGACAATAGCCTTAAATTCCTTTTGTGGATATGGCAGAATAAATTACAAGTAAATAATTGTGAATATGCACAAGTATTTCTTGGGCTAAGATCAGGTGACGGGGTTAACAATTCTAGTTTCATATAAATCATAGAAAACAGTTTCATTATGTTGTAGTTGAAGAAAAATCTTTTTTCCAAGACTTGTCTTTTTTCAAACTCTGATAAAGGTATGCCTCTGGAGGACAGGGATGTAATTTATTACAGTAGCTTTCAAATGCTTTGGGATTTAAGGTACATGAAAACATGCATTTTTTATCACAATCCCTGAGAGACCCACTCGAATATCTAAGCCCTTATTGAGTCAATTGCTTTCTGCTTTTCATTTCAGTAAGAAAAAATTGCTGGTTGTCCCACTAAATTAAGTTCATGACCTACTCATGGATTGCAATCCATTGTTTAGAAAAGAATGGTTTTGCTGGGCATGTTGGTACATGCCTGTAATCCCAGTGATGGGGGAGGCTGAGGCACTGAGGATCGAAAGTTTGAGGCCAACTTCAGCAATTTAGTGAGACCCTAAGCAACTTAGAGAGACCCTGTCTCAGAATCAAAATTGAAAAGTTTTGGTGATGTAGCTCAGTGGTAAAGCACTCGTGGGTTAAATACCCATACCAATGAATGAATGTGATTTACTGGGTTTTGAACTTCCAGTACCTTGTAGAATCCCTGGGACAGGTTAGTCCTTCTCTAAATACTCCTCAATACATGAATGAATGATTGAAATGAGCAGGTAAGGAAGTACTGGTTAAATGGAAAAACATTTTTAGAGGTAGCTTTTGCCTGTCACTTAGTATTCTTGTTAGCTTCTCAGTGTGTGGCGGTGTCTCAGACTGACTGAATCCAGGTGATCTTGGGTGGGGCTCCGGTAAGTGGGTGGTTTTTCCTTTTGTCTTTTTAATATACTCTTTATTTTAGAATAGTGTTGGATTTTGTGCTCACTTCCAAAGCACACAATACTAGAATAGTCTTGCATTTTTAAAAAGTTGCCAAGATAATAGAGTTGCTATATATGTAGCACCCTTTTTTTCGTTAACATCTTATATTTTAAGGTACATCTGTTGTAATTAATGAGCAGATGACACATTATTATTGATGAAACTTGATAATTTATTTGGATTTCATTCATCTTCCCCTCCTGTCCTTTTTCTGTTCCAGGATCCCATCCAGGACACCCCATGACATTCAGTTATGTTTCTTTAGGGACCTCAGGCTGTGATAACCTTTCATGTTTTCTTTTTATTAAATTTTTAATGGCTTTTTAGGGGAGTACTGATCAGGTATTCTGTAAGAAGCCCTTCATTTTGGGTTTGTCTAGTGATTTTCTCATGGTTAGGGAAGCTTGGAGTTTTGGGGAAGAAGACCACCAAGGTAAAGGAGAAGGGTCCCTGTTTCTGGACCCAAAAGCTTTGTGCAGGGAAGTCACTACGTGCCGCCCATTGCTTGGGGAGCTGGGAGTTGTACTGCAGCTTCTCAAGATCGGAGTATTGACATAAATTATTTGGAATTCTCCTGCACAGGATTTGCCTGGTCTCCTTCATTTTCTTATTCAGTTGTTAAAATCAACATGAGCTCTTACTGATATAAATGGATATTTATTTATACTTTGGGTTATGGTTCAATGTAACATGAACTATTTGGTTGCTCACATAGTTCAGTTTTAGCCATTCGGAACTCTTTCCAGTTGGCTTCTGTATCCCTTGGACTTTCAGCCATCGTTGCTTGGTTTCTGAGCACTTCCTTGTTCTTTGTCACTACTAGATGTTTCAGGTCCATCTTGTGTATTTCCTGCCTGGCCCTAGATTCAGCCATTTCTGTAAGAATCCTCTTTCCTTTTATTGGAGAGTAATGTTAGAAACAAAGATCTGTGCCGTGCACGCCTGTAATCCCAGCGGCTCCAGAAGCTGAGACGGGAGGATCACAAGTTCAAAACAAAGCCAGCCTCAGCAAAAGTGAGGTGCTAAGTGACTCAGTGAGCCCTGTCTCTAAATAAAATACAAAATAGGGCTGGAGATGTGGCTCCGTGGTCGAGTGCCCCTGAGTTCAATCCCCAGTACCACCCTACTCCCCACAAAAAGAAACACAGATCTGAGTGAGAGGTGTTGCTGCTACTAGGGTCTCATTGCATGTCGGCCTTCTCAGCAGACCAAATTAGGAAACATCTGCATGTCTGCTCACCTGTGTGCACACATGTCTGTGTATATATGCCTGGGGGTATGGTCACTAAGCTATAAGCGAGGTGACAATATGTTCAACTCTGCTCCACACTGTATGGTTTATTCTAACTTGCCCCTTTTGCTTGTCTGGCATCTCCCTGTCCAACAGCGAGAAGCCTGGCTCCCGCCACGCCCCGTTTTCTTACTTGTTCATTCCCATGGGAAGGAAAGGTGGTTTCAGAATTGTTACTTTGTACCCCGTGGCGGGGAGGGGGGAACTTTATCAACTACAGTGCAGTGATTATTTTGTGCACAGTTCCTTTTTTTTTTTTCCTTAGTCATTTCCAAAGTTATTTAGGTCAGCATCTATTTTCTCTGGCCCCCTTCAGTGAGTTTGTCATACATAAATGATAGTTAGATTTTTAAAGTTTTTTTTGGGTCAGGGGGATCACAATTTGCAGCATTGCATCCTGGGATCCTCTGACCTCCTAGTTGCTTTTCTTTTGAATTTGCATGCACTGTGGTTTGCTCTTTGTACATTACCTACTAGTGTTCATTATAATTCTTCTATTTTGTTGCATGAATTAGTAGCCCATTCCTTTTGATGGTTGAATAGTATTCCACATTATGTATATATACATATCATAATTTGACTATTAGTCTATAGAAGAACATTCTGGCTACTCCCAGGTTTTGACATTGTGAGTAAACTATTATAAACTTGGATATAGGTTTTTCAAATCAACAGGTAAATAACAAGGAGTGCAACTGCTGGATAATATGGTAAGATGATGTTTAGCTTTATAATAAACTGCCAAACTGCCTTTAAAAGTGGGTGACTTGGGCTGGGGATATAGCTCAGTTGGTAGAGTGCTTGCCTCGCATACACAAGGCCCTGGGTTCAAATCCCTAGCACTGCAAAAAAAAAAAAGTTAAAAGTTTAGCAAAGTGGGTGGCTTCACCATTTTCCAGTTTTACCACCAATGATAGGTTTTTGCTCTGCATCCTCACCAGGATTTGATATTGTCAGAATTTTGAATTGTAGTTGTTCTAATAAGCATTAGAATCTTGTTACTTTAATATTCATTTCCAGAAAGACAATGTTGATCATCTTTTCAGATGTTTTATACCATCTGTGTATATATACTTTGGTGAGTGGTCCATTTGCCCCCTATTAAAAACTGGATTCTTTTCTCATTTATTTTTCAACATTCTTGGTTTATCTGCGTGTGAACTTTCATCAGATACACAATTTGCAAATGTTCTCTCCCAGCCTGAGATTGTCTTTGGCATGTGCGATTTTAAAAAGTTCTTTGGGTGACTCCAAACTTCTAGTTCAAAGCCCCAGATGTGCTTGAGATAGGAGAAGTGGCTCACCTCTTCTCCAGCTACCGTCTCCTTTCCTGTTTTTCACTACCCTGCCTCCCTGCATCTTGATTGCCTCATCTATAAAATAGGAACATTAAGTCACCTGGCAGGGAGTAGGTGCTTTTCCATTCCACTTCCACGATTCCATGATCACATGACCTTTCAAAATCCTCCTGGAATGCTATCAATATGCAGCTGGAGGGTCTTACTTTTCTAATTGCTTTCACAGAGGAGAAGAACGGCATGATCCAGATACTGAGGGTACTTATTTTCTTTGTGGAATTTTATTACTCTCACTACCTAAAAGCTCAACGGTTAATGATGGTGTTCCAGAATGAAATAAATCTGCCAGCAACTTTAAAATCAGAATAGGACAACAATCGACTGGATCGGATCATGGTGATCCTATTCATAGAAGGGCCCTCCATGTTTATTATGTTTTACAAACTTTATGTATTTGCAGGTGGCCAGGGAAGCAATGTGGCCATTTAGGCTTTCTGTACATCTTTCCTCTGTGTAGTTATTTCATCATTAATGAGCATTTTACTATAAAAGTTGTTTTTCTCCCTGCATACCCATCTCCTGAAGGACAGAACCAGGAAAGCTACTGAGAGATATTAGGAAGGCTCACAGAGACTCAGGCTGCTGTTCCTTGAAGATTATCTATTGATGGAATTTTTTGGGGGGTACCAGGAATTGAACCCAGGGACACTGTGCCACACCCCAGCCCTTATTATTTTTTATTTTGAGACAAGGTCTCGCTAAAGTTGCTTAGAGCCTCACTAAGTCGCTAGACTGGCCGTGAACTTACAATCCTCCTGCCTCAGCCTCCTGAACTGCTGGGATTACAGGTTTGTACCACCATGCCCTGCAGATGGAATAATTTTTAAAAGATAATAGCCTTGGACTGGGGATGTGACTCAGTGGTAAAGTGCTTGCCAGACATGCATGAGGCCCTGGGTTCAAATCCCCCAGCACCAAAAAAAAAAAAAAGATAGTAACAATTGCTAAAATTTTCTGCCAAAATAGAACTTGTAGATGCTTTAACCATACCCTGTGGTGTTTTTAAATCAATCCAAAGCGTGAAGTCCTTCTTCAGCTTCAGTTGCTATAATGTAATACGTACTCATAAACCTTATAGTCGAAATGATCTTTACCCAGTTAGTGTCAGTTTCTGCCCCTACCATTATGGCCCTACTGTCATAAGGATTTTGTAGGCTCAGGAATCAGAATTTCAGCTTGTTTCCTTGTGTGAACCATGTGTCTGTCAGCTTGGTTATTATGAGAGATATAGCAGGTCTACTCTAGCAAATAGAGTTGCTTAAACAACAGATTTATTTCTTAGTTTTGTAGTCTAGAAGTACAGGACCAGGCTGCCATTGGCTTTGGTGTCTTCTGATGGTCCTTTTTAGGGTTTGCATACAGTAGTTTTTCTGGTGGGAAAGACAGCAAGAGTGAGCTGGCTCTCTGATGTCCCGTCTTGTAGGGACACTAATCTCATGACGAGGGCTCTCCTCTCATGACCTAATCACCTCCCAAAGGCCCATGTTCAAATGCCATCCCACCAGGGATTAGTGTTTCAACACGTGAACTTGGCAGGGACTGTCACGCTTGGTATGGTTTGGGGGCTGCATTGAGCACAGCTTGGTTAGCAGCCGTGTCTACACTCAGAGTTTTCCCAGCATTCCTGAACAGCCTGAATTCAGGAACACCATCACTGGATGGTTGGGTCTGACCTAGAAGTGTTTCCTTTCTTTTTTATAATTTTTCTGCCGTTCTGAAATTTCTCAGAATAAAAAAGCTGAAAGAATAGTTCTTCTACCATTCAGTGATTCAGTAATGTATGATCCTGTTTGTTTTGTTACACTGGCTGAGGGTAAGTTAGATTTATGATCGTTCAGCCTTAAATACTCAGCAGTTATCTCCTAGGAACAATAACAACCTCCTACATAACCACAGTACAATTATTATATTCAGGAAACTTAACATCGACACACTTCTATTCTTCAATGTATAGTCCACATTCAAGTTTATCCAGCTGTCTCAGTGTCTTTATAACATTGAAAAAAAAAAAAAATCCAGGAGTCATTTTGGGATCAAGTATTGCATACAGTTTGGTGTTTTTAATCTCATTTATTCTGGAATCTTAGCTTTTCTTTTTAATAACATGATTTTACAGTGTTATTTGTTTTTTACTGTCCCTGGATTTTGGTTTGCCTGATTATTCATTGTTTTTAAATATTTTATGTATTCTAGAACATAGCACAGAAGAATAATCTTTGTAACCTTGGGATAAGACACAAAAAACATGAACCATAGATGAAAATATTGCTAAATGTATTTTTAAAAAAATCTTTTGTGTGTTGAAATTATTAAGAGAATGAAAAGGCCCACCACAGCATGGGAGAAAATATTTGCAAAATGTTCATCTGACAAAGCATTTATGTTCATTTGTGTTCAGATCTAAATAAGAATTCCTGCATCTTAATAAGTCGCACGGTAACTAAAATGACAACAAAAAACATAAAAGATCTGTACAGGCACCTGACAAAAAGATGCTTCATTTCGTTGGCCACTAGGGAAATGCAAATGAAAATAGCTAGAAGTAATAGCACTTATGTATTTGAATGTCTTTTTTTTTTTTAATTTTAATATTGAGGTCATGAGTGTTGGGTAGGAATACTACATACATCTTAGTACGTTGCATTAGAATGCGAATGTCAATTTGTGCCATTATTGGTAATGCTTTTTTTTTTTTTTTTTTAAGTTATTTCTGTGGGAATTTAAATCCATTGTTAGAACGGGCATTACTTTTATTAATTGAAAAAGTCATATATTTTGGATAACATGTTTTGAGATGTGTCTGTGTCAGAGAAGAGCTAAATCTAGCTATTTAACATGTCTCACATACTTAGTTGTGTGTATGGTGAGGATACTTAAAGTTTACTCTTGGTGATTTTTAAGCCTTTGACGTGTTGTTATTAATGGTAGTTGCCAGTATGTACAATAGGTCTCTCGAAGTTACTCCTCCTGTGTAACAGAAATTTTGTGTCCCTTGACCAATGTTTTCTCAATTCCCACAACCCTGGTAGCCACAAATTTCGTCTCTACTTCTGTGAGTTTGGCTTTTTAATATTTCACGTTTAATTGAGCTCCTACAGCATAAGTGCCTGGCTTATTCCATTTAGCATAATTTCCAGATTCATATGTGTCCTTGTGAATGACAGGATTTCCTTTTCTGAGACTGGATAGTGTTCCATCTTGTCCATACACTACCTTTTCTTTACCTATTCATCTGCCAGTGCGATTCCAGCTTGATCCCACACCTTGGCTATTGTGTTTAACGCTGCAGTGAACAGGAGGACCCGGGTGTCTTTTTGACCTACTGATTTCACATCCTTTAGATTATCTCCCAAAGTGGGCAAGGTACTAACCTCAGCCACTTGGTTGAGGTTTACTGTGAAGCTGCTGTTTCGCTTTTTGTAACTTTGGAATACATTCCCTGTGAGGAGAGAGATGTTCTGAGACTCCGTAAATACCCTGCTCTTCAATGCACCACATTACTTAGAATATCCATTGCTGATTCTTGCATCCTGGGATGCTTACAAAATGCATCTCTTCTAAATTATCCTCTCGTGCTTATGAGTGACCAGGCGGGAGCTGTGGGGTTTGGTTCTGTGTGAGGACAGGTGTCCAGACCTGAAGATGGCAGTGGGAGGTGACAGGAATGAGGCGTGCAGTCTAGGTCGGCTGGGGAAGCAGCAGAAATGAGGAAGGAGCCTGGGTGCGGGGCTGTCACTGCAGTCAGGGTAAACACCCTGCGATAAGAGGGGGAGCCGTTTGGAAGGGCAGTGAGTCAGATGTGGGGGTTTTGAAATTCGTGGTAGTCAGTCCCTGGCTGTCGAGGTCCCGGTTGCCATGGATTCAGAGAGCTGTTTGAGTGAACGGGTTTTTTTCCATTACGAGGAAGCAAAGGGATTCTAAGGCTAGGGTATTGAATAAATCAACACATGAATGTCGAATTGGCCCAAGATAATAGGATGACGAGAGGAGAAATTTAACTAGACACATGCCAGAGGCCTCCATGGAGCAGGATCCATGATAACTGCGTGAATGACAGCCTGGCTGTAGAAGCCAGAAATCGCACGTGAAGGAACAGGGATGTCGACATGGGGTTAGGGGATAGAAAGAAGGCTGTCTTTTTAGCCTCTCCCAATGTTGCATCACCACACCTGAGAGTCCCTGAATGGCAGGTAGTCTCTAAGGAGAGCCAGGTTTTTGAGTTAAGGTAAAGAGCTGGGGGAGCTTTGAAGCGGGGAGGGAGAAGCCTGGCTCAGAGGCTGTGGACAGGATCAGAGGATAGAGGAGAAAGGTCAGTGTCTTAGTCCCTCTGTGCTGCTGCTATAACAGAATGCCTTAGACTGGGTAAGTTATCAAGAAGAAATTTATTTTCCCACTGGAAGCTAGGATATGCAAGGTCAAGGCCCCAGCAGCAGATGTGACTTTGGGTGAGGGCTGCCCTGCTTCTGAAATGGGGCTCCTTACTGTACCCTCTCACAGGAGGTGATAGAAGGGCAGAAGCAGGGAAGCCCTGTTCCACGTGGCAGAAGAACAGGAAAGAGTGAATCTCCATCCTTCTGCCTTTCGTCAGGACCCGACCCTCCCTGAGGATCCATGGCTCAGTCACCTCCCTAGAGGCACTATTGCTCTGTACTGTCACATTGGTGAAGTCTCAGGGTGAAATCTGGAGAGGATAACAATGTTCCAACCAGAACAGGCAGTAAGATGGGGGGCTGCTGGGTAGAGGGAGAAGCCTAGGACAGTCCCGGGAAGGGAATGCCCTGCAGGAGGTTGAGGATCAGAAGGACAAGGACAACAAGCTGGAGACAGGGTGTTCCGGCCTGATGTCAGGATAGTGCCTGGACCTTTAGAGCAAGGCGCTCAGTCTGGGCTCCCCCTGCCCCCCCACCGCTCTAAATTTTCAAACAGATTGGATGTTACCCCGTTCGGGGCCTGTGGACCACACGGATCCCTGTCACACCTCTGCCCTCGCTCGTTAAAGCCAGTGTGGCTGTGCTCCAATCAAACTTCATTATGGCCACTGAAATTTGAATTTCATATAATTTTCATGTCATCAGATATTCTTTTTTGATTTTTATCAGCCATTGAAAGACTACAAAGCACATTCTTAGCCTGCAGCCTGTTCATGAAGAGCCCCCAGTCCTTTGTGGCTCCTCTGTCCTTGTTGGTGAACCCCAGCTCTCAGGAGGAGGGCAGGAGCTTCTGAGAAAGCAAGGGTTTGAGTCCCCAGGGATATTTTGGGAGGGAAAGTAAAATACCTTGATGATCCTGAGAAACTGTGGGCAAAATCAGTGAACCAAGAGTAGGGGTCAACTCCAAAGAGACTGTCAACTCCAAAGAGCAAGGGAGAACTTAGAGGTGAACCATCGAGAACATGGTGAAACGTGGCACACGCCTACAATCCCAGTGGTTCAGGAGGCCGAGGCAGGAGGATTGCAAGCTGAAAGTTAGCCTCAACAACTTAACAAGGCCCGGTCTCAAAATAAAAATAAAAATGGGCTGGGCATAAAGCTCAGTGGTTGAGTATCCCTGGGTTCAATCCCCAGTACCAGTGGGGGGTCCGCGGAAGATGGTGAAACAGATATATAACTAGTGCAGAGTAGTTTATTATGATTTTGATTTAAAATTTTTTTTCTGTGTAGGATTATTTAAAGTTAAATACTACACATTCATGACTCATGTTCAGTTTAGATGTTTGGTAATTCTCTTGTTTCAAGCCTCCTGCTCGCTGATCTCTGACTCTGAATCTTTCTCAGTTTAATTCGCCCAGATAATAAACCTCTGGTTCCTTCTGGGTTGTGGGAGGTGTGGTTCCCTGAGTCCCTGAATTACCAGAAGAGACTTGGTCACCCAAATGCTCTACAAAATAGACTTTCAACAAATGCTTTCTTGGAGTCCCCACCTGGACTTCTTGCTCCCTGGTACTCTGAAGTGTTGAGACCCTCTTAAGTTACCTATCAGTCCTCCATTTTTATTTCAAAATTCTTTCAAAATCTGTGGAGGTCTCCACTGCTGTCCTTGTGTCCCTTCTAATGTCCTTGTCTCAGCAGAGGTTTGGGAGGAAGAGATGGCCAGGTGCTTGGTTAACCTGCCATATTCTTTAAAAAATGGGCAGCTGAGGGATGTGGCTATAGCTCAATGGTAGAGTGCTCAGTCTAGTGCACACAAGGTCCTGGGTTCGATTCCCACACCCACAGAAAAGAGCAGCTAATACTCCTACATTATGAAAAGCAATTACCACTTTTCCCTCCTTACTATTGCTGGTGAATTTTATGATGAAATTTTAATTAGAGTAGATGGGAAAATAGAATAAATATCAATATCTAGCATCTGAAAATGACTTTCACTTCTTTGCTCTAAAGCCCAGCGTTTGGTCAATCATTGTCAACTTGCTTTTTTTTCCATGCCACATGAAACAGGAAAGAAAATTGATGCCGTTGATTCTATTTTAAATTACTTCTCACTGATTCTGGTTGCTTATTAATAAAAGGTGAAGTAGGATTTTTCCCCCCTTATTTTTAATGTGGTATTTTAGTTTCAAGCTAGACACGGAATGTGTTTAAAATTCATATCTCCATCTTGTGTAACTAGAGTCACAACACTACATTTTATTGTAAAATTAGAAAACACATAGATATTCAAATCAGTGGCGACCCTCACGGGAGCCACAGCTACGCTATTCTATGTGCCTTCTTGTGATCCTTGATGTATGGCGAGGTAATTATCATTTTCTTATTGTATTGTCCAACATGCATGTAAATAGAGATTTCTCTAAATAGAGAAAAAGTAAGGAGTCTAAGCAGAGGAGCTACATATGCCACGCATCTCCTTTCAGTTCTATTATGCTTACCAAATGTCAATCAATTGAAGATAGAAATGGACTTAAGTCTAGCTTATCAGAAAAAGAAAATTAAACGTTCTCATGGGAGGCTTATTTGAGGAAGTGATACCTGGATGGGGAGCTCATTGCAAATAGTGGCAAGATCAGGGAAGGAGGCGGGAATCCTGGGAGCCAACCTTAGAGTCTCAGAAGAGAAGCAGGGTACAGTGGCACATGCCTGTGGTCCCAGCTGCTTGGGAGGCTGAGGCAGTTTCTCCAGGCTAACCTGGGGAACTTATCAAGACCCTGCCTCAAAATAAAGGCCTGGGGATATAGTACAGTAATAGGTGCTCACTTGCCATGTGCAAGTACCCAACACACACACACACACACACACACACGGAGATTGAGAGGGGCCAGCACAAGGTCAGTGAGAGGTGGTTTGGCCAGAAGCCATGAACCTCAAAAGAACTACACGCTTTTCTAGGTTTTAAAATGTTAACTTATATTTTAGTTAGAGGAAATGAAATCTAGGCACTTTTAAATATTTGTTGAGTTGAATGCACTGAAAGATTTTTTAAGTTATGGTTTAAAATCTGGTTATTAGAATGTAAACTGTAATGCGATCGCTCCATGGCTGCTTGCTATTGTTAAAGAACACTGGATTAGGAGCCCGAGGAATGACTCGGTTTGAGTTTCATCTGTGCCACGTATACCCTCCCGGGTGGGAAAGTGAATTGGTAATATGCTAGGGAGAGCCGATGGAAGAGTTCGCAAGAAAAACAGGGAAGGTCAATTCTAATCTAAACTGTTGTGGAAGAAGATAAAAACTGTCTCTTTTTACCCATCCTATTGAAATAAAGAATAGAAAAAATGTTAACATTGTTGAGGTTTAATTTACACTTAAAATATAGATATTTTATTACACATATGACAAACATATAGAACCCTGCAATCTTCTCACTAAAATATGAAACATTTCCATTGCCCCAGAGTTCCCTTATAATTTTCCTATATCTACCCTAGGAAACCACTGATTTGCTTTTTGTCACTATAGATGAGATTTGTCCTTCTAAAATTTCATGTAAGTATGATCAAATCATATGCTACCTTTTACAGATGGTTTCTTGGACTCTGCACAGTGCATTTTAGATTTATGTTGGCAACACTATCAGAAGTTTGCTCATTTTATTACTGACATTTGGGTTGTCCGAGTTTGGGACTAATATTATTTTTGTTTCTTTGTACAGACATGTTATTTCTCTTGGATAAATACTAAGAGTGGGATTGCTGGGTTATTTGTTTATTAAAAAAAACTTTCAAATGATCAATTTATTTTCCCTTCAAGAATGTGTGAGAGTTGAGGTTTTTCTAACCCTTGGTATTGTCTTTGTAATTTTAGCTGTATTGGTCAATATGCAGTGGTATTATCATTTTAACTTTCATTAGTCATTAGGAAAGTGCTGTTAAATTGTATTCATGTGCTCATCAGACATCCATATATCTTTGGTGAACTTCTTTTCAAACATTTCACCCATTTTAAAACTGCACTATTTATCATATTTATTGTAAGTTCTTCAAATGTTCTGATACAAGTCCTATGTCAGATCTATATATCTATATACAAGGGATATTTTCTCCCAGTACATGGCTTGAATTTTAATTTCCTTAATGGTTTTCCCCTGAAGAATAGAAGGTTTTATTTTTAGTAAATCCAATTACCAACTTATTTTATGATCACTGCTTTGTGTATCCTGTCAACCAATCTTTGTCTATCCCTAGTTTTTCTTCCAGAACAATGTTGTCAAACAGAAATATCATGTAAGCCATATAATTTAATGTAATTTAAAATTTTATAGCAGCCACATTAAAAAAGTAAAAATAGCTTCAGTTAATTTTAAACCATATATTTTATTTAAACCAATGTCAAAAATATTATTTCAACATTTAATCAATATAAAAATTAATGAGATAGTTTACATTCTTATTTTTATCCTGGGATTTTGGAAGCCAGACTATATATATATATATATGTATATACTATATATATATATATATATATATATATATGTATATATATTTTAACCTATACCACCTTTCAGTTTGGACTAACCATGGTTCAAGTATTCCATAGTTATGCACAGCTAATGGCTATTGTATTGAATAGGGCAGTTCTAGAAGTTTTTTAGTTAGGTCTGTGTTCTAATTTGACTTCATTTTTCAGGTGTGGTGTGAAATGCAGGTAGAAATTTTTTCTCCATATAGACGAGCAGTTTCCACATAATTATTCATGTTCCTATTGAATTACTTGCACCTCTGTCAAGAATCATGTGTGGGTGTACTTCTGGACTCAGTATACCTTTCCATGCTTTCTTACAGTAGCACCAGACTGTCCTAATTATTCTAGCTTTATAGTAGACCTTAAAATCAGGTGGCATGAGCCTTCCAACTTTTAAGATTATTTAATAATTTTTTTTCTCTTCTAGGTACTTTTCATTTTCCATACAAATTTTAGAATTAGCTTTTCAATTTCTGCAACAAAGATGACTGGATTTTATCTGTTGTAGAGGATTGAAAGATGGCCCCACAAAAGATAAGTCTTACGTCCTAACCTCTGTAATCTGTGATTGTTACCTTATTTGAAGACATAAATAAATAGGTCTCTGCAGGTGCAATTAGGCTGAGGATTGTGAATTGAGATCACCGTGTTGTTCAGGTGGGTCCTACATACAATGACAGGTGTCCTCACAAGATAGACACACTGTTCACAAGATGTGAACACAGAGGCAGAGATTGGACCGGTGTGGGTACAAGCCACAGAAGCCAAGGAATGCCAATAGCTACCTAAAGCTCAAAGTTGGAAAGATTCTCCTCTACTGCCACTAGAGGGTGCTCGTGGTCTTTGCTGAAACCTTGATTTCAGACTTCAGTCCTCTGGAACTGAGAAAATCTGTCTTGTTTGAAGCCACCAATTTGTGGTAATCTACCAGCTATAGGAAATAAACGTACCCATTATCAGAAATAAGAAGTTCCATTGTATTCCTAGTTTTTTGTTTTCAAGACTGGCGATTAGATTTTATCAAATACCTTTATGAATTGAAAGATATTTTTCCCATTATTTTGTTAATGTGTTTAAATTTCAGCCCCATCATAGCTGTTCCTCTTGGTGAAAACTCTTCTGAATGTGTTGAGTCCTGACACGTTGTATCAAATTGTAAGTATGTCAGCATCAGTCATCTTGTTCTTTATTTGATAAAGAAAATTTAAGTCATTGAAGAATCGGGGGGCAGGGTGAACCATACCTCAAAATACTTAGAAGGGACAAAAGAATGATTATATAATTTTTTCCTCAGTGGTTCTTTTTATGACAGAGATACACTGGAAACCCTTAGGTTAGCTTTGGCCTTGAGAGATACTTCATTCCACTGTAGTGTTTCCAAAATTAGGAGATTTCATATCGCATCTCATACTTGACAATTATAGAGATTTGGTGACTGTGCTGTGATCTCCCACAGAGCAGCCATTGGCGTGATCTGTACACCACCTGCCCCTTATACAAGGATGCTCTGTCACTGTACCAGAGCTGCATTATTCCTCACTGATTTAGACCTTATGGAGATTTGAGTTTGCAGCCTCTGTTTTAGGACCTTGTTGGGACACTGTAATGTTGAAGTATGTGTCACTGAGGGAAGGCTTAGAGGAAAGGAAGGTGTCAGCGACTGGGCAACAAACCTGTGTTCAAAGAGAACTGTGGAAAGAGATAAAAGGGATTTTCATATAATTTATCACGTATGGGGGAGAGAAAAAAAGACAGACTTCTGGATGTATGTGGTACAAGGAAGCATTAAAAAAAAAAATCAAATCCCTAAACCATCCAAAAGAAAGCAGAAAAAAAAAAAAAAAAGGAAAAAAGAGCATATCTAAACTTAATGTAAAACTTGAGAGGTGATGGCAAAGCAGCGGTGCTGACCAAGTGTGGCTCCCCTGTGCCTGTACCCACCCAAGTCCTCCTCCCACCCCTGTGAGACATGTCGAGGAAAAAGATAATCAGACCCGATCCTGAGAATTCTCACAAACACCCTCCACTTGGGAAAGGAGTAAGTGGAAACCCCACGAAATGCCCACAGCACTGCCCAGGCTGGCCGGAGGCCGGAGAGGTGCCACATTCTGGAGTCCCCTGTTGCACGGAGCACACGAAGCAGGCAGGCTCTCCCGGCCAGCAGGGCTGGGGAAGGCATCCAGGACTCAGCAGCGATGGCTGGATTCCCCCGAAAGCTCTACACTCATCTAGGCTGAGTTCCACACACCCCCTTCCTCCTACTCCTTGTCTGAAATCCTTCAGTTTCTAGAAAAAAGTAGACAGAAACAACACTCATCCCTAAAACTGAAGCCGATTTGGCTACGTACTATGAATGGAATCTAAAAACTGAAAGACCATACTATATGCAAGGGGAAAATGAATAGAGTAGTTGACGCTGAGTCGCAGCCCAGGTAAGGATACTAACAGTACTTAAATGATGAATTCTTCAGGCATCAGGGCAGGAAGATCAAGCCCCCATCAAGGTAAAGGTTACATAGGATTCCGACTTCTCCCCTGAAGTCCTTCATGTCAGAAATCAGTGAAGGAATTACCTTGTTCTCGTAGGTTTTGAAGGAATGTGTGTATTCAAAATACATACCTAGCTCAGTTTTTACTTACATATGGACAGAAAGCAGATTCTCTCAAATATTAGGTACTCTATAAGCCCTCATTAAGAAAAGGGCTTGAAAAAGAAGGTGGTTCATTAGATACTAGCTAAAAATAAAGAATCCAGGAATGAATAAGTCATGGTGACTATCAAATTCATTTAAATGTGGATTTAAGGCTAAATGCCTAGGAGAATAAGGTTGCAGAGCAATTGTAAATGCTAATTGCTAATAAACCTAAAGTAATATAAGCAATGAAAATTCAGAGATTGCTGCTGAAGGTAGGTGGAAGCGTGAGCTGCTGATTAATCTCATCTCTCGGAGCTATGAGACTGCCTGAAACTAAAACACAGGAAACTCCTTGTATCCTTAGTCTTTTCACTTAATGTTCATGGGCCTCTCCTAGGAATGTACAACTTGCAAGGAAGAAAGCCATTGCTGGCGATTTACCTTAGCTTTTTCTTAAACTAGAGCAACATTGAAAACATTTTAAGTTACTTAAAGCATACACAATGTGAGTCCACAACTACGGAATTACTTCTGTCTCATCGTTCTGTGTCTTCGTTTCCTCAGCTGTCCGATGGGAATAACAGTGGTCCTCCTAGGGTTGGCATGAGGGTTAAATGTCTTCACCTGTGGGGTGCTTAGGACAGTGCGTGGCTCACCAGCAGCCAAAACTTCAACGCTGCACGCAGAGGAGATAAGTTAGTTCAGCCTATCTCAACGTGCTTCAGCATCTGTGCTGTTTCTCATTTATGATTTGGCTCATTCTGGTGGCGACTTAAGTGAACAGTCTGTGGTAGGGGGGCTTCGGGCTGGTTCAGGTCTACCTGCGCCAGCTCTGCACCTGGGCGACCTTGGCTTTGCCCACGCCGATGACTCAATCGGCCTGGCGTCTGGGCGCCTGTCCTCTTCCTCCGCCCCAGCAGTCGACCCCCCGGCTCCCCAGCGGGGCCTCCTCCTGCCACGTGACGCCCCCGCCAGGGGCCCCAGCGCCCTCCTCGCGGACGCGCCGTTCCGGCTCCCGGGCTCCGCCTGTGCGCGGCCTCCTCAGCGCAGCCATCCTCTTGGCTGCCGCGGGCGGCAAAGCCCACGGCATCTGCCATTTGTCATTCAGCCCGTCGGTAACGCCCCGAGCCTTGATTTAGACACGTCTGGGGCGGACTCCGGCCTCACTCTCCTGGCGGGCGAGCAGACAGACGGACGCGGCAGCCGTGCTCCCAGCGCAGCGGAGCGCGGGCCTTGGCGCGCGGGGCGCTTCCCCGGTTGCCGTCATGGCCGCGGAGGCGGCGCGTGTGAGCAGCCTCGCCTGAGTTCCGGGGGGCTCTCGCCCCGCAGGGTAGGTGCCGGGTGCTCGCAGCCGAGGGGCGGCGCGGGCCTGGGTGGCGGGCAGCTGGCGGCGGCATTGCCGCGCTGCGGGCCGGTCCTCGGCGTTCCGCTGCTGCCGCGCTGGGGAGGGTGTGCCGGTGGCGACGCGCCGCGGACGTGACGGGGTCCCGGGCTCCGCGGGCGAAGTGCGAAACTCCGACAGATTGTCACCCGGCGCGCCCGGGCGCCAGGGGCGAAGTGCTGTCGCCTGGTCCTTTTTAATGCCCCTTGCCGACACGTTCGCGTGGATTTGGTCTGCGGCAAATAGACGCGATGTTGAAGACCTGGCACGCTGGGCTCGCCAAAAGGCCACAGAGGGGGAAAGTCTGTTAAAAAGTAATCGTGCGCGGAAACCGGAGACGCGTGCATTTTCACCCATTGTGGGGGCTGTTATTTTTGATGCTTTTATGTGATGGACTCTTATCGGTGGTGTTCAGGAAACTGTTTTTAAAATGTGGACTCCTAAAAATTTCTTGGATTAGGATAATTGATCATGCAACAGAGACTAAGGGTATTTAGTCTCTGCATTCAACTTTAAGGACGGTAGTGGGGATTTGTACTTTATACTGAACTAAACTTATGGAATTTTGGAAGATTTTTTTTTTTTTTTCACCAAATGTGTTACTCTTATGTTTGGGGAAACAATAAAAATTTAAAATAGAAATCCCAACTTAGGTCCTCCTTTTTCCAGGAATCCTCCTCTAACTCCTCCCGCCCAGGCAGGATCGGAGGTCTCTCCTGTGAGCTTTCTGGGGTCTTGCTGAGGTCCTGGTCCCTGGTCCCCGAAGTTCTCCCCTCCGCACCCTCTCCCTCCGCGTATTAACCCATCGGTCTTGCTGGGAGCCCAGTGGTGGCTTGCTTGGCACCTGGTAAGTGATTGATACTGTTTATGACGAATGAAAAGATAAAATGTTATGATGGTTCTTGGTTTTCTCTCTGAAATAGTAAATTCATATACTCTGAGATAAGAACATTTATTTAAAAGTTAAAGATCAGAAAAAGTTGAAGACACCGATGGCAGCGTTTCGCTACCGAGCAGTCCTGCGCCTAGCTATTCATCCTCTAGACTGATGTTTTTTAAAATCTGAAGCTCATGTTTGTGGGTCGTGGAATCACTTAAGTGGATAATGAACCTGAGTTTGTTAAACACGAACTACCAGAAAATAGAAAATGTCAGAATGTCTCAGGTCGTAGAGTATTTGCTTTATGATTCTCCCCCCACCCCAGTTTTATGCACACACAGATGTGTGTAATGATGTAAAACGTCATTCCTCAGTATGAGTCATGGTCAAAAAAGTTTGAAAGCCACTGCCCTAGATAAATTTTCAAACATATACGCAAGAGGACGTGAACAAGAAGGTTTACTATAGTGCCAAAAGATGGAAGCAGCCTTCCTGTCCATCCGAAGGAGAAATGCAAATGGCATGCTGGCCATGGAACAGAACACGGTACAGCTGCGAATGAAGTAGTTTTGCTTGAACACAGGCATGTTTCAGTGTTAAGCCAAGAAGAACAAAAAAAAAAAAGTTACCAAAGAATACTGTATGATATCATCTATGTAAAATTCAGAACGTGGCAAGGCAAAGCTATTGTTCAGGGATGCGCAGGAAGACGTTAGAAGTAGTAAAGAAAAAAATGTAAATTAACACCAGTAATACCATAAAAGTCAGGCTGGTGGTCACCTCCTGGAGAGGGTGTGTGTGTGTGTGTGTGTGAGAGAGAGAAGAAACATACCACAGACTCGGTCATGCTGTAAATGCCTTACCTCCTTGGCCGTGACCTGGGCGATGATTACACCAGTGTTTACTTTATAACTCCTTGTTAAGTGATATAGAGGTTTATATGTTAAACTTCCCGCAAATATATTAAACTATGCATGTTACATAATGAAGAAGCCTGAATCCAGGGCTCTAAATCTATTATTCATATTTTCCATCTTATAAAAAGTCTTGACCAGGTAGAAGTACCTAGGGAATTTTAATATTGGTGATATTTTATTTCATAATTTCTTTGGACATATCCGTAGTCATTAAATTCTTTGTTTTGATACTCAAAGTAGCTATAATTTTTTAAAAAAACATTTAGAAGAAAGTCAAAATCATTTGGCATGCTTTCCTTCTCTAAAAAGTCACTTTTACATATTTTGCACAAAATTGGAATTATATTTTATTTAGAAATTTAAGTGAAAATCAGATTCTATTATGGAAAAATTAAATGCTGAAAAAAATTAAGAACATAACTTTATAGACTGTCACTCAGGATTTAAAAGTGCTAACATATCCTCGTATTACTTTACCAATTTCAGTTCTTCAGCCACTCAGTTCCACATTTTTGGTACTCAACAGCAACAGATGATTTTCTATTTTATTGTTATATTGTACTACATTGTATCCTAGAAAAGAATATTTCCAACACTGTAGAAATTTCTTTTGGAAAACATGATTCTAGATGCAGGTCCTTTTCTGTTTATATAAACTTGCAGATAATAAACTGCAGACATTAATTTTTCCCTTGTGCCTTTTATATCTTAAAATATTCTTTGCTGTTAAATATATTCCTAAAGTTATTTCTAAAGATTTTAAAGTTTGTATGTTGTTCACGCAGCTCTTTACCTGAGGCGTGCATGCACGTGTGTGTATAGATGTATGTATTTTGATCATGTTGTGCAGTCAAGATTGATTTTCTTTGTCCCATGTGGAAAAGTAATTGTCCCGGTGCCCGTAATTGATGGCACTGCTTCTGTCATGTACAATGGCCAGATATGTTTGGTCTTATTTCTGGGCTCTTCTTGTCATCTGAAAATATGACAGATTTTCACTTAAGTGTTGCTTCATATGTAGTATATTGTTCAGTTTTAAAAATTAAAAATGTTTTCCATTGTGTTTTTCTTTCTTTGAGATTTTTAGAAGTATTCTCTAGTTCCAGTGTGCATAGTTTTTGAGTTATCCTTTGGTTACTGATTTCTAATTTGCATTATAGTCAGGAAATTTGTCTATGCTATTGATTCTTTGAAATTTGAGAGTTGCTTTGTGGTCTTAATTACTCCTTACATGATCAAGAAGAATGCGTGCAAGCTCAAGACCCTTTGGGACAAGGTATGTATTTGTGTACATACATATATATGTATATAATATGTGCCTATTTCTAATGTTTTCCTTTCTTCAATAAAGTATTATTCTTTATCTTTTCCCCCATTCTTTTCTATTCTTTAAGGAACTATGATTTGACTTGCATTAGACTTTCTCCACCTTAACATTTATGTTTTTAATCTAGTACATATGTGTATATATAAATAAATTTTTTAATCCATTTTGAGTTCTAGATAATACCTTTCAACCTATGTTCTGATCTTTGACTAATTTGTGTTTATCTCCAAGTTGAACTATATGTATAATAAAAACACAAAAACAAAGTGTGTGGTTTAATGAAATTACATACACCTGTGTGACCACTGCCAGATAAAGATATTAAACATTTTTATCCCTGCAACAGTTCCCTGTGTGCCTTTCTACTGATAGAGCCAAACATTTGCCTCCCGCAATCAACTGCTGTCCTGATTTCAGTTGCCGTGGATGATTTTCAAATGTTATTAAATTTCGTAGAATGGGAATTGTATAGTTCATTGTTTTATTCATATGGTACCTTTGAGGCCCGTTCATGTTGCACATATAAGCCATTTTGTTTGCTTTTTTTACCCTTATATCAAAGGTTGGCAAAACATGACCTGTGAGCCAGTTCCAGCCCTCTTCATATTTTCATACATAAAACTTCATTGGAACATAGCCATGCCTGTTCAGTAGTCTCCAGTCATTATTAATATTTCCTATCTGGCCATTTACAGAAAAAGTTTACCATCTCCTATAGTATGTACATGGCTATACTAACGGTTTATCCATTTTCTTATTAGTGAGCATTTGAGGTTTTTCAATGTTGGCTCATTTTTTAATTGCTACCAATGTTCTTAAAACTTCCCATTGGTGGACATATATTGGGTATAGTTTGAGTATCCCTAATATGAAAACCCAAAACCTTTCTGAAATACCCAAATGCCAAACTTTTTGAGCAAATTTTATGATGCCACAAGTGGAAAATTCCAGACTTGATCTCCTGTGATGGGTTGTAGACAAAATGCAGGTGTACTAAAAATATTGTATAAATAATCTTCAAGCTGTGTATATAAAGTATATATGAAAATAAACGAATTTCATGTTTCAAGTTGGGTCACATCTCTAATACATCCCATTGTATTTATGCAAATATTCAAAACCCAAAACATCCCAAATACTTCTGGTCCCAAGCATTTTGGGTAAGGAATACACGTAACCTGTATACACTAAGAAACTGAATTTATGGTCCTCAGGTAAGTTGGTTATATTTCCATGAACATTAATAATGTTAAGCATTTTTATCTTTATTGGTCATTCAGATTTTTCTGTGACAAGCATGTTCAAATATGTTTGAAATTGGGGTGGTTTTCTTGTGAATGAGTTTTAGTTCCTAGCATATTCTGGATAGGAAACCTTTGTCAAGTGCATGTTTGCTTGTGTTTTCTCCCTTGAAGTTTGCCTATTTAGTCAGTCTCTCTCTTTATTCCCCCACACCTCACCCCACCTTGTTTTTTATTTTTTGTTTGTTTGTTTTTTGTGGGTTTTTTTTTTTTTTTTGGTACTAGGGATTGAACCTGGGCACTTAACCACTAAGCCACACGCCCAGCCCTTTTAATTTATTTTTTAAAAATTTTGAGGTGGAGTCTAAGTTGCTCAGGGCCTCAGTAAGTTGCTGAAACTGGCTTTAAACTTGTGATCCTCCTTCCGTAGCTAGCCTCTGGGATTACAGGTGTGTGCTGCTGTACCTGGCTCCCACCCCACCTTTTGCAGAACCAGCAGTTGAACCCAGGGACTCTGGAATGCTAGGCAAGCATCACTGAGTTTCACTCCCTGGCTTGTTAAGTCTCTTAATGGTATCTTTTTAAAATTCCTTTCTTTTTTTCTTTTTCTTTTCTTTTCTTTCTTTTTTTTTTTTTTTTTTTGGTACCAGGGATGGAACCCCGGGGGCGCTTAACCACTGAGCTACATCCCCAGACTTTTTATATATCTTATTTAGAGACAGGCTCTCACTGAGTTGCTCAGAACCTCTCTAAGTTGCTGAAGCTGGCCTTGAACTCATGATCCTCCTGCCTCAGTCTCCTGAGTCACTGGAATTACAGGTGTGCACCACCACGCCCGGCTTAATGGTGTTTTTTGATGAGCAGAATTATTTCTGTGAAGTCCAGTTTATCAAGGATGTTTTGGGGATGGAAAAAGGAGTAGGTGATTTTTGGTTTTTTTTTTTTTTGTATCCTACTCACAAAATTTTCTCCCCCCTCATCATTCCCCCTCTACACACACACTCAAGGTCTTAAAATCTTTTGTCTACATTTTTTTCCAGACATTTTGTAGTTTTAGCCCTGACATTGAGTCAATGATGATTGCCAGTTGACTTTTACATGTATAAAGTGAGATCAAGATTTATTTTCCATATGGACAAACAACTGCTCTACACATTTATTGAAAAAAAATTTATATTGAATTGCACTGGGGCCTTTTGAAAAATGAAGGATTGTATAGTTGTGTCTTTTTCTGGATCTGTTCCACTTGAACTATTTATTAGTTCTTGCATCAGTACCAGACTTTCTTAATGTAGTTTATAGTAAGTTACTTTTTCCCCTCTTTCTTGCTGGAGGTAGAACTCAGGGCCCTGAGCATGCTAGACAAGTGCTCTACCTCTGGATTAGATTCCCACCTCTATAGTAAGTCTTGACTTGGTAATGTAATTTCTCTAAATTTTTTTAACAATTATTTTGACTACTTAAGTATTTTATATTTCCATGCAAATTTTAGAATGAAATTGCCAATGCCTATTTTCAAAAGTGTGCTAGACTTTAATCGTGATTGAACTGACTTTACAGAACAATGTTTGGGAAATGAATATCTTAATGTTACTGACTCCTGCCCTTTATGAACATGGTATATCTCTCCATTAAGTAAGTTCTTCATTGACTCTCAGCATTCTTTTTGTGTTTTTCAGTCTAGGGGACTTACATATTGTTAAATTTGTTTCAAAGCTTTTGATATTTTTTGATGCTACTGTAAGTAGTTGGATTTTTGTCTTTCAATGTTAATTTCCAACCATCTTCCCACATATAGAAATAATTAATTTTTGTGTATTGATCTTGTATTTTCTGACCTTGCTAAATTCACTTGTAGTTCAGGTAGCATGTAGATTTGGAGGAGATTTCTTCAATGCACAATCATGTCATTTGCAAAAAGACAAATTTGAAAAAATTTAAATCTGACTTTCCAAATATCTGTTTTCTTTTTCTTGCCTTATTGCACTGGCTGGGATGCCCTGAACAATATGTTTATTTTTCTTTTGCAGTATTGAGAATTGAACTCAGGCACTCTCTACCACATCCCCAGTTACATCCCCAGCCTATTTATTATTATTATTATTATTATTATTATTTTATTTATTTTAAGACAAGTTCTTATTAAATTTCCCAGGCAATCCTGGAACTTTTGATCCCTTTGCCTCAGCCTCCTGAGTAGTCAGAATTACAGGTGTGCAACACCATACCTGGCCCCAGAACAATTTTAAACAGAAGTTTTAAAATGAACATCCTGTTTTTTCTTTATCTTAAAGGAGGAGTACCTCAGTATTTTACAGTTAAGGATGTTTACTGTATGCTTTTTTTGTGGATGCCCTTTGACAGATTGAGGAAACTAATTTGTTTTTCTGAATGGATATTTAATTTTTAGAATTATTTTATTGAAAGAAATTTTGATTTACAAAAACTTACAAAGATAGTACAGAGTGTTCCTATATACTCTTTACCCAGTGTCCTCTGTTAACATCTTATATTGCTATCATATGTTTATCAAAATTAAGGTTTTTAACATTGGCACAATATTTTAAATTACAAACTTTATTCAGGTTTTCCATGAATGCCTTTATTCCTATTTCGGGATTTATCCCATATACCACATTACATTTACTTGTCATATCTCTCTGGCTTGCTCTAATCTGATAGTTTACTCAGTCTTTCATGCCCTGGATACTTTTGAAGAGTACTGGTTGTGTATTTTGTAGAATACCCCTTAGTTTGGTTTTGTCTGGTGTTTTCTCACATTTAGACAATGGTTATGGATTTGGGAGGTAGAAAATCGGGTATTGTACCCTTATCCTACTAGGAGGCACGTGTTATCCATAGCAACTAGTGATGTTAACCTGATTACATAGTTCAGGTGGTGTCTCCAGGTTTCTTATTGTCATGTGACATTTTTGCCCTTTCCATATTCTATTTGTTGAAGTCCACAGTCAAAGGAAGAGAATATCATATAATTTGTGGGTATATAGTAAAATCACCATAGTAATTTTTTTTCTTTTGAGGTACTGGAGATCAAACCCAGGGTACATGCTAGGCAAATGCTCCATTACAGAGCTATCTTCTCAGACCTCCCTTCTTTAAGATTTTATTTTGAGACAGGGCCTTGCTAAGTTGCCAGGACTGGCCTTGAATTTGCAATCCTCCTGCCTCAACCTCCCAAGTAATTGGGATTTCAAGTGTGTCCCACCAAGCCTAGCTTAGTAATTAATATTCTGATGAGAATATTTTGAGGTTACACAAATATCCTGTTTCTCAAAGTTTTGCCCACTAATTTTAGTGCAATGGATTTCACCTGCAGTAACAGTTATGATATGCCAATGGTGTTTTCCGTTTCCTTCATTCTTTCTACATTTATCAATTGGAATTCTTCTTAAAGAAGGATTTGTACTTTTCCCACATTTATTTATTCAACCATTTATGTATATCAGTATGTATTGTGGATATATATTTTAGAATTTGGGTCATAATTTAATATTGTCATTGTTTAACTTAAATTGTTCCACCTTTGGCATTGGGACTTTTTCAGATTGATTTCTTTGTCATTTTGACACATCCTCGTTTTCTTTTTGGCATTTCATTAGTCTATGAGAGATTCTAAAGCTTTTTTAGTAATTTTCTTTCCCCAACTGTAAGATCCACTATTTCTCCACATCTTGATTCCATTTACTAGAAGATGGTACTTGGAAACCAAGATCTGGTTGCAAGGTGTCCTTGTTGTTACTGAGCTGTCAGTGTTCTAGGTGTTCCCAGTGAACAGAGCTAGGAATTCTATGCATGTATGTCCTTGGTGTTGAATTCTATCAAATGCTTTTTCTGAATCTGTTGAAGTTTTCACATGTTCTTCGTAGTTTGATGAGATAATAAATTACAAATATCTGATATCATAAAAGAATATTTGTGCAGTCTTTCTAGACGCCTTATTATGAGGCTTTGTTTTCAAAACATCTAACTCCCCATATTACATGAGCAAATCTTAGGATAGCTCTATTATACATTTCAATATGTTGTAGGGTACAAACTTTCCTTTTGTATTCCTTCTGAATTCTCTTGTTTGTTTGGGACCTTTCCCATTTCATATGAATAGTAGCTATTAACTAAGTTCCACAAAGAATTCTATTATGATTTTTAAAAGTGTTTTTGAACTTATAGATTAATATGAAAAGAATGGCTATATTTGCAATAGCTAATCTTTCATTTTATGTGTTTCCTCTGTGTCCTCTCTTGGTTTTTCATGAAGGACTTCTGCATATTATGTTACATTTTTTTCTGAAATCCTTGTGATTTTTGTTGCTACTCTGAATGATCCTATTTTTTATAATCATGTAATTATTATTTACATTTTTGGAAAAGTTTTTATATTATGTTATTGTAAATATTATACTGTTACTTAGGAACATAATTTTGAAGAAATAGCAATTACTTCTTTTCCTTTTCGATCTTCATATCTCTTATTCTTTGTTTTGTGTTATTTCACCAGCTAGCGCAATAGAGAATAGGGTAGTGATTATGTATATTCTTGTCTTGTGTCTGACCTAAGTGGGAATACTTCACGCCAGAAAAGCTGAGTATGAGGTTGATGAATAGTTAAAATTCTCTTCTGCTTCTAATTCTTTTTAAAATCTTAAGTGGTACTCATTTTTATTAAGTACTTTTCTGAATCTGTTGAACTCTGAAGATAGGCTGCTTGGGTTTAATTAGATCTGTCACTTTGATGCCATGTAGTATTATCTTAGGCAATTACTTAGCTTCTCTCTGTCTGTTTTCTCATCTGTAAAATATAGATGACAAATGTCTACTGTATGAGGTTGAAAATGAGTTAATATATAAAAAGGGCTAAGAAATGCACCTAGCCTCTAGGGAGCACTTATTTTTTTTATTTCTTAGCATGTTTGGTTATTTTAATAATTAAGGCTTCTTACATTTTTAAGAAATCTTACACATATGTGTATGATTTACTTAATTTACTACTTTAATTTTTTCATGTAATATCCATGAGTCATAAAGCAACTGTTCTTTTGCTACAGCAAAGAACATAATGAATGATAGATTCCTAAAGCAATATTACACAAGTGCTTAGCAACTGAGGTGGCAACAGTCCCAACTTTGTGGCATGATTTGTATCTGAGTCGTTTGATAAGCCAGAGATAGAGATAGCATGAGCAAATTCAGCACTTGGCATGTCGTGTGGAAAGTGGCCACTCAATAGAAAGGAAAAGTGACTATACCTTTTTTACATATTTCACCTTATATTATTAATACATCATGTTCTTTAATTGTTTGTGTAGAGGTTTCAGTATTTGGAATGGTCAAAAAGATTCACTCGCCAACAAGCATTTCAAGTGCTTTCTGTTTGCTAGTGTTTTGCTGGTTTGGGGTTACATCTTTACTCTGGAGAACTTTTTATGTTTTTTGCAGTGCTGGAGATTGAGCCTAGGGACACTCTATTGCCAAGCAACATCTCCAGCTCTTTTTTTTATTTTAATTTTAAGATAAGATCTCTCTTTTGCCAAGGCTGGCCTCAAACTCATGATCCTCCTTCCTCAGCCTCCCAAGTAGCTAGGATTAGAGGTGTGCACCACCATGCCTGCTTGCTCTTGAGAATTTATGGGTCATTGAGTATTGAAGGCAGCCTACTTGTATCCCTTCAGGGAAATTCATGTCCACTTTTTTTTTTTTTTTAAGTTGGTAAAGTTGGATTTCTAATGTCTGCCTTGTTTTCTTTCATTCCTATCAGGAGTTTAGACCCTTGCTTTATGCAGTTTCTCCCTACGTTAACATTTTCCTTCCTATCCTAATGACCACTGGGATTCATTCCCTGAAAGGAATCCTTCAGTGGATTCCAATTCTTTAGAAGAGAAATCCTTAACTTCTTGACCAGGACTGTGTGGTCCAACTTTATTCCCAACTTGCTTTCCTGGCCTTCTAGTCTCTCATTCCTCAGAACTAGTCCGGTGGTCACATGGTCCCTGAAGGGTCACTCTGTTGTCTTCGTGGCTATATTTTTGTTCCTGCCATTTCCTTTACCTTAGATACATTAACCCTAACTAATTTTCAACTCAAAATTTCCAGGCTCTGTTTAGAGGATACCCTATGATCCTAGCTAGATCACAACCCTGTAATTTGTAACCTGTAGCCCTTGTGAAGTTCTTAACTTTCATAGCCAGTCTTTTTATCTAAATGTCATTTCCAGATGGTCAGGTTCTTAGAGATAGGGTTCAAGTGCCTAGCATGATGCTTTGCATACAAAGAGCTATTGCTCAATAGCTACCACCATTAAGTACCTACTATAATTGTGCTACAATTTTGCAAAGTAAGTATTATTATCTATTTTAAATTGTGAAGAAACTCACTATCAAAGAGATTAAGTAACTTGCCCAACATCATATGGTTACTAAGTGGAAAAACTGGTTTGTCTTGATTCAGAAGCTCTTACTCCTCTATGCCATACTGCCTTATGCTAAAAATAGTTAAATAAATGAAGTTACTCAATAAAAGTGGTTGTGGTACACACACACCAAAATCACTTTGCTTTTATTGCCAATGTGCTATTTGGAGTCTGGTGACCACACTAGTCATGTGGACTAACCATTGGGCTTCCTTTAGATTTCTCTTCTACATTTTTAGTAATACTAATGTGTAAAGTTTATTCTAATTGGGGGTCAAACATAAACTTAACCATACTTTGCTTTGTGTTTAAGTAGAAAATTTTGCATTTGCCTAAGAATCTTTACTAGGTAATGGGTAACATAAAAATTCTCTGCTTCTCTTTGTTAAGTAATTTTTCAATTGAGATATAGCATACATGGAGGAAAAAGCATATCGGGTCTGCCTGTCATAAGTATGCAGCTTGCAACTTTACATATGTGTACAGGTGTGTAACCTCACCCCAGATCAATATTACATCCAACCCTTAAGAGAAAATTTCCTCATTCACCTCCCAGCTAATATATTGAGCATCTCTAATCCAAAAATTTGAAATGCTCCAAAATCTAATAAAACATTTTGAGCATCAATATGACAATATGGGAGGTTCCGCTCCTGACCTGATATAAGGGGGTTGTAGTTAAAACACTGGTATGCTGAAAATATTAGATAAAATTGTGTTCAAGTTAAACATTCACAACGGTGAGAAGATTTGCTAGGAGATACTAATGCAAAGAGGCAGAAACACAAAAATGGCAATAAGAGGAGCACAATAAGTGAAATAATTAACACAATAAGTGAAATGATTATCAAATGTGTAGTTTCAACAACTGGGTACAAGTGAGTGAGTTCATGAGTTGTGGCTGTCACTTTAGGCCCTTAAAAACAATCTGTTGTGATCCTTTAGCTGCGTAATCTCTACATTATAATAAATTTATAAAAGAATTTCAAAGGCATTTAAAATTTTTGTTTAGCATTAACCTATTTATTTTGGATCAGTTTAATGATAGGAGTTGTGTCTAGAAAAAAAAGTAGAGGGCCCTTCTCATAATTGCACACTGTTAATGTATGATTTGATAAGACATTATTATAATTTTATAATAAAGTTATGTGTATAAGGTGTAGATAAAACAAATGAACTTACTGTTTAGACTTGGTCTCATTTCCAAGATACTCTCATTACATGTAGGCAAGTATTCCAAAACTTAAAATGCCAAATCCTCCTGATCCCAAGCATTTTGGGTAAGGGATACTCAACCTATACAAATTTTCTTAATTGTGCTCCTCTTATTGCCATTTTTGTGTTTCTGCCTCTTTGCTTTATTATCTCCTAGCAAATCTTTTCACTGTTGTGAATGTTTTTTTGGAGTCAGAGTCGATAACCTAATATTTGTGACATTTTCTTGAAGAGTGACATGCTGATTCTTAGTCACCAAAGTGTCATCCAGGCGTAGGTGGGCTGAGTCAGAGTACTTTAGCATCATTACTGGATTTGGATGACTGTCCTTTGATCTGATGGAGTGCTACTTCAGATCTTTTACGCCTTTGCTTTAAAAAAATTTTTAAAAAGTATATGAAGATCATGACACTTTAAAAAAAAATACTGCTTCACTAAGTTCTGATTGGCATGAGCTGTAGCTATTTCATGTGTACAACTTGCCGTTTGAAAGTATAACCTGGACACCAGCAAATGGTGGTACTTTTATCATTACACACAAGGGAAGGATAGACAGCCATTCTCGTACTCCCTTCCATCTCAATTATTTAAAGCTGTATAATTGCAAGTCTGTTTTGTTAATGTCCAGAACTGTATCTGGAGAGAAAGAAGACTTCCTTGAAAATAAGGAAAGTCCTAAATTATCACACAATAAGTGAAATAATTACCAAATGTGTAGTTTCAACAACTGGGTACAAGTGAGTGAGTTCATGAGGTGTGACTGTCACTTTGGCCCTTAAACACAATCTGTTGTGATCCTTTAGCTGCGTAATCTCTGCATTATAATAAATTTGTAAAAGAATTTCAAAGGCATTTAAAATTTTTGTTTAGCATTAACTTATTTATTTTGGATCAGTTTAATTGATAGGAGTTGTGTCTAGAAAAAAAAGTAGAGGGCCCTTCTCATAATTGCACACTGTTAATGTATGATTTGATAAGACATTATTATAATTTTACCCTTAAAGTTAAGATGGAAACTGGGGATTATTGTTTTTATTTGTTTTTGTTTTTTGTCACTGTTACTTCATAACAGTGATTTATTGAATATTAAATCCTTTTTAGGAGTTCAGCCCTCTATTCTTACAGGTGGGTGTCTTAGTCTACTAGGGCTTTCATAACAGTACCACAGACAGGGTGGCTTGAACAACAGACATTTTCTCACAGTTCTGTGGTTCAAAATCCAAGATCAAGGTGCCAGCAAACACATTTTCTGGTGAGGGTGCTCTTTCACGGTGGCACCGCGGCATGTGTCCACCTAGCCTTTCCTCTGTGCATGTGTGAAGAGCTCAGTTCTTTGGCTCTTCCTATGAGGCACTCATCTTTTGGATTAGGGCCCCACCCCTATGACCACATCTAACTCTACTTACATCTTAGGGCCCTGCCTCTAATACAGTCACACTGGGGTCAGGGCTTCCATCAAAGAATTGGTGGGGACAATTTGTCATAGTGGATTTTCTAGAAATGCAGCAGTAAAATGTCAGAAATAATTATAAGCTGCTTTAGTGTTCATGATACTGTCCCTCATTCATGATCACACATTTTGTAAGAATATTAGTCAGATTTATAATGTCATTAGTTTAGCTCCTGCTTATGTTTGTGAGAGTCTGCATGAAGTAGAGCTGTCTTAAATCTGTCTGCACATCTCTGATGTGTGATGTCATTGTCGTATGCCTTACAGATGAGGCTTTGTCACAGTCAGAGATGTTTAAAACTGCAGTCTAGAAAACTGCTTTTAAAAAGCTGAGGAAAGATATTCTTGTTCCAAAGGACATAGCGTGGAACATGTGGTCATGCCAATGACTGTGTGGTTTTGAAATCTATGATGTATAGGAAAAATAATGATTTTTTTTTTTTTTTTAGACATGCCTCTGGGATTATTGAAATAATGCAGGTTCGAAGCTAGTCTTTGTGATATTGTAGGTTATAGATTTCACCAGGACACTACAGGGAGTCACTGATCCATAGCAATTTTGAAATCCGGACGTCCTGGCGAAGTGAAATGTTTCTTGGTTATCTGGCCTTCTTGTTCATTGTTTTTGGAGACCCTGGTCCTGCCCTCTAGGGAATTTTTTTTCCACATTTGATGTAGGGTTCAGGAAAACCAGGGCCTTTCTCTCTCCTTCCTGCATATTGAAAGTTGGAGACCAAAGGACCATTTTAACACTTCACCTGAGTCCACTTTTGTCTTGGAGACCAGAATGCTCCCCAGAATTTGGAAGGTTTCTTATCCATTTGTTTCCAGTCAACTCAATGTACTAATAAACATACCCCTAATATTTTCCTGTTTTGAGACCTGGTTCTCAAAACACCTATTTACTTTCCATTTCCTGTGGCCCTTTCTGTACCTAGGATGGGAGACTCTGACTTCTGTTAGAAAACTTTTTACCCTTAATATGATCTTTCTTCTTAGTCATTTGTCCACATGCAACAATTTAATGGACATATCATCTGTCCTTGCCCAGAGATGTTTTAATTTAGTAACAACATTTTCTTGGGCTTATATGCTTCAGAGTCTTCTCTTGGCTGTTAGCCTGGGGTTGAGGAAGTTTTGCAGACTGCGGTATGTCAACTATGCCTGCACTGTCTTCATGTCAGGGTAAGGGCATTGCGATGTTTGTGTGTCCCCGCCCCCCCAAAGTAATAGGTCAGAATTCTAACCTTGATGGTGTTTCAAGATGGGTCTTTGGGAAGTAATTAGGTCATGAGGATGGAGCCCTCATACATGAAATTAGTGCCTTTATAAGACCAAGACCAAGGACTAGCTTGTGCCTTTTCTGCTATGAGGATCCATGAGAATCATCTGCAACCAAACTCTGACCATGTTGATGCTACACTAAGGCTTCCAGCCTCCAGAACTGAGAAGTAGATGGTTTTTAAGCCACTCAGTCTGTGGTACATTTTATCGCAGCCTGAATTGACTACAAAACAATCATGGTCAGTCCATCTGTTATATCCTCAGATTTGAAACACGAGAGGTGAAATAATAAGGAGTATCGTCTTCCTGGCACTCAAGTATTGCACTCCAGCTGTATATCATTAGGTGACTATTGGTCAATAGAGTAAGAGGGACGTAGAATTTAGGAATAAAGACTGCTGCTTACCAAGACTCACTGGGGCACTTCACTGGGAAGAGAGAAGAGGATTCTCAGTTCTTTGACTGAATATACAGAGAAAACTTAGTCTAAACCAAGAATGTGCTTTTAGAAAGAGCTGAGAAACTAGATTTGATAAATTGAAAGGGAGAACTATTTATGTGTCTCCTTGGGAGAAGAATGGGAGCTATTCTGATTTTTCTTCCTTCTTAGAACCTCAAAGTCTATTTTATCCCATTATTTAGTGATGGGGCATTCATAAAATGTTTGTATCTGCCATAGGTTTATCAAAACAAACAAACAAACAAACCCATAGCATTCTTGAAATAATGCTGCTTAAAAAAATCATGGCTCTAGGAATCATTGAACAGGGAGCTGTCTCCAGGGTCCCTCAAGTCCACCTTTGTGACCCAGCCCGAGTGTCTGACCTCTCGGTGAGGAAGGAGGAACAGGCCCTGTGGGGTATTGTCTGAAAAGGCAGACTCTTTTTCACCCCCATCTTTCACTTCTCCACCTTTAAGAGAATGAGTTGTGAGTAACTGGGAGAGATTATACAGCTTATTTAAAATAAGCCAACTAGCAGTGCTTTCTAAATTGCATAAAATATAAGCATTTTTAAGTTTTTGATCCATTTAAACGTTAATGAGGTGATGCCTTCACCCCTGAAGGTCGGGAATGGCTGTGTGTGGCTTCCTACAGAGGAGAAACTTCAGAACCCTGTTCCCTGGTTCCTATGTATAACTTGGTTATATGCACACCAAGCTATGTTGACAATGCACTCTCTCCCTGGCTGCCTCCTGCCCTTGGATCATCCAGGAGAGGTCTGTGAAATTAGACCATAAAGACAGCCTAGCTGGAGTATTTAGGGCAGCATATCAATGTCTGATCGAGTAGGCGCCATTTAAGCATTGTTGAATCATTGGGGAGACTGCCACCGCTCTTCATCAATGTGTTATGTGGTTTTTCAGGAGAAAATATCTGCTAATCCTCAGTAATAATGCTCTATCATTAAGCTAATAAGCCTACAGAAAAGATTGTTACAATAGGCGTCTACCAAGTTGTCATTATCCGGACATTACCTTTGGACATTTAGCTGTCTATTTTTGCTGAGGAGCCTCATTTTGATGCTTTTATCTGTGACTGAAATTTTCAGTCCTCCCATCAAAACTGTTGCCCAATTGAATAATTTTTTTCAAGAGTAATCATGGCTGTGCATAAACCACTGCCTGACAGTCCCCGACATATGTCGAGGACCGGCAATTTGGGGCTGGTGAGGGTGCGTTGCTGTGATACGGTTCTTCCTGCGTGCCCCAGCCTTTGTTTGTGCCAATGTTCCATCATTTCCTATTTGAATAAAGAACTGTTTCCATTTCGCTAATCGTTGTTTGGGGCATTTTCCTTATTCAGTTCCTGTATTTTAAAGTCTGCCAACAATCAGGTGATTTGTGATCACAACAAAAGGGCCACACAAAATCTCTTAATGTCTTTACCATTGGTTTATTTGGGGACACAATAGTCTGAATGCTGAGAATCTGGTCCCAGGTGCTGGTAGTTGTGAGACTTTTAGTAGCTTGAACCTCTTGGGACCTTGGTTTCCCCCTGGGCCCAACAGAGATGATAATGGTGTATATACAAGAGGGTTACGGGGACTACATGAAGTCACATGTATAAATTACCTAGATTTTCTATAGGAAGCACCCGAAGCTGTCCTGTCAGAGAAATGTTGAAAATATGGAATGTGAATTCAGACAGCACTTCTAGCTGCCTTACCTTTCACCTTTGGACTTGTGAAATGAATGATCTTATGTGGTGGCAACCGTGAGAAAAAACGTTTCCAGAAACGTGTTCCTTCTGAAGCTTATTCCTTAACCCAAAACAGTAGGATTTTTGTATTCATGATTTGACACACAACTTGGTAGTAGTGTCTTGAGAAAAATGACTCAAATATTTATTTTTCTTTCTAAATGGATGTTATTTTAATAAAAATGTGCAAGGATTGGGGCAGAAGCGGGTTATGGTGGAGGAGTTGGGTGTGTCTTCTAAGAGCAAAATGAGGGATCCTTTGATAGAACTGTTGAGTACCGTGCCTGTGAAGGTAGAGAGGCACCCCCTACGCATGACGTGACACTGTATAGAACAAAATATGCACAGAGATACAGCGAAACTGGGGAACTCTCGGAAGCCTTGTGAATTGAGTTCACGTAATTGTGCCAGTTATGAGATGATACTATAGTTTTGTGGAATGTTGCTACTAGGGGAAACAGTAATGACTGTCTGAGAACTGCGTATGAATCTGCAACAATCTCGAAATTACAGTTCACAAATGCATGTGCAGCTCTATGTAAAGCTAACGAATGGTTTTTATTTATTTTCAGATTGCTCCTGCCTGATTCATACGCAGTGACGTTGGCTTTTGTAAGTTGACATTTCAGTTTTTTTATCCTTCTCCCCCACAAACTTTGTCTTCTCTAATCACACATCTGATCACACAAGAGTACATTTCTAAAGGTCCCAGAGTAAGATGTGGGGCAAAAAGATTTTAAATATGGTTCTTATATTATTATTATTTTAAGGTCTGTTTCACTTTTTCTGATGCTAGTAGGTAACAGATGCTTTGAGGAAGTCTGACCTACTCATCGTGGGCTATGAGCATCTATTTCTTGGAGTGATGTCCCTCCAGGGTCATGGTAGGTGGGAATAAAGGGTTACCCGAGGAGCCGAGGTTGTATGTACGTCCAGAGTTTCCATCCAACATTGTCTTTGTGACATCATTGATTTTTGATGAAGAATTGAAATATGCTAAACCAATTTTAAAGATATAGGACTTTGTTTTTCATCTTAGCAGGAGGTGAGTATCATTATAAAGTAATATAATGAAGACTTGCATTGTGGTAGTTCCTAAGTCAATATTTTGTACATTGTTCTAGCAGGCTCGGTTCCACCTGTTTTGGGGCCACCAGAAAGACACATATGTCTAGTACAGTTTTCCTCAGAGTAGCTGCCTTGACATGGGCATTTCCTGGGGTATTAATTGTTATCATATGGAAAAAGACACTGTGATCATGTAATTTAGGAAAAAACTGAGATAAAATTAAATTAAGACTAGTTTATTTCCAGCAACCGATTTTCTGAGAAGGGCTTTGGTTTGTGGTATTCCTCAAACACAAGTCAACCCCTGATCACCAGCTATGTCCCCGTGACGCGTCTTCCTAGAGCTTCGGTGCGCTATCGGTGCAAACCTCATCATCTGTCGTCTTGACTGCGCTCCTGCCTGGCCTCCGAGCTTTCACGGTTTCTCCTCTGTGACACATTCTCTAAACAGCAGCCAGATAAATTATTTAAAACTGAAAGTCTGGAGTTACTTTCCTGCTCCAGTGCCTCTCGTGCCTCCGTATCTCACTTACAGAGGCCATCAGCTCTTTCCCCGTTCGTTACCTAGGGCCTAATTTTTTTCTGGCCTAACTTTTAGGCCTGATCCCGTTCCCTCACTGCTTTAGCCTTACCAATTCTCTTGTTCCCTTGTTCCTACATCAGATTTTGCAGTTATTGTTTCCCCAAATGGGCTTATGACTGACTTCCTTCCTTCCATCAGATGTTCCCTGACTTTTTAAATGATTCCCAAATTGTCATCTTTTTAGTCAGGCTTCCCTTACCAGCCTGTTGGTGGTGCTGGGGATTGAACCCAGGGCCTTGTGCTTACGAGGCAAGCACTCTACCAACTGAGCTACATCCCCAGCCCTATACCAGCCTGTTTTTAATGGCAGTTTTCCTCACCTTATCCTCCTAGCCCTTCCTGTCCCTTCATCACTTTACTTTTCTAATCACCTCTGACATGTGTTCTGTTTGTCTCCCTTTCACTCAGTTAAACTCTACAAGAGCAAAAATTTGTGTGTGTGTGTGTGTGTGTGTGTGTGAGAGAGAGAGAGAGAGAGAGAGAGAGAGAGAGAGAGAGAGAGAGTTTTCACACTGCTGAATCCCTAGAACAGTGCCGGGAAAAAGTTGCTTAGTAGATACTATTTGAATGAAAAATAAGTATTAGAAAAAGGCCTTATTATAATTTGGGTTCTATAGCCCAACACATATCCCACAAAAATGGGAAAGTGGGTAGGTAAAGCTTTATTTAGTAGTTACTGACTTTGCCTAGTACACCCTTCTCCTGATGGGTATGTGACGGAAGCTGGGGCAACTTCTGTGTAAATATAAAGCACTAATGCAAACACAGAGGCTTGGACTTTCGTACTGAGGGGCCTTCCACTTCCAGCAATGATTTAGTAACAGGAACTGGATTTATTTTCTTGCCTGAAATAGCAAAAATTTAAAACAAAAAATGATAAAACGATGATACAAAGGCATTCAGACATTGGACCAAAAGCAGCATAGTGAACCCTGAAAAGGGAAAACAAATGATCTGGCCTAGACTGCAGTGCAGGAAGGGGGACCTCAGACAGTTCACTGGTCATCCTGAGCTGAGGGATAGACTTAGGATCTGGGGAGGCTGAGGCAGCAAGAGTTTGAAGGATGGAGTAACAAAAGAGACAGTAAGCTCCAATTATATTTAGAGGATTTTCTTAGAGTCTTCAAAATGAGTGCTGATTGGCATATGCATGAAAGAACTACTTGGGTCAAAGATGATGTCTCAGGAAAAAAAATTAAGATAGTTTAAACTGTCTGAAAAATCACAATTTTTCAAAATATGTAGGATGCAGCTAAAACTGTGCTTACAGGAAAATTTATAGTATTGAAAGCATATAATAGAAAGGAAGAAAGCTCTAAAACCAATGTCAGTTTTGACTTTGGGAAGTTAAAAATAGAAAAACTTAAAACAAGCAGAAGAAAATAATGATAATTAGAGAAGTCATCAGAGTTGAAATTAGGAAAACAGTGGGGAAAATCAATAAAATGAAAAGCTGCTTCTTTGAAAAGATCAATAAAATGATCAACTTCTGGCCAGGCAACCAATGAAAAGAATACACAAATTATTAGGAATTGAAGGGGGAGTAATAGTCCTGATTCCATGCATATTGCAGGACTAATACATGTATATGATAAACAACCCTAAGCCCCCAAATTTGATAAATTAGATAAAATGGACCAGTTCTTTGAAATACAAACAACCAAAACTCACTCGAGGAGTCGGTAACCTGAATAGCTCTATATCTATTGAAGAAATCCAGATAATAGTAAAGCATCCTGTAGGGAAGAAACCAGCAGACCCAGATGGTTGTACTGGTGAATTATAAACAGTAACCCATAGGACAAAAAAGGAATCAACTAGCATTGAGATGAACTGTCAAGCCATGAAAAGAAATGGAAGAAACTTAATTGCATATTAGTATAGGGTTCCTGCTATCTGACTGACATTCTAGAAAAGACAAAATGGTAGAGACAGTGGAAAAAAAATCAGAAGTGTGGGGAAGATGGATGATTAGGTAGAACATAGGATTTTTAGGATAGCAAAATGTCTCTATATGATACTATAATGATTGATACCTGTCATAAGTTTGTCCAAACCCACAGAATGGACAACATAAAAATTGAACCTTAATGTAAACTATGGACTCTGGTGATAATGATATATTAATATGGGTTTATCAGTTGATACAACTGTAGCATTCTGGTGGGGAATATTGATAATGGAGGAGGATGTGTGTGTGTGTGTGTGTGTGTACACATGTAAATATATATTTGCATAAATAAATACACACATATATATACACATATACATGTGGTGGGGCAGGGGATAAATGGAAAAATCTCTACCTTCAACCCAATTTTTCTATGAATCTAAAACTCCTCTGAAGAGTAGTTAAGAAAATCAAAAGGAGAAATTAGCATTATGAACTAAAAGAAAAATTTTTAAATGATTGAAGTACAACTATAGCAGTACTTAGAGGGGAAATTTATAATATGTAGCCTTATATTAGAAAAGGATGATCTCAGTGACTCAATGTAAGGGCTTGTTGCATGTGTCTTCAAGTATCTGAATGTCTTACATTGGAAATGCATCTTGATCAAGTATCTGAATGTCTTACATTGGAAAACACATCTTTTGTGTTGTTAGAGAAGGCAGAATTATGGATGGTTACAAAAAGATAGTTCTCAGTTCTTTATAGGAAAGACAGACTCATCAAACTTCCCCAACCATGGGCTGTTTCTTTAGTGAGACATGTTCCCTTGGATATTCTTAAGAGTTCTTTCCAACTATTTCTGAAATGAATGACAGTAAATAAAAATATATGTCTTAGTATTAACAGTCTATAACTAACATGCACATTTATGATGCTATGTTGTTAAGTAGCTAGTGCAATGTAAGAATGAGCAGTAACTTAAAAATCACAGAACTGGACTGGGGATGTAGCTCAGTGGTAGGTTGCTTGCCTCACATAGATAGGGCCCTGGGTTTGATCTCTAGTACTGAGAAAAAAAGAATTCCAAATCTATAGAATTAGAAGGCACTTAAATGGTGTTTATTCAGACAAAAGTAGCCTCAGCTCCTTGCCTCTTTAGTGGCAATGCCTGAGATGTATTTACAAAAGGGGAGAAAGAATCCATTTAAGTTTACAAATGAACAAAAGCAGTGATGAAGAACTAAATCCCTGAATGATCTATTCAGAATTCACAGAAAAATTTTAAGCTCAGGGATAAAAAGGAATATTCCAGAAATATATCCGCACTAGCTAAAAGTTTAGATAAATGTCACCACGTCTCCAAAGCCTTCTCTGGCTCTCCTAGACTTAGCGACTCTGTCTCTGCCTGTGTTCCCATAGCATTCTGTACACTCTGTACTATAGCATGTACATGCCACCATCCATTAATAGGGTATTATAAAAAATGGGACATGGAGTGAAAAATGAGACTCACTGTTGGCCACAGCAGTCTTTCCTTGTGCTAGAAAGTTGATCTGTTGTCACAGTAATGTGAGGGTCAATCGCAGTAAGATATGTATTAGTTATTTGAAAACATTAAGCACAATCTGCATACAACAAATACTGTGTATTTTTCCCTGTGTGGTAAGTCTGTGAATTTCTTCCTGTTATCAATACGTTTCTACTTGAAATGATTAAATCACAAAAAGTAACACTGAACTGTATAGAAACCACACTGCTGTTTTATAGCAAAGATTTGCTTCAATTAGCTCTTTAAAAGGATACTTCAATTAGTGTTTCTGTTTTGTAGTTTATCTTTTATAACCATTTGATTTGGGTTCATCAGTTGGCCCCTGCTAACTCCTAGACTTGAGTGCTAAACTTTTCATGCTAGAGGGCATGGATGTAATCTAGATGCTGAGAGTTAAATTTTATATCCTTTTGTTGAAAAGGAAGAGTATTTTCTCAAATTTTACATTGATGAGAGTTACCGTATACTAACATGGGTATAGGTACTTTACACAAGTTACCTAATGCAATCCTCTACAAACCCAGTGAGAGAAGGTAGTATTCCTCTTTTATAGATGGGAAACTGGGCTACTGAAAATGAAGCGAATTGCTCTATTTGTAAAATTAGTAAACGGTGACGTTTACTGAGGATTAAACACAGGGGTGCTTTACCATTGAGCTATATCCCCAGTCCTTTTAATTTTAATTTAATTTTATTTTGAGGCAGGGTCTCACTAAGTCATTTAGGGCTACACTAAGGTGCTGAGGCTAGCCTTAATTGGCAATCCTCCTACCTCAGCCTCCCAAATTGCAGTCTCAAGGCGCTCAGCCTATGACAGTACAATTTAAACGTCAATCCTGACTCCAGAGTTCATGTTCTTGAACACTGCCTCACTGAATAAAAGTGGCATAAGGCAGTAGACTTAAAATTGACTAGATTACTTAAAGTAGGTATGGCAAGAGAAGTTTCGAGAATAGTCTATTCATAGTACACAGTAGCCAGGGTGAATGGAAATGGCAATGGGGTTTAGAGGCAGAACACTCAAGTTTTAACTCTGTTGGTTAGTTCTGTGACTTTGGCAAGTCCATTTGCCTCTCTTGAACCTATTTTGTCCTCATTCAAAAATAGATTAATAAAACCATCTACCTCAGCTGGTTGTGGAGAAGATCAAATTGAAAATATTTCTAAGTGCTCTGTAAATGCTTCTGAAAGATATATAAATGAAGCGATGAGCGTGTTTGGTCATTTGCCACAGACTTTCTTTAAGTGATGAATTTTCCCAGTGCTTTTAGAAAATAATTTGATTTATGGGAACTTAGCGAGTTTCCAGAGAACCTCTTTTGAATCACAGAATGACCTGTAATTGTATAAAGAAGTTCTACATATAAGATGGCCTTTCTTCATTGAGACACACAATGCTTATTTCTCAGTACCTTGTTAAGGGAATTTTTTACAGATATATTTGTCTCCATTTTGGAAGTCGGGTTAAATGTGTCCCCCAAAGCCCAAAGCGAGCGGAGACCAGAGTTGGCTTTATGATTCCTAATCGAATGGTCAGACCGCCTTTGTCACCAGCTACCTGCCTTGTCCATTTTAGAGTTGTATATTTTCTAGGCTCATTTCCGTCCCAGCTTGGAAATAAGTGAAAGTTTTTCTCCTCGAGAGCTGTTCAGCATCCTCTACCAAATGGCATCTTTGGCAGCCAGAGATGGATAATCAGTGAATTGATGACTAGGAGGTCTCTGGTGATCCCCAGTGTCAGTCCTGATGCTTATGAATGGGTGTGTGAAAGGTTGTGTTCTGCGACAAGGAATGAGCTCTCCATACCTTTCATTCCAGTATTGTTTATTTTCTTTTTGGTTTAGGAATTTTGAGACTTAACCCATCTAATGCCATGTGTACTCAGGATGAGTGACAGAAATGGAATAGAGCATAAGGCAAGGACCACATTTGATTACAGTCTTTCCTGAACTCGGTGTCAAAGAAACCCTTTCCAGTTCAGGGGCAGCCTTAGGAACCTTTTAATTGTATTTGTTCAGTGTAGGTAACCAGTCAAGATAATCTGTTTTCTTTCGGATTCCCTCTTGCTGACCCTCCTCACTCCCACAAACACACGCAGCTCTTTACACATGGGCTCTCATTTAAGAGCTTGATCTTCTGGTGTAGGTGATTCTCTGGATCAATTAAAAACTCTTGGTTCACATTTTGTTTTGTAAACAGAACTTATGCAAACCAACCCTCACCTTAAGATGAGGAGTGGCCTTCACAGTCGATCGCCCCTTAGGGAAACCTAGCAAGTACAGTTTGGGGTTCATCACGCAGCAGTAGCTTGCTGGGTACAACGGATTAGCTTCACCGCAGTAGCGAACTGATAGGAGCTGCACCCGTGACCATACTGCTAGGAGCCCTGCGACAGTTAGACTGGGAATAAAGTTTCCAGATTGTTTGGGTACTGTGACATGAAAAACATTGCAGATTGTTAAGCGAGACCCTCACTTGTGAGGTTGCAGGGTGGAGGAAGAAAGGGAGAGTGAGACGGAGAAGTTTATTTATGGAATGTCAGGGGGCCATTGAGGCTCAGCAGGCCCTAGAAGCAGAGGACTTCCCTGGGCGCTTGTTTTCTCCCTCTGACCTTGGATGAACTAGTGCACAGTATATTATGCCGGCCGATTGTGCTGGTTTGTCATGGTTAGCATTCTGGACTGTCACTGGAATGTAGGAAACGGATGAATTTGAATTGAACCATGCGGTGGTCCGCAGGGCCCTCTCCTAGTCTCAAGGAGACCTGTCGCTGTTTGTCTGGGCTGGGCCTAATGAAAGCAATGGAGGGAGAGAGAGGTGGGCCTTTGATCTCTTTGTTGCAGCTGCTCCCTGGGAACTCACTGAAATCAATGCCCTGTTTTCCTGAAGGAATGAATGGCTCTGCCTAACTAGCTTTGTGAAGCCCTGGGGAATTCACTGCCTCTGTTTATTGACAGCTGAAAAGGAGCACATGGGGTGGAATGGACCTTCTTGTGAAAACCAGGCACAGGGAAAATTAGACCTCAATTTAACACAGAGGAATTTGGAAATTCACCCCAAAGGAGACGGGAGTTTCTCATGCTTACATTAGAAGGACTCAAGTTTGGGACTGGCGTGCAGTGAACAATGGCGGTTTTGTCACAACTATGTTATAAGTAGGAATATGGTATGCATAATAAATGATGTTAAGTAGAAGTTGACTCAACACCCCCTCCTTTTTTTTAAACACAGACATAGAGAAAGACAAATATGAACCATGATATAATCAGGCGATGCTTTTATTTTTGCTTTCAGAAGAAAAGAAAAAAGCGATCTTTAAAATAAGCATTAATATCACATATAAATCCTCCAAAACGTGTCTTTCTTTCATTTATGTTTCAAAACATCTTCAAACTTGGGATCTAAGTTCCCCTCATGCTGTGATTCACGCCACTCCGTATTGTGTGCCTTTCATGGGAATGTTGCTATATTGCATTCATTTTTCAAAATTTCTGCTCTTGGGATATTGTAGCTGAAAGTCTGTGTCAAACATAAATGAAATTGACACATAGACCAAGATAGCAGGTGACGTTAGAAGAGTTCATAAATCTTAAAATTACCACCTTCCTTTACAGAACATAGTAAAGGAAAAGTCTTGAATTCATCACAAGGAAATACCACCGTTCCTCACTTGCCTGATTTCCCAGGAAGAATTTATGGCTTCTTCCTTTGGCTCCAGCCCTTTGTGCACACCTCGGTTATAGCACTTAACACATTGCCCCTTAGCTCTTTGTTTAAATGTATTCTTTTAGCTGGAAGTAAAGCAGCTGTGCCCAATTCATTTTTATATCTCTGAGCCTAGCAAAGCTCTTGGCTGTAAGTGCAGCTGGATGCATGGCGATTGAGGCTCTCTGAACATTCCTTTGAACACAGTTACTTATCCAGGCTTCCACTGCGAATACTAAATTTTAGGGAAACGTGATCAGTCTGTTGTCACTCGATTGGCGCTATTGCTTTTTAAAAATGTTTCCTTTGTGGAGAATTAGTAAACACTTCTTGGTTTGGCAAGTTCGTCGGGCAGTCCATCAACTTCTAGGACAAGGCATTAAAAGTGAATGGCATTATCCTTTTCGTAACCAAGCTCTCTGCTCGATTATTCTTTTCTAAAAATAAACGTCAACGTAATGCTTAAGATACTTTCATTAAGAAGATGAAATAGCTTTTAATGAAGAATTTTTTAGACTTGTCCAAACTTAGTTGATTTAGTGATGGAGATGGAGAAAGCTTCCATGTTATATGACTTAATTCTATGATGTAATGTTAATGCAAAATAAAACATCTTTTGACAATTTCTTTAACCAGATTTACTACCACTGTGTGCTACAAATTCCTTATCAAAGGAAGCAAAGGCTGACTACTCTGATTTCACAGGACCCTAGGACAAACCCAATTTCTGAGCTATTCTCAGGTTACAATTTCTTTTTTAAGCCTGAGCTTAAGTGGGAAATAGTTCTCAGCATTCTTTGGGAAAATAATATCTTAAAATCATAACGGAAATTTTTAGAAGATGTAGGGGGTGGGGAGTAAGCACACAGACTGGCTAGAACTTTGCCCTCATGTCTTTTTTTTTTTTTTTAACCACCAAGATTATTTTTTTTGAAGAAATCTATTTGGATTTTCATTTTCATTAAGATGGAGATGGGTTTTTAAATACAGGTGTTCAGATCTGTGCCTGGTGGTGGGAATCCTATAGAATTCATGTGGGTTGTAGGAATAGGGTTGATTTAGCAGGTTGTCTCACTACTGAGATCTGAGATTCCTTCCCAAACAGGAATGTATGGTGGTGAGCATTGCTAGACTCTCACCTCCGTGAGCACTAACTTGCAGATAAGAAAGCATTAAGCACAGTGCTTAGCTTTTATAACGTGACTGCTCAGTCCCCACAATTTCTGGAAGTAATTTCGGGTGACATCACACCAAAGTAGGGAGGGGCAGTAAAGTAGCGGCAGGAGTAGGAAGTGAAGCCACACTTTTTCCATTTGATAATTTAGCTTTCAGCGTGAAGTGTATCTTCATCTGCATTGATAGAACTCCATCCAGGCCAAGGCAGTGGCTGCCACTATATTTGTAGAATCAGAGCTTCAACTATAGCATCTCCACAAAAGAGCCCTTTATTTTCCTTCAAAGTTTGCTTCAATATCCAAGAATAATTGGAAGTAATTTAAGAATCAATCCCTCACCACAGGTTTGGAGATCAACATATAGTTGATCTCTATGCTTCTATGTGCATTATTCCTCTTAAGCAAACCTCCCCATAGAAAGATGCCGGATTCTTTCCTCTTGGATGGCTTCCCATCCATTCATACTGACTTGCCTTTACAAAAGCTCACATAGCTGGCCGTGGTGGCCAGTGATCTCAGCCATTCGGGAGGCTGAAGCAGGAGGATTGCAAGTTTGAGGCCAGCCTGAGCGACTTAACCAAGACCTTGTCTCAAAAGCTGAAGAGGACTGGGAATGTAGCTCAGTGGTAGAGCACCCCTGGGTTTAACCCCAGTATTGGGGCTGGGGGTGGGGGTGGTGTAGTCATTGATAATGAGAGGCCCTCCTTACCTATGAGATTGGATTAAAAAAAGGCTATTCTGAAATATGAAATTATTTAAAATTAGATTATATGTAAGCTGTGTGGATGGCCCAGATATTAGTACCATAAAAACTTTCTGTAATAACTCAGTATCTAATTATTCGTAATTAATCATCATTACTAACGAGGCTACTAAAATAGTATGTGTTTGGTTTAAATGTTTACTTTGCAGTATTATTTTATTGGCTTTTTTAGCGTGCCATTTTTCACCAAGGAAAGACCTCAGCTAAATAAAAGGAAAACAACTCAGCTCATATTCAAATTATTATGCCTGTAGCTTTCATAGAATTCATATTAGTACGGTTTTTCTATTCAAAAACCAAAAACTAATAACAGCTTCCAGGGCTGTGCATAAATGTGGACCTCCCAGAGGACATTGCTGAGGTTGGTACTCCAATTGCTTTGGACTCCTGGTTGGTAATGAATTTATATCTGTCAAGTTAAGGACTGAGGGGTTTGAGTTATTATTGATGTATTTCCTGTCTTCATTATTTTCACAGGAAAATATATTGAAATCTTTATCCGTCTTTAGAAATTCCACTCCTGCCTCTCCTTCGCTTGCCACCCCATCTCTGTCCTCCTCCTGAAGTGAATCACAGGGTGTACTTAGGGTCAAAGCCAGACCTCCAGGCCTCTGCCTATAGGAGTATTCTTGTCTTTGAAAAAATATTGGAGTTATGCCTTGCTGGGGTGTTTTGGTTTTGATTTTGATATTTTGCCCCTTGGTGGCCTTTCCTTGTTCCTCCTCCCCTCAACCCCCAGCCTCCTCAGGACTTGTGTCCTTCTCTAGCCATTCTTTGTTGACACTCTGAAAAGGTTCTCATTATCCTCTTATTTCTGCTTGAGGCTATGACATATTTTCACTTCAGGTCCCTGAAAAATAATGGCATACCCGCGAGTGCTTCCTGCTTGCCAGACACAGTGCAAATAAACACTGTACTTAAATTAACTCATGGAATCCTCGAACAGGTCTTATGCTGTGGGTGGATCATTATCTCCATTTCACAGGCAAGAAAGCTGAGGTGGAGAGATTGAACACATTGTGTGAGGTTTCTGAGTGACTTCAGGTGACACCAAGATTTGGATCTTGTCTTTCTGACATCATAACTCTTGCTCTTGACCACATTGTCCGCTGTATTGCCCCTCTCACTTGAAAAACCCTTTAGGAACTTAAAGGCATGCTTCTGGAATATTGGCCTATGGTACTAGGTAGGGCATTTAATGGAGAGGGTTTGACCTTGGTGGCCTGGAGGTCCTATGCTGTACAGGGAAATGTCTGCCTACAAGGACTCTTATAATTTCTTCTTAGTGCTTCCTTTTAAACCTTTTGTTCATGTTTCTCCTTTAGGGTTGCTCTTAGGTCTGACGTGGCCTCTGCTTCGGGTCACGTCTAAAACTCATCCATACCTGCATAGAAAGGTAAGTGTGCCTTCTCTCAGCCCTGGGACGCTTGCACCTTCCACTCTTTTGGGGCTGGTTGTGACTGTACTCATTGTCTCCTTGCCTCAAAGCCCACACCAGAGCCTTTCCACCTTTGTACAGAGGCGTTACGATGTTCTAGAAAATACTTGCTGTCAGAGAATTTGTATTCGAGGAACTTGAGGGGAAAATGGATTGTGTGATAAAGGTTGGGAACTTTTGAAACCCTATTTTTAAAAAACCAAGAGAACATGATAAAACATCATTGCTGTTTATTCATATTATGTTATAAATAATGGGTATTGTAGAGTTGATTTGTAATGTATCATGATTTACTTATTAGAAACTTTGCAATCTGCTTCCTTTTTATATGTGTGTGTGTGTGTGTGTATCTACATATATATGTATTTTTTGCATGGTACAAACACTAGGAACAAATTGGGGTCTTATCTTTCATTTAGAATTACATATCAGATATATGTAACATGTAATCCAAAGTCCCTAAATCATCCTCCCAAAGTGATAATGTGGGTTGATTCTCAGTTTGCACATCTTCTATCCAGACTCATTCAAGTTGTGAAGTAGGTAGGTCAAGTGTTTATTTGAAGGAATTCATGGTTGGCAGAGTCCCCATTATATAGTAGAAGTTTTTATTTCTTCTTTTCCACCATTCATGTGGAGATTGATTTGTTTTAATCACTCGTTTCAAGATAATGATCCCTAATTCCAGGCTTAAATTTCCTATCCAACATTTTTGTGGTTTTCCCCCCATAACATGTATCAGTTCTCTGTCCAAGCTCATTTCACCCTAAAGCAACCCTCTCCTTGTTTTGCAGTTTTAGGGCTATTGCTTAACCATAACTCTTGGCTCTTTCCTCTTATTTTTTTGCAAAATGCCCTTGACTGATGCCATATTTTAAAATTTCAGTCTTCTATGAAGTCTTCTTACGATCCATCTTCCGTTCTGTTCCCGCCACCCCCTTAACTTTCAGTACACAAACCACTTCTCACTTTCTTCTGTGATCTTCAGGCTGACTTCCAGAAAGGTCCACAGCTGCCTCAGGTGGAAGCTTGAGGAGAGTATTAGTTGTTCTCATTTAAATTTATGCCTGTTCTCCAGATGATTCGAACTGAAACGGGTCCACTTCCCCACTAACACATTTTTCAGAAGAAAACATTTAGCAAACTCTAGAAATGCCTGAATCACTTCAGTATGTCTGTCTTTTTGGGTATCTTCATGACGTTCATAAGACCCATTCATGTCAGACCTGCTTGAAATTATTTGCTATGATTAAAAGTATTACGCTACTTAAAAATGTAGGCATCTTTCTAATACATGACATTCAAAATGTTAGAGCAAAGAGATAATAATACAAAGTTCTTTTCAAGCATGTGTTGGGAGATGGAGTGGTAATCCACATTAGAGAAAGGTGATGGCGTCCATCGTGCATGCTCTGCTTACTATTAGGTATGTTGTGTCCAAAATGAGTTATTTGCAATTGTGAGCTCACCTGCTGTGTGAATCACTCCTGACACTTCTTAATCACAGGCCACACTTACTTTGGACTCCGCTTGCCATTGTGACACTCTGTGTACACATATAACGTATATTCTTATAACAGCTCTGCAGGATAATCGATGTCCCCGTTATGTCAGAGGAGACTTGGGCTTAGAAAGACAGCATAGCTAAGGTCATACACCTTCCAAGTAGCAGAGCACCTTTCAAACTTGGCTCTTTCCACTGTACCACAGCATCCGTCTGAGGTTGCATCTAGAATAATACTGGCGTGTGATTAGTTCTTTAATCCTAAGAGCACAACCTGGTATTTGTAGAATGTGCTTCCCACACTGTGGAAGAAGTAGTAAAAGGCATCATCATGTCACTTTTACGTAAGGAAAATTATTGTCTAAAGAATATCATTAAAACTTCTTCCCTTCTCCATGAATAAATAGACAAAACAAACAGTGAAAGGGAAGACAGTTGGGATAATAAGAGAGGAGAATGTTTAATATTAAAATTAGCCAGTAAAACACATTCTCTATCGATCTTTAGTGCTAACTAGTGTAGTAGGCATGTCTCTACTACAACAAAGAGTACTTTATTTCGAGAATAAATTAATCCATTATGTAGCAAGTACCAAGGTAATTCTTTTTTGTTTCAGTAGCAGGAATTAAAAATGGCTTATAAAACACACTCATCATGTAAACTGGGACCACATTGGGATCACAGTCATTTTATGTTGTTTTCCTGAAGTGGTTCTCATCTGGCCCATCCATTCAACTCGGTGTGTGTAGGAGTTTGCCAGTTCTGACTCAGGGAAGATGTAAAGCTTTCTGAGAACAGTTTTGGGTTTCTCTAAACCCAAGTTCAGTTATAGCTTTTATTCTTTTTGTACACAGTGTTGTTGTTTGGTGGTTTGGTTTTTTTTTTTTTTTTTTTTTTTTTGCCAGGAGAATTAGTTTATCCATTTTAATGTATTTAGTTGATAAATCCAGGAGAATAATCTGTGTGTGCTGTCTGAGGTCTCCTGTAACACAGATCTTAACATATTATGATCCCGCTTAAAAAACTTGCAGTGGTTCTGATTAGACGGGTCTCTAGGTTGCAGTTGACAGAAACTAATAGGACCATTAAAGAATTCCAAACAGGCAAGTGACAGGAACATATTTGCATGTTAGAAGAATCACTCTGACAGCAGCATTGTGATTAGAATGAAGGGGAGCCCGTCCAAAAACAGAGCAGGGAACAAGTATGGATCTTAGCCTCCAGCATGCGGAAATAACCCCTTCCACTGACCTGACTCCGGGCTCCTTATTCACCAGGCTGCTGCTGCATTTAAAGGAAGTCACATGAACGTTTGTTTTGGGCCTGCAGAGTGGACGGGTTCTCTTTTCTCCAGTATCCCTCCCCCTTGCCATCTCCCCACATTTTTGGGCGCCACAGATTTGAAAAGTCTCCTGTTGATGACTGTCCAGTGGAGGGGTTTGGGATAGGAATGTGTGCGCTCACCAGCTGCCTTCTCTCTCCTGGGTCTCACCAATCTGGTGTGACAGGGAAAAGAACCAAGGGGACTAGACCCTTATGAGACCAGAGTGGCCCCACTCTTGGCTTGTTTTGGTTTGCCAGACTGCTACCTGCCTCCCCAACACCCTTAGCTTTCATGTTCCCTGTCTGAGATCTTTCTGGGGAAATGGTTTAATACAACATGCCCACCATCCTTGGAATCAAAGCAGATAGGTGGAACTTTGTGCTTCAGACTCAAGGGACCGTCTTGACAAACCCTACTCAGTGATGGGCACTTTCTCCCTAGGGAATTCTCTTCCAGGTCAGCTTCCCTCTGGATGTGCCCTGTACCCTGCATGACCTTCAGGATTAGTGATGTGCCCATTTGGCAGGAAAATGGGGCTCCTGGTTGCTGATGCTTGTCTGTGTGAAGTTCTGTTGGCCAGAGTATCTCGTCTTATCTAAACCCTCTTCAGTCTTCATCAGGGCCTCTCTAAACCTCTTCTGAAGGTCTCAGATGTTCAGCCACAGACTGAAGTGGAATTTGCTCAGAGAATGCCACTGTCCTCGGAGTCTGAACACTGCCCCCATCCCAGACGAATCCTTGGTGCCTCCAGGACTTATCATTACTGCAGCCTCTTTGAATTGTCATATTTTGTCATAAGGATTTATCCTTTCTCCTAGGGAGGGAGTCTCCCCTCCCCATCACCTTAGTTTTCAGCAGGCCATCATTTCCATCTTATGGAAATCAGGTCCCTGTCCCAGCACATTGGCCAGGGAAGGATGTCCAGGCTTAGGCAATAGGGATGTCTGGATCTCAAGACTCCACTAGCTCTGGGTCTTTTTCCAAATAGACTTCACTTTTTATCTTCTGTGTGTCTGTGTATGTTTCCTGGTTTGTTTGCTCTTAGCAATTCAGAGCTTAAGATAAAGGCCTTAAAGATAACTTTGCCTCTCCCCTTCTAGGTATTTGCATAGGAATCAGAGGCGTTAATCTTGTGAGTATCCTCTAACATCTGCTCTTCCTTCCTTGGCCCTGGGGTTGTCAGGCACAGGATTGCCCCCAGATCACCAGCACCTTCCAAACTCCTGCTTCTCTGCAAACCAGTGGTAGCCTTTTTTGAAACAACAAAACAGATGGGCTCCAGTTCCCGCAGTTGTAGCTAGTCAGTCTCATGGGTAGGAGTGATTCTGAGCACCCGTTGAGGCACCCACCTATCTGAATCTCACCCACAAGGCCTTTGCGATTATTCCCCATAACAATCTCTGACCGAACTCCTACCCCCATTCTGCTAACCTAGAGAATTTCATCTGGGTGAGTTTCCGGTGCCTCCTCTTCCAGCATAGGTTGTGCCCTTGAACCTAGAGATTCCCATGGCGCCTGGAAGGTGAGGAACTGGCCTCTGACCTTCCATATATCACAATAGCGGTGTCTTGAAGCCTTGCAGCTGTCGGCCTCAGAGCCAGGCGTGGAGGCTGGGAACCTCCTGGTTGGTGCTTGAGTGCTCCCACACAGCTGTCCTCAAGGACTCTGTCTGTCGCTGCCTTAGGAAGCTGCAGGGCAAGGCCCCCCCCCTTGTTGGGGCTGACAGATCCTTTTCCTTTCCAGGCCCAGGGGTGGGGGATGGGGAGTGGAGGGGGCAGTGTCTCTTTTTTCACCCTCTTATCCGCCTTCCGCTCCCAGCAGTCCTGCAGAATTTCCTCACTGGATTTAGATATTAACAAAGACTTCTTCAGGCCGCTCCTGCCTTCAGCTGGGCTGAAATACAAGGGGTGACAGATCCGCCACCTGTTTTAAGTGAGAAAGGGAAATTGTTGGGAGGATAAAAAGTAAAATTCCCAAGTTGTATTGCCATGCTGATTTGGAGGCAGTAATAAAGGCAGAACTCGCCCCAACAGTAGGTAACTATGGGAAGTGAAGGGAGGAAACAGATTCAGGGACAATAAGCTCACAGACTCGGTACAGCTTAATCAGTGAGAAAAATCTAGTATGACTCCAGAGGTTCTGGCTTTGTAGAGGCTAGGAAATTATAGTGAAGGGATTGACTTTCAAATGAGCACAGGACCAAGCAAATTAGCACAACTTTTAGCCTTTGTTTTCTTATAAGAACAAATCGGGCTAACACTGCCCACTTAAAACATAGCCACTGTCTCATGAGCATCTCACTAACGGTGGCTGAGAGACAGTGTGCTGGGCGAGGAGATGGCTAGAGGGCTGGAGTGTGAAGCCTCTGCTGTAGAGACAGGACCATGGGCCTAGGGAGGTGTCCACAATGAGAGGCTCAGGAGGAAGGTGGCTGCTTTTGTCTGGAATTTGAAAGAAAGCTGAGGATCGAAGATGGAGATTTGGGAAGGCTCTGACCTCAAGGAGTAGTTAATACTTTGAGCTGTGCACGAGGGTTCCTAGGGAGTGTCCATAAGTGAGGCTAGAGGGCCAGGTGCCCACAAGTCTGTTTAAATGCCATGTGTTCCTTTAGCAACATGCCTGTTCGTGGCTTCTTTTAAAATGACGTCATTGTTTGGAGGTGAATGTGAATATCCCACTTAGGGTCTCCAGTTCAAATATAGGATGTCATTGTTCACCATGATCCATCTTGCCGCAGAAGGATTTAATTGTCTGTAATCTACCAAATCAGGTGGGCTCCTTTTCATTTGCAGTTCCAGTATTTAGAAAATAAGACATTTTTGAGAGACTTCAAAAACAAACCTGGCACATCTACAATCTAAAGGACTCTTTCGTTGAAAACCAGGAACAACTTTCCGGTGTCCGGGGGTTCCCCAGTTCTTTCCCAACTCAGATCACTGGAAATAAAGTCAGCTGGAAGAATTAGCTTAAGTAAAACCAGGAGTAGCTAGAAGTGAATGAGCTGAAACTGGAAGATTTCCTTTTGTTCATTTGGAGGTTTCAGCAAGTGCTCAGCAGGCAGCTAAGCCAGTTCATTAACTGAGAAGAAGCATGGTCTTAAATACTGTTCTCAGAAGTAGGCGCCCAGAGAAACATACTGTGTGGCAAAAACGCACTCTAGAAATCATACACTCTAGAGTCATGAAACTTTTGTTTTTGTTGTCAGCGAATGGCTTCCACACACACACAAAAAAATTCCATTTATTTAAAACAACAGCAAATCTGTTTACCAGGCACCCATCTCCTTTGCCAGAAAAAAAAAAAAAAAAAGTGGCATTTCTGGCTACTCTGGAACTCAGAAACATCCATCTTTAGAAATGTTTGATTTTTATGGTGTCGTTTTTACTACACACTTTAAGTTGACATTTGAAAACCTTTTCCTCTGCTTTTGAAACCTAAATCCTGACCTGAACAGTCTGCAAGTAGCATCCTGTCTCACTGAGGTGTTTTTCCTTGACTGTCTCTTTGCTGTGTTAAATTGCCCTACACTGCACAGGACGCTGCCCCAGGTCTGGCCTGCTTGAGGGTCTCCATGGCATTGTTAGTGTGTACACATCAGACATGCTGAGAGGGCAGGTGGGACAGGCAGAAGGACTTGATCTCCTCCCTGCCCGGGCTCCCCTCTTTCACTCTTGCTGCTCACACTGAACAGCCTGAGAATAAGCTCCTGTGTGAGCCCTCAGAGGCCAAGGAGTATTGTTGAGTTCAGAAAGGAATTGCTTTCTTTTTGTGATAATTTGAATATTTTGACAATGAAGCTAAGCTACTCCACTGCCTGGTTTGCCTACCTCACGTTCTGCCCGCCCTTTCCTGGGAAGCAGAAGAGAGTGCCGCCTCTCTGAATACATAAATTGGTATTGTCCTTTGTGAGCTGGGCAGGAGCAAAGAATCATCTAGAAGATGTCTTTTGCTTCAGTTTTTTTTTTTTTAAGCTCTTGTAAAAGAGTTGATACAAATGTTTGGGGACCACCCAATTTTGAGACAACAGGTGAACTGTGCAGATGATTTGTGAAGCGTTTGTATATGCAAAGCGAAGAATAACTTCAAAACAGACTCTCCGGGTGGTTCAAGTAATCTGTTCACCTCCGGTTTTCTCCTGAACTGTGTTGGGTCACTTTTAAATGTTAGTTGTCTGACAAGGCCATAACCTTTTCCATTTTCAATTTAAAAGACTGTTCTTATGCAAAATAAATAGTCATAGCCTTTTTTTTTTTTTTTTTTTTTTCAAATGAAATTAGAACAGGCCAGCCAAGTGAATAAATCACTTAGGTGAGCTAATTGGCTTTGTTTCATAATAGATTTACCTTTGTACTGGCTAAGAGAACCCTAGCAGATTTCCCCCTAAGAGGATCAACTGGTTGGAATAGTCTTAGTTGCAAGAAGCCAAGTTTTATAATTAATTTGTGAGCAGAGAGACTCGTTTCCAAGTGCTCATCAGGGTTGTGGTACAGAGCTGGTGGCAGTCTTGTTTTCTGAGACCCTGGTAGAAACACAAGTTTCTGGGGCCCCATCTTACCATTTCAGTCTGTGCTAGTTTGCCTTGAGGCCTAGGAATCTGTATTTCCAAAGGAGTTCCCTCCTAATTCTAATGCACAGCCAGGTTTAATAATCATTGAATATTTCATTGGGCGATGCTTTGCAAATTTGATAAATGTATATGTTTATATGAAGCGTTTGTTGAAAGTGTCAACTGGATATTTCTGACTTTCTTTCAATTCACAATTTGTTTCAGGTTCTGTTACTGCTTGGATTTGCATACCTGTTTTATGGTATTTTAATACTGTTGGTTTAAAAGAAATACCATTTCCCCTGAGTGCTGTTTTGAATATTTTATGTAAGCAATTTCATGTATTTTTTTTTTTTTACTTGCAGAAAGCAGGGAAAAGCTTGAGAATTGTTCTAATCCAGTTGCAAGTAGGACAGAGGATATAATATAAGTAAAGATCACCCATTAAAATGCATGAAAAAGCAGTAGGAAATCTCCTGTAGAACACCTCAGTGATGTGTGTGAGCTCTCATACCTGGAAGCTCAGGTTATAGGCTGGTAGGGAGGTATTCTAGCTTCATTCACTGAAGATGTGCAAGTCTCTTCTTACAGGTTTGAATCTTGAGACTTCCGGGAGAACTCCGTGCCTGCCAGTGGTTGATGTATCCTCTCACCCAGTAGGTATGCAAGTTTTAAATTTATTTCTAGTTGGGCATGTTTATCAATAATTGCTTGGAAACATAGTGAACTTGGGTGAGGATGTGCTGGAGGTGGGTACAGGGTGTTTCAAGAAGCATCTAGTAGAGAATAAATTCATCTCCGTTTCCCCTTCCAATGCAAAATACTTTAGAATGGGATTCTCTGCTTTTTCTTTTGTTAAAGTGGCAGCACGCTCTATGTTTTAGGAAATCTAATGATGCAATTCCCAACTTTTTATATTCTCCGCTGTCCCCCATCCACAGCCCCTTCAGGTCTGTAGAATTTCTGACAATGCTTTTGGTTCAGAAGCTTGAAAGCCATGCCCAAGACAGACCTAACTTAGATACCTAAGAAGAAGGGTCACAGAAGAGGCTGATGGATCAGTCTAAGGAGGATAACAGTTACACTGCAGCTGTGCTAGGGAGCCCACTACCCACCTGAGGCTTCATGCAGAAATATGGCGCAGGATGGGTAGAAGTGGAAAGAACACCCTGCTTAGCTCAGAACACCTGGTTGGAGCTTCTGGTCATTATCAGTAACATTGAACGCTAAGAGTTCTTGGGTACTCGCTAGGTACTGGGCCGTCTTCTTGGTATGGTACATTACTTGCAGTATCTCATTAGTCAGTGCTATGGACACTGAACTAAGTCTACCCAGTCTCAGTTTCCTCATCTGGCAATTGGGGACAGTGATGCCTATCTGACAGGGTTGTGAGATAGGAAATAGCATTAGAGGGCTTTATGAGCTCAATCGAAATACTATGTTTTTATACTCCACTGAATTACTATGGAGCTATAATACTGTTACAAATATTATTTTGAGCTGTTGACCAAGAAATTGAAATTCAGTCCAACAGGGCCAATTTTCTATTAGGGACTGACAAAGCTGCTGGAAATTCCAACATGTTTGGGAGGTCAGGAAGGAATCTGGCCTTGTTTCTTTGGTTTACAGTGTGTGTGCCTTAGACGGGTGTGGTAGCCAGTGACATCCCACGGCGTCTGCCCAGTGTTCGGTGGTGAGTCCACAGGCAGAAGACAGGATGACCAACATGCTGGCAGTGTCCTCCCGGGAGCTGAGGGGAACAGGGAACTGGGCGGCCTCCACAGAGGCTAGGCAAGCAGGGAACGAAGAGGCTACTGGGAAGGAGCAGCAACCATGGCCCGGTGGGAAATTAGGGCTCATTGTGAGCAAGGTGCCCGGCCTCCTCGGGGCGGCCAGGAGCAGAGGCAGGCACACTGCAGCCGCCTGGACAGACCGGGCGGGGGAGGGACCACACATGTGGATTGCAAGGACGCTACTTAGAGAGTTCACATTCCTCCGCCATTGAACTGCCTCCGATTGTAATGGTCTGTTAAACAAACAAAGGACCTAAAGCTGTGAATGGGGAGGAAAAAAACATACGGTGAAAAGGAGGGAGGCTGGCTGGAGTGCTCCTCTCTTCAGGCTTCTGTCCTGTCTCCCTGACATTCCTTTCCCCTTTCAGAGAAGCCAGGGTGGGAGCGCAGAAGAGTGGCCCTGTTTCTGTAGTGCCACTTTCTTTCTGAATGGAAGCCCAGTGAAAAGTTTATCAGTTTAAAGAGAAAGAAAATTAAAACTCAGACAATCTTAAAGGACGGGGGATAAACATTTGTAGACTTCAGGTTTATTTCTATGTGACCAGTTTGCCTGGCCCAGGTGCAGCGAGTTCACTTCTCGCACGTGGCCAGGTGTGGACGTGGTTCTCTCTAAGCTGGGGAGTCCTCCATTGAGAAAGCTTGAAAACAAGAGTGGAGGTTGTCATCTTAAAAGTGCCCATCACATTTTCATCCAGGACAATGAGATTTGGTCCTGGACTCCTCTTTTGTGGGGGGAAAAAAAAAAAAAAAACATTTGGCGTTTCAGAGCCGTGCCTTAAGTTTGCTCTCCCCTCCAGTAACTCAGTTACTACCCAGGAGGGGGCGGTGGTCTGTGAGCCTTGTCTCTAGTGCAGTCAGCTGCTGAACTGTCCTCACCTTTGTGGACCCCCAGTCCCCTGGAGAGGCCCACTTTGCTGTGGCCGGACCCCACCTGTCTAGCCCCTCTCCTGCCCCTCCTGGCCACATGTCCCCTGCAGCCAGGCTGAACCCCCACTCCGCACTGCACAGCTGAGCACCTCTGTGCACCTCTGCATGTTCTTCCGCCCGCCTGTGGCTCACCTACCTGCTCCGCCCCTGAACTCTTCCCCAGACAGACCTCAGTGACATACCCACATCTGCACTGCTTGTCCTTTTTCTGTTTGTTTAGAGATATGTTGTCTTGGGATCAAACAATGCTCCAAGCCCTGGGCCTCCTTTCTAGACCACATAGACGAAAAGTTTCCTTCAAGCCATTTAAACTCACAAGTCTGGCTTCCCCTTGTCTCTGAGACTGGTATGCTTTTCTTAGTTTTTTTCTTCTTTCCTCAGTACAAACCTGTACCCCACATAACTTCCTGAGAAGGAACCAGGCTTTTCTTTCCCCAGATGGTGTCCTTACTGGGACAATAGGCCTACTGCTAATTAGAGTTCTGGTTCCTCCATGCCCTACACTCTAGAGTCCCAGGAAAAGAGAGCATGGCAGACGGCTATAGAAGCAAACCCTAAGGGTCTAAAGGCCAGCCATCGAGGATTTATAGGGAGGGAGGAGGGGGATATATTTTCAGTTGTCACAAAGGAACAGTCCCCATCCCTGACTTTAATGATTAGAAAATCTGCTCCTAATACCAAAGGCCTTTGTCTGGATTTTGGGGCTCGCTGTCTACCCCTACCCACTCCAGACTACCTAGAGTCTCCATTAATAAATAGACGTCTTAAAACTGGGACAGTGCGTCTCGGCTTGAGAGCCAGTCCTAGACTTAACACTTGCCTTCCTGGACGCACATGCCTCACTTGTAGACATTCGTCTATTTGTTTCGGAATATTCTATTTTAAATTCAGTGTGGTGAGAGAGGAGGAATGTGAAATACTTAAGAGTCTGCAAAGATAGCTCCTTCCCCCTTTGTCCCTTTGAACCTGAATAGCCATTGGTAGCGGCCTGTGGCGCCGTCTGGGAATCTCAGCTACCAGCCCCTGCTTCACTCCTCAGGCTAAGGAAGGTCGTTCGGCGAGTGGCCATGGGCCTGTGAGAGGTGAAGCACTCTATGCTGATGGATCCCAGTGTCCTGGAGTCCTTTCCCTCTGTGGTCTGGTTCCTTGGTCTTCTGTGGCTCACGTCCCCTGGTGCAGGCCTGCCTTGTGGTTTCTCGGGCTCCCTCACGTTCCGGTCCACACAGTTATATTGGCATCTCTACCCACTGCTGCCTCCTCTCTCCCCACCTCCGTGTCCACATGGAGTCCTGGCTGACCCTGCCATCGGCTTAGATATCTGTCTCTCTAATCTGCTGAACAAGGTATAGCAAAGACCCACCTGGGAAAGGCCTGCCTTCTGCTAGTGGATTAGGCCACCAAAGGGGTTCTTAAGCTGTCAGGGTCTTGTTTGTACTATCCCAGGACAGAAGTTAAATTTAGGAACATCTTGTCTAGTTTTTGAATTGAGATTCAGTTTTCATTTGCTTATTTTTATCACCATGGACGGGCCCCTATGCTATCTCACCCAGGAGGAAGCTGGGGAATTCAGAGGCAGAGGCTGCTTCTGTCTTTAGGGCCCTGAGAACTTCATGCCCCCACAAGCCTGCCTCCCGTTCAGCATGCTGAGTAGATCTCCTGAGGGAGGATCAGTCTAGCTGGGACCTGCCTGCCCAAAAGAAAACAAAGGCCTCCTCACCCCAGGGCCAGCCCACTTTACCAAACCAGCCTAGGGGAGTGATGCTGGTGATCAAGGTTGTTCATGTGAGCTTCCTGACAGGACCTGAGGCCACCCATGGAGGGCTTGGTCCTTGAGAGTTGCCTGAATAAGCCACATGCAGAATGGCATCCACCTCCCCAAAGCCAAAGGGCAAGGGTGTGCTTGCACCCTCGTAGGGGGAGGGCCCTGGCCACTCCCTGCTGCGGGTCTCCTTGCCTGCCCAAGTTGCCCATTAGGCCCCATTTACACTCAGTGTGTCCAAAGCTGAACTGCAGTTTTCCTCTGGGACTCAGACTTACTTTCCATCTCCGCCGTCATCTTTCCACTAAACTAAATCCTAATCTCGCTCATCTGCTGCAGAATGTCATTTAAGCCTGCCCTCTCTTCTCATGCATGACAGCATCCTCTCTTCCAAATGGCCTTACCACCCCAAGCCCCACCCCTCTCCAGGGCCTCTCACACCTCCCTGCCATAGTGTCAGAAAGTACCATCTGATGGCAATTCTGTTGTCTATAAGGGGTGCCTGTTGGGGACTCCCTGGTCATCAGCCTGGGCCATCTTCCCTGGGGTTTGGCTTCTGTTTGCTATGGCTTTCTGAGGCCCAGTGGGCTTATGCCTCCTCCATGGCCTCTTCCCGTTCCTGTTCAGTGTTTTATTGACATTTTTCACCTACTACCTCTTCGCCCCTCACTCCCCCTTACTCCATCTGAATTAATAGCTAGCTGTGACTCGTTAATCAATCTAAAAATGTATGACAAAAAGGAAAAAAGCTCCCCTTCCCCAACAGAATGCTCCCTTCATGATTTGGTCTCTGCCTGCCCCTCCATCCTGTTGACCACTCTGTCTCCTCTTTGCGTCCACGTTCCAGTCCTACTGAACTGCTGCTTTTCCAAATGCCCTATGTTGATTCATTCTCTTGGCCTGAGGTAGATCCTTCCCTTTTGAGCACCTGGTAAGTGTGTAGGCTGAACTTAAACTTGGACTCCTCCATGAAACCTACCTCGATCTGCTAGTCAGGAGCCCATCATTCCTGGACAACAATGGTGCTTATCACCTTGAATTTTAATAATTATTTTCATTTATTTATCTTTTCTCCATCTTTCATTTATTTATGTTTGCTCTGTAAGTAACAGAGCAATTTAATTATATCTGCCAGTTCAGGGGAGCATCATGCAATGCCTCCAACCTGTGACCCCAGCCTTGTATATTGTCTTTTTCCCTTTACCTGGGCAGTTTCTTAGGTATCTTTGTTTTGTGGCTAATGTGATATCTTACATTACATTTCTGTCTTCTGGTATTTAGAAATGTAATTGATTTTGATTTTTATAGTCAAACACCTTGTCAAACAATATTAATCTTGTGTGTGGGTTCTTTGTGGTCTGTGATGTAGACATTCATCTGCAGATAATGAAAGATTTACTCCATCTTTCAATTCTGCTTTTTGCCAAATTGTGTGGTCCACAGATTCTAGCATAACAATGAAATATTCAGTGGAAGCGGTGGTGGTAACTTTGTCATATAGTAAAGATAGTTAATTGTTACACTAACTTAAAAATCATTTCCTCCTTCCTATTTCTTGGTCTAACTATACACGTTATAGCCATTTTATCTGTGACTAATTTTACCATTAGTCACAGGATGATATTAGCTGAGTTATAAAGGTTGCCTCAGAGTTAATCACTAGTGAGCATTAGAACTAGCTCACATGGAAAAATAGCAGGTGCCCTCAAAATAAGCCACATTGCCAAACACGCAGGTACCTAAGAATCATGGCAGGTGTTAATTCAGATCTTTCCTCCATGGTCAGCCTTTCCCACTCCGAGCTGCCTGGTTCTGTTAGTTTAGTTTTGTGTTCATTTTCCTTCTTTCTCATTTTTCCTGGTGATCCTTGGCACCTACTGATTTATGGGTAGAGAGCCATGACAATGCTGATGGAAGCTTTGTAGACATAATAGCAGGGCTTGTCAGCAAGGTTTTGCTGTCAGGCAGTGCAGGTGAATCCCAGAGGAGCCCCCATTTGCCCTTGTCTTTAAGTAGAGTTTCAGGAAAATCTGGAGCAGTGTGCTTACATTCAATCTACCATCTTTAGGTGACTCACACCGTCTCTTAAAAATGTCTGGCTAGGGTATGGCTTTGGTGTCCTAAAGTTGTGGTAGAGTCTACTTAACAGCTTTCTCAGTTTTCTTTCTAAATATTAGATAAACACTTCACTGGGGCTTTCTTATTTTAAACCTCATTTCTAAGAAAATAGGAGCATAGTCACTGGCTTAACAAAATTAAGTCCCTCAAGGTGACAGTTTGAAAGACTATAGGCAGCAAACCCGATTTCTCAGCAGGCGGTGGGGATAGCAGGACAGGGCATCCCAGCATAAACCCGGCAAAACAGTGTCAGACCAATGCAGGTGGAGACGTCCGCCAGACTACTGAGTGGACCCCCCCATCTGGAAGCATTCATTCTTTTGTCTGGGAGAAAAATAGGGGTTTGCCAGATGATAAGGTATAGTGGGGCTTCCAGAAGGGGAAATACAAGAGAATGCAGCACTTTGAGGAAACAGCGGGGAGACTGATCTGGGGGTTGATAAGCTCTAGGCCACTCCTGGGGAGAGAGAGCTGCAGCTGGAGCAGACTGACAGGCCCTGTGAATCCAGCCTGAGTTCATCCTAGGCAAGTGCTGTCTTCTGAGTGACATGTCAGCTCAGGTGTCGGGATTTTAATGATAATATCTTAGTACTTTATTGAGGATATATGACCTTTAATAAAGACTTTTAAAGATGTTGACAGATAAACCCCTGTGATTTGAGGGCAGCTGGTCCTCTAGTCATAAGGTAGACTGTCTTACAGGACAGGATCTATTAAATTGTCATCCATAGCCATATTTGAAATGAAATTTGTACAAGTTGTTTACTGCTTGAGTTCCAGAAAAACATTACAGAGCTTTTTTTTTTTTTCCCCCTCCACTTTTACCTGAAAAAATTCAAGTCCTAAGTCTATGGCCCAAGGATTGGGAAATACCAATGACATTGTGAAGAGCCCAGTGGAATATTGATAGCATCAAGAAGGATTTTCTCTCATTTCTCAGCTTAGTCAATGCCCTTTACCCTGTTTGAATCTAGGACCTCTTAGAAAATTTTTAAAATGCTATAGTCCTTCTCTCCGTTAAGAATTCCAGTATCATTCGTTACTTTAGGTAGAGGAGATTGGAGGGTGGGGAGGGGGTGAGGTGGTAAGGAGGATAGTAGAGTGAAACAGACATTACCTTATGTACATATATGTCTGTGTGACTGATGTGATTCTACATGGTACAGTGAGAAAAATGAGAAACTATACTCCATTTATATATATCAAAGTATATAAATGCATTCTACTGTCATGCGTAATTAGAACAAATTTTTTAAATTAAAAAAAAAAAATAGAATCCCAGTATGCATGCTTTCTAGTTCTGTACAGAATGCCAGAGAGTTCTCAGGGGCCCTGCTGCACAGCCAGGGGACTCACTGAAGACCCTGGTCTCAGGCAAGGCTGGTAATCCAGCTACAGCCATCCTGGAAAGGCCTCGTCAGAACCCCACTGTGCTCTTCAAAGTAGTCGAGTGCCATGAGTACCTTTTTTGCTGATTAGACATGCAAGACCAAGCTCTTCTGACATTAGACTGGCTCAGACAAAGCACCCAGCAAATTTCAGAACAGAATAAAAATAAGCAGTCACAACCACCTAGAGATTCTGGGTCTCCTTCCTCTTGCTGATGATTCTGAATAGTTTTGGTTTAAATTTCTTGATAGATTTGCTACTCAAGTCCTGATTTTGAGAAAGGTACCCTGTTTGGAAGCTTCCTAGGTTCAGTGAAGCAAAGGATCTCCACCTCTCTTGTTCCATGATTGGCTGCTTCACAGTTTGTGAATATAAGAAGAAATAACCTTGTTAGAGACCCTTTTAAAATTGGCTTTAACATATTTATTTGAAAACAGTCCCGGGTCTTGGTTGTCTGAGGGAGAGAGACATCTAGAACCTTCTTATCTAGTAGACATAGTGATGAATGGAGTGGAAACAGAAACTTAAAAGCACCCATCTCGCCAGGGAAAAAATGGAAATTCAGTTTCCTCTCAGAAATGGGCCTTGCATTGTGTCACTGGGGACAATGGAAATAGAAGCCAGAAGTCATGGTTTATTTTGAGAATGCTGTGAAACAGTTGTCCCCGTGAGACGATTGTGTTGTGCAGCGTGGGGAAGCCCTGGAACTGCACTTGTGCTGACCCCCCTTCGCCGCCGTTTACCTCCAGCCCCCAGGGAACATAGTCTTTCCTGGCTGTTGCCATATATATATATGTTCTTATTCCAGTCTGATCCTCTCTCATCCCCAAAATAATCAGCATGAGCAGAATGAAGCAGATGGTACAAGCCTTCTTTGGCATACTGGCAGATCTGTATCACTCACTGAGTATTTTTAGAATCAAGGGGACTGAAAATTATGTCCTGAGATGTTTTGGGGAAAGACTTACTATCTTTCCATGGTGACAGGTGTTGAAATAGTACCGTGTTTAGGATTCAAGTGCAGTCTGTATGTCAAGTGACAGAACAGACCGACTCTCATCAGGACCGTCACTTTGTCAGTTCTCTGTTAGATTGCTGGTGGTCTGCCAGACAATACCAAGTAACCCCAAGTCTGTTTCAAGGATGTGGCCAGAAAGCATATCAGGTTTCATCCAAAGATTAGAATCGTTAGTATACAGCCAGCACCAATTGAGTGCATGGTGATGAGAGACGTAGTATATAGCCACATGGTTTGTTTTTTTAAATAACTGAGCTTTGATCCTGAGCCACAAAGAATTTACAATCTGTGGGGAAAGATAATTTTTATAGAAGTTTGCGATTATATCCTGCAAACAGTGCAAATATTTGTATTCTCAGGTCCATATTTATGAAATACACAGCTATGGTAACTGGAATGTTCGAACTGTTTATGAAGTTGAGTTCATTCCTAAAGAATCCCTGAAGAAATGAAAGAATGTTCACTATCATGGAATCTATTCAGGTCAGCATTTGAGGACTAGCTTTGCACTTCGTGTTAAGCTGGGTGTTCTTAACACGACTCTGGAACTCGACAAGATAAAGTCTTAGGGGAAAGATGTTAATAAAATAAATATGAAAAGTTTGAGGGAAAGTTGGAGGACTTGAAGTTGGAGGAAGTGAGCCTCATACTTACACAAAACATGGCCATGTCACCCTCTGATTATACGTACCATCTTTAGATGCCAGAGGGAAATGTCCTTGTGGATGGCATCTGTGGCCATTGGATTTTTTTAATCTAGGGATGAAATGACCAGAAAGCTAATCTCAAAACTTCATTCAGTGCTAAAGGGCAATTTTAAATATTGAATATATTTAATTTTTCTTTGTACTCATGGTATGTTGGTAAGCAGTCAGTTGGCTTACATCTGCTAAGAAGCAAGGGATAAAGACTTTTCACTCGCCACCTATTATGTCCTTTCTGCATGTCTTGTCCATGCTACTCGTTCATTCTGTAGGAATAATGGGTGGTATATACACAGGTGGAGAACATGTCTCCATAGCTAAAAGTTTAGGAACCATAGACTATACGTTGACACATGCTTTTACTTTTAATCTCGGTGTTTCATAAGTACTATTTATTTGTATGGTATTGTTTTAGATTGTGTGATTTCAAATCATTTCAACTGATTGTCCCCACAAGTCCTTTTACACACATCAGGTGAATATCACAAACTAGGAAACAAAACTGGATATAGCCCACATGGGCATGCTGGAATTTGAACTTGGGAACCTTTCTACTGTGTTCATAAAACAAGCAACGTAAATTCTTCCCACACTTTGGGGATAACACCTGAGGGTGAGATCAAAAGCACACTTGTGTGCAAGGAAAGTCCAGCTCGGCCCTTTTAACAATGAATCTAAGAGTCTGCCTGTACTGTACCACAGAGCAGCCACTGGCTGTGTCTATTTAAATAATTTAAATAACTTGCTTTACAGCAGTACATTTTGAGTGTTCAGTAGCCATGATACTATAATGTGCCTGTCACTACCAGAGTGCTATTGGCTGTACTGGTCATCTCATAAAGCAAGACTTGCAGAGAATAAATTTACTAAGATAAGTTGGAAAAAGAATGCGTGACTGGAATTGCAAGTACGTGAGACAAATACAAAATCTTCCCCACGAAACCAGCTCCTCTGAAGTGATGAGGCATGTTTTGAGTTTAGCTGTAAAGGGAAGGAGGAAAAATGATATTTCAAACTTTACAATCTGTGTGTGTTTTAGTCTTTTGAAAACAGACCTGGGAAGAAGCACAGAGCGATCCCAAGTGCAGGAGGGTTTTATAACTGGCCGAGTGTCATGGCCAGGCCTTGGCTGGGTGTGAAGTAGGACGGATCATAAGACCTGGCAGCGCAAGCTCTGTTAGTGAGATAGAATTCCTAGAAGGAATTCGTGGCCAGGGTGATTGAGGATACCTCAAGGTGAGGCCTCGGGAAGGAGCTGGAAAACTGGAAGGGATTGAAGGGTTGGAGAGGGCTTTGGGTGGAGCCAGGACAGAAACCCAGTTAAAGTTGTCACTTGGTGACAGAGGAACAGGTCGTGTGTGCTGCAAGGATCAGAAAGAAGGTCTAGTGCCAAGATGCTGGCCAAGAATGCCCATGTGTCCCCTGCCAAACCTTCAGTCAAGGCACAGAAGTCATCTCTGTAGGTTCCAAATGGAGAGAGCAGGATATATATGGGGGGTATATTTTGCCCAGATGCTAAAAAATCTGGAGCAGGAGCTGAGGAATGCTCAAATTTCATCTAGTTTTCTGTTCAGATAGTAACTGAAAGGGCAAATAAATTTTTTTAACAATAAGGAGCAAGTCTAAGGATTTAACAATAAACAAATGACTGCAGGGAACAGTTTTAAAGACTCACCCACTTGACAAAGTTCAGAAAAGGCTGGCCTGCCTACAAAACTCTTGTGTTTAATGTAAGCATATAGTGGATTGGATATCCCTTACTGAAATGCCTAGAAGATATTTGTATATAGATAATAGACAAATTGGTGATGGACCCCAAGTCTAAGCACACAGTTCACATGTTTATGCCATAGCCTGAATTCACTTATGATACTTTCAGGGCTCCTGCGTTTCAACTGTGACCTGTCATATGAGGCCAGGTATGGAATTTTCCACTTGTAGCATCAGGCTGACACTCAGAAAGCTTCAGATTTTGGATTGTCTTATTTAGGATACTCAACCTGTAATCTAATTTTTTTAAGTGTTGGTATTTGGAAGGTTAGCATTTCCCTACCTGCACCCCAAGAATGACATTCTCTTTCAAATAGCATAATATTTCTAACAATTCAGAATTACTATATTGTTCCTGATCTGCCATGGATGCTTATGTTTCCTCAAATGATGGTCCACTGGTAGAAAAAGAAGAGTTTGGAGTTTGGTGAATTTGACTGCATTTGGAGGCGTGTTAATGACCTGGAATTGAGATAGGTTGAGCTAGAGGTGGGCTTTCCCCAGGTACCTAAGCAATAAGGAAATGTCCGCATAAACAAAAGGGTAAGAGGTGAACAGGACAGTTTTCTAGAGGACAGTGCCTACAGATGTGGCCTGAGCGTTCCTCCAAGCTATCCGTCGTTTGCAGGGGACGACTGTTCCATCTCCCCGCCCCACCAGCCAACCACCAGCACCACTAGATCAGCTTCCCCCACGTGTTGTTTACATCAGTCCTTGTGCATAGTTATCTCACAAGCAAATTAACTTAGGTGTATACAAATTACTCCTCCTCATCCTCTGGAAGTTTGAACAGGTGTCATAAACAACTTGCAGTATGCTAACAACGCGTGAAGAGAAGAGGCTGGTGGTTTGAATAAGGGGTGCGTGTTGTTTGTGGAGCCGTAGAGCACTCCAACCGGGCGGGGAGGGCTCTTTGTCTCTTGCTGGTCTGCTGAGGCTCACTGACAGAAATCTCCAAGGAGAGGATGCTGAATCTGTGGAGAGAACTGTCCTTGTCAGAGTGCTTCATCAGCCCTCAGCGATGCCTGGCCACTCGGCAGGAGCAGACGAGTGGATTTCTATGCAGAAGGGCCTCTCCAAGTCCAGGGAGGGCGGGGAATCGTGCCCATTAGAGCCCTGTAAAGGAACATGCTGGCTGTGGGTAGTTGGCTGTGAAGTGTTCGGGAGGGAAAGCGTGGTTTCCAAGTGGCTGATGTGAGAAAACCGTTCCTCTTGTCACCACAGGCTGTCTGATGATGCAGACCCCCTTCCTGTGCCTGGATCTCTTCAGTGCCTCAGACTTCCTCCCCCGGCTTGAGGCTGCCTGTGAAGTGGGCCTTGGGAAAGCAGGACACGAAGAACCAGTGGATGATCGCCCTCTGCCCTGTGCCTTCCTTGCACGTGTGCCTAAAGTGTGCACCGTTTGACCGGCACATCTGAGAAGGAAGGTGTGAGAAGCAAAGCCCATGGCCACGTTCCCCTGCCAGTTATGCGGCAAAACGTTCCTCACCCTGGAGAAGTTCACTATTCACAATTATTCCCACTCCAGGGAGCGGCCATTCAAGTGCTTGCAGACTGATTGTGGCAAAGCCTTCGTTTCCAGATATAAATTGATGAGGTGAGAGGCTTTAGAAAGGTATGTGCTTTTACATGGGCCTTTAAGTGGCTCTTGAGCCCTCAGTCCACTCACTGCAGCAGGAAAAGGATACAGGAGCTGGATCTATTTTAGCCTTTTAGGGATTCTTTAAAGCTGACTGCTGTGCTTTTCTGCATCAGTTTTGCTGTGCTGTGTTGGTTTGTCCCTTCAGCAGATAGTTCTCGTACCCAGGCCTTGGCCGTCAGGTGCCGTGCGCAGAGGATAGGCCTGGCGGAGATGTGGGGTGAGGCCCAGCGCGGCAGCGAGAAGGAAGCAGACGCCCCAGGCCTCGCCCCCTCTCTGGAAGGTCCTTCTTCTCTACGAGTCTGAGAAGTGAAGTAGCAATGGATGAGGGCATTAAAAGATGATTTTGACGGTGAAGTGGAGGAGAGGCTGACTGGAAGCCTGTCACGAGAGTCTGTGTCCAAAAGTGAGGGCTTGTCCAGGTCCTAAGAGAGACGGGGAGAGGAGACGCCCATGAGTGCACACTTCTGGAGTGGTTTGTCACCTTGGGTGAAAGAGGCACTCCAGCAAGTTGAGTTCAGCTGGTCCTACAGATGCCGAGCATGTGCACCCAGTCGACGTGCTGCGGCCCCTGTGGCCACCAAAGGGTGGAAAGCGCTGCTTTAGCGGATTCACCTTCTTTAAAAATACACTTAATCAGGGTGATTTTGAGTGCATATTAGGTACTCACTTCCATGAGGGAAATGAGAGGTGTAGCTTCTGCTTCCAAGGGATTTTTGTAATAGAAGATAGATATTTTCCCCATCATAGAGGGGACAGAATGTGCGGTCAGATGCTAGTCTGAAGGACAAGGACGGTAGTAGGCCTGGTGTCTACAGTGCCCAAGAGCCATGTGCACAGCACTTCTCGAGTGTGGTGCTTCTTTTGATGCCTGGTTAAGAGAGAGGTGCCATTCACCTCGAATCTTCTTGGAACGATCTTTAAAGTTTCACTTTTCCGACTGCTCACATCCAAGTGCAGAGTTGAAATTAAAAAAAAAAAAAATGCTAGGGCAGCATTCCATCCCATTTCCCAGTGGTTGCAACAGAAGTTTCATTTTATAAGCAGAGATTGAAGGGGAAAAAAAAAAAAAAAACTGACTTTAACCAGAAAAGAGAACATAGGTCCCAACAGCAAACAATGAAACCTGTTTGGTGGAGATGGCAGAGGGCAAGAAAGGATGATTTGGCAGGGCAGGCTCTAGTCCAGGGTTGGAAGTCTCACTGTGAATAACCGCCGGTAAAGACTTCCGAGAGCATTGGCTTGATCCAGTTGACCACACGCAAACTGCTGTCGTGAGGTGAGAAGAGAAGTCGAGGGAAGGTCCCAAGTTGTGGAAGTAAATTCGGCATCGGTAGATGGGGACTGTCGCATGAGGAAGTAAGGAGGAGAACTGGATGCCAGGCAAAGGACGGTCATCAACCTCTAAGGGATGGGAGCAGCAAAAGGTGGTGGTATTGCTTGGGTACTAGCGCCAACCTGTGCTCCACTGAAGGGTCATACGGGTGTAGGCAGGAGATGCCAGGTCCAGTGTTGCCAACCTGGTATTGATCTCCTCATGAGTGAAAGATGAAATCAAACCCCATTAGAATCTTCCACAAAGAAACAGGGGAGAAAGGCAACACTAGAAGACTAGCCAGAGCTCTGGGGTCCTGTTCGTAAGCCAAGCCCCGCTTGGTATCAATTCCTGTGATATATCTCGTAGAACAACATGGCTGTTTGCTCTCTGATGTGCTCTGACAACCTTCCTGCAGCCTATGCGTTTATTTAAATAGATCCAGAACATGGAGACACTGGCATGCAGACTTCTCACATGCCTACCGTATTGGTTCTTGTCTTCAGGGCTGTCCATCTAACAGTGTCTGCTACATTATGCATGCTAAGCCATGTCCTGGAGGGGAGACAGAGAACTAATCTCTTAACTGCTACCCATAGCAGGCTATTTTTTAAGTGCCTCTCACTTAAAGGAAGGTTTTTGCTTTGATTCAGACCAGCTTTATCATTTTTGAACTGGCTTCCAGTTTGCCTCATAGTGGGACCAACACCACTGCCACAGCACTGCTGTTATAGACCACTTTCCTGTTCTACCTCGAGGAAGGGGCAGGACAGGGTAGGTGGTTGGGTGGAAGGTATAATGAAGTACACTTTTTAACTTATACTATCTTAAAGATTTTTTTTTATAGAATAAATTGTTAGAAATTCTTTTGTACCCAGAGTCACTAGTCAAAGGATACAATTGCATTTAAATTGTTAGTAAAACAAGCTAAACCTCTGAAGAGAATCTAAAGAAGGTACCTGTCATAAGGAACATGAAGCAACATATGTACTACGTGCAAGCTACAAGTTGTAATGAAGGATTGCATTTTATAAGAAACACAGTTTTTAGCTTTTTAGTTATTAAAATGAACCTTTTTAAAATTGAAGGATGGTGGAGTTTTTAAAAACTGGGTTCCGATAGACATTTTAAAAGGCTCCTTTTTTCCCCCTCTTCCAATTGATACAGACCATGCAAGATTGTATTAGGAACAGTGAACTAAAAAATGGGAACTGGTGGGTTCCATGCAGAAGACAAAGTGGGTCACTTTTGAAAATTTGTGAATTTCCAAAAGGTGTCAAATGTCCCTTGAGCCCCCTTCTGAAAAATATTTTTCATGATCACATATTTTTAAATACTTGCATACAGATTTTTAAACAATATATTAGGAAAATATGTTCTTAAAAATATTCCTGGTAGATGTGAAAGTTGCATAATATCTTTAGTAGTTCATGATTTTTTTAGCAATAAAATTTTATGTGGAAAATACAGAAAAAAGTAGTTCAAAAATAAAAATGGCAAAATCTAGATAAAACTATTACCATTTTGACATAATATTGTTTCTAGACCTTTCTTGTCATAAAACAACTCTTGTACAATGTTCCCTTCTGCTCCTAGGCACATGGCTACCCACTCGCCCCAGAAAACTCACCAGTGCGCTCACTGTGAGAAGACATTCAACCGGAAAGACCACCTGAAGAACCACCTCCAGACCCACGACCCCAATAAAATGGCCTATGTGTGCGAGGAGTGTGGGAAGAAATACCACACCATGCTGGGCTACAAGAGGCACCTGGCCCTGCATGCAGCCAGCAGCGGGGACCTCACCTGTGGGGTCTGCGCTCTGGAGCTGGGGAGCACTGAGGTGCTGCTTGACCACCTCAAAGCCCATGCAGAAGAAAAGCCCCCTGCCGTGACCAAGGAGAAGAAGCACCAATGCGACCACTGTGAGAGATGCTTCTACACCCGGAAGGATGTGCGACGCCACCTGGTGGTCCACACAGGATGCAAGGACTTCCTGTGCCAGTTCTGCGCCCAGAGATTTGGGCGCAAGGATCACCTGACCCGTCATACCAAGAAGACACACTCGCAGGAGCTCATGAGAGAGAGTTTGCAGACAGGAGACCTTCTGAGCACCTTCCACACTATGGCGCCTTCCTTCCAACTGAAGGCTGCTCCCTTGTCTCCTTTCCCAATAGGAGTTCCTGCCCAGAATGGGCTTGCAGGTAGCTTGCCACCTGAGGTTCATGGCCTCACCCTTGGGCCTCCAGAACAAACCATCCAGCCTATGCCACCACCGCTGCCAGAGCCCCTTGCCGCACTGCACCCCATGGTAGCACCGAGCTCTTCTCCCCCAATCCTTCAGAATCCCAAGTACACCCCCACTGCTACCTCATACGCTCCGCTTCCTAGCCTGCCTCTGAAAGCAGATACTAAAGGGTTTTGCAATATCAGTTTCTTTGAGGACTTGCCTCTGCAAGAGCCTCAGTCGCCTCCCAAGCTCAACCCAGGTTTTGAGCTGGCTAAGGGAGGGCCTGGGAAGGTCACCCTTCCCAAGGAGCTGGTGGCAGACACTGTGAATCTCACAATCCCTGCCTCTCTCGACATATCCTCTCTGTTGAGTTTCTGGCAGCTGCCCCCTCCTGCTCCCCAAAATGCTTTTGGGAATAGCACCATCACTCTGGGGCCTGGGGAACCTCTTCCCCATAGATTGACCTGCCTGGGGCAGCAGCAGCAGCAGCCACCACCACCGCTGCCGCCGCCACCACCTCCCCCACCACCCCCACCCCCACCACCACCGCCACCACCACCACAGCCACAGCAGCCACAGCAGCTGCAACTGCAGCTGCAGCAGCCGCAGCCACAGCCGCTGCCACAGCCGCTGCCACAGCCGCTGCCACAGCCGCTGCCACAGCCGCAGCCGCAGCCGCCAGAAGCCCCACTGGCCATGGGCACCGTGAATCTGGGCCAGCTCCCCCTGCCCCCCATTCCCCCTGTCTTTACGACTGGCACCAGCACTGCCATCCTGCCTCATTTCCATCATGCCTTCAGATAAATGATCTCTAAAAGCATCTTTTTCTGATTCTGGAAGATGTTTTAGGAAGCAGTGTAAACATCAGTTATAATACAAGGAAAGATGTAGAAAACAGGACTGGGACTATGGCTTATTCAGTGATGACTGTCTTAAGAGAATTCTCGAACTGCATGTATTGTGCCAATCTGTCCTGAGTATTCATGCTTTGTACCAAATGTAACCAGTGCGTGTTCTTTAATCGAACTGCAAATATTGTCATAACCAACATCCAAAATGACAGCTGCTATATATGTGTTTGTCATATTGAATTTAATCGTAAGCCATGATCATAATGTTAACTATATAACTTTTTATGTAGCGCCGCCTAGAATAGAAAGGCTTGGACTTCCCCAAGTTGGGAGAACTTTTTTTTTTTTTTTCCTTTTTTCTTTTTAAAACAAGAATATAACCTTTATATGCTATATTACAAATAGTCTGTGTATTTCTTTTCAGGGATTTTTCTACCTTCAGGGTTGGACGTAGTTTAGTTACTGTTACCATAGCCAACCTGTAGTTTTACAGAAAAAAAAATCCTTGTGGAGTGATAGTCTTCTCCATTTTAAAGCATTTTAAATGTAGTTTGAATATTTTCCATATGATGCTGCAACGTGAGTTATCATTTCATTTATCTTAAAGACAAAACTGGTTGTCAGTTACATCTGACAGAAAAAAAAAAATCACTGTGTAACCAGGTTAAGTGGTAAAATAATCCAGGCGTCAGTCAAAGGCATTTTGCTGACTATAATATTGATTATATTTTTAGCAGGAATTTAAAAAATATTACTGGAATTTATATATATATATTAAACAAGAATTTTCTTTGCCTAGCTTAAACTTCAAGCTGCTTAAGTTCCTAAGTATTGTTTGTAATCGCCAATAGATAAACGCATTTGTAATTCATCGGTTTAAGTCATTATTAGCTTTTACTCAAAGAGGATTACATTTTACAATGTAACTGTACCTGTAATCTGTCTCTCGAAATCTGTATCTCTTGAATATGGTATCTTATGAGTTTTTAAGATGTATCCTAACCTTTTAAAAACCTCCTTTGTATTTTGTTTTTAGAGGTTTTCTTTTCCATAAACATGTATCTTACATATAATAAACTTCACATATCTTGCAATGCGACTTGAGTAATTTTCATATAGCTACACCTGCGTCGACATTAAACACTCAGATCAAAATAGACAATGATCTGGCTCCCTGGTGCCCCCTCCTGGTCATTACTTCCCCCACAGAACATAAACTACTGTTGTGGGTCTGCATCCGTTAAAAACTACCTTTTGAGTAAAATCAGTTATTTCTGATGTATAGGTTAGCATACTAACTACCAGATACCTACCAGAGTTTAGTTCACCCTGGCTACTATGATCCATTTTACAATAGTATTTACCATTAATTTCTAATTGCAAATTAAAAATGTACTTATTACTTACAGGAATTTCTTCAGAAAATATTGTGCCCCCTAAATCTGACAGACTAGGAGGATAAAGAGAGGGAAGTGTTGAATTTGCACATCCCAGGAGCCTATCATAAGCCCAGTGAGAGAGACCCTGGCCATCACAAAGGGCAAAAGCTACCCAGGATTAGGCTGAAGCACAAGGAACTTAAACTACGGAATACTGGGATACGGCTGGGGGTTTTGTTTTTGCTGCACCGGGGACAGAACCAATGGCCTCATGTGAGCTGGGAAAGCACTCTGCCACTGAGCTTCACTCCCAAACCCCAGACTGAGTTCCTTCCTTAAAGTACAGTTGAGCCAGTGGGAAGGAAACAAGACAGGGTACTCGCTAAAAGGAATCTGTTGCCCACCGCTCTGGATGTCCAAGTCAGTTTCCATATTCCGTCCTTCCTCTCGGATGGAAGCATTCTTCCAGAACAAGAGGTCGGGGGAGCATTAGCTCACCTCATCTAGGACCTCCCAAAGTCTATTCAGAGAAGCGTCCACAAAGACTTTTACATGGTTTAATATAGACCTTGGTCAGTTCCAGAATGCACACCTGATGTTCATAAAACATTGCAATGAACATAAAACAACCGCATTTGTTCCCAAAAACTCAGGTCGTGAGAGCTTCAGATGTTTTTGTTGCACTATCATGGGGACAACTTGGGAATCTCACTGACATTTAGACAAGAAACTTCACTGAATTTTCCCTATTAAAGTTCCTGATGAAGAAAAATTAAGTTTTGGGCTAAAAAAGCACAAGACTTATTAAATAAATAAATGATTCCTAAAAAAAAAAAAAAAAAAAAAAAAAAAGAAAAACCCTGACGCCTAAGACTGCAAAGAGGAGAAGGAGCTGGCTCCCCTTCTCCCAGCAGCTGTGTAAAGAAATGGCAAAGAGTAGCAGGTGGCTCTGATTTGGCTCTGATGGATGGCAGGGGGCCCGTGGTGTTCTTCCACAGGGTGGGAAGTTTTCTGTGAACTTTCCGCCTGCAAGTTTCCCCCCAAATATGTTCTGTGTGGAATTATTCTACATGACATAGAAAGGAACATTTAAAATAGGAATCATTACTAATTATATTAGTAAATATTAAAGCTAGCCTAGGACAGCTTTTATGTAGAAAAGATTCTGGTTAGAATGCAGCATTCCTAGTAAATAAGTAATGCTAGTCCTCCAAAGACGATGTCACAAAAAGGTTCAACTCCCAAAGCAACAATTTGATTAAAAAAAAAAAAAAAACCACTTCAAGTGAATCTTAAACATTATCATACAGGTTGATTTGTTTAATGCTTTTTTTGTTTTGAAAATTGTGAAGGGAGTAAAGAGGAAAGTTGAAGCTAGTGTTACTTATCCTAAGTGATGCCTCTAGAACTTGGGCATTGTCTGTCCTTCCTGTTGGGTGGCATTCCTGGGTACAAGGCCATCCAGGCTGATGAGCTTCATGGAGCCAGTCTGAAGGCAGAAAAAAGCATCGTTAGCTTTAGACCATCACTCTTTCCACAGTGAGAATGTTAAGCAACAGGCCTCTGTAGATCTATAAACACTTTACACACAATCCACAATCTCAGGGACTATCCTTTTACTGTGGAATGTTTGGGAAAAAAAACAAGGCAGTAGCTTTCCAGGTCAAAAGTGAGGATCATTGCCCTCCCCTCAACGCAAGACTGAAACACGGGGTGTCCTTTCACATCAACCAACAGTTTCATGAGCATACATTGTGCTAGCCCAAATTGGGATAGCTCCATTCTCTCAAATGTTGACCAACTATATTCTGCACATTGTGTGATCAGCCACATCTGGATTAGGAATTTTTTTTCTCTTACCTGATCTCTAGGAGTTAATCTTTTTTAGGAGATTTACTAAGTCCTTGTCTGAGTTTTGCTCCAGAAGTAGGGTCCATAGCGAATCCTTTGCAAACACAAACAGATTTGTTATTATGTCAAAGCAAAACATTCCCAAGGGTTGGGGGGAATGATTATGAAATCCTCACATTGGATTCCAAAACCTTATTTTTTATTTGTTTGTTTATTTGTTGGTATCTATACCCACTTTCTGTCCTAGGACAAATAATAAGGAAAATGGGGACCATCTCAGGTGCTTTGCCCACTGTCCCCTAGCCCTTTATCTTCCCATGAACTTTGGACTGGCTCCTTAGGGGACCTGCCATTTATACAATATGACCTCCGCATCCCTCCCCACCACTGCCTAAGCTTTCAAAATGTACCCCGAGTATTTCACGTTTTCATGGTTCTTTGCCAGCTCCCATACCAGTTAGGGTTTGCCAAGCCTTATGGAAGCACAGGAAGCCTTCCCTCCCGGGGGTTTCACGTGGCTGGACTTGTGACACAAGCACTGTTCCACTCCTTTGTGCCCCACAAGATGGTTAGGTATGGAGATGTAGAGGTCTCTGGATCTGAGCACAGCATACTGTGCTCTGGGTTTGACCAATGGTATGGGACAGGATTTTCAGAGCAATCATTCTTTATAAAAAGAAACAAGTTCCCTCTGTCCTAGAGGCCTCCTTTCTAATCATCATTCAGTGTTTAATGAGGAGAGAGCAATAAGGAAATTATGAGTCAAACAATCAGAGGATATAGGAATAGGAGAAGCTTTCAGTGTTAGTTTTACCCAAGGATATATAGACCTTCTACCAAAGAATCAGAAATTGACACTAAGATCTCACTACGTTTGCCACACAATTCAGTTATGGAAGAAGGGGCATCCGAGAGCAGGCAAGATGCTTAACTTGACAAAAACCCACAGACTAGGGGTGGGGCCACAGCAACAAAAGTGAACAATTCAGTTTACTAACTATGAAGCAACACAGGTGTGGATCCCAGAATTACATTTTCCTAGCAATTTTAGTCTCAGCATAAAGGTGATGGGGAAGTAACGTGGTGCTGGCACCTCTTTGCCCACCAGTCACTCTGATGCTAAAGCCTTAAGCAAACCGTCATCAGTAACTGCTTGCTGACTGGAAGTCAGAAACGCTTTTCCCATCTGAACATTAGAATCTTTGTGGGAATGCAAGAGGAGCCACTTTTTTTTTTTTTTTTTTTTTCCTGAAACGATTTCCTAATGTTATCTATAGCCTTGACATTTGTATTTTTGGACCCAGTTTTCCCAAAGCAGATGGAGCTTTGGGGAAAAGCCCTGCTGCTTCCTATTAAGTTGCTTGTCCAAATTGCTTAATCCTCATCTGGAAAACAGGAATATGAACATACACTGACCTGCTCATGCTAGCCTGAGGATTAAATGACTTTGTCCATGAAGTGCTTGGAAGAGTGCGTAATTTAAGTGGGGCCACTGTCCATGAACTGGGGACTTATTGAATACAGGAAAAATGTAGAAGCAATCTACCTGCTCACTATCAGGGAAATAGCGGAGGTGGTTACAACGTATTCCTGATATGATACTGTTTTCAAAGAGATTCTTTTTTGCTATAGGGAAATAGTCAAAATGCATTAAGTGGGAAAAAAAAAACAAACAAACAAGATGATTCCAATGTTACTAGAAGGGAAGAATATGAAGAGAAATAAATTGGGAAAAAATGTCAGAGCTAACCATGGCGAGGGTGGCAGCAGGATGAATGATTTTCAACTTTATAACTTTCCCTCCATTTCCCAATATCTTTTACAGTAAGCTAGAATTTCTTACATAATTCTTAAAATGCTGTTTCTCAAAAGAAATTTTTGGCAGGCTAACTTAAAGTGGCCAGAGACAAAGCGTTTCTAGGTCATCGTAATTGCCTGACTCACACAGATGTGCCTGACATAGAGTGAGTGGCAGAGGATGTGACAACAGCGCTGACATAAAGGATGTGAAGTCTGAATGCTTGCCCGGCGTCCCTGAGTTCCCTGCTCACACGCGGGCCTTCCATTTCAACTTGAGTTTCTCTTTACCCCCCAACTCTTTCCTCTGCTTCGGCCAAACCAGCCCTGTGTTCCTGGAGTGTGTCCTCTACACTCACATTTCCCCATCCTTGTTCAGTCTTCAATTTTTCTTGTCAAAATCTAGTTCATCCTGAAAGCCATCCTCTTCCACGAGGCTTCTCCTCTCTCAGGCTGCCAATTTGGACAGCCATGAAGCCTCCTGGGCAAAGTTGAGTTCCTTCTTGTATTCCCTTAGGACTTTTCCATCTTGTTGTTAAATACTAGGCAGAGTTATTGATTGTCCCCCTAGATTTTTAAACAATCCTGCCTGGTAACTGTTGGATGTAGGACTCCTCCTGAGCACCCTGGCAACAATGTCCCTATTTCACATGCTCTCACATGTGCATGCAGTGTCTTCTTTTTTTTTGGGGGGGTGCTGGGGATTGAACCCAGGGCCTTGTGCTTACAAGGCAAGCACTCTACCGTCTGAGCTATCTCCCCAGCCCCTCTGAGCTATCTCCCCAGCCCCACATGCAGTGTCTTCTCATGAGACCCCAGGATAAGGAAGACCTGTGACTTATACACATGCGTCTCCCCTGCTGAGAATTTAGCCATTATTCATGGGGGATACTACATGCTTACTTTGCTAAAGAGAGTTGAATAATGAAATCCAGAGTTTGGGAGGTTGTTATGGTTTAGATATGGTTGGGATGTGACCCCCCAAGTGTTCAGGTGTTGAAAACTTGGTCCCTAGTGTGGCGATGTTAAGAAGTGGTAGGACCTTTACAAGGTGGAGCCTAATAGGGAGGTCATTAGGGACATCATCCTAGGAAGGGGTTAAGTAGTTCTCATGGAACCTCGGTTCCTGTGAGAGTGAGCTGTTATCAAAGGAGCAAGTCTGGCCCCTCCCCTAGATTTCACTTCCCTTCTCGCCATGCCATATCTCCCTCTTGCATAAGCATTTGCCATTGTGATGATATCCACTGTGAGGTACTCACCAGAGTACCAGTGTCATGTTGTTTGGACTTTCAGTCTCAGAACTGTGAGATAATAACTCTCTTTTCTTTATCATGTATCCAGTTTCAGGTATTTTATTACAGTAATGGAAAAATAGACTGATATGGACATTACTAGCTATCTGAAAGACAACAGTTGAGTTTATGTGGTACCATAAATGGCCATAAAGTTAAAAAAAAGGAGAGTAACACATAGTAGCCTAAACTACTGATTTGTCAATTTAGAAATAGCAAAGTCCAATAACAAATTTAAAAAGATTTTATCTTTGTCTGCTTTGTGCTGCTATAAGAAAATAGTAGACTGGGAAGTTTGTAAAGAAAAGATGTTCATTTCTTACAGTTCTGGAAGCTGGAAAGCCCAAGCTTAAGGGGCCCTGAGATATCTGATGAGGATCTTCTGGTTATGTCAGCCCATGGCAGACAGCAGAAGGGAAAGAGAGCGTACCCCAAGAGAGAGGAAGAGAGAGAGAATTTCATGACTGAAACACCTCTCAAATATTCTGCCTCTAAATACTGTAGTACTAGAGACTAAGTCTTCAGTGCATGAACTTTGGGGGACACATTTAATTCATAGCATTCTGCCTCAGCCCCTAAGTCAATATCCTCCTTCCATGCAAAACATATCCATTCTGTCCCCATAGCCCCCAAATCTTAAATCATTTCAGCTTCTAACTTAAAAGTTCAAAGTTCAGAATCTCATCAAAATCAGATGTGGGTGAGGCTCAAGGGATGATTCATCTGTAAAGCAAATTTCCTTCCCACTGTGAGTCTATGAAATGAAACAAATTATCTACTTCTGAAATACCATTGTGGAACAGGCATAGGATGGACATCCCATTATGAAAGGGAGAAAGAAGAAGAAAGGGGTAACTGCTTCCCAATAGGTCCAAAACCCAAGAGGGAAAACAATATGAAATCTTGAGACTCAGAATAATCTCCTTGGGCTCCATGTCCACAAGAAGGACACACTGGAAAAAGGGTAAGGGCTGGGCCCCCAAGGCCTCAGGTACCACCCCCTTCCCTGTTGGAGCTTTGCTGAGCTCAGTGCATGCAGAAGCCCTCATGGGCTGGAGGCTCGTGCCCACGGCTTTCCCAGGCTGGGGTTACTTGCTGGTAGCCCTATAGTTCTGGGGTCTCAGGGGACACATTCAAACCACAGCAGATCCTCATATTACAAGTAGACCCTTACATTAACACAGACCAGGAAAAGAAACACGGACACCAGGTAGGAGTCTGATTCACGTGCAGGCTGGTTCACATTAGTGAAAGGCATTTCGCACTTTTCTCCAAGTCTAAACACTCTGGAGAATCAGCTTCCACTGCTGTGCCTCTGCTTCCCCCAGCAGAGTTCCAGACATGTGATTCCAGCAATTTTATTTCTAAATGTAATCAGGGAAGGTCACAGGAAAGAAGAAAGTAAAGTTTTGAAACATCTTGAGCCTGAAATGGGGTGAGGAAGGGAGGAAGCTATCTCCTAAAGCTAATTAACATGTCGGTTCCATTTAAATGTCAATAATTTAAATGAGAAATAAGATCCAACTTTCTCCCATATATTTTATTCCAGAAGGACTTTTGTGTTCATATGAGGGTCCGTTTGTATTGTGAAGATCTGACATAGTTTGAATGTGTCCTGAGACCCCAGAACCCTAGGGCCACCAGCAGGCAATGCTAGCCTGGGAAAGCTGCAGGCATGAGACTGCAAATGAGCCAGGACAATTCTAAATGATAGGGACAGAGTGGTATATTAAAAGTAAGACACAATAGACGAATCCCTGCTCTCTTAAAAATTACATTCCTTTGCTGGTGGGAGGAGAGAGAAAACAAAAAAAAAATATATATATATATATATATATATATATATATATATATATATATATACTGAATATTAGATAACAATGCTATGGGGAACAAAAACTACAAAGGAACTAGGAAGGTCTTTGTTACTTTTAAATACACAGGTTGGGGAAACCCCCACTGGGATGGTGAAACTTCAGCACAGAACTGAGCTGTGTAGATTGGTGGACACAGCAGAGGATGCAGCCAGGGCAAAGGCCCTGTGGTAGTAGTGTACATGTCTGTTATGTTCAAGGAATAACAGAGGCCACTGCAGCTGGAGTAGGGTTGAGAAGAAAGAGTAGAAGGCGAGGTCAGATGGTACTATAGAAGCTAGGACATGCCATTTGAAGAAAGTGGCCTTTAACCAAGCAACAATAGTGGTTATAAACCTCCAGTGACTAATCAAGAGCAAACGTTCCATTTGCTTAGATCTGCTAATCTATTTTCTGATGTTTCAGACTGGTGTCATAATTTTCTGCTTCATATCACCCGCTAACAACAAGACCTGTGAGTCCTAAGTTAGGACCTTTTCCCTTATGCCTTGCTGCCACTTTATGGAAATTAATTTTCCAAGGGCAGAATTTTCCCCTGATTTTCAACAGTACACTAACATGCTGTCTTTTCTTATTACCAGCTCTTTCCCAGTTCAACAGATAAGAGATCAACAGTTCTAGACCCTTGCTGCTACAGCCAGATTCAACTCCACACACTGTCAAAGTTATCTAATCCTATTAAGCTTTGACTTCAGACTTCAAGGAGTGCTTTTCACCTTTTAAGCATTATCCTATATTATCTGAAAATAAGAAATCATAATAAAAAGAAATTGTCTTTTCTGAAAGACTTAAGGGGAAAAAAGCATGTTAGTGAAAGGTTTATCAAACAAATGCACATACAGATTGAATTATTTTTTTCTTATGAAAACCAAACTCTAGCTCATTGTTACATTTTCACAGATCAGGAGAAAACGAATAATCTGTCAGAATTCTGGGAAAATGGCAGAGTAGCAATCACCAGGAATTTCCCTCCCCATCTAGATAACAACTGCACTGGCAGAATCTGTGTGATGTGACTATTTTGGGACTCCAAAGTCTATGAAGGCTTGTAACTTGGAGGGGAAGTCTTGGACAGTAAAGTGCAGTTAATTTCATCAATTTCAACTTTTAACACAGTAGCAATTACACATCCTCCCCACCCCCAGCCATGTGGTAGGCAGCTGTGCACATGTCCTTGAATCAATCTGCACATGGCTTATGGGAGGCAGGGTGGGCAATAAGAATCCTATCCTCCAAATATTAGAGATCTAGGCACTGATCTTATGTTCTGACAGCTGACTGTTGTTTCTCATCAAAGAGACGCACAAAGAGGCAGGTGGCTGCTGCTGTTGTGCCCCTGCGGCCCCCCAAGCTGCAATCCATTTCTCCTCTAGCTGAAGGAACAGACTTAAAGGGAGCTTAAGGGACCAATGTCCACCCTCCTTCATTTTTGTCTTTTTCCCTTCTGTGGAATCAGACGTTAGAAACCAGTATGTTCCAAACAACTGCACCTACAGGAAACCTGGAGTGACTGCACATGTCCAGGGAGTAGCCCAAGCTCAGAAAAGGCCTGAGAAGACCTCAAGTTTACATCTCCGAATGACTGTTTGCACAATCTACAACAATTAAAAGGAAAATAATAAGAAACCAGGGAAGGGGGAGAATTTAATTTCCAGAGTTATCACACTGTTAGATTCAAATGTCTGGTTTTGAAAAAAGATTTCAAGGCACACAGAGAAATAAGAAAGTATGGCCCATTCATAGGGGGAAATAATCAATAGAAACTTTCCTTGAAAAAGACCTGATGACATCTGGCCATAGAGGAGTACTCTTGTAATCTCAGTGACTCAGGAGGCTGAGGAGGGAGGACTGCAAGTTTGAGGCCAGTCTCAGCAACTTAGTGAGACTCTGTCTTAAAATTAAAAATGGCTGGGGATACAGCTCAGTGGTAGAGCACCCCTGAGTTCAATTCTTAGCGTTATTAAAAACAACAACAAAACCCTGATGACAGATCTTCTAGGGAGATCTAGGGACAGACTTAAACAACTGTCCTAAAGATGCTCAAAGAACTAAAAGAAGAGGTAGAGAAAGCCAAGAAAATGATGGCTGAAACAAAATGGGGATACCAACAAAGAGAGAAATCCTAAAAAGATACCAAAAATAAATACTGGAACTGAAAAATATAACTAAAACAAAAAAGTTACTAGAGGGACTCAAGGATACAGTGGAGCAGGCAGAAGAAGAAAGTCAATGAACCTGAAGATAAGACAATGGAAATTATTACATCTAAGGACTAAAAAGTAAAAAGATCGAAGCGCTTAAGGGAACGATGGGTGACCACCAAGCCAACCAACACATGGGAATACCAGAAAAAGGAAAAGAAAAAAGAGAGAAGGGCGAGGAGAACGTCTCTGACAACAATGGCTGGAAACTTCCCCAATTTAATGAAAGTCATCACTACAACCATCCAATAGATACAGTGAACTCCAAGCAAGATGAACTCACAGAAATGGACACCAAGACAAATCTTCAAAAGACAAAGGATCTTGAAAGCAGGATTAGAAATGCAGCCCATCCCATTTACAGTATCCTCCTTAACACTGTCAGCAATTTTTTTCATCAAAAACTTTGGAGGCTAGAAGACAGTGGGCTTATATAGACAAAGTGTAAAACAAAAAAAAAAAAGAATCCCATATTTGATGGAGAAATTAAGACATTTTCAGAAAGCTAAGGGAGTTGTTATCATAAGATCTGCCGTGCTGGGCACAAGCCTGTAATCCCAGCAGCTCTGGAGGCTGAGAGAGGAGGATCATGAGTTCAAAGCCAGCCTCAGCAAAAGTGAGGCACTAAGCAACTCAGTGAGACCCTGTCTCTAGATAAAATACAAAATAGGGCTGGGGATGTGACTCAGTGGTCGACTTCAATCCCTGGTACCCTTCCTGTCCTGTCTGCCCCCAAAAAGTCTGCCTTGAAAGAAATGTTCAAGGAGTCCTGCAGGGTGAAATAGAAGGACTCTAGACAGTACTCAAATCTATTGCAAAAAATAAATGTAAATGGAGTAAACTCTCCAATCAAAAGACAGAGTTTGGCACCATGGACAAAGCATGATTTAACTATATGCTATCTATAAGAGACTCACCTTAGATGCACAGGAACAAGTAAATTGAAAATGGAAACGTTATGATTTGGATGTGAGGTGTCCCTAAAAGTTCATGTGTGTGACAATGCAAAAAGGTTTGGAGATGAAATGAGTGGGTTATAGCCTTAACCTAATCAGTGAATTAATCCCTGATGGGATTAACTGAGTGGTAACTGGAGGCAGGTAGGGTGAGGCTGGAGGAGGTGGTTCATGAGGGCATAGCTATGGGGTATATATTTTGTATCTAGAGAGTGGAGTCTCTCTGCTTTCTGTTCACCATGTGAACTACTTCCCTCTGCCACACGCTTCTGCCATGATGTTCAGCCCCACCTCAAGCCCTGAGGAATGGAACCAGCCTCCTATGGACTAAGACCTCTAAAATTGTATGAGCCACTAAATAAACTTTTCCTCCTAAAGTTGTTCTGGTCAAATCTTTTAGTCATAGCAGCCAAAAAGATGAGAAAAACAGGATGACAAAAGATATAATGTACAAACAACAATTGAAAAGAGCAAGAGAGACACACCAACATTGTATAAAACAGGATGTTATAAGTTAATAAAATGTTGAATACAGCAAGAAGATATTACAATTATGAACCTAGTTATAGACCCTCAAAAATATATGAAGCAAAACTCAACAAAGGGAGAAATAAACATTCTACAGTAATAGAGACCTCAATTCATTCTCAGCAATGGAGAGAGCAACTGGACAGGGATAAGAAACAGAGAACTTAAACAACACAATAAGCCAGTCAGCTCTGACAGACATATACAAAACACTCTATTCAACAACAACAGCATACACATTCTTCTCAAGTGCACACAGGACATTTTCCAGAATAGACCACCTTAGGTCACAGGTTAAGTCTCCATGAATTAAAAGTGATACATTCCATACAAAGTATTTTCTTTAACCCCAGCAGGATGAAGTTAGAAATCGATAACAGAGGTAAAACTGAAGAATGCAGGAATTTGTGGAAATTAAACAAAACACTGTTAAACAACCAATGGATCAAATAAGAACTCACAAGAGAAATGATCAAACGTAGGAAACTGAAAACACAACATGCCAAAACTTCTGGGATACAGTGAAAGCAGTGCTAAGGGGAAATTTGTAGCTATACATCAAACTGCATACATCAAATAAATAAGAAATATAATAAAAAACCAACAACCTAACTTTGAAATTTAAGGAATAGGAAAGAACAAACTAAACCTAGGGCTAGGGAAGGAAGTAGAAAATAAGCATTAAAGGAGAGATAAAATTGAGAATAGAAAAATAAGGGAAATAAAATCAGTAAAAATCAAAAGTTGTTTCTTTGGAAAGACCAAGAAATCAACAAGCCATTAGATACACAGACTGAGAAAAAAAGAGAAGGATCAAATTACTAAAGTTAGAAATGAAACTGGGGAAAATTACTACCTATTCTACAGAATAAAAAGAATTTTATGAGAGTACTATGAACAATAATATTGCAACAAGTTTGACATTGATGAAATGGACAAATTCCTAAAAATGCAGAATCTACTATGAATAAAGTATGAAGAAATAAAAAATACAAATACACAGAGATCAGACCAGCAACCAAAAAACTCATGGCAAACAAAAGCTGATACTGATAGTGTTAATGGTGAACTCTAGTGAATATTTAAATTATGATTAACACTCATTCTTCTGAAAGTCCCACCCCCAAAAACAACCTTAAGAGGAGGTAGCAATTTCTAATTCATTCTATCAGTCTAGAATTACATTAAAACCAAAGACACTATAAAAAAAAACCACAGGCCAATATCCCTATGAATATTTATGCAAAAATGCTCAACAAAATACCAGCAAACCAACTTCAGCAGCATATAAAAAGAATTATAGAACAGGACCAAGTAGGTAAGGATAGGTGTATGAAAATCAATATAACACACTTTATAGAATGAAGAATAAAAACTACATTGTCATATCAATTAATGCAGAAACAGTATTTAAAAACTCAACATCCTTTCATGATAAAAAAAAAATACTCAACAAGCCAAGAATAGAAGGAAATAACCCCAACACTATAAAACCTATAAATGAAAAACATACAGAATACTTTCAATATAGAGCAAGAATGTTTAGCCGAAACAATTAGGCAAGTAAAATAAACAAACATCCAAATTGGAAAGGAAGTAGTAAAATTGTCTCTTCACAGATGCAGTGGTAAGTAGAAAACCCTAAAGATTTTATCAGAAAAAAGTTGTAACTAATAAATTCAGCAATGTAGCAGTATACAAAGAAAACACACATCAGTTCCTTTTCTAGTTACTAACAATGAACAATTTGAAAAGGAAATTATGAAAACTTAAGAGTAGCATCAAAAAAAAATAAACTACCATAGAATTAACCAATGATGTGAAAGACTTATGCAATAAAACTATACAACCTGGCTAAAAGAAATTAAGGACACATGTTAATGGATTGGAAGATTTATTATTGTTAAGATGTTCACGCTACCTCAAGCATCTACAGATTCAATGCAATTCCTGTCAAAATCCCAATGATCTTTTTTCACAAACAGAAAAATCTGTCTTAAAACTCATATCGAATTGCAACAGATCCTGAAATATCCAAAATGACCTTGGCTGTATCTTGGAGGGATCACACTTAAGTGAAAACTTGCTACAAAGCTACAGTAATCAAAGCAATGTGGTACTGGCATAAAGATACCTACATAAATGAATGAAATAAAGAGTCTAGAAATAGCCTGCATATATGGTCAACTGATTTTGATAAGGGTGCCAAGACCATTTGATGGATAGAGGATAGTCTTTTAAACAAATGGAAAATTGGATATCCACATGCAAAAGAATGGAGTTGGACCCTTAGTTGGCACAATATATAAAAATGAACTCAAAATGGGTCAAAGACCTAAATGTAAAACTCAAAACTATGAAACTTAGGAGGAGTAGGGGTAAATCTCCATGATCTTGGATTTGACAATGAATTCTTGAACAGGGCACCGAAAGTATAGGCAACCAGAGAAAAAATAGACAAGAGACCTAATGAAAATGTTAAAACATTTGAATCTAAGGACAGTATCAATAGAGTAAAAAGGCAATTCACAGAATGGAAGAAAATATTTATAACTCAAGTATCTGATAAAGGTAAAATCCAGGGTGTTAGAGAATTCCTAAAACTCAGCAACAAAAAACAAGCAACTAATTGAAAAATGTACAAGACATTTCTCAATGAACAGACATTTCTCAAAAAGAAGATACACAAATTGCCAACAAGGACTTGAGAAGATTCTTAGCAACACAAATCATTAAAGAGATGCAAAAGCAAACGATAATGAAATACCACTCTATATCCATTAGGACAATTACTATTTAAAAAAATGACAGAATTTAACAAGTGTTGATGAGGATATCGAGAAAATGGAACCCTTGTGTAGTGTTGGTAGAAATGTAAAATGGTCTAGCTGCTGGAAAACATTATTGTGGTTCTTTTAAAAAATCAAAATACCCAGGTGTGGTAGTGTACCCCCATAATCCCAGTGATTCAGAAGACTAAGGCAGGAGGGTCACAAGTTCAAGGCCAGCCTCAGCAACTTAGTGAGACCCCCAAGAAACTTAGCAAGACCCTGTTCTCTAAATAAAATAAACAAAACAAAACAAAAAACCTAAAGGCCCCAGGGAAATAGCTCTATAGCAAAGCAACCTCAGTTCAATCCCCAGTACCAAAAAATAAATAAATAAAATAAATCTATACTTCAACTCAACTTTTAGTCCATGATAAGCCACTCATGAGAAATTTTAAAACTAACAACAAAACTTTTCTGTGCTATTACTTTAAGGACTGTGTGACTGGCAATTCTTACTCTAGTTGTGAAAATACCTTCAAATATGACTACTGATTGCAGTCCCCTTATGGCCATGAAATAATTCATATTGCGTGGAAGTACATGTTGATCACGGAGAAGGCTGCCACATCTCCTAATGCAGCTTGAATGGAGAGGGTTAGCACAGTAGAGGTCTAATCCAGCCTGCTGGTTACCAGCTGTGTGCTTCGGAAAACTAACTAACCCTCTTCGAACCTCCCTTTCCTGTTTTATAAAATGCAGAGTGAAATAAGAGGAAGTGCATTGGGAGGATGCAGGGAAACGGGGCCGGCACAAACTCGGTTCTGTCATGGTGGCCAGGCTTTGCTGCTACTTTGAAGAAATTACTTATTTCTAGAAAGGAAACCCTCTATTTGCCACACAGCATTTGAATGCCATCTATTCTCCATGTTTTTGGTTTTCAGAGACTGGAGAACAATGGTTGTAGTCTCCTGTTGCTGCAATGGGATTGGACTTTGTACATTGTCAAAGTTGTGTAATCCTGATAAGTTAAGAAATATTCCCTCTTGGCAAATAAGCTTTAACCTCAAACAAACCCACACATCTTTTGTATCCAAAAGCAACACTGGATGTCCTGTTAGCTTTTGCCAACTATGGATGAATCCCAAAGCTGATGGTGACCCCATCACTGGAAAGCTGAAGGAAACACTCTGACTTACCTGACCTGGCGGGGACCCCATTTGGGGTGTCCAGAGCCCTGTTCTGTAGCAAAGCTCCCACAGCACTGGTAACAGTTGGTTCTTTTTTGGGACTCACCTGAGCCCTGCCCTAGAGAGAGGGAGGGAGGGACAGAGCACGGTTCTTTAACCTCAGGTACCACACAAGAGGTAAAGCTGTGTCCACTTCACTCATGTGCAGGGACCCCCTACACCCAGGTGAAGGGGACAAGCACGCCCTACACCTCAACTTCCATTCTGTCCTTCTTTCAGGTAGGTACTCAGCGCCACATCTGGGTTTGGAGTTTTCATTCCATAATCAAGCCCTGATGGTTGTTGGTGGTAAGTTTATTCTATAAAATTAGGTATATAGAGACATAAGAAATTACTTAATGTCAATAGGACGTAATTATGGAACACGGTGTTTTTTCATTACACTTGAAAATGATTTTGTTTTCTAACATAAATAGAGAAGGAAAACATCAGAGAGAGCAAATGCTTTAAGCATGGCATTCCAACATCCCTAGGCCATATCTGTCCCTGCGGAGCAGCCACAGAATGGTTAGATGAACACAAAATAACAACCAAAATGTCTCTGATGAGCTCCTCTTTACCTCACAACGGATGCACCTCTGGTCCCATGGAAACTACAGTAGAAAGATGACCCGCTACAGTGTGTTCTCACCCAGCAAGTATGGCCGTGAGATGGTAGCAGGTAGCTCAACCCCATCAGAACCAAAGAAAGCTATTTCAGAGGCCCATATTGGTCTGTTTTGGTTAAGGGTATGACACATTTTTTTAAGTTGATTATGTTTAAAATAGAAACATGTTTCTGCTATGCCGTTAATAGGCCTTCAAAACAGGAACAACCCCTCCCTTCTTGTCCCATTTCTGAATAAGCTTCACTATTAGGCAAGGCCACAAGTAGTGACACTGGCATAAGGGAAGCAGACACTGCCATTCAGATAGACTGGAAGCAAGCAAAGGAATGCAGAAAGCGAGCGAGTTTTCTGCTGTGTTCCCAGTCACCGCTTAGCTCTGGAAAACAAGGAGAGGAACAGGGCCAAGTCCCTGGTTACACTCAGGACAGCCAGCTGGCTTTCTTCAGGACTGAAAACCACTTCCGTTCACCCCTTCTCTGTGCCTTCTTTGGCCTCACGAGTGCCAACTAACCTCGTAGACTAGTTGGAAGAATCATTTGCAGAAATGTCACTAGCCCTCTACTGCTTTACAAGGTGGAGGGGGGTTCACACTTACACACTGTTCCAAATGTAGGTTGAATTCAAGCCCCAAGCAGCTATGGCCCTTCCAAACTGGGTGCCAACTTTACCAAGAGGAAAGTGGCTCCTGCAGAAAGGAAGGGTAGAGGAGCCCTAACTGAACACACTGAGCTAGGCTGTCTATGCTCAAGCCCATTGTACAGATCCAAGTGAGTCTCAGAAGTAACCTACGAAGAGTGGACTGCAGAGTTGAGGTCAAAACCTGGGTACTGACTGCAGAGTCCTGGCTCTTTCAACCCTGCACTACTCTCCATGTCCCCTCAGCTGTGAAGATTGAGTCTCTAAAATGGTATTCATGGCCACCAACCCACACACCGCCCGCAACATACCACCTACCTTCTCTCCTGTGTTCCTGTATCTAGATTAATAGTACAGGTTGAGCATCCCTAACCCCCAAATCTGCCATCTGAAATGCTCAAAATTCAGGAAGTTTTTGAGTACCAATATAATACCACCACAAGTGGAAAATTCCACAACCCAACCTCATAAGGTGTGTCAGTCGAAACACAGACATGCGAAAAATATCATATAAAATTACCTTCAGGCTCCATAAGATGTATGTGAGCATATGTGAATTGTGTGTTTAGACTTAGCCACCCCCCAAGATATTTCATTACATATATGCAAATATTCCAAAATTTAAAAACATAAAAAACCCAACCAGGCGCTGTGGTGCATGCCTGTAATCCCAGTGCTCAGGAAACTGAGGCAGGAGGATCAGGAGTTCAAAGCCAGCCTTAGCTAAAGCAAGGTGCTAAGCAACTCAGTGAGACTCTGTCTCTAAATAAAATACAAAATAGGGCTGGAGATGTGGCTCAGTGGTTGGGTGCCCCTGACTTCAATTCTCATTACCCTCTCCCCCACCAAAAAATCATAAAACCCTGAAACACTTCTGATCCCAGGCATCTTGGATAAGGGGCACTCAACCTGTATTATGATCAGAAGCCCATTTTTACCTCAATTGGTTCTCTCATCATTTATTTCTTAAATCCACCCTGCCACCCCTCTTTAGTTCTCCTATCCCAGGCCCTCATTTTTCCCATTTCTGTGGCTCCTTCCTGGTCCTGGACAGCAAGAATAACCTGTCTAAAAAGTCAATTGTATGTCACTCCAATTTCCACCGTTCAATTAGTCTACCCTGCCTATAGGATGATGTGTGAGGCTGCTGGTAGACAACCAGGTGGAAAAATCATGAAAAGCAGTCTGCAGAGAGGAGGCAGAAGCGCAGCAAGAGGAAGTCCTGGAATGGACAGAGGGAAGGAGGGTTGCTGAGGCTCCCTGGGATTTCCAGTTCCCGCTTTGGGGCCCTGGGGCTTGCTGTCCTCAGATTTTAACGCATCTGTGCGATCAGTTCCTCTTGTCCTCCAACCTGAACTGGCTTGACTTAAAGCCCTTCTAGGTCAGCTGACCACTTTGCTGTGCCATCCTGTCACTTCCCCACAGACGCTCTGAGCTTTGGGTGGCAACTTTCTCTCCTCCAACTCTGAGCTGGTGAGCTCACGTTGACACTTAAAGGAGAATGTTTGCTTACCTTTGAAAATGCCCAGGAATCCTAGGGACATCTCCCCCACAACCCTCCTACATACATCAATGAAAACACCCTTGGACTGTACTGTTTCCAACACCCTACTTTTTTAAATTAAAAATGTCTGATCAACAGTACTTGACATGGTGTCTGGTATACAGCTGATATTGAACCACTCCCTAATAGAAGAGGAGAGAGAGAGAGAGAGAGAGAGAGGCCAGAAGCATACTCTATGGGCTATGCTAGTGTTGGAAAATGCCCTATCCCCATGAGACACTGGATTTAAAGGAAGTCTTTCTAAATATGTTACCTGCTCTTAAAGTATTCAGGCCAACTTAATGTGTCTTTTTTTGTTGGCTGAGACACTTTTATGAAACTACTGTACTGTGAGTTAGGTCCCTGAGATTTTGATGTGTCTGGAGCTGTGGGCTGGCTCCAGCTCTGTCTGAGGTTATAATGTCATTGCTATCCAGCTCAGGTTGTCATTTTCCTATTGGTTCCTATTTGTAATAGCTGCTTCCGTTCATCCACATGCCCCTTTAGCTTGCTGGTTCTGTGGCCTTAAACAAAAGGCTGAAGACACCTCTTCTCTACAGATCAGAAGATACAACCTGGGGAGCATCCTCCCTGGGATTCTCTACCCATGCCCCCAGGCCACTTCCACTCAGACTCACAGTTCTATTGGGGTGGTTTAGGCTGATAATCTCCATCAGATAAATAGGGGTTTAACATAATGCTACCTAAACACATTTTATATATTCCAGTCGTCATCCTAAGAAGCTTCAGGCACTTTAGAAATATTTTTTCCACAATACCCCAAGGTATTGATGGCTAGAAAGCATGCTTCCAAAAGAAGAAACACCCAGGGGGATGAGTGACAATAATCAGCTGTCTTGATCCTTACACTTCTTAGGATGGGTATTTAAGGTTCTTGCAAATTCTACCTGCTTTGCCCCAGGCATGCAAGGACACAAAGCCAACACCTGGGGAGAGATATTTACCTGAGCTCTGGATGCCAATTTAGCTGCTGTCTGGGCTGGATCAAAGACTCTTCGAGAAGACTGATCCTTGCAGAAATTTATATGTCTTGTGGCTGCAGTTTCATTAAACCTCCTCATACAATATGGACACTGAATATAATCTGAGTGTAAAGACAGCAACAAATTGTAATTAACATTTCAAAAACACTTATGGAGTGGACTATACAAAATGAAACAAATAGAAGTGAACTCTGTCCAACATGAAAGGACAAGGTCCCCAATTCTGGCTCGAGAGGGTCTATTCCAGAGGAAGGCTTGAAAGGGTTCAAATAAAAAACACGGTAGGGAAACTTTTTTACTAGCTAGGCACTCATTTCAATAAGAATGTGCTGTTCAAATGTTTATAAGGTATCTTTCATAGACAAGAGGTTAGTTGTATTTAGGAACTTCCAGATAAAACAAATTACTTAGTGAATCCTTGTATTTAAAAAAGCAGTCCTGGAATCACAGAATGTTAGTTTCAATGGTCCAGAAGGGCCCAGAAGATTCACAAAAAGTCCAGACTCTGGTACTGGGTGAGACAGAGGTTGAAAAGAATTTATGGAGTTACAGAGGGAGATGAGATTTAGTTTTAAAATGTGGACTTGGGGGGGTGGGATTAGAAGACACTGTCACTAACAGAAAGACATACTGCTTTTGCAGCATCTAGATTTTTTCACTGAACTAAGAGAAGAAGCAAACAATTTATTCAGGAAAGGAGATGGTGAAAGGATAAAAGGTGACCAGGGTGTGAAAACAGAAGGAAGAAGGAAGGGTGATAAGTATGTGACTTCAGAAACAGTCTCAGCTTCTGAGCCGCAAGGCCCAGGCAACTCCTGTTGGCCCCAGGTACGACCTCTGTGGTTCTGTGAGACACCTTTTTATCTGAAGTTTTCTTTCATTTGTAACTATCACACATAATTGGCTAGAAAGAGAAATGGGAATTGAGAAAGATCCAAGGTCTTTTTGGAATGTGGGGCTGTGCGTAGCAAAGTGGGGAGGTCGAGGTCAACCCCTCACCAAAGCAGGCAAGGATTAGGGTTTGCTTTGTTTTGATTTAGGCACCTTTAAGGGATAACAAAGGGGATATGTGTGACATAAAAGAGGAATTTTTTCCCCCAAAAGGGTCAACCTAAACTCAGGATAGAGGTTCAGATTGGCACATAGTCAAAATTCCTACATGAGTGGTATGTAATGCAGTGATATCTTCAAGGTTAAGAGCTTTTTGTAAGCAATTTGGGGAGTTTTCTATTTGAATGAATTGTTTCCTAAAATAAATACTCCTAAAGTGTAAGAATGTAAGAATTGTGAGCATTTATAAATGATCTCAGAGTCTTACCCTTTGTTCCACATTTAGGAAGGCAGCACCTAAATCCTTAATTTAATACATACTGAACACCTACTATGTGCCAGGCACTGTTTTATATTTGGGGATGCAACCAAGGAGTAAGATATAGGAACAAAAATAGAAAAATTTCACATGGTGACAAATAAATTAAAAAATAAAATAAAACAGGACAGTATTGGGAAATGATGAAGACCTTAAGTTCTGGAGCCTGCCTAACTGGTTTTGAGCCTGACTTTTTCATTTGCTGTGTGTGTGTAAACTTGGGCGAGTTACTCAACCTCCTTAAGCTTCCATTTCCTCAGCACATACATATGGTCTATTTCATCAAGTTGTTGTGAAAGTTAACTGATAATCCACACAAGGGCTGGCACAGGAGGAGGGCTGGAACTTACTGAGTGTTTTATAAATGACAGCTCTTGCCACAGGGAAACAGGTCAAGGAGTGTAACTGCTTAGAAAAAGCTAATAGAGAAAGTGCCGTCATCTTTCAGAACTCGCCATGCTGTAGAAAACCCATCTAGAACTTGGCGCTTCACTTGGTGGTTATTTCTTTGGTTTTATCAGCTTGAAACTCAAGTCTTACATCAGAAATCCTGCTACCTGCCCATGAAACCCTACTTAGGTCAGGGCAAAGACTATGACCACTGAAGTGCTCTCTTATTCCCACTTGTCTGTTCATCTATGACACCCTCTATGTGCATGGCACTCCAGGCCCCCACGGAGCAACAGGGTTGAAGTGCATTTCCTGTCCCCCAAAATCTCAGAGACGATGAGACAAAGAGGCAATTACCAGTTGGTGGGATAAGCTGTGGGAGGAGGGAGCACCAGGTCCTCTGCAGTGCACAGGAGAGACATGAAGTCCAGTTGTAGGGGCGGGTATGGACTGCCCGTTGTATTTATGTTGAATGTCAAATATTCTGAGAATGGAAAAGTATTTTTCTACAGCAATCATCTAAACTTGGAGTGACTGAGGTACCTGTTCTATCCTCATCTCAACTGGAATCACTTCTCTTCCTCCATCAATAGTGCTTTTGTAAAAATTCCTAGGTACTGTATATGTCAATAGACAATGTTTAAAAAGTCAGATTGCATATGGCTTCTTATGAGAAATGTTGTGGCCAAATCACAAATAAAATCAAAGTAGAAAACAAACATCATTTTAAAATGCAAACATTGTATCAAGACCCCTATGTGCTCATGTACATGGTGACCAAATGTCCCAGGCCTCACAGAATAATTCTAATCATGAATATCATACATCACTGTCCCTATAAAGTATAACAATATCCTGGAAATTTGAATTATCGGCAGATTTAGTTAATCCGTAAGAACTAGAATAAATAAATATACGTTACAAAAAATTATGAAAATAGGGAATCAGTCTGGAAAAAAAGGAAATTACTTGCAAACTCATGCATATTAGGCCATATTATATATAATTCTAGTTGTGTGTGTGTTAAATTTTTTAGTAACTAAGCTTGAGTACTGGGTCAATGTAAAATCTCTGTATAATCAAAATAATCAAATTGTAATGAAAATGTGAGATTGTATATAATCATTTTACTTATTGCATAAAATTATAGTTAAGTGCAAGGAAATAATTATAAAAGTATGTTTGGCATAAAAAATGTAAAAGGAAGAAAAATAAGTTGAACTCTTAATGAGACCTTGCAAAGGGAATTTTTTTTTTGAGAAACACTAATCCCTGCATTTTAGATCCAACTTGATAATGAGAAAAATTTCCACAGCACAAAATCTGATATGGTTTCACTTATACAATTAAAAAGCCATAAGGTAGTCATCAACTCTAGCTTCTGATCTTAAAATGAAGCTATTTCTCATAAAAGATTTTTTTCTATGAAGCTTGTTACCAAAGTACTTGTGTATTCCTAAAATTGTAGCCACAGATTTTTCTACCAAACAGCCTCAGATAACACTTTATTTTAAACTACACTTTCATTAGTATATAGTAAAAGTGAAGTAATAGTGAAGATTATTTTCTGAACTAGAAGTTTAGCTGATTTTTATATTATGATTACACCGTGGTTTCTTTTGTAGTTTTTTCAAATGAACCTTTTTGAGAAATAATTTACACACAGGCTTGTACTGAAGAAAGCATACAGTTCAATGAATTGTGACAAACATATAAATTTGTATAACAACTCCAATTAAAATATAGAACCTTTTCATTACCCCACAAAGTTCCCTCTGGGCCCATTTCAGGAAATATTTTGCCAAACCTAGTTCCAAGCAACCAAGGATTTATTTTCCTGTCACTATAGATAAGTCTTATTTGCTCTGTAATTTCATGTATAGAACATCCTTGTTTCTGCATGTACAGTAGCACCTCCTTCTCACTGTTGAGAAGTGTTCCATTTTGTAAATATTCTACATTTCGTTTATCCATTCACATTCATTTTCAGTTGTTTCTGGTTTATGCTGTATGAACAAACCTTTGAACCTTCGTGTACAAGTCTTTTTGTGGACATATTTTTGCATAAATATCTAGAAATGGAATTGCTATACAGTTGTGTGTGGTTAAGAAAATACTACTCATGTTAAGTGGTTGCACTATTTTACATTTCTATCAGTGGTGAACGAGGCTTGGGTTGCTCCACATTCTAGCCAGTGCTTGAATTGTGTCTAATTTTAGCCATTCAAGAGGGCGTGTTGTGGTATCTCACAATGGTTTTAATTTGCATCTCTGGGAGGAAAATGATGTTGAATATCTTTTCATGAGCTTATGGATTATTATTTCCCGATGTGTCTATTCAAGCACCTTTCATGTCTTTTCTTATTAGGTAGTCTCATTATTGAGTGCTTTGTATGTTCTTGAGGTGAGCCCTTTATCAGATATATGTATTAGAAGTATTTACCTCCAAGTCTGTAGCTTGCCTTTCCATTGTCTTAATAGTGTGTCTTATAACTGAAAATTTTTATTTTGGCGCAGCCCAATTTACCAAATTCCTTTAAAAAAATGTTAGTGCATTTTGTGTCCTAAGAAATCCTTATTGACCAATTTTTTTGAATTTTCTTTTCCCAGACTTTTATAGTCATAGCATTTGGGTCAATAGCCCATTTTGAATTAATTTTTATATACTGTAAAAGAATCAGGGTTCATTTTTCCTTATAGATGTCATCATTCCAGTATCATTTGTTGATAAGTCTATCCTTTTCCTCATTTAATTACCTTGGCATCTTTGAAAATTACCAACAAGCAGATTGGGGGGAATTCTATTGTCTAAGTTCTTTTTTAAAAATTTATTCTTTTTAGATATACATAATAGTAGAGTATATTTTGACATATTACACATACCTAGAGTATAACTTATTCTAATTAGGATCCCATTCTTGTCATTGTACATGATGTGAAGTTACCCTGGTTGCATATTCATATGAGAACAAAGGAAAATTATGTCTGATTTAGTCTACTGTCTTTCCTATTTCCATCCCCATCCCTTTCCCTCATTCTCCTTTGTCTAATCCAATGATCTTCTATTCTTCTCTCCCCCAACCACTTGTTGTATGTTTGCATCTGCACATCAGAGAGAACATTAGGATTTTTGTCTTCTGGAAGTGGATTATTTCACTTAGCATGACAGTCTCCAGATCCATCCATTTACCTGCAAAAGTCCTAAAGTCATTCTTTTTTATGGCTATGTAATATTTCATTGTGTATATATACCACGTTTTCTTTATCCATTCATCTGTTGCAGGGTACCTAGGTTGATTTCATAGCTTAGCTATTGTGAATTAAGCTGCTATAGATGTGGCTCTATCACTGTAGTATGCTGGTTTTAAGTCCTTGGGTATATCAAGGAATAGGATAACTAGGTCAGATGGTGGTTCCATTCCAAGTTTTCAGAGGAATCTTCATACTGCTTTCCAGAGGGGTTGCATCAATTTATAGCCCCACCAGCAATGTGAGTGTATATTTTTCCCGACATCCTTGCCAATATTTATTGTTACTTTTATTCTTGATAATTACCATTCTGACAGGAGTGAGAATGAATCCTGGTGTAGTTTTAATTTGCATTTCTCTAATTGCTTGAGATGTTGGACATTTTTTTCATACATTTGTTGTCCAATCATATTTCTTCTTCAGTGAAGTGTCTGTTCAGTTCCTATGCCCATTGATTGGATTATTTGTTCTTTTTTGGTGTTAAGTTTTTTGAGTTCTTTATATATCCTGGAGATTAATGCTCTGAGGTACAGGTGGCAAAGATTTTCTCCTGTTCTGTGGACTCTCTCTTCACATTCTTGACTGTTTCCTTTGCTGTAAAGAAGCTTTTTAGTTTGATATCATCCCACTTGTTGATTCTTGATTTTACTTCTTTCACTTTAGGAGTCTTGTTGAGGAAGTTGGTTCCTAAGCTGACATGATGGAAAGATGGTCCTAAATTTTCTTCTAGTAGGCACAGTGTCTCTGGTCCAATGCCTAGGTTCTTGATCCACTTTGAGTTGAATTTTGTGCAGGGTGAGAGATAGGGGTTAAATTTCATTTTGCTACCTATGGATTTCCAGTTTTCCCAGCATCATTTGTTGAAGAGGCTATCTTTTCTCCAATGTATGTTTATGGCTCTTTTGTCTAGTATGAGATAACTGTATTTATGTGGGTTTTGTCTCTGTGTATTCTATTCTGTTCCATTGGTCTTCATGTCTATTTTGGTGCCAATACCATGCTGTTTTGTTACTATAGCTTTGTATTATAATTTAAGGTGTGGTATTATGATGTCTTGTGCTTCGCTTTCCTAAGAATTGCTTTGGCTATTTTGGGCCTCTTATTTTTCCAAATGAGCTCCATGACTGATTTTTCTATTTCTATGAAGAACATCATTGGAATTTTAATAGGAATTGCATTAAATCTGTATAGCACTTGTGGTAGTATGACCATTTTGACACTATTAATTCTGCCTATCCAAGAACATGGGAGAGCTTTCCATCTTCTAAGGTCTTCTTCAATTTTTCTTTAGTATTCTGTAGTTTTCATTATAGAGGTCTTTCCCCTCTTTTGTTAGATTGAGTCCCAAGGTTTTTTTTTTTTTTTTTTTTTTAAGATTAATGTTAATGGGATAGTTTTCCTAATTTCTCTTTCAGTTGATTCATCATTGATGTATAGGAACCTAATTGATTTATTGGTGTTAATATTATACCTTGCTACTTTGCTGAATTCATTTATGAGTTCTGGAAGTTTTCTGGTGGAATTTTTTGAGTCTTCTAAATATAGATTCATGTCATCAGCAAATAGCTGGTATCAGCAAATAGTATGAGATCTTCTTTTCCTATTCATATCCCTTTAATTTATTTCTTTTGTTTAATTGCTCTCTCTAGGGTTTCAAGGACTATGTTGAATAGAAGTGGTAAAAGAGGGCATCCCTATCTTGTTCCAGTTTTTAAAGGGAATGCTTTCAGTTTTTCTCCATTTAGAATCATGTTGGCCTTGGGTTTAGCATATATAGCTTTTACAATGTTGAGGTATGTTCCTACAATCCCTACTTTTTCTAGTGCTTTGAACATGATGGATACTGTATTTTGTCAAATACTTTTCCTACATCTAATGAGATAATCATGTGATTCTTGTCTTTAAGTCTGTTGATGTAATGAATTACATTTATTGATTTCCATATGTTGAACCAAACTTGCATCCCTGGGATGAAATCCCTTTGGATTTTGGTGCACTATCTTTTTAATATGTTTTTGTATGCAGTTTGCCAGTATTTTATTAAGAATTTTTTCACCTATGTTCATCAGGTATATTGGTCTGAAGTTTTCTTTCCTTGATGTGCCTTTGTCTGGTTTTGACATAAGGGTAATACTAGCCTCATAGAATGAGTTTGGAAGGGTTCGCTCTTTTTCTATTTCATGGAATAATTTGAGGAGTATTGGTGCTAATTCTTCCTTGAGGTCTTGTAGGACTCAGCTGAGAATCTGTCTGGTCCTGGGTTTTTCTTGGTTGGTAGGTTTTTGATAGCATCTTCTATTTCTTTGCTTGCAATTGATCTGTTTAAATTGTGTATGTCCTCCTGATTCAATATGGGTAGGTAGTATGGCTCTAGAAATTTGTTGATGTCTTCAAGATTTCTATTTTATTAAAGTATAAATTTTCAAAATAGTTTCTGATTATCATCTGTATTTTGGTAGTATCTGTGGTATTTCCTTTTTCATCATGAATTTTAGTAATTTGAGTATTTTCCTTCTTTTTCTTGGTTAGCTTGGCTAAGGGTTTATCAATTCTATTCCTTTTTTTTTTTTTTTCAAAGAACCAACTTTTCCATTTTTTGAATCAACCAACTTGTTGATTTTTTGAAAAATTTTTTTTCAGTACTGGGGATTGAACTCAGGGCCTTGTGCTTGCAAGGCAAGCACTCTACCAGCTGAGCTACCTCCCCAGCCCTGAATTGTTTTTCATTTGTTTGTTTCAGTTTAATTGATTTCAGCACTGATTTTAATTATTTCCTGTTTCTACTGCTTTGGGTGTTGATTTGTTCTTTTTTCTAGGGTTATGAGATGTAAAGTTAGGTTATTTATTTAGAGACTTTCTATTCTTTTAATGAACTCACTGCAACAATATTTCCTCTTGGAACTACCTTCTTAGTGTCCCATAGTTTTTGATATGCTGTGCCACTATTCTCATTTACATATAAGTAATTTTTTAAAATTTCACTCCTAATTTCTTCTGTTATACATTGGTCATTCAGTAGAATGTTATCTAGTCTCCAAGTGTAGTGCCTATTTTTTATTTTACTGTTGATTTCAAATTTCATTCCAATATGATCTGATAAAATGCAAGATATTATCTCTATTTTTTTGTTTGTATTTGTGCTAAGAGTTGCTTTGTGCCTAAGATATGGTATATTTTAAAGAACAATCCATGAGCTGCTGAGAAGGAAGTGTATTCAGTCATTGATGGTTGAAATATTCTATATGTCTGTTTAGGGTAAATTATTATTATTATTAGTTCTATAACTTCTTTAGTTTTGTTTGGAAGATCTATTCAGTGATGAGAGAGGCATGTTAAAGTCACCCAGTATTCTTGTATTGTGGTCTATTTGATTCTTTTTTAATATATTTTTTAGTTATAGATGGACATGACCTTTATTTTACTTATTTACTTTTATGTGGTGCTGAGGATTGAACCCAGGGCCTCACATTTGCTAGGAAAACACTCAACCACTGAGATGCAACCCCAGCCCACTGTTTGATTCTTGAAATTGAGAATAGTTTGTCTGATGTACATAGATGCTTCATTGTTTGGGGCATAAATATTGAAGATTTTTAGTCTTGTTGATGTATAATTTCCCTAAAGTAGTATGAAATGGGCTTCTTTGACCCTCCTAACTTTGGCTCAAAGTTCACTTTTTCTGATATGAGGATAGAAACCCCAGCTTGTTTATGAGATCCAAGTGAAGGGTATGTTTTTTGCCATCTTTTTACCTTCAGTCTGTGGATATCTTTGCCTATGAGGTGAGTCTCTTGGAGACAGCATATTGTTGAGTCTTGTTTCTTAATCCAACTTACTGGTCTATGTCTTTCAATTAATGAGTTTAGGTCATTTATATTCAATGTTATTATTGAGAAATGATTTTTATTCCCTGTCATTTTGATTTATTCTTGGTTTTTAATTTGAATTAGTTCTTCCTTTGATTGACTTTTCTTCTTGTGTAGTTCCTCCCTTTGCTGGTTTTCAATTTTATTTTTCTTTTTCATGAAATATTTTACTGAGTATGTTTTATAGTGCAGACTTTCTAGTTGTGAATTCTTTTAACTTTTGTTTACCATGGAAGGTTTATATTTCATTATAAATTTTGAAGCTCATTTTTGCTGGGTATAGTAATCTTGGCTGGCATCCATTATCTTTCAGAGCCTGGTATATATTATTCCATAACCACCTAGCCTTTAGGGTCTGGGTTGAGAAATCAGCTAAGATCCAGATTGGTGCACCTCTAAATGTAACCTCTATCATTTTTCTCTAGCAGGCTTTAAAATTCTATCCTTATTCTGTATGTTAGGCATTTTCATAATAATGTGTTTGGTGTGGGTCTGTTCTAATTTTGTATATCTGGGGGTCCTGGAATTCTCCTGTATTTTATTTTCCATTTTGTTCTTAAGGTTTAGGGAAATTTTCCTGATATTATTTCATTGAAAAGATGTGCCTTCCTTTGGTTTGTGTCTCTGACCCTTCACATATCCCAATAAATCATAGGTTTGGTCCTCTCATGTTATCCCATATTTCTTGAAATTTCTCTTCATGGTCCCAACATCTTTTCTCCATGGTCAACTTTGTTTTCAAGATTATATATTTTGTCTTCATTGCCTGAAAATCTATCTTCCAAGTGGTCTAGTCTGTTTATGATACTTTCTATTGAATTTTTAATTTGGTTTATTTATTCCTTAATTTTGAGGATTTCTGCTTGACTTTTTTTCCCCAGAATCTCTCTCCTCATTAAGTGATCTTTCACTTCCTATATTTTCTCTGATTGCACTCCTCACATAGTCCTTTACCTCACAGATCAGTTTAATAATGAACATTCTAAACTCCTTCTCTGACATTTCTTTCACTGTGGTGTAGATGGATTCTATTATTGAAGTATTTTGGTTTGTTTGGGACAATTTGTCCCCTTGATTTTTCATGTTGTTTGTGTGTCTAACCATTTAACAGTATGGATCTGAGGCAGTAGAGTTTCTAACCTGTGGACTTACATTGTCACTGAAGACTTCCAGTAACTCAAAGTTTAGGGGGAGACATATACTAACAATAACCAATGCAAAGAACATACAGCATTAAACCAAATATTTCCTGCTATGATATCTACAATGTTAATTATCACAATAAACAGAAATGATGTGAACAGGTATTGCCCTTAGTAATATAGTAAGTTGCAAAAGGGTTTACAATTTCAAATGATGAACAGAGCAAGAACAGAGTGATATAGGATGAGATGATTATAAGCAAGGAGAAAAGAAAAGAAAAGTAAAAAAGGAAGAGTATGAGTAAAAGAGAGAACAATAGAGTTTGGCTGTTAGCAGAAGAAAAGAGAGAAAAAGAATTAAGGGAAATAGATAAGTGAGAAAAAATATATGAAATAAAAGTTTAAAAAAATTATAAAGAGTACAAAACATAACTGAAATATACTAATCAAACATCCTAGTCCTCAAAATGCTGATCCATGAAAAATAACAGTATTCAAAAAATGCTAGAAATGAGAGAAAAGAAACAAATATGTATTAAGTGTCCATGTACCATTCAGGTTATAATTAATCAGAAAAAAGAAAAAAAATCTTGAGGAAAGTTAAATTGTTTCCATTGGAGTTCAAAAAATTCTCAACTTCCCTTCTCAGCAGTGATATGTGGGGTGGGCTCTAGTGTGATGTCTGCTCCATCCTCAGGGTGGGTTCACTGGAGTATGAAAGGAAATCCTGTAGACAGAGCTCCTGGCGGTAGGGTTTAGGTTTAGGTAGGTTCCAGGTTCTTCATTCGATTGGTGATTGGTTTAAGATTTTAAATCAGCACACCTCCAGCGTCCAAAAGTTGCTGGTCCATGCTGGGAGACCGCACCCCAAGAATCTCCCCTGGGTTCCACTCATGTGGCAGAGAAGCCAATCTTTAGACCTCTCAGTCACCCATGGACTCTATGTTTCCTGGTCTCTCAGGTTCAGTTTCCAAATTCAATCACTCCTGCTCTGACCTCTTTGAATTCCTGGCTGGGTGCATCTCTCCCAGTTGGCCCATCCTTTGAGCTACTGGACTCAAGGGGTAGAGGTAGAGTTGGGTGGGTTTCCATGATCTGTATTACCCTATGTAAGCCCCTCTCCATGTGTAATTTTCTCCTGGTCACTTAAGTACTCTCTATGTCATGCAGTGTGGGCCCATATTTTGGTCTCAGCTCAGGTTTGCCAGAAATTCGTTCCCCCAGCTGCTAGCCCCCATGCTACAAATGCAAAATGGCTCCTTCCTCTGTTATCTGTGACAGCCCAGAGAGATGCAGCTTCTTCCCTGTGTAAGGGTAGTGGCGCAGCACAGCTTTCAGCTTAGTCAGGCAATATCTTTAATCTCTGTTCTCTCCATAACAGACATGCCATAGGCCTCCTAAAAATGTGGGTTCCTTTAATTCCCTTATCCCCCCCACTTCGCTCATGAGGGGATTGCTCTGGTGAGCGCTGAGGCAGTGGTGGCAGCAGAGGTGTTGGGAATTTCTTCCTTATTTTATTATATCCAATTTCTTGACTCCCTAATCTGTTTTGAATGCCCAGTATTAATTTCTAGTAAAGTCCTTTTTTTCCCCCCACCTTGCTGAGAAGTTACCTGTCTACTTTCATGGTTTCACACCATGCAGCAGGCAGGAAAACAACCTCCTCTATTCTGCCACCTTGAACATTCTATGTCTAGGTTCTATCACCTGTTTATTTGATACACTAATACCCAATCATCACAATTACCAAAACATTATAGTAAGTCCTCCAATTTTGTCTTCTTTTTTTTTTTTCTAAATTTTCTTGGCTATTTAAGATCCTTTAATTTCCACATGCTTTTAGAAATAGCTGGTCAGTTCCTCCTCAGCAAATAAAACTTGCACATATTTCTATTGGAATTAAATTGAATCCAAAGATCAATTGGGTAGAATTGATGTTACAATAAAATACTAAGTTCTCCTGAACCATGAAAACAGTAAATCTTGTCATTGATTTTAGTTGTCTTTAATTCCTGGAAGGAATGTTTTAGGCTTTTCATTTTACAGGTCCTACACATATTTTTTAAACATATCACTAAGTATTCAATTTTTTAAATGTTGTTATACATAGTATTTTTAACTTCACTTTTAAATTGTTTATGATTGGCAGATGAAATTACAATTCACTGTGTGTTATAGTTTGGATGTGAGGTGTCCACCAAAAGCTCAACTGTGAGACAATGCAAAAAGATTTGAAGGTGAAGTGAGTGAGTTACAGTCTTAACCTAATCAGTGAATTAATCCCTGATGAGATTAACTGATTGGTAACTGGAGGCAGGCTGGGTGTGGCTGGAGGAAGTGGTTCATTGGGGGTATGGCTATGGGGTATATATTTTGTATCTGGAGAGTAGAAATGCTCTCTGCTTCCTGATGATGGAAGCTGCTTCTCTCTACCACACTCTTTAGCCTCACCTCGAGCTCCAAGGAATAGAGCCGGCTGCCTATGAACTAAGACCTCTGAAACCATGAGCCCTCCTCTACAGATGTTCTGGTCAGGTCTTTAGTCATAGCAGTGAAAAAGCTGACTAAAACAGAAATTGGTACTGAGAAGTGGGGTTGTTACTGTAAGTTACCTGACTATATGGTTTAGAAGCTTTTTGAGTTTTTTAGATTTGGAGGGAGGAATTTTGAGTTACTTAGGAGTACAAGCTGGAAATGCTTTAAATTATTGTAAGTAGAGCTTAATGGCCAATTTTGGTGGGAGCTCAAGAAGACCAGAATGCCAATAGGACTCTGGACAGTGAAGACAGGGCTCAAAAGAATTTAGAGGAAAAGGAGGACACTATTGGTAATTGGACTAGAGGTCATTCTTATTATGTTCCGGCTGAGAAGTTGTCTGCATTTTGCCTGGGTCCTGAGACTTTCTGTGAGGCTTATTTTAAAAGCGAAGGACTTCTTAATCTGGTAGAAGAAATTTTTGGAGCATAGCATTCAGACGGTGGCATGGATATTGCTGGCAGCTTTTAGCCAAGTTTATTGTGATATTCAGGAGCAGAAAGCAGAGTAGAAATATTTGAAAACGTTGAACTTGAAAGACAGGAGTAAAAGTAGGGCTAGGGAAGTTACAGTTGTTAAAGACATTACTGCCACTAAAGAAATGCTAAAGATTTTGCCTAGAGACAATAAGAATCTCAGGAGCTGGCAAGACAACACCCATCTCAAGCTCAAGGGAATAAAGGTGAAAATTCTCTTGAGAAGAGACCAGTGGGAAATCCTTCTTATACATGTGGTTCTAGGAAGTTTTCCAATGTGCTCGGCCACCTAGGTACTGGAGGCTTAGCTACTACTTGAGATGGCAGTAGACCTTGGTGTCAACCATGTGGTGCTGGTTCTGCAGGAATGCAAGAGGCTGGAGAGAGGGGTTCATGGAGGTTTCCTCCAAGATTTCAAAGGTAAGCCCTGGAAGTCAGACAAAGTGCAGCAGGGTCAGAGTCCCTGCAGGCGCTCCCTGAGAAGATAAGGTGTGGAGATTTGAGGAGAAGGCCAAAGCTGCAGTGGGGACCCTCAAGATTAAGAAATGCCAGTCATGTGGGACATCATCCTAGGAAAGTTGTAGGAATTGAGCAGAGAAAAGCCGACAGAAAGGCCACTTGGGCTGCCACCAACAAGGACACAGGGGTGTGGCTACACAAGCCCTTTGGACAGAACATCACCATACCATGTGCCCCAGATGCCAGACGTGAAGCTTCGAGACTTGTTTGCCCAGCTGGATTTCAGTCTTGCTTTGGTCCTATCCCTTCTTTCTATGCCCCTATTTTTCTAAATGGAAATGTTTACTCTGTGCCATTATATATTGGATACTTGTAAATTGCTTTTAATTTTACAGGAGTTCACAATGCGAGGTTGTCTTGAGCCTCAGAGAAGACTTTGGACTTGATCTTTGAGCAATCTAGGAACTGTTGAGACTACAGGGACTCTTGGGAATGGACTAAATGCATTTTGCACTGTGAGATGGTTGTGGTCTTTTGGGGGCCGGGGACAGAATGTTATGGTTTGGATGTGAGGTACATCCAAAAGTTCATGTGTGAGACAATGCAAGGTTTGGAGGAGAAATTATTAGATTAGGCTTAACCCAATTAGTTAATTAACCTGATGTGATTAACTGAGTGGTAAGTAGAGGCAGGTGGGGTGTGGCTGGAGGAAGTTCATTGGGGGCGAGGCTATGGGGTATATATTTTGTACTGGGAGAGTGGAGTCTCTTTCTTGCTGCTTTCTGATTATATGAGCTGCTTCCCTCTGCCACACTCTTCCTCCATGACATCCAGCCTCACCTCGAGCCCTGTGGAATGGAGTCAGCCTTCTTTGGACTAAGAGCTCTAAAACCATGAGCCCTCAAATAAACTTTTCCTCCTCTACAGTTGTTCTGGTCAAGTCCTTTAGTCACAGCAGCTAAAAAGCTGACTAAAACACTGTGTACATCCTATATCCCAAAATCTTATTAAATTCACTTTAATTTTAATAGCTTTACTGTAATTCCTTAGTTTGCTACATTTACTTCTTTATAATCCTGTTGTCTACGAATAAAGATAGTTTCATTTCTATCATTCCAATTTCTCTTCTTCTCTTTCACACGCACACAATTTCTTACCTTATTACACTAGGTATCATCTCTAGTAGTGTTGAATAGAAGTGGTCAGAATAGATATCTTTGCTTTCTTCCTGATCTTTGTGGAGATGTGTTTGGTTTTTCACCATTAAGTGTGATATGAGCTGTAGATTTCTTAAAAATGCCCTTTACGGACTAAGTTTCCTTCTTTCTACTTTACTGATAAGTTTCTTGTTTTGTTTTAAATATGTATGGGTGTTATACTTTGTGAAAGCCTTTTTCTCTTTTGAGATGGTCACTGCTTTAAAAAAATATTTTGTTATTATGACGAATTATATGTTCTTTTTTTTCTTAAGGAAATTTTCATCGTTTTATTGTATCCTGAGGTATTGAAACATCTGAACAAATCAATATCTGGGCGGTGAGGCAGCTGCTTTCTCTACGTCTTTGGGTTACTAGAGCAACTTGTCAGTAGACTACAAAAAAAAAAAAAAAAAAAAAGACAAGCTTTTGCATAACTTAAGTCTTTCCAAGGCATGCGCTGGCACAACACAAACTTCTCCTGTCAGATGCTACTAGTCTAGTGTCCACAACACCTTGCACAACACCTTGGTGGCAGCAGTGCCCTGTGCCCACTCCCACTGTGGCCCTGCTCATGTGTGTAGGCGATTTGGAGCACCTGGAGGAATGGGATGGTACTGCGAAGAGGAGGGAGGAGGAAACGGCATGAGCGCCTGGCCAGGAGGAGGTCAGTTGTGCAGGGCAAGCCTGAGCACGTCATTGGTGCAAACCCAGCGTCGTTGATGTTCTTCAATGGGGACGTCTGGGGGAGCCGCACGACAGGGTCCCCATCAGCCTTTACGCTGAAGACGCAGCTAGCTGGCGTGGGCTGATGGCCTGAGCTGCGATGCTGTGCTGGATTTCCTGGAACAGAAGACTAGACAACCGCTCCACGATGGCAGCTTTGCCCTGGAACTGCTGTCCTTCCCACGTAAGGCATGAAGCGTCAGGATACATAGTGCCTCGTTGGGTTCTGTCATTATCAAATAACTGGTAGTCATGTTGAATGAAGCTGGATCCAGTCTGCTCCCAAACTGGCTCGTCTCTCATTCTGGAGCGTCACGGAGACCCGAGGGGCTGGCAGGATGGCAGCAGCGGCGTGACGGTGGCAACCCAGCAGTCTGCCTTCTTTTCTCAATTTAGGTTTCACTTGTTCTTTTTCTTTTTTTCACATTGCTGGGGTTGAACCCAAGCTAGGCAAGTGCTCTAACTGAACTAAACCCCAGGCGCTTCTCCAGCTTTTTAAGGAGAAAGTTTAAGTCATTGATTTAAACCTTTCTTTTTCCCTAACATTTAAAGCTATAAACTTCTCTTTAGTCACCACATTAGCTGCATCCCACGTTTCAATATATTTTAATTACCATTAAGTTAAAAAATATTTTCTAATTTCTCCTGTGATTTCTTAGATAGGGTTATTAGGAAAAGACTTGTTAGGTTCTAGATATTCGGAAAATTTCCCTATGATTTTTTTTCAATAATTTCTAATTTTACAGTAGTCAGAGAACACATTCTGTATGACTTCAATACTTTTAAGGGTTTACTGAAAAACTACTTTGTGGTCCTACAGGTGATCTGTTGTGGGTGAATATTCCGTGTGGACTTGAAATTGGTGTGCATCCAGCTGTTGCTGCCACTCATTTTCTAAATCTTTTATTTTTTTATTTTTTTTTAGTTATCAATAGACCTTTATTTTATTTATTCATTTATATGCGGTGCTGAGGATTGAACCCAGGGCCTCACACATGCCAGGCAAGTTCTCTACCACTGAGCTACAACCCCAACCCATTTTCTAAATCTTGGCTGACTTTTCTGCATGTATTTTCTTAGTTACTCAGAGAGCAACAATCAAATCTCCAAATGTACTTGTGAGTTTGTGTGCTTCTCCCTCCAGTTTTGTCAGTTTTTGTTTCTTTAAAGCTGTTACTACATATATAAAATTTAGACTGATAGATCTTCCTGCTGAGTACATCTTTTGAATCATTATCCCTGTTAACACACGCCGCCCTAAAGTTTGTTTTGCTTGATATTAGCACAGCCACTTGTGCGTCTTATGAAAAACATGGAGTTGACTTTTGATTTATTATTCAGGTTGACAATCCGGGTCTTTTTTCTGGAATTTGTAGGCCACTCATATGCAGTTATTCACATGGCTAGGCTCAGTCTATATCCTGCTACTTGTCTTTTTCCCATCTGTTCTCTGTTCTTTTTCCCCCTCTTTTCCTGTACTCTTTTAGATTGCTCCTCCCCCATTTCATTTCTGCTTGATGTATTGTATTATTAGCTAGACCTCAATATTTTTGGGTGGTTACTCAAGTAACTTCCAACCTATCTTCAAATAATACTATACCTATTCATATAGAATGCAACAAACTTACAATGTATACCCACTTTCCTCACTCAACTTTGTGGTATTTTTTTCACATATTTCATTCCCACATGTTATATGATCATCCAAAAGAGCTATTATTTATGCTTTAAATAAAAAATTACAACCTATAGCTATCATCACATTCAAATGGAAAACAAGACAAGGATGCCCACTTTTGCCACTTCTATTCAACATAATATTGGAAGTTCTAGTCAGAGGAGTTAGGCATGAAAAAGAAAGAAAAGGCATACACAAATGTAAAGAGAGGGGCTGGGGTTGTGACTCAGAGGTAGAGCACTTGCCTAGCCTGTGTGAGGCACTGGGTTTGATCCTCAGCACCACATATAAATAAATAAATAAAATAAAGGTCCATTAACAACTAAAAAAAAAATTTTTAAATGGAAAGAGAGAAGTAAAAGTATCTCTACTTAAAGATGACACTCAAATATGTGGAGAACCCTAAAGATTCCACAAAAATATTTATTAGAGCTAATAAATATACCCAGCAAATATGCAGGATTCAAAGTCAGCATACCAAAATAAGTTGCACTTTTATATGCTATGCTCATGGTGAACAATCTGAAAAGTCAATTATTCCATTTATAGTAAAATTAAAAATAATAAAATATATAGGAATAAATTTAACCAAGGAGGTAAAAGACTTGTACACTAAAATCTATAAAACACTGCTGAAAGAAATTCAAGAAAACATAAATAGATTAAAAGACATCCTGTGTCCATGGATTAGAAGACAATATTGTTAAAGTGTCAGTATCACCCAAAATGATCCATAGGGTCAATCAAATCCCTGTTATACCCCCCAAGTGGTATTTTTTACAGACATAGGGAAAAAAATTCTAAAATTCATATGAAATCTCAAAGAACCCAGACTAACCCAGAACCACCTTGGCTATATTTTGGAGCACTAACTCAATTCCTGATTTCAAAACTTACTATAATGATATGGCAATCAAAATAGTGTGATACTGTCATAAACACAGATATATCAGCCAATGAGACAGAATAGAAAGCCCAGATTACACCTTCAAATATACAGTGAATTGATTTTTAATAAGAGTGCTTGGAGCATTTAACAGGGGAAGACAGTCTTTAAATGGTGTTAAGAAAACTGGTTATCTACTTGTCAAAGAATGGAATTGAAAACTTAGCTCATGGCACACACAAACATTAACTCAAATAACTCAAAGCTCTTTTAAACTTTAAGAGTTAAAACTATAGAAAAAGAAAACACAGGGGACAAGAGTTATTGTATTAGATTTGGCAATGATTTTTTTTTATGACACCAAAAGCAGGTACATCAGAAGAAAAATAATTAAACTAGAACTTGTCCAAATTCAAAAGTTTTGAAAATTAAAGGCCACTATCAAGAGAGTCAAAATTCAGTACACAGAATGGGAAAAAATATTTGCAAATCATATATAAGGGATTGAAATCAACCCAACTGAGCCTCTAGGCTCTAACTTTCAATTGAAAAAGGTGGGATAGAGGAACAAGTTAAATATTAATATGACTAAACAAGCAGACAAATATAGAACATGAGGCATTCTAAAAGATAAACAGTCTGGTAGGGTAAGATTTTAAAAAACGGAAAAGACAACAAAGGGCAACACGTAACCCTTGACTGGATCCTGGATTGTGGTTCGGGCTGGGGGGAAGAGAGCTTTGAAAGGCATTCTTAAAATAACTGGGAAAACATGAGGCTGTGTTTCAAGTGTGAGAATAAGTATTGTGGTTATGTAGGAAAATGTACGTATGTTAAAAGATGCATATTGAAATAGTTAAGGATAAAGTGCTGATACTTGAAACTTAACTTTTAAATGGTCTGCCAGAGAAAGAGAGAGAGAGAGAGAATGTCAACCCTGTCAAATGTCAGTAGAAGGTATATGGGTATAACCACAATACTCTTCCTTCCTCTTTTCTGTAGATGTGAAAAATTTCAAAATAAAAAGTTTGGAATAACAAAACTATGAGCCACTAAATCATACCAAAAAAAAATTAAAAAGAGCCATGGATATCTAAGACTCCTATGGAACTGTTGTGAAACTGCTTAGACAGTTCTGTACAGCTCCTTGTTCTTAGCCACAATGTAAATGGTGTCCCCTGAAGTCACATAATGACATCACAAAGGCACGGTGGTATCTCATGTTGAGATAGAATTAGAAACAGAATCTTTATGCAGAATTGAAGGGGAAAATGATAATATATACTATATATATTACACACACACATATATATATATACATACTGTATATATGTATATACATACACATATATTTGCTTTTATAGAATTAATAAAATCACTACTATGTAATTGCTACTATCATTTTTAGAGTATGTAGAAGGCATGATGCTTTGGCTGAAAGTCAAACAGAAGCTGGGTGTGGTGGCACATGCCTGCCATCCCAGTAACTCAGGAGGCTGATGCAGGAGGATGGCAAGCTCAAAGCCAGCCTCAGCAACTGAGAAAAGTTGTAGGTAACTTAGTGAGACCCTGTCTCAAAATAAAAAATAAAAAGGTTTGAGGATATGGCTCAGTGGTTGAGCTCCCTTAGGTTCAATTCACAGTACCGAAAACAAACAAACAAAAAAAAACAAGCCAAGCAGAGTCTCAAAAGTGAACCAAGGGCTGGGGATATAGCTCAGTTGGTTGAGTGCTTGCCTCACATGCACAAGGCCCTGGGTTTGATCCCCAGCGCCATGAAAAAAAAAGTGAACCAAAATGTGCACACACCTGGGTTGATGGCTGGAGGGGGTGGAGGTGGGAGAGGCCGGCCTTCTTTAATGGCAAGGGTGCACTGCTTTGCTGATCGAATTGCATTAATGAAGTCTTCATGCTGCTGTCTCCAGTTAGATTTCCTTACAGGCTGAGGCTGTAAGAAAACCAACAAATATTACTGTAGGCTATATACCCCTCCATTACAATTTTTAAAAGAGTTGGGATCTGAATTTACAGAACTGAGACTATGAAATTGGAGAGAAAGGAGAATTTGCTTTTCAAAAGCTCTACTTAAAGAGATTTGGAAACTACAGTCATAAAGTCTATGAGTCACAATAATTGTAAGGAAAAACGAAAATAAAAATCTGGAGCTAGGGAATGTAACTCAGTGGAAGAATGCTTGCTTAGCACGCGTGAGGCCCTGGGTGCCATTCTTAGTGCTACGAAAAATAAATAATAATAACAATAATCAGAAAAACACGCTATACAACTTTAAAGGAAGACAAATGCAAGATTAAATGTGACTTTCTTAATTGCTAGATTTAAAACCACTGTAATGAAAGCATAAACAAGTTTTTTTTTGACACATCTGGAAAATGTCTGAAATATATTTAGAAATCTAAGTGAGCAAGATTATAAAGAGAAGAATAAAGGCAAGTTATACCTAAATGACATACACTGCCTTATCAAGCAAAAATGAAGCCATAAAACTGAGGAATGGGCTTAAATGTACTTACTGTAATACAGAACAGTCAGAAGATACTGCTCGTACCTTGGACTGAGGAGTCTTCCTCACTGTGAGAATGTCAGTGCCCTGTAATCTTTGCTTCAAGGAATTGAAAGGTTTACGCTTTTTGTTGAAGAGTTTTCTACATATTGGTCCATGTCTTTCCTAGACAAGGAAGGGAAGGGATTGAAATTTTGAAAATACACGTTATGAAGTTCTTGATGCCTAGCCCCACCGTAGAGACCCGTTCGCTCCTTCAGAACCTACATCATCCTTAACTCTCAGACCATAGCAGAGCAAATCTATCTGGTTCTCTTCAGCCATATTACACATAACTAGATATTGTGTTTGGACAAAGACAATAAAAGGCTCTTCACAGATCCTTGGATCTTGAATATCTCCCAAAGTTCCAGGCCTTACCGGCTTGGTCCTCAGAATGGTTCTACTGGGAAGTCATGGAGCCTAGGGATTAAAGGTGTAGGGAGGTCTGTAGGTCATTTGGGGCACATCCTTGAAGTGGACTGTGGGACACAGTCCTTTCCTCCTTGCTCTCTTTTGCTTCCTAGCTATGAGGTGAGTGGTTTTGCTACAACACATGCTTCCACTGCCATGATGTGCTACTTTGCCACAAGGTCAAAACAACAGGGTCAACTGATTGTGGTCTGGAACCTCCAAAACTGTGAGCCAAAATAAACCTTGTCTCTCTATAAATTGATGATCTCACGTTGTGTTAGAGTGATGGAAGGCTAACACAAGAGCTAAAGACACTTCAAGTTTGCTTTCATATGTTTAACTTTAAAACATGGGCATTGTGTTCTTGCTCCAACGAGTAATCCTTTAAGTATTCACCATTGCTGGCACAAGGACTGGAGAACACATAGAGCTCTGCCTAGGTACCACCTCCATAGAGTCAGTTATTGTGCCTCATCAGCTTCTTCACCCTCTTCCTTGGTGAATATGTACCACATAATAACTATCGTTTACAAAGTTGCTTTGTCCAGACTCAACTAAGTGCAGACTCTAAAAAATCATTGTGTCTGGTTAAGAATAAGCTCTCTGATGTTAAACTGAAGGAGAACAAATCTGATCACTTGATCAAATGCTCCCTGTAGCCTAGAGATAGGCTTAGGGAGTGAAATGCAGAACAACCAAGACATACTTGACATTCAGTGATCCCTCTGCAAATGAACCTCCTAGTCTCACTACCCTCAGGAGGTGGAGCTCCAAGCTGGCAAAGGCAAGGGCAGTGAGTTACAGGGCCACAGCAGGCCTTGTGAGCTCCCTCCCCGCTCTGCTTTCAAGGAGCTAAAACCATGGCTAACTAGAAGAGCAGATATTTTATTTTTAAAATTTACAAGTAAAACCTACCACCCTCATTTTATAGCCTCCCAATGTAGTTTCTAGTCCAAATCCTTTACATTCCATAAAAGTGTCCTTCATCTGAAATGTCCTGACCAATGATTGCATTATCATCTTCGATTTTTTTAAAAAATATTCTTTCTGGGGACTTTCTTTATAACATTGGGGTCTACCATCTGCTTTACCCCCTAATTTTTGAAATAAGCTTTTATTCAACTTGATAGCCATCAACCAGGGAACTTGATGCACAACTCAGATCTGGTTAACAATGAGAATTTGGATCAGGCCTTACATCTGTGCATTATTTTGTTTAAATGGTATAAAACCCCTGAAATTGGAGGGTTCTGTATACGTGGCAAAGCAGAAAACAGGAAGGCTAAAGGACTTGTCAGAATTAGTGACAAATTTGCGGCTAAGAGCCAAGTTTCCAGATGCCTGAAATTCAATGCTCATTCCTCTAGTCTAGCTAATTTCCCTGGTGTTTTGGCCTTGAAATTTGAATTTTTGATGCTTAAAGAAAAGGCGGAAGAGCCAAAACCTCTCAAGGGATCATCAGCTGTGCCAAGACCCTTCCATCTGGCCCGGTTTTAGGGGGACCGTGGTAAATAGGGTGGCTTTCCTACGTGGCAGCATCAGCCTGCCTCGGTGTCCCCCAGGCCTGGCGGCCACAGGTTATGCACTTCTCTCTCCTTGCTTCCCCGCTCCACATCTGTCTTTAATCTTGGCACCACCACCTCCGCACTGACTTGACAGTTCATTTAACTCCAATGAAACACATCTACAAAATGTCTTCATGTTTACCAGAACATCTGCTGCAAAGCGTCTTCCACAGACTTCACAGGGAAATAACTCCTGATTGCCATCTGCATAAGATTCAAGAGCACATTATGTTAGTTTCATGGAATGGCCTGGCCGAGAAGAAATGACTGACAGGAAGTGGCCTCAATGGCCTGATGCACTCAGTCCTGTCCCTCTCCACCACTCCTTCCTCCTCTTGGAAAGATCCTTCGTAATCTCACCTGTTTTCCTTTGCTAATATAAATTTCTCGCTTTACTAAACAAGTAAATTCCATAACCTTTGGGCAACCAGAGTCTAATTATTTAGCATTTCAAATATTCTTAAATAGATATGCTTTAGATGCAAGTACTTAGAATAAAGTTATAAATGATCCAACATCATCATCTTTGGGATTCCTTACTAGGCTGAAGGCCTAGGTGCCTATGATAGCCCCAGTGCCTCAAAAAACCCATAGTGAAGTGCTCAGTAAGTCCTGGTTGAATATATAAGCCAAACAAGAACTGAATTTCTACCATAGGGCCACTCCTTCATTCAATAAATTAAATATCTGTTGTATGCAGCTCTGTGGAAATGAGGGAAATCACATGTGGGTTCAACATTGAAAAATAGGAGATGGGCTGAGGGCAGTGGTGCATGCCTGTAATCCCAGCAGCTCGGGAGGCTGAGGCAGGAGGATCGAGAGTTCAAAGTCAGCCTCAGCAATGGTGAGGTGCTAAGCAACTCTGAGACCCTGTCTCTAAATAAAATACGTAATAGGGCTGGGGATGTGGCTCAGTGGTTAAGTGCCCCCGGGTTCAATCCCCAGTACCAAAAAAAAAAAAAAAAGGAAGACAACTTATTTTTTTAAAAGTGGTTAGAAAAGTATCGAGAGAAAAGCGAAATGCTGAACTTCTAAAGGCTCCTATGTGACTGACTTCATTTCAGTTTCTCTGGAGTATGTAGATTTTAAAAAGGAGTTTGAGGTCTGAGCATGGAAATTTGATATTAGAACCATATTCTAGCTTTACAAATAAGGAGAACAACCAGAGACTCAACTGGAAGAGTCACCTGATAAAGATGAGGAGGGAGGGAGAGGTGGTGAGAAGGGAGTTTGATTTAAAAGCTGAAAGTAAAGGCCCAAAATGGAAAGGGAAGTGGACATGGGCGACACAGTGTCAAGGAATCTGTGCCATGACTAGACTGGGGTTGGGGATTGTGGCAGAGAGAGAAGCGAGCTCGAGGACCACGCTAGGCTTACAGGCAGAAGGCCTGAGAAGACATGGGGCTGCAGATGGAAGCAGGGAGCTGAAGGGAGGCCATCTTAGGGAGGACAATGACCTCAGCCTTGGAAGCACTGAGTTGAGATCTGGTCGTTCAGCCAGCAGGAGGGAAAGGAGGGAGGTCAGGGTGAGACACACAGATGCAGGCTTTGAGGAATGAAGTCAAGGCAGAAACTGCCAGGGAAGGAGTCATGGAAAGAGAAGTGCAGAGGGGATCCGCAGGGAAACTCACATTTACGGGCCAAGAAAATGATTGTGATAAGCCAGGAGAAGCAGGAGAGAACAGGGTCATGGAAACCAGGGGAAGACAATTTGAGAAAGGAAGGTCTGGTTAACAGGAAGCAGATGGTAGCCTGCTACAGACATTGTTGATTTAAACGATTTTTTCTCACGTCTGTTAATTGGTATTGTATTTTCAACTCAGGTCATCCATCTCAGCACGCAAAAACACCTCTCTCCCACCTCTCTCCCCCCACTCTTTTGGCCTCTGGACTCTAAAACTGGGTCTTACATTTTATTTTCAGCAAAGTTACCCCAACCCTCCACATACTTGTTAATAAAATGTAAAAAGCTGTTTTTTAAAAAATACCTGTTAAGGATAACTTTTTATGAATATGACTAACATTTATATGGTGTTTTCCTTTTCCCCAAACACCTTTTTTGTTTCTCTCCTCTGCCTTCCCAGCACTTCTGAGAGACAGGGTTGGTACTATTTTAACAGAAAATAGAGGCTCAAGATTAGGAGATGTCTCGAAGATCTCGGGTAACACTGTGACCTGAACCAGAGTCTCCATCAACAAGCATTAAGACTATATGAATTCAACCAGCACTACAGTCATAAATCTACAATGGCAGCATGTAACCTGCAAAGCAACTAGAAATTCCTAGAGAATCGATGACCTTGGGTTTAAATCAATGAGTTTTAATTAATTCAATGAGTATAAAATGACAGATATGTCAGGTCCAGTGGCTCACATCTATAATCCTAGCTATTCAGGAGCCTGAGATAGGAGGGTCACAAGTTCAAGACCAGCCTCAGCAACTTAATGAGACACTGTCTCAAAAAAATACAAAACAAAAAAGAACTGGGGATATAGCTCAGTGGTAAAGTGCCCCTGGGTGCAATACCCGCCCCCCCCCTACAAAAAAGAAAAAAATAATAAAAGATACAATATGATTCAATTCAAAACTTAGATACAGATGAACCACTACTGTTGAAGTCTGGAAGCTTGTCTGTAAAGAAGTAACACCTCCTCCGCCAGCAAAATTGAGTGTGGAGATCAAAGAGGTCCATAGATTTTGGCACCATACATTGAATCACATGGAAGGAGATCACTATAGGTACTTAAAAGAACCCCTTGAAACAACCAAAATGCCCTTCAGCAGGTGAATGGTTCAACTGTGGTATATCCATACCCTAGAATATTACTCAGCAATAAAAAGGAATAGTACTGGTAAATTGCAACAACATAGATGGATGGATAAATGTTGAGGGGAAAAAAGCCAATTTCTAAGTCATATACTGCATGATTCCATTTGCATAACAGTCTCAAAATACAAAATTAAACAGATGGAAAACATTAGATTGTCAAGGGATAAGAACTGTTGGTGGGGGAGGAAGATGGTTGTGACAAGGGTAGAATGAGGGAGATCTTCACGTGATGGAATAGATCTTTATTTCCTTGGTGGTAGTGGTTATGCATGTTATAAAATGGTATAGAACTGCTGGGCACAGTGGCTCACATCTGTAATCCCAGTGACTTGGGAGGCTGAGGCAAGGAGGTTTGCAAGAACCTGCCTCAAAATAAAAAGGCTGAGGTTGTAGCTCAGTGGTACGGTCACTCTGGGTTCAATCCCCAGTATTATCAAAACAACAACAAAAAAATGTTTAGAACTACAAACACATTGTACCAATGTCAATTGCCTGCTTTTGATGTGGTACTGTAGTTAAGATGTAACTTGGGAAAAACTGGGTAAAGGACACATGAGATCACTCCATGTTATTTTGCAACTTTTTGTGAAATTGTAATCATGACCAAAAAACATTTAAAATTATTATTTAGGGGTTAGCAAACTAAGCCTGTAGGTCAAATCTGGGATCGTGTTTTGTAAATAAAGTTTTATGGAACACAGTCATACTTATTTGTTTAGTATCTATTGTTTTTACACTACAAGCAGAGTTGTATAGTTGTAGCAGAGACCATGTGACCTGGACAAGCAAATAATCACACTGATTGGTCCTTTACAGGAACAAACTGACAACTAAAAACAAAAATATAGCAATTAAAAATGATTTGTGAGAGAATAACATGGAAAATGTTCATACACTTAATGCATTCATGTATTTACAAAGAAAGCCTGGAAAGACACATACATAGAAACTACCTCTGGGAGTAAGAATAAACATGATTATTTTCTAGTTTCCTGCATTTTCAAATTTTTTTTTTACAAAGATTATGAATTACTTTTTAAACTCAGAATTAATGAGTAACTTTCAAAAAAATATAGAAGGGGCTGGGGCTGAGCTCAATGGCAGAGCGCTTGCCTAGCATGTGGGAAGCACTGGGTTCAATCCTTAGCATCACATAAAAATAAACAAACAAAATAAAGGCATGCTGTCCATCTACAACTATAAAATTTAAAAATATATATATAGAAGAACCCCTGAGATAGAAAATGTTCTATAACAGTAAGTATCAACATTCCTTTCTTCTCTTCCCTCCATACTTGGGGATTGAACCCAGCGGTGTTATTTATATCTGAGTTACATTCCCAGCTCTTTATCAATAAATTTTAAATTTTCAGATAAGGCTTTGCTAAGTTGCTGATGTTGGCCTCGAACTTGTGATCCTCCTGCCCCAGCCTCCCAAGTTGCTAGAATTGCAGGCATCCATAACACCTGGCATCAACAGCTGTTTTTATCTTTTCCCTCTCTACTTGGATTCATACTTAGTCAACTATTATGGTGGCTATTATTTTTAAACGTTTGTTTATGATATTTGAAAATTTTAAATAAGGAAAAAAGTGATTTTGCTTACATTAAAAATAAAAGTAAGCATTATAAATATCTCAGCTCAAAAGCTTTATAAGAAACATGAAGAGGATGAGGAATACAATATAAAAAGTTCTACTCTGACTTGATTCTGACTAGATACTCCCATTCTGAGCTGGAAGTTAAAAATGCTTTTAGCAATACATGGCATGGTAGAGAAGGAAGACATTTTCTCATTCACGTCAGCAAAGAATTCTTAGGTTCTTTGCAGTCCAGAACATGAAAATAGTTAGCAACATCACCATCTTCCATGGCCCTATGTTCAGGTGTTGGCACAGTGCCTCAATTTATCAACTAAATCTAGGGAATACGAGTCAGGAAATGAGACAAGGAATTAAAACTATTCAGTTCTGAGAGCAAACGGAACGCCTCATTTAATTTTGCTTTCTCCACCAAGCTCCAATGAAACCGCAGTAAAGGGATGAAGCAGCATGGACAAAGAACCATGAGGGCAGAAAGAAAAGACAACAGAAAACCTGGAATCTGTAAGGCTGACAGACAAGGTAAGTGACATGGAAGACTTAGAGCTACTTCAAAATCTGCTTCCCAGGGGACAGTGGGAAGAACTGAGAGCCACATTACACCACACAACCTAAGTCACGGGAACCCTGGGGCACCAAGAAGCTCTATGTAACTGGTGCAGGGTGAATGAGGATGAAGTGTCAAGATATGGAGAACCAAGAGGAAATCTGAATCGGCATTCCCCACACCCCCTGGGGAACCTCTGGACAACCTCTGACTGCCTCAATGCCTCTCTAGACATCTCACCTCTGGAGAGGTCTACACACTCACTAACGCAAGGCGTGGGGACTATAGCAAAACAGGTAGCTAGGCAGGTACAGATACTTATTCACGTACATGGCGTTCTCAATGTGGTAGTTAGGTCCTATAAAGTCGGCGTATCCCTGAATTAGTAAATACTGAACCACTGCTCAGAAATGCAGGGTTAGGCTTCTGTGGATCTCAGGCCAAACAAAAATGTTTGACATTGGATCAATACAAACCCTTACTTAATGTGCATTTCTGTTTAAGAGACATCTATTTAATATGTATTGTTGACCCAATAGCACTGAATTCATGCCAACTAACACTCATGCCTGAATCAAAGTTACCTAACATGTGCCCTTAAGGCACATCACAACCTCGAGTTTAGGAACACTAGATGGCACTTCAGCACTATGCTTGGCAGCCATTTTGAACGATGAAATCATCAAGAAAAAGGCCAAGAATGCTTTAAAAAACAACAACAAAAAAGTGGCACTACATAGACCCCGAAAACAACGCTTGTTTACAATGAGATCTTAAACCAGGAGGCACACCTTGCTTGATTTCAGCTGGGAATGTTTGTTGGATGCCTTTTTTATGACTATGTATTTCTCCTAAAATGACCGTATGAGTGCCCTGAGTAGTTCCGGGTGTTAGAAGGAAATTTTAGCCAGTTGGTGGATTTGCAAATAGAAAATCCATGGAGGACCAACTTCAGGTGCACATAATCTAGAAGTACCTGTATGCGTCCATACATAAAGTCTAGTGGTTAATCTCACATAGTTATACTAAACACAGAGAATGCATGCCACTTGCCTGGCTTCCTCTCTGAGGCTTCCAGAACTTGCTGCCAGACCTTACCTTTAAGGTAGAATTAAAACCTCCCTGGGAATCTAACCATTCAACAAGGAAATATCTGAGAATACTGATGTTAGGAGATTCCCTATACCCACTCAGACTACCACTCTACAATAAAGCTCAGTCTATCAAATGTTACCCCTTCAGAATTTCCAGGTGCTGGGGATCGAACCCAGGGCCTTGTGCTTGCAAGGCAAGCACTATGCCGACTGAGCTATCTCCCCAGCCCCCCTTTTCCTCCAATTTTAACCATGGGCAGATAGACAGGAGTTTCCAAATATCTGAAGAAAGTTTTTAGGCATTTAAGTCCAAAACCAAAATAATTTAAAGGAAAATTAGAGCTTTTAGAAATTAAAAAGATTTGTAGGAGAAGTAGAAAACTCAATAGCAAGTTAGAAGATAAACTCAGAGAAATCACCCAGAAAGCAGAGTAAAATGGCACAAAACTTGGACCAAAACATAAGCAAATTAGAGTACCAGTCCAGGTGGTCCTACTCCAAAAAACAGGAATTCAAGAGAGAAAAAAGGGAAAAAATGATTTTTAACAATTTCCAGAAAAGTATATAGTCCTCTTGATTCAAAAGGCAAAGACAAAAATAAAGCTGTAAGAAATATCATTGTGAAATATCAGAACACTAAAGACAGAAATTATACAGACTTCCAGAGAAAAAGAACCAGTTACATCCAAATTTTCAGGAACCAAAGTGTCTTCAGATTCCAAACAGCAAAAAGGAAAATTGAAATAAATGAGGTAAACGCCTTAAACGCCTGAGGTAAAATATAATCTACAACCCCAGAATTCTAAACCCACTTTAACTGTGAGTTAAATATGAAGGTAGAATACATTTCCAGACACACAGGTTTTCAAAAGGTTTATATTACCTGTGGCCCATCTCATAGAATAATCAGAGGATGTAAAATATACAGGAAGGGAATGTAACGCTGGAAGGACAGGGGGCACTGGAACCAGAGAGTAGCCAGTTCAGGTTGGAGGTGTGTGATTAGAGATGATGACGGCCATAAGGGCCAAGATTCACTGCCTTTGCTTTCTCAGGGTGATATATCCAAAGGTATCTGGCCAACATTCTGTTCTCTGCTTGGCTTGTCTGACCATGACCAATGAAGTGTCTGCTCTCCCCTTTACAGTCTGATATGCAGCTGTGCTAAGGATTCTTATCTCATCCCATAAGAAGGTTGGGAGTGGATCATAGTTAGCTCAGAAGCAGAAGCCATAACCCCCTAAATACTATTCTCCAGACCCAGGTGCCCCGATGTGACGACTTATTTCCCAGGACTTATCACTCGCTCAATGACAATTGCACATGGAGTTCCTGTGAACTCTAGAAGCTGAAGCAGACCCAGAGACTGTTTGGCTCCTCCGCTCAAGGATGCCTTCATAGCAAATGCTGTCCTCACAGAGCTAGGTTTGGGCTTCTTTTTCAGCCCTCCCAGAATAAAGATGCTTCTACATTTAGGGATATCATACAGATGATTTAGAAAAAAAAATATGTAATAGCCTATAGAGTCGATGTACGACTGCAAGTTTCCTGAGGGAAAAGAAGAAAATGAGATAAGAGTCCACAGATGGACAGGCACGTCAGTTCTATTTTTAACTTGAAGAGTGGGCACATTTTGCTTTCTCCCATTAAGTTTCACAACTAAAACATAAGGGCATTCAAATTTTTACCCTTCTGCCCTTTATTTTTCTTCTTTTAATTAGAATAACAAACTTGACAAAGCAAACCAGTACCAAGACACATGGAGAAACAACATAAAAGTACAGAAAATATTAACAGTAAGGTCACAAGATAGAATTCTGTTATCACCTGAGTTGATGTGATGACATCACAATGAGGTTGTGGATAGTGTCACAGGTTAAGACACACAGTTAACAGCAGTTAGGATATTCAGACTTAAGAGTAACAGTAGTTCTGAAATATCAGAAGTGGCTTAAAACCAATCATGGAAAGTGCTTACACTCAATAAAATAGAGCAGGCAAATTCTTGATTTTGCCCCTACCTGGGATTCTTAGTTCTTTCTCCTTGTTAACCCCAGGAATCTAGGTACTGGTGTTACCTCCAAGTTTATTCTTTTCTGAAATGTCTTTCCCATGTGCCCATTTATTCATATCCAACTTAGAGACCCTATCAAATGCCAGGAACTATCTTAGACACTGGGAAGAAAGCAATAAATAAAACTTTCTGCCTTCCTCTAGTGAAGAGACAAAAAAAAAAAGTTTCAGATGCCAATAGATGTCATGGAAAACCTAAAGCAGGGGAGGATAAAGAATTTTTAAACAAATGCTCAGAAAAAAACTTATAGAGAAGGTGACGACTAAGCACAAACTTGAGGAAGGCTTATCTGCAGTAAGATACGTCAAGGGAACAGTAAGTACCAAGGTCCCCCTTACAAGTGGTACTTAATCACAGTGACGGCACTACCAGTTATCTTTGTTGCACACACCCTGCCTCCTCTGATCATGTGGTTCTTGAAGGCAAAACCCTTTATCTCCAGGGACTTCCATCATTTAGCAAGGAGCATGTATGCTGAGTTTCCAGACACCATTTACAGACAACTAAAGTTAGCCAACTTTAGTTGGTGTGGAAGAGACAGTTTGGGGTAGGGGTAGTGGGAAGAATAAAACAAAATATTAGCAAATTTATTGTAATTGTTATGACTTTATTCTCCAGAATAAAATAAACCTTTAAGACTGGAGTATAAGCAGTCTAAATCACAATGCTTCAAAATTGAGGTTAGTCACATTTTCCTAATAGAAAAATACATAATATGCTGACTTAAACTCTAAATAAAGTAGCACCAGAATCAAGTAATATCCAATGTCCTCAACACTCTTGCTCGTTTTGAGAAATTTCAGTTGAGATAGTTACCAAAGTAGTCAATCCTTTCAGGATTTACATCCCCTGTATTCACACAAACCACCAATTGAACTTGTGCTTCTATAGGTTGGCATTTAGATACTAGCATCTTATATGTAATGACAAGCTATATAGCCAGGCTTTTTATTTATTTTGTAATCAATGTTGGTAGAATATCTATGCTATTGGTTTTCACAACTCTAAAAAATTCACTTGGCAGAATAAAGTGAAACCTATCAGATTTGGAAAAACCATAGTCAAATGAATTCTAGATGACACTTCTAAAAAGTTAAGATATCAAATAGAGCTCACCTGCCCAAAATGGTTCTGCCCCATCCATACTGTTCCTCACTCAGATGAACAGTGTCCACAGATTTTCAGAGTCCAGTCCATATAACACCACATTAGGCAGGGACACATGAACAAGGGCCACTAGTCAGTTGTAAGAAGTCACAGTTTACCAAATAATTAACAATTGTGATGGTGTCACTGCTTAAACCTTGGAGCAGTTGATGTTAAAATAAAAACTACTCACTGAAAGGAGGGCAAGTTTTCAACTCTGTATTTTAATTAAGCTTGAGAGGGTCTGAGCATTAAATACTGTTGAAAAGATAAAACATTCCAGTTTAAACTGAAATGAAGAAATATCTGATTTTGAGCTAGGAATTCATTAAAGCCAGAGAGGTTTTCTTGATTACTTCTTCAGTTTCTCTGTTTCCTGACTTTACTGTTCCTAAATCCCATAAGCAAGGCATGCAGTAATATAACAGGAAATCTAAACTCTAACTACTTTAATATTAAGTTTTCCCATCCTTTTGAAATGTTCTTTTTGTATACAGCAAGGGAAAACTTAGCTTCCTACTAGTGGAATGTTCTCAGGAAAACTGTTCTCACCACTGAGCAGAATAAACTCAGCATTTCAAAGTTGAGTTTAACCAGGCCACTTTTCTACATACAGCAAATTAAACCATGTAATTCCTGAAAAGGCGTGGAGAGGTTTCAAAGAAATATTTGAGAACATCTGCGAAAAACAACTATGACAACCATACAAATAAATGAATACACCAATTCCATTCAAGTTATGAAGATATTTTCCTTTAATTTATCCAAACATTTCACATTCATGAAGTCATTTATTTCAGAGCAAATCTAAGCTTATAATATTAAATTTAAAACAATACAATATTTACAAGACAGTTGACAGGGGAAACTTGCTGGTGGGAAAACAATACAAAATTGTATTTTGCTCTTCAATATCTGCCAGTAAAAACGGCAAACAGCCTTGTCTCTTAACATCTTGGATAAACTGAATAACAAGGAGCCCATAAAGAAAGGGAATGTGCCTTATCCTCAACATTCAGCCGTCTATAGCTTTAGACCCTCAACATTCTTCTTCAAGTTCAACAGCTCCTTTTCCTGCCGCCTTTTCTCCAGCTTGAATGCCAATTTGTTAGCTTTCTTCTCTACTCTTCGTTCCTGTACAAGAGGATTCCTCATGTTATTCATATCTTTAAACTGATACAGATTTTCACAAGAGAAAACTCCTGAAACTTTTCCTCACCAACTCTTTATTAAAAAAATTCTTGTATTTAAAAAATATATTACCTTGCGCTCCTCTTTTATAGCTTGCTTTCTTGCTCTTCTATCTTCTTTGCTTTCATTTTTAGAACGTGGTTGGGTTGATACCTTGGGCAGATCACTGCCATTAATCATCTGCATTCGTTCCACTTGCTTTGCTGTAAGCCCTTTCTTAGGTAAGACATTGAGAGGTATTCCTGTTTTAGAAGATAGGTGGATTTGTTTGGGCTGAAAAACAGATGACACCAGAGTTATTTCCCATGTCTTAAAAATAGCTCACTAATGACACACTGCTGGTGCTATTCCTAATAGTGCTGTCAGCCACAAAGGGATAGCTACTGTGAGAAAATTTGTACACTCCAATTCCCACACTGGATATTTCAAAAAGCTCAGGATACTAGGACTTACCTTTGGTTGATATCTGATAAGCTGTGGATGGTTGTACAAATTTGAGTATGTACCTAAAAAACAAAAATCACACACTAATTAAGTATACTTTAAGTTCAGCAGAGCATTACTAAGATCCCACTATATTCCTGACCTTTGTGTTTTTGTGGTGTGAAATAACACTGAAGTCTCTCTCACAAACATTTAAAAATTATTTCTATTACAACTCAGTAATAGAAATATTACTATTTCCTAATCCTTTACACAAACCCCACAAATCATGCTTCAATAAGTACACTTTTGGTTCAGCAAAAATTACTAAGGTCACTATATTCCTGACCTTGGTGTTTTTGTAGTATAAGATAACACTAGGGTCTCCCTCATAAATGTTTTTAAATTGTTTACAATTCAGTAATAGGAATATTACTCTTTCTAAATCTTTTTCGTAAGTTCCCTGAAAGCTTAATTCTAAAATAGGTGTACTTTTTCAAAGTTGATGTACTTGATACTTTAAAATTACTATCACACTTTCGGCAGCAGAGTGGACACAAAGATACTTACTGCAAATGGATTCACAATCCCACTTCTCTTTGGCTTCTTCAAGAACGACAGTAATAATCTCTTCCTCCTCAGATTCATCAAGCTCATTCATTGGTAGGTCTTGATCCTCCAGGGGTTCAAGAGTATTCAATTTTACACAGCTTTTGGTTATGTTTTTAAAAAAGAAGACAAGGGAGATGGGGGATTCCCCATTATTATATGTGATTAAAACAACTACAAAGGGGCTGGGGATATAGGTCAGTTGGTAGAGTGCTTGCCTTGCATGCACAAGGCCCTGGGTTCGATCCCCAGTACCACAAAAAAAAAAAAAAAAAAAAAAAACCTACAAAAACTATCATAGTTTTTTAAATCCACATACTCCTATGCTTTTTACTTCCCATCAAACTGCATTATACACAGCTCTGCCTCTCCCTTCTAGTAGGTTCTGGACATTTACACTCCTGTTAAGTAGATAAGATCTATCTGCAAGTTTATACGGTTGTGTATGAAAAAAGATGGAGAAGACAAATGCTTTTGAAGCCTAAAAAAAGCACAAGTCAATCCATCTCTTCAAAGTATTTACATCGTTCAAAGTGTGTAGCTCTTTTCCCTGCTGTGGGACTGCATATTTCAGAACATCTGACCTTTCTAGCAGATTTAAACTTCTCATGAGCCAAGTGCAGTGGTGCATGTCTGTAATCCCAGCAGCTTGGGAGGCTGAGGCAGGAGGATCAAGAGTTCAAAGCCTGCCTCAGCAATGGTGAGGAGCTAAGCAACTCAGTGAGACACTGACTCTTAAAAAAAAAAAATAGGGCTGGGGATGTGGCTCAGTGGTTGAGTATCCCAAGTTTAATCCCTCGTAGCTGCCACTACTCCCCCTCAAAAAAAATCCTTATGAGTTTCTCTCAGAAAAAAGTCACCTTGATGCAGATGCCGATTCACCAAATAATTCACTAGTCACTTCTACAAAACAACTGGAAATGCAAACTATTATCCTGCTATAAGCCACGACTACTTGCTTTTGAGAACACCCAGCATTTCAGAAAGATGAAAACAAAGTGCAAAATTTGGAGTAATTCTTTAGCCAAAAATGGTAGAAGTACCACCCTACTCCCCAAATGGAATGTGTCCTCCCATTTCCCACTGACACTCAGATATCCAGTCATGACTCTTCTCAAGTCAAGGAAATACAGAATGTGGTTCCCAGTATGCCTCCAGTGTCACATTTAGCTTCAGAATTCTTAATACCAAAATGCAGACAAAACTGATGAGCAATCTATGGGCCAAGGTTGATAGAAAATGTACTACTTCCTTACTAATGGAATCTGACTAGAATTTCACTTGAAGCACTACAGATCTTATTTAGAGATGGGGAAAAAAGTAGCTAAACAAGGAAAGGAAAGTTGCCTTACTTCTCTGCCTTCTCTTTATAGTAGTCATTCAAAACTTCCTGTAAGCGATTGCTGTCTACTTGAATGGAACCTTCCAATTCAGCATTATCCAGAGCTCCAATCTCAACATCATCATATTGTTCATAAAACTTGAAACAGAAATAAAATACCATTAAAAATAAACAAATTCATTAACTACAGTATTTAAATGTTATTTGTGTTTCAACTTTATTTCTACACATCATTTAAGCACTACTATAAGATCAGAACTACCATTAAAATATTTGCAGAGATTTAGCACCACAATTGGGTATAGAAATATTTCGGATTTCAAGCCAGTACTTCCAAATTCATTTACACTGAAAATAGGCTTCCATTTAAAATGAAAATGAAAAGGAGTTACTCTACTGAGCTTGAAGAATAAAATGCTAGGCAGAGATCTTTACCTCAGAACATTTTAAAAACACTTTCAAATTCCTTTGTTATAAAGACTAAAAGATCATGTAATTGAACACAGCCTCCAATTAATGTATCATTTTATTCTGGTTTGATAGTATTTATTATATTAATCAAATAGCGTTAACATTGTTGGCCTTTGTTATAGTATGCAAATGGTGATGCATCTCCTGACAAGTGAGGTCATTTGTAGTAACAGGTGGCTTTTTTTTTATTCTTTTGGTTTTGAGAAATGAACCCAGGGTTTTGCACGTGCCAGCTTGCAACATTCCTATCCCTTTTTAAAATTTTTATTTTGAGACAGGGTCTTAATAATTTGATCGGGCTGGCCTTGAGCTTTTAATCCTCCTGCTTCAGCCTCCTGAGTAGTTGGGATTACAGGTGTATGCTGCCATCACACCCAGCAACAAATGGACTCTCTTAACAGATAAGAGAACCTAATGTCTTGTGAGATTGCAGCAAAGGTAGAACTGTGTCTTGGGTTTTTCTGGAAGGGAACCATTCCTTCACTCACTCATCCTATCAAACAGTGAATTCCTACTGCATGCCAGACACTGCTTTATGACTGGGCATGTACCAGTGAGAAAATCACACAAGAATCTCTGCCCTTGGGAAACTCATATTATAATCCGAGATAAACCTATATACAATGAACAATAAATAAGCATGTTAGAGATGATATCAGGAGGTGGAGAGTGCTACAGGACAGGATGGGTAGGACAGAGAACCTATAAAGACAGTCTAGAGAATGGGATGGAAGCCCTGGAGAAAGTTCATGATTGGAGAACCAAATTAAGTACATTACAATTTATGCTTTGAAAGTATCTTATACTTTTTACTTCTTTTCTGTTCTTTGGTTTTAGTTACGTCTGGAAACTCCAGATATGAACAAATGAAACAAAATAAATCTTGTTTATAATCAGGCCAATGCTTCAGGAAAATAAAATCTTGCAGAATGTGTTCAGAGAGGTTCAGAATCAAAATGTTAGAACTCAAAAGAGGAAAGTCAGGATGTCTGATCAGCCAACTCTTGGGATCTATACACGTTCTTTCTGGAATTAAAACGATTGTGTTTGTATGCTGTTTCAATTAAAAGACATAGGCCATTTCTAATCCTGAAAGTTGTAGCTTTGGGTTCTACTTTCCCACTTTTTCAGAAGTGACAGTTACTAGGAGAAAGCAGACATTTTTTGGAGACCTCACCTTCTCAAACCTCTCATCATGTAGGGTCAGCTGTTCATTTCTCCTCATGACTGAGGAAGTCATAGAATACTCTGTGAACCGACTTTTCGTTTCTTCGTCCCAGAACAACTGCTTTTCTATGGGTCCAAGAGGCTTCCTGGGGGCAGACATGTCATCATCTGACAACGAGCCTGCAGAGTCACAGCCAACATCACTATCTCTCCCCGTCTCATCATCCACATCTTCCCAGTCACTGCCATCTTCACTTTCAGATTTCCTAAATTCCAAGAGTCACAGAACAAATTAATTTTACACAAGTAAAACATGAGGGTGCTTCAGGAACAGTTCTTAAGTAGATAGGAATAGAGGTGCTGATGGGGTAAGAAAAGCAATGAAGTGGCAATTGATATTCTTGGACTTTAGCCCCAACTATACATAAAGAGCTCATGTCTCAAATTAAATTATTTTTTGCTCTAAAATAGATGTCCCAGATTAATTCTCTCAAAGGTCTTTTCCTACTAAAACATGGTTATCCTCCCACTGAAGAAGCCAGTCTTGTCATCTGTGTTTTGAAATAATCCACACATACTGTGTATCCGTTCTCTCTTCCTCTCCTGTAGGCTTATTGGCCTGAAGAATAAAGTCATCTTCAAGCAGATTATCTGGATCATCAAAATCAAAATCATCATCAAGAGCTGCAACAATGTCAGGATCAAAATCCAGTCGAGGTCCTAAAAGGAAAACAAAAATTGAGCAAGAATTTTCAAGAAAGCACCATTCACTTTACAAAAACTGTGCATCCATAATGTAAAATGCTAAATTCTATTATGTAGTAAGAATAAAAGAATGATTTAAAACCTTAAGTTCAGTCTAGTTAGGAACAGAGCTGAAAGGCAAACTTTCTCTTTCAGTATTCATTGGGAAAAACACTCTTCCACTACAGATGTATATTGAACTTAGAATCTAAATATCAACTCAGAGCTTTCACCTGCACAAAGAAACTGGGCTTTAAATTCACCTGCTAGAAGTAACTCAAATTAAGCATTTACAGACTGTTACACTTTGTTTTCTCAACTACAAGATTTTAATAAATCTCAACCTATTTCTTCAGCTATATTCTTCCATCTTAAAAAACAAAACAAAACAAAACAAAACAAAAGTTCAAGAAAACCTTTCAGGTTCAATCTTTTGATCTGACACAGATTCCAATACTGTCTGCTACGTGGCCACCACTTAACTTCTCAGGAGCATTTCTTACTAATCCTCATCCTTCCTTCTGGCATGCTAAAATGTAAGCAGCTTCTGATATTTGTGTTCTCTTGCTTTTGCAGTCTTCTTTGTGAAATAACTTTTCTTCTCCATGCCTTCCTCCTTCTGTCACGTGCCTTTTATTAAGAAATCAGCAGGGGGCTGGGGCATTGCTTAGTGGTACAGCACCTGCCTCACATGCACCATGCTCTGGGTTTGCTCTCCACCACCATGCAAATAAATTTACAAATATCAAGAAACATTAACCTAAACATCCTCTAGGAAGTCTTGCCTAACAACCTGAAACTGGGTCTGGTACCCCTTGCCTCACCAGTATTTAACCATCTGAAATTACTATTTTTTTAGCAGTTATTATTTTTACAACTGAAGTAAAATCCTTGAGATCAGGGACTAAGCTTTGTTCTGTTTAACCTAAGATCCTGCTATGCTCTGGCAACTTAAGTCTGTAGAAAAATCAATGCATCAAGGCAAATGTTAAGTCAATAATTAAGGCAACCTGGGATAAAATATCAAAATACTATTTCTGTGGATGTTCATGTTTGTTCTAGATGACAATGTTGATGCTAAAACTTTTTAAAAAACAGTTTCAGGGTACCTTAAGTAGATGGTAAAATAAACTTCTATAAAATATTTGTATACTCTTGGGAGAAATTCTGGAAAAGATTATTGTTCAAAATTACAGTATCTGAAATGAATGTGTCACTGTTTTTGTAAAAGGCTAGGTGATTTAAAATTTCTCTATTAGACTGCCATAAACTAGAATCTCTTAGAGATCCCCTTCAACTGGGGAATTTGATGGCACAACACAAAAGGCTGCTGACCACGTTTGTCCCTTCCTCGTGACCTTTAACATCAATTAGACACATCCTAGTTGTTTCAACCCTTTTTCAAGGATAGAAAAAACCCTACATAAAACACAATTTATCCACTTGAAAAGTTACAGAAATTAAACACACCTGAAACTGGAGCCGCTTTATTTAACAACCCAACATCTTCCTCAAAATCTGATGCGAACACAGATGAAGGCAACTTAATTCCAGTACTCTTAAAAAAAGAAATTAGACAACTGTTAGGTTTATTTTGAAAATACTTCTCAACTACTGTACTGGGTTGAAAAGTGTCCCCCCAAAATTTATGTTGACCCAGCCCCCTAGACTGTGACCATATTTGAAATAAAGCCTTTATGGTTTAACTATGGTTTATCTTCTTTGAAGCTCAGGTTGAAATTTACTCCTTACTATAAGGTATTAGATCAGGTAGGAAGAGGTGACCCGAGCTCTGTTCTCATGAATGATCTAAACCATTCATGTGATTACAGTGGGTCTGTTATAAAAGTCAGTGTGCTAGGTCACTCACATGTTCCCTGTGATGTCTTGGGTCTCTGCCAGCAAGAAGGCCATCACCACATTCAGTCCCTCAACCCTGGACGTGAGCCAAAATAAAACTTTTTTCCTTGTACTTAAGATTGTGGTATTGTTATTAGCAAAAGAAAATTCACTAAGTCTTATACATGTAAATAGTTAAGATGAGGTCATACTGAATTAGGGTGAGCTCTAGTCCACTGGCCAGTATGCTCTTACAGAGGCCAGGAATAGACAGACACATCAGGGAGAATGCAATGTGAAGATGGAGGCACACTGTAGCAAAACATCCATAAGTCAAGGAACTCTAAGGACAGACTGCCACCAAGCTCCAGAAGTCACAAGTAAGGAAAGCAACAGAACCCCCCTGATCCCCTAAGAAAGAACTGAATCTGGGCTGGGGCTGTAGCCCAGTGGCAGAGCACTTGCCTAGCACGTGTGAGGCACTGGGTTCAATCCTTAGCACCATGTAAACATAAAATAAAGGCATGCTGTCCATCTACAACTACAAAAAAAAAAAAAAAAAAAAAAAAAAAAAACTGAACCTGCCAATAATTTGATTTCAGACTTCTGACCTCCAGAACAATGAGACAATAAATTTCTGTTCTTTTAAGTCATGAAGTATATGGTAATTTGTTACCACAGACCTAGGAAACTGTCACAACTACATTCTGTAATCTCTCACCTGTGTGCCAGTTACACATTCCATCATCACTCCAGAAGTAACTCCCCTACAGTTCTTAATAACACTTACTCTAGTACATTATTCCACTTAACCCTCAAACCCAGTAAGGTGTGTGTTTTAGTGAAAGAACAGAAGCTTAAAAGGGTTAAACATTATGACTGCCTGAGACTGGTCACTAAGAGGTTTCAGGACAAATCTAGAGCTTGTAATTCCACTTGCCTGAAGTTTCAAAACAAATTTAATCTTTTCCTCTTAAAACCAAAGAAAACATCCCAATTTCTAGTAACAGTAAAGCCTTTCTTTGCATCAGCTATCTTAAATCCTACAGTGGTCATAATCATCTCTCTGTCCCTATGTCCCTTTGAACTCTTGCAGAGAATGACTTTACTCCCCTTCTTTGGGCACCATCCAATTTATGAATAACCAAGATGTAGATTGTGCCTTCAGTCCACCCCTAATCCAACCTTCATACCTCTGTCCAAATAAACTCCTTTAGTTATTTTCCTGAATTTATAACAGGTCCTGATTCTTCACTTTGTATTTAAGTTCCTCCACATAAGGCCATATAAAATCAAGGCCTACTCCGTGTATCCAAATTTCTTACTATAATAAGACACAAATCAAATCCAGTTCCTCACTGTCATATAATAACTCAAAATAATTTAAGTAGCCACATGCCTATCACTGTGACCTACAATACTACATATACATACATACCCACAATATATGTATATATATATACACACACTATACACACACATACTCTTAGGTTTTTTTTTTTTTTTTTTTTTTTTTTTTTTTTTTTTAAACAGCATTCTTTGGGATTATCCTTAGAATTCTAGACTAAAAAGCAGGGAGGGGCTCTGCCTCAGTAAATTTAGTGAATTTACCCATGGGAACATTCTTCAAGTCTTGGAAAGTAGTCAGTCACATACACGATGGAGATTAGATAGTGATTACTTTCCCTTTTAGAAGACTATAACTTTTTTGGTTGCAGTAGTTCCCATCTGGAGTTTGCTCGGCTACTTTCTACCATGACACCACCCTCATGAAAATCAGGACAAGGTCAAGCATTATTTCTGTAGTGTCTTTTCTAATTGCCTCATGTTCTGTTTCTAAGGTTTATTCTTTTTCTAAGGTGTTATGGTTTAGATGTGATGTCCCCCAAAAGTTCACATGTATGTGAGCCAATGCAAGGTTTGGAGGACAAATGACTGGGTAATAGCCTTAACCTAATCAGTGAATTACACCCCCCCCCACACACACACCCTGGGATTAACTGAGTGGTAACTAGAGGCAGGTGGGGTGTGGCTGGAGGTGGTTCACTAGGGTATATATGGGGTATATATTTTGTATCTGGAGAGTGGAATCTCTCTCTCTCTGTTTCCTGATCATCACGTGAGCTGGTTCCCTCTGCCATCTGCCACCTCAAGTCCCGAGGAATGGAGTTAGTTGCCTATGGACTAAGACCTCTGAAACCATGAGGTCTATTCAATTCTGATTTGTCACAAATTAAAGTCATAAAAGTACATGGGAACAATGTACATTTTTTGCATAGTGGTACAGAATATCAATGGCACTTTTGTTTTTAAACATAATTCATTTATCCTTATAAATAAACCAAAGTGTTCATTCAATAGCCTTATTCTTTTTTTTTTTTTTTTTTTTGTGGTGCTGGGGATTGAACTCAGGACCTTGTGTATGCAAGGCAAGTACTCTACCAACTTAGCTATATCCCTAGCCCCTCAACAGTCTTATTCTATCAAAAAAAAAAAAAGAAAAAAAAAAAAAAAAACAATTAGTGATTTCTTTTACCCAAAATTAAGGATTAAAAGCTTAACTCTTAATAAGATTCAGCCAAAGGAATATTATGACTTTATTAAAAACTTTCTTCCTAGGAAAAATAAAGAAGTTTAACAACTACTAGGCCTCTCCTCTCCCTCAATGGGGTACAGAAGGAAGTCTCAACAAGTACCCTACTGCTGATGTAACAGCCTTGGGAAAGAATGGAAAAGTTGGTTCTACTATGGTATCAACACAGTGGTGGAATGCAGAGCCTTACAAGAACTATGTCCTAATTCACAAATGGAACAGCTGCAGTCATTACCTCGATCTCTGGGATGATTTCCTGAAACCTAACACTTTTGACTCTGCTTAAGAGACAAGCTATGGATTAGAAGAACTGTGATCACATCTTCACTGAGGAAAGGAGCACCAGATCAGGACAAGATTAGAAAACAAGAAGCTGGGGAAAATTGGTGTCCCCATTTTTAATCTCTTCTTTGTCTATAATTCTAGTGAAAATTTCCTTTATTTTAATTGCTAGGTGATATAGAAGTTTCCCATAAGAAAATTTACTTTATACTAAAACAGAAGCACACAACATGGGCTCCTTACCATAAATGGTGGGGGTGGCAGGGGATAAGCATATCTTTAATGAGTAGTACTAGTTTTATATAAACATGTGCCCTCATTTCTACCTAAAAGATAAAAAAGTATTAAAATGGACCACACTTTTGTTGAGAAGACTAACAGGCATTTCATTACAATCTATTTATGTTATTTTCTCTTATGATTAGCCTGCAGCTTTTACAAAAGTGTGGAAAATTGAAGTAGTTGATAAAAGTTATAGTCTATCTTGGAACAGTTTGATCCTGAAATGGTTGTTAATATAAAGTTGGCTGCCTTTCCTCTAGTGAAAAGAGCTGTCTCACATGACTCACCAATCAGAAGTCCTGAAACTCTCAAATGTGACTTTTATCACCAAAGAGATAGCCTACTCTTCTCCTGATGGTATAGATATGCACACACATACACAATTCTAAGTGGCAATATGGCCTATCTATGCTCTTCATACACCATTTTTTTTTTTTTTTTTTTGCCTGAAACAGTCATATTGATTTAAAACAACCAGGGGTTTCTTCACTCTTTCCCACATTCATGCTCTCACCCTTAAATTGTTGAAAAGGCTTACTGGAATTACTGAAGTTTCTTCTTTCTCATCTCTGCTGTAGTGAAAGGTACTGGTGGGAATAAGCTCTGAGGGGCCAGATGGTTCCTTCAGGTGCTGTAGATAGTCATAGTCATCATCAAAGAACACACCATACTTCCTCTGTTCTGCTCGTCTTTCTTCATCATTTACCTTGGACAACAACAAAAAGAAATTAGTACACCTGTGGATAAGGCCCAGGAATCTTACTATAAGCACAAATTCCATACTAGGAGGAGATGGCACATGTACACTGGCTCACAGGAATGAGATAAAGAATTCTCGTCAATCTCAGGAAAAGCAGAACTTCTAAACCAGGTTCTACATAAAATGGAGTGAAAACAAACCATTTGCCAGCAGGGAGACTGAAATGGATCACTTGAATCCACAAGTTTAAGATCAATCCAGGCAACTTTGCAAGAACTTCTCTTGATAAATAAAACAAATAGGAACAAAAACAATTCCTTCTATTATCATTTCCATGCAATAATTCAAGCTAAGAAACACAGGCTTTTATCATGTATTTGGAGAGTTAGAAGAGTTGTGGGTTTCGAATGGGAAGTAAAATTTCCTCAATATACTGAAGAACTAAAAACATGGCTAATGTCCTCCAATACTTCCTTTTATATCATCTACACTTAACAAGTACACTCTAGCAAAATCAAACCAATCTTTTCAAGGCTCCCTGACATTTTCTAAAGCTAATGCATGATGAGCTCAGATACTTTATATTTCATGAGATGAATGACCAGGAGGCAAATGGAGTCTACAAAAAGACTACTATAAATGGCTGATCTCAGGAAAGCAGAGGTTGAACATATGGTTGTGTCCTAAATAACATCATGCAGCTTTGCAGCTGGTGGTTTAGTAAAGCTGATCATTATTTTGTAAGAATTATTCATTTAAACATCTCAAATGAAGATGCTTTACCATCCCAATCAAAATAAACATGTATGATGCAAAAATTTTAGTACATGTATTAAAAATTGAGTCACAATTTCTCAGAAGACCAGTTATTTGAAAATAATAGTTGGTCAGCAATTTATTAAAACTACTAACAGAGAATGGAGTATATCTCAGTGGCAGAGTGTTTGCCTAGAATATGCAAGGCCTTGTTTAGATCCTCAGCATCATGAAAAACAAAAACAAACAAAACCCCTAATAGTCTACCTATAAACTTACTAGCTAAAGAACAAAGTCTACCTTCTGTGTAGGTAACAAAACCCTCTGGGGCGCGGTCTCATCTGCCGCTAAAGGATCTCGTTGACTCCGGTGGACCAAGTGAAAAGACACAGCTTTCTTCTTCTCTATAAATGGCTTTTTCTTCCTGTGAGGCTTCAAAGGAAGAGAATCAGAACAATTCATTAAAACAGGATCCAAAACAGTAAATGATACCTTAATCTTCACAGGCAGTTTCAATAAATTATATGAAGGATCAACAAACTTTTCAGATATACAATTTTAGGGTAGGCAATGACAGCTGTGCTCTGTAGAACCCACGACTTCTTTCAACAAACATTAGTTGGGCACTTACTCTATGCCAGACCTTGTTATGGGAGATGGGAATATAGTAGTGGAAAAGTCCGATAAAATTCCTGGTCTTAGCAATCAAATCAACAAGATAATGATTTCAGGTGAAGAAAATTAAATACGGTGATGCACAAATGACTCAAGAGTCTCTTTAGACTGGGTGTTCTGAGGACCTCCCTGTGACAGGTTGAACCGTACCTGGACAGTGAGTCTGCCACAAAAAAATCTGGAGTAGAGTGTTCCAGACAAGGTAGACATGTCTCTACCAACTCGTAAATAAAACCAGGACACAAGGAGCTGCTTAAATTTACTAAGACCCATTTCCATCTCTAAACATTTTTATTTTGCGATTCAACCTTGATTTTCTAATCAGAAACCAACTGAGTGACTTTCTTTACAAGGGCCCAACATTACTCTCCCACAAGGTGTTTTTCCCCCAGAGTAAACAAGCAGATACATCTGCCACTCCTACGACTGGAGTGACCAGCAGCTCCCGCTCCGCCCAACCCCGCGAAGCAGGGTGCAGACGGGTGGTGCAGCATTCGGGGCAGGGGTCACAGGTTTTCCATGAACCGAAGCCTCGCAGAGATGCAGGCACCTAGGGGTAAGAGGAAGGCCATCGCTCGGGACTATTCCCCCCGCGGAGAGTGCCTTCGGATGACGAGGGTGACCCATTTCGGATCGCTGTGCGTCAAGCAGCCTCTGACAGAACGCAGCCCGAGGGAGCTGTAGCCACTGGCATTACCGGAACCAATCCGGTCTCGGCAAAACCACGGCTCCCGGTCGCCGAGACGAACGAGGCTTGCTCACCATACTACAGCCGCGCGGCGCTCACCCCCCAACACACGGCGGCCACCACAGCCTCGAAACCCCGGGGACACCAAGGGCCGGCTCACGATCGGGTCTCTAGGCCTAGACACACGTGCGACCACAGGTCCCGGGCGGTACGTCACGCAACAGCCCGTGAAAACGGACCAATCGCTGAGGAGCTGCTGGGTCGCCGCCGGAAGTTACGTTGCTTGCGTCGTCTCAACGGTCGCGAGAGCTATGGGAGGCGGGGCTAGCCTGGTTCCCGCCCCCTGGCGGGCGGCGCTTTTCGGGTGGCATTCTCCCACAGGGGAAAGCGGGTTGCGGGGCGACGCTGTGTTGGGGTGCGGTAGGGGTTGCTGCGTGTGGGCGGCTTTCCTTTGTAGCGTCCTCTGCCGAGACCAGGGCGAATGTAGCATCCCTATGGACTGGTGTCCCTTACCTAGTCCCAAGCGTAGAACACAAAAAGCCCTGTACAGGTACCCCGAAGAAAGGTGGCTACCCTCCGGGTCACGGAGGTTTCCGGTTCCCTCTCTTCTACGCGAGGGCCGAATCGGTTGCTTAGCAACGGGGGTCGGGCCTTGCTGTTGCAGGCTACCCCAGACTTGATTCGGCCTGCGCCTTCCACCGTTCTGTGCACTGCCCCCACCTATCCCGTTAACAAAACCTCCGACGATGCTGGCTGTAGAGACATTGAAGTAATAAAATATATCCAGAATCTCTGGCGTTTGCATATCTTACTACGAAAATGCTTTTCTTCCAAGTCGTTCCTCAAAATGCTCTATCTTGGCTGTAAGCACAGCTTCTTAGGAAGATTTCGGGCAGGTGCTGAAGCACTCTTAGCTTTTCTTGGACAAAAGAGTGATACAAGCATTGAAAGTTGTATCGGTAGTAGCTTCCCTCAAATTTGTGTTTCCTCCTCCCAGTCACTGGCATCTTCCCAATGTCTTGAAATATCTTGCAAGATGTCTGTAATTATGCCCAACATATTACCATTACAAATAGTTGTGGCATATTATTTTTTTTAATTAGAGGCACAATTTAGGTTAGGACCACAAAAGTTGCCTCGAGATAATACTTTGAAACAGATACCACATAGCACCTTGCTATGCCAGAGATTCATTATTAGTATTTGTTATGTAGAAAAATGCACAGGGTTTGTTTCGTTTCTGTTTTGTTTTAGTATTGTATCTAATATTTGGCACATATGCTCAATATTTAAGTGAATTAATGTTTTAGGACTTTGCCTGAATTATCTCATTTCTTCCCTACCACAATACTGTGAGAGAGGTGTTATTATCTTCATCATCTTACAAATACTAAGATGAAGCATAAAAAAGATTTAAAAAAAAAAAAGCTAAGTAATTTTCTTTAGATCACATAAATAGTAAATGGCAGATCACTGCTTTAAGCCTAAGAAATCTGACTGGAACCTGGCATCCTAACCATGTTACTCCCCTCTCCCCCATAACATTATGCTTATTTTACAAATTTTTTGTTGTAATACAAACACTATATACAGTGTGCTAGCACTTTGTATTCGTTATGCCATTTAATTCCTTGATCAAGTCTGCATGTACAATTAGTTAACACCAAGCCAGTCTCACTGACATGAGTCTGACATTCAGAGAATTGAATTTGCCTACCCAAGTTCACAGAGTAAGAAAAACCTATAGGTGTAGCCCCTGGGGCTGCCTTGGGAAAGCCATTCCTTACCCATATTTTACACTGCCCCCTGAAGACAGTCAACCAGCACATTCTGTTGATTCTGCCTTCTGACTATCCAAATGTACCACTTCATTACCCATTTTATCACCTTTATCATTTTTAAGACTGCAATTATGTAGCCTGTATAATGTCTACCCTCTGGTTTCAGGATAAAGTCGAACTCTTTTTCTTGGCATCCAAGACATTTTATCATCTAGTCTCCAGCCATCAACTTCACATCATGACTCTTTATTCTGCCAAATACCTCTGTGACCCAACCCTGTTAAACTATTTGCACTTCCCAAAGGTTCAAGAGAGAGATGAACTCTCTCCTCCATCTCAAAGTCTCTTCCATTCCTCTCCCTCTCTTTAAGTCATAGTATAGCCACATCTTCCCTCCCACTGAACACTACACTGGAGTGTCCCAAGATGGGTAGCAAGGGAGTTTCTAAAAGGGGTTGCCCCACACTGTCCTGAAGTGGGCTCAGTGGAGATTCCAAAGAAAGAAGCTCTACATGCCAGGATGATGAGTCCAAAGCATTTATCAAGAACTTGCATACAGAGGGTTTCAGTGACAGAAAATATGTTCTACATAGGTATGTTCACAAGACTGTGGATTATGGAGTTTATATGGGGATTTAAGGTATTTGGTTCAGGGCCAGGGCTAGTTTCTATGTGTTCAGCAACATATTTTGATCTTTCAGAATTTCAGCAATAACCTACAGAGCTTTATCAGTGCCTAGGAATGTTCAAGGCCCGGGCTTGGGATCAAGCCTGTAGGGAAAGAAAAACACGCAGCTGGCCAGGTCATAGAACGGTCAAGGTACTCTGTGTTTCTGTCAGGACACAGAGAAAGTCGCAGGATCTGAGGAAACTTTCACTTTGTCTGCCTGTAGGAAACTTTCCCATTTCCTTCAAAAACTAGGCCTGTCCCAAATGCTCTCACTGTATTCTGTGATTACACTGCTCTACTCCATTACACTAAATTGCAAATCCTCATTTTCTTCTGTGTCCACAACCAGACAGCAGTAACCTACTTAAAAGCAAGGATCTTTGACTAACTATGTAGCAAGGGCTCAAAACTTTACAAACATTTACCATTAAATCCTTACAAAAAGTTTTAAGCAGATATACTGTAATTATCTTTTTTAAAAAACAGATTGGCAAATGAGGAACAGAAAATTAAGTTACCTTTGCTGCAGAGGACAAAAACAGTAGGTGATAAAGCCACAATAAGAACTCAGGTGTAGCTTGAGGGTCATATCCTTAACCATGACAACATACCCTTTTTTTAAAAAAAATCCCATTACCAAATACTCAACACATGGTGAGTTAGCATCAGAAATGTTTCCGACTGCTTTCTTAACATACAAAAATGCTATTTTTTAACCAGTAAAAGTGCTCATAACTGAAATATTATTGTAATGATATTAAATCCAACTCATGTTTCTCCTACCTCCTTATTAGCATGTTGTAATTAATGGTACCTATTTTTAAGACTCTCTGGTTTCATCTAGGCTTCGAAAAAATCGGTTTCACAGGAAACTAGCTCACCCATTGAAATTGTGTTTATCATATTAGCCCCATTTATATCCCTTTCAGTGGTTCTTCTACTTAAAGAACTACTTTCCGTCAGCAACACTCAAGGATTCCTGAACACCAGGAAACCAATGTACACAAATGTGGAGAAAAATTGTGTAAGGATAGCCAAACTAAATAGGCCCTGAAGCCATAACTTTACAAGTTATAAATTATACATTTGACAATATTAATAGTGCTTACGGAGGTACATAATTTATAAAAAGGAAAAATGCATCAAGATGGATATATCAAGATGTTCACTGTAGCATTGCTTGTTATATAGAAAAATAAAACAATGAAAAGTCCATTAGTAAGGAATTAATTGAAAAAAAATACAAACCATTCATACAGTGGACCTCTGTGAACTTGTTGAAGCAGATCTATAGGACAGATCATTATTAAGTCAGAAAGAAGGCAGACTGCAGAACTTCGTGCTAGATGGCATGTTTGGTTAAAAAAATATTTAAAAATTTTACACAGAAATATTATCTTGCAAGCATAGAAAAAATAGCTGGGATATTATGCATCAAACTGCTACTAGCAACTATCTCTACGGAACTGGAAGGAGATTGCATGGATATTTCAATATCTGTTGTAGATCTTTCAACTTTATTTGTATGTGGATAGTGAGGATTTGAAATACCACTGTCTTTAGGTATCTGCAGGATTCCTTCTGTTCTGGGAGCCCCGAGGATGCCCAATCTCTTAAATAAAATGGTGTAGTACTTGCAAATAACATAATTACATCATCCTATATATTTTAAATCATCTCTCTGTGACTTTTAATACCCAATACAATGTAAATGTTATGTAAATCATTGTCCTTTCATTGTGGAGGGAACAAAAAAGATTTGTTCAGTACAGGCACGATTTTAAAAAATAAATATTTTTATCTGTGACTGGTTGAATCCTCCAACATGGAAACTTTAGATACAGAAGGCTGACTGTATTACATTTGGTGTATATAGAAAGTAAAGATACTTAAAACCAAAAGCAGAGAGGGAGCAGGTTAGAAACTCATATACCCTAGCTTTGAAAATATTCTTAAATGATAATTTTTTAAATGGTAAACTTATGACTCTCATACATATATAAAGTGAGCACATGCTAAGGATATTATTTTATGCATTATTAATAAGGCAGCCAGTAAGATGTTAAATTAGTTCAAAGGTCAATCAAGAGAACAGAAGTATTTTTAGAGCCGGAAAATTGAGAACATGCAAATGGTGAAACAAGAGCAAGAAGTCTATTGAACTACAAGACAAAATTTATGTTCCTTCCTAGAGATATGGATTGTCTTGCATTATTGTCGGTTTTCTGGAACTTACAGAGTTGTAAAATAGCTCAAAAATGAGGAAAGGCACAGAACCTTTATTAAGTCAGAGACAAGGGGTGTATTTGTCTATGTAATGTGTTATTTCCCACAGAAGCTCAAACTTTACCCCACAATATTACATAGTAACAATAGTATGCATTGTACACCTACTGAAATTAGTTTCTGGTCTTGGCTCATTCTTATTGTGCACCTTGGGGCAAGTGGGCCTCAGTTTACTCATACATAAAAGGGAATGATAATATTCTTAATACCTCGAAGGAGTGATGGTGGATTAGATGAGAATGTGTGTGAAATGCTTGGACTTCTGTGGAATGCCTGACTTTTAATAAGTGTTTGATGAACATGAGTTATCGTCCTCTTCCCAGCCAAAGGGAGTAATTCACCAATCTATATTATGTCTCAGGATGGCCATCTCCTGAAACCAGAACTTTTAGTGTCTAGGATACTTCGGGGGACATAAGCTTTGCATCAAATCAAGTGTGTCATGGGAAGCTGTTCACTGCATACTGCCCTACTTCTTCACTTCCCTGGATCTTATTCTTCTACTCTCTCTAAATTTCAGGTACTTTTAAGTTTCTTTATAGTATATAATTAGATTCCAAATTGTTTACTTGCTTCTAGTCCCTAGTAATTGTATGTTCTTCAGAATGCTTTCTAACTGCTCAGTCTCTTCACATTTCTTGGCTTCTGTTTACTTTCTTAAAGTACAATATATATATATATATATATATATATTTTTTTTTTATATATATATATATTTTATATATATATATATATTTGATTGGTGGATACACTTGGAAATATTAATCCAAAATTTCTTTATTGTGCCTTTGTAGCTCTAAGTGAATTTTAAGTTTTCTTGGGTGGGTTTGGTTGTATTCACTCAAGCTTTAGGAAATAAGTGTCTCATAAATCATTATTAGTCCCCTCTGAGTAATAGACACTATTGAAACAATTTTTTAAAATTATGGAGTAATGCGTCTCATGCTTTTAGCAAAGGAGAGAGAAGTAAGATTACCACCATTACTATGGAGGGAGATCAGCAGTGCTGTCTGTCATTGTACCGGTGAGCACAAGCGCAGAATGAGGGTGACATGAGACATTGATCTGCTTTTCTCTACACAGTCACCCTACTGCTGCTGATGGTGTGAGCATCACACTGTGTTGCATGTAATCGTTAAACTTTAAAGGTAAGGTTACATGAAACCACAAGTGAAAAATTCCACATCTGACCTTGTGTGACAGGTTGCAGTCAAAACAATGATGTATAAAATTACCCAGGCTATGTATACAATGTATATATGAAACATAATACATGTTTAGACTTGGGTTCCATCCCCAGGGTATTTTATTATGTTTATGTATATTCCAAAATCTGAAAAAAAAATCAGAAACACTTCTTGTCCCAAGTTTTTTTGATAAGTGAGACTCAACCTGTTATGTATCTGTATGTATATATAATAAAGCAACTAAATGTAAACTACCTTCTTCATCTGTGGCCAGATTTTAAAAAAATCTATTCTAACACTTAAGTAAAACTAGTCTGTGTTAGATTTGTTGGGCTAGTATATAATGCTTGCGGCAATATATGGAATTTTTAAATATGAATTTTGCTCTACAACTTAACCCCTTTATAAAATGCTATTCCTTTTTATTTAAAATTAAACTGACCAATGAAACCCAGTTCAATTAAAAGCAAACAAATATTGGAAGCACACAGATGATATGTAAGCAATTTGATGTTATGGTCTTGGAGATGAAGCCAGGCAGGCAGTGAAATAATACTTAATTAAAATTCTATTGTAGTGATTTCTTCATGGTCTTAAGCTACATGGTTGAAGAGGTTTGTCCCTATCCACAGCTTCCGTTATATGTGTAGTATGAATCTCAACTTTCTCTGTGTAGCCTAGATATTTTTGCAGTTCTGGGGCTTGAACCCAGGGTTTTGGGCTTGTGAGGCAAGTGCTCTACCCAACTCAGACTTGCCCCTTCACCTTCAGACTCATATATCCAACTGAATACTGTGCATTTATTCACAGGTGGACATCCCAACAGAAGGCAAATCAAATTGAATTGTGTGTCCAAAACCGAATGCCTCATTTTCCCACTCCTCCTGCCCTCTTTTTCCCCTCTTCTTGTCCCCCACCTACTTTACATAAGCCTTACCTCTGCTGTTTTTATTTCAATGAGTGGCATCGTCACTACCTGCCTAAGACAGCCACATGGTGATATCTATACTTATCTACTCTCCCACCCTACTTCTCCATCGGTAAACAATCACTTCTACTTCATAACCACCCTTGGAATTCACTCATGTTTCTTTTTCCAATAGTTACTATCTTGATTGTGGCCCCATCACCTCAGATTATGGCAATAGTAACAGGCACCAGGCATCGATATCGCCTCCGCCAATCCAGACACTTCCTCCAATTCGATCCTTTATGGCCGGGGCAATTAGGGCAACTCAGAAGATTCAAGATTCTACCCCTGAGTTTAAAATGCTGTAGTGGATCCCTGTAGCCTTAAGGATAAATTACAAATTCCTTGACGAGGTTTACCAGGGCCCTCAAGATTTAGCCTTTATTTACCTCTTTAATTTTATGACAGCTTCCTCTTTGGTTCAGCTACAATACTTAATTGTATCATCCTGAGCACGACTTAAGAGTTCTAGTCTCAGGAACAAAGAAAATCAGACATTGGTATGGGACAAATGTAGAACCTAATTGGATGCTATTTACAATTGTATCTAGTCACAGAGAAAGAATATGAAAAAAAAATCAAAATTTCAAGTAGGCCAGTACAAGAGCTTTTTTTTTTTTTTTTCCTCTTTTGCAGTGCTGGGGATTTGAACCCAGGGCCTTGTGCTTGCAAAGAAAGCACTCTACCAACTGAGCTATATCCCCAGCCATAGTACAAGAGTTTTGAAGGAAATTACTGTCAAGTTGAGAGTACAAACTTACTTTACTTTGCAGACAAAAGATATGTTTAGGATGTAATTTGAATCTGGTTTAACAAAACTAATGCTTTCTGAAGGCTGTGGATTTGGAGAACCCCTAATGTTATATGATTTGAAAAGTGATTCTGAGACTTGTGGTTCAGTAGATTCTTCCCGGAAGTATGTAACGCTTCAATCTCTCAGCCACAGATCTTTAAGGAAAGGACAAATTTTCAATCTAGTAGTTTGTTTGCCTGAAGTTTTAAATCCTTTCTTAGTATCTGTTTTTACAAGCCTGGAAAGGTTTACAATTAAAAATAGATATTAAATCAAAGTCAAAGTAATATTCCCATGTTACTTTGTTTTATAATTAGCAGGGTAATCCATACTATACTTGGTATTAAAGCACTTGTAATTAAAAAAAAAAAACAGGAATACTATAGAATCTGATTCATTAGCTATGTGATTCCAATTTAAACCATGTAACTGACTTTAGATTTATAAAGTCAAAAATTAAATTTTTCACATTGCTGAATACTACTAAATTGTTGAAGAACATTTGAATTCTCACATTTATAAATATAATGCATTAGATTTAAAAGTGTCAAATAATTGTTATAGTTGCATTCGGGCATTTGAAGTGTTCCTAGAGAAAAATAAAAGCTTTTAAATTTATATAAAGAAATGGTGTAAAGAACTTAGAAAAGCTGGAGAGAACATTTGGATTGTTCCAAGGATGTGTGGGATATGAACACACACAAAGGGGAATTCCAGTTGTAGGGAATGGCTTAAACAAAGTCCGAATGTTGGAAGCATGCATAACATACTTGGGGACAAATTTCATTCGATTTGGTCCAAGGGAGGAATAAAGGCAGAGTCATCTAGAAGCATGGTCTGGGGTGGATTACAGAAGCTCCTGAGGGCTCCATTCCAGTGCCTGGAGTTATTCCGTAGAGAAGGGGGACTCACTGGAAAGTTCTAGGTGGGAATGATACAAACATTGTCCTGTAGCAAGCCTACTGTGTAGCAGAATGTGCATAGTGCGGGAAAACTCAGGTGAGGATTGAGAGTTCAGGTGTCAGGGTCTCAACTGAAGAGGGAACAAACTGGACTATGGGAAGATGACTGGAAGCTGCAGTTTCTGAATCTGGCCACACAATTACAGGCAAATTCCCGCTAATGTTGAGAGCTCTCTACCATTTGCCTGACTTGGGCCAACCGAGGTCCAAGTCCGTCCAGGAAGAAATCTTCAGTTGAATAAACACTGAAAATGCTGGTTCTTTCCTCCTGTGATATATATCTAGGTACAAAAAAGCTCTCATCTGAGGCTTTGTCCCCTTAAAATCCTAAGAAATGGTACCTGTTTTAGCAAAAGTGAAAAAAGCCCAAAAAACCTCTAAAAAAAAAACCCACCACACGAACTTGAGGTTCTTAGCCTTTCTTTAGAGTTTTCTGTGTTCTCTTATAGCATCCTTCCTTTAAAGGGCAGAGTTCAAATTACATGAGCTGAGTGAAGGCTTGGGTTGTCTGCACAAGCAGCACTAGTAGCACCAAGTCCACACACAAGTCTCAGTCAAGGTCAGCGAAGAGTTAGGTCACAGTAACTCAGAGGCCATCACAGCACTGTGGCAAAAGGAAAACCCCACTTCTTACCTCCATTGGATTTTACAAGGTAATGTTTTAAGATAGAACCTGATATTGTCTTAGAAAAAATTAAAAGGCAACAACTACCATACCTGCCTTGGCGATGTATCTCTCATTTTTAATAGCACACCCGGGTCAATTTTTCAAGCCATTTTTCATGCATTTGGTTCCCATCTTTATCGTATGTCCTGTCTAGGACCAGGGCACATGCATTGCTTTTCAACTTCCTGCCCGCCTCTGTGACCTTGTTCTGGAGTCAAGGGAGGCTAAGTTACTACTCGTAACCACTGTTGAGAAACATGAAAAGTGTATTCTAGTTTCTTTTCTTGTCAAAATACACTCCCAACTTTTTTTCTTGCTTGTTATGCATTAAAAACTGAGCACAATGAGGAAGTCTATTTCTTTGTATCATAAACTCTAAAGGGACTCTTTCATGTTTACATGGTATGATGTCAATAAAGATATCAATATCAAGTATCCTTAGATATAAAAGATAGCAAATTTTAAAATTATACTGTATGTTGCTATTAAAAGCAATAACCTTTAGACAGATATTTTAAATAAAAAGTACAAATCACAGACCTTATATACAAAAAAATGTTAAAAAGTAGGTGGAGTTAAAATAAGAGGCAATCAAAGTTGTCTTACTCTTGTGTTACAAAGTGAGGATTGTGAACTTTTAATTTAAAAAGACTGAGCATGATCTGAATGTAATACAAACTACAACAAACTAAAACTGGGGATTTCCCAATGATTTTATTGAGGTAACTTTTCCCAGTTTTATACATATATGCATTTATATATACTTAGGAAAGCTAAACAATGTCCTAAGGCACTTGGAATTGTGCACAGCAAAGTATCCTATTATATTATACCACTAGATAGAGCGTATTTTGCTTTTTAAATAACACAAACACCAGTATGGAATAAAAAAGATAATACATAGTTTTTCTTTCAGGTTACAATAGTGGAATACATATACATATGTGTGTATACTCGTAGATATTTATACCCACATACTATGATACAGTACAGATTAAGAACAATGACAAAAAAAGAGAAACTGTCATGTTAATCAGTATACAGTTCCAGTTATTTACACTTTCAGATATTACATCTGTGTAATAGATGGACCAGATCACTCAATGGAAATCAGGAACCATTCAGTTAGTCTGATAATGATCACAGTTTACCATTCTTTCTCTTTAACTAAAGTTTGAAATAACAAAAAGAATGCAGATAGTCCTTTATTTCAAAATCACCATTACATAGAAAAAAATGACTAGAAGGAATTTTTAGTAGCTATTTCACTGGTGAAATCGATGCAGAACGTTTCGAACACACCAGCACATTTCTAAGTCATGGAGGAAATGTTAAAACATGAGAAAGAAAAATTAGTGATGAAAGTGGTTTGACCCTGACAGTCTGGTTCTTGCTGAATGCCAATTAGCACTGCAGTGGCAATTTCTTGTGGCAGAGCTCTCTAAGCAACGTAATGGTAGAGCCAAACTATAACATCCAGTGAAAGAGAAGCCCCCCAGATTGGCAAGTGGCACAAATATTATTGGCATTTTAATACACTATAAAATTGACCTGAGGGTGGAGTGCATTTGGCCTCATTTACTCCCTTCAATTTATTCTTAAAAGAAAAAATACTGCTTTTTAAAAAAGATAAGAATTCTTAAGCACCATCTATACATTTACAAAATAACCAACTACCTTTATCCACTCTGAGTTGTCCTGCCTCAAAAATTTTTTGGAATTTTACTATTTTAGAGAATTATAGTGGCTACATTAATTCCGTTCTCTTAGCCACAATTCATCGGAATAATTTCGAGACATTAACCATTCAGTTTCAGTGGTAAAAAGTGACCAAGGGCATAAATATGTTTCTGCATTGTTTGGTACAGTTTAATAATGTTTCACCCAGGTAGAGGGAAGTTTGTGTGTGACCGTCACTGCAGTTGAACAGCAGGCATGCAATCCACAGTTAATCCACATTTCCATCATAATGCAGTATTCACAAACCTTATTAGAAGAGTTGAACCACGTGACTATTTATATAGGGGAATCTAAGCATTTGCATGTGGATTAAATGCTTCCTTAACAGGAGGGAAAAAAAGACTCTTTTGGAATTCCTGGTATGTAGCGTTACCATGTGAAATCTAATGGTGACTTCCAAAGACCCCCTGCTTTGTTTATGTGGGCTGTTAAGAGTCACTGTGCTTGTGTTTAACTCTTGTGACAATGCTCACAACAGACGAGAACTATGACCAACAGTGTAGTTGTGGAGTAAAAAGTGTGAGGGGAGAAAGCTTGCTTCGTGTGAAATATCTCCTTTAAGTACCCACAGGGATCAGGCCCAGTTACCATGCCCGCTGCGCAGTGAATTGCCAAGGCTGCCCGGTAACCTCCTCTCTGAAGAACCGGCAAGTTAAACTGAAGCAGGAGCCTTGAGAAACAACTGGCCAAAGAAACACAAGGCAGTAGAGACAACGTTTTTGGGATAAGCACTTTTTCCTGTGTGTCCTCAACTGTAGCAGACACCGGTGTTCTAGTGAAAGGGTACCAGCCTCCTATGAGGGCATTTGAACTGGGGAAGAGCTTTTTTCACTTGTGGGTTTTACACTGACTGGGAATGCTACTGGCATTTAGTCAGCAGGGCCTGGGATACTTAACATCTTGCGAGGCGTGGGACATTCTGTGTAACAAAGAATTGCCCAAATCCAAACGGCTACAGCATCCCCACTGAGAAACATCGATTGACAAAGCTTGGCTCATATGTGCAGCTGTGCGAGAAATGTTACAAGCTAAATGACATTTTCTTGTGCAGGAAATCCTAGCATTGCTAAAAATGGCCGTCTTCTAGGGTCATCTTCAGCAGGGAATAGCTGCCACGGGAATCTCCGTTTCTTTGCCAAATATCTTACAATGTATGCAATGGGATTTCTTAATCTGGGATGACCCTGACTTCAAAACAGTACCCACGGAGGTGGGCGATTTTCAGCTGCTTTCTTGAAATGCTAATGGTGATTCACATTTTCAAACAGAACTTAAAAGTTTAATGACTACAAAAAGTAAAAGGTGAAAATGAGAATGGTTTGGGGGTTTCCTATCTTGGTCCCCAGCACCTTTTGGCCACTGCCTGCCTTTCTAGTAAAGCCTAAAATTCCTTTTTGGAATTTGAATTATCTAGGGATGTGCTTTTTCTGAGAAAGATGCTCCTATTAACATGATTACTTTTATCGTTGTTTTCTCCTCTAGCACATATTTGAATTCCGGAAGTTTGTTTTGCTTTGTCAAGTAAAACAATATAGGATCTCCCACTAGCCCATAGTAGAGATCAAAGACTTGCTGATGAAAGATTAACCATTTCAAGGGCCAAGGGGTAATTTTGCAAATTGTATCTAAGTGGTTCCTTTGTGCTCACAATATATTCTAATGCTGTGAAGAAATAATGATCCCAATATACTTTCATGAGTAAGGATAGGCTTAATATATTAGAATTCAGGAATGCTTGGACAGTTATGCCATACTAACGAAAATGACATAGTTATTATATCTTGCATTTGTTTAAATCTACCTTACCTACTGTGAGGGAAATTTCTTACTCTGTATGAAATATGCTGTTAGGACCATAAATATTTTTGAGTGAGAAAGGAAGGAAAGAAAGTTTTCACTGCTTAAATGACATGCTACTATGTGGTAGAAAGGTCTGCTTTTTCCTATTGTGAATAAAGTTTTAAAAGTTGTGCTTGACTCTATGAAGTCTAAGTAAAATGCATGTTATGTGTTTGTGTGGTATGTATGTATCAGGATATGCAGTGTTAATGCCAATTTTTTTTTTCCTCTTTCAAGTGTAAGCTAGTGTGTATGGCTGTCATTGATGTTTGGTATTGGGGACTGAACCCGGGGCCTCATGTATGATAGGCAAGTGCTCTTCCACTGAGCTATATCCCCATCCTTTTCAGTTCTCATTTTGAGACAGGGTCTTGCTAAGTTGTCAAGGCTGGCCTCAAACTTGGAACTCTCCTGCCTCAGCCTCCTGACTAGCAGCACTGAATTAACTGCAGGATGCAAAACCTGCCTTATGGTTTTAAGGACTCATGATTCATTTCAATATTTGGTGATTTTCAAAGAGAATATTCAATCCTTCTATTTTCTTAAGCTTATTTTCACTTAAATTTCCAAACTTTCAGGCTGGAGATCCAGCTTAGTGGTAGAATACTTGCCCAGCTGGGTTCAATCCCCAGCACTGGAAAAGAAAAAAAAAAAAGTTCAGAACTCTCTACTAACAGAATGTTTAATGGCATTAGAGAAGGATAAGTAACTACTCATTCTACTAATAAGGGATATGAAGATGTAACCAGAAAAATCAGTTTTTCTGGGTAAGTCAGAGAGATAGATGAGTTGTTTTTTTTCTTTCCAATTAAAACACATGTTCAAAATGTCCAAGATAAGTTCTCTAAATATTGTAGATTTCAGTTAAATAACTCAAGGAATTAGTATAAAGATAGATTACAGCTAATGTAAAAAATGCAAAACCCTTCTCATACACAGGAAAATTATCAAGCAAGCTGCCTTAAATGCATGCTCATCACCATAGAACCAATTTTGCCAGATTGATTGATAATGATCATGTGGATGTTGATAAAGCCCATTTAGCATCTTCTTATTTGCCTTCATATTAATGTTTTCTTCCTCTATTTAAAAAAAAAAAGATGGAATGCTCACTTTGGTTTTCAGACTCTTATTCTTTCATACCTCGGACCTTCCTAGAGGCGGGTTTGTTTTCTTTCTTAATTACGTATCAGGAATCCAGAAAAAGTCACCCACTTGTTCTTTGTTAGCCTAATGTCACACTTTAGGGGGAAGAGTGTTATAGCAGCAAGAAAGAAAGAAATACAGGGGCTGGGAATGAAACTCAGTGGTAGAAGGTGCTTAGTATGTACAAGGCCTGGGTTTGATCCCCGAGCACCAAAAAAGAAAACCAATTCCCACACACATTTATTTTCTTTATAGAATAGAAACATACTGGTTAGACTGCAAAAATGCTGGTAGTGGGCAGAGGCCTAATTACGGGGAGAGTGACCCAGGCCTTTGAATCTTTTAGGTTTGTTGGGCAGGAGACCCTTGGATGGGCTACTGGTAGGGGATATGCAGGTGTGCCTTTAAAAATTAACCAAGAAAACAGAGCTTTATTCTGCAAAATACAGTTTAGGACATAATCCTTTAATTCTTTCCAGTTTTTTATTTAGCGGATCACTCAAATGAAATAACTGGTGGTTCTAGTTACTTAAATATTAGACTAGCAGTGGTTAATTTTATTATTTACTTTCGAACTTCTAACTGATAAAATTTTCTCCAAATGTATCAGTCAGTATGAAAAAAAGTGTGGATAGTTAAAAAATCTGATTTAATTACACAAGGAAAATTGCTGAAGTACTGTCCAGTTTTCTACTTTTGTCCAGGGTGAATCTCATTTTAGGAATAAAAAAATCGCATCTTATGTATCACTAGTGGGTTAAAATTTTTTTTTCCCTTTCATCAACTAAACAGGAACTTTCTCTGACACGTATCTTGAGTGCTAAAACAAAGTCTTTATATTTAACATTATATAGAGACCTTGTAATTAGAAATTTAAAAAAATCCTCAAAGATGATAAGCATAGAAAAAGAAAAGAAACATTATATTCCCTGCTATTTTTTCTCAAGTCACTAAAATGATAATAAGATATAAAGAAAAAGATGACTCAGGGAAAAAAATGAGAACAAAGTTAATTTTTATGGCTGGACTGAAACACTATAAACAGGCAAGAGCTTGGGGTGTAGTTCAGTGGTAGATCACTTGCCTAACATGTGGAGGCCCTGGGTTGGATCCCCAGCACTACAAAACAACAAAGCAGACAAAACCACAGCCAGAGATAAAGCCACAGATTTGGGCATGCGGAAACATTTTTTTCAAAGCAAGGTATGTCTTATTCTATTAGTGAAAAGACAGCAATAAGGAAAGCAGGCTTATATATTAATGCACACAGCTGACTTCAGCAAGAGGTACTATAATGCTGGTTACTTTTCTTATTTATAAAATGGTCCCGGCTCTTTACAGTTGGACAACTGGGGTCAATATTTTAAAATTTTAAAATAAAATCACCCAATTTCAAGTGGTTCTTTAAAATACCAATGAATGGTAGGATCAAAATTTATCTGGCAGATTAAATGCTTACTTTGGAGTTGAAATTGAAAATTAGAATCTTCCACATTTCAAACCAGAAACAATTCAGAAAATTCTCATCATCCAAACTCTAAAGAATAATATAACCTCTAGTTAGGTCTTGCCTCCTTGTTATACATTTTTTTCTAACAGAAGGGACACAAAACAACTGTGAAAGAACAATTCAATGCAAGGTGGTATTGACATAAGGTCAATGCATTTGGGAGCAGAATTCATTCTGGGCTTGGGCCTGTCTCCATGAAAAAGATCGATTCTGTCATAGAGGTTTTTTTTTTTTTTCTCTCTTTAAAATGTAAACAATACTGACTTCAGGATCATAGGGAAATCTGTGATTTTCACCTCACTGATCCTCTGGCTTTGAAAGTAAATACTGTATTTATGGATGTAGTCTACAGTCTCAATACACATGATGAGGTTTTCCTCCCATACAACTTAGCAGAATTTCCTGTGTTCTTTAAGCATTGGGGTATTTTTTTTTTCTATTCATGTGCTTTTATTTATTTATTAATTTTTTAAATAGCAGCAACCCATCTTCTTCTTCCTTCTTTTTTTTTTTTTTTTTTTTTTTTAATGCAGCACTGAAAAATAACTGGTCCTTTGCCCCCGCCTCCGAACTAACAGCAGGCAGCACACACTTGTACATTGCTTACATTTTAACTTTGGAGTCAGGTTTTTAAAAGGGTGTCGTGATTGTCGATACTATCTTTTTTGGATTAAGTAGGTTGCTTGACTCTAGAGATAATAAGATAGGGAAAGGTCAAAAGAATTATTTCTAAAGCTTATGACAGATTTATACAGCTGTATTATATCTGACTTTATGTCCAGTCCTGTTATCCATGTGGAGGGCTGGTACACTAGGAAAGGAATATAAAAAAAATGTCAAATGTGAACAGCCATGCTACTTAAAGCATGCAATTTGTGTAAGCATGCTTGGTCAGAGTCAATAGAAACCTCTTGTATTTAAGAAAAAGATGAATGAAAACATTCAGACGTTTCTGGCAACTGGATTCACTGGCACAACATAAAATACTGGTACTATACTGTACCAACTTAATGGTGAAACAAGAATATTCTAGAATCAAGTCTTTAAGGAATCCACAGGGGTGATTAGATTCCCAAATCCCTTAGTAAGTTCTCAGTTACCAAATGCTTACTTCGAAAATACATATATGCTTCAATTTTCTCTCTTCTTCATTAACATAATGAAATATTTTTCTCTTTCTTTCTGAGTTTCTACTACCACCCCTTTCTGGTGCCCAGCAATTCCAATCTCCATTTTTCTTTCACACGCACGCAAGACATTTGGCTTTCTGGTAGGGAGTCAGCGATTGTCTTCTGCTCATCTTCTGTGATTAAAACTCCTGATGAGGACCAGCTGATGTAACCATAGTGCCCCTTACCATCAATACACATTCTGGGCAGCAAGGCTCACTGCTGTCTCCTTTGCTTGTTGGCCCCTCTGGGCCGTATGGGTGAGGAGCACTTTCGAACAAAGCCGAGTCACAAGCTTCCTTCACCACAGGTTAAACGGAAACACACGCATTCAAATCTCAGTGCAACATCAGATTTTCAGGAAGAAGGACTTCCCTAAAAGGCGCTCAATTGATGTTTCCAAATTCTTCTGCACTTGATTATGGACGATGAAACCTGGAAGAAGAAAAGAAACTCTAAGTCCATGGTCCCAGAAGCACTCTACCTTTGGGGAACTAAAGGAGGGGAAGCAATGTTTATAATGAAAGGCAGCGTTAGGTGTCCCGCGACTGAAAACTGTCACAATGTTATGTTGGAAAGCAGAGACAATCCCTATATAAAAGATGGTAGTTACATCATTCAGGTCATGGAATATTCAAGGCAAAACATCACCATCCTTGATGGGTGGGTTCTAACCCATATTAAGCAGAATGAGATGTGTCACAAAAGGATTTGGTTACATCTAGTCTGTAGTATCAAAAGAAAACAACAGTTCACTATTCTATTAGCTTCAGTCTTTCATTGGCTCCTGCAGGTGACTCCAAACTCACTTTCCATACCTGAACTTCCAAATGCCTACTGGGCATTCCCACCCAGATAGTCCAAGGTAACATATCCAGCATGTCTGCAGCTACACAAAGTTTTTCTTGTTAACCTGCGTTTGCACTTTCTATCTGGTTTAATGTTCTACTTTAAAAAGTACTTTTAGCCTAGAAACCTCAGGCTTGCAATTCGTTCCTCTCCTTCACCCATCAATCCCAGCCCTGCCTCCACAGCCCATCTATGAACTACGAAAGCTCTTGCCATCTTCTACTGGCACCGCTTTAGTGGTCTGCTTGCTAGTCAGCCAGTGGCTTCATTTCCCTCCACGCGAATTTCTGAACATTGCTGAATTTTTGTAGACCTGTACTTTTGAACATGCCATTCCTACTACTGCAATTCCTTCCCTTCATGGTCAATCTGTTTTCATTGTCAAGATCAAGGTCAAACACCTTCTTCTCCATAAAGCCTTCTCTGATCCAGCTCTTCAGACTAGTTCTGTGATTCACATTTATACAACTCAATTTGGCATTGTCCCATTTTCTACAATCTCATGCTCATCTACCCTGAGGAACCAGTCTTCTAACTGATTTTTCTGTCTAGACTCTACCTATCAAACCCTGCACCGTCACTAGCATTATCATTAGGAAATATCGATCCTGCTATTCTAGTTTATTTATTTATTTATTTACAAGAATTGCATTGTTCCTCATTCTCTACAAAATAAAATTTAAATTTCTTGGACTGGTGATCCAGGTCTTTCAGAATGTAGCCCAACCCATGTTTCTAGCTAGATCTCTCTTTAGTACTATTTCTCAATGTGCTAAGTTCTAATCTTTTGCCCCCCAAAGGCTTTTGTGCTCATATTCTTTCCTCCACCCTCATCTTTCTTCCATCTCCACTCTGTATGATCTCACTCTCTGAGGTTCCCAATTTCCCTTTCCTCCACCTCTCAGGGAGGCATGAATCACTCCCTCTTCTGTGCTTCTATGACCTTTGGTTTGCGCCAGTTATTTATCACACTGAGGTCTCTGTGCAGGAGGGCCTGTGCTAATGGGCCATGGAAAGCTGAGCAGAGGACTGTTTTCATTTGCTTTCACATATACCATCTGGCACGTGGTATATCTTAATACATGCTGCTATTTTGAATCAAAGCACTAAGAAATAAAAAATTAAAGACATAAGAAGAGAAACAAGACAAGCTGTAGGTTGATAGCTGGAGAAGCTGTCTTGTGGATGCAGGGGATGTCTTACATTACTTCAGTATGTTTAACTTCCAAAAATCAAAATAAAAACAAGATACACCAAGCTTTCCAAAACCGGCAAATAAGTTATGGCTAAAGCAGGAATGTGACTCTTTGGAGTTCAATTTTTAACTCTTCCGCTGGCCATGCTGTTGGGCAGATGGGTGGCCTCCATAAACAGACATTGCTGTGTGGTCACCTGGGCTGCCTCTGCTGTCTGGCCATGCACAGTTCTTCCTCCCTCAGGAGCCGTGCAATAGGCACCAGCTCACTTCCATTGGGGGTGGTGAGCTCTTCTGTTCCCCTAGCAGCAGATAGCTAGGTTCCTCTTGTTGCTTAAATCACATTAACATGTCTCATTTTTTTAAATGACTCTTTTTGGGGATGACCCCCTTGTCCTTTTCACAGTGTCCTGTTTATTGTTTTCACAGTACTTCAAACTGAAATGACTGTTTACTTGCTAATGATTTGTCTCTCACCACAACATAACCACCTGAGGACAAGGACCTCATATAGTGTGTTCTAAATTCCCAGGCTCCAAACACAGTCTGGCTCACTCTGTGTGCTAGGAACCGTTTGTTCAAAGCACAAACAACTGAATGCACATCACAGGGGCATTTAGAAGATGATTTGATAATTCTTTCTTTTGTGTGTGTGTGTTGCTGGGGATGGAACCCAGTTTTGCAAATGCTAGGCAAGTGCTCTACCACTTACGCTTGTAAGTCCCTTGATAACTCTCTCTATAAATAATTTTATATAACTGGAGTCAATTGTAAATCCCCTAACTTAATTATAAGCAAATGCATACTAATACATGATAACTCATCTGACAGGACGTTCCAAAATGCTTTCTGGAAGGGTCAACCACAAACTAAAGAAAAATATGGAAATTCCATAACAAATATTTCAAAAGAGCAAGTGAAAACTTCTTAAATCAAACTTTTCATATAAAATGGAAAGAGAGGCAGAAAATAATAACAATAGCTAACATTTACCAATGCTGGCCACAAATCCAAGTGCCATGCATACATACATCACCTCATTTAATCCTCAGAACAACCCTATGAGGTAAGGACTCCTGTTCCCCTTTGTACAGATGTGGAAACTGAGGCCTAGGGATGCCAAGTCATTTGCCAAGGGCAGAGAGCTCATAAGTGGAGGTGCTAGCCTGTGCCCGCCTGGAATTCTAGTGACTTGGGAGGATGAGGCAGGAGGATCACAAGTTCAAAGCTAGCCTCAGCAACTCAGTGAGACCCTAAGCAACTCATGAGACACTGTCTCTAAATAAACTCCAGAAAAGGGCTCAGTGGTTAAGTGCCCCTGGGTTCAATTCCTGGTACCAAAAAAAAAAAAAAAAAAAAAAAAAAAAAGGAGGTGCTAGGCTCTAGATGCTTTTCTGTTTTTTGCCAGGCGCAGGGGTGGCGGGGGTGTTGGGGGAAGGCACTGTGGATTGAACTCAGGAGCACTTAGTCACTGAGCCACATCCCAGCCCTTTTTTATATTTTATTTAGAGACCGGGTCTCTCTAAGTTGCTTCAGGGCCTCGCTAAGTTGCTGAGGCTGGCTTTGGACTTGCAATCCTCCTGCTTCAGGCTCTGGAGTCACTGGAATTACAGGCATGTGCCACCACATCCAGACAGACTATTCTTAACCAACATGAAAGTACAGATTAAAAAGTGCCCCAATCTGCACTTTCATTCAAAAGAATTTAGTGCTTCTGGAAAGGCAACTAGTTGGATTTCTACATCTATCAAGTTTTGATCAATTTTGTCTAGAGAAGAATCTTTTTCCCCATCTCCAACCTAAGCTTTGCTACAAGTGTTTCCAAAACATCCACCTTTCTCCACAAAAGGGAATCAACGGGAATGGGCTATTCTCAAAATTTTTTATAATAAGTAGAGAAGTAAATTCAGCCTTATCCTGGGGTTGAAACCAGCAGTACCCCTCCCTCTGAGGAAGACACATGCGCATTGTCCATGCCACATGAAGGAGCAGGAGCCCTGGGAGCCCCACACACAAGATAAATTGTACTTCCAGGATCGTCATCCTGGGCGCCATCAGTCTCTCTCTCTAATCTCCATCTTCTCTAGGAATTAAAAAGTTCATCTAATTTAGCTGGCCTCTGCATACCAGACATTCCACAATGTCCTCATCTTCAGATGTTCTTTGGTCCTGGATTCAAAGGACAAGTGGGGGTAAACTTGGCATACACTGTTTTCCCTTCCATCCCATCGGTGATGTCTTTGGGATGAAGAGGTAAACACAGAATTAGTTTGGGCAATCAAGCAAGTAGTCAGTGGACTGGAAGAGATAATCTTCTAAAGCCCTGCATTTTCCTGGAAAGCATTCTGCTTTTAGATTTCCAAAACTAGCAAGTACACTAACAGACCTTTTTTTTCTTCTTCTTCTTCTTTTTCTTTTCCTGCAGACATCATTTGCCCAGGGACTGCAGTAGATAATGAGCCCCACAGCCTGGGTTGCATGGAAAGATGACACCCACAGTCTCAAGGGCTGGCTCAGAGAAGGAGGTGACCAACTGATACTGTGAATGCAATAAGATGCTGACAAAACCCAGGGTCAGAGCTGCAGCCTTCTACATAGATTGCCCAGATTTGGTAAAACAAACAACTCATGTCTTTTCTGCTCTGTCTGCTCAGAAAAAGTATATTTATACCCTGTTAAATTAGGCAGCTTATCTTCAAATTCAGTTCTAAAATTTATGGTTGGAAGTAATGGAAATGCAAACTATCCTTAAGTGTGTTCCTACTCAGCAGTTTGCATTCATTTAAAAATATAAGTTCAGCATTACCTCCTGAGAAGTTTGCCTATCTGACAGAATGACAGTTTTGGCTTTAGTCTTCAAGTTGGCGGAGCAATAAATAGATTTACTATGCCCTAAGGATACTTAAGCTTTTTGTCCACGCTCTTTTCAGAACTTTCCTGAGACTCAAATGTGAACTTATCTATATTTTCTTCTTCTTTTTAATACTGCAATACATTTTTCTTATTTTCATACTGTCGTGAAGGAAATGCTATTTTTAAGTAATGAGATTCAGTTAAGGATAATGACTTCCCTAAAGATGGATTCTCTACAACTTAATTTTTAAGAATTTACTTGTCTTCCTGTAAATCCATTTAGACACTATAAAAACATAATGACTCACAAACGTAAAATATTACTTTGTCATACTTCCCTATTTGATATATGCATATATCTTGAATAATCAATTATCTATCTATCTATCTATCTATTTATTTATTTTTGCCGTGCTGGGCATGGAACCCAGGACCTCACTCATGCCGATCAAGGGCTCCACCTCTGGGCTACATCCCCAGCCCCTCACTCTCTCTCTTCAGTAGTTTCACTGTCATCCCACATATACTTATGGAAACCAAATGGAGAGGCTCTCCTAAACCACAGCTCCTGTTCCACTTGAAAGGTCACACCACATGTTGGCCAGGCTCCTCTTTAGTCTTGAGGCAGCCCTCTCATTCCTCTGTGCAGGACCCCGCAACAAATTTTAATTGTGGTCCCAAGTGTAGTTCCTGCAGTGTCAAAATCTGATAAGCTATTCTTATCTAGCAGCTGAAAGAGTGGTTTACTTTATCTGTAAATCCACATAGGACAGTAATGTCTAAAGAAAGAAGAGAACGAGATAACTGCTTTAAACTGCATCTATATGTATGTGTGTACAATTATCTTACATTAGAAATGTTTCAAAAATAGAGAAAAGGAAAAATCCCCCTAATTCTATAATAAACCATGAAGAGTTCTGGATGTCATTTTCTAATCTTTTTCTGTGCATCTGAATTTTAAATATACCACTGTTAATTATGCATCCAGTCAATATCCTGACTTTCCCACTTGACATGATGCCAATGACCTCTGGAGACCTACTTTAACTCTAAGAGCTTCAACTCAATGATTCTATGAGTCTGTGTAATATCCCTTATTATAATAAGCAAGTGATTTATAAGATAATAAAATTATATATAAATATTTCAAAGTACTTTATATACTGTAAAATATTATTTACAAAATTAAAGTTTTTTTTTTACAGTGATATTCTCTTGAGTTTCAATCTGAATCATACTAATTCATAAAAATTTGTAGAGCTGGGGTTGTGGCTCAGTGATAGAGCGCTTGTCTGGCACAGGCGAGGCATTGGGTTTGATCCTTAATTAATTAAGAAGTTAATTAATTAATTAATTAAAGGTATGGTGTCCATCTACAACTAAAAACATTTTGGAAAATAGACTATCCAGAAGAAGATAAAAATTACTCATCTTACAACTGAGCTAGAATCATTTAAAAATTTAGTTTTTAAGTAAGATTTGACCTTTCATGTAGTTTGTCTTTACAATTTAGGGAATTATTTTATATTTAGAAATTCCATTTATTATGGAAAGGACAGTGGCCTTTGTTTGTCATGGTGGTCTCTTTAAAAAATGCAATGACCCTATCTGATATATACCTGACTGTTCAAGTTGATTTTGGGGTTTTGAGCAGTGGGCTAAAAGGTCAGCTGGGGGTTAGAATATCCAGGATGTGGCCAGATGAGCAGCCACCTGAGGTTACAGCTTGGAACCTAGCAGTTCGCAGGACCAACTCTGTGGCAGGCACTTGAGCCCACTCTTGCAGCAAGGACCTCCATCCATTCCAATTCCAGGGAGTTATCTGGAAAACACTCCAGCTGAGGGAATGACATCAAAGATCACTACCATTCTTCATCAACACAGATCAAAAGTGCCATAAAAAGTGTTCTCAGAGGGCGGTCTCAGAGACTTCTTCTCCGTGCACCGACCTTACTGGGAGGGTCACAATATTAGTGCCAGCACAGGATTTGAGACAAGTCACCACAATGAGATCCTCACTTACAGAAATGAGGACTTAGGGAATGAATCTTCAATTTTTCTTTTAAGTGTTTTTGACTAGGTAAAACATTCTTATGTTTCAAAAACTTGAAAGGTTCCAAAGGGTAAGTAGTGGGAAGTCTCCCTTCCATGCCTGCCACGATCACCAGACTTCCTCCCTAGAGGCAAGCAATGCTATCAGCTTTTCGTGTATCTTTCCAAAGATACAGAAACAAAGGAAGTTATATATGGGAATGGATCCATCCAGGGCTCCCTGATACATCCTGTGTGGGAGCTGTCACTGGATGCAGAGGTGCATGAGCAGAAGCAGCAGAGCTGTCTCAACCCAATTATTAACCACCTCAAATCTGCAGGGAGCTCAGAGATTTAGGTTTTGAAGGGAAGGCTTACTTGGTATAAAAAGATAAATTCTGGCACTAATTAGAAGAAAGAAGAGTTGCTGTGTATCTAGGTTGCATTTAAAGACTAGGTAATGATTCATGGTGTGTTTATACCCCCAAGGGCGGCTGGTGCTAAGAGTAGCACTATCTTTTACATGAGCAATTTTCTAAATGTAAAAGATTACCATATTTTTGTATTATTTGGTTAGAAACAGAAGCATTTCCCTCATTTTTTTTCTCTTTAAAGAAATACTGAAAACAATTTGAAAACTATAAGTACGATTTTTGTCTTCAAAGCCAAAAATATTTCCCCACTGGAAAGCAACTCTAATGATGTCATATAAACTAATGGAAAAATAGCAGTAGACATTTGCTTTACTGCCAAGTTTTGAAGGCTACTTAAGCAAGGCATATTTATTTTGGTGATATGAATATTTAATTTTTCCTTATCTGGAAAGACATTTTAAAGAGTGTTAATCAATATTGTTTTTGGAAATCTTTTAAAGTTTACCTTTGATATCAGCAGTTATCTCCCAAAGCTTATTCTACTTGCATCTATTAATATTTACTTAAACACTAAGGATATCAACAGTCTATTTTATTAACAAGCATAGTCTAAATTTCTTTAAATGAGTAAATATAGAGAAATAGCCAATAGATTTATTTTTTTAGTAATGGGGATTGAACCCAGGGTTGCTTAACCACTGAGCTACATCTCCAGACAATTTTATTTTTTATTTTGAGATAGGGTCTTGCTAAGTTGCTGAGGCTGCCTTTGAACTCACAATCCTCCTGCCTCAGCCTCCTGAGCTGCTAGGATTACAGATGTGTGCCACTACGCCCAGCAGTCAGTAGAATTTTTTGGAGGTGAAAAAAATATCCCATCAGCTATAAAAACACTACAAATCTATGCTAATTAAACAGTGACGCAGTAGGGATGGACAAATAGTTCATTAGAACATAATAAGAAATTCAGAAATTGACTGACATATACATTATAAAAAAAGGATTTCACATCGAGGGGGAAATTAATGGTATTGAGACAACACACTATTTATTCAGGAAACAGTAAAGTTGGTTTACTCTCTTGAATCATATACATAAATAAATGTCCAATGGATAAAAGTTCTAAGCATAAAAAAGCATAAAGCATATAAAAAAGTTGAAATAAGTAGTTTTATAATCTTGGTCTCCTTCCACAAGACAATCAATGAAGTAAAAAGTAACATGGAAAGACATGAATATGCAAAATTTAAACAAAAATCATTTAAAAATTCTCAAGGTTAACAACAGATTGGAAAAAAATACCAAGGCATTTATATTCAAAGGGCCAATATCTATAATATCTAAGGGGATTTTACTAATTCACATAAAAATGACAACCCCTCCCCCAAATTGGTCAAAGGTTTTGAATAAGCACATCAAAAATAAAAATGTTCAGTAAACATAAGTAAAGATGTCCAATTTCACAGAAATCAAACAGAATATTATTGTTTATCCTTTAGAATATAAATCTTCCAACCACTCCCCAAATGCTGACTAGTGGGAGTAAGTGGCTTGGCATGCTCAACAACTATGGGTCAGGAACATAACAGAACAGTATCTTTTGGAAATGTAAAAAAAAAAAAAAAAAAAATCCAAACACTTAGTGAATCTATTAATGGGTCTAATACAGAAATACTGGTATGTGCGCCTAGAGATACATGTGCAAAGTCAAGGTAGCAGTGTTTGATAATGAAAACCCGAAACCCCCATAAACATCCATCAATCACGTAACTGTTGAATAATTTATTGTACATTATCTATGAGATGCCACTGAGTCATTCATATGAGTTCGATATACACTAATATGGAAGAACTTTCTAGATGCTGTGTTCGTGCATGAGAGGGTGCATGTAAACACGTGTGTACACACACTTCTACTATATACATAGATGCACAGAAACATGTCTGGAAGGATTTACCTCAAGCCTGTACTAGTGCTTCCCTCGGGGAATGGAAGTGGGTTTCATTGTTAAACGTGATAAACTTTTGTACTACCTGAATCCTTAATTAAAATATGTTCTCTTTCTACATCAAAATACACATATTAAAAAGGAAATGACCCCGACTTCTCCCAGTATCTACTTTTGGTATATTTGTTTACATCGTTTAATAGATTAGGAGGAACACCTTTCAGTATAAATACTTTTCGTAAAATGAGAAATTCACAAAAAATGCATTGTTTTTTATTTGGTTATTGTCTGTTGTAATTTTTCCTCACATTGTGCTATTAAATGAAAATAAGATTATCAGAGACCATCCTGAATGACAAAGAGTGGGCTGAGGGCAGTCACTGTAGCTCAGGGGTCAGGTCTGAAGGACATGAGCACAAGCCATTTGCCAATTACCCAGAGACCCTTGCCAGCTCAGTGTCACATAAATATTCCACCCCTTTCTTATGATCAACTTTACTGAGAAGTACAACTTCAGGTGTCTCATTTTAGCATGAACTTTTCCTGACCCCAGAAGAGGCAGGGAGAATATAAGTCTGGTTGTTACTAGTCTAAGAGTGGATTATAATAGGAGAGAGCTCTTGAAGAGGGAAAATCCACACTTCAAGATGGCAGAAGTCCCTGTGTGCAAACACAAACAGGATCTAAGAGGAAACAGACAAATGAAGAAGCAATGTCCCTTAGACACAGGGGAGTTTCTTCTGTACATTAGACTAACATATGAGGAACTGTTCACCACGAGCTCTGTAGTAGGGGTTTGCTATTAAATACCGAGTTCACTGCTACTTCCTTTTCCCAGCACCAAGTGCCCCCACACCACCAGGAACCACTGCAGGAACAGGAGCATCATGACGTATGGCTGCCCTACAGAGGTGTTTCTAGTTTACAGCAGCTTTTGTTCTCTGAAAAGATAGAACGTGGCCTCCCTTATGTAAGCATCTGTCCTGGTATCTTTTAACATTAATTCAATTTGAGGATTTGATTTCTGTGCAAGTTTTTAGGAATACACCTGTTACAGAGAGCAAAGCATATATACCTGTGAGAGAGAAATTAATAGGACACCTGAGATGAGTGGGGATCAGACAATATGGTCACTCATGTTGGTCCCTTCTGGTTTTAGTCGTCTGTGAAGTTGAAGGGCTCTGGGAGGACAAACAGTCGGATTATAGTTGTTATAGTCTGGATCTTAAGTGTTCTCCAAAGGCCCCTGTATTAAAAACTTGGTGCTCGGCTTGGTCCTAAGTAGGTGGTGGTGGAAGTTTTAAGAGTGAGGTCTTGGGGTAGGTCTTCCAGTTTCTGAGAGAAAGCCATTCAGGGGTTGTGGGATTCTAGTATCTTCCTGTCTCTCTTCTGCTCCCCAGCCAGGAGGTGAATGGTTTTGACACTTGCTGCCACCATGACATGCTGTCTCTCTACAGGCTCAAAAGCAATGGGGCCCACAAATCATGGGTTCACACATCCAAATCTGTAGGCCAAAATAAACTTTTTCTCTTTATAAGTTGATTATCTCAGGTATTTGTTATAGTAATGGGAAACTAACCTAACAGTCATCTGTGGTACCAGAGAAACTGGATTCCCATGCTAAGCTGTACCATTTGAAAATTCAGTTTCTATCCTAAATAATGTCTACTGTGAGCCCAAGGTGACACATATGTGCCCACACTGACTGTCACCAGCATCTGTTCTGGGCACAGAACTTTAAAAGCCTATTCAGGAGCAGAATGAACGATGTTGATACTTGTTTTTTGGCCCAGAAAATGAAACTAAAAAGGGAACAAAAATGTAGCCCTTAGGAATGATTCAGACTTCTTTGAAAGAAAAAAAATTAATTTTAGAAATTCTTATTCAGACTGGTTAGTTTCAGTGTTATTCATAATCTTATCTAGTCATATCTTCAAAACTGACTTACCGACTGTTAAGTCACCAGTGAAAGCAAAGAAGGATGAATATGGGAGAAGCAGAAATGTTCCTGAGAAGATTTTATGCTAAACTATTTATAATTTTTATTTGTGATTAAATAAGACCAAACATTAAATTTAACCATCTTAAGTATCTGCAATATGTTACGTTGCATTTTGACTACTTACCTTGTAAACTGTCGACTCTCTTCATGTACTTCCATTTCTGTGCTTTTAAATTCATTTAGTTCTTTCCTTATTGCTGCCTAAACAGGAAAAAAAAATAAGTAAACTGACTACTTAGGTCCCATATTTCCACAAGTGAATATAGCATCAATGAAACAGACATCCTTTTAAGAAATGTCCAGGACAAGGAATTCCTCATTTCCACCAGGTAAAGGTATAATAATAAATGTAATATCACATTATGGGTCAAGCATCCCTAATCTGAAGATCTGAAATTAGAAATGCTTAAAATCTGAAAGCTTTGGAGTGTCCATACCAAGGAACAAGTGGGAAATTCCACACCTGACCTCATGATCATCACAAAAAAATATTGCATGAAATGACCTTGGAGCTGGGTGTAGATGAAGCATAAGTGAATCGTGTTTAGATTTGGGTTCCATCCCCTTCATATCTCATTATATGTATGGAAATATTCCCAAGTATGAAAATTCTCAAACCAGAGAAACTTTTGGTCCCAAGCATTTCAGATGAGGGATATTTAAGGTGTAAAGTCAAACTAAAAGGAGGATCCACCTCTTCGAGTATCTTTGACAAAGAGCAGGGGAGGGGGCCCTTGGCTAGACTCATCCTCGGCCTGGGCCATGAGTCATACAGAATATCCCCCACCTCGATGACCACAAGAAAATGCCGGGCATGAGATTTTCTGAGAAACAGTATCAGATTCCTATGAAAGTTCTGCACTTAATACCGCCCACAGTAACATGGCTTTGACGAGCTGCCACAGAGCTACTGGGAAGGCAGTTGCTATTTATTCTTTAATATTGAAAGTTTAGATAAACAGAACTTGAAATTTCAGCACAGTGGGCAAAGCTGCTCAAGGAAAATATCAAATAAGATGCATTACTATTTAAAGAACACACAACCTGTGCCATGTAAACTTTGGTGGACAAAGAGGTGCCTATGCCATTCAGAGTGAAAAGCTGAGAAAGTTGTCAAAATGTTAACCTTGGTTATCCGTTAACGAACAGTGACTGGATCACACATGATTTTTGGTTTCAAGTTTTTGCTTATTTCCTCATTTTTCTATGAAGAATACCTTATTCAGGTTTTTTTTTTTTTTTTTTTTTTTTTTTTTCTTTTTAAAGTACTAATAAAATACCCCTGAAACCTCTAGGCAAAAATGGACTCTTCAGTCAAAACACAGAGTGACAATATAAACCACAGAGAGTGACTTTGCTGAGAGATAAGAAAATCTGCTTTGTGGTCGGAAAATAATGAATTTTAGAAAAGGGAAAAGACAGAAGAAGCCTGGAGGGCTCTCTCCCATCACCGATCACTGTGAACCCACAAGCTTCCCTCCAATGTGCCTTCCAGGGTTTTGTGTGAGTCCTGTTGACTCAGACGTCTCTTCTCCCCACAGTCACTCCTCAGCCCCTGTAGTTTCTATGGGGAACCTGGGAGTGGAACTGTGGTATAATTCACACTACTGATTTCTGGAATACCTAAAGAAAGCACAGAAATGTCTGTGTGCCTGTGTCCTCTGTGACATGACTGTAAAAACTGATTCAGAACCAGAAGCTGGAAAAACTGAAGATGCTCCATATCATTCACAATTCACATCTAGAAGTGGTGCTTCTTTGAAAGCAAGCATTTTAATTTGGATAGGAGCAGAAAATCCTGCCAATGTTCACTTTAAGTTTCTTCTCCAAATATGAGGTTTTATTCGAGCATGTGAAAAGCATTACACTTGCAGTCAGAAGACTTGGATTCTAGATCTGGCTGTCCTTCAATAGCAGTGTGGTCCTCAGCAAGTCACTTTGCTCCCAGGCCTCAGTTTTCCCATTGATGTGTTTTGGATAAGTGTTCCCCAAAGGTTCATGTGTTAAAAGTGTGTTCTTCAGGGTAGTGCTATTGGGAGATGGTGTGGACCTTCAGGAGGCAGGGCCTTATTGGGAGGTCCTTAGATCACTGGTGATATGCCTCCGAAGACTCTGGCCTATGTTTTGTTTGTTTTTTAGGCTCATGATATAAGTGGTTTGCTCCACCATGTACTATCCACCATTGTCATCTGGAGCCTCCACCAGAGGCCCAGATTCATGAGGTCACTTGATCTTGAACTGGATCCTCCAAAACTATGAGACAAAATAAACCTCTTCTCTTTATAATATAAGTGCCTCAGGTATTTTGTTACAGTGACAGAAAACTGACTATTATATTCACCTAGAAAATGCAAATGAGGATTCCTCACAATATTATGAGTATTAATCCAAGGACATATTTGAAAGTACTCTGTATACTGTAAAGCTATCAATAAAATTATTATGAGGCTTTCAAAAATAAATTATTTTGGTTTGTGACTGTGACTTATAATTCCTTCATTTTCATTTATAGGAAAACTGATTCCTAGAACCAGAAGCTGGAAAAACTGAAGATGCTCTACACCATTCACAATTCACATCTAAAATAAGTTCTTCCTTGAAAGGAAGAATTTTCATTTGAATAGGGCAAAAAGCCTGCCAATGTTCATTTTAAATTTCTACATACTCTAAATACTAGAGTTCAAGAAGATGTCACTGAAAAAGACTCAAAGATAAACAAGACAAAAGTCCTCACTTGCAATAGTAGGTTGCCTATTGTTCTAAGAGTTTGGCAAAGACCAATGAAAACATTCTGAGGAAATCGACTAGGATATGGAATTTAAAAACCAGTACAATTGTAAATTGTGTGCTATACATCCTTTATATTAATGAAATTTACGATCCTCTAATGACCATATACCTACACACTTTTTTTTTTTTCTGCAAAGAGTCAAACACTTATGGATGCATCCCTCATTTTCATCTGTAATGTGACCTTACCTTCCCTCATCAAGAGTGGAGTCTGGCTCTCTAGCCTTGAATCTGGGCGAGTCCTATAACTATTTCGAGTAACAAAACACAGATGAGGTGATACCTGTGTCTGTCACTCTGGGGTGTAGCCCTTTCCTAGCCTGGCACCTCTTGCTTCTTGGAAGCCCGCTACCATGTAAAAACATGTGACTACTCTCAGTACACCACCCTGGGAGAAATCCCAAGTACAAAGGCCTTGGAGGATGAGATGCTATGTAGACGGAGCAGGTGGTGGTCGGGGGAGAGAAGAGCAGATGGGGGATGAGACAGTAAGTGAGTGTACCAAGGCGCAAGAAGGCACAGGCATGTTACTGGAAGTGGAATCTAGCACTAGCATTGTACCGATGAGGATACCGTGCAGATCAGAAACAAGCCTCTGAGCTGGGCTAGTTCCCTCATCCTACCTCAAGTGAGCAAAATAAGAGTTTATTGGCTTTGGGTTGTTTGTTACAAAGCTGTAGTTAATGTGAATCCTATTCTATAATTTTTATCTTCTAGAAGATAAAATAGAGGCCTAGACACTCATGAGACCTGCTAGAGATCAAGTGGGCACTAAGTGACTAGGATAGGACCCCTACATAGGCCTTAGGTCCTACACACTTTCCAATAAAATGAGCTTCAAGATCTAGAACATCCAGACAATTGCCTCAGAGCTCCATGCTCTGGGCGCTGGCTTGTAATTAGAAATTGTGAGTCAGTTATGTGAGCAATGTGGCAGTGAATGTTATGCAAAATTGCAGGGACTAGTTGCTTGAGAAATATATTGGAAAGATGTAACTATAGAACATAAAGGAAATGCAATATTCATTTAAAAAATTCACCGAAGAATGAATTCCAAGAGTTAAATTTTGGAATAAAGAGAAAGATTTCTTGAGAGGGATTAACAAGAGGGGGAAAAAGTAATTAAGACCTTTTATTATTAGTGAAATGCATGTCCATAATCTTAACTTTCTTCTTTAAAAATGAGATCAGATTTTAGGCCTAATGCTTTTCGCATAACTATAAATGGGACTGATTTTTTTGAAAGATATGAGATAGAAAAATGTGGGCTGGGGTCGTGGGATTGGAAGACAAATGGGGCTGTGTTGGGTCACCATGGGAACCTATTGAGCTGAAACTAGGTATTTCTAGGATAGACGCCACAACCCCAAAACACCAGAAGATAGCATTGAGACCAAATATGTAGTTAAATTTTGGTATTGTGAGAATTAAAGAAAGGAAAAAGGAAATGAAAATGACTGAAACTAGGTATAAAATTGGCTGGTGGTGAGTAGTTACAGAAGTTCTGCTTCATCAGCCCCAGTAAGCTTAGAGCATATCCTGAACAAGAAGCACCAGCAGATTTGTTGACTATGTGAACTCTGCAATCTTCTCAAACAGCAAGGGTGTGAGGCTAGAATTAACTAAAATTTCCATTTTGATATGTTCTGTTTAACTTTTCCAGTAGAATTCTGATGTGGAATATGGAACGGACTTCTTGACTACTCATTATTTCAATGCCATGGCGAAGGTAAACAGACTTCCTTCTGCTACCAAGGCAAACATGAACTGGCCAAAGACTATACTATAGAAGGTTAAAAATCTCAGTCTTTCCTAAGACCTATTTAGATGGTGCATTCCTGAAAAGACAGTATGTTCTGTTCATCCTTGTATCCCTAGAGTCTAGGAGAAAATTTAACATATCGTAAGGGCTTTAATGAATGATTACTGAGTGACCCACTGGCAAATCCATTGATCATCTGAAAAACTTTGCATTCTCTTTTACTCGAAAAATTTAGACTATACTATAAGTTGAATCTTCAATAAATAATGAAAATGTCACCAATGGGGAACAAAGCTTGAATTCTAAGCCTGATTATGAATGTAACACTGATAAGAGCTGATGAGTTGGGTCAAGACAGATATTCTACATAATTCCCAAGAGATATAATTGATTCTGCTTTACTAATGAGGGCGCTTGGGTTAAACAACTTGGCCACAAACCAAGTGGCCAAGTCAAGAATCACACCCAGAACCCCCAGCTCCAAAGTGGGCCCTCTCCTCTCCACTCTAGATCTTCCATGTTCCAACCCACGGAGATGGTAACTACCAAGCGAGCCTATCGAATGGCCTTTTCTGGCTCTACCTATGGCTTGCATGTGTTCTCTGAATCCATGTGTTGGAATCCTAATTCCACGGCAACGGTGTTGGGAGGCAGGGCCTAATGAGAGGTGATGGAGTCACAAGGGTGCTGTTCTCATGAATGGATAGTGCTGTCATCACAGGAGTGAGTTAGTTATTCCAAGAATGGGTTGTTAAAAAGCTCTCTCTCTTGCTGTCTTGTGCTCTCTTGCCCTTCTGTCTTCTGCCATGAATGATGGAGCACAAAGGTCTTTACCAGTTGTGGCCTCTCTACCTTGGACTTTCTATCTTCCTATAACTTTCTTTTCTTTATAAATTAACTAGTCTGTGGTTTTATGGAATCGTAATACAAAACGTACTAAGAAAACCAGTCTATCATCTTAGGGCTGGCTCATTTATCTCCTTCAGTGCAGGAAATGAGGCCACCTTATCTTACTGTACCTGTATCTGTTTCTAGTGCTCTACCTAAGCACACATATTCTAAAATTGAAAATTTTATTTTAAGGGTGAATTAAACTAATCAAGCTTACAGTTATTAAGGCACTTCTCCTACCACTTCTCTTTCCCAGTTTGAGCAGTTTAACAAAAGTACCAGATTTCCCCACAGCACCCTGTCAAGGGATCTCACAGAATAGGCATTAATTGGTGATTGACTGATTGTGACTGACTACTGATCTTTAAAATGCAAGGTGGTGTATATTTTGTTTTTCTTTTCTTCTCTTCTCTCTCTCTCTCTCTCTCTCTCTCTCTCTCTCTCTCTCTCTTTTTATTCTCTTCTCTCTCCCTTTTTTTCTTTTTTTCTCTTCCTCCCTGCCCCCCTCCCTTTCTTTCTTGTCTTGGTATGTTGCCCAGGCTGGTCTTGAACTTGGGGGCTCAAGTGACCTCCCATTTGGACCTCCCATGTAGCTGGGCCTACAGGTGTACACCACCATGCCTGGCTCACAAGGTGGTATCCTAATAGGGCTGTGGAAGTGGCACCAAGAGAGAAAGGATGGTTCCTTTAGACAGGCAGGTGTGTTTATTTGAGGGCAGAGATGGGAAATATTGTTTTTCAATTTTTTTTTATGAAATGAAATACAGAGTTCAAAAGTTAAACTCACTTTAACATAGCAGTTAAATAACACATTTTTATACCAATTAACTTACTGAATAAAATACATTATTTAGAATTGAAACAATATATATTATGAAGTGGTTTATTTTAAGGTAAAAAGCAACAGAAACCCAGAACAGCTTGCTGTAATAATGATTAGCCTGTGTTATTCTCATTCTAAAATAAAATACACAATAATGCTACATGGTTTTAGTATCTCTGGGTCATAAGCAATAGTTCATTATACTTATTTTTTAATAATTAGAGGAGACAACTTAATTTTTCTGTTATGTAAAATAAAATGTTTTTTAAATTATTAAGAATACTGTGCACTATGTACAAATATGGCATAATGAATCCCACTATTATGTATAGTTATAATGCACCGATTTTAAAAATACAGATATGCATTTTAATTATTAGTCTCTTCTTTTTGAATTTTTGGATACTCTGATGTTTGTCAATGAATACACATCACTTTTGTATGTATAATATACTACATTTAAACAGCATATTAAATTGTTGCCTTCTTTTCTATTTTCTACCTTTAAAAAGTATACATAATTTTTTTTTCTGCCTGAAAGAAATTCTTTTAGAAAACATACACAGATACACACACACACAAATTAGTTCTGAACATGTCCTTTACACCTTAAGAAGTCTCAGGAGAAATGCAAGAGATGTCAGAGGAAGCCAATGAGTCTCCCCTGTGAACAGGGAGGGGCTCCAGCTGTGTTCTGGATCTTAAGGCTGGATCTGCTGTGGAGATGTGAAAGTTCTGTGCCTTCAAAATACCAGTGCTGCAGGAGAAACCCTGACTGAGCCCATCTCCCCTGCAGCCTAGGGGTCTGACACAAAAAACATATCTTTTTTTCAACACAGTTTTTTTAAAGTCCTTTCTGTTATAGTTAGAGATGGATGAGCTTTACCGCCCAACAACAGACAAGCGTTAGGAAGGACTATTCTAGGGTATGAGAAGTGTAGTTTGCATGAGGCTGGTTAACCATTCAGATTCTCACTGCTTGTACACTTTACACCTGTTGTGATCTTTTTATTCATTTACCTGGCCCTTCCTGCCTTTCTAGAGTTCAGCATTTGAGTAATAAGACAGCTGGTAATGGTGGGTGTAGCAAACTATATTTTCCAAAGATGGCTAAAACCGTCAGTGCACATTTTTCCCTGTCTAGAGACAGAGCTGATTTCCTTTTCCTTGAATCTGAGCTGGCCTTATAACTTGCCTATAACTAACAGAATGTAGTGAAGCAAATTACACCATATAATGTAGGCTGTGTGCTTTCCAAAGCTGCATCAGAAAAGGCCAGGTAGCTTTTACCTGGCTCTCTGGTAAAACTTGCTCTGAGGGAAGCCAGCCACCAAGTAAGAGTACACGTGCAGGTAGTTTGGTGGACAGTCCCAGCTGAGCCCAGTTTCTGAGCCATCCTGACATCAGACATGGTGGGGAAGCCATTCTATAGCCTCCAGAGTAGCCCATCTGTCAGCTGAGTGAGACTCAGTGACCTCAAGCAACCTCAGGAGAAGCACAGGAACTGCCTAACTGACCCCTGACCAAATCTCAACCTCTGAAATCTGTAAGATGCAATGAAATAGTCGCTGTCTTCAACCACTAGGTTCAGGGTTTGTTGCACAAAAACAGTGACTGGAACACAGCCAATTAGGAGCCACTAAATGAGACTTGAGTAACCAAAGACCCACAGCTGAAAGAAAAACACACACAAAGGTGTACACCATTTCTTGCAGAATGGCACCCCAGATTCCTTGATTCACCTTTCTATTGAAAAGAACATGCTAAACATAGCATTAAAAAATCGACTTAAATGCATTCAACAGCTGCTAAAACAGTAAAAACTATTTCAATAAAAAAGGGTAAATGACAAAAAAGCCCAGAGTAGAAGGTAGACAAACAATGAAAATGTTCTTAACCTTGGGGGCAAGTGTATTAAGCCTGAACCTAAGAGGTCATTTCATGGCCTCCGGGGATGGGGAAGACAAGAGACCGCCCAAGTCAAATAAATAATCCTCCCTCCATAAAGCAGGAGCCAATGGCATACTCGAAGGACAGCAAAGAAAACCGTATGCAGGTGTTCAATAAGTGAGGCAGGGGAGTGTGGGGGTGTAGATGCTAGCCGAGAATTTGAATCCATGTCAGCCAACATGTAGGTTGGCAGCCTGAATTCATAGTCCCAAGGTAGCCTAACATAACTCATTTTGAAAATCCAGTTAAAACATAATGTTGAGTAAACAAACTTTATAACAAAAGGCATTTCTTGAGATAGAGTCTCATAACAAAGGTTTCGTCAGGAAAATGAAATTATCCTAAGCGCTATGATACACCTCAGAATGTATAAAGCAAAAGTGACAGAATTATGAGAAGGGAAAATCCAAACAGTGGGAGGTTTAATATGTCTTATTACCATACAGATCAAGCAGACAGAAAAATAAGGATATAAAAATCTGAATAACTGGGTGGGGGTGCGGCTCAGTGGTACAGTGCTTTGTCTCACATGCGTGGGGCACTGGGTTTGATCCTTAGCACCACATAAATAAATAAAAAAAAGGTACTGTGTCCAACTACAACTAAAAAAAAAAAAGAAACTGAATAACTAACTCGCTTGATCTTACAGACACATTTAGAATACCACACCCAGGACTGTTGAACACATATTGTTTTCAAAGATAAATAAGACATTTATAATTACTGACCAATACATAAGGCCACACCCCAGACAAATTAAATCACAATCTCACACATCCACATTTTTAACGCTCCCCAGGTGATAACATTGTGCAGCCAAGGTGGCGAATCACTGATATACACGGTAGTTTACAGCCTTCAGTGCTTCTTTTAAAAATTAAGGAAGGCCGGGTGCAGTGGTGCATGCCTAGAATCCCAGCAGCTTAGGAGGCCAAGAGAGGAGGATCACAGTTCAAAGCCAGCCTCAGCAACTTAGTGAGGCCTTAAGCAACTTAGCAAGATCCTGTTTCAAAATAAAATATAAAAAGGACTGGGGATGTGGCTCAGTGGTTAAGCACCCTTGTGTTCAATCCCCAGTAACCACCACCTCAAAAAAAGAAAGGATAAATTTTATGATATAGGGAAGTTTCCTTAAGTTAGAAACAAACAAGTTAAATAAAGCCAGAAAATTTAGAAAGAAGAAAAAAGAGCAATTACAGAAATACAGTAGTCTCTCTTTATCTGTGGGGGTATGTTCTAAGACCTCCACTGGATGCCTGAAACCATGGATACCAAACCCAAAATATACTGTTTTTTCCTATACATACATACCCATGATAAAGTTGAATTTATAAATTGGGTACACTAAGAGGTTAACAACAATAACTAATAATAAAATAGAATAATTATTGGATTACCTGAACATAAGCACTGAGGCACTTTGGCAGTCCATTTAATAACAAAGATGGCTACTAAGTGACTAATAGGTGGGTAGTGTATACAGAATGAATATGTTGGACAAAGGGATGATTCATATCCTGGGTGGGATGTAGTGGTAGGTAGCAGGACAAATGGAGATTTCATCTTGCTACTGAGAACAACAGTACACAATTTAAAACATGGATTGTTTATTTCTGGAAATTTCCATTTAATATTTTCCACTATTAGTCAACTGAAACCCCAAATAGAGGGAGACAACTGTAATGACATAGAAAAGAAATAAGCAGAGATTATCAACAAAACTAAAGGCATACCTTATCTTTTCCCCTCCAAAATTAATTCCAGATAAATCAAGAAATTAAATGTGAAAAGCAAAACAATAAAGCTTAGAAGACACTGTGGGGGATATAGTTCTGATTTTAGAATGGGAAGAATTCTTTTTGTTTTTATTAGTACATTATAGTTATATATAATCTTGGGGTTCATTTTGACATAATCATATAAGCATGGAATATAATCTCTTCCTCAGTCCCCAGTACACCCCCTTCCCTTCCCTCCCCCAACTCCCTTTCTTCACTCTCCTAATCTTCCTTCTATTTATTTATAATTTTTAAAAATTAGTGCTTTATAAATACACATAAAAGTGAAATGCACTGTGGTATATTCATATATGCACAAAGCACAATTTGATCAATTTCATTCCACCACTCCTCTTTTTTCCCACCCCTTCTCCCTCCCCATTAATCTTCTTCTTCTGCTCCACTAATCTCTCCTCTATTTTCACGGAACCCCCTGCTTTCCTCTTAGTTTGGTCTAGCTTCCATAAATGAGATAAAACATCATTATTTTAAGAGATAAAATCATAAGTCATAAAAAAGGCTATTGAAGGCAACCATATTAAGGAATCCTTTTTTTATCAGAAGATTCCATAAACAGAGTTGAAATGTCATAAAATGGGAGAAGATATATATTTACTTGTAACATATATAACTAGAATATATGATGAACCTCTATAATCAACAAGAAATTGACTACCCAAAAGAAAATGGGCAAAAGACAAGGCATTTCACAGAAGTGGAACCTTAATGCTCAACAGGCATACAAAAATAGGTTTAATCTCATGAATAATTAGCAAGAGGTAAAGCCCAAGCACAAAGAGGTGCTATTTCATGGCTGCAGTGGGCAAGTTGAATCTGGCCTGCCACTTGTCTTTGTAAATAAAGTTTTATTGGAACACACACACATCTATTCAATGAGATATTTTCTATGGCTGTTCTCATCCTACAGTGGCAGAACTGAGCAACTGCAAGAAAGATTGTATGGCCCACAAAGCCTAAAACGTTTATTCTCTGGCCATTTATAGAAGTGTGTAGTTTTCTGTAGTTCTCATATTTCTTTAGAATGATAAATTGTATAAGTTATATGTTTTATGAGTAAGGAATAAACCCTGGCTGTGGGAAAGCCCTTTTCATCCGGGTTTGAATGAAAGCAGGTTATATGGTAACCAAGGACTAGTTTTCCCTGAGATTTATTTGGAAGAACTACATTGCTATTACTAAATACATCATTTAAGCAGTTTAAATAATCAGAGGCAGAAAACTGTTGGACTGTTGGGTAAGAGCTGGCCCCCTAGCATGACAGGGTAAGTGAGAACTGAGCTTTTGGAAAAGCAGTGTAATCAACACAAAAGCCAGTGGGATTCTTGCCTTGTCTGCAGGTGTCAACCTGGCCCAGGGCTTGTCCGCCCGGCGGTCATAGTCTGGGGAATCGGTGACTTCTACATACTCGTTAAACCGCAGGATCCTTCGAGCTTGTAGCTCTGCCACTGTGGGTCTCAGGCTCAGCTGCAGGAGGAAAGAGGGAAAAGGTGGAGATCAGTAAACCGTTTATAGCTTCATAGTAGCAAGTTTTCTATAGAGAACACTTCAAAGTTATGGTTAAATAAGGTCACTTTCAGGTATCAAAAAAAAAAAAAAAGGCAGCATCATCTTGGGAATTTGTAATGAGAACTAGAAAGCAGTGTGCCCTAATTTTTGAGACTATAAAAATCATCATTGTTAGATAGGTCACATCTTTGGCAACCATGAGCATTACACTATTTCCCCCAACTTGCCTGGCACTGAGATAAAGGCCTATCTGTCACCCCTACAGGAACATGCAGAACTGATAGTAACCCAGCTTCAGGACGGCTGGGGTGGTGGCTCACTGGCCAAGACAAAAGCTGACACTTTCAGAAATAAGAATAAAAATCTATAAATTCAGAAACGCACAAAGCTATGACACAGAGCAGTCCAGTGAAGGATCTATAGGCAGATCAGCGTTCCGAGAGAGAGGACCCTCACGCTGACTTTCACCCCCGGCCAGACAGGCCACATGCAGGTTGCGGAGGGAGCATTGCTGGAGAACTGCACGGCCAGCAACCTTCACGACTCTTCTCATCGATGAGTTCCCTTGTCAATTCAAATTTATAATTATGATGAATCTTGCCAGCCCTGTGGGTATTTACTGTCCTCTCTTGGCCCTTGCTAAAAGACCAAGAATAAGACCAAAACAATTCTGACAGATGAATGAAACCTAGCCCTTGGTTGACAGGCATTATCTGGTCTCTACTACTGAGGGCCAAAGCCTTTTGGGGCTTTTTTCAGTTGGGAGGTCTCTGGGTTTCCAGTCAGGTGGACCTAGGCCTCTAATATAGCTAAAGGGCCTATTTTCAGTACCTTTTCTCACTTAGGTGTACTCTGCGTATAGGCAGAGACTGTCCTCTTGGGAGACATTCCTTACTTGTTTATGTTCTAGAGTAAAAAACAGACCCTTTCCTGGTCCTTAGTTTTCTCCTGAGAAAAACCAGGATTGAACCACATTAGTGCTCTAATGTTATAAGGAGTCCAGGACTGCAGAAGGCCTGGATCCACACCCTGAGCTCACTGGAGCTGGGATACAGCAACTATGGCTTCTGTCTCCCCGAGCTCTGATGGGCAGTGGATAAAGGAGGGAATAATCCAAGTGGTTTAATTACATCCTGAGATGCCACACAGTCTGTTCTGCTAACATGCTTGCCTCTCTAGGGCAGATGGAAACAAGGAGCTAGAGAAACACTTGTGCCCAAGGACGGGCCAGAATGCAGGTCCATTGGTCAGTGGCCACAGAGGCCAGAAATGCTCCACCCAGTCTTCCCGTGAGAACTGTGCTAGTCATTGGGTAGCGCCCAGTGTTTACAGGATGGCAGGAGTACTGTATGGTGGGGAAAATGGGGAGATGCTTCATGGAGGAGCCTAGGTGGGTTGAAAAAAGGCCCTATGGATCCCAGAACTGAATCCAGAGCAATGCAGAGGGGCTACTCCTTGTCTGCAGCAGGTAACTTTAGGGTCACTGAATGCTAGTACAGTCATCCCTAGAAACTGAATTTAGAGTCTTTCAGCTTGAGCATTATTTGACATTTAGGAGCTTTAAGGAAAAAAAAAAAAAAAAAAAAAAAAACCAAAAAAAAAACGAATTAAGGATATTTTCCTGTGAGGGAAAAAAAAACCCTAAAACTTTCCAAATCCAGTCCCTATAACTTTTCCACGGAATGGAGTGTTTTCTGAAGCCGCCTTAGAATGCTTTGCTGTGAACTCCCCAGCCAGTCCTCAAAAATGTGGGTCAGGCCACACACTTGACTGTGGTGTCGTATTTTAGTCACCCTGCTCTTTTCCAGGTATGAAAAGTATATCTGAAGAATTATTACAAGGATTTATAATGAAACATATAATGTGAGAATGCTTAAATTCTCCAAATATTATTATTTTAACACAGAAAAAAAAAAAAAAGAGTGATGGCCCTGGAATCAAATTTATATTTTCATAAATAGGTGGAAACAATCATCTGAGTTTTAGAGCCAATTGTCAATTTGGGCCGTGATAAGCAGACTATTGGACAGTCAAGCTCATGTAGTAAATCACCCCATTTTGACATCGAATAGTGGCAAATCTTCATAGTCATGAAATTCTTACTTAATATTTCCAAGACAACATGGAAAGTGTGAGCATTTTTTAAAACTTTTTAAAAATGGAAATATATACCTTTAAGGGTTAATAGTGGTTCTCTAAAGGGCAGATTTTTATAATGATATTTGCTTAAAATTTTTTTTAGTTGTCAATGGACTTTTATTTTATTTATTATTTATATGCAGTGCTAAGAAATGAACCCAGTGTCTCACCAAGCTAGGCAAGCACTCTACTGCTGAGCTACAACCCCAGCCCTGTCATATTTATTTTTTGTTCCTCTTTGTATTTAAAAATATTTTAAAGTTTTTACACAGAATATATTTTTTCAGTGTAAATGCAACTTAAGCTTTGATGATTAACTTTTCAAAATTAACATAATGTGTAAATTTAAGTAGATTCATTTTATGTACATTACATTGGTTTTAATGTCTATGATTATTCAGTAGACTAATAGGAATAATTATTCCTAAACATCAGAGTGCAGAGGGTAGATATGTATTTAAAAACAACAACTAAGTACATCCACAACGTGAATGCTCATTAGCAGCCACACTGTCATCACCTTGCGGCTGAGTCTGCGTTTAAGTTCCATTTTTGCTTCTTGTTCTTCTTCTTCATTCTTTTCTGTTTATTAAGGGGGGAAAAAAGGAAAATGACTTAGTAGAGATAATTTTATAATCAGAAAAGTCTACCAGGCCACAATTACTAGGGTCTGACACTGGTTAAACACTTCCTTAACATCCTAAAAAAGTTGTGAAAAGATTTTGCAGAAAGATCAATCACACACAGACACACACACACAGACCAAGCATATATGTGGATACGACTTTTTCCTGTGCAGGACTTGTTACTAACGTTAACCTTTTCCGCTTCCTGATTCCTTGTTCTGTTCTGAAACCCCTAAGAGTGCCAATGGTCTGGTGAAAGCCTTCTATTGCCGAACATCTCATGGGCTTAAAAGCACAATTTACCCAGAATTCAGATAAAACTTTACTTCTGGATCTGGCCTTTAAGTAAAAAATCTGAGACATATTAAAAGAGCAAATTAAAACCATCCAATCCATGTCTGAACTGCTGCTTTCCATTCAAGTCCAACCAAAATATTTGATCTGTCTTCCTTGGTTTCCATAGAAGCAGAATGTAAGCATTTCTTTGGGCTTTGCTTTCAAACCAGAATGTTCTGAATGGGGTTATGGTGTACTGTGGGTGGAAATTATTTATTTTCTTGTGACTTTAACTTTCCAAAGTCTTCTCTTTCTGTAGTGCTTCACCAAGTAGTACAATTTAATGCTGTCCAACAGATGGGATTTAAAAAAAAGTTCAAGATTTTTAAAGAAACAAACACCCTTTCAGATTTTATTGGTTGCTTATTTGAGGAACTTCTCTCTTTTGCTTCCTGGAGCTCATCATCTGGTGGACAAGTAAGCACACATTTTACTTCTTAGATATAAATGCTTATGAAAGATCATCTTTTAGACAGTGATGTCATGAACCCAACTGAAGGAAAGTCACATTGTATAAGGGATCAACTAGAAAGCTGAAGAAGAAAAATCTCTTCTATGAAAAGATAATTATATTTGTTTTAAGAATTCAAATAGATTTCCCACCATTAAGATTATTATGAAAAAAATATTTATATTCAATATTTGTAACATCTATATTTGTTAAATGAACAGACTAATTCTCTATAAATTTTCCTCCTTTGGACAGGAAAAAGTTTCTACATTCTTCTGAAATACTGATTTGTAAGAAAAAAGATGATCAGTCTGGTTATTTAGACAATGAGTGAATATAACTGAAATCACCCATAGGACATGAAATGCATGACGTTACTAAGAGTATCAAACAAGTTTGATTATAATTTAAATTCCTTACCACGAATGCACTGTAGGTTTTTTCTAATTGCTTCACATCATATATATATGTATACACACACACACACACACACACACACACACACACACATGTATTCATACTCTTACAGTATAGACATAAGCCCACCTTCTATGAACTGGATAAACTTTGTGAACTGTCAATTACACATAATAGACAAATGACAAACTTGTGGTTTGTGTGATTGAAACCAGAGTTTTACAAGGTGAGAGCTTTGATGATATTATCAATAAAAAGAAAAATATAACCCTTAGGACATTTTAGTCAACTCTTCCTATATAGCCATTAGGCTATATTTTTTTAAAGGTACTTTTCAAAGACAAAAAATAATCGGATTATCTAATATAGCTCAAAGCTAACATACTGTAGTTTTCATTAGATACACAAAATGACATTTCTTGGAAGGGAATATTAATTAAGCTCATTGTACAACTAGGTGACAGTCAGTGATGTTTAAAAAAAAAAAAGGCCAATTGCAGTTGGGGAATTAAGTAAACAGGATTTTACTATCTGGGAATTCTTTTCTGACATCAGGAACTGGCTTCCTTACGTTTCCCACGTTGGAAACTGTACTTCTAAAGAAATTAGAGGAAGCGGGTGAGGCCCAGGGAAGCCAACGAGATCATTCTTCTGCATCTTACTGAAGAGTCACTGTAAAATCTCTTACGAAGAACCAGGGTGAAGGGGCTGGGATTGTGGCTCAGTGGTAGAGCACTTGCCTGGCACGTGTGAGGCCCTGGGTTAATACTCAGCACCACATATAAATAAGTAAAATAAAAGATCCATTGACAATTACAAAAAAATTAAAAAAAAAAAAAAAAAAAAAAAAGAATCAGGGTTAAGCCTTAAGCTTGGTATTTATAAAAAGTCACCAAGTTTTTTGCATGCTTCCTTCACCCTTTGATTCATCAGGGGACTAATTGTGAAGTAGAATGTAAACCTTCCTGGGCACTTTAAGCAGTCGGAGGGGAATTCATGAAGGAAGTGGTGGGGCTCATTGATAAATCTTGCTCTCAGTACCTCTCATCAGAGCTGAGTGGGTGGACATTTCAGACAGTCACAGGAAGCATTTCCCATCCACACACAAACAATGCCTGGGGTTTAATAGCAGTGGGCACTACAGGAAACTGTCTGGCTAGTGGAAGTTACCAGAGCATTTTATGGATAAGCTAAGTAAAGAAGAAAGAAAAGTACAGCAATACCAGTATCTCTTTAACCCTGCCATGGATGTGTTCAATATATATCACTTTTCCTGATTAGAAAAGTTGACCTTTCAAACAGCAAAAGTTGATTTCTATGCTCTAAATTTTAAGGAACAGGCTCTGAAATAGAACTAATTAAATATAACTAATTACAAATAACTTAATATATATGTATTTGTTTGAAACTCTAGAGTCACCAAAATAGGAAAGAAATAAAGAAAGAAGTAATAGGGGACAGGATCCTAAGAAATCAGTTTGTCCTGTGGTCTCTGATGAAAGCCATCAGCATTTACTGTCAACTCACTCATGCTTATTATAGCACTGATGGGTTCTGATTTGAGAAGTGTTGAATGTTTTATGAATTAGTTTCCCGACTGTCATGAAAAGATCACCTGGTTAAAATATGGGTCTTAAAAATAATACCATATCACACATAGGTTTGTCTTTGAACAGAGAGTCATTGTTGCTGGAGGTGAAAACTGGGGGTAAAACATACAAACAAGAGCAGTCGGTGTGGAAGCACCCAGAGGCAAATGGGCTGAGCAAAATGTTTTGCAAGTAAAGCTGTTCAGGCCCTTGTCTGCAGTGGAAAGCTTGGGAAAACTGGTGAACAGAACTTCTACCAGTTCTCGTCTGCTTCCCTTGGCCACAGCATCCTGTGTCAGGAGATCATGAGCCAGTTATCAGCCTCTCCAGACTGGAAATGTGCCTTTTGTTTCCAGAATCAACACGAACTTAGAAGGAAGCAAAAAGAGCTGGAGTCAAATCTGAAGTTGACTTTGGTGTTTCACTCTTTCCCGAACCTCCAGGAAAACAGAAGGTACTAAGCCAACACAGCACTTAAGATCAACATGCAATAAATTTCTGGATCCAAGAAACAGTTCCTCAAATAACCAAACTCCAGTGTGGTTTGGCACATTTGTCTCACAGGAGCAGGAAAGAATTACCCAGAATTTTCATGGCCTTTTTTTTTTTTTTTTCTAGGTATTGCATCAGGCATCCAGGGAGACCTAATCTCTGGGTCTTAGGAGCTTACAGTCTGTATTTGAGTTTACTTAAAACTTAATTTGACAAATGCTTCCCAGGAACCTGTTATTGAAAACAGTGAAGCTCTGGGGTTTTGTTTCTTTGTCAAAATTAGATGTTGCTTTCACCATTTTTCCGAAAGGTCAAAACACAAATTTACCATTTTCTAGCCATAATTGTTTTCTTCTTTCAAACTGGCACTTCTACACACTGATAGGCACTTAGGTCCTTTCTTGGGTTCTATTCCAGTTATGCTCACAACAGCCAGAAGAAAAGCATCATAAGGAAAAAGATCCCACAGGCTGGGTAGATGCTAGTCCTCATGTGTTAAATCTTTATTGCTGGGTTGCTTTAGTTATGGCAACTGTAGTATAAATATGCTACAAAAATCTTTCCTTTAGAAAAGAAAATAACTCAGGCTGGAGAGCAGAGGTCATCCAGTAAGCCTGGTTGAAAAGGATTTCTCCCTTGCCAGTGGCTCATTACTATTATAGTACTATCCGGAGTTCTATCTATCCCTGTTCTTTGATATTTCATACAATAAAAAGCTTTTAGAAACTCCAGTTAATAAATAAAACTGCAGCTAGGCTCCACTTAAAAATATCCATTTCTGAACTCACTGAAGTTAGTAACCACATTGATACACAAGGGCATTACGAACCTCACTTCTATTAGAGTTCCATACACTGTCCCGTCAAGGAGACTAGAAGGAAAATAAAATGGAAAAATAAAGTAGGAAAATGAATGGAGAACTCTTTAAGTGCCGAGAAACTATAAATAACTCACGAGGGAAGCAGAGCTATCACAACAAAGGAAAATGAAATGCACTGAAAAATAATCCTCTGACCATAATTTTGTTTTAAATTGAGAAATTTGTAAAGCCTAGCAACAATGTGTATTATTAATGGTAATATAGGAATGTTTGATTCATTTCCTTGTGGATTCTTTGGCCTTTTCTTTGACATTTTTTGCAAGAGTACAATAGCACTTTCTTCCACTTTATATTTGGTGGGAAGGCGACATGGACTATATTTCATCTTTCTTAAAAACAATTATGTTATTGCCATGATTCCAGCCTGCAGGGTCTCAGACTCAATGCCATCAAATGGAATATAAAATTAAGATATTATTTCTTAAATACACGAACAGCTACACAGAGATAGGACATAAATGGATGGTCCAGTCAGTTGGGAGTAAACTAATGTATGGTTGCCGCCCTGCAAGTAGATGGTCTGATGAACGAGTACACAATGAACTACTGAGCAACATAGGATACTCACGTTTTAGGATATTTCTTTGCTCTAATTCTTCAGTGGTGGGCCTCTGGCTGAGTCTCCTAGATGACAAGAAGAATACATTACAGGTTACAAATGAGGCTCCTTTAGAGGAGATGCAGAATGAAACCAAGCTAGAGTGTTTTTTCACGTGTTGAAAAACAAACAAACAAAAATCCATTTTTTTCATGCATTTATTAGTGTATTATAGTTCTACATCACAGTGGGTTTCATTTTAAAAATTCCACTTTTACAACTACAAAATAAAACTGTCCTTCTCATCAGTTCAGAGACCCCCAATTGTGGCGAGACGGCTAACTACCCCCATTATTCATTCTGTCTTCCTCTTAGGAATAGAACCTCCTGAGTTGTAGCTGCGTCCCTGGCTGCAGACCTTGGTCTCCTGAACTGCAGTCAGGTGTGGGGATACGATTTGACTTTTGCAATGGAATCTGAGCAGGATGATGTCTGTAAATTCCACATTTTACCCTTAAAATGACCGAGTGTGTTCCCTTCTTTCTCCTTCCTTTGTTCACAAGCTAGAACTTAAAACATGGTGGTACAAGTCAGCCAGGATCATGCAGATGAGAATATCCCAAGGGACAGGTGATCAATGAAGCAGAGTGACTCTGGGTGCTAGACTCTTAGAGTCAATCTTTCCAGCCACAGTGCATGGCCAGTCACCTCTGGACTATTAGGTGAAAACTCGTTAGAACCACTGTAGTTTTCGGCCTAGCACAGCAGTTTAGCTGATAGCCTAATTAATATGCAGGTCATTCAAATCTAAAAATTAGGTGCTGCTCAAGAGTTCATGTCCATTTAAAAATCCCTTAATCTATGCTGCACAGGGGTTTAAGTGAAACGCTGCTTTCGGGACCTCAAATGAATATTTACACATAATGTAATCTCTAAGATATATAGTTCTGTCTCCTCTGCCTTTAAGATAACCTAGGCTTATTTGGGATTAGTAGTTATCTATGTGTACACGAGAGCAGAATATCCTAATAATCCTTTAAAACTTTGTTCTTATTCTTACTCCTATGATTCATTTGTTGCTAACCAGTAAAAAACTTCCTCAGTATGTAGGTTAAATTTGTACAGCTTAGACTAATATACATGAAAGGTAATTTTACTATAATATACTACCAATTTGAAATGCTATGACTGATAGAAATGGTACAAAGAATTGAGATTAGTGACATATTAAATGTGTGATTAAAACTTTTGTTCAAGTTTAATCTTTATCAGAGCTACCTTGAAATGCACTTGAGTAACTGAGCCCACAAAAGAACCCAGGGGACATCTCTGCACCAGTCCAATTTTATGCCAGCCTTATATCCACGTATCCTGTGCTACATGTCTGCACTACCAGTATACTGGGCTCTGGATCAGACCTCACCTGTACCATTCCTCTCATACTTCAGAAGCAGTTTCCTCCTTCTCGAACGCCTTTCTTTCCTTCTCCAAATACTGAAACCTTGCAAAGAATTAAAATAGTCTCTTGAAGGTAGGTGTTTATCCTGTCTTGTAAGAATTAAAGCTTCCTGGTTCTTTCTTCCCACACGATGGCTATTCAAGACTACACATCCATAAAAATACTTAATCATAAAGACAATCACAGCTACTTTTATTCACACTTTTAAAGTCTCAGGTATTGTGTTAGGTGCTTAACATATAATATCTAGAGTCTTCATGACAATTCAGAAAGGTAGCAGCCAGGTCCAACTTTACAGATGAAGAAATGAGCAATTAATTAACTTGCCTAAGATAAAAAACACTAGTGAATACTAGAGTCAGGATTCCCATCTTTTGGCCTTTGATTTTGATGTCGTTTCCTAAGGCTGGACCTGTGGGTGAGTTATCTTTGAATGACAGGGATTAGATGTGCTATGTTTGTTGAAAAACAGTTCTGTAAAAGTTACATGTTCATAATGGCAAATATCCTACTTATCAAAAGTTTGTCTATGTGTTTGTTTACAAAGGTTTTTGAATCTTGGGGAGAGGTGCTGTCTCTGTTGGACGACTAGACCTGGGATGGGGAACTCCCGTCCATTCACCTCAAATATACGCCTCCATTCCCAGGCTCCCACATCTCCAGGGAATCTTTGATGAAACAGAAACTAATGCTCTGTGGGATTCCACGGTGTCAGTTTTTCACAATATTCTTTATCAGTTCCTCATTTTTGATCATTTGATGTTTTGTCATTGTTATAATAAATAACCTTATAATAAATATCTTTATAAACATGGTTTTAAAAAAATCCTTTTGGAATAGTTCCTTCTTGTATATTCCTCCAAATGGAATTACATACAAAGAAATAGACTGCTTTATAATTCTTTTATCATACTGTGAAACTATTCTTCAAAAATACTGAGTAAGAACAACGTATATGAGTCTTATTTCTCCATAAACTTGCTAACACTGAATTTAGTTTTTAAATGTTCTTTACTAGTTTAATAGATGTATAATAATTTAAGTTAATAATGGAAACATTTAATTTCATTGAGTGCTTTCTGATCCAGGCACTAAAGAGTCTTAAATGTATCATTTCATTTAATCCTTGCAAGCTCCTCGGATAGTCAACTGTTTTAGGAGTGGGGCTAAGCAGGGTCTCTTACCTTGTTTTTGATTCTGCTAGTATTTTTGCCAGTTCTAAATAAGCCCACACCCTGGTATTTCTTCCTTTTTCTTTCTTTCTTTCCTTCTTTTTTTTTTTTCTTTTTGGGGGTATGGGTGGGTAATGGGGATCGAACTCAGGACACTCGACCACTGAGCCACATCCCCAACCCTATTTTGTATTTTATTTAGAGACAGGGTCTCACTGAGTTGCTTAGCGCCTCGCTTTTGCTGAGGCTGGCTTTGAACTCGTCATTCTCCTCCTCAGCCTCTGGAGCTGCTGGGATTACAGTTGTGCACCACGGCACCCAGCTCTCTCTCTCTCTTTTTTAATGTTGGGGATGGAAACCAGGGCCTCCCGCACACTAGTCAAGTGCTCTAGCACTGACTACATCCCCGGCCCACACACTCTGATTTGAACAGACACATCTCACAATGGTTCTCATTAAGTTTATCACAGTCTTGAACACCTTCCAAACCAGAGCTGAGGACACCTCATCCTGTCTCTGTGGATGATTTTTCTTTGGCCCACAATGGAAGAGGTGACATTTATTCCTGCTTGCTTTCATTTTGTAGAATTAATACTTTTTCAACGCCCTGATTCTGTCAAGTACATGTACTTTATCAATCCCCAGGTGATAACTAAGTCCTGCGGTACTTCATGCCACCCACACCCGCAATCAACCAGTCCACTGAATTTTTCTCACTGATAAAAACGTTTACTATCTTTCTATTTATTAATTCCTTCTATTATGGTTTTCTGGAGATGGATTTCTTGGGCCTCAGGTTAAATGAGTAGCTGAGTGCTTAAAATGTACTTGTTGCTACTATTGTGAGTGTAATCTTCTTTGTCATTGTATTTTCTTGCTATGTGTCAATGATGATACAAATATAACATTGATTTTCACAGATTAATCTTATATCTGTGAGCTTGTTGAAATTATGGTGTAATAATTTTTGGTAGTTTTTCAGTATTATAGGCATGTAATAAAGTATAACAGTATTTCTTTCCTATAATTTAAGCTTACTTTTCATTAGAAATGATAGTCACTAGTCTTGTATAAGAGTAGAGAATTTCTGTTTGCTTCCATATTTAAAGAAAATGATTTTATAGTTTCTCCATATACTAAAATGAGCAATATTTTTTTAAAAAAACTCATACTTCTGATTTATTTAGGATTTTAACAAAATTATCTTTAAAACAAGCACTCAGAAAACCTAGAAACACACTCTCTATTACATGGTGCAACAAGTATGAAATAGGAGAGTGTATAGAAGAAAGAAGACTAGGCAGAGAACCCAGGAACAGAAATTCTAACCCTTGTTCTGCTGCTAAATAACTGCAAGTCCTTCAGATATTTCCTTAACCTCCCAGGCCTCAGAGAGGCCCCTGTGATTACTTGGTAAGATGACAAGTCTGAATGTAAAGTCTCTCCAGCTTGATACTTCAGATCCCTTTAGTTCCTTTTAGCTTGGCTAGCTCTTTCCAGAAGTAGGAAATGGTCAAAGTTTACGGCTGAAAGGAAAAGACTGAGTGAGAGACAGATCACTGGTAAACTACTCTGAACGGGCTTCTGGAGTCCTGGGGGTGGAAATGGGGGGCTATCTCCCCACATCAAGATGTGTCCAGGCCTCTCCTGAGATTCCCTGGGAGGCTGTGCCTTTCCTTCAGGTAGATGCCACAGCTGCCTCTGAAATCCTTCTCTGTCTCCCCACAGCAAGATCTAGCAGAGGAACAGCCAGCGGCCTTGGGACGCCCTCATGCCAGCCCTCCAATAGTGCAGTCACCACACAGGTCTTCCACGTCTAAGCAAGGACAGCAACTTCCTCCAAACCCTGCTCTGGTATGCCAGACTGTTCCCTTCTCCCTACTCTGCACCCTGAAAGGTACGCAGAGGGACAGAAGCCAGCATTTAAATGTGCTTTAACACATTTAAAAAAATGAGAGCACTGGTTTGAATGAATACTCACTTCTATTAAAACTGCCAGGTGAAAGGACTTGTAAAGTCACTTGTGCAAAAGCAGAAGTCCTTCACAATGGCAGGAGGCAGAAAGAGATATCAGATGACCCACTTATTGGAAGTTAAAAGGGGGAAGTTGAGATGTGGGGGCAATGGTTACCCAACCTGGATGAAGCAGGATACTGAGGCTAATATTGCTACAGTCTCATAGGCAGAAACTCAGGACATTCAGAGAAATGCCAGTGCACCCATGGAGTAGGCCAGGATTTGGGCAAACTATGGTCCACAGGCCCAATCCTGTAAGCTGCCTTCTTTAGTAAATAAAGTTTTATTGAAACATGGCCCCAGTCATTTGTCTGTGTTTTTTATGTCTGCTTTCCTACAATAGCACAGTTGAGTAGCTACAACACAGACCATCTGGTCAGCAGGAACTAAAATATTCACTAACTGGTCCTCAAAGTTTATGGCTGATGAACTCAAAGCCACTGGCTGGCCAACTCAAGGGCAGGTTCTGAATGGTTCACCATCCAAGACCAACTTTAAAAGGCCTGAAGGCCAAGTGTGCCTGTACACAAGAAAGTCACAACTATCCCAGTCAGGTAGGAAACTCAGGGAGGAAGACAAGTATGAGTGAGTCATAGCTGCACTAAGACATCAGCAACTACCTGACGAGCTTGGTCCCAATCTGCTGTCGGATTTCCTGCCTCTCTTCTTCAGATGTGCGCTGCAGGATGTTTTTGTCTTCTAATTCTTTCTTAGACGGCCTGTTGCCAAGCTTGATAGCAAGAGTGTCCCTCCGTCGTATCTTACTTGCCAAAGCACCTGAGGATTGATTGAAAAAGAGCAGAGATGCAGATAAAGTGCCTTGTAGCCTGCAGCACTCAGGTTACATGTGGCGTGGGCGTTTGACAGGGTCCAGGCCAAATTCTTTATCCACATGCAAGAGGGGAATCTTAATTAACCTAAGGAAGAACGGATTTTGAGTTGGATGTAGTTCATTTTGAAAGAACTGAAGAACTATTTTTTTTTTTAATGTTCTGAAAAATATTGGGACACCATGAAAAAACTTGGACATGTCACTTCGTTATTTGGAAAGAGATAGTTGGAATGTATTTTGCTGATATGGTGGATCATGGAAATTACCGATTGCACAATGCTTTTTCTTTCTTTTCTTTTTCAAGTTTTGAAACTTATCCCCTCTCCTCATACTGTACAGTTAATCCTTGTCTCCTTTCTTCGTCCACTCAGACACGATGCTGGCAGAGTCTACCATTTATACAAATTTTTTAACCCTCAGTTACCCAGGAGCCCCTAAAACTCTCAGCAGATGATAGCTCATAGCAGATGGGTCATGAATTTTTTTGCTCTGTAGAAATTAGGGGGAATTTGACACACTTGTGTTTAGTCATGAGTAGAGTAATAGCTGTGTATAATCTATAAATTCAGTTCCACAGTGAGCTCCTCTCAAGCCATCCTGCACAAAAGCTAAGAAAAACAAAACAGAACAAAACACAAACCAACAAACAAAAGCAATAGCACACTTCAGTTCTCCAAGTAAGACATAAATGGTAGGCTTTGTTCCACTGTGATGTCATTCCTTCCTAGAAGGTACATTGTTGTACCTATGGTGGGTGAGTGATGGTTTTTAATTCTAAAAAGATATTTGTCATTCCTGACTCATTCCTTCTTCCTCTCTCAGTAAACCACAGCATAAAATGAGTGAAATATTCTAACACTTCCCATGGTAAGCCAGAGAATCCCGCCTTGAGGCTGTATCTTCAAGAATGGTCCCCCAGTACAAGGGCTATGTTTGGTCTTTTTGAGACCAAATGGACTCTGCCATTAGAAAACTTGGATTCTTTCTTTCTTTCTTTTTTTTTGGCACAGATACAAACATGCACATCTACTTCATTAATAAAAGCCTGACCCACCCCTATGGAAAATTCAGCTGGTTGGGCCTCACCAGCTAAACTTTTAGTACATCCATGTTTCTAGCTTAAGAAAGGAAGGCGAGGGGAATGAAGTCTTCGGGCTCTGCTTGCTGACGAGTGTTTGCTCATTCCAACACGCAGCCACTCTCCACAACCCAACGTCCTCTCTACCTCCTGAAAACAGTCTTACTTTCTCCACTGCCATCCTCATCCTCATCCTCTTCTTCATCGTCATCGGTATACAAGATGGGCCCGTCAGAATCGGAGTCGTTGGCCTGGTACTCCCTTGGGCCTTCGTCCTCTGGGGCGCTGAAGGATTCTGAAGAGTCTCCCATCAGCTCAGGGGTCAGCAGCTGAGGGGCCACCTTCCCCAGCTCGTCTTTGGTTGTAAAACTGTTAAGAGCACAAAAAACACAGGGGTGATTCAAAGCTCAGAGCAACCCTAGGACACCAACACCATGAAAGGGGCTCTAGTACCTATCATGGGCCTCCTGGAGGCTGGGGAGAGGAGAAACCAGACACAGGGCAGCTAACATCATGGAAGAGCAGTGCTGGGTTACTCAATTCTCAAGGTTTAATATTCTGTATTTGCAAAAAAAAAAAAAAAAAAAACAAAAAACAGCTTCATTGGATGATGTCTAATATTTAGAAGATGAACAAGGTAGCTGGGTGGCATACATCTGTAATCCCAGCAACTTGGGAGGCTGAGGCAGGAGGATGATAAGTTCAAGGCCAGCCTCAGCATCTCAGTAAGGCCCTCAACAGCTTAGAAGACTCTTTTTTTTTAAAAAAAAAAAAAAGAGGACAGGGGATGTGGCTCAGTGGTTAAGCATCCTTGGGTTCAATCCCTGATACCAAGAGAAAAAAAAAAAGTAGAAATGAACAAGGTAAAACTATATTTTGCTAATTTATGTTTCTATAGCAATGGGGGCACAGTGCAAAGAATAATGGGTTAGAAGCTTCTGAATTATCTGTACTTTATGCTTGATCTTCGAGAGTCAGTTAAAGTCTCAGCATCCTCAAAAAACTTTCTGGGTCTACTCTTTGCCATGCCCACCTGCTCCTAAAATAGTCATCTTAACATACTGGACCTGGACCACCCCCCAGCCCACCCCACAAGGTCCCCAACAAGTGGGACACATAACTGTGTGCACCACAGCATCCAGAAGGGTAGTGGTACAGGCAGGTACACCCTCTTTCATGACTATGTGAAGAAATCCCATTTTCGTCCTAGCCAGTGTGTCAAGGGTCAGGAATCCTTTACCCTTCCTGTGCTTTCATTCCTTCATTTATAAAACTGCTTCTCCCAGGACTAGAGTAATAATCAGATAGAGAATGTGAAGTTAAATGAACACTTCAGAGGAGAAATGACGTGCAGGGAAGTGATAATTTCCTATTAATCAGTGAGGTAAGAGTCTCTGGTTTAAAGAGTTACTACAAATATATAAAACTTAAAATTTTTAAAAACTAGAAAAATATACTCAACATCAAAAATATTTCTTGCAAAAAAACAATGTAATCATCATTTTAAGATACAGAAGATTCCCCAAATTGCTTTCTGATATAAATAGAAGAATCTGCATTTGGATGTCACACTTCTGAAAGACTATTTAGTGGAAAACATGTGTCTGCTGTTCTCACCAACTAAAAAAACCAAAAAGAAAAAAAGTGCTTTGAATAATGAACACAGGTAAACTTTTTCAGAACATGAGGTATTTAAAATTCTACTTTGTGGTTAAAAACCTAAGCACTTCCAAGATTTTCTATTTTTCACTAGGAAAATCCAACAGCCTAAATTCTTGTTCTCAAAGAGGGACATGTGAAATCTATTTTTTTATTCTGTAAAATATACATAACATAAAATGTACCATTTGAAACACTTTTAGGTGTGTGGTTCTGTATTAGATATACTTACCTAACGATTGTATAACCATCTCCAGACTGTTTTCATCTCCCCAAATTGAAATGCTATACCCATTAGATAAATATTCCCCATGACCCACAGCCCTGAGCGACCACCATTGTGCTGTGTGTCTTCATGACTCAACTATTTTAAGTACTTCATACAAGTGAAATTACACGGTGTTTGTTCTTCTGGGTTCGATTTGAAAGGTTCTTTCCTCACAGCATGTGTCAAAATTCCCCTCCTTTGTGAGGCTGGATAATATGTCATGGTATGTATACACCACATTTTGTTTATCTGTTCGTCTGTCAATGGACATCTGGATTGTTTCCACTTTCTGGCTAATGCTTCTGTGAACACTGATACACAAAGTCAAGTCCCTGCTTTCGATTTTTGGTTTTGAACACAGAAGGGGAATTGCAGAGTCATGGGGTAATGGTATGTTTAATTTTTTGAGGAACCATTATACTGCTTGCTCTAGCATGAAGTCTCATTTTAAATGAGAGAAGACTAATTTTTGTGGGAAAACTTTTCCCCAGTCTGGATTCTTAGTTCATTGCCACTGGAAGCCACTTTTGTTTGAATTGTCATTACGGGTGAACACAGCATGTTTAAAAGATGTTCATTAATAACACCTTCTAGATACAGAATAAAAGATACTTCCCAGTTGAGCCTTGTTATTCGTTTGTGGGATAGTTCACTAATTTATTATATTATTATTTTAGTCTTACCATTTGCATTTTATAGTATATTCTGTAGTTTGCAAATAGTTCAGAATATATTTACAACTTATAACTGTTCTACATTATTAGGAGGGCAGGTGATTTACTGTTCATGGATCCAAGAAGGTCATGAGTGAACTGCCCAACCAAGATAGCAAGTCCAGTCTAGAACCCAGACTGAAGACTCTTAACTCTACTTGTTAAGCATTGTATTTTATTTTATATTATTAAAAGTTATATTTCCCAGGCATGGTAATGCATGCCTGTAATTCCAGCTACTCAGGAGACTCAGGTAGAAAGATTGCAAATTTAAGGCCAACTATCTCAGCTTAGTGAGACCCTGTCTCAAAATAAAAAATTAAAAGCTTTGGGGAAGTAGCTCTTTGGTAAAGTGCCCCAGATTCAATCCCCAGTACCAAACAAACAAACAAAAAGTTATATTTAACATTAAATAAACTTCAAATCTATGTCAACCGACTCATGTCTTGGCTTTCAGTTTTTCTTCCTATGGTTCCTGGGCACATTGGGCAATAAAGTGCATTCCTTTGAACAAGGCCTCAAAATGAGTTGATTAGTTTCTGCTTTATGTTATATGAGACCTGTGTGTTACTGATACAGTGCCAATGAAGAGAAACCTACCAAATAGCACCCTGCAATATGGGAATAGAGGGAGGTATTTTTATACACACCACTTGCCCTCTTTAAAGTTCTGATATTTGTATTCCAAACAGAAGTCTTTTCATAAAATGACAGGATTTTCACACATTAGGTGACTAAATATAACTCAGGGAGAGTTCTAAGAAAAGCAGGTGACTAAGAGCCAAGAATTCTAATTCAAATATCCACTTGAAACAGGAAAAATTTGGAAGAAAATCTGAGACACTACCTACTCCAAATTCATTAATTCAAGAGCAAACACAAACCACCCTGTAGGATGAATTATAATTTAATTTTTTTTTTTAATTTTGAAGAATATATAGGGAAGAAAATCTCTATGAGTTCTTCCAGGAATCTGTTAGAGTTACCCTGATGGGTAGGAACATCTATTATAAAACATCCTCAGTGTCTAATGATGCTCTAAGCTTGCTCCCTCTGATGTAGTGTTAGGAATGGAAACTGACACTCCTTTGTCTGACAGATCTCTACACATATCAAACCTCTAGAACGCAGTTCGGAGCTTAGCATGATGAAGTGCACTCCTGAGATGTTTGTGAAAATGATCTGGGAATCAGGTCACTCTCAGAAAGTTTTCTGAATGCTTAAGACTATCTAAGGAGTTTTATTTATATATTGCACCTTGTTCTTCAGTATATTGAAGCCTCTATGTTCAATCTATTTTCCAAAATTCAGAAGTTTTGTTAAATATTTATACTTCCTGGGCTCACTGGCCAATATCTTGGTAAAAATTACTCATGTTTGGGTCACTTTTGTATCTCTGGTGCTTAGTACATTGCCCAGCACACAGAAGGATACCAAAACTATGCTGAAAGAATAAAGTTCAGTATTCAGGTTGGAAGTAATTGCAGTGCTAAAAAAAAAAAAAAAAAAAAAAAACTACAATTAAAAGAAAGCATTTGTTATGTGCTGGAAATATTAAGAACTAATCTCTGGTTTGAATGGGTCCCCCAGAATTCATATCTTAAAAATTTACCCCCCTGGGTGACAGCATTGGAAGATAAGGCCTCATGGGGGGTACCTGGATCATAAGGGCAAAGCCCTAATGAAGAGATTACCACCATTACAAAAATGGCTTGAGGGAGAGGGTTTGCTCTTGAACTCTTGACCATTTACCTTCCACCAAGTGATGAGAGAGAGAGAAGGCCCTCACCAAACTGGCTGGAGCCTGTTTTGTATGGTAACCTTCCTCAGTGAAAGAAAGACTACTGGACCATGTTCTTTTAAACTTCTGTTATCATGTGTTTATCAAACCTAGCATCAGGACCATCTCATCTTCAACATCGCTCCACCATATTGGAGAAGGCTGACTTTTCCTATAAGCACCTTAGCCCACTTCTTCATTTTTATTAAAAAATTCAGTGAACATTCCCTGAGCGTCCACAGCACATTAAACTCTATGCTGCTTGCTAGGGACACAGAGGTAAATAAGATGTTAGCTCGTTCTGTCCCACAAGGAGGAAAAGAGGGGGGTTTTATGAGTATAGAAGATGCAACAACCAGTTCTGTCTGGAAGCACTGGAAGGCTTTACAGAGGCAGGCGAAATGTGAGCTGAGGGGGGAGTTCAGCGAGCAAGAATGGGGGCCACTCTACGGTTGGAAGAAAATGAGTTGGAATTTTAAAGAGTTCTTTCCTGACAGTCTTAGTTTTCTTAGAGAATAAAGCTACATAACTTACTGAAATGAAGGTGGGCAGGAGTGGGTGAGCAATCTGGACCCAAGAGGGAAAGATTTAAAATAAGCTCTATAAGGAAAGAGAAGGGAACTGTCTAGGGACAAGAAAAAAGACTGCCGAGCTGCGCTCTAAATGCTTTTGAAAATCACAGGATTGGCGTTTGTCAGCATTATCAATGTGATTTTCTCCACAGCCCACAGTGTTCCCAGGGCAGGATTAAGGAAAACCAATGGCCACATGTGGGCTTACCTAACATTCACCGGAGTAAATGACAAAGGGAAGAAGATAAGGCACCTTCATTCAAGCACAATACTTCACTGATTTTTTTTTTTTTTTCTTTCTTTTGGTACTGAGGATTGAACCCAAGGGGGTTTAACCACTGAACCACATCCCAATCCCTTTTTATATTTAATTTAGATACAGGGTTTCAATAGTTGCTTAGGGCCTCACTAGGTTGCTGAGGCTGGATTTGAACTCATGATCCTCCTGTCTCGGCCTCCAGAGTCACTGGGATTACAGGCGTGCACCATCATTGCCTAGCTACTTGGCTGATGTTTAGCATTCAGATGCAACATGGGCTTTGCAACCCAACTCACCATTTTGCATTTTCTCTGCTAACACTTAATCCAGCGACTGAGTGGAAAGTGGTTCTGTTGGTCGGCTCTTCAGTCCAAAGGAGCTGACTTGGGTCTAAGGCAGAGGCAGGCAGGTCAGCTCCATCGCTGACCAGGACAACTGGAGCATCTGAGGCAACAATGCACTGATCCTCCAGAAGCAGAGGAGGGGCAGGCGGGGAGGGTGGTGGAGCCACCGGGGGTAGAGGGACTGGAGGCTTGGCTTTGCCTGTGGTCTGCTCCCCAGGGACAGTCTGCTCAGGCGCTGGACTCTCCACTCCAGTCTCCGAAGGCTCTCCTTTAAGGTCGCATGTGCCAGCAGTGGTGGTGTCTGAGGAGAGTCGGGAAGTCGCCGGCTGCTTGCCAGCTTTCTTCTTGCCCTTTGTGGTCCCCACTGTCCCTGTTTTGCTAGTAACTGTCTCCTTGGAAGCTTTGGGACGAGAAGAGGTGGATGAAGTAGATGGTGAGGCTGATGCTTTGGAGCCAGTTGGTTTTTTGGAATGAGAAGAACCAGCTAAAATAGAGAGATTTTGCATTAAAAAAAAAAAAAATCAAAGAATACAATGCTTTTTAAATAAAGTAACCAAGTTGGAATTGTCAATGACATTTAAAATGCTCCCTTTAAAATTAGTTGGATAAATGGAGGAAAGAAAACTGGCTAGTAATGCTAACGCTCTGGTCTTCTGTACCCTCTCTGCCTCTAATCTAGAGGGAGCGAGTGATACTTAGAGCAGAATTAACGGACAAGGACCTTCTGTCTCCTCTCCCTTTTAGTCTCTGATTGGAAGAGCCAAAGGGGAAGTCTTCCATTCCTTGTCCTATGGTCACTTGGAAAAACTCTTGTAGGTGCGGAAGAAGAGACATTTTGGTACAAATAGGCAGCCACCAGCAGTGAGCTGCAGGTAGCACACAATTGGGTTCTTCATAAATTATCTGTGTCCTGTGATGTCTTTCTGGGAATGGAGTGGAGGTTCATAGTCAGAAGAAGCTGGGGTATACAGTACCAGTTTCTTTCTGGGTCCAAAAAAAGTTCACTTATCCCACTGCTAACAGAGCAAACTCAAACCAACTGTCCCCTAGCTCCAGACAAGGAAGTCTGTCCTGATAGCCTATTCTTCCATCTGTACCACACATGAAGGACAGGTCTCCTTCAAATCATCACGAGACAGGAAAAATGTTTTCTGTTGTACTTTTAACAAAAAATATTTACATGGGTAATGTCTGAATTATTTGAAGGAACCAGGTTTGGTGGTGCACACCTGCAATCCCAGTAGCTCAGGAGGCTGAGGCAGGAGGATCACAAGTTCAAGGTCAGTCTCAGCAACTTAGCGAGGCCCTAAGCATAAGTGAGACCCTGTCTCAAAATAAAAAAATAAAAAATGGACTGGGGATGTGGCTCAGTGGTCAAGTGCACCTGGGTTCAATCCCTGGTACCAATGAATAAATAAATATTAAAGGAAAAGAATATCACTCCCAGAACTTCTGTTTGTTTTTGAGATGAGGTCTTGCTATGTTTCCCAGGCTGGCCTTGAATTCCTGGGCTCAACCAATCCTCCTGCCTCAGCCTCCCAGGTAACTGGGACTATAGGTGCACACCTCTAGGCCTGACTCTTCCCAGAACTTCCAACCCCAACTTTCACAAATCTAATTATTCTCACAGCTTACATTTCAGGAAGGTCTTCAAAGGATTGCCATGGTATATTTGCCTACCCCTGGACAGTGCTGCCTTCAACCAAATTATTTTCAGGAACCAAAATTAACTACCCTCTCTTTTTGTCATTTAAGGAAACGTACTTAAACTCCTTTGAGAATATTTGTTTCACTACCTTTATGAACTATAATTTCTCCTGACTGCTTCTTCTGTTGTAATGCTCATGTTCCTTTTTCTTTTTCACGAGAGGGTTAAACGATCTTTCGCAGAACTATTAGAAAACGTCTTGCTAGGATAGTGGAGTCGATCCATATTGCATACAGATGTTATTTAACCTCCCTGTGGTTATAACTTTTTTAAAGTCAATTGAGAGGGTCAAGAGATGAAGAACAAATAAAGAAACAGACGACGAGATGTAAGACTTTATTAAATCCAATATGCCAAAGAAGCCAGTCTCCTTTAGTGACAAGATCCAGGCTTCAAAGGAGTCTCTTCATTTGAGGTTTTTATTATTTTAGAAATACATAACAGCTAGAATTCCCCTCCACCAAATCTGAACTTGTTAATACGTCTTTATAGTTAACAACCTTTTCTTGTTTACAAGTCAAATCCATCAAGATTCCTTAAGCTCATTCTAACTTTTACTTATTTTCTTGCAACAAAGACATTAAGGATTTGGTGCCTAAAAATGCTCAATTATTTTCTTAGGTAAGTTCAACATAATCCCTTTAGACCAATTCTAATGATATCACTTCTAATCATATTTCTGGGAAAATTCTTTCATTTCCAACAGAAAAGTTTAACTTCAGCCTGTCTCATGGAAAAAAAATAATTTTTTTCAATATCTGGAGTGCAAATTCAGGCCATATATTTTTCTTTAAGTAGCTTCTTAAATGATAGGACTTTGCTGAAACCAACTATGATTAAAAAAAGAAACACCACCTTCTGGTTAACTTTTGTTGCTAACGGTGTGTAATAATGAGAAACAAAAAGAGAGCTTTACCCTCACTTTCCTGGCAAAGCAGCTGAATGCTCTAAATTGATAGGTGGTTGTAGGGCTTAAGAACTGAAAACATCTGACTGAAGATCAAGAGCTGCATTTTTGAACTAACTTTTTGAGGTCAACATTATTCAACTATCACAAAGGCAAAAAATTCCAAATGGATACACCCAGAATATCAAGGGCTCTGAAGGAGTATTTTCACTGGTTGATAGGAGGATCCTTGCACATGGACTTATTGTCCTTTGGTGCAACCAGCTTCTCTGCGACAATCCTGGGAATAGTCACATTCTTATTGGTAGAAGGGCCTGCCCCTCTTATATATGATTCAATGGATAAAATGACTGTACTATTCTCATAGGAAACTCATGAGTCTATAAATAAATCTTCAAGCAAAATATCTGGAAATAACTCCAAATCTGTCATGAAAGCTGCCCCCTGCCCTTGCCTTCATGACAGGCTTTCTTCTGAGAGTCCCAGCCGCAGTGAACCCGTACCATGAGGAGAATGAGGAAGTGCGGAATCTGCGCAAGACAGGGTCTTCATTCCCAAAGGCAGAGGGGAGGGTGGAGCTTTTCTTCAGGAAATAGGCCAGTGCCCACCCCACTTCGCGAGGCAGACTGGGAAACACACTGACACCAACAAGTATGGACACTGACATCCAGACCCCTGGGAAAAGGCCCTTACGCACATGGTTCTGAGCTGTTTCATTTCAGAGCTGATTAGAAAACACCCAGACCTAAAGGTCAAAGGCAAGAAGAGAGGAACCAAAAGCTGCTATACTGTCAGCTCAGACAGCCTCTGAATTTGAGTTTAATGGGTATAAATTAGGAAGGGAAAAAGATCAACACCAAGGCCAACTGCAGCCATCAATTGCTAGAAAGCTGCTGCTGGATTTAAGTAAAATAAGATTGTACAGGAGAATTTTTATTCACATGTTGATGTCCTCCAGGCATGTGAACTTCAATTAATGTCCCTTTAAAAGCTAGACCACATGGTAGGCATCTTAATTCCATTTCACTAGAAGAATGGGAGCTCCCTTTGCATGAAGCGTGAGTGGAGAAAAGGAAAGTTGGACAAAGTGTGCACAAAGTGCAGGAAGTCAGGGCACCCAGACATCCGCTGTGATGTGCAATAGCAACGTGTAGCAATACCACACCGAGATGCCTGCCTCATGACAAACCGAATCTGCTAATCCTGGAGGAGAGCAGGGAGCATTGAGCTGTCACTTTCGACTCCATGGAAGTGGTTTTGATTGGAGTAGAAAGCTGTGGGGGTGTAGCTGAACCAAATATATGGACCCTTTGTCATTTATCAGAAGAGACATGACTGGATGCTGAGGATATAACACATCCATCAACTATGTTAAAGATGTATGTCATATTCTTATAGGCAAACCTAACGTATTTTGTAAGTTAGGGCTCCTGACCAAGAGCCCCCCCATAAACTTTAATAGGCAGAAGATCAGTCAATACCTAAATGATGTTTTATCAGATCATCATCATTATCAGGCATGTATCCTACTCCCTGCATCTTGGACTGGTTCTCATGTGATGATAGTGGGTAGTAAGACAAATGAGGCCTAGTAATCCAAACCCTAAAGGGGAGAACTAATCCACTTGTTGTCTTTGCTACAAAGAAAACTCTTAGGCATTCTCTGTGTCAAAGCTGAATCCACTGGTGTTACATCCTAAGCCACCAAACAACCATCGTTCTTCAAAGAAATAATGAGTCCCATCCCAGAGCCAAGCACCCTGGACACAACCCCACAGCGCACTGAGGGCATACTCACCGGCCTCTCGGGTCGTGTTGCGGCTCGTTGGCTTGGGTGGAGGGGCGGGGGCCTGCTTACCAGGAGCCTTGGCATTTTTTTTAATGGGAGGCACTTCGTCACCTTTGTGTCTGGCCCCAGCAGTAGCCCCTTTGGGAGGCACAGGTGATTTGGGGGGTTTAGGTTTGGGTTTAGGCTTAGGAGGAGCTGAAGGAGGTAGAGCAGGAGCTGCCGGTGTTTCAGAGTGGTTTTCAGTGTTCTCTATAAATGAGAAAGTGAACAGAGCAGACTGATGCAGACATACACCATGTAACACTAGGAGCAAGACGTGGCCACAGGGACACACACACATGGCTGCTTGGCTCTTGGGAACCAGATGGAGCTCTGCACCAAGGAGAGCAAAGTTTGGGTTAAAAATGAAGGCTGAAGGACAAACCGAGGTGTGTTCTCTGCATACATCAGTCACGCCTTTGATGAAACTGCATGGCATAAGTTACTGGGATGAAGGCATGCTGAGAGTGAGTGTAAATGGCCACCAGGCAGATGCCTCAATTCCAGCCTTGGATCTGTGGTGGCTGAACGATGACATGGACACTGAGTGCCAACGTCAACAAATTTGACAATTTAGTGAAACTGAAGGACCCTCAAGAGTGACAGGCGAGCACATTATACACACCGTCCTAGAGATGAGGCTTGATTGATAGCCGCAGCAACTACTGGGCTCAGTTACCTTCCAGAACTCAAGCTGATCAACTTGAAAGAGATTTGTGCTTGGTTGCAGTGCAGTAAAAGTCACTGATGTTCTAAGCTACAGGGGACTGAAGGATCTATGACATGGTGCACAGCGTGTGGAACAATGAACTACTTTCCACTATTAAGAGATGTCCTCAAGCTTTCCTGGAACACCAGGGCAGCTTCCTATTCTGCAAAAACTTGCTCTGCCCTTTGAACTTAATGTCACACCTATAGGTACCCAGGTGCAGAATCCAAAATATATTAACTTTGTCCTGTAATGTAAACATAAACAACAATTTGGAAAAGACAACGGTTACACTTCGTAGAAAAAATTCATACCTAAAACTAGAAGCCTCCACAAGGTTGTGCGCAATTGGAGGAGAAAAACTATCAGGGTCTCATTAGCAAAAGTGGAGATGCTAAGGCTTATTCATAAAGTCACATTGAGACTTTCTCTAAGAGTGACCAATTGAAATTAAAATACAGTCTGGTCCAAAGAGCCAAGCAGCAGTTCTTTAAAAATGGAGCACAATAAAAAAACACAAGACAGCACTCAAGTTAAGACGAGACTCAACCTTTCCTGGGTTTGGCTTCCCATTTTTGAAGGACCAAGCAAGGGTTTTAACACTGGCACACATCACATTTTACAAAGTCCTTTTCCTTCCTCATTTCTTATCCTAGTGAGCATTTTTTAAAACCATATCTTCCATCAAGTCACCTATATTTTCTCCCATAACGATGATTTTACAGAAACTTATCAATAAGACCTTTCTTTTAAAGTTCCATTTTTATCCTCCCTCAACTGTGAAATCCTCCCCAGTCACTCAATCTCTCTCGCCACTGTACTCACTCAGGCTCGCTACAGGAGTGACTTATTCAACATTCAGCAGAGGCCACTTTGTATGTCTACCCATTTATATATCATCTCGACTAAGCTGCTGATCCTTTATATTACAGTAGGCTCCCCGCACCCCAGCCTGGTCTAAACCACAAGGTCAGTTAGTCACAAAAGCTCACTAGACTGGAAAATGATACAGGTGAATACACGGCTAACACATGGAATGTTAATGTAAAAGAGAAAACATACATTGATTTGCTGGTCTTTTGATAGACAGCAGAAGTGTATTCTTTTTTTTTTTTTTAATAAAAACCAATTTAATTGAGACTTTAGGAGTTGTGAAATATAATAAAAAATATATAACTTCAGGAGCTCTGCAAGATATATTTCCAATTGTGGCTCCAACATAAAAAAATTTACATTGTATTCTCTCACCAGCCAGGTCAGTTTGAGAAAGCATGAACAAAGTTATAATGGTCAGTGCTGTCTTCTCCATGAGAGCATATCCTAATTAACTTTTTAACCAAGGATTCATCTAATGGGATGTTAAAAGATTCACAGATTTAAAAGAACATCTCTCTGTCCACATATCCTGATGCGTCCTTGTCATGAAATGCTTCACGTATGTTATCTTTGCATGGATAATCTTTTAGTTGCTTCTGGATTGTGTCTATTAATGTTTCCAGTTCCTGCGTGCCTGGCTCCTTTTTAGCTTGTTTGTTTTCTAGTTCTGGTGCAGGAGCGTCTTATTTTCAGAAGTGTGTTCTTTAAGTACATCTTTGCGACTTTAGTCCTAAGCACAATACCAAGCATGGAGACCAAGCCCAATAATACAGTTGGTGGGAAGAGCAAACTGATCTTAGTATCACAGTTCTTTTTCACACAACAAGCCCTGCATGTCTTATCCTTTCTGGTCAAGGCACATCACTGAGGAATCTTTTTTCTTTCTGTTTAAGGTTTCAAATTCTAATAGTATACTCCAAAGATGGGCTGAGGGTGTAGCTCAGTGGTAGAACATGTGCTTAGCATATGTGAGGCCCTGGGTTCAATTCCCAGCACCACAAATAAAATAAAATACCCCAAGGAATTTAGCCTCTGCATTTGGGCGGGAAGAGATGCTTGCTCTGTGACGGTCAGGAATGCCAATCCACCCTGGGGAGAAAATGAACACACTGCACACAAACTCTGTGCTGGCTCCTTGGAAAACGTGGACCACTCTCTATTCTTTGAACTGTGCTAGTCATCTGTGAGTGTCTGCCATTCTGGGGATTCTAAGTTGTGTGTATGTGTATGGGTGTGTGACACATACTCATAATAGTATTATTTTTCTGATTAAATTAAAATGCCTCTTGCCTGAAATTTTGTATCCCATCAAACACAATGCCCTAAAAATCATGTCTGTTCAATAAATGTGACTAACAAGCTGATAGTTACTGACACACTATCAGTAGAAAACAGACTCTGGACTTGCATGTGGGAGGTAAAGAATTAAGTTGTGTTTTTTATGATTACCATATGATCTGAAGACATGATGTAAACTGATGGAGTTTGGGAGTATTATCTTTTCAGGAGGAGGTTAAGAAAGAGCTGCCTGCTCATTCTGGCTTCATGAGGACATGAGGTTTCACACAACATGGTCTGGAAGACAAGCTGCAGGCTCGACTCCTTCCACCACATGGAGGGCTGAGTACAACACTTAGAGCAAGCCCTGAACTATGTGCACTCTGCACCTGGCCTAGAAGGCATTTCTGCTCTGATTCCTTTCCTTCACCTCCTTCTGCTCTCCTTCAGGTCTTACTGTGGAAAGCTCTGCCTTAGAGAAACCACCTTGGTCTCCACTCCCTGGGCCTGGTGTACTGGGGCCTTCCGTGGTACTGTGCATCTTGTATTGCAAAGGCCATTTTTCATTGTCCACCCTTTTCCTGGCCCCACATAGTCATTATTATTTGTGGAAGAAATACGTGTTCATCCCTGTTACTTCATTGAAAGTCCTTTACAATAACTCAATAGAAATAATGTCAAATAATTTTCAGGTTTCTCATATTAATACTGTTATATTTAACAGATGGCAGATCAGTTTTTCTATCTCTTGTAAATTTGAGGGCACTTACTGAGAAAGTATAATGGGAGACTAAGAGACCTAAAGATCTCAAGGAAGAAGTCTCCAGTGTCAGGGAGAAGACACCAAGACCACTGTGCAACTGCAGACTCAGGCATCTTCAGGAGCCCCAGATACACACACTCACATGGCCTGGGTAGAACCTGCTTTACTTTCTTTGTCATTGAGATTTCAAATACTTAAGTATCAAAATATTGTCTTATAAAAACATGTAATAATATCTAGGATTTTAAAGGCATGTGATGTGTTTTTGCAGATATAACCAAATAATAGATGAAGTCACGTTCTTGAGTGAGCTGGTATAACTGGGGAGGAGAGGGAACGTGGCATCCCAACAGTAACAGGGAGTCAGAACAGGGGATGGTGGGTTTGCATGGTATTGAGCTCCCACAAGGACAGACTCCAGAAGAGGGGCAGAGGCAAAAGTGAACTCATCTGGTTTTCAGACTTAAATGGTATCTTTCTAGAGAAATAAAGTCTTGTCTTTGTCTTAGGACACTTTCTGGATAACATAATTCTCACAAAATATTAGTTTTGAGTGACACTCATTTCAGTCTCAGGAAGTGGCTTCCATACCTAACACTTCTTTTCTTTATCAGCAGGGCTCTGCAGTCTTAGAGTGGTATGGCAGCAGCTGGCATGTCTAGCTTATGTACCTACTAGCCAAGTGAGATGCTAACCTGGACCTCATTTGACCAGAAAGAACAGAATGTACTAATTTGAAGTAAAGAATAAGAAAACAAAAACATCTCTCAACCACTCAGGGACCTATGATCTGTCATCTTTTTAGAACATTAAGGTCTGCTGGTTTAACTAGCATAAATCTGTCAGCAACTTTTTATTAGGTTGATAAGGGAAACACTTCCTTTGAAGTCTGGCCAGTCAGAGAATGACATTAACGCCCGTATGGACCAGGGAGAAAGCACAGATGAATTTGAAATTTAACAGTTTGGTGAGACAGGACAACTGGATTTAACAACAAACAAACAAAATCACTACTTGCATTAATACTTTCAACTAAATCCCTTTAAATGTTAAGTGTACTTTATCTTTATGTTCTGGAAATGTTATCATTGAAAGTATTAATTTCTCATAGCCAGTGCTCATCAGCACAACTGGAGTTCTTCCATGGAGCAAGGCTAAGTCCCACAAATACTATACTTTAGATTTGAAGAAAGCAAAATAATAAGTTTCCAAAAGATCATCAACATAGGTTTTAAAGCTTTTAAAGACTAATATATGTGCAAATAAAGTGGTTGTGGATGTCCGGAGAAAACAGTGTCACGCTACCTGGTCTGTTTAATAAAGCCATCAAAAGCCCTTTTATTCCCTTTGTCTTTGGAGGATTTGGGTCAAAAACAGAAGAAGAGAAGTTCACTCTTGGTAGTTTCTAGGAGTTCTCAAAATGCCTACAGAATGCAAATGAGGTTTGACAAATTTCGGCCCTCCAACTCAGAGGTAGATTTTACAGAACAGAAAAGAGTCTGTTCCTAAAAATTTCTTTCTGTGCCACATGGAATCATCTAGCCTTTGCCAGTAAAACCTCTCCTTGTGGGATTTCAGCTCAAGGTCTGTCTAAAATTGAGGTGTGGTGGCTCTTGCATGTAATAGCATTGGTATCAAGATGTAATCAATCCATGACCAGGAATTTGTGAAGGTTCTGGGGGTGCGCGATAGACATGCAATTGACGGGTATCTGTATCCAACACAGCAGATTCACTCTAGAAACCAAGGTCTCTAAAGACGTCTTGGGGAACAGTATCATTGCCTCTGGCACATTGTGAATTTCCAATTGCACAGATCAATCACGAAGCAGAGGCTGTGGTAATCAATTTCTGGGAACCATTCCTGGGTCTCTCTTAGAAATGTCTAGAACTTACAATATTGGTGTACTGATGCCACCTACTAAATCCCACTATTGGAGAGAGAGTGCCAGGTTGAGGGAGCCATGAGGGTTTTGGTGTTCCTCCATGCTGAGCTGTTGTTCACAGGGCCCCGTCGGAACCAAGTGGGAAAGGTGTTCCAACATCTCATTTTTTTTTTTTTTTAAATCCTACAGAAAACCTCTTAAAAAAGGAGAATATTCTCAGACATTCTAATGCCTGAAGAGTCCACCCTTTCTGATTATTATCTTTAAATGACCCTCTTTAATAAAAACAAACAAACAAACAATGCCCTTATGAATGGAAGCATCCACCTGAGGATATCACCCTATTTCTCGTCCCTAGTTATCATTTCTCTCTTCTTTGTATTTCAGACTTTCTCTTTGTGGACCACTGGTTTTAGGTCCCTAATTGGAGCCTGAGAACTGCTTCTTGACATTGAGCTAAAGGAAATACTACTAAAGGAAATAATATGGGTTTTTCTCTTTATTTTACCTTTCTTATCTTCTGCCTTTTCCTCCCGAGGTGGTGATTTCTCAGATACAGAGCCATTACCTTCTTCAGACTTCCCTACATTCTCCTCTCGGATAGACTCCTCTCCGATGGGTATCATGTGCCCGTTTGAATTTTCAAAGTTAACTGTTACATCTCCATCTAAAATGGGAAAGAAACACCTGGATGTCTAACTTGATGGCTTTTTGAAATCCAGTTTCCCAGTAACTAGGATGGTAGGATCTGAGTTCGTGTTGCTATCCCTGGAGCCAAATCACCATGTTTCATTAAATAACTTGTCTAAAATGAAAGAGCTAGAAAATCCTTAGTCTTGAGAAAAAGCAGCTAAGGAGGGAAAAATCCATGTGCCATTTCAAGGCAGTGTGACTGATTATCCTTATTGCACGATGCCCCAGGGCAGTGGAGTCCCTCTGTTCTTGTGCTTAGATTTTGTTGAAGTCAATATTTATGTGTTTCTTTGTCATCCAGAAACTGAATGGTGAAAGGAATAATCTGAAAAATGGAATAAACATTTTAACATGCACCAAAAACAACAAGGTGTATGCGAATACACAAATAACATGAAATGTAATTACACATACAAACAATTAGAGGGGGAACAGGAATGGTTCCAAGCACCTCTGTCTGCAGAATGTATTACATACGTGATGTGCTAACTTCACATAGTAACGCATCTGCCACGCTGTGTTCAGGGGAAAGATGGTAGCAAGGCTACGTTTATTTTCATTGTCTTATTTATGGGAAGATTAAAATGTACTCAGGCAATTGTTATATATAATTACCCAAAAGTCCATAAGGTAGCCTAATAATAACTAGAAAACATTAGTTTAAAAAAATACATGGAAAAGAGCAGCCATAGAGGAATATTTTAAAATCATAGCTTAAAATAAAATGTCCAATATATTATCTAAATCATAAAAAACTAATTTTAATCCTTGAACTTTCATAGTTCCTGAGGTTTTCTAAAGTGAAAGATATCTTGCAGAAACTTCCAATTGAGTGATGCTTGAAAAGATCACCCCTACTCCATCTATGGAAAACTTAAAGAGGCACTCCATTGTAAAAGCAAAATCAATGAATTAAAGTTTTGATTCAGTAGAGTTGAAGAGATGCATGATTAGAGATGGTTTTATGCAATTGTTCATTAATTTTAAGTCATTATAAAACAAAATATTTCTCAAATTTTCATTGCTTTGGTTCAACAATAAAATTCATTGGCCTTCTTAACAACAACAACAAAAATAGGCATGACCAGTAAAAAATAAATATTATGGAATTATGTCATGCTCAAAATGAAAAGCAACTGTTGCTTAGTCAAGTAAACTACTAAGAACCTATAATCTGATTCCTGCATAAAACTAAAATAGACAATCATTAAAGGAAATACCACTGCTAGCAAATCCTATTTCAATAAAATTAAGGTAAGAATTATTTGGTTTCAAGCAATTAGCTATAGAAGAAGGAGGTGGGTTACAATATGCCCAGATAAAATTAAAATGATGTAAGAATAGACAATTCCAGCCAGATGCGGAGTCGCATGCCTGTAATCCCAGTGAGGCTGGACAATGGTGCGTTCAAAGTCAGCCTTAGCAACTTAGCAAGGCCCTAAGCAACTCAGCGAGACTCTGTCTCAAAATAAAATATTAAAAGGTATGAGGATAGACGATTCCAAGTGAAATATAAAATATAGAAATATACAAAATAAAAATATATAATATATAACATAAATAATATAAAAATAAAATATAAAATATAAAAGTAAAATTTATATAAAATGTAATATATAAAAATATTAAAAGGGCTGGGAATAGATAATCCAAGTAAAATTGAAAAACACTTTGTATAAAATTCTTCAGATATAAAAAAATTTTTTTTAATTAACTAAAATTTACGTGTGTATTCTTTGACTTTAGTTGGTAATAAACAGATATTAAAGTCACGTTAATGACAATTTTAAGCGATTACATGAAAACTTTTCGGTAGGCTAAATAACTGATTTTTTAAAAAGTTCAGACCAAAAAAAGCTAGAGAGAAAATTAGGTTTGTCATAAGAAGAAATTAGATTATCACATGACAGAAATAGTCAATGATGTGGGAAGATACTTACTTTGAGGCGTGAAATAAAACTAGTGCATATAAAAATAATTGTAAACCAAAGAGGCGTGGTTGCAATAAATATGGGATTTAAGAATAAAACAGAAAAGAACTGAAGATACTAATCCCTTCGTGTATGGACTGAAAAGGTTTTCTAGTTCTGTGGGTTTAAAAAGTTGTTTCAGCATTAAAATAAATGAAACCCTTGATGTGGAGCATCACTCCAAGCCAAAGTCAAAGAAGGTGCTAGGAGATGGTGAAGCAGTACAGGCTGAGAAGCTGGAGCCCTCGTAAGCAAAGGAACCAGAACTCGGCAAATCACTGAGCTTAAGCAAAAGGAAACACAAAGCAAAACAGAAACCAGTCATTCAATAAGAGCATTTGAGTGTTGGAAGGGGGTTACCTCTTTCTGGTAAACAGGGGCACAGCAGGTAGGGTTAGAGGAGGAACAGGGAGGAGGGAATCATGTATGACCAAAGGTAGGTGACTCATCACAAGGGGGAAGCCACGCCAGCAGAGAAGAAAGGAGGACAGCAAATGGGCCAAGACCCTCATGTGCCCTCATGTTAAAGGTAAGGAGAAGCTGGAAGGAAGGGACCAGAGTTAAGGACCGAACCTGGACTAGACCACGCACAGGATTCTCAGGAGAGATTAACTGCTGAACTCTTAGACTGAAGTTATCTCTTGGTGGAAAGTAAGACAATCTAAAGGGAATAATAATAATAGCTGAGAGTGAGGCATGGGACAGGATGGGATGGGGTCAAACCCAGGGCAGCTGGAGGGACTTAAAAGTCTAGCTGGCCTGTGTAATAAAGGGCATAATTGACAAGCACTGTCAAGAGCTATGGGGAGGTCAAGAAGATCAAGGCCAAGAATGAATCTTCACTGGCAGAGGCGAGGAGGCTGTCACCAGAAATGCAGCTTCTAGTCTCTTAGACTGAAATTCTCAAGGTAATTGTTTTTAGGAAAATGACATAAAACTTTTTTCTCCAGCCCTTGGTTGAAAAGGGGGAGAGCTCTATTTCCAAGGGGCACCCCTGGGAACTTTCAAACATTAGATAACTTTTGTAGTTCTACACAAGGTCCAGGAAAAAGGTAGAAAGCAAATTCAGTATGTTTATTGTGTTTAGGTTAAAAGTTATCTTGTTCATTTATGTTTCAAAACGTCTAATATTCAGCAGCAAAAGATTAAAAAGAAAGGTCAAATAGAGTCAGACTTCTGGGACATAAGTATATATTAATCCAAGAAATTGTAACCCATGCTGTAAATGGCTTAATGGATTAGACAGAATAAAACCAAACAGTATTTAAGCATTTCTTTAAATTGACCATTGCTACTTGACTGTAGAAAAAGCAAAATCTTTTTCTTCCTACCATTTTTAATTAAAAGAAAAAGAAGCCTCTAATCACTATCTTTAAACCTACCGTTTTCAGTTATAAATTTCACTTTTTTTCTCTTTCTTTAAAATATTTTCAAGTAAAGAATACCAAACAAATGCATGGTCAATCCATAAAGCTGATGGTCAGTATGCAGCTCTCAGTGGTCACAGAACTTCTCTACTGCCTGCAGAGAAGCTGGACATGACATGAATTTTGATATTGTGTATCTACCTTCAAATTAAAAAGGCTAAGGATGTGTTTTTTTTATTATTATTATTTTTAAAAGTCCCAGACAGGAAATAAATAGCTTCAAGGTAACAGAAAATTGGGGAAGACATAAAGTTCATTTATAGAGTGAGAGAAGTTTGACAGGTCAGAAGCTGAAATAAAATATCTAAATTGTGAGGGCTTAGTAAAAAATGGTACTATTCACTTTTGATTCCCCACACCACCACTTTTTTTTTTTTTTTTTTTTTAAGCAGAAGTAAAACAGTAAAGCACTTCCCAGCTCCATTTTGGAATTATTCAGATGTTGGAAAAAGTATGTCATTTCAATTTATAAATGACAAATGCCAAAAAAATGTTAAGTTCTTTGCAAAGAAACATGTTCCAGGAAAAAAGAGAAAAACTATTATTTTGATTCTAAATGAATAGCATGTTATTTGTTCCGATAAAACAATGATAATACTTCACCTCTCCAAGCAAAGGGGGAGGTAAGAGATAATTCAACAAAGTTGCAACAAATGTCCTTTATTTTGAACAGTAGTGGGAATAAAGAGAGTCACTCCAGTATGAATTATTTGGAGTAAGAACTAGTGCTGGTTGGTGTCTTCTTTTAAGAGTTAAACTCAGTTTCTATCTAATCCTTAACTTTTTTGAGCATGATTCCTTGTTTGGATGATAGAGGAAAAACAGGAAGAAGGTTAAAGGAAAGGGAAAAATAAAACTAGAAATAAGCATTGTTAGAGACAACGTGAGGAGCAGTTAGATTCAGAAAAAAGAAAAGAGAATAATACTGAAAAAAATTACTTGAGAAAAAGGATAAAGCAGATGAATTTGCCCATTCATGCCTTATTGATTGAGCGTACGAACATATCACAAAGAGTAAAGAACAAGAAGCATGTTAGCTATCTCTTCTTTTATTGAGTCTTAAGAAACAAATAAGGCATGAAGAAGCTGCATTTAGTCAAACAACCGAATTTAACTTGAGAGAAAGATTCAAGCTCAAGAACAGAGAAGAGGAGTCATGCAAGCACTGTGTTGTTATCTGTGTCTCTAGCCACCAATGTGCCTGGGTAGAGTTTTGGGTTCAGAGTGACCAATGGTGAAGTATTCACCAAAAAAGTCACTGGACCTCTTTTCTACAATACCTCAGATTCTCTGCTGCCCACAATGGCATTCCAAATCAAAGGAAGACTCTAGCAGCATTACTTGCTGCTTTATCTGACCAAGAGCACGATCATTTTAAATTTCAAGAGAAAAATGAAAGAAAGACTGAAGGATGAAGGATCAATTATTTTAAAGATATGATTAATTTCCTCACCTTGATCAGGCAACTCCTTAAGCACGCCCCTTCTTATCAGCTCCTCTCTACTTTGTCTTGTGGATATCTTCCTCTCTAATACTTTTGAAAAGAATAAGCACAAGTAAGAATCAAGTCATTGCTTAAAATAATTATGCACATCATTCCAAGTAGAATTGAACACATTCATTCCCATGAGGCTCAAACCCCAGCCCAGAAAAAGGTATGATTGGAGCTGAACCCACTCAGGCAGGACAAAGGCAAATGATTCCAGATCATGATCTCTAGCCCAGCGACCATCCCTGGTCTTTCAAATGGTAGTCTGTGGCTAAGGATCCAGATGTAATATTCCACACTGACTACAGAGACAGAGGTCACTTCGTGCTTTGAAACTGCTTTTTTTTTTTTTTTTTAGTAACAAGTCATTTCAATACATGTGTTTCTATAGATATACAGTTATGAAGAGGATACCCATGTTTGCTTTTAAAAATACCAACAAGCCACACACTTCCAGTAAACGTTCAGGTAACTCATCTGAACCCAGTGAGAAGGGACGACTTTTCTAGTGCTTTCTATTACACCATCTACGATAGAGATTCAGCACCTTGCACTTCTGTAACTCTTTGCCGTCCCATATTCACAAATTCCAGGGGTTCTACTATGACCAACCCAGGGTAAAGAAGGGTGTTAGACATCTGCAGCTTTCACAGGCATGTCAGGGGATGGTGTCATAATACCAAGTCTTCCATCTTCTGGAAAGGGTACATATTCCTGGCACTTCAGAACAGAGCTCAGGGGCATGCGGGCAGGACATCCATAGTGCTTACCTTCTATGTGCATAATTTTGGTTCTGAACTCTACAAGGTCTATGGAACCATTAGCTTCAAATCCTGGTTTCAGGGACACAGTCATGTCACCTACCAATCCTGAGTCAACTTCCCCCAAAGTGTGTCCTGCAAAACTTTATTCCCTGTAGATGCATTGTTCACAAAGTACCTTGACACAGTAGAGAAGGGCCAGGTAAGGGGTCCGGGCACTTTGAGAAGAAAGCAAGCTATGTTGGGGGAGACTCAGCAGCCACAGGAGGCCTAGACTTCTGACCTCCATAAGATTCCCATCCTGGTTTTATAATCTGCAAATCCCAGAACTACTCCGGACAACACAATTTCAGCTAAACCAAAGGCAAACTAAAGCCCATTACCCTCAGATGTGCCTTGACAAACACAAAGGGAGCACATGACGCACTAAAAACACATTTTCTCCTATGCTCTCGGTGGCCTGAAGCAAGGACACTGATGGCAGAGAGGGCAGAGTGGATGTGCCTGGAGCAGTGAGCTTAGAACCAAGTGCATAAAAGTCCCCATAAGTGTTTATTAATGGCCTGAGCTCCAGAATAGCAACACTCAGTCTCTCTTGAAGAAGTTGGATTTGTTCCCCTTTCCGATAGCTAGCAATTGTGTGTTTCTTTTTTATCCTGGTTTCTAGAAAGTTCTGATAGAAACTTGATATTTCCTCCAGATTTCACATGCCGCTTCATGCCTTCTCCTTCCCCACCCTCTGACTTCATTTATAGCGTATGTACAGTATAGCTGCTCTTTGTTGTAGGTTCTGCCAAACGTATTTTGGTTAGAATCAAAAGAATGACAATGAGCACCTTACGGGGTTTAGTGGAGACATACATGGAAGTTTCCCCTCACCCACTCCACTCCCCACCCTTCCTTCCAGAAGCAACTAACCACAGCTCTCTCAAAGGCTGGTGATTTCTCTTTTTTTCTTATTTATTTATTTATTTATATGTGGTGTTGAGGATCAAACCCAGGGCCTCACACATGCCAGGCAAGCGCTCTACCACTGAGCCACAACTCCAGTCCCAAGGTTGGTGACTTCAGAGGACAGACTTAACAGAGAAGGAGGTGAGGGATTCTTCCAGAGGCATTCTTTCTGATAGAAAGAGCGCTACTGTTTAAATACAGTGCCAATTTGCTGAGACTCTCGTCTAAGAGGAACACATATCAGTGCAGGAAGTCACACGACAACACCCACAATCACAGCTGGAGTATTGCGGAGATTTTGCAGGTGGTGTGGAAGGACCCAAGACATTGCCGCCTTCCAAAGCCTGCCCAAATCCTTCAGCTTGCCTGGGATCGGAGGGCAGCACAATGCTATAGACCTCTTGCGACAGGTGTCTCAGTCCCCACTCCTGGGACGGGTCCAGGACCTCCCGGCTATTCTGCCCTAAACTTGTAGCCAGGGGTGGCAACTGCCATAGCATGTGCTGCTGGTCCCCGGGTCGGTCACATTCTGGCAACCCAAACAACACTGACGACTCCAAATGCAATCACTCTGGGTGGCTTTCTTATCTTCATCCACCCTCTGCTCAGATGAAACAGAACTTTCAATTGTTTGCTACTTTAGTAAAGTTGCCTCAAACATAATGTGGTTATCAGAGTCCTAGATGCTAGACCCAGAACTCCTGCAACAAGTGACCTTGGGCGGTCACTTCAATTTCCAGGTCCTCTAATCCACGATCTGTAAATCTGTAAAATGAGGGATGAGAGTCAATGACCACTAAGGACAAGCCGTCCAGCTGAAACAGCACGTGAGCCTGTATCATGAATGAAGGCCATTCTGTAATCTCCGCTTAGGGGCACCTTCAAAAACTTTCATTCTTACACCAAAAACTCATCTCACAGCCTGGAATGTATCATGTTTATGTTTCTGCCTTTCTGTTATGGGTACCAGAGGATTTTTTAGTTTGAATTTGGGGTTTTCTGTTGCTTTAATTCTAACTTAATCTTTGCTTTAAAAGGGGAAAAAAAAAATTCCTCTCCTTTTTTTCCTTATAAACCCTGGAACTTTGAAGCAGCAGGTTGGCTTCCTGCCAGCAATCAAAAGCAACAGCTTTGTTCTTCTGCTCTACCTCCTATAAACGGGCCCTGATAGGAAAATGCCGTTGGCTATTTGTTTGGTCTCTGGCTAAAAGCATTTTTAACACATAATGCAGATAACTGTGTACAGGGCCAATGAGAACAAGCTGCAGCCCACTGAGCCTGGAAGGTATGTTGTTGGGCACAAAATTCCAACCCCTGCTCTCACCGAAGTACAAGTATCTCATTCTTCGCCTTTTAAAATATTTGCCCTGTGTTTATATAGTGTCTGTGTGTTTGCAGAGCACATTCACTGGGTACTTTGACGGGCTCCAAGGGGTTCTGCATTGGAACAAATCTTGGAGGTCATTCTAGTTCATCGTGCCTCAGAAGACGGGCATCTCAGGAACGTTCCTGACGTGTGCTCACCTGCTTTCAAGCCCGCAGAGGCAGGATGCTCACTTTCCCCACATGGTCCATGTCAGTTATGGATCACCCTCATTTTTAGGGAGTTGTTCCCCATGAGAAATCCAAATCTCACTCTCTGTAATTTCTGCACATTAATCAAACCCAAGTTATTGGTGGCTCTAGACTACAGGAAATTGTTTGTGAGCAAAAACCTGATCCTAGGTATTGCTCCAGCAGCTCTTTGACTTTGAAGCTCAACCCAATCTGTGCAATGACCTTGATAATATGGGTGGAGGTCCCCACAGTTATAGCATGAACAAAATATTGCCAGGGAAGAGATTTGAGGGGTGCACGACTAGATGTAGTAGCTGTGTCTCTCTAGGAAAAGGACTGCCACCGGTTGAGTAAATAAATGGCACAGGGTTACTCCGTTCTAATTGAAAAAGCATGAGTGATTCTTCCATTGGGATCAAGCAAAATCATGGTTTCTGGGTCACGTTCTGCACTGGCTGGATTAATGCTCTGATGTTTCCATCCGGGTTATGACAGCATTAATTTCTCTGAAGGTGAAGGAAGCACTGTCCACCATTTTCCTGACTTCAAGCTTACACTCCAGTTTCTCAAGTGCTGGAAAAGGAACAGTTTTCCAAAAATTCCCAGTCGCTGTCCATCTCAGTTTGTCCCGCATCAGCTTCTCAGCATGGGTCTCTAAGGCAGCCTCCTGGAGATGTCCCTTCTCCCAGCTGCCTGTCTCCCACCCACCACCCCTTCCTGGCTGTTTGAATCCTGTCCCTCCAGTGCCTGCTGTCCCCTTTTCCCCTAGGCATGCCTCTCATAGTGGCCTCTGTCTCTGCCAGGAGACCATTTCCCCAGCTTGGCTCACTCCATCATGGCCTGCAGGTTCTGCTCAAAGGTCACCTTATTAGAAACCTGTCAATGTGCACCCGAATAGCTTGCTCTGCTTCCCGTTGTTCCTTATCCATCTTATTTCCTTGCAGAATGTCTCATTCCCTGATGTGTGTAAGTATAATCTCAGAGAATGGAAACTCTGCTTACTGCTGTGTCTCCAGTAGTGACTTGCAGGCTATTGGCACTCAAAATACACGAGTATCTGTTGAATAGGTGAATAAAAGAAAATAGGCTAGTCACTAGAACGGATCTGCTTTCTGTCCCTCTCCAGCCTCCAGTTTAGGAGAAAGCAAGGGTGACTTGTGGAAAACTTTAAGGAACAAGAGCTTTCTGTCTTCTCCCTCCTTTACTCTTTGGCTGGGAAGGTCCAAGGGAAAATTCTCGGCTTTCTGTCCTATGGATCTTCTGAAAAAGGCTCTGTATGCACTGAAGAAGGGAGCCCATAGTGTGCAGAGGACAGACACCAGTGGCTAAGAGGGTGTAGCACACGACTGGCTGGGCGCTTCATAAATTAGAAGTGATTTATGATGTCCCGGGCATGGTGTGGTAGCCGTGGAGCCTGCATTCAGGAAAAGAGGCTGGGGCATATGCCACCGGCTCCGTTCAGTGGATACTTGGCCTGGGTTTCATGTGACTCTGGAAGTATCTGTGAGAGTAAATCTTGTAGTCAACAAGTCACTTGTGTTCTCATTTGGCGAGGAAAGAGAGTCCTAATTCTCAATTCTAACACCGTTTAATGACTGAACAAAATAGAAGAGCAAATAGAGACTATTAAATAAGCGTGCCTTGTTATCTTCTTGGTTCTGAGTAGTGAATGGCCTTACTGTAAAAGTGTGACAGAAACACAGAAAACCACTTGTCCTGTGTTGAAAGTGCTCTATAAGAGCTGGCTGGGCTTTACTCCTCCTCAATAGCAGTTACAGAAAAGAGAATGTCAGAAAATGGTCTGCTTTCTAAAAGACCCTTCACTGAGGCTAGGTGGCTAGTGTTTAAAGAAACAACCACCCCAGTGCCACCCAACAGCACACTGCAAAAGCCTTCCGAAACATCCCAAGAATGTAAAGCGGAGAAATAAAGCCAACACTCCCACCTGGAAACACACAGGGTCTGGACATTTTCTTGTTTATCTGATCATGCCATTCCCCTCCTCAAAAACGCTCAGGTTAAAGAAGAGTTCCTCGGAGCAGCAACCAGCTTTATACCTGGTCCTGCTAACCGTTCTTCCCCTCACTCTTTTTACACCCTTTTTTTTTAATAAGTTCAATGTTAAAGTCAAACTTTACTTCTTATCATTTCCTAAACATCTGCAGCACCTCCTCAGCTCTGTTCCTTCATTTACTCTTTATTCTTCCTAGCATTAGACTGTTTCCTTCTCTCTCACAGGTAAAATCCTCCCTAGAATTTAAGTAGTCTTCAAATAGCGCCCCCTATTGGGTGATATCACGCCTTCCAAGTAATTTCTCTGTGCCTCAGCTTTTTCATCTGCAAACTGGGATCATAGTTGCTGGTTCTTTTGGATTAAATGACTTAACCCAAGTAAAGTACATAGACCAGTACCTAGAATTTAGAAAACATTCAACAAATATCAGCTCTTACTTTTATTTCCGTTATAGCATGTTCCACATGTACATTGTTTATTGCTAAATTCATGAGTACATAGTCGTATAGTCACATGACTCTAGTAGAGATCCTCTGAGGAATGTCTTGTTTACTGTTTTGTACCCAAAATACAGAAAATAATCATACTGCATAGAGCAGATACTGGGTAATCTACGTGTCTTGTGGGGGGCAGGGCAGCATGCGTAACATCTTTTTCCACTTGTTTTAGAAAGAGACCCCTGATTTTTCTCTTTTGGAAAACCACTTCTTCCTTCCAGCCTCTAGGCTCTGGGGCTCCCAGATTTTTCCAGTAAGAGATGGTCTCACCCTGGCCCAGTGATTGGTTCAGAGAGGGGCACATGCCCAAATTCCACCAATGAGATCTGAGCCCAAGAAATTTACTGGAGCAATAAAAAAACTAGGCTTTCTCTTCTTCTGGAGCTGTTAAAACTTGGTGAACTAGTCTAGATTTGCTAGTGACCACCTTGCCTGCACAAGAGAGAGCTTAAATAAAAAAAAAAAAAAGCCAACACATTAGAACATAGACTCAGAAGAGAGAGAAACACAGATTTCTTTTTTTTTCCTTTTTTTAATTTTTAAAAATGTAGATTTTTTAGTTGGTAATGGACCTTTATTTTATTTATTTATATGTGGTGCTGAGAATCAAACCCAGTGCCTCACACACGCCCAGCAAGTGCTCTGCCACTGAGCCCCAACCCCAGCCCTGAAACACAGATTTCCTGAATGCTGTATGCCCGTGGGTTTTCCAGTTATATGAACCAATAAATTCTGTTCGCTTAAGTCTTTTATGATTCATCAACAGTAAAGAGCCCTGACTAATCTAAAGGTATCAACTAAAGTTTTTAAAGTGAATTTTTTTTCCAGCAGAGAGCAAAGATCCTCTAGGTCTGCAGGGTACAAATATGAAAGGGGAAGTAAACGGACCCTCTTTTTCTCCCCCTTGAGTTTGAAACTTGGTCAGGTCTAAAGAAAGAGGAAGATGGAGAGATCTATGTCCCTTCCTTCTCTTGGGACATTAGTGTCACAACTTCCCCCCAGAATCCTGGTAGTAATCATTATATATTTTGTGCTTAGAGAGCATTTTCATAATTATTGTCTTGTCAGCCCTGACCCCAGTATGCCTAAATACAGGCTAAGCAATTATTTTTATTAATCACATACAAATAAGGATATTGAAACCTGGAGAAGCTAAATACCTTTTCTGTCTGGTTGAATTTAAGTGTGTCTAACTAAAAGCCTTTTACTCTGCCTTCTCCAATCTGCATTTATAATTAAAAAGATTTCACCTTTCCCATGAAAGTTTTCTAATCTTTCTTCAAGACTTAGGATGGAAGAACAACAGTTTCAAGTTTAATTTATTTGTTTATTTTGTGGTACCAGGGATGGAACCGAGGGCCTTTGCGCGTGCTGGGTAAGCACTCGACCACTGAGCTACATTACATCCCCAGCCCTTAGATGGCTGTGTATTTGCACAGTTCAAATCATAAAAAGCTATAGTTATGATTCTCACTCTCACCCTGCCCTTCACCTATACAGAGAGAACCGCCTCCATCTCTACAAGCAATTAACAACTTTTATTGGGTATTATGTCTCCTAGATTTCTGGGGAAAATTCAAATATTCATTTCAACTTTGTCCTTTTTTATACAAAAGGTAAGATGTTTTACAAACCATTCAGCATCATATTTTTCCATTGAACAAATGTATGTAATAGCTTTAAAATTTCAGGAGACAAGATGGACAGAAAAGGTTGGGGTGGGAAGAGAGAGGAGGTGACTACCTTTGACCTGTGCTCATATCAGAAGCCACAATCACTTCTGCTTCCACAGGAGGCAAACTGGGAATGGCTATGGCAGGTCAGCTTGAGGGGACCTGGGTTGATATTCTCAGGGGATAAAGGCTCAGAACTCAAACAATGAGCAAGTGCTCAATCCCAGATGGGCCAGGAAGTACAGGGAATCTCAGGAGAGTAATCAGAGGCCTGGACTCAAGTGCTTCGGGGAACACACGCCCCTGTCCTTCCTCCTTCCACTCTGACTCTCACGAACGCGTGGGAAACAGAAATGCCCAAGACAGGCGCTTTGGTACTCATCCAGTTCAATGAAAAGATGGTATGTTTCCATTTCTTGTTTACAGTACGAGGATCCAGAACCAAGACCTGGTGAGACCACAGGGGTACTGACCTTTGAAATGAGGATAATGATAACCATCCCAGGCTGGAGGAATGACTGAAATGTGAGTCCTAGCTCTTCATGGTGATGAGGGTTTTCACACTGGATCTCGAACCATGTTCATTTGAGAGAAATCCAGAGAGCCTGCCCTCCTGACACCCAGCTGCACGATCGGGCTCCAACATTCTTATGCAATTGACAGAGTCCACAGCTATGATCAAGATGGGGTATCTCCTTTCCCTTTAGATCAGGCAGTCAATGACAAGAAAGATCAGATACAAAAGACCTTGGTGACCCCAAACTATCAAAACCAGGACATGCCCACTCATTTAAACATCTAGTTCTACTACCTGGGTTTAGGGTGTCTGAAACTCTTCAATTTATCTTTTAATTTTTTATAGACTGCATTTTGATTCATTGTACACAAATGGGGTATATCATTTGGTTTCTATGGTTGCACACGATATAGATTCATACCATTTGTGTAATCATACATGTACATGGGGTAATGATGTCGGTCTCATTCCACCATTTTTTCGTACTTCCCTCCCTCTCATTTCCTTCTACATAATCCAAAGCTCCCCCATTCTTCCCTCACTCCCCACCCCCCACCTCCATTATATATCATTCTCCACTTATCAGGGAAAACATTCAGCCTTTGGTTTTGGGGGATTGGCTTATTTCACTTAGCATGATATTCTCCAATTCCATCCATTTATTTGCAAGTGCCATAATATTATTCTTCTTTATGGCTGAATGGTATTCCATTGTGTGTGTTTGTGTGTATATATATATGTGTGTGTTTCTTTATCCATTCATCTGGTGAAGGGTATTTAGGTGGTTCCACAATCTAGCTATTGTGAATTGAGCTGCTATAAACATTAATGTGGCTGTGTTACTATAGTATGCTGATTTTAAGTCCTTTGAGTATAAACTGAGGAGTGGGATAACTGGATCAAAATGTGGGTCCATTCCAAGTTTTCTTAGGGTTTTCCATAATGCTTTCCAGAGTGACTGTACAAATTTTATTTATTTATTTATATACGGTGCTGAGGATAAAACCCAGGGCTTCGCACATGCTAGGCAAGCCCTCTACCACTGAGCCACAACTCCAGACCCCCAAATAGCCTGTTTTTCCTTAGTCAATCCATGAACAACACTCATCAACTCAAAGTAATAGGTGGGGCAACCCAATATAAGTTAGTAAGATTTGAGTAGGACTTTCCAAAAACCCATGTTTATTACTTTCATACACATATCTGACCAGACTAGGTTTCTTAGGGTGATTAAAATCTTGGTTTTCTTGAGCATTTTACACATTTCTCTCCTCTCCCTACTATCTTGCCTACCCAATAGAATGACAATCTTTGTAAAGAACAATATTCCTCTGGTAAAACTGGTCTGGACCTCCATTAAACCAGGAGGTGTAAACCATCCCTGATTCCTGTTTGGCCCTGCAGTGGTAGGACAAAGGGTAACTTGAATGAAAACTTATTTTCCAAGATTAAACACAAAAAACAGGGCTTGAGTAAATCTGCCTTTTCACCGTGGCTGAAACTATAATGATTAAAGTTTGAGAGCAAAGGTCACTTTCAACTTTGACAAACATTCTCTTTCAATAACCTCCCTCCTCACCGTTACAAATTCTGATTATGAGGGTGACATCAGGGTCTCACCATTTTCTATATACATGCTTTTATTTGTTCTAATTAGTTATACATGACAGTAGCATGCACTTGGACATATCATACATAAACATGTGATTTCTCATTCTTCTGGTTATACATGTTGTAGAGTCACAGTGGTCGTGTGGTCATACATGTACACAGAGTAATAATGTCTGATTCATTCTCCTATCCTTCTTTCCCCCATATCCTCTTCTCTTCCCTTCACTCCCCTCTGTCTAATCCAAAGTAGCTCTAGTCTTCTCTAGCCGCACCTTCCACCCAGCGGTTGAGAATTAGCATCTGCATACCAGAAAAATCATCTGGCCTTTGTTTTTTTCGGATTGGCTTATTTCCCTTAGCATGATAATTTCCAGCTCCATTCAGTTACTGGCAAATGCCATCATTTCACTCTTCTTTAAGGCTGAGTAATATTCCATTGTGTACATACACATTTTCTTTATCCATTCATCTGTTGAAGGACACCTAGGTTGGTTCCATTGTTTAGCTATTGTGAATTGAACTGCTATAAACATTGATGTGACTGTATCACTATAGTATGCTGATTTTACGTCCTTTGGGTATAAACCAAGGAGTGGGATAGCAAGACTGAAAGACTAGAAAATAGAACATGGATCAGAAGGTATATATTCCTCTTAAAATATAATATACAATACTAAATTTTATATAATAAAATGGATTTCTATATAATATACACACGTGTCTTATATGTCATTCTCAGGAGTTAGAATATGTCCTGTGAAGAAGTATTCTACATAGGAGTTTTCATATATATATTACATATTATATTCACATGTAAGTGTAGAATAAATATCTTTATAGAGAAATCTCTATTATATTCAATAGACTTCTATAGCAGAATACTTCTACATGGGACATATTCTCACTTCTAAGAGCACCTCTGTGTTCAAAACGGATCCTGCATCTTATTAGCAGGTAATCCAGCTGGGCTCCTCAACCTCACTGAGTCTGAGTTTCTACATATAAGAACACAGGCACTGAGACCTAATGTGGATAGATATCAGGGTGATTACACATCTCATCATATGTTTGACACAAAGTACAGACCAAGTAAATATCGGCCTCTGCTCACCCTATTTTCCATTTTCTCTTGTATGCCTTTGTGTAGACCTCGCTAATATTCTACTGGTAGTTTTACTCTGCTGTGCATATTCACCCCTGTGCACAGTACAGGGGTTAAGAATGAAATCTCAAGCCAGGCCAAAATGGTTCAAATATGGATTCTGCTAATCACAAACTCTGGTGCTTAGGGCAAATTGTTTGATTTTTCTGTGCCTCATTATTCATTCATTAGTAAAACTGGGCTTGTAATAGTAACACACTCATAGAGTAATTGGGAAGATTACAAGCATTTAAAACAGCATCTGATACAATAAAAATATAACTAGAATGAGTTATTGTGATTAATATTTACATTTCTTCTTCCAACATTAAGTTTAATCCTAAGTAAAATTTCAAATGAATAACATAAAAATTTTTTGGTTTTTGCTTTTTCAAAAAAGTACTTTATTTCATAATGTTGTATATGTAGCAAATGGCATAAATTATCCAAAAGGAACATTTTTTAAACTTTGGGGTGTGATAATTAATTTGAAGTTTTTAGTACCGAGTTGAATTGAAAAAATCAGCAAAAAGAAAGAAGTACGTAATGCCAGCAATATGTCAATATCTGACTAAAAATCGATGATTAAACTTTAATTGGCATCCTGAATGTTTTCATCCAACATCTCCTTTAAGAACAAATTATAGGAGTTAGGAGAAGGGAAAATTGAGAGGTGGTTGTTATTTTTGGTGGTACTGGGAACTGAACCCATGGCCTCAAGTGCTAGGTAAGTGATCCACCCCTGAACCACATCCCCAGCTAGAGAATTGTTATAATGGTAGTTTAGTTTTGTAAGAGGAAAAGTTCAGGAGTTCTGTTAACAGCAACGTGAATATACTTAACATTAGTGATCTGTACACTTAAAAATGGTTAAGATGGTAAATTTTATGTGATGTATTTTTCCTACCATAATTTAGAAAAATTATAAAACTTTTTCAGACTATGGAGTACTGCATAAATGCTAAGATGAAAAATGAATGAAAAGGAATTTTAACCACACCAATGCAAAAGGAGTTTCCTAACTTTTTCCCCAATATCCAGTCTTCTTTCCAACCATGTTTCTTACTTTCTTCTATTTCTCAGGTAGCCTCTTAAATTCTATAAGAGTTAACAAATAAACATTTACGCTTCATATTTAAAGAAATTTCATGAGTTTCAAGACCTACAGTCTGGATTCTGGAAGCAGTTGAAGAAAACTTGAGACAAAATGTGTTCCTAGTCTAGATGAGTAAATAAATGTCTTCTGTCTACCATGAAAAGAAGAAGAATTAAGATGGCAGCTTGTATTCCAAGTGGGAAACAGGTCAGGGAAATACGCAAGCCAGAAAACAGTGGCTTTCCAGGACTCAGCCCCTGAGATAAGGACAGGATTCATACCACAGGATGAAAAAAACAAAACCGAAACACAACAGGAAATAATATGCAAAGGAAATAAAATAATGGGCTTTCCTGACATGAGTTCTCTGACCAGGCCAGAAGGAGTTCTGTAGGATCTTTAGACGTGTTTAAAGTGGTACCACTCCAAAGGAAAATGAAATGAGGAAATTATTCACCCAAGTAAGGGCTATAAACAATCAGATCCTCTCTTGAAGCAAAGCAAGCTCATTTACCTCAAACTGATGAAACCTCATTTTATTAAAAGATTGATGGGAACGTTGCTCCTTTCCTCTACATCCCTCTTAAAAATCCGATGTGGCAAAGAAATATAAAGAAAGGAAAGCAAAGCTAACAATAATACATTTCAATTGAATGGGCATGATTTTTTAAAATGTCATTTATAATCAGAAATCAGTTCATTTGAGACTGTTTCTGTAGATGGCTTCTTGGAGTTCCCCTGCCCTAGAAGAACTAACTCCCCCCTGGCAAAGTCTGTGCCCTTGAGTTACTAGTCAGATCTATGGAGCTACAAATTTAAACCCCAAGCTGGACTTGGATTAAACAGGCAATAGCCCATTCTCCCAAATGTATAGGAAGCAAGGGAGTCTCCTCAACTCCATTTAAAAATAAGAGTCTATGGTTTATTAATCAGTAGAAGGTAGGTCCTGATGGTTTAGTCCTTTCATTGTGCAGCTGGCTATTTTAAACTTGTGATGGAAAGTTACCATATTTATGAAACCACTGATTTCAATTATGACAAAAGCACAAAAACCTAGCTCTCATGTGATATTACGCTATCTCATAAATGGGCTTCACCACTAGAACAGACCTGCAATGAATGATAAATGTTCCAGAAATAAAAGGTGGGGCTATAATGATTCTTTCTACCCACACATGTATGCAAAGATTGAGCCAAGAAAAAAAAAAAAAAACTTATTCTATTGGGAGAAAAACACTAAAGAGGAACATTTAGTTTCCTATATATGTCATGCATGTTAGATATAAGGAGAAAATCTGTTCTGACACCATACTGCATCTTTAGGAAAACAAGGTAAGAATTTCAAAAAAGTATATATGACAAAATTATAATGTTAGTACTTTGGCTCACAGATTTTCTAACACTCAATTGGTTGGATGAGGTTCAGTTATAGAATATACAGGTACGCAAATAGTTCAACTGAAACACAATCCCATTTGCCTCTTTTTTTGGTCAATGATACCCCCGTGCTGACCTTTACGTTGCCATACACAGCAACATGTAGTCACTTAAGTTCATTATCCATTCCTAAGGGATGAGGTCCTTACCCCATCCATTATACTGGTGAAATATTCATTTTGTCTATTATGGCTTTCTGAGGTTTCTTTTGTTGTTGTTGATGGACCTTTATTTAATTAATTTATTTATATGTGGTGCTGAGGTTGAACCCAGTGCCTCGCACGTGCTAGGCAAGTGCTCTGCCACTGAGCTACAACTCCAGCCCTCCATGGTTTCTAAAGGCTCTTTTAAATAACTCTCAGTGATATGACACTGAAGAAGGATGGAAAAAGATAGTCATTCCCCATCCTCATTCTAGCACTTTCCAAATCAAGAAGAGTCACTGGCCCATACTCCATATATGAGGTGGTATAAGGCCCATCAAGAGCCTTTCATTAATTCATTTTGTTCCACAAACATTTACTGAATATTTCACATAAGCCAAGCACAAGTCTAGTTGCTTCATGATCTTGTCAGAGAAGACACAGAAAATCCCTGTCGTTATAGAATTTATAATCTCCTGGAAGCAGGGCCAGAGGACAAATGGTAAAAAATGATTTATAAATGTTAGAAGGTAAAATGTGCTTATGGAAAATGAAAAAAAGTAAGGAAGAAAAAGAAGAATCCTGAGTACAGGAGAAACGACTTCATGCTCATGCGGCAGGTAATGATAAAAAAGATCAATGGTAACAAATGCAGTTCCGACTGTGCAGCGACCAGAATACCCATACACTTCTGCTGGGAATGTAAAATGGTGCAGCCACTTTGGGAAACAGTTTGGCAGTCTCAAGATGTTAGACGTTGACATTACCATATAGCTCAACAATTCCATTTCTGGGAATTCACCAAGAGAAGTGAAAATATAACGCCACACTAAAACTTGCACAAATGCTTCTAACAGCATTATTCATAACAGCCAAAAGCAGAAACAGCCCCAAGTTCATCCACTGATGAATGGATAAATAAAAAGTGGCATATTCATACAACGAACCTAAGTCAGCAGTGGAAAGAAATAGCATATGGATGCACCCTACAAGATAGATCAACTTTGAAAACACCATGCTAAGTGAACTCAGTCATAAAAGACCACTTATTTATTGTTGGATTCCATTTATATGAAATGTCAAGAATAGGTTAGGTCCTTAGAGTAGAGGTGGGGAGATCTGGAGAAAATGAGGAGTGCTAATGAGCGTGAGTTTTTTTTCAAAGGTGATGAAAATGTTTAAGAACAACTGTGGTGATGGTCACACAGCTTGTGATTACTACCCAAAATCATGGAAGCGCCATGTTCAATGGGTGACTATGTGGTATGTTAAGTCACAACCCAACAAGGTCATTAAATAAAGAGTGCTGGGGAAGAGGAGAGATTCAAAATAGGATGACCGAGGTAGACCTCACTGAGCATGGCACTGAATGTGGATTTTACTGAAGGAGATGCAGTAGTTAAAGAAATCTGGAGGAAGAGTCTTGCTTTGTTTTCCATTTCAAAGCACAACAGTCCCTCCCAAACTCACCAGACAGAAGAGAATACCTGAATGGCCCTGTGACTATAAAAGAAAAGAAATTTGCAGTTTAAAATCCTTTGGGTCCCGACAATATCACTGGTGAATTCTACCAAACGCTTGACAAAGCTTGACAAAGGAATAACATCGATCCTATACAATCCTTTTCAGAAGGAGGAAGGGAAAGTTCCCAACTCATTTTACAAGATCACTGACATTCTGATACCCAAACTAGATAAGCAGAGCAGTATGTATAAGAAAACTACAGACCAATATCCCCAGTCCTAAATATATATGTATGTGTGTATATATATATATATATGCACACACACACACACACATATTCCAATAAAATCCTGCAACAAATAAAAATAATACCACCACAATCCAGTGGAGTCTATCCAAGGAATGCAAAGTTGGTTCAATATTCAACAGCCTATCAATGTAACCAAATATAATAATAGTCTAAAGGAGAAAACTCACATGATCATATCAACTGATGTTGAAAAAGATTTATGACTATTCATATGAAATAAATACTCCAGGGCCAGGGTTGTGGCTCAGTGGTGGAGGGTTTGTCTGGCTGTGTGAGGTACTGGGTTCGACTCTCAGCACCGCATATAAATAAATAAAATAAAGATCATCAACAACTAAGGAAAAAAAAAAGAAAAAAAGAAAGATATACTCAAAACAAAAACAAAACAAAAACCAGAACAAAACTGACAGCGTGCTCTTATAAAACACCTTCGGCAGACCTCATGCTTAAGGAATGCTTTCCCCCTAAAGATGGGAAGAAGGCAAGCATGTCCCTCTTTCACTACTACTATTTACTATTGTAGCAGACATCCCAACTAGTGAAAAAGCAAGGAAAGAAATAAAAGCCATATAAATTAGAAAGGGAGAAATAAACCTTTCTCAGTCACAGATGACATAAAGATGACATCATTATCCTCGGGAATCCCCAGTAAAAGAAAGTCCCCAGCCATCTTCCCTAGAGCTACTAAAACTAACAAGTCAGTTTGGTAAGAAAGCATACATTTGTATTTCTATAAGCTAGCAATGATTAAGTAGGGATGGACATTTAAAAATATTTATAATTTACAATAGCTAAAAAAAAAAAAACAAATTACTTAAGTGTAAACTTAATATTGTCTTCTCAAAACTGCAAAATGCTGATGAAATAAAAAAGAAGAGCCAATTAAATAAAGAAGCAAAACAGGGCTGGGGAGATAGCTCAGTTGGTAGAGTGCTTGCCTCGCAAACACAAGGCCCTGAGATGGATCCCCAGTACAGCAAAAAAAAAAAAAGGAAGCAAAACAGTTAACAGATTAGAAGGTTCAATATAGAAAAGATATCAAGTCTGCCCAAACTGCAGGATAGATATAATGAAATTCAAACAAAAATCCCAGCAGGAACTTATTGAGAAAACAAGCAAGCCAATTTCAAAATTTAAATGAAAAGACAAAGAAACTAGGTAAGTTCAAACAAATTAAAATGAAGAATGAAGTTGAGGAATCACAGTACCCAATTTGCAGACTTATATTGCTATAGTAATCAAGAAAATATGATATTTGTGAAGAAACAGACACAGAGATGAAGAGAACAGCACAATGACTCCAGAAATAGACCACACACACACATGTGGCCAATTAATTTTCAACAAAGGTGCAAAAGCAATTCAATATGGAAAAGATAGCCTTTCCAACCAACACCACTGAACCTCATGCAGGACACCAAAAACACAATCTAAAAAGAAGAAAAACGATAAATCATACATCATCAAAATTAAGACCTTGTGCTTTATAAAAGACATCATAAATGAATAAAAAGACAAGATAAGTCTGGCAGGAAGCCTCTCCAGGTAACATAATCTGAAAAAGGCAATGTACTTAGAAAACATCATCTTAAAAAGTGTCAAGAAAACAAACTATCTGGGCTTGGGGTGCAGCTCAGTGTAGATCTCTTGCCTAGCATATACAAGGCTTGACCCCCCAGCACCACAAAACAATTCCCCCAAATAAAACAAACAAACAAAACTCCGTGGGGTGGGGAACCAAACTACCCAATAAAAATTGGCCAAAGGACTTGAACTGACCTTTACCAAAGAGGATACATGGAAGAAAAATATGCTGATTTTTCAAAACTGTGCAAAGGCAATTTAACAAAAAAAAAAAAGAACAGTCTTCAAAAAATGAGATTGGAATAACTAGAAATTTACATTAAAAAAATGAACCTTGACCTAAGTCTCAAAATTCCATAAAAATCATCCTAAAATTGATCATAGATTTAAATGTAAAGCATAAAACTAAAAAAATTTTAAAGAAAACACAGGAGACAAGAGAGCATTAGCATAGTCCAAAGACTATTTTTTTTTTTAAACACCACATTCTTTTCTGAGGTGCTGGGGATTTGAACCCGGGTCCGTGAGCACGCAAGGCAAGCTGAGCTATTTGCCCACTCTAAAGAAAACACAGGAGAAAATATTTTTATGACTTAGAGTTAAGCAAAGAGATCTGAGACACTACCAAAAGGAAGAGCAATATAGAAAAATTAATAAATAAGACAATCAAAATTAAACATTTTTGCTTGAAAGAGATATTTATTTTTTTAAGAGAATGAAAAGACAAGGTATAGACTAGAAGAAAATATTTACAAATCACATCTAACCAATAGTCTAATTAAAAAATAGGGAAAAGAACTGAATAGAAACTCTACTAAACAGGAATGGTAGATAAGTACATGAAAGTACATGAAAACGAATTCAACATCATTAGCCGTTAAGGAAATCCAAATTTCAACCATGGCAAAATATGACCACACACCCATCAGGAATCCTAACAGAACTAATAACAGCACATTCCAGTCCACAGTGGTCCTGTCCACCAGTTAAGAGGTGGACGCAAAGCACACATCCATTGACGAATGGATGGACAAAGTGTGGTATACCACACAGCCTCAAAAAGAGAAGAAACCCTGTCACATGCTACAACATTATGCTAAGTGAAATAAGTTCGTCACTAAAGGACAACTGCTGCCTGATTCCACTTCTGTACAAGATCTGAAGCAGAAAAACTCATAGGTATAGAAAGTGGAATGGCGGTGGGGGTGTGGAACCACCGTCTAGAGTCCCAACTACTCAGGAGGCTGAGGCAGGAGGATCACATAAGCCCATGAGTTTGAGATCAGCCTGGGCAACTTAGCAAGACTCTGTCTCAAACAAAAGAAAAAAATAAAAAAGGGAAGTCAAAGGGTGTTTAGCAGGGGAGGAAAGGAAGTTGTTTACTAGGTATAGAGTTTCAGTTCTGCAAAATGAAAACTGTGTGGAGATCTGTTTTCACGACAGTGTAAACCACTTAACACAACTGAACTGCACATTTAAAAATGGTTAAGAGAGTGAATTCTATCATATCTATCATATGCTTTTTACCATAATAAAATAATAATAATGACTCTATCAACTGCTGACAGTGATGTGGAGCAACAGGAATTTTCCTACATTGCTGGAATGTAAAACTCTGGAAAGCATTTTGTTGGAGACTATGCCATGTGGACTACGCCAAGATGGCGCCTGGAAGCCAGCCAGAGGTTGCTTTGATCACATCAGTGGTGAGGAGGTTGATTAACATAAGCACACCCAGGTGATTTATCATTGGCCGTATTCAATTAAGTCCACGCACACAACACGTGCACAGGTGTTCCCAGTGCTCCTGATCGTGCCTGCTCCTTTTGACCTTTACTGTTTTGACCTTCACCGAGACAGCTAGCTCCTCGCCTAATCTTCGCATAATTGGCGTCAGCCCTACCCTTCACCTCCTGGAGGGGATATAAGCCGGCTCTCCTAGAGCGCCAGGGTTCCCAGGTTTCCTGAATCAACAATAAACCGTTCCGAATTCAAGAGCCTCGCTACTCCTTAGTCTCCGCACCAAATTGACTCCGCTGGGCGGCGTCAGCATTTGATAATCGCCTATATACACATTTAACAGAAGACCCAAGAATCCTACTCTTACATATTTTTCCCTCTGTAAATGAAAACTTTAGCTTACACAAAAACCTATATAGGAATGTGCATATCAGCTTTCTTCATAATTACCCCAGACAGGATAAAATCAATGTTTTTCATTGGGTGAATGGATAAACAAATTATGCCAGGGTTCTATACTACAAAGTACTATTTATCCTTAAAAGGAACAATGGACACATGCAGCAACATGGATGGATCTCCCAAAGCTGCTGTGCTGAGTGAAAGAAGCCAGCCTCAAAAGGCGACTGATTCCATGTGCCATTCCTGAAAGGACAAACCTAGAGTGAAGAAGAACAGATGGGTGGTTGCCAGAGGTCAGGGGCTAGAGAAGGGGTGCCAAGAGTGAGCGACTATAAAAGGATTGCCAGGGGCATTTTTGGAGTGATGGAACTGTAATATAGCCTGATCGCACCAGTGGTTATGTAAAGCTACACATATTAAAATTCTTAGAACTGTGCACATGTACATACAGCCTCAAAAAAAAAAAAAAAAAAACCCTACTCAAATGATAAATGATGGAGAGAATGACCTCTTTAGCTTACATGAGCAGTGACTGAAAGTGGTCCACCAAAAAAATATCAACATCTGAGGAATTCTTAACTTAGACTCAGTGAGGCTGGTTTTTTGACTTTTGGTTTGAAGACCTGTCAGAATATGGCTCTTGGTTTGATGTCAAGAAAGGAAGCCATGCTGGGTGTGGTGGCACAGGCGTGTAATCCCAGTGGTTCAGGAGGCTGAGGCAGGAGGATCTCAAGTTCAAAGCTGGCCTCAGCAACTTAGGGAGGTCCTGAAGCCAATTAGTGAGACCCTACCTCTAAATAAAATATTAAAAAAAGGGCCGGGATGTGGCCTACTGGTTAAGTACCACTGGGTTCAATCCCCCATACCAAAAAAAAAAAAAAGAAGAAGAAGAAAGGAAGGAAGCCCTTACAAAATGTTTATATCACAGGGTTCAATTCCTTTCTTGATATTCTAAACCTCTTCTGGTAGAAATATAGAGTAAAATCACATGATCTGGTAGGAGTCAGTGGTGTTGGTCAACAAACATCAAGATTAACAACTACAAAGTTCATGACTGTAAGGCATTTTCATTGTTCAATTATTGGCAAAATTTATAATGGATAGGAGCCGCTGTGTTACCCAGTGATTGACAGGAGGAAGTGCATGCCATAGTTAACCTGTGCAATTACTTAACAGGATTCTTCAGAGGGCTGTCCCCTCCTCCTTCCCACCTTTGCTTAACTGTTGCCTTTCCAATAAAGTCTCCCTGACTGCCTTATTCTAAACTATAACCTCCCCCTATATTGCCTACTCCAATTCCTTGCTGTATTTTCTTCTTGTCACTTTCTAATGTTCTACCTAATCTATTTGGATTTGCTTTCTGACTCTTCTCCCGACTAGAATGCAAACTCCAAAAGAGAAGGCAGCTGAGTCTCTTTTGTTACTGAAGTCTGTAACAGGGTCCCTAGAGTCCCTAATAGTGACTGACATGATTGGATGAGGATGCTCAGTAAACATTCATTGAGAAGATAAAGAAATGCTATCATATAAGGAAGGAGATCTTCCTAGACCTGGGTGAGCTGTGTGGCCCTGGCCTGGTTATGCAACTCCTCTCTGCTATTGTAAAGCAAGAGACAGATTCCCTCTTCTTCCTCCAAAAAAGGATGAGGGTGAATGACACATGAAAGCACTTCCACCCCCTTGGTGAAATGAGAGATATAAATCACAACACTGCCATTTATGAATGAAATCAGAGCAGTCGTTAACAAATATCACCTTGGGCAAATCCTTTAGCTTTGTAGATATGAGAAATAATCCCCGGCAGCAACATGATGCTTCTATAATTATAGAAATATTATACTTTATTAGGACCAAACATAATTTTAATCCTTACCAACCATTTTGTACAAGTGCACTGCTGAAACCAGACCAGTGAAGTAGAACCAAAATAATGCCTCAGACCAAATTCTTCTTCCAGCAAAAACTAGAGTATGAAACAAACCTATCTATTAGTGTCACCCTTCAAGGGACTGATCTTTACTGATCTGGGTAGGAAGTCATCTTTTAGTGATGCATCAGAGTATAATGGTCCAAAATATCCGCCATTGTGCCTTACTGCTTGGCTTCATATGCTGCCTTGGCCTCCTGCCAGGAAAATTTCTTTGGGCAAGTCCACTGAATTTTCTGGGCCCAGCCTCCTCACCAGTAGAACCGGATAAGAGAAACACTTAAACTTCATATGGTTGTTTTGATGATTTGATGAGTCAATATAAATAAAGTTCTGGGAGCAGAACCTGGTATATAACAGCACTCAATAAAAGCCATTACTACTAGACTACCTTCAGAAAATTCAAGTTTTACCACATGACTCTGCAAGTTAGTCTTGATTCCTCAATACTGACACTTACAGAGATGTTAACTAAAAATCAAGATGGATATTCCTTTCCCATTACTAACAATGTGAATAAAAGTCACAATTTTAATGAAGATAAATTATCTTGATTTTCTTCATTTAGGAGTGTAACTTCCTCTTAAACAAGAGTAAAAGATAGGAAAGAGAATTTTTTCCTAATTTTTTTTTTATCAACTTTTAAACAGTTGTGATTGTAAAGTATTGTTTTGGGTTAGCATTTTAATATGTTGTGTTTTTCTTTTCCAATATGATTTTTTTCATCTTAAGTTTCTCTTATGAAGTCCTGAAGCACCCAGGGCTCCACCTGTAGTGATAGGGGATATTCAATAGAAAAAAGCAATTGAAAGCGCACTAAAGAAATTTATACCAAGTAGAGTTACTCTAGTAACTCTATACCCTCGTGAAGTGGAGCAAAGAAGAATGGGATAATCTCATCTTAAATACATTACAGTAGATAAGGAACACAAGACTGACAAATAAACTAGAAAAGGAGTCAAAATACAGTTGTCCCTTGGCCTCCACAGGGGAATGGTTCCAAGACCTGTTGATGTTTAAGTTGCTATATTAAATGGCACAGTATTTGCATATAATCTATGCATATCCTCCTGCATATTTTAAATAATCTCTAGATTACTTACACCTAATACAATGTCAATGCTAATATAAGTGATTACTACACTGCATTATTTAGAGAATGAAAGAAAAAGAAGTCTGTACATGTTCAGTACAGATGCAGTCTTTTCCAGATATTTTTGATGTGTGGTTTGTTGAATTCTGGGATACAGAGCCCATGCACAGGGAAAGCTGACTGTATACATGTCCTAACAGGAGGACCAACAAAGAAGGTGGTGGTTCAGACTCAGCTGGTGCAGAATTGAGGTCAAGAATATCTTTAGGAAGGAAGAGACACAATGCTGACCCTTGAATGATCAGTAGTATTTCAGTAGGTATGGCAGTGTCAGGAAGGAGCTCAGAGGAACAGGGAACAGAAGGAAGAAAGGTCAAGTGTCAAAAATACCTGGGGCATGCTCTGTGGTGACCCAGCATGACTGAAGTCCAAGGTACGTGAACTCTTTAAGGAAAGATAAGTAAGGCAGAAGAGGTCAGTTTGGGTTAAACTGAGGAGAGACAAGAAGTCTGGAATTAATTTAGGGAACAATGTGGGGTCAGTCACAAGTTTGAGGCAAGAAGTAACAGGACAAAAGGAAGATACCCCCGGCAGTATCCGGAATTATCAGAAGGAGGGAGGGAGCATTGGGGGCTTTCCCCACCGGTTTTCCCAGATCCACACATCTGAGGCTGCTGCGGACCACAGAAAGCCCTCCTCTCTGTGCCCCCCACTCCCGGAGCTGTTGGGCAGTGCCATTCCAGCACTGGAGGCTTGAGATCTGAGGAGATCCTTCCCTTAAATTCATCCCATGGTCCGCTTTATATAGAGTGCCCCTCCTGACTCCTTTGGTAAGTTCCTTTCGTAGGTACCAACTCTGTTTCTTCTTCAAAAAAGGATGGGTCCTGTTTGAGTCTTTCTGACCCCTGGCCCAGGTGTCACCTGTGCGTGGACACTATCACCATGGTCCAGAGCACCCTGGCTACCGAGGTCTGGGCTTCCCATCTCACCCATGACGCTCACCCATGACTCCATGCTGCCGACTGGACACGTGCTATTTGGTTGTACTCATTGCTCAATTTCCCTGGTCTGAGACTTGGGAAGTTGCTGTCTCAGCTACTGTGGGCGCCAGATAGCCGGTGCCGTCCTGAATCTCCCTGTCAGACATACAGGCGAGGTCAGGTAAGACCTAGAGAGGCTGCCAGAACCCCGTCTCTCTTGGCCTCTCTAGCTTTCTAGAGTTAGCTATAAATAAATATCTGAGGGCAGCAAAAAAGGCTACACCGTGCAAGAATGGAGATGTGGAACGGTCAGGACTGGACAAGAGAGGTTGAGAGGACAGCCTGCTGTTAAAGATTCTGCACTAGGAAGAAATACATCTAAGGTTTTTGGAACTCAAGACTGTAGAGGATGATGAGAGACGAGGAAGAGTCGAAGAACATCATGACATAATGTCTAGATGCCAAAGGAAGCCAGGTGTACAGTGGCAAGGAGGGCTGGGTTGGCACGAAGGCACTGCAGGCACTCCCTCGTCTCACTCAGCAGCTTCCTGCCTGTCTAGAAGGAAAGCCCCGAGAGGACAGGATGCAAAATACAGAGCACTGTCTGCCCTGCAGCATGCGGTGTAGATGGATGTGGACCAGAGGAATGGATTTTGAGTTCCCATGCTGTCCTCAGGCATGCTATCCAACAGGTCCTCAGGGAAGTGCCTGAGCATCAGATGCAGCCTGGCCCGTCTGAGTCACCGGTACTGAGAAAAAGGGCACTCTCAGAAAAAAAGGAAAGGCTAAGACAAGAGGTAAACCCCCACAGAGGTCTAGGAGAGATGAGGAGGGGACGAGAGGAGGCAAAAGAGAGGAAGAAAAGAGAAAGACAAGCAGGGCAATGACGGTTTTCCTAAACCAAGGAAGGACTCTTCATTAGTGGCAAATCTTGTAGAGACTGAAAATGAGAGAGTGACACTGAACTTGATGACTAGTTTCAAGTAATCTCAGTGGATGCTGGATGCGGTGACAGGTCCCTGCTGAGCACCTCAGGTGACACTGCAGTCATCTTAGTTTGTGGAAGTTCACACAACAAAATAGCCCAGTAATGCATTTCTCAGAATGTGTCCCCTCGTTAAGTGACACTGGACTACAGATGGAAAAGAGGGATACTTTCTGGCCCTAGACCCTAACAGAGAGACACTGAGAGCCTAAACCAGTCCAAGAGACAGTCACTTTCTGCTTTTAAACAAGGCCAAAGAACCGGAGTCAGGACACAAACCCAGTCTGCCTTTTAGGATAAGCTGTTCTTTGGGTTTAGGAGTGCTCCAAAATATGGTTGCCTCAAGGACCACCAAGGACCCTTCTTACCTGTCACCACCACAGTAAACATGTCATTACAGTCACATTAATAAATTAGTATTGTACACTATCAACTATCAAATAAAAGCCCTACAACAGAAACCTGGTCTAGGAACAGTGGTACAGTATTAATCACTGCGTAGCAGAACACAATAAAATTCATACCCATGAATTTGGCTAGTGAGCCAGGAATTCAAAAGAAGGATGAATAAAGAAGAGTTACTTTTCTTAGATAAAATTCACCTCCCTTCTTTTCTACTTATTTATGTGTATTAATTATACAAATTAAAGGTTTCACTGTGACAATTTCATGTACACATGTAATGGTCATTGATCATGACCACCCTCTGCTCTCAGTTTCTCCCCTCTTACCCTCCTCTTCCTCCTCCCCAGGTTCCCTCCCAGTTCCTAACACTCCTTCTACTTTCTGGTCAATTTATTTTATCTTATTTTTTTGTTGTTTCTATATATGAAAGAAAAGATGCAATGTTTGTCTTTTTGTGTATGACTTATTTGCTTGAATGTAATGTCCTCATTTCTTTCAAATGACAGGATTTCATTCTTCTCTATGGCAGAATAAATCTCTCTCTTATATTTTTATATGCCATGTTTTCTTTATACATTTATTTGTTGACAACAACCAGGCTGATTCCACATCTTGGCTATTGTGAATAGTGCCACAATAAACATGGGTATGCGGGTGTCTCATATGCTGGCTCCTTTCCTTCAGACATATACTCAGGAAAGGTACATGGATTTACTTTTAGTTTTCTGTGGAACCTCCAAGACATGGGGGCTGTACTAATTTACATTCCCACCAACAGGGTATAAGCATTCCTTTTTCTCCATATCCTCTTGGTGAATTCCTTCTTTTTTAATAAATAGAAATGTTATTGATTTTTATATGTTGATTTTGTACCATGCTACTTCACAGAATTGTTTATCAGAACTAAAGGTCTTTTAGTGGAGTGTTTTAGATTTTCCACGTAGGGAATCAAATCATCAGCAAACAAGGACAATATGACTTCCTTCTTCCTTTCTTATTGATATACCTTTTATTTCTTTCTCTTGTCTAATTGCTCTGGCTACAATTTCTAGTATTGAACTGAGTGAGAGTGATGAGAATAGACATCCTTGTCTTGTTCCTGATCTTAGAGGAAATAATTCCACTTTACCTCGTTTAGCACAATGTTTGCAATGTTCTCCTTGTCTTCACAGCCTTTATTATGCTGAGGTATGATCCTTCTGTACCTCTCTTATTTGGGGCTTCTATCATGAAGAAATGTGGCATTTTAACACAGTCTTTTTCTGCATTCACTGAGATAATCAAATGATTTTATCCCTATTTTCTTTATGTGCTGTATTACATTTATTGATTTGCATATGTTGAACTATCCTTGAATCCTTGGAATGAAACCAACTTGATTATGATGAATAATCTTTTAATATGCTGTTGAATTTGATGTTCAAGTATTTTCCTGAGAACTTCTGCCACTAGGTTAAACAGGGATATTGGTCTATAGTTCTCTTTTTTTGTGTGACCTTTTTAGGTTTTGATAGCAGGATAAGACTGGCTTTGTTGAATGAGTTTGGAAAGGTTCCTTCCCTTCCTATTTTATGAAATAGTTTGAGAAGCATTGGTGCTAGTTCTTCTTTAAAAGGTTGAAAAAATTTAGCAGTGAATCCACCCAATCCTGGGCTCTTCTTCTTAGGAGATTTTTTATTATTATTCTTCCAATTTCATTATTTGTTACTGATCTGTTTAGATCACTTGCTTCAATCATATTAGGTCACATGTGTCCAGAAATTTGTTTGTTTCTTCCAGATTTTTCAAATTATTGGTATATATTTTTTCAAACTATTACCTAATAATCCTTTGAATTTCAATGGTATCTGTTCTAGTTTTCCCTTTTCAACTCTAATTTTGTTTATCTGGATCTTTCTTTCTTTTGGTTAGTTTAGCTAAAGGTTTTTCAATTTTGTTCATCTCTTCAAAGAATCAACTCTTGGTTTCATTGAAATTCTGTATGGTTCCTTTTTTTCCATTTATTTCTGTTCTGATCATTATTCTTTCTTTCTACAGATTTTGGATTTGGTTTGTTCTTGTTTTACAAAGTCTTTGAGGTGTATCACTGGGTAATTTCTTTGAGATCCCTCTCCCTCTCGTCCCTCTTTATGTAAGCACTCATTGCTATAAACTCTCAGTACTGTTTTCACTGTATTCCACTAGTTCGGGTATGTTGTGTTTCCATTTTTTTTAAATATTTTTTTAAGTTGTCAATGGACCTTTATTTGTTTATATGTGGTGCTGAGGATTGAACCCAGTGCCTCATACATGCTAGGCAAGTGCTCTACCACTGAGCCACAACCCCGGCCCCTGTTGTGCTTCCATTTTAATTTGATTCAAGGAATTTAAAAATTTCCACTCTGGTTTCTTCAGTGACCCACTGTTCATTCAATATTTGTTGTTCAACCTCTGTATAATTTCTGCAGTTTCCCTTACTGTTGATTTCTAGTTTCATTCCATTGTGATCAGATAAGATGTAAGAAATTATTTCAGTTTTTGTGAATTTGTTACAACTTGCTTTGTGGCCTGATTTATGGTCTATTTTGGGAAAAGTTCCCCATGCAAAGATGAAAAGGATGTATATTCTGAAGACGTTAGATGGAATATCCTGTAGATGTCAGTTAAGTCCATTTGAATATCTACAATGTGAATTAACTTTGGTTTTTTAATGAATTTTTTGTGTGGATGATTCATCTATTGTTGAGAGTGGGGTATTAAAGTTACCCACTATTGTTATATTGGAGTCTCTCTCTCCCACTATGTCCAACAGTGTTTATTTTATGAAACTGGATGTTCTACCATTCAGTGAACATATATTTATAATCATTACATCTTCTTTTTTTTTACATTTTCAAAAAACTTTATTTATTTAACATGGTGCTGAGGATCAAACCCAGAGCCTCACATCAGCTAAGTGAGCACTCTACCACTGAGCCACAACCCCAATCCTCCTTATATCTTCTTAATAAATATTCACTTGATCAATATATAGTGACCTGTTTTATTTCTTTTTCTAATTGTTTTAAAATCTATTTTATTTGATATAATTATAATTACTTCTGCTTGTTTTCAGATTCCATTTGCTTAGAATATCATTTTCTGTCCTTTCACATTCAGTCTGTATTGGTCTAGGCAGGTAGATGATTGTTGAGTCTTATTTTTTAATTCACTGAACCAGTCTTTGTCTTTTAATTAGAGAATTAAGAATATTTATATTCAGGGTTATAACTGAAAGGTCTGCACTTGTTTCTGACATCTTCTTGTTCTTCTGGTTATTTTGAATATCCTATGTTCCTTTCTTGATGTTTTATTCATCTTAGAAGTTAGGTGGTTTATTTTATTGATAACGTTTGATGCTTTCCTATTTCTCATTTGTATGAGTACTCTTCTACTGGGATTTATTCTTTCACAAGCTCTCATGATTGTGTTTATGTCTTCCTCCTCTGGGTGTAAGATTCCCTTAAGTATCTTCTGCAGTGTTGGTCTAGTGCTCATGAATCTCCTTAATTTATGTTTATCTTGAAAGGGCTTTATTTACATTCAGTTATGAAGGATGATCTTACTGGGTATAGCAATTTTATTTGGCAGGTTTTGTTTGTTTGCTTTCACTTTAGGCAAGTACTCCACCCCTGGGGTATATCCTTAGCCCAGCAGGGTTTTCTTTTCTTTCTTTCTTTCTTTCTTTTTTTTTTTTTTTTTTTCAGGATCTGAAATACATTGTCCCATTCCCTCCCTCTGGCCTTTACAGTTTCTTCCAGAAAATCTGCTGTTACTCTGATGGTTTTCTTTTAAATGTGACTTGGCACTTCTCTCTCCCAGATTTTAATATTCTTTCTTTGTCCTGCACTTTTGGCGATTAAACTACAATATGTCATGGGGAGGTTCTTTTCTGATTATGTCTCTTTGAGGTTCTACCTGCCTCCTGAATATGGGAGTTCGTGTTTTTCCCAAGGTTTGGGAAATTTTGTCTCCACTGGCTAGGTTTTCTATGCCTTCAGCCTGTAGGTCTTCTCCTTTATCTATTTCCAATTCTGCATGTGCTTGATTTTTTAATGGTGTCCCAGAGATCTTGCATGTTCTGTTTTTATGAGTTTTTCCTTTTTTATTGTCCGAATGTGATATTTCACCAGACTTGTCTTCAGGCATCAGTATTCTTTGTTCTACTTGAGTTAGTCTGAGACTACAGGGGTTTCAACTGAAGTGTTTTTTTGTTTTTGTTTTTTTTTTTTAATCTGATTTATTGAGATTTTTATTTCCAAGATTTGTGTTTGGTTCTTTTCCAAATTTCTCTCTACTGAATTTCTCATTCATATCCTGCATTGCCTTTCTCAATTCATTCAACTGTTTACCTGAATTCCTTGGAATTCATCTAGCTTTTAAAAAATTGTTTTTTAAAATTATTTATTTGTTTGACATTTTATCTACTTTGGTAGCTTTAGAATCAGTTACTAAAGAGTTATAAGTTTCATATTGCCTTGTTTCTTCATATTTCTTAAGGTTCTATGCTAAGACTTGTGTATACATTGGGTAGATATCTCTTCTGCTTTTATGAGAGCACTCTCTTAATAAGCAACCTTCCTTGACAATGTGTTTTGGAGTATGGTTTTATTGTGCAATGTTGAGTTTTATTCCAGTTGGGTTTCAGAGTGTACTTTCCCTATAGCTTCTCTGGCTGTGATTAGTAAGTTTTGACACAAGGTATACTGTAACAGAGCCTGAGGGACCTGCTCAATCTGTAGTTCATGCAAGAGTGGGGTCCCTCTGGTAATTCAGGCTGGTGTGGTGCACACCATAGAGTATGTGGGATGCACCCCACTGGATACTCCTACAGTGGGAGTAGAAGCCCCTATCAGGTATCAGGGTTTCCATCGTCACTATTGAAACTGGTTCTGTTATGTGAAAGCAAATCTGATATTGGCTGTTTCAACTATGGGGCAGGACCTGAAGTTTTCACCCTCTGCTTGGCCCTAAGTACATTTCCTGGAGAGCTGTAGACTGAGATCAGAGTTCACTCACATCCAGACTGACAGGATATGGGAGCAACTGGTGCTGAGGACCCTTGTAGATGTCATATCCACACAAGAGTATTATTTCTCTTTGTTGTTATATGGGGATGGCTGTCCAGGAACAGAACATCAGACCCTAGAGTTTAGCACACTTGTGGTCGTATCACTGTCTAGGGGCTTTGGTCCCCTCTTCTTTAAGTTGATGCATCTGCCAAGGTTCAGGCAAGACAGCGTCATACTAGATGCTGTTCCTCTCAGCTGGGCTGAGAGTGTGGCTCAGTGGCAGTGCACAACCCAGTTTGTGTTAAGTCATGGGATCAATCCCCAGTTTGGGGTTGGAGAAGAGGGGAGTTAAAAACAAGAACAACAGAAAAGAAAGGGTAAAAAAAATAGAATAAAAATATTTTTATAAAAGGAAAAGAAAGCAGGAGAAAAGTAAAAAACTTCACAATTTAAAAAGAGAAGTAAAAGATGAAAAAGAAAAATCATAGCATATTGACTAGGGGCTCTTCATCCCCAATTCCTTCCATTGTGGTCCCCTCCAGGTGACTGGCAGGAGCGCTTTGTGGCTGAAGATCTTTGGAGTCCCTCTAAGTTGCTTTGCATATTGGACTGAGCCAGCACAGAATGTTTACCTCACTAGGCAACAATCTCTAGTCTCTTGGGCTATGTGTCCCAGGGCAGAGTCAAGCCTCTGCCTTTAGGCAGAGATTCTTCCCAGTTTCCTGGGTTGATTGCTCAAAGGGAAACACTAAGGCATGTCTTCAGGAACTTGGCAGGTAGGGAGATGCCATGGGGCCCAAAGATCTCTGCTGGGAGGAGAGGTGGCAGATTCCATGAGATCCACTAACCTTCCATTATCCTAGAGTCCCCAAATTTGGACTTCACATGTAATCACACTCAAGGGCTCATCCCCACCCCACCTCTACCTAACAGCAGATCTCCCAAACTGTTGATTGTGATTGTAAAGGGAAGCACCTACCCCTTCCCTCCACAGCACAGTCTACACTTCTCGCCACATAGAATTCTGAGTGGATTTGTGTAGAAGTCTCTCATCTGGGCCAAAACTGTCTCCTGGAGCAAATGCCCACTGAGACTGTGCTGAGAAAAGGCCATTGGGTCTTGAAGCTAGAAAAATGCAGGCACTTCTGATCCCCTAAACAGCAACAACAGAAGAACCCTTGTCAAGATGGTTCCTAGTTACGACACTGTATGTATAAGCTGGGAAAAGCAGAGACCTTCTTCAGCACCAGCTTGCGGTGCAGATCCCAGGTCTCTTGTCTCTTGCAAATTGTCAGATTCTGGGCTTGGGGAGACACCAGGGCTCTCTCTCCTCCTGAACCCCAACAAGGGGGCAGCTTCCCCTCCCCCTGTTAACCTGTCAAGCCTGGGTGCCTGACACTGTTCTCCTAGGACACTAATATCTAATATTTCTGGGCTTCGTCTGGTCACTGAAGCTCCACTCCTGCACTCTCCTACGACCCGTGACCTCAACCTGCAGCTACATGGCTGCTGTCTGGGTTCCCCTTATGAGAAGCGGAGGAGCACTGGTCTCTACCTGGCCATCTGTGTGCTCTCCTCATCCTCTTTCACACCCCCAGATACTGTGAGTCTTGCCTAAGGTGGGCTTCACAGATTGCCAGGTTGCACATGGCTTTAATCACATCTAAACAGCTCAATTTCACTGTTTGAGATTTTTTTTTTTTTTTTTTTTTAAAGAAGATTCTTTTTTCCTTGGTTATTTCCAAATGGATCAGTTTTAATCTATCCGTGACATCTTTCTTGGATATGGAAAAAAACTATCATGTTATATGTCATTTGCTGCTTTTGTCTGAGGCTTGTCTAATACTTTCCACATATCTCAGCAGAAATGAAAGTCTTATAAAAATGCGAATACAGTGACAATAACACGCTTCATCATTAAAATGAAGTGACAAGGAAAGAGCAAGTGGAAGTTCTCTGAAGATGTCTTCTCTGAGGACAGAAAAGTGAGCAGCTCAGATTCAGGTAAAGGTCAAGAGTGACAGCTGAAGAGTTGTCCATCCTCTCTTCTCATCTTCTTAATGCTGCCATCCAGAGCTGTCCCATCTTTAGTAACCAGGGTAACCTAAAGAGCTAGACTCTCCTAATGCCTAAGGAAATGTAAGAGGGAGCCACTTAAGAAGGCTCCACCTACACCGGAAGAACAGGGGAGAGAACAAGGTGCCCAGCCAGGACCTGGAAAGTCAAGGGCCTCTCTGAGGAACAGCAGAATCTGGAACTAGAGCATTGCTGATGGTTTGGATCTTAAATGTCCCTGTAAAGTTCATATGTTAAAGGTTTGGTCCCCAACTGATGGCTCTACTGGGGTGGTGGAACCTCTAGGAGGTGGGGCCTTGTCGGACAAAGTAAGTCATCGGTATGTGGCCTGGAGGGTACATTCAGATCCTGCTCCTTCCTTTCTCTCTCTCTCTGTGCTTCCCAGTCAGAAGCTGGGCTTGGGATGTAGTTCAGGTAGAATGCTTGCCTATCACGTCTCAGGCCCTAGGTTTAATTCCAGCACCATGTAAAAACAAAACAACAACAATAAAACCACCAGATGCCATGAGCTGAGTGTTTCTGCTCCGCTCCACCTTTTGTTTCCCACCATGATGTTCTGTCTCACCACAGAACAAAAGTAATGGGGTCAGCTGACCAGGGACTGAAACCTTTGAAACCACAAACAAAAATAAATCTTTCCTCCTTTCAAGTCATCTGAAGTGTTCTGTCACAGTGACAGAAAGCAGATTAACGCAAGCACCTGAGAATTCAGTTCGTTCTACTTCCAGATTTTGAAGATGAGGAAACTGAGGCCCAGAGACTGAATCTTTATTGATTAGTGTCATTTTGGTAACTTGCTGGCAAAAACTCAACCCTGTTGTTCTCACACAGCACTGCTGTCTGTCCCCTGATACCCAGTGCATTCTAACCCAGGAAGCTACCCAGCACTAAAAAGGACCCAGCTACCATTAATTCCCCCAAGGCAAGTCTCACTTCTTTATTACAGATATTTTCCAATACCTACTATAGAAAGATGAGAATAATCAACCCCCTCTACACATCGTTCAGCTTAAACAATCTTCAACTCATGGCTAGTCTTCCTATGTATCTCACCCTTCTTCCAGGGTAATTTTGAAACAAATCTCAGGTATCATTATTTCTTGTTAAGTAGCAAAGGCTCAAAGAAATTATGCAGCTACATCAGAGACACTTCTTCAGAGAGCTTTGATGTCTCTATTGCATACTCTTCAGCTGTGTGTATATTTTCTATTTAATTTCATAGCTCTAGGGCTACCAGCCAGTCTTAGCATAGACGGATAAGTTGCTCTGTGACCCTATATACGCACTGACAATATTAGACTGTCACGTAATGAGGAATTCTGGTGAAGGGATTCTTTAGACAGTAAGAAAGCTGAACTTATGTCAAGAGGCAAGCACATTTCTTCCTCAAAGAAAAACCATTGACATTCAGCACCTAAACTGGGCTAAACTGAGCTTAGATCTGGCCTGAGATTTAAAGTCAATTTCCTCCACGAGTCCATATGAAAGGCACTAAGCAATGTAATTCTTAATTTTAATAAATCCACAAATTTTCACACCAGTGGGATTATGGGTCTCCTAGGACAGAGACCATTTACTTGTCTTAATGACAGACTGGAAATTCAAAATCAAATAATAAATATAGCAACACTTTTCTTTCATACAGCCACTGAATTCTTGCCCATAGGAAAAAAGAATACATTAAAAAAATCTCTATTTAGAAGTTTTAATGAACAAGTAAGACTGTGCTACTGAACTGAGTAAATACATATGTCACTGTGAGCGTGTATAGAAATATGTCTCTGATCCCCACAATATTGATAAGTAACATTTCACCTCTAATCATCTCTTCTGCCTCCTCCTCCTCACACCTTAGTTTTCTATATGAATTCACAAATACATATTTCAAAACAAGAATATTTTAAAGAGTCAAAGTCAGTACAAAAATAGGGAAAATCAGAACTCTTGAGTTGTTTCATCCTTAAATGGAATAATTTCATTCCAAATATGAATGTTTTTCTGAACAGAAATCTGCAAAATACAGTTTTCTACCTTTTGAAAAATTGGAACAATTTATCCCATCTTGCAACAGAGTTAAGACACTCATACCTGCTGAGGTTTCTCTGAATTTGTCGCTGGTCTTCTTTTTTCTCCATTTCCAAGGCTTGAAGATTTTACCAATGGTGGAGAGCTTCCCCTTTCTCTTGAAGGGAGGTGTCTGGGAACCTGCTGTGGGGCCATCTGAGTTTGCTATGGAGGCTTTGTCCAGTCCATCAACTGTAAAAAGAGAAGTCAAATCAGAGAAAGGCTTCAATGAAAGTTTAAAATAGCATCATCTATCTCTTCCTGGACTGTTAACAGCAATCGTGCCTACTCTAATTGAATTTCACATAAAGCTTAGTTTGTCTCATTTCACAGCTGGTAGGACTCCCCTGATATCAATCAGTTAATCAATCAATCAGAAATTATAGTCTTCTTAAGTAATCATTCTTGAGAAATAAGAAAGCAAGAGACTTACATAACAGGTGGGGACAGACAAGTGAAGATCTGCAAAACACAGCTGAATCCATCAGCAACAACCACATCAATATTTTGTGCAGAAATAGAGGATTCTAAGTATTCCTGAAATAGGATGTTCCTCTGGAGGCTAGTTTGGCATTCTCAGTAATGAATATCACAGTTATGGTGTAGTTAAAACCATGGTTTCTCCTTCACAAAATACAATTTGATGCCAGGAAACTAAATTCTATTTTTATAATGCTAAAACTATCTTTTGCTCCTGTTACAAGGGAAAAGAAACGTTTTCAGCTTCAATTAAACTGATAACTATCATTAACAGCAAGAAATATGTGGGAGATGAGGGTATTATGTGTGATAAACGTATCTTTCTATGCCTTTGTCATTTTTTTTAATCAGAAGGAAAGCATGAAATCTTAAGTTGCCTTGCACTAAGTTCTAAACAGAAGGGAGATAACAATGACTTACATTAACCTAACTACCAAATTTTAGTGACAAAGAATTAGAAGCAGCCCAGAATAGATAAACTATGGCATTATTTATTCCATGAAATAGCTTTTAGCAACTTAAAAAAAATGAACAGATGGATAAATTTGCAATAAAACTAAATACAGCAAAATGTTAAGCGTTGGATCCAGGTGGTGGGTTTGTGGGGGAGGTACAATTCTTTTGTCTTCTCTGTATTTTTTGAAAACTCACATAATAAAATATTGGGGAAAAATAAATACTGAATAGCAAAAACTTGCACTTCCAGGAAGATGCAGGAAGCTCACTTATTCCAATTTCTCTTGCTAACACCATTGCATCAAGACACCGACATAAACGGCATTGAATGCATCTCAAAAAATTGGGCTGAAAGGGTCAGACAGAGAGTGCAGGCTGTGTGGTCCCATTTATACAAAGGTCAAAACAGGTAAAACGAAGTTACAGCAAAAACAAATGACGATGACAAAACGACAAACAACAACAACAACAAAGAAAATCAGAACCATAGTTCCTTCTTGGGATGGGAAGGAGGTAGGAATGAATTGAAAAGGGGCTTGAGGGAATTTTGGGAGGTGACGGAGTTTCGATAGTGGTTGGATTATGCAAAACTGACCAAACAGTATTTACGACATGGTGCATTCACTTTATGTAACATTTGCCTTAGAAAAACCATAAACTTAATGACATCCATGCTGAAGTGGTTAGAGGTGAACTGTACTCATATCCATCAGAAGTCATAAGTGGATCAATGGATGAAATGAGTAAATGGATAGATGTGCAATAAAATAAAATAGAGAAAAATGTGCTAACTGGAGGTGGTGGGTATGTGTGGGGAGTATAATTCTTTTATCTTTTCTGTAGTTTTAAAAACTTTTATAATAAAATATTGGGGCAAAACAAATTATAAAAAAAAAAGGAGCTGAATTTCCAGCAAGTGTTCCTGCTTCCAGAAAGACGGAGTACACTTACTTATTCCTATGGGTCCTGCTAAATATTACTTTAACCGCCCCCTGACCTCATGTCATGTATTTAACAAAAGTAAGAAGACTGTGTAAGGTGAAGTAGAGGTGGCCAGATCTGGGACCTTAAAATTCAAGAACCAGCATGTTGGTGAGACTCCCTGGGTTTGCTTTTGGCCTTACATACCCAGCTAAAGAAGCCAGCAACCCGGAAACACACCCAATGGGCTCAGGTCAAAAGACCCTCCCTCTAGCCACCTCTAGCAGGATAGAAAATCTGTCCATGGTAACTGCTCTGCGTGGTCAAACACCAGAGAAGGGCTGTGACCACCATGCAGGAAAAGCTGAGTGGCGGAACACACTTGTCCTCTCAGGAGGCCCTAACCAGGAGCCCTAACACCCCTGCCAGTCATGTGAGAGAAGACCGGCTGGGGAGCCAGGACCTTCACACCTGCCATCTGCTAATGAACCACCCCAGGGAGCATCCAGAATAACCAAGTGTCATTCCCAGTATTGGGCTGATGTGAAACCACTGCCCACTGGGAACAAGATCCTCCTCCCTGTGGGTCCTTGGAGACCATGTGGGTATCTGACAGTCCCACCCCTACCCAACAAGAATGAGGACCCCACCCCCATACACAGGGTGCCAACAGAGAACAAGCAGGGAAGATGGATTTTTAACTCCATGGGGGGGCGAGTGACAAGGGACACTCACTGCTTCCCAGCTGTGGAAGTGTCAGACAAAGCCAATAACAGCAGGTTTCAATGAAACCTAGAGACTCACTCATAACATACTACAAAAAAGTTCAAATTCCAGTTTAAAAAAAAAAATCACTTGACATACCAAGAACCAAGAAAATCTCAAACTGAATGGAAAAAGACAATGGATGGGTATCAGGTCTCAATCCTTGGGAGTTCTCCTTCCAAATGGGTAGGGATAAACCCCATTCCTCCTCCAAGTGAGGAGTGCTATTTGGGCAGAGGTACCCAGAGTGCTGCATTTTAGGGTCACCTGGAGAGGCAGTCCCACTCCATGCTTCTGGGAGGGTCCTAACCCTAACTTCAGCTGTAACTCACCGGACAGCGATGTGCGGGCGGGGCAGAGGGTTAGACTGATTTTGAAGCTAAGTTGCAGTAACAAAGTAAAAAAATCTCCACTTCTGCTCCTGCCAACTGCCTTCTGTGAATTAGGGGGCAACAGCCAGGGAGGGCGTGAGTGCATGGCTTCTCTTCTTCATGAGACTCTACGCTGTACTCATAAAAGATTTTAATGTTCAACAGTTTAAATGCTGTAAAATATTAAAGGACTACTACAAATCGGTGGGACTAAAATTTCTACCTTCATCTCTGACTACAAACATCTAGTTCTCGTTTGCTGACACTGGACTGTGGACTTGATCTTCCAAACCATACATCTGTTTCCCTGACCCACCGCATAAACCCTGCTTTTCTGTCTGAATCAGTAAAACAGTTTCTTTTTCTCCTGTAAATAAAAATAAATTTTAAAAATCCAAATTAAATAACTCCCACGATCACAGAAGGTGGCTGGTATAGAGATGGAATGAGGTGGTTGAGGAATGAAAAATGGAAGTCTTAATGTTAAATTGTGACTGTGTAAGAAGTCCAAAGGTCATTGCCTTTCTAGATGGTGCATAATCGTTATCTCAGGTCTGTCAAGGGCCTGAGCTGGTCCCAGTGCCCACACAGCACACACACACGCACACACATACACATCTCTTTTCCCTGATTAAATAGAATTCACTTGTGATTTTTATAATTGCTGTGCTATTTCAGCGAACCACATCTGCAACTGGAGACCATATGTCGGCACAGTTAGTCAAAATGCCGCTGTGTTGGCTGAGCACTGTGGTGCATGCCTATAATCCCAGCGGCTTGGGAGGCTGAGGCAGGAGGATCTCGAGTTCAAAGCTAGCCTCTGCAAAAGCGAGGGGCTAAGCAACTTGGTGAGAAACTGTCTCTAAATAAAATACAAGACAGGGCTGGGGATGTGACCAAGTGCCTGAGTTCAGTCCCTGGTACACCCCAAAAAATGCCAAAAAATGCCACTGTCCTCAAAACGCAGGGAAGTGAACAGGGCTGTCAACTATTTTTGAGTCAATGAGCTGAATATTAACTTTTCTCTTTTCTGCACATTCAGGATACTGGTAGTGCCATCAATATTTCTATAATTTTTCTTTTAAATCAGTTTATCATTAAAACACATTTGAAACTTTCTATAAATTTTTCCAAAGTAAGTCTAGTGAATTTTGCACTTAAACACAGAGAAGAACAAATTGCCAGGTGTATCCGAGATGAAAGTGGAAATTTCCTGTTTTCAATATTAATTTTGATCCATTTTCATGTTATTGGAGTGGTTCATGAGAAATTTCCTTTTCATTCCAGAGATGTACATTTTTATTTTTTTCTATTTTTTATTTTTTAAAAAATAATACACTTTTTCAAATTTGTTCTAATTAGTTTTACATGACAGTAGAATGCATTTTGACACATCATACATAAATGGAGTATAACTTTATTTTTTTAGATGTTGATAAACCTTTATTTTATTCATTTATTTATATGTGGTGCTGACAATTGAACCCAGTGCCTCACCCAAGCCCTGGAGTATAACTTCTTATTCTCCTGGTTGTACATGATGTAGAGTTACTGGTTATGTAATCATATATGCACATAGCATTGTAATGTCTGATTCATTCTACTATCATTCCTACTATCCCTCCCCTCCCCTCTGTCCAATCCAAAGTACCTATATTCTTCCCTAGCTCCCCACTCCCTTATTGTGAATTAGCATCCTCATATCAGAGAAAACATTCAGCCTTTGGTTCTTTGGGTTTGGCTTATTTAGCTTAGCATGATATTTTCCAGTTCCATCCATTTACCAGCAAATGCCATAATCTCATTCTTCTTGAAAGCTGAGTAATATTCCACTATGTATATATACCACAATTTCTTTATCCACTCATCTGTTGAAGGGCACCTAGATTGGTTCCATAGTTTAGCTATTGTGAATTGAACTGCTATAAACATCGATGTGGTGAGATGTGGATGTGGTGAATGTAAAAATCTTAAATGACACATACACCTCAATCTATTTTCTTGCTGAAATAAGCCCACATCACCCACTGGTAAGAACTCAGAGAATACATGCAGATTTTATTTTTCATTTAAAAAGAAATTCATCTATTAGGCAGTCTCAGTGCAAAGGTGATCATGTAGGCCAAAAGATAAATGAAGCTAGATAATTATCATATAAAATAAACTATAGATTTGAATACTGTCCCTTTTGAGATTTGAGAACTGAGTGACCGGGCTTTTTAGGAAGGTAAAAGTACTTAATGTGAGAATTTATAGTTTTTAAAATGATATTTAATGTTATATTTTGGATATTCATTTTTCTGCACACACGATTATTTCAGTCACTGAGAAAGTGAGAGATGTGGCATACTATTCCATATCACAGATTTTGTAGTTAAAAGATCATTTAGAACTAGAACCCCAGTAAAAGACCTCCTGGTACTGACCTGGTGTAGGCTGCGAAATAAGTAAATGGTAAGGATGGTCTCAATTTTCTCTAAATATCCTTAAGTATTTGGAGGTAAATGCAAGTACGTTTCTAAAGTCCAATAATAACAAAAACAAAGAGAAATTGTATGTGGTGAATAATGCTTTGATAGCCCCCTGCCCTACTGTGTGCTGTAAGAAAGAAAAAAAAAAGAAACAAGAAAACCGACCTTTATTTCCTTAAAAATATGGTTTCTGGGCTGTTTTACTATTTTTTAAAAATGTGTGTGTTTATCTTTGGAACTTATTATGCTCATAAAACATAAAGATTATCACTGTAGCATTTTATTTATTTTTATTTCTAGCTCTAGTATGTTTCCATTATAATTCTGCCCCTTACCCCTTTAAGACTACACAAAAAAAGGGGAAGCTCTGACTTTACTTCCCACATTCACAGGAGGTGTCTCTCAAGGGAAACAATGGCTTAGGATGCGTGCTGTCATACACAAGGTACTTGGTTCTGGGCACAGATCCAAGGTAGACAGTCAGGGTGAAGCGATGCTGTGAGCCATTGCAGAGTAGACTGCAGCCAAGGGACTATCCTCGCCTTACACTCTTAAAGGAGATCTTTACTTTCTCTCTTATTAGATTTGACATGGGTTGGGTCAAACTGCTTCCTTTGAGGGAGTAAGAGAAGTGGCCAGTGGAGAAGAAAGAGAGAAAAATCAAAAGAACAAAAGAAGAAAACTGAGAGGTAGAAGTTAGAAATCCTGAAACTGATGATCTGAAGACTGAGATCCAATAAATCATAAGTGGATAGCTAAAAGTGGGAGCCAAGTTTCTCCCAGCTGGAGAGACAAGGTAAGTGGCAGAATCTACAATGATCCATGTGGCACCAAGTACAGTTGAAGACATCTGTATGAACTCATGCGAGGCCGGCTAGAGAAAGAGTAGAGAGAGACTGGAGATATGCGTATATACTCTGTTGAGCACACCCCCACATGTATTTCTTAGCTCTGTCTTCTCAGAGGAACTGGAAGCAACAGCACCCCACTAGCAATGAGCACATGCAGGACTCAGATCTTGGTTTCCGTTAGAGTTTGGATCTGGATTATTCCAGGCTTGGTCCCTAGCTGATGGTGCTACTGGAAGGTGGTAGAAACTTAGGAGGCAGGGCCCATTGGAGGAAGTAGGTCCTTGGGTGTGTGCCCTTGAAGGGTATATCTTGTCCCTGGCCCCTTCCTCTACTTCCTCTCTGCTTCCAAGCCATCATGAGATCAAAAACTTTGCTCCACCAGACCCTCTAGGCTATGATGTTCTGCTTCACCACAGGCCTAAAAGCAGTGGAGTCAGCTATGATCTGAAACCTCTAAAACTGTGAACCAAAATAAACATTCCCTCCTTTAAGTTGATTATCTCAAGTATTTTATCACAGTGACAGAAGGCTGACTAACAGTTTCTAACAGCAGTCTCAATAAGAGGAACAGGGAAAATGACAGATGAGCCTTGCAGTATCTTACAGTGCCGGAAAGTAAGGAAGTACTCAAAACACTGCAATGGCAGTCTGTTAAAGGAACACAGAAGCCAATTCAAACAGTCCCTAAGGCCAAAGGTGGAACAATCTGAGCAAACAAAATAAATGATATAGTATTAGATTATAACCCAAAGTATAAAATAAATATCTATGAGTCCATGTTGATAAAAAATAAATACTGAATAAAGAAATAAGTGTGGAAGCAAGATTTACATCTGTATAGAAGAGCTCCAAATAATTTATACAAATGTTCCCTTCTCAAGGAGGTGGTGCTTAATTTCCCACCTTAAATGTGGGCTACACGTGGTGACTTCCTTCCAAAGAGTTCAATATGGAAAAAATGGGGAAAAGGAATGACTTTGCGGCAAAGAACACCAACAAACACCACCTCCTCAAGGTGATCAAGTTCAACATCAGTGATAAACTGATATGACGAGATGAGAATAGCACCTCAAATACCACCCCTCAGGGTCATCGGAGAAAGACACCAGACAACACTAAACAGGGACATTTCCAAAATGCCCACTGGTATACTTCAAAAGGTCATTTAAAATGAGGAAATGCTGAGTAAATGGCACAAACCAGAGGAGCCTAAGGAATCGTGAGGACAAAAACGTGGCATGCTTCATGGAATCCTGGAACAAACAAAGGGACGTCAGGGGAAAATTAGGGAAATCCTAACAGACTGTGCAGTTTGGCTAGCGGTCAGTACCAATGTCTGTTCCTTATGTAACAAATGTGTCATATACATAAGATATCAGCAACAGCACAAAGTAAGTGGGAAGCTTATAAGAACTTCCTGTACTACCTTTTCAACATTTCTGCAAGTTTGAAACAATTCCAAGAGAGAGTTTCTATTGTACAATGTGGCATCAGCCAGCAAGGAGGTAAAGGAATGTGAAGATTTAGGAAATTCTCAGGGGCCAACATACTGCCCTGAGAGACCTGAGGAGTGCTCAGATTAAAGATTTTTGCTCCAAAGGGTATGGGAAAGTTCCATGTTTCAGGGCTGCCTAATTTTCCCTCCAAACCCGCTTTGATGAATACTTTCAGTTCCCAATAGTTCATCATGAAGAGAACATTTATAGGTCACCATATTTCTATTTCAACACTTTCTAGCATGTGAAAAACCCAAATAAATTTAAGTGGTAGTCAACATCTTATAGAAGGGCAGACAATAGGCCAGGTTGCAACTTTGGGAAGTATTCACCCAGTTATGGTGAGATCACACCAGAGAGAGGAGATTACGCACATACTCATGCACAGGAATTAACATCCTTGACAAAGAATAACAAATCTGGGAAGAAAAAGGTTCCTTGTACTTCATTTCTACATAATTGAATTCTTTTTGATGATAAAATTTTATTTGGGACCAAAAGTCAATTTAAGGCGGGTCTGGTGGCTCACACCTGTAACTCAGCAACTCAGCAACTCAGGAGGTGGACACAGGGGGATCACAAGTGCCAGGCTAGCCTCAGCAACTTAGTGAGACCCTATCTCAAAATAAAAAATTAAAAGGGCTTGGGAATGTGGCTTAGTGGAAGAGCATCCCTGGGTTCAATCCCAAGTACCATCAAAATCAAAACAAAGCAAAAAAAAAAAAAAAAAAGACAATTTAAAGGACTTAAGTTTACTACAAAACAATTGAGAATGCATTTCCTAGCTTGTGCTTGTTTGCCTGAACTCCCAGGGATGAGAGGAGTGTAAGATGCAGGAACAGAAACCTCGTGAGTGGCGCTTTGCTTGGAAGGCCTATGGAGCAGCACCTACCAATGAGCTAGTCATTGACCCATCCAGGTTTCACTGCCTCCCAAGAGCTGAAGTTATGAGCACTTTATCATCACAGAATTAACAGTGGCTCATGTTTTTATGAGTATTTCCTATGTGCCAGGAACTGGACAAAGTACCTTACCTGCATTGTTAGCTCATGTGAATTTTCACAATACCTTTGAGATTGGTACCATTTCTGAGATGAGAAAGATTAAATATTTATTGAGTAAATAATGCCTCGGTATCTTTCTCCAGTGGCACAGTGAATTAAGTGGTAAAGCCTGAATTAGAAGTAACATCTGTCTATCTCTAAAATGGCCCTCTGCACCACTATTCTCCAAGGCTAGCTTCGACTGTGCTCCAGCTCATCCTGCAAGATCCGGGAGGATCACAGAAACAGCAAAGCACAATTCTCTCCCTGAAGGAGCTCACAGTGTGATCAGGGAAGCAGATGTGACCAGTGGTCACTGTTGTGAGCCAAGAACAAAGGTGGAAGCAGAGTAGCTCCCAGGAGGAAGCAGTGAACTCTGGCTGGGTGTCTCAAGAATATTTCCCAGGAACTGAGAGCCATGAACTGGAGCCATGAAGATGAGTGCAGTTCCAGGTGGAAATTAAGGAAGGGATGGCCCACAGGGGAATGGACCAAGCATGGCTGACCTTTTAAAGTAATGCCAAGAAGCACTTTCTCATTATCATAGTGCTCTGCTCAGAATCAGCACATGACATATATTTATGGAAAAAATACAAACAAATTATAAAGTCATGTCCTGAACATATGAAATGGTCAACTGTGAAATGCTTAAAAGGAACTGGAGCATTTTTTAAACTTTTTCTATATAAATGAATACCACCACTTAAAAATCTGAGAATAGAATTTTAGAATTAGAAATGATTTTAGCTGACCCAGAAAAAAATTCCTTTAATCAGTAGATATTTCCTTGAAAATAATTAGCATTAAGGTAACACTCATTGTTAACATATTTAAAAATCATTTCACTACTCTCTTTTTAAATTCTCAAGAGTAAAAGAACAGAATGCAAACCAGAAGTTAAATTAAATATAAAGAAACATAATAGGATGTGAGAGACATTGCTGTAACAGTGTATAACGAAGGGACTTTATTCCCCTTGGAGGAAGACTCCTCTTATAAGGCTGCTATTCATACTTGCATCCCAATTTACCAATTTCCATCCCTTCTAAACTTGAAAGAAACTATGTAGTTCTCTAAAGAGACCTGCAATAAGATTAGTACTTCCCAGTGTCATTAAAACTAGTACTATGAGCCAGGTGCAGCAGGCGGCACCTGTAATCTCGGCATCTTGGGAGGCTGAGGAAGGGGGGCTGCAAGTCCAAGGCTAGCCATGCAATTTAGTGAGAACCAGTCTCAAAATAAAATAAAAAGGGCTGGGGATGTGTGGCTCAGTGGGAGAGCATTCCTGGGTTCCGCTCCCAGTACCGCAAGAAAGGTTAAAAACAAAATTCAACTAATACTACGCAGCATGTTCAAAAAAATTTTTTTGAAATACAACATATAGATAGACACATATTGTAACATGTACAATATGAATGGTACATGTAGTATCACACCAACCATGATTCTGCATATGCAAACCCATCCGGAGCAAGGTGCACACCATTTCCAGGCTCCAGAAATCTTCCTTGTGCTTTCCCCAGTCCATTCCCACTTGCTTCCCTCCATTCCCCAACCCCACAACCACTTCCATCACCGCAGAGTTGTTTTACCTTTCCTTGAACTTTCAGTTAGTGGACTCACACAACAAACTCTGGTGTCTTTCTGAATGTCTGTGAGATTCATCTATGGAGCTTAATCTTAGTACACGAGTATTTCAAAGCAAAGCTACCCAGTTATAAAATCAAAATGCGATCTGAGTAAGACCTCAGAAGACAGAGTACTTGAAAATAATGACCCTTCTGCATAACTTTTCTCAAGAGAGGACATCATTACTACCGTCTTTACCTGGAAGATGTAAATAATATCTCCTTTCCCTTACTAGGTTTCTGGGAAAGCTAATCTACCTTTACACCAGTTTTTGAGGTTGCCCTGAAGTTGTGCTAAATTAGAAGCTCATGTAAGCAAGACTAAAGGTGGAGAAGAAGTTTATTTTCTGTAAATAGAGACAACTTTATTATATTCTTATTCTGCATATCAGAGCACCTGGAGTTCTGAGCGAATGTAATTTCCCAAAGCACTTGATTTCAACATTACCCACAAGGGGAACAACAACCATGGTCAATCCAGGAGTTCCACACTGTCCTATACATATATACAAAAGCCCTATAGGGGAGAAAACCAAGCCACGAAAAGGCTACATGGCTTCCCAAAGAGTTAACTAATGGCAGAAACGAGAGAGCAGGTCACCTGATTCCTAATCAGGGCACTGTCCCCCTTTACCAGGCTGTCTTCACTGGAATATGATAGCTCAGTTCATGGTGAACCAGTACCTCCTCACTGCCCAAGCAATAAGACTGTAAAACAGAGAGCGAGGAGACACTGCACAATCCAGACAGACAGAGATCTGGGTTATTGTTCTGGATTTTGACCACCCAACTGGGATGGTTAACTGTAAGCCAAGAAGAGAGCTGGATCCTAGATCCAACACTACTACTTAACTAGCCCATGTCCTTGAGCAAGGACCTTAATTTTTCAATGCTGAAATTAGGAGACTAGGGTAAATAATCTCGAAGTGCCTTTCCAACTTTAACAATTTGATGATTCCTCACATTGCTTTGTGTTGAGTATATTATCCGACAGATCACATGAAGACCTGTTCTGAGTGCTTCATGAATATTGCCTCGTTAATCATCACCACAAACCTGTGATGTAAGTGCTATTAATGTAGCCCCATTCTGTAGTTGAGGAAATTGAAGTTCAGAGAGAGCAAGCAACTTGCCCAAGGTCACACAGCTGGGAAGTAGGATTTAAACTCAGTAGTTTTCCTCCAGAGTGTTCTTGTATAAAATAGAGAGAAGGGTTGTGGGTGAGAATACATTTCTATTTTAAAAGAAGGCAAGAAATAAACCCTAATGAACAATAATTCATTTCTACCCACAACCACTTGCTTGAACTAATCCAAAGAATTAGGGCAGGTACTTTTTTGCTCTCTACAACAATGTCCTGTGTCAACACAGTTAATTATATGCTGGTTACAGGCAGAGTATTCTCTTCACTTTATATTCACCTTTGATCGTATAGAATCTTTCTTTACCATAATATTAATTTTAGAAGTTTGATACTATCAATTTTTAAACTTGTTTTTCTAACGCAGGCAGTCATTCTTTCTAAACCCCCAAAGGGGAGAAGCTACTAAAGACTTCCATCTGCCTGCAAGTACTGACAGAGAATTCCAGAGTTTAAACTTGTGGCCAAAAGGCCTGCAGAATGAGTATGTTTGTGCAGCTGTATGACATCCTGATTCACTGACATGAACAACATCCCCTAGACTTGCTACAGAATATTTAACAGATTAAATAAAGTCACTCATGTTCGGGGATTCAAGAAACTCTGAGTAGGAAAAAGGGTCACTTTACAACGGAAAATAAATTTTAGTGACGATGACAGCATTTGAAGTCCCGCTCTCACGACAAGCAAAGGGCTCTCCCCACAGAGAGTGATGGCCCTGCCTAGGAATGACAGGAAGTTCAAGGAAGGCAGGAAAACTAAGACAGGAGCCCACCAACTTCGACCTTGCTTCCCCCCGAATGCTGGTCATCTCCTTGAAGCAACTCCCAGGGTCTGGGGTGTGTGGAGGGTGTACTGTGTTTGTGAAAAGGAAGAAGAGTCCACACATAACCCTAGTGGACAACTTGCCACCTGGAAGAGGATTTCAGCTCATCCGTGTCAGGATAATGATCACCCTGTCTGTGCTGAGTGTGTGCACAGGTGAGAAACTTCAGGAGCGAGGTTGGCAGGTCTTCCATATAATTGTAAAAATAAAATCCAATAAAATCATCACAATTTTTTTAAGTCAGTGGCTAAATTTTGCTTTCCACAAAGGATGAAAAATTTCCCACAGAGGATGAGAATAAGAGAAATCTTATTAAAGAACACGTTAAATGTGAACCACTGTCTTTAAGTCAAAAGATTGGCGGATAAGTAAGAGCCCTGAGAACCTACATATAATGTGACTAACCCTGTCTGTGTGTCCAACAGTTCCATGGCAGTCACACCAAGTCCCCACGTCTGGTTCTGTGAAGAGGTGGCCACATGTAGCACTCTGGACTCTCTCCCCAGGGCAGAGGTGAAATCTGCAGGCATATACAATGGAAAACAGGATGCTGGGAGATAGATTCCACGGAGGAGAATTTATGTCAATTTGTCAAGTGGCGTTCCCAAAGCACCCGGATTTATATCCTTATAGTTCAGTTAGGAGGTGACTGCAACATCCCAGGCATCTGAACTTGGAGAGGAGCAGTGGAAAAGGACTGAAAATGATGAATGGATCCAAGGGACATTGCAGAGGAAGAGTCCGAGGAACTGCCTGGAGAAGTCACAGAGGACTCCATGAGCTCTGTGAGCTCCATGGCCTGAGCCTCCACAAGGGTGTGGTGGGATGTCAAGAGGAAAGAAGACTTGGAGGAAAGACCTTCGGATCGTGTTTAGACATCATGAACTTCAGGTGTTGGCAGGACATCCAAGGGAAGAGGTCCAACAGACAGTCAGAAATGCATTACTGACACACTAGCAAAAAGTTGGAGTTAAGTTTGGTGGAATCTTCCAAACAAAAGCAGCTGTTGAGGGCCAGGGGTAAATTCTCTGAGAAACAATTACATTGAGGAGCAAGTGGGCTTTGCGCAATAAGGAACCTTGAACTTTTTTTGGCATTGAATTTGATCCAGTAAAAGAAAAGGTTCTGTTTGCTGTTTGTTTAAAATTCACAAAGTGTGAAGGACACTCATGCATGTTTATGGGCTGGGGAGAAAGAGCCTCAGGGGTGGAGAGGGTGAAGATGAGCAGAAGGGGTACAGAACTCTACCAGCCAGGATGCCAGACCAGTTACATGGAGACTGCATGGAGACTGAGTTCCTTGGAGTAGAGCAAGATGGGGAGATGAGTGATGAAGAGAGAGTGAGCCTGAGTCTCATCTGGTACATCTGAAGATGTGACCAGGAAGTCAGGAGATGGCAGCAAGAACACTCAGCAGGAGGCCATGTAATTCAATTAAGGGTGTGCACGATCCTGGAACAAGATGGTGGGAAATGGCGCCAGGGAGCTGGTGGCATGTCAATGGTGTCTATGGCGTAAGGGATAAAGGACAGCAGAGCATCCATTAAAGAGATTTACCAGGGAAGTGGTGCACCAAGGACAGCCAAGTTTCAGATAAGGCAAGGAAGATGAAGAAATCTACAAAAAGATGATGATGGAGAAAAATGTGCCTACTGTGGAAAGGAAGCATTCAGTCACAATTAATTTACTGAGCAACCATTGTGAAGAAGGGTCTACATGGACTGATCTCTGCCCTTGGGGGCTTATGGTCGATGATGGAGGATGACACTTGCCAAGCAACCCTCATTCCAATCTAGACTCACCGTGTGTGATGTGGGCAGCAGAGTGTGGGTGACTGCAAGAAGATAGATCCCAGGACAGGAATGGCACCAAATGATCTCCAAGTTATGAATAAAAATCTGGAGTAAAATTCTTCCAGGCTTCAGAGTTTCAGTCTAGTTTCATAATTTTGCCTAAAAGGTGGAGATACCCTGTTCAAATTAAATAGGAAACCATTTAAAAGTCACTGAGGATTGACATTCCTTATTCTCTTGAGAGAGAAATAATCCCACTAGTTTTTAAAAAACTAATTTTATAATAATGATGTCTTCAGTGTTGATTTTGCATATTTTCCTCTCCCACGTAGTCACCGAGGAGATCCCACCTGCAGGATGTCCTCTTCTGGTTCTTTCTTTAGAACGGCATGTGTGTTAAGCAAGCTTTCCAGGAAACGAGTCCCACCAGCAGGACTTGGGTATCACACCACTCGGAAAGCTTCTGAATCCAATCTGGACGCCATCCAGTCACTGAGCTTATTCCAAAATTCTTTTCTCATATCATTTTTATTAAGATTTTTAATATTGAAGGAATGTTGAATGTGTGCTAGTGTGATGGGAAAAAGTCCGTAACTGAACTTCAGAAGTAGCTAGCTGCAGTTCATCAACTTTTCCAGAAACCATAAAAATAATTTTTAGTTGTCTTAATTAAGTAAGTAGGGGCAGAGACTGCCTTATTATGAAGAAAAAATAATCACCGCACTAGATCAGGAGTCCCATGAGATTAGGGACAAACTCGTTTTCATCCTGGGGATGCCCCCATACTACACCTACACCCCAGAAAGTCTTAATTAATATTTGCCAAATGTAAACCGAAATCACAGGTAAATGTGTGACAATAATTTGCAGGGCCTGGCCTAGCTAGGCTATGATTTATTCAAGCAGGTCTTTAGACTTTTCACAGGGAGGAAATTGTTTCCAACAGTGCCTTCCTGCAGAATTCCAAACATTTTGAAAGATAATATAACAAACACTAATGTTTGAAATTGGGAAATTATCAAAGCCAGCAGGAAGAATGATTAACACTCAGGAGAATGGTACAGGCGGGGCGACACATTTTTCAGGTGAGCGAACACTTAATTGCTGCTTACAATGGAATCTAAAGACACTTCATCAAAGACAAATAATTGAAAAACAGCTGGAAGAATTTACATGCGAAATAATCTTTTGAGAAGTTTCTGTTTTCCCACAGTGAAGAGCGGTGAACAGAAGTTCTTCAACAGTGACTCCATGCCCACCCACTTCATTATCAGTTCCTTCTCAACACTTCCTGTTAAGCACCTCAGATGCCTCTTGTCCTCACCATCTTTCCCCTAACTGGGGAAGTTCAGGAAGAAAAGAATAGTAAAAAAAGCAGAAGAGGAGATTATCTAATTACACTGGAATGAAATCCAAATTGATTTTGTTTTTTTTTTCCCATTTTTTAAGGCATCACACATGAGAATTTGAATCTCTCAAAAAACTATGATACCATAGAGAAAGTATAAAATGGCATCTTTCTTGTTTATTTTGTTTCTTACTGTGAACACTATTAACTGTACAGGTTAATGAGTTTCACTGGGACATTTCTTTACATGCAATATACTCATCTTGAGCACGTCCATCCTACCTTCTACTCCCTTGTCCTCCCCGCCCGGAGCCCTCTCCCTTTCCCTAATTAAAACTGTATTTTTTTTTTTAACCTAAAATTAAATTCTTTGATTAAATATTATTATAGTTCTTGGCTGAGAATCAATGCTTTAGACTTTCAAGTCACTCCATACTGGAGAATCTGGTAGAAGTAAAAGAGTTATTTCATGTAGTAGCTCAGTGTGGGCCAACAGCTGAGCATGTGCTATAACATGCTGGATGACTAGGAATCCTTCTTCGAGACTGGCAACTGGCAACACGTTTTTGTTCCAATCTAAAGAGACCACACCACGCCTCCCATCTCACCCTTCAGCTGAGAACTGAACATCTCCTGTTCGATGCGTCTCCCGGGCAGCAGACAGGAATGGAGGAGGTGGTTCACACTTAGGTATTTCTATATTCAATCTTCCAGAGTAGTCAGAAAATGGTGTGTTTTGTTTATTTCTCTGGCTATTTGGCAGGGCAGTATGATTCTTTGAATGCTTAGAAAATAAGAAATATTCATTTTTAGTATATACCCAGATATGTGAGTACTGTGGAGAAAAAACATGGGCTTCCAGAGAGACATGAATTTAATGATCTGATCCTCTACTTCCTAGCTGTTAACCTAATTCAACCTTCCAGGGTCTCAGGGTCTCTTCCTCATGCACGGAATGGACTGTGGTTAGGCTTACCAGAGATAACATATAAAATAACATATGTAAGAGGAAAAGGGGTGATCGAGGAGTTTAGGAAATAAAAGTAGAGAGTGGATTATTCATGAATTCGAATCAATGCAGCAGTGAAATTACTTTGATAAACATTTTCTTGCTTTTCGAGAAGTCTTTAGGAAAACAAAAACACCCTGGAAAATAGACTCCTGTAACCCACCCAGTACACTCACCAGCATCCTCCACTGACCTCAAAACAAGAGCCAGGAGCCGCTTAGGCCAACTAACACTCAAGGAAAATACCACCACCCTAGAGCAGAAGGCTCTTCATTAAGAGAAGGAACCAAATAAGAAGGTTGACATCATCTGCAAGAATGAAGGATTTGGTTCTTTCCTACCATGTGAGAAATTGCTGGATTTTTCAATGCTTATAGCTGAGAAAGAAAGAGAGAGAGAGAGAGAGAGAGAGAAGGAAGGGAAGGAGGGAGGAAAGGGAAGAGCAAAATAAAATGAGCAAAGAAAAAAAGATTTACTCAAAAGTCTGGCTGCAAGCATAATGGATTATACTGAGAATCTGACTAGGAACTGTCTACGTGGAGTCAGATACAAGTTGATGTTGCCTTTGGGTTTTGAAAAAGCCTGCATTTTATAAGGTGTGTTGCTACAGCTGCCAAACAAAGGAAGTTGCATTTTGTGCATTTCCAAATATGCCTAGTGTCAAAATCTGTAAAGAAAAAAAAAAGTTTTGATCCATGATTTCATCAACCCCAGACAATTTAAGACCACCTTTAACCCTTTAAGTAAAAAAAAATAAATAAATAAAAAAAAAAATAATAATTTATTTCGTGTAACAACTTATGTATACTTATAATATTATGTAAATGTTGACTCATCTCTTCTTGGACAATTCTACCTCCAATCCACACTTTAATTACAGTCCCTCTTAGTTAAAGGAAGGATTATCACAAAAAATAAAACAATAAAAAAAAAAAAAAAAAAACACTTGTAAGTATTTCAACAAAATTGATGAGGTGTATTCAAATAGGTTGGAAACTATAAGCTAGAACTTAATATACCCTTTATATTTTTCATATACATGTGGAAATACATATTTTTTTCAAATGCACTAATTATTCACCTATTATTTTTCTCAAAAGAATATAACTCTAAAGGCATTTATTTCAAAGTGACCATAAGTGGTTTATTTGTTCCTCAGTTTAAATCTCTTATAGGTGCCCCTTATCTGGGGTGATGGGGGAAAAATGAGTTAAACTCAATGTAGCCAGTTAAGTCCAGAAGGATCTGGCATTACAAGAATCATTACCCGGGAGACTGGCTAAGAAAGCATTATTAAAGTGACTTTGGTTTATTCTGTGTCCTTCCCTTTTATGATCCATTTTTGTGTTCTTTCTGCCCCCAGGACTAGAATACCAAGCAATAAAAATAAGGCTGCAAAACCTCAAGTAATTGCTAATTAAATTTTTACAGTTATTTCCATTCTATATAGTAAGACTTCATTTGTAGCCCTTATGACAGTAAGTTTTGCATCTGAAATACGGTCTTGGATCCAAGTGAAGCGTTCTCACTTGGAGGAACACCAATGTTCTGTGACTTTTAACCTTCCTTAGATTGAATATTCAGCATATTCTAATCTTCAAAATGTCTTAAAAGACTAAAACGACAGAGGCACAGCTAATAGGCGTGGAAGCTTGGCTAAGACTTTCTCACACCCTCACCCCACGTCCGCCTCATCATTATCTGGATTCAGATCAGGTCCCAAAAGAATTGGGTACTGCACGCAGCTTTTGGAGAATGCTTTGCATCTCAGTCATGTCAAGGTCTAACTTATTTCTAGGAACTCCTGGTCCAAGAGATGCTATAAAATTAATTTCTGAGGTTATTGGGGGATTTCGAATCCTTTTACCAAAGGAATGAAGATCACTAGACTCTGCTGCACCCAAATCTTACTTCGGGGCTTAAATGGCTTGCTAGACATGTTCTATTTTTAAATAAGGGATTTTGAAGTCTGGGATTGCAGCTCAGCAGTAGAGTGCTTGCCTAGGATGCACAAGGCCCTAGGTTCAATCCCCAGCACTGAAAATGAATTGGAGGTGAATGTGCTTTTAAATCACTACCTTCATTTCTTGTGACAACAACAATAGTGCACCCAAACTGACCACCAACCGTCCCCATTAAGAGTTTCCATGAAATTTAACGAGAGATAGGAAGCCATCGTGGGAAGCCTGCTTAGGTGTCTGATAATACGTACCACCAGAACACAAATGCATTTACCCACATGTGACTCATCTTGAACTACCCACCTGTCTCAGTGAATGTGCTACATTTTCTGGCAAGAGCGTTCTTGTTCTGGCTTTACTCTGACAGGTGTTTAAACACCATCATTCTCAAGCATCCCTATTCATTTTCTTTCTTATTTTAGCAGCTCTTTGTGAAGAGACATGTCACTCTGCTGGGTATCAAACATGCCTAAGACAATGAAAGCATACAGGGTAAGAAAAACCAAACACAGAAAAGGAAAGAGATACACAGAGTGACATGTGGGAACACACTTTCTAAACAGAATGCCTCACATCCAAAGACCTCAAAGAAGATTATAAAACCAGTCAAGCGGCACATACACAGTTACTGACCACAATAATGGGATTGAAACTTTTTTTTTAGCTGTACAGGGGATTGAACCCAGTGGTGCTCTACCACTAAGCTATGCCCACAACCATTTTTATTTTTTATTTTGAGACAGGGTCTCACTAAGTTGCCCAGGCTGGCCTGAAACATATCTTCCTTCTGCCTCAGCCTTCCAAGAAGCTGGAGTTATAGGTGCCTGGCTTAGGATTGGAATCCTGATAACTATTATTGGTTTTCTTCACAGCATTACTCAATCACAAGATACTGCTCACCAGTTCTTACGCAATTTATAGCTGAAACATGATGTTCACATGTATCATTTTCTAATTTTGCCCCATATGCTCCTTACATCCTGGACTTTACTTTCTAAGTGGCATTGCCTAGTGACACTGGCTAATTTCCAGTGCTGAAAGTCACCTCCATGCATCTTCTCATTCACTTCATGTCTGCTGAATGCAGGACACAGTGGCTGAGTGGGAAGAGGCTATAAAAGGTTAAGGGGGGAAATTAAAGAAGACAATGGATCGACATGTCTATGCATCCTTGTTTGTACACTGGTTTTAAGATCAAAGCGGTGGGCTGAACAGTATCCTTCCCCACCCCAAATTCATATGTTGAAGCTCTAGTGCCACCATACCTCAGAATGTGACCACAATTGGATCCAGGCTCTTTAAAAAAGCAATTAGGGTAGACTGAGGTCATCCAATATTACTGGGATCCTTGTAAGAAGAAGAAATTCAGACACAGATTTGGGTGCAAAGGGATGACCACGTGAGGACACAGAGAGAAGGGGGTCATCTACAAGCCAACAAGGGAGGTTCGAGCAAAAACTAACCCAGCTGACCCGTCCATCTTGGACTCCCAGACTCCAGAACTCTGGGAAAATGAATTTCTGTTTTTCAGTGACCCAGACTGGGGTACTTTGTTACAGCAGCCCTACTAGACCGATACGGACGTTCACTTTAGTCTATCAAGTTTTTTATCAGTATGTTGAAAGCAAAGTGAAAATGTTACATGGCTTTCAACCTCAACTTACCCTCAGCCCACTTAAAAGAGAGAAAAAGAGAGGTTCTTTGAAGCATTCTGCTACAAAAACTTTAAATGGCTTTATTAAATTAAAATGTCCTCGTTTGCAAAATGAGGCATACATGTGTCCTGACATGCTGTGGTTGGACGACTGAAGGGAATTCAGTTTTTAAAAAGAGTCTGCTTCTAAATTCTTTTTAACATCTCATGTTTGGTTTCAGTCTTTTCATGTTTGCATTTTAAAACTGGCAGTCAAGTCCCTTCCAAGCAGCAGAATACTGGATGTGCACAGGTGCCCGGGGCCTGCCCCAGGAGGCCAGGAAGATGCAGCCCAGCTCTGCAGGGCGACAGGAACAGTCAGCATGGGCTCGGCTAACTTGTCCTGGTTCATTCCAAGTCTCCGTCTTCACCCAGCTCTTCCAGAAACAGGCTGGCAGGTCAGCACAAGTTAATTTTACAGATGTAGAAGACGTGGAGGAACACAAAATTCCTCGAATGGAAGAAGTTGGTGACAACACTCCTGAGTCATCCCGTGAGGCCGCCCCCAATCCTGGTGGCTTCCCTGCTCCACGCAGTGTTCAGTGCACACCTCAGACACCAAACAGGGACCTTTCACAGGGGGCTTAGCAACTCTTCTGAAAAAGCTTTTAAGAGACCCAATTAAGACTAAATGGACTTTACTTCACACTGGGCTGTGTACTGTAAAGAGGCACAAAACTGAAAGGAAAGTCCCCTGAAGTACAGAGGTAAAAATAAAAAGCCATACGTTGTTTAAAAAGGAACATATGAAAAGAATTTTTAAAGAAATGATTGCTTCCTTTTGGAGTTTTCAGAAAATGCTGCCCACAGTTCCATAAGGGAAAAGGGCTCAGCCTCCTTTCTAGAAATATATTTTATTAAAATCCTTCTTACAGCTCCTCCCACTCATAATGAAACACCTGTTCTCATCTCTGCGCCCTGGTCCTTGACTTTGGTTCCTCTGTTAAGCAAGGCATGCAGCCACCTCAGAAGGAGCTCACAGGAGCCTCTAGAAAAGCAAAAGGCAGAGATTCTGTGGCCCTTCCCTAGACCACTGCCTATCCGTAATGACTTCTTCACCTTCCAATGTCACACGGTTACTTCAGACCTGGTTGCTGTGGAAACTGATTTATTTTGCTGCTAACAATATTAATGAAATATATGTACAGCAAAAAGTTTTCTGATGAGACTATGCCAGAATCCCAAAACAATTCTTGACAAGGAATATTTGCTCACGGAAAGTTAATACTAATGGCCAAATTCAACAGTGCTTTCGGTAAAGCGTATCAGGCTCTGAACTGAACACTTTGTAACTTTTACCTCTAGGAAAGAGAAAGGCAGTTAGTGAAGTAAAATTTTCATCATTTTCAAAATACTGCTATTCTAGAATTTATTTTCCAGAGAATGTGTCTCATTTTAAGAATTTTCTGGAATGATTATAAAAACCATTCTGAGGTCCCTCTCCAGAAGATTCTCATTTTGCTGATCTCGAATATGAAACCCTGAAATCAGTATTTTGACAAACACAGTAGGTAATTCTCACAATTGCATAAATTTGTGAAGTTCACCCCAGAATTTAAACACCCCAAAATTCCACTGGGATATGCATACTGAAAAGTGAATGTACCATTAAAATAAAAACACACACATACAAAAAATAGGAAAACTACAGTTATTCTATGCAGACCTTAAATACTAAATCTTTTTAAAAATGTCAGCATATTAATATCACAGCAAACATATTTTTTAAATTAGTCTACTTCCCCACAAAACTTTTAAACTTTCATAAAATGTTTTTTAGGCGAGTGCAACAAGCCAGGTCAAAGTTGAGATCCTGTGTGACAATCGTCCAAGAGAGTCTTTTGAAATGAGTTAAAAAGCAATTTGCTACAGAAATTAAAAAAAAAAAAAGTCTTTCACATCGGGGAAAATGGTAATCAAGATTAATTGTAAGTGATGGCGGCGGTTTGTGCTTATAACAGCAAGTTTGCTTTTCTACCTTATAATCCAGCCAAGCTATCAACCAAGCATGAAGCCAGAGGAAAAGGACTTTCTAATACAAGGAATCAAAAAAATATATGCCCCAGGAGCCTTTCTCAAGATGCTCCTGTGTGCTCTGCCAAAATAAGGAAATATATCCAGGAAAAAAAAAAAAAAAAAAAAGACGTGGGATCCAGCAATCTGGAGAATCAACACAAGAAGGAAGTGAAAGGAAAGGAACTCTAGGGTGGGGTGCTAAGAGATCCCAAGCAACAGCTGGACAGCAGCTTAGAGAGAATCCTGTCCAAACGGGAAGAGGGCAAAGACCAGGGATAATCTGCTCAGATGAACTCCAAAGAACCCAGTGTCTGAACATATTGAAAAGAGATGTACATAACCTGACAAAGGTGGGGACCCCAAGCAAGCAGATGCAGAGGAAGGTCAGGGGAACAGAAGCTGTGTCAGGAAGTAAAAGCAACCCGACCCGGCTCACAACCCGGCTGGGGACTGTCATTAGCTCTTACAGTTACATGGACACTGGGCTGATCACAGTGCAGCCCAGACACTGGGAAGACCAGGAAACAGGACAGGAAAGCTGGGACTGGGGTTGGGACAGCGAGACCAGGGGAGTCACATCTCCAGTTTTCCATCCTGTGAGGTGAGCAGATAATGTGTGGAGCCGAACAGTCAATAAGTGGCCATGCAACCATGTCATTTAGAGACGAGGGGTAAATACTGAAGAACTGGCCTCAGCCACTTGCCATTTCTTGGATGCTGTTAACTTTCTACTTGGTTCTCACCACTCTGCTAATATAGGACCCAGTCAAACAGAGCAATTCATTTATTTGACAGTGTTTTTGTGTCGGGCATCTGGGTTAGACAAAGTAGATGGATGTCCCCCGGCGGCCATAAAATGAGATAATCTGAGTGATAAGTGCTGAGGGTGCAGAGGGCTGTGGCTGCAGGCTATTCTAAAGGGGAGGGCAGGTAAGTTCTCCATCAGGGGCAAATGCTGGAGGTGGAATAAAGAGTCAGTTTGGTAAGGAGTCAAGGGAAGAGTGTTTCCAACAGGAGCCACAACTGCAGAAGTCCATGGGACATGAGGACTGAAAAAGGCCAAGATTGTAGCATCATATAGGGAACATGGGGCAAAGTGGTGGGAGATGAGGTCACAGAGGCGGGCAGGGATCATGGAGGATCATGTGGAGCCTTGAGGGTCAGACTGGGAAATCTGGATTTCATTCTAAAGGGAATGAGAAGACAGAAAGGTTTAGAGTGAGGAAGTGACATGATTTATGCTCTAAAGAATTACTAAAGCTGTTGTGCAGAAAATGAACTGCAGAAGGGTAGGACCAGAAGAAGCAGGAGACCATCTGAAACCTCTGCCGTTGTCCAGACCAAGGATGGCCAGGGCTTGGCTGGAGACAGTAGAGACAGAAAGAAGAGAATAATCTTGAGATATATTTTGGAGGCAAAGTGAACAGGACATGCTGATGGATCGATGTGGAGGGGAAAGGGAAAACCACAGGATGATTCCTGGAGTTTTGGCTAGAAAAAGTGAGTGGCTGGGAGTATCATTTGGTGAAATGCAGAAAGTCAAGGGAAGCACTGGATTGGGGTTCAAAACCAATTCTTTTGTTTAGAACTAGAGATGTTTGTTTACTGTGGAGATGCCCATGAAATATTCAGACCAAACTATCCAGCAATCAGTTGCAGATCTGAACCTAGAATTCAGAGAGAGACAGAGTGGCAGGCTCACAAATTTGGGTGACATACTCCTATTTCTCCAGCCACTGTCCTAAATCAAGTATTCCTTTAGCCCTGTTGGATTCCTGTGGCACCACCTTCCATCTCTGCCTGTGAAATCTCTGCTGCATGTGGCAGGCAGACCCATTCCCTCGGACCCTCTGATTTTGTCTCCACAGTTCTCTAGCTGTACCCCGACTTCCCACTCCTTCCTGCTCATCTCCACTAAGCATCTGCTAGTCTCAGACCTACGGGCAGGGCCTAGGTGTGATTGTGAACCTTCCCTCACAGATCAGCACAGCACCTTACCCACAATACCCATAGCTTAGTAGCCGCCTGTTGGATAAAGAGGCCACTCTTTCTCCCTCTTAAGATCCCCTCATAAAAACAAGCTGGCCAAGCAGTACCAGCACAGCTTTCCAAGATATTCTTAAACAAAATAGCACTTCAGCCTTCCCTTTGGCAACCCAAATTTCCTTAGTGTTTAAAGGCTACAGTGTTAAACTTGCCAGAAGGTTTATGTGAGTAAAAATATCCAGTTCCTTGAAATGAAAATAAACGAAGGGGTAGTTTATAAATATAACTGATAATGGTCAGACCAACTTTTGGGTAAGTAATGTCATTTGCCCATTCCCTTCTGCGGCTTTTGTTTTTTGTTCCCCTGCTTCAGATGGGGGAGAGGAGGAAAAAGAAGTTATTTATTTTCTTAAGACTATTTTTACCTCAATATCACTTTTACATCAGTTGAGTCTTCACTAAATATTAATCTTTTCTCCCAAGAATAAGACTAGCAGTTGGCCTGTTACATTAAAGTCCCCTGGGAAAAGTAAACATGTTAGACATTTTCTTCTACTTGAAATAAAGAGGCTTAATTATAGGACGACGACAAGGTTTATGTTCTTTCTTAAACTGCATTTAAACAGGCAATAGATGAAATCTGACCTGCCTATCCATTACTATGTTTTCACACTGCTGAAGATAAAACTAAATATATTTGTGACATTACTTACTAACCAGACCTGAAGAGTTATGGACCAAAGGGAAGTAGATAATGCCTGAATGGCTGCTTACTTTCTTTCTTTAAAACTGAGTAGCAGACACTTCATCTTATAGAAGAAAAAGTAGGTCCAAATCTTCAACATGTTGGCTTAGGATCAGACTTCCTTAACAGGACTCCCATAGCACAAGAAATAAAAACAAGAATCAACAACTGGGATAGATTCAAACTAAAAAGCTTTCTCTCAGCAAAGGAAACTATCAGCAATGTGAAGAGAGAGCCTACAGAGTGGGAGAAAATCTTTGCCACTCATACTTCAGATAGAGCACTAATCTCTAGAATATATAAAGAACTCAAAAAACTCTACACCAAGAATACAAATAATCCAATCAACAAATGGGCTAAGGAAATGAACAGACACTTCACAGAAGAAGATGTACAAGCAATCAACAGATATATGAAAAAATGTTCAACATCTCTAGTAATAAGAGAAATGCAAATCAAAACTACCCTAAGATTCCATCTCACCCCAATTAGAATGGCGATTATCAAGAACAAAAGCAACAATAGGTGTTGGTGAGGATGTGGGGGAAAAGGTACACTCATACATTGCTGGTGGGGTTGCAAATTAGTGCAGCCACTCTGGAAAGCAGTATGGAGATTCCTCAGAAAGCTTGGGATGGAACCACCATTTGACCCAGCTATCCCACTCCTTTGGTCTATACCCAAAGGACTTAAAATCAGCATACTACAGAGATACAGCCACATCAATGTTCATAGCTGCTCAATTCACAATAGCCAGATTGTGGAACCAACCTAGATGTCCTTCAATTGATGAATGGATAAAGAAGTTGTGGTATATATATATACAATGGAATATTACTCCGTCATAAAGAATGATAAAATTATGGCATTTGCAGGCAAATGGATGAAACTGGAGAATATCATGCTAAGTGAGATAAGCCAATCTCAAAAAACCAAATGACAAATGATCTCGCTGATAAGCGGATGATGACACATAATGGGGAGTGGGAGGGGTTAGTGTTAGGGTTAGGGTTAGGTTTAGGGTTAGGCAGGGTGGCAAGAATGGAGGAAGGAAGGACTGTATAGAGGGAAAAGAGGGGTGGGAGGGGTGGGGGGAAGGGGAAAAAATAACAGAATGAATCAAACATTACCCTATGTAAATTTATGATTACACAAATGGTATGCCTTTACTCCATGTACAAACAGAGAAACAACATGTATCCCATTTGTTTACAATAAAAAAATAAATAAATTTAAAAAATTAAAAAAAAAAAAAAACAAGTAGCCTGGCTTGGTGTGGTGGCGCACACCTGTAACCCTAGCAACTCAGGAGGTTGAGGCAGGAGGATTGCCAAGTTCGAGGTCAGCCTCAGCAACTTAGCAAAGTTCTACAGACTTAGTGAAACTCTGTCTCAAAATAAAACATTCACAAAGGGTTGGGAATGTGGCTCAGTGGTTAAGCAACCCTGGGTTTAATCCATGGTACAAAAAAAAAAAAAAGCGAGCAACATTTTAATTATTATCAAACATACTAAGGAGAAAACTGAACCTTAAGGAAGATGGCTATATTAGGACCTACGTTTCTGTTTTCATCATTGAATTTACAAGGTAGTTGAAAACTAGCCATTGAAGGTAAAGCTCAGAGTTGACATAGCTGGGGACAAGCAGTGACGGTAGTGAGTCACAGTCTTTAATTCCATGGAGGCCTAGGTGAGTACTGCATGCTATAACCTTGGCTGGGACCAACAGAGGGAGGCCACAGCTGCCACACCATCTCCAAAGGAAATTGTTATTACTTTGAAGCCTACTTTTTTACATTTTGATGTCATTTATCATAAAAATCACCTTTTTCAACTTTTATGCACATCTTCTTAAAATGGCTTATGCTATTATTTGTATCTCAATTAACTTGATAAAGCTCTTGATATTTGACTACTAGGTTATTTCCAACGTTTGGCTTTGATAAACACTGTTCCAGTGAGCAACACATGACTTCCTTTACAATATACTTTTAGAAGTGTAACTGCTAGGTCTGGGTGTATGTATATTTTAAGTTTTTTTTTTTTTTTAAAAAACATTGAAATTCCTCTTCTGATAGCTTGTACCAATTAAAATTACCACAGGCTAATCATCTCCTGGGAATCATTCACTTTAATCTTTGCTAAATTCACAGGTGATCAATGGCATCCCATGTTTTTTTCATGTAAAGGCTTCAACTTTCATAGACCAATCGGTCACTTCTGTTTCTTCTTTGATCAAGTAACATGGGCAAGTCACTTAACTTTTGTGTCAGTTTTTCTGATCTATAAGATGGGGTCTGTAATGCGAACGTTGTGAGGACTTAAAACTTAATTCAAGCAAAGTGTTTGGAACAACCTCTGGTCCACAGTGATTGCAGCCATTAGATACTTTTAAAACTGCCCGTTCATGTCCTTAATTTGTTTTTCTATCTGGGTGTTTACCTTTTTCTTACTGGTTATTAAGAGGTTTTACTACATTAAGGAAATTCATCATCATTTTCCATATATAGTGCAAATAAATATCTCTTTCAGCTTTAAGATTTTCCTTTTCATTTGCTGATGATGGGGCAGGCATGTTTGTTTTTTGGTGCTGGTGGTAGTTTTTTTCCCTTCTTTTTGAATTTTTTTTTTTTTTTTGGCCATGGAGATGTCTAAAATTTTTATATCATCAAATCTTTTCATCTTAAGCCAGAATAAATCAGAGATCAAATATTGAAATAAGAGACAAACAGCAGAGGAAGCATGTTGCTTAATATCCCTAATTTGTAAGAAAGAAAAGGCTGAACCAATTGGACTCCATTAAAAACTTAACGTTCTTATGTGAAAGGATACTGCAAACAGACTCACGGTGCAAGACAAACATGGGGAAAATATGTGCAAACAAATCAAAGACGTATGAGAGACAAGAGGCAAATCACCGTAACATACTAATCTGTAAGAAACCAGAAAAATAGCCAGACTACAAATGTGCAATTCAGAGGAAAAGAACTATAAAGGTCCTGACTTCACTCACAATCAAAAAGGGGTGGATTTTTTACATAGGGATTTACAAAGATTCTGAAAACTTCTTTTTGCACAATGTTGTAGTCACATTCCATTTCAGAGCACAAGGGGCACCTGGGTGAGGGAGTGAGTGGGAACTGAATTCCTGCAGATGTCCCACTTGTTAAGCCATGGGCCTGCAGGGCTGTCTCATCCAGAGGAAGTGACTTTATTTCTCACAAAGCACAAGAGAGACCCTGATGTACAGCACTATGAGAGTGTGGAAAATAACAATTCTCATACAGTAAACAGCTACGCTGAGAGCACCTCTTTGGGAGTAATCTGACAAGTTTATAACATAAATCGTCTGAACCAGCAACTTCATTGCTAGGATTTTGTTGATAAATATAGATCAAGGTGTTTAGATAAGGATATTCATTTCACCCTTGTTCACAACAGTATACACGTGCAAATGAACCCAGAAATGACATAAAAATACAAGCATAAAAGATAAACATATAGGGTTCCAAGTCAGGCATGCTTGAATCCCAGCTTCTCAGGAAGCTGAGGCAGGAGGATTACACGTTATAGGTCAGTCTGGGCAACTGAACAAAGACCCTGGATGAAATTAAGAATTGTAAAAAAGGGCTGGGAACGTAGCTCAGTGGTAGAGCACCTGTGGGTTTAATCCCCAGTACTGCCCCCCCAATAATTAATTAATTAGTAATATACAGGATTCTTTTAAAGGAAATTTCTATATAGTCACATATTAAAATATTTTGGTTTATAAGAGTCAAGAGACCAATATAGAAATATTTTCAAGTCATATTACATGAAAATCCAAAATACAGAAGAGTAAGTAGAGTGTATGTTGTTTACATTTTAATAAAGGCACATAATCCCAGGGGCTCGGGAGGCTGAAGCAGGAGGATTGTGAGTTCAAAGCCAGCCTCAGCAACTTAGGGAGGCACTGAGCAACTCAGTGAGACCCTATCTCTAAATAAAATATAAACAAAGGCTGGGGATGTGGCTCAGTGGTTCAGTGTCCCTGAGTTCAATTCCTGGTCTTAAAAAAAAAAAAAAAAAAAAACTGCTTGAAATGAAAAAAACTGATTATGGGGGCTGAGGCTGAAGAATCCAGGAGGAAGTAAACTCATTTATTTTTATTTATTTATTTATTTATTTATTTATTTATTTATTTATTGTGAGATAGGGTCTTGCTAAGTTGCCCAGCCTGGCCTCCTACTCCCTCCTGCCTCAGCCTCTGCCTCTTAAACGGCTGGGATTACAGGCATGCACCAGCACCACCATACCTGCCAGTAAAATCATTTTTATCCCAAATCATCTTGTAATGTTTGACTTTTGACTGTGTGCATATACTTGTATTAAAAAAAAACAAACTATTTTGCCTCTACAATTTCTTCCTATGCCTGGTTTACAAGGAGATGGAGCAATATTCTGGAAAGGGACTTCAACAAAATCGGAAACTCCAGAAACACAGATCGATACAGGTTCTGTTGTAATCCAATGTGATCCCGCACCCTGGATTCACTTGCTTCCTCGTCTCCTAAAGTGAAGACAGTGGCATCGTCTGCCTTTCAACTTAAGGTTGAGGAAAAGTAACCAAGAAAGGGTCTGTGGCACAAGCGGGGTAGGTGGGAATGAAAACAGGGAAATTGTTACTAGATTCAGACACTGCCTTTCAGATAATGGGGCAAGAGGAACATAATTTCTGAGGTCATAAAAAGAATATTTATGTATCATTCATATATCATTGCCTTGAAGTAGTGAAGCTAGCCATTGAGAATATTTGTTGGTTCATTCATATATTCAACAAACACTGAGCTAAGTCTTCAAACCTTGTACATGACAAAGAAACAAACAAGTTTTAGCCTTCCTTGGGCATGAGGTCAGAAGGTACTAGAACCACCCTACGCAGATAACCTGTTTAGCCTGTACTTAGAAATAACAGATCCAGTCCTCAATAAAGGAGTGGCAAACCTAATCCAGCATCATCAAAAAAAAAAAAAAAAAAAATGGACCCAAATATTTATCCAAATATTTACCCAAATATTTATCTCAGAATGCAAGGCTGCTTTCACATCCCAACATCAATTAATGTCACATGTCATATTAATAGAATGAAGAACAAAAACCATTAATCTCAATAGAGGCAGAAAAAGCCTTTCACAAGATTTGTGTTTTCCAATCCTTTCATGGTAAGATGCAAACTAGGAACAGTAGGGAACTTCTAGACAAAGAACATCTATGAAAAAAGGCACAGCTAACATTATACTTAATGGTGACAGACTATTCCACCCCTTAAGTGAGGAATAAAACAAAATGTTCACTCCTGCTTCTTCGATTTATTCTAGAGGTTCTAGACAGGGTCATTAGACAAGTAAAGAAAGAAATATTCATCCTGGAAAGGAAGAAGTTAAATTTTCTTTCTTTGTACATGACCTTGTATACGAATCTTTTATGTAGTGCGATCTTACGCACAGAAAATCCAAAGGAATCTACTAAAAAACTATTAGAAGTTCAGTAAGGTCCTAAGTTACAAGATAAATGTACAAAAATCATTTTTTATATTTCTAAACACCAGGAATGAAGATTCTGAAAATGAATTAAGAATAGAATTTCACCTGTAATAGCACCTAAAACAATAAGATACCGAGGGATAACTTTAATAAAGACAAGACCAATACACTGAAAACTGTAAAACTGTAGAAAGAACATGTAGAAGATCTAAATAAACAGAAAGACATCTGTGTTAATAGATTAGAAAATTCCATATTGCTAAGATGGCAATGTTATCCAAATTGAAATACAGATTCAACACATACCTATCAAAATCCCAGTCAAATGATTTTCCACAAGAATGCCAAGATAATTCAATAGGGAAAGAATCATCTTTACAACAAACTTTGCTGGGACAACTGGATATCCAGAAGAATGAAGTTGAAACCCTGCATTATACCATATTAACTCAAAATGTGTCACTGACCTAAATGTAAGAGCTAAAACTACAGAACTCTTAGAAGAAAACATTGGCATATGTCTTCTGGTTTTGGTTGAGCAATGGTTTCTTAGATATGACATCAAAAATGAACAAAAAACTTTAAAATTGTGATCTGCAAACCATACTACTGAGCTGAAAAGACAATCAGGAGAACAGAAGAAAATATTTACAAATCAAATTTCTAACAAGAGACTTGCATTCAATACATGTGTTGACTCTAGTCAATTTGAATAATATTTTATCCAAAATTGGGTTTTAAAAACTCAATAACAGGAAGTCAAATTACCCAACTAAAATTAGACAAAGGTTCTGAATAGATATTTTTCCAAAGAAGATATAAAAATGGCCAATAAGCACATAAAAAGAAGCTTAGTGTACTCAGTGTGGCAGCACATGCCTATAATCCCAGTCACTTGGGAGGTTGAGGCAGGAGGATCATGAGTTCAAAGCCAGCCTCAGCAACTTAGTTAGATCCTGTCTCTAATAAAATATAAGAAAGGGCTGGGGATGTGGCTCAGTGGTTAAGTGCTCCTGGTACCCAAAAAAAAAATGCTTGGTGTCATTAGCAGTTAGAGAAAAACTAATCAAAACCACACTGATGCTGGCTGCAATGGCGTAGACCTGTAATTCCAGCAACTCAGAAGGCTGAGGCAGGAGGATCAGAAGATCAAGGCCAGCCTCAGCAACTCAGCAAGGCTCTCAGCAACTTAGAAAGACCCTGTCTCAAAATAAAATTTAAAAAGCTAGGAATGTATCTCAGCAGTAAAATGCCCCTGGGTTCAATCCTCAGTACAAAAAAAAAAAAAAAAAAAAAAACACCCAGAAGATACAACTTAGCATTCACAAGGATAGCTCTGGGGGCGAAAAAGTAAAGCAAGACAATAACAAGTGTTGTTGGCAAGGATGTGAAGGATTTGGAACCTTCAAACACTGCTGGAGGGAATAAAAGTGTGCAACTAGTCACTTTGGAAAACTGTCTGTCAGTTCCTAAAAAGGTAAAACAGAATTACCTCTTATGTGACCCAGCAATTCACTCCCAATTATATACCAAAGAGAAATAAAAACAAATCTTCACCCATAATTCCTACGTACAGTGTTATTCATAATAACCAAGAAAGTAGAAATAAACCTGATGAATGGATAAATAAAATGTGGTCTACTCATACAGTGGAATATTATTTGGCAACAAAAATAAATGAAGTCCTGATACTACTATAACATAGCCGGCCCTGAAAACATGCCAACATGCCATGCATAAAATGACACATACCGATTCCACGTACATGAAATATTCCCAATAAACAAATCTATGGAGACAAACAGTAGATTAGTATTTAATTAGGGTGGAGAGGGCAAGTGATTAGGGTGGAAACAGGAGCTTATGGCGTCACAACACTGTGAATATGCTAAAAAAACAATTTATTGTATGTGGATAGGTGGACTGTATGGTACGTGAGTGACATGTCAATAAAGTTGTTGTTTTGTTTTTAAGAAGAAATGTGGGTCTGACTGCTTATGTTCAGAAATATTTTGAGTTCTCATGGAACCCAGAGAAACAGACCTAGAGGGAAAAGATGACAAGAGTCTGAAGTCGAAAGAGGAGAAACAAGCTAAGGCCAGAAGGAAGATAAGATGTTTTACAAAAAGATCAAATGGAGCAAAAAGTGGAAGTGCTGGACACTGTGCCGGGGTAACCCAGACTCCAGCAGTTGTCCTCCCAAGCGTCTAAGGTGAGGGCCATGCTAGCACTGTAATCCCCAGCAGGTGGTCCAGACCTAACCTACAGCGGGGCTGCCCTCAAACAGGACAAGGACCTTCACAGCATTTGTAATGCCAGTTAAACAGCCAACAAGGACTGAACAGAATACTTGGAAAAGCAGAACACCGACATCAGTATAAAACTGACCAAATGTTATTTCGCTTTATGTTTTTATTTAGGATCTGATGACACCACTTCTGGGGAATGGAGCAACTCTCATAGATGGCAGAGATCCGAAGTGGACACCATGAGAAAACTGTTCCACTTCTGAAATATGGTAACTTAAGTTATAACCACTCTCATCTCTCAATGGGCGGACCAAAAGCAAAAAAAAAAAACAAAAACCCTTTATTCAGATACCTGCATTGGTTCTTTCAATCTGCACAGACTTTTAATCCACAAAGCCAAGAACCTACAATTTAAGTATAGCACCCTTCTGTGGATACTTCTCTGAAATACCTTTTATCATCAAACCTAAGTTTTTGTTGAAATCACTTTTTATTAAAATAGATTTCACAATCTGTCCATATGGTTAGGTATTTTATTAAAAGTCACAGCACTCTGGGTGTTTTTTGTTTTTTGTTTTTTGCTTTTTGCTGTGCTGGGTAAGACGGTTACATTTTAGGATTCCGCTAATTTTTTACACTTCTTTTATGTAATATTCCTTGATTTTTGCTTTTCTATTAATCACTCCAAAAATGTTTTGTGACAGAAGAACTAAATTAAGGACACTACTTCCTGTCTACCTGTTGTTCTGGAGTGATGATTTAATTCTATCTTCGCCAGTACAGAAACTTAAAAATATAACTCTTGCTTGAAATGAAAGATATCACACTGCTTTAAAGTAAGAAAAAGGAAATAAAGTCGTATTTGCATCAAATACTTTTCTAAACATAAGATCCTAATAAACATCCCCCGCAACACACCCACCCAAATCCCTCAAAAGTCATCAACATGGGGTCTTTGGGATGTTTGCAGCAGTATAGCCAGGTCATGATCAGGAAGGGAAGGTGCAGTCCTTTCTGGATTGATTTCTCTTCCTTACCAGAGGGTCATTCTTGGGGGCATTAACAGAAGCCTCAGCGAGGCTTAGGATATTTCAGGGAATGAAGCCTGTAACATAAACAAACCCACTGGGGGTGAGGGGTGGGGGCGGGATGGGAGAATGCTATCTAGTTAGACATCCTGGAGCAGATTAATAAACCTTCCTCTGTGCCTTGTCATTTCCTTTCAGCAAGATCCTGTTGATGTTTGCACAATTGAAAAAGTGTATCACATATCTCAATGAACAACGTAAATGGTCCCTTTGAGGTTGCTGGGTTTTTTAAATACTTGATGGGAAATATCAAAATAACTTTCAAATTTATCTCATTATTCAATCACGTGGCACATCACCCAGCAGAGTTTATCTCTGTACTGTTGGGGAAACGCCAGACGTACCTTCCTTCCTTCCTTTTTTAATAAGAAGATGGAAAAAAAAGAGAAACTGCTAAAACAGGGCATTGTGACTCAGAAACGTCACACACGTTTCCATAAAACGAACAAGAACTATGTTCATGAGATGTTTCCCTAAAATTTATAGTTTGTGTCTAACATAAACAAAACAAGTATGATTTGAAACAATTATGCATTTCTTCTGGTAGTTAGTTATTAAGCATTCAGCGTCCTGCCAGGATAGGAGAAGGCCATAGGCACTTCTCCGAATAACAAACCATAAATCAGTTGACAAGCTTGAAAGAATTCAGTTCTAGTCTGTTAGGAAGCCAAGGGTAAACACAGAAAAACCTGTTGGCATGTTTCTCTTGCTCTCTAAGTTTCGCGTTTTAAAAACACAGTAATACGCAAATGGCGTTTCTCGTAAGTTTCTGGCTCCAAAGTAATTTGGACAAAAACCAAAGCCGAGGCATGTCGCACAGAAATGAGGCCTGTGCCTTTAAGGTAAAATCGGCCAGATCCCAAAAGACATTCCACTTTTCACGACAAAGAGTTTGGCGAGCGCTACCTCTGGGGTTTCTCCGAGGGACTTGGCGGGTCCGAGCGGAACCCGCGGCGTCCGCTAGCCCCGGCCTGTCCCGGGGGCCCCGCCAGCCCCGCGCCCGCGCGGCGGGAGCGCATCGCGCGCGCCGGGACTCACCGCTGCCGGGTTGCGGGGACAGCGTGGAGACCGAGGTCTGGCCCATGGCCAGGGTCGCAGGGCCAGGTCCAGCGATCACGCGGCTCTTTCGGTCCTTCGATCATGGGTCCGCTCCCAGACAGCTTCCCAAGCGCCCCTATCCCCGCCCGAGCCGAGCCGCCCGCCCGGTCCCCGCACCTTCTCCCCAGCGCGGGTCCCCAGCCCGGCCGGCCGCAGCCGGCGCGGCGGATCCAGCCCAGCGGATGCCTGTCATTCCTCTATGCAGATTAGCTGGGGTCAGGGGTCACGGGGAGAAAGGAGGGGGCAAGGGCGATAGGGAGGGGAGGAGGGGCAGTTGGGGGGAGGACAAGCAGCAGAGAGGTCCTGGGGGAGTCCGGGGCAGGGACAGTGGCACCCCCGGGGCTGGCAGACTCGCTCCCCCTCAGGGTAGTACAGAACTCAGATTATCAAAATATTCCCCTTTAATTTAAAAGGTTCAATGTCAAATGATCCTTAAGGGCTAAAAGAAAAGGAATTAAAGTACTTAGTCACGGTACTTAATTTAAGAAAATTTGTCTCTTTAAAGCTAGTTCCTTCCTGATACTCGGCAGCACTGCATTACTGTTGAATGTACATGATGTGTGGTTTGCTCCTTTGAATAATTATCTTCCTTTCAACAAATACGATTAGAAAAAAAAACAAAAAACAAACAAAAAAAAACCCCTTAATGGCCTCAGGTTGGACAACGAATCTAAATGAGGGCTATCCAAGTGTGAGGTCACTAAGCATGTCTGCACTTTGCACCCGAACACCGAAATGAGGGGTGTTCACTGCTCCTGTATCTCCAAGAATCACCACAAAACAAGGTGTTTAAAAGGTACAGAAGATGAAAATAATAACAATCTTCCAGAAGCTACTAGCCCCTGAAAACTGAATTAAACCCTACTGTAATATCCTCTTAAATCTTAATTTTCTTAAAACTAGAAATACAAATAAATACTCGGTCTTTACAATCGAAGATTAGTATATTGAGTCATTTAGATTAATATATGTTTGGTGCATTAGATGGAATGGTGGTCACACCAATGTGTTCATTTCGTGAAAATTCACTGAGCTGTGAACTGGTATGAGCATCTTTCTAAATGTACACATTTCATAAGAAGTGAAAAACCAAAAACACAATATACTGGGTCACTTACACCAGCTTTCATCTTGTGGTTTTTCCTAGTCAACTCTGAATTATTAAAAAAGTATTTAACATATTTTACAAGATATCCAAGTTTTAATACTTTAAACATAATCATTTTCCTAACATTTGTATTATTAAGATCAGGCAGAGCCTTATTTTTTTATTTTTATTTTTGGAAAACTCTTGTCTGTTTAGTTATTGTTAAGTAAATTGCTGTATTTTTTCACACCCAAATAGCCCAACCTGTGGTGTGTGGAAGAGCCTTTTCTTAAAGTAGTGTGGTCAATTGTCTCCTTCCCTTTGCCCCTTCACTCTGAAGAAACCCTGATTTGGGGGGAGGGGGCTGGGAGCAAATCCTCTGTGCATGCTAAGGAAACTGCCACTGAGCTACATCCCTTGCCCAAGAAACCATGATATTTTTGAACAAAACAGGACTTAATCAGAATGTGAGTTCTAATTAGGACAATAAAAAAATTTTCCTTGCAAAATACAAAAACCCGTGTTTGGGGAACACAGGCCCCTTGGGGAGTTCAGCAGTGAAAGTAAGCAATTATATTTGCTTTCTCTTCCATGTCTTTAAGTTGCCCTAAGAAACAAACAAAATAGTTAAATCTAAGTTGAGAGGGGGGAATGTCTTCTTACCCCTCCTATTGACAGAGCTTAACTGATAAAAAAAAAAAAAAAAAAAAAAGGTCAGTAATTCGAGAAAACAGACATTAAATCTTTTACATTAAAAATATATAGATATAATAATCTTAAGAAATCGGTAAAAGTTAAACTTTACGGTACAATATTATTTTTTGCTATCACTTTTTCTTTTCCTTGAAAAACAATGGTATACCTTTTTTGTCTTTCTCCTACAGGTTCTTATTGTAAACATCAAGGGGTGTTCTACAGGTCTAATTTTTCAGGATTTGCTTAATACATCCATATTTACCTTATACAAGACCTTTCATGATTTCCTAGTTAATATAATCTTTAGCCTCATCTGGGAGTCTTATAATCCCTGATCAGGTTACACAATTTTCTCTGAAACTCTTCCAGTTCCGTGACATTATCCTTGAAGCATGTCAACCAAAACGGCGGGAAGTATTCACTAAGGTTTCTTTATAAGGGTGGGAGAGTTTTTCTGTTTCCACAACTGATGGGGCTTGGTGTTTAAATGTCCCCCCACACCTTTTTTTTTTTTAGATCACAGAACAAGTTATGCTAATGAGGATAGAAAAAGTCTAAAGAAATCCCTAAATTTCATTTTGAGGTCATAACATAAAGATTAGGGGTTATCATTTAACAAAAGTATTTTAAGATAATTCCTTTCCCCAAAGTGTCTCACTCTTGGCTTATTAGAACTCATGCAGCTTTACAAATAGTACTGGGTGTTACTCTCATGAGTTTATAGTTGAACACTGGAAACACTTAATGTCATCTGAAAAATATGATCATTTCTCTGTATACCTCTTTCTAGGGAATTTATAAAAATGCTAAGCAAGATTAGTGCCAATACTAACTCTGAGGAAGCCATCTATTAATAATTCTTCAGCATTTATCACATCAGCCCCACTCTTTGTCCTATATTGCTAAGCCAATCTCTTATCCCGTGATATCCTGGTAAATGCTTAACAGCTGATTTAGGCTGGAGGTGGGAGACGAAGGAAGCACAATCAATTTGTGATTTCTACCCTTTGCTGATCTCCACCATGTAAATACTCCAACAATGGCCAATTCCACCAACAACCAAACAACTAGCAGAACTGATGTCACTGGCTTGCAGATGTCCTTGGAATGAAAGTTTGGCCCATAAACCTGGATCAGTGTCCACGACTTCTATCTAGTACCATACACTGCCATTACATCACACCATGACTGAATTTGAGGAAGAGTTTCTATTAAACTTCTCTAAAAATACAGAATAATGGCATTTACTCATTTTTCCACTGGACACCAGTCTAAACATTTTTCAACCCCTGAAAGAACTATGGTTTATTCATTTACTTCCAGAAAGAAATGAAATTGAAGGGATTACTTAGAATTTCACCTTCTGGGAACTTATGAGGTTTTCTAGTATTTTACCCTACAACACAGATTTTACTGGTTTGTCTGATGTGGGAGTTTTTAAGTTCATCCATCTGGGGTACCCAGAGTGACAAGTGTACTTGTTGTGGACAGAAGTCACTGTATTTGTTAGATAAAAGTTAAAGCAGACATAAACCTAAACTTTACCCACGGAGATTTTGTGGAAAAGTCTTTTTTTACTATGGCAATGTTCACATTACAGGCACACAATTTGGTGGCTAGAGAAGATGGTTCATAAGGTGCAATGGTTCACCAATGTACCTTGCCAAGTAGCCAAATCTAAACTTGGAGTGGGAGGAAGGAAGTGTGAACCTTCCTCCCGAGAGCCGTAGGTGCCATGTGCGCTGGTTCTGGGTCCTCATGTTATCCAGCAGTGCCCTCTCTGCTAGGACCCATTGTGTTGGGGGTGGAGGCTCATGGCAGATAGAGTCCCAGCAGATGAGATGGGTATCAGGACAGTCGTGGCTTGGGAAGTAACAAGGGCTGATTGTGGCCATATACAGGGACGTGAAGATCACATTAATGGACACCCTTAGTTCTGTATTCGGCCATTAGGATCTAGCTAGTGACGTTTTCCTTGGCTAATGAGAACTCTAGCAATAGAGAACCTGTTCCCAATGAAGGGAAATGAATTATAACCAAATAAAGATTTTTTTCTTCTTTTATTTGTTTGTTTGTTTTTAGACAAGGTTCCACTATTTTGTCCTGGCTGGCTGTGAACTCCTGGGCTCAAGTGATCCTCCTGCCTCAGCTTCCTGAGTAGCTGGAACTATAGGTGCATGTCACTGAGCCTGGCTCTCCAAAGAGGATTTTAAAAATTTTATCTTTGTTTTCTACATACAATGGTCAGAAAAAAACAAAGGAAACTCATAGATTATCTAAAAACCATCATTTTAGCCATTTATTTTCTTTCCATTATCAGATTTAATAAAAAGCAGAAATCTATCTTTTCTCCCTTCCTTTCACAGAATTGCTAGAGGGTAATTTTTTTTTAAGTAATAAGAATTTTTTTTTTTTAAACAAGAGGTTCTAATAATCAGGTAAAAGAATACATATATATCTCAAACTAAACACTGATATACACAAGTTTTGAAGTATTCAGGTAGTTTTTTTATTTCCCCTTTTATTAGAATTTCTTCCAATGTTTTTAAAACTTTGTGTTTCTTCAAAACTTGGGTATGTTTTGTTAGAGGCACACTACTCAGGAAAATATGACCATCTAAAAGTAAACAGAACTTTTACTGGGAATTATACTTTCAGTTGACATTCTGGATCATAACTAGTGTTTACTTTTAAAAATGGACTCTGCCGCATTTGCAAACTAACTACTATCATACCTTTTATTTTGACAATTCTGAGAGACAGTAGTTTTAACATGATATTAACCAATTTTAAAAAAGAAATATTTTTTTAAAGCAAAGACTCACAACTGGGACATTATAGTTATATTAAGCATCAGCAGAAGAGATGACCACATTCCACAAATATTAAGCAGAACAGGAAACCAACCTGTAAGACAAGCTTTTCTTTCCTATTGTTCTCATATTTTTATGTGATTTATTTCCTGAGTTTCCTTCTTCTGCTTGCTCAAGCTAACAGGATTAACAAAATACCTTGCTTCTGCCCCGCCCTGACTCAGTCTTTGCAGAGGGCGTGGTGAAGCTCACGTGGGCTTACTTAGTGACCAAGCTGACAGCTGGAAGATTTACTCTGGAAAATAAAGACCTCAAGGCACAGTGCTGGAATTTCCTTTCCCAAAAACTTTCCCTCCACCCTAGGAGGAAAAATGTCTGTAAGTTGTTGCTCTTCCTTAAAGCAAAACAAATTACCCATCCATAGCACTTGATAATCTTTAATTTACTAACCACAGTATATAAAAAACAGTCCTCAAAGGCATCTTTAATAATGACTTCTTGATTTACACAAAATAATTGCTTAAAGTCAAGTTGTCCCTTGTGTTTTGGTAACTGTCATATCCATCTACATACCCTAACAAGATGTCTCACACAAAGAGGGCATTCAGTACTTGAATGACAAATAAAAGAAAAAGCTCTTATCCTGTCTTCTTAATGAGAGAAACTTAATGTATGGACCCCCCCGCCCCACAAAAAAAAAAAAAAAATCCTCAGCTGTGGATATATGCATGATTTTGGTAACAGCATGTTGATTCCACAGCAAGAGGATGTTAAGTCCATCAGTGTTTATATATATTGGTTCCTGTACATATTGTTCCATTAAATAATCAGCTAGTCATTCAACTGGAAGTAAATGCAGTATCTTGATGCCTGGACATGAGGAAAAGTGAGAGAGAGAGAGCCTTCCCTGGTGGAGTCTCACAGTGGAGGCTGGATGGTGGAAAGTGATATTGCAGCTTACTAGTGAAGGATGCTAACAGAGAGTACCATGGTAGAAGTTTGTTCTTCCCATAGTAAAGATGCACAGTGAATTGGCACAGAGAAGGCTCTGAACTTGACTCATTACTAAATCCACATCTTCCCCACATAGAGCTGGTGAATCATTCTGAAGATACCCCAAGACTGTAGAATTGCCTCCCAAAGGATGTAAGATTAAAATCTGGTAGTATGCAGTCAGTATTAGCTATATGTATTTGATTATATTTATTTGATTATGTGTTGCAGCTAAACTTATTCCTCAAAGTCTAAAATGTACCCATGTCAAATAAACAGTTCCATGAGTGTTTATAAGCATGTCGTGGGACCATCATCACCATCAGTTTTCAGAAAACTTTGAGAACCCTAGTGTATCCTATCATGCCTTCTTCAGGTGGTCCCTGTCCCACCCTGTCCCTGGTCCCATCCTCAGTAACCAGCATCTACGAACCTGCTTTCCATCCCTATAGAAAACTACAGACTTTTCTAAAATTTCATATAAGAAGAACAGCATATGCTGTTTGTCAGTGGCCACTCTCACTTAATGTTTTTGATATTCATCAATGCTGTTCTGCATATCCATATTTTGTTCCTTTTTGTCCTAAGTAGTGTTCCATTATATGCTCTATAGAAGTTGACTTATCCATTTCCTCATTAATGGGCATTTGGGTGATAACTGTGTCTGAATATATTCCAATTCTATGAAAATACATTGGATCTATATTGGATTATATGTATGATAGTCCTATATGAACAAGATTGATTTATTGGTTCATCATTCATTTAACAAATATTTATGATATAATTCTTCTGTTCTAGGTATTTGGGATACAGAGTTATACAAAAAGCAAAATGCCCACACTCACAGAGCTTACAGTCTAATGAAAGGACAAAAAATAAGTGACAAACATAAATCAGAAATATATGGAAATTCAGAACATCAAAAGTGTTAAGTAGTAGAAAAGGATATAAGAGAGGTTGGATTGGCATGTGGTGGTAACAATAGTCTTCTCTGAGAAGAGGAAGTGGTGGAGTTAACCATTGGCTAGCTGGGGGAAGAGCGCTCTAAGCAGAAAAGACAGTTAAGGTAAAGACAGGCGCCTGGTATATGTTTGAGGACCTTAAGGGGGCCAGTGAGGTTGGAGGAGAGCAAGTGTGACAGAGATAAGGAAAAGGAATTCATAAACCACACAGGGCCTTCCAGTTGACTATAAAGTCTTCAGCTTTAAGTACAAGAAAGAGGAAGAAGTGATGACAGCTTTAAGCAAAGTCCTGACATGATCTGGCTCATGTTTTATGATCACTGTGGCTTCCGTCTAGAGGACAGCGGAGACAAGTTTGGAAGCAAGGAGATAGAGACTACAAAACGATGGTGGCTTGGACCAGTAGGAGGCAGCGGGAGTGGGAAATGTACCTGCACACAGGTCACATGCTGAAGGCAGAGCCACATTTTTTCATGGATTGTAAGTGAGGTGTAGGGGGAAACACAGGGAGCAAGAAGGACTTGAAATTTTTTCCCAAGCCATTGGAAGGATCCAGTGGCCACTAATTAAACTAGGACCACAATGAGTGGAGTAGTTCTGAAGTGGAAAATTAGAAGTTTGGGTTGAAGATGTCCACTAGACATCCAAATGGACAATGAAAACAATCATGTAACTCCAAGAGTGAAAAAGCACATCCTAGTGAAACTGAGTATGAAGAATGAAGGGAAGAAACGTTCTAAATAGTAGGTAGGAAAGACAGATAGACACCACTTCAAAGAAACACAATGAACCCACGAAGTCAACAGAATTCTGTTTCCCCTAGTTATAGGAAAATAACCATCAATTTAGAATTCTGTACCAAGGGAAACAATATTCACTCAATCAACCACTTGCTAAAGGTGATTAATCGCTAAAAATTTCTATAGAATATTCCTCAGCAAGAAAGAAAGAAACCTAGAGGTTCAAAGTCCCACGCAACAAATAGCGGTAACATACAAAGTCATCCAAGGATGGTGCAGTTAATAAACTACTGGCTGTGCAAGATAGAAAGGGAGTCAGAAAATTGTTAGCATATAGGAAGATTTTGATTTTGATCAGGAGGATGGATTACTAAATAATGTTTAGACTTAGGAGATTTGATTGTTTCAAATAATAAGAAAATCAATAATAACCCTCCAAATCAATCAGTAAAAGAAAAAAAAGGAAAGTTTTATTAATCCAAATAGGTAGTAAATGAGAGAAAAAAATTGAAGAAAAGCATATTTAAAAAGATGACATACATTAAGACAGTCGAGTAAGTCTAAATCAGGAATCTCAGGATATGTCAAAAGAATAAACTTTCTTTTAAAAAAAAGTTTGTTTTATTTTTAATTTTTTTTTAATTCATTTTCTTATCTAGTGATGGGGTGTCAATGATTGGAAGGGACACACAACACATACGACACAACTCTCTATCCACCAATTGTAAAAGACATTCCCTAAAGGGCGAGAACTGAAAATAAAAATATGAAAAATAAATACCAAATAAGTACTAAATAAAGCAATACTTATGTATCAACATTAATAATAGAATAATTAAAGTTATAGGCAAAATAATAGCTTAGAGTGACCCATTACAATGAAAGAAAGAATAATCCAACAAGATAAAAAGTCATCGGACTGGGGAGATAGCTCAGTCGGTAGAGTGCTTGCCTCTCAAGCACAAGGCCCTGAGTTCAATCCCCAACACCGCAAAAAAAAAAAAAAAAAAAAAAAAAAAATTCATCAACTAGTATGCCTCTGACATCAGAACCTTGACATAAAGCAAAAACAGAATTTCAAGGATAAGTGAATAGATCTACAATAACATGGAGAGATTTTAACATCCCATCAAAAAGTAATATGATCAAGAAAGCAAAACTTTTTTTATTGTTTGTTCTATTTAGTTACACATGAAAGCAGAATGCATTTTGATTCATTGTACACAAATGGGGTGCAACTTTTCATTTCTCTGTACTTGATGTGGAGTCACACTATTCATGTGATCATATATGCACATAGGGTAATGATGTTTGACTCATTCCATCTTTCCTTCCCCCTGCCCCCTCCCCTCCCAGCAAAACATTTTTAAGGTTATGGATTTGAATGATCCAATTAGCCAAACTTGATGTCATAGATATATGTAGAGACTGGGACTCAAGAAATAGCAAGTAAAGGGACCAGATGCTGTTCTGTGGTAGAGCACTTACCTGGCATGCACAAGGCCCTGGGTTCAATAACGATAAAAGAAAAAAAGAAAAAGAAAAAAAAAAAAAAGCAAGAGGAAAGAGCCAGTACATATTGAGTAAATATTGGATCATAAGAGAAATCTCAATTTGAATTTTAAAGAATTTGTATTATACAATCCCAAATCTCTGGCTATAATTTCATTAAATGAGAAATCAATAAGAAAAACATAGTTAGAAATAAAAACTCCACTATGCAATTTTAAAAACTGGAAAAAAAAGGTACAAAACCACACTAAATAACATGTGAAATAAAACTGTAATTTATGAGTTATTTAGGACTAAACAACTATGAAAATACTACAAAATCTGTGGGGCGAAGCTAACATAGTAATTAGAGATATATTTAAAATCTTAACTGCATTTATTAAAAAACAAGCATTTATTCAAGGAGGATTAATATAATCACACAAAGAAGTAAGTATTAAATAGTTGAAGCTGAAAAAAAGGAGGGAAAAAGAAAAACAGATTAAGAAAGGGAATAATAGAAATGAGGGCAGAAATAAAATGGATCTAAAAATCCAGAGACGCAATATCCCTGCTTTGGCAAATTTAGTGCTTTGATTCATCCCAGTGAAAAGCAAGGGTTGACTCAGTATATTAAGGGAATGCCCCACAACTATGAATTGAAAAAGTAATTGAATATAGGTGAAGACAATTTAAGATGAAAGTCAGAATTACCTGGTAGTTACAAGAACTGAAACATCACTAGTAGGAAGGAGATTTAAAACTTACTGTTTTGCTTTCAGGGGAAAATACAGATGCGTTTTAATGTCACTTAAACCATTTTCCTTATTAAATAGCTCAGCATTCAATAATGAGACACAGTCACTGTTTATTTTAATTTTCTTTAAATATGTTTCTGTCATATTTTTTTTTTATTTGTAGTACAATTGTGTCTTTAAAACTCCAAATGACATCTTAGGAGAATCACAAACAAAATAAGTAGTTTTCTTAGCCAGACTTAACTTCAACTTTCTTTACTTTATGTTCCTGAAATTTTAAAACAGGAAAAGGAAAAAAAAAAAGGTACAAGGTTAATTCCTTAAAAAATACTTAGTTTTTTTTTTTAAGGACATAAATCTAAACCTACGAAATGCCTCCAAGTAAAACAACCCTCTAGGGAAAGCTGAACATATTGAAGAGACTTTTTAATATAAAATGGATTTCAGTAACTGCAAATGACTTCTCAATTAGGGAAGGTTGACACATTCTCTAAACAGGTGATAAAGATGGGCTCCAGGAGGGGAGGCAGCCTCGCAGCTAGCAGGTGTTCTGACTTAATCTTTCATCAAAACAAGATTTATTCAGGGAGAAATCATATAATCACACAATTAAGAAGTGGACATAAAAAATCGCCATTTTAAATCTATTCATGCTCCCCAGTGCAATGAGACTCTTCACTGAAGGTTTTTCCTTTCCTAGCTTCTTCAAGTAGAGGGCCTTCAGTTCTGAGAATGCACAAGGGAAGGTCTTAGAAGTTAGGAAAGGGCCTGGTAGATGATAAGAAAAAAAATCTTTTTATGAGAGGTTTTTATTTTATTTGCAAAACTGTTGCTATACTTTAAAAGATTGGTTTATTTTATTTAGCAGGAGAAAATGTTGTAGATTTCCCTTTGCTATAAATACTCCAAAACACACATAAAGCCTCAACGATTCTACTGTTTCTTCTGACGATTTGATTTCTTTTCTGTAGACATGTATACGGTGTTGTAAACCAGTGGCACACCCAGTGATTTGTTTCTGTGAACCAGTGCTAAAAATAATATTCAACTACATTTACTAAGAAAACAGTCTAGACGGAGACAGACATCATTGCCCTGTGTACATGGATGATTACATGAGTGATGTGAATCTACATCATGTACAACCATAGAAATGAAAAGTTGTATCCCATTTGCGTACAATGAATCAAAATGCAGTCTGTAAAAATAAAAATAAAGATCCAGACCAAAAAAAAAAAAGAGAACAGCTTACCTTAACATGGGTTTCCCACTGTAGTCTGTGACTTTAGGGTGATTATTTTTACTTTGTTCCCATGTTAAATAATTGTCTTAACTTCATCTAAAGTGTATCATTTAATGCAAAAGCAATGAATCTTTAGTTGTGTTCCCTTATTTATGACAATATAGAAATATCTAGTCCCTGACAACTGGTCTTGCCATCTGAAGACTGAAACTTACTTTCACAGCTTGCTGACACTCTAATTACTTACAATTTAAGGCTCATTTCCATTGCGTGTTCTATCGTAGTTTCCCTAAAGCCTTGGTTTGCAAACTTTTGTCCCTGTCTTCTATTAATTACTATCTTAAGGACTCATTGTCCTTCCTTCATGGTTTTATTTTCCATGGCTACTTGGGTTGCTTGTCAATATCTGGACTCCACTTGTTCTACATTTTGTTTTCTAAGGGATAGGCCACCTAGATGTCAAATCCTCTGGGCCCTTAATCTATATATTTCCATAGCAACCTCCTTAGTGGAATTTAACCTATGGCTGCTCCTCCTCTAGCACCCTCTCTGGACTGAATGTCACGTGGAGGCCATGTCTTATTTATCACTGGAACACTAGCAGAATCTGCACATGACTGAGTGCTCAGTATTTTATGTATGAATGAATGAATCTGGTCTGTAGCAATACACTGTTCACATCTGCAAAAACTAGGGAAAACAGGAAAAGGAAATTGAGGATACAGTAGAAGTGCTGGGGATAGGTTTGCTCTCAGGCCTACCATTACGCACAAGTGTCAGTAGAATACCATTTACACGTGAGCGCTTACATTTTTGCATGAAGTAATTGAGAAAACATAGGATCTGAATATTGCCATAACCACATTTAATATTCACCTGCTAAATCCATACATTTAAATTTTCAATGTGTCCAGTTAAAGCTCTGTTCAATTTCTCTTCTGAACTAATTGGCCTATGTCTTGTTAAAATTTGATTTGGTTGAAATATAGCTGTGCTAAAGCCAAACATTGGCCTTCGTTAACTGCTACATCACCGTATGCACTTGAACAAATTGGAGGGAGGGTCCAGTGAACTCTAGTTTTGGAGGAAGGAAACATTGGACTGAGGTAATACAATAAAATTTCTTAACATTTGTGGTGTGGAGACAGATGAAAAAGTGGCACTTTGGGGTTCACACCATTGTGTAATCCCCTCCCCTGAGAGTGGGTGGAGCCTGTGACTTTCTTTTAGCCAGGATATATGTGATTATGTGAATGTGGTTCTGTTATATAAGACTTAACCTCTGGCTCCTTAGAAAACGCTCTCCCCCCTCCTGCCTTTGAAGAAGGAAGCTGCCATGTTGTTGAGGTGCTTAAGGAGACGCCCACGAGGCAGGGAGCAGAGGGCAGCTTCCAGCTCACAGCCAGCAAGAAACGGAGTGCGGCATTCTGCAAGGAAAGGAATGCTGCTAGCAACCATGTGAGCCGGGAAGTCTTGGGTGGGACCCCAGCCCTCACTGACTGAACCTTGAGAGCAGCTTTGTGAGAACCTGAAACCCTAAGCCGAGGACACCATTAAACTGTTCTCTACCCTGAAATGCAAAATCTGAGAGATAAGATGTGTTTTTGTAAGCTACTAAATTTGTGGCAATATTGTTCAGTAATATGTATTGTATGTAATACAGGGGGATGTAGATTACATGGAAGGAAGATCGACTAGGTAAACATGGAGGACTAAAGGAAGTAGCATGTATGAGAAGTCTAATCTGAATCATAGGAGAGATATAGCATAGAACAGGCTGACATTCTAGCAGCCAAGAATAGTTAACCTAACACTTTTCTCGTGAGCTCAGAGAGCTCCAGAGCCAGAAAAAATATAGTCGATAGCTGATGGGAATGGTGCTTTATGTGTCAAAAAACTGTAGCTTTTTGATCATGTGACATATTTTGTTCAGAAATATTATATTGACATGGTCAAACTGTCCACGCCACCCAGCATATCTCAATTGCAGAAGCAGTCCTCAGGAAGTCATTTAAATCTGTAAGAGACCAAAGCGTGAGCTCAAGCTCCAGGGACTGAATTGTGATCCATTCCGGATAGTCAAATAATTGTTTGAATCCTAACCGCAGCTCTTAGGCATCCACCTATAGGTAGTATAGATCATTATATTTTTCTAATGACTCTTCAAAACAAAGAACACAGGTTGAGAGCCCAAGAAGAGTGAAATGGCTCCTTCTAAATAAATAGGTGGATAGATAGATCCAACCTCCTACTATTGGAATGTAAACTCTATGAGAAAAATGAACTTTTTTGATTACTGCCTAATCCCCTTGCATGATGGTAGCAATCAGTACATATTTGTTGAATGAATGAAGCAGCCAGTATTTCCCTCACATTTCCTCCTTCAGACGGGTGTGATATGACAGTACCTACTTGAATCAACTTTGAGGATTAACTGAAGTATGTGAAATAATTAGAACACAGCCTCACATGGAGTAATTGATCAGTACAACTTAATTACTATTAAAGCACACTATCTGAATACAGATGTTTTGAAGAAACCTCTTAGGAAAAAGAACCTGAGTGCTGTAAATCATTTCCAAATATTGGACTCCCTTACCATCAGAGGTTTAACATCAGGCTCAGTTTTAACTTCTATTTAAGTTTACCTTGAACTTTGAGAATTTAAAGTAATTTTAGAATATTGGATATAGAAGTACTTTCCAAAATAGCAAAGGAAGCCAATGGGTTAAATAAAATATTTGCTATAGAAGTTAATGTTAAATTATGCTTTTCATATATCATAGATTTGAAGTCTCTGTAGTCCAAACTTTATCCCAAGCAGAAATCCCTTCTGACATCCCATCCAACTAGTTGGGAAATGTTTCAAGTGTTTCCTAAAATTAAAAAGACTGGTTATCCCAAGTGTTGTCACAGATATATAGCAACTGGGACTCTCATACATTGTTGGTGGGAGTGAAAAATGATAATTTGGAATTTGGAAATTTAGTCTGGCAGTTTTTGTAAAGTTAAACATACACCTATCCTGTGACTCAGAAGTTCTACTTGTCATCTATCCAAGAGAAATGAAAACACACATCCATAAAAAGGTCTGTTCAGGAATGTTCATAGCAGCTCTATTGATTTTTTTTTTTTAACTTTTAGATGGTGATCTTGCTACGTTGCCCAGTATGGTCTTGAACTCCTGACTCAAATGATTCTCTGGCTTTAACTTCCTGGGTTGTTGGGGTAAGTGGCATATACCAGGACACTCAAACAGCTTTATTTCTAATAGCAAAACCTGGAACAGGTCAAGTGTCAATCAACGGGATGGGTAAATGAAATATGGCATATCCATGAATAGAATACAGCTCAACAATAAAACACTGGGTTGTGCATTCCAGACCTTTCTAGGAGCAAAGGCTTTGTTTTCTTCACCTGCCAGGACTATGCTAGAGACAGCCCTCAGCTGTCAGTTCCCCTATTTAAGGAGGTTCCTCTGGCTGAAACTAGAGTCTACCACCATCTTCCTGGAGAAGCAGCCCATATCCAATGCCTGACCAACATCGGTGGGCATTAAGGCTCCCAAGCCACAACTTGAGGTGACAGAGATGGGCCATTGAGTGCCAGTACTCCCACTGGGTCAGCCAAGGTTGGCGGGGAGGACTGCCATATAGCTCCACTTGTCCCTCCACTCACTCTTGTTCATTTCCCCTTCCTCCCAAAGCTATTGATTCTAAGAGCACTCTCTAATGGGTACCCAGCATGCTTGTCTTCATCTATTCTCAGGGAATCCAAATTGTGAAAAGTTACTGATAAACCCAACAAAACAGAGGACTTCAAAACCATTTTACTGAATGAGAGAAACCAGACACAAAAGAGTTTGTGTTCCGTGATTCCATGTTTGGAGCTCTGGGTGGGAGAAACTAAACGCATGGTGAAAGAAATCAGCAATGCTTGTCCCCAGGTGGGGACTGACTGGAAAGGCATGAAAGATCTTTTGGGAGATGGAAATATTCTGCATCTGGATAGGGGTGTGGATTACATGGATGTATGATGATTATCAAAACTCACTGAATCATTCTCTTAAAAATCTGTCAGTTTAGGGCTGGGGATATAGCTCAGTTGGTAGAGTGCCTGCCTTACATGCTTAAGGCCCTGGGTTCAATCCCCAGCACCCCAAAAAAAAAAAAAAAAAAAATCTGCAATTGATTTTACTGTATGTGAATTAGTCTACATTTTTAAAAGCAAAGTTAAAAAAAAAATTTAACCATACCGAACTTGGTTCAGATTTAATTTATGGTCATCCAACATTCAAAATATTTAGATTTTCACTGTGGCCAGTCAAGCCACTATTCATTTGGAACCTGGCAGTTAAGTTTTTGAACCTAAGTTTGTGAATTAACATGTATGTTGTGCTTATCTTTTTATGGAGTTCAAAAACCAATAGACATAAAATTTCAAATTGACATTAATTTTAAAATGCTATGCTATCAGCTGCAGCTCCAGATGTTTGTGAAAAGTCATGCAATTGCTATTACACAATGCAATCTATTCATCAATGCATTGGGCACAAGATTCATACACCTACAAATTCATCAACCTGTGTCCTCTTGAAGCCCTGATGCCCCAGAGAATTCTGGATCAGATTACAAAATCATAGACTGTTAGGAAAGACTTGAAAGATCCTTCAGTTTGCAGATGAGAAAGCTTAGCCTCAAGGTAAGTGAGTTGCTAAGGTCAAAGAAAGTTCCTCTGTGCCTATTGTCTCTTCTGCAGTTTGGTTTGGAAAAGAAAGTCAATGAATGTCTTTTGTCCCAGGACTTACCATTTCCTCCACTGATGTTCCTTATTTTAAAAAACAGATCTCCCAGTTAGCAACTTAAAAAGTTTCATTAGTGGAATAGAAGACACTTTTGATTTTAATAGAGATCTAATTTTTGGCACAATCTAGGAGAAAGCTTTCCCTCTGCTCTCTTCTTCTCATATATATATTTGTAGGAAGCAACTTTGGTGAAAACTATATTTGATTTTTAGTAGAAACGTTTGGCCAAGAGACTAAGGACATCTTCCTAAAAATTCCAAAGAACTTTCATTTTATGGAAAGGTAATAACTGGCATGCAAAAGTAAATCATAAATGACACCACTATATTACTGTTATTTTTTTCCTAGCAAATTCTGTGGCTTGCATACAATTGGTTGTAAATCTTTGTTTAGTTTTTCTTTTTAATTGGTTCAGATGTTTTCCTTCCCCCTCACTCTAAGAAATATCTGGGAAAGTAGATAAAATCAAAGAAATACAAAGAAAACCAACAATTGATGACATATCCCACATTTTGTGTTCATCTCTTTTTTTATTTTGAAATATTTTCTTTATCGAGATATAATTTGCACAGCATACGATTCACCCATTTAAAGTGTACAAGTGGAATATTTTTAGTATGTTTGTACAGTTGTGTGGCCATCACTATAATCAATTTTATAACGTTTCATCACTGCAACAAGAAACCTGGCATCCAACAGCCTCACTGCATTTCTCAATAGTTGCTCACAGTCCTAGGCAACTACAAATGTATTTTCTTCCTCTAGGAATTTGCCTATTCTAGACAGTCATATAAATGGAACCATACAAGATTTATCCTTCTGTGACTGGTTTCTTCTGCTTAGTATCATGTTTTCAAGACTTACCCATGTTGTAGTGTGCACCAGTACTTAATTTCTTTTTACTGTCCAATATACTCCACCATATGGATAGACTACATTTTACTTATCCGTTCATCAGTTTGATGGACTTTTGTTTCTGCCTTGGTATTATGTATAATGCTGCTATGAATTTCATGGGCCAATTTTTGGTGAATACAAGCTTTCATTTCCTTTGGGTGTACACCTAGGAGTAGAATTGCCAGTCAAATGGTGACTTTATGATTAGTTGTTTGAGAAACACCACCAAACTGCTAAAGTGGCGTACCATTTTACATTCCCATCAGCAGCGTAGAGGGTTTTGATTTCTTCATGTCCTTGTCAACACTTGTTATTATCTGTCTTTTAAATTACAGCCGTTCTAGTGCATATGTAGTGGAATTTTAATTGTGATTTTGATTTGCATTTCCCTAAGGTTAATGATAGTATCTTTGCATATGTATATTAACAATTTAAATATCTTTTTCAGAGAAATGTCTAACCAAATCCTTGAACCATTTTTAAAACTGGGGTGTCTTTTTCATTATTGTATTGTAATTTTACTTTATATGTTCCAGATATAAGTCCCTTATAAAATATATAACTTGCAAAAATTTTCTTCCATTCTTTGGGGTGTGTTTTCACTTTATTGATAGTGCCCTTTGAAGTACTTAAGTTTTTAATTTAGTAATGCCCAAATTATTTTTTCATTTGATTCTTATGCTTTTGGTGTCATGTTAAAGAAACCCTTGCCTCACCCCAAATCACGAAAGTTTACATGTATATTTTCTGCTAAGTTGTAGTTTTAGCTTTTTCCTTTAGGTCTTTCATCCATCTTGGGTTGATTTTTTTTTGTATATGGCGTGAGGCAGGGATTCACACATGGATATCTAGTTGCCTGAGCACCGTTTGTTGATAGGATGATTCTTTCTTCATATGATTGTCTCAGCATCCTCATTGAAAGTCAATATTTCATAAATGTGAGAGTTTATTACTGGCTCTCAATTCTATTCCTTTTATTCAAAATATAAACTATCTGTCTAAAATAAGCTTTCCAAGTGGGGAGGCGCATGGATTCTTTCAGGCCATTAGTAAACTATGTCTTCCAAGCACTAGTGCCAACAGCTTGGGGTCTTTCCTTTCCCCATCCATCTCCACAGTCAATTAAGGGAAGAGATGTACCAACAGCAGTGGAGAAGCACTCAAGGCAAGGAGAAGGAGTTCATGGACAGGAGTCAGAGCCACTGCATTATATAAGAGTAGAGAGACCAAGCCACTTATGTTGTAGCAGCCTTACCCAAATCCAGAAGCAAACCTCAAAGCAACCCAAGTTTCTAAGTACCAGTCCATTTCCTGATGTATCCTGTGATTGACCTTGTTTCTACAGGACCAGAGTTCAATGATAAGGGCCACTTCTGGACAGCTGTGTCCAGAGGCACCCAGGACCAATGCTCCTGCAGGGAGACAATAATCCCACAGGGTGCAGGCAATCAAGGGCAACTCTTCTGCTCTGGGAACTTGCCAGGTGCAACTTGCAGGGAGGAGAGAAAGGGCTGCTGAGCATGCCTGGCACTTTCCTATTGTCTGTCAGTGAACTTCCAGCCCAACTTGACTGCAAATGACATGGATGTTCCTGACAGGCTGCTGGGCGCTGTCTCTGCTCAGTGACCATGAATTTCTACTTAGAATGGCTGCTAAAAGTAACTGAATTTCATAAAACTACAACCATGTTATGTTCCTCTCTCTCTCTCTCTCTCTCTCTCTCTCTCTCTCTCTCTCACACACACACACACACACACACACGTGCGCGCGCACACGCACACACTGCCTGTCCAGGTGTGGCATCCAAGGTTTATCTCCAGGTAGGCATTGGACTGACTCAGTCTTTGGATGTGCAAATCATCCTTTTTTGGTAAAACCATCTCAGCTCCTTTTCCTTCACAGGTTATCCAAGAATCGTCAGAGCTTCTAGTCCTCTTCACTAGTAAGCAGCACAGTTGGATTCCTGAAACGCTGAGCTTTATAACAAAAACTGAAAACTGAGCTGGCTTAGAAGGACTCCATCGGATGGGAAATAAAAGCAATGTGTCTGTGTGCACCAGCAAACGTCCACAGGTAGTTCACAGAGCCCAAGAAGAAAAACACCTCTGCCTCACGTTGAGATTTTCATTTGAGAAATGCTGGCACAAAAACCCTCCAGCTAGCCAGGCATGGTGGTGCCCACCTGTAATCCCAGTGGCTCAGGAGGCTGAGGCAGGAGGATGGTGAGTTCAAAGTCAGCCTCAGCAATGGGAGGTGCTAAGCAACTCAGTGAGACCCTGTCTCTAAATAAAATACAAAACTGGGGATGTGGCTTAGTGGCTGAGTGCCCCTGAGTTCAATCCCTGGTACCAAAATAAACAAACAACAAACAAAACAAAAAACCCTGCAGTTAAAATAATCTAGATGAGAGAAGGAAGGAGGCTTGCCTGTTGGAGACAGTCAGGTAAAGCCTCTTTTCCTTGGAAGAATTTATTAAAAAAAACTTATTTATCACAAAACAAAAGCAAAACTTATCTGTGTTTAATAAACACAGGCCAAGAAATGGGGCCCATAAGGTAGTGCCTTCAATTCTTTTTGGCCAAGTATCCTGAGGTTCTCTGGTAAACTCCCACCCAACCTCAAAGTGGATGGACACACACACACACACACACACACACACACACAAACACAATGTTTCATTATGAACAAGAATCAAAAAGTTTACCCACATTTTAAAGTCAAAGCTAAAACCTCATAATAGCATTTCTTAATTTTTCTTTTTCAGATTTGGGTATATTTCCCACACATACACACTGCTTATCCACTCTGCCCCTATCCTTGGGGTTTGAATATCACTGTTTACAAACAGAAACCAAAATAAGTAGAATTCCTTGGGAAGGAAGAGCCATGGACCTTTGATGGCAGGTGGTCAAGCACAGGCCATTTGGAAACCAAGAGAAGAGGCAAGATCTAACAGGCTGCATGCAGCAGACACTTGGGGACACACAGACACACCAGTTCTGAGAGAAGGAAGTGTCCTCTGCCTATCTGAATGACCACTTCCACCATGATGGTGTGCCCCCTGGAGAGTACTGCTGCTTCAGAGCCCGTTAAACAGTCCCCTGGCTCTTCTCAGAGTGTAGTGAGTGACTTGGTTCCTCCATGGCTCAGCGTCAGCCAGCATCCCTGTCCTTCCTCACTGAGCCCACCATCTCTCCACATCAGCCTGCCCTGCTTTCTCTGCCCCTCACCTTCCTCCCTTTCCAATGATTCCCAGGACAGAGACAGGCAGATTCACTTACTATTTATTCCCTTGCCCTTTAGCTTTCTTGAGAACCCTATTTAGAATTGATGGATTCTTCTTAGTTAATAAGGCAAGGTGATGAGCCCCCTGGGAAATGCAAACGAGGCTACCACCACCTTCTCCATCTCAAAACACCCACCATCACCATCACCACTGGGCCCTGGGGTCCCCTGACAAGGTGCAGAAGATGCATGAAAGAACTGGCAGCAAACACCACCCTTCATGAGAGGACACTGTCTTGACTGTTCCACTATTGTTATGAGTCACCAGCTGGAAAATAAATCCCCTGAGTTCTTAAAGAGAGCCCCCAAATCATCACCCCCAGGGTTCCCACCATCAGTCCCCACATCTCTCTCTGGGTATAGCAGCAACCTCTTAACGGCTCTTCTGTGTCCACTGCCTCTTCTGCACACAGCTAAGGTCATTAGATCCCACCTACCTGCAAACTCAACCCTTCACTGGCTTCCTATCACATGTAATTTAATGGGAAAAAAAATCCTAAATCCATATCATGGCCTACAAGGCCTCCCTTAGTTGGCGCTGACTGGCCCTTTGTGCTCATTTCCTCTCATGGTCTCCTTTGCCTGCCCCTTTCAAGTCCATGATGGTGTTATTTGTGTTCCTTGGACACAAGCATATTCCCAGTTTAGGACCCTGGCCCTCCCTGTTCCTTCTGACCAGTGAAATGCAAGTCTTCCTTCTCCCATGTCCTCCAAACTTTCCTTTCAGTGACCATATTTCCAGGGAGGTCTTCCTCCACCCTTTCATGGGTTGAAATTCCCTTGACTCCGTCTGCTTGCCTTTATTTTCTCCTTCCATGACACTAACCTAAATTAAGCATTTATCTGTCCCAGTCAAATGCAAGCCCAGGAGGGAAGGGAGGTAGCCTTTCCCCACCACTGCGGCATCCCTAGGTTAGACCACAGCAAGCACACTGTAGTGGGATGTACGGGTGCATATTAAATCGTTCCCCTTCTTCCCTGCAGAAACTTTGAGAGGACAAAAGGTGAGTAGTTAATGGTATGGCTTTGGAGTCAGATTGTTCTGGGTTTGAATCAGTTTCCTGATTCAAATGAAAAATGGGGGAAGTAGTACCTGCCTCACAAAAAAGGATGCACATCATAATAGATAACACTTAGTGCCTGTACCATAAATTGACAGTATTTCCAATTATCAATGGAGTTTGCCAGCAACTCATCATCAAAGAATGTTCTATAGTTTCACAGGGGACCTAGAATAATTCCGTGTTTTGTATTTTTTACTCCTTAGAAACAAATGTAACCGTTGACAACAAGGTAAAGACTTAAATCTTTAGAGCCCTGCTAAAAACACATTTTTAAATTCTTTACAAGTAAGCCTTACCCCACTGCGGGTACTTAAGACCTGTTGACTATGCAGAACAATAATGATTGAAAGACTGTTATTTTAACATAAACACAACAAAGAACGGGGAAATGTTCTTTGCTATTCCAAAGCTAAGCTGGAGCATTGTAGTTAGCATGCTGAGCATAACTTCATGTCAAGAGAGAATAAGGCATTTCTTGCATATTTTTCAGGCTATTCAGATATTAGTGCTTGGGGGAAATTCCTTGAGAAACATGTTGAGCAGCTTCAAATCCTCCCATCTATTTCTTAAATTTTAAAGCTGAGGTCAGAGTGCACCTGCCCTTCTTGACATTTCAAGAAAAGTGGAATTCTAATGATCTCTCCTGTTCCATGAACCCGGAATAGGGAACTATAGGTCAATGATGAATTGTGTAAAATGTAACACCTTCTTTGCAGCTGTATTTGTTTTTTCCCCCACATTTTTTATGGATGCATTATAGTTGTACATAATGGTGGGCTTTGTTGTTGTGTACTGGCACATACACAAAATATACAATATAACTTGACCAATATCATTCCCCAGTGTGTCCCTTTCCCTCCCCTCCTCACTCCCTGTGGTCTCTCTCCTCTACTCCACTGATCTCCCTTCGATTTTCATGAGACCCCTGCCCCACCTTTCTTTTCCTTTTTCCTCTGTGGCTTCCCCCTATTACAGTAAACATGCTAGCCTTGACCTTCTGAGTTCAGCTTATTTCTCACCTAACATAACGGCCTCAAGTTCCATCTGTTTTCCTGCAAATGACATAATTTCGTTTTTCTTTATGGCCAAATAAAACTCCATTGCATATAAATACTACATTTTCATTATCCATTCATCTCTTGATGGGCACCAAGGCTGGTTCCACAGTTTGGCTATTGTGAATTGTTTGCCATCTGCAGTTGAAGGATGAGGTTATGTCTAAGTGACTGTTGTATTATAATAAAAGATGTGCCTGTATATTTGCCTGTATGTTAAAAATGACGACAGTTAGATCTTGGAAGTCTATCACACATTACACACTGTGGGTATTTGGGAGCTACTAGATTTAGTTATATTACAGTTGATAAACTTCAAGGAACTATGATATTAATGTTAGATAATGCTTGTTCTATTGAGAGGCTTTGAAGTGAGACATTTATAATTTAAAAATAACCATTTACTGACATAGACATAATAATAATGGAAGCTCTCTGGGGACCCCATATGGGTATAGTTTGTATCCCCTATGTCTCATCTATGACCTCAGTCATGTCAGATGCTCACTGAACACCTGTTAAAAGACCACAGATACGTCTTGATAGAAACATTCTGGAAAAGCCTACATGTCATTGCTTCTGACATGTTTATCCCTGCATAACTCTCTCTACCTCTCCAGTTTTAAAAAAACTATCTTTCCGTTTTTATTCTGAGAGAGTATTGTTACACATTCTTAGATAGCTAGATCTTTGAATCATTTTTTATGGATCTTGATATTAGTGTCATATTACGGAATGACTTATACACTAATGGTATGATGATACATTTAAAAAATATTTTCTTCTGGTACTTTTAATTTTAAGACATATATCTTTAATTCATCTGTAATTTAGCTTTCTGCATGTTGTAAAGTAAGGATATATAATCTCCTCCAAATTGGTAATTAACAATGCCAATGCTTCTTATTAAATAATTTATTCATTCTCCATTGATTTAAAGGATAATTATCATAATATAAAAATCATATTCCATGTATGCATATTCCCCAAAATGGGAAAAACAGAATTATACATACTGGCACAATCATTCTTAATACAGGCATCAGAAATTTTTTCCTTCCTGTGAGAAATTCACCCCTCAGCAATATAACCTTGCAAAAATACCTTCACTACCTCCAAAACTTTCTTTTAACTTGGGAATTCTAGACCTTTAACATCAAGTTAGAAACAGCCCTTTTCAACACTATATCTAACTTTAAATAAACAACCCATACCTTCCTTCTATTAGGAAAGCAAAAATACGCTGAATCCAAATAAATGCCAGTGGGAGTCATTTGGGTTTAAATATGATATATTTTGTTTTTAGGTATTGGAATCAAACCTAGGGCCTTGCACATGCTACACGAGTGCTCTGTCACTGAGTTATGTCTCCAGAAATGTGGTATAATTAAATAGATTGATATCTGTACCATTGTGCAAAATTACAGTGCATTTGAAGCATTCTTTAGCAAATAAGTTGATTTTTACTTTCAAGACAATGAAAAAGGTGACTTTAATAATAGCTTGAAGTATTAACTGTTTACATTAGTTCCTTCAATTTGCATTCTATTTAAAATTCTGTTGAAGTTACTTATATTTAATGAGAAAAAAATTAAACATTTGTAAGCCCTGGGGTAGGCAGATGCCAATTCTTTGATCAGAAATCATGCTGCCTCTAATCTGTTTTGATATCCAGCAAGCAATCAGAAGAGACAAGGCTTTTGCAAAGGAGACACAGGTTGTAATACATACTGGTCTCCAGTGCTTTATTTAATATCGATGGCTCATGGGAAAGAGGCGTTGATATTAAATAAACTAAATTTGCAAACTAAATGCACATTTCAAGCAAAATATTTAACATTCTAATGAGCTAGATTAAAGATACCTAGAGATTTGATAGTAAATGGTAAGCAAAAGTGGAAATTCAATTTCGTTACCTAGATCTGAACATTTAAGAGTCATATGATAATGATTTTTAGACCTTAACTTTGTTTACTTTTTTACTTCTAGTAACATGGTGGCTTCATGGAAACTTCAAAGTCCACTGAAGTTACATTATCATGCCTCAACGAAAGACAGAGATGAGACAACTCATTATGATGTTAGAATATTATTCTAATCAATGACTTGACTCCAAAAATGAAATGTTACTAAAATTTAGTGAATAATTGAACTAAATCATATGCTAATTTTCAACCACGAACTAACCAACTTTTACAAGTAATTTGTTCACAGTATGAATTACTTTTTTAAAAAAAATACTTCTGAATTGAGGAACTAAAACATTCTCCAAACCAGTGTGATATTAAATTTGATTGAGATTATGTCTATTCTGGTACACTTCTGAACAATCAAGGAATCAGGGAGTAGATCATTTATGAAATATTTTGCCCTAAAAATGTACTTTAACAGAAATATGTATAAATTTTCTCACTGATATGTGTATGTACTGAATTCATTAATATGTATGAATTATAAAATATTACTAATGTAGTGAATTCCAAAACAATTCAGATGAAATCACCTGAAATATAATTCAAATTGAGTTTTTTCTTTTCAATTGCTCTGAGTCATCTTTGTGTTCATGAACATTTCCTATGAAAATGAACAGGGACTAATCGAACTCTATTACTTTGTGAAGGCTACTGTAATGAAGCACCAGAGTCCTGGTGGCCTAGACAACATACGTTTATTATGGTCTCACAGCTCTGGAGGCCGGAAGCCGGAGATCATTTCTGCTCATTATAAATTACTCAGGTATTCTGTTATATCAGCACAAAATGGAACAGGACACCTAACTTCTCCTCTATGTGTCTATATTTCTCCTCCTGTCACTCATGAGGATATATATTATCACCAGATTAAAAACCCACCATGTTAAACCAGGAGGATCAAGATCCTTAACTTTTTTTTTTTTTTTTAAGGTGTTGATCATTTGTTTTTATTCTTTTAAGAAATATCTGTTTAGTTCTTTTCCCATTTATGGATTGGATTATATATTTTATATTATTTGAGTTCTTTATATATTCTGGATTTTTTTTTATTATTATTGTATACAAATGGGATACATGTTGTTTCTCTATTTGTACATGGAGTCAAGGCATACCATTTGTGTAATCATACGTTTACATAGGGCAATGATGTTTGATTCATTATTTTTCTTTCCCTTTCCCCCCACCCCTCCCACCCCTCTTTTCCCTCTATACAGTCCTTCTTTCCTTCATTCTTACCACACTCCTTATCCCCAACCCTAAACCTAACCCTAAACCTAATGCTAACCCCTCCCACCCCCCAATATATGTCCTCATCCGCTTATCAGTGAGATCATTCGTCCTTTAGTTTTTTGAGATTGACTTATCTCACTTAGCATGATATTCTCCAATTTCATCCATTTGCCTGCAAACGCCATAATTTTATCATTCTTCATTGCGGAGTAATATTCCATTGTATATATATGCCACAGTTTCTTTATCCATTCATCAACTGATGGGCATCTAGGTTGGTTCCACAATCTGGCTATGGTGAATTGAGCAGCAATGAACATTGATGTGGCTGTATCTCTGTAGTATGCTGATTTTAAGTCCTTTGGGTATAGGCCAAGGAGTGGGATAGCTGGGTCAAATGGTGGTTCCATCCCAAGCTTTCTGAGGAATCTCCATACTGCTTTCCAGAGTGGCTGCACTAATTTGCAACCCCACCAGCAAGGTATGAGTGTTCCTTTTTCACCACATCCTCGCCAACACCTATTGTTGCTTGTGTTCTTGATAATCGCCATTCTAATTGGGGTGAGATGAACTCTTAGGGTAGTTTTGATTTGCATTTCCCTTATTACTAGGGATGTTGAACAGTTTTTCATATATCTGTTGATTGCTTATACATCTTCTTCTGTGAAGTGTCTGTTCATTTCCTTAGCCCATTTGTTGATTGGATTATTTGTATTCTTGGTGTAGAGTTTTTTGAGTTCTTTATAGATTCTGGAAATTAGCGCTCTATCTGAAGTATGAGTGGCAAAGATATTCTCCCACTCTGTAGGCTCTCTCTTCACATTGCTGATAGTTTCCTTTGCTGAGAGAAAACTTTTTAGTTTGAATCTATCCCAGTTGTTGATTCTTGCTTTTATTTCTTGTGCTAAGCCCAAGATCCTTAACTTGAATACCTCTGCAAAGATCTTCTCTTTAAAATAAAGTCCCATTTACAGGTTCTAGGGGTTAGGGGCTAGGATGTGGACATATCTTTTGGGGACTATCAGTCAAACCACAACACAACTGCCCAAGAATGTTCCTTGTATTTTAAAATGATGTTTCCCACTTTTTAAATTAAGTAGCGATGTTTCAGTATAAGAGTTGAATTTTGTTAGTCGATTATTTGACAGAACGGAGACACAGGAGGTATTTGTTTCACGGCTCGATCGAGAGGAAACAAAACCCACTGACCTTTCCTAGGCTTCACCAGTGCCGTTAGGTCTGCTTTACTTGTGGTCCTCTCCTGCTTCACTTCTCTTCCATCTCTGCACCACAGCTGGACAGCACATCGCTCTCCTTTTCTGAGGATCTTATTCTACTCTGCTTGACTCAGGGTGTCTGGTTAACTGCTCATCTGTTCATCCTTTGGGGTTTCAGCCCAAGAGTCATTTTCCTAGGCACGTTCCTGACCTAACAAATCTATGTTGGGAGCCTCTTCCCTATAATCCCTGTTACTCACGAGGCTGAGGCAGGAGGGTCACAAATTGAAGGCTAGACTGGGCAATTTGATGACTCTGTCTTAAAATCTCAAAATAAAATAAAAAGGGTTGAGGATGTAGCTCAGTGATAGAGCACTTGCCTAGAATGCACGAAGCTCTGGGTTTAATCCCCGGTACTGAAAAAAAAATCTGGGTGTGATATCTTTCCTATGGGAATTCACAGCATTATATCCTAACCAGCCAGATAGAAAATATGAGAATCAATGCAGCACAATGATGATGATCATTCAGTCTCCAAACCAGGAAACACTTATCTTAGGGTAGCTATGTTGACTTTCAACTGATTTGAACCAGTCAGAAAAAAGTTTTTCCAGGCATGGTGGTGCATTCCCCGTAATCCCAGGGCCTTGAGAGGCTGAGATAGGAGAATCTCAAGTTCAAAGCCAGCCTCAGCAATTTGGCAAGGCGCTAAGCAACTTATGGAGACCTTGTCTCAAAATAAAGCATAAAAAGGGCTGGGGATGTGGCTCAGTGGTTGAGTGCCTCTTGGTTCAATCCCTGGTACAAAAAAAATTTTTTTCCTATATCAAATCAATTTTCAGAAGTTTTTAAAACTTCTTTTGTGACTGTATAGTCACTATTTGGATACATTCCCTGTTTGCCTAAAAGTAAATGTGTATCTATTTGTTGGGTTCAGAGGTCTTGATCAATGAGTTCAGGTTTGTGAATCATAATACTCAAATTATTTCTCTCCTTACTCACTTTGGAGTATGTGCCATCCACCATCTGATGGATAATTGGTAGTCTTTCCCCATAATAATTCAGGTTTTATCAACTAAAACCCAAAGAATTTTCCCCTAGCATAATTGATTCTCTCTCTTCCAAGGCCAAATATCATCTAGATACACAAGGTAAAAATAGGTGGGACATAACAAATTGTGAATTCAAGATGATGCTTCTTTTTTGCCTGTGTTATTTATAAAATGTTTAGTGGTTATAAAAAATGTTTTGAGCCATGGTAGCCTTGTTGGCATAAATATAAACTCCCAATGTGATGAACCTGAAGATTAAATCTTTTTGGACTAGAAAGTTCTGGTACATATGTTTGACTATGTTATGTTTCTATGGGCACCTCACCCACAAATTTGTTTTGGAAAGATAAATGGTACTTCAAAGTACTTTGCAGCATTTCATGAGGTTTATCACTGATGGCTGATAAACCAGAAGGATATCGTGATTCAAAACTCATTCAAGAGAAGAGTGGACTCTGTTTAAAAGCCAGGCATAATTATGTAGATCCAACTGACTTTGAGCCCTTGGCTAAAGCTTTAGATGCCACACAGAACAATTTCATTCTTGACAACTGGGCAAATGTTATAATTAAATGTTACAATTAAAGAGCTTGTGTCATGTAGAGTTGTTGGGGAAATTATAATCTCAATTATAATTATGGAATAGAATAAATTATGTAAACTAATGATTGCTAAGAACAAGTTTGGTAACTGAACACGAACACGAACAGAGGAAAACAAAGGGATTTATCTCAGTACTAGAAAGAGATAGCAGACACCTGTACTTCCTACAAGTAAGAGATGTCTGTGGATTGAGTATCAATATATTTGAAAGAAAAGTAACATGAGTCAGTCTGAGAAGTTAACATTCATCTCCTAAGTTACCTTTTTTTCTAGTATAGGGGATTGAACCCAGAGGTGCTCTACCAATGAGAAACATCACCCGCTCTTAATATTTTTGTTTTGAGACAGAATCTCACTAAGTTACTAAGTCTGGCCTCAAATTTACAATCCTCCTGCCTGGGCCTCCTCAGTTGTTGGGGTTATAGATATGTGCTACCATGCCTGGCTTTTGTATAAGAAACTATTAAAATATGCTATAATCTGGGAGACACTTTTGCCTTCTGTCACATCTTATGGAAACATTATCGAAACATTCAATGAGTTTTCACTCTACTCCAAGTAAAAGCCAAATATCTTCTACTGATCTATAAGGCCTTACAAGAGCCCCCAACCATCCATCCTTCAATTCTCCTCAGGTCTCTGCTCTAGCCACACAGGCCTCTTTGCTGTTCCTCAAAGAACTCAGTCCTCATTCAGAAACATTCCACTTGCTATTTCCTCTGTCTGGAATATTCTTTAAATTAATAAATCACCACCACCATCATCAACAAGGAACAAGATCTTTGCAGTTTTTTTTTTTAACCCAGATTGGCATATCCACACTGAAACACTTGAGCCACTGGTCAGATTACACATTTGGTGGGTTCCTTAATTTCTGTTTCCAATTGGTTAGCAAATCCATGCTCACAAGACTAATTCATCGAGAATGGAAGCAAGTTTTCATGGTTTTGCCAAAGGTACAAGATACTCAAAACAATCATGAAATATGATTGGAACTTTGAGATTTCACCTTCTCCACTGAGCACTGCCACTTGATGATTTGGTAAAAGAGCTTTCTAAATAGCTTTCCTTGCTTCCCTTTCTTACCACGGGAAGAGTCATCATTTCTTTAACAACCCTTTATATAGTGCCACCTTTGTGCAAGCTATTATTCCTAGTATTTTCCCCTCTGCTTCTTTCTAATGGTGATCTTTGATTTTGTATCTATCAGGCTCTCAGAAATACTGGGACTAGCCAGGTGTGGTGGCACATGCCTATAATCCTAGCAGCTCAGGAGGCCAAGGCAGGAGAATCACAAGTTCAAGGCCAGCCTCAGCACCTTAGTGAGGCCCTAAGCAACTTAGCGAGACCTTGTCTCAAAATAAAACATAAAAAGGCCTGGGAATGTGACCAGTGGTTACACGCCCCTGAGTTCAATCCCCAGTACACCTGCAGAGAATACTGGGATTACATCTTCTTTTGCTAGTGAAGGCCTTGGTACTTGTGACTTCCTCTCCATTTTTAATGAAATAATTCATCAACTATATACTAAAAGTATTATTTTTTATTAGGGAATTATTCGATTGTTTTACCAGAAGTGCCACATTCTTTATTTGAAATTGACATGAGCTGGGCATGGTAGTTCATGCCTATAATCCCAGTGGCTTGGGAGGCTGAGACAGGAGGATCACAAGTTCAAAGCTAGCCTCAGTAACTTAGTGAGGCTAAGCAACTTAGCGAGACCCTATCCCTAAATAAAATACAAAAAGGACAGGGGATGTGGCTCAGTGGTTAAATACCCTTGAGTTCAATTCCTAGGACCACAAAAAAAAAAAAAAAAAGAAAGAGAGAGAGAGAGAGAGAGAGAGAGAGAGAGAAAGAGGAAGGAGGAAGGAAGGAAGGAAGGAAGGAAGGAAGGAAGGAAGGAAGGAAGGAAGGAAGGAAGGAGAAAGTTAGTTTTGTGGTGCACAGACTTGAAAGTGATCCCCATGATATCTGCCTCCTGGCATTCGTGCCAGAGTGGGTGGGACCTGTGATTTTCTTCTAACCAATAGAACACAGCAGAGTTGGTTGGTTGTCACTCCATGACTGTGTTCCTTTATATGCCAAAGGTGATGGGATGCTTCTCTTGCTGTGTTGTGTTATATAATGCCACATTACATAGGCTAACTTAGGTAAGACTCCTGTTTTCTGAGCACAATTGCTTTAAAGCCTTGCTGTCCTAGCAGGTTTTGAAGAAGCAATTTGCCATGAGTGTGACAGATGCAAAGAACAACCAGAGTGAGCTCAGGACCAGTCCCTCCCCAGTCAAGCGTTCAGATGTGAACTCTGCCCTGGCCAACACCTGGACTGCAGTCTTACCGAGGACTTAGTGGAGCGCGGCATGCATTCCTGGTCCATGGAAACTGTGAACTCACTTGTGTTGTTTTAAGCTGCTGGTTTGTGGTGGTTTGCTATGCAGCACCAAAAATGAATATACTTCTATTGAGCAAAGTTTCATTACTAAGAACATATTGAGGACTAGGAGTACAGGGACTAATAGCACAAGAAAATCTGAATATCATTGTTAAGTCTCCTATACTCTTTCGTCTTCTCCCCTCCCCTTGGCTGCAAACAACAAAAAAGGTTACCTTAGAAAGAAAAAAAATAATTGAAAGGAGACTCATAAAATTGACATGAGGACAAAACAAGGGAATGAGGCACAGCAAGGGTCCTTCAGAAGAACCACCTTCTCAGGACACACTCAACAGGACACAGTGAAGTTGACACTGCAGCACTGAGCCCTCCCTTCCTGCACCAGATGCTCAATTCCCTTTCAGCCACCATGACAAACCTCCAACAGACTTGTGGCAACCTGCAGGGTTGAGAACCTGGACCAAGACCATCCGAAGGTGGTGTCCAAGTCGTGTGCCCAAGTGCTGACCTCCAGAGGGTAGGAGAGGACGTGCCCACTCCACTTTCAGCTAGAATTCTATTCCCATATACAAGAAATGAAGCAATATTTATATTTTGATGACTTCAAAATCATTCCCTTTTTTTTGCATGTGAATTGGGTACATATCCTAGTCTAACAGGAATACAAAAAGAAGCAAATTTCATAATGAAAATAATATTACACAGTGATCTGAAAATTCCTTGTTTATGACAAAATGTCCCTGTTGGGTTCATGTTCGCCAAGATGAGCCAATACATGGACAATGTTGAAAGACATGAAAATGATTAAGAAAGGATAGGATTTTCTGCAAAAATCATAATTTTTCTGATATTTTAAATTTATGAATAAGATGATTTCATTACATTTTTCTTGGAAATCGCTGCTTAAAGATTGCCTGATAGACCACAGATGACCAGATGAGTTATTGACTACTCTTTGAGAAACACTGACATAAGACATTCAGAAATAGGCTCCAAAATATATGGCAAATGATATATGCTAAAGGTGATGCTTCAAGTGAATCAGAAAACTAGTGAATGGTATGCATCAATAATTGGTAAAGATAATAAATGGGAATCCTAGTTTCATTCCTCACATAAAAATACATTTTACATGTACATAACAAAATATATATATTTCATGTGTGTAACAAAAGAGACCATAAAAACATCAGAGGAAAGCATACTTCAATTTTTTTTTCCACTACTAGGGATCGAGCCCAGTGGTGCTTTCCCACTGAGCTATATCCTCAGCCCTTTTTATTTGTTATTTTGAAAATCTCGCTAAGTTGCTAGACCTGGTCTTGAATTGGCAGTGCTCTTACCGTAGCCTCCCAATGGCTAGGATGACAGGTGTGAGCCACCATACCTGGCTCCATGATTCAATTTTTTAAAAATAAAATAGGAAAGTGGAGAGCTTTTCTAAACAGAATATAAAACCCAGAGTCTTTAACTAACAAGTTTTATAAAAAGTGATTACATAGAAATTTCTAGAAGTTTTTCATCTGTATCCTTTATAAGAAAGGCATAATATCCTTAATATATAAAGAGTCATTACAAATGAATTGAAGGACCTTCCAGCAAAATGGACAGAAGGCAGGATAATGAAGAGTTGGGTTCATGGGTTCAGGAAAGAAGTTCATGTGACTACAACTAAACAAACAAATTAAAACAATAACTTTTCATCTATTGGGTTGCCAAAGATTTAAAAGCTTGATAATACTTATTACTGCTGAGGGTGTGGAAAAGAAGCACTCAAACACATTACCTGTGAAAGTACAAATCTGTGTTCTACACATATTTAAGTGACTGAAAGTTTATGAAGTGTTTAGTGTGGTATTTTGTAACAGAAAACACACACACACAATCATCCTAAATGCCCCCTTCAAAAGTGCACTCGTGAAATGCATTTGAGTTTGTATAAGCAATGAAATAATATTTAAAATTTTCATACATATCATTATGAATAGATGTCCAATGGTTATTGTTAGGTGAAAAATTATGGCATAAGAATATGTATAATCCAATTGAAACTAAAAAAAATATGGAAATGAAATAATGCTTGCTATCTGCAAATAACAAGAATGTGGAGATAAATTCCATATCTTTGAATATATTTATTCATCAATTTTAATGATAATAATGAACTTAAGAAATGTTAATTTCCTGTAGTAAATACATGTTCTGTGCACAGACATTACTTCCTGGGTCTAAATTAATCTTTCTAAATAAATGAGAAAAAAGTTAATATATCAGTGCTGATTTTAAAATGTGTAGAGACCAGTTAATTTGTGGCTATGAAATCCCTGGAGGACAATGCCAGGCTTTCTATTTGCAGTGGATCTGCTTCATCTGCCAGCCATATTCAAAGAGCAAATATTTGCGGCATGCAAATTACCCGGGATTTGCCTGCAGCAACCTGTACGTGCCCAGCTGCAGTCTGACACCTTACGACACAGATGCCATTTTCCTGTGTCATCTTTGGAATGAAGCCAAGGCTCATTCTCCAATGGAACAGATGAGATAAATCACCGAACTCCCTCGACCTCACTATCATCAGTCTCCGTTGTTGTGAACTCTTATCATACAATGAACACAGACTGTTCAGGAACACAAGTCACAGCTGGCAGCAAGACCTAACTGAAAAATCAGACCAGCTCTTCCGCAGGCTCCGAGTACACCAATACCATCTTAAAATACATACAGTACCTGTATCACAATTTTAAAATGCACGTTTCATTTTCACCTAAACTGCTCTCTTATTGAATGAACAGGACTAAGTGTTCCTATTCTGGCAAGATCAAACAGCAGGAAAATATATTTGTTTAATTATAGCCTTTGAAAAGAACCACACATTCTTAGGTTATAACTTTTCAGAAGAGAACTTAGAACATATAATATAGCTTTCCCTGAAAGGGGTTACCATTTAGTGATTATATTTTTATTATTGGATTATCTGCAAGGGAAAAAATTTTGTTTTGACAGTTATCACAAAGAAAACTACCAACATGAAACTCAAAATTTAAAAAATTTCTAGGCCATTTCCTATACCAGGTTATTTTACACTCCAGTGGAAGATCTATTAGGATACAGTACAAATGAGATCTATAGACACATCTACTTGCACAAGTGTTTTCTGAAATAGAATGAAATATAATTATCAGAGTCATTTCATGATACTGCCTTGACAGGTAAAATATTTGCTTCTAAAACAGGATTTTTTATTTTTTAATAAAAATCTAAAAAAATTTTTTTGACACCTAGTAATTGTACATTTTTCTGGGGGACAGTGTGACATTTCATACCATATATACATGCATGTGCATGTATACAGGGTATAATGATAATCAGAGTAACTGTCATCCATCACTGCTGACATTTATCATTTCTTTGTGTTGGGAACATTCGCAATCCTTTCTACTAGCTATTTTGAGATATTCAATTAATTGTTGTCAATCATAGTTATCCAACTGTACTACACAATGTTAGAATTTATTCCTCCTATGCAACTGCAACCCTGTACCAATTAAACATTCTCTTCCCCCCAACACCCTTCCCAGGCTCTGGTAACCACAATCTTATACTTTTATAAGATCAGTGTTTTAACTTCCACCTATAAGAGAGAACATGAACTCTTTTTTTGGTCCTGACTTACCTTACTTAGCTTAATGTCCTCCAATTTAGATGAGGACTGTTTCTACTTCAACCTTCCATTATAAAAAAATCTATCTTAAAAGTTCATCTTAAAAAAGAGTAACTGGACCACCACATGCAAAATATGAACCTAGGTACAGATTTTACACCTTTCACAAAAATTAGCTCAAAATGGATCCCAGACCTAAATTTAAAATGCAAAACTACAAAGCTCCTAGAAGATAACACAGGGGAAAAAATCTATGACCTTTGGTATGGTGATGTCTTTCTAGATACAATATCAAAGGCGCGGTCCATGAAAGAAAGAATTGGTATGCTACACTTCTTTAAAATGAAAAACTTGCATTTTGGGAAAAATGAGGTCAGGAGAATGAGAAGGCAGGACATAGACTGGAATAAGTATTCTCTTACTCCAAGAAAATACTTAGCAAAAACATACCTGCTAAATTATGATTGCCCAACATATATAAAGAACTCTTAGAAGTTAACACTAAGAAAATGAACAATCCAATTTAAAAATGGTCCAAAGCCTTGAACAGACAGGTCACCAAAGAAGACATACAAGGATGGTCACCATTACATTTCATTAGGAACATTAATGCAACAGTGGAATACCACTGCATACCTATGAGAGTGGCCATGATGCAGAACCCTGACGATTATCAAATGCTGGTGAGGATGTGGAGCCACAGAAACTCCAATCCATTGCCCGTAGGAATAAGAAATGTGCAGCCACTTTGGCAGTTAGGCAGTTTCTTATAAAACTGAAAACTTTTACCTTGTGGTCCAGTGATCACATTTCTTAGTATTCCACCCAATGAGCTGAAAAATCATGTTCACAAAAAAACCTATACCTAGATGTTTATAGCAGTTTTATTTGGAATTGCTGAAACTTGGAAACAACTACTATGTTGTTTGGTAGATGAAATGGATAAATAGTAGATCCAGAAAATGCAATCTTATTCAGTGCTAAAAAGAAATGAGCTATTAAGTCATGAAAACATTGTGGAAGAAACTAAACAGGTATTACTAAGGGAAAGAAGCCAAGCTGGAAAGGCTACGTGCTATATGATTCCAACCACATGATAGTCTGGAAAAGGTGAAACCAGGGAGATAGTGAAAAGATCAATGGTTTCCAGGGCTTCGGGAAGAGGGAGGGATGAACAGACAGAGCACAGAGGTTTTTTTAGGACAGTAAAACTACTCATGACCCTATAACAGTGGATACAAGTCATCATTTGTCTAGACCACAGATTGTACAACACCAAGAGTAAACCTGAGTGTGAACTATGGAGTGGGTGATAAGGATGTGTCAATGTAGGTTGGTCACTGTAACAAATGTACCACTCTGGAGATGTCCACATGAGTGAGGGCGTAGCTGTGTGGGAACGGCAGTATATGGGAACTCTCTGTACTTTCTGCTCAGTTTTGCTATAAGCCTAAAACTGCTCTTAAAAATACAGTCTATTAATTTTTTAAAAGTCAAATATTCACAAAGATTATCTGCTTATAAATGCTTACAAATTCTAGCCCAACACATTTTTAAAAATATAACACAAATGTAAGTAAAACATAGATACCTAAGGCATGAAAACATACTTATTCTAATAGACTGTGTCTAATAGAAGCAGTCTAAAGAACAGTATTTTGTAGACTTCAAGAAAGCAGCCTTCTTTAGGTGAGTTTAAGCCAGTGCTGGGGATCAAGGAAAGGAAACAGTTCAAGTTTTTCCTTCTGGTGGTAAAAATACTTGTGCTTCTTCACTTCTGGAAGAAGGAGATTGAGCTTCAGCTGAGTCAGGATCAAGGAGGGTGGGGCTGAGGTGGGCTTGGAGAAGGGACCAGGCCTGGGAGATGAGCCTCTCAGGTCCTTTCCCTGCTCCAAGGGCTGGTCTATACTGGCGTATTTCTGGCTTAGTTCCTTAACTACCTATTTTCCTATGTTGATTTCAATTTTCCATCGTAAATGGTATGGTTTCATAACAGAGGTAGATTCTTAAACCTAGAAATGGAACAAACGTGAAATCTTAGGGTTTTCCTCATTTTTCTCTTTTCCACTCACTGAGTCTCCTTTTGAGTGTGTGCGCTTTATGAGAAGCTCAACATTTCTAGGATGGTATCATTTTCAGAGTCTACATAGCCTTCCAAGGACCAGGTGCAAACTGGCCTTTCCTGATGAGAACTGGTTTGAAGTCTTTGGAAATGAAGCTGAATGTCATCAATCAGGAAGTCAGCTGAATTCATGGCCCTGTCTCTCCCCGAGGAGGTTGAGAAAGTCTTCTGTTCAATTTACCACACACTTCATGGTGTTCCACAGGACACTGGGGTGTACGAATGAAACACACTTTCCTTCGAGAAGCTTAAATCTCTGACATGATGCAATGTGCGAAGAGTCAGGTATGATATTAAACTTCCTATTATAAAAGGCTATCTTGGCCATTTACTTTGTGGGAAGCACTTTATTAAATCCCCTGTCTCAGAATGCCTTCCAGCCAGAAAGACTGGCATTGAGGAAGGAAAAAAGAAAGAATCTATGGCATAGGCAATGGGGCAGTGTTACTTCAAGCAGCCATTGAAAACATAACTTCCAAGAAATATTGATAATGAAGAAGACCTACGAAGGACTTTTGCGAGGAAGACTTGGAGCACCAAGCTCTTTCCAGATCTCCCCAAGTAAATTAAGTACGATTTAGATCTGCTCTGCTGAGTTTCAATTAAACAAAGGAATTTGCCTTGCCTTACCGAGAGCGTTCACTGTGCAAGTGGGATTCATACCCATGGTTGTCATTTATGTCATAAAAAGTCAGCAATGGGACTTTGCAGATATTAACTCATTTAACCCTTGCAGCAACCCTGTGAAGGATTAATGGTAGTTGCTTACTGAATCAATCACAGTTACTGTGACAATTTTATTTCTTAAAGTCATAATTAGGAGACAGTGATTTCAGGTTAGTGATAAAATTTGGATAAATTTTAAATGGGAGAAATATACACTATTTATTTACAACGATCCTGATGTTACACCTAATTTGAACATGTCACCAAATCAGAAATTTGGTATATTAAGATGTATTTTTTTAAATTTTCCTTTTAAAGCAGGCAAAATTCCTACGCCAGATGATAGCTTTCTGGGCATACTTGGTTTCTTGAATGTTTGTATCCATACAAAACAAGAGGACTTTAAAATATAAAATAAAGACCTTTATTCAATCAAAGAATATTTATAAAGATTTATGTTAGTATTAGAGGAAAGAAAGACTCAAATCTCTTATGGAAGTCATTCTGGTCACATATTCAAGGTTTTCTTCTTCCTCTTGTTACAAAGATCACCTGGACAGAAAACAGGAACTACAAGGAGAGGGACCTGTAAAGAATGGCAGTGTGGCTGATTGCTCCTCAGAGGTCAGCTGGGTTGCACCATCGGCTCAGTCAGCAGGTCTGTGATGCCACAGGTTGTAGATGGCACATTTCACAGGTCGCTCCCAGCAATGAATAGCACATTACGGAGAACACTCCAGACGAATCTGAGCAGCAGCCCCAATGCTCCTTTAATTTGAATTTCATTATCTCACAGCTTTGCCTTGGTCGTGGAAGAGCACAGTGCTGTTCTGGGCGCCCTTGGAATTTTTTCCTCCCCTTGGCAGTCCATACGACATGAAAGTGACACTGCAGTACTTATGTTCAGTGAGCAACATTTCAAGCTAAAGGCCACCTACGTGGTGGAGCGTCCTCCTGTACCATCAAGCAGGGAGTGAAATCTTCAGGTTACTCATCCACAGTCCTCACTGATTTGCATCAGCTCCATCCCAACGCTCACAGACATTTTATGGAGGTGCTCTTATGATGCAAACTCGATTCCTCCATCACAGAGAGGTGCTGGTACGTTTGGAATAAAGCCCAAGTCACTGAATTTAATATTTGGCAAATTCCTTGCCAACTGTGGAGCTTAATAATAATCGAATGCAGAAACTTCACTTGATTTTTAAAATACCACTGAAAGGAAAATGTAGACTGGGTACCAGAAACATGTTCTGCTCTTTGGGAGGTGGCAAAGTTCTGTCTTCAGCAGACTCATAGCATCATTGTTCATACAGATAACTTTCCAGGGAGAGGACATATGTATGACATGTTTTTATGTAATAAATCTGTGTACCTGCTTAGAATAAGAAAATCTTATTTTTTAAAGAACATCCTTAAGAAAGACATGAAAGGACATCTCCCTCATTAAATAGTCTAACCAACCACCATCACCTTCTCTATTTGCTGAATATGTACCTTGAACTCAGAAATCATACTTTGCTCAAGCAAGAAAGACCACCATAGAAGGTTGAATAATGCTTTCCTTCTTCTCCCTCTTTACTACTTCCCTGTCTAGAAATATCCCTGTCCTAATCTCTAGAACTTGTGAAGATGTTAACTTATAAGGTAAGAGCATCTTTGCAGGTGTGGTTACATCAAGGAGTTTGAGATGAGGAGGTTATCCTGAATCATTTTAGTGACCCAGTGTAATCACAAGGGTTCCTGAAAGAAGTAGGTGGGAAGGTCAGAGTCAGCAGGAGAAGATGTAAGGACAGGAGTAATGTCTGAGACGAGAAGGTGCTACCCTCTTGGACTGGAATAAGGAGGAAGGGGCCATGAGCAGGAAATGGGAGACCTTTAATAAGTTGGTAAAGGCAAAGAAATGGATTCTCCCCTCAAGACTCCAGGAAGAATGCAGCTCTGCTGACACATGTTAGACTCCTGACCTCCAGAACTATAAGATAATAAATTTGTGTAGCCTTGAGTCACTAAGTTTATGGCAATTTGTTTACAGCAACAATAGGAAACTAATAACTTTACTGAATCAGAAACCAGAGCTGGTTCCCAACACAGAGACAGATAATTTGATCTTTGCAATTCTGAGTAAGTCTTTAGCTCTGGCCTATTTTTAATTAGCTATTTCTTTGATCGTATCTCCTACCACTTTGAAATCTGCTTTAAAATCTTGCCACCCTGGCTGCTTTGACCTCTAAGAAATGGGTGAAGCATGCACTGTCCCAATGTATATTCTATTGCTCTAACAGAATGCCAGGGACTGGGTAATTTATAAAGGAAAGAAGCTTATTTGACTCTTAGTTCTAGAAGAGAGGTTCAAGACCAGGCAGCTGCATCTGGTGAGGGCCTCATGATGCATCATAACATGGCAGAAAAGCAGATGGGAAAATAAGTGCATGGAGAAAAGAAAATAAAGAGGGTCTCAGCCTGCCTCACAACCACCTGCTCTCAGAATAGCTAATCTACCACTGTGAGAAAGGCATTAATCCCTCTTAAGAACCTAACACCTCTTTAAGCCACACCTTTCAACACCACCAGTATGGCAACGACATTTCAACATGAGCTTCAGAGGTCACAAACCACATCCAAACCCAAGCAGTCCACAGAATCTGTGCATTTTGTTTCCTTCCCCTCAGTGTCCACACGGCCTTCCCCTTACTTTGTTCCTGTGTCTGCATTTCCTCAGAGGGACCTTTCTGGCCCAGCTATTCTACAGCAGCACGCCATGCCCCTTACACTGTTTCATTCTGCTTCACAAAGCTTACAACTACCTGATGCATGTGTTCATCATCAGTCTGCTCTGATAAACACATGAACTGACTGGTTCACTACTGTATTCCCAGAGCCAAGGCAATTGTTAGGCTCTGTGGGGGAAAAGGTTCACTCAGACCTTGCTGGTGGGACTGCAAATTGGTACAACCACTCTGGAAAGTAGAATGAAGATTCCTCAGAATGCAAACATTTTACATACATAAAAGAATTATAGTAGGTATTGACTGCCACAACAAATAATGTTGGGATCTTCTCTTTTTCTCTGGACAAAGACATAGCTTTAGACCTTTCCCTGTCCTAAGTGTTTGTACTATATACTCAGGGAGTTTTGAGGAAAAATGAGTAGCAACTTCCACTGAAAATATTAAGAAGGTTATCTTTCACTCTCTAGAGAGTTTTATTTCTTGTGAGGCAACAGAATAAATAAGTTCTATTGACATAATTGTTAAGTTGAATTGTTGAAATCTAAGTTCAATATTACTTCTAGTCTTAGAACACATACACTCTTTTTTTCTTTCCGTCTCTCTCTATAATATGTCTGTACAATTTCTCTCTGTATATATATAGATAAAATGAATTTGACTAGCATTTATACAACCATTTCATAAGCAAAATCTATAATATCTCAGAATGCTATGAAAAAATGGGTAGATCATAAGTCTGGTTTGAATTGTGTAATTTCCTATAAGACCTAGGTTATTTTGACAGACAGGCTAATGCTTAGGATTGAGAAGATACCCATGAGTTCATATTTTAACCACTGTATCAACTGCTGTCATAATTTGCAGGGACAAATAAACATCTTATGCCTTGTAAGGTGCTTTTATTCTAAGACTATCATTGCTCAGAACTTTTTTTTTTTTTTTTTTTTTTTTGGGTGCTGGGGATCGAACCCAGGGCCTATTGCAGGCAAGGCAAGCACTCTACTGACTGAGCTATCGTCCCAGCCCCAGAGCATTCTTATAACTTGTTTTATTTGGAATTACCATCCAAGACAGAGAAGATATAAAAATAGCCAACAGCCCACAAAAAGTAACCCAACATCATTAGTCATAGGGAAATGCCAATTAACAGCACAAGGCCAAACATAGTGGTGCAACAACTGAATATCAGCTACTCAGGAAATTGAGGCAGGAGGATCATAAGGTAGAGCAATCCTGGGCAACGTAGTAAGACCTTCTCTCAAAATAAAAATAGATAGGGCTGGGGATGTAGCTCAGTTGCAGAGTTCTTGTCTAACATGCATGAGGCCCTAGGTTTGATCCCCAACACTGAAAAAAATATTTAAAAAGTTACAATAAGATGCCAATTCACTTCCACTAAGATAGCTACCATGAAAAAAGGAAAATTTTAAAAATGCATTGACAAGGGTGTGAATAAACTGGGGAATCCTTGTATATTGCTGGTTGAAATATAAAATGATGCAGATCATGTGGAAAAGTTTAGTGGTTCCTCAAAAAATTAAAGATGGTAATATTATTCAACCCAGCAATTTAATCATAGATATATATCCCAAAGAATTGAAAACATTGCTGGTGGAACTGCAAATTGGTACAACCACTCTGGAAAGCAGGATGGAGATTCCTCAGAAAACTTGGAATGGAACCACCATTTGACCCAGTATCCCACTTCTCAGCATATACTACCCAAAGGACTTAAAATCAGTATATTACAGGGACACAGTCGCATCAATGTTTTTAACAGCTTAATTCACAATAGCTAAGCCATGAAACGACCTAGGTGCCCTTCAACAGATGATGGATAAAGAAAATGTGATATATACACACAATAGAATATTACTCAGTCATAAAGAAGTATGAAATTATGGCATTTGCTAGTAAATGGATGGAACTGGAGAATATTATGCTAAGTGAAGTAAGCCAGACCCCTAAAACAAAAAGCGAAATGTTTTCTGATATGTGGATATTAACACACAATAAGGTTAGGGGGGCAGGAGGGAAGAATAGAAGTTCATTGGACTAGACAAGGGAATGAAGGGAAGGGAGGGGAGATGGGAATAAGAAAGACAGTGAATCGAACAAAACTTTCATATGTTCATATGTGAATACACCACCAGTGAAACTCCACATCATATACAACCACAAGAATGGGATCCTAATTAGAATACGTTAAACTCCATGTATGTATAATAAGTCAAGTTACATTCTACTGTGATGTATATCTAAAAAGAACAAGTAAAAAAAAAAGAAATGAGTAAAGGCACAGCATGACTGAATCTCAAAAACATTATTTAAGTTAAAGAAGTCAGACAAAAAAGGTCACATAACATATGATATACATGAAATATCAAGAATAGGTAAATCCATAGGGACAGATAGCAGACTTATGCTTACAAGGGTTTGGAAGGAGGAGGAAACAGAGAATGACTACATAGTAGGTAAGGAATTTCTTAGAAGGTGATGAAAATATTTGACATCAGAGCTAGTATTTGTACAACATTGTGAATATACTAAATGCCACTAAATTTTATACCTTAAATGGTTAATTTTATGTTATGTGAATTTCAGCTCAATTTTTTGAAATTGAAAAAAATGAGGAATTCTCCAAAGCTACTTAACATAGTGGCATGGGATGTTATCTGTGACTAGGTGTTCAATGAATATTCATGATATGGAATGGTAGAAAATATCTGTGTCCTGCAATTAGTCAAGATCATTCTAGGTCAAGTCAGCTGTGTAAGGTAGGTTATCAAACTGGGTAATGACATTTTAGTTTTGAAAATAATGTATATCTACAAAGTAAGAGACTTCTGACAGAGACTCACATTTCCCTCCTGCTTAGCAAACTTGAACCTGTTCTTAGAACGCTCCAGCACAAAGGTCACCCCCTAGGAAGTCTCCCCTGCATCTCACCAAGTCGTGCTTCTCTCCTGGGCAGTCCACCTTGTTTTGTTCATAGATCCTTAAGCACTTCTGGTCCTACACTTCATCTGTCTCCTTGTGACAGTGTCGGCTCCCCAAAGGCAAGAAATGGTTCCAATTTATTGACATACACTTAACAAGAAGGCTCGTGTTGGCAGACGGAAGCACCACAAACATCTACCTAATGAAAGAGTGAAGGAACTAATGAACAACTGAATGAGAACAGTCTCTGCCTTTGATCTCTTTTGTACACTGGCTCTAAAGAACATTCTGAAAGTGGAATTCCAAACCTGTTTTGGGTAATACCAGCATTCTGAAATTCATGTATATTCACTCAAAGTGATTCTTAAAAGAAAATTCTCTTTGGTTGTTTAAATTCTTATGTCTTTGTTAAAATCCATCCTTGTCCTTCTTTAATGGACACATCACACGGAATCCCCCTGGGGCAGCTGGCATAGTGGAGCCAGGCAGATGCTCTTAAGTCCAAAGCTTTTGAGAAATAAACACGTGTTAATTTGTTCTCTATTAGGGTAAACAACAGGTCTTTGTCACTAAGAAGAGATGTTTTAATATTTGTGTAATCAAGCTGCCACCTCACTTTTGCCAGGCCTTTCTTATCTCATGGGAACATCCTCTGAAAACAATGCAGTTTTGTGCTAAATTTCAAACAAATCTGGGTCACTGCAGGTTTGGCAGGGGTGGGGACGGGTGTGTAATTATGTGCCTTCATTCTGTTGTCACACAAAGCAAGGTGAAATTCTTAGCATTTTTCTTTGACCTTGGGTCACTTCTTGAAACTTGAAACAGCATGAAACTTAAAGGGTTCAAGCAAATTGAAATAAGAAAAAACAGTGTTCACCTGAAACCACACTAAACTGATAAAAGAAGATTCCACAAAGCTTTGCTTACAAATCTCCTGGGTTTCGTAGCCCAGATCCAATTAGATGACCAATCACTGAGGAAAAAAAAAAAATACTCACCATAGGGGATACATCCAAGACCCCCTGGATGCCTGAAACCTAGAATAATACTGAACCCTCTAAAAATACTATGAATTTTTTCTCAACCTACACACCTATGATAAAGTTTAATTTACAAGTTTGGCACAATAGTAACGATAATGAAATAGAACAATTATAACAACAAAGTTTGCATGTGAGAGTCATTAGTAAGTAAAATCAAAGGTACTTAGATACAAGCACTGTAGTGCCACAATAGTTGACCTGATAGCTCAGATTGCCACTAGGCAACCAACGGGCAGTAACATACAGCATCGATACACTTCATGAAGATGATTCGTGTCCCGGACTGGATGGCACAAGATTTCATCGCACTACTCTGAACAGTGTGCAATACAACAATTATGAATTATTTCAGTAATTCTTCCATTTAATATTTTCAGGCAACAGATGACAGTTAAAACAATGGAAAGCAAGGTAAGTGAGGAACGACTGAACCTAAGAGAGCACTTCTATAACCCGGCCACTCTGCTCTGCTTTCCTCAGGGGTCTGATCACTTCCTGGCACTCTGTCACATACACATGTGTTTGTCTGTTTATTATCTGTTTTTTTCCCAGTAGAATATAAGCTTCATGGGAGCAAGGACTTCGTGTGTCTTACCACTGCTATATTCTCTTCATCCAGAAGAGCACCTGACCCAGTAGGTACTTAATTCAAATTTGTGGAATATGTCTTTCATCTTCATTATATTCTAAAATTGTGGTAAGTAATAGAAATAAGAAAGAGGGTATTTTGAAGTAATTCAAGGCAATATGCTACACGCAGTCATTTTTAACAATTGAGAAATTCACAGATTCACTAGTGGAATGAAATCTATTAGAGACGCACTGGACAGGGTAAAAATGAAATCAAAATGTAGCACAGACTTATTTGATAAGCTATCATATATTATTTGAATAAACTATCCAGGCAGTGGTATAGTTTAAATTCTGAGCCATCAAAGCTGATCTGATAAAGATCACAATAAACAACAATTCTGGCACAGAAATGATCTGATTCTATTGCATGTGCATGTGGTCACATCATGGTCACATATTTTTAACATGAGCTACATGATGTACTCGGCAAATATTCATAAAGAGATCAGGATGACAGTCCCAGAGTTGCTCCTACCATGTTTCTTGGCTCTTGTTTATTTTTCCAGCCCTTGACTGTGGTCCCCACCTCTCATTTCTGCCACTGAACTCAGTTCATTGTCACAATGACCAACTCAGCTGCAGCTCCTTGGCCAGGCCTTTACACATTCCCCCTATGCCTTCCCAGCTCACCAGACTTGTAACCCCTTCCCCTGTTCCAGTGCACCCATGGGGTCCTTCCAGAAGGCCTGGAGCTCCTAAGGGGCAGTCTGAACCTAGGCTCCCCCACCAACCTTAGCAAACACGGGGTAGAATTGACTCATTTGAGCAGAGCTATTTCATGATATCATGAATATCAACTGTTTCCCATACCATTCAGATAAAGATAGGTGTATATTCCCAAATTGCTTATTGTATCCATGACCCTCAAGTTCACCCTCAATTTAGAAAGGTAGAAGAAAACCTAGTTTAAAAGTTTCATGCTGTGGTAATATTGCATGTGAATCCTAATTCATTGTTATGGTAGAGTCTTGAGCATAAGAATTAGTAAGCTTTCATGGTTCTGATTAATAAAGGAAAAAGTTCAATAATAGCTTAAAATGGGTGGGGAGAGGGTGGGGAGGCAGGGCCTTCAAAACACTCATGCTATTACTCTGGGGTGAGGGCCATGTCATTAGTGTCTTGTTATGGGAGGCCTGAGTTGTCCTCTGATCTTCTATGGTCTCTTCACACCACCCACGTAAGACATGATACATACCGTGCAGGACCGTATTCATTGTTCATGGTTAAGTCACTATAATATGTGCCACTTTCCAGTTAACAGATTAAAAGGTAATCTATTGGCTTTTTAAGTATCTCTAAAGTGGTATAAATTAATTGTGAAAGCAAAATGAAAAATAGAAAAGTATAAAGTAAAATATAAAATATTCCCTCTCTCACTCCCCAGGGATTGAGAACTGCTAATAGCTGTGGATATTCTGGATATTCTCTTCCTGGACGTTGCTCTGTATGGGCACAAAATGTTTCTGTAAATATAAAATCAGCTTTATGAGTTATACTCACATTAACTGATCTTAACAATAGTTCAGAATTACTTTTCTTTCATTTGGGTGTTAGGATTAAGGTATTTTCCTTTCTATATATCAAGAGCAGGGGACAATTTAAGCAACTGATGCGTGATATGTATTTTGAGAAATACACGCTTTCTAGGGAAGGTAATTTGAAATGTTTGAAGAAAATAGATAATCAGAGTCACTAGAGTGAAGGCTCTTTCTACTTCTCAATTTATAGCCAAGTTTCACAAGTCTTATTCCTTTGATATAATCAAATTTCCCTTGAGAATTTTTTTTTTTTAGACGTGTGGTGTTTTCTTCTTCATGAGAACTCAAATACAACATGCTTGCTACTGTAATTACTATACGTTCCATCTTTCCCTGCAAGCAATCTCTACAAAGATATACATTTTTAAAATTCTAAATTTGGCTTCATGGCAGTCAAACAGAAAAATATATATGTCATGATTCCAAAGAACCATTTTTCTGGATTGGTAAAGATTTTACCAATATCACTAGGTTACTTTTTGCATCTTTGCATTCAACTGCGTTTCTCTCAACTCTCCTTTTCTCCTTAAATTTTTTTTTTCTTAATTGTGTAATGAGATGGTATAAATACATCATTGTGTTCCACAGAACATTTTGCAGCTTGGTAACAATGACAGCAAGCTGCGAGTCAGTCAGCATGTGTTAAGTAGTCACTGTGTGCCGCATACTGTGCTGTCCTTAAGGAACTCAAGGGGGAGATCACTTAGCCCTCGAGCTATTCTCTGCTGGGGCAGAGACTGGACATAGGCAAGGAGAACAAAGTAGCACACACAGAGTTGGGGTGAGATGCAGGATCTGGGGCCCAGGGCTGTGCTATGAGAGGCAGTGATCACGTTGGGGACACAGAAGGGTCAAGCAGACAAAAGCCACATGGGAGACCTTGCATTTTATTCTAAGGGTGTGGGCGGAATCATTGAAGATTTCTAAATAGGATGAAGAGGTACCATGAAAAGATTTACTGTGTTGTCCACCTCGGTTATGTCAACAACTAGGGAAAAACCCAACGGACTTAGTCCAAATAAATGTGGAAAGGACATGAGGAGCAGCCCATGTGTGTGAGTCACAGAGTACTGCGGCCCTCAGGGGTCCATGCACAGTTAATTTGGACAGAAGAATAACAGTCTTGATTGTCTGTTTCCCAGACCACAAAGGAGGAAAAAACAGCAGAGGCAAAGGAGGGAGAAAGAGCTGACAGAATCAAGTGTACCCACAACAGCAGAACGTGAGAGACAAGCCGAGGACACAGGGGACAGCAAGGAAGAACTCAGGGCAGCCCGCAGGGGTGAAGTGAGCTGAGATCAGTAAAGACTGAAAGTTCACAGAGATGCTGAATGTCTGCTGTTAGGTTACACTCAACACTAGACACACATACCATCAACCTTGTGCTAAAGATGAGGAAACTGAGTCCATGGATAAGCCCAAGGCCCCGGGCTATCAACTGGAAGAGGCTTCGCCAGGAACTGCAGCCTTCTTTTCTGACTCAAAATCTAGTTTCCGTGGATGATTCCACACTATCCCAAGTGTTAGAGTATGTTTAACTTGAGAAGGCAAGTAAATGTGACTAAATATAAGAAAGAGTTGCAATTTAGGGACGATTCGCATGCAAAACAGAAATGATAGTGTTGGTGGCTGATGGAGCCTGTGTGCTTCCTTGTAGTGGCTGGCTTCCCAAGTCCTGTGCTGATCCAGAGAGACAGAGAGGAGGACAGAGAGGAAGGAGCTTCCCTTCCCCACTGAGGGGATCGGTACATGGGAACTTGGCTTAGCCCTCCGAGTTTTCCTCGTCGCCAGATCACTCTAAACTGAATTAGCAGAATAAAACCTGTGGGGTCCTCCTGAGGTCTGCTTCTACCTGTTCATAAGCTAGGTATCTGCTCTGCTGTCTGGCTATAATGTGCCCACGTCCCCATCCAGGACTCTGGTCCCTACTCTGGAGCTTGATCTCCATGCTTAAGCTGTGTGTGAAAATGCTGGAAGTTCCCTTATGCTCCAACTCCTGTCCTTTCTCCGCAGGTTTGTGTTCTTCCCTCACCTGCTGCTACCTGCTGTATCAATATATGCCCTCCATATGCATGGCCCCCCCAATTAATGAGCCCTCATTGGAATCTGCAGATGATTTTCAGTCCCTGATCACCCAATTGACTATCTTAGTTTAGACAACTTCAAGTGAGCAGATGGAGACAGTTGTGCTTCATGGACACGATGACCAAAGCCATGTGACTGTCCTCCTCAGAGACAGCCTTTGTCACCAGGACAAATATAACCACATTTCCCTGAAAAAAACAATATTGCCCGCAAGGGTAAATTGCGTTTGCCTTTCCTTCTGCATAAAAGTCAATGGGAATCTGATTTGGCATGGCCATGCCTCGCGGGTTGGCAAATGGCCAAGCATATACTCAACCGGACGTACATATTATATGTCAATGCAACATTTTCCATGTGCAGTTAAGCTGTGCGTGAGGCTGTTCTCTGCATAAAACATAAATAAACTTCTCTGCTTTAGTTTCATATCTGAAAAAGCAGAACCGATGATTTGAAGTGTTTATACAATTCACTGTAGAATTGTGAGAAATGAGCTATATTTGTAAGCATTTTTGAAGATGAAAGGGATATTGTTGAAGTATGTACAACATTTAAGAATTCCATTTATTTCCAGTTTTGCATTTAAAACATAATTTGTGAGGCTTGATTTTGTTTTAAAATAACCCAGGTACATTAGGGGCTTTTTCTTTTTTTCCCCCAGTTTTGATGTTCCAATGAAAACCTTGCCTGAGACTGAAGGATAAAGCCCACATCTGTTAGTATAAGGGACACCTTTGTTTATTGAGCTTTAGGGCTATGACAAAAAATCTGACATAAGCCAGGAAATTTAGAAGTTAGAGGTGGTGCTTCATTCTAAATGTATGCTACAGGGCTCCTGGTTTTCCACAAAGTCTGGATTTCACAGACAAGGTTGGCTTTAATTTTCAACTATCTGGCTTTTTTCAACCATCATCACAATCACACAGTTATTTAAACAAATGTCTTTGAACTTCCTTAATTTAAAAAAGTGACCCTTGGGTTAATGAATGTTATAAAATGCTTATTGTTTGAGGACACAAATCGGCTCCTCCTCTTGACATCTGTTCTGTTAAATCCCACAGGCCAACAAGATGGGTGCTGTGAAGACTGAAGTCCCCACAGGAAACCAAAGGTATTTTCACACCCTGCACCACACTAACTGTTCTCAAAGGTCTGGATTGGCAATCCTTCCTTTTATTCCCTTATTAAAAATGCCCTACGTTAAGTTGCTTTTAAAAACGGATGGTTGCCAAATTCCCATTACTAAGAAAATAACACCCAAATATACGAAAAGCAAACAGGACTGCAGCAGGTGATAAATTAAAGGCAAGTTGGATAGACAACCTTTTCCGTAAGCCTCAGTAATGACACTGAACCTAGTGAGCGATTTTCCCCAGTGAGTGAGCAGAGCAATAGAACACAGAATTTCTGTGCTGAATGAATTCTTGTTCTGCTCCCATTTCAGTCTCAGTGAGAGATGCGTCTTCATCCACAAGCCAATCCAGGCCTCTAATAGGGTATAGCACTGCATTTTGTACATGACACAAGATATTTATTATTCTAATAATAATGTGCTCACATTGGTAACATTCATATATCTTAATACTCCACACAGCAGAAGCAACCCACTTTGAATGGCTTCATTACACGTCCCTTAGACTGACCATGGGTCTCACTAGGGGCATCCACTGGAATAATCCATGAAACACTTCTTTAAAGTAAGCTACCATTTTTTTCTCCCATGGGAAATTTTAAATCGGTGGATCTGCTGTGAGGCTGGGATGTCTCTCAATGGACGGATGGATGGATGGATGAACGGATAGACAAAAGGTTGGTAAGTAGGTAGGTAGACAGATAGATAAGCAGATAAACATATTTCAGGTCTATAAGTAATTCTGATGGGCTCTCCAGTTTAAGAACCCATGTTTGCATTAAGTAGCACATGGCCATATCTTCAGTTGCCAATAAAAGTAACTTCATAGTTTTGCTGTAAGTAATAAAAGACAAACCTCAGGCCTTATTTCAGTTAGGGTCTTCATTTGCCTTCTTATTCATTTTCCTCCTTGTCTAAGTACTGCATTAGGCATGGGACACAGGAATAAGAGTGGCCTGTCCTTGCGGAGCCTGTGGCCAGAACCATAAAAGACACTCAGGTACACCTGACAGAAGCTCCCCTGGGGCTGGGAGGAGAGGCAAAAACACAAATTCTGTCCTGGGCGCTGCAGACAGTCCAGGGGAGGACGGCACCCTTGAGTTGGGTTCTAAACAACCATGTGGGGTAGTAAGTGAGGGCCAGGGGAGGGATGGCAGGAGCTGGAGGGGCAGTGGGTTGGCATGAGAGGCATCCGTGTGGGAGTGACGCTGTCGGCAGAAGCAGTCATGAAGCCCTGGAGCCTCCCCTTCCCCCGCTGGGGCTCCTCCCCAAATTAGATGCCGCATTGGTACAAACATTAAGAGTTACAAACCCCGCCACTTCCACAAGTAACCCTCATGACCAGGTGAGATCAGTAAGTCAGATATCACCAAAGGACAGTTTTCATAATTTTAAAATTTATTAACCAAAATTTCAGAAAAGCATACCTGCGCTTTGATGTTTAAGATCATGGTCAGTTCAAAAGTAAGTGATCTGAACTCATGATGGTTTGTGTGTGTGTGTGTGTGTGTGTGTGTGTGTGTGTGTGTGTGCACGCGCGCACGTAAGAAGGAACAGGACCCATCTCTCTATCACTAAGCAGTGAGTCAGTGGTAAGTTACCTGGACGCAACAAATATAGCATCAGGGTCGAATCGTGGCTCTAACAGTGTCTAATAGCCACTCCGAACAGACATACGGTCAGTGATGCTTAAATCATCGCAGTGCTTTTTAGAGCCTACTTACGTACCTCTTCCATGACAGAAAACTTGACAAGGGAGGCTTAGTGTCTCTTATCAGTTAAAATCCACCTGGGTTCTGCTACCTTTCTTCTATCCTACTGCCACTCAGATGCAGTTCTTCCACCTCTGCTCTTTTGTTTCAGCCAATTTCTTGGAGGCCTGGTTCAGGTTCACTGCTTCACCTTCCACCTGGAAGTAGATCACTCCCAAAGACAAATTCTACGCTAGACCACCTGCTCGCTGTGGAGGGCTGGAGGGAGGAAGCGAGAGAGAGGCAGGCAGGCCTGGGCTGGCGCTCCTCACACGGTTACCCCACTACGATATCATGGTGAACTTTTAAACAAACCACAATTTGACCCTACTCCAGGGACTCTGATTGCATCTGTCCAGGGTGGGAGCAAGAGACTGGGGTATTGAAGAAGACTAATACACGATTCCAACAGGTGGTTGGAGTGAGAACAGCCATCCTAACTCTTCAGAAGATACGAATGGTGTTCATGACCTGGCATCTGCCCTCGAGGTTTTTCAGTCTACTTGGGGTTAAAAAAAAAAGACTCGAATGGAGGGTGCTATCGGATAGACCACTCAAAACAAGGTGGTGAGTCCCATCAGCACCCTGAGAAAGCCAGGGCTGGCCGACCAGCTGGGAAGATGCCCTAAGAAGGGATGCGTGGCTGAGATGGCAGGAAGTGCCCTCTCCTGCCCTATGACTGCTGCTGCCTCTATCAGAGACCCTCCAGTTGGACTTCATCTTAGGAGCTTCCACCCTGGCCTGTCTGCAGTCCACTCTGCCCAGCCTTGTCAGCCTTGAAATCATCGTCAGGATCACGTCACATCCACAGGCTCCTGCACAGGTAGGACAGAGGCAGACCTCCAGGCTCTTCCTGATCAGCCTGAGGCCCCTGCCCTCATCTGCTGCCCTTTCTCAAGGCCCTCACCAGTCCCTGCACCCCCTGGCATTGCTTTTTGTTGACCAAACATCCCAATCAATTTCCTCACAGGGGTCTGTGGGTTTGTTGGCCTCTCTGTTAGTTGGCCCTTTCTCCTTGGTTCTCACTTTTCTGATTTCTTTTTATTCCTCAGGTCTCAGCCTGCATGCTGACTTCTCAAAAGCTTTCCTTGATGGCCCCATCCAGAGTAGCCCTCCAACCCTACCTCATTCCCTGTCCAAATACAGGTTGAGCATCCTTAATCAGAAAATCCAAGATTCAAGTCAGTCACAGAGATGTACGCCTGTAATCCCAGTGGCTGGCGAGGCCAAGGCAGGGAAATCAAAAGTTCAAAGCCAGCCTTAGCAACTTAGCGAAACACCGTCTCAACATAAAAAAATAAATAAAAAGGACTGGGGATGTGGTTAGGTGTTTGAGCACCCCTGGGTTCAATCCTTGGTACCAAAAAAAGAAAAGAAAAAGAAAAAGGAAATCTGAAATTTGAAATGACTTCACATTGAAACTTTTGGGGTACCAAATGATGCTACAGTGGAAAATGCCACACCTGACCTCATATGATTAATTGCACTCAAAATACAGGTGCATTAAAAATATTGTGTAAAATAACCTCCAAGTCATGTGTATGTTAGTCAGCTTTCTGACACTATAACAAATACCTGAGATAATCAACTTATAAAGATTAAAGGTTTATTTTGGCTCACAGTTTTGGAGGTTCCAGTTCGCATAATCAGTTAGTTGGCCCTTTGTTTTGGGCCTGTGGTGGCAAATCATAGTAGAGCAAAACTGCTACCTCACGGCCCAGCAGCAAAATAAAGAAAGATAAAAGGACTGAGGTCCCACATTCCCCTTCAAGGGCCTATCCCATGACCTAAAAGCCTCCCTCTAGGCCCCACCTCCTAAAGTTTCCACCATCTCCCAGTAATGCCTCCCTGGGGATCACACCTCCAAATCATGGGCCTTTGGAGAATATTTAAGATTTGAACTATAGCAGTACATAGGTGTATATGAAACATAAGTGAATTTCATGTTTACACTTGGGATCCATCCCTAAGATATTTCATTATGTATATGTAAATATTTCAAAATCATAAAAAGTATGAAATCCTTTGGCTCCAAGTATTTCAGACAAGGGGAACTCACCCTTTATCAGTTCTTAACCCTCCAATGCTGATCACAGTTTAAGTGTTTTGTCTATTCATTATTAACTTTTCTGCTAGAAAAAAGGTTTGTGAAGACAGAAGCTCTGTCTCACTCTCTTGTTCCCACAATGATGAGCATATTACTGGACCTGGGTGGGCGACCGGGAAACGTTTCCTGGAAGTGTGGATGCAGAAATGCCAGAGGGCAGGAGGAGAGGCATTCTAGGCAGGAGGGGAGCAAGAACGAAGGTGAGGAACACGCACATGTTTCCGTGTGTGCAGAAGAGCACAGAGCAGATTGAAGTAGAGGGCCCAGCGGAGACAGCAGAAGACGAGGGCAAGCCAGGCTAGTATGGCCAGTCGCTAGCCCCAGTGGATGTCGGGATTCAGTCTCTGCACCTGCTGAGATGTGAAAACTGTGCTGGGACTGAAGGACTGAGGTGTAAGAATGGAAATCATGACTCTGCAGTCATGAGACACCATTCAGTCATAATGCAGAGGAAATATTTAGAAAAATTAGTTTATGTGAAGAAATTCCAAATGTAATTTCTGGGTGATAGATAGCTCGATGTTGAGGAATTCTCTTTTGAAAGATAACCAAAGCGTAATCTACCAAAACAGTTCTTCTGATTTCATATCAAACAGTCAGGAACTTTGCCAGCTTATCTTTGAAAACGTTGATTCCTCTTGACATATATATCGAAACCTAAGCAGCATGATTGCTTCACAATGTGTTTTTCAAATCTTGTAGTTATTCACAGAATAACAGAGGTTGAAAGAGTTCCTAGATTAACATGTTAGCACTACTGGTGGAGAGGAGGAACTTGCCACGTATAGTTGTGGTGAAGTTGGACACAGATACTACTTTTCTGTGATCTTCCCTCCTATTCTGATCTCTCAGGGAGAAGATAAAGGGTTGAAATTCTTTCATGTTCCAGAAAGATGGGTCTGAATTTGATTTAAATATTGTTGAAAATTTTTGAGGGCATTTTATACTTTTTTTTTCTTTTTTGGTACCAGGGATTGAATCCAGAGGTGATTAACCAGTGAGTCACATCCCTAGTCCCTTAAAAAATATTTTATTTAGAGGCAGGGTCTTGCTGAGTTGCTAAGTGCCTTGCTAAGTTGCTGAGGCTGGCTTTGAACTCAAAATCCTCCTGCCTCAACCTCCCAAGTCACTGGGATTACAGGCATATACCACCCCATTAGAGGGCATTTAAAAATAATTTCTGTTAATGACCCTAATATTATCACATCCTTCAATGAGAATGTTCACTTCCAGGAAACGTTTCCTGGTACCAGATATCACATGTGGATTCTACCAAAAAGCACACTATTTTAAAATTGTCTTAGATGTATGAAATTTATGAAGGAAATATTTCACAACTCCATGTTTTTCGGACCCATATATTGACTCCTGTCCAATGAAGTATTCATATATGTGAAGGGATCATTTTTGACATTGGTATTTCAAAATTAATTTCTTTTTGGAAAATTTGCTTATATTAGTTAAGTAACATATTACTTACTTAAACTTACTCAACTTACTTAAAAAAAAAAAATGTTTGTTATATGCTTACACAGTCCACGCACTGTACTTGCTGATGTGGAGGATACAAAGGTCAAGAATTCCCACGTTCAAGGCAAATATGATGACATGAAAATGATGAATTGAATTTTGCCATTGTTAAAAAGAGATGGTTTTGTTTAAAAATCACCCACTTATTTATTGGGTGATTTACGTAGCCTCAGTTTCCTCATATGTATCTTGAGGAAAATAATATTTACTTACAGAGTGACTGCAGGTATTAATGATGCAACATGTGTAAAATACTTGGTGCTTAGGGCAAAACAGGCATTCATAAAAAGTAAGCTTCCATCCTTTTGAGACATTTAACATTTAAATAGGATTTGTCTTTGTTCTTGCTATATTCTTGGTGCCTGATTTGCAAAAACAAATCTTTGAAATTGCCTTTTTATATACAAAATCTTATATCATCAATTTTTAACAATCTGTTTGAAACATTAAGTTTGGATAAATAAAATGTGTGCATTATTCCCAATTTCATAGCTGTAATTGAATTCCACTCCCGTCCAAAGCAGGTTGAAGTCCTGGCTCCCCTTCCTCTCTCCTTCATCAGATGGTGATGCTAATGAGCAGTGATACGCCCCAAAGCCCAGCAACAAGGAAGAAGGAGAGAAATCCTGGGCATGGATGACACAGAGGTTTATCTCCAAATAGTCAAGCCTTAACATTTATGGAAGTGATTAGCTTGCTAGTTACCAAAGACCACTTCCTATATCAGGACACGGGAAGTAGAAGAAAGAATTCAGAAGAGGAAACATTAGGTGAAAACGGAAAACAACAATGAGAGTGGAGAGAGTCCAAGAGATTCCCAAATTTGGGTCTCTACCTGGTAACCAGGTATTCCCCCAAAGAACCTGTGGGAATACAATCGGGAGATGCTGCTGTTTAATGTTCCATTTTAGGAATGCACAACAAATTGGACAAATTTCACAGACAAGGAATTATATGCTAATTCCATGAGCAGGTACCTCTTAACACATTAATAGCCCCAGTGCTGAGCATCTCCAGTTCTCCAAAGGCTATATTCTGTGTGGGGGTGCATGGGGGGGTTCTTTAACATCCCATGGAATTAATATGAAATGGTATGTAATTTAGGAAATGCTGGCTCCGTGATTTCCCCCTCTGCCACCAAAGTGCATTCCAGTTGGTTTTGTACATCCTTTTCCATAGTTCTTAACTGAAGTCATTTGACGAACGTTTCTATTTTATCTTCTGGATACAGGAAAATCAGAATTTATTTTGCCACTGGAAATATAAGTGGTTGTAAAGAAAACACCATTCAGAACAAATTCAAACATTCTGAAAACCTAAACAAAAACAACTTTGTCTTTGAAACAAAGACATTATCCTGTTCCCACTCACTCTTTTTTTTTTTCTAATAAATAATCACCCAGGATTTTTTTTTTTAATTATAGTTGTAGATGAACACAATGCCTTTTTAAAAATTGATTTATTTTTATGTGGTGCTGAGGACCAAACCCAGTGCCTCACACATGCTAGGAAAGTGCTCTACCACTAAGTCACAACCCCAGCCCCCTACTCGCTCCTGAGCCAAGTCTATCAGTTTATTTTCATGAGGTTAAAATCACTCTACAATTAGAATAAAAACTAGGAAAAAAAATTTAGTGCCACTTTCAGAGCATCCTTACGTAAACCTATTTTTCCTTTTGGCATTTTTGATTTAAAGCCCAGTGATTTCTGTAATAATACCAGCATTTTGAAAACAGATGTTTCAAAAAACAGATTTATCATATACTAATCTTTTGCTTAGAAAAATAGCTTTATATGAATCCCAGGTGCTCTTAAATACTTATTTAATACTTATTAAAATATACTTAAATCTTAAAGAATCATACAATGCTAAACTAGCATAAAGAACTTCTAAAAAATATACTGTTACTATTTGTTTCATAGTTAATAAAATGTTCAATAAAAGTATAAAGGGGTGTTTCAGAGAATAATAACAAATTAGCTTTTTAATTAAAAAGAAAATCTTTTCAAAACTTTTAATGTTTCTTAGAAAGGTAGCAACAGTACATTCCAGTACATCAAAGTTGATAATGGAATCCACACATAGGTACAAATGGGAAGCACACACATGCAAACATCTGTGTACATGTTATGTACATATGCATGTATATGTGTGTATGTTTCATGTTATATCTCTGAAAGGTTTCATGGTTAACAGAATCATAGATGATAAAACGAAAATATTACCAAAGTAGGGAATTAGAGGAAGAAGGTTAAAATTGCAGCAAATATAGTTTGCAGACAAAGTTAAATGTTCTTGGAAGCGTCTTCTTTCAAAACACATTAATCCCCATAAGAAGTCTGTTCTATTAGGTGTCCCTTCCTCTGAACCACCATCTTTGGTTATTCAGGGATTTTGACCTGACTGCCAAGCTGTGAGGGTCTCCTATTAAAGTTTCAAACCAGCTTGAAATGACTTTGTGCTAACATTTTCTTATGGAACAGCCTGGCCTTTGCCAAATTATTTCAGTGCTTAAGGGCATTTTCTCTGGGCCTTGTCTTATCTCCATCTGTGTTGAAAAGATGAAGCATTAGAAAGTCTCCTCTCTCTACACAATCCCACGGGATCTCCCACAGGCTCAGGAGAAGGATTAGCTGTCATTGGGTGTACAGAGCTGAAGTAAACAAAACATACACAGAACAGAAAAGATTTTAAACAGGGGGTAAAAATCCAAATCAACCAACCATCCTGCCTTATCTCAAATCGATGGTCAGTAAGGACTTCTGTGTGTGTGTGTGCATGCGTGTGGACACCTTTCAACAGATCAAAATCAACAGTGAACAGCTACTGACTGACATAGAAATAATTCAACTCAACAGTTCCAAAACAGAATTCACGTCTTTCCCTTAAAACCCACTTTGTTTTCCACAGTGAAAGACTATGGTCTTGGATTCTCAAAATGGAAACCTCAAAGGTCTCCTTTGACTGGTCTCATTCTCCCTGCCTCCGTACCCTCTCTCATGCTCCACTGATACACATCCAGTGCGAACACCCTCAATCCTGCCGCCATTGCACACCCACACCGATCTCCAAGTATGCTCCCGGGACGGCCACCTGACGCTCTCTCTGCTTATAACTGCTCATTTTCCTCACTTTCATCTGCACTGCTTTCAGAGCCATCCTGCTGGAGCAGATATTTGTCATCAAGTAACCTGCTTAACAGCTTGGATGGTTCTCTAAACAACCAACAAGCATTGAGTATTATATGTCGGCCATTGTAGCAAAAACTTCATATGTATTATCTTCTTTTCTCTTAGAGTATAAGCAAGGTCACCACTTACAAATGAGGAATTAATGCACATGGAATTTCGGTCACTTGTTCACAGTCACTGACATGGCAGGTGGTAGAGTCTAAGATGATGGGAGGCTCTTAACTGCCATTATGAACCTTTCCTAAATCTTCTTCCAAATAAACTTCCAGTCTCTTTTTACAGGCAGCTACATGACTGTGAGCTTCTCAAATTCTGTAATTGTACATCAAGGGCTAAAAACCTTTGAACACTGGGATGGAATGTAAATTGGAGGTGCAGGGGCTCTTGGTAGCTGCCACCTCCTCTCTGAACGAGGGTCCTCTTAGGCCCCACACACAGTCACTAAAAGATCTTGATTTCAAGCAAGGAAAAATGAGTCCAATAAATACTGCAGAACTTTTTACAATACTCTGCCCTGTAGAATATGGAACTACGTTTCAAAAACAAGTGAGTCAAACATCATTACTCTATGTACATGTATGATTACGTGAACAGAGTGACTCTACCTCATGTACAACCAGAGAAATATGAAAGTTGTACTCCATTTGTGTACAATGACTCAAATAAAAAAAAAAAAAAAAAGCACCACACACCACTCATCAACCTTCCTCAGCACCTCTTTCCACAGGACCGCCACTTCTGAAGTTAGGGGAGAGGTGGCAGAGGGACGCAATGCACTGGCAGAACAACTCAGACTACAACCAGAGGCACAGGTTAGGTATAGCAGAAATTGCCCTGACATATTCCACACACACAGTTTGATAAATATTTGATTGTTATTCCAGGAAAAGCTTTTAAAGGAATAACTAAGCCAGCAATTAAGGGGAAGGGATGTCTCCTTCTCCAAGGCAATGGGAATGTCAGCTCTCTGCTGCTAAGGGGAGATTGGGCAGGTTCACAAAGGCTGAAAAGCACATATCCCACCGAAAAGACCAGAGTCCCCAGCTGCTCCTCTTTCCTTATTTAACAACAGAAACCACATAGGAATCTCTCTGAATCCATGTTCTAAGTGATTTGAATAAATGAGAGGCATTTGACAGGTACAGACCCTTCGGGGTTCTGCCTAATGATTACCCTAACCCCTACACAGAAAGCCTTGCTGGAAGGAGACCTGGCTCCTTACAACTGATGGTCCACAAGCACTCCCAAGGCCCCTGTTCAATCTCCAGCACTGCAAAACCAACAAACACAAAAGCAAACAAACTGATGGTCCAATTGTTAAGATTGGTGCTCAGCTCTGAGCTGCTGGGCTCAGATATCCACTGCCTCAAGCCATTTCTGATTAGAAAAATTCAGGCAAATATGCAACATCATTATCTCATTTAAATTTAAATTGGAGAAAATGCAGTGTTCCCAGTTAATCTGACCCCTGGTATAATGTCAAAGATGTCTCAGGTTTTGGGATATTGGGGTACACTTACCAGCACATGCCCCCTCAAACTCAATACAATTAATGGAAAAGTATGCTACAGATGTTTGCATTTCCCTCCTGGAAGAGAGATGCTTACCTCATCAAACAATGACCATGAAAAGTTGATTATCGACAGCCCATTATAAACTATTATAAGAAAGACGTTCAAATAATAAAATTTAAAAACCTGTTATTCTGTTCAAAGGGATACATACCTATATTGGGGATTAAACCTAAAGTTGAAAATGATATGGAAATAACTGCTTCAAAAGTCACTCTTCCTAGTGTATCAGTATTCTTAACACTTGTCAGAAGCAGAGGGTTTTTTTTTTATCAATGGCATTTAGTAGCATAAACAAATATAGCCACAAATTATGCCAACACTTATTCCTCGCTGCTATAGGCAGCCAAAAAAGAAATAATAACCCTTTGCATTTTCGAAGCCTACAAAAAGGCTGCTAACAGTAGTTACTTGCCCTTTCTTAAATGGCCTTTAAATAAATATATGAGTCAGTTAAGGAAGGCATTTACTTGAATTAAACTGATAATTCTGCCAGGACGTCAGTATAATTAATTGTGGGTGGCAGAAGTTTTAAATGAGGCTAAATTCGGGATTCTGGTTTATTTATTTATTTTTCACTCACTCTACTGCTGTAATTAGAGGAGCTTTCAGTGGATCTTGAAATTGTGCCTTGTCACAGAATGCCATACCTACATGCTCCTGAGACAAGCCCTGGAGCACGGTTTCACGACCCACCTGGGGGTGTGATGCACATGCATGGACCCAGCCTCCCCACTGCACTACGCACGCGCACATGCACATCTTGTTTCTTCTGTTACCCTAGAGTTTGCATCCCTGATATGGTACTGTTCCTATTTATTTCAATGTCTTCTGTGGCAAAGATAAAATGATTGTAGCCACAGAGTTTCATTGCTGGTAAGCTACTGGAACAAACAATGCAAAACATGCTGCCTTCAAAAATCTCTCCGTGCCTCTGCTACCTGCCCCCAGGACTGAAATAGAAAAATTCCACCACTAGGGTAGGGTTGTGGGGGGTAGCATTTGTCTTAAGTGATGCACCCTCTAGGAAGAGCTGGCCAGTCATCCAGGTGCTGGAGGATCGCTGCACAGCTGGCGCCACCTGAACAACTGAACGAATGAGTTTTCAGGAGACAGAGAATCCAGAACACAGCTGGGGGAATGAATTCTGCATTTAGGGCTGAGAAGCTCCAAAACGGGGAGCAAATTCCACAGGGTACAGCCTCTAAAAGTTCAGTGCAGTAAAGGAAAAAGAAAAAGAAAGGACCACTTGAGAAGTAATTCTATGCTAATTATTTAATTAAGAATTAGTTAACTGAAATACTTCTCCAGTCCTGTTTGTCATGCTGTCAAGTAAAGATACTAAAAACAAACACATTTTTAAAAGGTACACTATTGACCCCTGAAGTCCACACTCTGAAATTGAAACATTTTCAACATTGTACCCCAAGGTGAAGATGAAAGCATCAGACCCAAAGAATCCTTATGCCACTGCACTGTACACATGGTAATACTGCCCAAATTATTTTGTTTAGCTCATTAACTCTACCTTTTGCCAACCCTTACCAATAGTTCTTTTTCTGTTAACTATGCATTTTCAACCCACTGCGCTGAGCACAAAAGGATCAAACACCACACACTTCCTGCAGCCTAAATAAAATAGCAGTGCAGGCTCGAAAAAGGTGACTGTGGCAGGATAATCTGCATCCCCAATTCTTCAACTTCAAAGCGAATGCTAATTGCCTCGTGGACGATGCACCGGGGTGAGCATATGACATGCCTCCCAGTCTTGAACACTGAAGTGCAGACCGAGAGCAACAAATAGGCAAACCTCTGCAGCAAAGGATGCAGACTGCAAAGGAAGCCAGCAGCTATGAAGAATTCAGGCTCGTTTTACCTACCGGCGTTGTCCATGTCTCAGGAGTGGCGAGGCGAGTTCTGCGGCTGGCAGCAGGAAGCCCTGGCTCTTCTGGCTAACGAAGCACCCTGCCCTTCTGCTGATTATCAGCCCTTGCTGGCACACAGAGCATCCTTCATACACTGTCTGCAGGAGACACCGCCAGGAAATTTATATCTCCAAGGATGACAAACAGCCATTAGCTCCATTACAGGCTGATTAAGAGAGACTGAGCCTATCAAGTGGGTACTTGAATCCCCTGGGGTTTCCACCTCTGTTCTAAGCAAAGGAGGAAAGAAAAAAAAAAAAAAAAAAAAGAAAAGAAAAAAAGAAAATCCCTGCAATGTTGAATGTGCTGCACATTTTAGGGGTGGGGGGGAGTGCACATGCTATGCAAAACACCATGCTTTCCAAAAGATGTCAGAGCAAACAGGAGCAGGAAGAGGCACACATAATTAAAAGGTAAAAAGGAATCGCTAAAAATACTACAATACATTATTCTATCTTTGGGGTTAGTCTGAATAGGCTTCAGTCTTTATCACTGACATCACTGAATGACTGGGCAACTTTTCAATTTAAAATTTTAAAGTGTTTTGGTTGTTGTTGGGGGAGGAGGCAGGGAGTAAACAGATAAAACATTTAAAAATAAAGACTCTGGAATAGCTCTGCTCTATCTAAATACCAAGGCTGAGAACAGCTGTTCCACCTTGGCTGTTTTCATTGCCCTTAGTTTTCTCAATTCTGATCAGAATTTCTATCCACCTATCCTAACAGCAAAATCCAAAGGAATTTCACTGATAATCTAAGAAATAACTGTCAAAAGGGGTCAGGGTTAAGAAGTGGCAATCTGAGGATCCAGGAAAAGCCATCAACTAACCCAGGAAAAGATATTTCACTTCTTTAATTTAATCATGTAAACCTGACCCCCAAAGACACTGAAAACTGCTTCCAAGATCAAGGGACAGGGCTGAGCAGAGTCTGAAGAAATCATGTATCAGGCCTTGTGGCTGTCAGGACATTCGATTCTGAGGACAGCACAACTCTGTCTTCTGCATTTTCTCAGATAAAGGGGAAAGATGTTTAATGACCTCTTGTAACCTACAATACAATGAACCCACAGTACAGCAAGTCTCTACAGGTGTTTTATTTTGGCAGGTTTTTTTTTTTTTAATTCATAATGTTATACCCCCACAATAGTTGAATTCAAAAGGTAATTTGTTTATTAAGCATTTCTTTATGCCATTAGATTTCCTCACTAGGAAACCCCAAACCAATAACTTATAACCTAACCTTCCATTGCAACAGCTTCTGAGTTTAATTATTTTTGTTTTTCATGAACTTCAGGTTTTCCAATAGATTTAAGGCTCTTTTACAGTTGAAGCAAAATACTTCATTTATGACATCAGTGTTAACTTGAATTTCTCAATGATTCTGCCCTGAGACTTTTATCCCTGTTATTTTAATTTTGTCAAATGATTTTAAGGATGAATGAATTTTTGAAAATATTCAATTTTTAAAAAACATTCTTCATAATTAAAAAAAAAAAAAAACTGCTTGGATCCCATAAGATTGAAATCACTGTGGCTTCCACACACACCTCCGCGACATGCCCTGATTAAGACCTGCCAGCTACCCAGAGTGAGTGTTATCAGCACAGAATCTAGGGCAAACTAACTATTTTTGAGAAAAAAAGAGAAATTAACAGGGAAATAAGAAAGCCAGAGAGAAGATATATCACCAAGTCTGAGGTTTTGGTAAGGAATAGCTAAGAAGTACCATCTACTGAGAGTTCAGATTGCCTCATACAAATATATTTATATTAGCTTTGTCTATAGTTCAAAATGTGTCAGTTAGTTTTATTAACACAAGTAGTCCCCAAATGACAAATGGATTCTGTTCCAAAAGTTTATTGTGTTGAGCATTGGAAACATATTTTTCTCATAAATACTGACAGGTTCTGAGGATGGTTCAATAAATGTTCTTTGATGTGATTTGTCTAAGATTCACATCTCCTAATATAATTCTAAAATCCAGAAAATTCTGAGAATCTTAAGTTTTTAAAAAATTTATCCTTCTTTGTTTCTCTCTCTCTCTCTCTCTCTCTCTCTCCTCTCTCTCCTCTCTCTCTCTCTCTCTCTCTCTCTCTCTCTCTCTCTCTCTCTCTCCTTCCTTGTACTAAGGATTGAATCTTTTTTTTTTTTTTAATTTGGCTCCAAAATACATTTGACGTTTTAACCTGACTTGATTCCTGTTGAAATCTTTACTTATCCTATTTGGAGTGAATAATTATGTTTCATTACAAACATTTTAATATTATAGATCATAAAAATCTGTATAGACCTTGCTATGGATGATACATAATATATAGTATATGTATTATACTACTTTTTTAAACTAAAAAAAAAGTCTGATTTCTGAAATATAATTGACCCCAAGGTTTTAGATGAGGCACTGTTTCCTTAGTACATTTTTTGCAATTTAAAATGGTAGGTGACAAGTATTTGTGCTGATGGATAGGCTAGTTTGCTTGATTTGATCCTGTCACATTGCATACATATATCACAACATCACACTGTACTCCATGAATATATATAGTCATAAATTTGTCAATTTACAATAACATTAAAAAGTCTTAAAATTAAGATAAAATTGAATGGCAGAAAACAGTCCTTGACGCTGGCTTGCCGCAGGTTCCCCTCCACGTATCCCACCCACACCAAAAAGACTCTCACTTTCTCCTGCCCTCACTTTTTAGCATCCATATCTTCCCACTGATGATGCAAGAGGTGACACAGGAAGGGCCACACAGGAAGATTCCAGAGACAACACAACTGGTGTTGGGTGTCTGCTTGAATCAGGCTGTGCTTAAACGCTGCTTAAATATCATGCATAACTAAAAAGAACCAATAAAAATAATAAAAACACTGCCCAAATGACCAAGGCTATGCCTGCTCCCTATCTTGCTGTCCTCGTCACTGGTACCACGTTCATCTTTCCTCTGCCCCTCCCTAGCATCAGAAGGCCACACAACAAGGAAAAGCACAATAAATGGACCATTTTCCTCAAACCCCAGGAGAATCCACTCCCTCCCTTGATTTAATTCAGATCCACAATTAATATGCTCTAGTTGGGGAATGCCTGAATCTAAAATGTTTTCCTGGGCCCTTTATAAATGTCCCAGAGATGTCATGTGGCATAGAAGCAGCACTAGAACACATCAGTGTTCTGTATTACATTTCTAACTATAAGTTTAGCTCCTGTTTTTATTCCCCTTCTCATATGTATACTACTCAGCTTGCTTAGAATTAGACTAACTCGTTGGAGAGCAGAGGTAGTTTGGAACACCCACACCCAAGAGACTCTCAGTGTATCCCACCTTCAGAAAGCAACCCCTCACCCTCTGGTTTTTAAAAGAGATTGCTTGCCTAAGGATGTTTGACAACTTACAGAATGGAAGAAAATATCTGCAAACCATACATCTGGCCAGGGATTAATATCCAGAATATATAAGGAACTCAAAAACTTAATAGCAAAAGAGTAAATAATGTGATTTTAAAATGGGCAAAAGACCTCAAGTGACATTTCTCAAAAGAAGAAGTTTGAATAGCCAACAAATATATGGGGGGAAACGTTCACCATCACTAATCATCAGAGAAATGCAAGTCAAACCCATAGTACAATATCACCTCACTCCAGTGAGAAGGGTTATTACCAAAAAGAAAAAAAAATAAGTGTTGGCAAGGATATGAAGAAAAGGGAACCCTTATGTACTTTCAGTGTTAATGTAAATTAGTACAGCTATTACGGAAAACAGCAAGGAGGTTCCTCAAAAAACCAAATATGGAACCACTGTATGATCCAACAACCCTTCTACTGGGTATAGATACAGAGGAAATGAAATTAGTGCATTGAAGGGGCATCTGCATTCCCATGTTTACTGCTCCATTACACCCTATGCCAAGAATCTAGGTGTCCATCAATAAACAACAGAATATTATTCAGTCATAAAAAGAACAAACTTCTATCATTTGCAACAACATGGATGGACCCAGAAGACACTTGTTAAGTGAAATAAGCCAAGCACCAAGAGACAGATGCTGTGTGATCTCACTCATTTGTAGATCTAAAAAAGTGTTAAGATCACAAGTTCAAAGCCAGCTTCATTCAGCAACTTAGCAAGGCCCTGTCTCCAAATGAAAAATAAAAACGATTGGGGATGTGCTCAGTGGTTAAGTGCCCCTGGTTCAATCCCTGGAAAAAAAAAGTTTTCATAGAAATAAAAAATGGAACAATGATTACCAGAGGCCAGGAAGGTGAGTAGAGAGAAGGGGAAGAGGATAGTCAAGAGGTATGAAGTCACAATTAGCCAGAAAGGATCATTTCTTGTGGGCCATTACATAGTAAGGTGACTACAGTCAACCATAATGTATATTCAAAAAGCTAGCACAGGGGAATTTGAATGTCTCAAAAAAATGATAGCCATCTGAAGTGATGGATATGCTAATTATCTTACTGACTCATTTACAAGATGTATACATGTATCCAAACAGTACATTGAAAACCATACGTATGTTATATTATGTGTCAATTAAAATTTTAAATTTCATTCAATTTTTTAAAATTTTTTGTTTTTTACAAAGAAAAAAAAGATGTTGGTGACTCCAGACTTGTCCAGCCAAGGTAGCAACGTCAAAGACTGGTGATGTCCAGCACCTTCAAATATACCACTTCAAACCACATCTTTCTTCCAAGAACCCGAGTCCCAATGGTCTCCCTTAATTTCAAAAAGAAGAGTGTCTTGGTTTCCTATGACAGTTGTGTGGTTCACATAGCATTCTGCAGTGCTGGCATTGAACCCGTGGCCTCGTGCGTGCTAGGTCAATGCTCTACCACCGAGCCACACCCCAGGGTTTTGCACTGCTTCTTCACAGTTTGGGCGCACAGGGAAAAGCCGAGGATAGTAATGATCTGCCTTTTCTGACTGACTTCCAAGCCCAAGGGGACTAAGGGCACTTCCAGTGGCAGCTGTGAACAAAAAGAGTCAGAAACACCTTTCCAAGGAGTTGGAGTTCCAGAGTCTCAGGCTAAAAATACCATGCTTTGGCTTTCAGAGGACCAATCCTTCTCTGCAAAGCCAGACTGCTCTTTTTGATGGGAAAACTAGGCGGATGCATTGCCCAAGTAATGCTGTTGCTTGGCTCATCAGATCTGGATGTGCAGCTCAGTCTATCTGGCCTTCTTGACCTTTTTACTTTCTGATTCATCCAAAGGCATAAAAAAGTGCCAAAATATTAACTGCCCACGAGAAAGCTTGTTCCCAGTTCCGTTTGGAACAGATTTTACTGGAAATCTGTTTGGAAAGAACTTCGGCCACTGCTTTTACAAAAACAACCATCGGATATAGATAGTTTCGTTGGGCAGAGTGCTTGGATTTATAACTCTCCTAAGTATTAAACCAAATCCCTGAACTATTAAAAACACACACACATACAAAAAGTATACTGGAGAAAGTTTTGCTACAGATAGTCTTTCCAGGAAGTTCTGGGCAAAGAAACATGAGACATTTATCTAATGTTCTATTATGGGGATTTTAGGAAATACTTACTTGACATGACTACATTTTTAATTCTTCCTAACCATTCTCTTTTTGAGATTTCTCCTGGGTCAAAGAGTGTGGGGAGAGGTCTCCTAAATCACTTGTTAATATTTGCTTCTCTTTCCTCGTTCATGGTCCTTGGTCTGTGCCTTCCAGTTACACTTTTCATCCTAAGCATCTTCATCTGGAGGCCAGGAGAATTCTCAGCACACTGATCACCTTCACGCAGCCCTGGCCTCTGGACACGGCCTCCTGATAAGTCTGGATGTTTGGTCAAGGTGATGTGGTGAATGCAGTGAGACCCTTCCCACTGCTCCAGGCACAGAGCAATGACGGTAAATATCACATGGGGAAGTCCCAGCTGGGCTCACAGAGCTAGACAGCTCTTCCCACAAGTCAGAAAGGAACCCAAAGCCCAAAGCAGTAGGTGAGGGGCCTGCAGAGACCTGCTGTGTGCAAGAGGCCCAATGCTCAGCTCACGGATGATAATGGTTTAAATGCACCACATGAGAAAGAAGGGACAGGGCTAGACTCTGCCTGAATGACTGTGTGAATGACTCAAGAAATGAGGTTGGAAAAACAAATGGCTATTGTCCTAGTTCCAGGAACCACGGCTTTATAAAGCTGAGATGGGAGGATAAATCCTCATTATTAGAATTAAATTTGCTTCATACTGGCTCCCTAAATGCTGGATCAACAATATCTCCTCAAAAGAGGGCAGGAGCTCCAAGCTATCATAAGAAAACCTGACTAGACTGAAGGGTCAGAGGGACAAGGAGGAGGTGATTTTGCAACCATTAAATTATTAAAGAGGGCAAGAGAGAAGGGTCAAAGCCAAACCCAAAGAAGCAAAAGCAAACAAACACAATAAATACACCCGCTGAATTCCAACGTATAGGCACACATCGCTTAATGGTGGGACACAGCCTGAGACATGTCACTGAGCAATCTCATCCCTGTGCAAACCTCATATCATGTAAGTACATATTCCTAGATGGTGCAGGGCAATCCCTGGTCTCCTGGTGCTTCTAAAAGATGCAGTAAACCAGACGGATGAGGCTGCTGCTGGAGTAACACAGCTGGCTATTTACGGAAAACTTTTTCTTAAATAAATAGGAATACACTCTAAAATAACAATAAAAAGTTTAGTATAATAAATACATAAACCATAATATAGTCACATATTATCAAGTATTACATACTATATACAATTGTAGGAGCTAGACTTCAATACAACTGGAAGTGCCGCAGTTAGTTCACACCAGCATCGCCATAAACAGGTCGTGTATTGTGCCAGGACATCATGACAGCTCCAGTGTCCCTGGGTGATGGTCTTATGGAACCCCTGTCACACACGCAGACTGTCATCGACTGAGACACCATTATGCAATACATGACTGTCTTAAGGCTGCTGCTGCGAACCAAAGCAGGCCAATAAAATAACCAAGTAACATGATTTCATGGGTCATAATGATGTCCGTGTGTGGAAGAGCCTAATAAAGATTTTTAAAGTAAGTATGTTTATCCAAGAGATAAGGGAAGCATGGCATCCACCAAAAACAAACAGGCAAAGATGGAATTAAAACAGGTGGCTACGTGACAAAAACAGACGGATACAAAAAATAACTCGCAGGAAATCTTGGAAAGAAAAGTCATGACATTTAGACTAACACAGGCTTCTCATGAGCAGTCATCGATGCCAGAAGATGCGATGCGAGAAGCAAATGACGGTCACCCTCACATTTACATTCAGCCATGCTACATTCATCAGCAGAACTCTGCACTGTAAGCCCTACAGACACAGAGACTGAAGACTGTCTTCAGACTGTCTTGTACTGTAGTATAGGATCAAAAACCACAGGAAGGGGAGATAGCTCAGTTGGTAGAGTGCTTGCCTTGTGTGCACAAGGCCCTGGGTTCGATCCCCAGCACCGCAAAACAAAACAAAACAAAACAAAACAAAAAACACAGGAAAAAAAGTAGTTGATGATATATTAGTAAATACAAATAACTGGATTATGAAACAATGCTTTCATAATTAACAAAAATGTTTACAAAAGGCATAAAACTGGATGAGCATCACGAAATGTGTGGGGGGGGTTAAAAGTGTCAAAGGAGAATAAAAACATTGGGCGGTTTTAAATTTAGATTCAGACATGATGAATGGTTTTCGATTTTACGTTAGTAGAAACATTTATAGTTATAGATCTTTTTGAAAATTAGGAACGACTGCTTGAAGAATGGAAATAACTTGGTTACTTGAACCAAATGTCTCTATCATGGATTAAATGTGCACCAAAGGAAGGTGAAAAGTGATTCACTGCTGTGAGGAAAAAGAATATTAGAACTTCTATTAACATTTACTTTATATAAAAGATAACAAAGCAGACCGGGGGTATAGTTCAGAGGTAGAGCATGCACGAGTCCTGGGTTTGATCCCCAACACTGCCAATAAATAAATAAATAAGAAGAAACCACTAAGCTATTGTCATATTTAATATGCACATTTCCTTGGCATTTTCACTTTTTCTGTGCGTCAGATTTGTAAGGAGTTCCATAACACCGAGTTGACACAAATTAGGAAACCCAATTCTTGATCTGGTTGCAAAAGTTTTGAAATGAAGAATTTCAGTGTATTTTCAACTCATTTGCTAAAACACAAAGAGGGAACACACACCAATTAGCTTTCAAGAATAACTGAGGACAGCAGAGGAGAGGGCCCTGTACTAGCTGAGCTTCAATGGAGCATGGTGCACGAAAGGTCGATGGGGTTGCATCATGATTGACAAACTCAGCCAATGATGCACTTCTTCAGTGAGATGTCTCTTTTAACTCTGATTGTCCTTAAAACCAGGTATCAAAATACACTTGTTGAGAATCAAGTCATGAACTTGCTATTCCATTAATTGTCAAATTAAAATTTTTTTAAATTATGAAATGTACTTAGTTGTTGCCCTCATTTAAAAACTAATCATTTTTGTCCATAGGAATATGCCTTATTGATGCAATAAACTTTTGCTGTTTTTGAAACATTGTTCCACCTTGATCTTGGCCTATAAGGTGTTTTCTTTTTAGGCTCCATAACATACATGATACACGCAGTACAAATGTATAACTTTCAAAGTAAAATATATGCATAGATTGAGAGAACATGCTGACTTTCTTGTGACAAATTACCACAGGGCCTTGCTTGCCAGCCATCTGCAGCCCACACTCCTTCCATCAAAATTATGTTTGTTTTCCTGACTCTCTTCTGCACTACTTTTTTATATAAAGGTAAGGTCCACCGCTGTTACCACGGATGAGGTCTACTCGTCCTCTCTGCTAGTCGCTGAGCTCTCAGGCACATTTCCTCTCTTACTCAATCATTGGATCACTCTCCTTCCTTCGTTCAAGAAATGACATCATTCGCACCTTGTCTATGGAACCTTTCCTAACGAACAGGACGCACATGAAACTTCCATTACTCTACTCACCACCACACAAAGTGCAATCACTGCTTGGTTTGTTCGTACTGACGCCTTATTTAATGTGTTTTTAAAAATTCATTGTGAATAAGTTCTTTGTATTTTTTTTTTTTCTAGATTATGTGCACCAAAAGGACAGCATTTTCTTTACCATTCTGGAACAGGGAACAAGGTATCAGAGAATCTGGGTTGGAGGCCCTCATTTCACTCAGAAGCTAGAATCCTTGTGAAAGTTTGTAATGCCGAAGGACAATTGGCACCATGATTAATTTGGGATAACCAGTGTCAGGGAAGCTCTTGAAACACTTGACTCTCTGAGTCACCTCCACCTCCCCACCACCACCCTTTTTTCGGTGCTGGGAATTGAACCCAACACACTAGGCAAGGGCTCTCCCACAAAGCCAGGTTCCTATGCTACTAGCCCACCATTCTTCTACCCTCCCCTTAACTCCTGCAGATCTTCCGTCCTTCAAAGAGATCATAGGTGGGGTGTGGTTGCATGCGCCTGCAATCCCAGCGACTCTGGAGGCTGAGGCAAGAGGATTGCAAATTTGAGGCCAGTCTCATCAATTTAGCAAAATACTTTCTTAAAATAAAAAAGGGATAGGGACATGGCTCAGTGTTAGAGTGCCTCTGGATTCCCAGTACTGGAAAAAATAAAATAGGGAAGGGGTGGGGTCAGGAGAGGTCTTAAGTGTGAACTCCTCTCCCTATAAGTGTGATCTACCGAGGAGTTCTCACGCTCATCTCGGCTAACCTTCCGTCTTCCGCACTTTTTGGCATAACTCTTACAACTCTCATAGAACTAATGTTCATCTGGGAATTGGAGGAAAAGTTTGGGTTTTTGTTTGTTTTTGTTTGCAGACTGGGGATCAAACCCAGGGCCTCTTGCATGGCAGGCAAGCACGCTATAATTCCCTATCCTGGAAAAGTTGGCTTTAAAAATGTGTATTTAGCAGGATTTTTTGGTCTTGAACATTTTGGACACTTATGTCTGTTGCTGAGATTGCTACTTTAGCATGAAGAAGACAGAGTTCCCAGTGTGTGCCTAGGGAAAGGGTCCTAAGTAGAGTAATCCCTCTGTAATCACAAAATAAAGTTCAGGAATGTGTTTCTGTCTCATTGATAATGCAAAAGAGTGAGAGAGAATGAAGGACCATCTGAGACCCAAGAGTACCCACTTGCTAGCAGTGAACCACAAAGTGAATGTACTATGGAATTGAAAACAAAAATAAAAACAAAACAAAACAAAACCCCTGCAGCCCATCTTGGTGAGAGATGTCATAGAGCAACAGCTTCTAAATATGTAAAGTATTTTTAGCTTTGTAAATAAGACCAATATACCTGGATGTACCCTAAGAAGCAAATTCTGACATGCAAATGAGGTTTCCTCAGTGTCTGTCTAGAGTGTCTGAGCCTCAGAATTTGCTCCTACAGAAACAGAAAGTTGCCCTCTGAGAAGGAAGTTTAACATTGACCTGGGTTTACCAGGACAGAGGATAAAAGCTCTGGCAGTGAAGTCAACGTCCATTTATCAAACCAGCAACCAATTCAGATCCATGGTCCCAAGAAGGCCTTTTCCAATGATTCTGACTCAGGAAACCACACATAGGTTTTCTTTCTTGTTTGCAGACCTGTTACCCAAAGTTGACGCCTGGCTCTGATTCTCAGTTCAGGAACCATACTAGCAACACATGATTTTTGAGCATTGACTTTTCACCAGGTGTAGCTGAATTCTTTTCTTAGACATGCTCTCATTTAAACCTAATGAGAAGATTGAGTCTTGTACAATTTTTATTCCCATCTTCTAGATGAATAAACTAAGGCTTAGAGAGATTACGAAACATGCTTCAAGATGCACAAATGGTATAAGTGAAATAAGCCAATCTCAAAAAACCAAAGGACGAATGATCTCGCTGATAAGCGGATGATGACACATAATGGGGGGTGGGAGGGGTTAGTGTTAGGGTTAGGGTTAGGTTTAGGGTGAGGGTTAGGGAGGGTGGCAAGAATGGAAGAAGGAAGGACTGTATAGAGGGAAAAGAGGGGTGGGGGGGAAGGGAAAAAATAGCAGAATGAATCAAACAAAATTACCCTATGTAAATTTATGATTACACAAATGGTATGCCTTTATTCCATGGACAGAGAAACAACATGTATCCCATTTGTTTACAATAAAAAAATTTAAAAAAAAAAAAGATGCACAAATGGTAGACCTGGATTCAAACTCAGATCTTTCTTATCGGTGCATCCTCCTTGGCAATGTCTACACCGATCAGGAGTGGCAGGGCTCAATGTATAGATCCAACATTATTTTAAATAAAATGTGATCTTGTTGAACTCCTGATTTTAATGTAAATAATAATTTATTTGAAAGCTGAAGAGTTATGTCTCAATTGGACAAATAAAATATTTAAAGTGAATCTTCTTGTGCCTTGGCAAAAAAAGAACCTCTTAGTTTTCTTATAGCACTCAGTGATTTTGGTATGAATATAAATATGGTAGAATTTCTGCCTCATTGTGTTGAGATACAAGCCAGAAATAGCTATATTTAAAAATTATTTCTGAAGGAAGACTGAATTATAAATCTATAAATCAAGGCAGAATGATATATGCTCACCATTATTCAGATCAATTTATTTATTGCTTTGAGGAGTTTTAAAAATAGTTTTCAGGAACTTTATATAAACTTTATTATGGTGAATGCTCAAATAATGATTGAGTCGGCAGCAATACAACCAGGTCACCAGAATGTAGAGAAAAGCATCTGTCTGATTCAGTGCTGAGTAACTGGCCAAAAAGAGTTCTTGCCCTATCGATTGACAAAAGGGTGACCTGTGGCCTACAGGGTGCTCATAGCTGCTTGTGAATGAGTCTACTCTTATAAAATCAGTAAACAAAGGGAAAAAACTGGTTCTGAGGCTCTGCTCCAGAATTATACAGACTAAACCAGTTCTTTCCACAGGCTACGATTTAGTTAAAAGTGTGATGGGTACCCACCCCAACCAGAAAGCTATTCCCTTCAAATGAGAGAAGGCAGCCTGTCATCCATACTAAGATAATTCTCTCTAGTGGGATATAAGAAAGGGTCAAGGGCTGGGTACAGTGGGGGAACTGCTGTAGCCTCATTTACTTGGGAGGCTGAGGTAGGAGGATCACTTGAATCCAGCAGCTCAAGTGAAGCCCCAGCAACACAGTAAGACACTACCTCCAAAAAAAAGTAGGGATGGTCAGAGGTCAGACTATTGTTTTCTCAGATGAGCAATCAAGGGTTGCCAACTGGAAATCTAGTCAAATCTAGCCCATTGACATGATCATTTGGTCAGACCAGATCTTGAAAGTTTTAGATAAGGCATATGCTCTGAGTTTGCCAAAGTCCCCATCACTCCCTATAGTCTTACTTGAACTGTAAACACCTATGTGGTCTGCCCAAGTTAGCAGAAAAAACTGATGACCTCTTAACATCCTTCCAGATGTATGATTTTCTAAAAAAAGAGTGATATAACTTAATTATCTATATAATGTGGAAAGGTAGAAAGACCTACACTGGATCTTAATGAGCCCCTTTCACAAGAATGCTGTTTTATAATCCAAAAAAGTTCCTAACATGGGCTATCCCTCCAGGATACAGCAAATGAGATACTCTAAACCCTAAGTGAATTAAATTTAAATTGATAAACATTCTTTAGGAATAAGATGTTTGTTAGCTAGGGTGATTTCCTATCAAACATGGATTGATTGCCTCCACTACTATATAGTCTAGGGAAGTAGGAATTCTGTCAGTCTTCACAGCTCCTATAATACACTGAGTGCCAAACAATCGTTTTTGGAATGAACTCCTGACCAGATGAGTGAGAGATGAATCGGCAAACATGGTGGTCCAGGCAGGGTCCATTCTTACTCTGGGCTCTTCCCCAGGTCATCGTCAAGAAAATCCTAAAAGTGGTTCAGTGTTGGGTGCACACCTGTAATCCCAGCTACTCCGGAGGCTGAGGCAGGAGCCTCAAGTCCAGCCTGGGTGACTTAGTGAGACCTTGCCACAAAACACAAAATTAAAAGGGGTAAAGATATAACTCAGTGGTAGAGAGTCCCTGGGTTGAATTCCCAGTGCTGCTAAATAAATAAATAAATCCAAAACGCCTACAGAGCCCTGGTAACTTCTTTATTTTTTACTCTCATCAATTGTTTGGTTAAGGAGGTCTTCCTAAAGTACACTCACCATCTATTAGTTCAAAAAATGGGGGCAGGGTAAATATTAATATTAAGCATTCAGATAAATTGGGAGAAGGATTCTTTTTCACCACTCTGCTTTTATCTCCTTATCTGGGCACTCAATAGAGAAAAAAATAAGTGGAGGTGACCCGAATCTTTCCCTTCAGCCCAGGGCACCTAGAACAAAGTGCTGAGTACAGAGTGGGTAATCAATAAATGGCTGGCTGACTTAACTGGGATTAAGTTCTCAGACTTCTCTCACTGCCACCACCATTCTAGGGTCAGGGTGAGATCTCAGTCCAATCACGATGGGCTTTCCTAGTGTGCTCACCACCAAACCCAGCACAGATAACAATGAGCACCAGTTCTAGCCACCTAGGGTTCTAGGAGGAATTGTTGGGGGCACAGCACCCATCAAGCTACTGCCATTGAGTAACATGAGGTCCAGTAATGCCTGCAAGATGGTTATAGAAAAGTTCCTGGGAGCCATGGAACAAAAGGAGAGGAACATTCAAATCTGGTATAGAGGCTAGACGGGAAGAGGCACTGGGAAAACAATCAAGGTTTAACCCAGTTCTAGGGTAGGAGCAGGGAAGGGTGAGTAAGGGGGTGGAGGATCAGTTCTTAGAGAAGTTCTTGGCCATTCTCTGCCTGATTTCTCTATCTAGTTCACAGTTCCGCTTTCAGTTTCCTTCCTCACTGTCTTTTTTATCAGTATTAGTTTCCTTTTGCTGCTGTAACAAATTACCATACATTTAGAGGCTTAAATCAACTCAAATTCATTCTTGCAGTTCTAGGTCAGAATCCAAAATGAGAATCAGGGGTAAAATCAAGGTGTTGTCAGGGTTGTATTCCTTCTGGAGCTCCAGCGTGGTCTCCTCCAGCCAACAGGCTATGTTGAACTCTTCAGCTTGTAGCTTCTTCAAAGGTGGACCTGTCAAAACAGTGCTTTCTCTTCTTTTGATCTTCTTGTCTCCCTCTTATAAGAATCCTTGTGATTACATTGAGCTCAACAGAAAAATCCAGGATAGTTTTCCCAATTCAATATCCTTAATCACATCTGCAAAGTCCCTTTAGTATACAAAGTAGCATATTCACAGCATGAGAAAGTGGGATGTGGACCTCTTTGTGGTGCCATTTATTCAACCCACTACGTCCTCATGGTCTTCACAAACTACATGTCACCAAGTCATTTTAATAAATGTTCTTCTCCCCAGAAACAAACTCAAGGGCAGCCAAAGTCCCCATGGCTACTTCCATCTGCGTGCAGGAACCCATGGTGAAAGGAATTGTCAATGACAGTAGGATTTGAACAGGTGATGAAAGAATATTTAGCAGCATAAAAGAGTAGAAGAATTACAAACAAGGAAGAACATCCATACGGTGGGCATAGGGAATTTCCAAGATCCTAACCCCAAGCAGCATGTGTTATGTGAGGGTGGATGGAGGAATCAAATTCCTCTAATGCCTTATCACTGACTCCCATGAGGAAAACCAGCAGAAGAGAGATTCAAGAGTCCAGGAAAAATTAAAACTAAACTCTGCAAAGACCACAGATGCAACGCATCTTATTCCAAGCTTGCATGCCCACTTGGCGTGTGGATTGTAGGGAGTAGGGATTTCACCTGATTTTCAGGACAGTCTGTAGGCAGGGGATGATGTGCATCTCAAATGCAAGAACTCCTATCTGGACAATTCATAAAAACGCATGAGGCCTTCACCACTCACCTGGAAGCAAGAATCACGGTTCGGTACAACTGCCCAAGGAGAAAAAGCGAAGCAATTCTAAAGGAAGGGATAGCAGGGAGCTCTGAAGTGGCATTTCTAAGCAACTGTCTTCCTGGAGGTCATTTGTATCCCTCCCCTAAGACTGGGGGCAATCAATGTGCTCTTCCACAGCACAGAGAGGGAGAACACAGAGAGGAAAATATATGGGAAGAAGAAAAAGGAAGATTCAGAGCGTAGAGCAGAATGACGCGGTCTTGATGTGGCTCCTGGGAGCAACAAGGCAGGTGGGGAGAAAGGCGGGCGGTGGACAGCAGTGGGGCTATTGACGCAAGCCACAGGTCAAAGGGCAGGGGATCCAGGCCAGGCCAGCCGGTCAACAGGATTCACAGCAAGGACTGCAAACCCTGGCAACTGCCTCATGCTTGGATGCAATGATTCTGATAGAAGGATTTGCTATTTCCAAAAACATTCACTTGCTGAAAATCTATATTATCCACCCCAAAACATTACCTATTAAACTTTACCATGGGTGCTCTGCTTACAATCTGGGGATGCCACCAAAGGCAAGAATCTATTTCCTAGTGAAATTCAGGAAAACGAGAATCTCAGCAACACACACATAATCACTAAAAACAAACCAGAGAAAGGCTGACCAACTTTCCCAGCCAGCCCCAGCTCAGGAAACGGACCATGTGATAAAAAGATACAGTACCAGGACTGAGGGGAGAAAGGAATAGAGGGACTCTCAGATATCACTTGCTGGGGTCAAGGTTTTCCCTGGTCAATTTTGCTAAGGATCAAGATTCAATGGCCATAGGTCCAGTGCTAGAAGGTTTCTGTAATTCACTTGATACAGTTAAATTATTTAATAAGCTTGATGATTTGTACCTTGTCCAACTTTATAGCATCTCTACAAACTGAATAATTCTCAAATATTCTCTTATCCTTTAAAGTCCCCAGCACACAGTGCTTATGTCAGAAATAGTTTGAACCATAGGAAAACTAAGAAGGAGCCTGACAGGAACAAACTCTTCCAGAAGTGAATCTACCTATAACCCACCCACTCAGTCGACCGGAAGGGAGTAGGAAAAGGTTACGTTTTGGAATTAATGTTAAAATAGTACCATCCACATGTAATGATTCACCATGGTGTTTATCTTTGGATGGCTAAATTAAGTAGAACATTCTGGTAACATTCTTTTTTCTTTATTCTAACAGCATTTCTTTTTCTCTTTGAAATCAACAACAGACCACCTCTAGCCTCTTCCTGAAAGCTTTCACCCGGGACCAGAACTAACGTGAGACCCCGTTCCCTTGAAATTTGGGTAAGTTTACATTTGTAATGTGAAACGTGGGCACTGAAATAAAATATGTGGTGTGGAACTTTAAGTAAACATCAGTTTTTTCAGGGCACATCTTATAGCTTGTGCTCTGAAAGTCTGAATTTAAAATATGTTAGCTCATGGGTCATTTGAGTCTGGAAACATTTAAATAATTAAGTTGCAAATGCAGGCAGCACCAGAGAAAGCTCATGACCCTGGAGATGTCCCAGGCTTGTCTGCTCAGCTTCAAGAGTTGAAAAACTCCCCCAGAGCCAAAGAAATGTGGCCCAAAGGCTTGCACTTTAGTTTTATGCCCAAAATATAAAGTTACCTTAGGCTTTTAAAGGTCGACTACGGGAAGCCTACCACATACACTGCTTCCTCTACCGAGTTAGCCTTCAGTGTGACATTTGACATACTTACCTTAGTTCATATATATTTTAGTGACCATCCTCTAATTGGACTTCTTAATAAGAAACATCGTTCCTGGTCCATCTATATTTTGCATCACATGCGTCACACCTTATGAAGGTTTCTAAATCTGTTCTTACTATAAGAATCTAAAATTGTCTGGCTTCTAAAACCTGATTTGAAAATGTAACAGAAAAAGACTGACTTTAGGAAGCTGTATGTTATTCATAAAGTGATTATGTAACGGTCTTCAATTTCAGAACTTCTTCCCTCCACTGATGTGTTTATACAAAGAAGCTCTGCTAAAACAGGCTGATTAGAATAAGAGGGGCCTATGATGTCAAACGTCCCCACAGACCCGATTCACCCCACCTGACCAGCGACGGCAGCCAGCAATTCTGACCTGGTTAATGAGAGGAAAACGGGGCCAAGTGCTCTGTAGTGGCTCCGGTCCAGCTCTGTGCACATGCGCTCTTGCTCAGGTTGCTGGCTCCAGACCAGCGATGGTAAGCTCCAGGGGACGCCATATGCCGGTCGGAGCAGTGTATGGGAAGGCACCTTTTGCAAAAGCTGGGGCTTGCTCCTGGCACTGGGCTTTTCCTACTTGACCTCTCTGGGGGCGCCATCATGCCAGCTTCATTTAGAAGAGAATGAGTGGTGTTCTTCCCATGCCAACACCCTGCGTATTGATCCATTTTCACCAGAACGCATTCGCTGGTTCTGAACACAAATCATTTAATGGAGTTTCAGGGGGACAGCTGTCGAAAACACAACATTGTTCTACAAATGTGTTCTGTCAACACTCACCGAGCACAGAAGTAGGCCAGGCATGGAGCAAGGAGAAGGGCACTCGGTGGTGAGCCCGATGTGGTTCTGAGAAGTCACAGTGGGACAGAGGGGCAGTACAGACGCAATGTCAATCACTTTGATTGACAGTAACATGAGCGAAACAGGCGTGCAGTACCTTTTGACAAAGTTAGGACTGCTTTAGAACCTCTGACGACAATGGGGAGAACGAAGAAGCCTGCTGTAGAGAGACCGTTGAATGTAATTAAAACTTGGAGAACTGAATGTTGTTGAAACAGAACTCGTATGTCACTTTGACATTTCGCTTTGCTTTTTGGGGTGCTGGGGATGGAACCCAGGGCCTCACACTTTCTAGGCAAGTGCTCTGCCACTGAGCTACATCCCTGGCCACTGCCGCCTTTTGCAGTGAGCTGACGCTGAGAAAGTGTGCAGCCCAGGGTCTGCCACACTTAGCATCTCGTCACTGGCATTCGACATTTGAATGAATCGACGATTTAGCTGTAATCAGATAACGTAGGAATCGCTTTACAACACTAAGTGCCCCACTCTTACAAGTTTAATTTAACTTTGACTGTAAACAAGGTCATGAGGAACTTCTCCAGGACCACTAGGTAAAACTAGGTTTCCCTTAAATTGCTTAGCCACAGTTTCTGCTGGTTTTGTTCCTACAAGCACCCATTGAAGGTAGGAAAAGCATGGATGCATTTGATCTGAAAATAGACATGATGTGCTGTTAATCTGAGCCAAAAGGCTCTCCTGTAGTCATCTGAAGCAGAAAAGAAGATACACCAATAATCTTCAAGAAGTTTAGATACTGTTTCTCAATCACACAACTCCTCCTTCCAGGTTCAACTAAAGATGCCAGTTTTTCTAGTACACCTTCCCTGGCCTACCAAGGACAGTTAGACATTTCTGGTGTCTTCCTTGAGGTCCTGTTCTTCCATCGCCTTAAACACTCTTGTGGAACAGCTGCCGCCTGGCTACATCACCACACAGGATTTCCTGTGAGGACAGGGCCATAATTGGTTTTGAATTCCCAGCATCTAACACACACCTGACACCTAGCAGGTGTCCAGTAAATATCCGTTCAATGAGTATACATATATAATATCATAATGTCATATGTCATATATGATATCCATATGAGATATAATTTCTTCTCTCAAATAGACAATGATCCCATGAGCTGGGGATTCTTAGCAACAATTAACTTGTATAGGCAATAAATTAGGAAGGATTGAAAAGTTCTAAATGGCAGGGAAACTTTATAGCCTAGTTGGATATTATAAGATTAAAGGAAATAGCATAGGCCAATAATCAGAAAGAGGAGTAGTGGCCGAGTCAAGGGACTGCCCTACAGGGGATCAGTCCCCGTGAGCTGTGCCCTTGGAGCACACGTTCATGTGAATGGTAGAGTTTGGCTCTCTGAAGGTTCTGGGTGGAAAAACCTCAGTTAATTGCGGTTCCTACCCTTACCTGTGTTTCTCTTTCCATAGAGTCAGGTGAAGCTCTAGAAACTTTGCTAAGTAATAGAGAATATGGGGGGGGGGTCCTGAATGAGGAGGATCTTTTAAAAAATTGATCATTAAGTGTTAGTTTATTTGCTTTACAGTATATCGATTGCTTATTGTCTACATTGATGGATAAAGAGGAGAGGTAAGAGGAGGTGGGATGTAGAGGGAGAAGAACTAATTTTATCTCAGTGGTTTCCCTAAATCCAAATTTAGTTTACACTCTTTGCCAGGAAATAATATGTTTTTCAGTGTCTTTTCCTCTTCTCCTGTTTGGGATAGGTTTTCCCTCTTCTTGAATAAAGATTCCTCTGACTAGAATTCTCTTTCCTAGGAATGCAACCTGACTTCAATACCTAGTGGATCCCTGTTAATGATGGGACTCGCCACTTTCTGACAAGTACATTCACATGATCTTCTCTTCAATTCATTCTTTTTTTGTCCTTATTAATTATACATGATAGTAGAATATATTTTGACATATTATACATCTATAGAGTATAACTTCTCATTCTTCTGGTTGTACATGATGTATAATTACACTAGTATGTAATCATGTATGCACATAGGAATGTCCGATTCATTGTACTATCTTTCCTATTCCCATTCCCCTTCCCTTCATTCTCCTTGTCTAATCCAGAGTACTTCTATTCCTCCTCCCACTTATTATGAATTAGCATATGCATATCAGAGAAAACTTTTGGTCTTTGTTTTTTTGGGATTGGCTTATTTCACTTAGCATAATATTCTCCAGTTCCATTCATTTACTGGTAAATGCTATAATTTCATTCTTTTTATGGCTGAGTAATATTCCATTGTGTATATACCACATTTTCTTTGTCCATCATCTGTTGAAGGGCACCTAGGTCGGGTCCATAGCTTAGCTATTGTGAATTGAGCTGCTATAAACATTGATGTGGCCATGCCACTATAGTATGCAGAATTTAAATCCTTTGGGTATAAACTGAGGAGTGCAATAACTGGGTCAAATGGTGGTTCCATTTCAGGTTTCCTGAGGAATCTCCGCACTGCTTTCCAGAGTGACTGCACCAATTTGCAGTTCTACCAGCAATGTCTGAGTGCACCTTCCCCCCACATCCTCACCAACATTATCTTACTATGTGTTATCCAAGTCTGCTCATAACATTTGTGTTATAGGGTTTGGGGCAAGTGAACAAATGAATGTCTGCATCTTCTATGTTTACATGTTTAAAAGTTAAAAATCAAGCTAACAAACTGCTAACAAACAAGTTCTATCCTCCAACTTTAACAAGGACACCTTTGAGACGGCCTGGAACATGCTGGCATGGAGGGGCCCACCTGGCTGGAGGCCCACCTCCTCTCTGCCCACCTCAGGTCTGCCCTACCCTGGGAGACGCTGCTTGCCTCTCTCACACCCACATTCGTACTCTGCGTCAGACACGCACAGCCAGCCAGCCCCACTACTGGCTCTGATCTAGGGGTACAAATACCAGAAGCAGGGTCTGCCCTCCATCTCACAAAGATGGAGCTAAGGAAGCAGCCCAGCCAGCTGTGGAAGTGGACCAAGGATTCTGGAACTGGGAATTCTAGGTCCTGGTGCGGGCAAGGCATAGGGTAGGACAGGAGTCTGGACTCCAGGTGAGCACGTTGCCTTAGCCTACGCTCCCTGCCTGGGAGACAGCGTGACTGGTTGAGGCCAAAGTGAGGCCTGAGCAGGGCCTCCTTGTGCCTGAGGCTAAGGGTGGCACTGGGGTAAACATCTGTCTCTCCTGGAATGTGCTGAGAAGTCCCTTGATCCCATCTGGTCCTCGCTGGCCTTGGGCAAGAGGTCCCTGCTGCTTCCTGACCTCACAGCCTCCTCAGGCCTCACCACTTCACCCCCTACGCTTGTGCCAGACAAGGAGGCAGGGAACCTGATGGCGCTCTCTAGCCACCTGCCAGAGAGCCACACAGACACTGTGTCTTCTTTCTCGATGTGCTGGAGGCAGGGTCATCCCAGAGCATCCTCAATCTGGGATTATCTGCCTCCAAGTTTAGCTCCAAAGCTTCTTCCCAGTGGTTCTCTTCTACCAGAGCTGGTTTATGAAACTCCGAAGTCAGGAGCTCACCTGGCGGTTCTGGACGTGCCATGCAGTCGCCCTTTCTGATGGAAGTGAACATGGAGGGTCCCAGCTGACTGGACTAGAGGAAGCATCACAAGGCCCAGAGATAACGGGGGGAAATTTTGTTGTCTCAGACGCCTAGATAAGATTATCTTAATCAGTGCCATCCTTCATATACAAATAAAATCATACATGGTTCACCATCAGTAGGACACGAACACTGAGCTTTCCGGTTACTGTGTATACTTGTCCTACTTCATTTAGGACAACCAGTCCACCTAGTGGCAAGGAAACAGCACTGGCCAGGGGATGAAGCAGGTTGGGGGACAGACTGAGGCCAAAGGACAGGGAAGAACTGGTTCATCCACAGAAAGACCTTCTAAAAGAGCCTCTTTCTGACCTGAATTTCTTCACCATAGAAACCTCAGCTAATAAGACATAACGCTTTTTCTTTAGATGTTCATATATACGACAGCTTATTCCGAGAGGTAAGATATAGACAGATGGATAGAGAGATGGACAGACAGACAGATGGTAGATGGTTACTGAACTCCTGGGGTAAAGTTTAAGTCTAAGAAGTTCACTGAATGGTGTCGCCTGGCCCTGTCTTCTTTTCTCTTTTTCAATAGCACCCACTTGTGATCGCAAATGCCCATGCACCATCCAGGAAGCTCTGATTAGTTTTCTAGCACTGATTTTATATTAAGGCATGTAAATAACCTGGGGGAGGGGAAATGCAGCCTTCCTCTTGATTAGTGCCTGAAAATAACAGGCTTAAGCAGCCGCCGGCCCGACAGACATTTGCTCCCAAAGCACATTTAAAGCCACAGATGGGCATTCTCCTCTGCTCAATGCAGCCAGACGCTCATTAGGACTTGCGTGAAGCCCCAGGATGTTTTCACGAACGTGGATCCTTCAGCCTCACGGTGGTGAGTTCCTAAAAGGCCTCTGAAGCACTTGAAGAGTTTTAATGAGTTTGAGACCAAAAACAGGGACAATACCAAAGTAAGACTCGGTCTTATAAAAAGATTTGAGGGTTTTAATGAATGTAAGACCACTCGAACTTTCAATTCAAGTAAATCAAATTTGTTTTCAAATAAGTACATTTTCTTTAATCACTAAGTACCGGTAAACTAACTGATTTTAGTCTCTGCTACCATGAATTTTAATTGCCAAGCACAGTGTTCTAGTGACTGTGAGATTCTGTAATAAACTAAACTTGGGCATGATTATTAGATTTTCTTTATTGGTGCATTATAGTTGTATATATTGACAGGATTTACATATTCTTATATGCACACAATATGATTATTAGATTGTTAAGTATACTGTTGGTTTAGGTTACATTTTGTTTATAAATTTTCCATCTACCTCCTTTTTAAATTTCTTTATATCTTTGGTACCCAGGATTGAACCTGAGGCACTTAACCACTGAGCCACATCCTCAGCCCTTTTTTGTATCTTATTTAGAAACAGGGTCTCATTGAATTGCTTAGGATCTCCCTAAGTTGCTGAGGCTGGCTTTGAACTCTTGACCTTCCTGCCTCAGCCTCCAGAGTCGGTGGGATTATAGGTGTGCACCACTGCACCCAGTTTTCCGGCTACTTTTATGGTAAAGATTGGTTTGCCATATTCCATTCTCATACTATCCTTGCCTAGTTTCAGAAAGAGCTGGAGTGTGTTTTATCATTTTATGCAATGTGAAATAGTTTGTAAAGATCACCATTATGGGCTGAATTATTCCTATATTGAAACCCCAACTCTCAGTACCGTGGAATATGACTGTTTTTGAAGATTAGGACCCTTAAAAAAAAGATGTTTGATTCAAGATGTGGCTGTTAGGGCCCCAATTCAGTCTGGTGTCTTTGTAAGAAGAGAACAGCTGGACCCAAAAACACACTAGAAATGAAGGCAGAGGAAAGATCACATGGGGTACAGCCACAAGGTGGCCATCCACAAGCCCAGGAGAGAGACCTCCGAAGAAATCACTCCTGCAGACACTGTGACCTTGAGTCCATGGTTTAAGCCACTCCTGCAGACACTGTGACCTTGAGTCCATGGTTTAAGCCACCCCGTCTGTGGTGTTTTCTTATGGCTGCCTCAGCAAACCCACACAGTGAAAGGGACTGGATCCTTGAACTCTAGGTTAAACTCACTAATACAATTTTCTGATTCTGGTGAGACATTTAAGTCCTTGATTCAAATGAGCTAACATGGAACTTCTCCATTTTTTCTTTCTTCCTGAACCAGTTTTAGTAAGTTAGGTTTTTTTTTTAGAAACATGCACATCTTCTTGCACATCTTGGTTTGGAGTCTACAGCTGTCGCGTTGTTCAGGATCCCCTCTGGCCCTCTTTCAATCTCTGCAGCCTCCCTAGGTGTGGTCCCTTTTCATTCTAACGTGGCTTATTTGTGCTGTTCCTCACTCCCTTCCAGGTATCTCCAGGTGTGCTGTTTTCTTTAGTCTTTTCATAGAACCACATTTGGCTCTGTGGAGCCTCACGTATTTATTTTAGATCTCACAAATTCCAGCACTAACCTTGATCATTTCCTTCCTTCGCCCTCTGAGTACATTCCGGGATGACTGACATTTGGCCCATGAAGGGTAGCTTAGTGGTTTTCAAATCCTGCTCTGCGACACCCTAGTCATTTTCTTTGGTGGTTGCCGTGAAGGGTCACTTGGGCCTTGAGAAAGTTCAGGTGTCACCATCACAACAGGTATCCTCTGATCAGTTTTACCTATAGGATGCTCAAAAAATTGGGGGGTAAAAATGGTTTCATTTTCTAAAGAGAAAATATTTAAAAATTTTGAAGACTAATGAGCCATTGGAACACTGAGGTCTATTTTCCCCATATCATAACATTTAGTGCTCATACATATATTTCTATTGACAACATTACTAAATACTAATTTATAGTTGGGCAAATCTTTCCACATTCATCAATGCCAGGAACCCTTCTAAATTGGGATCCTGTAATTCTATCCATTTATATAAAATCAATTATCTTAAGTACAAAAATGCTTTAGTAGATCTTTCATTGCCAGCAACATTTAGAATTTGTGCTGAGTAGCGGACTAATTTTTTAATCTTAATAACCTTTTGGGTAGCATTCTTATGGGATGAATGAAAGAACAGTGTTTTGCAAGTGGGAAATATACATCTTGGGTTGGGGCTGTGGTTCAGTGGTAGAGCACTTGCCCAGTACGTAGGAGGCCCTGGGTTTGATTCCCAGCACCATAAAAACAAACAAAAAATCTTGCTTCCCCATTTCTCATTAGTTTGTTGACTATGCCCATGACAAAAACATATTCAGAGGTTTTTGTTCTTGTTCTCAACTAACTTCAGATTTAATCTTTTAATCTAATCTTATGTGAGGAGCTGACAAGCGGTAGATAAAATTATTGCATTATAGATCACCGCAATAAATCCATGTTGCTGAGAGACGAGTTAAAAGTAACATCAGATCGCACTTGTTAATATGAAACTTTGGACAACATTAATCATCTAATATCAGCATTTGATTCCACTGACCAAAATAATTTATGGATTTATGAATATGCTTTGACATAGTCTATAAATGCTTTTAGAATGTCGATATCATAGTCTCATCACCAAAAATTAAAGTATGATCGTTTCTTAGAAAAATAAAATGGAAATTGAAACGTTATAGAACAGCACCAAGTCTTGGTTACCGTTTTTTCTCTCTCTCCCTCTCTCCTCTCTCACGCTTGAAGCCAAGTAATTTGATTTAAACTTTGGAATAATTATCATGTCTTTCCACCGTGGCAAGTAGATGATTGTCTGTCTTCACACAGATGATGTGAACCAGGAGCAGTAATTAGCTGAACTTGTTAGCTAATTACCATCAGGAAAAAAATGACTCAACAATAACAAAAATCTCAACTGCTGAGATAAAAACTTCTCTTCCATTTAATATGATGCAGAAGGCCAGGGTCTCATCCAAGCACATGATAATGTGTTTCCAAGGTTTATGTTCTGTTTTAAAGAAGAAACAAAATGTGTCCTTGCCGTGAAGGGCGAGTGGCCCAGCTTAAACTCCCCTGCGGCAGGCTTCTCCACTTGGTATTTCGACATCCCAGGCTGCATTAACTTCTTGGCCAAATCTAATCTGAAACAGAAATTACCTAAGAAGTCTCATCCTTCCATATCCTTTAGAAGGGTTTGGGGATGAAAATAACTCAAGGAGTTCACCACTCTGGAATGGTTTTTGAGTACCTATCATGTGCCATGCCTGAGGGTAACTAGGAAAGATGCCTGTCCTCGTGGACCTTGCTTTAGACTCCGGGTTAGGCTTTGTTAGAACACAGTATTCCCAAGCTGCCTGTATGTTTCCTGAGCTGCAGGGTCCCAAAGAAGGACCTTCTGTCCCCAACTCAGCCACTCCTTCCGACCCTAGAGCCATCCCTTCTTCCATGAGAGCTGGGGCTCAGTGAACACCCAAGCCTGAGAGTCAGGCCAACTTCTGTCAGCGAAGAGGTCAGTACTGACGGAAAGACCACATTCACTCACTTCTTACACATGCGTGGTAAGCACCGACCTACATTTGTTGAATAATTATGTCAAATCCTACATATCATTTAGGCCCCTTGAAGTCTTCCCGGATGGATGACACTCTGCCTTGGATTGTCCAGGGAACACCATCAAGTCAAGCCACCTCTCTCGTGTTATGGGATGCCTTACTTGAATCTGACCCCGTTGGATCCACTCTATCCTTTTTATCCTCAAAAACTGAGGCGACTTGGTCTTCCCTTAGAAAGTTCCCCCTCTGGAGTAGCTGGACCAGTCCTTTCTCTACAATCCAGGGATTCAGGAGGCTTTGTCTCACACCACGAGACACCGCGTGAAGACACTTTTGAGCTCTGTTCATGTTGGTTCTTCAATTTTCCAGTCCCAGGCCACGTGAGGCTCCAAAAATACGACCATGACCCCAAGGAGTGACTAACAGTTGACATCTATAGCAGGAAGCAAGGTAAAAAGAATATTTCTCATGGAAATGGTGATGAGTCAGAACTGCTCTGCAGAGCACGGCACTGGGAAAACCTGGTATGGGAGGGATTCATCAGAGCTAATAGGTGGACCGGGAGAAAGGCACTTCAGGAGGACATTTGGCCAGTTGGTAATAGAACCTGAGCCACCACTTGTAAATTCGTTTTTTTAATCAAATTTGTACTAGGAATATCCTGGGTGCCAGGCATAGTGGCAGGCAGAGCAAGAGATCAGTAAGACAGAGTTCCCACTCTATAGATTCTCAGAATCTTGGAACCCCTCCTTTATATAAACCCTGGTTCCTGACTCTAGGTCCCGATGCCTGTCACTCTCTGTCCGGGTATTTTCCAAACAATGAATCAATGAGTAAATGACAGTTTGCATCTAACATGTCTTAAGCAAATATACTTTTAGACAAAGCCTTTGGTGGAAGACTAGCAAAACTGGGCTGGAAGAATCATAGCATTAGGCAGGTAATGTGCACAAGACCCTCTTTAGCCCACCCTCTTGCAATCGAGAGAGAGGTGCTTACATACAGCTCTGGCTGCAGTTCTGTATATTTGTGCTCTATAGATCTCTTTCCATAAGCTCTTGCCAGGATCCCTGTTTTTGTGATTAAGCAAAGTACAAACATGTTATTGTGTCACTCAGCAACTGTGGGATAAACCTGGAGAGGATAAAGCAATTTTCCACCAAGCACAAAAGCGAGAACGGGATCGTGTTTTTGCTGTAGATGGTTCCGTGCCGACGACAATCTGAGAATTGCTGCTAGCAGGCATTTCTGGAATCATCCCCGAGCGGTATGACAAGTGCTTTCATTAACAAAATCACTGTGTAGTAAAAAGAATTCAATCTTCTCAATTCACAGAGACGGAAGGAGCGCAGAGGAACCCTCTTTACTGCTGCAGTGTGTCCCCATGGTGACATCGTCGGTACCTAAGTGGCCTGTATCCTGGCTATTACAGAAGAATAGTTGCCACATAATTACATTCAAAGACAGGAACAGAAACTTAACTCACTTCTAAATTCTCTGAGAAGTCTTTATATCTGAAATAGAAAGACTCAGGACAGTGTTGCTAATTAAAGGATGTGACTGTTGTCTGCTGGTTTTAAGCACATCGGAGTTTGAAATTAAATTCTATTTGTGAGCACTATTATTTATATGTCCTTACACTTAAATTATCTGTGGCCTTTTCTCTTTTAATACACCTAGATCCTTCAACAAAATCTTAGCAAGACCGTTGGTTTTCCTGTGCCCTTCCTGTTGAATATAGTAAACACCTACTTAAACAGAATGCTAGAAGAGTGAAACATTTCTGTTTATCTAAATAATTTGGAGAATTGAATAGTGCCACATTTAACAGTTTCTTATCTTACTCTTGTCCCTTAATATTGTATTGTAAGCAGAGTCTCATGTCAGTAAAACTGTTCTTAAGTATGACTAATGCCCTACAATTTTTATCATTTACTTGTTTATTATCTTCTTTATAGATATGCAGGTTGTTTCCAAGTGTTCTTTAAAACAATTAAAGAAACACTATGATGACTATCACTACATGTCCATATCTGATCATTTTTCAGAACAAGCGGCAGGAATAAAGGGACTAAACAAAAAGGAAAGAAAGTTTTTAAGACTTTTGACTTAAATAGTCAAATTGTCTTCCACGTATGTGTCATTGAATCAAATTACCTGCTTCCTCTCCTGGTATCTATTATCTGTACCTGACAGTGTGGAATTTAAATTTCTGATCTTTTTTCCTTCTGATTTCCTCTCCTTCTGGTTTGTTTCCTAGTGTATTTTGTAATTTTGATTTGTGAGCTCATGTTTAGTCTCAACTGAACCTTTCACATATGGGAACTTCAGCTGAGATTCCATTTTCAGAAGGGATTTGGCCTGGGTTGTGCTGGGTATCCCATGATGCTCCAGCCTAGAACTGCTTTAAGTTATTAGTTTGGCTTGGCATTTACAGACCTAAACAGGAAGGATAAATTCCAGCCTCGAACCTACAGAGGGATTTATCTGGCATTGATCCTCTGAAATGGAAGATTTTTCCAGGCTATCTCATCCACTGGCTTGCCAAGAGGGGGTCCCTTCTGAAATCTCTAGATCTCTTGTCACTTTCCCTCACTCCCCAGAAATTTTAGCATCCAGCTCACAGCTTACCTCTGCTCCAGGCCCCTCTTCATTCTGAGTCACTTCAGCATTGACGCGGGTGACTCATCCAATATTCTAGCCTCTCAGTTATTTGAAATGTTCATCTTTAGTGACCTCTGTCTTCATGTTCCCTCAGCTACAACACTATGAACCTTTTCTCCTACATCAATATTAGCACCTTAAATTATATTAAGTTCTATCATGTCACTCTTGCATCACGGCCTGTTATATCTCCACTTCCCTTATTTGATTAGTTCTGACATTTCTGGACCCATGATTCCTTCATTCCATGTCAGGGCCTTCCGTCATCTTCCCTTCCTGCCTATCTAGTTTCCATCCCAGGGTCCAGCCCTTGCTCTCAGACTCCACTATCTTGTCCTGCTGCCCTTCAGTTGCCCTAACCTGAGCAAAAGTTCCAAACTCTGTGGATCCCATAGTCTGCCCTTCCCACCCCTTCGCTTAGGCTGCCGGGGAAGTCCACACACCCATGCAGACTGTGTCTCTTGAATTCAAGTTCTGTAGCTGGTGGCCCTAACTACTTTTAAATCTCCACAGTTAATTCTCCCTTCCACAATACAGAACAATCATTTCTTCCAGTGAACCTGTGTCTCTCTCCATACGTTTCACAAAAGAATAGTCCTCTTAACTCCCAGAAGAAGTGTCAGCTATCAGAGAATTCCCTTAAGTTTTCCTATTACCAAATTTCAACCCCACCTCACTCTATAGGCAGCCTCTTTTGAGAAGATCCCTAATAATCCCCATCCCATATCTAAATAATCGTCTTGCTTTGAGCAGGGACTGGACCCAGTAACCGAGATTAGGTTGCAAAAAGATTGTGACTTCTGTCTTGCCTGCCTGCTCTTGCTTTTCTGTCTGACTTGCCTGTAGAGAAATCCCTGCCATGTTGCAAGCTAGGGAAAGGTCTCCCCATGGCAAGAAACAGGGTGGTCTATCGGACAACTGCCAGTGGAGGAACCGAGGTCCTCAGTCCCACAGCTCACAGAAAACAGAATCCTGCCAAAAACCCTGCGAGTGAGCTTGGAAGCAGATCCTCCCTCCGTTGAGCCGGGCCATGACTGCAGTCTTGGCAGAGACCTTGATTGCGATCTGGGAGCGATTCCGGGCCAGAGGACCCAGTTAGGATGCTCCTGGCTTCTTGACCCACAGAAATAAATAAGTGGATTTTTCGAGCAGCTGCATTTTGAGGTCATTTGTCACACAGCAACAGGTAATTAGTGCGAACGCCCACTCATCCTTCCCGCCGCTGCCTTCGTGGCAATGGAGCTTCCAGCCAGTCGGCCATCTAGGGGAGAGGTCTCCTGCCGTCCCCTCTTCCCAAGACTTCCTGTGCCCCCCAGACAAGCTCTGTGGGGATCTCGCCCCTCGGGGACTCCTGCGGCCTCTGCATCACTCTTGTCTGTTGCCTCTTTCTTTGTCTCTCTCTCCAGAACATAAGCTAGGAGAGGCCAGGAACCAAGTCAGCGGGCTTCATGGTTCTGTTCTCAGCTCCTTCCGTCCTCCTTTGCGTGAAGGAGGCCCTTGATAACTACCTGGTGAAGGAACGTACCATGAATGGATATGAACATTTTTAAGACATAGTCTAAGGAGCTTGCTTTGGTGGTTAGCATTACAATGTTGCCTTTTGAAAACATACAGATTTAAGTATGAAAATCTACTTAAGAACTCTACATGTTAATGGGGTGATTTGCTAAAGTTGGTTCTTTTCCCAGGTTTGGGTTTTCTTTCTTTTTTTTTTTATTGTTATTTTGTTTTCTACTAAAGAATCACCTCTCACCAAATGAAAATATTTTTCTTCCTCCAACCAGGACCTCATTTATTCCATAAGGCCTCTTTATGCAATTTTAAAGAGGGTGCCTTTTCCTCTTGCAGAAATGATCCTGTGCCCAGCTTGGCAAGCAGGGTACACACTGGATTTCAGGCTTCCTTCTCCCTCACAGTCAATAGTCTCACTCAGTGAACAACCTACACATCCTTACATTGCCATCCTCCTCAACCCTTCCCACAAAGAAAGCCTCATGCCACATATTTTTACTCTTGAGTTCCAAATTTCCTGTCCTCCCTGAGGAAAGGTAAAAACTAAAGAGAATTGACTTAAACGGGATCACCCAAGAAAGGGAGAGATGGGGGATGAGCTTTGCATTGATGAGGGGGAACTGATAAATCTGGCTGTGACTTCCCTCGCTTGGACCAGGAGGATGGCAGGTCTAGGGGTCCATCCCCAGTCACTATGGAACCAGTGCTCTGTTGTTATGGTCTGTGATCAGACCTAGATTAATTTAGGAAAATAAATAACAAGCCCGTACGTGCTCAGTCCGTCACGTCATGATCTCTATGTCCACATTGCCCTCACCAAACCTCACACGCACCCTTTGTTCCTGAAGGTCGAGAACCTTGCAGAGGCTCTGATGGTATCATCCGTAAGCTATTTCAATAGGTGCTCCAGGGCTCTCCAGGCTCCTCTCTCCTCTTCCTCTCATCTAGTATGTGGTTATCAGATTTATCTCTTCTAAACCTAGTTTGCAGGATGTCACTCTGGTACACAAACATTTTCGACTCCCGTGGATTGGTGGCTGTTCAGATGCTTTGTCTGAGGCACAAGACCTTGCATAACGGGGCCCGACATGTCCACTTGGGGGCCTCTTCCATTCCCCTCGCCTGTGATTCCAGCCAAGCTGAGAACTCACCTCAGGCTTTCTCATCTCGACGCCTCTGCTCACCGCATTTCTCTGGCTGTGCTGTTTTCTACATTTTGTTGTTGCTGAGTCCAAATCTGATCCAATCTTTAGGCCCCCTTGTGTTTTCCCTTTCCCAAAGAGCTTCTCTTGGCTCCTTAATACCTGGGGTACTTTTCTCATCTTACCTTGCTGCGTAACATAATGCCTTCATTTATCTGTGTTAGGTAGGATTTCATTTTAAAATGCTGCTGCCCTCAACTGTCGTTCTCAGGGTCAGGAACCAGGCTGTCTCCCTTTTTGTGTTTTCCATGTTTCCTGGCACAGGGTTATATGCACAGAACATCTCAAACAAAAAACGATTGATTAAAACTTCCCTTTGTCAGGAAATCCACCATAACAAATTTCTTGGTGTTCTGGAAATAGGAATTTTGAAAGCAAAACTTATTACATTTCATTCAACTTCTCCAAGGTAAATTTCATGCATTTCACAAAGCAAATCACAAATTCTGAAATTCCCATCTTATAAAAATTAAAGGACATAAATATATAACCTGAACTAGAAGTGTTTTGCTGTTTTATGGGTGGGGCATAGAGTTTTAGTACAGAATATCAATGCCATAAGCATGTCATAGAAAGTTTGGTTTTTTGCAAAGAATTTTCAGGTTAGTCAGAAAAACAGCAAATATTATCTTTTTCAACTTACGTTTTAGGACTGAAAAGCTAAATGCTAAAAGTCTTGCCCTCTAAGCCAGTTAGTAGTAACAAACACAATGGTAAAAGTTACTAAATGTAAAACCTGTTAAACTTTTTGTTTTCCTATATTTTTTAAGCCCAGGTTCTTTGTTGAATGAATACAATTTAGCAAACTAGCTTTTTCAGGAACAGAAAATCTTGTGACTTGTGAAATACGTAATCTAGAAAATGCGTGAGAAGAAAGACCTTCCAAAAACTGTCATGAGAGCTGAGGGTTCTACAGCAGCATCTCTAACTGATTGTCCCCTGGGCGTTATATAACTCAGAGGTAATTAAGAGATTCGGGCTTGGATTGCAAATTCCATCCCACAAAGAGTAATCCAAGGTGAAGACGTCAAGTTTGCAGATGCTCCGAATTTCCAGCCAAGATAAAGAAACAGCCTTTGGATGTATACATCGATGTTAATCCTGCTGGACATCAATTTAGATGAGTTTCAATTCATCCAAGGACATTGGCTTTCTCTGACATATCTCATTCCAGAAATGTGATTATGCTCAATTGGCTGAAAACAGCAACTTTTTAAACGTTTCTAAAAACTTTTTAAACATTTGTTCACAGAATGGAACACAGGCTTTTATTCCCCCCTAAATTGAAAACAAATGTCCACTTAGAAAGCTTTAATGTACTTAAAAATCAATTGTATCCTGCAAACAGTTTACCCCAGGAGCGACTGGACTTTTTTATTTAACAAAACAATCTAAAAATGGTTTTAATAGATTGGAAGATAAATAAACATTAAGTTGTTAAAAACAAAAAGCAAATAATCTAATAGTGCTCCTCAAGGACTATAGTACTTTACATTAGAGAAATATTCAAACAATACATTTATAGGTAGAGTACATCTATCTTTTTGATAGAAGCTATTCGGCACAAACATCCAGTTCTGAGTACAACTGACTTATTTTATCAGTGTGACCACTGCACCACCTAGTGTCCAAATTTCAAATGGCAGTTAAGGAGAGTTTTTTTGTTTTCTTCTCCATGTTGGTCTTTCTGAATGATATTTTGTAAACTAGTTTTTGAACAGTTTGTCACCAAGAATATAAAGGATAGATCATTAGTGCCTAGGCTGTTCAATACTGTGTAATATTTCCAAGGGTGCTAGAAAATTAGGATCTTTTACCTAAACAGTCACACATACTAAAACATTTTTAAAACACAGGTAAAGATTAGAAGTAAGTTAACCAAGTTATTTTTTTAAAGACCTTTTGAAAAAAAAAATCTAAGATAGCTTATTGAACCATGAGCAATGGTTAGGAATTATGGCATCCATAGACTATTATTTATACAAACAAAATGGGGAAGTTAATTAGCAGATATAAAGTCAAACCGGTAAAAATATGAAATCACACAAAAGGAAAGAATTTATTGGCTGGAAATAGTTTAAAAATTGTTGATTATTAAGGTTTATTTGCCTAGTTATAGACCTTAATTATGTTTCAGTCAGATACTTTGTTATAATAGCTAGGCAACCAAACCCTGAGAAATCTAATCTGACCGTCACACGGAGCCGTTCTGCATAGATAAAAATCTATCCAAATTTCACAGATCTCCATGAGAAAGTCGATTTTTTCTTTGTATCATATTAGTAAAATAAACAAGTGGCAGAGGCCAGCTGTTAGATTTAGAACAGAAAGGAAACATCTGTATGGGACAGCACACAGTCTTTTGGGCATCTCTCTGGTATTGTGCTGGGGTCTTGCATTGTTTGGAATATATCCACATCAGATTCCAATGCAACCACCTCAGAGTTAGTGCTTTTTTTTACCATCATCATAAAAATGTCTGGAAAATTTAAACATGTCACAGAGACTCATTTTATGAATGTCTTATTATAAATGATTCCACCTAAAGAAAATGCAGGAGATGACAGAAATTTCAAGTTGAAACTCAAGACCTTTCCCGAAGAGAGGAGAAAAAAAAAAGTAGTTAGAATTTAAAAAATCAAGTTGAATTCTATGAATGCTAGCATATCAAGTGACAGAAAACCCGCTTATGGAGCTAAAAGAAGGCCCTTTACCCCTGAACGTAAAGATAGTGTGGAGGGCAGACCCTAATGTGATTTGCCACTTGCGATGCCCATATGGTTGCACGATCTCTGCTCCTTGGATGTGGGTGGGACCTGTGGCTTGTCGTTAACCAAGAGAATGTGGCAAAGGGGACGGGTCGCCTCTGACTATGGCAGACCAGTGAGAGAGGTTCTCCTTCCTGGCTTGAGGAAGTGAAACAGAGGGAAAACCTGAAAAAAACCCTCTAACTTCACGGCTTTTAGTAACTTGCTTTCAGTTGGCTTTAAAAACATCACTCATTTGGGAAGTCACGCACTGGGCCATGTATCATTAGTCTCCGGCTAGCTCTGCTGTCAATGAACCTCTGGCGTGTGGGTCATGGTGGTACTGCTTGCCCGGGTTGCTTTTCCAGGACTTGAGGTTGCTCTTGTGGACACCACAGACCCTTCAGGTGGGTCTATGCCAACGTCTAACAGGTGACCATTTGGCGTCAGAGGGCTGAAAATTCCACCCTCAGATCATGTTAGCGCTGTCATTTTCTAAACATGCGTCCTATATAGATATGTGAAGATTAATTATACATGGATAGGTCACTGATTACTTCACCTCCAAACACTCTCCCCATGACTTAAATAATCCTGCTTCTTTTCCCCACAAATATTCCTAAACCCTATCCATCTCCATACTCTTGGCCACCTTATGAATAAACTATGGCAAAACTCACTGTTCCAGTGATTGGCATGCTGTGCCTGGTTAGAACGGGCCCAGGTGGTCACAGAGGTGAGCAGCCAACAGAGGGTGCCCATGAGAGCCTCTAGTACATTCCACTTGACAGCTGACAACACTGGGCCTCTGCACCACACAGCCTCTGTCCACCAGCCAAATGAACTTAGAAGTATGTTCTTTCCCAGTGGCACCTCCAGATGAGACCAGAGGCCCTGACAACCTGGTTACAACCTGGGAAGACCCTGAGCGGAGAACCCAGCTGACTTGTGTTAGCTGCTAAAATAATGGAAATGAACGCTGGTAGTCTATTACATAAAGCTCACAACTCCACAGTTATTGAGACCCAGACTCAGCTCTTGGCCTGGTGGATGAATAAATAAATAGCTCAGAAGAAGAATGTCAACACACAAATAAGGAAGAAATGATAGACATAGGAAGTCACCATTTGGCAAACACCACAGTAACAATTATGGTAGGAAAGAATCATTGGAAGACTAAATTTAATGTTTTGATTAGTTAGTATTTTATCAGTGTTCACTTCCAGGTTTCAATAATTGCACTCTGGTTCTATAGGATGCTAAGTGGGGGAAGCCGGTGAAGATCACATGAGAACTCAACTTGCTAGTTTCCTAAGAGTTAAAGTTTTAAAAATTTATTGAAAAAATATGAACATGCTCTTCTTCTTCTTCAGGTCTCAGGGTCATCATATGAAACATCAAGCACCAATTTCAGAGTCATGACATCGGTTAGGGAATTCAGGCAATGTCTTCCACCTGAATTTTGGGGGAAATGAGGATATAGAAAAGGGCTTTGGCAGTCGAGCAGAAAGTCAACTGATAATACTATCTAAGTGACCCACACTCCATCAGGTAGATGCCCCTATGGAGCGAGCAGGAGGATGTGCTCCTTTGCCATTTGCCCAGGCAACTCACCTGAGCCGCCATTTTGTGGATCCTTTCCCATTGGGAAAACTGCTTAAAACTGCTACTAAAATAATTAACTTCCACAAAAATGTGTGAGGATAAGGGAAGAAGAAGAAGCTGGGAAGGGAGAGCGACAGCAGAGTGGGGAAAGACTGACATGCCTCATGTGTGGTGCTGGTCACCTCCTTGGGAACAGCTCTGGTGTCTGTATTGGAAAAGCATTAAAGCGCTTATCAAAGTCGGGCACCATGGTGCACACCGTAATCCCAGGGACTGGGGAGGCTGAGGCAGGAGGATTCAAGTTCAAGGTCAACCTCAGCAATTTAGCAAGACTCTGTCTCAAAGTAAATAAATCAAAAGGGCTGGGAATGTAGCTCAGTTGGTAGATCGCTTGCCTAAAACCCATCATTACAAAGCTATTGATACAACATATTCTTGGCTGTATTTGAATTGCAATATACAGTGTTATCACACAGGAACAAAGTTTGTCATCCATGTCACTGACCTGTATGTTATTTGTCTCCCACTTTAATATTCAGCATGGGAAGAAAAGTCAGAGTACAAAACTGCACAGAGTGACCATGAATATAAAGACACATGTGATCAGGGCCAGGGTGGCCAAATGGAGGCACCAACGAACCTGTCCCTGTGACTTCAGTCAGACCAACGGCAACATCCCTTCTGAATGAAAGAACACCAAAACATCATTTTAAAAAGTCACCTACACACACACAGCTTTACCTCCTTAAATGTCCCGATGCCATGAATGTGAATCTTTGGTTACATCTGATATTTTTAGATAAAATTTAAAAATAAGACTTATTCCGCTATTACATGGAAAGTTTTAAAAGTAGGAACTGTTATCAGACCAGGAAAAATTCTTTACACTTTGAACTTCTAGAAGTTATTTTCTGTACAATCATATAAATATTTCATGCCTGTATATGAACATGATGCTCATGATCCTAAAAGTTCTAAAAATCAATACGATCTTTGGATAATGATTAGCCTATGTAGAAAATAAGAAACAATCCCTGAGCAAGAATAAAGCGGACTTAATTGGGGACAGTGAGAAGGGACTGGGGGAGGGGAGGAAGAAGACTGAAAACAATAAAAATGCCATAAAACCGTATGCTTGGTTTTAAAAGATTAAACCCAGAAAAACCTACATTACATGCAAAAGAATTGGAACAGCCATCCAAGGTCAAGGTGAGATGGCCTCGTAACCCACTCTGTTCTAGGCTGATGCAGCCAGTCTATCACCTGGCAGATCTGCTCGTCAGGGTCAGGGACCTTCCTATTTTTTATCTTTACCCAGGATTGAAAGTCAAGGTTGCAGCAGAATGAGGCCTTTCAGAGTCCATGGACAGAACATGCATATTGGCTGTGTGATCCTGGATTGAATGTTAAATCTGGTTTGAGCCAAACACACGTACTGAAACAGAACTCCTTAAGGCAGAGAAGAATGAGAAAACAACAAAACTGACTTTAAAGCACTAGCCTGGGACCTTTATTGTTTAAGCCCCTGGATAAGAAAAAATAAATGTGTAATACTATCCACTCACTCAAAAATACCCACTGAACCTAATGCTAAGCTCTAAATATCAAAAATGAAAATCTCCCTATCTCATGGAGATCTTCTTGAGAAGACATTCCACCAAATAATTAACCATACACACTATTCCCCAGACCTTCACTCATTTGAATACATCTCTCAGATTTTTGCCATAGCTGCATACTAATTATATTTTTATCTACCACGTATTTCTTTCAGTTACTTCATGTTTCCAAAGTCATTTTAAAAGAGGTATTTATGCAACCACTAAGAATGGAAAAGAAACATCATTTGCCTTAAGCAGAAGCAAATTCTAAATGTAAATAAATAACCAAAATACAAACAAGACTATAGCCCACATAAAACTGTTTCACATACCACGTGTGGTATGTATACTCAGGAAGATATTCCTAGATAATGTAAAAAAACGCAAATACAGAAAGATTTTCAGGATTTACTGTCCATATACAGGAAAGATAAGAAAATCAAAGACTAGGAAGGCTGCGGCAATGTTAGAGATGGAATGTGTAGTAGTCAGAATAGACTACGTTGTGCTGCAGTAACAAATAATCCCCAGACCTCATTGGCTTGACTAAACCAACATCATATCAAGTGCCAGGTAACTCTCCAAGGAAATGTCTTCATGTGATATGCCTCACATATCACATGAAGGCTGATGGAGGCTCTACTGGCATGTAGCTACAATGTCCTGAACTTCTGGCCTCCTTGGTTGAAGAGTTGAGGAAAGAAAGCCAGAGTAATGACTAAATCTTCTCACTGGCTCAAACTATAAGGGACACACAGTGTTTTCTCCCAGGTCACCACCCGGAATGAATCATGCAGCCCTGCACAGCTCTAAGGGAGGCAGGAAAGCACAATCCTTATTCATGGATCTTGGCGAGCACTATAAGTCTCCACCAAATATGGATTGGGAAGGTTAAGAGAGCAGACCAGAGGAGAAGTAGTCTGGGAAAAGGAATACAGAGAAGAGCTGATGGAACAGAGCTGAACAGACAGGAGGTATTGTCAGGCCACCTTCTGCAACTCTGATTCCTAAGATCCCAAAATGTGCACTTTGATCTATTACACTGCCAAAATGCTATAGTCACCTGTCGGATGATAAGAGAACAAATAGTCACCATATTGCATGCATGACTCTCTTCTGTATCTAGCTTTAATTCAGAGTAACATATATCTACTGGACTCCTTCCTACAAGGTGCAAGAAGCATGCTAAGCTGGAAGTACTTCCAGTGTGAACAATGAAAATACAAGGACATGTGAAGATTGGGAAAGCGGAAGCAACCTTCATGAAAATAGCAGCATCTGAGATTTGCAGCTGCATTTATACAGTCAGACTTACAATTCTGCCCCTGTATTGCTTTTGGATTTAACAGTTAAACCATGCAGGAGCAAATCCTGCTGCTCATCCACAGGAGGGGGAGGATGAGCCAAAGGGGGCTTCTTCTGCAAGTGCAACCCCATAGGGGCCCACCAAGTCCCTCCTTGGAGGGGCATCTGTAGTCCAGGTGGAGCCCCAGGGTCCCTCCTCAGCTGCCAGGCTCTGGTTGCAGGGTTTGGGTGCCTTTGACCAACCAGAAAAATGAACTATGTAGTTCCCACAGCCTCACTCATAGACATTAACAACTTATTTCTAAATATTAATTTAGAGCCGACAAGGGCCCCACGACCTTATTAATTCATTTCACCTCGGTCATAATCCTGCAGTGTGGAGGGCTTTGGTCATACCTCTAGCTGTGGGACAGACAGGCAAGAGATTTCTCCTGACTGAGCGTTCCTCTCACTGCCTAGGAGACTCATCTTTCTACCAAGAAAGAAGTCCCTGAACACCCTGGACCTATTAAAAATCAAGGTCAAGGGAACTATGTGACTGTATAAAAGAAATGCTTATGGTGTCGTGAAAAAGGAGTACAATCGTGTCTATGCAGTTTCACGTAAGGGACGCAGAGTAAGGGTAACCAAAAATCCCCTCCATGGTATCGAGAGAGATCTGGGAATTCTGGGACCTGCCTGAAGGTGGGGTTGACACTCGGTGCCTCCTTCGTCCATATTTTCAAGATCCCTTTCTTCTCTCCACCCGTCCTCCAGAGAACAACTGAAGCTTTCACACATCTGAGCAATACATTGACTGGCCAAATGTCTACCATGGGAAACCATGAAGAGGGAAGCCAGGCCATGCCTCAACTCAGCAATCTGTCCAGAGGGACCCGCGGAGGGAAGGTTCTACCTGGAGCAAAGTGGTATTTGCAAATCTAAGACAGAAGCTGGTGTGAAGAGAATCGAGGAGGAATGTCTCTGTTTTCCTCTTCAAATGGGAGAACAGGGGAAGAGGAAAACCAGGGTATCACTGCATATCTAGATCTTAGGGGGTTTTCAAAAGCCCAATACATCTAAACCCCATCTGCCGCTTTCAAAATGACTCCAGGAGATTTGGGGATTGAGGTAGTGAGTTCAAGAGGGGAAAATGTCGACTCTCATGTATATCTAAAAAGAACAATTTGAAAAAAAGAAAAAGAAAACAGGGGAAAAGTAAATGAATGTATTGTCCCCAAAACTTGTGAAATAGCTTATAACCATTATTTATTTTTTATATAAATCATAGGTCCATTACTCATCTTTCACACAAATAAATTTGTGCTCTACTAATATGCTCTTTCCCAAATGGAAATAGCTCTAGCTTTTATATAAATATATATATATATAAATTACATTTATACATTATATTTAGAATTTACATATATATTACAAAAATACCTGAGATTATTTGATCACGAATCCTCCCAAGTACATACATTTTATAATACACTATGTTTCTTTCCCACATCAGCTGTAGTTATAATAAATTGATCATATGAACAATTTTTAAAAAAAGAAGCAAAAGCGTTAGTGTTTCGAGAGAAAGGCCACAGCCCTGGAAAAAGACATAATAACCACAACGTGGAGACCATCAGGAACACGGGGCCCAGTGTTTGCTGCTAATAGCTTTAGACAAATAACCCGCAGCTGCATTTCAAAAGGAAATTCTGAACCAGATGAAATGGATCAATCTTATTTGGATTCTGATTCAAATAATCATTTATGAGACAATGAGGAGAAATTTGAACACTGACTGAATAGATAATGGTATTAATGTTACATTTTTAAATTACCATAATGGTATTGTGGCTTTGTTTTTCTAAAGAGTCCTTATTCTTTAGTGCTGTGTACCAACATATTTACAGGAAAATGGATATGATGTCTGGAATCTAGTTTTAAATATTCTCAGGTGGGGGAGGGAGAGCCGATGGGCACACAGCAGAAGAAAGTTTGAGTTAGTAACTTTGGGGAACGGGCACCTGAGGGGCATTTGATGATTCTATCTACTTTGGGTGATATTTCAACACTGAAGAATAAGTTGAAAAATGAAAGTCAGAAGCATCTTTGTGTAACTCTAGCTACACCAGCATCCCTTCTTCTAGAAAAGTCTCCTTCCCCTATTCTGGGAACTGCCCCTCCTCCCTCTCCATTTGGTTCTTTTTTTGGGGAGGGGGTGGGTACCAGGGATTGAACTCAGGGGCACTCAACCACTGAGTCACATCCCCAGCCCTATTTTGTATTTTATCTAGAGACAGGGTCTCACTGAGTTGCTGGGTACCTCGCTTTTGCTGAGGCTGACTTTAAACTTGTGATCCTCCTGCCTCAGCCTCCCGAGCTGCTGGGATTACAGGATTACAGCCGTGTGCCACGGCTCCAGGCTCCATTTGGTTCTCTTGGGACCAACAGTCACCGTCCACTAGGGTGACACCAGAGTGGGTCCCCATCCAACTTGCTAGGTGACTCAGGCTCCATCGAAACCCTTCTAAGGAATTTTTATGTGTGGATCCTGCAAGAGAGAAGTTTTCTATCTTTTCTCTGGGGTTTTCTTTTTCTTTTTTTTTTTAAATAGCTGGTATTGCTTTATTCTGTAGTTCACATGCGGCAGCTGAAAATCCACCCTTGATTTTTCTTTACTGTCATTCCCTCAGTATCTATACTGACAGAGACCACTCCTCCCAACGGCGTTTGCCATGCAGACCCTCTAAGACTAGAGCTCTCCAGTCTTGGGGTCCTGCCATTTCACTGCACCCATCTCTGTGCTGAGGCTCTGCCCTGGTCTGTTCCCCGTGAGGGTCAGGAGTGCCAAAGAGGCTCCGCGTGCCACCTCTGAGTACACACACGTGGGGCTCTGGGATGAGGGCTGCGAGGCAGACTGTGTCCTCTGGGGTTTTCCATGAGGCTGGCTGAGCCTGAAGTTACTGGCAACCATATTCCATGATCCTGCATAGGAGGCGATGAACCCAGTCAGGACACCCGGAGCCAGGACACTGGGGATGGAGGCAGGGTGGGGGAGGAGATGGGGAAGAGCATCCAGTTCTACCCTGTGCTATATTAGGGGAGCCTTAAATTCCCTCTTAAGCATTTTAAATGACAGCTGTTCACTTCAGACCCAAATCACTTTGCAGATACGATTAAGTCAATGATCTTGAGACATGCAGGGCATCCTGGATGGTCCCGGAGAGCCTGATGTCATCAGGCAGGCCCCTAGGAAGAGGACGGGAGGTCAGAAGGAGCAGGATGATGCAGGAGCTGGGATGCCCTCTGAACACAGAGGAAGGGACCAGGAGTCAAGGAATGCGGCAGCCTGGGGAAGCTGCAAAAGGGGAGGGAAAGGACCCCCTGCTCCCAGAGCCCCGCCAACATCTGGATTTTAGAACTTCAGACCTAAAAAACTAGAAGATAATAAAACTCAGAGACTGTACCCACCAAATGTGGCAGGTGTCAGTAGCTGTAGGAACAAATACACCACTCGCCTATTCCACATCTGCCCTCTAGGTGTCTCATAGACATCTCAAACTCCATGTGTCCAAGATGAACTGCAGATTTTCACACCAAACCTGCTACCCCCATGGCCTTCCATTCTGATGGCCACCGACGGCAATGCTTCCGTGGCTCAGAGCTATCACCCCTGAGCTGGCCAGGGCTTCTCCATACCAACTCCATCAGAAGCACAGATTCCATCTTCAAAAAATACCCCCAGTTCTGGACCCTTTCTGGGTACACTCAGGACTTCCACGTGTTCTGTGCTCCCCATGCCTCCCTGGGAGTGTACAAATAACCTCCTCACAGACCCTTCCTTCTAGCCCGCTCCCCAGCCCTTGACTTCTAACTCAGCAAACCACAGAACCCTTTGACCACATGGAGTCAGCTTACTCCTCTGCTCAGAACTGGCCTGCGCTCCCCTTCCACCTAATTGACAAACCAAGAGGCCCTTCCCTCCAGCACACCCCCCACTGCCCTGCGGCAGCCACACTGGCCAGGCTGACCAGGTCCCCTTTTGGGTCATTCCCCCATTTTTTCCCTGGAGCATGCTTTCCTCAGTATCTACTAGCCCCCTGCTCCAAGCCTTTGTCCCATCATCACCGTTTCATGGCAGTAACCCTGGTCACCCTAGCACAGCCCCACCTACTACACCTGCCCCACACTCACCTCTCTCTGGTACTCTTGAACTTCTTTCTGCTGCTCTGATTTTTCCTCTTTCTGTAACACCACTTGCTAGCAGATTATGTCATTTACTAACATGCAATGTTTATTCCTTATTTGCTATCTCTTCTCATGAGACCATATGCTTCACAATGACAGAGAACTTGGTTTGGTTCCAAGAACTTAGAACAATGCCTGGCCTATAATAGGTGCTCATTAAACACGAGAACGTGAGAGAATGACTACATGCAAGTGGACTTTTGATCCATCCCAGCCACTTGCAACAATAAAATTCCTCATCCACACCATTGACTTGAGCTGTCATTTCTGCTGGAAGACTGTGCTGACAGTGATTGATGTTTCACACCGCCAACCTTTGTAACAAAAGGGGATCTCTTCTTGAGATCACTCTTCATGTATCTAGATAAAAATACCAATCAATACATTTCCCATTACACTTCCGACACAGAAGGGCTTTCATTTTGCTGGGTTTGCAGTTGTTATTTTTAGGGCCTGTTACTGTTTGTGACTTTGCCATTTGGCTTCTGCCAAAGCCTCTGCTTCTTATCAGAAGCCCTTCCGAGAACCACCATCTGATCAGTCAGAGGCACTCTCCAGACATCTTCTCTGGGGCTTGAGCCCTGAAATTATGCAAAACACAGCCAAAGGCCCAACTGGTAGCTCAGCCTTCCCTTGCTGCTTTGTACCCTGCTCTTTAACTATTTCATGTGGGGAAATTTTAAAAAGAGACTTTCTCCTCTAATGAGTACCCATAAATGTGCACAAGTGCCCAAAACATAAAATCCAAGCAAAAGTTTTATTTAAGAGAGGGCTCTAATCCAGGAAAATAAAAATATATAGAACCATTAATCATGCTATAATTGCTTATTTAACTCTTGAACTTTATTTGTGTGGGTGTATATATAAATATAGTTAAGACAGATTCAAAACTAAAAGTAACCAACTTATTACATTTCTAAGGAATTTCAATAACCCAAATTTGAGTTCTCTCAGCTTATTTGAAATAGAATTTTATAGACAGGAGAACTATAATTTACCATTAGAAAAAAATACTGGCTGATGATAGTTTTGCAGAAAAATAAGAACACAGAATACTGATTTTGATGGGATATTACTGGTTTCCTAAAAAATGTCAAGAAAAATACAGGTCTTTTTGTTTTTCCCTCTTGATGAGCAGTCTGTAGTGAGTTGTGTCGCATTTAATTGGTGTGCATGCTTTCAAGCTACTCTCTGCAGTTTGGATCATTAGAATGTTTTACTGTTGATTTTTTCATTTATTTCTTTTCCACTCATTGCTCTTTAAAAATCTAGAGTAAAAGACACATAACACAAAATTTACCATTTGAACTGTTTTCCAATTCAGTGGCATGAAGTATATTCACCACCATTTCCAGAACATTTCATCCTTCCAAAAACACCAGACTTGTTAAATAATGATTCCTTCCCCACTGTCCCTGAATTCTCTTTTCTGTCTCTGTGTTTGCCTACTCTAGGTACACAGTATTCGTCCTCTTGCTTTTGTCTGGCTTTTTTCCCTTAGCAGAATGTTTTCAAGGTCCATCCGTGTTCCAGCATGTACCCGAATGTTCTTCCTTGGGATGGCCCATGATGTCACCTTGTATTGTGGTATTGTGAAAAGCACATTTTGCTACTCCAGATACTCACTGCCTTTAAGAAGCCATTGTGAATGGTCTGTTTCCTTAGATACGTTCTCTAATTTTTTTTCCCCCTTTACAACCAGATTCTGTGACTTGAACAAGAGCTTTGCAAATTTCAAAACAGGTTCCAGTGTGCCCCTCCAAGGCACAAGGGAGGAGCTCTGTGATGCGCCATGAGTCCACAAAACAGAGCCGGTTAACTGGCGGGAGAGGCAACGAGAATGTCGAGGGAAGTGGCATTGGCTGACCAGGATTCTGAAAGATGAGTGGAAGTTCTATGTCAGAGAAAGAAGAGCTGGAGGGCTTCCAATCACTGGCAGGGACACCTTTTGAGACATGGGGCAAAGTAGAGGGCAGACTGGAGAACAGGAGTAACCGAGAGGCCAGGAGCTATGCCGTGGAGAAATCAAAGGAAGAGAAAAATGCTCTTGAACCTCTCAGCCAATTATAGTTCATGGAGGTTAACATCAAAAGCAACCTGTCTTTCCTCAAATTTTTGAGCTAGTGGTTAGGGGTGAGATCACACGGCCGTAATAATCCAACTCTCCCTGGCTCACTGCCCAGGCCTTCCTGGTCCCCCACAAGGTTGTCCCTATGAATCTGGGAGTTTTCCTTCCCGTCCTTCCTTCCTCTCAGAGGTTCATGCCTTCAAGGTCTCTTGATGGCACGTCTCGCTTTACTGCTGAGGCCCACAGGTATTGCGCTCCCCAGAGACTTTACTGTTTAGAGCCACAGGGAGCTCTGAGCAGAGGAAAGGCCCAGGCATGTCACCTGGGCTCAGAGCTACAATAGCCCTGGAAATCCAGCCCAGGTAAACCTGTATCTCCTTTCTGCAAAGAGTTGAGACCTACCCCAGGGGCCTTGCTGATTCTCACCACAAAACCTGTTTCTGAAAGTTCTTCTCCAACGACCTCTACCTTCAGTTATTTGTTCTGTAAATATTTATTGAGCAACTAGCTGATATTTTAAGTCTTGGAGACAGAGTCAAAGAGAGGACAGAGGTCCCTGTTCTCACAAAGCTTGTTTTCTAGCCTAAGTGTGTACACAGAGGGGGATACAAACCATGAGCAGGTACAAAATTCTTGTACAGAAAGGTAGTTTTAGCAACTGATATACTTAATAATAAAGGGTGGGTGGTTAGGATACAGTAACATGGAGGAGAATGATTGCTGGCTATGTTGAGTGGCCAGTCAGGGAGGAAGATGCACATGGCCTCAGGTGCTGGTGGAGGTACAGCCAGGCCCTTCCACAGGAGCACCAGGAGAACAGAAACCCCACGTGCCTCCTGCCTGCCCTGCCAAAATTATAAGACATCACCTGCAGAATGTTGTCTTCTGACCAGAACCTCCACAAAAACCACGAGTGGACTGAAAACAACTCAACATTTTGTTTGAATAAATAGCCTATGAATGGATCTTTCTCAGAATTACAGAATAATATCAGAATAGAATTACAAAACTCCTTTTAAATAGTGCTTTCAAAAAGAGACATGTTATACACTAATAATAGTTCATGTTCAAATTAAACAATACATTTTTTCACTTTCATTTTTTTCTCCATGTGTAATAAAGGTACTGACAAAGAAATCAGAGAAGAAAAGACCTTTTGTTTGGTCATTTTCCTTAAGGCCACCTCTTATCTGGCCTCTAACTGGTGAGGTCACCCTGTCTTTTTGAATGAAGTCCATCTTTGGAGGAGTAAGCTTGAAGAAGTAGGGATTACAGCCTTGGCCACAGCTAAGGTTCCTCCATTGGTATTTGACAATCTGAGGGTCTTTGCACCATCATGCTCAGCGAGTTGGTAAGAATGGTTGAATGGTGCTAGCTGGAACAGGCCCCCAGTCAGGCCATGCCATCCCGAGAGCTGAGGCTGCTGTCACAAGATAGACAGGGAAACTGTGCTCAGAGAAGCTAGAACCTTCTAGAAGACAGAATGGCTTATCATGCACACGCATCATCATGCACACGCATCATGCCAAGGTCAGAGGACAGCCAGTGCCTGTTCAGTCTCCCCCTGCCCCAAGTCTTGCCTGTGTTAGAGACGCAGTAGGCCTGCCCCAGGCTGGCTGCTGACTAAGCCTAACTGAGCTCAAACCCAGGTTCCGAGGTGGAACTCCTTCCACTCTTGACATCATCCCCTGCCCATGCCTCCTCATGCCTGATAGCACACACATGTGCACACACGTGCATACTCACACACACACACACACACACACATACACCTTGCATTTAATATTACAATCATTCGGGTTTTGTTTTGTTTTTTTACTGTTCTCCAGAATCTCAGCTCACCCTCCCCTCTGTGTACCCATTGCTCTTTGCAGGAAGCAAGCTCTTCTCCCTCCTCTGGCCGTCACCTACCTCACGACTCAGCTCAGGCATCCGTCACCTCTGGCAACCTCCCAGGGCCGCCCCAGGCTAGGTCAGGTCTCCCTCCTCCACATTACACTGTGTTGGAATGTAACTGAGATGGACCAGTCGGAGGTCTGTTTAGGTCACAGAAATAAGCTCCTAGACACAGGGACTAATGACATTTTTCTCCTTGTGTGCCCTTAGCACCTTTCACATAGTGGTCTTATTCAGAGTTGATTAAACGAACTAATGGGTAAATGGCAGAATTGAAGAAAGACGGCTCAGGACAGTTGCCACAAACAGGGTTTGACTTCTTGTCACTTTTAATTAGCTAACAGTCACATGGCTTATGGATGAACAAGTTGAATTTAAAGATACAGAACGGAACACTTGCTTCAGTTTTTAATCAATTAAACAACTAATTAGATCAGTCCATTAGAACTGTAGGGTTTTTTTTTTTTTGTAAGAATGGAAATTCCATAACATACTTTTCCCCTCAAAGTCTCTCTCCATGAGTACTGAGTTATTTGACATCAATTTTAGAATTGAATGAATTTTATTTTAATAAAAATACTATGTAATTTTTACCAAAAAAACAACAACAAAAAAATCAAGTATTTGTTTTTCTAAAGCAACTCTTATATGTACAAGAAATACACATTTTGGTAATGTCTTCATAGCAATCCTGACAGTCCATGTTTGTAAATTTTTTGTATTAGAAAATAACTGGCATATTTAGCAATATTTGTCATATGGCAAAACTAACAGAGGAAAGAGGAGAAGGAGTTATCTAGTTATCTGACATGCTCATGAATGAATTATATTCAGTTCCTTTCTCCATTGTCTTCCTACTGCAGATCCAGCAAGAGTGAGGAGTGGAGGGAGAGATGCCAGGGTAGAGTTACCGTTGACATCCACAGCACCACAAACTAATAAATAACTCATAAACCATCTGTGTCTTGCTCTCCTTCCTTTCTCTTGATATTTTCTCTGAATGATCCATGAGAATTTTGAAACAGGCCGACTCACAGTAGGTCTGGGAGATCTTGACTCTGAATTCCTGGTAGCCAGGGAGATTCAGTTGGAGCTGACCTATGCAATCAGATGCAAAGATGAGCAGATGCTGGCAATGAGAATGTTCCAGCCCAAATCCAAAGCTACTCCAAAAGGTGGTGCATAAAGGTATAGTCTCCAGCACACAGTCTTATATATATTATATTTGGGGACTTGATCCCATTCCAGGAAACCTTCCAGACCATGGAAGATCAGGCTGCTCCTTATCTGGCCCAGCACCCCTCCATGACTTCCATGGTAGAAGGGTGCTGTGATGGGCTTGAGGGGGGTTGCAAGCTGCCATATCTGCTTTTGGCTGCCAACTATCATGAAAATCCTCTCATTAGACTCTACTGTATCTCCCTTCTTCCAAGGACTGGGGTGGGGAGACCGAAGCCATATCCCTCACATTCCAGCTGCTTAATCTTCAGGGAGGTGTTTATGCACCTCCAAGCTACCTGATCACTAGTACTGGGCCACAGTTTGCAGCAAGATGCTGTGATTCTCCTCAAAGGCCTATAATTCCAAAGGCACCTGTACTCACAGGCCAGTGGGGAAGCAGAGCAGTAACTCAATTTTGTAAGAGGACCTCTAGGTCTTCACCTTAAAAATCTAGCATGAGGGCTGGGGAGATAGCTCAGCTGGTAGAGTGCTTTCCTCGCAAGCACAAGGCCCTGATTTCGATCCCCAGTAGCGCAAAAAAAAAAAAAAAAAAAAAAAAAAAAAAGAAAAGAAAAAAATCTAGCATGAATCCACATTCACATTCACTTCCTCACCCTCTCCCAGAATATTACCCAGGAAAATAACAAAGGTGATGTGGATAAATAGGCCTGTGAGCATCCTGGTTTCTCTATCATATAACTTAAAAAATAAAAATGGACGTTTAATTAGATGGAAACACTGAGTTTGTTTCTTACAATAGATTTTGATACTCATCATTTATTTTTAAAACCTAGTACTTTTACTATACATGAATTTAGAAACACAGTATTTCTTTTTTTTAAATTTGTTCTAATCAGTTATACATGACAGTAGAGTGTACTTTGACAGATCTTACATAAATGGAGTATAATTTCTCATTCTTCTGGTTGTACATGATGTAGAATCACATTGGTCATGTAGTCATATATATACATAGGGTAATAATGTTCGATTCATTCTACTGTTCTTCCTACCCTTATCTCCCTCCCCTTCCTTCATTCCCTTCTACCTAATTCAAAGCAATTCTCTTCTTCCCTACCTGCACCCTCATTGTGAATTAGCATCCACATATCGAAGAAAAGATGTGGCCTTTGTTTTTTTAGGATTGACTTAAACTTAGTGTCATATTTTCCACTCCATTCATTTACAGGCAAATGCCATAATTCCATTCTTCTTTATGGCTGAGTAATATTCCATTGTGTGTATATTTTCTTTATCCATTCATCTGTTGAAGGAAACCTAGGTTGGTTCCATAGTTTAACTATTGTGAGTTGAGCTGCTATAAACACTGATGTGGTTGTGTCACTGTAGTATGCTAATTTAAAATCCTCTGGGTATAAACCAAGGAGTGGGATAGCTGGATCAAATGGTGGTTCCATTCCAAGTTTTCTGAGGAATCTCCATACAGTTTTCCAGAGTGGCTGCACCAATTTGCAGTCCCACCAGCAAGGTACGAGTGTACCTTTTCCCCACATTCTAATGCAGATAAAATATATTTATAGGACAAAGGGAGGGAGGGAAGTGAAAGAAAGATTTGAACCTTTTGGAGAAAGGTTCATATATTCTTTCTCCCACTATATTTTTAGGGGGAAATAGAGAGTGACACATTTTTTTAATGACCACGATATTTCTAAAAGCAATGACCACTGATTCCTTAATATGATCAAATATCCAGCATAACCTATTTTACAGTTTGAGTAAAAATCCACATTATCCCATACAATCCTTACACTTAGACAGTAGGCTGTTGCTTTTCATTCTCTTTCAGTCTGTAGGTAGCTGATTGGGAGCAAAAATAAAGACACAAGGGCCATTAGGTAACAGTGAAGAAGCACAAGCTCCAAGGCAGGGTGGACAGGATGGAGGTCGGGGAAGAACTGAGCCGGGGTCTCCAGTGGCAGTTGAGGCTGGGCCTGGACCCGAAATGCCCAACCATCCTCCAAGGGCGTCACTGGTGCAAGAATGAGGGACAAGGGGAATCAGGGGAAAAAGTGTTCTTCATAAGTGGAAGATGGTTCCAGCTTATTCCATGGGTAATAACCCTAAGCATTTCCTGTTCAAGGTCAGGATTTCTCTTTCTACTCGCCACATGCACCTCTTACATTTCTTTCCAGGTAAAAGAAACTGCATGCCTCCACTCAAAGGTGACAAAATGTTCACCAGGTGGGAAGGGACGTGCAAAGGACTGGAGCCTCTATGGCCTGCGACAAGACCACAGGAGGAGTTCAGCCTAGGGAAGTGCCCATAGTCTGCAAGAGCTGGACCGAGCCCGAGGTGGTGAGGTAGTTACACCATGGATGAGGCCCCGCGTGGTGAGCCTGGCCTCTCACCCTCGGGCCTACCTCACCTGCCGCCCCCACTCTTCCCTGCTTCTCTTTCCTGCTCCCCGGGTATGGGAGTGCCATCCATCTGGGAAGGTGGCCACACCCCAGGCCTTGGACTCAGAGATCTGGTTTAGATGATGTCTCAAAGCTCAAGGATGGTGCAGTGGTTACCACCCCTCACCTTCCTCGTCTACAAAGTGGGGTGTTAGTCCTTCCAGACCCACGGGGTCAGGAGGATGAAACATGGCGGAGAGAGAGGCTCTTCCATTCATACTAGTCACCAGGCGGAGGAGGATTAGAGCAACTTTTACACACACACACACACACACACACACACACACACACACAAATGTGAATGGCCACTAAATGATCTTTACCCTTTTGATACTGGTTTAGTCTCTAAAAGAAAAGAACATCCAACTAAATGAATCTCCTATTGGTGAACTATATGGAGAAAATATTTTTGAGACAGGTGCATGGCCAGTTCCTCTCGTCCTCTGTAGCTGAGGCTGGGGCTAGGAAGGCCCTTTCATCTGACCTGCTTTTGATTTCAAAGAGAAATAAGGTCTCTAGGAAGGAGGAAGACAGGCAAGCATTAGGCAAACGTTTGAGCACTGTTTTGATTAGTTCCTCACCTCCTCCTCCTCCTCCTCCTCCTCCTCCTATTCTCTCCTTCTCCTCTTCCTCCTCCTCCTTCTTCTTTTCTTCTTCTATTTTTTTTTTTTTTTTTTTTTTTTTTGGTAAAGCAAAATACTGACTCCTACGTGACACACTTTGACACATTAGAACTCACTTGTCTAGATAATGGCAGTTGGGCCCCACAGTGTGGCCAGTGAGCCCAGTCCTAAAGTTCTATGATGGCCCATTGCCATGCTAATGTGACCATCCACATCCTACCCTCCATTCTAATTGACCTTGATGAGCCGAGAGGTTCACATTTGACAGCAGCTAGAAAGTTCTCGGGATTATGCCTAGAGGATTCCAAGAGGGGAAACTTGATTGCTGCTCTAGAGGTTTATTTATATTTATATTTTCTAGCTGCTGTCTCTACAGGTGGGCTAGTTAATTTTATCTCAAAATACTTTTCTCATTTTCGTTTTTCCCCTCTCCAATCTGACATAGAGTTATAAATGTGTATTCTAGTTTAGGTTCATTCCTTGATTGTTATTTCTGGGTATTCTATCAAAATGGTTGTCTTCAATCTTTTCTACATTTATTAAAATGTACTATTTGCTGCATGGTCTGCACACCCCCCCGGGCCCCCACCCAGGCTTCCACTGTTGCAACCCACTTTTTGTGTGGGGCACCCAGGAACAGTGGAGACGCCCGTGCCAAAAGTCCATACCGTAAAGTCCTGAAATGAATAAATGAATTTGAGGGGTAAAAAAATCCAGAATGAGCTGGGATTAAATTATATCAGTAACTAGTATCACAAAATTCTAATCAGAACCAGGGAATTTGGTATTTTATCTACAGAAAACAGAAACCTGCCTGACATCCTAAAAGCACATTCATTCACCCATTCATTGCCTAAACGTCACAAATCTCATCCCTTCTACACTACCACCACATCTGCAATGTAATGCTGCAAGTGCATTTAAACTAAAAGAGGTTTGGTTTCTTTTTTCTTTTTGTTCTTTCTTGTCATTTTTAATTAATTGTGAAATAGCAACTTAGAAAACAATGGTTTAAAAAACAACAGTCATAAAAAAAAAAGCTAAATGTCAAAGTGTCCTAAATTCTTTTGTGTGTGATTTTATTATATGTCACGAAACCATTCTGAGGTGATAATTAGATTTTATCTGCACATGGAGGTGGAGGATAGGAGTAGGTGGCGGTATCAACATTTCACCAAAACAACAGGGCAATTCACATGATCAGGTAGGAAAAAAAAAATGTACACGGTTGGTTGGGGCTGTTGTTTGATCAAGTACTTTGTGACGCTGCCCTGATACAAGGTGGGTGGACATTTTATTTGCCTCTCTGTGGCTAGAAATTTAAGAATAAACCAGTACAAGAGGAAAAGCAGGAAATACACACTGATATATAAAATGCAAAATCTGTTGGTCATTGTCATATAAGAGTCTAAAACAGAGCAGAAAGACACATTTTCCCCTTAGGTTTTCAACAAACAGCTCCATTAATTGTTTCAGAATGAGTATAAGGGATTGAGGATTGGAGTCCATGAAACTTCAAGGCAGCTGGTGTGGAAGTGATAAGGGTTTTGGCTCCCAGTGACACTTCCAAATTTGCACAATAACAAGGACTCCTGGTGAGTGAAAGTTGCTTCAGGCCCTGTGATGCCCTACATTTCAACTCACCCCCAAGAAAATATCCTCAATTTCACAGGTGTTCACAGTAATATGACCTGACTGCAAATCTCTTCTGTATTTTTCTCTGGGTTAAAATTAAGCTCTGCAGGTTCAAAGTAAAATGTGCAGACAAGGCACGCCAGAAAGGGAAGATAAGAATTGCAGATGCCAGAATGGATTTTTTTTTTTGATGGACATTTCAAAGCAAATATAGACATATACGGTATTGTAAATCTCTTGTGTGTGTACATAACCATGTGCCTTCACACATCAAAACTGGATTCGCTCCTGAGCAACAAAAGGTACTGGAAACAACGTGAGAGCAAGTGAAATAGAAAATATATCCAAAGAGGACACAGAAACAGAATTATTTATTACCTTCAAGAGACCAAGAGCTAAGAAAAGGGTGCAACAGAAAAATGGGCAATGGATTTGAATATGAAGACCCTGGAGAAAGAAAATAAAACTGGGAATATCAAATACTTCCCAAGTTCATTAGTGATCAGGGAAATGCAAAATTGGAAACATACTCTGACCTCTTGGACTAGCAGTGACTTTCTTTCTCAGTCCCACTTGAGTCTTGAGTCATGTTCCTGAGCCTACTCCTAGTCCAGCTGTTGTCAATCACTTCAAACTCAGAATCTGTAGAAGCAAAGTATTTTATTTGGGGCTTGAGAACAGCAATTTGGGACAGATAGATTCAGAAAGTTTGGAATGAGTACTCCGCAGATGCTCAGATTGTACATGGCTTTGAAAGAGAAGCAGCAGCTAAGGACAGAGAGATTCCACATGTTCCATGACAAGTGTCTGGCATGCAGTAGCTGTCCTGGCACTAAGCTGGGTGTGCCCAGGCTACCCATGACTGACTGCCAGGGCTATCTCTAGGGGTAAGGTTTGCTGGTGATCAGAGACAGTTGCTCACCTGCAACTGCCTATAAAAGATGCTAATGGTGCCAGGCGAGGGGACAAAAGCCTGTAATCCCAGTAGCTCAGGAGGCTGAGGCAGGAGGATCCAAGTTCAAATTCAGTCTTGGCAACTGAGCAAGGCCCTAAGCAAGTTAGTGAGACCTCATCTCTAAATAAAATACAAAAAAAGGGCTGGAGATGTGGCTCAGTGGTTAAGCGCCCCTGGGTTCAATCCCTGAGCCCCACCCTGCAAAAAAGAGATGCTAATGACTCTGTAGAAGTTGGCCCTGTTCAAAAGTTAGCACTATTGTCATTTTCTCAGACCTAGTTCAAGGGTTCACCTTCCCAGATAGCAGTCTGACATGTTCATAGATCTTGGTCCCTCATGGCCTTCTGACTCCAGGTTGAAATGCTCTTTAAAAATTGCTTTTCATCATGATTTACTTTGGGATTTCAAACTGTGCACTTGTAGATAAAATAGAGTTTTGGCAAAAATCCCTGCTAAGTCAGTTTTGGCAAGAATATCCCACACTGTCCCAGGTGATGCTGAGCACCCTGGACTGCCTTCAACAACACCACTGCTAGGTTAGTCTGGCCAGAATCTCCCCTGACCCCGATGTTTCCTCCTAGTCATTTTTCATCCACTGATTCCCACCCTGCTCCTTGGCTACAAATTCCCACTTTTCCTTGTATTTGAAGTTGAGCCCAGTCTCCCTTCTCCACTACAAAAATCCCATTGCAGAGTTTCCGAATAAAAGCCTGCCTTACATGCTTCACGGAATAAAGTTTCTTTAACAGAGGCTACGAAATGTTAGTAATACCCAATCTGCAAGTTTGGAGTCTTCTCATGGAATTATGCCCACATATGCAAGAAGACACGTATGTCCAAGATTTACTGAAAATTATGACAATTTAGAAAAAAATTTGAACGTTTATTAACAGGGAAGTGCTTATATAAAATGTATGTCTAGACCATAAAATTCTCTGCAACCTTTAAAATGAATGAAGTAGAATCAAGAAATTTTTGAGTACAAAATGTAGTTGGCAAGGAATATGCACAGCATAGTTCCAAATCTGTGGAGGACCAAGTTATTCCTATTGTGTCCCCACAGAAGTAGTCAGAAAGGACAAGCTGAGCCCGAGTCGGGTTATTCAGAAGGAAGGAGGTTGGGGAACGTGAGAGGAGTTCCACTTTCTGTTTCATATGTGTCTGTTCTGGATCAACTTTTTACTGTAAGAATGTAATGATGGAGCAAATATAACCCAAGTTTGCCAAGACTGGACAAGTGGAACATTTCTGTTTTACTTATTCTTCAATTAAAAAGATGAATTGGAGCTTAGATAAAGACATTTCAGAACAGTTTCAGTTAGTTTGGCTACTTCCACATAATGTTAACTTGAGTATCCACTAATTGGCCAACTTCTATCTCTTGATTAACAGGAAGTGGGGAAGAGGCAGACACCACAACCCCGCATACTTCACGACAGCACATCGATGATCCCAACCTGTCCTTATTACTTTAGGGCCCAGCTTTGTGCATCTTTGCTCTCCCTCCACATTTGGCTCCGTGGGGGGCCTTTTTGTCTCCTCCCTGGCACATCACGGAGACTCAGTGACCACTTGCTGAACGTGGTGGGTGGGTCAACAATGGCATGTGGGTCCTAACTGCCTCAACCACACTTCCGGGCTGGAATGAGCATATTTAAGTTTTTGGATGAAACTTCATTGCTCATTGCAGACTTTCAACACCTGGCCAGCTGGGTGCAGTGGCCCATGCCTGTAATCCCATTGGGAGGCTGAGGCAGGAGGATCATGAGTTTGAAACCAGCCTCAGCAATTTAGCAAGGCCCTAAACAACTTAGCAAGATCCTGTCTCTAAACAAATACAAGAAGGGCCGGGGATGTGGCTCAGTGGTTAAGCACCCTGGGTTCAATCCCTGGTACAAAAAAACAAAAACAAAAAACACCTAGCCAGTGCCAGGTGGTCAAATATTACCGATCACACCAGTTTTCCTACCTGACCTTCAATTTGTTTTTAATCCTGACAGAGCACCGTCTATCACATACTTAATGCCATAAACACATGGAACCCAGCAGAGAACACTGTGTAACTGAAAGATGATTGAAAGGTACTGTGTGAAAACACCTGTGTGAAAGTACTGTGTGACTCCACGGGACTCTTCTCGTCATTACTTCCACACCCTCACTCCCCCAGACTCCCCCTGGGTTTCCGTTCTCAGAATTTCATCTGGAGCACTTTGAGGGCCTGGGTGTCTCTCAGTGGGAGAGCTCAGGGGTAGCATGTGCAAGGCCAGGGATTTAATTAAAGGGGCAGGGGTTCTGGCTGTGGCTCAGTGACTTCCTTCAGACGCATTCCAAAGACGTCTTCTCAGTACTTGTTCTTTAGCCTCTCTTAGGTGACGTGGGTGCTGCTAACCTCCCTTGCTACGTTCTTTCTCCCTCGTTTTTCTCTTTTTACTTCCTAGCCATGGCTCCTCATCATTTTAGCTGACTACAAACAGCCCCGAGTATCGTCAGTGACTTTTAATAAATGCTTTAGTTGGAACTGCTCAGGGTAAGACACCATGGAGATCACAAAGCTCTGGTTCAAAGGACACTGAGAGGGAGGGAAGACAGTCTATGCTCATGTGAAAAGTTAGAGGTGACAGCATAGTGCCTATTAGTAATTGCTTATTAAATGAAGTAGCTATGTAGGAGAACTCGCAATGTCCAATGCGATAAGAAACTGTCATGGTATTGATACAACCAATAAGTCAGAGTTCTCCAGGTACAGCTGGAGCCTCCCCCTTGTTATTTTTCTTACTTCTGTACAATATTTCCCAAGGGTGTTATGATACGAACCCATAATGAGCCAAACAAATATAACTTCTATTTCAGAATCTTCTAATTTTAGGTTGAAATCATGTATTATCCAGCATCCTCATAACCAGCATCTCAGCATCTTCCATCTCCTTGGGAGGCAACGCTTCTGAGGTCTCCCATTCTTCCCATTTCTTTGGCTACAACCCTGTTCTGGGTGTGATAACAGCAAACCCTCAAACTCTGCCCCAATGGAGAGCATTTCAACAACATGCCCAGGTGACTCCCCAGCACAGTAACGTTTGGGAAATGCTACATTAGATCATATGACTCTGTCACTAAAGTATATATGAACTCAGGTGAGTGCTCTGATCAATAGGCCATTGTAGTTAGTGGATTTGAATTGTTCATTGACACACAAAAACATCACCCCTCTGCTCATCTAGCAGAGTGTGGTAGAGGAGGCCCTCTCTGGTGTGTCTCTCTAGGACTCACCTGCCCTTTGTGCCGTGTCTTGGTTGCCTATTGCCTGCTAACAGAGCAGCCAGGTGCTAATGGCTGAGAACCATGGCCTGGGATTCAGTGCATCCTTGGTGAGACACAAGGACCTGCTGAATCATACCAAGACAGCCTTTAACACTGGCGTGGGCCTGCAAAAGTGAACTCCAAGGGAAGCCAGTGAGGAGGAAGACACGAAGAGCAACTGTTAAAGTGGGTGAATGTAGAGGCGGGTGGTGTGGCAGCCAGGCAGCCCAAGAGGGGAGGTGGGACAGGGATGTCTGTATGCAGTTTCTGATGTATGAGGCAGGCTGTTCAAAAACAGAAGGTTCAAAACATACTGTGCCCCTGCAGCTGGAGCAAACTTCATGACAAACCTGGGCTTTGGGGCTACTGTCCCTTGTTGCCACTGCCTGAGGCCAATAGTGACGCTTGGATCCCAGCCCTCTGGGAATTCGTCAGTTGCCTCAGGAGTAGTCGTCTCAGTGAAAATCCACAAATCTTGATCGGGGTGATAACACACGACCTCATGCTGGCTCTAAACCCTCGCTAAGTGTCTGATCAAAGCGGGCCACAGGAATGCCATCTCATAGCCAGAACAGGCCCCTGAAGCCAGGGTCCCCACCTGGGAGTACGGGGTCCCCAGAGAGCGAGGGTTTGACTCAGCCCCACTGTCTGTGGTTCCACTTGGAAGGCAGTGCAGGCTTGCTCTGCTGCGGGAGGCCCACACCACTCTCGATGTTCCTGAGGGAGTGAGGAGAAGTGGTAAAATGGCCATCGAGAGCTGCCTGATGGAAACAGGGCCTAGAGGGCACTGTGGCGACGCAGACTGGATGGCGGTCACTGCGGAGGGGTGGGGAGATCAAGCATCCTGTCAATCAAGGAGAGTGAAGAATACCTGTCTTCGTGCCAAACCTTCCCCGGAGATTCTTGATGCCTCTCCAGCAGCAAGATCTACCCCTGTGACTTGCCTTCAGCCTGTCCCCCAACCCCCCGCAGCCTTCCATCCCCCTTGCTATCCTTGCTCTGTTGTTCCCTGGGAAACCCCCCTTCTTGCTTCCTTCCTCATGCCTCCCACACAGCCCACTCACTATGGAACACCCCCTTGGTTGTAAACAGACCTTTCTATTCTATGTAGCTTTCTTGTCCCACCCTTCTCCTTCTTTCTTCCTTGAACAATTAACTTTTCTCACTGGTACTTATGCTTCCCCAAAACCCAGAAATTCTTTGCCCCAGGTCCCCTAATACAGTGAGGTAACAGATACTTTGGGGATATTTTCAGTTCCTCTACCTCTTGTCTAAGAACCACCCCCACACACTTAGAGCAGCAACCCAGACCTTCGCTGGACCTGAGTCACAGATGTCACTGGCTACAGGATAGCTGGATACGGGTTCAGGCTGTGTTTAGGTCAGTGGGTCTCTCTGCTAGTTTGAATTGAAGATAGGTAAATCTGGGAACTTTGAGGAGAGCATGTGCTTACAGCAGCAGAAAAATCTGAGATGGATGGATGGATGGGGGTGGAAGATAGATTACACAGACATGTAATGGAATAAATGTCTGTACCTCTTTAAAATGCAATTGTTCAAGATCCACCCCTAATGTAAAGGCAATGGGAGGTGGGGTATTGGGGAGGTTATTAGGATCAGATGAGGTTATGAGAGTAGAGCCCTTGTGAATGGGATTAGTGTCCATATAAGAGAACTTGCCTCTTCTTCTCTGTGAGGACACAGTGAGAAGATGGCCATCTATCAGCCAGGAGCCCAGTCCCACCAAATAGTCTGCAGGTGCCTTGATCTTGGATTCCCTAGCCTTTGAAACTGTGTGAAATAAATTTTTGTTGTTTAAAAGTCACCCAGTCAATACTACTTTGTTATAGCTGTCCAAGTGGACTAAGAGAGTTAGATAGCCAGCTAGATACCCAGTTACAAAATGTGATGGAGAGATTACTTCCTGGTTCTAGGTCCTCATGATGCTCCACTCTCCTGCCTGGTTTGGGGATGATCTAGTATCCTCTTTAAAGAAAATAATAATAAAAATAAAAATTAAAAATAAAAAAATCAGTTCTCATCTTTCACTCAAATAAGGGAGTCTCTATGACTGGCTTGTAAAATTGTTCATTTTGATCAAATCTCACTAGTACTTGATAATCCTCAGTCATAGCTTATCGAGTCCCTCCCACAAATGTCACACTTGTGACTTCAAAGTTTCTTTACTTTCTTGATCTCACAGTCTCTGTGTTAACAGTCCAAACCGACCTGCTTGGTTAACATGTGCTATCTTGCATGGTTTCATGTTTGGGGGCTATGAGGCATTACTAGGACTTAATCCAAATGACTTAGCCATCCGAAGGATTTTTATTCCCACAAAATAATCATGTGTGGCACAGTAATTATATTTCCACAATGTGGCCACTGTCCTTGCCATTTCTGGAATGCCTGTTCAACTCTTCCTCTGTAACAGTGATCTGTCACTCCCACAGATAGACATGATTTTCAGAAAGAATAACATTGAATTGGAGTCAGGGTAGGTAACAGAAAGAGCAGTCACACATTTTAGTTATTGGGCAAAACAGGGTGCTTTGCAGTACTTGATATCAAATATCCATTAAGATCATAATTAGAGGGGCTGGGGTTGTGGCTCAGTGGTAAAGCTCTTGCCTGGCATGTGTGAGGCACTGGGTTTGATTCTCAGCACCGCATATAAATAAATGGAAAAAATAAAGGCCTGTCAACACCTAAAAAAATACTGAAAAATAGATCATAATTAGAATAAGCACATACTCTTCCTATAGAAAAACTCTAAAAGATAATAGTAATTTGAAGACATAAGTTCTATTACATTTATTAAATTTAAGCCACATTCTTTATCATCATCACATCTTTCAGTCACTGTCATTCAGGTCTCTGGAGTAGAAATCAAAAACTTATGATTGGAGAAGTAGGGTTTAATATAAATTTATTATTTATGTTTAGGTTCCTTAAATGATTATTCAATAGAAATTATACTTCTAAAGAAGAGTCAAATATTCAGGTAGGTCAAAATATACATGAACACAAATGAAGATTACAGACCAACATTGATAATTTAAGTCACTGCCACAGATTGTACATCATATACCTGACTTTGTGAGCCTTTGGGGATCTATGAAAGTCTTACCCTTGCCACAGTCCAGAGCTCTGAATAGATATAATGTACTCTCTCTTTTTTATTTTTAAGTTATAAGTTTCTTCCTGTTATGAGGGATAAGCAGTAGCTATTTTTTTTAAGACTTCACAGAGGCATCAAGAAACTGCAAAGTAAGGTATATAAATGTCAAGTTTTGACCAATTGATCACAAAGTGAGTTAGAGCTCAGAAACCTTCCTAAGGCAAGCTAGTGCAACCTACTTCTTGGTGCAAATTTCAGCTAGTGTGATCAAAGATAATGAGTCATCCAGGCTGGTATTTTAAAAAAAAACACTGAAGCTGCTTCGGTGCTTTTTTCTTTCCTGAGCTTCACTGTAACTGAAACTACACTTGTACTTTGAGATATGGTTCTTGTGCATGAATTATACACGACACTAACACTGAGTAGCTTTCAATTTAAAGAATGTACCTAGGCGTGATCCTTGCAGTGGATTAGCCTGAAAATATTCACAGAATCTCATCACAGTGAAGTCTACTTTGCTATCTACAGTAGAAATTTGAGGTATTAGATATACCTTAAAATGGACGGACAATTGAAGACCTTAAAAGACTTTTTGGTAAAGAGAAATGTTTATTCTGATACTCTCACAGGGTATTTGCAGTTTTTAAAACATGATCAGTTTTGTCCTTCTTGGGAAAATGAGTGAGTTACTTCTGCAGGGGTGATGGAATGCACGAAGGTAACTTGGAGAAAAAGATTGTGAGCTTTGAGATCAAGATTTGAATGTCAGCTCTCCTACTTCCCTGTCACCTGTGGTGCTTGGGTGGGTTATTCCACCTTTTTGAAACCAGGCTCCTTATCTTTGAAGTGGAGCTGCTGCATCACTATGTCACAGGGCTGCTACGCAGATGAAGTCCGACAGTGTGTGTAAACAAGGCAGGACCGGATCAGCAAGAGTTCACTGCCTCTGACCCTGCTTCCAAATTCTTGCATCTGGTACCCAGTACAGTGCTCCCAGGAGGCTGAAGAATTCTTGTGACAAGGATTCCATAACCCCTAGCCTCAGGGAAGATGACAGTCAGGGTCAGGAGGACTTCCTTTCCACAAGCTTTCTCCTACAGGTGTTGCCAAAGGAGGCTTGTGCAATACCTACCAGGCAAACTCTAATGGCTCTTTAAAAAGCAAAACGAAAAAACCCTGCTTAGTAATTTTTAAATTTTACAATATTTGGAAATTAAGTCTTTATCTACTCATCTATAAAATCACTCCAGACCAGTTTTCAAATTATAGATATTTGATGTCAAAAGAGCTTTTAGGTAATTTGTGCATTAATTCCATAAATGTCCAGTGAGAGCCTCATACGTACTGGCCTCTGTGGTAGACATTAGAAATGCAAAAATAAACTTGCTCTCTGTCTTCAATGATTTCACAGCGTGGGGAAGGAGAAAAAGTTATCCTAATTTTAATGCATCATAGTTGGAAGCATGCAAAAGTGAACACTATTTGCAGAGCACTTTAAAGTTCAAAGCACTTTGAACACATTTCCCACATTTCAGCTTCACAATCACCAGATGAGCTAGATGTCACTGTTACTAATCATTTCCAGGTCAGATACAAAGAAGCCAAACGCGGGGAGGCGAAGTAACTTGACCAAATCACACGGATGATCACCACGATTCTGCCTCGGTCTCAGATGTCTCTGCCTTTCAGCATCCATGTGAAAATACATTCAGAATACATCTCTACCAAACTTGCAAATGCCATATAAATGTCACCTGAATTATGTCTCCCAGGAAACAGGCATGGCCACCTCTCATGCTTTGACCTTGGCCTCTAATCTATGCCCCTTGTCTCCCCCAGGAATCCCACTCAGAGTCAGTAACCTCTGATGGTGCTAGGTTGTTTTAGACCTTGATGCTTTTGCGGCTACTGTTTCTGCACCCAAACACTCTGCCCCCACCCACCCAGCTCCCTCTTCCTAGTCCTCCTCATGCATGGGACAGCATAGGCTTCACCCTCTCCAGGAGGCCCTTTTGGACTACCCTCCCCAAGCCGTTCCCTATGGCTGGTGCCTGGGTTCCCCCCAGGCAGGCCAGAGCACTAATCAGTTCATCCTTTACAGCTCTGTGGCTCTTGGCTTTGGCCCGTCTTTCCCCACTAGACTGAGAGTCCCTTAGGGGTGCCTTCATGGCCTGTGTTTAGCCCATTAGCTATTTGTTGACCAAGTGAATAAATGAACATCTAGTTAATGCTTCCTTGCCTAGCGTGCCCTCTGCAGCAGCTGAGGTCCACCATAAATTCACAGCTTTCCAGCAGCCTCAGAACTACTGCTGGTGCCAACTAGGGCTTACCCAGTTTAAGCGCATGCTGTCTCTGAAAACAAGAATAGCAGTAACCATCACCCTCATGGCGTCTAATGCCCCTCAGGCATGGCAGGTGCCTTAGATCACTGGAGATGCTTGTATCTGGCCTGGTACACCCTTTCAGAGTGGTCTTTCTGCTTTCAGTCCACCCCAAATCACAGAATCATATCTGCCCACCTCCATATGTCCAGTGCCTAAAACAATATCTGGCACACAGTGACTTTCATTAGTTGAATGAATGAATGAATGAATGAAAATTGCCTGGATTCAGTCCTTTTGAAGTGGCCACCCTGTCACTTGTGGCACCTGACCCCATAAAACTAGCCTGGGCTTGGGCTGGGGTCTGATCAAAGGCAGCCAATCTTCAGATCTCTCCATAACCGATGATCCATAATCTGCTATAAAAGGTTGGCCTCCCATGGTAGTTCCTTTCTAGAGAATGTGAACTAAGAAACACAAAGAAAAATTAGAAGACAAGTACAAGGTCAAGGGCTAAAAGAAGCCAAGATCAGATTGTTGCAGGACCAGTAGGATCCATGCCCCTAGGAGCAAGAGAGCCTTGTTCAGACTGGAGAGCAAGAAAGTTGGTCAGCAGAGAGGCCAACAAAAGCCGTGTCATCTGAGACCATGCCAACCTTGAGTGCTAAAGAAAGAGGAACCAGTTGCCTCAGTTCCTGATAATTTTCTCATTTCAACTTCAAGTCAGGTGAAACCTGATTTTAGAGGGGTGTCCTTGCTTCAGGAGAGGCTGATTTTTAATACATGTCAGCTTAAGGTACAGGAGTGCCATTCACTCACATGGTGCCCTTGTGACAATTAAATCAAAGGTGCCCCTCCTGGCTGGGTGAGAAGCTGCTGACCTTTGTGCAAAGAGAAAGGTCCCCTTGTTTCCCTCCTTAGAGGAGGAGGAAGGCACACAGGTCCATGCCAGGTGCACAGCTTGGCTAGAGCAGAACACCGGCTAGATTTGAGCCCTCCAGCACCCGTTCCAGCCGGCATCCTTCTGCACTGTCTAAGCTGGCCTGCCTTTCCTGGCAGGGTGGCCTTGCTGTTCTGTACCCAAGCAGAGACAGAAAGTAAACTTAGAACCAGATGGCCTCTGGCAAAAAACCACTCTGAGACGCGGGAACTTAAAGTGAGCAGGCATCTGTTGTCCATGGTCTAGGGCACCTCCAGTCCAGCTTGTGGCTGGGACCCAGAAACCCCTTGAGACCCAGTTACCCTGGCACAGTACCATGCTTTGGGGAGCAAAGCATCAACTTGAAGAGTTACAACCTTGGAGTCTGTGAGAGGCTCCCTTGGGAGCACACACAGGTGTGGGCCAGCAAGGCCTCCTCCAACAGAGCAGGTGATCCTCAATGGCAGAACTGCCTGGGACAGTAGCGCCTCTGACAATGACCAGGAAGCAGAGCGGACGGACAGATAGAACATCCAGGTTGCTAGATTTCTCACTTCACTCAGTACTGAACACACCAGGCTCAAGAAAAAGATGAGTTTGCTTTATACATACCTAGATGTACCAGGACATGGGGGTTCTGGGGGATGATTAGAGTAATAAAAAAAGATCTGAGACTGGCTGGGTGTAGGGTGCACGCCTGTAATCCCAGTGACTTAGGAAGCTGAGTCCGGAGGATCACAAATTCAAAGCCAGTCCCAGCAATTTAGCAAGGCCCCAAACAACTCAGTGAGATCCTGTCTTAAAACAAATTTAAAAGGGAAGCTGGTAAAGTGGTAAGTGCCCCTGGGTTCAAACCCCAGTACCACAGGAAAAAAAAAAAAAAAACAAAAAAAAAAACCTGAGACTATATTTGTTCATTAAGATGACCATCTGCTTACACAGCCCTTGGAGGTGGCTGAATTGGTTTTCTGTTCTGTGAGCCCAGAGTGCATCCCTTGAAGAGACTTTTAGCTCTTCTAATGCCAAAGCAATTCTAGCTTTTATAAGGTCAATAAAAAGGGTTATTCATTAGTTCTATTGTTATTTCAATTTTCTTTTTTAAAATTATTTGAAAATATTTGGGTTTCTTCACAGTTTTGTATGGATTTTAAAATATAAAACTAAAGATTTTGCTGATAAAGCACCTGCATTTTGTTATGTGAACAATGAACTCCTCAAACCAGGAATCAAATAAAAGCCCCTGATGTCTGAAATGACTTTTCGACAAAATCTAGTAATAATGGAGACCTCTCAGGGATTGTCTAGCGAGATCCTCATAGCAGAAATACAATGCCAGCACTGGGCAGGTCTTTTAAAACTATGTTTGGTATTGGAATGTAATTGCAGTATCTGGCAAAATGTTAGCTTTTATTATTCTTCAATGGAACAAAGGTTGGAGGGGAATTGGTGGTGGGAGTAGGGTGGCAGTTGGGGCAGGAGGTAGTGGTCATTTGTCTTGGAATGAAGCTGCTCTCTGACAACTCATGGAGAAAGCCCTTCCTCTTCACCCTGCAGGACACACAGCATTGCAAAAGCTGATTTTCTTTTACCTACAACCTCTCCCAGGGATTCCAACCAGGGAGATAGATATTAGAAATCACTCCATAGGTCATATTTGACAACTAACTGAGTTAAGAATGAGAATGAGAAAAGCTGCTTGGGAGGTTGCTGTAGTGGAAAGAGGACTAATAGAGATGGGGAAGGTACTCAGAAAAGGGTTTCAAGCTCACACTTGCCCAGGCCAGCCCTAGTCACACAGTAGCACAATGACATATGGTCATAGGACAATGGTTCTCAAGCTTGGCCTCATGGGAATCACCTAATGCTCACCTAATCAGGACTATACCTGATATCAAATAAATCAGAATTCCTGGGAGTGGGACCAGCCACAATTTGTTTTTTATTATTGTTTTTCAATTCCCCAAAGTGATTCCTATGTATAACCAGTGTAGGAAAGAAAGGCTTTTCTAACTTTAAGCTACATAAGAACAGTCTGTGGATCATATCAACATGCAGATTTAGATTAAGTAGGTCGGGGGTGGGGCTGAGATTCTGAGATGAGGCTGGTGCTGCTGGCCCAGGGTTGGGTTCTGGCAAAGCCACACAGGACCTACCTCTCAATATTGCCTCCAAGGGTTCCCAAAGTTGCTGGGGATGGCTGGGAAATTGGACTACTCCAGCAGCAGGCAAGGAATGTTTCCACAAAGTGTGTCAACTTGTTAATGTGCCTCTAAGAAAATTCAGGTGTCATCTTGCTGGTTCTCCAGTCCATCAAAGATTGTGACATTCTTGGAAAACACTTTGTGTCGGTAAGGGACTGGCTCATTCTTTTTCTCAAAAATTCTAAAAGAGGCAGGGATCTTGGTTATGTCCAAGGCTCTGATCTGACAAAAGTACAGTCACATGGAAGACATTCAGCCTTCTACCTGTGCGGCAGAGCATAACTGAGTTGAAAGCTGTCATTTCCTAACATCCCGTAAGAAGGCACAGAAAAGGCAGAATCCTTGGAAGTAAAACTAACTTTATAAATATGGTTCATACGATGTACACTTTGCACAGTTGCGTTTGAAAGACTCTTTACTGTCCTTTTTCTGAGGAGAGGCCTTAATTTCTCTATATATGCAAATTAGAGATATTAGCTATGCTTATTTAGATCACTATAGGACTAACAATCAGCTTTCTCCTTAGGACCATCTGAATGGTTAATTTTTGTAAAAAAAAAAAAAAAAAAAAAAAATCAATCAATGTTACTCGGTTTGAGTTCGGTTTGTCCGAAATACCCAAAGCTGGAGGTAAAATTCATTTTTGTTCTGTGCTTTTCATAAATAAACTCAGAGGAAGATTCTTCATACAAATTCCATGATTGACATCCCACTACCTGTATTTAATAATTCTGACTGGCTTTATCCATGGCGATCTGCAAAATCAGGTCAGTGATGGCTTTGATGCTTTTCAAGTACACACACTGGGTGGCAAAACTGTATTACAAGAATAAGACAATAGAAGGCTTTGGTGGAAGGCAGCTAGCTAACTGAAGGGGAGATAGAGGCATAGGAATGTGCCCTCTGTGAATCAGAAACTGGCTTATTGTAGCAGGTTGAGTTTGAGATCACAGAAGGCATGACTCCAGAATACCCAACCAGAAAGAAGTAGTGACCCAGGTAGTGCATACTTGTGCACCAGAGCAAGAGACTTTGCTGCTGTTAGTGGTTGCAATGTCACTTTCATTTCTAGTTTCCCAGCTTCCATGTATATTCTCCATAGACTGCAAATCATAAAACTGTCAGTGGAAACAACTTATCTCGTGGATTAAAAAAAAAAAAATGAACAGATCTAGGTACTGGGATTGTAGCTCAGTGGTAGACGGCTTGCCTGGCATGCATGAGGCTCTGATTTTGATCCCCAGCCCTGGAAATAAATTAATAATAGTAATAATGATGTTCTAAAATTTTTAGGATAATACTTTGTGCAAAGGCATTTTGAATTATTAGTTATTTGATACATGTAACTTCCCCATGGGATAGTTCCATAACACACCCCCACTTTAAATACTGAGATATGAGAGACAAGGTCAAGTGATTTGCCCAACATTATACAGCACAGCCTGACAGCATGGGGCCTCAGCCGAGTTCCTGGTTCTGCTGTCCGGGTACACAGGCAATATCTGAGGACACAGTGTCGAGGGCCAGTGCTACAGCAGCGGTGCTGGCTCCAGTCTTTTCCAAATCACAGTGAAGGATGAAATACCCAAACAGCCTGGACGGACTCTCACCACCACCTGCACCGATTTTTACAAGAAGGAAAACTCTTATCCCGGGTCCTGTTACCAGCAAACCTTCAAAGAACCCTTAATTTCAGAAGCATGAGCAGCTAGCTGCGAGGGTTGCTTATAACCGCACTCGCCCCAGCCCCTGAAGTACAGAAACCGCACCCTTCTGAGGGACCAAAGTCGCATCGAAGGCCGAGAAGGTTCCTCTTCCTGATGGACAAACCTAAGATCCAAATCTGCCGGCGCTGCCTGGCGCCCTCAGCGAGCGCTCGGTAAACCAGCAGAGACCGCACAATGCACTCGCCCTGCAAAACGCGCACCCGCTGGCGCACATACTCCTTGTCTGCCTTTAGCATCCTCCGCCGAGGGTCGCCGAGCCCCGCAGCCCAGCAGGAAGCTGCAATCGGGGAGATCACCCGGGCCCCTGACCCGCCAACCTGCTCCGCTGGTGCCCGCTAGCGCCCCAGGCTGGCTGCACCGCGCTCGCCGCCACCTGCCCGCAACCGGCCCTCCCCCGGCCGGCGACCCAAGCCGCCCTTACCTGAGCCGGAGATGTGGACCCGGAGCGGGCGGCCCCTGCTGGAGGACGATGAGAGGTCGCTCTGGGAGCGGCCGCGGGGACTCAGGTCCCCGGGCAGCCAGCGCAGGGCAGGCACCGGCGGCAGAGCGGGAGCCTCGGGCTCTGCAGAGGGAGCAGCTGCCGCCTGAGCGGCCGGCTCGCGCGGGAGCCCCGCGGGACTCCTGCCCGCCTCGGCCATCGGTTCCGGGCGGCCGGGCCCGCGCGCCGGGTGGGGCCGACGCCGGCGCGGAGGGCTGAGCGGCCGGTGCTGCCCCGCGCGTCGCGACCCCGAGGCAGCGAGGCGGGCGAGGCTGGACGCCGAGCGGCGAGAAGCGGGTGGAGAGGGCGGGAGGAGGAAGAGGACAGAAAAGTTTGCACAGGAAGGAGCCGCCTACAGTCGACTCTCCTCCCGCGGGCGAAAGCCGCAGGGCTCGAAGCTGGGCCGCCCTCGGTGCCGCTGAACCTGCCCGGCCGCTCCTCCCCCACGCCCCAGGCACTGCCCCTTTGCACGACCGCCGGGGAGGGTCCCAGCTTGCGGAGCGCGGTTCACCCAGCCAGCTGGCCTCGGAGAAGTGGAGTCCGGGTTCCAGGAGCTGGGAGGCAAGGTCAGGGTTAACGGTCCCATTTCCACACGGAGGCGGGGGCGGCGCGGGTGGGGGACTTGGACACGCACTGGTGTCTGGTAATAGGACAGGAACGATCATACCCCGTTGACAGGTACGAAACTGGCGCCCAAGGGCCTTGGGCTTACGCGTGGGTTAGTGGCAGATCTGGAGTTGTCTGCGAAGTCAAGTCTAATGACCTTTCCCACCACCAAAGCCCCCTGCCCTCAAAGCCCATCTCTACTCTCACCATTGCCCACCTTCCTGGGTTTCTGTCTGCTGGGTCACATTCAAAGGTCATGTTTTAAAAGTCAGTCTTCTGAGAACTAAACCAACATCACAGATTGGATGTCTGAGTTAACGCTTTCTAACAGCGAGAAAGCTGGAGTTGATTGGAACTATCTTGGTTGACACCGCATCTTGTAGGATATTCCTAAAGGCCCAATGTGGATTTTACTAATTCCATCGGTGACTTCAGAACCTGAGCTTTCTTGGTTTCACAGCTAGGTCCCTCAGTTGGGGTTTGTAAAGAATAGAAAGGCTGTAGATTAAGCTCAGGCAGGAGTCACCATTTCTGGAGATTCTGGGAGATAAGGAATGTCCCTGGTCTCACCTGCAGATCATGGACGGTGGGCAGGAAGAGGAGGAGACTGGAGGGGAAGGACAGGGCTAGCAATTTACACTTACCACACACAACACTCACAGCCCTATTCCAGGCGCTTTGCAGATAATATATTATTTAGTAAGAGAACGAATCCAAATATGAATGTAAGAGAAAAAGAAAAAACCAGGAGTGCAAACTGGAGAAGCACATGGATACCCACAAAGCAACTAGGTCCTAATAATAATATGCCCTTGATAATTGAAAAGGGTGTTCCCCATAATGCTCACAGCAACTCTGTAGGAAGGATATGCGTGTTCTAGCTTTGCTGTGAAAACTGTCCAAATACACGTCCATTTCCACAAAGCCAGCCAAGGTTGCCTGGCCTTTCTCTAAATATTTCTTACTAACAAACGCTTTAAATTTGTACTACCCTGAATGCTACTTTACTTTCTGGATATATCATGTAGTTAATGGCACCAAAAAGATGGGCTCTGCCTACAGAGAATTGGCTATGTGTTATTTCAATGATAAAAAGTCAAAGGGCACTTAGATGGATTTTATACTTACCCCAAATAATTCACACTAGATTACATCTAATTATAATTAGATTTACAACATGAGATTATAAACTTGAATAATAAATGTTAGATTACAAGGTATTTCTCACCACTGTTGGCAATCTGGTGTCTTGTATCACCGCATGGGTGGAGACAATGCTGTCTCTTCTCCTTATGTCCACTTCCTCAATAGCTAGCTCCCCAGCACAAGCACCCTTCTCCCCAGGACTTACATCCCTGTGGCTCCACGTGGGTCTCCCCACCACCTGCTGTCCCTGGTGCCTACTATGTGAGTGCTCACAGTCCCAGGCTGCTTGCTTCTTCCGTCTCTGGTTAATCCTCTGTTATCTCTTGTGAAGAGAAATGAGTCATTACATACTCTAAAACATAAGAAGTCTTCTCTGACTCATTATTCAGCTATTCAGTAATCCATTTCAACTTTTATTCAAGAAATATGTATTCGAGTGGCTTTTGTGGGCCAGGCACTGTGCTAGACATTCCATGTCCCGTGTTCCTCTGTTCCTTTTCCCTTTGCAGTCAAGCTTCCAGAGAGAGTAGCTTAACTTGCTATTCCTGTGCTCTTGCTATTCTTCCTTTTCCGTTCACTTCTTTGCTGTCTGCGGCATGACTTCTGCCTCCAGTACTGTATGGTGCTGCTTTGGCAACCGTCACTTTGGAGCACCTAGATGCTGGTGTACTGGGAACCTTTCTCACTTAGTGTGACTTGTTCTGTAGCCTTTAATACTTTCAATAATTTACTCCTCTTTCTAGACTCTACTGTCCTGGTTTCTAGGCACATCGTCTCCCTAGATGTTCCTCCAACTGATTCCTTCTTACCCTCTGCTCAGGGTCTCTTTTGGCCACCTTCCTTTAGGTAATGTTGCCCAGAGTTCCAGCGTTAACCTTTATCTCTTTGCAATTAACAAATTTTGTCTGGGAAATCTCACCTTGGGCTTTGAGCTAGGCACAGATGACTAACCAAATCTCCACCCCAGACTTCTGCCCAGCACTTCAGATCGCAACGACCTGCTGCCGACTGGGCTTCCCTTCTTGATTTTCCTTGACACTGGGTAGTCAGCATTCCCAGGGTTGAATTCCTTCTCTGAGAATCTGCTCCGCCTGTTCTCAATCCTACATGTCTTCAGAATGGGTCTCATCCTGCCACTCATCTATGTAGTTAGAGCCTTCATCTTCTTTTCTTTTAAAAGGACTCTGCCTCTATAGTTACTTTCTCCCACTCTGCCTGCATCTTATTCCTAGGATGATCTTTCTAAAACCTTCACAAGACTTTGCTGCTCCTCTGTTTAAATTCTTTTCAGAAGGCTAAAAGTGCAACTTAGTGGTAGAGCATGTGTGTAGCACGCCTGAGGCCCTGGTTCAATCCCAGCACTGACCTAAACAAACAAGTTATTTTAACACAGTGGTCCAGTCACATAGAGGATTTTTTTCCTTATTTTTTGTAGTACTAGGGATTGAACCAGGGCCTTGCACATGCTAGGTAAGCACTCTGCAACTGAGCTGAACCCAGCCCCTGACACATGGAATAAATAAATAATCCTCCGCATGTATGTCAGGGCTTCCATACCCTGCCCACGCTCTTCCCTCACTGCTATTGCACTGCTCCTCTCTCTAGCCAAGCAGACCACCTGGTTACTGGAATGCAGCCAGCTTCTCTTTGCACAGTACCTCTGTGACCCTGATTTTTCTGTAGATCACTCCCCATCTTCCCTAACTTTGCCTAACTGACCATCACTTATCGTTCCACCCTTAGGTCAGTGTCTCCCCATACATGAAGTCTTTCTGACTCCCCCCAACCAACCATGCCAGGCTAAGTACCCCTCCTGAACAGTACCATCAGGCCCATGTAAGTCTCTCTTACATTATTTTTCATGCAGGTTTGTGATGGGCACCAATCTGTCTCCCCCTTCCCTGTGAACTGCTTTAGGGCAGGAAGTGCCAATCCTTGACTTTGTCCCCCAGCACTACTGTATGTTGAATGGGTGAATGGATGAACGAAATCTATTTGGGGAGACAGATTTTAATAAATAATCACCTGGATGCTCATGGCAATGGGCAAAACAGATGCATATGAAAGATGCTCTGGAAACCTAAAGAGCAGACACCTAACCTGCCTGGAATGGAGAACCAGGGAGGGTTTCCCAGAGGAAGTGGCATCTGAGATGCAAAGATACTCCGAGATAAAGGAGATATACGCAATGCGGCCAGTGCTCTTGGGGACACAGTAATGTGGGACTGGAAATCAGGAGGCTAATGCAAGCTACTTAGGTTAAAGTCAAACTCCCGAAGTTCTTACTTGTTAGCAACACCAATCCCCTTCCAACTTGGATTGTTTTTATATTTGCAAGTTTCTATTGCTGTCTTTCCCCGCACCATATGTACATATATCACCCAATTTATCATCCTTATATGTAAAACATGTACACAAAAGACAATTCATTTTCTTATAAAGTACTATTTCAAAATACATGGTACTGTATATCAGTGTCTTTCATTGACAACAGCATTTCCTTAATATAGGTAGATAAAATCACTGTGGGTAGGGGAAAGGAGATCAAAATAATATCTGAAAAGAGTGGCAGAGATCAGAATCAATGATATGCAACCAGAATTAAATAGCAGAAAGGCAAGGAACTCAGGTAACAAGCAGAACTCAGTAACAAAGCGGAAATAAAACACCATCTTATAGTAAAAACAGGCCTCAACTTAAAGTTGCATTATTAGAAAGACAAGAAAAATAAGAAATTTGCTTTGATAACTTCTAAGGCCTCTTCTGATCTGGAATTTCAATGGGAATTTTTGTTTGTATTTATTTTAAAATTGAAGATGAAATTATGACAGAGGTCAGAGCTGGCTCATAGTTTTGAGCCCTCCCTACCATTTCCTTCTATGGTACCCATCCACAAAGTCAACAGCTTCACTTCCACCTTCCTTTCCTCTTCTCATTATAAACGTGAACTCCAGAAGTAGAATAGAACGAGGGAAACCAGAGGCTGAGGTGGGGCTTGTGACCGGGAAGATGGGAGACATGGGTCAAGCAGTGCAGTTTCAGTTAGAAAGCAGGAATAAGTTGGTGTTGTGTTGCCCAGCATGCAAACCACAGTTACTAATACTGTGTTTTATATTTCCAAATAACCAAGAATATTTTCAATGTTCTCACTACAAAGAAATGATAAATCTTTGGGGTGTTGCCATACTGATTTGCCTGATTTGATCCTTCCACAGTCTACATATATATGTATGTATGAAACAACACATTGTACCCCATAAATATGTATTATTATTTGTCAATGACAAACAAAGTAAAACTTAAAAATAAATAAATGCATAAAAGCAAGATACTACTTCCTACTCTTCCCAGGCTATTTGCTGGGCACATGATGGTGAACAGGAATCTATCTTGTGCTAACAACCTAAGAGACAGCATTATTCAAACTTCAGTGGAGAGATAAAGGAGGTAGCCATTGCCCCTCTTTGGGTGGACTGGGGAAAGCTGCAACACAGAGGATACAAGAAGTCAGTCAGAAAATTAAGAAGGATTTAAAAGAGAGAGAGGTGGGGGGAAGCATGCCAGGTCAGGGAAATATTATGTACAAAGGCCCATGGTCAGAAGCAGAGGACAGGCGAGGTAAATGTGCCTGGAGTCTTGGAGGAGAGTGGGGGGAGTGGAATATGACTCAGGGGGCTGTAGAAGGATTTAGCAGAATTATAACATGATCAGAATCACTGTCTTTTGCTTCAATTTTAATACCTAAAGGATGTGTATATTTAATTTGTTGTGTTGTTTTCAGGATTAAAGAAAATATATGTATGATGTCAAGTTAAAGATTGACAGACAGTGGCAGCTCCATACAATGATTTTAAGACACTTGGGACACACATTATATTAATTTATTTCTATAACTCACACCCAGCACAACTCCACTACAGGGGTCGCCCAAAAGACATTGTTATGGTTTGGATGTGAGGTGCCCCCCAAGAGCTCATGTGAGAGACAATGCAAGAAGGCTCATAGGAGAAATGATTGGGCTGTGAGAGTCTTAACGTAATTGGTGAATTAATTACCTGATGAGATTAATTGAGTGATAACTGAAGGCAGGTTAGTTGTGGCTAGAGGAGGTCGGGCGTTGGGGGCCTGGCTTTGGGGTATATATTTGTATCTGGCAAGTGGAGACCTATCTCCGCTTCCTGATCGTCATGTGATTTGCTTCTCTCAGCACATTGGTGTCCTTCCTCACCTTGAGACCTGAGGAATGGAGCCAGCTGTCTATGAACAGAGACCTCTGAAACTGGAAGCCCTCAAATAAATTTTTCCTCCTCTACAATTGTTCCAGTCAGGTCTTTTAGTCACAGCTGTGAAAAAGCTAAAACAGACATTTTCCAGGATTCCCTGTTTCTCCTTGGTCCAAACAAGAACTTTTGGGCCTACAGGTCTAGGAAACCAGGTAGGAACTCCCTTGGTGGTCCACGGCTCTTCTGCTTCATTGGCTCTCCCCTTGAAGGCAGCGGGTTCTCTACTGGCACCTTCCATTCATGCCAAGCTCAGCATGGTTCTTTGATTAGACTTCCAAAGCACTATGTGTAGTACTCAGCACACCCAGGAAACCAGGAAGCCGCCCCTCCCAAATTCTGATTCCTTAGATTGCCTATTGGAGGGGAAGCTAAGGTGTCCATCACTGAGATGCTAAAAGTCCCCCACTCTCAGATGGGGGTTGGAGGTGTCCAAAACACCTGGGGACCTGACCCTCCTCAGGTCAATTCTCAAAACAGTAAAATCAATTGCTGGTAGAAACACAAAATGGCACTAATACTTTAGAAACTAGTGTGGCAGTTTCTTAGAAAGTGGACTGTATGTCTACTACATGACCCAATAACCCCATTCATAGCAACTTACCCAGAGGAAATGAAAACATGACATTCATGCAAAAGTGTTTATAGAAGCATGATTCATAACCTGCAAAGCAGAAACCCCAAATCAGTGAATACCTGCAATGGAATACAGCTTGGCAGTGCAAGGATAAGAACTACTGATACAATGTCAGCTGTTTTGCTGCCATGAAAAAATGACACAACCAGCACACTGTAGAGGAGGAAGAGTTTGAGAACTCACAGTTTCAGAGGTGTTAGTCCACAGAAGGTTGGGTTCATTCCTTAAGGTTCAAGGTGAGGCAGAACATCATGGTGGAAGAGTATGGCAGAGGGAAGCAGCTCACATCATCAGGAAGCAGAGAGAGAGACTCCACTCTCCAGACACAAAATATATACCCCAAAACCACGACAGCCCAATTCCAATCTCCTCCAGCCACACCCAGTTACCACTCAATTAATCCCTATCGAGGGATTAAATCACTGATTGGGTTAAAACTCTCACAACCCAATCATTTCTCCTATGAACCTTCTTGCATTGTCTCACACGTGAGCTTTTGGGGGACACCTCACATCCAGACCATGACAACATGGAAGATGCTCAGATGCATTATACCAGCTTGTAGAAGCCAGGCTCAAGGACTTCGTACCATATTGTCCCATTTAAATGATATTTTGGGAAAGGTAATGTTTGGGACAGAAAGAGAGATCAGTAATTACAAGTTGTTGGCAGTAGGGAAGAGAATGGCCTTTAAGAATAATTTGGTTGTGGTGCTATTTATACAATTATATTTGTTAAGAGGCGTAGAATTATGTGCCAAAAAGAAACTGACGATGTGTAAATTATACCAACAACAAAAAAATTCCCATCATATTAACTTCTTTTCTTCCCTTTGGAGACAATCCAATCTAATTCTCTTGAATGAAAAAGACTTTGGACAAACAGTGAGCTAGTTAGAACTTGTTCTGTGCTTTGAAACTTCTCTGGCATGAGAACCTTGAGCTGACACAGAAAAACATTAATTTTTTCGTTTTTGTTTTTGTTTTTGTTTTGTCTCTGCTCTTGTATGGTTTCCAGGAAACAGCTCTGGCTTCACTTCTAGAAGGGAAACAAGGTATCTTTTACCTTTCTTTTAAAAAAAAAATTTATTATTATTTTTTTTAATTTTTACAGACTGCATTTTGATTCATTGTACACAAATGGGGTACAACTTTTCATTTCTTTGGTTATACACAATGTAGATTCACACCATTCATGTAATCATACAGGTACATAGGGTAATGTCTGACTCAGTCCACTATCTTTCTTCCCTCTCCACTCCTCATTTCCCTCTACACAATTCATCCTTCCTCCATTCTGCCGTTATCCCCACCCTTCCCCCTCCTTATGTATCATCATCCATTTATAATTCAGCCTTTGGGTTTTTGGCAATTGACTTATTTCTCTTAGCGTGATATTCTCCAACTCCATCCATTTACCTGCAAATGCCATAATTTTATTTTTCTTTATGGTTGAGTAATATTCTGTTGTGTATATGTACCACAGTTTCTTTATTCATTCATCAACTGAAGGGCATCTAAGTTGGTTCCACAATCTATCCATTGTGAACTGAGCAGCTATATAAATTGATGTGGCTGTATTACTATAGTATACTGCTTTTATGTCCTTTGGGTATAAATCAAGGAATGAGATAACTAGGTCAAATGGTGGGTTCATTCCAAGTTTTCTGAGGAATCTCCATACTGCTTTCCAGAGTGGTTGCACCAATTTGCAACTCCACCAGCAATGTATGAGGGTGCCTTTTTCCCCACATCCATGCCAACCCTTATTATTTCTTGTGTTCTTGATAATAGCCATTCTAATTGGAGTTAGATGAAATCTTACGGTGATTTTGATTTTCATTTCTCTAATTACTAGAGATGATGAGCACATTTTCATGTATTTGTTGATTGCCTGTATATCTTCTTCTGTGAAGTGTGTGCCCAGTTCCTTAGTCCATGTATTGATTGAGTTCTTTGTATTTTTGGTGTAAAGTAGGGAGAGTCAGAACATACCTTAACTTTTATCTTTCTTGATGCATCTCCAGCTGTATTGGAAATACCACACACAGAGAAAAGAAGGAAGAGGAAGAAGAGCGAGAGAAGGAGGAAGAGGGAAAGAACAAGGAGAAAAAGAGAAGAAAGAAAGGAATAAAACAGGAAAAATTTTTAAAAAAGAAAAGACAAAACAGGTCAGTTTAAGGGTTACCACAGGTCTTGGCAATTTCTGATTTGTTTTTAGGTTTGAATTCCCCAAAGAGGGAAGGTCAGATAAAAATGACCTTCATTCCTCAGGAAGACTGCACCTACAAAGAAATAAGAAAGTAACCTCTTGGTAAGCTTTCTGCTGCATTGGATCTCAGCATAACCTCCCAGGACAGGATTTCTTCTCAAGGTTGACCTGTTTCCTGCTGTGAGGAGGGACAGGCCCTGAAGGGGGCTAACAGCAAAACTGAAGGGCAGGAAAGGGAGACTGAAGCAGGAGTCTGTTTTTTGTTACTGTTGTTCTGTTGTCATTAATGCTACAGACTGTCCACAATGCTACAGACTGGGTAAGATTTAACAAAAAGAGGTTTATCTGGGTTCTGGGTTCTGGAGGTGTAAGGTAGAGGGGCCACATCTGGTAATGGCCTTTGGCTGGCTGCATCCTGAGGTTGGGCAGGACATCCATGGCTGGAGACAGAGACCCTGCCTGTGTATGTGCGAATCTTCTGGTCTCTCTTCCTCTTCTTATAAAGCCACCAAAGTTCAACCGCGGGGCCTCCACCCTCCCAAGCTTACCTAATTTTAATCACCTCCCAGACACCCTAGTCAGATTGAGTTTCCACCCTCTCAATACCTGACATTGGGATCAAATTTCAACAGATGAAACCTTGGAGGTCACAATCTATCCATATCCAAATTACAGCAATAAACAGACAAGGTGACTTCTCAGAGGTACAACTAACTCTGAAGGAAGGAAGTAGGGTGGTCTGGTAGAAAATACCCAGAGGAGGGGGCTCTTTAGCTAGAGTAGCTGAGGAAGCCTTTCTGAAGACGGGACCTTTGAAAAGGCTTAAAATATGAGGCGTTACTCATACCAAGAACACAGAGAAGACCACTGCAGGCTGAAGGGCCAGCAGATGCAAAAACTGCCCCGTAGGACAGTCAGGGAGTCAGGGGCACGATGAGTGACGGAATGGGCACAGTTGACAGAGGTCACCTAGGCCCACATCCCCACCAGACTGAGTGGAAGACGCTGATGACAGAAGCAACATGATCAGATTTACATAATCAGTCTAGAGTTTTAGCTGGGCACAGCCGAGCACGCCTGTAATCCCAGCAACTTCGGGAGGCCGAGGCAGGAGGATCGCAAGTTCAAAGCCAGCCTCAGCAACCTAGCTTGATCCTGTCCCAAAACAAAAAATAAAAAGGACTGAAGATGTATCTCAGTGGTAAAGTGCCCCTGGGTTCAATCCCCAGTACCTAATAAATAAAAATTGCTCTGCATTTTTAAAAATGTTAAGTATTGATAGGCAGAAGGCAGGGGTTAAGGGAAAACAATAAATGAGGTACAGCTTTAAGATGTTGGGGTTGAGAAGAAAGCAGTTTATTTTTTAAAGAAATAAAAATGAAGAAAAGTTATCCATATTTTAAAAACGACCCAGAGTAGTAATAATTGAAGCAACGTGTTGTTGGCTATCACTTACTTAACTTTTACAGTGAACCAGGCCTTACTTTGTTTTATACATATAACTCATTACAAAGGCTGCACAAGACAGACACCCAGTAGCGTTAGTTTACAGATGAAGAGCAAAGCTAGAGAAAGGGTAAATAGGATCCCCAGGCACAAAGCTCATAAGCAGTTGCCCCACGTATTCTGGTTCGAAAGCCAGATACAATACAGCTCATCCTGTCCTTTCTACAGGATGTCCTAGCTACATCAGCCACTAGGCCCTTAGATCAAGATATGGAGTCCTTGAAAATACCAAATATACTTAAATCTTAGTCTATCATAAGGTATCACTACAAATCAATGAAAATTAATCAATAATGGTTGCATTATTTCCAAAGTATTTGGAAATTATTTTTGGCACATTCACTAATAGACACACTACATGTAGATTAAAGAGTTAAAAGAAAACACAAATCACAAAAAAAGTTACAAGTAGATAAGGGATGGGAAAGCACTTTCTAGAAATGAAAATAATGGAAGAAATCACACCAAGGGAAAAAATCAATAGGTCTGACTTCATAAATATTTAAGACTACAGAATAAAACAACTCAGAAACAAAATTGCTTTCCAGAAAGATTGAATAAAGTCTACATTATGGTACACAAGATCCTATCAATTTCTTACCTTGCTAAACTATTTGACAGTAGCCATCATACTTTTCCAACAACTGACCTTAAAATTCTTCCTAAAAATTGTTTTTTTCCAAAGTGACAAGAAAGAAAATGATAAGCTTCTGTTGTTATAATCAGCATTTTAAAAAGTCTGGTGACTTTGAATATTTGCTTGATGCCTCCATTGGCTATTTGCATTTCCTCTTTGTGAAATGATTGTTCCTGCTCTTTCTCTCTTTGTCTGTAAGGATCTTAGCCTTATTGATTTGTATGAGCAATTTATAGATCAAGAAGGGTATAATTTTTTCACATTTGCAGAAAACATGTTTGCCTAATTTGTTGTTTGCCTTTTAGTTTCTATTTCACATTTTTTTGTTGATATTGCTATTGGAATGATTTCTATTTGTTACAGTTATTCAAGCCAGTTTGTATACAGGGACACTATTATTTTTATATCTTTGTAACTCAGTACCTTACCGAACTGCTTTTAACTGTAAGAGTTTTCAATTGATTCTTGGGTTTATAATATTATCTACAAAAACACAGGAGGGAGACAGGGAGGGGAGAAGAAGGAAAGAGAAAGAAATAGAGAAAGCAAAGAGGAATGTTTCCTCCTCTTCCTAATAATCAAATTTCTATTTAGATTTGATGGTTTTTTTTAGTCAGAATTTCCAGACAACTTGTAATAATAAATATCATAACCCCCAGCCCCATTTGAATAGGAATGTTTCTGGAATTTCACTATGAAATTTCAGTATGAAATTGGCTTTTATTTTATATAGATATTATTAGCTATCTTAGGAACTACCTAGTCTAAGGTATTTTTAAAGGATATTTTTGTCTATCAAAGATAGTAATAAGAATAAAAGCAAAATGTTCACCTTTGTGCAGAAATCACACTAATATTAGTATATGTGAGGCAAGAAAAATTTTCTTCAACTCTTTTCTCTCTGTTGTGGGCAATTTTTTTCTTTCTTTCTTTCTTTCTTTCTTTCTTTCTTTCTTTCTTTCTTTCTTTCTTTTTTCTTTCTTTCTTTTCCCTTGATTTTCCTTTGGATTATGACTCCTGCCATTTAAAAAATCAACTCTGCTGAGTTTAACTTAAATGTAAAAAATTTTATCTATTTCAACCTACAATTTGGTGAATGTGAGCAGATGGACTCAGTATGAAACTGCCACTATCAAGACACTGACAATTTGTAATTTATACCACCCTGGAAGACTCCTCCTATGTCCTTCCAACCCTGTGTTTTAGTCAGCTTTTTCGCTGCCGTGACTAAATGATCTGATCACCATAGTTATAAAGGAGGAAAGGTTTATTTGAAGACTCACAGTTTCAGAGGTCTTAGTTCATAGAAGGCCGGCTCCATTCCTTGGGGCTCGAAGTGAGGCTGAACATCGTGGTGGAAGAGAGTCGCAGTGGGAAGCAGTGCACATCTTCAGGAAGCAGAGAGAGAGAGTCTCCACTCTCCAGATACAAAATATATACCCCAAAGCCACAAGTCACGTCCCAATTCCCACCTCCTCCAGTCACACACTACCACTTCAATTAATCCAATCAGGAATTAATTCACTGATTGAGTTAAGACTCTTACAACCCAATCATTTCTCCTCTGAACCTTCCTGCATTGTCTCACATGAGCTTTTGGGGGACACATCACATCCAAACCATAACACTTTGTCTTTGGCTTATAGCCCCAGGCAACTACTGATCTGTTTTTTGTAATTATAAATCAGTTTGCATTTTCTGGAATTTTACGTATGTAGAATTGTACTGCCTGAGTTTTTGAGTCTGACATCTTGCATATAGCTCTAATCCCACTTGTAGAAAGGCAGAGGTAGCACCTTGAAAGGTAGATAAAACCTTGAGCTGCTAAAGGTAGCTTTCTTTAGAATGAGCCATAGGGTCCCTTGGAAGTCCCAAACATAATAATCTCCTTTGGGGAAGTTGGTGAATAGCTACAAAGTCAGTGTCCCCAGAGGGTTAGTTAGAACCTCTCTGTTTTAAGGGTCTACAAGAAAATGTGTTCCTATTCTTGGCATTGAGTTCTTTCTCCCTGGGAAGGAGACAACAGATGTTCTGCGTCCATGAGGGATCTGGTTCTAGAACTAGTTATGTCCCGGTGCTCTGAAATTCTAGAAGGTGACTGTGTGTGAAGTGAAAGGGTCATCCTCAGAGACTACTTCAGATGTTCAGGAACAGGACTTTCATGAGCTGAAACTGCTGACCACGGAAATCTATCACAAAATCCAGTCATGAGCACCCTGGGAACTTAGAGCAGTCATGTGTGTGTATTAGTTTCTTATTGCTGCTGTAACCAACTATTGTAGATAGAGTGACTCAAAACAATACAAATTTATTGTCTTATGATTTTGAAGGTCAGAGTCCAAAATGGCTCACTGAACTGAAAATCAAGGTGCTAGTAGAGTTATGTTTTTTCTTGGAAGTTTTGGGAAGAATCCATTTCCTTTCCAGCCTTTAGGGGCTGACCACATGCGTTGGCTTGTGATCCCCTTCAATCTCAAAGCCTGCAACAGTCAGGCCGGTTTTCTCATGATGTCCCCTCTCTGGCTCTGATTCTTCTGCACCTCTTCCCCATTCAGAGACCCCTTTGATTCCATTGGGCCACCTCCATAATCTAGACTGATCTGTTTATTTCAAGTTGACACATTAGCCACCTTAGTTCCAATAGCAAGCTAAATTCCCCTGGGCCACATGACGACATAGCAACATAGTCACAGATTCCAAAAGTTACAAGTGGACATCCTTTGGAGGAAGGCATTAGTTTGCCTTAAAAATGTTTTTATTGGTGCCTTATAATTGATTCATTATACCATATCTGTGCATGCTAATTTGCTTCTTACCATGTATAAACTAAAAGAACTGACCACGGAGCAGAGTTGTTTTGAGAATTCATGTACAGTCATCTGGCATGCATCCATCTGAATTATAGGAGCTAGTCATGAGAACTAACCCTTGTGAGGACCCACACATAGCAATTCTGGGTACTCCAAGATGGTTATGAGTAGGAAATAATGAATGTGGGAGGGGCCTTGGTATAACTGAGCAGTAGAATATGGCTTAACAGGAACAAGGTCCTGGATTCAACCCCTAGGAACACACACATTCAACCCCTAGGAACACACACACACACACACACACACACACACACACACGTGTGTATGTACATATATATATAGATATAAAATGGAAACGACCTCTTTTTGAAGAACCCAGAGGACCAGCACCAGATGAGCCACAGAATAGAACCAGGGAGCTGTGGAAGGTCAACACCAGGAGTCTTTCTGTCAGAGGGTGGAAGTTGGGCCTCCTTTCTTTTGCACATCATGGGTCCCCACAACAACTCATGGGAGAAGACTAGCCCCAGAGGATATCAGGCTTTTTCCTGAGAAGGTAGGTGGGAGCTTGAGGCAGAACTAATGAAAACAAACAAACAAAATAAAAGATGATGAACAAAATATCAAAATTTTAAATCAAGGCAAGATCAAACTCGTCTTCCATGACTTACCTCATTTGCTGTCACTTCATCCCAGTCCTGGTAAAACCTGGTTTACAAAAATGGGTGGCAGGGTAGGCAGCTATAGTTTACTGATTGACTTCTAAAAATAGAGCATTAAAATATTGATCTTGATTACTGAATTTTTTGTGCTCCCTGATATTTTACTCCTGGAGTGAGGCTCTCACTTGCCTTGTTTGGATGGGCTTACGGAAGACAAGAGAGCCCTGATTAGCTTCACACCCCCAGAATGCACAGACAGCGTGCCCACCTCATGGACCATGTGCTTCAGATGGAAGCTGTTCCTCCCTGTCTTTGTTCACATGGGAAGGCGATGGAGGGTCTTGGCAAGCATGAACCTCCAAGTGAGCTGGGCCCCAACTTCCTGCTTAGATGATCCAAGGACTTGCACATTTTCCTCATTTATGAAAAGAACAGTGCTATACAAGCTGACAGATGTTACAAAGATTATGGGATCATCTCTAGTGCCTAGTATTTAGATTGCACAATTCCATAAATAGGAATTATTTAAGTGGCTGCTATACATCTCTGCTAAAATCATTCATACAATAGAGGTTCATATTTTCAAAAGGAAAGAGAAGCAACATTAACAATCTGAATGTCCATAACAAGCAAAATACACAGACATTGTCTACTTTGATATCTAGGAGCTCCAGAGAGTCAGAGAGGGAGTCAGGACAGGAGGGGTGACCATAAGAACAACATGGTTAGGTGGCTGGTATCTTGGAAGGTACTCCCAAGAAAAGTCTCCTCTCTGGCCTAATTCTCTCCATGGATGGATATTTGTGTTCAAAACAGATTTCTCAGCTGTGCTGGCATTTCAGAGCTCCTGGCTTAGAGAAATGGGAGGGAGCTCAAGAAAGGGGCATCCCTGAAGTCCTTCAGGCTCAGCCTCTTGGGTGTGCATCTCCTCAGAAATGAGGATGAGATCCCAAACTTCAAGGCCTTCATCCAACCCAGGGTGCCAGCTCTGGATCTAGTAGGAGTTCCTCTATGATTGTATGATTAAGACAGTTCTTTTAGCTGATTCGGAGCTGAGGCAGATCTCTCTCTCTCTCTCTCTCTCTCTCTCTCTCTCTCTCTCTCTCTCTCTCTCTCTCTTTGCAGAATCTGCTGATGACTGCTAATGGGACTTGGTAGGGAAAAGCAAGGTGACTGAGGTGGTCCCTCTATCTCACCTGTAAGGGCTGCATTCTTGTTTTCTGAGCAAGAGGTACCATGGGAAAAATCTATATTGAGGAAAATTATTCTGCCTTGCTACAGGGTGACTTATAGAAGGGACAGAAGAGACTCACTCATTTATTCAAACCATTTTTTTATTGAATACTTACTACATATTGGCCTTCTTCTAGTACTGGGTCTGCTATGGTGGGTAAGAGCTTAAATTCTAAATGAGTTTTAGCAGAATAATGGCTAGACTGGAAAGATCTAGCAGAATAATGTCCCTTCCAAATGTCTTCATCTCAATTCCTGGTGCCATGAATATATTATATCACATGGTGAGGAAAAATGAGGGTTGCAGATGAAATTAAAGTTACTCATCAGCTGACTGTAAGATGAGGGGATTATCTGAGTTCAGTAGGCGAGCCTGATAGAATCATAAATGTCCTTGAAGGTGGAAGAGAAAGCAGGAGAATCAGCTAGAGAGGTGATATCACAAGAGAGGCTCAAGCAGCCTTTGCTGGCTTTAAAGCTCAAAGAAGTTCACAAGATAAGAAATGTGCAGCCTTTAGAAGCTGCAAGAAAGAAACAGAATCTCCTCTAGAGTCTCAGAAGGAATGTAGCTCTGCTGACACTGATTTTATCCAACTGAGACTTACTTCAGACTTCTGATCTCCAGTACTGTAAGACTCGAAGTTTGTGTTGTTTTCAGCTCACTGAGTTTGTAGTAATTTGTGGCAGCAATAGAAAACTAGTAGAGAGATATTGAACAAAATGAATGGATGAATTAATTAATTAATTAATTAAAAATGTCAAGAAAAATTATAGGGTAAGATGAAAACTAAAGAGATGTGGAATGAAGGGATAGAGTGACAGATGAAATAATAGAAGTGATGTTTTCAAAAGAGGTGTTTGGGATCCAGAGAGATTAGAGGTGGGTTGAAGGTAAACACACATGCTGTGGTTATAAGACAGACCAGGGTCCCAGGAGGAGACGGTGCTGGACAGTTTCTCTCATTGGACTACCTGAACTATATTGTGCAGCTCAATGGGTTGCTCTATGTTGCAGAGACAATACTCAAACTGAGTTTAGTGTATCTAGATGAGTAACTTGGAGACCCATTAGCTTCATCTTCTCTAACCACTTGGTCTGATTCATGCCTGAGTCTTTTCTTTAATTAATTTATTTCTTATTTGTTAATTCATGAAATAAACATTTCCTGAGCATATCACTAAGCTTTGGAGATACAACAGGTCTGGTCTCTACCATCTTGGATCACTAAGTTGTGCTATTAAAAATATTTAACAACCACAATGTTTGGCATCAACCAGTCAGAATGGACACTGACTTGGTCTCTTGAAATGAACCCAGTTCTTTTTTTTCTGCCCAGCCCCACTGTTAGAGTCTTCTCCTAACTGGAAGAAGTGGTCCCTATCACATCCATCCTTCCACAAATAAATCTTTTTAAGAAAAAAATCTACCTCTGACAATTCTCTGATTAAAGTCCTCCAATGGTTTCTATTTGTGTATGGGAACAGTTCCATGCAGACTGAGAGAGAGAGAGAGAGAGAGAGAGAGAGAGAGAGAGAGAGAGAGAGAGAGACATGACCCTCATCCCTCCAATCTCCTCTCTGCCTGACGTCCCAACCTGCTTGTCTCTCTCCTGCTCAGTTTCCTTACCCAAGTGCCCTCTCAGCCTGACCTCTCACGTAACCAGATGTGCAGATGTGCCATGATTGAGAGTAGAGTCCTCTGAAGCCCAGAATCCTGGATTTACATAGATACTGTCTGGGCCACTCAGAACTGGGTTTCTTGATTCAGCAGCCCAAGTATCTGTGTCTTGGTCTCTCATCTGTAATCATGGGAATATCACAGAGTAGCGGTGAACCACTGTACATAAGTAAAGACCTGAGAACTGTGCCTGGCACAGAGAAGCAGTAAATAAGTGACCGTTACTTCTGAGTCTCCCCAACATTCTACCTCTTGCTGTCCTGCACCTATTTCTATGATTGTGTTGTAACTCCTTATTGTATTTATCTATTTTCATGCCAGCTTGTCTCTACTAGGCTGCCAGCACTTTAAGGTCAAAAATGTCCTCTGATTCAACCTTAAATCTGGATTTGGCGCATGTTATGGTTTGGACGTGAGATGTCTCCCAAAAGCTCATGTGTAAGACAAAGTAAGAAGGTTTAGAGGACAAATGATTGGATTGTGAGACCCTTAATCCAATCAGTGAATTAATCCCCTAATGGGGATTAACCAAGTGGTAACTGAAGGTAGGTAGGATGTGGCTGGCCTCTGGGGACATGGCCTTGGGGTATAAATTTTGTATCTGGCCAGTGGAGTCTCTCTGCTTTCTGATCATCATGTGAGCTGCTTCCCTTCACCACACTCCTCTGCCATGATGTTCAGCCTCACCTGAAACCTGAGGAATGGAGTCAGCTGTCTATGAACTGAGACCTTGGAAACAGTGAGCCCCCAAATAAACTCTTCCTCCTCTACAATTATTCTGTTCGGATCCTTCAGTCACAGCAGCAAAAAAGCAGACTAAAACAGCACATTTATTCAAATGGTAGTTATTGAATGGATAAATTTAATAAAATATGACTTAAAATAAATAAATGTAAAAATTGGAAGAAGCCTGTTATTTGGGCATGTCTAAAGCTATTATGAAGTTGAATGTGGAAATCAGTGTTTTCCATGTATTCATAAAGCTAACATTGCTTTTAAGCATTTTCAATAAAAGTAAAGCAATCTAGAAATCCTTTTTTTTTTTTTTAATGTTGTTCAGTAGCTGACATAAAGGGATTCAAATATGGAGCTTGCTTCCTAAATTAAGCAAGAAGCCAGGTGGGTGGTGCACACCTGTAATCCCTGCAACCTGTAAGCCTGAGGCGGGAAAATCTCAAGTTCAAGGCCAATCTCAGCAACTTAGAGAGTGAGGCCTTAAGCAATTTAGTGAGACTCTGTCTCAAAATAAAAAGGGCTGGGGATGTAGCTCAGTGGTAGAGTGTCCCTACCACTGGGCTCCAACACCAATACTGCAAAAACAAAGCTTAAAAAAGTTAGATTTTGCAGCAAGTTGCAAAAATTGTAATGAGCATTTCATTTTCATAACCCCATCTTGCTTCATATGTTGATGAACATCTACGTGACTTAATTTAAAAATTTTTATTAATAAAAGTAACCATATTTGAAGAAAGCCAGGAAGATATAGAGTATAAATCTCACGCAGATATTTAAGGGAGTCTTATCTTTTGATATGAATATTTGAGCAATTTGGTTGTCAGATAATATGGGCTTTACTGATCTTTGCAAAGTGAACAAAGTCCCTTTTGACAAGTTCCCAAGGTATCTCTGTCCTGAGGGAGGTGGACATGACAATGTGACTCCACTGGAAACTTCAAGTGACTGTAGCAATGTGGATTACACAGTCCCCTCTTTATCCTAACACAAGAGCGTCTTTATGTAACATGGGAAAGGGGTGTGTAGCTTGGTTGTGTCCCAACCAACTGTAGGACAGGACATTTCTTCCAGTGAGACCTCAGATTTGGGGTGGCTCTGTAGGTGTCAGTCATGGTAGCCTCACGTAGAATCTGGGCATGAGATTTCAGCAATTTCTTTCCCGTACTGTCCACAGGACTGTCTTCAGCTACTCCAGTAAACAGCCCCCAGGGCTCTAAAATGGATAAGATCCTCTGTCTGTCTCTTGGGGAAACTGCTAATGACTTGGCTAGTCTTCTTTACAGATCTATCCCACATTATTTTCATTGATTTAAATACCACCTCTCTCCCCACCAGCACTCCTTACTCAAATGCCCCACCAACTGTCAAATGCAGCACCTCCTCATTGCTTACCTCCAGGAATTTCTTCTCTCTTTCCACTGGACCCATGCAGAAAGCTGATTTTTTTATCCTGGGTATCTGACCCAGGCTGTCTGCCTCTGCCTGGAATACCCTTGCTGTCACTGTTCACCTGATGATTTATCCTTGAGACCTCAATTCAAATTCTACTTACTCTCCAAAATCTTCTCTGGTGCCCAAATTCAACTGGGGTTCCATGACATGCACTTCGATGGGATTCTACGTTTCACAACACCAACCCCAGTTTACAAGGCTATTTGGGTGGTCATTTGTTGAATGTCAGTATTTTCCACTAGAGAGTAAGCCAGAGGAGGGATTAGGCCAGGTTTGCTTTCTTGCCTTTGCAACCACTGAGCCTAGCTTAGTACCTGCACAAAGTAGAAGCTGAATAAAAAGGCAATGGTCAAAGGAACTCAGTGAGTGAACTCAGGGTTTTCTTTCACATCACAGAAGCAGTTTTCCTCAGTTGAGCAAGGTGGCTAAAAAATGGGCCCTTGGTCACCCTACCAAAAGCAACATACAGATTCAATGCAATCCCCATCAAAATACTAATGACGTTCTTCCCAGAACAAGAAAAAACAATCCTAAAATTCATTTGGAAGAATGGAAGACCCAGAATAACCAAAGCAACCTTAAGTCAAAAAAGCAGCTGGAGGCATCATAATACCTGCCTTCAAATTATAGTACAGAGATAGTCACAAAAACTCCATGGTACTGGCATAAAGGCAGACAGACACATAGCCCAATGGTGAGAATAGATGACACAGAGACAAATGCACACTGATACCATCATCTGATCCTTGACAAAGGTGCCAAATACATACATGGGAGAAGAGAGAGCCTTTTTAAAAAATGGTGCTGGGAAGATGGATAAGCACATGTGAAGAATGAGACTAGGCCCTTATCTCTCACACTGCACAAAAATCAACTGAAAATGGACCAAAGCCCTAGGAATTAGATCAGAAACTATGCAATTTCTTAACGAAAACATGGGGTCAGCACTCCAGCTAAATAGGCACAGGAGATAATGCCAAGTTAATGAATGGGATGGTATCAAATTAAAAAAACTTCTGCACAGCAAAGGGAACAACTAGGAGTGTGGAGAGAGAACCTCAGAATGGAAGAAAATCTTTGCTAGCTAGTATTCTGACATAGAATTAATATCTAGAATATATAAAGAACTCAAAAAACTCAACAAAAACCAAATAATCCAATAAAATAAATAGGCAAAAGAATTAAACAGACACTTTTCAAAAGAAGAAATACGAATGGCCAACAAATATACAAAAAATGTTCAACATCATTAGCAATTAGGGAAATGCAAATCAAAACTACACCGAGATTTCATCTCACACCAGTCAGACTGGCAATTATCAAGAATACAAATAATAATAAATGCTGGAGAGGATGTAGAGAAAAGGGAACACGTTTACACTGTCGGTGGGACTGTAAATTAGTGCAACCACGATGGAAATCAATAAGGAGGTTTCTCAAATACTAGGCATGGAACTATCATATGACCCAGCTGTATCACTCCTTGGTATTTTTCCTAAAGAATTGAAGTCATCTCACTACAGTGACAAATGCATACCCATGTTTATAAAAGCACAATTCAAACTCACAATTGCCAACTATGTAACCAGCCTAGGTGTCTATTAACAGATGAATAGATAATGAGAATGTGGTATATATACACAATGGAGTTTTATTCAGTCATAAAGAAAAATGAAATTATGTCATCTTCAGGAAAATGGATGGAACTAGAGACAATTATGTTAAGTGAAATAAGTCAGACTCAGAGGGTCAGGGTTGTATGTTTTCTTTCATATGAAGAAGCTACAGAGAAAACAGGAAAAGAAAGATGGGGGCAGATCTCATAAAAATCAAAGGGAGATCAGTAGAGGAAAGAATCTAAGGGGTGGGAGGTGAGGAGGGAGAGGAAGTGCTAGGGAGTGACATTGACCAAATTATATTGTTATATTTTGTGCATGTAAGAGTATGTACAAGGAATCCCATCATTACTTAAAACTATAATGCATCAATAAAAAGTGTGGGAAAATATGAACACTTGGCACTTTAGGCAAGTGATTTAAATCTCTATGCTTCTCATCTTCATTTGTATAAAGAGGATTATAAAGGTAACTTTTGAGGTACTTTATAGACCTGAAAGAGTATTATGGGGATTCAGCTGGTTAAAAAAAAAAAAAAAAAGATAGGTCACAGGAGATAGTGCCTAACATATAGTAAGCATTGACCAGCATATGCCAACACCTTAAAAACCATCTCTCTCAGGAATTAAAAATCCCCATGATCATTGCTTCTAATCGCTGCTATTTTAATGCACTTAACCTGGCTCACATTAATATAAATATTTAATGTAATCCCTCTGTATATTTTTAGAGCTTATCATTCCATGTCTCTACATTGTCCAGGGCTGTCTCATCCATCAGGGTAACAGACACAATGCCTACAACACTTGTGGAGTTCCATAAAAAGGTTTTAATTTCTTCTAAAATTGGAAGTGGAAACGAAAGAGCCTTTAGGTCAAAGAAAAAGTTTTAATATATAATATTAATCTAGTCCCCTGTATCCCAACATCGTCATAAGACATTTTTGTTCTAGAGAGGAGGAAGAGGCCCGGTGGCAAAGGGCCCAGGGCCCACCTAAGACAGTGCACCCAGTGAGTCTCCACTTCCCTCTCTGATTCAGAACCTACACCCTAAAAGCCAGTGAAGACACCAGTGTGGCTTCAGAACACTCATGTACCACCAGGGTGGCTCAAGGCTCCCCGAGGAAGGCCCTCAGGCAGGAGGGAGACTCTCCATTCGGGGGCTGCCCACCCCAAACACATGCGCTCCGATGTGCCCGGCTACACGAGGACGCCTCTTGGTCCCCCTCTCATCCACCTACTCCGGCTTGTTCTTCAGCCCTCCCCACAGGTGTCCTGTACCTGCTGCTGGTGTCGCCCCTTGTTTGCTGCCACACAGGGCTCAGGACTCGCAGGCGGGCCACCAACGCCCAGCCTGGGTGTCAGCCTTCTTCCTCTGCCCTACCATCCCTGGAGTCTCTCTCACTTTATTCTTTTGCCATTTTTACTTTCTCATCTGCTTTTCTTTCCGTTTCTTTTTTAATATTTTTTGGGACACTCTTTCTCTCCTGTTACCTTTTTATGCCATTACTGACTCCGTCCTCTTGTACATTGATTTGTGTGTGGGATGGTGTGAGGTGTGTGTGTGTGTGTGCGTGTGTGTGTGTGTGTGTGTGTGTGTGAGAGAGAGAGAGAGAGAGAGAGAGAGAGAGAGAGAGAGACACTATCTCCTTTGTCCCTCCTGCCCTGTCTTCTCTTTGTTCTCTACTACTTCCTATTTTTGCTTCCTCTTCCTCTTGAGACCTGGCCTCCTCCCTCACCCTCCTAACAGGGCTGTGGAAACTCCACCCTCCACTCTGACTGGCACAGACCACAGGACATTGTCTCCCTGTGCCACAAGGACCATGAGAAAGGAGATTTGATGTGTAATGCAAACACAGACCTCTTTTCCCTGAACTGGGCCTCCATGCACAGGCACTTATTAGAGCATTAATTTTTCAATGGAGACATTGGGAAGGAGAGACAGGGGAGGAGAATATGATGCTTACCTGCATATCAGGGGCAAAAAATTACTTGCTGCTACCCACCATGGTGCAGAAAAAATGTAACTCTTTCATTTTATTTATCATTAACCTGCTTGCCTGGCAGACCAGTATACCCCTCCCTGCCCCCATATACCACCGATTGGTCCGAGTGTCACTTGAAACTGGGGAGCCAAAGCCCTAAACCTCAGTTCTTGTGTTCTGATGAAAGAAACTGTGAAGTCAGATACGTGAAAGCCAAGCAAGAGAACTTCATTATGAGCGAAAATAAAGTAAGCACTCAAGCAAACAGCACTCTTGAGTGAGAGTGGGACCTCTCCAAGCAGAGAAGGACAAAGGACATGATGCTGCTTCCCAATTTTGTTGTTTGATGCTGACCAGAACTGGGCTTCGCCTTCGGCAGTCTTTTCCAATCAGATGTTTCTCTCCTCCTTCACTTCGGGCGGGGGAGTTTTGGACCCGAGTTGATCTCTCTGGAACTGTCATGGTGGCCATCCCATTCAGGGAGGCTGCATTACAAGTTAGTCCTATGTAAACGTGGACGCTAGGGTCAGTGACCCTGGAGACTTCATCTTAGTGTGTCTGCACTACTAAAGAAATTCCCCCTCTGAAATACATTTAGAAACCTACAGCCATAAACCCTAACTTTACAGTGACCTCAGTAGACCTTGCTGGGAGCTAGTCCCATTGATCTTTCTTTCTTGATGTGTTTCTTAATTGGCTCCCTTTGTTTCCACCTGCTTATTCTCAGGGTTAATACGCCTGTTGTTGTTCTACAAATTATTTGTTCACTAAAGGCAATTTCAAAGAAACCCCGTGATCCTGCTGTTATTGATTCACATTTCACTGCTCATCTCTAACTAACTATGACCTAACTTGTGGGCATTGTTCATTGTTCCATCTGGAGTAAATGAAAATGGTAGACACTGAAACAGCTGCATTAGCAAATATTTAGGCTCTCCTCGGGGTACAAGTACTCTGGTTTGAAGATGCCCCCCCAAGTCCCGCATGTCCCTGGGGTGGCATGGAGCAGGGGATAGGAGCCTCAGGTGCTCTCCAGGTGCCAGGAAGGAGCACGATGTCCCAGCCTCCTCTGGTCCTGGGGTGCTGACCTTTGTCCTTTTGTCATTCCAGAGGACTGAAATTGCTGTGATTCATGATCTGGTTTGTGAAGGGCCTTTGCAGCTTCCAGGAGTCTGCTGGGGTCTTCTGAGGCATGGCTGTGAAATCCATGGCAAAGAGGGCCTGCCACAAAGAATCACTCTGATCAAATTTTCTGTTAACTTCTCAGCTACTTCTGGATCCTGTCTATGTCATTAAAATATCAAGGTCACACCCAGAAATGTAAAATGCAGACTCTCTGTGCCTAACAGGGTTCTACCTTGTTAAATGTACCCATCAGCCTATGATGCGACAGAAAAGACCCTTCCCTCAGGCCCCCCCTTGCTTCTCTAACACCCACAAAGATAGTGTTCACACTTACATGAGGCTTACTAGGTGCACTGCATAATTTAATTCTCATCTTGATCCTAGGAAGAAGGTGTCCTATTATCATTCACATTTAACAGATCAGGACAGACTCAGAGGTTGAGTGTCTTATCCAGGGTTCCACAGCCCGTAGCTAAGGGTGGAGCTGTCTAGGAACCCCAGTGACCTGGCTGCTCTCAAACTCTGTTCTCTGGGGCTCCTTCCTATTCAGAACCCCTTGCCCTCCTCTCTTTACTCCTTTTCTTTGTATTCCCTGACTCCAGGTCAGGAAAAGGAAAGGTTTTCTTTCATTTCTGCTATGTCATGGGCTCTTGCTACCATGAAGCTGGGCTAGTTACCATAAAAAGGCTGAATGGAGTTTGGTTTGTTCTGAACACTCTCCTTCTGTGTGTTGATGTCAGCTGAGGGGCAAATGTCTCACTTCTTCCACTGTCCACTTCAGAGGAGTTCTGGGAAGTGCTGAGACTGGTTGGTGGCCATCATCCAACTCCCATATGGAGACACAGAATGTCCTCGAGAGACTCACTCAGATATCAGCTCTACCCTTGGCAGTCAGTGACATCCCTGAGGATACAACTGGCAGGAAGGCTTCCTTTGGGAGCAACAAAGAATCTGGTGGGGGCTGGTCCTCCAACCTTTCCTGCCTAGGTGCCCTGTGTGCCAGCAGCTGCCAACACCTGGCTGCCAGTCATGGTGGCTCTTTGAGCACACCTGTTGCTACAGGGCAAAGACCTCATGTTTCCTCCAACTGGCTCCTCAAAGTGACTTCAGACAGACAGGATCAGATCAGGGCTCTGAAAAGTCTTAATAAACCATGTCAGCCTGAAGAACCTGATACGTCAGATTTCTGGAACTTCTGTCAAAACCTTTAAATACAGAGATTAAGCCTTAGTGTGGAGTGATTCTACTACTCTATTAGCAAAGTTTTTTGTTTGTTTGTTTTTGTTTTTTTGGTATCAGGGACCACTGAACCACATCCCAAGCCCTTTTTCCTTCACTTTTAATTTTGAGACAGGGCCTCACTAAGCTGCTTAGGGCCTCTATGAGTTGCTGAGCTCACTTTGAACTTGTGATCTTCCTGCCTCAGCCTCCCAAGCTGCTGGGATTATAGGCATGCACCACAATGCACAGCTGCAAAGACTAGTTTTACAAAGGATTATCTTATAAAATATGAAGTGAATATGAAATCTACCACATGTGGGTCTCTCCATAGTATTGTGTCCTAAAATAGCTCACAGGTTTTGTTCTTACAGTTATTTAACAAACTTTTTTCAGTAGAATCTCTCTTCCTCTTCATTTCCAAAGAGTACAATTTTCCATTCTTCCAAATCTTATATCAATGGTTAACCTGGTGTTTTAAGATCATTTATGTCCTCAGATATGCTAAAGGAGGTCTTAGTTTTATAAGGTTGTACTTGCTAACTAAAATAGTTTCTTTGCCTTCAAGTGAAATGATAAATGACCCAAGTGTCATTTATGTAGATCATACCTAATTAGCCCTCTTAACATGAAACACAGGGGGATGTAAATAACTTATTACATGATAAAAGAATAGTTTGGAAGACAAAAATCATTTGCTACATGGGGTTCACATAGGACAATGATGCTGATGAGACCAGGTGCCACTGCTGCATTGACACCATGACCATATCTACAGTCCCATTGACTGTTCACAATATCATTGTCACTATGAAAATTTCACTTGCACTTAATACACAAACCTCTGATTGGGGATGATGTTAAGGTAATAGTGATGAGAAGTCCACCTTATTGTTCCAGTGGGCTTTGGGCTCAGTGGCTACTGATGTCTTAGATCATTCTCGAGTTTCAAAGAATAGGTGATAAAAATTAGCACTTTCCTTTTATATCAAACAGGGACTATTGCAATGGTAGTTCATGTCTAGCAGATCCCTCCTGCCCTCTCTTACAAGAGATCCTCACTGTGATAAAACTGGGGACTCTTACGGTGGAGCTGCAATCCTGGGGAGCCTCTGACATTGCATCAAGAGGGGGAATGCCCCTATACCTGTAATGTCAGTGACTTCAGCTGTTCCCATCTTTCTGCAGAGATGGGACAATGCAGGCAACATGCCACTTCCTTTTTTGTCCACTCAGTAATTAGAACCCCAATTCCATGAAGAACTTCAGCAAACATGTTTTAAGTGTTGCTTTGTGCCAGGCTTTGCTGCATATGCAGGGACTACAGAATTGAAGTTCAAGAAATGCACAGCCTAGGGAGAAATGGGGTCTGTGTGCACCCACCTACAAGACAGTGCATGGAATCCTGTCATGGTGGTTGCAATATGGTGTTATGGAGATACACGGGGGCTGGGGGTGCATAAAATGTTTTGAGAGTTAAGCAGGAAGCAGCAGCACGCAAGAGGTGGCATTTAAATGGACCCATCAAAGGGGAAAATTTTTGCAGAGGCAGAAGGAGGGAGGATTCTTTCTGGCTCTGCTCTGAAGATACGTAAGAGGAGGGAGAGGTAAACTTATGAAGCAGGCCCTTGATTAATTATTCCAAGTTTCTGGGTCCTTTCCCCAAGTCAGCTTACAGACTTCTGAAACATTTATTTACCAAGTGTCACCTGTCTCAGATCACTTTGTTTTCTAATGAGTAGTTTTCAGAAAAGTTTGATCTACCCACTAACAACATCAGACTCGTGGGTAGAAATGGAAATTCTTGGACTCTATTCCAGATCAATTGACCCTAAAACTCTTGGGACTTCATGATACAAATTTAAGTTTGGCAGCCACAGTTCTTACATATCCAGAAAGTCTGGGGCAAATGCAGAGGCTAAGAATAATCTAGGTTACTTTCTGAGTTCCTCCTGGGTGTGACTCATCCAAGACTCCTGCCTCCAAGTATATGGTTGGGACACATGAGGCAGCCACCAGAGTGGGTCAGGTCACCTTGACCTCTCTGGTTATTTCTGTAAGGGTCATATTGTTACAGAGTCGGAGCCTTCTGAGGAACTGAAACGGCATGAAGTCTCCTAAACCCTGATTCTAGGAATCAAATCAGAAAGATTTCAGACATGTGGTTCATAGTTACAGGCAGAAGTTTATTAGAAGGAATGGGAAAGAGGAAAAGGGAACACTCTTGAGATAGTGGATCCTCTTGGAGAGGAAAGAGACAGTGTACCCCTGTTTCCCTCCAGTTTCATTTTACATCCCAGGGAGCTTTCCAGAGAGTCCTGCTCAGGTCTACCACTTGACTGTTGACTGACAGCAGGATGATATCAGACTTTCAAGTTCCCACTGCTGTGGCAACTCCAGGTCACTTTGGCCAGTGCTGACTGGTTCTATTTGGAATCTGTTCTTACAGATTTTGTACTTAGGCCTGAGTTCTGGGGTCAGGTCTGTCACTTCGGAGTCACTTGTCCTCTTATCACTTTTTACACCTGCATTTCTCCTTCAGGTAACAGGTAGTTTGCCCAGGAATGTAACATATCCTGTTGACTTAAGCCAGGTGGGGCTACAGGTAGAAAAGAAAGCATTTGGGTCAGCGCAGAGGGCCCAGTTTATAGATTTATTCCCTTAATCTCATGTTCCCACCACTCATACCTGTCTGTCCCCTATCAATACCAGATTGAGGGCAGAGTTGCTGGTCACGGGTCTCTGATTCACACTAACTTTTTTCTTCTCAAAGCAGAATGGAAGTTTTAGCTAAGCAGTCTGGGGGCTGGCTTTGAAGTAATAACTGGCCTTCTTAGTTATGCAAGTGAACCGGACAGCCCTCCTGGGTTGATTGAGTCCAAGGGCCCCAGAGCAGCCACTCCCTACTCACAGGGAGAGGGTAGCCGGTCATCTGACCGAGGCCTGCTTGGTCAGGTGACAGTGGCAGAGCCTACTTAGGAGGAGGAGACGCGGAAGTACAGCGCTCCAGGGGCCGCCAGAGCTTGCAGGCGGGATCGTCGCCGCCCGGGGGGCATGTTGTCCCCGGAGCTGGCGCGCACGCGCCTCGCGCTCCCTCTGCTGCTCCTGCTGCTGCCGCCCCCACCCGGCCCCGCCAGCTGCGCCGCGCCCTACGACCCCACCTGGGAGTCGCTGGACACCCGCCCGCTGCCCGCCTGGTTCGACCAGGCCAAGTTCGGCATCTTCATCCACTGGGGCGTGTTCTCCGTGCCCAGCTTCGGTAGCGAGTGGTTCTGGTGAGTGAGCCGCCCCCTCGTCTCCCGGCAGGCTCCTCTTTGTCGCCCGCCCACCGACCCCGGACACGCCTCAGCGCACCTGTTTGCAGAGTTTCACCTGCCCGGTGTCAGCGCCTGGTGCTGGGCGAGCACTGGACTGTCCTTCCGCGTGACCGCAAGTTTCCAGATGCTGTCCGCGGCTCTGGCTTCTCACCTCCTGGAAAGTTGCGCTTACGGAGTTAGGACACTGCGTGTGCCATGGAGGGACCCGAAACATCAGTGTCTGTGGGGGAGACCCTGACTCACACCCACGTCCCACTGTTGTCCCGCGGCTGCCTGCCCGCTCTCCGTCACTAGGCCTTGAAGTCCTGTTAAAACCCGCTTGTGATAAGCGAAACGTCTTTCTTTTGATTTTGTTTTCAAACCGGATCTCACTAAGGTGCCCAGGTTGGTCTGGAACTCCCAGGGGACTCCTGCCTTAGCTTCGGGAGTCGCTGGGATCTCAGGAGTGTGCCACCCTGCCTGGTTGGAACCGTCTGTAAAAGTTGCTGGCGTGATACCTGAGATCATTTTAACACAGCACACCAGTGTGCGGAAGGAGGGCGGGATGGATGGTGGGCACCCACCTGAGATGCTGAGGCAGGAGGGTTGGGAGGTGGAGGTCAGCCTGGGCAACTTAGTGAGACGGTCTCAAAAAAACAGAACAAAACCCCTTCACATCGTTAGTAGACTGCCAAATGAAAGGTGCTGCACAAAAACGTGTTAGATTTTCATCCTGAGATCTATATCAAAAAGTGCATGTGATCTTATAAACGGTTACACAAAACTTTTCTGATTAAGTGCTTCAAGTGTGCAGCTCTTCCCAATGGAACTGAGTGGGTACATGAATATGTGTGTGTGTATATTTGTGTTCAGTTTTCTGATGGTCCCAATTTCTTTTGTAGTTTTGGTGATTGAGCCCAGGAGCATTCTTACCACAGAGTTACATCTCCAACCCTTTTTCTTCTTAAATTGGAGACAGGCTCTTCATTTGCTTGGGCTGGCCTTGAACTTTTGACCCTTCTGCCTCAAGAGGAGGAATCCTAGTTGCTGTGATTACAGGCTTGTGCTACTGTGCCAGGCTTACAGATCAACTTAAAAGATAAAAATGTTGACAGGAGGTATAGCATCATTAGCAGCATGCTGGAGACCCTGAGCTCAATCCCTAGCAGTAAAAAATAAAAAATAAAAACAAACAGAAAAGTGAAGAAAAAAAAAATAAAAAGGTAAAACTACACCATGAATCGGTAGTGCTATTTTCACTTTGAGGTATCAAAATCCCAGGTAAATGGTGTAATAATAGGACTTTTTTGCCTCACAGAATAAGAAGTTTAGAAGTAGTTGGCTCATTGATAAAATCAAAGATGTAGCCTCTGTCCGAGGGCTTGACCCTTCAGAATCACGTGACAATGACCAGATCAAAAACTCACACAGCCTGCAACCTTGCCCCAAGGCAGGAAGGCCAGTTTGCCTTTTTGCTAGGAAAGAAGTCAGTCTCAGAAACCCCCAGGCTGCTTTTCCCCCAAGGACCACCGGCCAGTGTAGTTTTCACTTGTGTGTCCTAGCTGCAGTGGAAGCTTGGAGAATATGCATGTGGCTTTGGCCAGGCACAGGACGGTACTCGCCATGTATCATGTTCACCAGCGAAGTCTTCACAGCCAGAAGAGCCTCTAGTCATCTTTGGGGATGCAGGGCTGTCGGTGCATTTGCTTATCCTGTGGAAGTACTCTTACAAAAGGAGATGACCCACAAGGCTGAAGATTGGGTCAGAGATGGGCAGGCATCTGTTTTGTGAGGATAGTTACTGTTGGGTTGATCTCAGATGTTTTAGATGTACATTTCCTTATGTAGCCTTGTGGAAGCAGTTTAGGCTCAGTATACAGTTGCTCAGAATGAATGAATATGACAAGTAATCCTTGAAGCCTGAGATAACTTGTTAAAAACAGCATCTTCTTAATTTTACCCGTGTTTCTTTCTCTTCTCATCCCCAAATGTGTTTTCTGCATGTTGTTTTAGGCATGTCATCTTCTCTTTTGGAGCCTTAGTCTCTTATGTTACAAAGGATTTAATATGTAAAGACCATACTCGGTGGTATGATTTAAAAGTGAAGAACTAAGAAAATAGCTAGCTGGGTTGTCCAGAATGCTTTAATTTCAGAGCTGAGAGGATTTCACAGGGGCATAGAGGGGAAATAAGAGGGTAGTTTTGATTTACATCAGCTTTCCTTAATGCAAAGTCAAGTTGATGAGGAAGTGAAGAGGATCTGGATAATTTTTGAGGAAAGGGGAGATTTAGAGGGGAATGGAGCAATTATTTCAAATGGTTATGTTTGTGCTGTTTATGTGCTCCTGCTTCTTTTCCCACAGGTGGTATTGGCAAAAGGAAAAGAGACCAAAGTTTGTGAACTTTATGAAAGATAATTACCCTCCTGATTTTAAGTATGAAGATTTTGGACCACTGTTTACAGCAAAATTCTTTAATGCAAACCAGTGGGCAGATATTCTTCAGGCCTCTGGTGCCAAATATGTTGTCTTGACTTCCAAACATCATGAAGGTAAGCATAGCCGGTGCCGATAGTACCTAGGAAGCGAGAAGTCATTCCTTTGGAAGAAACAGCTAAAGCAAGTTCATCCCTATGAGATCAGTTTTCTCCAAAGTAGAGACTGGCATTTGTTTATAATTTAAGGACCACGTGTTCCACCTAAATTGAGAGGCAGTTGGGATACAGATCACATACTCCACAGAACAAGATGGTCACAATTTGTTCTATGCACGTTTATTTTCCAGCATCACCTAAAGCTATCTGAAGTAGGATGAGAGTGGCAGGTGAAAGTTTCTGATCAGAATTGCATACTTACCTTTCTTTCCTCTGAATACATTCTGTGAAGGCACCATGAGGTCTATGTTGCTTCATTCTTGCCTCATTACTAATATACCTGACTGTACTTTTGGCTAACTCTTAGGTGACCAAATGGTGTAAATGGTGGATAAGTTACTAGTGATCAATACAGATTACTTGGAGGGAAAAGGATTAAGGGTGCCTAGAAATATAGTTCATGGAGGAATGTCTAAAAGAGAACACCGTGATCCTACACTAACAGGTTGGACTCCAGCTATTACCACTCAGTATCCATAAGACCCAGGACACATCAGCAAATTATTATTGTCCCAAAGGCATGATAATTCATTAGGTAGTTTACTTTGCATGACTGTCTTTGCCTTGATAAAAGAAAATTTGCCTCATTGTTTTCTCTAAGAGAACGAAGGACATAGGAAGGGAGGACCAAAACTCTGGAATTATCTTAGAATATTTTCCCCCAGACCACAGTCTTTAGCTTCATTATTCTTCCTTATAGATATTTCTCCTGCTGAGATGGATATTTATTAAGTGTTTGCTTGAGATCATGTTAATTTCCTAATATCTATGAACTTCCCCAACCTCTATGGCACAAAGTATTACATAGTGAGCTTATAGAAACACCACCACCACCACCATCAACCAATAACCTTAAATTGTGAGGACAGATGACACAGCCTGCCTTTATACATTCTCAGGGACCATTGTTGTCAGATTTTTTTTTTTTTAATGGAAAATGCACTGCTGGTCTCAGGAGGAACTATAACTGTGTGAGCTTATGGTGGCAATACTGAGTCAAAGATCCTAGTGGTTACTGTACTGCCTGACATTAGGGTCTGTTAAGTCGAAAATTTTTGAGTTAAGACCTCAAATATTAACACTGCTTTGAAGTTTACCATGAACATCTTTGGAATAAGTGCAAACTATTTTAAAAACTCCTTAAAATAAATCTGAAGAGAGACTCAATCTTAACACTTGTCCTAATTTATAAGAGTAAAGTGAATCACCAAAGGTGTCTGATGAATGTCTGTTCTCAAAGACTCTCTTAGACTTGACTGGAACAGTAACAGGGTACCTGTGACTCCATCTAACTGTGTTTGAGTCTTTCATATTGTTTCTTGACTCCATCTAACTGTGTTTGAGTCTTTCATATTGTTTCTTAAGCATTTCAGCTTATATCTCTCTTTGAACATGTTTATATAGAACAACTAGCAATCTAAATGCCAATTCCTGTTAAAATATGAATTATTTCAAAATGCTTATGTAATGGTATACTATTTTTCTCAACTATTTAATTGGTAAATTATTCACTTTTGGGTGATTTAAAAAGCAACATCTAAGTTTATGGGTTTAGAGTAGGATGAGGTGGATAGCATGAAACTACTGGGAAGTAGTGTCTTTTCTGCCTGTTGGTTAAATGACTTATCAAGCTCACGGGGATTTACTACACATGGATCGCTAGTGTTCTAAGGATCATACCATGATAAAATCCTACAACCAAGCAGTTTACCTTTGTGTTTGGATGAGAAGTCAGATAAGAAACTTGCAGGAATGCATCTCGGGATCCTCATCGTAAACAGTGGTGGTCGTTGTTCAGCTTGTGGGTGTGGAAGGTGTCCTCTTGGAGCATTCTGCTGTGGTTGGTTGTTTACTTTGCTTTGACCCTGTGCCAGCAGTCAGCTGGGCATAGTGAAGCCAATGATAGTCATGATACTGTCCCTCAAGGATCTCAAAGTCTTAAGGGGAAAGACATTGGAGATAGATCACACGATGCAGACCTTACAGTGTACCCCAAATGATGTTTTTAAAGATCTAGGTTCCACCCTGTTTAAATTCTCATTTGTTTCTCTTATAAGAAAAGAATATATATTGTGAAAAAATTGCTAAACAGTGGTCATATGTTGAAATAGTTATTTATATTTTACATCAGCATTGTTTGGGCATTATTATGGTGGAAATTTACTGAAGTAAAATTGATGATGCTTTTTAATGTCACCTTCAGGCTTTACTTTGTGGGGTTCAGAATATTCCTGGAACTGGAATGCTGTAGATGAGGGACCGAAGAGGGACATCGTCAAGGAACTTGAAGTGGCTATCAGGAACAGAACTGACTTGCGTTTTGGACTGTACTATTCCCTTTTTGAATGGTTTCATCCGATCTTCCTTGAAGATGCATCCAGTTCCTTCCGTAAGCAACACTTTCCAGTTTCTAAGACGTTGCCTGAGCTCTATGAGTTGGTGAAAAGGTACCAGCCTGAGGTTCTGTGGTCGGATGGAGACGGAGGGGCACCAGATTCCTACTGGAACAGCACAACCTTCTTAGCCTGGTTGTACAATGAAAGGTATGTATGCTGTTAGGGGACTGTGATTGCCCAGGCGCTCCTTATATGCATATCGCATTTAAATTCACATACTTCTTGAAATATTTCCTTTTAGGCTCATCTGTGATATGAAAGTGCAAAAATGTTGGAGTCTGCCAAAAAACTGAGGCAGCACGGAGACCCCTTCTCCAAATCCCTATTCTGTGATCAAGTCAGAAAGATTTCAGACATGTTGCTCAGAGTTACAGGCATGAGTTTTTTGGAAGCAATAGGAAAGGGGAAAGGGCACACTTTTAAGGGAAAGAGTAGGTCCTCCTAGAGAGGAGAGGGACAGTGTGCCTCTCCTGCCATCCACTTTTACTGGGGGTTCCAAGGAAAGTTTCTAGAGCCCCACCTCAGCAGGACGATATCAGACCTTTGAGTCCCCACTGCCATGACAACCGTAGGTCACTTTGGACAATGCTGACTGATTCTATTTTGAACCTGTTCTTACAGATTTTATGCTTAGGAGGAATGATCTTTATCTCCTTGAGTTCCGGGGTCAGGTCTGTATAAGGGTCATAAAAGTGCCCCTACTTCAGAGTAACTTGTACTCTTCTTATGACTTTTTGTGCCTACATTTCTTCTTCAGATAACAGGTAGTTTGCTGAGACATATCCTGACTACTTAAGCCAGGCATGTGATAGCTTTTGTTTTTTAATATTTGTTTTAGATGTTGATAGATCTTTATTTTATTCATTTATTTATATGTGGTGCTGAGAATTGAACCCAGGGCCTCACACATTTGAGGCAAGCACTCTACCCCTGAGCCACAACCCCAGTCGTGCAATAACTTTTTAAAAGAGAAAACATTTGGAGGTTAGCACAGAAGGACCAGTTTAAAGAATTATTCCCTTAACCTCCTGTTCTTACCACTCAGGTCTGTCCCTTATCAGGAAGGAAATCATAAATAATGCTTATTAGCTGTATCAATATTTACTTGGAATTATCAGAAGTAAACAAATTCGGAGCCAAAGACAACTTTGTTGTGTGATTTTGAAGTCAGACTAAGAATCACAGGATCAAGAACTTTAAAGTATTGTTTTTGTGGGTCCTTCTTTTAATCAACGACTCTGGTCTGTTATGGTCCATGTGCTATGTTTTGATTACGCGCTTTCCCTTTCCTCTAATTGCTTCTTTTTATCCTCCCACCTTACCACCCTGTCTGAGTCAGCCTTGCCCAAGCTCTTTGCAGTCGTCTTCAGCATTGTGACCTCTTCCTCTTCTTTCCTGTTACTTCCTTGCATGTGCAGGCCTGTCCTGTATGAACTGGGAGCTCTCGTTGAACTCCTCCGTTGGGCTAGGACCACGGGCATCGCATTTACTTTTTGGAAAGCACTAGATACTGTGCCATGAAGCCAGGAAGCCTTCTGCTTTTACTTCCTGGGTCCACAAAGCATGTAAATACATGTTCTGGAAAATTCTTGATACCCAAAATGATAGTGTTTCCAGGCATTCCTTCCAAGGGAAAAGACTGGAAGCCATCTGCTTTGGTTTGTGAATCAAAACTGCTTCCTTGGAGGTGCTAAATGTAGAGGAGGAAGATTTTCATCTTTAGCAAGGGAATTTCTGTCATCTACAACAAATATTTTGAAAACAATGGAAAACATTTTCTGAATTCAAGGCACATCTCAGTTACATCTACACCAGGATTATGTTCTCAGAACAAAAGCCACCCACTCCCAAGACACATCCAAGTTGTCATGGCTGTGATGTGCTAAGATTGGAACATTTGTTCTTGATACAGCACAAACTTCTCACATTAGCGTGGGAGAGGGGGCAGTGACCTTAAGTATGCTCAAGAAGTTGTATCTGACTTGATCTGAAAAAATTGACACCAAGACCTGTTATGAGCTGTATTAAAATGCATTAAATGAAACAGTAGAGAGTAAAGATGTTGTTAATGATTAAATGTATTCTACATGACAAAAGAAAAAAAAACTGCCTTCTTTAAGTGCAGTGAGTTTCCTCTGTGTGAACTACCAGTCATGATAAGACATGTTGTGAGGATATTTCACATGATTTAAGCAGTTGATTTTTCTGAGATTTTTCATTTTTAGGCACAATTAGAAGAGAAAGGCTGGAATATACATTTGAGATTATTAGAGAAAAATATATTGGGTATAAATCTAGTTCGGGCTGCCATCCACAGCGTGGGAGGCAGAGGTTCACATAATAGTATAATGCGCTTATACATGCAGTGTGTGCTGGGCACTGGGCTGTTTTACATCCATTATTTTTGTTCTAGTAATAATGAGGTGGTTGGTTATTCAGAGGAGATAACCTGCTCTAGGCCTTGGAGCTAGAAGGCTGACGGAGCAGGACTCCAATCAACCCAGCTCTATTTGACTTCAGAACCTTAGGGGTCCCACTTTGTCATGCTGTGGTCATTTTTCAGGAGTGAATTTCAGCTAGACCTTTTTTCAGTGACATTTCTTTTTGCATATAAGACACTTTTTCTTTGAAAAAAAATTATACTTCTCATTTCAGCCCAGTTCGGAACACGGTAGTCACCAATGATCGTTGGGGAGCTGGCTGCATCTGTAAGCATGGTGGCTACTATACCTGCAGTGATCGATATAACCCAGGACACCTTTTACCACATAAGTGGGAAAACTGTATGACAATAGACAAGTTTTCCTGGGGCTATAGGAGGGACGCTGGAATTGGCGACTATCTTACAATTGAAGAATTGGTGAAGGTACAGTAAAGTGTCTAATGGCTGTTAAAAATTGTCATGTTGCTAATAAGTGGATGATGACACATAATGGGGGGTGGGAGGGGTTAGTGTTAGGGTTAGAGTTAGGGTTAGGGAGGGGGGCAAGAATGGAGGAAGGAAGGACTGTATAGAGGGAAAAGAGGGGTGGGAGTGGTGGGGGGGAAGGGAAAAAATAATAGAATGAATCAAACAACATTACCCTATGTAAATTTATGATTACACAAATGGTATGCCTTTATGCCATGTACAAACAGAGAAACAACATGTATCCCATTTGTTTACAATAAAAAAAAAAAACTTAAAAAAAATTGTCATGTTCTTAATAGTGAGGTTGTGTAGGAATGATTTTTTTACGATTGGGGTAGCTCAGTGACCTACAAACTCAGGGCATTATTCTATGTCTCGGTTTGTTCTTCCAGATAGTGACTAAATGTACATAGAAAATTACAATGTATTAACACATAGAAGATGGATTTTTTTTGACCTAAGAACTGTGTTTATTCTTAATTTTCTAGCAACTTGTGGAAACAGTTGCATGCGGAGGAAATCTTTTGATGAATATTGGGCCCACACTAGATGGCACCATTTCTGCAATTTTTGAGGAGCGATTAAGGCAAATGGGGACCTGGCTAAAGGTCAACGGGGAAGCCATTTATGAAACCCACACTTGGCGATCCCAGAACGACAGTGTCACCCCAGATGTGTGGTAAGTCCTTCTGGTTACCAAGTACCATTTGATAGAGGAAGGCATTTAAATTTCTCAAAGATAAAAAGAGCAGGATAACAAGGGAATAACAGGATAACGCATCCAAAGTACTTTCCAACTTCACTCAAATACAAAGAGAAGGAGAAGAATTAGCATATTTTTGAACACTTAATGTTTTTCAAATTCTAGATATCTTCTAGTGGTGGACAAACTTTAGCCCTAAATTGTCAGCTCTCATAAGACTGTAAGCCATTCAAAGAAGTTGAAAATGCTGAGTGGTTAATCTAAAACAGATTACTTACTGTTGAATCATTTCAGTAAATTCTAACTTTTGCAGATGTTACATCCTATCATATTACAAAGCAAGAGGTATCCAAGGGAGGAGAAAAAAGCCAAATTACAGAGGATTTTGGGAAGATGGCCAAGTAGGAGACCCCAGGTATCTGTCCTCCTACTGAGACAACAGCTATACTGGTTGAATTTGTCCGGTGGCCAACAAGCACAAGATAAGATACTGAACATCACTAATCATTAGGGAAATGCAAATAAAATCCATAATGAGATCCTACCTCATGTCCACTAAGATGACTACTATTAAAAAATAAGAAGCAAGTAAGTGTTGATGGGATGTGGACAGATTGGAACCCAGAGCACTGTTAGAGGGAATGGAAAATGGTACAGCTACTTAGAAAACAATATGGCAGTGCCTCCAAAAATTAACCATGGGATTAGCCCTTGATCCACGAATTCTACTTCTAGGTAGAGTACCCACAGTGGCATATGTGCCGGGCAAGTGCTTTACCACTGAATTCTTGTATACCCTATGCTCGTAGCAGAATTATATTCACAATAGCTAAAATGTGGAAGCTACCCAAGAGTCCGTTGACAGATGAATGGATAAGAAAAGATGTCATGTACATATACTGTGGTATCTACATATTACTCAGCCTTGAAAAGGAAGGAAATTCCTATGTATACTATGCATAGATAAACATTCTTGTTGCTCTGGAAAATAAAATAAACCCAAAACAAATACCATGTGATTCCATTTTGAGAGGTATATAGAGTAGTCAAACTCAGAGACAGAATTTAGAGTAGTAGTTGCCAGGGGTTGGGAGAGAAGGAGATGGGAAGTGATTAATGGGTACAGAGCTGAGTTCAAGAGAGTTATAGAGATGGATGGTGGTGTTGGTTGTATAACATTATGAATGTATCTAATAACACTGAACTATACACTTAAAAAAGTTTAAGATGATAAATTGTGTTATATCTTACTGCAATTAAAAAAAATTGGAAAAAAATTGGCCCAAAACAGCATTATTCTTATTGATGAAAAAATGTGTTACTTGTTTATATTATGCTAATAAATCTAAACCTGATGCTTCTTTAAAACTATCTTAACTTGCTTAATTTTCTTTAACTAATATTTTTGTAAAAGTTTTTCCTCAAGCTTCTCTCTGACTTTGGGAAGTTTCTGTGTGCCAATGAGTACCCAAATCACACTGCAAACCTAATGGTTTTTGATGTGAGGCCTTCATATGTATACATACATGCAGTGTCAGCGAAATTCTAAAATTGCACCCCTGTGCACTTAAGTGAGTACTGCCTATCAAATACGAATCAGAAGATTAAACTAAATGTTCTCGTTCAATCTTACTTGACTTACAACTTAAAACCTATAGTCAACTCACTGAAGAAAATAAGTAAGGCAATCTATACAGAGGCAAATAATGGTAAAATTTCTTACAAATGTTGCATCTTGGAGAAGCCATAATGAGAACTCAGTGCCAATTCTTCCTGTTACAGATAGTTTAAATCTAGTTTTAGAATTTGCTTCTGCAATTTTAATTTCACAATCATTGATAATTATTCTATCAAGAGTTTATTTCGATAACTAAAAATAAAAGACAAAATATTTAATGTGACTTATGAAGCTGAGTGTCTGGCTCCATCACCTTCTAGTCCAAGTGACCCTGGGTCTCCCTGGCTCTTGGAGCTCTTCTCAGCTGGGCATCCTGCCTGCCCCACACCCCGCTTCTGCTTATGGTCATCTGCAGACTCCCAGGTCAAACCTTGAAATCCTTTGAGAGTTTAGCCCTGGCTCACTATCCCTCTTTCCAGAACAGTTCTTAGAATACTTCTTAGTGATTTTACTGCATCTACTCATCTTTCTAACTTGCTGTGTGACCTCTCTCCTAGGGATCTTGTCTGTTCTACCTTTGCTACCCCTCAGCCCTCTCAAGTTTTCTTTTCTTCCTTATCCAGGTCAGATCTCTGGCCCATCGCTGCAATTAATTCACTGCACATGCCCTCAGCTCCTTAGTCTCTCTCTGATTTATTCACTTAATGGAACATTAGCTTTGGTTAAGTTCAGTTCCACATATCCATGGCTGCCCCTAGACAAATAATGTCACTAGAAACACATGTGCACATGTACAGTGTCAATTTATATCACTTTAATTTAAGGTCAATTCTTGGGGACTTTTTGTTCATTTGTGGTGCTAAGGATCTAACCCAGGGCCTTGCACATGCTAAGCCAGGACTGTACCACTGAGCTACAGCCCCAGTCTTAATTCTTGTTTTATGGATTCCATCTTGAAACAGATACTTAAGGATTATTGTAGCAATTCTCCTTTTTTACTCTGTACCAATACCATGCCATTTTTGTTACTATAGCTCTGTAGAATAATTTAAGGTCTGGTATTGTGTTGCCTCCTGCTTCACTTTTCTCGCTAAGGATTGCTTTGGCTATTCTGGGCCTCTGATGTTTCCAAATGAATTTCATGACTGCTTTTTCTATTTCTATGAAGAGTGTCATGGGAATTTTATTAGGAATTGCATTAAATCTGTACAGCACTTTTGGTAGTAGGGCCATTTTGACACTATTAAGCTGCCATACTACCTAATCTGCCTATCCAGGAACATGGGAGCTGTTTCCTTCTTCAAAGGTCTTCAATTTCTTTCTTTAGTGTTCTGAAGTTTTCATTGTAGAGATATTTCACCTCTTTTGTTAGATCGATTCCCCAACTCTTTTTTAAGGTTATTGTGAATGGAATAGTTTTTCTTTTTCAGCTGATTTGTCATTGGTGTATAGGAATGCAACTGATTTACAGGTGTTTGTTTTATATCCTGGTACTTTGTTGAATTCAACTGAGTTCTAGAGGATTTCTGATGGAGATTTTTTTTTTTTTTTTTTTTTTTTAAGAGATCACGTCTGGGCAAATAGGGATAGTTTGAGCTATTCTTTTCCTATTCATATTCCTTTAATTTCTTTCTTTTGTCTAATTGTTCTGGCTAGGGTTTCCAGGACTATGTTGAATAGGAGTGGTCAAAGAGGGCATTTTTGTCTTGTTCCAGTTTTTAGCGGGACAGTTTTCAATTTTTCTCCATTTAGAATGATGTTGACCTTGTGTTTAGCATATGTAGCTTTTGCAATGTTGAGGTATGTTTCTACTATCCCTAGCTTTTCTAGTGTTTTGAACTTGAATGGATGCTGAATCTTGTGAAATGCTTTTTCTGTATCTGTTGAGATAATCATGTGATTCTTGTCCTTAAGCTATTGATGTGATGGATTATGTTTATGATTTTCATATGTTGAACCAGGCTTGCATCCCTGCAATGAACCCCACTTGATCATGGTGCACTATCTTTTTAATATGGTTTTGTATGTGATTTATCAGGATTTTATTAAGAATTTTTGCATCTATGTTCACCAGGGATATTGATCTGAAGTTTTTTTTCTGGTTGTTTCTTTGTCTGGTTTTGGTATCAGAGTGATGCTAGCTTCATAGGATGAGTTTGGAAGGATTCCCGCCTTTTCTATTTCATAGAATACTTTGAGTAGTATTGGTGTAAGTTCTTCTTCGAAGGTCTTGTAGAACTTGGCTGGGAATTCGTCTGGTCCTGGGCTTTTTGTTGTTGTTGGTAGGCTTTTGATGGCATCTTCGGTTTTATTGCTTGAAATTGATCTGTTTAACTTTTGTATGTCCTCCTGATTCCATTTGTGCAGGCCACATGTCCTTAGAAATTTGTCAACGTCTTCATGATTTTCTATTTTATTGTAGTATAGATTTTCAAAGTAGTTTTGGATTGCATCTTCAGTTCTCCCCTTTTTCTAAATCTATTCCCATCAGCATATGAACATGTTATTTCTTTCATCTTAAAAAAAGTTCTTTTGACTCTACTTCCATTTATAGATACCTACTCATTCTTTCCTTTAGGGCAAAACATCTTGAGAGAATCTCCAACTTTCTGCTCTGGTTTTCCTCTTGAACCCACTGTAGTTAGACTTCCACTCCCTATACTCCTCATAATTGCTGTTACCAAGTCCCCTGTCGCCTCTGGTGATTAATTCCCACTCTTCCATTTTTCTGAACATTTTGGCAGCCTTTGCCTCAGTTGACTGCCATTTCTCCTGGTTTTCATTGCACCGCTTGGCAGTTGCTTTATAATCTCTTTTGTTGGTCCCGCCTGATTTTCTCCACTTCTGAATCTTGGAGGCCCTGTGGCTTACTCCTTGGGCTTCAAATTTTCTCTCTAGTTCTTAATTTCCAAGTTGATCTATCCATTTTCTTGGCTTCAAATGACCTATTGAAGACCTCTCCACATGTCTATTTCCACTTGGATAGTATAGTAACGAGTATAGTAAAGCTGTATGTCCAAAATGGAAGTCTTGATTTAAAATTTTCACTATAAACTAGCTGAGTGCTGTTCTCCTTGGATCCCTAACTGAACACAATACAACAGTTGGCACATGCATGTCTGGGAAGATTTGAATAAGCAGGTGGAAAGCCATCTAGCCCTTGTGTTCTACCTACTTAGTTCATTCCCATCCTTCATTTCCAGCTCCATGAGAGCAGTCTGAGAAGAGCACTAGCCAAAGAACATTCTTTTCTCCTAAGAACTTCATGTTAGTATTGGAGGAATGGAGAGAAGTGCTATTTATACCACAAGGGGGCTATTCTCTTTCCTTTTTATTAATGGACAGCTTGGTAAATATTTACCACATAGAATTATTTCTAAAATAATACTAGACCTGACCCATAAATAAGGAGAAATGTGGGATTTAACTTGTTACTATACTTTCTATTTTTTTCTTTTAACCAGGTATACATCTAAACCTAGGGAAAAATTAGTCTATGCCATCTTCCTTAAGTGGCCTACCTCAGGAAAGCTCTTTCTTGGTCAACCCAAAGGTATCCTGGGGGAAACAGAGGTAAGAGGAAATTTCCTTTTTATTGTTCCTTTCAATTGCTGACTTAAATATCCTAATGAGATCATAACTTGTTTTAATTTCAAGGGGAACCTTATGTATGTTCCTCTTATAGCTAATAAGAGTAACTTTGAAATGAGTTTCATCAATTGCAAATGTTTGGCCAAAATTTTTTTGAAATTTTTTTCTAAGAAAACTAAACTTAGAAAACAGATACATTATCTCCATACATATTAATATAAAATAGACACAGTCCTTTAGTCATTTTACATTGTTCAAGTTTACTGATCTTTTCATAAAATTGAAATTCAGGTGCTTCCTCTGACACCCTGGCCCAGAATACATATGATGTACGATTTAAGATGTCATGAACCTACTTTTTTTTCTACCCAGGATTGAATCCAGGGGCACTTAACCACTGAGCCACATCCCAGCCTTTTAAAACAAATATGTTTTATTTAGATACAGGATCTTGCAAAGTTGCTTAGCAAAGGCCCTCCTTGCTAAGTTGCTGAGACTGGCCTTGAACTTGCAACTCTCCTACCTCATCCTCTCGAGTCTCTGGGGTTACAGGCATGTACCACCATGCCTGGCTATTTACCCTACTATCTTAATTTAACTGTTGTAACCACCAGCTCTGATGGCCAGTCCATTTTGATATATTTTATGGCTTATTCTTAAGATGTTGATGATTCCTTTGGAGAGTTGTTTAAATGAGCCTCTTGCTATCACTTACCACATTTCATTTGTAACACTATGGTTGATCAGACAGAAAGAAGATGAACTTCAAATCTAAAGTTTAGGTACACCTTTGAAGTCTGGATATGACATTATTTAATTTTATCTACGTTTTCTTTGGTACCAGTTAATATCATGATTTAAAAATGCACGAGATGCTGGGCGTGATGGTGCATGTCTATAATCCCAGCTATTTGGGAGGTTGAAGCAAGAGGCTCACAAATTCAAGGCCACTCTGGCCAGCTTAATGAGATCCTGATTCAAAATAAAACTAAAAAGGGTTATAGCCTAAAAGTCCATTAATGCAAAGCTATTGATGAATATTTTCTTGGTAGACTGCTGATCTAGCATATGAGAGGCTTTTTGACAGCAAAAAAATAAAAGTAGGGGATTTTGTTCTTATATTAATCCATCTGATGAAGTTATGGTTCAAAATACTCCTAGCATATGTAGGGAATAACTTGTTTAATCCACTTAGTATAATTAAGATTAAGGCTGTAAAACAATTACAGCAGTAACTGATTAAATTTTTATATTATGGATTAGTGGAGACTATTGGAAAATCTGGGGAGGAACAGGGGCTAAAGAAGGGAGTGTTTCTCCAAACATTTAGTGTTAAGAGCTGGGCAGGCCTTGGTTGAACAGACTGGTTCCAGTCTTTTTCTATCTGATTCTTTGGCATTTCCCCACCTTGGACACTCTATTCAAGCTTTATGATTCTGTCTCCCCCAGTCTCTGTACACTTTTATTTTCTTCTTGAGAATAATAAAGGAAAAAGATAGATGTATTCACTCAATTGAGTTAAAATTTGTGACTCACTAAAGGTAAAAATGTATCTTCTGTCAATGTGCTGTGTTAGAAATATCAATCACTCCTTCCCCAAAGAAAGTGGGTGGATCGGAGTGAGATGCATCTGGAGACTTTGCATGTTTCTAATTTCAGGTAAAACTACTGGGACACGGACAGCAACTTAACTGGATTTCTTCAAAGCCAGATGGCATTACGGTAGAACTGCCACAGCTAAGCTTTCCTCAAATGCCCTGCGAATGGGGCTGGGCTCTTGCAATAACTAACGTGATGTAAGTGCAGCAGAGAGGCCTGTGCGTCAGTCAGCTCTACACTAGGAAATGTTAGGTGTCTCTAATTATACCACGTGGGGAAAGCAAACGTAAAACTGATCAAGAAAAATCAAGTAATTAGACAACACAGCCCTCTCTTCCTTTTCTCCCTCATTGCCTAAATTACTCCTGTTATTATTTTAACCTCTCAGTGCACTTTACCATTTCAGTTTCTTCTCTTCACATTGAATTCATTTCCATGTGTGAGTCAGAGGTGGAATAATTTTTTGTTTTAGTTTTGCTAGGAATTGGTGGTGCTATGAATTGTGTGTCGCTGCCCCCATTCTTACGTTGAAGGTCCTAACCCCCCATGTGACTATATCTGGAAATAGAGATTTATGAAGAGGTAATTAAGATTAAGTGAACATAAGGGTAGGGCTCTAATTCGATAGGACTGGTGTCCTTATAAGGGAAAGATACCAGAGATGCAAGAGCACAGAAGAAAGCTATGTTAAAATATAGCAAGAGCCAGGCATGGTGGCACATGCCTGTAATCCTCAGGAGGCTGAGACAGAAGGATCGCAAGTTCAAAACCATCCTCAGCAAAAGCAAGGCACTAAGCAATTCAGCGAGACCCTGTCTCTAAATAAAATACAAAATAAGGCTGGGGATGTTGCTCACTGGTTGAATGCCCCTGAAGTTCAATCCCTGGTACCCCAAAAACAAACCAACCAAAAAAAAAAAAAAAAAAACAAAGCAAGAAGGTAACCATCTGCAAGCCCAGGATAGAAGCATCAAATCAACTAGATCTGCCAGTACCTTGATATTGGACCTCCAGCCTCCAGAACTGTGAGAAAATAAATTTCTGTTGTTTGAGCCACCTAGACTGTTTTTTTTGTTGTTGTTGTTAATTTTTTTTTAAATTTATTTGTGTGTGTGTGTGTGTGTGTGTGTGTGTGTGTGTGTGTGTCTTGTTTTGTTATGGCAGCCCTAGCATACAATACAGGTATTTAATAAATTTGGCTCAATTTATATTTCCAATATATCCAGTAATAGTCTTTCCCCATCTTATTTATAAAACTGATACATGTTCATTATAGATATTTTAAAAGAGAAATGCTCAAAGATGAAATTGCTGCTCAGATTTATCACTACTAATATTTTAGAACATAGTCTTCCAGTTTTGGTGGGGGGAGGTTAGAAAGACTATGAGATTAGAGGTGTGGGTCTGTTTTTGAAGATGGGTTAATTCGAAGTCCAACTTAAATTCTTAAATTTGTTTATTTGCCTTCAAGCAAACTGAAGTTGAAAACCCTAGTTGAAAATTAGGACATCTATTCAGATATTCTCTTAGAATGAGTCAAAAATAATGCTGATTTTTAAAATGTAAGTTTAATGAAAATTTATTAAAGAACTCATTCCCCTCAACAAAATATGTTCTATATAGCCATATCTTTATTTGAAATTCTATGGGCTTCATTTTGTTACAGTCAAATGCAGATGTGTTTCAAAAAAAATCCTTCAAATAGTGAGATAAAACATTATTAATTATATTTATTTCCTAAAATCATGTCGAGGTTGAGAACTTTTTAAAAATTACTCATTGCTGAAGTTCTTGAAACAACTTTTTTTTTTCCCCTGTTGAATTGAGACAGGGTCTCACTAGACTAGACTGGCCTCAAATTTCCAGACTCAAGTGACTTTCCTGCCTCTACCTCCGAAGTAGCTGGGATTCATTTGCAATAATTAAATATTTGAAGTTATGCCAAAGCATTTATGTGGATAAATATTTCAGTAGTCCTAATCCCAATGAACATTTTATTCGAGATCTACTCCATGTAGATTTTCATAATCCCAAACATTAGGTGAAGAAAAACAAAACAAAAAAGAAACTAACCAACAAACAAAGAAAATGACAAAACAAAATCCAAACCAAATGGTATCAATAATAATTTTAATGCAAAAGTAGGTCATTTGTTTGAGGAAATTATTTTTGAGCCCAAAACTTGTGAATTGTTTAAATTCCTTCCCTGCTGTTTTGGTTGAGATGTGGTATTCCCCCCAAAAGTTCATGTGCAAAAAACGCAAGAAGGTTTGGAGGAGAAATGATTGGGTTATAGCATTAACCTAATCAGTGAATTAATCCCTACTGGGATTAATTGGTAACAGGAGGCAGGTGGGGGTGTGGCTGGAGGAGGTGGGGATTAGGGGTGTGATTTTGGGGTATATATTTGTATCTGGCAAGTGGCGACCTCTCTCTGCTTCCTGATCACTACATGAGCTGCTTTCCTCTGCCACATTCTTCTACCATGATGTTCAGCCTCACCTCAAGCCCTGAGAAATGGAGCTGGCCATTTATGAACTGAGACCTCTGAAATTGTGAGCCCTCAAACTTTTCGTCCTCTACAATTGTGCCGGTTGGGTCTTTCAGTCACAGCAGCAAAAAACCTGACTGGAACACCTGCCCATCTTTACCTCTTAAAATTGAAAATGAAGCTATGATAAAAATGGGACTAGTTCAGGAAATCATAGTTAGATACAGGGTTTAGTAAATGAGTAGCAATGAGGGGGCCACCTGAAAAAATTCAGCATCCAGAGGTGCTGATGTTTTGCCAATAACCAGACTACATAGAAAAAAGTATAGGATCATAAATTTAGATTTATGTAAGGTATATCTTGCTTATATGTGAAATGTAGTACCACTGGGTAAATTACAACTGTAATGATACCATTTCCAAGTGAGCTCATATTCAGTGGTTCCAGGTGAATATAATTTGGGTAGAACACTATTATACTAGTATTATAACAAGGATTCAAAACACTCCAAATTCTCAAAGTGATTTGAGGCATAGAAGGCAAGGATTAAGTGACCTTTCAACTATCTAACCCAATAGTTTTTATCCTCCCAGGAATTAATCCTTTTCTGAGAGTACTCATAGGCACAAAATTGCCTTACTTGAATTTTAGTAACTTTTGATTTACTTTTTTAAAAAACTATATCTCCTGTTTATTTATTTATTTTTTTAATTTTAGTTGTGGATGGACATGATACCTTTATTTTATTTATTTATATGTGGTGCTGGGGATCAAACCAGTGCCTCACACGTGCTAGGCAAGCTCTACCACTGAGCTACAACTCAGCCACTTCTGATGTACTTTTAATGACTAAACATTGAAGATAGAGTAAATTGAACTATATATTAAAGGCAAATTTTTAGATTGACTAATGTAGACATTGATGTTGATTTTGCCATTTAAAAAATAAGATTTATCTCACTTTCTTCTGAGCGCCATATTGAAGCAATGTAACTGCTCATAAAGGTAAGACTATTCAAATAAATATTCATTAGAACAAACCTTCATTTCATTTTGATTAAGTGAAAAACCTGGTTAGATAAGAATCTTCCTGCCTAATTTCCAAACAAAATAAATGCCCATATCCAACTTTTATACATATATAATAACAAGCATATTTATGCAAGTTTGAAAGTATGAAATACAGGCAGTTTAAAGTAATCTCCATTTAATCATCTCACTAGATAAACTGATGCTCTCCTCCATTTCCTTGTTAAAGTACACAGATTGATGCCCAGGGCTTTTATTTGCTAAGAACATCCATTTCCACTTGCTGAAATAAGTACAAACCAAAGGTTAGTTGAGTATGTGACTATAATGGGTTGAATAGTGTTCCCAACAATTATGAACATGATCTCACTTGGAAATGGTGTTTTTACAGATGTAATTAAGGATTGAGACAAGCACATATTGGATGTGGGTAGGTCCCAAATACAATGACAGTATCCTTCAAAGAGACTTTAGAAAAGGACACAGAGACACACATGCCTTATGAAGATGAAGCAGAGATTAGGGTTATGTTACTATATAAATCAAGGAATGCGTGGGGCCACCAAAGGCTGGAAGAGGCAGGGGAAGACTAGAAGGATCTTCCCTAGAGCCTGCAATGGGAGTGTGGTCCTACTGATACCTTGGATTTTGGATTTCTAACCAAATCTTTTGTTTTGAGCTTCCCAGTTAATAGTAATTTGTTATAGCAGCCCTGGGAAACTACTATGCTTACCAAATTGATTATGCAAGTTGAACTTTTATTAATAAGACTATTAGTTGATGAGTGTGAAAAGATATAGTTTCCATGAGAGCCAAGTTTAATACTTTAGAAAGAACAGATAAAATGTCCAGGTTTTAAAAAAAAAAACTACTTGTTAAGTGTAGGCAAAAGAGTACTAACAAATTGGAGGGAATTATAGTAAAAATGTACAAAAATTCTGCTTCTCTGGTTCACAGCCATGTAATGAAATGCACGTGATTTGTACAGGAAAGAATTACAGATCACCTACAGTGGACCTCCTCTGGATGACAGCTCTGCTAACCACTCCGCCACCAATGCCCCAACTCAGTGGGGCATTCTACTGAATTAGAAAAGGCCTAGGTCCTATGGAAGTCATTGGCAAATAAAGAGTATTTATATTTTAAGCTCAAATGTCTAAAATATGTATTTATGATAAACTGTTTCAAATCAGTTTTTAGATTAACCACACTAAGTGTCTCTGACAAAGGGGCTCTAGTATTACTGGAATGTAAGTTGGTAATGCCCAACACAATTAAATATGCATGGTTTTACTTTGTCATCTTCCCAACAGCCATAACTCTACAGATGCAGATGATTCCAGGTAAGAATTTTCAGGTGATCAAATTTTGTCCTTACAAGGCCACCCCTGTTTGTTCTTAAATTTTCTCTGGATGAAATCCTGATAAATATTGCTGGAAGACATGCATGCCCTATTACATGTGTTCCCCAACTATCCAAAATGCAATTTTTCTTTCACTCAATTAGGAATAATAATATTATATTCTGTTGAACTTTGAAAAGAAGTATTCCCTCTTCTCAATTATACCTGTTTCCATTTTTTTAAAACATTCTAAACATACTCTTTAGCCAGCCCTGGAAGAGACTTCACAATTCATTTTCTGCCTTTTACTACATAATACGTTATGTTAGAGGGCCATAAATGATGTTATTTAAAATTATCTATTATTGAAAATATAGGGGCTGGGGTTGTGGTTCAGTGGTGGAGTGCTTGCTTCACATGTGAGGCACTGGGTTTGATCCTCAGCACCACATAAAAAAAATAGAATATGGTATTGCGTCCATCTACAACTAAAAAAATTTAAAAAGAAAATATATCTGATACACTAAGAATACATAATGATTCATTTATTTCTGCCATAATTCCCCTTCTAAATTCAGAACTATAAACTTACTAGAGACAATGTGTTCATTTGTTTTTCAGAAGATAATGCTATTTATTTTTTTCTGAACAAGTTAAAGTAAACTAACTATATTAGCAGTGAAAATGAACCCTAAAATGAGCATGCTCTTGCTCTTCCAAAATAACAGTAAAAACACTAAGGAACAAATAATGGCAGTAAAATATTAACAAAACTATGTTTTATTAAAATAGTTTATTGCAATAAGATTCATTGTACTCAAAATCATTACAAAGTAACTTATTAAAATTATTTACATACAAATTAATAAAATTATGCAGTTAATAATACCTGTGAGTAGAACAGCATCAACACAATTTGAGCCTGTGAATCAATATGTAACCTTCTAAGGCTTGTTAACATAGCCTTAGAAAATATTGCAAAGAAATAGCAAAGAAAAAAAATAGCTAATCATAGTTGTTAAAATTCACTGATTTCCTTAAGAAGAAAAGCCCTCCACCAAGGAATATATGAAACAATTTATTCCTTTGAAGGGTAACTGGAGAAAAGTTTGATTTACTCTCGGTTACTTCAGAGTCCAAGGAACTGTATGATTAAACAGCACATTTTCCAAACTTCATAACATTTTAGGCTTATTTCCTGAACAAATTTTTCCTCCATATTAATGCCAAAGTACATAGCATTTCATAGTTTATATAAAAGTATTTACATTAGTTTTAGTCAGTTTGGATCAAACATCCCTGATGTAATAAACTAGGAACAATTCTTATATTTGCATTGTGTATACATTTAGATATGCCTGCAAAAATTGGTCTGTTGATGAATTTAAAAAAATATATTAAGATGCCAAATAAATCTATTTCATTATGAAATGAAGACTTTGATTAAGAATATATTTTTATTAGGCATTTTGTAACAAATTGTCACTCTAGGTATAGTTGATTAACTCGGTGTATTTTTAAAAGTAAATGAATCCCACTGTAGTTTTTCCTGAAGCAAAAATCATTTCTCCAATTGCTGAGGGGTACTAAAAGCTTCATACACATTAGCAGCAAAGTCTTTCACTTGCTCCATCATCAACAGATCCTAGCAAAGAGAAGAATGTAACATTACAACCTGTAAAAAGTATAGGTAATTTGAATTCATTTCTGCAATAAAGCAATAAATTTGGCTCTAAGTTTTGTGATAGTTAAAGCCAAGAAGTTTACCATTCAAGGAAAGGAATATTTTTTCTTGAATAAATCCTAGAAAATATTTGTTATATGAAATATGGTGTGCAAGTATTCAAGTGTAATTTAGGGAAAAAAAAGTCCCATTTAGTCTTTGTCTAAATTTAAATGTATGTCAGGTACTATTGAATAAATGATTACAATAATAAAGTTATAAGACTGAAGTTGCTGTTTGCTGGAAGCTGACATAACATGGTTGAGGTATATTTCTAGATAATCTAACACACAATGTGTATATTTAGTAGGTGCGTATTTTATATACACACACATACAAACTAACTATTTACACGTTAGAGCAAAGGTTCTTAACCTCAGGGGTTTGTGAATATAAAGATAAAGAAAAAATACCTTTATGTTTTTTTATTAACCTCTAACTCAAAATCTAGCATTTCCTTCAAATATGAACACAGGCAACAAAACACAAGGATGTACACATTTGTCATCAATAGAAACCACATGCATTTTTACATTTTACATTATATAAGTTACTAGACTTCTACATCTTGACATTTAATGCTTAGAGCAGCAATATTGCTATATAATAAATTAGATTTTAAAAGGTATTTTGAAAACTGTATAGAATTGGTCACCCTTAAAACCTTGCATGAAAGTTTTTTAAAAAGCATTTTTGCTGCCTGCATTTGTAGACATGATTCTAAGAAGGGGTCCATTCCAAGTTAAAGCCCCTGAAAGTGTCAAAGACACAGGTAGTGAACTAGCCTTTGTGTTCTCTCCCGAGTACTAGGAAACCCAAGTGCACTTTAGGCAAGTGCTGATCTCAATTAGTTCGTGGTTAAATTCTCCCACTAGTTTCAACTATTCAGTCTGGATGTTCAATGAAACTGTTTTAGATCAATATTTCTTAAACCAGGATTTACAGACATGCTTTCAGGGCCCAAGAATTTGAGAGGGAATTTTGTGTTTTAATTTCTATGAAACTCTAAAAGAAAACTCACACATTGGATCATTTGGAAGATCAGTGTATACTAGAATTTAGGTCTTTTGTATTTTTATGTTCTTATTGGCTCCAAGTAACAGTACTTTGAGTCTTATGAGTAAATAAGAAAAGTACAGAGGTAATGAGAAAAGAACAGGCAAATTCTTTCAAATGAGGGCCAATTCATATACCAGTAACTCACAGGATACAAATGAAGGTTTCAGAATAGTTAAATTAGACAAAAAAGTGCCCAGCAAGTCAGGTGAAGAAGCAGATTGAATGCCCACAAACATGAATGGTAGCAGACAGGGCCATGTTCACTTTGGAACAATGAATTAGTAGCCAATGGCTATATTTAGTAAGGTGTGTTTGTTGTAGTTTAGATAAAAATTTTAATGAAAAAATGTGTCTTGCTTTTTGAGTTATGAAAAATTTCTAGGATCCAAGATGGCGGACTGGAGGGTGACTGCATCTCCATCCCTCCAGAACCCAGGATTCAAGAAGGGGAGTCATTGAGAGACTTGGACTGAAATAGAGCCAAGGGGTGAGTCTCCCCTACCGGGTGAAGCTTGGCCTGGGCGGCAGGCCCGGATAGGAGCGGCTTATCAGCAGGACAGGGCAGGGCAGTTAGAGTCTTCCCCAGGTAGCCTGGCACTCTGGCGGTGGGCTCCTCCCACACGGCCAGCTTCTCGGAGCAGGCCACCCAGTGGGAGCCTTTCTGCGCAGAACCAGCTCCAAGTCCCGCCAGCGGCGAGCTCTGGCCCGCAGGCAACTTCAGGGGCCAGGACAGGGCAGCCAGGGACTTCCCCAAGCAGCCCGGCTCCCTCCGGCGGGAGGCACCTTTCAAGGTTAGCTTCTCGGAGCAGACAGCCCAGTGAGAGCCTTTCCGCACAGAGCCAGCTCCAAGCCCTGGAACCAGTGGCGGGCAAGGGGCAGCTTTCTTTGGAAGCACTGCATTATCAAGTTCCTCCAAGACTTCTGACTACTGAAGGCTGGGAGGGGTGATACACTGGAAATCTACAGGGATACTATAAACCAATAGAGGAAATCTGCAATATCTCAGAGTCCCACTGACATCTGACCAATATGAGAAAACAAGGGAAGAAAATGTCCCAAACAAACCTAGATACTATATCAATAAAACCCAATGACAGCACAGCAGAAGAAATGTCAGAAAGGGAGTTCAGAATGTACATAATTAAAACAATCAGGGAAGCAAATGAGGAGATGAAAGAGCAAATGCAGGCATTGAAGGAGGAGATGAAAGAGCAAATGCAGGCATTAAATGATCGCACCAATCAACAGTTAAAAGAGCAAAGACGGGAAGCAGGAGATCATTTCAATAAAGAGTTAGAGATACTGAAAAAAAAAAAAAAAACAGAAATCCTTGAAATGAAGGAAACAATAAACCAAGTTAAAAACTCCATAGAAAGCATAACCAAGAGGATAGAACACCTGGAAGACAGAACCTCAGACACTGAAGACAAAATATTTAATCTTGAAAACAAAGTTGAACAAACAGAGAAGATGGTAAGAAATCATGAACAGAATCTAAAAGAATTATGGGATATCATGAAAAGGCCAAATTTAAGAATTATTGGGATTGAGGAAGGCTTAGAGAAATAAACCAAAGGAATGAACAATCTATTCAATGAAGTAATATCAGAAAATTTCCCAAATCTCAAAAATGAAATGGAAAACCAAATATAAGAGGCTTATAGGACTCCAAATATACAAAATTACAACAGACCCACACCAAGGCACATTATTATGAAAATACCTAACATACAAAATAAAGACAGACTTCTAAAGGCCACGAGAGAAAAGAATCAAATTACATTCAGGGGGAAACCAATAAGAATATCAGCAGATTTTTCAATCCAGACCCTAAAAGCTAGAAGGGCCTGGAACAACATTTACCAAGCCCTGAAAGAAAACGGATGCCAACCAAGAATCTTATACCCAGCAAAACTTACTTTCAGATTTGATGACGAAATAAGATCCTTCCATGATAAACAAAAGCTAAAGGAATTTACAAAAAGAAACTCAGCATTACAGAACATTCTCAGCAAAATATTCCATGAGGAAGAGATGAAAAACAACAACAGTTTTTTTCATTGATTTTCAACAATGCAAATCAGCAACAGGAGGAACTAGCCTAAAGGAATAGCCAAATAAAGGAGAAACCAAATCATGTCAAAAAACAAAAATGAGTCAAATGACTGGGAATACAAATCCTATCACAATAATAACCGTGAGTGTTAATGGCCTGAACTCATCAATCAAAAGACATAGACTGGCAGATTGGATTAAAAAGAAAAACCCAACAATATGCTGCCTGCAAGAGACTCATCTCATAGAAAGAGATATCCATAGACTAAAGGTGAAAGGATGGGAAAAAACATACCATGCACACGGACACAGCAAAAAAGCTGGAGTATCCATCCTCATTTCAGATAATGTGGAATTCAAGCCAAAACTAATCAGAAGGGATAAAGAAGGACAATACATACTGCTTAAGGGAAGCATAAATCAGCAAGACATAACAATCATAAATATCTATGCCCCGAACATTGGCTCATCCATGTACGTCAAACAAATCCTTCTCAATTCCAGAAATCAAATAGACCACAACACAATAATACTAGGCGATTTTAACACACCTCTCTCACCACTGGATAGATCTTCCAAACAAAAATTGAATAAAGAAACCACAGATCACAATAACACAATCAACAATTTAGACTTAACGGACATATATAGAATATACCATCCAACAAAGAACAAATACACTTTCTTCTCAGCAGCACATGGATCCTTCTCTAAAATAGACCATATTTTATGCCACAAGCTACTGTTAGCAAATACAAGAAGATAGAGATACTACCTTGTACTCTATCAGACCATAATGGATTGAAATTAGAAATAAATGACAGAATAAAAAACAGAAACTTCTCTAATACCTGGAGATTAAATAATACACTATTATATGATGAATGGATAACAGAAGACATCAGGAGGGAAATAAAAAAATTCTTAGAAGTAAACGAGAACAAAGACACATCATATCAAAATCTCTGGGACACTATGAAAGCAGAACTTAGAGGAAGATTTATTTCATGGGGTGCATTCAACAAAAGAAGTAGAAATCAACAAATAAACGACTTAACACTACAGCTCAAAGCACTAGAAAAAGAAGAGCAGACCAACACCAAAAGTAGTAGAAGACAGGAAATAGTTAAAATCAGAGCCGAAATCAACGAAATTGAAACAAAAGAAACAATCGGAAAAATTAACAAAATAAATAGTTGGTTCTTTGAAAAAATAAACAAAATTGATAAACCCTTAGCCACACTAACAAAGAGAAAGAGGGAGAAAACTCAAATTACTAAAATTTGGAATGAACAAGGAAATATCACAACAGACACAAGTGAAATACAAAACATAATTAGAAGTTATTTTGAAAACCTATACTCCAACAAAACAGAAAACCTTGAAGACATCAACAAGTTTCTAGAGACATATGAATTACCTAAACTGAACGAGGAGGACATACACAACTTAAATAAATGAATTTCAAGCAATGAAATAGAAGAGGTCATCAAAAGCCTGCCAACAAAGAAAAGTCCAGGACCAGATGGGTTCTCAGCCGAGTTCTACAAAACCTTTAAAGAAGAGCTCATTCCAATACTCCTCAAAGTATTCCATGAAATAGAAGAGGAGGGAACCCTCCCAAACTCATTCTGTGAAGCCAATATCACCCTGATACCTAAACCAGACAGAGACACATCAAGGAAAGAAAATTTCAGACCAATATCCTTAATGAACACTGACGCAAAAATTCCCAACAAAATTTTAACAAATCGCATACAAAAATATATTAGAAAGATAGTGCACCACGATCAAGTGGGTTTTATCCCAGGGATGCAAGGTTGGTTCAACATCAGGAAATCAATAAATGTCATTCACCATATCGACAGACCTAAAGTTAAGAATCACATGATTATTTCAATAGATGCAGAAAAAGCATTCGATAAAATACAGCATCCCTTCATGCTCAAAACACTAGAAAAAATTGGGGTAGTGGGAACATTCCTTAACATTGTAAAGGCCATCTATGCTAAGCCCATGGCCAATATCATTCTAATTGGTGAAAAACTGAAAGAATTCCCCCTAAAAAATGGAACAAGGTAGGGATGCCCTCTTTCACCACTTCTATTTAACATCGTCTTTGAAACTCTAGCCAGAGCAATTAGACAGACCAAAGAAATTAAAGGGATATGAATTGGAAGAGAAGAACTCAAACTATCCCTGTTCGCTGATGACATGATTATATATTTAAAGGAACCTGGAAATTCCACCAGAAAACTTTTAGAACTCATAAGTGAATTCAGTAAAGTAGCAGGTTACAAGATCAATGCTCATAAATCCAATGCATTTTTATACATAAGTGATGAATCTTCAGAAAGAGAAATTAGGAAAACAACCCCATTCACAACAGCATCGAAAAAAATAAAATACTTGGGAATCAATCTCACAAAAGAGGTGAAAGACCTCTACAATGAGAACTACCGAACACTAAAGAAAGAAATTAAAGAAAACCTTAGAAGATGGGAAGATCTCCCATGTTCTTGGATAGGTAGAATTAATATTGTCAAAATGGCCATACTACCTAAAGTGCTATACAGATTCAATGCAATTCCAATTAAAATCCCAATGATGTACCTTACAGAAAGAGAGCAAGCAATTATGAAATTCATCTGGAAGAATAAAAAACCCAGAATAGCTAAAGCAATCCTCAGTAAAAAGAGTGAAGCAGGGGGTATCGCACTACCAGATCTTCAACTCTATTACAAAGCAATAGTAACAAAAACGGCATGGTATTGGTACCAAAATAGACAGGTAGATCAATGGTACAGAATAGAGGACATGGACACAAACCCAAATAAATACAATTTTCTCATACTAGACAAAGGGGCCAAAAATATGCAATGGAGTAAAGATAGCCTCTTCAACAAATAGTGCTGGGAAAACTGGAAAACCATATGTAACAGAATGAAATTAAACCCCTATCTGTCACCCTGCACAAAACTCAACTTAAAGTGGATCAAGTACCTCGGAATCAGACCAGAAACCCTGTATCTTACAGAAGAAAAAGTAGGTCCAAATCTTCAACTTGTTGGCTTAGGATCAGACTTCCTCAACAGGACTCCCATAGCACAAGAAATAAAAGCAAGAATCAACAACTGGGATAGATTCAAACTAAAAAGCTTTCTCTCAGCAAAGGAAACTATCAGTAATGTGAAAAGAGAGCCTACAGAGTGGGAGAATATCTTTGCCACTCATACTTCAGATAGAGCGCTAATTTCCAGAATCTATAAAGATCTCAAAAAACTCTACACCAAGAATACAAATAATCCAATCAACAAATGGGCTAAGGAAATGAACAGACACTTCACAGAAGAAGATGTACAAGCAATCAACAGATGTATGAAAAAATGTTCAACATCTCTAGTAATAAGAGAAATGCAAATCAAAACTACCCTAAGATTCCATCTCACCCCAATTAGAATGGCTATTATCAAGAACACAAGCAACAATAGGTGTTGGCGAGGATGTGGGGAAAAAGGTATACTCATACATTGCTGGTGGGGTTGCAAATTAGTCACTCTGGAAAGCAGTATGGAGATTCCTCAGAAAGCTTGGAATGGAAACACCATTTGACCCAGCTATCCCACTCCTTGGCCTATACTCAAAGGACTTAAAATCAGCATACTACACAGCCACATCAATGTTCATTGCTGCTCAATTCACCATAGTCAGATTGTGGAACTAACCTAGATGCCCTTCAGTTGATGAATGGATAAAGAAACTGTGGCATATATATACAATAGAATATTACTCCACCATGAAGAATGAGAAAATTATGGGATTTGCAGGCAAATGGATGAAACTGGAGAATATCATGCTAAGTGAGATAAGCCAATCTCAAAAAACTAAAGGCTGAATGATCTCGCTGATAAGCGGATGAGGACATATAATGGGGGGGTGGGAGGGGTTAGCGTTAGGGTTAGGGTTTGGTTTAGGGTTTGGGATAAGGAGGGTGGTAAGAATGGAGGAAGGAAGGACTGTATAGAGGGAAAAGAGGGGTGGGAGGGGTGGGGGGAAGGGAAAAAATAATAACAGAATGAATCAAAAAAAAAAAAAACAGCAAAAGCTATTCTTGGAATTTATATCTGATGACAACGATTATGTTTACCCTAAACAAGTTCAGATAGCACTAATGGTAATAAAATAATAGAATATTTTGAGAAAGGAAAAAAAATTTCTAAAGTTTAAGAAGTTTATATAGTTTTTTTACTTAAATATCAAAACAATTTAAACACTGGTAAACTGATTGTTTTTTAATCTTGGAAGAGGTATATCAATAAGTTTGAGAAATACTTAACACTGTGGTGCAAAGCAGTCACAAACAATACGTGAACCAAAGAACATGGCTGTCATCCAATAGAACAAAAGTAGGTGGTTGGCCAGATTTGACTCAAAGTTTACAGATAGCAGACCCCAGCTCTATTATACAGGGTTGGTTCAGACTGTGTGATGGTTTGGATGTAATGTGTCCCCCAAAGGCTCATTGTAAGACAATGCAAGAAGGTTCAGAGGAGAAATGATTGCATTATGAGACCCTTAACCCAATCATTGAATGAATCCCCTGATGGGGTTAACTGAGTGGTAACTGAAGGAAGACAGGTTGTGGCTGGAGGAGGTGGGCCATTAAGAGCATTCCTTTGGGGTATATATTTTGTATCTGGCAAGTGGAGTGTCTCTCTTTGCTTCCTGATCATCATGTGAGCCATTCCCTCTGCCACACTCTTCTGCCCATGACATTCACGTTCAGCTTTACTTCAAACCCTGAGGAATGAAGCCCACTGGCTATGGATTGAGATCTATGAAACTGTGAGCCCCAAATAAACTTTTCCTCCACTAAAATTGTTCTTGTCAGGTATTTTAGTCAAATAACAAAAAAATAAAACAACAAAAAAAATGACAGATTATAAATGTTCTTTTCTTATGTTATTTGGAAGCAATCTGTCTCCTTATGTTATTTGAATACAGCATAGAAAAACTAGTTTTCTTAATTGTTTTCCGATTTTGTCCAATTTCCTACCTTTCCCAGCTATATTATCATCCTAATATCTTCTACCACAGGAATCAGCAAAGTATGGCCTACAGGTCATGACCTCACATGACAGACTGCAGTCAAAAGGCAGGTGCAATAAAAATATTGTTTAAAATTATCTTCAAGCTATGTGTATAAGATGCATATGAAACATAAATGAATTTTGTGCTTAGACTTAGGTCCCATCCCTAGGATATCTCATTTTGTATATGCAAATATTCCAAAATCCAAAAACTATTTAAAATCCAAACCACTCACTCTGGTCCCAAGCATTTCAGATAAGAAATAATCTGTGTCTGGTCCTTTACGGAGTTTGCCAACCCCTGTCCTGCAGCATTCTCACAAGAGTATCTTATATATACCTTTTTGACTGAAGTAGTAGCAATAATTTGAAAGTATTAATTTTAAGTACATTAACATTCTAATCAAGGCAAACACTTTATGGAAAATAAATGGAAATAAAAGCATAGGAGATCACTTGGTATTTTAACTCAAATTATACTTTTAAAAAAGAAGGTGGAAGCCTTTTAAATCGATGGTCAAATATATAAACAAAATCAATGTCCAGTCACACTGAAAAATGATATTAAACACTAATATTAATCTTATTAGATTGGAACCCTTTGTTTTTATTATTAATTGTGCAGAATTTATTTATTGTTTTGGTCCTAGGGCTTGAACACAAGGGTGCTTAACCACTAAGCCACATTCCTAGTCCTTTATACTTTATTTTGAGACAGTATCTCACTAAGTTGCTTAGGGCTTCACTAAGCTGCTGAGGCTGGCTTTGAGTTTGTGATCCTCTTGCTTCAGCCTCCCAGGCTGCTGAGATTACAGCTGTGCACCACTGTGCCCAGCTAATTATACAGAATTAAAATGTAGTACATAAAATTACTTAGGTTATTAAGGCTGATGATGATGTTTTATACTTGGTTGTATTTCCCATTTATTGATCAAAATGAATGGCCTACTGGTCACACTAGAAACTTCAATAGAAAGCTGAGAAAGGTAAAGTTAAGCTTTAACTGCCAGAAGTTGCAATTTTTTTTCTCACCCAGATACAAGTGAAGCTTAAATTCAGTAAAATGTGATCAGCTTTATTCACTATTTCTTCTGCAATGTGAATGCTCAGCTCTTGTGGGTTAAGCAGATGACATTGCTCTCATGACACTCCTGGGAAAGGAATAAATAATGGCTCTCAGCCTTGGTGCTCTTCACCTCCCCATGACTGCGAAGTCTTCACAGGAGATGGACTAAATTGTCGGAGACACACAATGTACATGTATCAAATTATTCTGTCTGATAAATTTGTACAACGCTAATGGATAAAATAATAAGAAAATAAAGTTTCCTACAAATGACATTATGAAGGTGCCACCTTTACCCTTAGGATTACTGCAGCAGTTTGCAACTGAGGTATATTATAAATAATTTTTTCCTTATAATTCAGTTCCTAAATTTGCAAATGATTCAATTATGTAGATACAAATTATCCTTTTAATAACATCAGTTTTATTCAATGCATTCCTAAGAAAAAAGATGAGAGCTATGGGTTGACTAGTGAAAAATTTAAATAACTCGTCGTTTGTGCAGCTTTTAGTGAGCAGACTGATGCACTATTAGCAGTTGTATTTTATTAATTACTAAAATGCTTCTCCATGAAATTTCTTTGAGTTTTTTGCAAACTCTGAGGAACAGCTTCATGCAAACCACTAATGCTATGCAAATTCAACTGACCCCTGGAATATATCAGGCAGTCCAACAGGTGTTGAACTCCCAACCTTATAAATGTTTTGAGACACATTATTACTCTCATGGAACATTCTACCACACTCTACATGTGATTCCAGGTTTTGTGTTATTCTGAACCTATATTACAGCAGAGAAGGTAATTTTATGTTAGAAAACATGACTATATCATGAAAACAGTTCATGTTCAATAATACCCCCCCCAATTTTTTTCTTACCTGAACAAAATGACTAGGTGTTTCACTGCAAACTGTGTGGATCTGTCCATTTACTATTGGAATTATCTTAGCTAAAGGCAGGCTGACACTGGAAAGACTGAAAAAAACCATTATAGTGATTATTTTCTGAAATCACCTCATAGTCATTTAACATTTTAATTAAAAAGTAATATTCAGTCATTGAAGAAGAGGTACAGAAATGTATCAAAAGAAAAAAATCCAAGCATAATTCTACCACCTAGAAATGACAACTATAATTGAATTCATGGATAGTTTTTCTAGTGATTTTTACACATAGTTATGCTTTCTGTGTTTTTTAACACAAAACTCTAATTCCTTGAAGATATTGTTTTTAACTTTTTGTTATGAGCATTTTTCTCTTTTAAAAATTACTAAAGTTTTAGTCTGATTTTTTTTTAATGATTGCATGGTAATCCATCCTCTAGCTGTGAGAATATTCATCATTAGTTCCCTAAAGTTGGGGGCATTTAAGTATTTGCCTTGGTTTTCTTAATATAAATAATACTGTATAAACATGGTCAAAGGGCATTACTGCTTTTAAGATTTGGGTGTAAACTGCCAAATACCCTCTGCTTCCTCAGTAGTGTATGAATAGTCTTGCTCCATCAGGCTGGCTTTCCATGTTGAGTACTATTATTATTATTATTGAATTTTTATATGTCTGAAAAGTGAAAATGTTATAAGTTAGGTCTGTATTTCTTTTAATTACTATCAACGTTGAATGTTTTTTGCCCCTATTCTGAACTACACCATTATCTATCTGGCAGTATAAGTAGGAAACCTGAGCATTATTCTTGGTACCTCCTTCTGATGATATTCAGTCCCTCCATAATCCTAAACATTCCTTCCTTTTCCTTTCTCCTCCACTCTCCTCCCATCTCTTCCCCCTATGCTGGGGATTGAACCCAGGGCCTGTTTCTGGAATTTATATGCGGTTAATTTAGCTAGTCTTTTATGTATATTATTTTAAAAAGTAACACTTTATATGTTCTACAGGAAAAGCAAATTCATTGCTCTACTTTTTCAATAATTTCTTGAATAGTCTCAGCCCAGTATTTGTCCAGATCACCTATATTATCATTTTTCAGGGCTTACTATTAACAAAGCAACATCCTCCAATCCTCAAGGGGGTTTAGTAGTATTTGACTAAGTCTATAGGTTAATTTTAGGAGAATAATTTTATAATTTTTAATTGATTCTCTTGGGTTTCTAAGTTTAAAATCATGTCACCTTCATTTAACAATAGTCATTCCTCTCCCTTTCCAAAACTGATATTATATTAAAAGATTACATGAATTTAACTTAGAAAATCAAGAGTCAATTAACAGTTTATTAGAATAGTAAGATACTTGTCTATTTTGAAGATAAATGTATTTAAAAAAACCAATGGCTTTCCTCAATTTGGTCTCCAAACATGGGTCTTTTCTCAGCCTTACTATATTAGTTAGAATAAAAGAATAATGCTGAATAACTATATCAATACTGACCATCGTTAGATTGTTTCTGAATGTAAGAAATCATTCTCTGGTGTTTTACTATTAAATATATTTTCTCTTGATTTCAAATTTTCTTTTACTATATAAAAATGCTTTTTTGTTTATAGTAAGAAGTTTTATCAATAATAAATGTTGCTTTATTGAATGCCTTTTTAGCAACACTGATGATGTTCTTTTGTCCTATTAATTTATTAATGTTATAGTTTATTGTAAAAGCTTTACTAATGTTTTGACCCTCTTTTCATTCTTAAAACAAAACTAATTTGGTCCTAGTGTTGCAGAATAATTGAAATTCTGGGCTCTGATATTTGACAAATTTATTCTCTAAGATTCCAACTGGAACAAAAAATAAACATTTGAAGTATAATTTTTGAGAGCATTCATTTGTATAACACCTTTTTTATGCCATCTTACCTATTCATGGAGTTGCCATGTTGCAGGTCCTGTTCAGTAGGTCGAAAGAACTCAGCCATGTTGTCTAGAAGTCTACTAAAACCTCGGTTTAAACAGGTATTCAAAACTGTACTAAAATCTGGACTACATAAAATAAGAAGTATATGTTACTTTTTAGATTCTCAATGGAAAAGGAAACAAATTCAATAGTTTGTGGCTATCTTTAAAAGCCACCAACATTTCTAGTTACAATCTAGTCTTTGCAGTCAGAAACATTAAAAATTTATCAAGGAGCCAATCTTTAAAAATAGGCATAAAAATGAGATTATTATTTAGCACAACACAATAAAAATATTCATTTCACTAGATTTTTTATTAGTACTTTATATAACATTTAAAAAAAAATACCAATACTAGTATTACTTCTCTCAAGGAAACTTTTGAATCCTTCCATAGTCACACATTATTGGTTTGCTTTACTACAGCATTAGAACTCAATTGAGGTAGGAAATATTATCATGTACAGATGAAGAACAAGATACTTGAAGAATGAAGAAACTCCCCCAAAGGTATGCAATTAGTGAACAGGGGAGCTCACAAATCCAGGCCTTTTTAATCTTAATTCAGGCTCCTTTCATTACATGGATTTCAGATCTTACCAAATTCTGATATAAAGAATACTACACAAGGATACTGTCAAAGTTAGAAAATGCCTAGTGAAGTATCAATTTCTTAATCAGAGTGTACATGTATGTGTGTATATCTATCAACTTGTCCTGTTTCTTCTCTTTTTTAAAAAGCATTTTACAACTTTAATGTGTTAAGCTTTGATACCATAAATTTCATTCATTTTAAATGTACAAAGTCACTGATTTTTCACAAATTTACATGTTTTGCAACTATCACTACAATCCAATTTTAGATCATTTTTTCTCACCTTTTTTGTCCAGTTGCAGACAATCCCATCTGACCCCAGGTCCCAGGTAACCACTAATTTACTTTTTGTCTCTACAGTTTTCAGGATATTTCATGGAAACAGAGTCATAGGAAATGTGGTCTTTTGTATCTGTCTTCTCTCACTTAGCATGATGGTTTTTTATTTTTCATTTTTTGCAGTAGTGGGGATCAAACCCCAGGGTATTTTACCATGGAGCTATGTCACTAGCCCTTTTTATTTTTTATTTTGAGACAGTTTTGCTAAGTTGTTGAGGCTGGTCTGGGATTTGCAATCCCCCTTCCTCAGCCCCCCAAATTGATGGGATCACAAGTACACAAGTGTGCGTGGCCTCGCCATGCCTGGCCAGCATGATGTTCTTCAGGTTCATCTACCTTGTGGCATGTATCGATAGTTTGTTCCTTTTTGTTGCTAAGTAGAATTCCATTGTATGAATATATCACATTCTGTATTCACATTTATCAGTACATGGACATCTGGATTGTTTCCACTTTTGTCCACTTCAAATAGTGCTGTTATGAAATTTCATAAGTTTTTGTGTGGACATATGTTTTTAACTTTCCTTCAGTAGATAGCCAGGAGTGAACTGCTTGGTTGAGTAGTAAATTTAACTTTTCTCTCAAAGGGAATATGATAGGAATAAAAGAAGAGAAACAAAATGATCAAGGGGACAGAAATTCAAGAAATGAAAACTGAAGAAAAGGTTATCATCTAGCCTGTATGTTATTACAAGGATTAAATGATTTAGGAGGTATAAAGGAGCATAGTACAGTGCTTGGAGCATGAGTCCTCAAAAATGTTAATTTTTATTTTTATTCTGATTAGATTGGATCATATGGGCAATGAAAGAAATGAGAATAGCTTTTTAAATAACTGACCTTGCTTCCTGTTCCACACAGAATAAGCAATGAGAACTTCCACATACTTGTCCTACCACATCTACCAACTTACATGCCTTTGTGCCTATCCCTAGCTATCTCTCACTGGCTCCTTAAACCAATCCCTTAGAAAAAAAATTTTACTGACACATATTTTTACAAATATATGGAATGTAGTACAATTCAATAATGTATACAATGTTTATGATGATCAAATCTGGGTGATTAGCAACCCTTTTATAGTATACTGAATTCCATTCTTTTTTCTATTTGAGGTTCTTTGTTCTTAAAGTACTCTACTTTCCTACACCAATTTCTCCCTCTTCTATCACTTTAGGTCAGTTAAGTAAATATTTATTGAGTATAGATTACATGCAAGGCACTGTTCTAAGAGTTGAGTAAACATTGGTGAACTAAAAAGATACAAATTTCTAATCTCACAGAGTTTGTCTACTAGAACCTGTGCTTAAAAATATACTTCAAAAACAAAACCAAGGTTGAACTGCTAGTTAGTAAAAGAGCCAACCTCGAATCCAGATAATATGGTCTTCTAATGGCATTGCCTGGTGCTTTTTTCATTTTTAATACTTTGACTTTTTGAGTGATTCAAATAATCATACTAAATTTAGGGAAGAAGTGAACTTTTTTTTTCAGTCAAAGTTTTTAGGAATAGTAGAGTCTATCTAACAGGTTTAGGGTGGGCGAGCAGTCCTTAAGGTAGAGTGTAAGTGAGTATGTGTGTGTGTGTGTGTGTGTGTGTGTGTGTACAAGCATATGCAGGCATGAATGTAAACCTGAATGCTAGCTGGAGTTGGCCACTGCTGGCTTGCAAGAACAACTCATTCCACTTCCTCAACGTGGCATTCAGTGACTTCAAGTTGACAGCCTGATCTACTGTGGCTACAATTTTAATTTCTGGTGTTTTTATTTTATTCCTTTTCTTTGGCATAGTTAGTTGTCAGACATTTTCTATTATAGGTGAGGTATACCAAGATTACCCTGAAAAGCATTTTCAGAATATACCTTCTAGCCTCTCAATCAGTATATCATAAGGACCTATAGTCCAAGGAAGTGGGTAGCCAAGGTGGGTATGTTTAAAAAGAAATCCCTCCAGTTTGGGTAGGAAATCCTACCTGAAGGCAAGAAAACAGCTGCAAAGTTTAATTTTAACACAAAATTATATTGAATATGGTGTTCAGGAAAAATTTTAAAAATGATCTTACATACATTCAAAATACAAGCCCATTTTCCCTGTTACATGCAGTCTACATACCTTTCCAACATGTCTCTAGTTTCATTGAGAAGTTTAATAGTAGTAATGTCTTTGGAAGAAAGTCCACAGGCCTATAAAATTAAAATGCCATATTTCAGAATTTCATATGCTACCTTGGTTTCATGAAGAAACTAATCACATTCACAGACTCAAGAGTTCAGGAAATCTAAAAGTCTATGTTACATCGATGATCAAAAAAAAAATCCACCAAACTCAAAACACCTATAATAGTTTACACAGGTAATAGTATTTAGAACACAAGTCAAAGTATACTTTGTAAAGTTAACTTGGCCCTTCTTGGATAAATTTCTGGCATATATAGACAATGAAAAATAGGCTGAGATTGCAGAGGCTTGGGAATTTTTTTTCCTCTTTCACCATTAAGAAATTTTATCAGGATAGGTGTGTGTGTTTTTTATCAGGCTATCCTGAGGCTCTGTGTGGTTTTTCAATCTGAAGTTTCAGGTTTTCATTCAACTCAGTAAGATTTAGTCCATCATTCTGCTCTTCACATGTTCCTTTTAATCATTTTCTTTTTAGTTCCACTGTTAAATTTTAAAATTTAGAAATTGTTTTATAGGTCCAGAAAGTTTTTAGAATTCTCTTGTGTCTTCTTGAGACTATTCTGTAAGTTAGTTTTCCAAGGTTTCTTTCATTCATTCTGTCTCATTTGTTTTACTCAGTTTAGCCTCTCTACTTCAAATCACAGGTCTCCCTTAAATGGACTGCAACTTTTTAAAAAAATTGCTCATGAATATCATGTCTCTTAGCACTCAAACAGGTCATCTTTGGGGTCTCTAAGGGAAGGCAAAACCTACAGGCAATGAAATTACAGCACTGTAGTCTACAGTACCTTCACACTGAAGTAAGGCATAGAGGCCTCTATTTTGAGGTTTTTTGGTTAGTGAGAGTTATTCTTCCAATTGCAAAGAATTGGTTTAATCTAGCTTTTGCAAGAAAAACTACTAATTTAAAAATGAGCTACATAATCTACAATCTTAGGCGTTTTTATTGTTCCTAATCAACGAATAACTTTTATATAAGATCTGCTCAGGACACAACGGCATGTAGCAAAACCACAGTTGATAATTGCTAAATGGGGCTTTGTTTCTCAACTGGATGACAACAACTTCCTTCAGGTCATTTCCTGCTAGCCTTATTTATTTTATTTTACTTTTCACTATTGGGGATTTAACCCAGGAGTGCTCCACCACTGAGCTACATCTCCAGCCCTTTTTAGTTTTTATTTTGAGATAAGGTCCTAGTAAGTTGCTGAAACTGGCCTTGAACTTGCCATCCTCCTGCCTCAGATTCTGGAGTAGCTGAGATGATAGGTGTACAACACCAAGCCTGGCTGCCTTTGGTTATTTTTAAAAGAAAATTTGAATGTACAACTGGATTCATTAAAATTTAAGTTTCTTTGTCTGAAAATTGAAGTTTAGACTCCTTAGCTTGTCATGCAAAGCTTTGCATTATCTTGTCCCTACGTGATCTTGCTCTAGATTCTACCTGATCTTATAGAAATAGCTCTAACCACACTAATTGAATTTGTCTTTTCAATTCCCCGTGAAATGAACATGTCTTCCTTATTTTCTATCTGCAGCATATACCATAGTGTCTGTCACATAAATATTACTCAAAAAATTTGCTGAATATCTAATATTACATGTGATTCTAACTAGAAATTAGCTGTATTTACAATGTTTTCTAAATTAATGAAGTTTTATTTAAATTATTTCAATCACTTTTCAAGAGACTCAGAAGTCTAAATTTCAAGAGACAGTAACTAATTTAAAAGATATAGAATAGCTGGTTTGGTTAAATGGTTATAAATTAAGCACCTGAACTGCTAATGGAGTTTCTTCATCTGGCATCATATAATGACATAATAAGGATTTGGATTCATCTTTATTAATCCAAGAAGAAGACTTATCCTGTTCAATGAGATTTCTGATTTCTTGTACTTTTTGCTCCAAGTCCAAAAGGGACAAAGAATGTTTAAGAGAAACACTAGAAACAAAGAAAAGAGAATTGGGATAAATTTAAACTATGAAACACATCACATACACATTTTTTTCTCTATAGGCTACTATCTGAAATCCTGTTTCATTTAGTCAAATCTGAAACTGCTGAATGAACTAGTATGGATTAATAAATCAGCTACCAAATAAGGGTCATTACTACAAAGCCAAGAAAAAATCTTGCTGCAGATTAATAAGATTTCTATTGTAATTATAGATTTTATTAGTATAAGTGGGAGATAAAAACCTTGGGTAGATTTTAAAGGAGATTTTTTTCCTTTTATTTCATGACCCAAACATTTCTGATTTGTTTGGAATTCAATAAACAACAAAATATTAAATCTTTCTTTTAAGTATCAATAGGTTGATATTGATGAAGAAAAGGGTATTATAGTGCAATACTCAGGGCTGGTCCCTGTATTAAATTACACAGTTTCACATATCACCACTCATCAAATTACCTGCTTCACTAGAACAATTTAATTTTTCTTCTATTTGTCAGATTCAGGGAGTCAGAAAAGTCAAAGAAAAATGTCTTACCTTCCTAAAATCTTCTGCACAGCTTGTTTAATGACAGTGATCAATTCTGTTAGGCCTATTAATGGAAAAACAAAATTTAAAAAGTCTTGCTCATGTTAAAAATTCCTCAATAATAAATACAAGTAAATGACCTGAAATTAATATAACATGTCACAAGTTAGAATCTTACCATCTCCAAGGAGGTGTTGAATACTTGATAAATATTGCTGTTGGACATCTGGGGGAGCAAGAACTGTCTGTATAAAACAGAAATAAGGTTAAATTATCTAAATTTTTATTAGTAAATAAGTAATTTTTTCAGTATAACTTGAGTTGAGATTTTAAGAATCTAGAATGTCAGGGAAAATATTTTTTAACATACCAAAATATCTATTTTTGAAAGATGAAAAATAATCATAATGCCAAAAGTTTATAATCTCATTTAATACAAAGGTGTTTTCCATAGACACTGTTATCAGAATACATAATATCCAATTAAACTTTGAATTTCTTGAAAGAAAGGGCAATATGTATTTAAGTCTATTAAACTCACTGTGCCATTTTTGCCAACTGCCGCATTATCCAAGTAAATATATCCACCAATTATGTTTAACTGGACTCTCAAAAGAACTACCAGCATGCAAGTACTGTATACAGCCACGATACTTCTTGTGAAACCTTCAGAGAGAAAAGAAATCCTTTGGTATTGTTATTAAAACATCAACAAATGTGTAAAATCCCAAACCATCTCTAAGACTATGTTTCTCATAAGATGACTTTAAAAATGTATTTGTAACTTTATCAAGTATAAATATATATCAATTTAAAATACTTTATATTAGTTCATCTCCTTACAACTTGTTTAAAAATATAGGTATAATCTCTTAATTGAAGTAATAATCAATGAAAATACATTGGGTAAACGAGTAATACAATATAAACTTAGAAAGGTAAACAAGAAAGGATTGCACTAAGAGTAGCAGCCTCTGAACTCAGAGTAATGCAGGGAGCCAGTTTAGAGCTAAGAGAAGGTGGCTAAGCTTGGAAGAACTCCAGCCTTCAATGGCAGGCAAAGTAGGAAAGGCCCCCGTAAAGACTGGAGGAAAGAAAAGGAAAAAATCCAAGCCTACACTTCTTCTCAACAGGATACATTACAGATTATTCATGACAGAGGAGAGAGAAGAGGTGTTGACTGCTGCTGGGAGGTCTAGCAGGTGGAAGATGTCCCAATGGATTTAGCAATACAGACTTACTAGTGATGCCTACAAAATCTGCCAGGGTAGAGATAGGGGTGGAGGCCAGGTTATAGTGTATAAAGTGAGTGACTGTGAAGAAAGGGGATGTAGAAATCTTTGGTAAGAGGGAAAGTAAGCAATAGTTGAAAGGAAATACAGGATACTAGAGAGGTTTCTTTAAGGACAGGCAAGACTTAAGATCATTCAGTTGATAAGGATTAGTTGAATGGACCAAAAACTACAGGAATAATTTTGAGTATGAAGTTTTGAGACATAAGTAGATAAACAGGGCCCAGGAAAGCTCTTTTTTTCAATTTTTACCACTAATGAAGGTTTACATACAGTATCAAAGTAAAGTTCCTAACTGGATTAGAGTAAAAACTTTCTTTAAAATATAATGCTAAACACATCAACATCTAACATAGGCATATGTAGTTTAGGAGTTTCCACATCATAATAAGAACAATAATAATACCACCATCACTAAAATTCACTGAATATTTTCTATGAACAGATATGGATCTATTTGTTTTATGAGCATTAGTTTATTTTATCCTGACAATAACTTTATGAGGCTGGTAAATAAGAGTTATTCATATACTATAGTATAAAAATTTCCCCTTATAAATAGCTTAAGGATGTGTTGCCCCTCAGACTATACAGGCTTACTTATTATCTTCAGATCCTCCCATATTTCTAGCTTGTTTGATGGCCTAAAGGAAAAAAATCAGGAAATATATAAAAATAATAATCCAGATAAGCTAATAGAAAACTTTGAACTAGAATTTTTAAATTAAAAACAATATAGGTAATTGAAGAAGACAAAGCCCACAAAATACAATAAAAACCAATTATAATTCCAGAATCCAATGATAACAATCATTTTCACTGGCATATATTCTTTCAGTCTTTTCCTTCTAAGCATATACATACATGTACTATAAAATCATGAAGGAAAACAAGGAAAGAATGTTTATTTCTTTGCCTTATTTATCATTTTACAAATAAGGAAGATCTTTTACATTATTTATCATTTTACAAATAAGTAGATCTTTTAATCCTCCAAAGGTAAATAATCTGGTGGAATTTTTGTTTCAAAGTATTATTATAAACACACAAATTTACACATATATTTGATATGTCATGCACTATAGTTATCATCACTAGTGATGTTCAAATTGCCTGTCTCTGACCACTAGCAGGTTATTTAGGTAGGCTCCTGGATCTTTTTGAAGTGACTCCAGTAGTCTTTGAGACTTCCTTGATTTCTGACAAGAAAAACTGTTCTGAGTTCATCTTGTGCAATTTTTGGTTCAGACATGAAATTACCTGTATCTCTTAAAGTCCTGGTTCCTTGTCATGGGAAATGGTAACTAGGACCACACCTTTGATTAAGGGCATTCATTTTTACTGAGTAGTTCATTGTTTCTAATCTCTTCAGTGGACAAAGCTGGTGCTTAGTCCTACAGAAGTCCATGAATTAAAGGCTTGGTGCCCAGAGTAGCACTACTGTGAGATGATGAAAGGTTGTAAGGTTATTGGGGCTGTGTCCTCAAAGAGTATTTTGAGACCCTGACCCATGCAGTGTTATTCTTTTTGCTTTCTGGCCACTAGGTAAAGAGTTTGCTCCACCACATACTCCCTGCCATCACTATGACATTCCCACCAGATGCCTAAAGTAATGGATCTGTCTGCTTTTAGACTGGACCTACCAAATCCATAAGCCAAACTAAACTTTCCTTTTTGTAAGTTTATTGTTATAGCAACAGGAAGTTAACTAATACACTGGCAAATATGTGTGTCTCTATTTATATGTACACGCAATTTAAGAGATAAAATACCTCATAACACTGCTATTTTCAATTCAAAATTAGGACAACAGGATTTTTAACTTAATTTCATTGATCTTACATCTGCATTTCATTTTGCCTACACTAAATATCAGTGAAAACATCAAAATTACTAATTTGCTTCATCCCTCAACCCAAGTACTGTAGACTTAAAATATTAAAAAGGGTTTAAAGATTTTTTAAAATACTGTGTGTCAAAGGAATATATGTTTCATGAAAGATACATGGTCCTGTTGTAAAGTCACTTGGCACAGTTTCTGTCTTTTTATTATAGCAAAAACTAGTTTTTTTTTTGTCCCTTTGTTATTTCCAATTTGTCACAGACCAGTATTTTTGTAAAATACAATAAAAAATTGATTACCAGAAAATGAGATTAACCATGAAGATACACAAAATACAAGCTGAAAATCCTTATTATTATTTTTAGACAGCAATTTTTATTTCAATAAAAATTGAATTAACATTACAATTATGGGATATTACTAGTACCACATCTTTCTTTGCCAATGAACAGACTCTAGAGCTTCAGTCATCTCTCACCTAGATGACACAGGTTCAGTAGAGATCTGGAGTAGATCCTACAAAATACCACTATAACCTTAATATAATTTAATATTCAAGACTTCTGGTGGAATGCCATTTTTTCCCTCCTCCTCCTCCCGCTTCCCCTCCTTCTCCTCCTTTTCTCAGTGCTAGGATTTAAGTCCAGGGCTTCATTCGTGCTAGGCAAGCATTCACTGATGACTGACCACAATTTGAGGGTGAGATATTTTAATATAAGGAAATCATATTTTCCTTTGTCATCTCAGAAAAATTTCCAAATGTGAAATAAGCAAGTAATGATCCTCAAAATTTCAACACAGGAAGTGCTCAGCAGCAGCAGTTTGTGGAGGGAAAATTAGGCTATTTGAATGGAAAATTAGGTTATTTGCTGAAACTATGTTATTTGGGGTGATTTTGAACAGAGAGGACAGAGTAATAGCCACCTAGGACATTCCTTTGTGTTGACAGTCAACATAGTTAGATTTTAAAAGTAGATGTAAAAATACTGACCTCAGGGCTACAGACATAGCTTAGTGATAGTGCCTGCCTAGCATGCTTGAGGCCTTGGATTTGATCCTCAGAAGTTAAATATATATGTGTGTGTGTGTACATATATACACATACACACATATATGTAAACATATACATATATATGGCATTCCACCAGGAGTCTTGCATATTAAATTATTTACATTTATATATATTTATACATACATATATATCCATATGTATATATATATATATATATATATATATATATATAGAGAGAGAGAGAGAGAGAGAGAGAGAGAGAGAGAGGGAGAAAGCAGAAGCACACACGTGATATGGGAGAGGGAGTGAGGAACAGAGATATATACATCTGTATATATGTATTTATCTCCCTCTCTCTCTTATATCCCTCAGATTTAAATATATATATATATATATATATAAATTCTGATTCCAAATATATGTAGAAGGACAGAATTAAATACTTTCTGTGAAAAGATTCCCTTCAAATCCTTCATCTGATGGAATTGTACTCCAAGTTAAATACATTCAGACTAGTGTCACTAAAATATATGATTACAAATTAAACTAATCCTTTCAAAGTAATATCTTTCTTGTCATAGATTTTAAGATTCTTTGCCTTCAAACTTTATTTGCATTGTCAGTCTTCAATAAGAATGTTAAATATTAAGAAGTGATAGGTGTATATTTGTTATTATGAAATTGACAAAATAAGGCTATAAGGTCATTTTTTTATTTCTGATTTGTTATTATCAAATTAGTTTAAAGAGAAGATTATCTTGCTTTATCAGTTTATATGAGATCAGAGTTGACTGAATACTAATATAAAAGCAGTCATAAGATTGGAGGCCTTGTTTAATCATACTTTGTAATGGCTCCAGTTTCTTTTTATGCAAATGTTTTTCAAATGAACCTTTTACCCCTAAATTGCAAAATAGTAATTTCAAGTCAAAAGTAAAGAAAGAATAATAATAAAATTTAGATACTTAAAGAAGGAATGATGAAGGAGAATGGTAACTCATCTTAAAATCTGGAATTTAAAGAAATTTGCCTGTGTATTGAGTAAGAAAGGGGAATCACATCTTTTTTTTCCCCACATTTTTTATTGGTGCGTTATAGTTGCACAAAATGTTGCCACATGTTTGTAAATGCACATAATATAACTGTATAATTTGGCCAGTATCATTCTTCAACATTTCTCTTTTCCCTCCCCTCCCTTTCTTATACTGTACTGATCTCCCTTTGATTTTTATGAGACCCTCCCTCCCAACCTTTCTTTTCTTTTTTCCTCTCTAGCTTCCACATATGACCCTTGACATTCTAAGTTTGGCTTATTTTGTTTAACACAATGGTCTTAAGTTCCATCCACTTTCCTGTCAATGACAAAATTTCATTTCATTTTTCTTTATGGCTGAATAAAACTCCCTTGTGTATATATACATTTTATTTATCCATTCATCCAATGATGGACACCTAAGTTGCTTCCATAGTTTGGCTATTGTGAATTTGCATTGTGCTATTATAAACATGGGTATGCATGTATCACTATAGTATGATGACTTTAGTTATTTAGGATAAATACCAAGGAGTGGTATAGCTGGGTCACTTGGTGGTTCCATGCTTAGTCTTTTGAGGAACCTCCATAGTGATTTCCATAGTGGTTATACTAATTTACAATCCACTAATTTACTAATTTAAATTATGCCAGGAGTGCAAAAGTGTTCCCTTTTCTCCATATGCTCTCCAGCATTTATTATTGTTCGTGTCTTGATTAATTGCCATTCTGACAGAAGTGAGGTGAAATCTCAGTGTAGTTTTGATCTGTAGTTCCCTAATTGCTAATGATATTGAACATTTTTCATACATTTGTTGGTCATTTGTGTTTCTTCTTTTGTGAAGTGTCTATTTAGTTAATTTTCCCATTTGTTAATTAGGTTTTTTTTTGGTGTTAGTTTTTTGAGTTATATATTCTAGCTATTAAACCTCTGTTGAATTCTTTTCTTTAAAGTTGTCCAGGATTATAACCAGAATTAATCCTTTTCTCCTCTATATAGCCCATAATTTCTCCTCACATCTTCTACTATGACACTAAAAACTCTTGCATTATGATAATTTTGTCTACTCCTTCCTTTGGCTTTGGATGGTGGAAGCCACCATGCCCCCTCATGCCAGAATCCTGCATTTCTGCAGAGCTAGTACCACATGATTGAAGCCAAGGTCTGCAATCATCTTGAGCAGTAGCCAAGCATCATGGGACCATGGATGTAGCAGCCTCTGAGTGCTTGGGTGGCTAAGAATGGTAAAAAAACAAAAACAAAAACAAAAAACAAAAACAAAACAAACTTCCTAGGCTCCTGTGCAAGCAGAATGCTCCCATGGTCTCCTCTCAAAACAATTTACTTTTACACCCTTGAGCCTGAGATGGGTGTGATCTTGCCAATTCCTGAGATGTCCTTGAGCCATCTTTCCTATCAAATCTGTGCAATGGCTATGTCTTTAACAATCATAACTCCCTTAGTCTTAGTTTTACTCACTTTTCTGGACAAATTGCAAGTTTTTCAAATCTTTCTGCTTTGCTTTCTGCTCCTGATTATCACAGTAAACTTGGATAAAAGTGCCAGAAATATCCATGCCACTTCCTAAATGCTATGTTGCCTTGAATTTTCCTCTGCTAAATTAATTAGTCCATCATCTTTAAATTCAAACACACAGGAAGTCTTAGGAGCAGGGCAAAATATAGACAACTGCTTTGCCAGAACACAGTATGAATGGCCTTGAGTCCGCTTTCCAATAAAGTCCTCCTTTTTTTCTGAAATCTCATAAGCCCACTCTTCACTGTCTATAGTCCTATTGGCATTCTGGTCCTCTGAGCCCCTACTAGAATGTCCCACTAACTCCACTTATCACATTCTAAAGCTTTTCCAGCTTGCATCTCTAAACTTTTCAAAATTCCTCCTGCTGCAAACCATCTCCTAAGGCTTCTGAACCACATGGTCAGATAGTCACAACAATGACCCCATCTCTCAGTTCTAATTTCTGTTTTAGTCAGCTTTTCATCACTGTGGCCAAAAGATATGACAATAACAACTTAAAGGAAGAAAAGTTTATTTGGGCACATAGTTTCAGAGGTCTTCATCCATAGTTGACCACAACGATAACTCTGAGCCCGAGGTGAGGCAGAACATCATGGCAGAATGGTATGATGGAGGAAAGCAGCTCAGGAAGTAGCAACCAGGAAGCAGAGAGTGAGCTCCACTCACTAAGGACAAAATATAACCCACAAAGGCATACCCCGAGTAACCTAATCCCTTCAATCACACCCTGCCTACAGTTACCACCCAGTTAATCTATATCAGATTAATCCACCAATTAGGTCACACCTCTCATAATCTAATCATTTAACCTCTGAAAACCATAAGAATATCTTAATTATCTTTGTGTGTGTGTGTGTGTGTGTGTGTGTGTGCATGTGCGCGTGTGTATGCGTGTTCTGGGGACCAATTCTAGGGCTATAAGCATGGTCACCACATATAGGCTCCACCATTGAGCTACATACCCAACCCCTACCTTAATTATTTTTTTTAAAAACATTTATGTTTTTATTTTATAAAAGGATAATAAAAGTTAAATTACAGTCAACTGTTAAAGCTCTTTTTTTTAAAAAAAATTCTGAAGTACAACAAAAATCAGTTCAAGGATTTTGTCTGAACAAATGGTTAGTCTTTCCATGGTATGCTCCTCAGTCACATAAGAAACTGAATGGGGACAGTCTTTCCTACTTGTTGCTTATAATTCCTAAGGAGTCAATATCTAGTATTTAACTTCTGGGTAAAAGAAAAAGTATTTTGGTTCATTAATTCACCTACTCACTCCTGGAGGACATTAACCAACTGTGCTATTGTGAAGACATGAGTGTCATCAATATCTTGAATGATGAACTTCTTCCCCAGGGCATTGGACTCATCCAAGTACAGCGGAAACTGCTTCATGGCAGGATCCCATTCTATAGACACTCCTTTCAAGACAGTAACCATCTATTTCCAGTCAGAAGGTACAGATGACCTCAATGATCCTCCACCCATAGACCCAGCAGAGCCTCCTAACCCCTATCTTGATTATCTTGAATCTCCCATATCATATGGGACTAGGACCTGCCTTTCAGGATACAGATTAACCAAGAAGAAAAAATGCCACTGTTATTACCTCTGTTTTTATGTTAACTAATATTTATTTACTTCATCTGTTTTGCCTCAGTATGACTCAAACTTAACGCAATTAAAATCTATTTATTTTCTATCTTATACTAATGTATAGGTGGGGATTAGGTATTATTTGAGAATAATCAACTCATATGTATCTTTTTATATAATTATACAAATTAATATATAAACCAAACCTTACATCTCTAAGTAGGGGTTAAAGTCAGTCTACCTCTAAGAATGATGAAATTTATGGAGGGAAAAATCCTTTGTCACTGGTAGTATACTTTAATTAGATTAAAAAAATCTAAGTACATAAAACCATTGCTATTTTGAGAAGTATTCTCTGCATATAAAAATATTTCAAAGAAATTTTCTAGCTTCTTATTTAACCTGTCTGAGCATGAAAATCCTATGTGCAAAATGGAGATGATAATGTCTATCTCACAGGGATACTTTGAAAATTGAATAGGAGCATGTATGCATGGAAGGTATCTAGCACTGGGTCTGGCACAGAAAGACTCTAGAAATAGCATTTTTCCCCCGTGGGTATTTTAAGGGTGATTACAAGGCAAATAAATACTTCAGTAAGGCCACAGTGATTAAAATTTATTTAGTGTTGGAGATAAAGCTCACCGGCAGTATATGGGGCTCTGGGTTTGGTCACCAGCATTATGCATACACATATACACAAGCACATAACATTTACTTAGTGAAAGAATCCCCACACTTAATCTTCTTCATTAAAAGAAGAAGTCATTTCCTCCTGGAAGTCTTCTCAAGCTAACAAAAATCATACTAATATGATATATAAAGTCATATACATGAAAGTGCTTTATAAAATGGTATTATTAGCATTGTGTGCAAGTGTTATATTTGTATTTCACTTTGTTAATGATATATAATTTCATGTGCCTTGTTTATTTAAAATGTTGTTAACATGCCTCATTTATTACCCTGTAAACAGTATAAGAAGCACAATGTTTAATATAAGTTTGTCTGCTTCACAACATCTGGTTCAGGAATATGTTCCATGAATACTCAATAATTAAATTTCTGAAAAATATCAACATTATATAAAACCTATTTATATAAATAAAGGATAACATATTGGTGCTCTAAATTATTTGCATAATTAGAGCAGAAATAAATGAGCAAAATAAAATATGAATTCAGTGATAAAGTCACTGGTTTTTTTTTTTTTCCTGAACTATATAAGTTTTCATTAAAAAGAAAAGAAAACAAAGACTTTGGGAAAATAATTTTGTTCATTCTATCAAGTGTAGTCCATGAACAAAACTTGATGTAACTTGTATTTACCTGTTTTTTAGCAGAGCTGTAAGGCTTTCAGAATTGAGTTGCTGCATTAAGGCCTCTCTCAGTGTTGGAAGCATGGACAGCACTATAATACAAACAGAAAATAAAAAGATCACAAGTGGCATGACTGCAATCACTGAGAAAAACATTATTTCAGGCTATAGGATAAGTAACTAGTAAGAGTTGGAAGGAATGTCAAGGCTAAAGAATTCCAATTAATATTATTAGTGATATGAAACTAGTAGGTGCTAATAAATCATGTACTTGCTCATGTTATCTCAACAAAATTATACATGTGCTATGATCACAGCCATGTAAACAAGTACATGCAGAAGAATGAATGAAAACAATTACTCCTGAGTGGTAACAATAGTGGTCAATGGGCTATGGATTATGAATAATTCTATTTTTATTCTTTTCTGTACTCTCCAAGTTTTTTTTACAATAAATGTTTATTTCTGATATAATGAAAATGATTAAGACATTTTTATATTCAGATATACTTTTTCTACATATTTTATATATAATGTTAGAAAAAGGTTTATTAAAAACTTTAAAACATTACATATTATAACACCAAAAAAAAGTACATTAGGCTAGGAATGTACTAAAAGTACTAAAAGTACTGCTGACTTTTAGTTTTAGTTTTGCCAGTGGCTATTTTGTATCTATCATTCCCAAGAATAAGATGAAGACAAAATAAGATACAGTACTCATGGAAAAAAACCTTGTAATTACTTTGTGTCTTGCAATTTCTTACACATGGTTTAAGAAATGCTAGAGCCACACACATACATAAATTTAAATGAATTTCTGACACTAAGTAAATCATGAAAAAAATGAAAAAATCAAGAGATCACAAATACCATTCTAAAAGGGAAATTTCTAGTATATGATTTTTATTTCTCAACTAGGTAAAATAGTCAATATAAAATCCAATATTTCTCCTATAGAAAATTCAGGTTTTAATCTAGTCAACATTTATCTCAATATTGCATCTCTTAGCTTCAGCATATTTCTTCAACCTGCATTTAAAATCTCTTAAGTTATTTATACCATTATCAAACCAGCAGCTCAGAACCAATATAAAAGGTAGCTTGTCGCTTAGTGTATTTGGTATAGATATCTAGTCCAAACACAATATAGCTGGCTATCTGTATCAGTGGGTTCTGCACCTGCAGATTCAACCAACTGCAAATAAAAAATATCTGAAAAAACTGGGTCTGGGGCTTGGAGGATAGCTCACTGGTAGAACACTACCTTTGCACAGACAAAGCCCTGCATGGGTTTGATTCCCAGTACCATAAAACAAAAATTTTGTCTGTACTGGACACATACAGATACTTTTTCTTATCATTATTCCCTAAACAATACAGTATAACAACTTTATATTATATTAGGTATTATAAGCAATATAGAAATGATTTAAACTATATGGGAGGATGCGTGTAGATTATTATAAGTACCATGCTATTTAATATAAAACTTGTGCATCCTCAGATTTTGGAAACATAGGAAAATCCTTCACCAGTCTTCAACTGTGTGTCCTTGAGCAAGTTACTTAACTTCTCTGTCCCTCGGTTTTCTAATCTGTACATTAAGGGTAACAGAGGAACTACCTCATAGGACTGATGCTAAGGATTGAGACATAAAACAAGAACAGTGCTTATTTGCTCATGGAAATGTTCAGTAAGTTTTTACTACTATGCTTATTTGTCTCCTTATTCACTCTAGTTTGTAAACATGTTAACATATGAGATGCAGACATGTATATTCTGACTACTTAAGAATGTGCTAGAAGAATAAATAAAGGACATGGGTGTGATCACTGGTCAAAATTACTTGTCAAGAGGGTCCTCACAGTGAGTGCACTATAGATGGCAAGTTTTAAAACAGGCAGATTAAAAATAGAGAGTCAAATGCCCTTCTTTGGTCTTTGTTTCTGGGTAACAGAACTGAACACAAGAGGTGGATCACCACGAACTGACACATCCTACCCAGGTCTAGCTGTCTACATTGGCTTCCACACTTCCCTCCCCTGGAGGGTCTCCTAAAGGCTGCTATGAAAATCCTTGGAAATAAGGCCAGCTTTTATGGTTTTCCAATTAAGTCATTTAGTTTGCTGTTGAGGGTTATCTTACTTGTCTAGGGGACTAAGTTATAAGAAATGGTGTGAGTTATTGCTCAGCAATAATCCTGTTGTTAGGAGTTAGCAACATGTCTGATTTTCAGATAGCATTATTATGTTCTATATTTGTGTTTACTGCATATTTTGTGTGGTTTTATTTGGCATTTATTTGTGTTTTGAGGTCTTACAATGTTTTTGTGTTTCTGATGCTAATAATTAAAGTTTGTAAGACTGTAGAATGCAAAACTTTGACATGCTAAACTGTCTTATTAGAGGAAAACATATCTGAGTGAGTTAAAAAAAAAGAATGTGCTAGGATCCTTTGATCTGAACCACATATTTATTACTGTAGTTGAAGAGTAAATTATTTCTAGAAGTCATATCATACTATTTGTTCTTAACAAGTATATATTCATCTAGAATTCCTGATGTTTCTTCATGTCCTGCTCCCAAGCAAACTTGGGTAATTCCATATTTGTACAGTTAACTCTACATGCAGAATAATTCATTTATTGCAACCTAGCACTTAAATGGGTCAAGACTATTTTGTATATTGTAACATCATTTGTGGTATCAGCTATGCATACAAGTATCACGTCATGTGTAAATTCAATAAGCTTCCCTCATCAAGAAGGAAAGTGAAAAGGGAAAGCACAGAAGCATTCCATTAGATACTATCTTTCAAGATTGTATCAACTTCTTAGGTAAAAAAAAACAAAAAGCAAAAAAAGCTAGTTCTATTTACCCAAAAATATTAAAATTTTCTAGTATGTTCACTACAGATTTCTAAATAAAAGATAGAAATTTGATCATGTCATTATCAGTACATACCAGAAAGTCAATCAGCCACGTTTTTAAGTGAAACTATATTTTGCCTCCTAGTAATCAGCATGTTATTTTAAAAACTTTCTATAGTCAGCTCTTTCTTCATCTGAGGATTGTGACAGTCATGGACATGGGTCACCATCTTCTGTTGGGAGCAAAATAGTCAACTGACAGCCCTACCTGCCACCCTTTAGATCCATTGCTGTGTTTGCACTGATCCTTGCCAATGAGAATGCTGTGGTGGGGACTCCTCTACTAGAGAACTCCACTGACCTGCCCAGCGCCCCTAGAACTGTGCTATAGTCTGAGGCTCTCCTTACCTAATCTTTCTTCCTTCTCCCTTCCTTTCAGAAACGTCAGACCAGATTGTGGTATAAAGGCTTTCCTTGCCTTCCCTTGCTCCCTCCCCAAGAAATCTCTCACATATCTATTCCCAGCTTAGCATTTGCATCCTGGAGCAACCAAAGTGAAATAAGGATCCACATCAAACTGAAATATATCTTGAGACCCCCAAAGCTGCCTTTTTGTATTTTCTGAAAATTTGAGTATCACTTGAAATGAATCGTTCCTATTCTTTAAAAATTCATCAAAATGTTCTTGGAAGTACCACTACGTTAAGTGCTGAATGTTAAAGAAACATGCTTTTAAAAGTTCTAATTTACTGAGTATTTATTATGTGCCAAGCACTTTATAAGCATTATTTCATCACACTCTCATGAAACATTTCTGAAGTGGCTTTTATGATGTTTATTTTGTAAAGAAGAGGAATGTGATTTAGATTGGCTCAAAGACATACAGATAAAACAAGTCAAACTGGAAACAAGACTAGATCTGCCTCGCCCCAGGCCCTGTGCCTGTGTCACATCAGAGTGGTCATTGTATACGGTATTTCTGATCACTCTCTGTTTTACTGAAGAGAAGTGTTTTTCTGTGTAATATTACTTCAAATATTAAAACTCATACCTGAGCAGTAACTTAGGATATATCTCTTTCACTTCTTGATTTTAGCCTCTTTATCTGAAAATTGAGGCAAGTGACATAAAAATAAAGTCCTTTTGCTCTGAAAAAAAAAGTTCTATACTTTTAGAGTTTAAAAGGAGCACTTAGCTTTATAAAATCTTTCTAAATTGTTCTTGAAAGAAATATTAGAGAAAAGATTAAACTTTAAACAATGAAAAAGATGAACAGGGTTTTTTCCTAAAGTATAAACTTTTTTTAAAATATTTTTTTATTTGTTCTAATTAGTTGTCTAATTAGTTGTTCTAATTGTCTACATGACAATAGAATGCATTTGACACATCATACATAAATGGAATATAACTTATCATTCTTCTGGTTGTACATGTAGAGCTACACTGGTCATGTACTCATATATGCACATAGAGTAATAATGTCCAATTCATTCTATTATCCTTCCTACCCACTTCCCTCACTTCACTCCCCTCTGTCTAATCCAAAGTATCTCAATTCTTCCTTAGCCCCACCTCTTATTGTGAATTAGCATCTGCATATGGAGAAAACATTTGGCCTTTGGTTCTTTGGGACTGGCTTATTTTGCTTAGCACAATATTCTCCAGTTCCATCCATTTACCAGCAAAGGCCATAATTTCATTCTTCTTTAAGGTTGAGTAATACTCCATTTTATTTTTATTTTTACAGACTGCATTTTGATTCATTGTACACAAATGGGGTACAACTTTTCATTTCTATGGTTGTACATGATGTAGAGTCACGCCATTTGTGTAATCATACACGAAAATAGGGTAATAATGTCTGTCTCATTCCACTATCTTTCCTTCCCCCACCCCTCCCCCCATTTCCCTCTACACAATCCAAAGTTCCTCCATTCTTCTCTAACCCCCCTCTGGCTCCCTCCCCCTCCCCCAGTTGTATATCATCATCTACTTATTAGAGAAAACATTTGGCCTTTGTTTTTTTGGGATTGGCTTATTTCACCTGGCATGATATTCTCCAACTCCATCCATTTACCTGCAAATGCCATAATTTTAATCTTCTTTGTGGCTGAATAATATTCCATTGTGTATATATATACCACAGTTTCTTTATCCATTCATCAACTGAAGGGCATCTAGGTTGGTTCCAAAATCTAGCTACTGTGAATTGAACTATTATCAACATTGACATGGCTATGTTACTGCAGTATGCTGATTTTAAGTCCTTTGGGTATAAACAGAGGAGTGAGATAACTGGGTCAAATGGTGGGTCCATTCCAAGTTTTCTGAGGAGTCTCTATACTGCTTTCCAGAGTGGCTGCACCAATTTGCAACTCCACCAGTAATATACTTCAGATATACCACTAATCTCCAAAATTTATGAAGAACTTAAAAAACTTTACACCAAAAATATAAAGAACCCAATCAATAAATGGGCTAGGGAACTGGGCAGACACTTCACAGGTGACCAACAAATATATGAAAGTGTTCAATATCTCTAGTAATTAGAAAAATGCAAATTAAAACTACCCTAAGATTTCACCTCACTCCAATTAGAATGGCTATTATCAAGAACACAATCAATAATAGGTGTTGGCGTGGATGTGGGGAAAAAGATGAACAGGTTTGACGTAGATTTGAGAATCAATTCTTCAAGAGTTATATCAATTAAAACATAACACCTTGTTCTCTTCAAATATTAGCAATTGGTTTTATATGGCATTCAACCAATCAGTTTCTAGCTCCAGAAGTTAAATTATTACCATTACTGAGTGGATGTACACTATTGTGAAAGACTTACAGGTCTGTAATTGCCTTGTCTAAATTTAACAAACTTAGGACTCTTCACTATGACCCACAAGGCCTGCATATCAGGTCTACCTCTGTGGCCTTGTTTCCTATCACTCACCCATGGCTCATTCCTTTCTAGCTACATGGCTGTTTCTTGAATGTCCCAAACTTGTTCTCACCCCAGCCATTTTGTATGGCTTGCTCCATTGTACTGAGTGGTTTCTCCTCAGACGTCACCTCCTCAAAGAGACCTGACTGCTGATCATCCTCTCTTAAGGGACATCATCACTCCTCATACAGCTTTATTCTCCTTATAGCAGTCATCACTGCTGAAAGTCTTTCATTTGTTGTTAATCATCTTTTCTTCTCACTAGAATATAAACCCAAAGATCAGGGAGTCTTAAAAATATTGTCCACTCTCTGCTTCCCCAGTGCTGGGCACTGCAAGTATTTGCTGAATGAATATATAAAATAAGTGAACAACTATTTATAATGACTTTTAAAGATTCATATGGAAATAATGTATTTCAGTTAATGTAAATACTTGCTAGATTAATCATTCTTTGTCTTTTTCTCTAAATTTGGTCTTGGAAATATGCAAATTACAACAAATTAACAAGCAAATGTATACATGCATAAATATTTATCTCTGCCCTACCTGTCATATTGCAAGTCCTCTGGTTACTTTCAAAATGATATTGCCGTCGTGCTTGGGCAATGTATTCTGCAGCCTCCCTTTCTTGTATTTCTCTTATTTTCTTCTGTCCATATTTCCCCAGGATATATACTCCTAAAAAAATAAAGTAGTATATAATCAGAGTACGAAAAATGCCAAACAGTATTTTTAACTTGCTTTATCCAATTATAAGGTTTATATTAGGGAAAAGTTAAAAATTATAATTTCTAAAAAAAATCTATATTAAAAAATTATATACAACTAAATTAAAGACAAGGAGAAAGAGATTAATGTTTTAATGACCAAGACAGAGGAAATGATGGGCACATAAGAGAAAGAAAGGAATTAAATCTAGAAAGTCTGGCAATGACTAACAGTTAACTGGAGACACTGTAAATGTCCAGTAATAGGGTATTGTTTAAATAAATCATGGCCTAAACACACAATGGAATCTCATACAGCTATTAAAAACCACATTGCTAAATAGTTAATGAGCCAAGGAAATATGTTTTATGATCTTAGATGGAAAAATAAGATATCAGAAGTTTTATTTTTTTCATTTCTCACAGAAAGAGATGAGTTTTAATTTCTAGCTTATAATAAAGTGAACATTGCTGGCTGATGGGATAATAGGTGATTCCCACCCCCCTATTTGCTTTTTATTTTCCATATTTTCTTTAATGAACATATAATACTTTTAAAAACTTTTAAGATAAATTTTTAAAAAGGAACAATGAAAGAAAGGTAGGTAGTCAGGTAGGCATTTATCCATCCATGTGTTTGAAAAATCTCTGAAAAGGATAGAGAATGAAACTTGGAATATCTAGAAACCAGTAACTTAAATATAAAAGGGAAATATGTTTACGGTATAAAAACATAGGTGGTATCATGTGTTCTGTAATTAAACATATTTCAGCATATACAGTATAAAATGTGTATACTCTAGTCTACACCCAAGGTGGTATATGGTTGGTTGTTCCAGTTAAGAATGTGAACACAACAGTGTTTAGTTAGTATATGATCAAAGGACACATTCTAAAGCTTAAGTGCTTCAGTTAACTTTTATCTATGATCAGGAACAAATACTTTGTTAATTAGTACACTGAATATCAGAATTGGATTTTCATAGATTAAATTAGTGGTGTTCAAGATACTGGACTACAGCTGGGTGTGGTGGCGCACACACGTAATCCCAGTGGCTCAGGGGGCTGAGGCAGGAGGATTGCAAGTTCAAAGCCAGACTCAGAAAAGTGAGGTGCTAAGCAACTCAGTGAGACCCTGTCTCTAAATAAAACACACACACGCACGCATGCACACACACAGAGACACACAAATAAGGCTGGGGATGTGGCTCAGTGTTTGAGTACCCCTGAGTTCAATCCCTGTTATCCCCTCTCCCCCAAAAAAGATACTGGATTAGCTAAAACATTTTAGTAATATTCATATGAATGTGAATACATGAATCTACCAAGACCTACAGCCTTGGGAATGGCTTAGTCTGGGATCTTGAAGATTCAGAGGATTCTTTCTAGTGAACATGAGTCAAATGAGTTTAGATGACCAGCTGACTTCTATAGTTAGAATACTGTTGCATATGTTTTAGGTAAATCTTTTATATATGGTTTTGTCATATCACTAAAGAAGTATAGAATGCAATGAACTTATAGAACAGGTTGTGTTACTTTTTCATCTTTGTTTGCTGATACTCTTTTTATGTGTGTCAGAACTTGGCTTCATTATAACCAGGCAGAGAGGCTGTAGGAGAGTAACTAATCCTCATTTACCTCCAACCGTCTGTGGCCTGCAATACCTTCTAAAACGAATTTAAGAACTGTGCATGACCTAAATAACTGGATTTGGTATGTTTGTCACAAATTAGGAGGGGACAGCCCTGTAGGAACTGCAAAATAAATATTTATTCTACAGTTAACACAGATGTGCTACATATTTTTAAAAATAGTTCAGTAAGACTATATACTATGATAATTAGAAATATAGTAAGATCGTTTTGCTACATTTATATATATATAAATGCATTACAGTCATGCTTAAAGGACATATACAAGTTCACCTACGGAGCTTCATGGCTACCTTTCTTGTAATCGATCCTAAATAAACTGATAGTGTCACAATACCAACAGAATGAACAAACTGACATGTTTCACAAATACCTTGACAAGCAACTCTGATATAACTAGTTCTGCATGAAATGCTTGTGTCTTATTCTCATAATACATGGAAAATTAGGCTAAAATCCTAGATTCAATATTTTTGTTTAATTAGCACTAAAGTTCCTATACAAGGTGTAGTTCACCCCGGTTCCACAACCAATATTCATAAATTTTGTTATATTTGTCTCCCTCAGAAAATAAGAATGAGGAAAGAAAATTCATTAGCTAAAACATGGAGCTCTGGACTCTGTATATACTTGAATAGCAGCTTGAATTTGGGCCTGGAAGATAAGACATCTTGATGGTTCTGGTGCCAAGTAGTTAGATGACTTTAAAGCAGGTTCTTTTCTCTCTCTGGGATCTAAACTTCTTCATGCAATGACAGATCAGGATTGTATAAGCTTTAAAGTTTCTTCTGTAGCTATAACTTTGTTTATGAATAATGGACGCCTTTATTAAATACCTCAAAAATAAACGTAAAATGTAAGGTTCCCTTTCAGAACACTGCTGGTAAAGCAAAATATCTTTTAGTCATTCCATATTTCAGTTGTTTTAAAACCATCTTCTCTTTCAGGATAAAAATTCCTACAATGCAATTATTTACCAGGTTAAACATTTCAATAACAGTTTGAAAAATAATCTGTTAACATTGTTCCCAATATAACAGATCCAAATCCTGCTATTCTATTTCAGAAATAATTTTATGAAGTTTTGCTATTTTTCTTTATCATGACATGTTTAGAACCTGAATTAGTGCTCTTGAACTGAGGCTTAATAGCTTCCTAATTCTTTTCTTTTGTTAAAGTCTTACTGATACACAATGGGAACTCTCTTAAATATTTGCCAAATTAATTAAGGAATTCTTGAACTGCACTTCAGACCCAAAGGATCAGAATCTGGGGAAGTGGAGTCTATATTTTTATTAATCCCTTAAGGAATTTTTTTCCGTACTACAGTCTGAGAAGCACTGATACACAGGATACTATCCACATTATTTAGAGTAGGGTAATAAGGAAGGTTCTTCACAATTTATGACCTAGTGACTTTTTCAAATCAATCTTTTACCACTCCCCACTGGTTAGCTATAGTGAACTACACTTTGACTCATCTAAATCAGGGTTTCTGTATCCCTTGTACAACTCCTTTTCATTCTGTGCCCTCGTCTCCTTTGCTAGCTTTAGAACTTAAGTGGAACTTCTGTGAAGGTTGCTAGACAACTTCATGCTTCTCTCTCCTCTGCTTCTACAGTACTCTGCTCTCTTTTTGTACTATAATACTATCATTGTACTACTTTTATTTCTATTTCTGCTTTCCAGATTGCATCACGAGTTCCTCAGTCAAGAATTGTGTATTATTTCTTTGTATTCCCAGAGTCCAGTACAAAGTAATGAATAATGAGTCCAGTAATGAATGTAGGCACTTACTATCATTAAAATGCTTGTTGAGTGAATTAATAAATTAATGAATGAATAAAAATCAGAAGAGTCCAGAAATGACAAAATTTAAGACATAAACTACAAGTCAATGTTCTGTGATTTTCCAAAAATCAGCAAGCCAATATATATGGATCTGGTTGCTTTCTGTTCTGTAATACTTTCTCTAGTGCAATGATTTTCCATGGCTTGGGCACCCCTGCGGGCTTTAAAACTCTTTCAGGGGATCTGTAAGGTCATAACTATTATTGTAATAGTACTAAAACATAATGTGCCATTTTCATTATCAATCTCTCATGAGTGTACAGTGGACATTCCTAAAAGCTACATGATGGATGGTATCACAACTGATTGAATGCAGAAAGCGATATGAGAAGCCAGTTTTCTTCAGTTAAGCCAATCATTAAGGAGGCTTGCAAAATGTAAAACAACGCCACTTTTTTTTTAGTAATGTGTTGTTAATGTTAACCTGCAATGGTTTATTATTTTAAATGAATTAATAGATACTTTTAAAATTTCTTGGTTTTAATTTCAAATATGATAAACGGTAGGTAGAGAATTTAGAAAGCTATTTATGCTCCTTACTTTTTAAGAGTTATGTAAAGAAAACGTCAGTTCAAAAAGTTTGAGAACTACTACTCGAGTCTTTTTCCAAATTGGTCAAATTTTACAAACTGGTCTGAAGTAATTACTCATTCAAAATTTAGGGAAATAGAAACTCCTACATAAGAACCCCCATGACTCAAAATTTGACTTAAGTTTTTTTTTCCACTAGTGAATGGTCAAACTTCTTTGAAAATGCACATAGATACCTTACCTCACTTTTAAGCTTGTCAAAATGTGCCACTTCTTTCATGAAGTCCTCCCTGATTTTCTTACAACTGCCTATATTGTCTGCCAGTTTGATTCGTATAGTGTTTTCTCGCCCTTCACGGATTCATAATTTTAGTATTGGTATGCTTGCTTTTCCTTCCTATTAGACCATAAAGTCCATGAAGGCAGACTGGTACAGTGTGGAAAGAGAATGAGCATTGGGGTCTAACGCACACTAACCAGGTTCCCTGTTACTAACTCTGAGACCCTAGGCAAGCTTTTTAAATTCTCTGGGCTCTGGTTCCTACATTTTTGAATGGGATGACAATAACTACCCTGTTGTCATTGCTACTGAATAGAAAGAGTTTAGTACCATGTCCAGTATACAGTGGGTACCCAATAAATAATATTACTATTTAAATCTGTAAATCTGTATCTCTAATCATATTACCTTTGTCACTGCAGTCATTTGATAAATATTTCTTAAATTAACTGAGATCTAACATACTATTGAATTTTCCCTTGAAGCAGAAAAAATATGAGGTTTAAACAAATAAATGCTAGCTGCAATCATCTCTCTATGTTCAGACTAATTTTTCTTTGCTATACAACAGCAGGAACAGAAAATCAGTTCTATTCCTCTGAACTTTCAAAACAACTCCTTTTAGTCTGCAATTTTAATCTGTAATTATAGAGATCTCAATAGATTTAAAAACCATATAACTACCTTTGTTTTGTTTTGGTCCCAGGGATTGAACCCCAGGGGTGCTTAAACATTGAGCAACCTCCCCTACCCTTTTTTTTCCCTTTAATTTTGAGACAGGGCCTTACAAAGTTGCTTAGGGTCTCACTAAGTTACTGAGGCTGGTTTTGAGAATGTGATTCTTCTGCCTCAGTGTCTTGAGTTGCTGGGATTACAGGTGTGCACCATCATGCCTGACTTCTATAACTGCCTTTTAAGAATGGTCTTTTGTTTCCCCTGTGAAATTTCTGATCTACCATTAGGTTGTTCCATAATCCTGAAGGGGTATGCTATTCCTTCTGAAATTGCTAAGGGAGTGGCAAAAATATTGTATAGATATATATTCCATCACAAGTACATCTTTAGCTTTTATAAACAGAATGGCCTCTATAGTCTTAGCATAGCTTAAACATACTTTAAGATGTTTAAAATATCAGAAGAGGCTGGAGATATCAGAAGATACTTTTTATTTATAATGGATGTCTTAATGGTAATCAAAGTTTGTATATGCTTATTATCAATTAGGGCTAGACCTGAGACAAGCAGAACATAATCCTTGCCTCATCAAGGACCCTATCTCAAACCATGAAGAATCATCATACCTGAATTATTGATGATAATGGTATTATTAATTTCAAACTCGGGATAATAGAATATAATCAAATAGTAAGAAAAATTCAACTTAGTTCTTTAGGAAACTTCTGTCCTTGAATTTAAGTACTTATGTAACCTAAACATGTAGTTGGTGATAAAAAGATATTTCTCAAACACTCAAGTTCTAATACATTCTCTTAAAGTTCCTGAATTTCATTTTTGTATAATTCAGAAGACTTTTTATTGTCTCCTTTAAATCTCTGAATGCTGTGACATGAATGTCATGTGAAGGAAAAGGGTCTCAAGATTTTTAAGTCCTATCTGTTTCTAAATCTCCTCTCAGCAGTATATCTCAGTTATGTCAGCTAGATGGGCAATGATCACAACCTTCACAATCCTGAGAAGATTGCACAACATCCCTAATTGTAAGCATTTTGTTGCTGCATAATTTGTATTCTAAAATGGGAGAAGCAGAGCTAAAATAGTGATTTGTTTTTCCTCTATCTAGCACACATCTTTCAGTCCTTCAGTACAATGTGCTATTTTTTAAAAAATCAAGTTAACTTTAAACACCACCCAAAGTACAGACTTTAGATAACTCCCTTAGAATATTATGAAATTCCTATGAAGGGTGAAAGCCAAAGTACTGAGACTGCCAAAAGAAATGAAGGATATCACAAGAAAGCAACAGAAGGAAATAAGAAAGCATGAGTCTAAAAGAAAGGTACCTTGAAACAAAAACTTAACTGTGGTAGGTTCTCCAAGTCCCGTGGGGGCGGAGGGTGGAGAGAGAAGCAGAGTGAGGGGCAGTGACAGGGCAAAGGAGGTAGAAACTGGGGAGATGGAAAGAACCCTGGAGGTCTGCCACGCCGCTCCTCATCCGACGGTTGAACAAATAGCCTCTACCCTCTACATATCCTGGCCTCTCCCTGTTTTGGAAGAGAGCCACCTCTCTCCCACCCCTTCCCAAACACGCTGTCACCCACCTCCAAGGACTGTGCCCAGGAAAATGCATTTCTTTTTGTGACGTTTCAAAAAATTCCACATAGATCTCAGCATCTTCAGGCCCTGGGGGTGCGGGCTGCCTCGAGTGAGGTGCAGGTTCACCAAGAAACCGTTTCTTCGTCACCTGGGTCGGAAGACCCGGCAGGATGGCCGTGGTCTCGCTCGGTGCTCTCCAGAAATCACAAACGCGACTTTCCGCAGAGGCTGTCACCAGAGCGGGAAGGGGGCGTGGACTACAGAGCAGCTGCGCTTTCTGTCGCTGCCGCCGCGCCGCCGTCGCCGCTCACTGGTCCGGAGCGCTCGGGTCCGTCCAGAAATTGCTCCCGCGTGTCCTGGCCTTCGCCTCCCTCCGGAAACGGCAGCCCGTTTCCACTGCGTTCCGCGGCCCTCCGCTCCTCTTCGGTCTGGGCCTCCGGCACCCAGAGGCCGCGCGCGGGTGCGGTATGGAGGCAAAGGTGACTTCCACGCCAGCCACAGGCGACTCGTGCATGGTGTCAGCAGAGGAGATCGAAAAGTGGATGGAGGAGGCGATGCAGATGGTGAGGAGCCTGGGCGGGTGGATGCTGCGGGGCGAACTTTCTCCAGCTGCATCCCTACCCGGTATTTGAGCAAAATTCCCCGGCGCGCTGTTTCACACCATAATCTAGACGGTGCTCAGATTTTCTGGGTAAACGGCTGACTTTATTCTCATATATATATATATATATATATATATATATGCTTAGGGCCTCACTAAGTTGCTGAGACTGACTTTGAATTCCCCATTCTCCTGTTTCAGCCTCCCAAGTCACTAGAAATGCAGGCACGTGCCACCACTGCCCTGTGGCAATAGTATATATATATATATATATATACACAGTGGCTCTGGAAGAAGGGAAGGAGAAAAATACAGAAATTACTTGTGTTACTGTCAAGGAGTAGGTGCTAATGTATCCCTTCAGCTGCTCTCCTTCCTTCCCGTGGACGCACACTTTCAAATCTACGAAGTCACAGTAGTTTGTATTTGGGGACCCTTGAACATATCGAGTAGAAGCAAGAAAGCTGAAATGTTCCTGGTGGGGAGCAGTTTGAAAGAACGTCCCTGTACGGTCAGCGCCTATCATTCGTTCGTTCGTTCATTCATTCTCTCTACAGTGCTTTCCGCTGCCCTTGTGCTTCCTTCCCTCTCCCGCTGTAGTGTTGAGGAGGGCTAATCAGATTCGGGTATTATCCAAGCTTTACTCCATTCGTGTGTGCCAGTGAGCTCCTTAATAGGGATAAAAGTTTGTATGGTGGATGTATGTACAGCCTACTAGGACAAGTTCCAAGAAATGCCTCCTGAGGCAATTTCATCATTGTGTGATCATTATAAAGTGTACTTAGACAAAATTGGACAGTATAACCTTCTACACCCTGAGCTATATGGTAAGCCTGTAATTCCTAGGCTACAACCCATATAGCATGATACAGAACTGAATACTGTATGATATTGTAACACAATTGTAGGTATTTGTGTATCTAAACAGAAAACTTATTAATGATGCAGTGTAAAAGATTTAAAAAGTGTACACCTGTATAGGGCATATGTCTTGAACAGAGCTTGCAAGACTGCAAGTTGCTCTGGGTGAGTCAGTGTGTGACTACTGGGTGAATAGGATATTGCTGTATACACTGTAGACTTTACAAACATTCTACACTTAGGCTACATTTTAGAAAAAGATTTTTTTCTTTATTCAATGTGTTGACTTCAGCTTACTGTAACTTTATTTACTTTTTAAACTCTTTGTTAAAAAAAAAGAAAACTAAGACACAAATACACTTATTAGCCTAGGCTTACACAGGGTCAGTATCAATACCACTGTCTTCTACCTCCTCTTCTCGTGCCTTTGAAAAGTCTTCAGGAACAATACCATTCCTGCAGTTCTCATCTGTGTTAACAATGCCTTCCTTTGTAGTACCTCCTGAAGGACCTGTGCACAGCTGTCTTTCAGTTAACTTTTTTTTAATAGGTAGAAGGGATACACTCTAATGATAAAAATATAGTATAGTAAATACATAAACAAGTAACATAGTAGATGATTATCTTTATCAAATTTTATGTATTTTCACCAGACTGGCAGCACAAGTAGGGTTGTGTCCACCAGCATAACTATAAACTCATGAGTAGTGTGTTGTGCAACTTTATTACAACTATAACATCTCAAGGCAATTGGATTTTTCAATTTATTTATTTATTTATTTTTTGGTACTGGAGATTGAACCCAGGGCACTTAACCTGAGCCACATCCCTCACTGTTTTTATTTTTTATTTTGAGACAGGATCTACATTGCTTAGGGCCTCACTAAGTTGCTGAGACTGACTTTGAATTCACCATCCTCCTGTTTCAGCCTCCCAAGTCACTAGAATTGCAGGTGCCACCACTGCCCTGTGGCCATAGAAAATTTTTAACTCCATTGTAGTCTTATAGACCACTGTCACATATGCAGTTCATTGTTCACCAGATTTTCAGCACATAAGTGTAAACCACAAACATATATGCATTTATATATAGATAAGTACATATCCGTATGTACATGTGTTTATGTAATACACAATGTGTTTCATATATATGCATAAACATAAATATATATGAAATGCCCTTCAGTTTTTCATTTCTCTGAAACTGCTGTAAAACAACCTTTTTCATACATGTTTCGCTTATGTTCTACCCTTACTGATCTCTGGTCTCCTATAGCTAACTAATTCATAATTTTTGGTTTATTTCACAAGTGTTTATTGAGTATACTCAATGTTGGGGATTCTCCACTGAAAAATTTTCTCTATTCTTGTCTGTTCTCAGAACTCTTACTAAAATAACCTCTCATATTATTTTCCCTGTATTTATTCACTTTAACAACCAAATGTTTTTCAGTTTCTTATGTAAGCTATGATGCATGAGAGCATCTAATATTTTCTTCTACTTGTATAATGCTTTTTTAAATTTGCTACTAATACTTTTTAAAAAGTGATCCTTGGTTAAAAATCTATTTTATATTATAACTCAGGAAACACATATAATTTAAACAAAAGGTTCACAGAAGAGTGCTTTTCTTCCTATACACAGTCTTCCTGGTATTTTTATTTTACTGCATTAAAAAAAATACTAATCACGACCTAGTAACTTGATACTCTGACACATTCTTAAAGCCCTCTTTCAAATTTATTTCTTCCATTAAAATTAGAGGATGCATAGCCTTATATCTGATACTTAAAAATTAACATGCAAATATGCATTTCAAAACTTAACTTGTAATTTTTAATATGAATTTGTTTGTCCTGAACTCCTTTTATGTTATTAAATTCTCCAAGTTGGAGATAGTGAATTTTCATGTGTTACCGAAGTTTAATTCTTCTTCCCAGCAAAAATTAGCTTTCTGTTACTATAGCAAAATACCTGAAATAATTAGCTTATAAAGAGAAAAGGTTTTTTGGCTCACAGTTTTGGAGGTTCCAGTCCATGATCAATTGGCTCCATTACTTAGGGGCCTGTGGCAAGGCAGCATAGTGGGAGTGTGTAGTAGAGTAAAAGAGAAAGAGAGCCAGGGAACAAAAGGAAAAAACAAAGAGACAAGGGCATCACAATTCCCTTCAAGGGCAAGCTTCCAATAACCTCAGGACCTCCTATTAGGCCCCAACTCCTAAAGGATCCACCGCCTCCTAAGAGTGCCACTATGGAGACCAAAGCTTTAAAATATGGGACATTTATCTAAAGCATAGCACTACCCCAAGTCATTTCAATAACATCAAGTGCTAGACAACTTCCTAATAGCCAGGATGAAAATAATAAAGATGCGAGAAGGCTAAAATATCATAGAGTATGTTAGTCAGCTTTCCATCACCATAAATACCTGAGATAATTGATTTATGAAGGGAAAGATTTATTTTGACTTATGGTTTTAGAGGTCCAGGTTCATGACCAGTGGGATTGTCCAGTGGCAATGGTGGAGAGCCTGTGGTGGGGCGAAATACTCACCTCATATCCAAAGTCAAAAGGAAATGAGAAGTAGGCTGAGGTGGGGTCCCACAGCCACTCTCAGGGCACTCCCCCAATGACCTAAAGCTCTCCCACCAGGCCCACCTCTGCAGGGTTCCACACCTCCCAATGCCTTGAACACGTGGGCCTTGGGGGGCATTGGCGAGGCAGAATCAACTGCATTAGTATCTTTCTGTGGTGAGAGATCTAGAGGGCAGGTGATGCCTGGTGCTGGCAAAGCACAATTTTGGTTTCCTCCGTTCATAAGCTTTTCTCAAGGTGTTCATGTGCTGAACTTGCTTAGATGACACTTCTAGAGGTGCTTTCATAAGGGTCTCATGGGGGTTTCAGAACAGCTAAGTTCAGTCATTGAGCTTTTCACTTTTGTATCAGAACTGTGTTTTCTTCCCTTTCTTTTGTATTGTTTTTATTTTCTTTTAATCATCTTTTCATCAAACTGGCATTTCACCACCACCCTGTACTACTCTATATCTGGACTTCTGGACTAAACACCTAAGTCCTTTTACTCTTTCATGTGACCTTGGCAGATCACACCATCCTCATAGCTTCACTTTCTACTCTGAAATGAGATGCTTGAACTCTAGAGAATTTTATGATCCCTATGGCTTTGACATTTTTGTCTCTCAATTCACTTATATACACCTAGGGTGCAATTACATAGTTTGCATCCTGTGCAAGGTTAGGGACGTCCTTAGCAGTTGCTTTTTTTTTTTTTAATGGTTTTGGCCATTGTGTATTAGTTCCTCATGCCTTAAACAAAAGAAAAAAAAGTGCTTGTCATAAATCTTGTGCTTTTTCCCTGAAAGAAATTTCAAATCTTAAATTATTTTTGAGAATTACTTCCCAAGAGTCCCATGGGACTGTACAGAATTATAACTAGCGTCAAATCTGGAGGCAGCCCGTTATTCGTTAATTAATTTGTACTGAGAATTCATTTATTTGTTTTAGGATGGGGTCTCACTATGTTGTCCAAGTTGGCCTGAAACTTGCAATCCTCCTGCTTCAGTCTCCCAAGGAGGGATTACAGGTCTGTCATCCTGCTCAGCGCTGTACGGAGGATTTGAAAGTGAGAATGTCCAGTGTGATATGGGGAGGATACAGTTGTCCTCATAGCACATGGACGGAGTAAGCATTTTTCTGTGGCCAACATGAATCACTCAGAAGGCTTACTGAAATGCAAAGTGAACACAAGCAGGTGAAAACAGCTCAATTGTATCATTTCTGGGTCTCACTTTAATCATATTTAAAATAAAGAAGTTACATTGGAAATTTTCCATCGTTTTTAAATTTTAGTAATAAAACAACCCATAAGCCTAGGTTATAAAAAGAAAGAAAACAGTTGTTGGGAAAACTTTAAATCTATTTTTTTTAAATGTCATCTAAAGTTAATGAGACTGTGCAAAAATCAGTACATCCATACCAGTCTAACAGGATCAACATTTTGGAAGGCAGCCCAGCATAACATTATGAATAGCCACAAACAAAAGTTCGTATCATTTGACCCAGTAATACAGTTGCTTCTGGAAATAGTGTAGAATGATAAAAAAAAAAAAAAAGATTTTCATTTCAAGGTTAGACATAAGAGTGCAACCAGGGAACATGTGATGTTTAGCATTAAATAAGTAGAATACAAATTATTTTATACATATAAGTTTAGAGGTTTGCTATGTTCAAATGGCTACTGACTAGCAAACTGACCTTGATAGGTGCTTACCCTTTCAGCCTCAGTGTCTTCTTCTGTAAAAATGAGACTATAATATCAATCTCATGAGACTGTACAGATTAAAAAGACAGTGTTTGTAAAGTGCTCAACATGATATGCTCAATGTATAAGCTATCATTCTGTTCTAGTGAATGAAGACCAGAAGAGAACATACAAAGGTCATTAACAGGCTAAAATTGTGGGTGATTTAGAAAAAGAATTATGAGTATTTTTATAGTAAAAATGTAAAAATCTAATTGAAAAGATTGAATTAAAGAACAAAAATTAAAATTAACAAAACTGTCAGTGAATCAGACTTAAAAAAGAAAGGTAGTAGTTATACAATCTTGGAATGAAGAGCTCTAAAGTATACCACCAAAGGAAGAAAACTTGAAAGAAAAGTTATTGGGTTTTCATTATATAAACATTCAGAGCACCTACCTGTTTAAAAGATAACATGCAAAGTAACAAAGCAAATGGCAAAGAAGGAAAATTGCAACATATGTAAGCAGACAGGTTTGATTACCTTAATGTATAATTTATAGATGCCTAGACAATATATAATTTATATTGTTTTGGTTTCTTCCTGTGTTTAGATGCCCTTTTTTTCTTTTTTCCCAAAATAAAAATATTTTAGTGTTTTATTTTTCTGATTATATCAATAATTCAGTCATAAGAGATTCAAACTATAAAAGTTTAATATATGTATATTTCTATATATGTTTAATATATATAATATATATTTATATATGTGTGTGTGTATATGTATATATATATATATATATATATATATATATATATATAAGTTGAACAAATTATGTAAAAATTACCTAAAAGTCCTGCCATCAGAAGTAATACTTAACATTTTGGGAGCATCCTTTCATATATTGCTGTCCACATAGAAACATCTACAGGTACTTTTGCATAAATGGAATTATATATTCTTTTTGATTATTAGCAACTTTTTTGTACTTTTACAAAAAAATTTTAATTTTGACTTGTCATCTTCTCAACCCTGTCTCATGGAACTTTCATTGCAATAGAAAACCTACCAAAAGTAGGACAAAAGATGTATGTGTGTTTTAAAATTATATGGATATTGTATCATTGTCTAGAATAATATTGCCCAATACAGTAATCACTAACCACATGTTGGCTATTTAAATTTAAATTAATTCAAGGAAAATAAAATTCAACTCTTCAGTTGTACTAGCCACATTTCAAGTCTTCAGTGGCCACATATTGGATAACATAGAATAGGGCATTTCCATTGCTACAAAAGTTTGTTTTGGTCAAAATTCGATTATCAGTGTCTGAAAGTGTCCTGTTTTACTCCTTCTCCACTAGACCTGGAATCATTCCTCTTTAATATTTGGCATATCCCTGTTACTTTTGGTGTTGTTCCTGAGCCTTAAATAAAGCCATCAACTTTATTATTTTTAATAAAACAATTTTCATCACAGTTTTATTTGGAGAGCTGAGTGTGTGAGAAAGTTTACAATTTTAACTATCGCTGCATGCTTAGCACAGTGTTCTAGGGATACGGACTTGGAAAAATATCTGATTAAGTAATAGCGCTGTTCTCTTATGTTCCACCCAGGGTGCTGTGCAGTGTTTCATGTGGGCTGCCCCATTGCAGCCTCTCGAGTTGGGAGTTGTTAGTGTCCTCATCTTCAGATCGGGACACTGGGGTTGAGAAAGTTAAGTGATTTCCTCAAGGTGACAGGATGGTTAGGATAGAGCTGTGGTTTGAGGCAAACCGTCTATTCTGTTCTGGCCTGTGCTTCCAGTCAGTGTCGGGTTGCTGAGGCTCAACTACATGTTCTCTACTCTCCTTTTCTCAACTGCATTTCCCAACTTCCACCTTGAGCATCCTAATTGAACACTTAGTTTCTTTTCTTCTGTGAATTGCTTAAGCATATTTGCCCAGTTTTATTATTCATTTTTTAAAATCACCCTGTAGGAGTTCTTATGTGTTTTATAGTTATTTCTTGGAGTAATTCACAAGGAAGCAATAGACATAATTTGTAGGGCAGTTCTTTACTTGTTTATAATAAATGAAAAATTTGAAGAAATGTAAATGTCAAACAGTTGGGGTTTGGGTAAATGAATCTGATATGTTCATATAGAGGAATACTTTAAAGATCATGTGATAAAAATTATTATCCATCCAAGGGAAATGTTTATAATACATTTCTAAAAGAAAAAGGCAGACTGTTGCACTGTATATAAAGTGTAAATCTTTTTGACTTTTTAAAAAACTACAAAAGTATGTATGCAGGCATAGAAAAAAAACTGAAAAACTTTTGTTGCCTTAGAATAATAGTAAAGTTTGGGGTGTTGATGTTATGAATTGTTTTTGTTTCGATTTTTTTAAACTTCCATGTTTTCTTATATATTTTACCTTATAATTAGGAAAAAAGAAAGATTATACGTACACAAAGAGGAAAAAGAATTGCAAGTTTTCTAGAATTAATAGTGTTTATGTAGTATACATTTTCTGGGCACTTAGTATAAAATTGTGTTAGGCCCTGCAGAAAATTCAAAGAGAAAGCCAAAACAAACATGCCTTCATTTTAATAAATGTGGCATGATTAAGTGTTCTCTGTGTGTTAGGGCTTGTGCTGGGGGCTAGAGTTGCAAAGGTGAGCAACAGCACTGGATCTAGTGCTATCCTTCTAGGATTAAGCCACGCTCAGATGGAGATGTGCATAAGCAACACATCCAGGGATGTCACGGTTTGGATATGAGATGTACCACAAAACTCCTGAGGTGAGAGAATTAGATTATGAGAGTTGTAACATAATCACTGGATCAATGCATTTGGTGGATTATAATAATTTGAATGGATTATGGGTAGTAACTGTAGGCAGGTGCGGTGTGGCCAGAGGAAGTGGGTCACTGGGTTACTTGGGGATTACACTTTGTGCCTGGCTCTTCTCTTTCTCTCTGTTCCCAGCTGCTATGAGCTGAGCAGCTCTCCTCCACCATACTTTTCCACCATGATATTCTGCCTTACATCAGGCCCAAAACAATGGAATCATCCAACCATGAACTGAACCTCTAGAACCATGAGCCCAAAATAAACTTTTCCCCCTCTAGGTTGTTCTTGTCAGGTGTTTTAGTCACAGTGATGGAAAGCTGACTAATGCAAGAGATCAACATGAGGGACAGATATAAAACACTATCAGTTAATTGCTGACAAAGTCCTGAGCAAGTTCATTGAGATAAATTGTAGGATTCCTTCTGCATTTTAAGTGGAAGTGGGGATAATGGTTAGTGGAAAGGAAAGACTGATCAGAAGAACTGTCAGAAAGACATGAAGGACTTTGTCAACTATCTTTCTAGAAAACAGCTTCCTAATCTGTGGCCCATATTTTAGGGGGATCTGTGAACCCCAAAACTATATGGAAAATTATTATGTGTATGTGCTGCCTTTTTCCATTAAGAAAGTCCATAACTATCCTCAGATTCTCAACTTCGATTTTGGCTCCAAAAAGGTTAAGAGCCATAGACCTAGCAGATCAGTGAAAAGACTCCCTGGCTGCCTGGTGGGGAGGGTGAGTGTTGGGAGGCCATGCTGAGGGATTTAAAGTGGATAGAGTGAAAATAGAACTTCTGGGAATCATTTGCAGTAACAGTTGTATAGTTTAACCTTCTTATGTTATGATGCTGTACCTTGGAGTTATGCTGGCTCATTTGTTTTTTCCCCCTCATTTTTTGTCCTTAGTAGGAAATATGTCTTTGGAAACTCATCAAGAGTCTCAAACATGGTCTCTTTTCTTCCTACCCCTCTTTTTTACCACATCGGTTTTGGGTAGCAGTGTCTTTAGAGAACATAGTCAAAACTATAGCAGCTCTTCCATGCAGGAGTTATCTAAGTTGGCAGTCATGACAGAGAGAAAAGCAAATTATACTTAAAGACAAAATGGAGACCCACGTTCAGGCTGGAAAGAAGAACTTTTGTACTTCAGTTTTGCAAGTTGATAATTTGTTAGTTTATGTAAGACCAAGATGCCATTTGAAATAGTGGCTAAGCTTTGGTCTCCCAAAAAAGGCAAGGTATGTTAAATTCAGAGCTGCTTGCACACATTTCAGATCCATTTTACTTGAACTCTTTTGTGTTTGTAAAGAAATGATCAGACTTGACAGAAGAGGTGGGAGGAGCATTGGAAAGTATGAAAGGGATAGAGTAAAATGGATTTTCAGCTTAATTAACTCTGCTTTGAACTTGTCAGCAAAGCAAATATATGTGTATTATTATTAGGAAACGGTTTCCCTAACTCATTTCCATGGAGCCTTGTCTTATTCTCAGCACGACCTTCCTGACTTGCCATTCTGATCCTCACTCCCAGCGTGGCTAACTCGGTTATTCTTCATTGGTGGTGGTATCTGTCCTCTTAAGATATTCTCATCACTCCTATTTGCTAGTGAGATACATTTGCTGAAAGAAAAAGAAAAAATCCAGAGGAGGAAATGGAAGGCACAAGTCCAGTCTGCTGGTGACCTGGGAGCTGAGAGGGGCTAATCAGGCCAGCAACAACCTCTAGCATGGTGCCTGCTGTTTTCAGGTGGGCAAGAGGAGTCTGGTAGGCAATGGCAACTCCCTGTCCCTCTCACTTCCTACCTGTGCATATCCCACTTGGTTTTGGATTCTCTTCTGTGTGTCTGAAATATTCTCATGGAAATAACTAGAGTTCTTTAGGAACTTTCAGAAAAGCCTTATGTGTGGCCTCCATTTGATTATTCTCTTGCAGATGTTTTTTGTAATCCTTAAACTTTCCATGTCTCACTCTTTTGCTGACTCTTCCCTCTCCTTTTGTCTCTTGACCCATTCTAAGCCCAAACCCTGATAAAGTAGCTTATCAGTGATGTGAATAAAATTAGAGACAGAACAGTGACAGAGAACCTTGGAGCCTGTCATCTGCTAGGTACCCACAGATATTTGTTGAGCAGGTGAATGAGTAGAGCCAAGTTGTCTGGGCTGTGGCCCCGCTCTCTCACATGGGCGAGTTATGTGATACCCATGCCTCTGTTTCCTTACCTGCCACATAGGGAAGATCATTGCACTATCTCATAGGGTTGTAAACTAAACGAATTTATTCTTATAAAGTGCATGGGAAAGGTCAAAGTAAGCTTTCAAAAATTTATAAGCTTTTATATTTTCATGCTCTCAGGATCTGAATACTTGAGACATAAACTTAGTGTTACTTTTTGGGAGGTTTGCTGGGAAAGTATAATTGGAAGCTAGAAGTTTAACCCATAGATAAGCCACTTTTAGACCACTGGTTTTCATTTCCACCATTCTGCCTAAATGACCCTGAGCTTGACAGTTGACCCCCATTCCTTCTTGTCCTACTTTTTTCTGGGGTTTCCTTTAACACTGTACACTTCTAGTTTCTCTCCTCCCTCAGTAGGCTCAATCTCTGTTGCAAGATTCTTCTTGTTTACCTGCATGTATTAACTTTTCATTTTGAAGTAATTACAAATGTACAGGAAGTTGCAAAACAAATGTGTGCAGGGAGGTGCCATTTTACATGGAGGGTTCCTAAACTTTTATTGTCTCACTTACAGTAGAAATTGTGGGACATGATGACATTCTGTTATTGACATCCATTTATGCTATTAGGACTTTAGGGAATCATTTCTATAATTTTTGGAAAAGCAAAAAAATTTTAAACAAGTCGACTTTTAACAGAATTCTAATGAAAACTTTGTAAATGTTATTTATTCTACCTGTTTGCACACATGTGTACTCTCTCAGACACTGGGTGCCCCTGGCACTTCAAGATAGTGGTTAATAGTAGTCCTGTGATCCCATGTGCTTCCAGTGAGAAGAAGAAATCGGTGTCATGGAAACTATGAAGGGAATTTATTCCCAAGTCTTCCTTAACATGGACACACAGCAGAGAACACGGGTGTTCAATACTGTGGCAGAGCTAAATTTGAGAAGAGAGAAAGCTCAGTTGCATTTCTTTGTTCTGGTGGTTGTACATGTGCATCTTGTTTGTGCTGCATCAGTTTCTTTCCTATAGCTTTCTCAAGTATTGAACATTACATCTCAGGTTTTCCATTTTGTGTTTCAGGCCAAACAAGCCCTCGAAAATACTGAAGTTCCTGTTGGCTGCCTTATGGTCTACAACAATGAAGTTGTGGGGAAGGGAAGAAACGAAGTTAATGAAACCAAAAATGTATGTGAGTTGAGTAGTGTAATTGCAAACATACAGTATGGTGGTAGAAGCAGAGGGCACCTAGGACAATTGATGAGCAGATGAGACTGAATGTGACCCTGGAGTAGTCACCAGTGTTGGCAAAGTTTTCTTTAATATCTCTCTTTTTTAAAAATGCTTTTTTTTCAGATTACAACAGCAATACAATTTTTGTTTTGTTTTGTTTTGTTTTAGATATGGAAAATTCAGAAAAACCTAATGAAGTTATAAAATCTTAGGGGATAAGATTTCCTGGTTTTCTGTTTCATAGTTTTACTTTGACACTTGAGTGAAACCCAGGTGCATTCTGTTACATCAGTATGTCAGCGTGGAAGAAACAAGTCTGGCTCCACTTTAAGCAAATCTAATACCTGAAAACTCTACTTTGCAAAGGAGATCAATGTACTTCTTCATGCATTCTTCATTTCCTTTAAATATTTTCCTCCTAGTAAATTAAGAATCATCTTCAATTTATATCTTTGGAGGGAGGTATAGAAGAATTATTTAAAAGAACCTATTTTTGTAGCAGATAAGTCAACAGAATAAGGTTTCCAGCACCAGCTGTCTTTAGCTGCATATAGTGCATGTGCTCCAGTGACTTGTGGTTTTCTTGTGGTTGGTGGGAATTGCATGATTTAAGGCAGTGCTCCTTAGACATGGTGTCATAACAGTGTGTCATGGTAGGTATACCTGGGAAGTATGAGTGTAAGGAAAATACTAAATTTTATGATTATAAAGTACCACATGGACTCGAGAATAACTTTTAACTGTAGTGCCATTCAAATGGACTTTGAGCTTACCATGTGATCTTGGGAGCCGGAGCGCAATCTAATGTTGGTACCCAGTGCTTTAAGGACTTTAAAGTTCATCTATCACGTCTACCAAAAAGAGAAAAATGAACCTGAGATTTAGCAAAACACAAGAAGAGTAGAAACACAGATTTACAAAGCAATTGTTATGAGGATATTGAAGTATCTATGAGGTAAGTAATAAACATATATAGCAATTAATGAATTTATTGATGCTTACCTAGGAATTCTGTTGTTTTTTTGTTTCTGTTGTTGTTGTTGTTTTTGGTACCTAAGGATTGAACTTAGGGGTATTTGCTCACTGAGCCACATCCTCAGCCCTTTTTCAGTCCTTTTAATTTTGATGCCGGGTCTAAGTTGCTTAAAACCTCACTAAGTTGCTGTGGCTAGCTTAGAACTTTCAATCCTCCTGCCTCAGCCTCCCAAGGTGCTTGTGCACCACTGCATGTGGCATGGAAATTCTGTTTTAAACAATTATCATATCTCCCAATTTGTATTCTGTAGTTTGGTATGATATCTTTAGCATGAGAATTTTTAATGACCTAACAATATCCATCTAATCCCCCTCCATTCCATAACCTGGATTTCTTCTATATCTAAAAATTAAGCAAGGTCTATTCTGGTATCCCGTGTCATATAGATTACCTTTTAAATATGGTTATAAAGACTTTGGAACCTAAGTGAGGAGACCTGAATTCTACTTTTGGCCCCCATACTGCCACTACCCCTTCACCATCACCCCTCCTCTCCCTGTCCCTTTAATACATGCTAACATAGAGTAACTTCTTTAGTAGTAAAAGAAGGAGTTGATTGAGATGATTCAGTGCAATAATTATTGGGAGCTATGGGGAGCTATGATTCAGGAATTTTGAATCTGAGTTTTGAAGAGAACTCATATTAGGGAAATTTTTTTTTAACCTCTCTAGGTGGTTTTAGTTTGATGCCAAGATTGACACTCTCTTTTCTAAAGTACCTTCTGTATGAGTTTCTCATTCTATAATTTGCCGCCCATACATCTCCCTTGGCTGGCTTTGCTCCCATTGGCCTCTGGCTTCCATGGCATCTTGGGCCACAACGCCAGCACTTCTCACACTGTGCCTTAGCACCATTCTATTGGCCTCTCCCAATTTAATGCTTGTTGAGGGCAGAGATATTCTTTATCCTACACAGAATTTATTTAGCACTGTGGTTTGTACATATTTGTCACTCAATGTAAATTATTGATAAATGCTATTATAATGGATATTTTAAATAAATATTTCATGGAAGATCTGTGAGCTACATTAAGCTATTTTAATAAGGGGGATAGAAACCTAGCCAAGAACGTATATAGCACTATGCAGCACTGTGCTTCATGTAATGCAGACATTATGAGGTGTGCAGGGGTAGATATCAGTGCACCCCATTTTACACATGGGGAAAACAAGGCTTAGAAAAATCAGATATTTCCTCAAGACCACACAATTAGTATCATCACTGTCAGGATTCAAATTTAAATGTAGTCAATTCCACATGCTGTGTTGATTTCTCCTGTAGTATGCTGTCTCCCCTGAGGTATCTGAGATTCATACCAAATCTCTGCTTCTCTACAGTCTGCTGGTATATAAAATCTCATTCCCCAAAATATAAATGATGACATTCCAGTAAACTAAATATAGATTTGCTTAGAGTGAGGTCAGTGACAGCCTTGAGAATATATTTGAAACTGGAACTCAAGCTTATGAAAATTTCAAGCTTCCCCTAAAATATTCAGAAACCATAGATGTCTTTTTTTCTTTCTTTCTTTCTTTTTTTTTTTTTTTTGAGACTTCTCTCTGGCATTTTAATTGCAAGAGTCCCCTAAGGTACTTAGGAACTCAACTAAAAATACAGCAGGATTTGCTCAGTATCTGAGATGAGGTGGTCTTCTGCTGGTGAGGTTATGATATGTGAACTGGGGAGTAGGCTGTCAGCTGCTAAGGGTGTCCCAGAAACAGTCGTTAAAACAGCAGAAATGACAGGCATCTATTTTTGTAGTTATGTTTTGTTTATCTGTAGAATATCTATTATACAAAGCAAGCAATATCAATGCAAGCATCTCTCTCTTTTAAGGCTACTCGACATGCAGAGATGGTGGCCATTGATCAGGTCCTGGATTGGTGTCATCAGAATGGCCAGAGTCCTTCTGCCGTGTTTGAACACACTGTGCTGTATGTCACTGTGGAGCCATGCATTATGTGTGCGGCTGCTCTCCGCCTGATGAGTATCCTTTGACTTCATAGATCCATGTCTTGTACCCATCCTCTGTCAGAGAGTGACCAGACACAAAACCTGTCTTCTTCCCTCTTTTTTGACACTGGGGATTCAACTCAGAGTCTTACTGCACATGCTAGTCACACACCAGTGAGCACACCCTGGCCCTGTTTTCTACCATAAGAAAACCCAAACTTATAAAACACGTTGTAAAACATTGTGTGTCTTGGCCAAAAAAGGGAAAGATTAAAATAAAATTACCTATTTTTTTTTTAATCAAGATGTGTAGAACTATTGAGCAAATAAGCTAGAAAAAGAAAAGCTGGGAACTAAGGATAAATAGTAAATTAAAGTGGATTATAGGAGAAGTTCTGAAGAATATGCACCAAAGTTTTAGCTTTGGATAATGGATTATGGATAGTTTAAACTTTGTCTATGTTTATCTGACTTTTTTTCACTAAGAATACCTATCACAAAGTATAAGAAAATTTAAGCCAAAAGTAAATAAGTTAAAAAAATCATTTATGATATTATAATTGTCTACAAATGATAAATTATTAATGTTATAATTCTGGGTTGTGTCTTGCCTAGAGTAAGCAATATAAATGCTAGGTATAGTCAGCCTAAAGAGCTTTTAAAAAATTATATGAAAATACAGAAACTTACGTTTTATACTGGCATTTTCATGTACTTTTTAAACTGTACGTGTGTGAATAATTTTCACTTTAAAAATAATACAGAGGTTTTGTATTGGGGCACGAGGTATATTTTACTTAGGGACAGAAGCAGGAACAATCTGTTATTTTTAAAAGGTGAAAATCCCTGGATTGGTTTTCAGCCTCCTCTCTGGCTCCAGTTCTTTCGAGTTTCTGAAAAAGTGATTTAGGAAAAAGCAGAGAATGCACTAAACTGAACGCTGAGCAACCGCACACTCAGTTTCCATTCTGTGGCAATTGTTAAATATCACTTTCTAAATCCTGTAAACCTCTTTCTTTTGTGTAACTGGATTGTGTGATGTTTAGGACTGACCCCAACTTAATTGTCTTGCAGAGCAGCCTGAGCTTTCTCTCCACAGTGACTGGTTTCAACCCTCATCTTGCCACAGTACTGCCTGTACTATGTAGAACCTTAATTCTGTCTTATAAATCCCATTGGTCGTCTATGGCTGTCAGAATGAACGATTTGGTGGCTGTGGCTCTGTCCTAAACATTGCCTCTGCAGACTTACCAAATACTGGGAAGCCCTTTCAGGTAATATGATATGCTTATGCTTCTTCTTTCTCTCCGATTGCATTCATCTCACTAATAGTGTGTGGTCAGTTTTCCAAAAAGTCATGTCAGAATCAGACAGGATTGCAGGACCTGGGGGGTTGGTTCCTTTAACCCCCAGTGGAGGACAACAGGTAAGTTTCTAGTCAGTGCTTCCTCACTTCACTCACAGCCTCTCCTGCAGGAGAGTCCCTGACCTTCCCCTGACCACCTTCACTACAAACAGGTAGGTTAAGGAGCTGCTGCCGCCAGAGCTTTCACTCACTGAATGTTCCCTGCTCCAGGATGGACCAAGTTTGGGGAGGCTCAGCCTATGTCAGTGTCAGTAGATACAATTTTAAGTGAACACGATATTATTACACAAATCCAATCATTTGCTTGATTGCCACTTACCTTCTAGCAATTACTCTGTTTTTATTTCCCCTGGCCTTCTTAGTGTTGACATTTCCCCCAGATCCAAGACTCCACATCTTTCATTTCTCAGGAATTCTACTTCCCTTGTGCTCTTGCCACAGCTCCCACATTTTTATGGTTAAGAGTATAAGCATTAGGAATTTATACGCATCCCAGACTAGAGTTGTTCTCTCCAAGATGGAAGGTTAACCCCAAAGTATTGTACTTTAAAAAGAAAAGGATTTAACAAATGCTGAACCTTGGGCAGTTCACTTCAAATCCTTGAGTATTCTTAGAATATGATAAGGACCAAAGAAGGGCTAAATTTGGCTGGATTCCACTGAGAACAAGTTTTGTAGAACATTCTGTCTGAATCTGCCCATCTGGATATTAGTTTTCCTAACAACTGCTATACATTTGAGAACAGATGCCTTTAACATCACATCAGAAAGAAATTGTGATAGAATGATGGAAGGTGAACAGTACAATTTGCCTGATCATTAAAGACATCAGCAAAGTCATTTGATTTTTTTCCATCACTTCTATGGGTAACTGAAACTTTACTTGCATAACTCTTTGTGAATGGATTGCTAACTCTGTACAGTACTTCTTCATGAGAATGATCTAAATTTCTCAGAGTTTCTGGATAGAACAAAGATGAGCCCCAGGATATGACATGGGTGGAACATTTCTTTCATTGATGTGAGGAAACAAACACAGTCATCTTTCCCTGACATCTCTGCACAGAGACAGTTTGTCTGAACTTAAAAAAGTTCATTTGCAGTTTTTACACCCAACCACAGAAGTTCAATTAAAACTGAATGGCTATAGCTTGAAGCCGTATCTCTGTTTTGATACCAAAGCATTTGTTTTAAAAGTTTTGAGATTCTAAAGAAACATGGGTACCCCAGCCTTCTGGATTTTGTATTTTCTTCCTTTCTTTGGCTGGATTCAACAGGCAGGGGATAATAAGGAAGTAGGATCTCTTTTCTTCTAGAAGTATAGATTCTTCTAATACAAGCAGTGTGAAAGTTCATAGAAAAGACCAACAGAACTGTTCTTTTCAAAGAAGGTGTCAATTCATTTGTAATACCTGCTCTGTTTTAAAGATTTTTATTTTATTTTATTAAGAATGTGGGCTTTTTACTAAAGCCACAAATTTGTAGCTATAATGAATACTTGAAAATATTATCTTGATATATATCTGTGATTCTCTTCCCTGCCTGCATGTCTGAATCACCTGGAGAGCTTTTATGCTCATTCCCTGCCCTAAAGCAAATGAATGAGAAGGCAGGGCATGAGCATTGCTGTGTTTGAAGAGAGCTCCCAAATGGTTCTAATGAGCAGCTGAGGTTGAGAACCATTGCTCCAATTCCATGTAAGAGGAGAGAGATTTGCATGTGCGGTTAGGTCCTCTCCAGAGCAAAGGTGGGAGTCCTGGGGCACCAGCACCTATACACAGAAAGCCCAGGGCAGCTATGCAGGGACCCAGCAACAATGGTCAGAATGACAGTGTGCTGAGAGACCAAAGGAAGAGAAGATGAGTTAAGGAGGTGGACTGGAAACCAGGGTTTTGTGGTAAGTAGGGTCTCTTAGAATATCTGAACTTGCAGCTTCAGTGGAGTTGAGAACATAAGCCAGTGATGATCAGATGGACAAGGAAATGAAAGTAGAAGTGCAGTCTAGAGTGTTCTGAGGCAGGAGCAGGGCAATTGCTGTGAGGAGACAGGTGTCAGGACAGTTGTGGTTGCCATGGGGAGGGTGCGTGCGGCTTTGTGTGGTCCAGGCACAACTCCTGACAGACGCAAATACACATTCCAAGGAGAAGCTTATTAAAACATAAGCAGGAATGGGAGGACAGTGGAAGTTCTCTTTACACCAGTCTGTGCCCCAGACTCAGGAATCACTGGGACACGGGCTCAGGTACGACCTCTCACCTAAAGACAGGAAAAGAGACCATGATCTGGAGGACCCACCTACCATGAGGCTGAATGCTCTGCATTCAATCCTTGGAATCGTTAAACTGTCCCATTTTAAAGACTATTTAGAAATAATGGGGTGTCAGTGGAGGTGGATGGTTCCAACTGGGGTTGTGCTGGGGATACACTTGTGGGGCACAGCACACCCAAGGTTTGATCTTGTGAGGAACGCTTCCCTTGGTGTCATCAGCATCCTAGGATTCCCTTGATCTGCCTGCAGCCCCAAGTCAGTCCTCATTAAGAATGTCAGCAGGCTGGACAGAGATTTCCTTCTGGCAGCTTCCAGGTGTTCAGTTCCCATCAGACTCCTCCCTCAATCACAGCAAGTCCTTTCTCTTCAGAATGTGTGTCCTAGCTACCACAGACAGGAGTGTAATCAGGGGCGCTCTGTGCTCCACTGGCTAATGGACCATCTCAGCCTCTCTCCCCACCTCTCTCTCCCTCCCCCCTCTTTTCCCTGACCAGTCTTGGCAAAGCCAACCTCTAGGCTGGGAACAGCTCCCTCCCACTTGAGGGTGGGAGTAGGTATGGGGCCCTGACATAACCCTGTGGCCCCCAGAGCCTGGGCCCCGGCCACCTAGGGTTCATGCCTGGAGCCTGTGGCCTGCCCTGCTGCTGCTTGGCCATGTGTTATGCAGGCCTAGTTGCCAGCCCAAGGATATGCCCACCTCTTTAAATGCTCTCTAAGTTTTTTACCTTCTCCATGTAATATTTCATATAATATCATTCCTTACTGATATCACAATTTCTTATCTATCCTTTCACATGTTTTGATTTCCTCTCTCCAGTTAGATTCCAAAGATAGAACAAACACTTAAAAAATCCTCTATAGCAAAAATTGACAAACTTTTTCTGTAAAGGGCAGATTGTATATGTTTTAACCTTTATGAACCACAGTATCTCTGTTACAGTCTTTTTTTTTTAATCTTTAAAAATGCATAAATCATTCTTAACTCACCACTCTTAGTTGTGAACTGGATTTAGCCCACCAAGTGTAGTTTGCCAACTCTAGCTCTGTAGCATCAAATACTTAATGGGCCGCCAATAAATAACAGCAGATAAAAATAGTTAATGTTTTACAAGCACTTATGATGTACCAGGTATTTAATAGGTATTATCTCACTTAATCCTCATACCATCCCTCTGAGCAAGTGCTATTAAGTACATAGTACACAGGAGGCATAGAATTTAAGTACCTTACCCAAGATCACACAGCCACCAGCTCCAATAATAGTTTGAGGCTAAATGTCTATTCTTTCATAAATGTGCTACTTTACCCATAGTAATAGCCCCAAAGTAATTAATATTATCTGAGATCCATTTGCCTATTATGTACATGTTGCTGTTTTTAGGGGCTACAACATGTGCTCATGGGAAGGTGTTCATTCTCATTTTTCTAATTTCATCAGTGCATTCCTGGGTATCGGGCTGAGGAAGCAGTACAGCTGTTGAAGAACTTCTACAAACAAGAAAATCCAAATGGTCAGTTTTCCTCTCTCCAAGTCATGCACCTCTCCTAAAGCAAATCAGTGTGAAGAGAGTCTTCATGTTCTCTTTTTCTTTTCTATTCTTTTTCAGCACCAAAATCAAAAGTTCGGAAAAAGGAATGTCAGAGATCATGAACTCATTCTGAGAAAGACTAATGCCACACAGTGACCTGGACAAAATTCCTGGCCTGAAAGCTGTTGACATTGATGAATCATATGTTTATATGTTGTTTCTCTGTGGGAAAATGGTGCCTCTCATCATTTGCTCTGTTAAGGGAACAAATTAGCACTTTTTAAAAGTCTGACAATTGTAAACAACTATTAGCTTTTCCACAAGCTGAAAGAACATTTTAAGAAGGGGGAAAAATGAAGGTTTGAGGTTTTAGAAATTAGCAAGCAGTGCATGCCCCTCAGCCACAGCATGGTGCCCAGTCCAGGAAAGGGCTGGCTTTTCAGAGAATGTGCACCCAGCCCCAGTTACCTGCTTGTGTCTGAGCTAGCATGTGCCAGCTAGGACATGTTCTCCAGTACTGGCCTTCAGAGTGGGATCCCTTCCCAGGGCATTGGGGCCTGGCTTCATTTTAAATTGTGTATGAGTTATGTAGATATGACCTTGATTATATAGTTATGGTACAGATTTTTTTATAAAGCATTTAAAGAAAATGCATACTTAAGTATTTGAGGTTCGTTTTAAAGTTATAGCACATTGCTATAATAAAACCTTACTTATGTCTTCTTTGAAGAGGAATAGTCTTAAAAATAAAGAATAAAAGCAGAAATGAGACAATTCCTTGTTATCGAGCAACCGTTTTGTGTCAGGGTCCTGGAACAAAACAAAGAATCCTGCCTTCAAAGGGAGACAGATCATAAATATAGTCAATCACATGGTTTACTGAAGGGTGACAAGAATTATAGCAAAAAAAAAAAAAAAAAGGTAGTGGTAACACTAGGTAAAGGTGTACCATTTGGTGGTAGGAATGCTAGTTGCAGAATTAGTGGAAAGATAAACTTAATCTAAAAATCAAAGTTATTTCTGTTTAAAAATACATATAATAAAATTTAAATTTAAGATCTAAAATTCTAAACTGTGAACTCCACACAGCGAAAAGTACCCACAGCAAAAGCCCCAGGCGTTGATCTCACCGACTGGAGTGAGGGTCACCGATGGCAAGTGCCACTTTGCAGAGCCTGTCTGGGCGCAATGTGCGCCTCTGGCCAGAAGGGGGCCTCGCCGTTCCAGCAGAAGCCCAGCACCAGGCCCCGGGTGGCAGTGCCTTTTTAGTGCATTTCTTCAGTGGATTCATTTCCTTGATGCAAAGCATCTGTATTTGTTGGTTCTGCCATTTGAGTGATGTCTCTGACTTGTTTGTTTTGAATTACATTACAGGCTGGAATGTAATTGTGGTGGAAGTATTTTTATATCACTGAGAGTAGCAGCTAATCACAGTTACATGCTTCAGAGGATTTATAATTGCTTGGTTTTGTGCATCTGTGTTCTTACTGCATTTGGGAAATTTTATGGAGAAGAATATGCATGATTTGAAATCTAGAATAATGTTACAGACACCTTCTCTTCAATTTTACCTATTTTTAAAATTGTCTTCTCATTAAATTTTAGTGCCTTGACTAGTTTGTTCTTTTTAGCAATTGGTCATAATTCACTTCTGGCTCCTTATGCTTTTCTGCAAGCAGACTTCATTGCATTGATTATCTTGATGCCGTCTTATTGGAGATTATTTGTAGGATAAACAACCTGGAGGGTCTTTCCTCTGTAGAGTAGCACCCAGTAAGTCTGGCTAAGCACCTTAAGCCAATAAGTTTTTGGCAAACATTTGCTAAGTTAAATTATTAGTTGAAACTTGGGGGGGATGAATAAGGAGACTAAGATAAAAACACAAAGCCAAAAATGGTATATGAGTATTTTATCCCAGAGATAGTAATTACTAAGAATCAAAATAAAGTGGTAAATAGGGAAGGATAGAAAAGAGAATGTATATATGTTCTCCTTTTGTTGTATTTTAAAGAATGAGGAAGTAGTGTTTCTGGATTCCTTAACGTAGATGAACAATTAATTTCAGCTTATCACCTTTTTAGATCTCTCTCCAGAGAATGAGTTTAAGTCTGTCCTGAATTTTTGAATGCAGGCATAGTTGCCTCCATCACTTTTGTAAAAAATCAGTTAAGATGGCACATTGTACCTTGGAGGCCAGCACTCCCAGTGCTGATGCAGAACCACGGGGATGCCACAGACATTGCAGCTGCCAAATTCAGATAGCGATTTCCACGTGGTGACTCAACTTCTTGAGTACCATGTTCTCCAGTGACTTAGCCATTGCTTAAAATATTAATATGTCTCAGCTCAAAAGTTTGCATTCAATTGATTGATACTGACAGTGCCTACCTAAGAGAACAGCTAAGAAACTTGCTTTGTGTACAGATGATTCTGGAAGTTGTAGGATATAAATAGGTTTTAGAGTCACTGCCCTGTTTAGAGAAATGTGTGTGTGTGTGGGGGGGGTGATTATATCTAAGCTGCTAGAGTATCCAATGTTTGCTGGGTTTTGCAACGAACTGCTGAAAATGGGTGCTATGTAATGCTTTGGCCGATCCAATCACTGATAAAAGATCATGTTAAAATATCTTTGTGCTTTCTTGTTACTTGGCACAAGCACCTCTTCCTGTGTTGTATTTGGAATATAATGGAGAGAAAATAGATAGCCCAAAATCCCAAGCACTATTAATTTTTCTTGAAACTTTTTATTTGAAAATTTGTATATATCATGCATCATGGCCCTTTTGCCTGAATTGCTTCAGTATTTGATAGGCATAAGATATTTCTGATGTTACCACCATACAGTTAATGATTTCAGGAAATTTAAAGTTGATATACTTTATCACTGGTATTCCAATTTTGCCCTTTGGCCCAATTATTCCCTTTTGAGAATTTCCTCTACCCTCCCTATAATACCAGATCCCTGTTAGAGTCAGATGTTACATTGTGTTACATTTAGTTTCATTGTGCCTTTAACTCATTTAAATCTGGAAACACTTCCAAAGCCCTTTTAGGATTTTTTTTTTTTTTTTTTTTTTTTTTTTTTTTTTTTTTTGGTGCTTGCGTGGAACCCAAGGCCTGGTCCATCCTCTACCGTTGAGCTCTACCCCAGCCTCCCTGGCAGTTTTAAATAGCATGGTCATTTTGCCCTTGCCACCACCTTCACTTCTGCTGCTGCTTCTTTGTCATCTTCTAAATAATAGACTGGTCCTTCTTTTGAATTTATTTGGTGTTTTCTTATGATTAGATTCAGGCCATGCATTCTAGGTGACATTATATTCCCCCTTAGCATATCACACCTGGAGACACAAAAGGCTGTTGACTCTACTGGTGATGTTAACTTTGGTCCTGGTCCAGATGTCTGAGTTATTCACTGTATAATTGGTTTTTTCCCTCCATTGCAATGCATAAGCAGCTGTGAGAGAGGAACTGTCACATTTTTAAAAGAAAGTGCATTTGACACTGATAGAAAGGAGGGAAGAAAAATTAATGATATAAAATGCAAAGCAGCTATTAAAGTATTAGGCAACTTTTTCCCTCTTATGTCTGCCAGAATACACAAAATTCTTTTTCTAGTAAGAATATTTTAAATAGTACTGTCTTAATAAAAGTTAGCAGGAAGCCTCAGAAGCAAGTCCTTTCCCTCTTGACTTCCTCCTCACCAAAAGTATTAACTATATAAATTTCATTATGACTGATAGGATTTCAGAAAAATAGGTCTAAGATATTTCTGATATTGTAGATGGCAGAGAATGACCCAGTAGGATACAGAACCCTAGATAGGTAGTCATTTGACCACAAAATGTGAGTTTTCTTGGGTTTCCATAGAGACATCTAGACTTAAGATGCTTTAAGCACTGCTACTTAAGTGTCAGTAAAAAAATGGCAGAAGTCAGGACTTTTAAAAAAATCATTTTATTGTTATTTTTTAGGGTAGGTTCCCTGTTAAAAATCTCCAGCAAAGCCAAAGCTCGTCCTTCCCAGGCATTCTGCATCAGCTGGCCTTGAGTAGCCCCAGGGAAAAGAGACTTCAGCAATTGGTTTCCCTGCCTTTTGGCCGAGGAATGAGACGGCTCTGACTTCATCTGTGAAGACAACTGCCAGCTAGTTCCTTACTTCATAAATCGCTAATTGTGTGTGGCGAGGAGAGGAGTGATGGGCCACGTTATTTTTATGGGTGAGACTGGCATAAATTGTGGTGAGATTCAGTTTGACAACTGAAGGGGCTTACTTTTTTTTCAAGTTGAGTTAATAAAAGCAGGCCCATGGGATTGCTTCTTACCTGCTTTTGAAGGGAATTTTTACCTGGCTAACCATGTGTCTCCATGACAAGCAAAGAGGCTCTGATTGCTGTTTGACAAAGGTTGTCCCCTTGACCAAACTGTAGTCAGGCTCCACACCCTCAACCAGGCCTCAGCCATGACCAGCTGCACCTCACTGGGCCTGCACAGCCCATCTTTAGCAGGAATCCTGTCAACTCAGTTTAGAGAATCTCTCACCCTCAATATCAGATCTCACTTCTCATCGCCTGCCTTTGATGGGAAAGCCCTTAGCTTGCCTTCAGCAAGAATCCTAAATTGGTTGAGCAAGAACGCTCCTACCCTTAATGTTGCCCCTTGGACCCACTGATCCTCTCATCCTGCTCACGATTACCAATCCCCACTTGTATTTGTATTTGGGATTGAGCCCTGTCTTTCTTCCTTATTGCAATATTTTTGATACCAACCACTGTAATTCTGAATAAAGTTTTCCTTGCCATTTTCACACGTGTCAGAATAATTTTTTCTTCCACAAGTTGAAGCATGAACCTGAGAATCTAGAATAAGAATCCACAAAATATGGCCAATGGGCCAAATCTAACCCCACATCTGTTTTCATACCACTCATGAGTTAAAACATATTTTTACTTTTCTAAATGGTTGGGGGAAATCAAAATAATATTTATTGACCCAAGAATCTTATATGAAAATAAAGTTTCAGTGTCCATAAGTAAAATCACTGGGTCACAGCCAGCCTTTTTTGTTTTGTGTTGTTGCTTTAGTGCTACAATGACGGAGTTGAATAGTGATAACAACTGTGTTGCTCACAAAGCCTATTTAGTGTCTGCCCTTTAAGAGCATCTGCTGCCCCTGACCTAGAGTAGATATAGGGATGAGCTTGGCTGAGGTGCCCATTCAAATTCTATGACTTTGGAATGGGATAATGTAGCTCATTGTGCAACTTTGCTTCAGCACTGTGATTACAAAAAAAAAATTGTTTTATAAATGTGGATGAGAGATTTAAGATACTAAAATATTGTGGCTTGGGAATTTTTATTTATTTACATTTCAAGAGAGGCAAGGAAAAAAGATAATAGACCATTTAATTTGGGTTTAGCATATATGATGCATTTTATTTATGATCATATTGAAAATGTTGCTGAGTATTTATCCTGTGTAAGAAGGATTACCATAATGTCAGCAATCTATCAAACTCCTTGAAACACCCAGAGCGTAAGCAGAAACCATCTCCATACCATCCTCACTACCACTTCCCCATTTTTCTCTACAATGGGTTTGTTCACCCTCAGATGCTAGAACACATACAATGGGTTTGAGGAAAAGACAATAAGAAGAAAAGAGAAAAAAACCTTATTAGGTATTTAATTCCCCACCTAGCACTGAGTTCAGGAAGCCTTAATATGTATGATGACCAGTTACAATGTCTGGATGCGAGGGCGCTATGGGACTTGGAAAGGTCTGTGAGAGGAGAAGAGGCCACGTATGCAGTGAGAGTGGGAGGAAGGAACATGATGTGAAGACACAGGGAAGGGACACGGGGCCCTGTTGTCATAATAACGACCCCCACCCATCTTCATTCTCTTCTGATGGATGGTCAAGAGGACCACCCATCTTCATTCTCTTCTGATGGATGGTCAAGAGGACCACCCATCTTCATTCTCTTCTGATGGATGGTCAAGAGGACCATCCATCTTCATTCTCTTCTGATGTGTGGTTCCTGGGGAACACCAGGTCCAGGTGGAGCATTGACAGGGATGGAGCTTCTGACACAATGGTCACTGAGCTGAGGCAGTGGGAACTATACATCACGAGGTAGGATTGGGGCTGTGGGGAGCTAGTGTGTCAGTAATAGAAGGTACTGTTTACCTAGAACTAGAACCAACTGTGTGCCAAGCCCTGTTCATATATACCTCCTAAATTCATTAAGTCCCAGGTTTTTAATTCTGGGAATATTTTAATAAAATCAACACAAGTACATTAAAATAGGTTGGAGATCATAATTTAGAATTTATATGTATCATTAATATTATGATTATTATAATTTTATTCATATTATTATATAATTACATATTATATACTATATTTAAGTTTTTATAGGAATTTTACTCAGCTATTTTCCTGATGTGACCAAAAAACCTGACAAGAACAATTAGAGGAAGAAAAGTTTATCAGTTCATAGTTGGCCAACTCCATTCCTTGAGGCCTGAGGTGATGCAAAACATCATGGTGGAAGGGTGTGTTGGAGGAAAGCAGCTCAGGACATTGCCAGGAAGCAAAGATAGAGCTCCTCTCACTGCAGACAAAATATAAACCCCAAGGGCATGCCCTCATCTCCCCAGCTCCTCCTGCCTACAGTTACCCCAGTTAATCCCTATCAGCGGATTAATGTACTGATTGGGTTAAAGCTCTCACAACCCTATCATTTCACCTCTAAACTCTCTTGTACTATCTCACACATGAGCTTTTGGGGTTCACCTCATATCTAGACCATAACAACAGGTGGTTCAACATCTGGGACAATGGGACAAAATGGGTTAGTCCTCTTAATCTCCCTGTGAGTAAGAACTATTATCTTCATTTTATATCCAGGAAACTGAGGCATGGGGAGATGAAATAACTTGTCCAAAGTGGCAGAGCACTAAGTGAGTCACCAGAATGAATTATGCTATGCCAATATAACAACCTTCAAGTCTGGCTCCAAAGAAAGGTCTATTTCTTTCTTGTTCCTCTCTGGTTAGGTCAAGGGGCGTAGACTGAAGGAACGCTAGGTGGAAGCTCTGATCACTGACTAGGAAGGAGAACACAGGTGACTGATGCTTTGTGTCTCAGGACAGAGATTCGTAAACTTGGATGTGCACATGAATCTCCTGGGAGAACACATGTTCTAATTCAGGAGGTCTAGAAGGGCCATGCTCAACTTTATGGTGGCCAGATTGTGTAATCCACCATCTCCATCAGGAGGAGAATTGGAGTATTTGTGAATATCTCCAATGCAGAGCAAAAACTTTGAAGTGAGGATGTGAATTCTGGCAGGTTGGATCAAGTTTATGCTAGTCATCATCCTATGCAGTCATGGCAATTGGTCCATTCTCTTATCAGGAAAGGGTAGCGCAATGGCACGAGGCCTAGGCGGGTAGCCTGCTGGGGCAGTTACAATTGACTTTTGTGACCCTGACACTGGTTGATCCCAGCAACTTAGTATCCAAGCCAGCTGCTCTTCACAACTCTGTGAAATGTTTCATTTTTATTTTAATAAAGTACCAATGTCTATGAATAATGATTATTTCTAAATTAAAAGCATACCTTCAGATCAATTCAAGCCTTCCCATGTACGTTCTTCTCTAAACTTCTACCTTCCTTTCCTATTCTGAAGAAGGCCTGGGGTTAAAGGCAGCCTCCAGGGAATTGTGCAGGATCCTAGGAGTGCCCAGGGATGTGTGTCTGCAGTGTACACTGGGCCTTGTGTATGTTTGCTGCAAGCTGCTAGAGTGCTGGCCTGGGACAGCCCCAGGCTTGCAGTCAGCATAATAAACTTGCTTCCATATGTTGTGGCAAAGAACTATGCAGGTATGAGCCTGCAACCTATAACCATAACTGGGAAATTCTGATATCACCATAAATGATTGAGTGGCCTAGAGGTGAGTGGTGAATCTGAGGCCAATTTTGTTGAAGTCTTTAAATAGAGCACAGTGGACTGAGTTACCTAGAGGGATGCCAAATGACCATCACATCACTTTTGACCTTCTAATGCCCAGCAGACTCTGTTCTGGGTCCTCCAACTGTCCATTTTGCTGTTGGTTCTCAGGCTGGAGTGCAGAGGAACCCTTAGATACCTGGGCTTAAGCAAGGCTTTGCTTTGCCTTATGGGAAACCTGATCTTCAGATGATACCAGGAATGAAAGGATTTTGTTCTTCCTTTTTTTAAAAAAGAAATTTCTCCCCACAGAGAGAAATAGCACTATATTTCAGTTTTACATAATAAGTAGTTGTGAGATAAGATTTCAGAATTAACCCACAGCACTAGTTGAATCAGTCAGCACTTTCGCTAAATGTGAAGGAGAAAATTTCAGCTAAATGTGAAAAAGAAAAATTTAGCTAAATGTGAAAGCCTTCGCCGCTTTTCTTTTGGATAATCAAGTTTGCCATGTTGCAAAAAGCTTTCACCTCTGTCCACTTGTTCTGTTATTAATCATGGGAAGAGCTGGTCAGGTTTTGGTTGTTTCTCCAGAGATACTTTTATCATGTAATGCTGATAGTTTAGTTAAAATATGCAGATGAATGCAAAGTTAATAATTGAGGGAAAATAATAAACAAAGACTTGTTATTTCCACCAATTACTTAGCTCAAAGCCCACAGTATGACTTCCGTAAATTAATGGAACAGATAAAATTGTACTGTTTGATCATGCTAATCCTAGAAAGTATTACCAATTATCTCTCTTGGCTGTTAGCACCCCTTAATCCATTAGTAATCCTGACTATGGAGGAAAGTGCTTTCCTCTTTAGATCCAACCTGTGCTGGCCTTGGTAAAAAGTCATTTCCTTCCATGCTATTTCTGTATTGGAGGCCTAAATAAATTAAGGATGTCCGATTTTTATGTCAGCAATGTTACCATTATGATTCAAATACTAAACACTTTCAGGAAAGTTTTGATTTCCTCTTGAACTGAGAGGAATCCCATTTTCTTGGTGATGAGCTCTCGGCAGGATGCCCAGTGACTCCTTCCAGGGTGAATCTCCTCCTCTGGCAGGTAAGCCTGCTGTGTCCCCAGCATGCTTCTGTCCCAAGCACGGATATCACCATCACAAAGCTCACTTGTTTTGCCGCTCCCTTCAAAGTCCTGCAGTCTCTATGAGCTCTTTCCCAAGGACTCCAGCCCACAATGATCATTTTCTTCAAACACCTACTTAGTGTCACATGGTTTAATACTCAATTGGTCTCTAATTATAGTAATCAGATGGTAAGCTCCTCAAAAGCAAGGGTTTAGCTCAGTGCTAGGCCCAGAGGCAGTTTTAGCGAATGCTCACTGAGTGATGGATTTGCAGTTCTGGATGCTTTCCAGTCAGCAGGACAAATGCATGAATTAGCACTGCCGCCGGGACTCTGTCATGGATTCCTGAGCAGGCCCTCTGTCCACCGTCACTTCTGCAATGTTGCCAGACGACTGGGCAGCCGAGGTAGCACAGCGTAGATTCCAGATGTAATCTTCCAGTTCATTTCTGCTCATAGGAAACCCACATTTTGAAGCTGGGCTTGCAATCTCCCATTTTTGGGTTTGAGAAGTCGAGATGTAAAAAGTAGAGGGGCAGAGGGCTACAATGTTTCTGCCTGCTGTGCTAGAAGCTGACTTTCCTGTGGAGGCATAAAAAAATAAAGAGAGGACACATTGCATATTTAACAGCAAGTCAAGTGCTGTGTGGAGATTTATATAACTCTTGCTAGATTAGTCCAGAAGCTGGGTTAATATTTTAATCATATTCTCTTGACAGGAATAGGCAGCTGGTGAAATTGTTGGAGGTGACATGCCAATCTACATAGAAACCAAGTGTGGCTTGGAGACCACCATGGAAATAATAACTCCAGTCATTAAGTGGAGAATGAAAGGGAGAAAGAAACCAGATAAGTTTTCCGGGATCAAGAAGTTATTTTTATTATAAACTAACCTTAGGAGACCATAGGCTTTATTATTATTTTAACATTTAAATTTGAATACTGACGGCATTATCTCTTCACAGTGATTACTCTTGGCAACAGCAAGTTAGTGATGAGGGCGATAGAACATCCTTCATCTTTGTTTTCTAAGTTGCCATCTGAACCGCGTCTGTAAGCTCCATTGTGTGGGCAAAGCATAGCAGGAACACGAGGCACAACTCAGGTCTGCATGCAGGCTTGCTCTGTCCTGTGAAGACTCCCCAACGCCTAAATTCTAACCATTGGCAGAAATTCACTGGCATCATTCCCTGGAAGGAAAAGGACTTAGTTCCCCCGCAGACCTGGATAATACCAGATCTTTACAGTGGTCGCTGACACTAGCAATAAGGGTCTGGATTGTATTGTGTGGGGGGCTCTGGGAAATGCTGTCCTTTGCTTGGGAACTACCATAGGTGGCAATGGACGTTTGTATTTTTATTTGGGAATTTGTTTGTGCTTCTGAATTTTATGGGATTAAGGCGGGTGCTGTGATATTTTCATGTGTTCTGTTGACCCTTGGGTGTTTTCGAAAAGAGGGAAATGAATATCTCAGGACTGAAATAATCCATGGCTGGAGGTGCTAAGGCTCTTTTCCAGCTATGTTAGCAGAGGATCAGGGTGCATCTGCTCAAGCAGGGACCCCGGATTCTACCCACACCGCCAAATACATCCCTTCTGCTTGTAACCAAGCCAGGAAAGGGAAATAGTAAAGGGTAGAACTTTGGACTGAGATTTCTTTGTGGGAGCAGCAGATTGAATTGATAATGGGAGAAAGTTTGTATTGTTAACTTTTATAAGGTGGCAGTAATTTCAGGAATTTTATGGTGTTGGCATATGATTTGGGCCTTATTTTCATCTGGTGCTCATTGTTCACCCTGCTGGGTGGGTAGCATTGGCTGAGAAGGATCGAAGATGAGGAAGAGACTCAGGGCTGACTTTAGCCACTGGCATTCACAAAAGTCCCGAGGGATGAAATAACTGTCTCTTTGACTTCTAGAGACCAGAGAGGAGGAGAAGGAAGAACCCAGACAGGAGGTGGCTCCAGGGAGAAGAGAGTGAGAACTTGGGCTTCTCCCCTGACCTCCCTACCTGAGGAGGACAGCTACACTTAGGGTAGACTATGGTTCTGTCACTGACTCCACTAAATTAATAATAAATAGAAAAAAAAAAAATGGAAGAACATTGGTGTCCAGGGGAAGGAGAATCTGCCCATACCCTTGGCTGATGAGGAGACGGTCATTTGATCTGTCTGTGTGCTCTCAGGCTACAGTGTAAAGTTGGAAGTCACTCTGAAAATTTTTCTCCTAAGAGTCTGGGTGGGTGTTGTGGAAGCAGCAGAGAAACCTCGCTCTTGGCATCCATCCAAACTCCTGGCCCTCTTTTTGTCCCTCATGGGTGTGGCCTTTGCCCACATTGGAGCGTGAAATCTGAGACTCGGTTTTTGATTCATATCTCAAATGGCTATAAGTGATTCAGTGCTAGTGACCTGTCTGGAAGTAAGGCGTCCTAGGCTCAACAAGCACGGATACCCGCGTGGTCCCCAGAATTGAGCAAAACTGCAAATGGAGCTGAGAGAAGGCAGACTCTTCTGTTAGAATAAGTAGGAATAGCTAATATTTACTGACTGTTTATTGTGTGTCAGGCACAGCTCTAAGGAGCTTTGCAGCTCTAATTTTATAGGATCCCTGAACAGCCTTGGGAGGTTACTGTTCTCATCCCCACTTAAGGAATGAGGTAAGAGAGGTTTATAAAGTTTAACTTGCACAAGATCACAGAGGGGCAGAACCAGAGTTTAAACTCGAGGTCTCCCATTTCTTACCCATCATACGGAGCTACTCCAAGAAGATTTACAAATAGGAAAAGAACAGAGGCGGTTAATGAATGTCGTTCCCTGCCCAGTCCCTTCCTTGACAACAAAACACCACAGCTTAGATTTATTCATGAGACCAGGCTTTGGGGCTTTTCTCAGTAGACTGTGAATTTGAATCTCTTTACTCCTGTGTGCACGTGTGGGTGGGTGGGGGTTGTTTTTGCTTTTTAAAATTTCAACAAAATAAATATTCTAGGAAGAGAAGAACTGTTTAACTTTACAAGGATATTTAGAAGCTTAAAAAGTACAATGGGATCATCATTTTGGACCTTTACAAAACACTAAAAATGACTGATTCTGTTAAACTTGTCCATGAAATGTGTTTTTCAGAATTCACAAATTTCCCAAACGGTTGCCTCTTCTGAAACTGTTTCTCCCGAAGAATGACACATTAGCATTGTTGTTGTTATTATTAGGTACTGTGTGAAGCCATTTCCATGTATTTTCCACTTAATTGGATACATGTATGATGAGTATTACTATTGTTACAGTTTAGATATGAGGCGTCCCCCAAAAGCTCATGTGTGACACAGCACAAGAATTTTCAGAGGTGAAACAATTAGATTACGAGAAGTGTAGAAGTGTAATCTAATCAGTGGATTAATCCATTGATGTGGATTAACAAAGTGGCAGGTAGGGTGTGCTTGGAGGAAGTAGGTCACTGGGGCTGTGCCTTAGGGGTTTGTATTCTGTCCTTGGTGAGTGCAGCTCTCTCTGCTTCCTCGTTGCCATGTCCTGAGCTACTTTCCTCCACTGTGCTTGTCATGATGTTCTGCCTCACCTCGAATCCAGAGCTCAGACCAGGGACTGAATCTCTGAAACTGTGAGTCAAGATAAGCTTTTCCTCTTCTAAAATGTTCTTGCAGGTCTTTCGGTCAAAGTGATGCAAAACAACCATCATATACCAGTAATTTATTGTCTCAACAATATTGCATAAGAAAAAAGCTAATGAAAGCTCAGTGACATACAAAAATAATTACTTATTGCTTAAACGTGTGGTATAACAGGCTAAATGGATCTGCTGATCTTGACTGGGCTGGACGATGGCAGGGGGAGTTGGGCTCCCTGGAGGATGAGCTAGCCTGGCTCTTGTTGGCATGAATGGGCACATCAGCTCCACGTGTCTCTCATTCTCCACAAGTGGATCTGGTTATGTTCTGTGGGCAATGGCAGAGCTACAATCTCCAATTACAACTCTGAATAAGCCTAATTAAATTCATCCATTTTAATCTTCTGCTTGCAACATGTCTGTTAATAGTTCACTGGCTAAAGTAAGTCACATGGTAAAGCCTAAGCATGTCGGGGAGATCCTTAATGCACCCCAGCTCTAGGGAAAATACTAGAAAATAGCCCGGCCAAAGGAATGGATACAGGGAATGGTAATCTATGACACATTCTCAGTTTGCAGGTAGAGAAACCGAGGCCCACAGAGTTGAGTGGCCTCGGGTTACATAAATAAGAAGTGACCAAGCGGGAACTTGAACCTGTGCTGTCTTTCCTCAAAGCTGGAGTTCTTAATGATGGGCAGTAAAGGCAAGATTTAGAAACAAGCTCTGCCTCCAACTCCTTTCCAGATCTGAACTACCTTTTAACTTCTTTTTTATGCATTGTCACCACTGATGACAAAATGCAGCTGTTGATATGAGGTAATGTGAAGGCTGCCAGGAGTAATTAATGTCAGCAAATTCTCTGAAATAGTGCTAGGAATTATGATCTAAGACATATACAAACTTTTAAATCACTTCCTGACTTAATTTACATTTTGTATTCTTTCAGATCTCTCTCACTTGCCATAGGTTAGAAATTTAGTGAGTATAAAATCGTGTAATACTCTTTACCCCCTGCTCCATGATCCTGCAGTGTCCCAATCTGCCTATATTGGCAGTAACTATGATTTCAAATAATGCCTTGTACAAATTGCTTTTTAAGAAGACAATAGTAACATCTTTAAGGCTGTCTAGAAAGCTGTACATCTTAACAATGGACAAATATGCACTCTAAGCTGCTAGAAAAATCTTGTCTTGCTGGATATGGTGGCACATACCTGTAAATTCCAGCAACTCAGGAGGCTGAGGCAGGAGGATTGCAAGTTCAAGGCCAGCCTGGGCAATATAATGAGACTCTGTCTCAAAATAAAAACCGAAAGGACTGGGGTATAGCTCAGTGGTAGAGTATCCCTGGGTTAAATCCCAAATACCACAAAAATAAATAAACAAACAAATAAGAAAGAAAACAAAAAAAAAAAAAAGAAAGAGAGAAAATAAAAATGCAGTCTTTATGTCAAATGCCCTTTCCACACATGTCTAGTTTTACTTTGTGACTCCTTGCTATTGTTATGGTTTGGATATGAAGGATCCCACTAAAGACTCATGCATTGAAATCTTCCTCCCCATTGCAGTGACGTCCAGCGGTGGGGCTTTTGGGAAGTGATTGGATCACAAAGGCTCTGATGTCATCAGTGAATTAATCCATTGTTGGTAGACTAGACCACTGAAAGGTGGCAAAAACATAGGTATGTGGGGCATGGTGGGAGGAAGGAGGTTACTAAAGGCATGACCATGGGGACAATATCATGTCCCTGCCACCTGCCCCCCTCCTTCCTGGCTGCATGAATTGAGCAGTCTTCCTCTGCCACTCCCTTCTGCCATGATGTTTCTGCCTTGAGCCAGTCAACCATGGAGTAAAACCTCTGAAACCATGAGCCAAATAAATTTTTTTCTCCTTTAAATTGCTGTGTCAGGTAATTTGGTCTTAGTGATCAAAAGCTAACTAACACACTGGTCTGTGTGTGTGTGTGTGTGTGTGTGTGTGTGTGGTGCTGGGGATTAAACCCAGGGGTGCTCTACCACTGAGCTACATCCTTAGGCCTTTTTATTTTGCGACAGGGTTTTGCTAAGTTGATGAGGCTGGCCTTGAACTTGCAATCCTCCTGCCTCAGGCTCCTGAGTCACTGGGATTACAGTCATGCACCACTGTCCCTGGCCCCTATTGTTATTCTTTTTGATAAGTCAGTTTCAAAAGTAAGTTTTGGTAAGTCATGGCACATGTTTTGAAGAAAGTTGAAAAGCTTTATATCCTTCCATTGACCCTAGAAATGACATAGCATAAAGTGAGGGCACATTCCGACACACTGCTTGCCAAAAATGCATTCCTTAAGAAGAAATTTCTTGGTGTGCCCTTTGGCTCATGTCCCTCTGGTCCTGTCCTGGACCATTAACAATAGAACAAAGATAACTCCCGGACTCTCAGGAAAGGACATATTTATAGAGCTCAAGGACCACTCACTGAGAGTCCCTCAGTCACTGAGAATGTCCTGTGGATGAGAAGAGTGTTGGGGATCACTTTTGAAATACGGAGTTAGGGAGAGAAAAGAAAGATGAAAGGACTTTGCCTCTGGAAATAGGAGAAAGAACACGGCTGATGAATTTCAGCCAATATGTAAAAGATTCGGGCAGACTGAGAAATTAAATTCTACTTCCTTGTGAACATAAACACTTGGGGAACCTGAGTATGTGCTGCATCTCCTCACGCAAGCTCCCGCACTCCGAGGTTCTGACCTGCTCTCTGAGACTGTACACTCAGGGGGACCAGGGGCTGAGTCTTGACTGGTGTTATTATCACAAGGTAACCCAATGTGTTGCACTTGGCATGTGCTAAATAAATATTTATCAGCTGAACAGACCAGTAGTGAACTTGTACTTCTGGTGCGTTCCTCTCACAAAAGCTCAGGATTGCTTTTATCTTATATGACAAGAAAATTTAAGGCTAGAATTAAATAAAATATAATTCCAGTATTTAATTATGTCCCAGAAGAGAAGTTTCTCATTGTGGAGGAAAGGGAAAAAGGAATATCACTATAAATCGAAGCACCTTCTTCTCTGGTTTTGATCCCATCACATGACCCAACAGCAGCTTCTGGTGTGTACAATAGGAACACCAAGTGACATGCCATGTATGAGAAGGCTTCAGAGAGAAAAACTCCAAATTGAAGCCAGGTACCATCATTATATAAGACACAAGTTAAACCGGAGAGTAACTCCAGATAACTCAGGGAAATTGTACTAGAGCCAGAACAAGTAGAACATACATAAATATTTTTACAAAAACACACATCCAGTTTTATTCATATTTTAGTTTAAATCCTTGAGCAGTTCAGCGTCACGTGGATTGTGTGCCCGCCGGCCTTAGCAGAAAGGTTGCTTCTGAATTTGGCATGAACCATGACACTGTTTCCATGGGTACGAGTTACCTTTCCACAGACTACTCTGGTTTTGTCTGGTTTGCCACCAGGACTCATGGTGTCGTTTTCTGTTTTCTACTTATAAGCACAACTCTTGCCCAAGTAGAATTCAGTTTCATCTCTGACATAAACCCTTCAATTTTTAGGAGAGCTGTGTGCTCCCTTTGGTTCTAGAGACCTTGCTGATAGCCAACAAAAATGGCCTTGCATCACAGCCTTCCAGATAGATTTTTCTTTTCTTTTCTTTGTACTGGGAATCAAACCCAGGAGAGCTTAACCACTGAGTTACATCCCCAGCCCCCTTTTAACCTTTTATTTTGAGACAGGGTCTCACTAAGTTGCTTGAGGCCTCACTAAACTGCTGAAGCTGGCCTCAAACTTGAGATCCTCCTGCCTCAGCCTCCTGAGCCACTGGGATTGCAGGCAAGTGCCACCACACTTGCCTAGTTAGATTTTTCTTTTAGAGTCCTATTCCCAGCAGGCCAGATGCCCATTCTCCAGCTATCAGTTTCCCAGCACCATTAGTCCCACATCTCCATTCTGTTCTCCCTTTTCCCAGAATTCCTTTGAATCACTGACTGGCAGAATCTCTGGGATAAACTGGAGCCTGACTGGGGTATGTGGATAAACCCAGAAGCATATCTTTTTAATCTTATGAACAGCTCCAGGGCCTAACATATTGCCTGGTCCATAGTGATACGTCAATAAATGATCCTCAACTATAACAGAATCAAAAAATGATCTTAGATAATTATTCTAGTCCTTTTGTTTTACAATTGAAGATTTTCATGTATTTTGTTATCCTGCAGTTATAGGAACCACATAAAATAAACAGTTGAGTTGTTCAAAACTGCTTGTTGCTGGAACTCTAGTGGAAGTAGTGCTTTATGGAGATTTGGTGATTTTTATAGCCTGACTAATTATGTATATAATTTATGTAACAGATTTAGTTGTAAGACAGAGTTCTTACCCTTAAGAAACTTCCACTCTCACAAGATCTCATTAGCCACTCCTCAAATTAAACAGTAATAACAGGCAATGGAGGAGTCCTGGTTAAGTGTAAGGGCTGGACATTACTCTGACCAACTTCAGAGGAAAAAAAGTGTGTGATTTACAGAAATGAAGGAAATGTGGAAGAGCCAAGCCCAGGAAAGACAAAAACTCCTGTACCCGCAGGATCTAGGGGCAGGACTCGAAGTCAGGCCCAGCAGGCTGCACAGCCAGGGTGGTTTGCCTGTATTCTTTCCCTTCTTTGGTCACTCCATTCCTGATTCACAGTGCTGGGAGGGGAAGTCTAGTTGGCATAGCCAGGGACACAGGCTCACTCCCTGGACAAGGAAGGGTAACAAGAAAAAGCTACATGAAATGGGACTGCAGGTTCCCCAGAGTACAACAGGGTGCAGCTGTGAGATGCAGTGGATCCTGCCAGCAGTTAGGATGCTGAGAGTTCCAAGAAGGGGGACCCTGGAGAAGCCTCAGGGAATCAAGGTGGACATCTGAGAGTGAGTGGGAATGAGATAAATGAAGAAGCAGAGACTTCAGACAGCATTACATGAGGAGCGTTACATGAGGGTTGCAGCAGATGGGTCCACCAGAGGAGGAAGCGGTGAAGACAGAGCAACCTATTAATAAAGATCCTAGTAGGAAAGTGAAGCTAGATGCCAGGCCTAAAGGATACATGAATGATCCAGGCAGGGAAGCAGTAAGTGTGGATCAGAGAGATAACACACACATCCTGAGAGTGCAAAAGGGCTCCTGTGTGTGTGTGTGTGTGTGTGTGTGTGTGTGCGCGTGTGTGCATGTGTGCGTGTGTGTGTGTGTGTTTAAAGAAAATCAGAATAGTAAAGGATACACTGGAAGAAGTTTCTGGATGTGAGATTGAGAATCCAAGGAAAAGATGGATGAGGTCTCCGCTTGCACAAAGATTGGAGGATAGGATTAGGAATGTTGGGATATCAGCACAACAGTTTTATTTTAGATATGCCAGATCTTAGCAATTAGGGTAGAGGTCACGGCCAGTGAAGGGAGCAGCATTGGATGGAGACTCAAAGATGAAGGTGCTTTGGAGTATCCACTGTGGCCAGATCACAAAGGAATCAACAAGGGGTCAGTACAGGATTACCCAACAGTGTCTCTGCTTAGGTTAAAATTAGCATGAATTTGAGATGACTTTCCAAATGGCTGGATGGAAACTCTTTTTAGTTAATATGCAAAAGTTAGGTTTTCCAAACTTTGGAGAAGATTTTGAAGATAAGGGAATTTATTCAGGAATTTAGCCTTTGTTCCTAGACTTAAAGGATTATTGGAAATATTTGGAAGAAAGCAGAGTGGCGTATTTTGTTTGTGAGACTTTTTGCACCCCTTGTTTATAAGTGGAATAGTGCTATAGAAGTCTCTTGGTCTTATATCCTTTTCATAAAATAAACAAATTACCCGAAGCACCAGACATTTCAGTGTTTGATTTAGCACTGAAACAGGATCCTGTTTAGCCATACTCACCCTTCTTCTGTCCTTGCCCATTATTTATCCTGGAGTTATCTCAAAAATGGATTAAAAGAGAAAGCGTGAGCCTACAAGCAATCTTTAACCTCAAATATTTGATCTATGTCATTACATTTAAGTAGTTCAGAATCTGCTTAGAAAAGACAAACCAGAGAGTTTGGCTCCTCCTTGCCCCTTTGACAGAGTCAACAGTGTTAAGACTTATTAAGCCAGAATCTCCCCACGTCTGAGTCACCCAGCGGTGGCCCTTTCTCAGTTTGCTTAAGGCAATTCTTTATGACAGATCTGTCACTGAGAAATTAAAAGTAAACCAAATTGTACTCGCTTCAAAAGAGGCCTACAAATCATGTCTGAAGAAAAAATAATCACCCACTATTTATCTGTTTTGAAAGTTTAAAATTTCATGCACTGGATTTACTTATAATGGAGGACCTCGAAACATTAGAAGCATAATCTATGGGGTATCTCCCTGGTCTTCAAGAGGTCCCTCAGTATAACTGGGTAATTTGTTCCAAGGAGTAAGCTAGTCATTGATGTCACTCATTGTAACAACCACAAGAACAACTACTATACTTCTTGCTGGCTGAGTTTGTCATAAGTTCTGTACAAATATTACCTATTGAGAATAGCTAATCACAATATGGACACAAATATAGGCAATTGTATTAAGTCATCCACGGTTGATATCATTATGATGACCCATTTGAAGGAGGAAGCAGACTTGGAGAGATTAGGTAACCAACCTGGCACTGCAGTTCTTAAGCAACAAGGCCAGTGTGGAGCCTGCATCTGGAAGGTTCTGAAGTCAGGCCTTCGCTCTGGATTACGGTCTCCTTGCTTAATAAATGGTCCCATATGTGCCTGGATTCTCAACCAGAAGACGTGCACACTTGCTTGCTGTTTGTCTTGATATTTTTTAAATTAAAACATTCAAGCTTTTCATTTTAAATTAGTTTTAAGCTTACAAAAATGTTGTACAAACTGTACAGATAATTCCTATGTACACAGAGTCCCCAATGTTAACATTTTACATAATTACACTACAATGACCAAAATCAGGAACTTAACATTGTCATGGCTCTGTCAAGCAGTCAACAGACCTTATTTGAATTTCTCCAGTTTCCCCACTCACGTCCAGGATCTAAACCAGGATGACATGATGTGTTTAGTTGTCAGGTCTGTCAACCCTATAGTTGTGTGACCCTAAGAGTGGAGGTCCCTTGAACTCTGCACCTTGTCAGCTTTGCTTGTTTCATCCCAGTTCCTTGAGACCAGAACAGTTCCTCTGCCTTTCTTGGTCTTTCATGATACTTTAAAAAAGCATTGACTCGTGGTTGAGCACCTTGGGTTCAATCGCTAGAACTAAAAAAAAAAAAAAAAAAAAAGCACTAGCCAGTTATTTTTTCAGAATGTTCCTGAATTTGCTGTTGTTTGATTTATGCATTTTTTTGTACTACAGAACTTATATTGTAGTGCACCATCCCAAGAGGTACCTGAGTGATTTTCCAGTCACAACTGACTTTAACTTTGATCCTGTGACTTTAACTTTGATCCTGTGGTTGTGATCTCTGCCAGGTTTCTCCACTATAAATAGCTATTTTGCCTTTGTAATTAATGAGTTTTTGTAGGAGAGACCATGTAAATATCCTGTTTCTCATAATACTAATTTTATCATTCATTGACAATTCTTTCCTAAATATGTATTGCTATAGTATTTGAAATGGTGATTCTCCCACCATCTTAACTTCTACATTTATTCATTGGAATTCTATTGTAAGGAAAAGCTTTCTCCTCTTTCCTACTTATTTGTTCAGCTATTTATTGACATCAGTATGGATTCATGGATTCTTATATTCTCTGGGTTATGTCGGTTCATGTCATTATCCACTTTGTTTGCTAAATTGTCACGTATTTGGTCAAGAGAACCTGTTCAAGTTGGTGACTGTATCTTCTGACACGTCCCCATTCTTTAAAAAAAAAAAAAAAAAAAAAAAAAAAAAAAAAAAAAACCCTTACTTTCTGGCAACGGAAAATTTTTAGGTTCATCTTGTATTTTTCTTGATATCTCTGGGATCCAAAGAACCCTGTTTTCTTTTCTTGGAGAATGATATTTAGAAGCCGTATCTGGATACTGGATATACTCATCGTTATTGGAGTAGCATTGATTCTAGTCTCTCAATGCAGACAGCTAGAAATATATGTGAATTTACACACATACTTCCGTGTCTGTTTACTTATTTGTCTTTCTGAATATGTATTATATTCTATGCATTAATATCACTTCAAAGCAATGCCTGCAATGCCAGTTCAACCCCACAACGTTTATTCTAGATTTTCTTTATAACTCCTTTCTCTGTTAGAGAGAAAACTCAATCTCATTTGTCACAGTAATTAATATTCACTTATTCGCTCCATATTGACATTCATAGAGAGTGGTTTCCCATCTCCCTAGAAGTACATTTGTGTAAGGTTCATTTTATCTTTTGCCTTAGCTTGTATAATAAAAGTGCTGGACTGTGTTTTCAAAGTAACTTAGATTGGTTGCTTTTTCTCCGTCCCTTTCTGGGTGAATATGCTATTCATTTGTTATTATATTGATTTTTTTGTATCTTCTGCCAGCTATTGATTGATTGCCCATTCTCTCCAAATTGTCCCTTATCTCCAAAAGAGGCTTGAACCTTATCTCTGGAGAGAGGCCCTTGTAAGCCTGATGATTCGGTGGGTCCTGTCTTTCAGCCCTGTGTATCCTTTGAAGTTCTCTGTATGGCTTTTAGCTATCCTCCTGTTAGAGTTTATATTAAACCTCTCTGCTGAAATTACAAGAAACCACATGAAACCGCCTGACTGAACCCAGATGGAGATACATTTCCTTTGGATTCCCTTTTTCATCCTTGCTGATTTTATGTATTTCTCTATCTTCAATAAGTAAGTGATTCGCCACTATGGTTGCCAAAAGTCAGAATCATGTAAGAAGGCGTATTCAGAGAAGAGCCACCCCTCTGCCCCCACACCATTCTACACTGCTTTTATTTCCCCATCCTTTTCAATCCATCCCCATCTACTTCTCGGTATGCAACCAATCTCCTAAGTTCCTAGGTTATCTTTTCTGTATTTTTGTACTATCAAGCAGATATGTGTATAATTTCCCCCATTTTATGCAAAACACAGCATACTTTAATTTTTTCAACATTTTACTTTTTTCATTAATGTATCCTAGTAAACACATCATATGGGTTCAAAGAGATCCTTAACATTGCTTTTTAAAAGCTGTAGAGTACTCCATTGACAGAATACACTATAGTTTATTCACCAACTCTCCTAAGTATGAGCGTTGAAGTTACTTCCAACCAATGAATAAACTATGTACTTGTATTTTTGTGTTTTGGGAGTTTTATCTTTAGGGTGGATTTCAAGAAATGGGATTTCTCCATGGAAAGGTGAGTGCATGAATATTTTGTTAGTCATTACCAAATTCCCTCTAAAATGATCGAGCCAATCTGTACTCCTACAAGCAATGCGTGAGAGTAGCTGCTTTTCTCTAGCTTTGCCAACAGAATGTGTTGAGATATTTTTAAATGTGTGCTTATGGTTTTAATTTGCATTTCTTCAATTATGAGTTATTTGAATATCTTCTTATATGTTTGAATGCCATGTATATGTTTTTAAATGAACTGTCTGTGCATGCCTTTTTCCTGTTTTTTTTTTTTTTTTTCCTTTTTTCTGCTGCTTTTGGTCATTTCCTTCTCTTTAAGAATTTGTTAACTATTGAGGATATAGACACCTGGTCTGTGGTGTAACAAGCAAATATTTTCCCCATTGTGTCAATTGTCTTTTGATTTTATATGTTGTACTTCTGCCATGAATACATTTTATAATTTTTTTTTTTTTTTTTGGTGATACTGGGGAATTAAACCTAGGAACTCTCTACCACTGAGCTGTATTTCCAGCCCTGCTTCAGTCTCTTGATTTGCTGGAATTACAAGAGTGGGTCATGTTTTTATCATTTTTATGTTAGCACAGTGATCATTTAAAATTTTTTTTTCTTAAATTTGAAACCCTAATACCAAAGTTAAAGGTGAATTCACCCATGTTTTCTTCATATACTTGTACAAAATAGTTATGTTCAGAATCCTGATCAATTTGGAGTTTCTTCTTGTGTATGGTGTGAGGTACAGCTTTTATCTTTTCCCACTGGTCTGCTTATCTTGTCATGTGGTCAGTACCAGACTTTCCAACACAAAGGTTGACTGTAGGTGTTTTTGTCTGGTGGAGCTAGTTTCTCCTCAAAGTCGTTCTTTTTTTTTTTAATTGCTTTCTTGGCAATTCTTGCACATAGTCATGTTAACAACTTGTCCTCGATGGTTCATGTGATTCAGTTATGTGATGCTAAATTGAGGAAGCACTTCAGGGACCCAGAAGAACATTTGCATTAGCAGTGAGTGATTTAGGCAATGGGAGTCATAGCAGAGACCTGGGCACTGGAAGGAGGTTAGGGACCAAGCATTGGGAGTCAGATGGAGTGAGGAACATCATCGAGGTAGGAGGCAAACTCCAGGTAAGTTCCATGTCCTGGAACTCACTGTTGGGCAGAGGGTCAAGGTTAGATGGTCAGAAGGACTAGGGGGAATCAGGTCCCGACCTGATGGTGGTCAAGAACCAGCACGTGTGCTGTGGGAACCCACAAGTTTTGAGCCCTCAGGTGAAGTCAATTTACTTTATATATTTGAAGGAAAATATTCTAAGGCCTCTGTTCAAATAGCAATGTGGCCCTGAAGAGATTAAGTGTATCTGCAGTAAGGTTTGCTTTATTTTATTCCTGGAAAATCTAAGTTCCTTCTTGGAGAGTTCACCAACTTGAAACTAAAATTTCAAATGCATTTTAACCAGCCCCTTTCCCTCCTCTACCCACACATTTACCAAAATAAACAAGGCCACCCGACAAGGCTCTCTCTGATTTGCATAGCAGTGAGAACCCATGCAAATCCTCACATTTGGGGCTATTTCAGCTTTTGTGGAGATGGCAAAGGGTTCCTTTCTTTAAATAGTCCTGAGCATGATACTGAGGTTGGGTACTTTCTAAAGCACTGTGGCTCTAGAGGGAAAATATTTGAGGAAATAAGGTGCTGATGATAAAGGAACAATTGGGGATGGTGTCGGGTTTAATTTTTGCAATAAAGAAACATCCCAGTCCTGAGTGGAAAGTTAGAACTTGGAGCCTGGTGTTGCCTGGGCTCCTGCTTCAGCCCCAGCCAGCTCCTGGTCTCACCTGCCTCAAGGGACCCCACCATTCCCATCTTCCCCACGACAGTTCACTTCGGTACCAGCACACACAAAGAAAGCAGGATCTGACACCCTCTCACACCTGACTTGTGTCTAAGCATATGAATGGTACATGGTGTATGTTTGTGCAGAATCCAGCATAGCATATGCTCAGAAGCAGGTGTCCGATGAACCTTGGTTAGGTTGCAATAAACCCAGTTTGTCATGTCCTCACCCGCTTCCCATCCCCATCCTGCTCCACTGCCTGGAACAGCCAAGCTCCCCAGTGCAGAGTTCCAGGTCACGAGCATGGTTAGGTCAACAGGGATTGATAATGGCCAGTGGATGGTAGTGGGAGGAGAAGAAGGGGACCGAAGTTCATATCCACAGAACACTGTCTCTGTCCCAGGCAAATGTGCTGCAGACACCTTCCATCAGCTGATGGTCACATTAGCTGCACATGTTCATCCCTGTTTTCCATGGGGTCATAGAGATTCAGAATTTTTCTCTCCTCTGTCTGACCCAGAGCTTGTGCTGAATTACATGCCTCTGTATTTACTCGATGCCTAGGACAGTGATCGGCAAGTAGTTGGCGCTCAAGAATCTTGTGATTTAAGTGCAGCTAAATCGTGGACTTTCAAAGACTCAAAGCCTCACCCCTAAATAATGATCTTCATATTTTCAGGACCAGCAAGGATATTTTGTTAGCTTTTCACAGTCTCACAGTGCGGAAGATTGCCTTGTCTGACCCTGAACAGGATTTTTGACTTTTGTGATTCTGCTTCTTTTCTTTTCTGTGCCTTTGGCTGACCTCAAATTTAGAAAACCTCATAACAGAAGTTGGCCCTCTAGATTTTCTCAAAAGTCAGTCCATCCCTGAGGACTGAGCTCACTCTCCACTAAGATGCCAGCAAAGCCTGACCTCAAAATATCGAGTCTGCTGGTCCCAGCCGAGAATGTCATTCACATTTAGGGATTCTTCCCACCACAAGAGGATGATTCTAGATGCAGCCATAAACACTCTTGGCCTCACAAATTATCCAGGAAATGATAATGAAAATTAAGATGAGCCACTTTTTTTTTTCTTTATGACGGATTACTTCAAATTTAAAAGATTGATAATATCAAAAGTCAGCACTGGGCTGGGCTTGGTTGCGCACACCTGTAATTCCAGTGGCTCTGGAGGCTGAGACAGGAGGACCACAAGTTCAAAGCCAGAGTAACTTATTGAATCCCTGAGCAACTCAGTGAGACCCTATTTTTAAACAAAATATAAAAAAATGGCTGGAGATGTGGCTCAATGGTTAAGGGCTTCTGGGTTCAATTCCTAGTGCACTGATGTGAGAAAACTGAGATTTGAATATTGATGAATATTTTTAGATGCTCAATTAACAGGGTAGATCAAACTTTGAAGTATGCATATTTATAATTCAATTTTGGTTGTTTTCTTTCTTTCTTTTTAATTAATTTATTTTTTGCCTGGAATTGAACCCAGGGGCCCTTAACCACTGAGCCATGTACCCAGCCCTTTTAAAAACTTTTAAAATCTTTTATTTAGAAACAGGGTCTCGCCCAGTTGCTTAGGGTCTCACTAAGTTGCTAAAGCTGACTTTGAACTCATAATCTTTCCACCTGAGCCTCCTGAACTTCTGGGATTACAGACACGCACCAACACGCCCAACTCTCTATTGTTTTACTGTTTTTAAATTTTCTTTTATTTATTTTTTCTTTACTCTTTCTTTTCCCCCCTTCTCTTCTCCTTCCTCCTTCCTCCTCTATCTCTTCCTTCCCCCTTCTTTTTCTCTTTCGTATTGTGTTGTTTTGTTTGCTTTTTGGAAACTGTCCTGGCTGAAATGTTTTCTTAGGTGGGTCTCCTTGTGATGTACACCCTTCAACTGCTCTTACCTGTGCTCCTTTTATTCTTGCTTGCTCAGAGAGGGGAAGTACCCACAAACAAACTTTTTAAATTGAAGAACTTTCCTGAGAGCTTCCCTCATTCTTGGAGCCCCCAAATAAAGGGGAGACATAGCTTCAAGGAAATCAGTGGGCAGCTTTGGTGAGAGACCTCCAGCCCGGGCTGGCTGCCCTTCTGGGAGTGTGGACCTGGTCCTTCTCCTCCTCCCTGGCCTGCCTGGTTCCTGGGTCTCCTCTCCCTAACTGAAGACTCAGAGTGGTCACCTTGCCTGAACTGTAATGTGGTCCTCAGTCTCATTTTCCAGCTCAGTCAACATATTAGAATTTTTGGCAGATATGCTCAGTGGTTTTGTTTGGGGTGTAGACATTTGTTCCACTAAAGAAAAAGTTTTCTCCCATGTGCCTTGAGAGGGGTGTCAGGTAAAACCTTTGCTTCCTGTATGGTGTTTAACTGCAAATTTCATTTCAGAATCATAACGTTGTAGCTTATTTGAAATCCTTTTTGTTTATACTTTCCCCCGATGCTTGCTTGCTCATAACTGGCTCACGTTAGTCACGCACACTCACCCCAGAGAAAACATGTACTCAGATTGCTAAATATGACTGGAAAACACTTTTTCCTTGACTTTTTTTTTGGCCAGCAAAATGTTCCCAGTCATCTTTGGCACTTGGACTTTCCTCAATGGTCTTTTACGGTTTTCCCAAGAACACAACCATCTGGGACATCGAAGGAGAAGGTTCAACACTGAGATCAAGGAGCAATTCACCCATTTCCAGGAACAGCGACAATGCAGGCCGTACTTGATTTCAGAACACCAGCGAACCATGACGGCCTCTAGCTAAGCTGTCCACTGATGGCAGGTCAGCGGGACGGTCTGAGTTCGAGGGTGGCTATTTGTGTGTCCATGAGAGGGGAGAGAAACAACCATAGCATCCAATAAAGAAAGCTAGTTCTCTAGAGGACTTTTTTTGTTTTTGCTTATTTTTCATCTGCATTTTACTGGGTTATTCACACTAATGAGAAGACCACAGACTATTTGAGCACATAGGTTAAGAGTAGAGTGTGGAATCCAAATCACTAGGTGCCCTTTTAAGATCTTCTGGTTTATCCTGGTTTCTTACAGATCATACCCTGGACAGTTGGTTTTGTTTGCAGGCAGCCATTGGTGAGGAGAGCGCCTGAGCATCTTCCTTTCCTGAAAATGTGTGCCTGAGCTTAGAACAGGCTGTTACTGCTGTACTCACGACCCTCCTGTAAGATGTCACAGCATACCAAGACACAGGCTCCTTCTCTTGCATGACGAAGCTTCTCCTACAGACTCAGATGTGTGACCAGACTTCTTGTTTGAACAACAGCCCTATTTATAAATAGCTTCTAAAAACTCACCTGAGTGTGCTCAGGATTATATTGGGTTTCTTGCATTTTGTAACTTGAGTAGGGGAACGACTTTTTAGTAGGGGAACGACTTTTTTTTTAATCAGAAGAGAATCTTTTCTTTTTTAGAAATAGCTTTCTCTGTTTTCTGCTATGGTTTGAATGCACCCCCTCCCCCAAATTCTTGTATTAGAACTGTAATCTACATAAATAAATGTTAATGGTATTTGGAGGTGCAGCCTTTGGAGGTGTATTAGTCAGAGTTCTCTAGAGGAACCGAATCAACAGGAAGTATTATTACAAAAAGGGGATTTATTAAATTGGCTTACACAATCAGAAGCTGGATAGTCCACAGTGGCCGTCTGCAGCTGGAGAGCTGGAAAAACCAGCAACTACACAGTCCAAGAGGCAGAAGCCCCAGAACAAGAAGAATCAACAGTGCTACCCTAGTCCAAGACCAAGGCTTCTGGAAACCACCTGGAGAATCACTGGCAGAGTCCACTTTGGAAGAGTGAAGAAGTGAGAGTCTGATTGTCGGGGTTTCCAGGACCCCCAGCCTTGGGCATAGTCAAGATGGCGCCTGACGCTGAGCCAAAAGCGGCCAACTATACAGTAAACAACCAGCGAATTCCAATGATTGGCTAGTTAACGATGTGACTAGAGCATGCCCCCCTCGTGTACCTATCCTATGCTTGCAGCTGTCCGCGTTTACCTCGTGTACTCTCCCCTGATTGGTTGAAGTGTATATAAGCCTGGTGGGTGGGAGAGTAGAAAGGCAGAAGCGGAAGAAGCGGCGGAGACGGAGGCTGAAGCTGAGCTGGAAGCTGAGAGTGCGCGGAAGCTGGGAGAAGCTGAGAGAAGAGAAGCTGGGAGTGCGCGGAAGCTAGGAGTAAGGGAAGTGTAGGAGAGGGACTGTACATAATAAACTTCCAAAGCTTCAGACGTTTGTCATGTCTCTCTCTGCGGGCAGAGGGAGCGCGATAACTGGTGCCGAAACCCGGGACATGAAGGGAAGATGAAGGCCTTATAAAAGAAAACAAGGTAAGATATTTGAAAAAATTTTTTTTGTATACAAGTTAAACCGGTTATAAAAAAGTTAAAGGGTATCAGGATATGCTATCAGTGGTCCTGGGGACACGCGGAGTGCGGTACAGTTGAAAGGTATCGGGACGCGCCATCAGCGGTCCTGACGCGTAGAACGCGGGTCAAAAGGTATCGGGATGCGCCGTCGGCGGTCCTGACGCGTGGAACGCGGTCTAATTAAAGTGAAAGTAGAAACACGTTTGAAGCGGTCCAATTAGGGTGTAGGTAGTACGTGAAAAGCCGCTATAAAAATTCTAATGCACACTTGATAGTTTTCCTTTCAGTAATCTCGTTGCTCCTGGCAGCTAGGCCACTGTTTGATTTTGTAACTGCCATAACTAAAGCTATTTAAATTAGTAACAATGGGGTCTGAAACGTCTAAATTCAGAATGCAGCAGCCCCTCAGGGAGTTATTAAAAAACCATGGGACGCCATTAAAGGAAAAAACAGCTAAAGTATTTCTTGATACTGTGGAAAGGATTTCCCCTTGGTTTTTGGATGAGGGCCTTTTGAATACCCTACAGTGGGAACAGCTGGGGAAAGACCTTCGTATAGCGGATAGGCAAAATCCTTTGCCAGTAGGCACTATGGCTATTTGGTCTCTTATTAAATCCTGTCTGCAAGATAAAAACAAAAAACCTTTACTCACCGAGCCTTTAGCTGAGGGAAGACAGGTTTTGGAAGAAATAAAAGAGGAACGTTCATATCTTTCTCAAAATTCAGAAAAAGGAACTAATTCAGATGAGGAACTATCGGAAGGGGAATTATCGGGAGAGGAACTGGAAAAAAGAGTACAAAGATTAAGACTAGATAAAAAGCCCCCTCTAGTGCCCGTGTTGCCTAGTGCACCTCCCATAAATAGGGAACCCCCTCATGAAGCGTCCGGTTTCGGGTTACGCTCAGAATGGAGTCATCTTGGATCTGTAGCGTATCCTGTTTTTGAGGATGCTCAAAATCAAAGATTCCACCAACCCTTAGACTTTAAAATAGTGAAACAGTTAAAAGAAGCAGTTAGCACATATGGTCCTCAGTCAGCTTTTACTATAGCCTTAGTAGATACCTTGACATCATTAAACTTAGTGCCCCAGGACTGGACTAATCTTGCTAGGGCCGCTCTGTCTGGGGGACAGTACCTTATGTGGAAAACATCATGGCAAGAAATATCTACGGATCCCCAAATCGATAGGGACATGCTTATGGGCGTAGGACCTTATGAAACCCTTCAGGCACAGCTTAATTATCATCCAGCAGTCTATGCGCAAATTGCCGTGGCTGCAACCAAGGCCTGGAAAACATTACAAGGAGCAGGAGATTTGCAGGGCCAGTTGTCAAAGGTAACTCAAGGGAATAGTGAGCCCTATGCGGATTTTGTCGATAGGCTAATTCAAACAGCATCACGCATCTTTGGAGATGCAGAGCAAGCCATGCCCCTAGTAAAACAGTTGGCTTACCGCCCCTAGTAAAACAGTTGGCTTACGAACAAGCTAACAGGTGGTATAGGGAGGCCATAAGACCATGGAGAAACAAAGACTTGTCCGCCTACTTAAAAGTGTGTAGAGATGTAAATGATACTTCGGCGCAGAGCAGTGCCTTTGTAGCAGCCATAGACAGACAAACCACCTTGTTGTCTGCTGCACTTGCACAAGCCCAGGGGAGGTTCCCTTCAAGAACTAATAAAGAGCCTTTAGGATCATGTTTTGTGTGCGGACAGAAGGGACATCTAAAAGCCACTTGTCCAAACAAAAGGCCACCCCTTGCCCGGGGTGGGAACATCTATACAAAGAATAACCTGGGAACCAGACCTGGGCTATGTCCAAGATGCAGAAGAGGAAGTCATTGGAATAGTGCCTGTCAGCCTATTAGAGATAGGGAGGATAATTTCCTAGGGTTGAATCCTAAACTTCAAAAAACGGGAGACAGGGCCCTCCCCGGGGCCCGCAACAAATATACGGGGTAATTCAACAAGTTCCCCGACGGTGGTATCCTCCCACAGAGAAGGGGAGCGCAGAGCCACCTCAGGAAGTGCCAGATTGGACATCTGTGCCACCTCCAGACTCATACTAACCCCAGATATGGGGGTGCAGATGATTGATACTGATTGGCATGAAAAAATCCCACAGAACAGTGTAGGACTATTACTAGGTAGAGGTTCCTCAACACTAAAAGGACTTATAGTACACCCAGGGGTTATTGATCCTGATTTCACTGGACAAATAAAAGCCTTGGTCTCTTCACCAAAAGGAATTACGGTCATCTCTCCAGGGGATCGCATTGCACAAATGCTTATATTGCCCAGTCAACATTCTTTGTGGCCCAGTAAAAATACAAATAAAAGACAAGGAGGTTTTGGATCAACAGGAACCACTTTAATAAACCTTACTATGGATATGGGACAGAGGCCCCTCCTAAAATTAAAAGTGGGAAATATGGAATTTACAGGTTTATTAGATACGGGAGCAGACAAAAGTATTATTAGTGCAATGGTCTGGCCAAAGCACTGGCCATTGATCACAGCAGCTCAGAGCTTGAGAGGCTTAGGAGTAGCAGAAAGCCCCAATCAAAGTGCTTCCTCATTATCGTGGAAAGATACAGAGGGACACACAGGAATATTTCAGCCATATGTCTGTAATGTTCCTATTAGCCTATGGGGAAGAGACGTCCTGCAGCAAATGGATATGAAACTCACCACTGATCAGACTTACCAAGGGACTCCTGTAAGAAATATGTTACAAAATATGAACTATGATGATAAAAAAGGATTAGGAAGACATAGTCAAGGATCTACCCAACCACTGCCTTTACTTCCACCAAAAAATGATTCTCATGGATTGGGTTTTTCCTAGGGGCCACTGATAAACCATCAATCCCTATAATATGGAAAGATGATAAGCCTCGCTGGATTCCACAGTGGCCCCTAACAAAAGAGAAGCTAGAGGCAGCTCATAAGTTAGTACAAGAGCAGGTACAAGCAGGTCATTTACAACATTCTACCTCTCCTTGGAATACTCCAATATTCTTAACAAAGAAAAAATCAGGAAAATGGAGGTTATTACATGATTTAAGAGCCATAAACGAACAAATGTACCCTATGGGACCCATCCAATGTGGACTCCCTCTTGTCACTGCGCTACCAAAAAATTGGCCTACTATCATTCTGGATTTAAAAGATTGCTTTTTCTCTATACCCTTACACAAAAATGATTGTTGGAGATTTGCTTTTACTTTGCCCTCTCTTAATCACACTCAGCCTGACCAGAGATTCGAATGGACCGTGTTGCCTCAAGGTATGGCTAACAGTCCTACTATATGTCAAATATACGTAGATAAAGCGTTAACAACTACTAGACAAAAGTTTAAGAGATTGTTGATTTATCATATATGGATGACATACTTATTTGCCATCCAGAAAAAGAAGTTTTATTAGAAGCATTACAATTTATAACTCAAGCATTAGAAAAGAGAGGACTAACGATAGCTCCTGAAAAATTACAATTAGAGGAGATCCAAGAATATCTGGGTACAAGGCTCACTGCTACTACAGTCAGACCAACAAGGTTGACCATCAGGACAGATCAATTGAATACCTTGAACGATTTTCAGAAACTCTTAGGTGACATTAACTGGATCAGATCCTATTTAAAATTATCCACAGGGGAATTAAAACCTTTATTCGATATATTAAAAGGTAATCCTGACTTGAATACCCCTAGGAAACTTACTCCCGAAGCACGGATATCCTTACAACTAGTAGAGAATAGACTTCAGCAGTGTTACGTTGATCGTTGTGATCCTACTCAACCATTAAGTTTAATCATAATCTCAGAGAAGCATACCCCTTTTGGCATAGTTTGTCAAGGAGGACCTCTGCAAAGTATAAATCTCCCTAGCTCTCCGGCTAAAACATTGCAATCATATCCCCAAGCTATTGCTCAGGTAATATTCAAGGGAATAGAATCTTGCATTACTGTTTTTGGAATCCATCCGTCTATTATTATAACTCCTTATTCCACTCAGCAAATTAAATGGCTAATTAATAATGATGATGATTGGTCAGTATTATATTGTTCCACTTCAGCTCAGTTCGATAACCATTATCCCCAACATCCCTGGATTCAATTCTGTAAAAATACTCCCATAGTTTTTCCAAAAGTGACTAGTGTCCAGCCTCTTAAAGACTGTGTAACCATTTTTACTGATGGCTCCAAAAATGGAGTAGGTGCAGTACTTATCAATAAACAACTTCACACCATAATAGTTCCACCCAACTCCCCACAGGTTACTGAACTTGCAGCTGTAATATTAGCCTTTAAATTAGCAGATAATCAGCCATTCAATCTTCTATCTGATAGCTTATATATCGTTAACGCTTTACAGGTTCTTGAAACGGTACCTCATATTTCTTCCATGTCCACGGTAGCTTCTTATTTTACTACGCTACAAAACCTTATCCTACAGCGTAAACATCTATTCTATGTAGGACATATTAGAGCTCATTCTAATTTACCAGGACCTTTGGCCAATGCTAATGACTTGGTAGATATGGCCACCAAATCGATCTTTGTTTTTTCCATAGAGGAACAAGCAAAACTCTTTCATGAAAAATACCATGTAAATTCCACTACTTTGAGCAGAAAATTTCCTATATCTAAATGCATGGCTCGACAAATAGTAAAAAATTGTCAACATTGTGCTCCTTTAATCCCAGTACAATCCTTTGGAGTTAACCCCAGGGGACTGCTGCCTGGTCATATTTGGCAGATGGATGTAACCCATATTTCTGAATTTGGTACTGTTAAGTATGTACATGTGTCAGTAGACACTGCTTCAGGGGTCATTATGGCTTCCGCTCATTCTGGAGAAAAGGTAAAAGATGTCATTCAACACTGCCTACAAGCATTTGCTGGCTGGGGCATACCTAAAGTTATTAAACAGATAATGGTCCTGCTTATACTTCCAAAAGCTTCCGGTTGTTTTTACAAACATTTAACATCCAATCAGTCACTGGCATCCCCTATAATCCTCAGGGACAGGGCATTGTGGAAAGAGCACATCTTACTTTAAAAAATTGTCTAAATAAACAAAAAGGGGGAATAGGAGCCTCCTACAAGTCTCCTAAAGATAAACTTAATTTAGTTCTTTTCATTCTAAATTTCTTAACTCTGGATAGGGACGGCCATTCTGCAGCTGATCGACATTATAATCCCCATAATACTCCTCAAGTATGGGCAAAATGGAAAGATATCCTGACAGGTTGTTGGAAAGGACCGGATCCAGTCCTTCGTTGGGTCCGAGGGTCTGTTTGTATTTTCCCACAGGATCAACAGACTCCAGTCTGGATTCCAGAAAGGCTAATCAGAGTTTTACAGCATGCAAGTGATGCTGCTCCTCCTCGCAATGGCGAGTCTGAGCCTTCCTCCAATAACAAAAACTCAGACGGAAAGGCAAACCCGGAACCTATGGGCCATTGTTAGCCTGGCCATATTTTTCACTTCTAACTAACACATTTTTTATCCTTCCTTTTCTTGTTTTCACCAATTCCTCTAAAAGCCTGTCAATTCTACTGATGATTTTTCAGGTCGTGCTGTTTTTGGTGACAAGGATATCTCTAGCCTTTCTTTGCTTTAACAGAAGGAATTTCTGCACTTTGCCGTTGGAATCATACTACAAATCAGACCCAGAGTAGAGCAACTCGTTCTGCTGACCCTAGCTGTAATATTGCTTTTCCTCCCACGTCAGCTTGTGTATTTCCTCCCTTTTATGTTTCTACTAACTAACATTTCTAATAACACCTCTTAACTGTTCACTAACCGTGTGCTATCTCTCACAATGCTGGAATGGTTCTTTTGCCATCCGTGCAATTTGCACATTTCTATCTTCCTACCAGTCCTAGTTTCTGTTGCAGATGTAGAATTGCCAGTGCTATTGTCGAGAAGCAGGAGAGGCTTTGACATTGCAACAGCCGTGATCATTGTCATCACAGTCCTTGCAGTAGCAGCATTGACACAACCATAACAACGATCATTTGGCCGAGAATGCAGCTGCAGCCTTGCAGACCATAGAGACTCTATCAGAGAGTGGACTCATTATAAGAACAAGTGGATACCTTGCAAGAACTTTTGGGACTGGGATGCGTTTATTCCCTGAGAGCTGTTTGTGTTGCCCGTATTGTAACACTTCTGGGATGTATATTGTTTCTGTATTTAATATGGCTATATGGTTTTTCTTCTGTTTATAGATTTGTCAAACAGCGGGCAGGCTTAGGAGCTATGGTGGTGCTCCTCTGCCTTGGCCCTCCTTCTCTTCATTCGTTTTGGCATGCATCTACGAGCTAGCCAATAGAGAGATCAAATTATCCTTCATCAGGCCATGACCGCCCTAAAGGCCGACAGCCCCCCATTAGTATGGCTCTTGATGCTGGACCGGTAGTCAAAGACGGGTAATGAAGGAGGTGGCTGTGTACCAACCTAAGACAGGAGCTGCAGCATGCTCTGTAGGCTCTGATGACGGGTAAGGACATATGCTGACCACTCAGCCTAAGACAGACACGGTCCCGAGCCTTAGTTTAATAGTAAAGAAGGGGGATCTGTCGGGGTTTCCAGGACCCCCAGCCTTGGGCATGGTCAAGATGGCGCCTGACGCTGAGCCAAAAGCGGCCAACTATACAGTAAACAACCAGCGAATTCCAATGATTGGCTAGTTAACGATGTGACTAGAGCATGCCCCCCTCGTGTACCTATCCTATGCTTGCAGCTGTCCGCGTTTACCTTGTGTACTCTCCCCTGATTGGTTGAAGTGTATATAAGCCTGGTGGGTGGGAGAGTAGAAAGGCAGAAGCGGAAGAAGCGGCGGAGACGGAGGCTGAAGCTGAGCTGGAAGCTGAGAGTGCGCGGAAGCTGGGAGAAGCTGAGAGAAGAGAAGCTGGGAGTGCGCGGAAGCTAGGAGTAAGGGAAGTGTAGGAGAGGGACTGTACATAATAAACTTCCAAAGCTTCAGACGTTTGTCGTGTCTCTCTCTGCGGGCAGAGGGAGCGCGATATCTGATATCCTCACATGATGGAAGCAGCAATCAAGAACCCTTCAAGAAGAGCCAAGCTTGCATCTCCATCTGCTTCCTTGTTCTTCCAAATTTTATTCCATCCTATTGGGCGGTGCTGCCCATGCTTAGGGAGGGGCTCCACTTCAGTTCACTATCCCACATGCCCATCATTCCTAGACACACCCTCATTGACACACCCAGAGGCCTCATAATCATTGACCTCTCTTAATCCAATCAAGTTGACAATTCAAATTAACCATTACAGGAGGCAATGAAGATTAGATGAAGTCATGAGGGAGGGACTTCCATGGTGGCATTAGTGGTTTTATATGAAGAGGAGGAGAGACCCAAGCTAGCATGCTTGCTCTGTCTTGCCCTCTGGCATTTTATGATGGAGCTAAAAGGCCCTTACCAGATGCACAGCAAATGCCAGCACCATTTTCTTGGACTTCTCAACCTTCAGAACTTTGGACTAAAGAAATCTCTATTCTTTATAAATTGCTTCGTTCAGGTATTTTGTTATAGCAACATAGAATGAACTAAGAATTTCTAAATTACTCTGAAAAATTATTTTACTTTTTGATTGACATACAACAATTATGTATACTTTTATTTTTTTAAAATTTCAATTCAAGTTACTTTCTATGAGGAGAAACCACAAAATGAACCTCTGTTCATTTATACAGAGGAGTGGGGTAAAGAGACTATGAAAATAATGCCTATGTTAACAGAAACAACCGTGACAATGGCTTGGTCTAATCAGCATTGTAAAATAGAAAGATCACACCCATCACTCTTCAAGGAGTGAATGTGAGTGTGATATGTACAGAGGTGTTCAATTTAGGTAGACAATGTAAAAGAACCAACATGTCCCACCTTAGGATCTTTCTAAAAAATACTTTTTGGATATTGATAGACCTTGCTTTTTTTCATTTATTTATTTGTGGTGCTGAGAATTGAACCCAGTGCCTCACACATGCTAGGCAAGGACTTTACCACTGAGTCACAACCCCAGCCCCTACCTTAGGATCTTGCTGAGTATTGTAGATAGAGCCAGGGTTCCAGTGAGCGACTCCTCAAAAATATTCACAGCCTGGGTCATTTGAATTGAGGTGAAAGCGAAGCTTCCTTGTTTACCCAAACTACTCACATTTCTTAGCAGAAGCAAAGGGGCATGCTTTGCTTGTCTGGACTTGGATACCCAGGGGAGGCTGAAGAGAGGAGAACTGAGGGTGGGGACACTGATCTGTGCAAAGTCCCCCAGGGACCTCACAAAGCTGAGGGGGTTTTGCCTGTTTGCTTGTGCTCACACCTTTGAAACCCTACAGTCTTCACAATTTGGACCATGTTAATTAGTAGCCCTGCCAGTCTTGCTAAGATGTATCATACTTTCCTGTTTCTTTAAAGCATGACGAACAAAGTAAAATCATTTCTGGATGTTTAACTCAGAGATAGCTTTGAAAACCTCCATTGCTGCCCTGAGGTGCTGGCGGGTTTGTCCCAGGGCACGTGGGGCTTTGCGAGCCTCCTGGAAGCGCTCCTTCAGAGGCCAGTTTTTCGAAACTGTGCCTGATGCTGGTGTTGCAAACACCTTCTTCCTGCTTTGAAGGTCTGGCCTGTGGCTCTGGGTCCTCAGGAACCTCTCTTCTCTTTATTTCCTTGCAACTCCCAGTCTTCTGGGAGCTCTTCAAACAAGCTTGTGAACTTTATTGAACAGGAATTAGAGACATCAGTGAACGCCGGAGGGGTCCAGCCCGGATCCTCAGTGTGGAGCACGGGAGAGCTAGTTTTGCATCGTCCTGTCTTTCTTGCAGACTTCCTGGCTCTGCTTTGTGCAGAGGTTGGGATAATATGAGATAGATTAGGCATCACCATAATTTGAAGAGGATGAATGAAAATGTGATGAAAGCTTTACTGTCCTTTGCACTGGGCTCTTGGTCTACTATGGTCACCATGGGGAGAATCCCCAGACTGCTCCAATGCCAAGTAGAGGAGCAGTTGGAGCAAGGCAGGGACTCGGAGGATGGGACTGTACGACAGCCAGCGTGGGGTGGCTTAGAGTTGGGTGAATTTGGTAGAAGGGAATGTGACTTGCTATTTGGGTTCTGTTGGAACCTCAGAAAATTACCCATTCACTTCAATTTTTTTTTTTTTTTGTAAATGGAAAGATTAAGAACAAAAACAAGATTCTTTAAGCTTACCTTTTTGAATTTTCTGTGTCTGTTTCAACTTTAAAGTCCTTTAAAATACAGGACCCATGAGAAAGGGCTAGATGGTGAATAGTAGATGTAATGCTGTCCCAAGATCAGATACTAGGACAGGGGCAACAGAACACATCACCTAACAGTTCGTCATCAGCGTTGACTTGTCAGAGCAAGGCAGGTGAGATTGTAGATCTTTCTAGCATAGCGACCTTCTAACCAGCTTCTATCAGACAATGGGAGATGGGGGTGGTTTCTCTGCTGGGTCCAGGATTCATGTCAATTGATGACGAGGAAGAATAGTTATGAGACTGTCCCAACCAGTCAGGCACTGGTTGGTGTTTGTTGGGCTGTCTGAATTTGATAATCCTCCCTCTTGCCCTGCAAACATTAAATCCCATTCTACATGTTCCAGGATGATCTACATTTACTAGTTCTGTGCCCCTTTAGACTGCCATCTGCATGCTGATGTAAGAAGGGGTATCTCATTCTGAAAATCTCCAGCAGCTTTTGTTTATAACAAAGCTGCAAAATTCATAAATTTTAAAAGGAAGGAGATGGGGTGGGGAAGCACATTTCGCTTTTAACATATTGTCAGAAATGACTTGATACCCATATTCTGGTCTGTCACAGTGATGAGAACAGACAGACTGGTTCTTTCCAAGAGTTCAGGGGCTTCCGGATGGAGGCTGGTTTGGAATAAGAGTTGAGATTTCCCTCACTTTTTCAGACTGGGTTTGCAGCATGCTAAGTAAACATGGTGACCTGGAAGAACCTCTGAGAGCTGATAACGATACGCAGTATGCACAATGCATTGTATTTTAAATGTGGATGTCATTCACGACTACACACATGCTTAGGACATGGAATATCCTTACATTATTGGATGCTCATGGTACAGTGTGTACACTTCAGAAAATGTTCATGCGAAAGGCATTAGAATCTCTGGTAGGGCCTAAAAAGTCCTGTACAGATGGGTCTGCTTAGGAGACTCCAGGTACATGTCATCATTCACTAATATCACAGGTGCTCTGAGATTGAGGATTACCCACTGGGGTTTAATTTATACACCAGGTTTACATGATCAATGATAAACCTACTCAACCTAGAGTCTTACCTAGCTTTCCTCTTACATAGAACAATAAAGTCCAATACCTCACTATGAATTCCAAGGTTCCTTATGACCTGGCTCATGCTTAAATATCCTACCCACTTTTCTTCTCCCTCCCAATTCTCAGGCATGCTGGCCTTTCTGTTCCTAGACTATGCTGATCTCATTTCCTCAGGGCCTTAGCACTTTCTGTTCCCTCTGCCTGGACTGAATGTCTTATACTGAGGTTGGCTCTTTCTTGTCATTTTGGTGTCAGCTCGCAGGTCACAACTTCAGAGAGGTCTTTCCAAACTCCCTGACTTCCTCCTCATCACTTCATCACATGAATTTTTCATTTTCCTTGCGACACTTATCCCTCTTAGAACTGATGTCCATTGATTGACTTGCTGTTTGTCCATCTTCCAAGAAGGAGTGCAAGCCCTGTGCTAGTAGGGACATGGCTGGTACCGGTCAAGATCCTATAGAGGGCCTGGCACAGGACTGTGGCTGGGTCCACATTTGTAGAGTCCTGGGTCACAAAGGCGCCAGCAGCAAAGTCAACCTTATGTCTTAAGAGTTGGAAAAAACACAACAGTGAAAAACCTTAAACTACAAAAATATCCTATTGAACAATTGTCCCTACCAGTCATGTATCCAAGTGTAATGGTTTGGATATGAGGTGTCCCCAAAGCTCCTGTTACTGTGGGGATATTCAGAGGAGAAATGATTAGCTCAAGAGCTGTGACCTACTCCTAGTTTGAATGAACTGACTGGCTGGGAACTGTAGGCAGGTGGGGCCTCTCTGCCAAACTCCTACCCAAGAATGACCCTGTGGAGGCTCTCAACACAGGAGCAGAGTCATAGCGTCCAGGGTTAGTCAGCCCGTCCCTCTCCTGCCTCAGCAGGAACAAAGCTAAAGAGTCCTAAGCAAATAGAGAGCTTCCACAAGATCCCCACAGACTCTCTTTGGTGTTGCCAAAGGCCAAACCCTGGTATTGGGGTATCAGCTAACATCACAGGAAGTCAGCCATGGGACCAAGCCAACGGAGAAGCTCAGCCCAATCCCAGGCTCTGAGACCAGACAGCGTTCCTGCTGTTTCTATGGCACCCAAACGTTTGTGTGGGCTTAGTCATTTCCAGGAGAAGCTCATCATGAGGCAGCTGCCTCAGCCCTGCGGTGCCAGGAGAGTGCACCCAGTGACCTCATGCAGTAGGCTGCTCCCCACCTCCTCTACCTGGAGTTCTGAAAGTCAAGTTTCACAACTCAGTCTGACTCAGTGTGGGGTGTTATTAAATTACATGATAAAACAGAGATACATGGTTCGCAGTGTTCACACCTGTGGGATGTCGAGCTACAAAAAGCAGGAAAGGAGAAAGAGCGGAGGCCAGCGAAACCCTATAAATCATCTTCACTCCCCACCGCCCCCAGGTCTGATGTTCAGCCATTTCTTCTGCCATTTTCTTCTTGCTGAGTTTCCACAGCTCAAGGAGAAAACAAACAGGGAGAGAAACCAGGGGGCTCCATCAAGGAGAAAACATTTCTGGAAGGTTAGCTAGGTGGGTTCAGACCTCCTGTGTCTGCGCCACGCAGCAGTGGGGTCTCACCACTGCAGATCTGTGGGCATCCACCATGCCCACAGACCAGCACTGGTATCCAGGTTGAGCCAGCCCTCACCCCATGTGGAAGGCCCTCTGCATACGTGTGCATGTGCGTATGTGTGTGTGTGGGTGTGTGCAGAGAGGAGGGTGTGAAAAAGCCTCAAAATTCAACCTCCAAAGAGGATGTTTTAATTCAAGACAGTTCCTACTAAGGAATCTGAGTACAAAACTAGACAAACACGTCCTTTTGTCAAAAGGTGTTGCCAAGAAACATGTCAAATACTTGTGCTTTCATTCAAACTTAGAGTTAAGTCAGAGTAAATGGCTCATCAAGGCAGTTAAATAAAGATGCTTGAAAGAACAGAATTATCTGGAGCTCCACAAGAAATCTGTCAGTGCCGTCTGTCTCTGGCTTTGAGATTCCTTCTTCTGTTGATGTCACCATGTCCTGGGTGACTCTGAGCTTCTTATTACCCATGTTGGTACTGCCTGTCCATCCCCCACTTCTGACCATTTTATTTGAGTGATTTCTCATGTGTCTCTTCTCCTAAAAAAGGTGTTGGGGGGGTGCCACTGTGGCCTCTGATGAAGTGTCACAGATTCATGACTGTGACATCTAAATAGCAGCAGGACAGAACCAAGGTTGTCCCTGCTCTGCTAAATGACAGGTCAGAGGGGCACACAAATTACTTTCCCTCAACTTCCAGCTGTTCTCTTCTTTAATGCATTTGCAGTCAGATTTCTGAGAACTATTAACATTTTAAAGCATGTTGGCAAAGTGATTGCCAGGTCATTTCTGAAACCGGAATTTTCCTGCACTTTATCAGCAGCCCAGTATTGACCTGGTAGCATGGAACTCTCTTAGTTTTCTTATTTAAGAAAAGGCACAGAAGAAATGGGTCTTCCATTTACTTCCAAGAAGACATGGTTTTGAGAGTCATTTTGAACAATTTAGAAATGAGCACAATTGCTTTTTCTGTTGCTTGGCTTGTTAATAGAGAATAGGGTTTCTCAAATGAAGATGTCCCTGGGATCAGGGAGTAGCCTCTAGGTCCGTGCTTTGTGCCTGCATCACCATAAGCAAGTGACAGGCCTGGGTCAGCAGATGGGGTCCTGCTGTGATGGCCCTCCCCTGAGTCCTCCTTCTCCTCTCCCTCCTCCTCCTCCTTCCCCTGCCTCATCTGGCCTGCATGGCTCTTTCCACCCAGTGGGGGTCTCCCAGTCCACATCCCTGTCTCAACCGGAGGAACAGCACCATGCCTAGTGTTGGGGGTGAACTCAGGACAGACTTTTCCCCATCATTCTGAATTTCCTAGGTTTTGTCACTGTAAGCCAGATGCTTAATGCTATTTTAACGCAGTTGTTTTGTGTGTGAATAATATGCTCTTTTTGCCAAACCTCAAGCCCTGGAACTAAGATCTCATAAAAATGCCTAGAGTCCAAAGCTATTAGCTATTATTCAGCTGTTATGGGATGAGGCCTAAAACCTCTCAGGTTGGTGTTATCCTGAGATAATAGGGCAGCGGGTGACATGAACCTAGTGGGGTGGCTGAGGCTCTAGATGCCCACACATCTAGCTGCACCCATTAGGCTGTTCTAGTTTCCCCTCTGTGCTGAGGTCATTGATGTAGAATTTTAAAGTTTGTTCCCTCCTCACTTCCTAGTGACAGCTTCTCCTTGGTCTCTATTACAGAGAATAGCCTCGCCTCCCACCCAAGCTGAAAGTTCTGGAAGTCAACTTTGATAGCTGCCTTCTCCACCTCCACCCTCACCATCTTCAGCATTCATATCTAATCATCACCAACATTCCTTCAACAAGTGCATCGTGTAATATGTAATTACATGCTAGCTACTCTCCATGTACCATGATAAAGTGAGCTTACTCAAAAGGCAGTCCAGGGTCATGGTTAAGAATATAACTTGGAGAGCTGAGGGTATAGCTCCATGGTAGAACACTTGCCCAGCATGTATAGGGCCCTGGTTTTAATCCCCAACACCACACACACACCACACACAAATGAACTCAGAAGCCAGACAGCTAGGATCACATCCTGCCATTGCCACCAACGAGCTAGCTCTGCCACCTTGAGCAAGGTCTTCCTGTCTCCCTCTGGGATTAATAACAGTACCTACTTCACAGTTACTTTTCAACACATAAATGAATTAAAATTTATAATGTACTCAGTGCTTGGCACATGGTAAAGACCATGTGAGTATATGAAAAATAAAATAATTGGGGAGAGAAGATTGGTATCTGTTAGGCTTTGGCTGTGAGGTGTCCCCCAGAAACTCACTTGTGGGACAGTGCAAGAAGGTTTAGAGGAAAATGATTGGGTTGTGAGAGCTTAACCAGGAGACCCACATTCCTGAGAGCTCTGGGAAGCTGGAGCTGGGGAGCCAAAGGATGAGTGGACATCGGAGGCCTGTGGGCTTCACCTCCTGCTGCATTCCTCACTCAGGCCAGAGCCATCTCACACCATGACCGTATAGACAGTTTAAGGGACAGCTAAGGCCCTTTAGTGACTCCTAAGCAGCCTCAGGTTTACACGCAAACTCCTCAGCAGGTTTACAGGGTCTGCATTGTTTTCCTTCCCACACCATCTCTCTCCTGGGACACGCTCTCACGCGCCACACTCCAACCCCAAGGGATTTCTTTCACTCTTCTCCACATGCCTCAGTCTCTATCCCCTCTGCTCTTTGCACTTTTTGTTGCCTCATCTGGAACATGTATCTGCTCCACCCCAAAACTTACTTTGGCAAGTGCCTATCATCCCGAAGACTTCAGACTCAGCCTCACTTCCTTAGGGCAACCTCTCCTGGGTGCATGGTCAGACCGTTTCCTCCTCCTCCTCTGCTCTCTTGTCATCCCTTCCAGGTCCCTATTGCAGCATTTGACACTTTATTGACTGTGTAATTCCTCTCTTTACTTCCTGCACCCTCCAATAACTTCTGGGAGAGTAGAAAGCACCTTGGCCAGCATACCCGCAAAACCCAGCACAGTGCCTGGCCCGTGGCAGCTTACTGTGCATATAAGATGGATTGAATTGTGTCCCCCAGAATCATCTGTGGGAGCTCTAACCCCCAGCACCTCAGAATATGATCTTGTTTGGAGTTCTTGGAAGCACGTTGCTAAACTGAGGTCCTACTGGAGTAGAACAAGCCTCTAGTCCAGAGTGTCTGGTGTCCTTATATAAAGTCCACCATGTGAAGAGAAATAAACATGACAGAGGATAGATTATGTGAAGATACAAAGAGAAAAGACAGACATCCACCAGTCCAGGAGAAAGACCTGGAACAGAGCCTTCTCTCACAGCTCTCACAAGAACAAACTCTGCCGACCCCTTGATCTTGGACTTTTAACCTCCATCTAGAACTGTGAGACAATAGATTTCTATGGGTAAGCCATCCAGTGTATGGAACTTTCCTAAGGCAGGCTGAGCAAATGAGCTTAACATATTATTTCTGCAAAGACTGGGTTTCCAACTCTTTTAAATGTGCTTCTGTAAGTAAAGACTTAGCATGTGCACAAATAAACCCTACACAGTTCCATATTCCACAAATAGATGGATCCATAAGAATGGCAGGCCCAGGTGGCTCTTAGTCATCGCAGCAAGCAGCCAATTTTAGTTCCGTATGACCCCCCTCTCCCTGGGTATTCCAAGAACTTCACCCAAGTAGGCAGGGGAGGCACCCTCTCAGCAAGCCCCCACAGCAGGGGATGTGAGCTGGTGGGCAAACAGGTGCTTGTTTTTCTCTCCCAGCCAGAGGAAGCAGCTGAGAAGGAACCAGAAGAGGTGGGGGCAGGGCTGAGCAAAGAGCAGGGAAGAAGGGAAATGAGAATAGGAATGTGGAGCCAGAGTCAGGCTCATTCCACGCTCCAGAACCATGCCATGGGATGTCAGTACAGGCTGTATGGAAGCCAAGATGTCAGGCAGGAATTTCCCCCCTTAGAAAAGTTCTCCTCCTCCATTTGATTGCAGCCTCTAATAAGCAATTCTTCCAAATTTCTTGACTTCAGAAGTTCAGAGTATGTTGAGCTGAAGAGACACAAGGCTCATAATTACAGTTATTATAGGGAGTCATGTGCCCATCACAACGGCATCTGGCTGTAATCACATACTTAATGGAAGGCAAGATGATCTGCTGCTTATAATGGGCAGTTTCCGAGCCAGGCAGCCACCAAGTGCCCACCCTCTCACTTGGAGGCCCAACAGAACAGATGTTTGTGGAAAGAGATGATGCTTGTGTCTGTCGGGAGGGTCAGTGACCTCAGGGATAGTGCCAGGGAAAGCAAGTTCCATAACCAGGTCATGGAGCCCACATGGTTTCTACTAACCAGCAAAGGCAAGATGCAGGCTTTCCCTCAATGCTGGGTGGCAGGGAAGGGGTGGAGTTGGCAGGTCCCACCATTCAACTCACTGTGAAGTAAAGGGATGTGACTGTGGGTCATGGTGTAGCATTCAATCCTCCTAATAATACCAAGCACCTTGCCCCATTCTTCAACAACTGAGACGCCCCAACACCTTGGAAAGCAGACTAGAAATTTCTCTAGCCAAACAGATCCCCTAAAGCATAATTATCTCAGACACTGCTCTAGGATAATGCCATGGACTGCTTGGTTTGAACAACAGAAATCCATTTCTGTGTTCCAGTTCCGGAAGCTGGGAAGTCCAAGATCAAGGTGCTGGCAAATTCAGCTCAGGGCGAGGACCCTCTTCCTGGCTTACAGATTCCTGCCTTCCCTTTCCTGCTGGGTCCTCCTGTTGTGGAGAGAGGAGTCTCAGGGGTCTCCTCCTCTTCTCACAAGGACACAAATCCCACCATGCAGGGTTCACCCTTGTGGACTCATCCAAACTTGAACACCTCCCAAAGGACTTCCTGAACTGCCATATGGGGACAGAGCTTCAAGATGTGAATTGTGGGAAGGGGTAATCAGTTCTTAATGATAATTACATTTCTCTATAAAGTGTGTGTGTGTGCATGTGGGTGTGTTGACACCATCCATTTTTTGCTTCAGGATAGGAAAGATCATTTATGTTGGAGACACATAAGGGAGGGGGCAGTGGAAGACAGGAGCAAGAGTCAAGAAACCTGCTACCTGAGCAGGCCTTGTTCCTGCAGACAGGGCCTCCAGTGCCCTGTGCTGGCTGTTCTGGGGTTTGACTGTACTGAGCCTTAGCCGATGTCTTCGGTGGGTGTCTGTACACTGTCACTCTTAGGAATCCTGAGGCCAAGTACGGGAAACCCCTGTGCCACACATTCTAGGCACCTTGGCTCAATTTCCCCAAACATAAAACTTGTTTTCTTTCTTTCTTAATTTTTTAATTGTTCGTCTTTTAGGATCAGTCACAAAGTACTTGTAACACCCAGACTTGCCTGAGTCAAGCCATTGCAGGTGAAGGTGCCTTCTCCAAACACGGGGTGGCCACATGCCTAATTGGCCAAGATGGTTTTGGTGCAACACAGCATGCTTGTGTAGTTATCACAGGACCATCTCAAAAGGGAAAGAGTTGAGATAATTAATCGAATCGTCCAATGACAGTTCGTTATTCCAACTAAAGTAATTGAGAGAACTCCCATGTGTGAGTCAGCTTTGAATTGCTGTGACCAAAATACCTGATGAGAACAACTTAAAGAAGGAAAAGTTGACTTGGGGCTTCTGATTTCATAGGCTTAATTCATGGTCTGCTGACTCCATTACTCTGGACCTGAGATAAGGCAGAACATCATGGTGGAAGGGCATGGTGGAGGAAAGCTGCTTAACTCAGGGCAGCTGGGAGCAGAGAAAGAAAGAGGAGAGCCAGGGACAAGGCATAACCCCCAAGGACATCCCCTAGTGACTTCTTCCAACATACCCCACCTGCTGACGTTTGCCACCTAGTACTCCCATTTCATCATTAATCCATCAAGTGAATTCACCCTCTGACTGAGTTACAGCCCTCATAACCTAATCATTTCACTTCTGATATTCCTGCATTGCCTAACATATGAGATTTGGGGGGATATTAAATATCCAAGCCAAAAAAAATCTCCTAAAAGGAATGTGTAAGAATTCAAATATAAGGTGTCTATTTTTGTTAGGGGATTGATTATATGGGTCATGAGGAAGCCCCTTATCTTATATTTAGGCATAAATAGTGTTTTTCATTACTGGTGGTTTCTGTTTCCAGCATGTCTTCATCAATCAAGTTAATATTCTGCTGTTTCTCCTGGCTTATGACCCTCCAATGGTTCCCCAGTGACTACAGTATTACATCCAAGTTCTTTATTTGTGGCTAATAAGCCCTCTTTTTCTGGATCCCTTTGTGTTTTATAAAACTCTTTTCCTGCATTTCCCTATGTGATAGCCTCCAAATATATCTATATCCTAATCCCTGATACCTCTGCATTTCACCTGGAAAAAAAAAAGTCACCTTATTGTAGATGTGATCATGTTAAGGATCCCAAGATCAGGTGATAATCTTTAAAATTACACGGGTGGGCCTGATGTCATCAGAAGGGTCCTTACAAGAGGGAGCAAAGTAGGTCAAACAACAAGTGGGAGATGGGAGGGAAGTCAGCTCTAGGGGAAAAGGCAACATGTGACAAAAGCAGAAAGTGGAGTCATTTGCTTTGAAGATGAAGGGAGGGGCCATGAGCCAAGCAATGCAGGCTGACACCAGAAGCTGAAAAGTACAAGAAGAGAAATTCTCCCTTAGAACCTCCAGAAGGAACCTGTGGGGTAATACCCTGACTTTATCCTGCTGACACCAGGTTTGGACTTCTGACCTCTAGAACTGTAAGGGGAATGCATTTCTGTTGTTTTAAGCCACTGCATTCATGGTAATGTGTCATAGCATCTGTGCAGAACAGGCACCCTCCTTGATGTTCTGTTCTGGCAACACCAACCCAAGCCATCCGAAGCTCACTGTCCACATCTGTGTTTCCTGCCTCTGCTCTTTTGCTGTCACCTCTGCACCTGAAATGCCTTTTGCCCCCCACCCTCCTCCCTTTCTCACTCCCGTCCCCATTTGTTCAGCTCGGACTTCCACCACTGGAAACACTATGCCCTGTTCCTACATCTACCTGGGCACACTCAGTATCTTTCCTCTAGATCCTGTAATTTTTTTCTTTCTCTAGCATTTCTTTCACCATATTTTATCAAAATTGTCTATATGATTGTGTGATTGTCAGCTCTAACAGGACAGGAGTACGTTAGTGAAGGGACTGTGTACTATCTACTTTTATATATCTATGTTTAACAGGTACTTAATGATTGATTATTGAATGATTGAAAAATACATTTTAAAAAGTTTCTTTAACAAATATTTCTTGAAGTCCTAGTTATTTTTTTTTGTCTATTCCCAAATAATTTAGGGAAGAGTCACCTATGTTCAATATTCTATCATGTTATATTATGATATAATCATACCAAATTAAGATTTGCTGCCAATCAGAGAAAAACTAAGAATCAAAATTTAAGGATTCTGGGTTTCTCTTTACTGTGGTCTGGGTCTGAAATGTTCCCCAAGGGTTCATGTGTGGAAGGCGTAGTCCCCAGTGTAGCAGTGTTCAGAGGAGAGGCCTCTGGGAGGGTTCCTGAGGGTTCCTGGGATCCTGAGGGTTCTGACCTCATCAATTCATGGGAGGGGCTTTGGTATAAAAGGGACCGTGCTTGCTCTCTTTGCTTCCTGGTTGCCATGAAGTGAGCAGCTCTTTCTCTACCATGTGCTCTGCCATGATGGACTGCCTCATGTTAGGTCCCAAAGCAACATGGTCAAGTGACAGGTCAGTGAAACCCCTGAAATCATGAGCCAAAACAAACTTTCCTATTTCAGGTATTTTATAATAGTGATGAGAAGCTCACATGTCCTTCGCTTCCCTCAAAGTGGACTTTTAGGAACCCTGGCCTGTTCCTGGTGTTTAGTGTTTCCAAGGAAGCTTTACCTTTAGATGGAGTGTCTCACTGGGGTCCTGGGATCCAGGCTCTAAGTTCTGTTGGACCAAATGGGAGCATAGGCAGAAATAGCTTTGTGCCAGAAATGTCTCGCCCCAGCCTCAGCCCAGCTGGACTGAGCTTCTCTTCAGACAGGCCTTCCTGTCTCCACACTTTCACTCACTTCTCCATCTCCCCGTGGATGCTTTTCTCTCTCATTCTCCATGTTTTCATATTTGAATTCATTATTCATTGAAGTTCACCTTCTAAAACTATTCCAAATCCTTGGTAGCCATTTTACATTTTGGATGAGAGGGTATGAGTAATTCAGTCCAATCCTTCACTACCATAGAAGCAGCTGAAGACCAAGTTCCTCCAAGATGGAGCCCACTACTCCTTTCTCTACCTTCACAGAGTAAGGCAATTGTATCTTTAGAACGTGGTGGAATCTGCCAAAGAAGCCTCCGAACATTCTCTTGTGTATCTTCTGTGGCCCATTATGTAAATTTCTTCTCCTTTTTACCTTTCTCTTTTGCAACTGGGCAATTATACAGCTGGTCCCTGGGTCCTATAATTTGCATTGCAATATGAGGCTTCTATCTGATGCTTGCAAATTATGGGCTCAGGGCTGAAGCTCTGATGTGAGAGTTGCTTGCACATAAGTCAAAAGAAGTTGCATATACACAAGTGCAACGCTGGGGAGAAAGAAACTCTTTTCATAATCACAATCGAATATTTAAAAATACAAGCTCAGTTCCAGAAAATAATAGGAGTGAGTCCATCATAAAAAACAGAGGAGAGTGGAAATGAGGTGCTGTTGTAAATGTTTCATAAACTACAAACACATACATATTGCACACAAGGGGCTGCCATAAAAGTTCTGCACAGGAAGAGGCAATGTTCCCTCTGTCCCCCTTCTTGTTCAGGAAGGATTTGTTCTGAGTTCTGAAGACCCTCTAGGTGAGTGTTCACAGGCATTGAGGCATTTGAGAGGAAAGAAGTTAGAATCATCGGACTGAGAAAAAGGGGAGAGAGAAATTAACTCTATCCAGGGAAATCATAGACTGTCACTGTCAGAGGACAAGTATTATCATACAAATGTGTTTATCTAATTCAGATTTTACCAGAGGGCACAGCTTTTGTAATAGTAAATTCAGGGGAAAGCAAGATGTGTTGAGGCAGGGCAACTTCCCCAGGGTAAAAAAACTTGGGTTCTAGTCTCATTGAACCTTCTTGTGACCCTGTCACCCCTCAACAAGAACTGGGTATCTTCATCTCTTTATTATGGAAGTCAAATGAGAGTATCTTTAAAGTTCCTTCTACATTTAATGTTCTAGTTCTGTTAGCTACTGCTCACTAGTGTGTGAGGACTAGGTTAGAAGCTTCAGCAAAATATTTACCTGGAGAATATTATTCCAGCATTGATCTACATAAAGGAGTTAGTGAGACACTAAATACAGAGGCTGGAGTTGGTCCCATCTCTGATTTGTTGGTCTGGAAAAAATGCTTTCTACTCTGTTCTTCTACCCACTGTAAATTTTTAATAGAGTTAAATTCTCTGACATTGTGTGTGTATGTGTGTGTGTGTGTGTGTGTGTGTGTGTGTGTGTGTGTTTGAGAGAGAGAGAGTTATGCTCAGAAAAGTACAAGAGTGAAGTACATGGAACTGATAGAACCAAGGTCAGAGAGGTGGAAATGAGGTATCCCTGAACCAGAGTCTGTTACAAAAACAGCAATAGTTAAGTACCAATAATTGTAAATAACTCTCAAGTAGCACTTGGTTTTCTGAACTTAAGCTATAGGTATGTGTTAAACAGGATATATAAAGAATTCAAAATATCTAACACAATCCCCCAATAATCCAATCGATAAATGGGCTAAGGAACAGGACAAATACTTCACAGAAGAAATACAATCTATCAACAAATATATGAAAAAATGTTCAACATCTCTAGTGATTAGAGAAATACAAATCAAAACTGCTTTAAGATTTCATCTCACCAGAATGGCAATTACCAAGAATACAAGCAACAATAAATGTTGGCGAGGATGTGGGGAAGAGTTACACTCATACATTGCTGGTGGGACTGCAAATAGTTGCAACCACTCTGGAAAGCAGTATGGAGATTCCTCAGAAAACTTGGAATGGAAACACCTTTTGATCCAGCTATCCCACTCCTCAGTTTATACCCAAAGGACTTAGAATCAGCATACTACAGTATACTTAGAATCAGTATACGCAGCCACATCAATATTTATAGTACCTCAATTCACAATAGCTGAACTATGGAACCAACCTAGGTGCCCTTCAACAGATGAAGGAATAAAGAAAATGTGGTACATATACACAATAGAATATTACTCATCCTTAAAGAAGAATGAAATTATGGCATTTGCCTGAAAATGGATGGAGCTGGAGACTATCATGCTGAGTGAAATAAGTCAATCCCCAAAAACCAAAGGCCGAATGTTTTCTCTGTTAAGCAGATGCTAATTCACAATAAGGGAGCAGGCTAGGGAAGAATAGAGGTACTTCAGATTAGATAGAGGAGGGCAAAGGGAGGGGAGGGGATAGGCGGGTACGAAGGATAATAGAATGAATCAGACATTATGACCCTATATGCATATATGATTACACAACTGGTATAATTCTACGTCATGTACCCATTTATGTATGATGTGTTATATGACATATTTGGAGGCCACCTGGCATTGCAAAGTAAAAGCTTTGGAGACAGTCAGCTCTGAGGGCTCAAATCTTGGCATTCCATTTTTTTGTGACTTTCAGTGGATTTCATAATCTGTTTAAACTTCTATTTCCTCTTCAACCAAAAAGAGACTATTTCAGGAGACCATCGTGAAAATCAGAAATAATACATTTAAGTGCACAGTAAAGAGCACACAACACTTGATAGAACTTAATAATTATAGCTGCTTAAAATGGATTGAATGTTTGCATGCCCCCAGAATTCATGTTGAAACCCGAATCCCGTTATCATATTTGGAGGTGCGGCTGTCAGGAGAGGTCACGACAGTAGCACTCTGTGAACGAGATTGGTGTTCTTACAAGCAAAGGCCAGAGAGCCAGTGATGACATAGTAAGAAGTCAGCAACCTGCAAGCTGGAGAAAGAAGGCCCTCAGCGGAACACAACCACGCTGGCAGCTCCATCCTGGATTTCCAGCCTCCAGGATTGCGAGCAATAAATTTCTGCTCTTTTTGAGCCACCCAGCCTCCAGTGCTTTGTCCTAACAACCCGAATGCACTAAGACACTACCACTACTTTGGACATGGCTGTTGCAACGCTCCTAGCCACAGACCTACATGTAGGAATAAAAATTTATAAAGAACAGAGTCTGGAAAAAGTGCTAAGGAGATGTTTAAGTGCAAAAGCTCTAGCCGTTGAGAACAGGTCCCTTCACTCTTAAGCTTAAAACACTCCAATGGCTTCTTATCACTTAAAGACAACCAAATAAAAGCACACAACAAAAACAGAGCAAGGATGAAGACATTTTAGTGTGGGCTGCAGAGACCTCTCTCGGTCCTCGGCATTTCCCACCTTCTTGTCCTTGCTCTGCTTAGGCTACCCTGCTCTTGCTCCGGCCTTTGCACCCCTTCTCCCTTCTCCTGGAAACCCCTTCGCCAAGATCTTTTCATGGCTCCTTTCCTTACAACATACAGTCTCTTCTCAAAGAGAAGACCTCTTGGACTCCTCTGCATAAAAGACCCATAACCACTCCCCCTTTTCTTCCTCTCTTCCTCCATCTTTTCTTTTCTACCTTCTTTCCCTGTCTCCTAACCCTTTGCTAACCCTTTGCTAAGCCCTGTATTTATTTTTGTCTTCATTGCACTTAACACTACTGGAAAATTACTTAGTTAGGTTTTTTTTTCTTTTGTCTGTGTTCAGAATTTAAGTTTCATGAGAATGAGGGATTTGTGTATCTAAGTCATCACTGATCTCCAGACTTAGGACAGCCTGGACCTTGAACAATATTTGCTGCATGACTGAGTAAATAAACAGAGAAGCAGGAGACCAGATTGCCTCTTACGCTAGGTCATGGCCATTCAACTCTAAGATGCTGCAAGTATTTTCCAAGTGCAATTAGATTTGGAGTTTTAATGAATTTCTGTTTTCAGTTTATGCAAGGACATGACTATTTAAACCAGTTCCTTTTTAGTGGTTATTATATTTTTATGCAATTTAAGCCACCCTTTTCTCAAAGTAGAGCCATCTTTAGTTTGGTGGTGAAACCTGCTAAATAGGCTCTGGGCATTCTCTCAGGTATAATCTGTGGCCCATTATGGTAATTTCTTCCCTTTACCTTTTTTGTGTCTTATAAAGCCTTAAAAGTGTTGAAGTATTTGAATTTTCTATTGCAGTAAAACCAAGAATATCCTCTGTAAGGGATGTTTAAACTCAAGGCCATATGGTCAAGGAGGGCAGAGACCCTGTCTCTTGTTCTCACTGTTTTGTACTTGGCATCCCACACAATGGTTTGGCACATCATTTCTTGAGACGCTTCACAAATGTCATTGAATAGACACTTATATCATTTCTCCTGGCTACTTGAACATTGTCTACAATTAATGGAACCATTGACTGTGGCCCTGGCCTTCACAACTCTGTACTCACCAAGTACCTTCCCATTGTAGGATGGATCTCCATTCTCCTTGGTCATGATTTAAACTTTACTGCTGACTTGGTGCTTGGTGGCTTCTTCAGTAGGTGGTGTCTCTATAGCCTCGTCTACCTGTGCCTTTGTTCCCAGCTGCTACCTTGGGCTGCTGTTTGGATTCAGCCACCATGATGGCTTCTGAAGATGGAGAAGTTTTGTCTCAGGTTGGTGAGCTACATACCTTACCTCACCTGGACAACAGTGCCTCCTAGTTACAGAGCTCTTCGTCCAGTGTCTAACATACCGTCTACTCTTTTGGTGTGACTGTACTTTCTTGAAGACCTCAGAGTAACTTAAGAGTAACTGTGATAGAAGTTTAATGAGAAGCTCCATGTGACTCATCCTGGCCCCACTAGAGTATCCCCAACAACTCTGGTCTTTTAACCATATCCTGCCTTAGGCTGGTTTCAATATCCAACCCATGTGGGACACCTTTCTCCTACCCACAGATGCTGGGAAGTTCCCATTTCCCTCCTGGCTGAAAAATCCTTCTTCAGCATCTATTCCTAATGCTGCAGAGGTACTCCTGCACATCAGACTACTGGAGAGCTGTAGTTACCAGCAGGTACCTGCTTGGGTTTTTCTCAGACACTCCAATTCACTGACCAGTGTCCAAAAAGGCAAAAAAGAAAAAGAAAAAAAAAAAGTGAAAAAGAGGATTTTAGTATAATTCCAACAATTCTTCCCCAAACCTTTCTATCTTGATATTTACCTATTTAAGAAATATTTTCAAGCTGTCTTTTCCTTAAGGGAGTGACAAGCCAAAATAAATTTTTCCCTATTGACATTTATCTTATACCTCATGGAAACTCTGAAATTCAGTAAAGCATTCTTGATTTTTACTTTATTTCATGTTTTTACTTATTAGAATAAGAGTTCAGTGACTGACCCCAACTCTCCAGGGTAGGAATTCCCATTCCTATTCCCAAAAGTGTATCTCAGTTAAAGACATCTCTATCAGCAGATATCTGGCTATCAGCTGAAGACCCAAATTCTTTAGAGAATGTGGATTCTTAATTCATTTTTTTTATTATGCAGGACAAAATACAAGATTTTATTATCAAGTAAACAATTTTTTTCCAGCCCAGGAAAAACAATGAAATTTAGGGGGAGAAAAAAGAGCACATGGGTACGAAAATGTTCTAGTGAGAAAATATTTTTTATTGTGCAGTTAGTATGTGCCAGAGAATGTGAAAAAGTATTGTTGATACAAAGAAGAATTAGTTGTATAATCCTGTATCTTTAAGGAACAAAGTCTAATAGAATATACGGGCTTGCATTTATTGCATTAAAGGAATAATCACTGGACATATTGATAAATTTCATACCTGTAAAGAATCTGTAGTTTGGCTGAGGGAAATGGGTCAGACATTGAGAACCAAGAGAAGAATTTTCTTCTTCTTCCTCTTCTTCCTCCTCTTCCTACTGCTCTTCCTCTCCTCCTCCTCCTCCCCTCTTCCTCTCTCATCTTTCCTCTTGTTCATAATTTTCTGCCTGACTTCAACTCCTTCCCCTGCCAATCACCCATCCCCCTACCACAGTCTGATTTGCATTTCCTTTCATAACCCAGTGGTGTAAGTGAGGAAGGATTCTTCTTTGGATCTTTTGTCCCTAAATAGAAACAATAATGCCCAAATCTCTCAGTTCCTTTAAGGCCTTTTTTGACCTTTTTTTTTTTAAAAAAAAAAAATTATATATATTTTTATTTCAAAGGCCTTTTTACAACAGTCCTGTGCTGCTAAAGGTAGGTGATGCTGGAGAGTCAGGATTCTCTTCTTTTGCCATAAGGATGGGGGGAGGTTGCTTCTCACATGCTTTGGAGTGGTGCTGGTACATTTGTTGAATTTGTTGCAAACCTGCTTTAGGGTACTCTTGGCTCATTAAACTTTTCTTAGTGTACAGGAAACCTGATAAGACCTGGTAAGACCGTCTGGACTATATAGGGCAATGCTGTTTTTTATACCTCCAAATTACTTACATGTTAAAATAAAAATGTTCAGTTTCTCTAGCTAATTAAGTTATATTTTCTCCAGGAAACAGAAACAAAATAATTTTTAATAGTTATCTAATATTCTCTTGCATAATTTGGTTTAAAACACAATAGTTTTTAGATTTTTATAGTGTATGTTTCCTGCTGTGACCAAAAGACCTGACAAGAACAACATAAAGGAGGAAACATAAAGGAGGAAACGTTTATTTTGAGGCTCCTGGTTTCGGAGGTCTCAGTCCATAGGTGGCCGACTCTTTTCTTTGGGTCCCAAGGTGAGGTAGAACATCATGGCTGAAGGGTGTGGCAGAGGAGTGGCTGGGAACATGGCACCAGGAAGGAGAGAGAGAAAGCTTTGCTCAACAAGGACAAAGTATAAACCCAAAGACATCCCCCAGAGACGCACTTCCTCCAGACACACCCTACCTGCCTATAGTCACCACCAAGTTAATCCCTATCAGGGGACTAATTCACTGATTGGGTTAAAGCTCTTATAAACCAATAATTTTACCTCTAAATATTCTTGCATTTTCTTACAGATGAGATTTTGGGGGACACCTAATATCTAAACCATAACAGCATATGTTTATTAAAAATAATTTAAAATCAAAACTGATATTTATGTTAATTATATCAACTATACCGACTACACAATATGAATCTTTAGTACATTCTATCATTGTCATTTTATAAACATAATTTCCATTTCAAACTACAACTATGCAAGACAAGAAGTAGTACTATTTGTGGGGGGCAGGATACCAGGGATTGAACTCAGGGGCACTCAATAACTAAGCCACATCCCCAGCCTTATTTGTATTTATTTAGAGGCAGGGTCTCACTGAGTTGCTTAGTACCTCATCGTTGCTGAGGTTGGCTTTGAACTTGAGATCCTCCTGCCTCAGCCTCCCCAACCATTGGAATTACAGTCATGCACCACTGTACCCAGCAGTATTATTATTTTTTACCAAATGAAAAAACACCCTGAGCAACAGAAAAGTTAAATATCTTCCAAGGACACACAACTAGTAACTGGAAAAGCCAAAATTTAAATGTGCGTGTTAACACTATCATATGTATATATTTATATGTGTCATGTAAATTGTGTGATACGATTCACAATAGCTAAACTATGGAACCAACCTAGGTGCCCTTCAACCGATGAATGGATAAAGAAATTGTGGTTTATATGTATATGATGGAATATTATTCAGCTTTAAAGATGAATGAAATTCTGGCATTTGCTGGTAAATGGATGGGGTTAGAGAATATCATGCTAAGTGAAACAAACCAAATGCAAAAAAAAAAAAAAAACAAAGGCTGAATGTTTTCTCTGATATGCAGAAGCTCATTCACAATAAGGGAGGGAGGGAAGAACAGGGTTACTTTATAGTAGGTAGAGGGGAGTGAAGGGAGGGGAAGGGGTATGGGGGGAGGAATGATAGTAGAGTGAAACAGACATTATTACCCCATGTACATATACAACTGCATGACTAATGTGATCCTGCAGTATGTATAATCAGAAAAATGAGAGATTACACTCTATGTATGATCTATCAAAATGTATAAATGCATTATCCTGTCATGTACAACTAATTAGAACAAATAAAATTCAAAAAAATTTTAGAAATATATGGTAATTTGTCCTTGTGTTTATTTTTTTAAAAAAATTGTTTAATTAAAATGTAAACATTTTGTTTTCCATATAAAAGTAATACAGGTTGGCTTATAGGAGTGGAGACAGTTGATGATGGTTGTCAACAAATGTTTACAACTGAGAAAGGAGATTTAGTAAATGGCGACTGACTTAGAATTTGAAAAACAGAAACCAGCAGAGAGGGAATATGAGCAAGCAGCTGTTGTTTTCCAAAAAGGATCCTGAAGAGGTCACATAATGTACTGTGCTGAGCTAGGTTGTGTTCCTTCAAAATACCATGTGGAAGTTCCAACTCCATCACCTCAAAATATGACTGCATTTGCAGATAGGGTTTTGAAAGAGGTAATTAAACTAAAAGTATGACTGTCCTCTTTGTAAGAAGAGGGGACTAGAACATAGACAGGTATAGAGGAAAGACCATGTGAACATATAGGGAGGAGGTGTTATCTACAAGGCAAGTAGAGGCCTCAGAAGGAACCAACTCTGGACACATCTTAGACTTCCAGTCTCGAACTAGGAGGAAATAACTTCTGTTGAAGCCACCAGGTCTATGGCACTTTGCTAAAGTAGCAAACTAATACATTACCAGTGAGGGCTAAATCTGATATAAAAAGCAGGTATGTTGAATCCAGATTCCAAGCTCTTTCTCTGATATTATGCGGTATACACACGTGTGCAGACATACACACTGCCCCCACACACACTCAGTTTCCCTGAAAACACTGTAGACAGGAGTATTTTATTGATTTTCTCATCTTCCCCTTTGCTCTTACCTCTTATTGTGTCTTCAAATTCTTCTACTTCTACCTCTTTCCTTTCCTCTATTCTTTCCAGGGAAGTGCCTGGTATTTTACTTAGCTTTTGTGTCACTGTGACCAAGAACAATCTAGCAAAGGAAAAGTTTAGTTGAGGCTCATAGTTTCAGAGGTTCTGTCTATGGTCAGTCGACTCCTTAGCTCTGGGCCTGAGGTAAGGCAGAACATCATGGAGGAAGGGTGTGGCAGAGGAAAGTAGCTCAGGACATGGCCACCAGGAAATGAAGAGAGCTCTGCTCACCAGGGACAAAATATATACCCCAAAGGACACATCTTAGACTTCCAGTCTCGAACTACCATACCTTACCTGTCTACAGTTACTGCCCAATTAATCCACATCAGTGTATTAATCCACTGATGAGGTTATCCCTTCTCCAAATCTAATCTTTTCACCTCTGAAGATTTTTGCATTGTCTCACACATGAAGTTTTTGGGGACACCCCATGTCTAAACCATTAACATGGGCAGTTTTTCTCAACCTACACATGTTTTGGAATACTTTCAGATCTACTTTTCTACATACTGACAAGCAGGACTATCACCATCTTCCATTCTGTCTCCTCCATTTGTTCTTCAAGGAACATCTGGTTAAGAACATGATGTCACCCAGGGCTCTCTGGAGCTAACTGAGATTCACTGAGCAACCAACTCCACAGTCTGATGTTGTTTGTAATATGAATTGAGGTTGGAGGTGATCAAAGAAAAAGAATACAGCAATTGGCCTGGGTTATTCTTGATTCGTAACTACCATAACTTATAGCTAGTTTCCCCTTGTCATATCTTGGGGCATTATCTTTTCCCCTAATAAAATTGAGAAGAATCTAAATAGATTCTTCCCCAGGACCTATGATTGGGGAAAATAAGTAACACCCTCTGAAGAATTTCTTGCCTTTCTTTAAGCAGGTGTTAACTAATTAGAGACATACCCAGCATTTAAAAAGTGTGTTTCCTTTTAAGCCCTTAAAGCACATTTTCACATTCATGTTTCCTATGAAAAGTAAATTTCAATGAGCAGAAGAAACAAAATAAACAATAAAATTAGAAACTCCCAAGTCATAACTAGTTCTGGTGTGTAGAAATGGGACAGGGGATATCACCCTTCTGAAATTACCATTTTATTCTAACGAGAATGGAAGTTGTTCTGACTTAGAATCCCCAAGTAGTGGTGGGAACTTTGAACTCTTCTTACGTAAAGGGCAAAGGTAAGTTTTGGATACTTTCTAGGGAGTCATACACAATTGACAGATATGTTGCCATCCAGAAACTTATTGTATCTTGCATTTATTTTCAAATTCGTTGTATCTTGCATTTATTTTCGAGATTCACAGATATAAAATATCTCACAAAGATATTTAGGGTTACTAGACATGGAGAGATTATTTGTTTTGTTTTTATTTTTGTTTTGTTTTGTTTTATGTTCTAGAATCTACTTTCTACTTTTTTGAAAATCTTTTGAAAATGTGAGAGTGTCTCATATTTTATAGTGATTCTGCCTAAAGTTAGAGAAATAGCTTTAAACAACCTCCCAAGACCCCTATTGAGCCCTAATGCATCTGAATTTGCCACCTGTCCTGCAGGCCACCAGAGAGGGTCAACCCTTAGCCACAGGAAGTTCTGGGGTAATCAAGAGAGGCATGCTTGAGGTCATCCTGGGATCCATTCACCCCTTTTTCCCTGAAGATGCCTCAAATATGTTAGAATTAAGGTAAAGGATTTTTATAACATCTAGAGGATGGATCTGTAAAAGGGTTTGTTAAAGAAGAAGTCATTTTCTCTTATCTTTTTAGTGGTATAATTTTTTTATGTTAATTATCAGTTTTGTATTTTGTTTTGTGATAGTCACATTGCTTTTGATCACTCATCTATTGTTTAGTGGTTTAATTTTTAATAAAGATAAATCTGTGAAGATTCATCAATGTGTATTTCTAGAATTGTGATTGCAGACACTTAAACCTCTTCAATCTGGAATATGGGTTAAGAAACATCACTAAATTAGGAAAGAGACAATATTCCTTCTTTTAACCCTGCAGACAAAATGCAATCCTAGTGGAGCTTTTCTTAGACCCCATCTGGATGCCTGGGAAAAGTAATATGAAGAATTTGAAATGTACATAGTCATAGAAATAATGAGCATGTTTTGATGTGTTTCACCTCAATGAAAAATTTCACACCATGGGTGTGAATGTAGCTTTAACTTGGAGAAGATTTCTGTATTGTATTAGCACTATTCTCTCTTGCAAGTTAAGCTATATATTTTTAAATATTTCAGTTGTATGAAGATACAGAGAATTGAAACTTGGATGGATGAAGGGATTGATGAAGTGCTGCTGCTGTATATATGGCAGAGTTTATGAGGTGAAAGAAGATGGAAGGCCAGTGCTTACAAGGTTCAGACTTATCACAAGTGTGTGTGTGTGTGTGTGTATTTTTTTTTTTTTTGGTAGTGCTGGGGATTGAACCCAGCAAGTGCAAGGCAAGCACTCTACCAACTGAGCTAGATCCCCAGTCCACAAATGTATACTTTTTAATGGCATAATTCTTTTATCTTGAAGAGGACCATAACAGCCTGTATGGAGAGTTCATAAATCAATATGACTAAATTTTCAGAGTTATAAGAATTTGCTTTAAAAGTCTGTCAGGAGATGGGGAGATTGCCCAGCGGCACGCACCTCCCGTGGCAGATGCCAAGCATGACTGGCACCCAGGAGGTTCCTGCACATGAGTCAGGGAGCCCAGGTGTGCAGACGGAAGGAGGAAGGATCCACATGCTTTTCGATTCCTCATTGAAAAGGTGAAAATGCTCCTCCTTAACTTTCTCTCAGATTGTTTTCTATTTCCCAGATTTATCAAAAACTGCTAGTTTTCCAACATTAGCACACACACGTTCCTAACAGAAATCAGTTGTGTGAGTATGTAAGTGGTAAAATGTCTAAAATGAAAACAAAATAAAACAAAACCAGCATAGAAACCAGCATATTCAGATAATTCAGAATCTCAGAAAGAAATATTCAAGGACAATAGAATTCTTCAAGTGTAGGCTTCATAGTAATTTATGGAAAATTGCCCAAATTTCATGGGGAAAAAAACTCCAGGACAAGTAGACAGCTCCTGCCCCTGAGTTGTAGGAAAGACCCTGGTGCAGAATCTAGCTCATGCTGTCTGTGTCCTCCATTACTTCCTCTAGTTCTTTCTTCTATTCCATTCCAGAACTTTTGCCTTAGCTGTTATGATTCTTTATATAATATCAGAAGTAAAATAAACTATCAAAAAAGAGGTAAAGTTTTGGGTTTTTTTCCCTACATTTTTATCCTTAAAACAGTCAAGGAAATGGTTGATAAAATTTAAACTCTTTAAACGTTTATCCAGCATATTTTTGTCAGGAGCATCAATTTTTATTTCTAACTTTTGGAATGATAGTTATGTACACTACCTAGATTATGATGATGGTTTCACAGTACACACATATGTCAAAACATAAAAGTGTGCACTTTAAACACATGCAATTTATTATACACCAATTATACCTCAGCAAAGATATTTTTAAATTTTTAAAAGTTCCCACACACATCCCTTCTAAATCTACACTGTCCAGTAAACTCCTGAAGCTATTTCAGTTAGTTAAAATGAAATAAAATTAGAAACTCAGTTTCTTAGTTACACTAGACACATTTTAAATGCTCAAAATAGCTATAGATGGTTAGTGGCTATCTTCTTAGGGTAGACAGAGAACATTCCCATCCCTGCATACTAGGTTCTTGGGCAGTATTGTAAATAATTACCCCATTCACCTCATTTTCATTTCCATGTCCTGCCTTAATTATGTCCTCATCAAAGCAGGGATCTCTTGCTTTCAGACTCCACATTGAGACTGGGGCTATCATTCTAAAATGGAAATCTTCCCAAATCACTTTCCTGCTCAAAAGCCTTCACATTTCTCTACCAGAGAAAATCCAAACATTTGCAAATGGAAACTGAAGATAGGAGCTCCCCATTTCCATGTTCTGCCACATCTCTGCTTCTCTTCTCATTCTCTAGAAACATTGTCAGTTCACCCCTCTCCTCAAGAAAGCTCACTGCTAGCATCTCAGGACTTTTCTATTTAATGATCTTGTCTAGGAAGTCTTCCAACTCAGTTTGGACAATTAAATGACTCCCATCTTCTACCCCATGGCAGCTGTACAAAGGCTGCTTTGTTTCAGGTATGTATGAGATTTTCTTTGTTGCTTAATATATGGCTCTTTTAGTACCTAAAAAGAAGGTATATTCTCTATTTATAGAGTAAAAAGTTGGATATGGATTATTTTACATCAGCCTTATTGATGGCATTTTGATAAATGAGCTCTATTTTCTTGGCCTCTACCTATTTTGTAATATAATATGTATTTTATTAAATATACCATCATATTTTTAATAATGTTTTTAAAAGGCTTTAACCTAATTTTCTTTGTTTACCACAGTACATTGTATGTTGAGATTCCTTCAGTTGAAGAATTCAATATACTTTTAGACCCATCCCCCATTCTTACTGAAATACCTCACCATTTTTTAGTCTCAAGTTTTGGATCAGGTAATCGTGTGACTTATTCTTTCTCTCTGGGTGTGTGTGTGCATGAGGATTTCTATCTATTTATCCTCTACATGTATAGTACTCACCCACACATGAAAATGTAAATCCCCAGTGCTGACCTGCAACCCCAGAGCACTGGCAACCAGGCCTTAGGCCATTGAGGCCTCCAGGCAGAAATTAGAGTCTTTTATGGCATTTGATAAACCTGAGAAAAATGAAATGAAATCCAGGGTCTCAAACTGTCCATAGAAAGCCTCTAATGTGTTCAGTTGGCAATTCCTTTCACCTAGTTAGAGATACCCATAGAACTTTTTCTTTTTCTTTTTCTTTTACTCTTTTGAACATAAATAGATAGCCAAGAACAACTCTCCCTCTCTTTCTCCTGAAGAAACATCTAAAATTAAAAGCGAGGCACTAAAATAAGCAATCAGCAAAAGCAACTTTCAATAAACTAAAGTGATATGAAAAGAAAAAAATATTAAATACTTCAAGAATATCCTCCAGAAATAAGAAAAGGGATAGTACATAGAAAACAAAGACAGGTACTGGATGCTATAAAATAAGAATATTCAGGGAAATGTAAGAGCTTTTAGAAATTAAAAAGTCATTAGCAGTTGAAGAAATCAATTCATGGACTGGGAGACAAAGTAATTTCTAAGAAAGTAGAATAAAAAATATAAAGAGGAAAAGGATTAGAGGAAAGATGGCTACTCTTTTTTTAATCAATCAGATTTCACTTTAATTAGTTGGGTGTGGTGGCACACACCAGTAATTCCAGCTACCAGGGAGGCTGAGGCAGGAGGATCTCATGTGCAAGGCCAGCCTCGGCAATTTAGTGAGTCTCAGGATTTTAGCAAGATTCTGTCTCAAATTTGAAAAGGCTGGGATATAGCTCAGTGGTACTGTGCTTCTGGGTCCATCCCTAGTACTGCTCCCATTCACAATTATTAATATGTGAAATAATCAATCATAAAATATTTATCTGAAGGGAAGATGTTTTTTCCATGATCTGGCCTGGGTTGGTCGTTAGGTGCAACAAAAGGTTTAGGGACATGGCAATTATGGGCGGGTCTGAGAAGCAGCCTTGGCCTGTGGGTGATCGGACTGAACACAGCTGATGATGCAGGTCAAAGGGGCCACATGATCTGCAGGTGACTGGGTCGGTGTGTTGTCTGAGATCATGGGACAGAGGTGGGAAACTTCATGGCCCCCTCTGCCATTATCTTATGAAGCGCTTATCCCGATTTTCCCTTTTAATGTGATCTGCACACCCACTAAGTATGGGTAGGCCAAAGGTTAAATTCCAGGCCAATCTCAATACATGTCATCTCACACTTTGTCCTTCAAAATCATGTATGATTTTCCCACTGCCTCTGAACTTTAAGGGATGAAGACAGTCTGGGAATTGTGCCTTAAAGTTCCTGATTTTTTAGAAGTTATAAAATGTTATGTGCCCTCTATGACATCTTGACCCCCTTCCTCAGTGTTCACAAATTTCTCGTCTCAGGACTCCGACGTTGCTATCCTTTATAACACCAAACTTTTAATGAATTGTATAACTTGTCTTTTCATGTTTGGAGTTGGACGTTGGATACCCTGAAAGGCAACAAATCATTTATACTTAGGGGAATTTGCTTTTCCTACTACGTGGCAGTATGGGCTACATCCCTTGAGTTCTGACCTGTGCTAGGCCAAGCGCTCCCCAGCTGTTTCATTGCAAGTTTATGTCAGCTCTGTGAGGAGGTGCATATTATTGTCTCCAGTTTCCAGATAAGAAAACTGAGGCTTAGCAGGGTCAAGGTCTCCCAGAGTGAACGGTGGAGGTGGGAGGGAAAGCTGAGCCCCGCCAATCACACGACTCGAGGTCAGCACTGTGTCCTCTGAACTGGCCATTCACTTTCTTTTTACTTCAGACAGAATAGTTTCCTTTTAGCTTTAGGAAGGGAAAATCGGCATTTGTCACAAAAAGGAATGAATGTGGTCCTTCTGTTATTCCTGCCCTTTCCTGTCTCCCTGCTCTCCCTTTCGCTTGCCCCTTTTCACTAACTCGAGGGGCCCTGGCTGGCACAGTGACAGGAAGGAGGGAATGTTGGAGGATCTTGGGGAGATGGAGAGTTTTGGGGTCTCTGACAACAATCAATATGCTAATCACTTAACAATCCTTAAACAATGTAGTGGGAATATGTGGGCAGGACACGTACTTTCCATTTCTAGCTGTGTATGGTGGGCAGTACAAAAGAATACTGTTCAAGGTTAGTAGGGGGCCTGGCAGGGACCCAGGTGCACTCTGCCCCCACACCCACACCCTTGTCTCAGGCCCCCTTGCCTGTCATTTCACTAGACAGCAGGGGTCAAGGCTCTCAGCAGTCGGGAGTGGCCACCACTGGGTGCACACTCTGAAAACCGCCATCTCAAAGAAGGAGGCACAGTGAAAACAGATGGGAAGGGGTGCTGTGGACAGGGATAAAGAGTAGGGCGGAAGGCTGATTAATGGGCAAAAATAATGAGTAGAGAAATCAGAACGCTAGAAAATGGCCAGAAATCTTGAAAATGGAGGAGGGGGAATCCCCATGGAGATTAGGAGCTGGCATGAGAAAGAAGAGGTACCACCAAGAAGAGTGAGTTGGGCACTGCCACCATTAATCTAGCATCTATCCCAGGCCCATCCTGAATTATTTATCTTGTATTACCTTTGGAAATGTAATATTGTACACACACACACACACACACACACACACACTTCGGATGATTTTTTTTATTTTTATTTTTTGGTATTGGGAATTGTACCAGTGACGTTCTACCAATGGGCTACATCCCCAGCCCTCTTTATTTTGAGACAGGGTTTCACTAAGTTGCCCAAGATGACCTTGAACTTGGATCCTCCTGCCTCAGGCTCCTGAGTTACTGGGATTACAGGTATGTGCTACTGTGCCTGGCCATATACCAGGTATTTTTTAAGTCATTAGAATTTCACAGTTAAATAAAATATGAGAAAACACAGTAGGCAAATCAGAACCCATGTCTAGGTGGTCATGCAAGAAAGGAGAGAGATGGATTTACCTGGAGTATGGATTGATAATTTTTCCCCATTATTATTTGAAAGTGTATGTTGCAGGTTTAAAAAAAAAAAAACCACAATAACTTTTATAGAAGCAGGCAGTTTTCAGGGCTCACATCTACATCTCCTGCACAGTTAAGTTGGAGAGCTGCTTTAATCTCAGGCTCTCTTGAAGGAAAAACAGTCTTTTCTTCTTGTTGTAGTCTCAATTGATGTTCAAGCACAGAGCACTATGTGCTATAGATAACTCTTTGTTTAAAAAAATATAATTAGATTGTGTAGAAAGAAGTTAATTTAGGAATGTTATTTGCAAAAATTAAGTAAACTCCAATATTTCCAAGGGTTTGTCAAGAGAGACCTGACTGACTAGATCAGTCACTACCAAATGGAAAACTTCACCTAGTGTTTTCCTCTCTGATTTATTGAATTGCTTCCTCTATGCTCTGGGACTCTTTGTCCCAGCCCAAATAACAAGGATGGAGGTGCATAGGAACCCCAAAACAAGAATGACTAATTCTTGTCCTCTATGTGCAGAAACCTTCAACCCACATGTGAGAGACAAGTGATCTGGGGTAAGATACAATTTGGTATCACTGGTTCCTGTCACAAGCACATGAAAAACCTCTAAAATAGAGGGAAAGACAGTTGAGGCAGGATTAAGCTACACGCTGGAACAGGGGACTTTGCAGCCTGCTGTGGGTTGAGGCTAGTCCTTGGAGGGATAGGGGATAAGAGTAACCATCACGTAATTTGGAGTGCTCAAGTGAAGATACTCCCGATTGGCTTAGCATCAGGTATTCTCTGCATTAATGTGATTGACAGTGCAGGGTATTCAAGTGTGCACACACCTTTTGTTTTCTTTTCTTTAAGAATTGTGAAAATAAGAACTGTGAGAAACGTTGTATTCACAGGGCACAGATCATACTAACAGACAGCAATCTCTGTATGAATTGGCATGTTTTGTGAATTCTATCTGTAACACAGTGGTCTCCCCTTCTCTAAAGTTTCTTTTTTCATGGTTACAGTTAATGACAGCCACCCAATCTGACAATACCAATATTTGTTTTGACTCTTTCAAGAGATAGACAACTCTCAAATATTTTTTACTAGAAAATATTGTTTATAATGGTTTTGTTTTACTATTAGTTATTGTTGTTAATCTCTTGCTGTGCTTAATTTATAAATTAAACTTTATCATAGGTATGTATGTATGGGAAAAGTTATATATATTGATATATATTAATCATTTGGTTTTATCCACAGTTTCAGGCATCCATCTGGGGTTCTCAAAATGTATTCTCCTATGGGTAAGGGGAGACCACTGTAATAATAAAAGAGTCATTTGACTAACTTTGTTAATTAAAAAATAAAATATTTTTCTTCTGAAAGTCATTACACAAAAACAAAATAGTATGAACCAAAAAAACAAAAAAAGACAAGAGAAACTTAGTATAGAGGTGGGAGGTGGGAGGCAGGCAGTTTATGGAAAAGAATGCTTTTACTTTCCTGAATTTTATGTTTTTGGTAGCATTGGTTTTGTAAAATTAATGATTTGTTGTGAAGAAATGTTCACACTCATACTTATTTTTTGTTTGTGGTTTTGTATTACATTCTTTTAAAGAGAGCCTCCCAAATATCTGCTGTCCCAAATATCTGTTCCCCTCAAATAGCAATCTTTGCATATAGAATTCATGTCCCAAAACATACTAATGAATATCTCAATATATGTTATTAGTGAAAAGAATGTTTCATTTTTTTTCTAATAGCACCAAATGCAGTTTTTCTCAAGTCCAACTGACTTTTTTTTTTAAACTATTTATTTTTACAGACTGCATTTTGATTCATTATCCACAAATGGGGTACATCCTTTCATTTCTGTGGTTGTACACGATGTAGATTCATACAATTCGTGAAATCATACATGCATAGGGTAATGATGTCTGTCTCATTCCACCATTTTTCATACCTCCCTCCCTCTCATTTCCTTCTACATAATCTAAAGTTCCTCCATTCTTCTCTCACCCCCTCCAACCCCCCCCATTATATATCATCCTCCACTTATCAGGGAAAATATTTGGCCTTTGGTTTTTTGGGACTGGTTTATTTCACTTAGCATGATATTTTCCAATTCCATCCATTTATTTGCAAATGCCATAATATTATTCTTCTTTATGGCTGAATAATAGTCCATTGTGTATATATACCACAGTTTCTTTATCCAGTCATGAGTTGAAGGGTATCTAGGTTGGTTCCACAATCTAGCTATTGTGAACTGAGCTGCTATAAACATTGATGTGGCTGTGTTACTGTAGTATGCTAATTTTAAGTCCTTTGGGTATAAACTGAGGAGTGGGATAACTGGGTCAAAAGGTGGGTCCATTCTAAGTTTTCTGAGGATTCTCCACACTGCTTTCCAGAGTGGCTGCACCAATTTGCAACTCCACCAGCAATTAGAATGGCTATTATCAAGAACATAAACAATAATAGATGTTGGTGTGGGGGAAAAGGCACACCAAATGCAGTTTCACTTGATGAAATCATTATACTTTACATGGAAATAAAATGTCATGGGGAAAACATAGGCTTTAGAAACAAACAAAGAACATTTGAATCCTAGTGTTGCCAGAGACCAGCGGTGGGCCTTTGAGAAAGTAATTGGTCCCCTCAGCCTCTGAACCCTCACTTCTGGGATAATATGTGATGGGTTCACCTTCATGGAATAACCCCCTCTGGGATTAGGCCTCTCTATTCCAGAAGGCCCTGGGCTCAGGTCCATCTGCTAGGCACAAAACCCATTCATGAATTGTTCCTTGCTTTTGTCAACTGCTATTTTTTAAAAAAACTGTTGAAATTATTGTGTGATTTTCTGTTTTATTCAGTTAATATGGTGAATAGAACTATTAAACCTTGTATTGCAGGGATAAACTCTACATTGTGGGATATTATCCTTTTCATATATTTCTGGATCCAACTTGCTAATGTTTTGTTAAGAACTTTTGTGTTTATGACCTAGAGGGATACAGGTTTCTGGGTTCTTTTTTTATATGATGTGTTTGGATTTGATATTGTAGGAATTTCTCTAGAGTGTGTAGGCTCCAGGCAAATATCTTTTGCCAGGTCATTGCCCATATAAACAAATTGATTAAAGTATATTAAATTTGGGGCTGGGGTTGTGGCTTAATGGTAGAGCACTTGCCTAGCATGTGTGAAGCACTGGGTTCGATCCTCAGACCACACAGAAGTAAATAAATAAAATAAAGGTATAAAAAAAGTTTATTAAATTCATGGTCCATATGAGGCACAGTGAATTTTCAAAAACAGAGAAAAGGTACTATGTATTTGCTTATTATCTAATTGGTGTACATAAAATTTCTTTGTTGTATCCATATCTCCCTATTTAGGTCTAGAAACCATCTTTTCCAGGTCTTTATAAAGAACATTGCCTGTGGATTATTTCCTCTTGAGAGAATCTAACAATGTTGCTATTATTCACATTGCCAGAACTTACTTGCACCTAAGCAGCATAGTATCTTTACCTCTGCAATTCCCTAATGCCATTTATTTAATGTCAGTCACATCATTACTCATGACTCACATCATCCATCTGCTACCCATGAACATTGGTTTCCAATGGACACAGTACAGGTTGTTCTTGGGCCTTGTCTATGCTAACCACAGATAGAGGTCTCACCCAAACTCTGAGGGAAAATTGAACGATATTTTGTTTTCTGGTCATGTTAAATTTTTTGTTTAGAATTGTAAAGCATAAATGTACAAATCTTTAGATTCTAATCAGAGCACTTCTAAATATGATTTCTTTTAATGTTGGTGGCCACAACACTATTTTTACACACTGCCACTGGCAGGGAGGATAGAGGAAGGGCCTGTGGCTAGAGCAGAAGGGCAGATTGATTGGTGCAAGGTGTGTTGATCCCCTATCAGGCGTGACTTAAAACCATCCTGGCAGAGCACAGCTACACCAATCAGAGGCAGCAAAGAATCAGTCAGGAGGAAAACTGATGTTGCAGAGCAATGATCTCAAAAGCTTCCAAAGAAGACAGCACAACTACTTTCAGGGCACTGCCTGACATGTCACATAGGACTGTGGAAGAGGTTGGGGACCAGCCAAACTCAGAGGTGGGAGATGTACAGAGCAAAGGATTTTTGCCATCTGGTTTTATTTAACATCTGCTTATAATGCGGGTTTACTGATAATATATTCTCTCAACTTTTGTTTGTCCAGAAAAAAAAAAATCCTTTTTTTTTGCCTTGATTTTTGAAATATATTTTTCAGAGTATGTAACTCTAGTTTGACAGTTATTTTCTTTCAGCACTTTCAAGAATCCATTCCATTGTCTCCAGGATTTTATAGTTTCTGAAAAGAGATCTATAATATTTCTTATCTTTGTTACTCTTTATTGTATTTATCTATTTTTCCTATGGCTTCTTTTAAGATTCTTCTCTGTGTTACTTGATTTCAGTAATATAGACATTGTTTCTCTCAATGTGATTATCTTTGCTTTTATACTACATGGAGTTTGTCAATCTTCTTAGATTTGTGTGTTTGCAGTTTTTAATCAATTTGGAAAATTTTCTGTTGCCATTACTTCAAAATTTTCTGTCTCCCCGCTTTCTCTTCTCTTTTTATGGCTCTCCATTTAAGTGGCAACTCCTTCCTCAGATGTTTCTTATAATCTCTTTTAATAGCTGCAACCTGTTTGTTTCTGCTTTTGTAATCATGCTTGCTCAGCAGCTGTGCCAGGAACCAGGGCTGCCTGGATAAAGGGGAAGGGATTAAGGGTACTTGGATGAGAAAGTCTTGAAACCTGGAAGTCTGAACTGTGTAAAAGATACTGAGAGCAAAGGACTGGACTCAGCCTTTGGAGAAGATTCCAGTGGGCCTGCACCTTGCTCTTCTGCATCTCCAAGTGCTGCTTGTCTCTTTCCATTGACATAATTTTCCATATTTTCTATAACAACATATATGTTGTTCCACATGTTACTAAGTTTGTGTTCATTTTCTTTCTCACTTTCTATTCTCTGCTTCAGTTTGGATGGTTCCTTATGTATCTTATATATCTCTTCACATTCACTGATCCTTCCTGCCTTGTAATTTCTACTTTTTTGTTACTCCATCTATTGTAGTTTTCATATCTAAGAGTCCTATTTGCATTTTTCATGTCTTCCATTTTTCTCTGAGACATTTTCTCCTCTGCGGTCTTGACACATGGGGTATATTCATAGTAGTTGTTTTAAAATCCTTGTCTGCTGATTTCCTTTCTTTATTGATTCTGGGTCTCCTTCCATTGATTGACACCTCCACCCCTTATATTGGGTTTGTCAAATTTTCCTACATCTAGGCAGGTGTAGAAAATTTGATTGGATGTCAGGCATGATAAATTTTGTGAGTTGAGTATGTGATTTTTTTGGGGGGGGAACATCTTTTTCAAAGAGTGTGTGCTTTATTCTAGAAATAATAATTTTGAGGCGCCTTTTAAAGATGTTTTTAGAGTAGGTCTAGAGTAATCTTTACTCAAGAATTGTGACAAGCATGTGACCCCTCTAGGCTCCCTACTGAATGCCCGGTGTATTCATTTGAGGACCCTTTACTCTGGCTAGTGAGAACATGAATGGTTCTTGGTCTGATATGACTGGATTTATTCAGCTTGGAGTGCAATTGTACTTTCCCCCAAATTGTAGATTTTTGCCCTATTTCAGTGCTGATGGTCCAAAGATCACGGGACCCCTTGTGGATTTCTGGGGCTCTTTCTTTTCATAGCATCCTCAGATTTATTACGGTGCTCCACAAATTCTGATCACCTAGTCTCCATGAACTCTGGTCTCTTTAACTCAGTGAGACCCTGAGGGTTTGCTTGGGGACTCCCCTTCAGGGCTGTGATCTGGAAATTGCCTCTAGGCAGAGATCCAGGGCTCAGAGTGGGCTCACAGACTTTATTTTCTTCAGGGATCTTAGTCCTAAGTAACTTCATTGACCAGTATCTGAGAATTATCGTTTTACTACATTTTACCATTTTCCCAGTTATTTATAGATGTGTGTGTGTGTGTGTGTGTGTGTGTGTGTGTGTGTGCCTGTGTTTGAATTCCTGAGCCTATTACTTCTTCAGAGCAGGAAGCAGAAATCCCCCAGACACAACAGATTTTGAACTTTGTCTCAATATTCTAGTTTGAGTGAGAACAAATGTTGCAATCTGCCAGGCTTTCTCACAAATGGCGAGAAACCTCTAGTTCTCTGAAAAGTTTTTATCCCAGTTTCATTTTTTTTTAAAATTAACATAGTTAACTCCAAAATTATAACTTGAAGTTATATACATTAGAGTTAAATTATAATTTATAAGTGCCAAGATTATGGTCTCAGGTTGAGTCAGTTTAAATGGAAAACTTACTCCTTGGAGGCACAGCACTTTAAACTGAGGATCTGTCTTTGGAAAACCATTTTGTGATACAAATATTCCAAAATTAATCCTGACCATAGTATGAAATTAATATAAAAAAGTAGTAAAGTGGTGGTGAGGGACCTTTGTGCTTCCTGGTAGTTGCCAATTGGAGTCCATAGATCAGGATAAAACTTGCCAAATATCTCACCTTTTAAGTTCAGAGAAATGCCTTCTCGATGCCAGTTGTGCACTGTGAATTTACTAGCAGAAGGGATCCAGCAGAACCAGTTTCTTTGTCCTTAGTTTCTCCTCCATCTCTAACTTTCCCTCCCTCCCTCCCTCCCTCCCTCACTCCCTTCCTTCCTTCCTTTTTTCCTTCCTTCCTTCCTTCCTTTCCCTCCTTTTCTCTCTCCCGCCCCCTCCCCCTTCTCCATTCATTTTTCCATCCTGGGAATTGAACCCAAGGCACTTTACTGCTACCCCTGGTCCATTTTTAAATTTTAAAATTTGAGTCAGGGTCTCCCTAAGTTGCCCAAGCTGGTCTCGAACTTGCCATCCTCCTGTCTTACCCTCCTGAGTTGCTAGAATAAGAAGCAGGTGTCACTGTGCTGGCCAGTCCTTGGTCTTTGAATGGAGTAAAGCACACAGAAGGAACAAGATGATGAGGCCTTTGAAGAAGGAGCGTTCACATTAAGCGTTAACAATGCCCTTTTCCTTCCCTTCCTTTAGTGGATAGCCTGGGAGGCAGGGAGCAAGGAAATTTCTATTTGTTCCACTTTCTTCTTCTGAAATCTGTTTTCCAAGTTCCTCTGCTCCCAGGAAGAACGGTGGGAGAGGGATGTGGCTGTCTGACCTGGGCTGACTACTGATGGAGGGAGGGTGCCCCAGGGCAGCCAGTGCACCCACCCGTGGTTGAGTGAGTGCTTGCCCTGGAAGGTAGCTGAGGTCTACCTGAAGCAGAGGCTTCTGGGTGGATCACTTGTTGCCATGGTATCACGGGAGAAGAGGACAGAGGGACCATGGGAATGTGAGCTCCTGTGAAGCCAACAGACTCCTCACCTTCCAAAAGCCATTGCCAGCACTTGACTCCACCCTTGCTACTGGACCGAGAGGCTCAGCAGCGACATAACCATCTCTGATGTCATTTGCTACATAAGCCTAGTTCTTCCCCCTCTTTCCCAGACACGAGGAAGGGAAAAGGGGTTTTGACAGTTTGGATTTCAGAAGGCCAAGGATTAAATATTGAACCTGAGTGGAATGAAGAAATAACATTTCTGGCCCACTCAGGATGCAGAGTTGAGGACCCAGAATATTTAGTGATGTTTGAAAATGAATTAATTTCATTCTTGAATGTATCTATGTGGAGATACATAATCAAACTTAATATGCTTTTATCAGTATGTAAAACCGGACATAGCATTAAAGCATCTTATATTGTGCTTGGTTTTACACAATCCCTTGAGAGGATTTTTATTGCTTACATTGTTTTGACTAAGGCTTTAAAAATATGTTTTCAATAAAGCTTGGCGATAAGATGCCTCCCTCCCTCTCTGGCAAATCTCCCTGTAGCAAGCAGAGACATTTGTCATTACTCCAAAATTCTTTGAATTGTACTCAAAATTAGGGTCATCTGTCTCAAAAATGTTCTTTGCTTTGCTGATGAGTAGGCATGAAAGCACCCAAATATCATGGGATGGCCAATGTTGCTTCAATGGAACGTCAGTGGTCCTCAGCGCTTCCATTTCAGTAGATCTGATGATTTTGAATGATTCTGGCTGACTTGGTAGCATTGGGTAATTGGTTTGGCTTAGCCAGGGATAACAGTGTTGGCCCTTCAATTATTAGAGAATAGCCTACGTAAATGGAAAAATGCTTAATGAGAGCATAGGCATTGGTTTCCTATTGCTGCTATGGAACAAATCATCACAAATTTAGTAACTTAAAGACAAATTTATTATGTGGAGTCAGAAGTCCTAAAATCAGTGTTGATGGGAGTCAGAAGTCCTAAAATCCGTGTCGATGGGAGTACTCCTTTTGAAGTCTTGCAGGTCCCTTTCCTGGGCTCTCTGCGGTCTTTGGCCTGTGCTCCTTTCCTCAGGTCACTCTGAGATCTGCTGCCATGGTGTCATTTTTTTTGTTGTTGTTGTTGTCTCACTTTACCCTCTTGCTCCCTCCTCTAAGGATGCCTGTAATCACTTCTGCCCCACTGGTAATCCAGGGTAACCCCACATCTTAAGATCCCCCTTTGCCACGAAGGGAACCGTATTCTCGGGGATTAGCATGTGGAGCTCTGTGGGGACAGTGTGGGACGGGCAAGACTCCCACACCATAGTTACTAAGGAAGCAAGACATAGAATGGTTTCATACATCTCTAAAATGTTAAGTCCCTACCGTGAATTCCTGGTAGTGACTTCCTATCTATCTACCCATGACCCTTTTTTCCTTGAGACATGTTTTCCAACTTTAGGGAGACTGCCAACTTCTGAGTCATGTTATTGTGTCCCTACATTTTCCCCCCCAGTTCCTCTGGATCCTATGATCCTATCATGCCGATACTCTTGCTCACCTGCTAGTCTTTGTGTAGCACTCCTCTTCTAAACCAAACCATTTCCTCACCTTGCCTGGTCTGTTGAAGTTCTTGGAGGGAAACCTGAAATGGTTCTTGTTATTACCAAGTAAATTCATGGTCTTTACCTTCTCCCAGACCTTCGGTGTAGCCTGGAAAGCCTTCTGTGTTTCCACAGCCCAGGTCTCTGTTTACAGGGTGGGTGACAAACGCCAGCCCCATCACCTGTCCTCTCAGTCTAGAGACAGTTCTGTGAGTTAAATTGTAGCCATCAAAGCCATTAAAGAGTCTATCATTAGTGCTCCCAGCTCCTACCCGGGGCTCTCATCCCTTTCTCCTTCTTTCCTGTGACAGTGCGAGAGGTGCTTCCTCCTAAACCTAACCCAGAACAGCTACCAGGTGAAGTCATCCACCTCGATCCATATTCCCTTTTAGCCCCTGCTCTGTGTCAATTCTCTTCCTGAAATAGTATTCTGTAATTGCTCTTTCTACTTCTTTCCCATCCACAGAAGCTGCTAACTCCTTCCTTCTCTAGAATCTACATTCTGTCCCTATAATTTCACTGAAGCTAGCCCTTGACTCCATACAGAAAGATCCAAAGCCAAGGTTATCACGGAATTCCACCAGCCTAGTCCTCCTTCCGGTTTCCTACTTAAGGACAGAGTGGTGTCACTGTCGTGAACATATCCCAGGTTGCTTTCTCTCAGTTATCTCATAGAATATGGGCTACCAGACCTGTGGACTCAATTTCCTAATATACGTTAGTATATACCATAAACACACTATGCTATCTCTGTTGTGGGAGCAGATATTCACCCGTGTTTTCTTATATTTCCCTAAGTCTCTATTATTTTATTCTTTCTTATTTTTAAGTCATTTAGTCCAGCGGATGTGCGTGTGGGTGGGGTGGTTTAAGGGAGAAAGAAATTCTTAACTGGTTCTTTTTCATCAAATACTTTTTCAGGGACTGGAGTTGTGGCTCAGTGGTAGAGCACTTGGTTAGCACGTATGAGGCCCTGGGTTTGATTCTCAGTACCAGGTAAAAATAAATAAAATGAAGGTATTTTGTTCACTTACAACTAAAAAATAAAAATAGATTTTAATTTGTTATAGCACAATTTATTGTAAAACTTATTATAACCTCACTAATTAAAAATGCCATTGTTATTGTTGACTACATTTCTATGTGTACTAAGGCCTGTTTCTGGACTTGTCTGTTTTTATTGATTTTCTTTATTCTTGAGCCATATCATACTATTTCAATTATTGCATTTAAAAAATATTTTGACAGCCCAAGTATGCTTTTTCAAGATTTTTGTTTTCAGTTATTCTTACTGGTTTATTCTTCTGTTAAGTTGAAAAAAAAAAAACGGTTATAGTCATGTGCTGCATGAACATTTTGGTCAACTGCAGATCATATATACAAAAGTGGTCCTAAAAGACTATAATGGATGGAAAAATTCCTATGGCCTCATGAAATTATAATGGTCACACTGTCACAGCACATTCCTTGTGTATTTGTGACGATGCTGATATAAACAAACCTATACACTGCCAGCAGTGTACAAGTATAGCTCATACAATTGTGTACAATACGTAACACTTCACACTAATGAAGATGACTGTTGCTAGTCTATATATTTACTATACAATACTTTTAATTATTTTAGAGTGCACTCCTATTTATAAACAAAGTGTTCTGTAAAACAAAGTACCATGGTATACTTGTAGTAGCATCGTATCTTTTTACTGCTTCCTTTGCAATATTTGCGTAATGATGAAATTCCTGAAGGATGCATTTCACAGAATGTATCCTCATCACTAAGTGTCCTATGACTGTATTGGGAGGAAAAAAATGACATCTTTAAAAAAAAATAGTTTCCAGAATTTACTGTACCTTTTCATTTTATTAAAAAATATCTCTCAGGCCTGGCACAGTGGTGCATGGCTGTGCTTGCCGGCAGCTGTGGAGACTGAGGCATGAAGATTACAAGTTCAAAGCCAGTTCCTGCAACTTAACTAGGCCTTAAGTCACTTAGTGGTACCCCTGTCTCAAAATAAAATATAAAAAGGACTGGGGATGTTGCTCAGTGGTTACGCACCTGGATTCCATCCCTGGTAACACACACACACACACACACACACACACACACACACAAATCTCTGAGGGAAAAAAATATAGTATTTGGGCATAAAGATCATTATTTTATTATTGTGTTAATTTATGCTTTTAGTATTTTGTTTATGATAAGTGAAATCTTGTGTAATATCTAGAAAATAACTGGAGAAGTTTTTCACCACTCTGCATTTTGGGTGCAATTTATTCTTAAACCTTCTTCCATTAATTCTCATTAGTTAATTATTAATTTTCTTTTTCTAGAAGTGAAAGTAGAAACAGGTTTTCTCCTGGAATAACAGATCTTTACATACAGGCACAGAGAAAAGCACATTTTCCAGCGGATTGCCAGGAGGGAGCAAATGGTTCCAAACCAAAGAGAGGAATTGGTGGTTTATTCTTCCTGTGCACGCAGTGATTACAGAGCCCTAGGCAGAGTCATCCTGACGGGCTCCTGGGCAGACTGAGCTGCCATCACAGGTCATTGGGGACCTAGCAGCACCTGCACCGCGTGGGCGTGTCCTAGTGCCGCAAGCTGTTGGCAAGACAGGCTGCGGTCCTATGGGAATTAGTAGCCAGGACTCAGCGGCTGGGGTTTCCAAAGCCCAAATAACACACCATGAGAAAACAAAAACCAAAAAACCAAAAAACCCAAGTCCTAGGGTATACTGTTCCGCAGTGATGAGCGCATTCCAAAGGCGCACCGTGAGCTGGACTAGTTTCATTTAAACGTCGCAGGTGTCAGGTCCTCGAGGTGTCAGTTTAGTGTTAGATCAGAAAACATTGTTTGCTTGAGAAAGGAGACGGGTAGTCACAGGACCCCAGAGGAATTTTTCCTGGAACTGCTTTAAAAATTCCACTCCACGAGGTTCCTTTTTTTGAGTTGCCTGGAGAAATGTTTTCCTTTCAAATGTTGGTTTTGCGTCTTTCCTGCTTGTCTCACAACATTTAATTTTGTTTTCCATTAATAATAGAATTCTATGGTTGTTTGGAAACACTTTTTTAAAATGTAAAATTTTTCCACTGATGGTCACAATACAACTCATTTTAAGCAAGATAAATAATGTTATATTTTTGTTGCTAATATTTTAGTTAAGTGGAAAACTTTTTTTGAGGTTTTTATTGACTTTGAAAAATGATTTGTGGTGTTACATCATTGTGTAATGAGAATAATTTAAATAATGTGAGAATTATACTTGAATGTTTTAAAGAACTTGTTCATAAAACACTGGACTTAACTACTTGTTTGAAGATGGTTAATTGAACATTTAAAAAATCACTTCCACAAACATCAATTGTTTTTGAGTCCATTTCCCCTGAAAATTGAACAATTCATTGTTCTAAGAATTTGTTCCTAAAGTGCTATAAAATATATCCTTATTATTAAAAATTTACTTAATATATTTTTATATTGTCAAGTGTTTGTTTTCCTCTCAATTAACATGCTGATGGCTTGCATATTTTATTGATTTCTGTGCACATGTGTATATATTAATCAATTTGTCAATTCTGATGTTTTTCTGCTACTTTAATTTTTGCTTTCATTTTCTTAGTTCCTAATATTTCCCTAAGTTTTTAAAAATGTTTTCTATTTCTTGTACTTACTATATGGCTTGTTTTCTTCATGTAAATTTTGTATACAAATCAAGTCTAAGGCTATATATTATTTCTAAATATAGCTTTGGTTACATCTTGTGAATTTTATAATTATTTTCCGACTAGGTAGAAATTGCTTTTTAAATTTTTGTCTGTAATGTACTTCCCTCAGAGCTGTGTTTAAGTTAAAATTACCCTTTTTAAGAATACAACCATCTTTCAAAATATTTTTAAAAATAAGATGGTGTAAAATAAGATCCCACCAAGGGGTCTCCTATCAGTTCTGTTTCATCCTTTACCACACACATGAATAACTTTGTACACTTTTTAAAAAGTTATTTATTTATTTTAATTTTTTACAGACTGTGTTTTGATTCATTGTATACAAATGGGGTACATTATTTCATTTCTATGGTTGTGCACGATGTAGAGTCATACCATTCTTGTAATCATACATGTACATAGGGTAATGATGTCTGTCTCATTCCACCATTTTTCATACCCCCCCCATTTCCTTTTACATAAAGTTCCTCCATTCTTCTCTCATCCCCATCCCCCGACCCCTAAGATTCCTTCTAAAGTTTCTTTACACATGTTCAAGCAAAACTCCATCCTTATATCCCTTCCTCATCATTTTGGCATGAAGAGTGGCACACTATACTCCTTCTTTGACATATTTCTTTTTAAAATTCAAGGTAGATTTTTAGGTGGATTTCCCCATATCTGTGCACAAGGAAGATCATCAGCTCCTCTTCCCTGCTTCCTTCTTTGTACAGCACTGTGGTATTCTTTTTAAAAAATATTTATTTATTTATTTATTTTTAAGTTTTTTATGTTATTTTGATTCATTGTACACAAATGGGGTACAGCTTTCATTTCTCTGGTTGTACATGAAGTAGAGTCATACCTTTTGTGCAATCATATAGACACAAAGAAGAATAAAATTATGGCATTAGCACTATGGTATTGTATCGAGTGGAAGAACCATTATGTTTTAAACCAGTTTCCTTTAAGAAAGGGAACACTGCAAATATTTCCATTTTTTCTGTTATAGACTTTGGTACAATTAATAAATTGAACATGTGGAAACATGCCTGTTAGCATAAATTCTGAAAAACAAAATTACTAGGTCAAATGATTCATGCATCTGTAATTTTAAAAGATAAAGACAGTTTTTCCATGGGGATTGTACCTATTTTTTTTTCCATGAGCAATTATGAGTCTCCTACCCTCTCAATGGTGTTTTGTCAAATGTTAGGGGTTTTACCTATCCAATAGTTAAAAATGAGATGGAGGGTGACTTTTATTGTATTTTTCTTATTGTGATTGAGGATGTGTTCTTTTCATATGTGTAAGGGATACTTCCCTTTTTCCTCTGAATTTTTTGTGTTCTTTGCTGCTTGCTTTTTTCCCTAGGAGACCTTTATATATTAGGAAGGTAAGTCCTTTATTAAATGAGTTGTAATTTTCCCTTCCAGTTTGTGAATTTAGTCTTTTATTTTTTGCAATGTAGGAGTTTTTAAAAGAATTTTGATGTAACTGAATCTATTAATTTTGTTTTATGAGTATTATATTATGAATCCTACTTAACTAGCAAGGTCTTCTCCACCGCTAGAAAATTCCAAATTTTCTTCTCCCATAGTTTCTTAAACATTTTAAATCTTTGTTCCTTTCAAAATGTGTCAGGGTAAAAGGTATAGGTATGAATCCCACTTTTTAAAAATAAAATGATGGGTATTAAATAAATAAAATGATGGGGACTTTCAGTTCATGCTGAATTTATAAACTTCGGGCTTTCTAAGAATAGGGCATGTGTTTCCACTTGTTAAAATATTATTTTACCTGATATTTCCATAATTTTCTTTGTAAAGTTGTTTCTATTGCAAATGGGAACTCTTCTTCCATGATTTTCCATTACATCTTATATATAGGACAACTACTGATTTGTATATGCTAATTTTATACTGTTATCTTACTATCTTAATTCTCAAGTCATTTTTCAGTTTATTGCTTTCAGTGACTTTCTAAATCTAGACACCAATATATCTCAATTCCACATATTCCATATTCTTTTTACAATTTAACATTGATTCTTCTCCAACAAGACATGGGGGGGTATATGTTTCATTCCCTTGAGTGCAGAAGTGGCACAATGTGACTTCTGAAGCCAAGTCATACTAAGAAACATAACTTTTACCTGGATTTGCTAGGATCCAGCCACTGTATTACATCAAGGTCAACATAAAAATGGCAGTCAACTGTATGGGATGAAGCCAGCACCACATGGAAAGGACACATGTAGCTGTTCTAGGCACAGCCTCAGCTGAGGTCTCAGTTAAGAGCCAGCAACAATCACTGGACATACACATGAACAAACCCTCAGATGACTCTAGCCCCAGCTTTCAAGTCACCATGGCAGATATAATCCCACATAGACAAGCTCATGCTACCAAGTCCTGCCCAAGTTGCCAATTCTTTGGCAAAGTAAATGTTTTCAGCCATTGAGTTTTGTGGTGGTGTGTCAGTGGTAAGAAATAACTGGAACAGGTTTTGTGTACATGTGTTTATTTAAAATCATATGATAGAAAATTGTATTTTTACCTTTTTCATTTTAATTTGAAAAACTCTGATTTCTTTTTTTCTGTGGTTAAGGGTTTGGAACCATACAATGTGATATATATTTCCTTCAAAATCCAGTAAGACACCCTGTGGTATTGCATGCATGAAACCCTTCCATTTCACTTTAGAGGGCATGTGGTTGTTATGCTTACACAGATTACTGGAGCCCTAGAAACTTCATGAAGGGGGATGGCCCCTGCATGTTTGTTTTGGAAAGGGCCATTTATCTATCATCTATCAGCATGCATATGGCTTATGACGTTCTCTAGGGTATTTGTTGCATCCAGCAAGGAGTATAATACAATCAGAATAATAGAGGCTTGATGCTCCATGCAATGAATAGACAACTAAAGTCACCGGTACACAACCAGAATTGAAATATAGTCTGGGAAAAAACAAAGATAGTGAAGGCATATTACCGTCCTTGCAAGGTAAAGACAAACTTAATAGCTTCATACCAGGGCTTGTTTTGAGTTACTCCTGCAAAAAACGACATTTCTTCTGGAGTCACCCCTAAGTAAGTTTATAATAACTCATTATCATTCTCCAAAAGCCGTTAGTTTGTTGTACACAGGCAGTGTTAGTTTACTAGGACCACCATAACTACCACAGCCTGGGGGCTTAACCAACTGACTTTTTTCCACACAGTTCTGAAGGTTGGAAGTTTAAGAACAAGTTCTCAGCAGGTTTGGGTGTCTTCTGAGGCCTGTTTCCTTGGCTTGCATTTGATTCCCGCATGACCTTTTCTCTGTGCATCCCTGGTGTATCTTTGTGCATCCAAATATTCCTGTCTTATGAAGATAGCAGCAGTTTGGATTGGGGCCTCTTCTAATAGCCTCACTTAATTTAATCACCTCTTTAAAGGCCTTATCTCCAAATAGGCACATTCTAAGCTCCTAGGGGTTAGGGCTCCAACAAGAATTTTAGGAGGATGCAACTCAACTCATGAATATGGGTCAAGTGGGTGAGTTGAGTGTGGTGGTGATGGTAACCAACTCTGGATTGTGCAAGTCTGTGATAGAGGCACCATCAAAATGTGGTATTGTTTTACTTTTCTGTTTTGGTAGATTTCTGCTTGACTTTTCCTACTTCCTAGTTTCAACTCTGTGAATTAGGGGGTCAGTAGGGTGATTCTTCTAAAGAAGTCTGTTTCTATCAACTATGCTTTCAGAAAAGGGACATGGAATGAAAGTCAATCCCAAAAATGTGATGCTAACTCACAACAAGGGGGTGGGGGACAGAAGAATAGAAGTTCATTGGATTAGACAGAGGGGGATGCAGGGAAAGGAGGGGTATGGGAATAGGAAAGATAGTAGAATGAATCAGACATGACTTTAATATGATTCTATATGAACATATGAAGAGTATAACTCCACATCATGTACAACAACAGGAATGGGAAGTTATACTTCATGTATGTATAATATGTTAAAATACACTCTAATTTCATGTATATCTAAAAACAAAAAAAAATTTTTTTTAAAGAAACAAGAGGCATGGAGTGCCTCCCAGGAGTGATTTGATCTGAATTGCACATTAAATCACTTGTTTAGTTTTGATTACCATATTTCAGTGTACTTTGGCTATTTTTTCAATCTTTCAGAATGACTTTGTGTCTGCTTTGCAATATACAGGATAGAGTTGGATTTGCCTTTGAGATGTAGTCTAAAAATTTTTTTAAATATATGAATACCCACGTATGTTTATTGATATTGACATGTTTGGCTGGGGTAATATTTTATGATACTTTACTTTTTTACAAAATTGTAACTATTAACTGAACTTTTCTCCTTCAGGTTAGAATTTTTAATAAGTAATATGTTAACATTGGATATAAGTACTGTAACGTATAAACACATTTACTATTAAATTATATCTACTTTGAATTATCTTCAGTAAATTATCAGGAGCATCCTGGAAACTCCTTTCCTCTTCAGGTGGGTACTGAATCCTTGCCAATGGGAACATTCAGTCTCAGTTAGGAAGTGGTTGTAATTAAAAAAAGAAAAGAAAAGAAAAGAAATAAAGTCAGAATGTATCCTGATGTGCATGTTAGGGTATGTGTGTAGGCATGGGAGTGTGTGGTGCGGGGATAGAGAAAGAGAAGGGGAGAGATATTTCTAGCATTTAAAAAAATTATATTATCAATTTAATAATAATTTTTGTGTGCGTGTGTGTGTGTGGTACGAGGGATTGAACCCAAGGGCACTTAACCACTGATCCACATCCCCAGTCCTTTTTATTTTTTATTTTGAGACAGGTCTCACTAAGTTGCTTACAGCCTCACTAAGTACCCAAGGCTGGTTTTGAACCTATGATCCTCCTGTTTCTGTCTCCTGAGCTGCTGGGATTATGAGGTGTGTCACTACTTCCAGCTTTAAGTAATAATTTTTTGAGTAAATGATTTTATAGCATTTGCTGATCCAACTTAGCTTGGACAACGAGCACCTATATATGTGTTAAGTGATATTTTATAATTCATATAGCCTTCTATTTTCTACTTTAAAAATAATCATGGTCATCAGTAGAAGAAGGGGTTGTGGGGGTAGGGGGAGGGAGGAGTGGAGGTACTGAGGAATGAAATTGACCAAATTATGTTATATGCGTGTATGAATATGTAGCAATGAATCCCACTGTTACGTGTAATTATAATGCACTAATTAAAAATAAATAAATAACTATGGGCAAAAAATAATTATGGTCTCAAGACTTTATAAGCCTGTATATCTTTTCTAAATCAGAAAAGTATGGGAAAGAACCAGTACAGTAAATCCACTTTCAACAGGTGGTAATACAAAATAAGGAAGGAGATGCCAATGTTAGGATTTTGAGAAACACCACGTGAACATGAAATTTGGGGTTGCTTGGTCTTTATTAACATTTGCATCTAGGGAGAGTTTCACAAGATTAAGTCAGGAGATCGAGTACACTCAGGGTTTTGACTAACTTGGTGTAATTATGACTAACATTGCCTGGATAGGCGACTGTGACTTAATTGCAAGTGGAATTATCTGTCCTGCACTCCTGAGGCCCCCCTGGTGGCCTAGGGGTATTATTCCAGCTCCTCTGGGACTAAATGCACTCATGTCTTGCTCCACATCCATTCCTCTGACTTCAACATACTTCTCAACAAGAAACACAATCGAATTTTACTCCTCCTTGATTAAATGGTGTTATAATTGCAAAAATGAAAATCCATTGATCAATTTTAGTTTTAAAGCTAGAAAAGGAAAAAGATGTTATTATCAAAAAAAATGAATTTGGAAAGAATTCTTTGAAACAGAGCTAGGGTGAAGTATTTTGGAAAGCAATGTGTTCTATTTGTATGCATATTTGTGTATAAAAAGTGTCCTCCCTCTGGGGCAGGGAGGTGGGGGCTGATGACATTGCCTCTTGTGAGCTTCTGGTCTACATTGCAGGTGACAGAACTCAGTGGCTCTTCCGTTCAGACCTGGATCTTATTCCAATTTAGGCTTCTCTTTCTCTTCTTCCATACCTAGAAATACAAGTAAAGTTCTTTATTTGGGCATCAGATTAAACTATGATTAGGTATGTCAAAACTACTCACAAAAACTCTCACCTCCCCCCCTTCTCCCCATCCACCCTCCTGTAGACTATTCCTCCTTTTTCTCCTAGCTGAGAAGGAAAGTCATTTACAACTTTTCCCAGAAACATCCTCAGTGACCTCTTTCCACACCCTTTCCCTGAATCAGGACATAACACCTCTGGGACACAGCCAGCTCTCTCACTTCTGTGGGTGAGGACCACAAGTTGGTTCTTGATCCATTGAATCTGCATGGAAACCCCAGCCAGTCTGCTTCTTAATCAGCCTCTGCCAACAGAAGCCATGCAGCTGATGCAATTCAAATGGACTGCATTTATTTTTACTTTAGTCCTGTCCCTTCCCAAGGCAAGGACTCTGGATTTCTAAGAGTTAAGATGTTAAAAAATATATTTAGTTTTATATTTTAAAAAGCTCATAGGGGCTTATTAGCCACAAGAACTATTTATATCCATGCCCTTATATACTTTTTAAAAGACATTTTTGCAATGCTAGGGATGGAACCCACAGCCTCATGCATGCCCATCACTAAGCTACACCCCCAGCCCCAAGTCCTCCCTCTATTCAACCTGCTGCTGATAGACCTGGGTTTGTCTGCTCTTCCTCCTGTAGGACTTGTGTATACTAGACTAGTATGATCTGCCTTTTGTCTTGGGTGAATAGTCAGCAACCTTTCATTTTCCTAGAGATAAATATGTTTCAGTCATTCTTGTAAATTGTAATTAACTTTTTTCTTTTGCTTCTCGTTATTTTTTTCTCATGTTACCAAATTCTCAGAGACTTTTTGCAAGTTGTTTTCAATAGCAATGATGGAATGAAAGAATTCAAAACACTGCTTTTCAGGTTTGATTAGTATTCTTTTATAAATTGCTAGCTCTCTGAGGGCAAAGCCTTTGACTGTTTTATTCCTGATTGTATCTCTAGCACCTAACACAGTGTCTGCCTCATAGTAGATACTTAATTAACCTTTATTAAATAAAGAAACAGCACACATAGAGAAGGTCTTGGGAGACCAGACCTGCAGAAAAGCAGTAGAACAAAACATGGGCCCCCACAATATAATAAATCATAAAGCTCCAGAGGTCATATAGACTATATTGGCCCCAGGGTCTCAATATTTCCTCTGCCATTTCTCTTTGAAAGGGGAAAGTATATCTTATGCCTGTCCCACCATTGTGTCTTAGAAGCAGGTAGTTTCTTGTTTGGTTTCATAGGTTCCCATGCAGGTGGAGAACAATTTTGCTTCAGGATGACTCATACTTCAACTCCCAGCTCCTAGTAGATGTTTTGTGGGGTCAGGAGAAGATAGTGGGTTGTGGGTAAATGCTGGAGTCCTCAATAGTCTTTTGTGTTTGGTTCTCATAGCTAAGGAACTACAGCACTGTTTCCAAAGTACTTCTCATAATATTATGGAAAACCTCAGTTTGAAGAATAAAGACATCCAAAGGGAGGAGGAATAGGGCTAAAGGCAAGAAGATAGGACAGGGCTTTGTTGCTGATAGCCAAGGCAAAGGCCAGGAACAACAGATTCCATTCAAACTGCACACAAGATTTGAGTCCCAACTTCTGGCCCACATTCTCTCTCCATGGAGAAGGTACTGGGGACTAATAAGAGCTTGCTTTCTAATGTCTGTTTCCTCCAACGCATTCTCCTGCTGATATGGCAGCATGGTGGGATCTTCAGAAGCGGGAGAGGAGAACAGGGAGCCCTCTCTGATCTAGAGAGGGAAAATGGCTCCCCTCCTATTTCGGTTTGGCAGCTGTGAGATAGAGGCGAAAAATGAGAGAAGTTTAGAAGATCCGGATGTAGAGTTTGCCCCCAAAGCAGAAAGAAACCTGCTGTAAAGCTGATTCTGGCCACAGATGCAGGACACAGGGGACAAGGCTTCTTGAGGGAGGCATTTACAGGCAAGTCCCCAGGCTGGAACAGGGGCTCCACCCGCGGGCAGTACTTTGACATTGCCAGCCTCCTGGGCCCCGGTGAGAAATGACCTGGATGGGGAGCTGGAGAAGAAAGGGGAGGGGGTTCTGCACACGCAGGCTGCCCTTCCCAATTCATGCGTTGAAGTCCTGACCCTCTTCTCTGATGGTCTGGCCAATAGTACAGAGGCCAATCTGTCTTTTGAGTATTTTTTTTTTTTTTTTTTTACCAGCAGAAACACTGCCAGCCTGGTCTCATAGGTACAGAGACAAGAAATGAAGGGCCCAAGTCATTGGTCAAGATGGTTCAGGGACTGCCTCCTGGATTCCAGAGGGTGGGGCTGTAGCCCAGAACTGAGCTGGTGGAGCTGCTGTTAGGCATGGAATGCAGGGCCACACCCCCTTCCCTGTGACCAGAGGACAGAGCATCCAACCAAAGAGGATTATTCTCAAGCTTTCAAATCTGTTGGATTTCCCCTCTTGCTTTCAGACTTTTCTTGGGAACCACCAGGGGCCTTCTTTCCCCTGCCATTTCTCTTTGAAAGAGGCAAGCGTATTTTATGCCTGTCCCACCATTGTGTCTTAGAAGCAGGCAGTTTCTTGTTTGGTTTCATAGGTTCCCATGAAGGTGGAGAACAATTTTGCTTCAGGATGACTCATACTTCAAGTTTCATCCATGCCTGATTGATATCATATTTAAGATGAGATTTTGGATTTAAAAGTTGACATTGCAAAGACTTTGGTGGTTATTGGGATGAGGTGAATGTATTTTGCATATGGGAAGGACATAAATTTGTATGTTGAATTCTGAACCCCTGGAGTCTCAGAATGTGATCTTATTTGTTACAGGGTCTTCACAAAATTAAAATGAAGTCATCAGGGTGGGCCCTCATCAAATACGACTGGTGTCCTCAGAGAAAGGGAAAGTTGGAGAACTCTCTCACATACAGGGAGAACACAAGTAAAGGAGGATGGATAACTGTAAGCCCCTGAGACGCCAGGAACAGATCCTTCCCTCACACATCTAACGAGGAACCAGTTCTGCCCAAAGCTTGATTTTTGGACTTTCAGTCTCTAGATATGTGAGCCAATGAATTTCTGTTGTTAAGCCAACCAGTTTGTGGGACTTTGTTCCCACTTCCTTAGCAAACTAAACAACTTCCACAAAACCACCTTGAGTTGCTTTGTTATAGAAAGAGTAAATATTCGATTCTTAATTTAGCCTATTTTAAGGGCTTTTAAAAATTCATATTTCCTATCAGCTTAGCCTGTTTTGCTCTCATATAGGCAAGGTCTGTGGTTCTGAGTGAAGTCTCTGAGCTCTCACATGTCTGGATTTCCAAAAATGGCGGCATGCTCACAGTTCCCTAGAAATAACATGGGACTGAACCTCAGCTAGAAGATGTCAGCTCTGCTGCCAACTATTTTGGTGGATTCCTCTATTTTGGTATGACTCTCTGGGGCTTTAAGCTTTCTGTGCCTCAGCTGCCTTTGGTAAAAGGAAAATGTTGGTTTAGATGATTCCTACTCTCCTCTCAGCAACAAGATTACTCAATACTGCAGTAATCGGACAAAACTAAGTCAAGGAAGTCAAGTTACAAAAACTGTCATGGATGAAGGGAAGGGGGCTCAAGGGCAGCATTCCTTCTTCTTGGGGGATTCTGTAGTAACTGGTGATGATGGTGCAATGTACTCCATTGTATTCAACACATGGACTTGCACACACACACACACATACCAGTGTTCAACCAGCATTTTCAAAAATCAACCATTGACAGAGCCAGGAAACTAAGGGGACTAAGTAAAGTGCCAGATGAGAATGAGGAAAAATTAGAGTGCCATCTAAACAGGACACTTAATTTTAATTCTTGTTTGACAGAAGGGAATAGTGGGCTTGCTATTCCTAGATCTTAAAATATTTGATAGGAAGCTGAAGTCTGGCCTTTACATGAAGTCTCCTGATTTTTAAATATTGGTTCCAAACCCAAAATTCCACTATGTAGGCCTAATGAAACTTCTCAGTGGGTGAAATTTAGGGGCAGGTGATCACCGTGTGACCCCTGTTGTAAATGGGAAGATACCTACTTGACACAGAACATTATCCTCAATGGAATCAACTACATAGATGTAGACAGGCTTAATCTCAAACCTGAGATGAGTTATAAAAAGTTAGTCAGCTTCACTCGAATTCCTTAAGAAAGTAGTATGGACAATTAAATTGAACAGACCATTTGAAAAATCTGTAGTTTCACTATTTATTTTTAACTCCTTATTCAAAGTTGCTAAAAGCAGCTAGATAGGACATGTACCTACATTGGACATAACTCCTGGTTTTCAGGCCTTCTTCCCATACAAGTATTAGAACAATGGCCAAATGACTGACTGAACCAGGCAAATCAAGAGGACATAGACAGTCATAAATATTTCCTATCTTGGGCTATTAGCTTAAATCTAAATACAGTTTTTCCTCCAAGAATCTGAAGAAAGCTTAATTTTGTTTTCAAAATATTTTCTGTTAACTAAATAACTATAAGTTAACAGAGAAGGATTACTATTCCCATCAAACAGAGGGAACACTATTAAAAGGTTGATTCCTGATTCCCCAAACTGTGGACTGAATTGAATAAAAAATTTTGAGATATTTTCAGTGGACTAATCATCAAACCCAAAAGCTGCTGAGAAAGTAAAGCCTCAGTTTCCCTGGGCCATTTAGCATTGGCTACCACCTTGACACATACAACTTTAAAAGATCCACACACAAAGAAACGCCTGAATCAATAACTGTGATCACTGTGCTTTATTTGTCTGTTAGAGGGAGTTCCTGGCATAGTATCTGGCATAGAGTAGGGTACTCAATGTTTGTGGAGCAGAATCCAGTTACTGGTGATCTCCAGAATGTTGCAATTGTTGGAGATGTCCAGAACTTTCTAGAACCCCCACACCATCTTGCCCTTGGAGGGATTTTCATGCAGGATTCAAATCACTACATGTCTGTAACTTTTTCCATCTTCCAATGTTTATGTTAAATCACATACAATATGGACAGGTTTTGCACAGCTTGGACAAGATTATATGTCTTGTCTAGATGGAGGCTCTGCCATAAATGGAAACAAAAGAGAAATCACATCATGGGTTAGGAGAGCTTTTGCAGCAATGTGGTGTCGCCCTTTACAAGTTTGTACCTCTTTGCCATCTTTGAACCTTAAAGAGGACAGCCACTGGGGAGCTGGCCACAGGCATTTGGAGGTGCTTAAGAGTTCTAACCGCACAGTGGTGAGACCCCTCTGAGGTTATCGCACCTACACAAAGATGACATGGAAAGTGGATAACCAGGGGACTTTTAACAAGACCCCCTGGCTACATTTAATAACTTATCTATTAAATTTGGAGTCCTTTCTGCTAAGACAGCATTTGGTTAATCAGAGCAGACGTCTCTAATTTTTTTCCTGTTAACACTATGTTTTTCCCTATAAAATTTTATAGATTTGGAGGTTTTACTAGCTAATAAGATTGAATGAGTAGTAAACCTTTCAGGTAAAACCTCCAACAGCTCTTAAATTAATATTGTAATTATCAAAATGAGAGCTTCAGAAGAGATTTTCCCCCAGTCTCTGCATACGCTCCCGTGGGCAGCACTCCTGTGACTCATGCTACCCCCAAAATACTCACTTTTCTGGGTATCCCAGATATAGTTGTTCAGAACTTCTCCCAGCAGGTACAGAAAGTTCATTAAGATGGTTGTCGACCCAAAGAAGATGATTCTGGCTCCCGGGCCAATGTGTTCCAGGAAGGGGTACACCCACATGCCGGTGACATGATGCACCCAGCACACCCTGCAGTGGAGATGCAGAAGAGACAGAGAGGCAGTCACTCTCATGGTGGACTTCAGAGCTGCCAGGTCACAAGAACACACGTCCCTATCTAACTGTTCTTCAGCAGCTGCCAGTCACAAGTTTGGCTTCTGATCCTTGGGAGTGACCAGAAACCTGGTGGTTGGTGATTTTAACCTTTTACTTTGAAATAATTTTAGACTCGCACAAGAGGTGCAAATATGGGGCAGAAAATTCCCATCTGTCCCACTCTCAGCTGGTCGACATCTTGTATAATTCTGGGGCCATCAATGTATCTAAGAAATCAACCTTGTTACGCCAGTATTAGCGAAACTATGGATTTATTTGGAATTCCCCAGTGTTTCCATTAATGTCCTTTCTCTGTTCCAGGACCCACTCCAGGATCCCGCCTTTCATTTAAAGGCATGTCTCCTTAGTCTCTGCTCTGGCAGCTCCTCAGCCTCTCCCTGTCTTTGATGACACTTACAGCTCCTGGTCAGGTATTTGCAACTGTTATACAATCTTTTTAATCTCTTCTTTACATAACAAAACAATGTAGCATTAGGCAAGGCACTGCAATGAGATCTAGGTGGGAATGTGCAAGGCATCCTGCCGGACCACCTTCCAGCTGGACATGAATGTGAGCCACCCCGCTGGCAGAACCATCCTGTAGCCTAGCAGACACCAGGCTCCCTGATCCTTGATTTTCGGATCCCACATTCGTCTCATTCCTCACCCCCCATTTTACATATGTACTTGTAATCATTCTATTTGTGTTCTGGAGATATTTTTGGCTCAGTGGGAACAGCAACATCATCAATTGCCACTGCTTTCAAAGTTTAGTTAGAATATTTGAGCCACTGGCTTGGTCCTGACATGACTACTCATAGCTGTTTTTCAAAAATATTCATTACTCTATCAAATGTTGTCAATTTTGAAGACCAAATAAAATATGAATAACTTTAGTATACCGAGAATCAAGGATCAGGGAGCCTGGTGTCTGCTAGGCTACGGGATGGTTCTGCCAGCGTGGGTGGCTCACATTCATGTCGAGCTGGAAGGTGGTCCGGCAGGATGCCTGCACATTTAAAATTACTTTTTAAACTTCTGTGTTCTGGGGTCATTTCCTCATTTTCCATGATTTTACTCTTTAATGAGTGCACTTACATATACATTACCTACACATAAATTCCTTTGAGGAAGGAAACCTGGGATCTTAGAGTTTGCACTATGAACGAAGATGACCCTCATTCAAAATTCATTTTGGGGTGGTAGTAAAACTCTCTTACTTTTTAACTGTAGAAAGTATATAAGTGCTTAGCTAAAATCATGCATGTACATACATGTATATGTATATAAACACATGCATGTAAACAGATAAAAAATCTATCTGGTATCAGAACTTCAGGGCACAGCAATTCGACCCTTAGATATGCAGCAAAATAATAAAAGTCAGGAGCTCTAACACATGTTTGTACCCAACGTTCATATCAGCCAGAAGGTTAAAACAATCCAAGTGTACATCAACAGATGAATGAATAAATATGACTTTGGATATGCTGGCAATGGAATATTATTTAGCCATAAAAGAGGAATGAAATTTTGATAATGTTATGACATGAAAGAACCTTGAAAACATGCTAAATGGATTAAGCCAGATATGGGGCAGATGTATGTTTCCGCTTACATGACACATCTAGAATAGGCAAATTCAGAGACAGAAACTACAGTGGAGATTACCAGGGACTGAGGGGAGTGGAGAATAGGGAGTTTATGTTGGACATGATGAAGAAGTTCTGGGTATAGACAGTGGTGATAATTACATGGCATTTTAAATGTATTTAATAACAGCTGTACATCTACAAATGATCAAAATAAATATTGTGTGATGTATTACCACAATAAAACATTTCATGGAGTAGAGATTAGGGGGAAAGTCTAAAAGCATTCCTTGCTTGGAGGAGGCAGTCATGAAAGAAAGGTGGAGAAATTGTGCCTTAGGAAGAACAGGCAGTCATTCAGTCATTGAGTCCATCCAGGTCAGCTTAAATCATGTCAAAACTCAGGAGTTGTTGTTGTTGTTACTGTTTTTTTTTTTTTATTGTAAACAAATGGGATACATGTTGTTTCTCTGTTTGTACATGGAGTAAAGGTGTACCATTTGTGTAATCATAAATTTACATAGGGTAATGTTGTTTGATTCATTCTGTTATTTTTTCCCTTCCCCTCACCCCTCTCACCCCTCTTTTCCCTCTATACAGTCCTTCCTCCATTCTTGCCCCCTCCCTAACCCTAACTCTAACCCTAACAGTTATTGTTGTTTTTAACTTAAAATGAGGGCATGCTAGTAAAAAAATTTTTTTCTTTTAAAGCTAAAGCATTTATGAGACTCAGTAGAAATTAAAATGTCAGAGCTAACCTGTGGGCTTCTGATACATCATATTGTGTGTTCATAAATCAGAGGCAGTTTTATCTTCCTAATCTTGTATTAACTAATGTTGTGTACCCATCAAGTGGCTTATTAATTTCCACAGAGATAATATGCAATATTCCCCAAATTTAATACCATAAAGCTGTAATTGATTTTTTTTTGTAAATCAACTTATGAAAGTATAATATGACTCACAGTAAAACTGTTTCCTCAATCAGGCAAATGGGGAGTGATTCAAATTATAAATGCTAATTGTACTTTTTATACTTGTTCCTGGTGCTCAACTCACTTTTGGAAGAATGAGCTCTCATTTGCAGCTTTTGGGGTCCTCTCTGATGCCAGATCTGAGGTCCACTCTTCAGACCCTATTGTCAATGTACTTTTTCTTATTTGTATGGAATCTTCCTATAATACCAACCAGTATGACACCAATAACCATATCCTAGCCATCCTTAGATGACTCCTAAGTTTACCCCTCCAGCCCAGATCTCTTTCCTGGACTTCAGAGTTCCACGCCCCGCTGCACGGCTCCCTGGGATGTTTAGACATGCTTTTAGCAGCATTTCCAACCTAATCCTTCCATGTCATCATCTTCCCTGCATCTGATTCTGGCACACACCCTGACCTCATCACTCAATGACAAATGTGCCTATTCCACATCTTTCTCTTCCCAGGTTGATGGCTGCTACATTATTCCAGTAGTAGCCTGGAGCAGAAAACATGGAGGCATCTTTGTCTTGTTTTTTTTTTTTTTTTTTTTTCTCACAACCCACACCCAAATCCATCCTTAGATCATATTGGCACCACTTTCCAAATACTGTCATCACTTGATATCACAGGGGACTGGCTCTAGGAATCCCACAGAGACCCAATTCTGCAGATGCAAAGTTTCATGTGAAATGGCATGATGTTTGCAGATCATCTCTGCGTACCCTTCTGTATTCTTTAAATCATCGCCTGATTACCTATAATACTTCATACAATGGAAATGCTATTCCGCAGGTTGTTACACTGTATTGTTTAGGAAGTAATGACGAGAAAAGAAGTCTGTGCATGTTCAGAATAGATGCAATTTTCCCCAAATACTTTTGATCTATGATTAGTGAATCAATGATACAGAGGGCCAACTGTATGTCCAACATATCGACTTCCCACCACTGCCCTCACCATCCCTTGGGTTCAAGCCATCGCTGCTTCTCCCAGGAAACACTGCGGTACCCTCTATCTCTGCTTTTACCCTCCCTACCACCATTCCACAGCCCAGCTGCACTGGAGCAGCCAGACAGGTCTGGATTCAGTGCGTGGGGGCCATGCTGCTACTCCGCTCAACTCTTGCTTCCTCTCCCACTTAGAGAAAAGCCAGGTCCCTGGATGGTTCTCAAGGCCTGACCTAAGCTTGCCTCGAACTTTCCTAACCTGTTCTAGCTCTCGCTCGCTCCATTCCTGCCACACCCACTTCTTGGCCTCCCTTGAGCACACTTAGCCCTGTCTCTGTCTTGTCACTGCCTGGAACACTACAGGGCTCCTCCTCCTTCCTGTCCCCCAACATCCCCAGTGCTCTCTTGGGTCTTCCAGGTGTTCACCCAAATGCCCCCTTCTTAATGAGGGCTTCCCTGGCCACTGTGCCTAAACATTGCGACCACTCTCCTGAAACTCTCTATTCTCCAGCCCTTTATTTTTCTCCCCTGTCATTTAATGTGCTTTATCGATTTACTTGTCTGGTTATTGTCTGCACCTTGAGCCCAGATGTTTTGTCTGTTATGTTCACTGCTGTATGCCATGACCTTTGCACCAGTGTCTGGCATGTGGGATGCACTAAAAAATTATTTGTTGCATTAATAACTGAACATCAACGGCAACATCTGTGTACTGAGTCCTTACTATGAAGCAGGCTCTCTTAAAATATCTTAAAAATAATCCAAAACAAATACAAAGTAACCAACCCAAATCTCTATGCTTTTTGTCACTCCATTTGATTTAAGTCAGGGGTAGGCAAACCTTTTCTACAAAGGACCAGATAGTAAATGTTCTCAGCGTTGTAGGCCACTATATGGTCTCTGCCACAAGTAAAGTCTGCCACTACAGTGCAAAAGCAGTCACAGATAATAGCTAAACAAAGGCAGGTCCATGTATCCCAATAATTTTATTTATGGATATTGAAATTAGAATTTTCATATCATGAAATCATCTTCTTTTGATTTTCTTTGACCATTTAAAAATGTGAAAACGACTCTTAATGGTTTTTGTGTGTGTCATAACACACGCACACACACACGATGGGGTGGATTTGGCCCATGGGCTGTCATTTATTAACCCCTAGTTTAGGAGGGTTTTTTTGTGTTTCACTAAACTCCTTTGTGTAAGCATGTCATCTAGTCCTCTCAGCAATCCTATGTGTAGCATATCATTCTCATTTTACTGATGTGAAAATCAGAGACTATGGAGAATATGTCAAAATTACCAATGCAAATGAAAAATTCTCAGGTTTGCATCCTGCACACAGGGCAGTGAACAGCTATTCTGATATGGTGCTTTAATTATCTCCTTTATCTATACCAGCCCCCTACAAAGTACAGGTATCCCTATTTCATAGATAAATAAACTGAGACCAGGCAAAAGAACTTGTCTAAAAAACTGGCAAAGCCAGAAAAGAAATGCACATTTAATTTCTTGTTTTCTGTGTGTACTTGCTTCCCATGAGGAGGCACTTAATACTGTTGCCAAAATGGAAGTGAGAGTTTCTTTCTTAACTTTTTAAAGCTTTCTTGATCTGGGAGTTCATCAAACCATTTCAGATATGGAAGCCCTATGACCTGGGGCTTCACCTGGATCGGTGTGAGGAAGCATCCACTTGTCCTGACAGGCCTCGCTTTCATCATTTGCTTCCGTGATATGATCAGGGCTCAATTCTCTGCACCACGATGACTCACGCCCTTGCTCATTTATTTGTGGAGAGTTCTTAGTTCTTGGTTGACTTTCAATTTCTATCTCATTATAAAGCCTTCTTGTCTTGGTGCCTAAATAAATCACACTTAAGGTAATGGTACCAAATTTAATTTTAGCCTAAGAAATCAATAACCATGGTGTATGTGTGTGTGTGTGTGTTTGTGTTTGTGTGTACATGCTCAAATATGCACATATTTATACCATGAGACTTCTGAATTATCTATTTTATGAAATGTACCTTCAATTCCATTCACTTTAATGTGTGATTTTTAAAAATAACACTTATCCATGTTTCTCAACTGAGTACTTTGCTAGCAGGGTTACAGACGTACATGAGATGGAGGTAACTTCTATCCTCTTACAGTCTAATGAGGGATCCAGCTGTTAAAGGAGCATTTACAAGTATAGTCAAAATTAACACAGGTTAAGTGTAGGGGTGCTGTGGGTGCACAGGACTGTACCCTGCTTTTTCTTTTAATCTTCCACTTACCATTAGGCTTTCTCTTGTATATTCAACTTCCTTTCAGACTGTTTTCTCATAAATATAAAAATAAGAGCATGTAAAATATAAATATGAAAAAATGAGTGTTGAATATACACTTTTTGCAATGGTTAATATACAACTTCTTACAATGGTTTCATGAAATATGAAAAAATGATAAATATGTTCAAATGTCTTTCATTAAAGTGCAACCACAACATCTCCACTGGTGTCAGAAATACTGCTCTGTCGTCCTCTGCAAAGACAAACTTCTCTGAACAGTGGCCCACACTGACTCTGCCTCCTCGCTCTGCGCTCACTCCTCCACCCACGACCATCTGGCTCCTTTTCGCCAGTTCCCTTTGTGAGTCCACCCTTCACTACCCCACCAGTAAATGTGGAACTTCCTTAAGGTTGGGTTTCTAACCCGCTTCTCATGTTGTGCATTCTCAGGAGATGAGCTCATTTATGACCACTGCAGAATTCCAATAAATAGGCGGCTATTTCACAAATTTGCACCCTAACCCAGATTTCTTCTCTTTTTCAGAAAAGATTTTCAACAGTCCTCAAAACACATCATTCAGTACATCTTAAAGATACCTCAGATTCAATAAGTCTAAAGCCAAGGCATGTTTTTCCCCAGACCTCGGGTGTTTCTTATCTCTGAGAACGGCACCACAGTTCCTTCAGTGCAACGCAAACACCTGGAATCACCTTTGAAACCTTCCTCTTCTTCATCACATATAGTCAACCCACCATCTTGTCTTATCAAGGTTATCTCACACATCTCTCCAATATATTGATTTTTTTCCATCTCCATCACCATAATCTTAATTTGCGTTACAATTATCTTTATCCGGAGAACTGCAATGGTCTAACTTGTCTCTACTCCTCCTTTGCCCCCTTTCTATTCATTATCATGGCTGCCACAGTGATTTTTCCAAAACAGAAATCTGAACACATGATATGACTGCCATTGCTTTTTGTTAAAGACAACAAAGTCTGGAGTACCCTTTAGAACGTGGCTGCTGCCTGTCCACGTGGCCCTTTCTCAAGCTTTCTGCTCCTCTTTGTATTCCTGTTACACTAGCTTTCATTTGGTTCCTTGATTTTGCTATGTTTCCCGTCACGTGAATTTTCACATGTTCCCCTTTCTGCTTATGCTATTAGTTACCCAACCCCATAAACTAGTTATTATATTAATATTTTATATCTAAGCTCATCTCTTATAATTGACCTGTTAGCACTTCTGAGGAAAAACTCCTTGATCGACCAGATAAGGATAGATTTTTACAAACTTTTATAGACCTGCAGATCTGTTTTATTTTCAAGGTTCTTGTATAGGTATTTAAATTTGAATGATTTTTATTTGAGCATTTATCCCCTCTAGAGTACAAGTTCTATGGGGCGAGATGTGTCTACTTGTACTTTTCCTGGTATCTTTAGTGCTCACCACATGTCTGTCATATAGTAGAAAAATGAGCAAGTAAATAAAGTAGTATTTAAGCTATGATGTGGAGATGAGCAAAAGTTGAGCGATAGAAGCAAAGAACCTTCTTGCCAACAGGAACAGCAAGTCCAAAAAGATCCAAGAAAAGGGAACGCTCCAAGATGTTCAAGAAGAAGACATTTTTGTTGAGATGAAGGGAGACAGCACAGGAGAAACAGGCGAGTACCAAACTGTGGATGGCTTTTTAAAAGAATTGTAGACTCTGTCTTAGCGTGGACAACAGAAAGTCTTTGAAGCACATTAAATACATTTAAAATAGAGATTGGCCTAGAAACCAATTTTATCAGAAATGGTGGTGGCTGGGATAGGAATGGTAACATTGGGAATGAAAATTATTAGATAAATTTAAGAGATATGTAGACCAACGAGTGTCTATCAAACTACAGTTCAGAAGCATGCTGGGGATGATCATGAGAGTCAGTTAAATCTTTAGGAAGTTTGTAAGCTGGTTGACTGGCAGCTTGGATTCAGCCACCATGGGACTATTTACACCAAAGACATGGGCAAACACTATGGATCAGGTGTCCCCTTCCCTGACCCCCAACGTACTAGTTGTTAAGCATTTTCCAGTAACCACAGGTTACAAGCATTTAAAAAATATTTGAGAAAATAGAACAGAAAACATCAGAGGACCCTGCATATAATGATAAAACTGTTTTGCAAAATTTCTATTTCAGTTATGTGAACACGATGCATGAACACATACTCAATGCACGCTGGCTGGGTCACAACACAAAAGATGTTTCTTTAATTCATAGTAAAATAAATTGACAGGCACTGATTTAGGAAACAGAATTTAGAGAACTTGGTGATTGATTGGATTTGGGCAGTGAGAGAAGTGAGATGAGTCAGGGATTAATCATAGATTCCTGGCCCGATTAGCTGGGTGGAGGGTGCTACCATTTCCTGAGATAGGGAGTGCTGGGAGGGAGCCGCTCTCAGGGGATCATGAGTTCCGTCTGGACATGTGGAGCCCGAGGTCTCTGCAAGATATCCAAGTGGAGATGTCCCGAAGGCAGACAGCAACTTGCACCTGAGGTACAGGGCAAGGACTGATGTGACAGTGCAGGTACTGAGTTCACTGGCAAAAAGATGGTGGTGGAAACCGTCTGAACGGATGGAGATCAGCTGGATAAGAGTGTAAGGTATGAAGAAACTGGGCCCAGGAGAGAGCCTGGAAAAATGTCAAGAGTGAAAGGGTTGCTTAGAGAAAGGAGGTTAAAAGGAAGACCAGGAAATGTGGGCTAGGGACATGGAAGCAAGATGGAAAAGTGCCATTTCTTGAAGCCAGTGGACAAATGATTTGTAGATAAGAGTAGACATTCTCCTTAGCACAGAAACTTTAAGAATTAAGAGAATTATCAGAAACCTGGCTTTTGGCCTATAAAGTACAAGTAAGACTTTGTCAGATTTCAAGTGATATATGTATCATTCATATCTACTTTGAATATTGACTGGGTAAAAGTGATAAATAGTACATAAATAATTGACCTTGACAAATTCAGTAGTTCTCTTTTTCACATAGTCAAATTCATCTGATCACTCCTATCATGAATTGTGATAGTCCCGGGAGCACTTGAGGAGCTGTAGTGAGGCAGATGTATCATCCCTTCCTTTTCTGGCTATTACACTTCTTTATTCTGGATAGACACAGCACCTATCTGACCACTGAGAACCTTTCAGTGTTGAAGATTATTTTAAAGAGGATTAAAATATTTCTTTACAATTCACATTTAGATAAGGATCTAGGTTGTTTTAGAGTTAGGCTATTAGCTCATCAGATACAGAGGATATAAACATACAATAATAGCTAATAGCCAAATATACTGAATGCTTAGTGACAGGCACTTGCTAAACGCAATTATGCGAGCAATTCTTTGGAGAAGGTACCATTTCACAGATGAGGACTCTGAGACCCAGAGTGATTAAGTCATGGACATGCACACTTCAGCAATTAAGTGCTCAGTCTGTATACCAGGCTTCTCTGCTGCACCAAAGGCTAGATTGTGATGGATGAGAACAGAGCCCTGGAAAGCTTTTAATGTGCTCAGAACCAAAAACGATCTAAATATGAAATCTCTCTATAACGTTTTTCTTTCTTTCCACTGACTATAAAAGTAATTCATACTCATTACAGAAAATGTGTGAGATGCAGAAATGTTGCAAAATGCAAGATAAATCACATTTGGTGAAGTTTTAACACAAGACTGAATGTCTTATAAAACTCAGGGACCAGATTTTATAACTTCCCCTGAGGAGAGGGGAAACCACTGCAGGGATAAAGTAATGAACACTTCCGTCAGAGAAAATAGGAACTTACCTCTTAGAAATGGTCACATGATGTGACTGCATTTAACGTACTGGAATTTACTACACTGTATGACAGTAAGTGAGCCTGTGTCCTGGGTGGGACAGATGAAGTGCATCAGCTTCTCATCCCCTGGGTCTCTGGGCATCTCTCATGGTACCTCCAACCTGATGCCTGAAGGTCTTTTCAAGGGCAGATGTGACTTTTGGCTTAAATGCTGACTTTAGACCTGGCAGTCTCTTTAGATCTGACGTCTATTTTAGGGTTATTTGAAAGGTCTCTTGGACTGTCCCCTGAGTATTGATGGCGTGGAGTCTTGGTCTGGCTACATTTTATGGGAATATGCATTCCTACTGGAGTTTCTAGAGTTCATGAATACATGCATTTACTTAACAATTTTTCTTTTTCTAAATGCTGGGTTTTAAACCAAGCACCTGGTAAGCATGTGCTCTACCACTCAGCTGCACCTTTGGCCCCAATAAATATTTCTTGATTCTTGACTTTGTGTCAAGTGGGGTGAGCAGCAGTGGGGACAAATGTAATGGGTTTGCCAAGACTCCCAGGGACTAGGACAGGGGACATTTGCTTTGATGGAAGTAGGGCTCAAAAAGTTCTCCCAGTTAAAGTACACAGTAGTGTCAGAAAATTAAAATTAATTCACAGGCTAATGCCAAACAGAGGAATCCAATCTTAAGCAGTTTTGAAATAATTCTCTGGTTCAGTTACAGACATACTTTTAGAAATCTATTTTTCATATACTGTGGGTTTAAGAGTTTTTTCAAGATAATATTTTAAGACATAATCATACTTTAATATTCATCAAAGATGACCCACTGTTTTTTTCAATGGAACTAGCCCAACAGACCCTGGGGGGCAGCTATCGACAGGGCAGGCTTTGGGGGTATGTGTCCTATGTAGTCACACAAAGCACTGTGGCCAGAAAGGTCCCATTCTTGGTTGAATGATTGGGTGTGACCCTCTTGAAATTCTTAATTTTTGAACAAGGGATCCCACATTCTTGTTTTGCCCTGGGTCCCAACAATTATGTAGTTCGTCTTGTCTCTAGAACTGTGTCACCTAACCTTTAGTAACTTCTAGCTGATCCACACATTTGTTAGGCTACCTTGGATATTAATTAACTTCTCTGAGCCTCGATTTCCCATTTAGTAAACTGGCATAAGCAATATTGTCTAACTTAGAGATGTGACTATCAGGTAGTATAAAGTTTTAGCATAGAAAACTTACATCAGATAAAAGAAAAAAAAAAAACAAGCAAATGAAACAAACAAAAACCCTTCCCACTGCTTTCTTAAGCAGAAATATAGACTATTTTCCTGTACTTCTCACATGCAAGAATATTTTCAAGGTTCCAAGTCCCTCCACCCATCCCTGGGGAAAGAGGCAAATTGTACGTGCCTCCCAGAATGAATTCCTGTAATGAGGTAATGAGGGAATGTACTCCTTTCCTGATTCTAAATCACAAATATCAGAGTGATTTATCCAGTAAGGCAGACTTCGGAATAATCAGCTTCAGAATATTTTCCTTTAACACATCTCCTGGCATGTGTCTATGCTGGTTGCAAATGATTTGTTTCCATTGAGGTCTACTCTCTACAGTCTACCTGGTTTTATGGTGATGTTTTCCTGGAAATAATTCAATTTGAATTTCCCATAATAAAAACCATGACTCTTTTTTCTTAACTTGAATAATTTGGAATTTCTCAAAGCGTACAGGTGCCAAGCATTAACTTGGCATATTGAACACCACGGGGAGTATGTGTACTTTTAGAAGAGAGGTGGGGACTCAGCAAGGGACCATTATGGCCCAAGTGATCATCGGAGTTGGCTGCAGCAGGAAGAAGCTACGCATTTACCCTGGAAGGGAAGGAGAAAGAACATCATCCTACATTCCACAGCAAAAAATCATAATTGTCCAAATTTTGCAAAAATTATCTCCAGCATATCTCTAGCATCTTCTCTGTGTCTCCCTCCACTAGGTGCTTATATTTAGGACTGTAAACAAAGCTCTGGTTATCCCTGTCACGACCGTAGCGTCCTTGACCCTGCCTCCTCTGTGGACTACCGATCTTTCTCTCTCATTGCCAACTTCCTTAATAAAGAGATCATTTTCCCGACATTCCTTGAACCCCTGCTTTTGTGCCAGTGTCCCATGTCAAACTGTAGCAAGGCCTTCTCTGTGACATCTGACATATATGTCTTCTGGGTGCTCCTTCTACTACTGTGAGATATTTCTTTTATTTTTTCATTGGGCAGGGAAGTATCAGGCCGGGAAGGTGGCAGATGTGAAAGGAGCAGATTGTGAAGCCACTGTGGTCCCTGAGTTTGAGACGGGGTCCAGTCAAGCAGCAACACAGTCCATTTACACCACCATGGAAGTGCGCCCTCACTCGCATGAGGGAGGGATAGTAGAAAGATGAGTTACAGTGTTCCTTGTTAATTTTAATTCTTATCAGGATTAGAAATGCTTATAAAATTTTCTAAAATGCTTCTATTAAAAAAAGGAGAATCTCCCTGCCCCACAAATGGCAGCTCTTAGTCTCCTCCCTGTGTCCTGCCCTGACCACCAGAGGAAGCCATGTTCAACTCTTTCAGCTGTTTCTTCAGGTTTTTTCTTACTTATGTAATTCACTTTTTAAAAACTGAGGTATGATTGACATATAAGGTGTACGTTATTTAATGCACACGTCACTGGGTCTGAAGGTAAATATGCACCTATGACAATATCACCATAAACCATCTTCTGTAAGTTTCCTCTGCTTTCTTTGTGTGGGAAGAACATTTAACATAAGATCTATCCTCTTAACAAAGTTTTCAGTATTCTCATGGTTTGGACCTTAAAGCTCATGTGCACAAGGCTTGATCCCAGATACAGCAGTGTTGGGAGGTGGAGCTTCTGGGACGTGACCGGATCATGAGGACTCTGATCTCATGAATGGATTAATCCATTTATGGCATCATAGTTTCATGAGTGTCAAGGAGGGGCTTTGTCATAAGATCAAGCTCTGTCTCCTAACTTCCTGGCTGCCATGAGGTGAGCCATTTGCTTATCATACACTTCCCACCATCCACCATCACATACCGCCTCACCACGGGTCTAAGAGCAACTGGGCCAACTGGACATGGATGGAACCTTGAGCCAAAATGAACCTTACCTCCTTCAAGTTGATTTCTCTCAAGAATTTTCTCACAGTGATGGAAAGCAGAGTAACACATGTACAATAAGGGATCACTAACTCCGGGCACTATGCTGTAGGGTAGATTTCTAGGACTTGTGCACTTTCCATGACTGAAACATTGGACACTTGACCAACACCTCCCAGAGTCCCAGGTGTCAACCATTCCACTCTGTTTCTATGAAGTTAATAATTTTAAATTCCTGATATAAGTGGGATCAGGTGGTCTGCTGATTTCACTTAGAACAATGTCCTCCAGGTTCATCCATGATTTAACAAATGAAAGGACCTCCTTTTGTAAAAGGCTGAATAATATTCCATTGTTAGCATATGCCATCTTTTATTTATCCACTCATATGTTGATGGACGTTTAAGTTGTTTCCATGATCTTGCTCTTGTGAATGCTGCTGCAATGAACATGGGAATGCAGATATCTCTTTGAGATTCTGATTTCAGTTTTTTTGACTATATCCCCAGAAGTGGGATTGCTGGATTCTATGATAGTTCACTTCTGATTTTTTGAGGATCCTGCATACTTTTTTCCAGAATGGCTGCACTAAGTGGCATTCCTACCCAGAGTGAACAAGGTTTTCCTGTACATCCTCACCAGCATTTATCTTTTGTTTTTTGATAACAGTCATCCTAAGAGGTGGGAGGTAATATCTTGATGTAGCTTAAATTTGCATTTTCCTGTTCACCATTAGCAAACGTGAACACCTTTTCGCATACCTGTTAACCATTTGTGTGTCTTTTTTGAAGATCTATCTATTCAGATCTTTTACTCATTTTAAAATCAGGCTATTCTTTTTTTTTTTTTTTTCTTTTTTTGCTATTGAGTTGTATGAGTTCCTTATATATTTTGAATATTAACCCTTTATCAGAAAATGATTTGTAAATATTTTCTCACATTCCATAGGCCTTTTTGATTTGCTGATGGTCTCCTCTTCTGTGTAGATGAAATACCATTTGTCAATTTTTGCTTTTGGTGTCGCATCCAAGAAATCACTGCCAAGGTCAATGTCAAGAGTTTTTCCCTGTGTTCCTCAAGACATTTTAGAGTTTCAGGGCTTACATGTAAGTCCCTAGTCCATTTTGGGTTGACTTTTCTGTATGGTGTAAGATTGGAATTCTTTTTCATGTGGATGCCCAGTTTTTCCAACACATTCACTGAAGAGACTGTCCTTTCCCCATTGTGTACTATCGTCCCCTGATACTCCCCACCCCCTACATCCCTGGCACTTGCCAAAAATTTGTTTACTGTAAATGTGTAGACTCACTTCTGGCCTTTCTATTCAGTTCCACTGGTTGAGATATCTGTTTTATGTCAGTACCATACTGTTTTGAGTGCTGTCGTTTTGTATATGTTTTGAAATGGGGAAGTGTGATGCTTCCTGCTTTGTTTTTCTTATTCAGGACAACTTTGGCTATTTGTTGTCTCTTGTAGTTCATTATAAAATTTTAGGACTTTTTTTTTTTTTCCAATTTCTTTACAAAAAAAGTCACTGGTATTTTGACAGAGATTGCATCAGATCTGTAGATCACTTTGCATAGTAGGTCATTTTACCATATTGATTCTTCTAATCCTTGAACACGAACTTCTTTCTATTTGTGTTTCTCAATTTCTTTTGTTAACACTTTATAGCTTTTCATGTACAAGTTTTTCAGCTCCTCGGTTAAACTTCTTCCTAAGTATTTTTTAAATTAAATTAATTAGCATTAAAAAATACTTAGGAAGAAATTAATCAAATTATTAATTTAATGCTAATTAATTTTTTATTGCTAATGGAATTGTCTTCCTGATTCCCTTCCAGATAGTTCAGCATTAATGTAAAGAAATAATATGATTTTTACAGGTTGATTTTTTAATCCTGCTGTTTTATTGAATTTAACAGTGCAAAAGTTTTTTTTTGTATGGGGGCACCTTTTAGGTTTTGTAGATATATGATTATGTTATCTGCAAGCAGATAATTTCATTTCTTCCTTTCTAATTTGAATACTTTAGAGTTCATCTTCTTGCCTAAATGTTCTGACTAGAATTTTCACTACTAGGTTAGTGGTGATAGTGGGCATCCTCGTCAAGTTCCTGATCTTAGAGGAAAGAAAAGCTTTCAGTTTTTCACTGTTGAGAATGATATTATCTGTGAGCTTTTCATAGATGGTTCTTATTGTATGGAGGTATGTTACTTCAATACTTAGTTCATTCAGAGTTTAATGTTTTTAAATCATGAAAGTTGAATCCTGTCAAATGCTTTATCTGCCTCTATTGAAACGAGTATACAATTTTTGTCTTGTCATTAACATGGTGTGTCACATTAGTGATATGTTTGTAAACGTGACCACTACCCTTGTATCCCAGGGGTAAATCAACTTGGTCATGATGTATGATTCTTTAAGGTGCTATTGTGTTCATTTGGATATCATTTTGTTGAGGATTTTTGCATCTATGTTCACCAGGGATATTAGCCTGTTGTTTTCTTCTCTTGAGGTATCTTTGTCTGGCTTTAGTATCAGAATGAAGCTGGCCTCATAAAATGGTTTTGGAATTCTTCCCTTCTCCTTTTTTGGCAGAGTTTAAAAGGCTGTTATTAATTCTTCTTTAAATGTTAGGTAGAATTCACCTGTGAAACCAGATGGTCCTTGATTTCTTTGTTAGGAGATTTTTGATTACTGCATCTGTCTCCTTGATTGTTATTGGGCTATTCAAGCTTTTAGTTTCTTCTTAAATTCAGTTGCAATGGTTTTAATGCTAATAGGAATTTATCCATTTCATGTAGGTTTCTGCATAATTGCTCATGCATAATTGTTGATTATAATCCCTTACACGCTTTAAAAAATTTTATTTCATGGCACCAACTGTAACATATCTTCTTTCATTTCTGATTTTACTTGAGTTTTCTCTCCCTCCTCAGGTAGTCTAGCTAGGGTTTGTTGATATTTGTTAATCCTTTAAAATATTAACTCAGTTTTATCCATCTTTCCTGTCACTTTCTATTTTATTTATTTGTGCTCTAATATTTATTATTTCTTTCCTTCTGCTGACTTTGAATTCAGTTTCTTTTCCTTTTTCTAGTTTCTGCAAGTATAAAGTTAGGTAGACTGAGGCGTGTGTGTGATGCAGGGACTGAATCTAGGGCCTTGTTTCTGTAAGCATGTGCTCTACCACTGAGCTACACTCCCTTTCTTTTTTGCTTCCTCTTTTTTTTCGATGTGGTGCTAATTTTTGCAAACTACTATCTTAGGATTGTTTTTGCTTCATTTTATAAGGTTTGGCATGTTGTATTACATTTTCATTTGTCTCAAGGTATTTTCTAATTTCCCTTTTGGTTTCCTTTTTGACCCAGTGGTTGTTCAAGATTGTGCTGTTTACTTTCTATATGTTTGTGAATTTTCTAATGTTATTGATATCTAGTTTCATTCCCACTGTGGTCAGAAAAGACACCTGGGATGAAGTCAGACTTCTTAAAAATTTTAAGACATGTGATCTATTTTGGAGAAGTTTCCATGTGTGCTTGAGAAGCATGTGTATCCTGCTGTTGGATGGAATGTTCTGTACCTGCCTGTAGGTCTACTTGGTCCACAGTGCTCAAGGCTGCTATTTCCTTACTGCTTTCCTGTCTGAAAAATCTACTTGTTATTGAAAATGGGGTAGTGAAGTGCCTCTACTGTTATTGTGTTGCTGTTTATCTTTCCCATTAGATCTGACAATGTTTGCTTTATATGATGTTAAGTATATAACATTTTAGTTGCTATATTTTTCTGATGAATGACCCTGGTTTGTCTCTTATAAATAGATTTTTAAAAAAAAAATTATTATTTTTTTAGTTGTCAACTCATCTTTTATTTTTTTATTTATATGCGGTGCTGAGGATGGAACCCAGGGCCTCCCACACACCAGGCAAGTGCTCTGCCACTGAGGCACAACTTCAGCCCCTTATAAACAGATTTTGACTTAAAGTCTATTTTTTCTGACAGAAGTATAACTCCCCCTACTCTTTTTTGAAAACGATTTACTTGGAATATCTATTTCCACCTCTTCACTTTCAAGGGGTGTCAATTCTAAGGTGAGTTTCTTGTAGACACCATATAGTTGGACTTGTTTTCTTTATTCATTTAGCCAATCTATGTCTTTTGATTGGTGAGTTTGAGTTTGATCTATTTATAAAGTAATTCCTGATAGGTAAGGACTTGATACTGCCATTTTGTTGACAGCTGTTTTATAATTCTCTTGTTCCTCTCCTGCCACCTCTTCATAGTTTGATGATTTCCTTTTGCTAAGTAGTATGCTCTTACTGTTTTCTCATTATTATTATTTTGTATCCACTATAGGTTTTTTCCTTTGTGATGGCCATGAATCTTGCTTCAAACTTCAATCACATATGAAAATTCTAGACTTCTATTGACCTCCTTTATGCTATTAACAGCAGAGTTTTATCTGTTTACATGTATGTCAATATTAGATTTTTTTGTGGTTATAGCTATTCTTTACACATTTGCTTTGTGACTTGTATGCTAGTGAGATTTGTTCTTTCATATGCTTTTGTGTTGCTGTTTATTGTTTGTTTTGATTTGAATAACCCCCTTTACCATTCTCTGTAAAGTGGATCTTGTAGTGATGAACTCCCTCTGTTTTTCTGCATGGGGAAAGACTTTTACCTATTGTTCATTTGAAAGGCAATTTTGTCCGGTATGGTATTCTTGGTTAGCAGTTTTCTCCTTACAGTATTTCACATATATCATCTCTCTCTCCCCTTCCTGCAAAGTGTCTGCTAAGTCCGTTGATAGTCTGGAGTTGGGGATGTGTGCAGAAAACTCCTTATAAACAATGATTTGGTTTTCTCTTGCTGCTTTAATTTTTTCTCTTTGACTTTGATTTTTTTGTGCAGACCCCTTCAGTTTCCATCTAATGAGAAACATTTGAGTTTTGTGAATCTGAAATATATTTCTCTCCCCAGACTTGGAAGTTTTCAGTCATATTTCTTGAAGCAATCTTTCCACCCCTTTCCCTCTCTCTCTTCTGAAACTCGCATACTGTATGTTATTTCCCTCCATGTCCTTTATATCCTGTAGAGATCTTTACTCTTCCTTCTTCTATCTTTTTCATCCTTTGACTCAGGGATTAAGTTCCAATGACCCGTCTTCAGGTCTGTGAATTCTTTCTTTTACCTGATCAGGTATTCCTGACCTCTTTCCTTATTCTGAAGCATGCTTTGACGGAAATGGCTATAGTTACACCAGCCGAACTTTGATTTATGCTACCGTGCTACAGGTTCTCCATCCCTCTATTCTTGCCCTTTGCCTTTAAATTTAAAGCAAGTTTCTTGTAAATAACACATATTTCGGCCTTACATTTTATCTACAATAATAATCTTTGACTTTTGATTGCTATATTTACACCACCTACATTTAAAGTGATTATTTGTGTAGTCAGATTAATAAGTACCATGTTTATAATTGTTTTCCATTTATTGTATTTGGTTTTCATTTTTTTTTTAATTTCCTGACCACTTTTCTGATTTCTCTGGTTTTAACTGAGCATTGTATATAAGTTGAATTCCTCTTTTCTCTTAGAATACTTCTTTTTTTCTAGAAGTACTTCTTTTTATAATTTTTTTGGTCTGTTCTTTGAGATAGGATATATACATATTTACATATGTATATATATATATATCTATATATATATATTTATAACAATTGTCTACTGTTGTACAGTAAGCCTACTAAGTCTAAGTCCATTCTTCAAATAAGACTATATCTCTCCATAGATAGTTCAGGAACCTAAACCAGGATGTTTTAATTGCTTCCTTTCATCTCTTTTAACATCACTGTCATTAATTTCACTATCCAAACACTATAATACATATAAGATTATTATGACTGTAACTTTAAATGACACTTCTCTACTAATTAAGAATAAAAAATAAAATATTTTACCTTTATTTATTCCATCTTAAATGCTCTTCCTTTTAAAAATTTACATCTAAGTTTTTGAATTCTGTGATTTCCCTACTCCTGAAGAACATCTTTCAACATTTATTCTAGGACAGGTCTGTGAATGATGAATTCCTTCAGCTTTTGTTTTTATGAGAGAATCTTTTTTTTTTATTCCTTCTTTTTATTATTGTAAACAAATGGGATACATGTTGTTTCTCTGTTTGTACATGGAGTCAAGGCATACCATTTGTGTCATCATAAATTTACATAGGGTAATGTTGTTTGATTCATTCTGTTATTTTTTCCCTTCCTCCCTACCCCTCCCACCCACCCCTTTTCCCTCTATACAGTCCTTCCTTCCTCCATTCTTGCCTCCCTCCCTAACCCTAACCCTAACCCTAACGCCTCCCACCCCCCATTATGTGTCATCATCCACTTATCAGAGAGATCATTCGATCTTTATTTTTCTTCTTTTGGAAGATAATTTCCCTGAGTATAGAATTCTATGTTGATGGGGGTGGGGTGGTTTCTCCTAACACTCATAGTATTTTACTCCATAGTCCTCTTGTTGCATGCTTTCTGATGAGAAGCATGCTATAATTCACATAACCCTCAGTCTTAGAAATGTAAAAGGTATTTTCTCCTCCTCAGAATTCTTTTAAGATTTTTTTGACCTTGGTTTTTGTAGTTTGAATACAAAATATGTAGATATTTTGGTGCTTAACCTGTTTGGTGTTCTCTGAACTTCCTGGATCTGGATCTGCGGTTTGGTGTCTGTCATTAATTTTGGAAAGTCTTGGCCATTTCTGTTTCAAATATTACTTCTTTGTTCTCTTTCCTCTTTTTATGGTATTTACATCTTGTATATATTATACCTTTTCAAATTGTCCCCACAGTTCTTGGATTCTGTTATATCTTTTTCATTCTTTTTTCTCTTTGCATTTCAGTTGAGAAATTTTTATTGACGTATCATCAAACTCACAGATTCTGTCCTTGGCTGTATCTGGTCTACTGATAAGCCCATCAAAGTCATTCTTCCATTCTGTTACAGTGTTTATGATTTATAGCATTTCTTTTTTTTTCTTTTCTTTTCTTTCTTTTTTTTTTTAGAGTTTTCATCTCTGTTCTTGCATGTTGTCACTTTTACCATTAAGGTCTTTACATACTAATTGCAATTATTTTAAATTCCTTTTCTGATAACTCGAAATCTGTGCCATATCTGGTTCTGATGCTTGCTTTGTCTCTTCAGACTATACTCTTTTTCTTGCCTATTAAGATTTGCATTTTTTTTTTTTTTTTTTTTTGTTGAAAGCTAACGTATAGCTGGTACTAGTAACCAATAAATAAACTTTTAGTGTTAGATTTTATATTGCAGTTTTACAACTGGGACTGGTTTTCATGTTTGCGATAGACCTAGTGCTAAAGGATTCGACTAACATTAGAGTCTTTGCTTTTCTTTCCCCTTTTGTTTCCCTAGAACTCCTTTTTAAATAGAATTGGTGTCTTGCAGCTCTCTCTCCATTGTCATCTGTTATTACTGTGCTGAAGCTCTGTTCATGTGACAGTAGGTGTGAAAGAAAAAGATGCGTTATACATCATATTATTAAATCTTAGTCTTCTAAAGGGCCTGTGTCTCTGTGCTATGAGACAGGTTGACTTAGAGATACACAGCTGCACTTCCCCAGGTGCATAATGTTCTGGTAAAGTCTTTTCCCCTTCCAATAAGGTTTTTGTTGTTGAGAATGCACTGCATGTATTTCAAAATAATTACTTTTTCATTACACTTGCCAAAAAGCAAAACGAGTTTGCTTGAGTTTCAACCGTAGCAGTCATTCATTCTTGAGTCTTTATTAGCTAGCACAACCATCTTGTAGTGAGTACTACATATATATTTGTGACACAGGTGAATCAGTGAGTGAAGCTAAGTCCATAAAGAAGATGGTTTAGAATAAACATTACGCAGTGCTTCGACCTCAATACTGGTGACTGCAGTAGGCAACTCCTATTTTCTGTCCATTAGAAGAAAAAATGTAAATGGGAAAACAGTGATGCCTAGCACACTCTAGAAACAATGGAAGACCTTCCTTCTTCCAAGACTGAGGTGGCTCACTGTTAGCTGTCTGGACATGGAAGAACTATGGGTCTAGCTCTTCCTCCCAAATGCTATGTTTCTGCTCCTAGCCACTTATGTTATCCACTGGAAGTTCTCTTCTAGAATCTAATTCTCCCCAGTTTCTAGTTCTGCTGTCCGCTGTCCTTCAAGCTCTCCCTTTCCCTGATCTCAATCTTGTTGTTCCTTAGGGCAAGTCCACATTCTTCCATCCTCTACCTTAGAGGTGGATGGGTCCCTCCTGACAACTTCCAGCTGGAAACCTTCAACCCTTAATTTAGTTTAAATTTCTTTCTCAATCCTTGCTCCTTTCCATTTTTGCCTCACTGGCCATATGCATTCCTAAATTTCTATTAATTCCTACTGTCTGTCCCAAGGAACTTTTCTTTTTTTAAATATGTAAAGATATTTACATATTTAAATATGTATATAATAGAAATTGTATATAGCCCCATGGATGTTGTACCCACCTAGATCATTTGTACTGAAGGCTAAATCTATAAGGGAAAGCCGTACAACATCTCATAGAAATTTCACAGACTGAGTAGCTAAAATAGAAGCACTATACACCTAAAAGGTCATAGGTGTTTCAGACCTCCTGGTCTATAAGAAAGAGAAAGGTAAATTAAAATGAAGAATTATAGTCTTTACTCTCTTGCTGAGTAAGTGGAAGAAATGATATACATAAAGTTGAGCAACAGAATGATGTTAAGCCTTAGTAAAATTTTCTCTTTTGAATGGAGGACCTATTTGAATGACTGGTACTAACTGACTTTACTGTCGACATCAGTGAGAACAAGGCAGGCTGTATAATGAAGTCCGCATATACTTCTATGAGCTCAAATAATCAATTCATAACCAAAGAGAGGTCACACTCACCAGAATGCATTTATTTTAGATAATTAAGATAATGAGTAAATCCAAGGGTTGAGTCACTGGGAAAAATGAACACAACGTGAACTCCACAAAAATTCATTTGTAATCCTCAATGTTATCCTTACACCTTAAATGATTGAGCTGTTTTTCTTCCATCATTTTCCATTGTGCTGTTAGTGTACAATCACAAACTTGTTTTCAGCTCTGATGAAACAACTGTACTTGTCATTCAATGTTATTTATCCCTACAGCAACAATGTGGGACAGGTGAATTAAGTTATTAAAATGCAAGAAGATCAAAGGGACACTAACACTGCTTAGTGAGCAGCTGCTGAAAAGAAAACCTGAGTAGACATCATGGCTTCCCTAGTGTGGCACCCAGAGACCAGCTTCCTGACTATGCTGGCATGAACAATATTCCATTTCCTTTCGTTAAGCAATGACACTGAGTATTCGGGTACTGTCTATGCTATAAATGTGAATAACAAAAGAAGGACTGCTACCATGGAAACCTACCTGATGGCCTTTGTGGAGAGCTCCTTGTTACTTGAATTCTAGCAAACTCCACACAATAAAGGGCCGATCAACGTTAGGCATAATGCTTCTATACAAGAGCACTGATTATTAACTTTAATGAATGCCTTGAACATTGCAATCTGAAGCAGCATTATTTTTGTCCAACCTCATTATTAGATAAGCACAGGGGAACTTGCACTAAGATCTACTTTGGATTGCAAGGCAAGAGTCAATTCAAGGCTATCTCGTACTATTGGTCTCTTATAAAAACAAACTATATAGTTGCTTTAAAGATGCATGCACTTAGAAATAAAGTATTAAAAGCAAAGCAAGAAGGCAGATCATTGCCAACTATATTGTAATAGATCAAGCTCACTGAATTTGTATAGGTCAGCTATTTCTTCTACACAGAGGAAAACTCATTTAAAGACTCAGTATATGTTGATTTAAATGTACCTGGTTTTTCTATGTGTGACTACCTTAAAGAAGGATTTATTTGGTCAAGTCTAGGCAATATTCATTTTAAGTCTATGTGCTGATTTAAAACTCTGATTTTTTTCCATAATTTAATAATTTTTAAAAGTGCACTTAATCAAAAAGTTAACCAAGTTAACAAAAAGGTCTTTGCACTTAATAGGAGGTAGGCATATCAATAGTAATTCTTTTTTATAATTTATCTTTTAATTTTTTACAGACTGTATTTTGATTCATTGTACACAAATGGGGTACATCATTTCATTTTTATGGTTATGCAGTGTAGATTCATACCATTTGTGTAATCATACATATATATAGGGTAATGATGTCTGTCTCATTCCACCATTTTTCATATCCCCCCTCCCTCTCATTTCCTTCTACATAATCTAAAGTTCCCCCTTTCTTCTCTCACTCCCCACCCCCACCCCCATTATATATCATTCTGCACTTACGAGGGAAAACATTCGGCCTTTGGTTTTCTGGGGTTGGCTTATTTCACTTAGCATGATATTTTCCAATTCCATCCATTTATTTGCAAATGCCATAATATTATTCCTCTGTATAGCTGAATAATATTCCATTGTGTATATATACCACAGTTTCTTTATCCATTCATCTGTTGAAGGGTATCTAGGTTGGTCTACAATCTAGCTATTGTGAACTGAGCTGCTATAAACATTGATGTGGCTGTGTTACTGTTGTTTGCTGACTTTAAGTCCTTTGGGTATAAACCAAGGAGTGGGATAACTGGGTAAAAAGGTGGGTCCATTCCAAGTTTTCTGAGGATTCTCCACACTGCTTTCACTTTCACCCTCTGATGTCAATTCAAACAGCCTATTTCTACTGCTACATTATGTTTGCAGTCCTGGCTGTCTCCTGATCTTTTCTACCTGTGAATATTGGGTGAAGAGCCTTTTGCTCTTTCCAGAGATGGTACAGTGGTGAGGGTGTTATGGGAGTTGGTGATATTGCACATGACACCAGGGAAGTGTCAGGGAAGGTTTCTTGAGGAATTGACAGCTGATCTGACACTGCAAAACTAAGAATGGTAATGAGACCTGGAGGGTGGGGACAAGGCCCAGGCAGAGAGAAGACTACAAAACCCATAAGTCTTTACAAGAGGAGCTACAGGTAGTTGAGGAGGGCCATGATATGTGGATTTTTGAGCCTGCTCCTTCTAGCTATATGTTACATAACTGCAGAGCATTATACTGTGATATACAAATACAGCCAGGCTCCTTCTGTGATATGGAACTCCTGTTTCCAGCGCTCTTTCTGTCTTTTAACATGTGAGCATTTTATACCTTTAAAATTCCACCTTTAGCCAATCAGTGCAAACTACCTAGGTATGATGAATGGACAAGCAAAATGTGGTATATCTACACAATGGAATTATTATTCAACTCTAAAACTACAGCACGGATGGACCTTGAAAACATTGTGCTAAGTGAAAGAAGCCAGTTAGAAAAGGCTACATGTTGCATGAATTCCAGAATAGACAGATTCGTATAGACCAGAAGTAGATTAGTCATTGCCAGAGGCTAGGGGAGGCAGGAATGGGGAGTAACTGCCTAAAGGGTTTTTTTTTTTTTTTTTTGAGGTACTGGGGATCGAACTCAGGGCCTTGTGCAAGGCAAGCACTCTACCAGCTGAGCTATCTCCCCAGCCCCTAAAGGGTTTTAAGATTCTCCTGGAAATGACAAAATATCTGGAATTAAAGAGTAGTGATAGTTGCATAGCCTCACGTATATTCTCAAAACCATTGGATCGTACACTTTAACAGGGTGAAATTTATAGTAAGTAAGTCCTATCTGTATAAAAAAATCAAGGTAGAGTTATAGATAGAACAAGTTTGGCAATAAATTGGTAACTGCTGAAATCAGATGACAGGGGTTCATTATACAATTTCTTCCTGAAAATACAAAACAAACAAAACCCCACCTGTCTCACCCACCTTCCTTCTTACATTTCAGTCATTTCCTGTCAGAAAGAAAATAGAAGCTAGAAGAAAACAACTCACTCAGCTGGCCGTCATCAGACCTTAACATTTCTGCACACTTTCTCCTCATTCATTTATTTTTCCATTTAGCTCGTGCTTCAAGCTACACATTCTGCTAAAAGGTGGAGATACAGAGAGGAATGGAAGCAGCAGTCCCTACCCCCAGGACTTCACTAACTGGAAGGAAAACCAGACATTTAAGAGTAATTCCAAGAGTAGTTATGGGGAAGAAGAAACATAGACCCAAATAGAGAGAAAATGAAGGGAATTTTCATGGGAATAGGTGAAATTTAAGGTAAACATGAAAGTATGGGAGGGAGTTGTCAGTGAAGGGGGTGGCTTGGAAATGGAGTGAGTGAGAGGTGAGGGACAAACATGTATGAATGTCTTGCAGGAAGAAGGAATACGGGATGTTCGCCAGTTAGGGTTTACAAGTGGCTATATACACGTATATAGAGTAGACTTATGAGGAATTGGCTCAGTAATGATGGAGACTGAGAAGTCCCATCATCTACTGTTTAGAATCTAAAGGTGACAAAAAGGTGTTGCTGTCATTCCAGTCCAGTCCCAGAGGCCCAGGAACCAGGGGGCTGGTGGTATGATCATGGTCTGAGTCCAGAGGCTATAGAACCAGGAGCTTGGATGTCTGTGGGCAGAAGATGGACATTCCAGTTTCAGCAGAGACTGCAAATTTGCCTTTCCTTCACCTGTTTTATTTAAGCTTTAAATAGACTGCACGATGCCCACCTGTACTGGTGAGGGTGATCTTCTCTATTCAGTCTGCAAATTCAAGTGCCAACTTCTTCCAAAAACACTCTCATAGACACAATCGGAAATAATGTTTTACCAGCTACCTGGGCATCCCATAGTCCAGATTCACAACCACAGGATGTCCAGGGATGGAAAGAAGTTGAATGTGGCTGAATGATAAAGGGCAGGTGGACAAGGTCAAGGGACCAGGCAGCACCAGCAGGCAGGGGATCACCTGGGGCTTTGGGGATCACCTGGGGATTTCAGCAGTGGAAAGCTCTCCAGATGCTCAAGGTGTTCCATGCCTAGTTCTTTCCCATCTGTGTGTGTGTGGCAAATGAAAGCATCAAGAAGAACCAGGAACCACTGCTCTTTCCCTCAACTGTGGTTCAGGCATGAGCAAAACTGCCTGTGCTCAGGGCAATACCCTCTGTGCCTCACTGCCCAAAGCAACAGGATGCCATGGCAGGTGTGGGAAGGAAGGTGACTATGCAGATGAAGAACCCGGAACAAGGGAGTTCCCCACCACCCAAGATTCCTGTTCAAGGCAGGAATCTTGCATGGTGAGTTAGGGAAATCTGGCAGCATGCCTTCCACAGTGAGATTCCTGTTGCTCCTGAGGAACACTGTGTTTACCTTACCAAGCTCCTCTCAACCTCAAGGTCACTTGTCACAGACCTATTCAGCACCTTCTGTCACCCACCTGCATGTGCTGCTACTCCTGCCATGCTGTTTGTAGGCTTCTGCTCACATGCTGCTGGCGTTACAGACTGGGTGATGGTGGCACCACACAGTGTCTTTCTATGAGGGCTGTACCTGACTCATGCCATCCTATTTTTAGACCCAACTAGTCCAAAGATGGTGAGAAGAGGCTGCAGCGTCACTACCACAGGAGAGAAGAAAATTTTACATGATGCAAAGAAGAAGTGGGGCCTCCATGACCTGGGATACCCTCCTCCCTGGGATAGGCAGTGGGTTCTCTGTCAGACAGGTGATCAGCTCTAGCAACAAGGTCATGGATCCAGCTTTTTTTGTTATCTGGGTTTCTTTTTTGGTTGCCTTTCCCAGATATGGAATGGGTGGCATTTATGAGAGTGCTTCCAGCCAACCACAAGCTGTGATGCTTACACTGGAAAGGACATACATGCCAACATAACACACGCCAGCTGGTCTGGTAGCACGACCACGTGTTCTGGTAATACTGACTTTAGAACATGAACAGACGCCACAGCCTTGGAGCCAACCGCAGGGAAAATCAAGGATATTTCTCTTAGAATGCAGATAGTGTATCTGGCTGCTATCTTGACCTTCTACCAGGGGCCAAGCAGGACTGATGAGTTTGGACTGTTAATTACCCACTGCAGATACTTTTAAAAGGATGATTGGCAGATACACTGCCCTTTTGCATGGGTTAGTTTTGCAAATGGAAGTTTGCCTTAAAGATTTGAGTGTGTATGAATACTATTTTTAAGGGAAGAAAAAAAAAGAATCAAAATATACCATCTATTAGAAGAACATTAAAAAATCCTACATTAAAAAATCGTAATCTGAAATTGAAAAGATGTTTTCTGAACAAGGTCAAAAAATAATTGACAAGATGAATTTAACCTTGATGGAATTATTAAATTCAAGGAAGGACGACTTTAAAATGTCTCCTGATATAATAGTAGGTTGTTCTCTAACAAAATGAAGCTTGCTTTGGATTTCTTCACATTAAGATCAGAGACCAGTGTGGCATGGTGGCAACATCCGTAACCCTAGCTACATGCTTGGCTGAGGCAGGAGGATCGCAAGTAAGAAGCCAAAAAAATGAAAAGGGCCAGGGTGTAGCTCAGTGGTAGAGTCCTCCTGGGTTCAATCCCCAGGAATGCAGGAAAAAAAAAAAAAGAGTAGAGACCAGCAGTTTCTAGAACAAAACCCAAGGAATGTTACAAAGAAGTTTATAAGAACTTTAACCCAGTCAAAATGGTGTTCAGTGGCAAAGGTAACAAAAAGGAAGTTTCAAAGATGAGAAAAAGAAGAAAATCTACTGGAACATTTAACATTTAATCCTGTCAAAGTCACAAATAAGGTGATAGTAGTCTGCTCAGAAGGAGAGGTTTAAAAAAAAAGTTTGCCTGACAATTTTTTTTGTAAGCTATTACTCCTCTAGGGAATGGACAGATCTCAACAGAGTCCTAATGGCAGTTCTTGGAATTTCTCTAGAGGCTGGCAAGAATTTATGAATGAATTGTCACTTCTGTCTTGCAGTCCTCCAGAGAAGCTAGAGGACATAGCTTATCCAAGTCTAAGAACTCCATTTTCTTTCATATCCAATGTTTTTTCCAGCAGAGTATCAAGGGGCTAAGTGACTCACTATCGTTTGAAAATAGTTTGTATTTGTACCTGTAAATTTATGCATCGTTTTAACTTACATAGGATTTTTGTACGTAATTCTCAGATCATAAGGATGACTTACACATTTTGTTTTTCTACTGTCATGTGAGAATATCACAGCCCAGGGAGACGTGCAAGGATAAAAGAAAAGTGCTACCAAAACAGAAAAATCCCAGAAACCTCAGACTGGAAAAAGCAAACTATTGAGGTTTTAAATAGAAGGACTGACATAATAGAATTTGCATTTAAAAAACAAACTCTCTGGCCAAGAAGTGGAAAATAGATGGGAGCAGTGTAAGAATGCTTGCTAAGAGGGCCGGAACACAGGGAGGGTGGGAAGAAGTGACCACAGAAAACCTGGGAGCACAGGAAGCGGGCAGAACAACTACCCACCCCCTCGGCCACCAAGAAACCTGCTCAAAGATGGACATTGTGGAACAGTAAAATAAAGGTGGAGGAGGGTCAAAGGTCATGGCTCCAGGTGCACTGAACTCCATTGACTTGCTGAGGGTTGTCTCTCCTTCCTGCCTGGGGCTCTACCCTATTCATAGGGCTTGCTCCTATTCACCCACAAAGGGACAAGTTACAATGTCACTTTCTCTGGGAAGCTTTTCATGACCCTGTAAATCAGGTGAGAGAACCTTCCTCTGGGCTTTCAGAGCTCCACCTACTTCTTCTTTTATAAACAGGTCTTTATCAACTCTAATTACTGCTTATTTCCCTGAGTCCTTCAATAGTGTGGAAGCTTCTAGGTCAGAGCCAAAGCTTTTCCCATTGTTAATCTCCCCCACCTGCACAAGGCCTTACACATGGTAGGCACTCAACAGACATTTATTTGAGAAAGTCAATGAACTTTGTCCTTGATCAACAAGTACCTAAATATTTCAGAATAAGAGATTTAGAATATTATGATAATAATAATCAAGATGCTTCTCTTACTTGGAAAACTATTGGGAAATGTATAAATCAAAATTTTACATGGTGATTTTAGACCAAGTTTCTCTTGCCATTTCCATTAACCTCAAACAAATGGTCTTTTGGCTTTAGATTCTATTGACTCTGGGAGTATAAACTCAACTGTGGTGCAGATATCTCCTCATCTGAATTGTTTATTTGCAATTGGTTTTTATTCTGTCTCCTGGGAGCCTAGCACTGCTTGGTGCTCTGGGAGAGACCAGTGCCTGGGAACTGTTTTCCTCCTGGTTATTGCTGGCTATGGAGACCATCTGCTAAAGGTGAACCTGGGCAGGGCTGCGGTCACTGTGAAGATGCTCATAGAAAGGCTCCGGTACAGCCCACCAGAGAATGTTCTGAGCTTCAAAGTGTTCTCAAACTCTCTGAGACCCTGCACAGGCTCAGCTCAGGAAAAGGCAGAGGCTATATAATTTTCCTCTAGTTGAGATGTTTCTATTGCCTGAACTGGATCATCTCTCATACCAGATGTCACTCGGGCAAGAAGTGCAGTCTTGAGGTTTCTCCTACAAAAGTATCAGCTTCAGTTGGCAATTTCAATGAATCAGGCAGGTGGGAGAAGAGACAGTACAGCTGAAACTCAAGCTGAGAGGAACGGATGTGGGGGGCATTGCAAACAGTTTGTGTGGTTACTACTGAGATAAGGGTAAGAGAGGTGTGGGGGGATACACACAATGCATCTTTCAGTTAAAACTCACTCTCACAATCTCTTATTGAGCTCTCAGAATTAAGAACATTGTCTATGACATCTCAATTGATGTATGTCTACAGATAATGAACCCTTAGAATACTCTAGAATACTTTAATATTGTGTTAGGTGATGATCTTCTCTTGCTCTAGATCGTGAGAGGAGGGGACTATGGGGGCAAGTTTTTGGAAAAAAAGAAAACCCCACAAATCCACAAGACTACAAGCAGCTTTGAAATCCCTGGCACAGATGAACAGGGGATTACAGCAGTGCACCAGAAAGAAGCTGCCGTGTGTGGACAATTCCAGAAGGCCCCCCTACTGAGAAAGATACTAAGGCCGGAATCTTAGTATCTGAAAGATGAACTTTGAGTTAACAGAAGTGGGCGTCATGGTGGGGGAGAGGTGGGTTGGCTGGGGTATGGACAGGTTGAAAATGGTGACTTTGGGAAGATAATTAGATAATCTCTTGATAATCAGAGAGAAGGCTCACCTGGCTGGCCTAGTTAGCAAAGGGGAATGAAGGGGAGGAGGAGGGGTCATCAGGGGCTCCCTAAACCACATAAAGAATTTTGTCCTAATCCCTAGAAACAATGAGAAATTCACACTCTGTAGCAAAGGAGTGATATTCTTATATTTGTTTTTATAAGATCACTCAGTGATCCTGTGAATAGATAGGGTGGATGGGGGATGCTAGTTTTATGCAGTGGTTTAGGACAGAGATAACTGAGCTTGGATCATGTTGCCCATGGAAGTAGAGCAAAGAACGAGGGTTCTAAAAGTGTCCTGCAGGTACAGAAGCCAGAAACTGGTAAGCCACTGCCTGCCGTATACCCAAGAGAGATTGAGAGGGTCTCCTAGACTTCTGGTATGGGTAGCAGGGTGGGTGATGGTGGCGGGTATGCAGGTTTGGAGGTAAGATGGGAAATCAGGTATGACATGAGGTTAGCTTGCAGTTGCTCAGTGGGTAGATATGGAATAGGCTCAGGAGAGTGGCTGGCTGAAGGTTTGGGATGAAGGTATTACAAACATTGAGGGGACTGGTTGGACCAGGGAGAATCAGTAGAAACAGAAAAGGAATCCAGTACTGGGTCCCCGAAAAACTCCAATATGGAGGTTTAGGTAGAGTTGGAAGAACCATCAAAGGAAGCTAAGGGGATCATCATGGGAACTGGGGGAGGGGAAGAGTAGGGAGATTGAGATTGTAATATTACTGAAGTCAGGGAAGAGAGTGTTTGGGAAAGGGAGCATAAAATAGTCACTGAGAAGAGGCCTACAAAGCATTCCGTGACTTCCTTAAGACAGAAGTCACTGGTGATATCAGCAAAGGTTTTTCTAAAGTAATGAAAGCTTAAGCCACATTGGAGTGGGTTAATAATAATATTACAGTACATACTCTGTGCACTAGGTATTATCCTACATGCCTTATGTATACTAAAGGTGAACATTATTTTAATGATCATGATGACCTTATGAAATAGGTACTATTAGTGTCCCACTTCACTGATGAGAAAATTAAGGCACAGAGAGGTTAAATGACTTTGCTCAAGGTCAAATGGCAGAAACAGAATTCAGACATGGGTTAATTTTTTAAACCACTACATTATCCTGTCTCTTAAATGTGTAAGTGAGAGTAGAGACAATTTAAACAACTCCTGGGAGTAACTTGACTGAGTTGGAAGTGGGGTAGTAGTTGGATTTCCAAGGGGGTGGTATTGGAAAAGCAATTTTTGTAAGGTGAACTTGAGGACCAAACTCTGTGTGTGTGTGTGTGTGTGTGTGTGTGTGTGTGTGTGTGTGTGTAAAATACTGAAATATATTGGAAGGATCCGGGAGTGAGACTGAAGTTACAGAAGAATGAAATGATGATTGACAGATGAGGTCCCAGAGAGCTGGGAGGAGACAGGGCCAGCTCACAGAGGGAAGGGCTGCCTGTTGAAAGGTGAGGAAAGGCATCTCCTGGGTGAGGAAAGGGTAGGTGCAGAGAGAATGTTTGAAGTCTGGTTTTCTCTGTGGCATAGAAGGCCAGGCCATCCATTGTGAGGAGTGGGAGAACGAGGTGGAGGTAGACGAGAGTGGACAGAGATGTTCACGTGGAAAAATTGCCAAGCAGCAACAAGGACGTGAACAGCATCAACTTGGTAATCTGAGAAGATTGAGGGAGAAGAAGGAATGGCATGGTTACGGGTTGGAGCTGGGAGTGTGGAAGGATCATAACCACATAGAAAATGACTTCGGGGCCTCCAGGTATTCCCAGAATATCTGAGAACCAACTCATGTGGGTAGGAGAAGATGAACTCCAACTGACAAATCCTGGGAATTGAGATGGATTGGAGACACAGGCCTTTCCTGTGTGGAAGCCTACTGACCCCGTGCCCCAGCTGATTCTCTGAGTGGCCCAGCACAAGCCACATCTCAGTGGTTAAGCCCTCAAGAGTGCAGATAGACTTCTTGTTAAAAGAATGAGAAAACAACACACTCTCAACAAAGTGCTTATGAAAACAAGCAGATTGGAACAATGGGAAAGCAGTGACATTCTTGACTCTCAGGGGGAAATCAGAGTTCCGGAAATAGCTTAATATATGAACCATAGGAAAATTTCAGAAAACTCTTTAGCATTCTCAATAAGGGTGCAAAGATAGAAATCCCATGAAGGGGGGACAAAACCCATAAGAAGAGCAGAGGAAAAAATGGAATAAATTAGTTTGGTGGGGAAGAGAGATAGAAAGAAAATGGGTCTCTCTCACAGAGCCTCTGCAGACATTTGGGATTTTGTGGCCTAGAAGGAAGGAAAGATCCTTTCATTTCCTGAGCATCCCTACATTCCCATGATGCAGGAGTTCTTTTCTGTTTTGTAGGTGGTACAAACGAGGCTAGGGAAGGGTAAGTAATATGCTCAAAGGTCCAAGGAAGAGGAAAACTGATCAAGGAGCCTCTGAATTCAATGGTCTGAACTTCTGCTCCCAGAACAAGTCCCACAGGTTCATGAAGGAAGACATGCAGAAAGCACTGAGTCTAGGCTGCCCAGAGATTGAGTATTCTTAGAGAATAAACGGAACTATAGTAATGGCCACTGTACTGTCAATTACGTGGTGGGCATTGTATACCCATTTTTCAGATTCTCACAGCAATCCTGCCTGAGAAGTATTTGATTTCTTTTTTACTCAAATAGGGAAACTGAGGCACACAGAGATTAAATGATTTGCTCAAGTATATTAGTTTGATACTGCTGCTATAACTTACTGTACCAACTTCATGGCTTAAAATGACATAAACTTAAAATTCTGTAGATTAGATGTCTAACTTCAGAGGAAAACTCTCTTCTGTGCCTTTCTCGCCTTCTAGAGATGGCCCATGTCCCTTGCTCATGGCCTCCTTTCTCTCCCTTTAAAGCCAGCAATGGAGGTCTGAGTCCTTTCCACCTTATGTCTGTCAGAACAGTCTGTTCTTCCATATCATGTCTCGTTCTGACCACAGCTATGAAAGGTTCTTCACCTCTAAGGACTCCTGTGGTCCTCTTGGCCAATGCAGGATAATCTTCCCTACCCAGGTCCTTCAGCTGATCACACTTCAAGGTCCTTTTGCTATGTACCATGTATGGTAACATTCACCTTTTTTTGATGATTGGGGTGTGGTTATCTCTGGGGGGTAGGGTGGGCATTATTTTGTCTTCCATATCAAGGTTAAATACGATAAAGGGGCTGTGTCCGGAGTTTATTGACTGCATCATGAAGTCCTGTTGACTGTACCTTCAACCACCCCCCATTTCTACCATCGGAGGCCAAGCCACTTTGTCTCTCACCAGGATTACTTCTATAGCCTTCCATCTCTTCCCCTGTTCCAACCCTGTTATGGTTTAGATATTAGGTGTCCTCCAAAGTTCATGTTTGAGATAATGCAAGAGCACTCAGAGGTGAAATGATTGGGTTGACAGCCTTAACCTAATCAGAGAATTAATCCTCTGTTGGAGATTCCCTGAGTGGTAACTGAAGGCAGGTAGGGTGTGGCTGGAGGAGGTGGGCAGTGGGGCCATGCTTTTGGGGTATATATTTTGTGTCTGTGAGTGGAGTCTCTCTCTGCTTCTTGATCATCATGTGAGCTGCTTCCTTCTGCCACACTCCTTCGCCATGATGTTCTGCTTAACCTTGAGCCCTGAGGAGTGGAGTCACCTGTCTACGGACTAAGGCCTTTGAAACGTGAGCCCTCAAATAAACTTTTCCTCCTCTAAAATTGTTCTTATCAGGTCTTTTAGTCACAGCATTGAAAAAACTGACTAAATCAATCCCTTACCCCAATCCACTTTTAACAAAGTAGCCAAGTGATGCTTTAAAAACATCTTGGGTCACGTAACTTTCTGTTCACATCTTCCAAGGACTCTAGATTTCACTCTGAATTAAGCACAAAGTTCTTAAAATGACTCACGAGGCCCTCTGTGATCATCTCCAACCCCAGGAGTCTCTGTTCACTTTCCCTCCAACACACTGGCCCTCTGCTTTCCTCAAACTCACAAGGCTTGTTGCTGGAGGCCTGAGTGGAGGGGACGTTGCTTCTTCATTCCACCACCACTCCAGAGCCTTGAGGGGAGGGGATGGCCTGGTTCTGAGATGTCTCTCCCCTGTCTGGAGGTCTGAGAGGAGAAATGAGAAGAGAATAAATGTCTTTTGACTTCAGTACCTGTTGTCCTACAAGTGGCTGCCTCTACTGCTCTGGCTAATCTCAACTTCTTGCTGATGAATGCAGCGAAGCTGCAGTCCAAATGTCCACTTTTGCTTGTGACGCATGTGTGAGATTTGCAGGAGTCTCCAAAGGGCTTCTCCACTGCAGAGTTTCCTGATGCAGGGAAGATGGTGGCTGGCTCCACACCTTGCACACTGCTCAGCTTCTGCTCATGGCAGCACACCACAGTTTCTTACTGCTGGAAAATTCTTGGGTGAGCTATCAAGAGAGCTCAGTGGCAAAGCTTCCTCAGTGTCAAGTCAAACCCACAGGAAACTCATTTACCTTTGAGACCTGCAACCATGAGATCACGGGCTGCTCTACTTGTCCCTCTCTCCACATGCCACTGTTTTGGTGCACTTTTCCTGTACAGCTATGAGACATAAGAAAGATGGAAAAGTCTGCTTCTTGAATGGATTCCTACCACGGATTCTGTTGGAGCCTCTCAGGCTTGACTTTGGTGAGCATGGGAGACACTTCATGTCTCTTCTTTTTTTCATGTCGCTTCTTTCCACTCCCTAATGGCTCCCCCAGACCACAAATCCAAGCCTGCAAAGACCCTCTCCTCCTTTCCCAGTCAGGCTGGAGATTGAGGATGGGGAGATGGTCATGAGGAAGAGCATGGGTGACTCTGGTGATGGGCAAGGGAACAGAGTCCTTTGGTTTTCTCTTACAAACCCCAAGAAAGGCATCTCTCTTCAGAATGTGACAAGCTTAGAACTTGCTCTTTCAGCCTGGGCACAGTTCTCCAAAGTCAGAAAAATCAGGGAAACTTTCAAAAACTAGTACAGACATAAAAGTCAACAGGTAGGCAGTTATGGTGGAGTAAAAGGTTCAAGCTGAGCAGAGGAAAATGTCATCTCTGGTCAAAGAACAATTACACCTGGGTCAGGTATGTTTAACTGGTGAAGGAGCATCCAAGCAAATGGGAGGACTTTAATGTGGTCTAAAATTTCATTTTCTTACTAAAAATTTTACTCACTCATGACGAAAAATTCTTAGACTTTTAAATCTGAGTGCACTCTTATTTTTGTTTTTGAGAATTTCTTTGTGTTTTAGATAATACATATAAACAGAAATAAGGCATGTTTCCAATAGAAACTTGAGAAAATAGAGACATTTCAATAAGAAAACAATAATAATCCACAATTGCATGGCCTGAAGATAATCAAGCTTGGGGCAGATAAAATTATGAGACAATTTAGGATTGCATCACAAAGGAAAGATCATATTTCATTCTGATTTTGCTCCATTTCCTATAGTGGAAAGTTATCTTATGAACGTATTTGAGATAATGGTGTTTGGAATATGGTATTCATCTAATACCATTAGGACCCTAAGACAATAAAAAATGGTATTTTCAAGTCTTGTAGAAAAAGTGAAGGGTGAGTTAGTGAAATAAATAAAGAGAGATGGAACTTACAGCATCATAACTAATATTCTCAAATCCTTGAAAAGAAAACATTAGATGCTCATACTACTGTTTGTTGTGGAGATTCTTAGAAGTGATAATATCATGTATAGGAAATTTTTACTATGAGGTAGGCATTGTTCTCTAGGTTCTACATACAGTCACCGAGTCCTTACAACTGCTCTGTGAGGGGCACACTATACTTCTCCCTATTTATATCTGAATGAGCTTAAAAAGGTGAAGTGGAGGGGCCAGAATTCCAACCCAGGAAATGGGCTTTAACTCCTAGACCTGGCTGTTTCTGGTGTGTTTCATTAAAACACAACAAAACCAAAAACCTGTAAATACTTTCATCCATAGAGTTACTCTTCATACCGGAAGAGGCAGGCAAGGGAATTGCTAATAATGTAGATTCTGAGCCACACATCTACAGTTCTGGCAGAGCCCAGTGGCTCGTCCTGATTGAGTCAGATAACCTCTCTGAGCTTTAGCTCCCTTCTTTGTGAAATGGGCAAGAATTGCCCATCTCAAATGTCTCCTGGGGGAACCTTAATGTAATATTTGAAAAGCACTTGGCATGTTGTCTGCCTCAGAAGAATGGTACCTACTATGAACCTTGATAATTAGTATCACATTAATGACCCAGGGGACCTCTGTATTGTATGTAGCATGAGATTATAAGGATCCTCTCATTTATAAGGGGAATCTTACAAATAGTATCTGGGAGATGATGATGGAGGATAAGTATCCAGGAAAAGAGTTAAGAGCTCTTCGCAAAGTGAACAGAAGGATGTTGGTGTCTGAAACATTTGGGCAAGTGAAGGAAGCAGCCTGGTGGATAGGCAGAAGCGGTCATGAGAGGACCTGGGATGGACGTGGATGTTAAGCTTGGGAGGACTGAGACAAGGTTGGGACATGGGGCCATTGAGGGTGGGAACTCAGTGGGCGCATCACTGAGATCCAGGCATCTCTCCAGGGCTTTCTCAAGTCCCCCTTTCCAAAACTAGGAAGAGGACAGCTTCAGATGGGGAGGAGAGTGAGAGCCAGTTAGTGTCTGAGGAAAGGAGTGGACGTGCTGACCAGCAGCCCCAAGGTACAGGCTCAGCTCAACCCTGCTCAGGACAGTAAAGGAGACCTACTTATTTTTTAATTAGCACGTGATAAGTAGAATATTTCTTTTTTGCATCTTGACATGAAGTTCCCGAATTTCCAGTTCCAACACTGGAATGCTATCCAAAGATTTTATATCCAGAAACTTCCTCTGTTGTGTTACTGGTATGTGAGTCCTGAGATAGTCTAGAAGGGAGCAAAAAGTCAGTGCCTTTTTGATAACAATTCAGTCTTTGGGTTTATATAATGTGACATGACGTGAGAGGCATTGTTCAGCTCTTGGCATGGCTATGAATGCCTGGGGCAGAACACCAAAGGAAAATGCCTACTTTGAAAGCTTTCTCAGAACAAATCTGGGGGAATTCTCTGGTTAATGCAAACACACCACCAAACAAGTACTGGTTTGCTGAGGGAGTACATGGAGCTGGCAAGCCTCACTTGGCACAAGAGCGTGAGTAATGCTTCACTGTAATGAGGGATCTTGGGGGTCTATAATGAGGATTGCGTGGTATTTCCCCCGTGCCTCTTTGGAATGTGGGCTGATTGTACACACAGTCGAAGAAAGGCCATCAGAAAGAACATAGTCCTGAAACCTCTGGGGCTTTACAAAATAATTCAATAGCATAAGAATGAACACTGAGAAACATACCACGGTTCCCAGAGAGAAAAACCTGCCTGTCCCCTTGGTGAGCACATGCAAGTGCAGAGGCATGAGCCTGTATTTGGGGTGGAGGTGGAGGTAGAGAAGGTGATTTTTAAGCTAGTGCTAAAGGCAGTTCCAGGCATGTTTTGGCTTTTGTAGCATCCTCGCAATGGCAGTAGCTCCCCTACTTGATTCTTCAGAAAGGTAACAGTCATTTAATACCAAGTTCATTTGTAAAAAGCATGGATGTTCATTTCCAAGACATAAAATTAGTCACATTTCTTTTGGACTTTTTCTCTTAGATGAAGTCAATACTTAAGGTATTGCATGCAGAAAAACAAAACGAATAAACAACAACAACAACAAATCCAACTCTGAAAGTAATTAGGACTCTTTCCCGGTGCTTGCAAATGGTCCTTTACTAGGTAAGGGAGTGGCAAATGGATGAACTTCAGTGCATGTTGGTTCTGGGGTCCACTCTCTGGATGCCCCACATGGACCCAGCCACATGGTGAGACTTCTTGGCAGCAATTTCTCTTTCTGCTCAGATCTGTAGCATTATGTGATTGTTTATGCAAAGTATGTGAAGTCCTGGACTGACTGTACTTGATTTTATATTTCTAAGCTGGCCAAAGCAAAATGCTCCACGGAGACTGGGCCTCCCAAGAGCTCCGGGCTCTTGGCGGGATTAAGTACAGTGGTGGGGCGTTTGGAAGAACATTATCCAGTCCTTCAGGCTTAAAGGAGGGGATGGTGACCCAGAACTCAGGACGAAAGAGTCCCAAGGGACAGATATGCTGGTGGGAAGGATAGCCAAGTCAAGAGAAGTATGTGTGTGTTGATATATGGAAGAAGATGAGGAATTATAAGGAGAAATAAGGAATCCTCTATGTTAAGATAATTTTTGAAGTATTAAAACATGATAAAACTGAAATTAATGTGAAGTAAACTTGCCAAGCAAAATCTCTTATCAGATAAATTTGTCACCTTATTCTTGGGACTTCGTTGTGCCCAACAGACTTCATGGAGAGTTCTTGTGGCTGACAGACCCCAACATTCAACACCCAAATGACTAAATGCGTTCTATATGAAATAGCTGATTCTGGAATAGGTTTTAAACACATTCAGAAAAATGTATATTTTTCACCCACTTCCTATGAAAGTTGCTGCTCTAAGAGGTCATTTCTTCTGTTCTCATTTCATGTTTGTTGCAACTTCTCCACCCCCACCCCCAACAAAAGCGACAACAAAAAAATCCCAAGCTAAAAAGCCCTTAAGCCATAAAATTGGTGTCCAAGAAAAACATTTAGTTTGAAAAAGAGTTGAAAAATGTAGCCTTGGAAGAACCACTGCTTACATGGGATTGTTCAACAAATTCCTGCTGTGTGAGGTTTGGCATATACTTTCTAAAAATATAAGCATCTGGGGAAACGAGACAAAGCCCAGGTCTTGGACCAAATGAGGCACACAGTGTGAATCTGTTAGTGATTATATCCATAATGCAATATGTGCCCAAATTTAGCAGTGCAAAATCTAATACAATATGAAGGCCCAGCAGGCACGGTCCTTACCATAATATATAGCCCACAGAGAAGGTGCATATGGCTGTGAGTCCACAGCTCCTGCTGGGATACTGATGGTGCGATGTCCTCATCTCGATTAATATAAACGGCAAAACCGTTGTGTGCTGGAAAAGAACAGAGACTAGGTGACACAGAGTCTTATCATCGCCTTTCTACAGTTGTTTTTTCTTTCTTTTTTTTTTTTCTCTAGAAGGAAAATGAGCAATGTAAATTCCCAGGAAAGAGCCAGAGTAGAAAGCAGTGTATACAACTCACCAGAGAGGGAGAACAGACTTGATAACATGTACTGAAGCAACTGCTCCATTTTTCTCCTGTATCTTAACTTTTGAAACTTTATTTTATTTGATGTCTGTGATAGGAAATTTTGATACCATAGAAAGATGTAGAGCAAAGAGAACTGGAACACAAGAAAGGAATAAGAATAACCAGAGCTAACATTTGGGGGGGAATGTGTTGGTTTTTTCCTCCTTGGTCATATTATTTATACATCTTTTAGATCATACTGTGCATGCAATTTAGTTTTAGATTTTTATCACAATATTGTAGCATGAGATTTTTTGTTATTCTATTTTGGAAATTCTTCTAGACCACCAGCCCTGACCATAGCTGCTTCAAACTCTATTATGTGGATGTACTAAAAATTTTTTAACCAATTCCTATCCTTGGGCATCAAGCAGTAAAAGGTTTTCAATTTTTCATTTATTAGAAATGTCATGATCAATTTTTTTTATAGAACTCTCTGTCTGAAGGTCTAAATGTGAAATTATTTCCTTGGAGTTAAAGTCTATAAAGATTTTAAGGATACTGATACATACTGCCAAATTATGTGTATATCAGCATTGGATTAGAAAACAATGTCAAATTTGCTTCCAGAAAGGTTGTGCCAGTTTATACCAATAGTGCATGGATTTATATACCATGTATGAAGGCAGAATCCCAAGAAGTTGAGTAGAACGTCCCCTTGTTTTTTCTGATCCAGTGGTTACACTACGGACTATGCACAAGGGACCAGGATGGAGGTGAAATGTATTTACCCAAAAGGTAAGAAGGAAATTCAAGTTCTTAAATCCCTCTGAGATCCAAAACATTCTTGGTATTGGAATATGGTAGAGAGACATAAAGGTCTAAGACCTTCTTAGATAGAAGTGGGTCAGGATATATCCTTACTTATCAACTCTGATGTTTCTTAAAAGTGCAAAGATGGCATAAATGATTGAAAACTGATCTGTCAGCAGGTTTGCATTTTACTCAGTACCTCCTGAACAGCCATGGAAGAATCTTCTGTGTAGGCCACGTTGTTTGCACATTCAAGGAAAAGGTAGGGAATTTAATGTCCTGATTTTCAATGAAGCCAGGTGGCAGGTATGTGTTGGTAGGTCAAAGACATGTTGGGGATATCAAGGTGAGCATCTCGGGAGCCACTTACTGTTTATGTTCATAGGCAAAATAGAAAGAAATGATTTTGAAAGAAATATTAGAACAGTGTACAGTTTTATTTGTTTGGTCTCAACATTCTCCTCTAGATAACTGTTCCAAGTGCCAATTCATTAGTAAATAGAGTGGCATTCTAAGGATGTCAGGAGAGTGATCCCACAGTTGGGTAGCTTTATGTTTCTTCATCTTTTATCTTCTTTACTATTATTATTGTTTTGAAACAGTATAATTAGCTCTGTAGGGAAGCATGCAAAATGCACATGTGTGCTAACACAGAAAAAATAAATGCGTTTAAAAAAACCATTCTATTGGATTTTTATTACAATCAAGTTACCTCAGATGACACTGGAATGGAATTTCACCAACTGTTTGAGATGGCAACAATAGTTTCACTGTGTAAAATTAAAAATACAGCTAGCAATAAGGTCATATCTTATCGAACCTCACATAGAAAAAAAAAAAAACACTTGCAAATCAAACCTTTACACTGAAGACAATGTTGATTCTGATAACCCGTGTGGGTTATAAATGACCATCATATTAGTTTGCGCTCATTCATATTAAGGCATTTCTTAGTTCAACCCCTTCATTCATTGATCCAAAGTGAATAGAAATGAACCCATTTTTCTACAAATTTATATTAGTTCAAGTGACCAACCTAAATATGCTTAGTTACCCAGTGGTTATTATTTTATCCAGTCTACTGGCTGACAATCAGCACAGGGTTAGGATATGCTTTCTCGATGGCAGGCAGAAAAAATTTATCTTAAAAAAGGTAGATCTTTCTAGATCATTTCACCCTTGAAATTGTTGACACTAAAAAGGAGCAACTTGCTCTATCAGTGACATAAACACCAGCAAGGTCTTTTTGTGGCTAAGTGGTAAATCTCAGGGGAAAGTTTGTCCACACCATTCTTATCATTCAGAATTTTCATGCACAAAAGAGTGTTTATCTCCCCTCTAAACATTTATAATGCAAATCATATTTACTTCTAAATAGCATATACTAGCGAGTCAACACAGTGCCAAAGATTTATTGTAAGCGTTACCCTAATACAAAGTGTTATGAACTAAAAAAGTGGTAAAATTTTATAGATGAACTTTTTGAATTCTAAGCGACCATCAATAGCTTAGCTATAACTCCAAATCTGCAGTAGCAAGAGGGATAGTTATTTTAGAACTTCAGGTATGAGGAAGCCAGTTTGAATCCATTCCCAGGCAATACTGCTTCAAAGACTTAAGACCCAGCAGAGAAATGGTCAGTTCCATTTAAGACTATCAGCTCCATAAGAATGGGAATCTTATGTTTTGTTCACTGAGGCATCTGCAGTACTTAGAAAAGACCTGGGCACATAGAAGGAACCTGATAAATATTTGTTGAGATTATTTAATATTCTGAACATTCTCTTAAGTGAGTATTACTAACTCCATTCTTCAGATGAAAAGAAAAGCTCAGAGAGGTTAATTATTTTGCCTATGATCACTCAGCGAGTAGGTCCAGAGAAAGGGAGGGTTCAAAACCAGTTCTGTTTTGAATCTGCCTCCAAATTCCATGCTTTTTTGGGGGGGGGGGTGCTTTAGAATCATATTTTAAAATACATCAGAGTTGAATAATCTTAGAATCAATAAGAATGTGCATAATTGAAGATAACATTCATTGTTTCCCAATAGACCAGAACTATTTTTTGGTTGGGGCTCAGAAGGAACAAAATGGTCTTCACTCTAACAACATGAATTTTCCTCACTCTTACTTCCTGTGGCATATTCTAATCCAAATAATCATAAACGAGGAAGTCAGCTACCATAAAGTCAGAACACCCTAGCGATCTGATGCCTGGAGGTGGAATCAAGAAGCACCTGTTTCCTGACACAATACCATTTAAAGCCTAAGAGTGTTCAATAAACAGAGAAGTGGATAAAATCTGGTCACCAGCGGGGGCTCCTAAGACCTGGACTGGATTGTTCTTTGGGTAGTCGTTGCTATGGTTTGGGTGTGGCTTATCCCCAAGGGACTCTATTGGGAAGCTTGGTCCTGGGAGCACAGGTGGACCTTTAAGAGGTGGAGCCTTGTGAGAGACCCTTAGGTCATTGGAGGTACACCCTTGGAAGGGTTGTAGGACCTCAGGCTGTCTTTCTCTTTCTCTCTAAAACTTTTTTTTTCAATAGGAGAATGGTACTCCTGTACCATAGGGAAATAATTTCTTCCTTGGAGACAAAACCAGGTTTTGAATATGAGGTGTGACCAGCCTTGTTGGTAACAGAGCTGGAACCTAGAGTCCACTTTTGTGCATTGACAGGACCTGGCCTCGGGGGGTGTTCTCAGAATAATGGGTGCATCAGATCACCAGGTCAGCTTGCTTTTGCTTTCATGTCTGTCAGGACATCTAGGTATCCCTAAGGATATCAGGACATCTGATATCTGATATCCCTAAGACAACTAATGACCAAAAAACACAAGGATGGCTGTGTAGGCATGCATAGCGCGTGCATACCTGTGCATGAGTGTCAGTGTGTACCTGTGTTCTTGGGGGCACCCAGGCTGCAGGCAGGCTGGTGACGCAACAGGGCCTCCCTGAGAAGATGGGGTGAGGAAGGGTCTCTATGAGGTACACCATGAACAGAAATATTATGAAAACCTGCCCCAGGATACAAAGAGTCGTACACTCCGGATTCTAACTTGGATGCTTGCTTCCCAACCCCCCTTTTCCTCTTCTTCATTCTATTAAAAATGAGAAATCTGTATTTGGAAATAAAGTAGGAAGGAATTTCCCAGTTTTGAAAATTGGGCCCATTGCATTAGCAAAGTAAGATTTAAAGTGATTATTACAGGAAACAGGGAAATCACAAAACGCTGGTTGATTCCGATCTTGGGCAAAGTTCTAAGCTCCCCATACAAGTGTAATCACTTGATGAGTTCTGGAAGCCACCACATGGGGTGGGGGTCTGGGCAGAATTGGGTGGATCTTCCCTTGGGACAACCATAAACTTAGAATCTGTTGGTGAGGCATTCTCCTCTTCCAGGGAGACAGAGATGACATCCAGGCATCTAGGAAATCAAACTGATACAGGTTCAGTTTGGAAACTAAATTTTTACCTCTGAAAATATGACCAAATGTTTTATCCTGAAGCTGCTGTTATTAATTCCACTAATAGGTCAGTTCAATTCTGCCACTCCCTCCCTAGGACAGATGTTTCAGTGTCCTGAGTGACAGGGAGCTAACAGTCTCAAACACCATAGTTTCCTTTTCTCCAGAAGTTCAACGGAATCTCCTCTTGTCATAGGACTCCTTCTCCTAAAGACTGAGGTGCCAGTTTTTGTTTGGTGATATGGTGGAGAATCTCTCTAGAAAGTTCCAGAGCATTTTAGATGATGCTTTTTTGGTGTGGTGTTGGGTGTCTGTGCCTGCCAGCTGCCAAACTGGAATGAGTTGCTTTTACACAGGAGCAGCCTCATGTTCAAAATGAACATGAAGTTAGAACATGAACTGAAGTTAGAAACTGTGACCCAGGGTCAAAAGCTTAGGTTCAGATGGAACCAACAAGCATTGTGTGTCTGTGTGTCACAGGCACTTCCCAATCTTTTTATGGCCTCAGTATTAAATTTGGGATTCATTCAGCTCTAACATTAGTCCCAACAACTATTAGGATATGGCTTTATAATTAGGCCAAATAAATCAAATAACATTACACATTAAACAAAGACACACCTTTCTTTGCAATTAAGAGCAAACTATGTGTCACAGAAACAGTTACGTTAGGACAGTGACATGGTTCACTGGGCTATTATTTTTGCACTTAAAAAGCATTTTTAAATATGACTGGAGGGCAGTAAACACCTCTTGCTAAATCTTCCTAATGACTGTGGCCATGAAGTGCCAAGGGGCTGTGGCACCATTGGGAGTCTCCAGTGTGGTGTGTATTTTCTCTTTATTTTTCAGTCCTGCAGCCTGAGGCTACCGAATAAGGAATTGTTTTTGTGAATGGGATGCCAGAAATGCCTCCTGTTGCATCCTAAAATGTAACAGCGGTTTTTAAGGGACCTCTTTTGTTCACTTCTTCCATGACATTTGACAATTAGCATTCGTCCTTCTCACAGACTAGCCCCTTAATCACTGCCTCCAGACAATCAGACAACATGGTGGGCTCTAGGCAGATGGCGGACGTGCAAGGGCCCAAGGGATCTGCTATGCTTGGGTGGGTCAAGGAAAGACTGCACACAGCAGGAGACATCTGAGCTCTGTTTTTACCTGTGACTGGGGATTGACAAGCAGAATAAAGCAGAAAGGAAGGAGTTCATCCATCAGGACAAGAAGAAGTCAAAGTGAGCGCGATGGTCCACCATGGAGATGTGGCCCATGAGACAGCCTGAAGGGTGAAGTCTGGCTGGGCGAGGTGACCAGATGCCAAATCACCAAAGGGCCCTGGTGTGCATTTTGCCAAAATGCCTCCTCCGTGGCTTACATTTCTGCCACATTAAGGTGTACAGAGGTAAGAGAAACAGATATGGGTATTAACAGTGGAGGGGAGGTGGGGTGGAGGACCCAGCAGGGAGAGGAGGCTCTACTTGCCACGGGGCTCCCCTCTCTGGCCTTCTGTTCAAGGACAGGGCTCTGTGCTCCCCACAACTGTCTTTAGGCCTGTTCTCTGATCTTCAATCTTACGTACTTTCTCAGACTGCTCACCTACAATTTTTCCCTCTCTATTCTTTTTTCTCCATTAATAAGCACCAAAATACTGAAAACAATGTATGAGGAAAAATACAAAAAAATGTGCATCTTTGGGAATACCTATTACAGGCACATATGGGAGTGGGACTCTTCATCCCTCTGCATTGACAATGCTTTTCCCATTAGTAATTGATGCACGTAAATGTAGAATAAATAAGAAGAGCTACGATTTACTTGGTTCATATGTGCTGTTTCTACTTGAAACTTTCAAGAATTATATTTAATTCTCATGATGGTCTTTACACAGTAGTTATTTGTACCTCTATTTTATGCATGAGGAAATAGGGGAATAGGGGATTGACTGGCAAAGGCAGTGTCGAACTACTAAATGGTGCAGCCAGCATTTGACTTCAAATCTACTCCAGAAACCGTGCTCCAACTGAGATGCATTGCTTCCCAAGCTCCTTTGTACATTCATTCAATAAATACTGTACTTATTGGACTTGTACTACAGTATCATTCACTATCCCAGGTAACTTAAAATCTACACCAGAACAAAGATTCTTGCCCCTAATGAACTACTCTTCTTGGAAATGCATTTCAATTAGCCTAATACAAATGTGGAGTCTCTCACTTTTGAAAAGACCCAATTCACTAGGGTTGCATGTTTGAGATCCTATAGTAAAAGCAGCTCACTCAATACATGCAAATAATGATTAAGATTATTTTGTGTGATCTCTTTTCTGCATGCCAGCAATGGTACTAAGCACTTCACATGGATTAAAACTCATTTAATTCTTACAATCATCTTTTGAGGTATATTTGATAGTTATTTTTATCATCATCAACATCGATTCCATTTTATAGAAAATGAAGCAAAGAGAAAGTGAGAAAATTGCTCAGGTTTATCAGACTGGAAGGTGGCGGATTTGTGCTCAGACTGCCACAGTTCAGCTTCTGAGATCACCCTTTGAACCCTGTTGCAACGTTGCCGATGGAACTAGGGAGAATATGAGCTTGGAGGATTGGTGGGTGGAAGATCCTATCAGGGCAACTCTCCTCTCATAGTGGAGCTTGAGACCAGGAGCCGTGAGCCTTTCCTCATACCCTGACCCTGCCCTACTGCCATTCAGATTGGCAAGATTCCAGGGGCAGAAGGTTGAATGGCCTCTACTTCAATTTGAAGCCAATCTTCATGCTCAAGTTGGAGGGCAAATCCCCTGGGTGCTGAGGACTTTTATATAAGGAGAGGGGAAGGAGTGAGAGAGTAACAGCTAGTCATGGTCACAAAGAAGCACCCTCTGGGATTTGTGCAACCTTTTTTGTTTCCGATGGCCTACTCTCCTTAAAAGTATTGTGCAAGCATTTTGTGGGGTGAGGAGAAGAGGGCGGAAGGAACTGCACTGCTAGATAAAGCGAAGGTGGAAGGTGAGGGAAAAGGGACATTGAACTGGGTGTTCCCATAGTCAGTAACATCTGAAAGCATTGGAATATTTTCTTTTTTCTAATTATTTTCTTATTTATCTTTTAATTATTCACAGACTGCATTTTGATTCATTGTACACAAATGGGGTGCATCATTTCTTTTCTATGTTTGTACACAATGTAGATTCATACCATTTGTGTAATCATACATGTACATAGGGTAATGATGTCTGTCTCATTCCATGATTTTTCATACCCTCTCCTTCTCAATTCCTCCTTAAACCTCAGGAGAAAAGGACAAGTTTAGGGAGGAATTATAGAAAAATGGAACTCATTATTAGGAGAACTCTGGAACAAAAAAAAAAAAGAAACTAGGATTTTAATGCTAATCGCCTATTTCTCAGAAATTATTTTTCTCAGTAATTCATGCATTCAGATGTATCAGCACCCTCCAATGTTAAGGGATGGCTCTAAAAACACAATCCTGATCATTTGGTTGCCTTCTTTAAAGTATTCCAACTACGTTCAACTCATTTCTTGACATTGCCTTCAAAGGTCCTGCTAGGAGAGTCAACCTATTTTTCCACATTAGTCTTATGTCACTCTGCACTGATAACTGGTCTTGTTTTGCTGAAAGACCTCAAGTTTTCATGCCTCTGTTCCTGTTCTTCTCTCTGAGTGGAATCCCTTGACACTTGGGCTTTTCTTTTTGGTGTATACTTGAAGTCATTTCTGCCCATCAGAGAGCTTTGCTCACCTCTCTCTCCATCTTTACAGTTAAGCAGGGCCACTGAGGGGTCTAGTTTTGACCAGTGGGTCTCATAGTAACAGAAGAGATGTGAACACTTGAAGACCAGTGTGTTCAAAGGCTGCTCTAAGTTCACTTTCTTCTCTGCCATACTGACCTGGAGCCATGTGTTGCCATGGAACCATGGATGGAAATGGTCTGGATTCCTGTGTCACCACCTGGAGGGGAGCTACCCTGACAATCAACTGGATCACAGCAGGGAGAGTTCAGGGTTAATCTGTTACCTCAAAATAAACTGGCAAATAAGATTCCATATGGTCAACCCTGTCCCTGAAAAAAAATTCCTTATTTTTACTTGTGTTCCCACTACATACCTACGTGATGGCACTGAAAGGTTTTACATGTGTCTGTAGCTATATAAAAGGTAGAGTAAGATGCCTCATAATGCTGGCTCCAGTTAGCCTGAGGAAAGGTGACCCTAATGCATTGAAGGCACTGTACAGAGAAGAAGCAAACCAAACTGACCATGATAAGCTCGGCTTTTGTTGAATGAACGTATTAATCTGAATTTCCCTTAAGCAAATCTTATTTTTCCATTAGCTTTTATTAGAAAAAAAAAGCCCCTGTAATGGAAGGGGAATAAAAAATTAGTTCCTGAATGCAATGTCAAGTAAATTTTAAAAATACATTTATCTTTAAGAGACAAAAATGATAAATGTCCATTACAGAAAAGAAGAGAGCTATTTTGACCCAACTCATATTCATATGGGAATAAGTCACCAAATTAAAGCTGCATATTCACAAAATATGTAGAGGCATTAATTATTTGGAGTGAAAATGGTAACACACTTCCATGAACTTTTATAATGTCACCATCAGAGTTCTCTGTCACAGTATAGAAGCAAATTTGAATGGTTCTAAAAATGCTTCTTCACTGAGTCTTCAGATACAATGATTTCAAAGTTTTAATTTACTCTTGTTTATGATAAAATAAATGTTATTTTGATTGATTGGCAAACGTCTACTAGCAGCAATAAGAGCAATTAGGTTTGACATGGAGACATTATAAAATCTATAACCCAAACCTTTAAAGCCTGATTTGAAATGTCAAATTTGACTTATGAGAACCAGTTATAATCCTGCTTCATGCAAAAAGCATTAGGTTAATCTGGAGCAAAGTACTGTTGCCAAGGGTGCACTGGCATAATTAATCAGGGATATTTCAGAAACGAATCGTCTCCAAGAAGTTATTGATTTGCTGTCACGACAAGTTTTTCTTATGGGCTGTGATGGTACTCTGGAGCTGGGATGCACTGGCATGTATTTTTCAGTGACTAAGCCTTGATCTGTCCTCCTGGATTCTTGCCTTCGATGCACTGACATCTGCAAACACTCACATTTGACAGCCTCATGCCTGAGTGTGGTGGCTTCCAAATTGATTAGGATTAGTTCAGAGGGGTTTTGGACTAGTCTGAGTATAATCGAAAGCAGAGAGCCATGAATCTCAAGAGAATGACATGCACCCTGCAAATGACGATGTATTAATAGAGAAATGTGCATGTGCATACACAGTCAGGCATGTGTATACACAAATACTCACCAATGTATACAAACACCCATGCAAGCACAGACATCCATGCAAATACACACCCATGTAAAAATATAAAATCACTCAGTCATGCACACCCATGCAATTACATACCCATGAAAAGACATTCAGAAGCACATGAAAAAACACAAACACACACACTCGTGCACACACACAAATACACATCTATGCAGTCTCTCAGGTACATACTCATGTATACATACACAAGCAGATATCCATGTATACATATGCAAATATACCTACAAGTACACATCATGCATATATACACAAACACACATGTGAACACATGAAGCACATGCTGATGCACACTCACAAACTAACATACTTATGGAATTGAGAAGATTTCAGTTTTAATCTCCAAGGTCATCTCTATCACCTATTAAACAAAATTTAAGCTCTTAGAGAAGCACTATTTTAAACACATCAAGCAGCTATAACTTATTTTTTCACAATAATTCTATGACATAAAAGACTCAGAAGAATCCTTAAAGCACAAAGCAGTCAGATGTTCTCCCAAAGATTAGAGAAGAAAGTCAAGAGAGAAGACAGAGTTTAACTCACAAGTCAAAACTTTTTCTCCCTAGGCTTTGCTTTTGCAAACAGAAAGTGACAGACTTTCAACCTAAAGTAAAGTCAATGGTTACAAAAGTGTGGATGGGCAGATCGTCTGTAATGGACTGAAAAAGGCCTCTGGGCAAGGGAAAACAACTCTGTTACCCTAGTACACCCAATGCCGATGCCTTTCTCAGTCTCTGTTCAAGATGTATTTCCCTGTTCCTTCCATACCTTGCTTAAGCTGCCCTGATGATTGTGTGGTCAGTGTTGAGCCCAAATGAATGGGGACTCTAATGGGGACAAGGACTCTGCTCATGAGTGAATGTAGGGTGAGAACGGGACCAGGAAGTCATTCACCATTAGCTGGTTATGCAACTTGGAACCAGCTGGAGCTCCTCTGGATCTCAGGTTCCTCATCTTAAGAGCCTGCAGCACAGGACAGGAGGGGTCCTGTATAAGTTTTGAAAATTTGTGCCACATCCTTGATGATACTTTTCTGTAGAATTTATATCTGCCTTTCCTTCCTCCTTCCCTCACTGTGTAAACTTTCAGGTTAAGCACAATATATATACTGAAAAGAGCACAAATAATCAGTATCCAGAAGATCAATGAATCATCACAAAGTGAACTACTCACTTCCATAAATATGGATCCATGGACCAAGAAAGAGCCTTACGAGTTCCCCAGGATATAACCTCAGATCCTTTCTTGTCACCACTAATCTCCCCCCACCAAGTTAATCACAATTCTGACTTCAAAATCAGTTTTGTCTGCTCTTAAGAGTCACAGAAGTGAGCCACACAGCACATATTCTTTTGTGTCTTGCTGCTTTTGCTCAGCATCATGTTTGTGAGACTCCCCTGCATTGCAGCGTGGAGTTGCAGGTTTTCATTGCTGAGTAGCATGACTTTGTTTGGATGACACAATGTACTCATTCATCCTGTCAATGGCACTGACGTTCTTTCTAGTTTGGTGCATTTAGAATGCTGTTGCATCTCTTCCTGTGCTTTCTTCTTTGGGTGAACATGTTTGCATTTTTCTCAGGCACATGCTGAGAAGAGGAATTGCGAGGTCACAGGCCATGATCCCAAGTATTTGGCTTTGGTAGATAAAGTCAGAGTTTTGCAAATGATCGTACCCTCCCTCTGGCAGTGTGAATTTCACTTGTTTTGCACCCTTGCCAACACTTAATTTTGTCTTTTCACTTCAGTGGTTGTCATACTTGTCCTTTACATTATGGCATTTCTAACTTACACTGCCTTTTTACATACTACTCTATGTCAGGTTCTCTGGGTAGCGGAATCTGAGAGAGAATCAGCATGCAGAAGTTTCTTAGGGAGGGTTCTTAGGACCAACACCTTTGGAAGTGAAGAAGGAGGTGTGATCAGCTCAGGAAGTGGACCCATGAGGCAGATGACCCTATCAGGAGCTGCGAAGTGCAGGGGTCCTTCAAGGTGGCCCCAGATTGGGATAAGTGGATCAGGTCTTCATACCCCAGGGTGAACCAGTTATGAGACATGGGCCACCACAGGAAAGGGAGCCTGCCCTTCAGCAAGGCAGCTCTTTCCAGAAGACAGGTGGTCCAGGAGGGGCCTTAGAGCAGAGGGCAGAAACCTGCAAGCAGCACTCCCAGCTGCTGGGGACCTAAGACCTTCGGTGCCCAAATATGGCACCAAAGGTAGGTCACATCACCCACCAAACACAGTTAACACCAAACCAGGTGACACAGTCACTCTGAACCTCTCCTTGTAAAATCCAAACTCCAACGAATGGACTCTGACCATTCCCACTTGCTCTGTGGGGACAGGAGCTTGCCTGTGTGGCAGTGCACTTAGGAGGGGTAGCTGGAGGGAGACAGCCTCTGAGCTCCATGAGGCCACAGTACCCAGCTCTAGCTTGATTTCTCTTTATGGCCTTGTTTTGCCATTTTTTTGTGCACAAACCAGTATTTTAAACAATTTTATTTCCCTAGCCGAATATATTGTCCTAGTCCTCCCCATTTTAATATCATTAATCAAAGATATGTATTTGATCTCAGCTTCAAATCAGCATAGGACTAACAGTATTCTGACATTGTGCTCACAGAGTTCAGATGAATCAAGGAAAACTGACATTTTCATTAGCCTTGGTAGCCTGATGGGGGCAGAGACAAATTTAATAAATTACATATTAATAAAAAATAGTTGTATATGTTGGGATACTTTTTCTGAAGCTCAAGCATAGCCGTGGATCCATCCCATCTCGACCTTGGTTGATCCCTAGGAGTCAGGTCCCCATTCTGTGATCACTTAGGTAAACAGAAACATCCCCACATGGGTAGGCGTGGGAGGAATGCATGTCTCCTCTCCAGGAGGCCTCCTCATTAGAGGCTGGACCTTTGAGAACGGTGGTTAGGGCATGCTCTCAGCCTGTCTTCAGCCTGCCTGCCTGTATTCAGTCCCTTGCTCTAAGCATATCTCGTTAACCCCATATCCTCTTGCTTTCATGGTCATGAATCAAGTCGTCTGGGAGCCACTCAGGGATTGAGCAGGATGAGGTCAGGGCTCACTTAAATCCTTGAGAACCTTTTCAGCTTCAAGAATCAGAAAGGACACCCTGGTAAGTGGAGAATGATATATAATGGGGGTGGGGTGGTGGGGAGGGAGAGAAGAATGGGGAAACTTTAGATTATGTAGAAGGAAATGAGAGGGAGGGGGTATAAAAAATGGTGGAATGAGACAAACATCATTACCTTATGTACATGTATGAGTTCACGAATGGTATGAATCTGCATCGTGCACAACCAGAGAAACGAAATGATGTACCTCATTTGTGTACAATGAATCAAAATGCAGTCTGTAAAAAATTAAAAGATAAAAAAAAAAAAAAAGAATCAGAAAGGACAAAGGGAAAAAGGTGCAAAGGAAGATTGCTATTCAAAAGGTCTAAGATGCAGAACACTGCGGTTTGGGTGAACTACAATAACAGCCAGTTCCTAGAATACTGGGGCTAGGAATAGGTGATTTGAGGAATATAGAAAAGCTACATGCTGTGCTGTAAAAGGAGAGGCAGCTTCTGGGTTATGAAAGTGGAACTGACTAAAAGCAGAAATTGATTCAATATATGTCTTGATAAATGTGTTAATGTGATCAAAGAATAAGGAATGACCAGAGAAAGCTAGGTTGCATTAGGAATGTCAGGTGTCAGCCATAGCAATGTAGAGAGGCCCTAAGAACTTAAGAGAGACCCTGCTCGAAATAAAATATAAAAAGGGTTGGGGTTGTGGTTCAGTGGTTAAGTGCCCTGGTTTCAATCCCTGGTACAAAAAAGAAAAAAAAAAATCAGGTGTCCTTATACTTCCAGGCACATAAACCAGCAAACGAGTCCTTCTCCAATGGTCTCAGAGGACCTTTTTCTCTGGCCTCAAAACACCGGTGACCACTGCTCCAGTGAGGAAGAAGCCAATGTGGCTTCTAGGATTTGAACAAAGATGTTGGGATCCTTCAGATCCTTGTGCAAGTGATGTTTTACAAATGTAGATGAGGAGAGGAGAGGGAAGGGGAGAGAAGACTCTGACAAGAGCTGGGTCACTTTTTTGATTTGTGGGCATGTTCCTTGAAGTCCAATTCTTTCATTTCTACTTAGATTGGTGCTTGATCATATTACTGCCCTTCATCAATTTTTTTTTTTCATTTTCGCTGAGGTATAACTGACAAATAGAAACTGAGTTGGTGTACAGCTTGATATTTTCATATAAATGTTCATTGTGAAATGATTACCATAATCTATCTCATTAACATATCCGTCACCTCAAATAAGGCACTGTGTGTGTGTGAGTGTGTGTAACACTGGAGGTTGACCCTTTTAGCAAATTTCAAGTAGACAATGAATTAATCAGACCATTTCAGGGGATTTCTGTTTAACACCTGCAGCGAATTCACCATATTCTCATTCTCATTTCCTTTTAATTCATCACCTATGGAACATTACAGATAAACAGGATTCTAAATTGCAGGAACAAAGAGAAATGTCACTGAATGATATTTAGATGCCCTAGTGTGGTGAGGGCTAAAGATTAATGAAGCAAATGAAATGCACATTGTAAGGCCTGACTTCACGGTCTCTCAAGGACAGCCAGGAAGGAGCAGGATCCTGGGACTTTCAAATGGTAAATAGGTGCTTGGTGCTTTTTTCTTTTTTGGTGAGAGGGAATGGGTGAGGATTCTGTAGACTCACTGTAGGTGCAGAAGGCATGACCTACAGACTTTGTCATTTTCAGTTCACAAGGAGCACCAGGGGGCACTTAATTCTTTCTATCAGGGTCCCTCTCAGAAATCTTTCTCCTCGGAATGAGGTATATTGTGTTCGGCTCTTGCCAAACCTAAATTGCATCCATGTTAAAGAGGAAAGAGGCTTTAGCACATTCCTTTGGGGAATGGAAACAATTTATTTTGTTTGTTTCTAATGGAGAAGTTCAGCTGCAAAATCACACTGTGAGGTCTGAGAATCTGGGCTGAGGACCTTCAGGCAGCCAGAGGGAGAGTAGGGGAGAGGGAAAGCAGAGGGACAGGGAGATAGCAGGTGAGTGGAAACAGCAGGAGCGGCCAGTGACAAAGGCAACACGCAAAATACAGTTCTTGGATTTACACCAGGAAACACCTTTAGCCAAATATTCCATGAGGAGAAGTTGCTTTCGACTATTATTTAAAAAAGAAATGAGGTTTTTTTGTTTTTGTTTTCAAATTAAAACCTTCCCCTTGTTCCCTACAGCCCAGTGACCAACTACAGTATCTTTCTTTGGGTGCTGTGGGGGCGGTTTTTGTTTGTCATTTTTCCCTCCTTGTGGCTCCCCTTATTCCAAAGAGTTAAGGGATAAATGCAAATGACCTGAATGATCATAAATGAAATTTTGGAAAGACTTTCAGATTCCCCCACATGAACAGGGTGATGAGAAACATTAGCACAATTTCTCATCTGCTGGTTCCCTCTGAAAGCTTATTCTGTAATATAATTTATTTCCAGAGGGTGGGCTTGCTCTCCTAACAAGAGTGCGGCACTGTCACTGCAAGGCGGCAAGCGTCAGGACACGGCCTCAAGGTTAACATGGGTGGCATAAATAAAAAAAGAAGACACATCTTTCTCAGAGTTCCCACGCCGGCAATAAGACTGCTGTGTGTTCAGTGATATATGACATCTTTTTATTTTCAGCAGAGAGAAGTATGCTTTAAGTCTTCAAAATATTGTTTGATGGCTTTACAGAAACCAATCAATAACACACAGGTAAAGTTTTCTGCAGGGCACATAAATCCTAGCCTGGGGAGACCAGCTGTTGCAAGGTTCTGGATGGGTTCCAGTTTCCAACTGGGGAGTCTCAAGGAAATGATCCTGAATCTGGGGCTTTGTTTAGATTTCAATGGAACATAATCGGGCGACATCTGGTCCCCCACCTTGTGCTGGCTTGGCCACACTTCATCTGCCATGGCTCTGGGCACCTCCTGCAGGGCTTCCTGTGAGTGCCAAGCACCAGTGCCCTGCCCGTCATCAGCTGCCAATCAGTTTCTCACAGTGGGGGACAGAAAGAGAACTTGGGGCCTTGACGTTGCCTGCTGAGAAGGACTCATAAAAATGATCTTAAAATGCAATTTGGGTCCCACTGCCCCACAAGTTACTGGACACCAGACAAAAGAGAATTACAAAAATAACACTGAGGGGAGGAAAAGCTAGCAGAAGGGAATAGGACAGGCACTGGAAACGAGCAGAGCGGGCGCAGGGTAATGAGAGGTGGAAAAGGGGGAAAGAAGTAATGAGAAAAGGCTAACAATAGTCGAAACTACAAGGAAACACACACACTCACACTAACACACAGTGGCCGTCACATGAAACACCGTTTTCACAGACTGAATTAGCAGACTTTTAAAACAAAAATATTCAGTGATGCAAGGATGAAGGGAAAAGCACACATTTGTGAACACTGGACACGGAACATCCACAACCAGCTTTGAAAGCAAGTATCTTATCAAAGGTGCTAAGTCCCTTTCCAAGAATCCTAATTCAATTTCTGTGCATCAATGCTGAAGAAGTAGTAATCAGCCGAAATAAAAGAGACAAACACAAGATAAACACATCCTGCTCAGCTGGGTTTTCCCTAATGCCACTTAAATCAAGCTTAAAGATCTACAAGTAGGGAATGATGTTTTAAAGCTAAGGTATAGCTGCTCAATGGAATATTACATGACCATTAAAAGATATTAAGAAAAATACTCATTTTTCATATTTAGACATCAAAGAACATCGGAGGATACTTATCATATTTACTTTTATAGATCTTATTCATAAAACACTCTAAAAGGAACAAATCATAATGTTTACAGTGGATTCCTCCTTTTGTTTCTGTTTCTAAATTTTTCAAAATGTTCTTAAATTTGTGTGTATTCCATTATCATTAAAGATAAAAAAATTTAAAAGAATACATTAAAGAAAATGTGGCATGTAGCTAAGAAAATATGAGTAAAAGTTTTTTTTAAAAAGAAAACACAGAAACATGAGGAAACACATCAGGATAATAAAAAATGAGAGGATCAGTTAAGAGAAAGAGTAAAGCAAGCCAATTTCAGATATCAGAAAAAAAAGAAAAAGAAAAAGAAAAAAGAAAAGATGAAGCGAAGTGGAGGGAGATGTAAGTGGTAACAAAGGAAGAAAACCCAGTGAGGTACCAGGACACACAGAAGAGTAATGGGAAGCTCTCAAGTAAAAGTGGCATAGCTTCGTGTTGGATCCATTTTGCTTTGCTAGGGGACCATTTTGACTCGCTTGGTTACCATAAGCAATATCGAGGTGAGCCATGAGAATCTGCAATATCAAAAGCCACAGCCAACGTGCTGACCTGTGGGATGGGCTGAGCTGATTTCCCTTCTTTAAAACACAGTCACAGCCAAAGGAGCCATTCCAAGTTTCAAGTCAGTCCGCTGGGACACAAGTGACCTAACAAATATTCCTTGTGGCTTTCCCCTGCCAACTCGATTAGTATCCTCCTGCTTATCTCTGGTGTTGGTTTTAGGAATATTTCAGCCTAGCCATGCAGATGTGTTTGAGGAGGACTGTGAAGGGGGTGGGGGGAAATGAGAAAGGATGGCAATAACCACAGGTACTGAAAACTCGAAAACATGACCACGAACGTTAGAGTAGCGCAAATGGGTCTCATCTGTGGTCCCCCAAAGGATTTTCCATGCCCGGATTGGCCCTCTGGGAATCTAATGGAGATCTTAATGGTTACTCGGTTCTAAGATCTTCCACTTGCTAAGCTGTAAATTGTTTTGTAAAAAATGAGCCTCCCATTTTCAGTTCTGTTTAGGTGTATATTTGCTCTTTCTGCCTTTGTTGAAGCTTGTGTAAAATCCCTTCCACCATCTTAGGAACCTAGAAGAACCCTACTCCTGAAAACACACATATTATCAAGTAGTACATTAATGTGATTCTTGGCAGCAGTTTCCTTCATTTGAAGGCAATGGCTTCTCAGAATTTTCTTATTTTCTCTCTCTGTTCCCCTTTTTCCTTGCAGTTGAAAAAACTGATGAGATAAAATAGAGCCCTTCTTGTTTTCCAGCTGCTGCTTAAACATAAGGCAGAGCTGTGAGCATTTCAGCGTTTCTCCCACAGCAAATAATTCTTCCTGCCTCTTACTTGCAGATGGAGACTTCAATTTTCCAAAGGAAAAAAGCACCTTGAAAATGATGTAACCCTATTCTAACAACATGAAGTATTTACTGTTTCCTATGCTACATGGATTATGAGACCCATTTAACCCTCCCCTGGCACAGATTAAATTTTCAAGTGGATTTAATATAGAGATGCTTTTGCTAAGTAATATTAGGAAAACACTTCCTCTTGCAAATTCTTAGGCTGCCTTCTGTTACTTGTTCCATTGAACATCCCTGGTCGAGCTACGACTGCTGAAAGTCTCTTAGCAGCTGCACCTGGAACCTGTCATGCAATCTATTTTTCAACAGTAGGGTAAGTTCAATACTCCTCCTCATAACTCACATGTTTTCTGAAAGATAATCATTAAGAGAAATTGACCATAAAGTAACCATTTGCTTATTCCAGAATCTAAGATTTTCTTCCCTGGAGGCAATGAAAGCTCTTTTAAGTCAATCTATCAGGGGTATGTGCTGTTTGGTGGTGATTCTGGTTGGACTCAAACATTTTTTTTAAAAAGTTTTGCATGGAAGACAGGTAAGGGTTATCATCTGTGTAGGTTTTCTGAATTTTATTATCTGTATTTTCCCTCTCATAAATTCTGATATTTAACCAAAGCTCCTTTTCAGGGGGAAGCTTTGACCTGCTGAGGCGGAGGCCACTAGTATTCACGAGCCTCCCTCAAATCCAGCCCCTCACAGGCTACTGGGCTTTCCTTCCTCCTTGCTCGCTCTTCTGGAACACCAGATATCTGTGGGTGACAGTGAGGTCCTCAAGTCATCTCTAGGCTATTTGCTTCTATGTTTGATACTCAGACTCTCTTTCCTTTTTAAGTTCTCTTCCTCCTTCCTTCAGCTAAGGTTTCAAAGAGTTGAAACCAAAGAGAAAGATGTTCTTTTTGTTTGCTAATTTGAATGAGCAAAAGGAAACACGGGGCCACCTTGGGGTTTCTCTGAGCAGGATATACTCAGTAATGAACTGGAAGTTCTTGCAGGAGTGAGATGGGAAGCACAGTTGGAGGGGGGAGCCTCTGAAATTAGTCTTGGATTGGAATTCTAGTTTTGCACTTGTTAGCTTTGTGAGCTTGGGCCAGATATTTAATGTACTTGAGCCTTAGTTCACCCAGCTATAGAATGGGGTTAAGAAAGAACGTCCACCTAATGGTGTTGAATGGGAGTAAATCAGACTCTGCATATAAAGCATTCCTCACAGTAACTGGCACAAGTAAGCACTCCATGTTTGTGTCATCCTCATTCATCACTCCTGTAGCCTCTCCCTGATTGTCCCTGGTAACCACAGCACCCCATAGAGTCCTCAGTGAGCTTGAGATAAAGTGGAACTAATGGACCCATATAAGGAATCTGTGATTGTGGATGAATGAATGAATGAATGGATGGATGGAATTTCAATTATTAAAAACTGAGCGCAAAGCACAACCTCACTGTCTCTCCTATATGACTATGGTCCAAAAACTCTGTAGAAATTTTTCATTTGACCTCCTGGTCATGATCCAAATCTTATGATACCGAAACTTAAAGCAGCTCAAATGCCCTAAGCCTGGAACTAAACTTATGATCAGCTCTTTTTTACTCTCTCTCTCTTTTTTTAATTAAAATATTTTTTATTTTTACAGACTGCATTTTTATTCATTGTACACAAATGGGGTACAACTTTTCATTTCTATGGTTGTACACGATGTAGATTCACACCATTCGTGTAATCATACGTACACATAGGGAATACTGTCTGTTTCATTCTACTATCTTTCTATCCTCCACTCCCTCCCACCCCTTTTTCCTCTACACCATCCAAAGTTCCTTCATTCTTTTCTCCCCACCTCCATTATATATTGTCATGCACTTATCAGAGAAAACATTCGGCCTTTGGTTTTTTGGGCTTGGCCTATTTCACTTAGCATGATATTTTCCAGCTTCATCCATTTACCAGCAATGCCACAATTTTATTCTTCTTTATGGCTGAGCAATATTCTCTTGTGTATATATACCACAGTTTCTTTATCCATTAGTCAATTGAAGGGCATCTAGATTGGTTCCACAATCCAGCTATTGTGAATTGAGCTGCTAAGAACATTAATGTGGCTGCATCATTGTAGTGTGCTGATTAAAATCCCAATGACATTTCTCATAGAAATAGAGAAAGCAATTATGAAATTCATATGGAAGAACAAAAGACCCAGAATAGCCAAAGTAATTCTGGGCAGGAAGAGTGATGCAGGCGGTATCACAATACCAGACCTTAAACTCTACTATAGAGCAACAGTAACAAAAATGGCATGGTATTGGCACCTGTACCAGTGGTACAGGATAGAAGACATGGAGACATACCCACATAAATACGGTTATCTCATACTAGACAAAGATGCCAAAAACTTACAATGGAGAAAAGATAGCCTCTTCAACAAATGGTGCTGGCAAAACTGGAAATTCATTTGCAGTAAATGAAATTAAACCCCTATCTCTCACCCTGTACAAACCTCAACTTGAAGTGGATCAAGGATCTAGGAATTAGACCTGAGACCCTTCACCAGATAGAAGAAAAAGTAGGTTCAAATCTCTATCACGTTGGCTTAGGACCAGACTTCCTTAACGAGACGCCCATAGCGCAAGAAATAAAAGCAAGAATCAATAAATGGGATAGATTCAAACTAAAACATTTTTTCTCAGCACAGGAAACAATCAATAATGTGAAAAGAGAGCCTACAGAATGGGAGAAAATCTTTTCCACACACATTTCAGATTCAGAGCACTCATCTCCAAAGTTTATAAAGAACTTAAAAAACTTGACACCCAAAATACAAAGAACCCAATCAATAAATGGGCTAAGGAACTGAGCAGACACTTCAGAGAAGAAGATATACAGGTGATCAACAAATATATTAACAAATATCAACAAATATATGAAAAAGAGCTCATCACCCCTACTAATTAGAGAAATGCAAATTAAACCACCCTAAGATTTCATCTAACTCCAATTAGAATGGCTATTACCAAGAACACAAGCAATAAGTGTTGGCATGGATGTGGGAGAAGGCGCACTCATACATTGCTGGTGGAGTTGCAAATTGGTGCAGCCACTCCGGAAAGTAGTATGATGATTCCTCAGAAAGCTTGGAATGGACACATCATTTGACCCAGCTATCCCACTCCTTGGTTTATACCCAAAGGACTATCTCTCTTCTTTTAGTGCTCCCTTTCCTAAGCCCAGCAATTGCTCCCATGAGATACTGAAGGCCATTCGGCAGCTGGGGACAGAAGGCAAATACCCATGGATCCTACTAGCCCATATTATCCAGTCTAAACTTTTGGGTCTTAAATTTAAGATCTTTTCCTCAATGTTTTGAAAATATCACTTAAGCTTTCATTTATCAACTCTATAGTATTTCTTAGCCTCAGTTATGCCAATCTCTCTCCTGTTCTTCCTCCATCCTACTGATATGCTTCTCCTTGATTTTCTCTACCAAACAAGATCATGAAATACCTGCAGGATAAGAAGCATGGAAGAGAAGAAAAAAAACTTTAAAAACAAAGGTTTTTATGAGTTCTTGCAAAGGGGAATGGGTAAGAATGGAAGGCATTTCTCTCTTTAATGTTAGAAATGGCTAAGAAGAAATCTCTGGACTGGGATCACATTTAATTCAGTCTCGCTGAGTCAGGGCAAGCATTAATTCTGTTGATGATTTGAGTCATCATGTGCTGGTGCTTGTTCACAATTCAGAAGGGACTGAATGAATGTAAGCTCATTTGAATCTCTAGATTCACTACTCTAGAAAACAACAGACCCCAAAAGATTTTTTCTTTACTTAGATGAGGAAACTTATGGCTCACCTTCTCTGGCATTTACATAGAAAAGGTTCAGTCAAGTGGGAAATATCTTTGCCTTTGTCTTTAGAGAAACTTAAATTCAAATACTACTGATGCAACAAAAGTTGGAGAACCCTTAGCTTTTCTCATTCTTGGTTTCCTCATCTGTCAACGGGGATAATAATACTGTTCTTATGGGACTGTCATGAGGATTAAGTTCTGTAAACCCATGACTTGCCATGTAACAGGCACTCAGTACTACTATTTTCCTTTTTCTTCCCTTCCTCTTCATTAACATTTGAAATTCCAATTGGAAAAGGTACATCCCACTGCACTTGGATACACTTAACTTTGAGAGCTGGCCAGAAGTGATGAACAGTTACTAAGATCCAGCCTCTCAGTAAAGTGCATGCTCTTAGAACTGTTTCCATTTTCCACAGACATCACTGGGCATAAGTGAGAACTAGAACTCATGAAGAGTTACCATGGCCTATGCCAATGATTTGGGCTATGGAATCAAGAGAGCTTGTGCATGTGTGAGGAGCTGGGACAGGGTTTATCTGCGTCTCCATGATACTTAGCACAGTGTCTGCCAGACAAGCCCAGATACAAAGGTCAGTGTGTTGGCAAGCCAAAGTAGCAGATTAAAAAACCCCAGCAAAGGCCTAGGGCAAATAACATAAAACATGGCAATTTTATTTCTTTGCTGAGCCATTTAGAGCTGGAAATGTTGGGAGAATTGAAAAACAAACCAACAAACAAACTCCCTCCAAACACAAAAACACCCCCCCCAAAAAAATTCCCACCAAAACCAAACTAAACCAAACCCAAACAAAATCAAACAAAGCAGGCAGAAAGCCTTTTGCAAAAATGTAGAATCTAACTGTCATAATTAATGCACAAATACACACATAGACACTCCATGTGTTTCCACTGAGATGTCCCAAGATTCATGAGTGTTTTATTTTTGCTAATGAAATTACTTTTTAAAGGTTTTCTCAATTCTTTGGGGAGGTCAGCAAATAAAGATTCCTTCCCTCCCACCCTCCCTCCCTCCCTCCCTGGAAATACTCAAGATCACTCTACTTAGATAACAACCCATTTCACACTTTATTTAATTTTAGTGACTCAGGTTGCTATTGACTCCAGAACGGATGGGACCCCAGGATCTTGGAGCACTCCCTGAAAGCCATTTCAGGCATGGACCAAGGCCGTGGGAGATGCCAGCTGCCTTTGCAACTGACACAGCGACTTCAGCAAAACTGACATGGAGGTTTTGTCAAAATTCTCTCCAAAATAGCCCTCCATCATCAGCGAGTCAGAGGATGGCTTCAATATGCACGTTCCGTGACTCTAGCTGTATTCTTTTGGGGGAAATGAGTCTCAAGGTTAAAATGTTTCCAAAGTCAATTATATTATTTAGGATTTCCAGTTGCTTCCCTTTCATTGTCTGAAAATGAAAAAAGTTAAATGAGAATGGCCTTAATTTTCCCATCCACTACTGACATCTTAATAAGCAATTATGGTCAGAGAAAGTAAATATGACCCCCACTAAATCTGCTCTTTTAAAAAAATGATGCTGTCTTTTCTTCTTCTGCTATTCCAATATACAGAGAATGCTGAACAGGGCAAGAAGCTGCTGCCAACTGCTGATGGAGGCAAACTCCATGTCGCATATACTTGGGGAGAAGGAGATACTGTATTGGTAGTATATTTTTATTTCACTGGGACCTCTTTCCCATTCCATTCCAGCTATAACTGTTCCATTTTTGTCTGCTTGGCACCCATGGAAGATTTTGTTTGGATTAAGGGTTCAATAACTAAAGAAGAACTTGAAAATTGCTGGGTAAGAAAAATGTCTAAACCTATCAAAATGAAATTTATTCATTTCTTTTTGGTGCTAGGGATTGAACTCAGGGCTTTAGGCATGCCAGGCAAGCGCTCTACTGCTGGGTCACCTCCCAAGTCTTCCAAATGAAATTTATTGATGGCAAATGAAAATCCACTCTTGAGTTTTAAGAAGCTCATTAGCATAAATATGCATTAAAAATACCAGCTGTAGAAATCAATGTATGGTGTACCCAAATAGCCATACAAAGGAAAGCCACAAAATGATGGGTGGAGGTAATTTGTAGGTATCATTCATCCTATATGTTCCATTAAAAAAATCCTCATCTCTTTAGCTTTTTCCCATATCATCTGTTTCCCAATCACTTGTTTTCCCTGCTTTCCTCCATGCATTAATAACTATGGACAAATGCTATCTAAATTGGGCAATCTACTTCTAGTTATTTATTTCATAACACTTTATTATGTCCTACATTCTTGATTACTTTTCAATTGCTTTTCCTTTACCTACTTGAGATGTTTACTTGATTTATAAACTTTACATATTTACTGAAGCACCTAAGCCACCTTGTATAGAGGAAGATTCTAAAACCATACAATAATACAGAATACAAATAACTCAATTAATAAATGGGCTAAGGAAATGAGCAGGCACTTCACAGAAGAAGATCTACAAGCAATCAACAGAAACATGAAAAAATGTTCAATATCTCTAGTAATAAGAGAATACAAATCAAAACGACCCTAAGATTTCATCTCACCCCAATTAGAATGTCTGTTATCAAGAATATAAGCAACAATAGGTGTTGGTGAGGATGTGGGGAAAAAGGCACACTCATACATTGCTGGTGCAGTTGCAAATTGGAGCAGCCACTCTGGAAAGCAGTATGAAGATTCCTTAGAAAATTTGGAATGGACCCATCTTTTGACCCAGCTATCCCACTCCTTGGCCTATACTCAAAGGACTTAAAATCAGTATACTACAGTGATGCAGCCACATCAATGTTCATAGCTGCTCAATCCACAATAGCCAGATTGTGGAACCAACCTAGATGTCCTTCAATAGATGAATGAATAAAGAGAATGTGGTCTATATATGCAATGGGATATTATTCCCATTGGAATTATGGCAATTGCAGGTAAATGGATGGAGTTGGAGAATATCATTCTAAGTGAAATAAGCCAATCCCAAAAAACCAAAGGCCAAATAATTTCTCTGATAAGTGGATAATGATACATAATGGGAGGTGTGGGGGAGGCAAGAATGGAGGAAGGATGAATTGTATAGAGGAAAATGAGGGGTGGGGAGGGATGGTGGGAAGGAAAAACATTAGAACATCATTACCCTATGTACATGTATGATTACACAAATGGTGTGCCTCTACTTCGTGTACAACCAGAATAATGAAAGTTGTACCCTATTTGTGTACAATGAATCAAAATTAAAAAAAGAAAATCATGACATTAGGCATCTCTGAAGGATAAACAAACAAAAAAACATGTTTTTCAACTATTCCCTGTGGTTTTTGAAAGATTAATTATTTGTATCAAAATAGCATATCTCAAAAGTTAACACCACAGTTAGAATGGCTAATATCAAAAAGACCCAAAATACCAAGTGCTGGTGAGGCTGTGGAGAAGAGGGAAGCTTGCACAGAGTGGGAGCAAGTGTAAACTAGGAGGCTGTTCTGAGAAACAGGATGGAAGTGCCTTGAAACATTTAAAACAGAAATAGAACTACTGTATGACCCAGCGATCCCACTGCCAGGTACATATTCAAAGGAGGAGACACCTGTACTTGCCTCCCACGCCATTGCCTCCCACGCCACTGCAGCCCTGGTCTTAGCAGCCAAGAACTGGAAACAACGTCAGGGTCCATCAGCTGTTGAGTGGATAAAGACAATGTGGCCTATGTAGACAATGGAACACGATTCAGTCAGAAAAAAAGAATAAAGTCCTATCATTTGTGACAACATGGAGGAAACTGGAGATCACTGTTACGTGAAATAAGTTAGGTGCAGAAAGACATGTACCACATGATCTTACTCACATGTGGAATAATGGCGATTGTCAGGGCCTGGGGAGGATGGCGTCAGGAATGTGATGAGGAAAGGCTGATCCGTGGGCACTGAGCTACAGCTAGACAGGAGCAAGGAGCTTGGGGTGCTGTTCACAGTAGGGTGACTATACATGCCAATAATGAATGGAGCATTTCTAAAAGCCAGGAGAAAGAATTTTGAAAAGTTTTCACACAAAGAAATAGTAAATGCTTGAGGAGATAAACAGGCTTAACTTGACTTGAACTTTAAGCAATGTACACGTGTATTGAACACGGCACCGTACCCCATCAATAGGTCTAATTTTGTTTTTGTGTAACAGTTATAAAAAAAATTAAAGAGGACAGAACAACAGGATTTCTAGAAGCATAGAATCTTGGTGAAAGGATGAGCATACAGTATCATGCCTGGAAGAGTGATTAGGGAAGTTGGTATAAACCAGTGTGTCCTACCACAAGCCTTTGAAATTCCCATAAGGGTGTGAATGCTCTCCAGGATGATCTGCGTAAGCACACCCTTACACACACATTGTCTCAAACTATTTATGACCTCTGATCCATCCATTCAGGAACATTGTGGGATGATCCTGCATTTATGGACTGAATTGTATTCCCCCAAATTCATATGTTCAAGTCGTAACCAGCCAATATGCCCATATTCTGAGACAGAGGCTTTAAAAATGGGCAATGAGAGCAAGATGAGGTCATGAGGGTAGGACCCTAATCAAATAGGACTGCTGTCCTTCCGAGAGGATGAAGAGATCACGCTCTCACAACACAAGGACACAACAAGAAGGCACCATATGCAAGCCAAGGAGAAAGGTCTCAGGAGACCCCAACCTGCTGACACCTTGATCTTGGCTCTAGAACTGTGGGAAAGCTAGTTTCTGTGGTTTAAGCCATGCATTCTCATATTTCATTAGGATAGTCATAGCAAGATTGTAGACTCCTGGATGGAAAAAACATTTTCATATAGTGAGAAAAGTGTGGTTGGATTGTTGTTGCTCACAGAAGATCACTGGCTGTTCTACACATGAACTATTCTGCATTGTGAGGCAACTGAAAAGCTATTCTATTCAGTTGCACTTTGATAAGATTCTAGAATCAGATTTGGAGAACAGGAAGAACTCACTTTTAAATTCCTCACAAGGCATCACAACAACTTCAATAATATCTTCCTAAGAAAATAAAACTAGATTTCTTGAGGGCTAAAACCGTACATATCTAAGTTAGCAAGTTAAACTGGGGAATAAAAAGAGAAAACAAGAGAATCAACTCAATAATGCATGAGTCGATATCTTTATAAAGAGAGGGAAGAAAAAGAAAAGCTTCCAAGAGTTTCTACTTCAGTTTGTGTTTACGCATAAAGTGAAACAGGCACACCACCAAGATGGCTAGAACTTGGCCTCACAGCAGGGTCTAACTGTGCAGGTGCCTGGGGAAGATTTCTACTTCAATAACTGCCATTGTTTTAAATTTCCCATGATGCCTCTGGGATGCCCACCTGGGTGAAAATTTCCACCTATCCTTGGGCTGCTTTCAATGCCACTCCCTGTTTCATGCAAATTCTAGGGAACTGAAACACCAGGAGGACCTTGCATATTAAGCACTAAGTCACAGTGCAAGGTGGCTTTCCTTTGATTTTCCCCAGTTCTCCCTGTAATCACCAAGAACTGCTATTGCTATTGATTATTACTTTTGTTTACTGTGCCTGCTCCAACAAACTCAGGTAAGGCAGGAACCTACCACTTTCAAAAGGTATTTTCTCCCTGCACAGAAGGGAGCAAGCCTTTGAAGAAGAACATGGTCAGTGGGAGCCCAGTTCAAAGCACTCCCTGATGGTTAGGAAGCCAGAGAAGACTTCAAAAAGGGAAAGGGTCAGTCTTTGATGAATCTAAAAATTCAAAAGAGTTTCTGCTCCCAACCTAACAGGGAGATTCTTCCATACTGAGCTACAGGGAGAGGAGGTGGCATCTACCATAACCCATGAGATTTAATGTCAACAAGGGACCAGGAACTTCAGAACAGAGGACTCAGTGTTGCTGGGGAAGTTTTTGTTTCATTTTAAGAATCTGAAACAGTTTGAAATATTTCCTTGAATTGCACATTATGACAGATTGAAAATGATTCTCTCTGTTGAAACATTTAGACTTTCTTTGAAAATACTGAGGACTTCATAGAATAACTCTACAGTAAATGCATCATTGATCAACATCAGTTCATGGCCACATACTCTTTTGTTGGGGAATAATTTGTTCATAGTCCTGGTGTGAAACAGTATGAATTAGAGATGGCAGAAGTATAGAATTCACTTCCTTACATGGTTGAGGATCCATTAAGTGCAGAATTTGTCCCAGGATACCAACTTGAAATTTGGAAAATGTATTATCACAGAATAACAATGGGATAAGTAAATATTGGTTAAAGTAGTTTGGTTAGTGTGACATTTGGAATACTTTGGATAAAACAGGCATGACCTATGGGTGGTAAGCCCCAAGAATATAACTCTATTGTTTTTATAAGAAAATCCTATGGAATTTTTAGTTCTAACTGAGCATGAAATAAATTTTGGGGATGAGACCCCATTCAGTACTTAGGGAGTGCCTATGGTGCTTACCAGGTGTGACAGATTGAGATGTTTCTCAATGATTCCAGATTCCTGGTATTCATGCCCTCGTTTGAGGGTTGGCTGGCCTAGTGACTTGCTTCTAATCTACAGTATGTGATAAAAAGTTGACGAGATGTTGCTTCTTCGATTAGGACAGATATGACCGTGGTTTCATCTTGTCAGCAGGTTTCCTCCCTTACTGGCAAGGTGCCATGAAGCAAGGTGCTATGTTGGGAAGGTCCTCAAGACAAGACCTTAGGGCATCCTCTGGTCAACAGCCCTTGAGAAACTGAGTCCCATTGACAGACATGCACACTTGGAAGCAGATTTTTATCACTTCAATCCTCCAGATAAGTCCTTCAAATTTGACTGCCACTTTGTACCTTAAGAGGCCCTATTGTAGAGGATCTAGCTAGGTTATGTCTGGACTCCTGACTCACAGAAGCTGTGAGATGATAATTGTGTTGTTTTAAGCTGCTAAATCTGCTAAGGAACAGTAGGAAAGAAATGAGTATAGACTCAACTAACCATTCTAACCTTCTATATGTGTTTTGGTTAGCCCATTGGGTCAACAAGACCTTTAATGTTGTTTCGGAATAATTTTATTTACCTTCTTAGATGCCTATAAAATTAAGAAATGTATTCCCAAATCTCTCCATTCTTATCAAACCCCCTCAGCTCTCCTGAGTTCCATCTCTGCAGCTGAGGAGTATTTGTTGGGTTCCTCTACTGTTAATCAGATGACCCAGATGGTAAGACCCCACTAATATCTGGTGGAAGGTATTCAAATGGATGTCTGGCTTGATCTCCAAGAGAGAACAAAGTGATATGGAAAGGAAAAGGAATAGACTGGCATGAAGGCTCCAAAGAGGAGAGAGTTCTGTATGGGGGAACAGAGTTTTGATGCAGCTTTGGAGATGGGGAGGTGGAGAACAGAAATGGAGAGCAGATGTAATTTGAACAATAGTTTCCTTTCTTCAAAGCAAACCAAAGGAAGGGCAGGTTGCCTTTCTTATCCAGTCTGAGTACACAAATAGTGAAGGAAGAAGGAAGAACAATGGAATGAATTATTAGCTAGAGACCAAGATGGGAGTCAAAAAAGGCCAAAAAAGTGCAGATTTAAAGTGTAGTGCCCTCTGGGGCTGGGGGAGACATGTGGGCCCACAAAGCCAGAAAAAAAGGGATTGGAATGAGGGATAATTTATTCATTCAGTGAATAGTTATTAAGCACCTATAGCATGCATCACAATGCTACTTTCATGGATATTATGGTCCATTCATCTCAGGTCCTAGTCATGGTGCTGCCTCAGGCAAAATCTGAAAAGTTCACTCCAGTTTGCAAATAGTCTCTCAAGATAAGAACTCTGGAGACTTCCATGAAACATTTAGGAAAGTATATGTGCTAGTTTCTTAGGCTGTGCCATGATCTGGATGTCTCCTTCAAAATTCACACAGAAATTTAACTGCCTTGTTAATGTTAAAGGCTGGGACCTTCAAGAGGGATTAGGTCAAGAGGGCTCTGTCCTCATGAATGGATTAACACTGCTTTCTAGGGACTGCGTGAGTGATTTCAGGAGCATGGTCCAATAAGAGGATGAGTTTGGCTAGTTTCCTCTCCATCAGAGGTTCCTTGTCCTTCCTCCATGTCACCATGCAGCACAAGACCTTTGCCAGGTGAGGATGTTGTGCTCTTGGATATCCCAGCCTCTAGAACTGTGAGCCAAATAAACTTCTTTTGTTGATAAACTATCCATTTTTGGCATTCTATTACAGTGGCAGAAGCTGGACTAAGTCAGGCTGCTATAAAGAATGCCACAAATTGGGTGGTTTCAAACAATAAAAATGTGTTCTGTCACAGTTTCTGTCACAGGACAGAAACATGAAATTAAGGTGTTGGCAGGGCTTCAGTCCTTCCCAAGGCTTGAGGGAAGGATCCGTACTTGTCCCTGGCAGTCTTGGCTAGTAGCTGCATCTCTCCAACCTCTGCCTTGTGGTCACAGGGTATTCATTTCTTCAGAGTGTGTCCAGTTTCCCTCTGCTGTTCTCACATAATGTCATTTGCGATGGCATTTGGTGCCCACTCCAACAATCCAGGGTAAGCTCCTCTTAAAATCCTTAATCATATCGTTTTGCTGTATCAGTCGATAATCACTCTTTTGTCATAACAGGTCATATTCACAGGTTCTGGAGATTGACATGTGGATACTTTTTTGTTGTTGAAAATATTTCCACTTTGATATAATAATATAGACATGGAATATATCTTATTCTCTTAGAGTCCCAGATTCAGAATGATTAAAATATGCAAGTATTTGTAAAACTATGTTCACACTTTAATATAGACTACTCATAGGAAGTCTTTTGAGATTTATAACCCCTTCTTTGGCATTTTAGTAAGCCCATTCTCAAACCAGAGTACCTGGCATGAAAACATTGAAAACAGATAAATCGAGTAATTCTTAAAAGGATGGAAAAGTAAAGGATACAAAGACACAAAGAATTGCTTCCTTTTCCAGAGCCAGCCAGGTGAAGAAGACATAGGTGGTAATTATGGAGAGGAGCCACTGAGCCCAGGGCCTGTGAACACAGGGTTCACAGAGTGCTGAGCCAGGACAGGGAACCATGCCAAGCGTCATCCTGTGGGGCTGCTTATGTGGCCTGCTTTCTCTGGACAGCCAGTGCTTTTAGAGAAGCCCATGCTCGCAGTTTCCTTTTTCTAGACTTTTTATGCATGACTTGCCATGCTATGTGACTCCAATCCCGCTTTCCTGGTCAAAATCAGATGGATATAGAACCAGTACTTGACCCAAAGATGGCCTTCTGTAGGCAGGCAGCACCCTTGTGGAGACCTGTTTGTTGTTGCACTGGGGGTGCAAGACATGGATCACGACTGATGACCCTACTCACTTTCTTTTAGAGGCTTTGAACATGAGACACACAGAGCATCAGAAAACATCAGGATGGGTTGAAGCAAAAGACACAAGAAGAAGTTCCATGAAGACAGTAGAAGCTCTGAGTGAATCAAAGCTATGCAGTGGAGAGGTGGTCTACAACACAGCAGAAACCAGAAGCTCAGGGCCACAGGAAGTCCAATCTAGTAGAGGGGCAGAATGGAAGAGCCCAGGTCTGAGCTTGGTAGGCTACCAAAGCTGCTGTTGGGTTTCCAGAACTATTGTCAGATGAAAGGAGCCCTGATCAGTCCTGGCCTTAACAACGACTCATGCTCACCTCTCTATGAGGTCTGGCCACGAGGCTACCTGGTGGTTTGTTTTTCTTACTACCATGTGTCCTCCTACCACATCCATGTTGAAACCCAAGTTTATTTCTTTCTTACAACTTGAAAGAACTTAAAATTCAGGCTGCATACTCCATATTGATGTCAATAAATAATGACTGATGATTCCATCAGTATGATACAGACGGTGTACTGAGGAAATAGCTTCAAACAAACCTTTCATCCCCACAAAAGATGTACAAATCAAAGAACAACTCTGTACTTGGAAGTGACTTTAGGAAGTTCTTCAGCTGTGGTCATTAGCATCTGTGGTGAAAATACTGTAAAAACTGCAAATTATTTTTAGATGACAAATTACTTTGTGGCAAACTTACCCTAATTTTAAGGTATTCACCGTGCATAATTGTATTTACTTTTAATAAACACTACCAGCCCCTCTTACAAACCAAAATTAAATATAAACGGGGGCTGGTCATTTCATTTCCCCTTAAAGAATGAACGTGCCCTATGCTGAAAATTAGCATTAGATGATAGGTTGTTCTGTTCCACATGTTTTGGCAAAGTTAAATTTTTAAGTGTTGTCATAATTTCAGATCTTGACATTTGTTGTGCCTCCAAGTCTACCTGTGGAACTTAAAAAAAATACAGAGTTGTTATGCTTTGACCTGGGACATGCTGATTAAGGAGGAATCCACTCACGGGCTGGACAGGAAGTGGAGGAGGAAGTGAACCTATTTTTTGCATTATTCAACTCACAGAGTTTGACTGCAGGCTCAGGGATGAGCTGGCCTTGCACATTAGCACAGCCGCTCCGTGGGTGGGAGGTGCCCGCCCCTTTGATTTTCATCAATGATCTCTCTCTGTTTGCAGTAGTTACCCAGAAAAGCTGTTCTCCGAGGGTGGAGGTGGGGGTGTGGATCTCCTCCCACCATGCTCCACAAAACCTTCCAGGCCTGACAAGTAACTGAGAGATGGTCTTTAAGGGAACAAGCTGTGGCTTGGTATCTATAATTATATCCTAAATTTCAGGGCATTGGAGACAGCTCCAAGAAAACACTGTGCATTCAAAAATATGTGAGGAAGTATTGCCCTTATATGTGCCATAGTGGTGTACTCTACGCAAGCGGAGGCTCACTCTATTTCCATACTGGCACTTGGTATCTTCCCTTCCCTTGACACTTACATGCCATATTGGTATGGACTGAGAGCAGGTATTTTCCGCTACTGAAGGATTAGTCCTACAGGTAATATTTTCAAGGCTTATACAAACTCCCCTGACGTGAGATACTCCCAGAAGACCACAGAGGGGTACTTTTGAGATAGACGCTGCAAGGCTCAGTTTGCCAGCAGGAGAACGCAGTGTAGTCATTAGCAACTTCACCTAGGAAGAAGCAAGAGCCTTGCAGACAATATGCAGCAAGGATCTCGTGTTTAATGTAAGGAAAAACCAGAGGAAGATGGAAAGATCAAGAACTCTTGAATCAGATCAACCCAGGTTCAAATCCAGGACCTACCATTTACCAGTAGTCTGATTCTTGGGGAGTCATTGAATATATCTTTAGGCAGCCAGGAGTAACGCTTACATGTTCCAGAGAAAGGCTGCCTGGATTTAGAGCCTGGCTCTCATTTACCATCTAGTTCTTATGTAAGTTTCTTAACCTCTCTGTGCGTCCGTTTCCCTCCTATAAAATGGGAATAACAACAGTAGTTAGAAATTAACTTTATCCAAAGAAAGGTCTTGCCACTGACGTTGGCTACTAGGAAGTGCTCTCTAGACCCTCGGGATGCCCTGGGTAACAGGAGTATCTTGGTTTGCCTTGGGGTTTTGACAAACAAACAGCTTAACAATGTGATTTATGATGGAGGCTTTGGACCATTGCTATCATTTGGACCTTAAATGTTCCAGAAAAGCCCATGTGTTGAAGGCTTGGGAGCCAGTTTATGGAGTTATTGGGAGGTAGTGGCACCTTTAGGGTGAGGGACTTAGTTCAGTGAGGTTAGGTTATGGGGTTGTCCTTGAAGGGGTGGCCTCATCCTGCCTCTCTCATTTTTCTTCCCAGCTGCCCTGTGGTGGGCATTTTTGCTTCACCATGCACTCTCCACCAGGACATTCTATCTTGCCACAGGCCCAGGGGCAACGGAGACAGCTGACCATGGGCTGAAACCTCTGAAATCATGAGCCAAAATCAATCTTTCCCCGCTTTTAAGTCGATCATCTCAAGTATTTTGTCACAGTGGAGAGAGCTGACTGACATAGTCATCTGTATCAGTCCTGCCTCTGGAGAGGAATGGACACTGAAGGTCAGCCGTGAGGACAGTCCATGGTCAAGTCCTCAAAACCCTGGACACCAGTGCTCAGGTAAGCTCCCTGGCTGACAGTACTCCATGGAGAAAGGACAACTCCAAGTCCCACATTTGGACCCATCTGGACTCTTCCCTGGGCTGACTTTAATTAGCACCCTTTTCCTGTAATAAACTATAACCATGAGTATACCAGGTTTCGGTGAGTTCTGTGAGTCATTCTTGCAGATTTTTAAGACTTTATGTGATTTTGGGAACCCCTGAACCAGCAACAGGTGTCAGAAGAAGTGAAAAGTGAAGATGTTCTATGTCAACAGTGTTCCTCTAATTTCAGAGGTGGCTAATTCTTGAAGTTCACTGAAAACCTTGTGCCTTCCTTCCTTATGTGGTTATTGAGAGAATTATATAAGTTTTAACATGTAAAACACAGAACGGAACATGGTATGTAAGTTGCCTGGTGTATGTTAGCTCTTACTTTATGAACTTCACACACCAACATTTACTAATCATTTTTGCTATTTAGTACTGACTGGGTGGCAGTTGAATAGCTCAGGTGAATCATCTCACAGCTAACTCTGGAGAGAAAACTGAATGAGATGTAGAGAGCTTCAATAACTTCCACAGCTAAGTTACTTAGTAAGCAAAGTCAGGACTTGAACCCTGATCTTTGTGACCTGAACACAGGCTCCTATGTCCTTAAAGCCTGTGCACTAGCTGATAAGCTACACTGTCTTGTAAAATACCCCTGTTGAAGGCATTCATCAACTGTGCTGCGGTGAAGTTTACAGACAATGTTTCCAAGCTTCCAAAATGTTCAAGAGATGAGAATAACAGCTATCAGATTATTCTAGTTGTTTTTCTTGCAGGAAGGAAATCTTTAAAAATGCTACTGTTGGAAAAATCTGGAAGAAGACCCCACTTCGGGCTTGCTTCATTGGCTGAGAACACCCTCATCCCAAACTTGTTTATTTCTTTTCAAAGCAATTATCATTCTGTAGAACTCTAGCTTCTGGAGGGGCAATATTTTTCCTTGATTGGATTTTGTACTGACATATGAAACGAATAAACATTTTAGTCTCTGAATTAGAGTGTATCAAACTCCATTATAGTATCAATAAAATGAAAGAAGCAGTAAATTTAGTGGAGAGCCTCAGGGGAAAAAATTCAAATCACCATGAAACTTCCATATTCTCCAAATCTTCACTGGAAGTTTGTGTGTGTGTGTGTGTGTGTGTGTGTGTGTGTGTTTACTACTTTTGTATAAATAGATGCCATTTCCATACACTTTGCTGCTGCACACATCAAAATGTTGTACAGAAAAATGACTGACAAGTCTTGTGACTCTTCTCCTTTGATGGACTGCACTAATTATTTATGTCCCCATGGCGCTACCTCTCCCCAACACCCGGCACATCTTTCCTTTCTCCTTCCCTGTCTTGTTCATTTCAATCCCCTCTCACCAGTTTCTTAAAAAATCTGACTTCTTTTTCTTTCAAGGGTACATTTTGTACTTATGAAAATGCACTATATTAATAGCAATGCTTCGAGTTGTGATAATTCCTCAAATTTCAAGCTGCCTGGTTGCTATGGACACATTTTTTCACTAGATTCATCTTTGGGGTGCTCATTCACTTTGAAGAAAACTAAAGGGCTGTTGTAAACCCTGAGTGACTCTTCTGTGATTTAACTGGCAAGGAATGGGTAAGGGCTGGTGCATTTAACTATCCCCAAATTCTCACTACAGATTCTTTGTTTCATTCTGTTTATGTAGATTTTTTTTTCTTTTTAAACCCAGACTCTGGATAGTGACAATACTTATCACGAAAACAGGTTTAATAATACCTTTCTGTCTTCCTTGAAAGGTTGTTGTGAGCATCAAATAATATAATGTATGTGAGAGCAAGTGTTTTGCCAACTGTCCTATAAAACGCAGGAGATTATTATAATATTCAGTTGAGTCGTGTTCAGTATTTGGATGAATAACCCAGAGTTCTTGTTCTTTAAGTGGCTTTGGGAGGTATGATTCCCCATTCCCCCACTACAAGTGACAATGACGGCTGATCCTTCACGATGCTAATTCAGTAGTGGCCTTGTTGCAGATTGGTTTCTTCTTTCAGGGTTGGACAATTAGATTAATGTCTGAGTGTATTTCCTTCATAGCATATTTATTAAATGTAATGATTTCCTGGAGAGTGAATGAAGTTCAAAGCTTGGGCTGCGAGAAAGTCTCCAGTGATAACATGAGTTAGGGTTTGGGAGTCCCCAGCTGAGAGTCTTCATTTGTCAAAAAAGGAGAATTAAATCGTATACGAGATCAAACACGGAATGGACATCCAGATCCCAAACTCACGTCCCCACATCTCCCACCTGCACAGGTAGAGCTCAGGGAAGTCAGCTCTGCAGCCTGTACCTTGATGCCCATGGTGGTCTTGTGCATGTCAAGTTAGCCACTGAGGACAAAAGCTGCCTTTTCTCCGTATTTCCTACTTCTGCAACCACATGGCACGTATGTTCTTAGCAGTGACATTATTAAAGCCCACGGCCGTAGGATATATTCCCACATGGTCCAAGGTCAGTTGCCCAGTGTGCTGTGAATTCATGGAGTCCCTGTCAAAACAACCTGACTCCCAAGGTGTCCGTGTGCCTTATCATCTTACCTGGCCATCCAGAAGGTCAAGCTCTTGATTGGAAGCCTGTCCCCACTTCAGTCACTGCCCTGCTGGACCCCAGGCAGGAAAAGCACCGTCCCAGGCCATGCTATTAGAAGCCCCACACCTCACCCTCCTTCTCTGAGAAGGGAACTGCCCTGTCCCCCTGTCCTTCTGATTTTGCTCATTTTCTACAGGAAATCCTCCTTACCTCCTTCAGGAACATTTTCTCCACCATATCAATACCACAGAATGTATAAATTCTATCATTTTACCTCATAATACTCTACTAACTGATGCTAGGTGGGATTCTCTCAACTGTCAGCAATTGTTTGAGGGCAGGTGCTGTTTTATTCAGTTTTGAGCTACTAGTACTAACCAGAGAAAATAAACAGGTTTCAACTTATGGGACACTTGTCATGGTATGAGAGGACCTGGCTGGAGCCCTGAAGAGAGAAGGACTTTTGATGCCAGAACCAGGCATGGCAGGGAGGAGTGCTATGATTGATTAGTTATGTCTGTGTTGGGAGCAGGAGGGTTGACCTCAGGTATGAACGCCATGTATGTATCCTTACTATGCAGGCTTAAGACTGCCCCCTGCATGGGTGGGGAGTGCTTTCTCCTTCAAAATGAATGAACACTGAGGGTTCACAGAGGAGACTGGCGAACACAAATTGCAAATGCTTGTTCCTGTTTTTTCCCCCTTAATATCAGCTCTGTCCAGAAAATCTCTGTCCATTAAGCCTTCCTTTTCTCCTAGACCACAGGGGATTTCTTTTCCTGCTCTACCCTCAGAGGAAGAGCAATACTTCTGAACCATAGTCACGGGGCAATAAAAAATTCTTTTTTCTTCTTAAGCAAACCATAGAAAGTCTCCTTTCTCCACTCTCTTACATCAATATTTTTTTTTTAAATTGTATCTGGACACAATATCTTTCTTTTATCTATTTTTATGTGGTGCTGAGGATTGAACCCAGTGCCTCACACATGCTAGGCAAGTGCTCTACCACTGAGCCACAACCCCACCCCTTACGTCATTACTTTAACGATACCTATGTTATCACTGCCTATTGCCAAATAAAATGTACAAGTTAATCTGGGGTGACTTAATCTGAGATACATGAAAGAAGAGATGTCACCTGGTCTAAAGATTCCTGGCATTTTGTAGTCTAGGATACTTTATCTGGTTAGTTTTAACTGGCAGGTCATTCAAAGAAAGATAAGGCTAGGATTCTAAGCAGGTGTATAGTTAAGGGGAAGCACCTTGCCAATTCCAAGAATGCACAGACTTTCTTTTTTGGGAAACTCTTATCAGTGTTATTTTTGAGATTTCACTTAGCATGGCAAGAACATCACTCCCGATGACCCATCCTGGAATGGTTTTTTGAATTGCTTTAGCCAAACTAAGTATTCTAGATATATCTCCAACTCTGCAGTCAATAAGGCATTGGCATCTATCTATATAAGCAATTGTGAATGTTCAAACAAAATCAACTTCTTGATTATGAAGTACTGAGAAGAAGCCGGACCTAGGATTATTCTAAGAGGGAAATGGAATGAATTTGTACAGGCCCTGTGGGGTCAGTCCTGAACCCCCTGCCCAGCCCAGCCTCAGGGACCAGCTCCATCTGCCCACAAACTTAATGTAGATCTAGGATGGAAATAATGCTGGCAGAACCCCACAATTCTCGCGTGTCATCCATCTAGGACATCAGATAGGCATGAGGCCCAGGGACAACATTCTGCCTACCACAGACCATACAACCTGGTGTAAGAGAGACACGCACCCCGGGACAAATGCTAGCTTCTTCCCAGGGACATATTCTCAGCCATCATGTCATATAGAGCTCTTGCAGAGGTGCATAACACTTCGCCACTGGTAAGAAGTGGAAGTATGCTGTAACTAGTTAATGGGTGCTAAGTTTACCTTTCTGGCATTTTTGCAATTTTAAAAAAGTTTAATTTTACCTGTAGGTGCCATCATTCAGAGATTTCTTGGGCACACAGTGACTCAACAGGCATATTTAGGATTCTCCTAAGCCATCCTTCCAATGGCACTGGGTCACTTACTCTAAAGCAGCTGAGAGCAGTGGCGTGCACCTTTATACCCATCAACATGGGAGGCTGAGGCAGGAGAGCTACGAGTTCAAGGACAGCCTGGACAAGGTAGTGAGACCCTGTCTCAAAATAAAATGAAAAGGGCTGAGATGCAGCTCAGCAGTAGGGTGTCTGGGTTTAATTCCCAGTGCTGAAAAAAAAAAAAAAAAAACAAAAAAAAACAAATAGCTTTTAGTGATGATTAAATATTAGAATAATAATATTTTATAATCATCATCATTATAGATGTATTATCATGTCCTTGCCGGTGAACTTGGTCATGATGTGTGATTTCAGTTCTATTTTCTGGTATTACATAACAACCCTGCCACTAAGTCTGAAGTGTCTTTTCCCATACTGGCGACTGGAATCCCGTGTTCTGTCTGAGAGGTGGCTGCTTTCGCATGCGAGGACCGTCCCTTCTCCTGGACTAAATTCCCCCACCCCCACTGCTATCACTTGTGCTCCTTCCAAACTGGCTCCTCTGCTTGTCCCCTTTACTCTGCAGGAAGAGAGATGCTGAACAGATCAAAACCTACCCGTGTGATTGGGAATCTGTGGTTTAAACACTCTGTGCTTTAGCTTCTCATCTACATACGTCAGAGAGGAGACGGGACCTACCTGCTAGGGCTGTCCTAAGGATTAAATGAGTCAATATTTGCCAATTCCTTAGAACAGTGCCTGACGCACAATCAGCACAGTGGCAATACTTGTTAAATAAAATGGGATGAAATGAAATAGAAAGCCCTTGCAGCAGGGCTGCATGGAAATAAGCTCTTGCCCTCTTTCTTTCTGTTACTTTGTCTCTTCATGCCTCAGTGGGGAAGTGGCAGGATGGTGACAGCCCAAGTGGGGTTTGCACTTGTGGAACAAGCTGTCAAGCAAGTCTAGTTGAGTGGGGAAGGCAATCTGAGGGGTGAAAGGCTCCAGGAGACTCTAAAATAGTTCAGTCTGCTTGAAGAGGGTCAGGGATTTCACGGAGAGATCTGGACCAGTTCTGGGCTAAAATAGTGTTTCTGAAGTAGGACCAGGGCTACTCGAGCCTTCAGGGCTCTCTTGAGCCTTTCTTAAAAGTGACTTTAATATTTTCTTTGCACCTAGCACAAGACGGGCTTTAGAGGCTGTGTGGTTGTTGCTATTATATTGTCTCAACTTACTTTTTTAATGTTCTCTAAGGGTAGACAGAGGTTCTCTAGGAAGCTCTGCAAATACCAGGTCAATGTCTGTAAAGGAAAATCTACAGAAATCTGAGTGATTTTTCCAATAAGCTAAGAGCAAATAGGAATGTGTATCATTTCCACCTGAGTAGTAAGTAACTCTTGGTGGAATTCTTGAAATGAGATACTCAGAGTCTGCATCTAGTCCAGAGCCATGGAAAGATGAGTACCAAGGAGAAGCACTGAGAAACTCCATTAGCAATTTTCTCTTTGAAACTAATCATACAAAATGTGGGACTTGAATGGTGCTTGCCTGGTTTTCATTTTTTAAAATAATTCCATTTTTATTGTATTTTGTAAAAATTTTGGTTCATGACAGATGGGAGATAAAAAAAATACTAAAAAATACTAAACATACTAATAACCAAACTTGAAAACAAACACTCCCTCACCACTGAGAGTTTTAAGTGTGAGAAAAATTCTATCAGTCACTGGTCCAGAGGTAGGAATTAGACAAAGTGGCCAAATCTGTGATTCTATAATTTCATGACCCTGGGGAGCAAGGGGAATCTGTGGTTTACATTAATATAAAAATATGAATTTGATAAGGGAAATCTCTTAAGTCTCAGTTTCTTTCTCACCAGGTAAAGGATAAGGTCAAGGGACTCATTTACAGCATAAAACTGTATGGCCACTTAATTCCTTACCTTGGGCTTGCAGTGTCCAGTTTAAATCTCAATCACAACTCTGTCACTTTCTACCTAACTGACCTCAGAGATGCAGACCCCCGTTTAACATCTATAAACTGTCATCATCTATAACGTGTGAAAGTAATATTTATCTCCTAGGGTTGCTCTGAAGCTGAGGTACGCAGCACTTGTATATCTTCATTACTTTCCAGGCTCAGAGTAATGTGGAACGATACTACATGTATTCATTTAATTCTTACAATGACCCTCTGTGGTAGTAAATGGTTTTTGACTATTCTGCAGATGAAGAAACTGAGGCACAGAGGTGTGAAGTGACTTGCCCAAAGTCAGTCAGGAAGCAATGAGGCTGGGATTGAAACCCAGAGGGTCTGGCTGAAGAGTCTGTAATATAAGTCCTTATGTCACACTCTTCTCATTGGTAGTTTGATCCATGGTTTCTCCTTCCTCATTTAATCTCTTTGCCATTGCAGGCAATTTAGGTAGTGGCTCAGTTCTACCTGGAACCTCCTGTGTTACATACACCCAATAATAGGGAGACTTACTTTCTCTACTTCCCCACCTGCTGAAACATTTCAGAAGTTCTCATCAGGCAAAAACACCCTGAGCCAGATATGGTTAATACACCCAAACCTGGAGTCCAGTGTGTAAACTCCATTGCTTATCTGGTCAACACAGAGGTCACCGTTGGCCAGCTTCTCACTTCATGTATTTGATCATACATTTGTTCAACACTCGAGTTTAAGACATAGACCGTGCGTTAGGTGTTGTGCTAGGGCAGAAGAAAGATGAAGATGTAACGGCACACAGTGAAGTGGGTGACATTTACCTGGTAAGATGGACCTATAAATGTGATGTGAAGGTGAGAAAATGAGGAGACAAGATCACGGGTAAAAGAGGTGGGGAAGGGAAGACCGGCCCTCTCTACATTCCTTAGGCACCCAAGCCCAGCGCACAGCGGCTCCTCAGCTCTTCCACGAGCAGCTGTATCTGAGGATCTACCTCTGAGGTCACACCCTCAGTCTCTCTCAACAAAGGAAAAGAGTACAGCTTTTTTGAGTAGTGGTGTACATGTAGGTTCTTGGGGTCCTTAAGTTTTTATCATTGATATCTACTGAAAGAGATTCAAAGGGCTTGAACTTCTGTTGGGAGATTCCTCTAGACTAGATTACATGTCCCCTACATTTCAGTGAGTGTGTCTTTTCCTTCTTCAGCATCCACCTCAAATGTCATTTCAAATGCACATCCTCCCTGAATCACTGCCGACCCCACTCTGAGCAAATCAGCTGGTCCTCCTTGAGGGTTCCAGCTGTATTTATGCAGACTGTTGGCAAAGCCCTATGATGCTCTAAGTTCTTTCAGAAATGCATAGATATCTAGAATGTCTGCCTGCGAGTGGATGCATCCTCTCATCTTTGTGTTGCAGTGCCCAGTGTAACACAGACCCTGGATGACTGAGTTGCTCTTCCCTTGCCCTTATGTCCTTTCCTGTGTCAGAATGGAAGAAGAAAGGGAAGTTGTAGCTGGTACTTCTCCATTTCAAATACAAGCTAGTCATGGGGTATTTGCAGGGGTCTCCTAGTGGTAATCTCATCTCTTGCTTTTCTCGTTTAGGGACAATGTTCTCTGGTAACAAACTCTATGTGGACAACAAAGCTTTTGCCCCAGAATCTATCTGCCCCAGTGTTAAAATGCTGAGCAATCTCACTCATTACAGTATTTTTTTCAAAGGTTTTTCTAGAGCCAAATGATGCTTGCTAGAGTGTTTACTTCCAAACCCAAAGCTCATGACTACTTACTCTCTTCTTTGCAAATTAAACACAGATTTTAAAGAGCTGGCAATCTCAGGACCTCAGAGAATGGAGAATTCCCACGCTCAGATCCAAAGGATGAATTATGATTGGCTTAGAGCTTGACATATGACCTGGTTCTAACAAATGAGATAAAGCAGGAGGTTGGCTGGGGGGAGGGCTCCTCTTCCAGATTAAAACAAAAACAACAACAACAACAACAACAACATACAAGTGCCACAGCAGGAAGAAAGTCTTTTCTCCTATGGCTTCTCTTCTGCTCGAACACTATTGTAAGAAAATAATACTGGGAATAACAAGGACCATTTTGTAACCACAGGGAAATGACTGAGGATAAAAGGCCAACACACCACGATGAGAAACCTAGACAAAATTCGGTCTTTGGTGGCACTATTGAGCAACTAAAATAATACCAGCAACACTAACCCTTTGATCTCTTCCTGTGTGAGAAAACAAACTCCTAACTCTCTAGCCATTGGCCGGCAGTTTTCTGCAACTTGCAGACAGAAGTTGATGTGCTTGTGGAAGTTCTTTTTCCTGACTGCCTCACGAACCTGGATCACCTCTTTTTTTCTTTTCCCACATTTTGAAACCCTCGTCTTCATTCAAAGTCAAATTCGATAAGGATAGGAAGTAGTTTTCCAGAGCTGGAGGTAACCTTACATATGATCTACTCAAAAGATGAAGAAACCAAGTGCACGAGAAGCTCAAAGCCTTGGCCCATACACACGGACCGGACACTGGTGCTGGCACCCAGCTTTTGAATTCCTAACCTGAGAGGCCCAATACACTGGAAAGTTGTGAGTTTACCAGACAGCAGTGCAGGCCCACACACCATAGGTTCCTTATAAAGGTTTATTAGATGAATAAATGTAGCCCCACTACATTATAAGCTCCCCAAGGCAAGATTTCCTTATCATTTTGTCCTCAGAGGCCAGCAAAGCACACAACACTCAGGAGATGCTCAAAAATATGTGCCGGGTGGAGGAGTGCGTGGGAATTACTAACGGTGCATGATGCCATATTTAAGGTTTCAGGGTTTAGTCAGTTGAAGGTACTGAAATTCAAAGCACTGGATTATTAACGTCAGGGCGGGGACAGTGTACAAGAAGTCAAACTCTTACACTCTGGAGCCAGGCAGTTGGGCTTAGTTCCAGGTCCACCCCATAGGAACAGCAGCACGGTTATGGTAAGTTACTCGCCCAGTCTGAGCCCCAATTTCCTTAAGTGCAAAAGCAAGGATTAGTGACAGAACCTCCCTTCGTGAGGATATTATTACGATTGTCTATTTTCTTGGCAAAAATGCAATTTCTCCAGAAGGCATGAAAAGGTATGTGCTTCTGAACAGATATTTAGGCTGACTTGATGCAAATGAGTGTCACTCAGGGGTGTTTTTGTGGTTTAGGTGGCTCATTTTTAGTTTGAGGAGGGAAAAAGCTAAGCAGATGGCCCAGTGACACAAAGGACGGGAGCCTACTGTTGCTAGAGGTTGTAAAAGTGGAACCCCACGGCTGCCAGCTTGGCTGAACTTCAAACGAGTCCCACAAAGAGTGTCACTGGCTCAAAGGGAGCAGGCGCTGGGTGTGAGGCTCTCTAAAGTGCAATGGGCAACAGGGCAACATCGCTCCTTTCAGGGCAGCCTGACTCAGTGCTGGGTCCCGGCCACAGGCTGGACGGGAAGAGGGGGTCAGGAAATCGCAGGCAGTGCCCCTCATGGAGGGAAGCCAGAGACCGAATCCTTTGAAAACCCCTGACTCCAGAACAAGGACAAATTACCAACAGATGGCATGAGTCACAGAAGCGGAGTCCCAATGAGGCATCCGCAAACGCACGGCAGAGGCCCTGCCCTGCTGGGCTAGCCGGACAGACGAAGGTCCTGGCCCAGATGGCTGCGAAGGTCACCAGGAGGGACACCAGCCGGATGCACTCCACTCCTGAGAAAAGCACAGCCTGTGAAGGCCACTGAGGCTTCAGGAGCAAATCAACCCAGATGTCCTGGGCAGGTAAAACCTCACACTGCGGGACTTACCACCTACAAGAAAATAAAAAAGCCATGTGGTTCAGGAAGTGCTGACCCCAAATACTTTCCACCAAAGGTATCTGAGAAAATGGAGGAAGCAGGAAGGTCATCCTAACCCCCGAGCCTCTTCTCCTCTGAAGCAGATCATAATCTGAGGTTGGGTTTTCTGACCTATCTTGAAGCAGGTGAGAAGACCCCTAGTGGAGAGGTGCCCTCCCTATTTCCAAAGCAAAAGCACATTCTTCATAGACAGGGTGAAGAAGTTGCTGTTTCCTCCAACTGATTATAGTTAGATCATAATCTTTTACCCATTCATATCTCACAACAATCCACTCTTTACACCTAATGTAAAAAATTATACAGATTTACCTGTTTCTTTCATTTTCCTTATGAAGGCTCTTATGACATGAAAAACTTACATACATTTGGATGTTTTTTTTCTTGTTAATATGTGTCTTGCTATGGGGGGCTTCAGTCACGAACCTAGAATCTCCCTTCAGTGCAAAAGTATCAGAGGGGAAGGGAATAAGACAAGGGACCTGGGAATAAAGCATGCCAGGGAGGCATTTTGCAGAAAAAGGCCACCGTTTTCCATTCTAGCTTATTTGATATACTTCCTTTCTCACACCCAGATTTAGCTTCCAGTCAGAAAAATCTTGTAGACATGGACCTTTCTCACCTATTTTCCCTGTTACTCTACTAAACACGGCCACAGGCAAAGTGAAAAGCTATCTATACAAATTTTAGATTTCTTTTTTCTTCTTCCACCACCACAGAGATACATAAGCCATAACCTCAGAGACACTGGTAATGAGAAGAAATACTAAATTCTCCTGGGGGGAAAAAGAGAGTTCTCATGGAATGAAGCCCTTATAGCGTCTGTCTTCTGGGTTCCCACAGCACCTCCAGGGACCTACCTCCTCACACTGTCCGCATTGTCCAGGACCTCTCCCCAACCACTACCACCCCCAGAATGTCACCACATCATCCACCTTAAATCCCTGGTGTTTAGAACATGGTTAACTCTTGGTGGGCCCTCAGTTAATAACTGATGCATACATGCTGGGCTATTTAGTGACAATCAGCTCTGCCCCACCTGGTAGAATATTTAATCTCCGGGAGAATAATCCCTTTACCAAACCCCAAGTCAATCAGATTGAAATTCATTTCATTCTCATTCCCAACTGGTTTTTGCTCCTGTTATGTGTCATGCAATATTCAACACCAGTGACTGAGTCACAAAAGACTACTTTCTGGATGAAAGATCTATGCTTTTCTCTCCCAACACCATTGTTAATGTTTGGTTTAGGTCTTGTATTCTAATTCCAATCTATTCTCCCCTGATAAAAGAATCCTAATGAGGATCTGAGTAATAACTCACCCTCTTCCCAAAAAAGCATTTTAAATTCTGTTTTAAAAAAATGAAAGGACTCAGCCAGGTAATACAGGCTGGCTGAATTCTTTTGTTCCCTTAGTATTTATTTCTCTAGCAATTAAGTCTTTTCTTTCCATATAAAGACAACTCCTAGTCAGTCTCAATCAATATTTCTTCTCTTCTGAAACAAAGCTGTCCTGAAAGGACTTTGATGCTCCGGACCAGGTGGGGGAAGTCTGAAGGGTTTTCTCTTTTCTTTGGGAAAGCCCCTTAGGGGTACTCATGGCATTACCATTAATCACTGTAATCTACCTTTGAAAGAAGCCAATTGACAAAGCTACAGGAGTCAACCTCATGGTTGTAGTTCTGAGCAAATTTACTTTTTCTTCTTTTATAAATGTGTGTGTGATGAAAAGATCACAAAAAGAAATCTCTCACCTTTGAAAAGGCTAATTGCCTAGCGGTTTATTTAACAGTGGGAAAAAAAATATGGTCAAAGTCCAAATCTCTCTCTCCTCACAGTGATACTGTCCACCCCACCAGAATGGCAGGAGTTGTGTGTGTGTGTGTGTGTGTGTGTGTGTGTGTGTGTGCTGCGTGGATGTCTTTGTAGTTTTCAGAATATCTTTACCCACCCATCAAGCACCAAGGACAGATGCCAGTCAGGCACCCAGCAGTGTCTAACTCAAAATGGAATCATTTTTTAGTGATTTAAAATCTCAGTAAACTAGGCATATGATGAGAAAAAGTGACAGCTATTCACACGTGACATGGCAAAGTTAAGGCGCTTCCCCAACTACTCAGAGTCCATCTTTACTCTCTCATCAAACCGTCTACCATTGCCAAATTTCCTGGACTCTGATTTAAGCAAAACAAATTAATCACCCCAGGAGTTGGTTCTGAAACTTAAGAAATTCTAGATTTAAAAGTTTAGGTTTAAATGTCAAGATTGAAGAAATGGTGGCTGGGCCATGCAGAGACACCCCTATGGTCCATGTCCCTGGTGACAGTCGTCTAAATCACTACGTGTCTAACAACTTCTGGGCTGCAGAAGATGGAGCTCAGTGTTCAGGAATGGACCCTCGGAGTCCAGGAATGAGCTGTGGACACCTCCTCATCTGGGTGGCAGCATCTCCTTGTGCTTCTGGCTTCCAAGCCTGTGGGCTGTTCCTTTCGCATTTTGGTTACCATCGTTTGGCTCAGAGAGACCAGCAGGGGCAAGGGGGGCTCCTAGAGCAGAAGAAAGAGGAGGCATGGCCAGCACGTGACTCCACAGAACACCATCTGAAGTTTCCAGGCTCATTTGCTCTGCACATAAATATCCACTGATGTGTGACATTTTGAATTAGAAATCAAGGGAGCTCAAAGGGTGCCACAGAATGAGACAGCAGCAAGGCAGAACAGAATACAGAAGGACCCTGGGAAGCAGACAGTCCTGAGAAGAAAATGAAATCAGGAAGCTGGTCTTACTCCATGAAGGGGAAAGAGTGACAACCTGACTTAGCGGATGTGGTGACAAACTATGCAACCTACTCAAGACATTTGCCCTTTTAGAAAAGATCACAAAAAAGTCAATTTTTATCTCAAAGGAAAGACATGATTACCTAGAATTTAGAAGGTAGAGGCGTACTGGCAAAGGAGGTATCTGGGGACAGTGGGGTATTTCCCTTCCATCTATTGCCACTAAGGACAGCTGTCCTGCACACACGTATTTGGTGGTGGCACCCTCATTGCCCGCTTGGTGGTTTGGTGGAGGGAAAGGTCTACTGATGAGGAAATGCCACCCTGAGTTGCTCAGTCTAAGCCCAACAGTGTCTGCAGTGCCCACTCTTGGTCCCTCATACAACCTGATCTTCTTAGCCCCTCTTCTACCATACCCTTAATTCTCACTAAGGCCCAGAAAAAGATGAAATCTCATGCAACGCTGGAAATTAAAAGCTGTGTACTAACTGCTAGCATTTATGTGAAAATTCCATTAAGCACAGAGAAAGACTTTGAACAGCACTGCTTTTCAAAGTGCCTCCCCAATCAATCCTTTACATCGTTGCTGACATTATCTTTCAAATCCACAAATTATACCTATATAAAATGTTTCAAAGGCGTCAAAGGCTCCTGAATGCGTTCATGATTAAGTTGAGACTCCCCGATCCTGGCACCCAAGGCCTTCCCAGTCTGGTGTCTGACTGTATCTCCTTTTCATCTTCCACCAGTATGCCACACAGTCACCGCTATAGGCACATCAAAGAACTCTCAGCTTATTCAGTATTCTGGGCTTTTCTTGTATCATCTATACCTGTGCTATCAAATCCAGTAGCCACTAGACATATGTGGCTAATGAGCACTTGAAACATGGTTGATCCAAACTGACAAGTGTTGTAGATGTCAAATATATACCGCATTTCAAAGATTCTGTATAAAAGAATGTGACAGATCTCATTAATGATTTAAAAATGTCAATTACCTATTAGATGATAATATTTAGGATTTACTGAATGAAATATAATATACGGTTAAAATTAATTCCATGCATTTCTTCCCACCTTTGTTTAATCTTGCTTACATTTGTGACTTGCGTTGTATTTCTTTGGACAGTGCTGGTCTGCCCAGTATGCCCCTGCCTTCAGTCCAGAGAGCCCTTCTGCAATTTGTCCAGGACATCACCTCTCTGCATCCTGTCAGGTCCAGCTGAAGCATCTGACATTATGCCTTCTATGGTAATCACCTCTTCAGGTGTTGGCCTCCTTCCCTCGATTGAGCTCCTTGAAGGCGGACACCCTTTCTCTAGTATTTCTGCATTAGGTGCTACCATTCCATGAATGTCCCTTCATTAAGTAAGAGCCCTTTCAAACCTGAACATTGGTGATATTTGTTCATTTATTCTCTTAACATATCTTTAATGAGCCCTTATTCTGCACTGAGAGCTATAAAAATGAAATATTATAACCCATTATATTTGTATAATTTATTTCATTTGACACAGTACTATTATGTCCAGAAACTTTTAAGAAACATCTACAGGGTGGGAGTTCCTTAGTTTTTAGACCTATTGTTCTAAATGAGAAAACTAAAGCCCAAGAAGTTTACGTGACTTTCCCAAGGTCATGCATACGTGATGTGACAAGGCCAACACTAATTCGAGAATGGGAGATGTGAAAGTTAATTGCCTATTTAAGGAACAACCAACATATCTGGATGGTTGACATGAAGGGCAACAAGATATAAAGCTGGACATAAGCTGAGGAGTCAAACTTTCTCCTGCTGGTTAAGATTTCTCAGATTTAGTCATTCCCTTGCCATCTTTAAGAGATTTCATGTATTTCAGAAGAAACTGAAGCATTATTTACTTAGTATTAAAAATGGATTCTATACTGATCCACTTAATATTCTTATCATCCTAAGCAATAATATCCATAATTGACATACACATATTATTAAAATACAATAATATAATGGCAAGTTATTTTATTAATGCATAACATTTTTAGTATATAATAATGAGTAACATATTAACTATGATAATATTTCTTCAATATATATACTTATATTTTTCCTAAAACATAGTAAAATAAACATAGAAGTAAAACAACATTTCCACTATGCCCTTAAAACCATTTCACCATCACTAGGAAGAGCCAGGCCAGTCACTGGGAAACCGCTGTGGACAATGGGGATCCACTACAAGATGTTCAATAAGTGACATAATTGGGTTAGTGTTTTAGATTTCTAGAAACTGATCACCTAGCCTTCAGATGAAAGGAAAGAGGGCAATGGGCTAAAAGCTCTAGTTAATAGTAAGTTTAGGGAAGCTCTGAGAGCTTAGAATCACATCGTAAATAAAAGAACCCTAAGATTAGGCAATGTCCTACAGAGTCTGATATAATGTCCTTTGCTATCTCAGAATGACGAAGTCTTATAGGTGGGGCAGGTTGCACATCAAATACTCTTGTACCATATAAACCAGTAAAGTTCTTTGATTGTAGTTGAAGATCATTTTTCTAAAAAGTTAAAATAATACCAGAAACATCCAAATCAAATTATTACAAAAGACCTAAAAAAAATCAATCAATTGATCATCAGTTTTTTAGTTGAAATAAGAATGATGAATTGGCAATGTCATGATGGCCGGACCCATTGAAGACACAACTAACCAGTGACATCATCACAGTCTCCCAGTGAATGAGGGCGCTGTAGTATTAATGACCACTTACATGTGCTGGGGAATTTTAGAACTTTAAGTTGTCAATGTGAAAATGCACCTAACATGATAAAACATATCTTTCCCCAAGTCCCAACAAGCTGCACTTATCTGTTTGTCATAGAACCCGAGAGAAGGTGGATGAGAACTGATAAAGAGTGTCAGGGATGCTACACTGGGATCCCAACCGCCATGACTGAGCTGTGGACTCTCCTTTCACAGAATCTACCAGGTGATACAAGTGGAACACAATCACCCAACAAGCTGGTGTCAGGGCCACCGTTAGGACTTGAGTCTCTTCAGACTGATTTCTTTTTGGAGCCAAAGGTCTTCAAATAGCAGTGGTGAGGGAAATTGCAGGAATCACAGCTGCTGTTTTCAAAGAGCCTTAGGCCACATCTGAGGGTCTCTGGAATCAGGCCTTGCTCCTGTTGGAGGGCTGGACCCCCTTAGGGTCACATTATGCTTCCTGTGGCTGGGAGTACCACAGATCCTTCTTCTGGCCCCAAATCTAGTTTTCTATTATGGCACTGGTATGATCTAACACTACCAAAATGGTCTTTGCCAGACATCCCTCCAAGCCATGTGCCACATGGTCACAAAAGCCACTTTTGCCTTTTACAGGAATAAGAAATGAACTCTTAGATGAAGAGTGTGTTGGTGTTTCATACTTGACATCTCGAAAATGGAAAGAACACATTTTTAAAAAGCTAGCTCCACACCTACACAAAAAGGCAAATGAAGGTTACTTTTGTTTTCCTTGTTCCCCAGACCACGCCCACCTTGGGAACAATTAATCATACTGGTGACAATCATTTCTTTATTTGGTGCTGAACTTCCGACCATCCCAAGTCCAAGCCCCTGGACCCCTCTCATTTGCACAAGTGAAGGTGGTTCAGACGTCCCTAATAGCTACTCAGATCCTCTTTCTGGAAGCTCAGCTGTCCTCTCCTTCCAGGTGGCTTGTGGCTGGTTGGAGCTTCAGCCTCCTATGTGCTTTCCTGGTTCAGGTGCCAGGGCACCTGCTCCACTCTCATGGTGATCATGAGAGCCGCAGCCTTACCCAGCCCCCAGTGAAGGGAAAGCCTTACTAGTCAGGTTTTGTATCACTTAACCCCATCTTTAACTTGGCACAGTTGATAAGACCAGAGGTGGCTGTTTCACTCAAGACTAGTCCAGTCTATATGTAAACAGGCCTGGTGTGAAAAACAAAATAAGTGCCCATGAGATTCCATGGGGCGGAAAGTGGTCACAGCAGGTCCTAAGGAGGTCACAGGAACGCCAAAGCCAAGGGACAGGGCCGAGGTTCTCAGAGTGTGTTCCAAGGCATCTTGGGGTTCTCTGGAGGTAGCACAGGGCTCGATGCAGGGATGAGAGGAGTAACAAGGATACTGTCACTTTATTCCCTACAGGTTAGCTTATATCAGCTTTAAACAGAAGATGCTACCTAAAGAAAGAATTTTGTTGCTTTAAGTGTTTGAAATCCCTAAGGAAAAGGCAAAGATAAAACCCAGAGAGGTTGAGGAACCTAGATGACAGACAGAAAACAGATAAAGGAGATGTAGCAGGCCAGGGAGAAGAGCTGGGTCACATTAGTACGGAGCAGAGTGGAGATGCTTCTGTTCCTCCTGCAGCTGATTTTTCTGTGGCCCCAGAAAAACCCTTCTGGCTTGTGCTGGGTCCCTTTGAGGGTGTATCCCTACAACAGAGAGCTTCTGGCCTGCTCCAGTTCCTCCAAGACCTGGTCACTTAAGACAGCTGTGCCTTAGGCTCTTCATTCAAAGAACCTTATTAAAAGAACTTTAGAACACGTGAGGATTCTCCATGTGAAAACACTGTAGCCCAAAGAGATCCCAGCTCTTTTGGTTAATCAAAGGTCATGACTTCTATGTGGTTGCTGAGATATTTTAGTCCCTAAAAATTGGCCTGTTTGGTGTTTGCTTTGTTTTACATTTTTTTGTTTTGCTTTGGTTTCTTTCAACTTTACAATCTCTTGGATCAAAGAGTAGAATTTTCCAGGTTCCAGGCTGGAAGACAGATACAAGGAAACCATCCACTGTTGTTTTCTAAAACCTTCTTCCCAATGTTAACTGGGCCAAATAGGGTAAAGGAGGGGCAGGGGATAGAGGCATCGGGGCAGCCATGATGGCGCCTCTCACCGGGCATCCACCCCACGGGCAGGGCCCTGGCCACGCCTGGCAGGTTCCCACTGCACCTCAACACTTCACCCCTACCTCATCCGCAACAGGCGCTGAGTAAGCATGTGTTGACAGGCTGACTGACTGACTGGCTACAGGTGAAATTCTTGTTTTCTGAGACACACTTCCTACCTCTGAGAATTCCAGTATCTTTGCCAAGATTCTTAATGATAGAAGTTTAGACCGTGAATTCTCTTTTTTAGGGCATCAGGTTACCTATGGAAATAAGATGTCTGGTGGCCTGCCCTGACATCCCAGTTCCCTGGGAGGAAATGAGAATGAGTTACTCCTGGGTCACTCTATTAATATGTCAATGGCTACCTAAGTTAAGCAGGTTTCTATATAATTTTCATAAAATTATGCTAATTCTGAGGCCTGAGCATTTCAAATTCAATAAAAGTTAACTGCCTGCATTTTCACTTCTGAAAACCCATGCTGGGATAAAAGTGGGGTAAAAATATTCACAGCAGTTAACAGAATTATTTGAGCAATTATCTAATGCAAAGAAAAGGATCTCTTGAATGTAAAAGTTGAGGAGCAGGGGATCTAGAACTGTCACTTCCAGGTGAGACTAAGCAGGTGTGAAGCACTTCTGTGAGACAAACGAACAGGTAAATGTTGAAACACAAGTCAGAAGATGATCAGCTCCTCTACAGCACCAGTTCCTGGGATCTGGATGCTACATGGGCTCTTTGCCAACAGGCAGCTTTCTCTTAAAGAGATCTCGAGCAAAGTAAAACAGCAGCAGCAACAACAACAAAACTAATAAAATCTATTCCTTTAACTACGGATGTTCTCTTAAAAAAAAAAAAATAATAATCCCAGCAGCTCAGGAGGCTGAGGCAAGAGGATTGCAAGTAAAATGTTCAAAACCAGCCTGAGCAACTTAGCCAGACACTGTCTCAGAATTTAAAAAAAATAAAAAGGGCTGGGGATGTGGCTCAGTGGGTAAGCTCCCTTAGGTTTAAAACCCAGTACCACAAATGTAAAAATTAAAAAAAAAAAAAAAAGGTAAACAAAAGAACTGGGTATGTAGCTCAGTGGTAGGAAATCGTGGGTTCGATCCCCTATAGCATAAAAACAAACAAACATACAAACTTTATGTCTGACTATAAGATGTTTGCAAAACTGATATGCCGAAAGAGTCTAGCTATATTTCCTTAAAATACATATAAATTTCCATCGATTGGGATAAAAGCAAGGAAAAATGGGACAAAAGCAAGGAAAAAAACAAGACAAAGTTTCCTGAAGTTTGGGAGAAGTCAGTGAAGTCGACCAATTTTTGAAGTTTGGAGAAAGTAAGTGAAGTTGACCAATTTTAAGTATTTTCCGATATCTAAGACAAGCAAAAGGCCCATTTTTACTAGATGCATAGGTAAAAAATTTTTCCTAATTATGAACACATTTGTTTTTGCTTTTGGGCAAGTAAAGCTAATGTTATGAATACGAAGATGTGTAGTTTTAGAACCTTTACTCTCATTGACTTCATGGTAACCATGTTGATTTAAGCAGTTTTAAATTTTGACTCATGGTCTTCACTTTTAATTTAGAAGAGGCAAAAATAAATGAGAATCCATGTCATAGTCTTTAGAAATGTTTGGTTACTCAAGGAGGCAAGGGCAGTTATTAAGTAACTGGCAGGGCAAAAGTGACTTCCATTCAGTCATTTATTCATTCAACAAGCATTTACTGAGTTCCCCTTATGTTAGAATTAGTTGAGGCCAAGAAGCAGGAGCCAGATGTATTTGCTGCCTCCCAATCCCTTTCCTTATGGGATGCCAAAGACATAAACTCGATTAACTACAAGAAAGACACAGAGCACCAAAAGGTCTAGGAATGAATAAAACATGGTTGGGGAATTTAGGGATGAAGGACTGGGAAAGGTTATATTTCAGCATGAAGGACCAAGGGGATTTGAACAGGTGGAGGCAGGAGGAAGGCTCCACTACAAGTGAGAGACAAGGGCAAAGGTACTAGGAAAACCAAGGCAGCTGGGAAATGCTCATGTTTGCCAAGAACATGGTACAGATAAAGGATGGTGTTGGATTGAAGTATGAACAAATCTACTGGCCCCCAACAGGAGGACTTTTGGATGCCATCCTGGGGAGTCTTAACTTTAGTAAGTGTGAACGGGCAGTTGTTAAAGGGTCTTGAGTCAGAGAATGGGTTAAGCAATGTGGTTTCAGAAGATTAATCTGGCAACAGTACAAATGACACATCAGAAGGGAAAATGGACCGCAAGGAGCCCAGCTGGGAGAACGGTCCTGCAGTCTAAGAGGCAGGGACTGAGGACATGTGGGATAGGAGGAATGAGAAGGAAATGCAGAGACCAAACATGCTACAGACTAGTCCAGGATGTCAGGGAGGAAGGGAAAGGGAACTAGTATTTATTGAGGATCCACTGCATGTGACTCGCAATACTAAATATACAGGAGGAACACAAGACCTGCTTGGTTTGGCATCATCTGAGTTTTTGTTTGTTTGTTTGTTTGTTTTTGGACATGGAAAAATTATCATGACCATTTTTACTCTTTCAGCCTAGTCTGGTTTGGATATGTTACACCATGATGTCTCATTTTATTTTTTGCAATGCTGGGGACTGAACCCATACAATCGTGTTTTTATATAATTTTCCTCTTTTATTTCTCAAGACAATCTTCCAGTTTACACACGAAGAAGCTGATGATTTGAGAGGTGATTTACCTAATGGCATGTAGCTAGTGGGAGGCAGCATCTGGATCTTAATCCAGATCTATACAGTTCCCAAACCCATGGACGTTCGACTATCTCCTGCTTAATGATAGGCTGTGAAGGGAATGGTATAGTTTTATGGTTTAGATATGAGAAGTCCTCCAAAAGCCCATGGGTGAGACAATGCAAGAAGGTTTAGAGGTGAAATAATTGGGCTATGAGAACCTTAACTGAATCAATGCATTAATCCTCTGATAGGGATTAACTTGGTGGGAACTGTAGGCAGGTAGGCTATGGCTGGAGAAGGTAGGTCACTATAGGGGTGCCTTTGGGGTTTATATTGTGTCCTTGTTGAGAGGAGTATTCTTTCTATCTCTGCTTCCTGGTATGATGTCCTGAGCTGCTTTCCTCCACCACACTCGTCTGCCATGATGTTCTATCTCACTTAGGGTCTTAAAGAATGGAGCCAGCTGTCTATGGACTGAGACCTCTGAAACTGTGAGCCCCAAAATAAACTTTTCCTCCTTTAAAATTGTTCGTGTCAGGTCTTTTGGTCACAGTAGTGAAAAAGCTGACTAAAACAGGTGGGTAAGTTCATTAAAATAAATAGGGATGTCATGGAAAGCAAAGGAAGTAAAAGACACTGTGTTCTGGTTTGGATATGTGGTCTATAAGGCACCGGAAGGACACTGAAGCAGTTGGAGATATTGGCTGGAACTCAGAAGCGGAGTCACACTCTCGTCACATATCTGTGAGCCTTCCAAATCAACAGATGCAGGAGTTGAAACCCTGGGACTGAATGGCATTGCCAGGCATGAGACCATAGGACAAAGGTCGCAGCTCAGTTGCCTGTGGTGGCCAGGCAGGTCACACAAATGAACAGGGGACAGGCAGGAGACACTAGGAAGAGATATCTGAGCATGACCTGAATTTTCTCTGGAAATTATTTGCAATTTTAAATAGAAATAAGACAGTTTTTACAATAGCAGCCTATTTCTAATTCAAGCTGGTGACTAGAGTAATTTAATTTTAAAGAAATCATAATTTATTTATTAAAATAGTTATTCTGTTAGAAGGCTCATTAATAGAAGAAAAAATTATAAATTGTAATGATTCAGTTTCTGTCTACCTTTTCATCCTAGGAGTGACTTCAAATGAGATTTTTTTAAAAATGAAATTGGATTTTAACAAAATTATTAGTTTCATACAAGTAGGATAACAGCATACTTTTAGGGAGACATTCTTACTATCCTAAAAACAAATGTAATTCAGATACTATTCTCATAAACATGTAGTGGGGGTGGGAAGAGAGTACCACATAAAAATAAATAAATTAAATAAAGGTTCATCAACAACTTTAAAAAAAAAGACAGGGAAATGGAGAGGGGAAAAGCATTTTAAAAATCAATACCCCCAAATTTCAAATTCATTTATATTAGAGAAAATTAATTTATTAATGAGAGCTTTAATTACAAAAATACCAACCACTTGATCTTTGCTTCACATTTTCAACTGAAAGGTGATAAGCCCTGTAGCTTTCATGGGCCTAAACCGGGGATTCTCAAACTTTGCTCATCATCAAAATTACCTGGATTTATTACCTGAAGGATCCGTGACAGCACAGATTGCTGGGCCACCTTGGAACTTACTAATTTGGGATGTCTGGGATGGATTGAGAATGCTTCTACTCAGTGGCCAGGAGATGCCAATGCTGCTGGCCTGGGGACCACACTTTGAGAACTGCTGATCTACACACCAGGGGTATGTGGGACAGAGGCTGGCTGGCTTTTGCCATTTTCAGAATTACTGTGGAGCACAAACATCCACTAAGGCTCTGTTTTCTCATGGCACTCTGGAAAATGATTCAACGACATGGCTTCAAACAGAGGTCCAACTTTTTGCCTCATTGTCTGTGTTCTGAATCCAACCTAGTTTAATATTTTGGAAAATGTTACCCTTTTCTGTACCGAGCAAAGTAAATATTTTGTCAGTTGTTAAGGATGAGCTGCAGAGTAAGACCTAAGGATGTATCCAAATTCAGCAGGAAGGCATGGAGCTGCTTTGGAACTTTTCACAGATTGTGATTTGTAATGTATTTCAGGAGCCAGCAGAAATACCAACCACTTGATCTATTAAGAAAAGGCTGAATGAACCTTTTCACAGCAGAATATTTTTTTCCACACCAACTCTCATTATACTTGGCAAAGAAAGGAGAAAAGGGAGAGAAAATGCTTCTCTGTCCATAGGATTTCATATGAACATTGTTCTCATATGAAGAACTTAGGAGCAGAGAGTTTGAAAATTGGAAGAATTTTTTAGCAATCCTTCTGCTTTGACGATTGACAAAACTAAGACCCAGGGAAGGTCAATGCCATTTGCCAGGGAACCAGACGGTGGCAGAGCTGGAGCTGAACTCACAGGCTCTTGACTCCTGGGTCAATACTTTTCTTACCACCACATACCACTTCCCATGTGAAACACATCATAATGAGTTGATTTAAAAACAAAAAAATCCCCAAATTCTACCAATAGTGTATTTTATGCTGTACTTTCCTTGAAAATTCCTAAACCAGTTGGGGGAACAGAGAGAAGTGAGTCCTGGAGGGGCCTTTACCAACCTTCCTTGCTGAGAACCTCCTAGCTTCTTTCACTATGATGATTTGGGTCTCTTGAATGTACTATGTAGGCTAAGAAATGTAAAAATATTATAGTGAAATTCATATTTTGTTAAGGAACTATCTGGGGGAATTCTAGAGCTTAGATGTGTCCCCCAGAATTCCTGTGTTGGAAACATAATCCTTAAAAGTCATATACTGATGGTATTTGGAGACGGGCCTTTGAAGGTAATTGGGACCAGAGAGCATCATCAGGGTGAGATTCATGTGGTACTATTAGTGATTTCAGAAGAAGAGGAAGAAAGGCCAGAGTCAACACACTTGCTCTGTCTCGCCATGTGATACCCTCTGCCATGTTATGATGCAGCACAAGGCGCTCTCCAGTTCCAACGTCAGCCTCTGGACCATGCACTGAACCAACCCCTATTCTTTGTAAATTACTCAGTCTGTGATATTGAGTTGCAGGAACAGAAAATGGACTAAGACAAGGAGGATACACAGGGGGCAAATGATTTTAGACATGGACAGTTTTACATATTTCATATATCAATGAAAAATCAATACTCTCAGGAGTTGAGGAACTTCTGGGTTGTTCACAACCTATCAAATGGTACAACCAAAGCCTGACCACAGAGCTTTTGGCCTGTAACATGTTGCTACTTCTACCTTATCTTTCTGTCTACTGTAGTACAGTGTGTGATTTAAGCCAGACAATTACATGCTTCACTATGAGTCTAGATCCAAATATATTGAATCTGTTCAACATCAAGAAAGAAATACAGTAATCACAACAGGTAATATTTTTGGAGTGCTAGGCCAGGTGCTGTTCTAAGCACTTCACATGGACCACTGGATCTGATCAGTCATATCACTGAGGAAGATAGAATATTAGGAAGTAGAAAATGGGAATTTGGGTTGAAACGAAAACAAAATGCATGAAATAACAACGACAACAAAACCTATGCTATTTTCCTAGGACATGCTACTGTATATTAAGTTGATGATCCTAACTTTCCTATGTACATATATGAATATACCGGCAGTGAATTTCCATATCATGTACAACCACAAGACTGGTATCCTAACTAGAATAAGATATACTCCATGTTTGTATAAATGTGTCAAAATATATTCTACTGTCATATATAACTAAAAAGAATAAATAAAAATAATGTGATGATCCAAGTTAGGGATTTAGAAGAGTTGTTCACCCACAGAGCACACTAAATATTAACTATTATCACATGTTTCTCTATTTCTTTCTGTGAAACATAATAAAAAGTTTGGATCTAGATAAAAGTTATGAGCCACATAAGATTCAAATACAGGTAATATTCTCAGGAACCAGCTGCCACTAGTGGAGACCACAGGCCACAGTGTGTTTGGACTAAAATGCTCTTAAAGGCCGAAAGCTACGCCAGAGACCACTTTTGTTTTTCTGAATGGAAAAACAGAATTGAACAGATTTGTATTGGGCCTTTGATGTCAGGAGCTCAGAGGGTGGACTCAACATGTCCTTGTCAATCTTTATCACATTCAAGTTGGAAGGGGGAGTGAATAAGTATGTCATAAGGGGACAGCTTGCGAAGACAAAACTAATCACTCAAGCCAGTGGTGAGGACTCACTTCCTTAATAAATGCCTTATCCACTAGCTAAATAAAGGTATATCACCATTCATTAAGATGAAGCAAGGACAAGAATTCTCACTAAGGCACCCACGGCAAGTAAACTGCTTGTAAATTACCTACAATGCTTACTGGTTCTTGCACATTAGTGAGAAACTTGGGATCTCCACACCAGGTCAGCCCTGCTGTCATTAATTTCCTCTCCAAACTGGAAGTAAGAAAGTAGTCACTCTGTTTTGTTACAAAGGGATAAACTGCAATCAGTGAGTAAAAGATGCATGAAGGTAAATTTCAGCTCTAGATTAAAAACTTTGAAAAAAATGCAAGTATCCAACCAAGTATGTGCTGCCTACTCAGATGCTGTGTGTTCTGCAGATGCAGATGATCAAGGAGAGGCTCAGTAAACACTCATAGGGTGAACAGTGATTGGCATGACAATTTTCATTGTCATCATAATCATTATTAGTATTCTATCTGGTAGATACGGGCATCTTTGAGAGTTGAAAATGGTTCCACCAAGAGAGGTCAAATGGCAGCCAAGAGTTACTCTTAGGTCAAACTTGAGTTTGAATCCAGGTTCTGTTTCTGTGTGAGTCAGCTTTCTATTGTTGTGAGAAAATGCCTGAGAAAAACAACTTAAAGGCACAAAGAATTATTATGGCTGATAGTATCAGAGTTTCAGTCCACTTGGCTCTATTGTTTCTGAGACTTTGGTGAGGTAGAATATCATGACATGGTGCATGTGGAGGAGCAAAGCTGCTCACCACATGGCAGCAAAGGAGCAGAGAGAAAATGTGGAAAAGAAAGAGCCCAGGGTTCCACTACCAGCTCCCAGGACACACCTCCAATGACCTGACCTACTTCTTCAAAGTAGGCCCCACTCCAGCAGTTTCCACCACCATCCAATAGTGCAATAAATTATGAACCACTGATGGATTAATCTGCTGATGAGGTCAAAGCCCTCATGACCCAATTACCTCCCCAAAGCCCTACCTCTGAACATTGCTGCATTGGGGACCTAGAATTCAAAACATGAGCCTCTGGGTGACACTCCATATCCAAACTACAACAGTTACTTACTAGTGACTCAGAGTTGTCAATTAAGCCTTTCTACAACTCAGTTTCTGTGCCTGTCCATTAGAGAAGATAACAAATGCCACTCAAGTTCATTTATTCATTCTCTAGGTCCTTATGAGGCATTTGCTGTGGTCTAGAGCATTTTAAAGGGAGTTGAGTGTTGGATGAGTGAGCCAAGATCTTTATTTTCCATACATTAACATTTTGATGCATGCAGAGTGATTCAGGAAATATGCAAGTAAACATATATATAATGAATGGACTAAATATTTATGCAGACAGTAATTAATGCTGTAAATAAAATAAGACATGATGCTCAGGATATCCAGGATCATCAAAGAAGACTCATCTTACAAGATGACATACAAATTACAACCTAAAAGAAGAGAAAGGATCAGCTTTGGGATGCTCTGGCAAGGGAAGCATTAAAGATGCCAAGGTCACCCTTGTCCTCCCAGTTGGACAGTGTGTGCCAAGTGGGATGGAGTGAGATTTCAAGATGAAGTTGGTGGTGAGGATTCAAGGGGACAAGGTAGGATGATCTGCAGCAGAGTTCATGGCAGAAGGGAGGCCAAGTGTTCCACAAAAGGAGTATTAACTCATAATTCACATTTTAAAATGCCCATAATGTATTGAGGCCCCTGTGTAGTCAGGGCAGCAGAGACCACTACTAATATACCCTCTGCTATCCCACTATGACCAGGCCTTGCCACAGGGATATGTCTCCATGTCTCTCTGCTAGTCTAACGTCCTCAGCCTAAACCCAGCATGATCTGTATTTTAACCACTGGAGAATACAGGATATAGAAGTGGAAATTAATTTGGTCTGTCTGTGCTATCAATTTTTTCATATCACAATAGGAAGTCAGCTCAGGGTTTCTTGGAGCAGCCTTGGAAGCCTTGAGGAGTGGAGAGTGAGAGGGTAAGAGGGTGGGACTCCACCGCTGGCCCCTATTTCAACCAGGAGTTGTATGGGGATCTGTTTCATGTTTTATTTTTCACTGGAAGCCTGAGTTGTGTTGCTAAAAACAATCCCGAAGTTTGAAAATCAGCAACTGACTCCTGTTTTATAGACAAGGAAACTGAATCTCAAAGCCTGGGACTGGGATCATCTTTTGACTTATTTGATAATTTTCCCATATGTTTTGTTACATAAAAATACCTATTCTGATCTTAATGGCTATGGACATTGTCTCTGTACAACTCCGTGTTGATCAGTCGGTACTGCCCTTTGTACAAATTAACATCTGAGCTCTGATGTTCTGGAAAGTACCCCTTGTGTTTAGTTTTGACGAACAAACGCAAGGCTTGTTTTTGGTGTTCTGCAGTTCACAGAAGTTTCCTCAAAACCAGAAGTTTCGGGTAAGGTCTAGGAGTGAGATTTGAGGGAAAAGGAATAAAGCAGCAATTTCTAAAAGTATTATAAAAGGCTGGATTACCCTTTCCTCTCTGAGGGGAAACTAAAGCCCAAAGAAAACTTCAGGATTAGAGGTTAGAAAGTAGCAGAGTTTTAGGAAGACAATAAAAGACTGAATTATCAAAATGTTGAGACTGAATAAGGGCTCCTCCAGGACCCCTTTTTTAAGCTACCTTATATAATGGAAATAGCTCCTGTTGTGTTCAAACTCCAGTTAGGGTGTGGGTACCACCTGGCAATTTTAAAATATTAAGAAGCAAGTTTAGAGGAAGAAAGAAATCGGCAAAGATTTGTAAAGTCAAAGGTTATACGTGTGCTTCAGGGTCAGGAAGTTGGACAGATTTGGGTCACATGGGGGCAAGTTTCCTATATGGAAAAGAGCAGTAACAACAGAGAAAATATGCTCTTTTATTCTCCTTTTGACCATGGAAAGCAATACTGGTGGACAGGAAAAGGCAAGCTAAGATGTTTCTCAGATTAAAGGATGGTAGTCTCGGATCAGTTACCCTTCCTTCATCACTTAAAGCTGGCAGCTAAAGCAGGTGACAGCAGCATTTTCACCAGGCTGTAAATTTTCAGAAGGTCAAGGTATGCTCAGAAGAAGGCTAACAGGTTTTTTTCAAAGGAGAATAAAGGAGGTCTAAACACCCACAGCTAGTTAGAAAAAACAAACTGCAAATAAGGTCACTAGTAATCAATGAAAGTTAATATTTTCACTCTCTATAGCTTTCACTCACATTGCTAAAGAGGAGTAAGTGAATTCACAAATGAGAAGACACAATGAGTAACATGCAGATGAGAAACACTCACTCACATTAAAGTCAGAGATGCCCTTCCTCCTTGGATTTCAGACTGCAGGGAAATGTGACGTCATGCACAGCAGGGAGGGTTGGAAAGCAGTTTGGTAGTAGTGAGTCCAAAACATGGTCACACCATGCCACCAGCAATCTCACTCCCAGGAATCTCTTAAAAAATCAAAAATATGTAAAAAGCTGTATCCATAAAGATGTTTGCTCCAACAATGTTTGAAAGAGTACAGCGCGAAATTTCAATTCAACTGGATGAGTGAGGACTGAACACCTACCAGGAGCTCAGTGTAATAAGGCAAAGCTCCATCCCTCGATAATTTATGACCACCATTTAATGCCTGCATGCTCTGGAATATTCTGCAATCATTGGAAAGAAGGCTATGGAGACACTGAGATGAAAATACATGTGATACATTAAATTTAGAAAGCTGAGCACAAGCATGTTTACCACTATGTTTTAAGGGGAAAAGCAAAGGAAGAAGCCCAGAAAGAAAAAAAACCCCAAATGGTAACAATGATGGAATGATGGGTCATGTTTTCTTTTTCTTTATTTTCCTATGATGTGGTTCTACTGCCTTCTAAATAAAGAACAATAATAAAAAACGAGAAGAGGAACAGGGAAAAATAAATCAGTGACTAAATGAAAATGAAGCTTATGAAGACAGTAACAAGTATACTTACGAGTTTTTATTATATAAAAATTGCAGCTGGAAGCAGTGGTGCATGTCTATAATTCCAGCAACTGCAACTGGGGAGGCTGAGGCAGGAGGATTGCAAATTTGAGGCTAGCCTCAGCAACTTAGCAAATCCCTAAGCAATTTACTAAGATGAAATCCTGTCTCAAAATTAAAAAACATAAAAAAGGACTAGGGATGGGGCTCAGTGGTAATGTGTCCCTGGGTTTAATTCCCAATATAGCCCCCTCCACCGAATTCTTTTCATTTTATGTATTTTGCAATTGGTTAATAGAAATTGTTTGTTAATTTCATAAACTAGTTTATTTTAGATGAAGTATTATGTGGCTTCTAAACCAGAGTAACTGAACCCCACTCATGGAGGTCCTAAGAATCTCACATAAATAAAAGTCACTCTGAAGCATGACCTTAAGTTCTGTATCTAAAAATGATTTACACTAGAAAACTAAGAGTACAATGGATCACCGAAAAAGAAATGAATTACTGGCTTGAAAGGACATGAAACGAAGATCTACCGATATTTTGGAGAAAATGTCTTGTCACAGGCTAAACTTCACTCCTAAGGTTTGGGATTGAAGAACAGGTAAAAGAATTTTGGTGTCCTAGCCAAAATGCAAACCTGGTGTCCTCTGGTAAGGAACTTCCGCAGGTGCTGGGGCCATGAGGGAGGAAAAGCCAAACTAGAATGAGGCAGGAGATGCCAAATCCAAGGGCAAAGAAAATCCAGTGTGGGGGAGGATTTTCAGGAATTCTGAGTCCCCCAAATTAATTGCTCCTATTAACTTGGCTCTTCTCAAGAGACCTGAAGATCCTGAATTCAACTAAGACTGTGACTCAAAAATCCACATGATTAAACTCTGCAGAATCATTTTGTTTTGCTTTGTTTTTTGATACTTCTGTTTCTGAGGCTACATAAAGGCCTTCCTGCATGGCCACTAAAAAGTTCCTGCCTTTTTTTTTTTTTGGCCTCAAATCAAGCACATATGGACTTGAGCTTGTCGTTTTATCTTTATACTCTCCAATGTCACCATCCCTCCTTCATGAGCCGATGACTCCAGGGATCTCAGATGCCTTTAATTAACTGGTACCATAGGTGCTATGAGATGTTAGAACTACAGTCTGGATATGAAATAGGACATTTTTGCATTCCACCTAATCTAGGTTAGATAATCGATTCCCCATTCCCAGTATTGCACTCAGGGCCTGATACCTGAAATCCACTCCCTGGGATCAATTTCCTTATCAAACATAGTTCTTGACTGCAGCAACAGAAACTGACGCTGGGCATCATTAAAACAACAACAGAGCAAAATTACTGAAAGACTAAGGGGCTTACAGAACTAAATGGAGTCTGAAGAATGGGTTCTCACAAAGCATCAGCAGCACGAGGTCTGGAAGTGTGGATGTGGGAATCAAGCAAAGATCTCACCCACGAGCAGGCTCAAGTCTGATGTTAGAAAGAAATTCTGTAAAATTAATAAGAAGTATAAAAACATCTGATTCAAACGTGTCGTACTGTGTAAGAGAAACGCCACTGTTGACTTCTCTAACTGGTTTTGCTGCTGAGAGTCATATAACCCTGCCTGAGCTGATTTCATTACTGATAAAGCCATCTGTCAAATGAAGAACCAGATCAGAGGTGCTTTACATGATTGCTCTCTTTTGGCTTGCTGCTTGTGACCTCTTCCCCACCCCACCCCACCCCCAAGAACCTGGGGACGACACTGGTGGGGAAGCACAGTCCACTCCTGCTAAAACTCAACGCAGCCCCAGAATCCTGCCCCACGTAGAGCGCTAGACATCTACTACCCATCAGCTGGAGTCTGCATGTAAGAGGAATCAATTTGCCATTCCTGGTCTGTACTCTATTGTTCTGCTTTCACAGGATGGGATGAATCAGAAAAGCCAAGACATCCTAACAGTACCAGGCAAAGTCTTTTCTGAAAAGAATCTCCAAGACCAGCTCTGGCCCTGCTGCTAAACATCAATTCCACTTGTACAATCTCCTTGGTAACAGAGTACAATGAGTGATGCTCAGTCAGCCTGAAAGTTCTGTGGGATAATTCAAACACATTTGAGGAGCTCTCAGCATGGTGTTCTTCATTCAGTTCTTGCAGGCTGCTGATGCTTTGTCCTCCATTCTCACTGCCCACACACCTGATGACTCTCCCATTGATATTCTGCTGGAATCCTCCAAATGGAACATAATGGAACCTGGAGAAACCCAGAAAAGCCCTGGATCCAATTTGGCTGGTCTTAATAATCAAAAGAGTTTGGAAACAATCATGACAGAACTTTGTATAATTCAAATAAGGATAAGCCAAGGCAGAAAGAGCCTACCAAAGGAAACATTTTTTTAAAATGAAACAGGAGTCTTGGCAGTTTCTCTCTTCCAAACCTAACATCTCATCTCACCAAAAAAGATGCGTGTGTTAGGGTTAGACATGGTTACATATGTCAGAAGACTCAATATCACTGTCCCTTAGAGAGGGATCTGTAGGCTACAGCCCAGGCACCAAACCTAGCCTGACACCTGCTTTTGAAATTAAAATTTTATTCACACGTTCACTCCTTTGATTATGTACCATCCAAGGCTACTTAGGCAGCGTAAGAGTTGGGCAGTGACTACATGGCTGGCAAAGATTAAAATATTTAATATCTGACCTTTTACAGAAAAATTCGCTTAGCATTATTAATTTCTTTCTTTCTCGTGTAAAGAAGTTCATAAAAGGAAGGCTAGGTGAAGAGGATTATCAGAGAAGGGACTGCTTTGACTCCTTGAATGTGGCTCTCATCTTCTAAGTTACATGGTGACCACAACGGCTGCAGGGACGCTAATCTCCAAATCTAAAAGGGGAAAAGTAAGAGATGGTTTAGTGGGACTCTTCATTCTCCTCCATGATGAGTCAGCTGCCATTAAACAGCCTTCCTGGTTATTCCATAAAACACTCACACGTGTATTTCACTTGTTAGGACTTAGCCATTTGCCGTAACCAGCTGCAGGGGGTAGAGGAAAATAGAGTTCTGTTGTTGTAGGTTTATTCCCGGCATCAGTATATTCCCCTAAGAGTAAGAATCAGTTGCTGTGGAGAAAGGAGAGAGTAGATGCTGTTAGACCAGCATAGTCTTTGCTACAAAACGCTATTTTGTGACATGGTGAGTACCGGGATTCATAGTACTCACAGTACCGGGATTCACGGTAATCCACCTTTTTCCATTTTGGGATGGAAATTTTTAAAGAATAATGAATTTGCATCCTGACATCATAATTACAACTTCTTTTGTCTACTAACATGCATAGTACTGGATATGCATACTGGCAAGTTACATATCAGTGACTGAATCATTCCTTCAACAGGATTCACTGAGCACCTACCACATCCTAGGCACAGGGTGAGGCCAAGGGATGTAAAGTACAGTGACCCCCTAATTGCTGCCCTCCAGGAGTTCCAAGTCAACATGGAAGACAGAGAAGCAAGTATGTACTGGCTCTATAGGGTGAGATGGTTTCTGGGGAGTGCACGCTGGTACATTACGGAAAGTTCATACAAAAGGCTTGAGTTGACTGCTGAAGAACCAGGTGGGAGGAGGTTGCAGGGTAAAGAAGGGGAGCACAGGAATTGCAATATGAGGGAGCAGCACGTGCAGAGACATGCACGTGAGAGAGAGTGAGCATGTGTAGCCTGGGGAACACAGATATGCAGGGAGGAGGGACAGAGATCAAAAAGGCAGAAACCATACCCAGAACAAAAGGGACCTTGGCACCAAGATGCTGGATTTCATAGTAGAATGATATGACCAACATGTTTCACAAGGATCATTCTAGTCACAGTGGGGAGGGTTTGGGTGGGATGAGCAGGCAGGAAGCCAGGAGAGGAGACTTCTATTTACCCCATCACGTATTTTTCACTCATGCTTAAATTAAAGCAGGATCTTGTATTGTTCTTCAAAAAGAGCCATTCACTGGACAGGTAATTAGTAAAGACACATGTGGGTAACAATAACCCGAACTTCATTTACTCCTCGCAGCTGGGCTTTGAAGCCCCCTGTTACACTTGGGGTGAACGGAGGTTCAGAAAGGGGAAGTGGCTTGTCCGGAATCACAGGCAATGGGTGGCAGAACGGGGCTCACCTTCAGGTCTAAGGCTCCTTCTGGGGCACATTCCAGTCTCAACCTGTCACCCTAAATCCAGACCAGGCAGTCCTTTTTGCATGTTTTGGCAGTGACATATCTTAATGGCACTGAACATACATGGAGGCATTTCCCTTCTGTTTCTCTCTCAAGGGTACTTTATTAGGCTTTGGCAAAGTCTCTTAATAGGAAAAATCAAGCATATATTTTATTGTTCTTTTGTTCAGTGCCATGGCAGTTGTTCAAACACACACGGAAAATCTACTTCTCCAACTTTCTATTTGATTATAGTCCATCTTTCATCATTTATGTGAAGAGCCATAAGAATTTTCAAGATGGCCTTGCTAAAAGTCTCAAGGCAACTACATTTAATATTTTTATGGCTTTAGTTGTTCTCGTACATATCTGTCTTTTCAGAAAGAACTTTCCAGATACCTGCTTTTCTCCCTTGACCTCTGTGTTTGAGTTAGAAGCTGCCTCTCATTTACTGTGTTGCCCAAGTCAAAACACGTAAAACCCTGAGTTGTGATTGTCAGTTTCCTTCTCTTTTCCTCAGCTAGGTGGTAAGACCCTTGATCAGTGACAGGGTCAGGTTAGTCCATCATACCCACACATTCTGCATCTGAGGATTCAATACCCCAAGGATTAAAAAGGACTGGGAGTGTAGCTCAGTCATATAGCACATGCTCAGCATGTGCTACATCCTGGGTTCCATCCTCAGTGCCTAAATTACATATCAGAAAAAAACATGCCTCAGTACTGAACAGGTATTCACTTCTTTTCCTTATCATTATTCTTTAAAAAACAGAATAGAACATCTATTTGTATAGAATTTATATTGTATTACATATTATAAGTAATGTAGAGACATTAAAGTCTCTGCGTGGATGTGCACAGGTTATGTGCAAATACTGTGCTATTTTATGTAAAGGACATGAGTTTCCAGATTTTGGCATTGCTGGGGAATCCTGAAACCCTCTGCCCCATTCTGAGGGACAAATGTATCTATTTATCATGACATGGCCAGAGTCTGGCACAGTGATTGGCACTCAGTAGTCCACAATAATGGTTTGTAGATTAATTAATAAACCTCAGTGACAGTGCAACTGAACACACACAATTATGGGTATGTACCAGAATCCCAAGTGCATTCAAAGAATTTTTACTTTCTTGCAATTTTACTGCAAAAAAATTAAAAGCTATGGGAACCACCTTGGGTTGTGGTGTTTAGCGGGCCTACACAGGGTTCATTGTGAGATTTGGTAAGACTTCGGATCACAAGCCTTTTTAAGAAGTTCAGCCTGAGAAGACTGTCTTTCAATTCCACTTTTTCCAAATCACATCTCCCACTGGAAGCTCAGGTTTCGTGGGTTAAGTCTACCTTGGTTTAAAAGCAGAGAGTCTTTCTGCTTTCTTAAGTTGCTATCTTAAGGAACCAGAAATCATGATGGGCACTATGCCTCAAACTCCACTTTGCTTTCTATTCTTCTTTAAAATATTTTTTATTCCTATTTATGTTTAACTTTTAAAAATTATTTTAGTTGTCCAAATGTATGGGGAAGTGTGATAATTCAATATAATTCTTTATGTAATGATTGCATCAGCTGCCCAGCTGGGCACAGTGGCACGTGCCTACAATCCCAGCTACTGGGGAGGCTGAGGCAGGAGGATGGCAAGTTCAAGGTCAGCCTGGGCAATTTAGTGAGACCCTGTCTCAAAATTAAAAAAAAAAAAAGGCAAACAAGGGTTGGAGATGTACCTCAGTGTCAAAGCACCCCTGGACTCAGTCCCTAGTACAAAAAAATTAAATTAAATTAAATTTTAAAAAATCGCCTACCCATGCTGGTGCTTCCCAAAGGAAAAGGCTTCTAAGTTCGTTGTGAACAGGACCAAGGAGCTCTCTTCACAGATATACACTCTCAACACTCTTCACCATTATACAGCTTGCCTTTCTTCCTCGAAGGTGCCCTATAGCACCAAGTTTTTATTTTGTGATTTAGTTTTAAGTCCCAAATGCGGTATAGCTATCAAGGAAGGACACGTTGTCACTAACAGATCAAAATTCATCAACTGGTCAGTCACTTGCTCAAAACCTGCCTGGAAGCCATTGTCTTACAACCTGTTTAATTCATGCCCTGCCCCGTCTCCTCCCTTGTAAACAGCTCCTCCACTTGGCCTTTTGTGCCCTCTCTTTGCTTTATTTAGCTCAGTCTCTTCCCTTCTTCTCCTGCTAAGGAGCTAACAACCCAAACACCTTCAGAGCCCAGGGACCCAGGGGGTAGATGTGCAGCAGGAAGAAACAGAAAAGTCAGACAAGGCTGCACCCAGAGTGCCCAGGAGGGTCCTGAGGGTTCCACTGGTTTCCTGGCATTTGTGCACTCCTGCCCATCCCAAGGCTGTGGGAGGGGGCGGGCTGGATTTGGAGCCTGCAATACTGCTGAGCTTCAAAGACTGCAGTGTTGCTGTAGATTCCTGAGAAGGCAGAGAAAGAAAGAAGAATGGGCTGGAACTGGTAGGCAGGGTGATGGTCTTCAAGGAGAGATGGGATCCGTTTCATCAGTATGGTTACCTGAGTTCCCCAAGCCAGCATGGTTTTGCTTTTTGGGGGACATTTAGCAATGAGTGATGACATTTTAGTTGTCACAAGCTTTGGGCAGGGGATGGTATTATACTGGGCCAAGCTGGGCTGATGTTAAGCAGCCTGCAATGCACAGGATAGTTCCCCACCATGAAGAATTCTCCAGTCCCAAATATGCAACAGTGCTGGGGCTGGGAAACCCCGGGTTACACAAAGGACATTCTGAGCAGTAAGAAAGGGTCAAATGTAGATATTAACTTACTGCTGGACTTGAGAAACAATTCCTACCACATCTCATCAACTTCTGCTTTACCCAATATTTGCTTATGAAGCACACAGAAAGACATTTCACATGCAAATATTCACTCCATCTTGGTATAAAGTATAAACTAGAGAGACTGGATTAGTCCACACTGGTAATCGCTCTCTCAGCATCCTGCATTCTGTGACTTCTTCACAGCACCAGTCTCAACAAACACTGGTGTGATTTTTATTTATTATGTCTCCCTGGGAGACTGGGAGCCTCCCAGGACCAGGGACTGGTCTCATGTACTTCCTGTTTACTGCAGTGCCCAGCGTGGTGTCCTGGTGTGGGGCAGCAGGAATGGAAATGAGACAAGGGACTCTAGAGTCAAACTGCCTGGGTTTAATTCTACGTGCCACTGCTAACTCACTGTGTGACCTCACTGTGTGTCATCTGCTTTTCACCCAGACTCAGTTTCCTTATCCCTAGGTGGGGGATTTATGGTACCTGCCTTGGAGGCATAATTAAATAAGTTGACACGAGCCAAAGGTTCAACACTTGCCATGTGGCACTTGACAGGGACACATTCGGAAAAATGTATCATTAGGCAATTTTGTCATTGCAAACATCATATTGTGTACTTACAGGGACCTAGATGGCATAGCCTACTACACACCTAAAACTACATGGTATTTATGTATACCAATGCCACAACCCATTGCTTCTAGACTACCAACCCATATATAACATTACACTACTGAACACTGTACACAGTTCTAACCCAATAGCAAGCATTTATATATACAAACATATATAAACATAGAAAAGGTACAGTAAGAATACTAGAAAATAGGAACTTTTCAGCTCCATTACAATTGCCTGGGACCACAATTGCATTTGTGGTCCATCATTGATCAAAATGTATGGTGCATAATTATAAATATTTGTGGATGAGTGAAGTATTTTTAAAAAAAGAGCTAAAAATCTCTCTGCACACTTTTAAATTGGAAAGGGAAAAAACCCATAAAATGCCTTGGTTTTACCGTTGGGGTCTTTAGAAACTGAAGTGCTCTTTGTGATGTAAAGAACATGGAAATATGTTTGTTTATATTTATCTGTAAAAGGCATTGAAAGCTGTAATTGGATACACCTTTTGCCATATTGATTTTACTTCATAATAAATGTTCTATCCAGTTTCTCTGCTGTGTCCAGTTCTCTCCCTATATTTATTGCTACAGGTTAATTTCATTTTTATTGTCTCCTGATAAAAACTGATTTATGGCACTATGCTAAGTCAACCTGAAAAGGAGCTGAAGAGTTGTCTGTGGTTGAACACTAGCAGTCTTCTTCCTGTTATGAAGAGCTGCTTTAGGCCAGTTTTTACCGTCTTTTGTACCACAGGGCTTTTTCAAGCACACAAAATGTTCACATTTTAATTGTTCTGTAATTGACACTTTCTGAAAAACTTCATCTCCTGTTCCTTCCAGTTCCTGATCCCTCACTACTTTTGGTTTTTCCTTTATTTCCTATGCGTGTATCTCATGGATGTCCCCAGGGTGCCGGAAGTGGGATTTCAAATCATTCATTCGTATGTACAATGATTCACTTGACACCCAAGAAAAATTTACTAAGCACCAGTATACTCTAAGCTCTGCTCCTAGCTTCTGAGATATAGCAGCTAACACCTGGTGAGGCCCTGCCCTCCCAAGAGAACATTCTTAAGTGTGGAGGGAGACAGGTTAACATTATTATAAAGGAATTCAACTGTATCAGTTTCATATGGCTGTTATAACGAATTGCTATGAATCTGATGGCTTAAAACAACACAGACTTATCATCTTACTGTCCATCTTACTGGGCTATTGTCACGGTGTTGTCAGGGAAGTGTTAACGAGAGAATCTGTTTCCTTGCCTCTCCCAGCATCTTGAGGGCCCTTGAATCATGACCCCTTTGCCATTTTCAGAACCATCAAGGACCAATCACTAAATCTTCCCACTCTGACTGCCCCCATTCATTCTTGAGATCACACTAGGCCCATCTGGATCATCAGGATAATTTTATTCAAAATTGGTTGATTAGCAATCTGTATTCCATCCAAAATCTTAATTCCCCCTTTGCCATGCAATACAACATATTCGAGGGTTTTGGAGATCAGGAGAGCTCCTCTCAGGGCCATTACTCTACCTTCTACAATGATATGATGGAAAGTATAATTTTAGTATCCTGCTCAATACCTACATAGATGTTTAATGAATTCATGTATACATGTGCTTCTTGTCAAATGATCAGAGAAAGAGCTGTTTCCTTTATTGCAGGACCAGCAGGGGTGAGGTGGCTTCCAGGTTAACTACAAGTTCCCCCAGTGCAGAGAGATGCAGGAGCCCCAGCTGTGCCAGGCTCTGGAGGAGTAGCCCCTGGCCTTCCTCTTGCTTATCCTTGGAGCTGGCTCCTGCCTAGGCAGGACAGCTGTGGCCAGCGTTTCCTCCCCTCCTCTCAGCAGCTCCTTTCCTACAGCTTCCCCAAGAGCTTGACCACCTTGGCTGCAGTAATTTTCCTGCATTTCAAAAAGAGGATTCTTTTTTAAAGATCCTAGATAATTTTCTAGGTAAGGATGCACAGTGTTAAAATAGTTGGGGAATATACCTAAAATGGTTCAGAAAGGTTTCCGACGAGAGAAGTGTGAGATTTGAGATTGTATGGGGTTTCGGATGAAGAAAGAGGGTGGCAAGATTAATTTTTAACTTCTGCAGTGTTTCTTCATCTTTAATGCTACTATTTTGTGTGGTGCATGAGAAGCAGATCGAGCCTCCTCACTAATATAGCCTTCTGTTCCTAAAAAGGTCTCATAAGAATTAAGCCTTGAAGAGGCTATCTTTTCTCCAGTGAATGTTTTTGGCACCTTTGTCTAGTATGAGATAACTATTTATGTGGGTTTGTCTCTGTGTCTTCTCTTCTGTATTGGTCTATGTGTCCGTTTTGGTGCCAACACCATGCTGTTTTTGTTACTATGGCTCTGTAGTATAGTTTAAGGTCTGGTATTGCGATGAAGCCTCCTGCTTCACTCTTCTTGCTAAGGATTGCTTTGGCTATTCTGAGTCTCTTATTTTTCCAAATTAATTTCATGATTGCCTTTTCTAGTTCTATGAAGAATCTTATTGGGATTTTAATAGGAATTGCATTAAATCTATATAATGCTTTTAGTAGTATGGCTATGTCGACAATATTAATTCTGCCTATTTAAGAACATGGGAGGTCTTTCCATCTTCTAAGGTCTTCTTCAATTTATTTCTTTAGTGTTCTGTAGTTTTCATTGTAGAGATCTTTCACCCCTTTTGTTAGATTGATTCCCAAGTATTTTTTTTTTTTAAGGCTATTGTGAATGGGGTAATTTTCTTAATTTCTCTTTTAGTAGATTCATGACTGATGTATAGGAATGTGTTTGATTTATGGGTGTTGATTTTTTTATCCTGCTACTTTGCTGAATTCATTTATTAGTTCTAGAAGTTTTCTCGTGGAATTTTTTGGATCTTCTAAATGTAGAATCATGTCATTGGTGAATAGTGATAATTTGAGTTCTTCTTTTCCTACTCATATCCCTTTAACTTTTTTCTCCTAATTGCTCTGGCTAGATTTTCAAGGAGAATATTGAATAGAAGCAGTGAAACAGGCTATCCTTGTCTTGTTTCAGTTTTTAAAGGGAATCCTTTCAATTTTTCTCCATTTAGAATTATGTTGGTAATGGGCTTTACATAGACAGTTTTTATAATGTTCAGCTATGTTCCTTCTATCCCTAGTTTTTCTAGTGTTCAGAACATGAAAGGGTGCTGTATTCTGTCAAATGCTTTTTCTGCATCTATTGAGATGAACATAGGATTCTTGTCTTTAGTGTATTGATGTGATGAATTACGTTTATTGATTTCCATATGCTGAATTAATCTTGCATCCCTAGGATGAACACAACTTAATCATGGTGCACTATCTTTTTAATATGTTTTTGTATGCAATCTGCCAGAATTTTTGCATCTATGTTCAATAGGGATATTGGTTCTGAAGTTTTCTTTCCTTGATATGTCTTTGTCTGGTTTTGGTATCAGGGTGATAAAAAGAGTTTTGAAGGGTTCCCTCCTTTTCTATTTCATGGAATAATTTGAGGAGTGTTGGTGTTAATGCTTCTTTGAAGATCATGTAGAACTTGGCTGAGAATCTGTCTGGTCCTGGTCTTTTCATGATAGCCTATTCAACAACTGGTGCTGGGAAAACTGGAAACCCATATGTAACAAAATGAAATTAAACCCCTATATCTCTGCATGAAACTCAATTCAAAATGGATGAAAGACTTAGGCAGTAGAACTGAGACCCTGTGCCTAATAGAAGAAAAAGTAGGCCCAAATCTTAACCATGTTGGCCTAGGATCTGACTTACTTAACAAGACTCCTGAAGCACAAGAAGTAAAATTGAGAATCAATAAATGGGATGGATTCAAACTAAAAAGCTTCCTCTCAGCAAAGAAAACAATCAATAGCATGAAGAGAGAGCCTACAGAATGGGAGAAAATCTTTATTTACCACATGCACCTCAGATAGAGCATTAATCTCCAGGATATATAAAGAACTCAAAAAACTTAACACCAAAAAACCAAATAACACAATCAATAAATGGGCTAAAGAACTAAAAAGACATTTCACAGAAGAAGAAATACAATCGATCAACAAATATATGAAAAAATGTTCAACATATCTAGCAATTAGAGAAATGCAAATCAAAACTACTCTTGAGATTTCATTTACTCTAGTCAGAATAACAATTATCAAAAATACAAGCAACAATAAGTGTCGGTGAGGATGTGGGAAAAAAGGTACACTCATACATTGCTGGTGGGACTGCAAATTGGTGAAACCACTCTGGAAAGCAGTATGGAGATTCCTCAGAAAACCTGGAATAGAACCACTATTTGACCCAGCTATCCACTCCTTGCTTTATACCCAAAGGACTTAAAACCGGCATACTGCAGCGATGCAGCCACATCAATGTTCATAGCAAGTCAACTCACAATAGCTAAACTATGGAACCAACCTAGGTGCCCTTTGCCCTTCAACAGATGAATGGATAAAGAGAATGTGGTCTATATACACAATGGAATATTACTAAGCCTTAAAGAAGAATGAAATTATGGCACTTGCAGGTAAATGGATGGCACTAGAGTGATATTTGCTAATCAAAATAAGCTAATCCTAAAAAACCAAAGGCTGAATGTTTTCTCTGATATGTGGATGTTTATTTACAATAGGGTGGCTAGGGAAGATGAGAGGTACTTTGTATTAGTCTGAGGGGAATGAAGGGAGGAGAGGGGTGTGGGGGTAGCAAAGATAGAATGAATTGGACATTATTACCCTATGTACATATATGACTACATGACCAGTGTGATTCTATATCATGTGCAACCAGAATAATGAGAAATTATACTCTGTTTATATATGATGTGACAAAGTGCATTCCACTGTCGTGTATAACTAATTAGAACAAATTAAAAAATAAAAGGGTAAAGGTAAAGGAAAAAAACTAGGTTAATACTATATGGGAAAACAAATCACTGACTGATATCAATAATGATATAAATATAAAAATCCTACATAAAATATGAATAAATTGATTCCAGTTAAGAAAAAAAATTAAGCCTTGACAATCTAACAAAACCTAGCATCACTGACCCCGCCTGTCCCTGATTATATAACACAGTTGGCTGCATGTGTCCCTTCGCCTCACTTATCTGCAACCATCTCGTTCACCGCGGATTCTTGGCTGTGTTCCTCATGCAACTGTAAATGCTCAGCAGGAAAGGGAAGGGGTCCATCACTCTTGTCTTGCTTGTACTTAGGGTACAACAGCTTTAGAGTTCTTTGGCCAAAAATTGCAGAGTTAGATTATTTCATAGAGTGTTGCTTGAAAATACTGTAGAAAAGAATTTTTTATTTCCTAGTTGGCTTTTACCTGTGCAGCAAGATATGGGCAGAATCCGTCAGAAAGATTTTGACGTTCACTTTTACTCACAAAGGCCAGCCGTATGCATACAAAAGCATTGCGATGCACACTTTGGCCGGCTTTCTCTAGAAAGCCTTCTTGTTTCATTTCATATTGAGTTAGATCTTATTAGAAATTACCCTTCCTTTGGACATTTTCATTTTGCTATAGGATGGCCACTAAATCTTCTCACTCTGTCTCTGACAGAAGATCTCTGACCTAGAAGGTAGTAAAGCAAATCTGAAGCATCCTAAATTAAAGACATGATTCTGCTGACTGAAATTCAAGAAAATAAACTTTCCAGGCAATATGAATGTCTATGTTCCTGTTAGTTTTATTTGTAGCAAAATGAGTTGTGAAAAACTAGAGATGTATTTTCTTTGATTCTTTTCTAATTTTCCCTTAAATCCATTCTCAGGATTAAATGTCAGCACAAACTCATTTATTTTATATTCTGTGGCCAAGAACATTAATAGCCTGAGTTTTCATTCTGCTATGAGAGTCCAAAGAACTGGTCTCACCTCTGCTCTACTGACAGGGGAATCCAACTAATTACACCTCATACACAGACTTGAAGGAGTATGGTGGTGTGTGTGTATGCGCACGCATGCATACAGTGCAGTAATTACAAGAAATCTAAATTGAAATGTTGCTACATGTAGTTAACAATGCTCACTTGGATAACTGCTTTTGGTAAACAGTTTCTTACAAAGCCGTAGCTTGCTGCTATGGAAGCAATGACATTAAAAGAAATAACAGTGGTGCCACAAATCTTCAGGGATTTTCTTTTTAATGGAAAGGAAAATTCTAAACTAAAAATACACTTTTTATTTGCAACTATGGGAATACAAACACCAGAAAAACACGAGAGGACTGTGTAATTGGGACATGGAAGGTATTCTGTCTGGTGGTTTTAGAGAAAGGACAGTCATAGGATGGAATCTAAGTCTTAGGTCATTACAAGTGGAGCAAAAGACAAAACAGCTGTATGTACAAAAGAGGGGACATGTTGGAGAGGGTGACAACCTCCCCCACTTGTTCCTGAATATACCAATTTTATGCTGCCCACCCTAATATCTCATGAGTTTATATGACTCATGACATCATGAACCCTGACCCCACAGGGGCAGACAACCACCCACCACAGAGGTATAGTTTCCTATCTTAATCATGAACTGTCAATCTTAATGACATTTATTTTACAGAATCCATTTAAAGTTGTTCAGGTTTAAAAGTACTGAAATAGAAGAGAAATGCCATCTCTTTTATCTCAACTCAAAATATCAATACTGCTTGGACTTCTGAAGCCACATTATTAAGCTCAGTGGCCTCTTTCATTCAAATTGGCCTCTATTAGCACTATCAGCAAAGACCATGAAATGGTTTTCTGCATGCTTGAACTTAATGATCTTATTATACTAGTTGTAAATTACTTATACCAAAATGCTGATTCATAAACTTGGTTACATAAACATTTTTTTTTTTTCAATTAAGAAGCTCTATCCTGTTTTTTCTTTTGGTTTGGTTTTCAAATCTTTAGAGGAAATGCTACTTTTCATATTTATATCCTCTATAAGGCTATAGAGACTTGCACTACAGAAGCAGAGACTTGTCTGTACTTTTCTTGTCTAATACATATTTGAAAAGAAGACCATCACCTCTAGAATCTGAAAAAGGGTTGGCTTTGTACCTAGCTGTTAGTAGGCATGCAGGAGCATCTTTTGCTTACAAAGTTAAGAATGAGTAAAACGAGGATGTTTTCATTCACTTAAAAACTTTTTCATCAGTTAATTGACTTTAGAAAAATATTTACTATTCCACATTTTTTTAAAATGGGATAATCTTATGGTTAAAGATTAAAAACTACCTTGAGAAAGAAAAAAACAACAAACAAAAAAAACCCTGTCACTTAAAATAGAGCCCAAGTGACCCCAGACCAACATTCCATCAGTGTTGCACTGAGAGGTTGCTTGCTGGCCACTTACAATGAACAGTGAATGATCCAGTTTTAATTTCTGTACTTAAAGCCAGGTCACACATGTGACTGTCAGCCTCCCCTGACCTTTTGGATCTGATGCTACAACTATACAAACACCACAGAGGGAGCAGACAATGAAAAAGAAAGAGAGAAGTTATGGGACAATAGAGCCATGATAGCATGGTCACTGAGAGAAGCTCAAGAACTAAATAGACATAGATGATTTCTAATGATCTGAAGAATGAAATTACGTAACAATTAAACTGTGTTTCCACTGGCAAGTTCATCAGAAGTTGCTTCCTCAAGCACTTTGGCTATCCATAAATTCTCATGATTGATAATTTTTATTCCCCTTGCAATCTGTATTTTATTAAAAAGCAAAATAACAAAAAAATAAAAATAAATAAAAAACCCTCCAGCTTAGGGAATTCTTTGTTGTTGGCTGAAAGACCTCATGCCTGCCCTGGGGTATTCTAACAGCACATTAATGCAATATTACATTAATCAATGGCACCACAGACATATACTATTTTAAAAGAAAACAACTGCAAAATTCACATCTGTGCTGTATGGGCAAGTGTGATTCTGACTTGGCAAAATGTCACATTCCAAATTCAGCTATCCTGAAACAAATCCAATTTGTGCACTTTATGTCAACAATAGAAAACACTGATTGAGCAAAGGTAATGTTCTTATGCATTCATCATTTATCACCGGAATGTATAATGTGAAAAGAATGAGACACAGAGCCAGAAAAGCATTCCTTTAAAATTAATTAGCAAGCTTTTAAAGATCCTTATCAAAAGGATGCATGCAAGCAAAGCTGTATAAATCACCCCATGGAACAGCTCTGTGGCTATGAGAGGGGCCAAGCCACAATCACTGCAGCTTTCGATCCATGCCAGACTGTCACCCTCATATGGCTGTTTTTTATCCAGAAGGGGATTGGAAGAGATTATCTGGATAATTTGTGGAAAGCGGATTTCACGTTTTACTACTCAAGCCTCAGTTCATGGCTGGTGTGCTCTGGGAATGAGTCACAGACAGCCTTATTTTCCAGGGAGGCCAATTTACCTGCCCCACTGCACTGGCCTACACAGGAGTTTGGTGAGCTACATGGGTACATGAAGAGCACCAAAAACCTTGGCCAAAAAGCCTTGGACACAGCGCTTCAGACAGAAGTCTGGTGAGCCACACCTGGTGAAACCAATGGTAATGTGTTACCAGAACCAGAAAAAGAACCCACGGGCAAAGAATACTGTCAGTGGGTACGTGGCCTGATTTTCATTATAGGACACCCCTTTTCTACTAAATAGACTGGATGATTTGAACTTCGTGGAAATAATTCCTTCTGCTTTCCCTTGTCTTTGTCTCAAAACGTGTATTTCTCTACCTCCCCACGGCAGACATATGCTCTACCATTCTAAGGACAGACCTTCTACCCCTGCTCTCAATTTGTATTATCCACATTGTTCAGGATCACGTTCTACTGACTGCCTCTAAGGGAGATTAAAGATGGGCTATAAATTCTTTGTCACTCCTCCCATGGAGTGGTGGCATCTAGCTCCTTTCTCCTGGAGTCTGAGCTGCGCTCAAGGACTTGAATGACCAGGAGGTGCAGCAGAAGTGCAATGCTGGGCTTTTGAGACTAGGTCTTCAAAGCCTTGTAGTTTTGGCAAGGCCCCCTGGAATACTGCTCTGGGAGCTATCAGCTGCCAATAAGAAGTCAGACTACACTGCTGAAGACATGGTGGGTGCCCTGGTCAACAGTTTCACCTGAACACAGCCTCCGGCTGTCCCCATCAAGGCCCACGTCAGTCAAAGACCACAGTACTGATAACACATGGAACAGAAGGACCCCCACCTGAGGTCTGTCCCAATTCCAGACCTACACAATCCTGAGATATAATAAAACAGTTGTTTAAAGCTACAAAATAGCCTTCCCAACCATGGTTTCACTTTCTGCAGTCAACTGCAGTCCAAAAAACAAATAAGAATTTCAGAAAAAAATTAACTCATCACTTTTGAATTGCATGCCACTCTGAGTATGTCATTCACCTAATTTTACCACCTTGGGTACACACTGTATTATCTCACACCATCATGAGAAGAAGGGTGAGTAGGGTTTAACAATTTTTGAGAGTGACCCCATTTACGCAACTTATCTTAAAGTATACTGTAACAATGTACCCTTCTTGAAGGGTATTATTACGATTTTTCAATCTTTAATTATTGTTGTTGATCTATTATGGTGCCTAATTTTTAAGTTAAATTTTGTGATAGGTATGAATGTATAGGAAAAATATAGTATATATAGGAATTGGTATTAACCTTGGTTTCAAGCATCCAATGGGGTCCTGGAATGTGTCCCTCTGGGATTAAAAAAAAAGACTACTGTAGTATGTTATACAACAATATATACTGAAACCGAAGCTTCTTTTAGTTTTTCTTTTTTTTAAAGATTTAATTCCTACTTTATCTACATATCTGTTCAGTTCTTCCCAGTGTTAAATCTTTCCGGAGGCCTACTACATCATATAATAAAGCTCTGCTTTCCTTAGGAGTAACCATCTTCCAAACACTAACCTAGACCCTCTGCTTCCATTTCCTCACTGCCCAATCTTTAAAACACAGCAATCTGGCTTCCACAGTCTCCATTCTAAAATGGCAGAATTTCACAGCTGGAGGGGACCTTAAAGCTCATGTCATTCAGTCAGATGTCCTCTACTGAATTCCCATTCATAATGTCTTTTCTCAGTGGTGGCTGTCTCAACAATACTACAACATCACAGGGAGATGGCACATGGATCCGCCGACGGGTGCTTGCTCTGTATTTGGATATCTGAAATGTGAGGAAGTCCTTTCCAATTCTACACAGAATTCTGTCTCTTTAAAACTTCCCTTCATTGCTCCTGGTTCTCTTGCTTCTAAGTACAAAGGAAAAACCTAATCTCTTCCATTTGGAAGAACTTGCAAAAGTATAAGGAGGGCACAGATTAAGTGACAGCGGGAGAGATGCAGAGAATACAGCTTCCATTTCTTCTAGTCTCAAACATTTTTACATCAATGCATCTTAAGATCTATGTGTAAAGTCGCAGGTCATTTCATTATCGCTTTAACTTCTAATAATGCAATTTGACTAGGGTCTTGAGCCACCATTCCATTTGGTCGTGGGGAACAGAATCAAGTAGAGAACGGTACCGTCCAGACTGGTGCTTCCGACTGTGCAAGCTACAGTCCTGGCTGCACCACCTACTGTCTAGCCACGTGCCCTTGAGTTACACAGCTACTAAACCTACAGCCACTTCTGGATATTCAATCTTATAATTTTCAAAGTTGAATTACAACTTAAACAGTCAAATTAAGGCTCCACCCTTTCTTTCCTTTTTCCTGTGACAGAATCTAAATGCTGGGAGAGCCCACGTGTGTCATGGCATCAGGGAGGGACATCTTTCCACCAGACCCTCGGTCCTGCTCATCTTTCTTAGGAATTTCTATCCATGGTACTTTAGCTGCAGACATGGTTTCTATTTCCACAACCTCCTGCATGGAGACTGCACATCAAGTCTGCTGTTGGTGTTCCCCTATCAGGACACCCAGGCCCTCTGGTTCCCTCCCAGGGTAGCATCTGGGGACACAGGAATCTTAGGATGCTTTCATGCTGCCTGGACACCTTCACCAATCACTGCTGCTTTTCCATTCCACTGTCATGCTGCTTGCTTCGTCTCCTGGGGCTCAAACCCCGGTCTTTCGTACTCTGGGATTTCCCCTCAACACTTCTTGCCATTCCCTCCCATCTCCAGTGGCACAGGGAATGGAGTTCCCAGGGTCCTTCAGTCTGTAAAGCACAGAATCTCCTTCTCCCAGCACTAAGCAATTATCTCCTTTGGGACAGGAAGGCATTCAGACATCATCCTTCATTCTCCCCAACTCCAGCACTGATGTCGGTTTGTCAGCTTTGGCTCTTGATATGCAAAGCAAACTTTGAAGACATTTTTTTCCCTGTATGTTTATCTTAAGATAAATCCTGTTTTAAAAAAAAAAATTAAAAAACCCAACAAAGCAAAACATCAAAACTGATTCCTGAGTATCTTTTCTGAATTGCATCACCCAATTTTAGAAATCAATAGCCAAGAATTTGCCTGTTTTCTGCAACTGGCCTGTTCCTGAAGCTAAAAACCTGGAGGGGATTCTTCCTACTCTAAATGAGGTAAAAAGAAGGAGGAGGAGGAGAAAGAGAAGGAGAAGGGAAAGGAGAAGGAGAAGGAGAAAAATCACATTGGTTAGGATTTTAAAAGATAATCCCACTATAACTGTATTTGATTTGGTAGTGTTTACTTTATTTCTGAAAACTGTTATTAAATTAAATTGATGGCACATCTCACATCAATGACACAATAGGAATGGGTGGAAAAAAGACATTCAGAGGTGGTATCTATGCAACACAGTACAACAGAGTGGTTAAGAGCAGACTCAAATAGCCTGGATTAAAATCCTGGCTTTACATTAGCTGGGTATCTCTAGCAATTTCCTAATGCTCCAGGCCCTGTCTCCTCATATGTTAAACAACGGTAACAATTCACTCATATGTTGTTAGGGTTAGATGAGCTCATACAAGCAAAACACTTGGGATAGTGTCTGGCACAGGAAAATATTCAGATGGCATCAGTTATTGCTCTGATGTGTTTGATGTGGGGAAGGTAGAAAAAAGGGGTAAAGATAACTCTACCAATTAGACTTACAACCAACTTGCTGGTTTCTGAGGCAGAATAAGAAGCAGTTTCTCTTTCTTCTGAACATTGGATCTTTCTAGAGAATACAGACTCATAATGGATGGATAAAATGCAAACCTACTTTAATTCCATTGTCTCCCAATCCAGTGGGATAGAAAGGAAACAATTCCCTGTCCTTCACAAAAAAAGACTTAGGGTTGTTATTTTTTGCACCACTCTGCACAGAAGGGGGTGGTAGAGATGTCCACACCTGTAGATTTTCAATCTCACTGAGAGAAGACCAGTACCTGCATCTCTCAGATGATTCTGAGATCCTTTCTACTTTGGAGGCCCTCTGAAGCTAGTCCTGTCACCAAATGTGGTCAGCTCAGAAATCTGGCTGCCCAATATAAGTAACCTATAACATCCTTTAAAAATGTGTAGCTTAAAGTTGACCATGAATTTCAAGTTAAAGATAGTATTGGTGCTGAAATGAAATTGCTATGTGGCAATAAAGTAACAGAGGAAAGCTTTATCTTTTAGATTTGCACATTTCAGCTAGCCTAACGAATAGTCTGGGGCGCAAATATTTCATGATGAAATAGTATTTGCTTGGGCTTCCTACTGCAACTGTCCTGTGAGCTCTACAAACTAAATGATTCTACTTCACTGGTCTCAGCAAGCTAATGGTGATATTTGCTGAGATGGTGGAGAACATCATCATTTAGGAGGAAGACAATAGTTCAAATTTCAGTTTTGCATTTGTTACATGTGAAATGTCTGGGAGAAATCCAAGTGACAAATGAGGTAGGACCAGAACTTAAATGAGATATATGTGGGAGCATCTTTGAATTAGGTGAAATATGGGAGTAGGAAGAATTCCCTCCAGGAGAGTCTTTCAGAAAAGAGGAGATTCTAGGACTGGTCCTCAGGCACCACAGCCTAAAAATGTTCAGTAGTGGAGGAGCCTGTACAGAAATTAGAGAATCAGCAGCCAGAAGAAAAGCAGAGGCGAAGAAGAGAGATGGAAGGAAGAGAAAGTTGCCCGTGAGGTTAGAAACTGCTCAAAGAAACAAGGGAAGTGAGAATACCAAGCATCCATGGAACTGGTCAACAGGCAGTCACTGATAATTCCACCAAACCATGTCAGTGGAGTGGTAGTTGGAATTCTAATTTAGAATGGGTTAAAGAGCAAATGAAGCTGGGTGTAGTGGCACATGCCTATAATCCCAGTGACTTGGGAGGCTAAGGCAGGAGGATCACAATTTCAAAGCCAACCTCAGCAACTTAGCAAGGTCCTAAGCAACTTAGTGAGACCCTGTCTAAATAAAATACAAAAAAAGGGCTGTGAATGTGTCTCAGTGGTTAAGGGCCCCTAGGTTCAATCTCCAGGACCAAAAACAAATAAAAGAATGAATGGAAGTCCAGTGGTGGAGATGTTCTGAACTGACAACTCCTGGGAAGAGCTGAGGCTGAAGGAGGAAGGAGAAAGTGGAGCTGGGTGGGTTCTGTAGAACAAGACGTGCTGAGAACGCAGGGGACGGGGAGGGGAAGGAATATAAAGCTTGTCACATCAATGAGTCATTATCCTTATGCTAACGGAAATCATTATGTCATTTTTACAATGATGTTATCATTGTAATTGCCATCCTCTACCCTAATAAAACTGGCTTTAAAAAAATCTTTTCCTTATTCTCTTCAGTAGTAAATTCATCACCTACCTGCAGCTTCAATGATCAACCTCAGCACCTACCCTGCCACCCACCCTAAATGCTCTCTGTGCCCCAGCACCAGAGTCCAGATGAACATCATTTTGAATCTCACCAGCATCTCAAAACTATATATCCCTATACACAGCACTGGTCTTCCCAGTTGGGTTCCTTTATTTACTCTGTGACCTTCTTTAATGGGACATCCAGATACTCATACTTAAAAAAACCCTATCTCCCTTTGCCTTCATGGGGAAACCATCTCAAGTTCTCTGGCTTGGTGCCTTTCTCTTGGTGGTCTACTTTCTCCACTATTTCCATCTGTCAAAAGCCTATGCTTCCTTTAAGCTTATGAGATATGATCCTGGAAACTTTTTCTGGTCCTTCCAATTTGATGTAATCTCCTTATATTTAAGCTTTCTTGTATATCTCTGTAAATCACATTTATTTGAAAGACCGTCTCACCTTCCTGATTTGACTTTATACTTGAACGAGACCTTATTTCACTCATTTTTGCATCCCTTGCATCACTAGATGCAATAGCCAGGCATGAAAATTTTATTTAATTAACTCAAAAGCAAATTGTTAACAAATCCTGCAGATGAAAAACAGTTTTTCTGGGTAGATGTATGCATGCAGAATAAACAATACCCTGGGAACTTAAAAAAGGACTTAACTGGAGTACAGAATCAAGCTTATATGAATACTGAAGCACAGGCAAAACTTATTTTTATTTCTTGCAACAAGTATTTATTTAACTTTTTATTATGGAATATTTCAAATATACATAAAAGTAGAAAGAATAGCCTAACTTCCAACATTCAGCTTCAACAACTAACATGTTCCCAGTCTAATTTCATTGACTCATCATCCTTTCTTCCACTGTTCCTGGGATATTTTATTTTATTTTGATACTGGGGATAGAACCAGGGATGCTTAACCACTGAACCATATCCTCGGCTATTTTTTATTTTTCTCCTTTAAATTTTGAGACAGGTTCTCATTGAGTTGCTTAGGGCCTTGCTAAGTTGCTGAGATTGACTTTGAACTTGTGATCCTTCTGCCTCAGCCTCCCAAGTCACTGGAATTATAGGCATGTACCACTGTGCCCAGCTTCCTGGGCACAAAGCTAACTTTAGGTATCATATTTCACTTATAGATACCTCAGTAAATATCTCTACCAAATGAGACTTTGTTTTATGATCTAATCATATATGGAACCCAATGAAATTAATTCATTACTTAATATGATTAATATCCAGTCTTAGTTTGATTTGTTGCAATCATTTTATTTGGAGACTACTGATTTAATAGTTACCACCTATTTCAAGCAAGTTAATGCAAGGCATTGACTTTTGATTTTTTTTAGCGTGTGCACTGGAGGAGGTTAAGAAGAAATGGGATCTTCAATTTCTGATTTATTTACTTTCCTTAGTTCATTTTCCTTCCATTTTCTGTTACAGTTGTTTTGGATCTTTCTCATTACCATTTCATGAGAAGGAAAGCAGGTGTGGCATTGGCTGATATTTGTCTCCTAATATCTCGTGCCCTTCTTCTAAAAGTATGAAAGTATTGGCACTTAAAAATGACACTTCCTAGACTCTCTTCAGTTAGATGTTCATGCGACCATGCAACTTTGGTGAGCAAATCTGATGGGTGCCATTTTGGGGTCATGCCCTTAACTACAAAGAAGCACACTCTCTCCTCTCTTATAATCCCTTTCTAGCAGCTTAAATGCAGAAGTGGTGTGCTGCACTCTCTGGGAGCACACAGAGAAAAAACAACCTAAAGAACCTAGCATCTGCCAGATGAAAGAGCTCGGGGTCCTAGCTGACCTCATGAGGAAGAGTTGGCCTGCTGACTCTGGACCATCAGTGCAGAACTGCTATTTAATCTGTTACGAATGCTCTTCTGATAGCTTAAGATAGAAGGTAAAACTCAACCATGTTGGGACTATAAATGAATAAGAGTTTCAGTTCCCGATACCACAGATAATCACATGTTGTTTGCTTGTGCTTCAGATTGTTGCTGCCAGTCTATCCCAGAGCACAATGATTAGCTGACTTTAACAGTATAAACCATGAGAAACAGCAAAGTGAAAAGCTTGACTATGTTTGCTTCCCTGCAAACTTCTGTTTGATTCCTCCGTTGCTGGTCTGTAGCGATGACAAAGTAAATTAACCTAAACCACACTTTAAAAGTCTGTAACATGGGAATGACAAAACTTGGAAGGAGATTTCACTACAGAGGACAAATAGGGCTGTGTATACCAGAGAAGGGAACACTATTCTTGGTACTGTACACAGAAATATTTAGAAATATCTAGAAAACTATCCTTCCCTTTGGTTCTCTGTGTCCGTAAGTTACAGGGTCTGACATTTCCCAAATATCTGCTAGTGGTGTACACATTCAGGTCTCTTGGACTCTGCCAAAACAGTAAATTTATCACTGGACACTGGATACTGCTGGAATTGAGAGCAGTTTATTTTTAAAGACTATGAAAGAAGCTATGAGAGACACTTGTGGATGAAAAACGTGGGCCTCCACCCAAGGATTATATGGCCCATTTAGAAGAAATGTTAATAAGCACTGTATTAGTTAGGGTAACGGTAGCTGATGTAACACACACATTTCAGAGGTTTTTTTCTCTTTCTATAACAATAGTTGTTACTAATCTACAGTGAGGTTCAGCTCTACCAATTACTCAAGGACCAGACTAGCAGAGTTTCCAACCAGACAGGAAACAGGGATGGGAGGATTAAATGGAATTTAAGAGACCAGACCCACAAATGGTTACATACAGTCATTCATTGGAGACTGGTTCCAGGACACCCTCCAACACCAAAATTTTGAATATGCTCAAGTGCCTTATATAAAATGGCATAGCATTTGCATAGGAACTATGCACATCCTCCTGTGTACTTCAAATCATCTCTAGATGATTTATAATACCTAATACATACTACATGAGTTGTTTTCCTACTATATTGTTTAGGGAATAATGACAAGAAAGAAAGTATGTACATGTTCAATATAGATGTGACTTTTTCAAATATTTTCAATCAGCCGTTTAATGAATCAAGGATGCAGAACCTGTGGATACAGATGGCTGAATGTAACATCTAATCACATTCCACCACCCTATGATTCCCAGCAAGGGATGCTGAGGAAGGTAGTCTGGTTGGATGCCCAGAAGAAGAGAAATGAATGTGGACATTGGTTAACAGCCTTTGCCACATGCAGTTAGCCTGGAAGATAATTTAATGAACTGCTTTATTTAGCTTCAACTTGAGTACTGGGAGAATACATTTGGAAAAACTAGCTCAAAACCTCTACTGAGAGTGTCTCACAAAAACCCTTCTATGACACAAGAAATAAATTTAGTAAAGATAGATTTTAAATGAATCTGTAAGAAAAAAACTTCCTGAACACCTGAAAGTGACTTCAGTAAGTAATAACTGTTACTTAAAAAAATTTTTTTTCATGCCAGAAAATCTAAATATTTTAGTTAGAAAAAGACTCAACCTTGGGTTATTTTCCTATAGGAAAAGAATAAGCACCTTGGGAAAACATTTGAACTTTTAAGGGATTCTCAAGAGTCATTAAGTTGAAGTTGTCTTTTCCTAAACAATGATGTCCTAGTTACTGAATCAACAGCACACAGGTGGCCCAAAAACCACACACACATTCATCACGGCCATCGTCAGAGTCTCTGAGATACATGGAGAAACTTGCTAAGAGGCTGTGAACTATTATGTTTCACTATAATGACATTTCCAGAAATAAAGGGAATTACACATTAATAAAGCAATGAAACTATGCAGGTAACCATGACGACTGCTGCAAATTCAATAACATTTTATGCTCCTGCAGCGTATTTTTTTTTTCTTTTTTTCCTTTTTATTGCCAGTAAGATCAGAGAAATTATGAGAAAGAACTGAGAAGCATTTATGTCTCAACTGTATGCTGACACCCCCAAAGGTGGCATGGGCATGCTCAGCACATTATAATATGAACTTCACAGCAACCCTGAAAAAGCCCTCCTGGTTCCTCCGTGCATGTTTGTCTTGAGAGACAAAGCTTGGGCCCTTTGTCCAGTGCCTTTAAATGACATCTGGTCAAAGAACTATTTCTCCAAGCAGAGTCCAGTTTCAATTTTTTTTTTCTAAAATACATTTTCCCTTTTGAATCTCCAAAAGAACAAATGGTTCATCTCTAGCAGCACGTTCATGGAAGTTTCTGAAGACTCCTAAGTATCTACATCAGATTTTGGAAAATGTAAACAAAAGATGTATAATGGAATTCATGCAGCCAGTCTTCCAGTTTATCAAATCATCAATTATTTGATTGTCTCCTCTCTCAATTGTTTGTTTGTTTTGCCTTTGTTGCTTCTGATGTGTTGACAACCAAGAAGGGACAAAAGGGAAGGATTATTTAAAATTTTTCTTCTTCCTCCCCCAAGTAATTGCTTTTTAATCATTTTCCTGCAAATTCTCTTATGATTTCTCCTTTTTATTTACAGGTTAATATTCAAATCAACATAGAAAAATATCACACTGGGAGAGAGTACATCAAGCAATAGCCAGAGGTCATTATCACATAGCTGGGGTAAGTTCTGACCCTTCAGAATAAGGGCACAGGCCAGAAACAGGGCCTCTTTCACTGGGAGAAAACGAAGGGTCACAGGGTTAGGGTTAAGGAAAAATTGTTTACCTCTCAAATGCTGTTACACACCCTTGTTTTTGATTCAAGTGACGGATGAAGTGACCAGTCTTGTTTCACCAAAAAATTGCCACATTGATGAGATTTTTAATTGCTTTCTTTTCAGGCAGGCTCCTTCTCCTCTGGCTTCTCCCCTTGTAGTCATGTTGATACTCGCCAACACACATTCCAGTTGCTGTCTCCATGTGGTCCAGGAAGGCTTGATGCTGCCTTCTAGAAGCTCTCTCCTTCTTGGCTTCCCTGATGCCTTCTCCCTCAAATATTCACCCATTCTGTTGAGGGTCTTCCCCGCTTCCTCTCCCTGGGTCCATGGACCAAAGCTCCATTCTCAGTCTTCTTCTCTTTCTTCCTAAATCCAGGCTGCCCTTGTGGAAAGAGATTACTGCACAGATACTTAATGTAAAGGACACTGAGTAAAGTAACGAAATATCTTCAGAATGATTTATCAGAGCAAGCCGTTTAGATTGGCAGAAAGTGCCCAAAGTTGGATGAACTTGGTTTGAACCTAGTTCTCTGCTGTACCACCTGTGGTACATTTCTTAACTCCCTTGAGTCTCAGCTCCTCATCTGTGACATGATGATAATGCTCCTTACCCCTCGGGGTTACGGTGGGCATTCACTGAGATAGCATATGTAAGTAGCCCATCCACAGCAGGGTGTAAGAGTGACTTAGGATCCCCCCTCCAGACGCACCCTAGGTGTGCCAACATTATTCCTTGTAAGTCTGTGTGGATTTTAATGTGCATCCAATAACTTTTAATAAAAATGGGTGAATCACAAGTAATCATTTATTTGCAAAATTATTTGATTGTCTCCCCTCTCGATTACAAGCTTCATAGAGTGATTCTTTTTGTTTTGTCTGATAGCATCAGTGGTGAGAATCACCTAAGACACAGCGTGCACTCCATGGAGACTTGTGGAAAATGGAGGCATCTGTATTGACGACTCACTGATATGGTCTCAGGGCACTGCTTTTTTAGTGACCAGCCTGCAGCACATGCTCCTTTGACTGACATTCTCCAATATCAGCATTAGCTGTTCTGAACAGCCTCAGACTCCTCAAATCACATCTGCTTTCCTTCCATTACCAGCGTTAAAGATAAAAGTTTGAAGCAATTCAATAATTGATTTTATTGCCTTTATGTTCTTTAGATCTACCAGGTTTCAACTGTATAGTCTGCCATTTATCATTGTAAATGCACCATAATTCAGCTTCGAAGCAGAGTAAGGAGTTTATGAGCTAGCCTCGAAAATTAATTACCACTTATATAACAAAGTTTTTGCAGGCAAACACATTTCCAGTTCCAAGTAACTGGCTCAAGAAAGAACTTTTCAAACCCAAATTTATTTGCACTTCAGAGTTGTCTAAAACGTGCCAATGACAGACCATGAAAGCTTTACCTTTATAATGCCATTATAAGTTTAAAGACAAATGCAATCTAACGTAAAATGCTTTATGCCTGTCTTTCTCTTCTTCTTTCCTTCCTTCTCTCCTTCCCTCCCACCCTTCCTTCCTTCCCTCCTCTTTGAAAATCTCCTATACTCCAAGCTGCACTGGCAGAAGCAGCTCCAAGAAAGTGTTAAGACTATGACTCACCTCATTGTAATTCTGCTTATAGGATTTATGGAAAAATAATGAGATCCAAGAAAATAAAATAAAACTTTAAAAATCCCACTGACAAGTAAAAATTCTTTCTGAAGGAAATAGAGTTATATAAAAGATTTATATTTTGTTTCATATAACTCAGAGGAAACCCATATCTCCTGTTAACTGCAGACTCTAATTAGTTACAGACCATTGAACTCCATAAATATTTTCAAGGATTAATGATAATTGACACATGTATTATGCTTTTATTCTTCTAATAAATGGTAATATTAATTCACTTTTCCTAGAATTTAGGGATGGTGCCAATATTTTATTCCAGTAGAAACCAAGGAAGAGACACCACCTCGAAACCAACCACCAGAGTTAGGTTTGTCTGGTTGCCCCCATTTACTCAGGCTTGCCTATTTGCCATGGTCTCCGTTCAGTTCAGCTCCATACATCATCAAATTGACTTACATCCATTAACCACTTTCCTTAATCCCAAAGATGCCAGAGAGACCAATGACTTCAAAGGTCTTCAACCCTACCTTAAAACCACATGAAGAAGCATGAAAAAAACACAGAGGGTGTGTAGGTTCCATCCCAGATGGAAGCAGTCAGGTCCTCGGCATGCAGCCTGGATTACCAAGGTGACCACCATTGTTGCAACTCCAGTGGCATGGAGAAAGGAAAACATCATTCAGATCTTTACAGGTAGGGTTGGTTTCGAAGGGAAAAGGGTTTTCAGTGGGGATCCTATTTCTTTGAACCATCTGCACTTGTATAAAAACAAAGGAAAATAATCTAGAAAGTGTTGGAGAGACAGAGTAGTTCCCCCTTCTCAGCAATGTTAAGTTCCAAAACCCCAGAGGATGCATGAAACTTCAGACTGCACCAAACTATATATATTATGCTTTTTCCTATGCAAACATACTTACAATAAAGTTCAATTTATAAATTAGACTCACTAATAGATTAACAATAAAAAAAGAATAACTGTAACAAATACTGTAATACTGTAATAAAAATTACCTGAATGCAGTCGCTTTCTCTCAGAAGTCTCACAGTACTGTATTTGCCCTTTATTATAGTTTAGATATGAGGTGTCCCCCAAAAGCTCAGGTTTGAGACCATGCTAGAAAATTTAGAGGTGAAACGAATGGGTTATGAGAGCCTTAACCTGTGCATGAATTTGAATAGGTATTAACTGGGTGGTAACTGTAGGAAGGGAGGGTGTCACTGGAGGAGGTGGATCATGAGGGAGGGCGTGTCTTTGGGGTATATATTTTCTTCTAGGTAAGGGAAGTTGTCTCTCTGTTTCCTGTTTCTATGTCCTGAGCTGCTTTTCTCTATCACACTCTTCCGCCATGATGTTCTGCCTCACCTCAGGCCCAGAGCAATGAAGTCAGCCATCTGTGGACTGATACTGCCGAAACTGTGAGCGCCAGATGAACTTTTCCTCTCTAAAATCGTTCTTTTCAGTCTTCTGGTCACAGTGGTTTAAAGAAAAGAAAAGAAAAAAGAAAAAAAAAAAAAAAGCTGACTAAAACACCCTTCTTGTGATGATGCCACAGGATACAAAGCCTGTGTGATGAGATAAGATGAGGTAGATAACCTGACATTGTGATGTTGTGACACTGTGATTATGTAAGGGTTGCTTGAACCCAAGCAGCAAATACCGTGGGAGTAGATCTGATAGTGGAGACAGATTCTGAGTGACTAGAGGGTGGACAGCACTACAGTGAGGATTTTTGACAAAGTGATGGCTCACACCTTGGGAAGGACAGAGCAGGGAGGTGAGCATTTTATCACACTACTCAGAACAATGGGCAGTTTAAAACGTATGAATTGCTTATTTCTGAAACTTTCCATTTGATATTTTTGGATGTTGGTTTACCATGGGTAGCTGAAACCATGTAAGTAAAACCAGAGGAAAAGGACTGCCATAGTTTGTAAGAGCTGAAAGCCAAGAAGATGGAGTGCTGTCATGTTAGAACAGGGGCAAGCAAGTCCTAATCTGGAGTTTTGAAAAGAAGACTCCTGTTCAACTGGGGGGTCCTGTGCTGTGGTGCAGAAGTTTTTCATAAGACATTGCTTCACAATTTGCTCACCTACACATGAATAATTTTATATGATTCTAAAAAAAATAGGATAGTGAGATTCTGAATATAGCTTGAAGGTGAAGACACTGTCTGATTATTTTAAATAATGGTAAGTTCCTTACTTTCCTCATATCCTATATATTTACTGAAAATGTAAATGAAAATGTCACCAAGGAACAAGGAAGTGTGACTGCTGAGGTCACCAGGCAGCGGGGCATAAGGAGACTTCAGCATGAAAAGCTTACAGGTCTCTGCATTTTGTTTTTTTCATTCTGTCTCTTGGTTCCTTTGACCTGTAATCTATGATATCCAATACCAGAGGTCATGGATGTTCTCAGGTGCACTTTCTTTCCTTTATGTCATCCTGGTATGGTCTGAATGTTTATAGCCCCCTCAAAAATCACAAGTTGAAATCTAAATGCACAAGGTGATGGTGTTGACGTGGGGCCTTTGGAAGGTGATTAGGTCATGAGGGTGGGAAGGTCATGATGGGATTAGTACCTTTATAAAGAAGTCCCAGAGATTCCTTTAGCCATCTGAAGAAACAGTGAGAAGTCATCAGTCTATCACCTAAGAGGGCCCTCACCAGGTTCTGATCATGCTGGCACTTTGATTTGGGCTTCCAGCATCCAGAGATGAGATATAAATTTATGATTTTTATAGACCACTTGACTTATAACATTTTGTTATAGCAAGCTGAATGGGTAATGACATATACCTTCTTATTCAAGAAGTTGAGAAACATTTTAGGAAATCCATTCAAAATCAATCATATTAAAGTAAGAGGTCCCTAAATCAGGGATGAGCACTATTATCTAAATTATATTCTTCAATTAAAAATATTTAAAAGTAAGAAAAAAAAGAAACATGGCACTACAATTTAGAGCAAATCACCTCGAAGACAGATTAATAAAGAAAATAAGGTAAAACAATAAAATCTTTCTGAAATTCCAACACCAAAACTTTTAAAGCAAACTTACCAAACAAAGGCAATTGGGGAGGAGGATTCACAGGCAAATAATCTAGTATATGACACTTAGCAAAACCTAATATAAAGTCACCAAGATGGATTTCAATATAATAACTTCATGCAAAAACTGTTTTTGCAACCAGGTTACTGGTTTAAACATGTTACTACATAAAATGTGAACAGTTGTGCCAACAACTATAATCTATAATTTGGATTCTTAGTTGCCTATTTACTTATGTAACTCTACAAAAGTTAAAATGATGAGTCTGGAAGGTTTGAGCTTATGAGGAAAAAATGCCTTCATTTTAGTGATTCCAGTTTAAACTTACAGAAATATCAAATTACGTATTGAAAACTCCCAGATGAGGTAAAAAGAAACGTCCTGGTAAGTTGCTGTTGACAGTATATTTCCTTGCTCATATAGATGTACATTTCTCAGAACTGCACAGTGAAGACTATCAGTTTTGCAAAAGTTGAGAGTGGTCAGAAGTCATGGAGTCACTTGCAGCCTCTTTGGAGAGCTCCAGAGGTGCTGAGTAGTTTTTTTTTGTTGTTTTTTTTAAATAAATGAAATGTAGAATTTGATTTTGCATAAAAGTCCAGAGCTGGCTTAAGAGAATATATGACTCTATCTAATTCTCTTCTGCTGTCCTCCCTGGTTGCCCCAACCTCGGGTTTTCTCAGTCTCACTATGGGTATGGAAGGGAGGTCACAGGAAGCAGGAGCTGGGGTACCTTGCAGAGACATGACAACCCTGACTTCCAAGTAAGGTTAAAGGGCAGCTTCGTTTTATTCCAGCTCCTGAGATGTCAGCCATGTTCGCCAGTATGGGAAGTGCTAGCAGGTGACATTATGCACCGGCATAAATACAGCACTCTGTATCATGGAAAACATAAAGCAATAATTGGTGTCAACATCAATTAACATGTTTAAACAGCAACATCAGTTTACTCTTGGGTGTGCATACTGAGATCAAGTGATGTTCCCCTCCTGGAGCCTAAACCTGGTGAGTCAGAATCCCATCAATGGGCAGCTTACAACTAGAGATCCCTATGTCATCTTTTCTTTATTCCCTAATTGTAGCTCCGTCTCCATTTGTACTTCTACTTCATTTTAAAGCTCCATCTCCCCATTTAAAACTGTAGCCTTGGAGCATTTCTATTTCTTTAGGCAAATGCTTGAAAAAAATCACCTAAGAGAACAACCGTGCAATGCCAATTTTCTCCATTACCTAATTTTTCCAACCTGTTACAATGTGCAACTAATAAAACCAAGAGTGAGCATCATTCCTTATGGATGTTAAAAACTTGTGGTTATCCAATACCAAATTCAGGGCACGAGTTTTGACAATGCTGCAAAACTCTTCTGTAAATCACTTGAAAAATGGCACTTCTAGAAGGCCCATATTTCATTAACTTGGCAAAACTCTGTTTCAAGGTCATTTCCAACTGCTCTTCTTGTGCAGAGCAGCGTGTGTGGAACGGCACCAGTATGGCACCAGGTCAACCCTTTAGTCATTGCAGGAATGAGCTTTCTGTGGAGAGGCAGCCTGCTTCAAAGTCAGATGGGTGTTTGAAAAACAAGCCAAGGAAAGTTCAAGATTTGAAATGTTACAGAAAAGAAGGTCGAAACATCTTTTAATTGCCTACTATCCTTGCAGAAGTTTGCTGTTCAAATTTTTAGGCAAATATTACAGATCTACCCTGTGTGAAAAACAGTTAAAAATTGTGGTGAGTCTGTGCATATGTCTTCAATTGAATATAGTGCCGAGTGCCAAACGTCAACCAAGCTGATCACACTGTAAGTCCGTGTAAAAGCCTAATGTGGTGGAATCTAGTTGCTATAGCTGCAAATCAAACAAATAAATGAGACACCATGGAATGCAGCAAAATATCTGTGGTCTGATTAGTTCACATTTGCCATATGTGTGAAGATTAGCAAATTCTGAGTTTAAGCAAAGTTCTTTGCAATAGGTGCAACTGAGGGGAAATGCTTAAAGCTACACAAGGAAGACCAAGGATAAATATCTTACATTTTGTATGAATTTTTAAGGAATTTCATTAACTTTTTACATTAGGAGAATCTAGAAACTCAGTATTGTTAGAAGCATAAAGATTCGTCCCAGGGTACTTTTCCTTGAAACTTTAGGTAGAATTTGACACTAACTTGCTACTTATTATATGAGAAATTATGATAATTAGCTCTAGGGATATCTGATGCTATTGTATTTATTGCTGTTTTATTTTATATTCTAGGATTGACATTTATTGGGCCTACTGTGTGGCAGGCACTGTGCTTTTCACATCCCTGGTCAATCTCATGCATCCCGAAAGCGCTATGTTTCCCACTAGTGAACTCGGGAGAAATTTAAGCAGACTATTCAATGGAGAACTCTACTCTTACCTCTTAAATCACTTACACTAAACTGTTTTCACAGAATAATAAAGCCAGGGAAAACTCAGAGGTCCCTTGGTTCAGTCCCCCTTTCCAGGTAACTCAAATGTCAGTGGCTATTAGAAGTGCAGTCCATAGAAAGAGTGGCTCTTTTGGGTTAACCTGGTGTGAGAAAAAGAATGGCCACAAAAAGACACCCTATTGTGTGTGCAGTGAGGGCTGCAGAGCAGGCTACAAAGGCATGTTTACTCATGCCAGCCTTCTTATCCTAACGCAGAGAGAGCAGTCATACAAGCAGCGGTGCCTGGATGTATAGGATAGTCAGCTGTATTCCCAGGTCAAATGAATTCCTATACCTGGAAGGGAAAAAAGGGTTTGCAAGATGGTGAAGGAAACATTTCCACTCATCAGGGCTAATCCTTGCCCCTAGGTTAAAAATGTATCTGAATTAGATCATTGCATGCAAACTCGCTCTCCAGATATGGATATAGAAATGGTAAAAACAGGAAATGGTCACCTCGGCGTAGATGAAAAGGGGTCTTATTTTGTTCTGTTTATCAAAAGGATAACAAATGTTTATGAGTGCCCTCATGTTGGACATGAATGTTCTTGGCGGACTACTGAAAGATGTCTGGTGAAATATAATGATAATTTATGTTCAAAGGCATCTCCTTAACTGGATGTCAACAAAGTTCAGGAGTCAAAAGTGGTTGGCTGGTGAGTGATCCAGTCCCAGCGTGGCCACTCCTGAGCTGTGTGAGCTTGGATAAATTATTACACTGGACCCTTGGAGGCCAGCAGTTAGAGTTCTGCTGTTTGAAGGGTGAAGACTAATCCCGAAAGTTATAAACCAATGAGCTTGACTAGAATGCTGTAAGACACTGGAATGGATTGCTGAGAGACTAGGAAACAGGAAAACGAAGTGGCAATCATAATGGTATTGTCCAGATGTGAGGTGTTCCCAGAAGCTCATGTGTGAGAAAATGCAAGAGGGTTTCGTGGTGAAATGATTGTGTTATCAATACACTAATCCACTTGAACAGATTACCTGGGTGGTAACTGTAGGCAGGTAGGGTGTGACTGGAGGAGGTGGGTCACCAGAGGCATAACTTTGGGGTTTACATTTTGTCCCTGGTGAGTGGAGCTCACTCTCTCTGCTTCAGGGTTGCCATGTCCTGAGCTGCTTCTTCTCCCACACCCTTTCCCCATGATGTTCTGCCTCACCTTAGGCCCAGAGCAACAGAATCAGCTGTCTAGGGACTGAGACCTCCTCTGAAACTGTGAGTGCCAAATAAACTCCTCCTCTAAAATTGAGTTTGTCAGGTCTTTCGGTCACAGTGGTGAAAAAGCTGACGAAAACACATGAAGTACCAGCTTAGGTTCATGTAAAGAAAATAATATCTTCTTTCCAGAAAGCGATACCAGACTGGAGAGTGAGGAAATATGATAGAACTCCATTCATTCACTCAATCGTTCATTCACTCAACCATTCAAAGAATATTTTCTGAGCCCTAGCCGTGTTAAGCACTAAGCCAAATAATGGGAATGCACACAGGAAACCAAGACCATGTGCCAGTACCCAAAGAACATCTCGTTCCAGAGAAACGTACAACTAAGTCATAAGTACAGTATAGTGGGTGCTACAGTGGGGGTACCTAGAGGGTAATGAGGCTCATAAATAAAGGATGGAGGAGGAGAGGTGATTATGCAGGAGCAAACAGATGATGTAAGGGAAGAGGCTTACAGTATAGACTCAGTCTGGGGGTCAGTTGGAGAGACAGTGGCAGATGTGGATGGAGCTCTGTGGGGGCCACAGGTTGGGGGGGTACTGGAGACCTCATGGAGAAGCCTGACTTGGTGGAGAGGCATAGATGAGCTCAGGAAAGTTATCCAGGACCTCAGTGTTCCCAGAGGACCAGGTGGTTCAGGGACAAACACAGTGACTGAGATTCAGAATAAGTGTCATGAAATAAAAGTTAGGCTCAACGTTTCTGAGTGGATTGTCACACTCTTGCTTCTCGTCACCAACCATTTTTCTATACTTGGATGCAAATCCCATGAGGATGGAGGAGACCATCCAAACACCTTACTCTCTCCATGATCTGAAGCTAGTAGAAGGGCGTGGGACAATGATTCTGGACTCTCAGAAGTTTCTTTTCCCAATTTTTTAAGTATGACTAACCCAATGACCCCCTCAAGCACCCTGGATTTATAGAAACCAGCCAACTTGGTTACAAATCAACACCTACCTTTCACTGCTGGGTTCTCCATGCCACTTTCTACTTGTTTCCAGTTCCAGCCCTGTTTTCATCAGCTTTGCATCACTGGGACCAAAATACCAGGCAAGAGCAATGCAGAGAAGGAAAAATTTACTTGGGGCTTACAGTTTCAGAGGTCCAGTCTACAGCTGGGCCATAGCTCTGGGCCACGATGAGACAGGGCACAGCAGAGGAACGCAGCTTACTTCGTGACAGCCAGGAGGCAGAGTCAGGGACAAAATATAAACCTCGAAGGCATGGCCCAAGTGACCCACCTCCTTCAACCACATCCTACCTCCACACTAATCACCCAGTTAATCCATTCATGCAAACTAATTCACTTAGGCCAGAACTCTTACAATCTAATCATTTCACCTGAACAACCTTGCACTGTCTCACACAAGAGCTTCTGGGGATACCTAATATCCAAACCATACCAAGCCCCTAGTCTGTTTTCTCATGAGATCCCTTCTCACATAACCTTCTTTCCACAGTTTCTTGATTCTGCATCAATGAATATGGTAGCTGTTCCTGCTGCTCGCCCCAACCTTCTGTCATGACATGTGTCATCTTCACCCAAACACCTGTCTTGACCTTAGGAATCAACCATTCACTCCAAGCAAGGTTTCTGTGTGGTTAAAATTTACTACTGTGAAAAGTCAATTATTTTCTTACCCACTTTACCAGCCTCAGCCTCTGAAGCAGTTTTAACTCGATAGCACACACGTAGGTTCCTCAATTTAAAACAAAGAGCGCATCACTATGAAATCCCACTATATCCACCCAATGATCGTCACATCCTTAATAATGTGGCTTTCCTACAGCTCATCCTGTATTCACACTGAGTTTAACAAGATGAAATTCACTAGGAATACATTTAAGGGTCTTACATTTGGGTCTAAAAGGCAAAAACTTTAAATCTTAGCTTAACTACACACCAGTCAGGCAAGGAAGATGTAGAAGTTTTATCATAGAGTATAATGAAACTGTCGAACATGTTAATGGAAGTTTGGACAACACTAATAAGCAAGGACAATGACTAAATTGCTTTGCTGTGTATTTGCTAAACCATAGGAAACTGTAAAAACAAACAAGACAAGCTAAGGCAAGGTCAGAAGAGGCTGGGCGTCATGGGGCAGGGTCTATGTACTATTCCTCCATCGTCATTTCCCTGAGTGTGTACCAGAGGCTAGATCCTAATGAAAAGCTGGAAACAAATCGTTGCCCTTTATGGCTCAGAGACCAATGGCAGAATCATAAGTAAACATATGGTAACCAAACAATGCACTAAGTGCAATCAGAGGTACATGAACAAACTGTTAAGTGTGCGGCAAGAAGGAACCCACCCAACCTAGGAGACCAAGAACCACTTTACTTATGGGTGGTTTCTGAGAAAGGAACCCCTACTGCAACTCCCATTCTTTGAGAAAGATAAACCCAGGAAGCAACAAGGAAAAAGGACTGTGAGGAAGGAGGAGAGAGGCAAGAGGTGTGCAGAGAGCCCATAGGCTCAGTTCAGTTGGGAGATGACGAGATGGGAGATGATGAGAGATGATGGACGTGAGGAGGTGGGGGCAGATTGGGGAGCTACTTGAAGGTACACTGAACAGGATTTGTCACTAACCATGGGGTTGTGGTAGAAAGAGAAGCTTCTGGATGCATCTTGTCCTTATTGAGATGGCAACACAAAACAAGTGATAAGATTTAGAGGAAGGGTTAATGTAATGTGCTTTGTCTTAATGTTCATTTCAAGGTCCATGTGTCAAACGCAGTGTGATGTCCCCTAACTAGTGGCACTGAGAAGCACAGATTTGGGAACAACCCATGAATATACTGCAGTGATTAAAGTCACAGGGGAGAGTAAGAGCCACTCTGAAGAGAATATGAGAGGAATATAGAGGACCAGTATTCAAATCCTACAGAAAGGATGAAGAGTAGGTAGATTTGGACAGGAGAGGGGAAAAAAAAAAAAGTACTCAGCTCCCTATGAGAGCCCTTCCCACAGGTGAAGCCACCCCTTGGTCATGGTCTGCTGCTGCATCCCCATCGCTGAGATACTGAAGCACAGGCCGGAATGTAATTACCAGGATATTTTTCAGGTATTCCTGCATCACATCCTGTATGGACCAGATGAACTTGAGAACAACAAGTCTAAGATCCTGGGATTCCATGGCAGAAAATTCAGCTTCTTAAACTTCTTTCCACTTTACTTCCTTTGGCAACTACACTGATATGAGCTGAGGATGGAGCATCAATTAAAAGGGAATTGGAAAGGATACAGGTGTGGACTTCAGCCAAGGCATTGAGTCTGTGGCTCATGAATGATCCGTCTGTGGCAGTGAAGAAGGAAGCCAGGACCTGTGACAGCACCCTCCCGCCACTTCCCCTCCCAGAAATATGAAGACCTAGAGGCACATGAATGGAAAACAGATGAACCAAGTTTACTTTGAAATATCTTTGGATTTAAGGATCAGGGTGGAAAGCATTTGCGTAAACCACACTTAGGGTTTTGCTGACCCTAACAGAACTCATAGACCTTTTGATGAACTAAATACCACTGCTGGGTCTGCTCATCTTTTAAACAAAGCAAGAAAAAAAGAGAGAGTGTAAGCTAAATAATAATATTAGCCTTGAATTCTACACATGCATGAAAAATCAGTTCCACAAAGAGATTTTGATGGCATGAATTTGACTTAAAAATTCATAGTCTATTTCACTAACATCCAGATATAATAAACCAACGTGCAGAGGTGCTTTTCAATAAAGTTGATTCAGTCTATTATTTACCTGACTTGTAGCTCTTAGATGTTCCACGGATGTGTTCTTTGGAACATAAGTTCGGGCTGTCTCAGACAGCAGTAGCAATATAATATGTACAAAAAGACACCCTGGAGGAAGAGGAGCCCATGCATGCAGGGTTTTGCTGCAGTGCAGCTGAGACTGCATGAATAAAATACAAGGTAGAAAAGAAGTCAAGAGTTTGGGGTTGCCTTCCCTTGTCAACTACTGTGAAGGGGAAGAGAGGAAGAGTAGGGGAAGAAAGAGAGCAAGAGACAAGATGCACATACAGTACTAATATTGATAAGATCAGTTCATCCACACAAAAACATTCACTGATTGTGCACTACGTGGAGGTGGTGCTGGAGAAGCATGAGATAACTCAGTGAAAGGAACAAAGATCCCGACCTTATGGATATGACAGTCTAGGAGAGGGACATGGACAACTGCACTCTGCTCTCCCACTGAGCTACATCCCCAGCCTTTGGTATTTTTAATTTCAAGGCAGGGTCTTGCTAAGTTGCTGAGGCTAGTCTCAAACTTGTGATCCTCCTGCCTCTGCCTCCAGAGGACCTGGGATTACAGGCCTGTGCCACTACAACCAGCTGATTCCAGGACATTTAAAAACTCCTTTGTCCTCTAGTCTCCCTCTTTCTCAGCTCTTTGTCCTGTATCCTCTCTTCTATGCCCCCTCTTCTTCTCACCCATGACATTGTTCCTTTCCCTTCCCTCTACCCGCCCCCCTCCCCCATCCTTCCCTCATCCCCATCCTGGTCTCCCCCCATCTCCCCATTCTCCCTCTAGTTTTCTTTGTCTCTCTATTTCACAAAATTATTGACAATCTACTCAAACACTAGCTTAAAAATACATTAAACATGTTGGGTTAAAATAAATAAAATGACTTAAAATGTGTTGGGTTGATATAAATAAAAAACAAAATTAAAAATAACTAAAATTGAATACATTTGTAACTGACTTAAATAGAATAATCAAAAAGTTTTATGTCAAAATTCAAATCTTCAAAATCTAATATAAGAGAACAGGACTTGGTTGAACAAACAATCCCAACTGAAATTTCACAGTGGAAGAAACTGACATCCGTCAACTCTGACCTACCACAGCTCACACGCAGAACAGCAGGCAGCATTTCTGAAAGGATCTGCCTCGGGTTGTGCAGCTCCTCTCCTGGTTCCTGATCTTTGGGGTCTTACTTGTTTTCTTTTGGAATTTTAGAAAGGGGTTCCTAAGACTTTTTTTTTTTTTTGCCTTTCTTTAGGTTTCTTTTATTTTGAAAACTGCCAGGTATCTCATGGTTACTTTAGAACTCTGTGTGGAAAACTGAGAAAGGCCAGTTTTTTTTTTTTTTTCCCTTATGAAATGTTTATGAGGTTTTCTTTCAACCAACAGCTTATTTCATGAAATATCCAATATTAGAGTGACCCAGACTCCATGGGTCATAAAGTGCACAATCTGTATAATCCAGAGCTGGAAACTGTCCACAGAGTCATGCCATCTACCAAAAACACGACTTCAGAGTTGAGCGCCTGCAAAACCAGAGATCATCCAAGTAGCATTTCATGTCTTCTCTTAGGGGAAAGACATATGTATAAAATCTTTCGTAATTACCAAATGTCAAAATAATATTGAACAGAATAAACAGTTGCCTAAATTAAGGTTCTCTTGAGAATTGGTTACATATAACAAGAACAACTGACAAATCAAGCAGGAAGAGAGGTGGGGCTTAATATTTTTTCTCCCCATAAATTACATGGGGAATGAACGACTCCTGCTGTGATTACAAGGATATGAAGATCTCATCTGCTTTAAGATCTGTGATAATAATAATAATATCTTAACCTTCTGCTGTGCTTTGCATTCTCACAGGACTTTATAAACATTAATTAGGTCTTCAATAAGCAGAAACATTCATTGTTGGTTTTCCTGATTTAGCATCACTGAAAGTCCATGCTCTTTCTAGAGTTTAGATGTTTATTTATTACTTTTAATGTATATTTACTCCACTAACAAGGCCTTAAAATTATAATCAGCAGAAGAGAAAGGTTCAGGGCTCTATTTCTACAACCAAGAAACAGGCCAGAATAACAATAGTACTTCTCTGCAGAATGAAAACAGCCCTTTGGGGACTACTCTGCTGGCTTGCAGAATTGTTTTCCTACTTATCTTTCTACATCTCAAACACACCCTTTCCATCCTTTAAAAGTCATCACGATTTATGTTTTTCTCATCCTGGGCCCCCACAATGCCTAGCAGGGTATTGTGCATATTGTAGGTTTTCAATAAATGTTTGCTAGATTGGATTACATTAAAGCCCAGCTTCCATGTATTGTAGGCCTTGCAAAACTCTATCTCCCACAACTGTTCATTGCCATTCTCAATATTGTTTAGAGCCTATTTGTTTGCTGATATCACCTCTTTTTTCCTTTTGTGTGACCATCAGTGCTTAAAGGATATGAAAGCAATTGTGACAGTCTTCTAAATATCAAAAGCAAATGCACAAACATCCTTTTAATTGTCAACACTTAGTGAATGCCTAATGGGAGTCATGTGCTATGTGGTTGGGAACACAAAGATAAATGGAGCTTCAAGGATAGAAAAATTTTGGGTTTTAGATATTGAACTGGTTACAATTAAATGTGCTATGTTTATATGTTTGGATTTTTAAGTGTAATGAATTAAAAGTCTGTTTTTTGGGTTTTTTTGGCTATTTTATTGGAGCCTGCAAAAAACTACTAGTTACACAACAAGGTTGTATATTTCCGTAACTCTATCCATTTCCTCTTCTCTTCTACAGATACGTTCTAGGATTGGTTATTGAAGGAAAAAAGTAGACAATAGAATGGAAGCCAAATGACACCTTCTTTGGTTATAATTGCTCTAACTTCTGGCAGTGCTAGTGTAAATTAAAACCAAAGTCCTGTGTATCTCAGATACAGTGAGTTTTCTTGGATTTGTCTGCCTGTTTTGGGTAGTTGTGCTATGAACTGGAGACTGAGCTGATGATGTTCTCTGAGATGGTGCCATGATTTTATACTCTGTCTCAGTTCTGTGGTTCTCACACTAGATCCCGAGAAGTTATGTTTAGCATCTTTAAACAGTGGATGTGATCCTGCACGTAAACAGCATAGTCTCTCTGGGTTTTCTTTTCTTTATAAAGATCTACACAGATAATGGCAATGCATTGTAAATTTTGAAAAATTGAAACTTTAGTGATGCCTCAATATCCCCCACAAATAGGCTATGAATATCTATCACCCATGCGATATGGCTGGTCCCTGCCATGAGTACCTTCTTTGTCCTCCCTCTGATTTAGAGACATTCAAACATTCAAACTCCCCTCCGTCCTGTCCCCTTTAAAAGCTTTAGCCTGTTTAATTGAACTTGCTCCTTGGAAGTTCCTCCCACATGGACCCTGCCTGGCCTGACTTGCCATACCTCCTGTCTCTAGAACCTGTGAGCATAAGTCCTTTGATTCCATATGACTCTCCCAGTGGGATTTCCACAGCTGTGTTGGAGTGTTGCTTAAAGATTCCAAAAAGGGAACTTAACCCCCATTTACAACACAGGCAGGCAAGCTTAGAGAGCCATAACTACTTACAGAAATATTGAGAAGTTACAAATTAAGCAAACAAAACACGCATTATCCTTCTACATTGTCAGATGTTTTTCACAAAAAAACTAGAAAAAATCATGATCGAATCAGTAGCAAAATGATGACATATTTATAAATTGAAAATATAAATATTAAAATATTTAATAAAATGTGAATACAAACATAAAATTTTTCTCTTGCCTTATTTTATCAAAATCACCAAATATGATTTTATAATAGAAATTATTACAAAATTTGAGCTCAGATAGTAATAATCTAAATGATCCATCAAAAAAAAATCATTATCAAACTGTCAACAATTTGAATGCTTAAATCAAAATATATACATTAAAATAAAAGTGAAACCTTTCAACTGAATTATTTTCATACATTTAAAAATATTTTCAAATTAAATATTCAAAATCATATTTTAGAATTAAAAGCACACACAGATTATAATTAATAATTACTAAAACTTTAAAATTGAAACAAAGCTGAAATTACTTAAAATCTGATGACACACTTTTTATAAGAATAAAGTAAATCATGATCCCAAGTTTAATGTTCATGTTTTAATTGGTAATTTTGTAAAGAATCAGCATCATGATCTATGCAAGTTGTATCTATAGTAACATACATACAAAATTGCAGTAATGTAAATTAATATTACAAAATATTCCTCAGTCTCCATGAACAACTTCTTTTTGTCAGTAATTCTGGAACCATGAATTGGAACATGAAGAAAAGCAAAGAAATAGCCATTCATCTCTGCTAGGAAACAAAATTCATTGTGAAAGAATCTACTGAGCTCATATTCCCTCAGAGGATTTGACATGTTAATTAATTTATCTTTTCTCTTTCCTAAATATTTGTGTCACTCAATTCCTCCTTATGTTTCTAAGTAGTGTTCATCTCCATGAGTAAGAACTTTAACCCATTAATGGTTCAAGAGAAAATCGAGACTGTCAAGTTCAAGTTCCAAAGGTTACATACATGCTTAATAGGTCATTTGTTTGAAACATCAAAAAATTAAGAACAAGAATCTACAACTTTGTGATTCATTCTCCAGCTTGAAGGTAATTCGTGCAGTGTAAGTATACAAACAGGGGCCAAATGTCCAGGATTGTACTTCTACTACACAAGACCTAACTGATTGTTCTCAGCTAAGACTCCAATGTCAGAATTATTTCACACTTGGTAAGCAGCTTCAGATATCTCCCTTTACTAGTTCATTCATTTAGGATAAGCAATAACTCAACATGGATCAAAGAGCTAGAAATTAAACCAGAAACCCTGCACATACTAGAAGAAAATGTTGGCCCACACACCAACATATTGGCTCAGGAACTGACTACATTAAAAAGATGCCTAAAGTGCAAGAAGTAAAATCAAGAATCATTAAATGGGATGGCATCAAACTTGGAAGTTTGTTCACAGCAAAGGAAACAAACAAGGAATGAAGAAAGCCTACAGAATGGGAGAAAATTTTTGCACCTCAGATAGGGTGTTAATTTCCAGGATATATAAAGAACTCAAAAAAACTTAACATCATGAAAACAAATAACCCAATTAATAAATGGGCAAAGGAACTGAACAGATATTTCTCAGAAGAATAAATACGAATGGTCAATAAATATATGAAAAAAAAGTTCAACATCTCCAGCAATTAGAGAAATGCAAATTAAAACTTCCCTGAGAGTCTATCTCACTCCCATCAGAATGATAATTATCAAGAATACAAGTAACAATAAATGTTGGCAAGGATGTGGGGGAAAAGGTATACTTATGCATTGCTGGTGGGACTGCAAACTGGGGCAACCACTTTGGAAAGCAGTATGTAGATTCCTCAAAAAACTAGGAAGAGAACCACCATTTGACCCAGCTATCCCACTCCTCTCTATATATATCCAAAGAATTTTAAATCAGCATACTACAGTGACATAGCCTCATCAATGTTTATAGCAGCTCAATTCATAATAGGTAAGCTATAGAACCAAACTTGATGCCCTTCAACAGATGAATGGATAAAGTAAATGTGGTGCATATACACACAATGGAATATTAGCCATAAAGAAGAATGACTTTATGATATTTGCTAGTAAATGGACCAATCTGAAGACTATCACACTAAGTGAAATAAGCCAGTCTCAAAAAGCCAAAGGTTGAATCTTTTTGCTAAGTGAAAGGTTACCCACAATAAAGGGCAGGAGGGGAAGAATAGATATTCGGTAGATTAGACAAAGGGAAATGAAGGGAAGGGAGAGGGTATAAGAAAAAGAAAGTGGAATTAACCTGAAATAATTTTCCTATATACATATTTAAATATACCATAGTGTATCTCACCATCATAAATACCCACAAAAGCGGGGTCACAATTAGAATGATATATTCCATGCTTATATAATCATATCAAAATGAATTCTATTGTCATGTATAACTAAAAAGAACAAGAAAAAGTACCTCTTTCACCAGTGCAACTTTTTTTTTCCAGTAATTCTGTAACCATGAATTGGAACATGAAGAAAAGTCAAGAAATTGTCAAGTGATGTATCAGATAGCTGAACTATGCTGCTTTGAAGACAAACTTCAAAATATCCTGAAGATGTTTCTCCTGGATTTTTTTGGGGTACAGTTGTAAAAGCCATATAAAGTAATAATTTCTAAGAATTAATTAATGTTTTGCTTGTTGAGATGAAAAATAAACTAGTAGAAAGAGCACATTCTAGGTCAGATAGGCCTTGGTTCAGATTCCATTTCTACCACCCTAAAATTATTAATTCGGGGCAAATTATAAAACTTCTTTGAGCCTCACTGTCTTCATTTGTAAATGAGATAGTAATTCCTTGTTCACAGTGTCAGTCTGAACATTCAATGGTGCAACCACCATAGAATGTGGGTACACAGAAAAGCCTCCAAAGATTGCAGCCATTGGTACTGATGAGAAAAGAATTGTGGAAACTGGCTGTACTGAACCCATTCGCCAATCTAGTACACATGTATTAATCCCACCATATGCCAAGCAACTGGGCACAGTGCTCCAAAATCAAAGGCTATTGTTTTGCACTAGGAGCCTAACATTTTATGGGGACAGAGATGTGCATAAGAGAGACAGGGAAGGGGCGCGCGAGCAAACTTTGTGAGGAAGTTAGGGGAGACTTCTTCAGGAAGATTGTAACCATGGCAGCAGGATGAGCCAGAGTCTACCAGGGAAGAACAAGAGAGGCACCTGGTACAGACTGCAAAGTCATGGGGTAACAGAAAGGCTTTTTTTTAAATTTTTAATTTTTTATTTTTTTTTTATTGACAGAAAGGCTTTTTACCTGACAAGAGTGAAACGTCGGAAAGGGGCAGAGTGACAGTATTGGGCCCCTTACGCAGTTAATTTGAACCCGTAAGAGCAGTTTGTAGATTTGAAATCAGCTCAGAGGTGCCAAGGTAATCTGTCAACAGTGTGGCTCCAACAGAACTCAAACAAAATTCTGGTTCACTGACACATGCCAATTTTGATGGGTTGGCCTAAGAAAGATGGTTCCAGCACCCTCGGTAGAGTAGTGTTTGTCAGTACACACCACTTTTCTTAAAAAGTACTGAAATTCGGTGCAGAAAGGAAATGGTTATTTTGGACCTAGGACTCATGATTTCTAGCTCTTCACTCCCCTATAATTTCTGTGATGGGTTGCCCTTTTCAAGAGGAACACCCTGGGACCTACTCTAAAAATTGCCGTAACTAAAACACATGTTTCTTAGCTAATAACCAAACAGGGCTCCATTCCGGAAGCTGAAAAGGAAAAAAATTTCTCTGCAGAAAATAGATCCTCACATTTTATAAAGTGGTGTGCAAACATTTCCAAGTAATAGGATTGAAACGAGTGGAGGGAACACCACAGCTAGAGCATCAGACAGAACGAGACCACATGGCAAGAAATGGCCAGGGCAAACAGGCCAGGAAGGGCAGGACTTGAGGAAGCAAACAAGCTCGACCCTCAGGACACCTCCAAGGGCAATAGCAGCCTTGCTGCTCCTCTGGGGGAAACTGTCCAAGCACGACAGTTGCTTCCAGCACAACCCCCCTGTTGTGAGGTGGAGCTGGAGCAGAGGACTGACAGCCATGTAGGTGGAAATCAATCTACTGCATCCTTGAGTTAATGGCGCAATTCCATGACAGGACATTTTTAGGTTTACATGCGGCATTCTTCTCTGAGAATCTCTCGTTATTATCTTCTGAGGTTTGATGGCTATTTAGGTCGATGCCATGGAACCTCTAAGATCAAAGACAGTCCTCGAATAGCTTTTATTTGGTAAAAGGAAGCCATTTGTTTTAATCCACTCACCATTCCATGATTCAGCCACCCTGGGATAAAGTTATCAAGCAACTTCGGGTATATCATCTCTCTGTCACAGGCATAGATGATCCAGAACACTGCTACGACAAACTGGAAAAAGGAAAAGAAAGCTTTTATTTTGAGTTCATTAGCTATCTGCAACATGCAATTTGTTGATTATCTATTGTTAAAAGAACCCAGCGGATTTGAAACCGAGAATCAGCCAGCTCATGGCTGTAGAGATGGTTCAGTTAGTGTGAGAGTTGGGTGCCTCCTCTCTCTCAGGTCTCCCAACTGTGTTCTCTCAGGCAGAGGAAGAGGGAGAGGAAAGAGGCCTGTTGTCAGGAATAGCACCATTTTGGGGCTAACCGAGCTGGTAAGATTGCTCTCAAGAGGGTTTAAGAGTTCACTGGTGGTTTTTCAGACCCCATTCCCCACTTTACAGAGTAAGCACACATTCAAGAAGCTGTAGCCTTCATCCCTTCCTTTTCCTTGAACCCATCATGTGTTTTAAATTAATCTTCGCCTTCTCAAGTTTCCATTCCACCACGAACAGCATTGAAACCGCTGCTTATAAAATGTCCCAAAGTCACAGTTCCAGCAAATGTATTAATTTATACAACCTCAGCAAGGGCTTTAGCTGCACTGAGAAGCAGGGTATGTGGAGGGTAAAGGAAGATTCCTGGTTCTCTTGGAATAACTAAGAAGTTCATCTGGGTTCCAGAAGTTTGTTTTGGCCCATTAGCAACATAATCATAGAAAGAGAGTAGAATACTAGATTTTTTTTTTTTTTTTTTTTTTTTTTTACTATTCTTTGAACTAATGGTGAGAAAAGAAGTTCAGATAAAGAAACAAGTGGCCCATGGTCTTAATCTTCAGCAGAGGATTTTAAAGAAAAAGTACATGCTTTTGTAAATGTCAAGAAACAGAGCATGGGAAAGATGGTGGAATGAGATTGTCATCATTAACCTAGGTACTTGTATGAGCACATGAATGGTGTGACTACATCATATACAACCAGAGAAATGAAGTCGTGCTCCATTCGTGTACAATGAATCAAAATACATTCTGCTGTCATGTATAACTAACTAGAACAAATTTAAAAAAATTTTTTTTAAATAGAGCATGGAAAAGAGATACAGTCTAGAGGCATCACAGTGTCTATAAAATGTTCTCAAAATAAAAAAAATACTGCAGAATAAAAATATGCAGCATGAATATTAAACAAAAAGTTTTTATTTCATCTTTGAGTCATTCATGCTCCCACATTTTATTAATACAAATAATAATATTATAATGCCATTTTTAATAATTTACTTAGTTACACCTGCAAGACTAATAATCACAAGGGTCCCAAAGTTCTCTCACTATGAGAGTTATGACATGGATACTCTTAGCCAAGACACAAAAAAAATCACCCTTCAAATCTAGGTGAGACAAAAGTTCATTGTTTCATAAAACATAATAGATGATCATCGTAATAGGTAACTATAGATCACACACATTGTTTTAATACCAGATTGGATACCCAGTTATTTACCTTGCTTTTTAGTCAACTATTTCACTGCAGTTAATAAATGCATGAGATTTTTTAAAAAGAAAAAAAAACCCTCCATTTTAGCTTAAAGATAACTACTATAACTTTTCAAGTATAATGAATAACTTCAATTATCAATAATTTTGAATATATACTGAAATATACTGAATATCCATTGTGACTGCATTCATAAGGTACATATTTGATAGTTACTTTAAATTTTTATTACATTACCTCTCAGCATAATCTCCTTAGAGCAGGCTGGAATATAAATTATTGTATTTTTCCTTGCAACAAATAGAGAAATTAAGGTTTTTCTTTTCACTTTAATAACATTTGTTTGTATATAAGTTTTCATATATCATAAATGGAATGGAACCTCAATATAATTTCACTGATTTTAATCCCACTAATTTGGGTGAAATGTAGAAAGAATCTACTATGCATTTAGTTTATTTCTATTCTGTAAAGAAAGCATTTGGTAGGGGAACACACACACACACACAATGTGTGACACTTAATTGTAAAGCATGTTAATTTTTTTTCCCTTGAATGACCTTGCAGTTGGTGGTCTGGATAGTTTGGTGAAGTCTGGATTACCAGAGATCAAGGTGGTGGTAAGGGCAGGCAGAGTCAGGGGAGTCAGGATCCTATGCACAGTAGGGAAGGGGAAAGAGCCTATAACAGGGGATAGAGGAAAGTAGGTATGATTTTAAAATACAGGAGTTCTGGGCAATATATAGAGTGGCTAAGATCAGAATAAAGGGAGACAAGAAGTTAGGGAATGACTGACAAGCAACACCCAGAAGAAGGAAAGGATTAGGACCCAGTTCTCTTCCCTCTTTAAAGTGAGAGGAAGCACTTTTCCTGCCAGTTGGAAACATGCTGAACACAGAATGATAGTGACCTGGGGCACTATTGTGGATAAAGTGCTAGGAGGTCAATAATATTTAAAGGAAGACTGTCATGAATCAAGATGGTACAACTGAGGTTTAAAGGGATGGTTTTGTAGAGGAACGAATAGGATATTGTCCAGAGCTATCATGAGATCTATGAAAAAGTGGATTTAGAAAGAGGATCCTGGGGTTTCCCAGTGCTGTGACTTGGGTAACTCTCATAGACAGAAGGTCTGAAATGAGGATGCTATAAAATTGGAAAGAACATCTTCCAGTGACCAACTGGTGCTTCTAAGCCATTAACGTGGGAAGGAGCAGTGTCATGACTTACACATCAATCATCTTCTAATGAAACACAGTGGACGTTTAACCAAAGATAGTCTTTCCTGTTTTCACTTTCTTCTTGCTGTATAGATTTGGCAACTCCAAGTGAAACCAGTCCATTAGGGCTGATTTGATGTCTCAATGCCAGGGTGCCCTACTACGCTCCACAGCAGTTCTACCCTTAGACCTGGACCCAGACTTTACAGTCTAGGTTCTCACAGTGTGGACCGTGAATCAGCAGCACCCATATCTGAGATTTTGTTCCTATATGCAGAAACCCAGGTCTCGCCCTGTTAGGTTCTGACCCTACATTTTAATAATATCCTGAAGGCATTCACATTTACATAAAAGTTTGAGATGTCTTGCTTTGTGGGGCCCCCTCCACCTTGCGCCTCCTGCCTTCCCATAGAGTGAGGAGATCCTAGGTTTGGAGGCTTGTCTACCCAGAACCTATATTCCTCCCCTTCTAGAGCACACCCAGGTAACCACGACTCTGGAATTCCCTCCGTAAATACACACAGGTATGACTCATGGGGATATGGGCCTCCTCCCCTGGTCTGAACCCAGGGTGGACTTTGCAATAAATGTGTGTTTACCTTGATCTGAAAGGGGGTAAAGACATGTCTGTTTCTGTAGGACAAGCACCAAAGTTTCATGAAGCATGAAACCATTCAGTCCTGTGGAGCCTTTGGTGGAAATCCTTTCACCTCTGCTGCATAACACCATTCATTCATGAGAGTGAAATTCCATCCTATTTCCTGCCCACTCCTCCACACAAAACTGGGAGATTATATTGTCCTTGCAGCAGGGCAGAATCCTGGAGCCATGTTAGAATGCTGCTCACACAGACTCCTACCCTGTTCTTCTTTCCACCATTGTTTTGACTATTTTAAGTCCTTTCCAGTTCCATTTAAATTTCAGAATCTCAGTTTGTTAGTTTCTACAAATATCCCGAAAGAATTCTCATTGCCACCGTTTGAGCACTGATGTCTTAACATGGAATCTTCCAACCCATGCACATAAATACATCTCCCTTTACCGAGGCCACCTTTTAATTTCTCTCAGCAAGTTTATAGTTTTCAGTGTACAGATATTCACATAATTTGTTGAATCCATTCCTAAATATTTCATGTTTTGTGATGTTATTGTACATCATCATATTACATTTTGGACATTCTTTTTTGCTTGACTATAAAAATACAGCATGTTTAAGAATATTGACTTTTTTTTTACTTTTGCTAAATTCACTTAGTAGTTCTAGTAGCTATTTTGGATTTCAGTTCTACATAATAAGCAAATAAGGACAGTTTTCCTTCTTTTACAATTTGCATGTCTTTTACTTCTCTTTACTTTTGAATTGTGCTACCTATGGCCTTTAACACAATGTTCAATAGAGTGATCTAGAATGAGCATCCTTGCCTCCTTCCCTATTATAGGGAAAGTATTCAGTCTTTCAACACTGAAGTTATTTCAAACTTGAGCTAATATCATAGCTGCATATTTTTCTTTGGTGCCTCTTATCAAGTTGAGGAAGACCTCTTCTGTTTTTAATTTACTCGGGAGGTATAGCTATACACACACATATATATACATTTATCATAAGTGCTAAATTTTTTCAGATAGCTTTAATGCCTATCTTGAGATGATCATATATTTTTTCTTCCTTACTCTGTTAATGTGAAGAATGATATCAACTTACTCTGAATGTCAAGACAACCTTTCATTTCTGATCATCACATATTATAATTTATGTATGCATGCTGCTCGATTTGATTTGCTATTTTGTTAAGGGTTTTTTTTTCTCCTCTATTCATGAAGTATACTGATCTATAATTTTCTTTTCTCATGATGTCCTCATCTGATTTTGGTAACTGGAAATTGCTGACATCAAAAAGCGAGTTGAGAGTGTTTCCTCTCTTTTCTGAAGGACTCTGTGTAAAAACAGTATTGTTTATTTCTTATCCAAGTGATAGGCATATCTAGTAAATCTCTTGCAAGTTTTCTTGCAGGCAAATTTAATCATGAAGTCATTTTCTTTAATGAAAATAGGACTATTCAAGCTTTCTAATTGTTCTAAATTGATTTTAGTAAATTTCATCTTTTGTGAATTCCTCCTTTTTTTTCTGTTTTTGTTCATTTTATTTTTGGTTTTGGTGCCAGGGAATGACCAGGGGCCTTGGACACACTAAGGAGGTGCTCTAATACTGAGTTGCATCTCCAGCCCTCATCTAAGTTTTTAAATTTATAAAGTTGTTCTTAATATTTCACTATGGAAATTGACAAGTGCTATAAATCAGGTATGGTCCCCCGGAGGAGTCAGCTGTTAAAACATTTACTAGTATAACGCTCTTGGGAGCTACTTTCTATTCACCGTGAGTGGCCATTCATGGCATCCCTAAAGCTCCATGAAGTGACTGCTCAGTACTGGAATTTCAGCCAATACTTCACTCTATATCATGAAGGAATTATAAAGGTTATCCAAAGTGAAGTGATTACCAAGAAAGGGTGAGTCGCCTTTCTAGGTGTGACACTAGAAGGCCAGGAGGCACAGCTAACTGAGTAAGGTCTTAGAAACAATATTTTAGATATAAACACAGAACAGATGGTGGTTTCTTGGCTTCCTACACTGATATCCTCTTCATAGTACGGGCATCAGCAAACCCAAAATAAGTTTGAACTCTACTACCAGGACACGGATATGAAACAAAAATAGTTTCACCTGGGCAGGCTAAGTGATACTGGAATGTTCTACCACTGTAAAGAAGTTCCTTCTCAGGCCAGGATGAATGGCCAGCTATTCCCCATTGTGCACCTGTTGCTTCTTTGCTTCCAGGACCAGAATACTGTATTTGAAGGGAGAGTGGAAGAAACACAGTCACTTTCCAGTCCTTCAAGTTTCAAGAAAAAGCACTTGAGTGACAGCTAACATTAATGCCCCATTCAAACCCCTAGAATAATTGGGAACTAATGCCAAATAACACCAATAACAAAACCAAAAATCCTGGACACACAGTTTGCCTTTCTCAGGTGGTGTCTGATAGAAGCCTAAACTTCAGCTTTAGCACCCTTCTAAGAAGCTTTCCTGATTAGTGGTTTTCTTTTTTTTTAATTTAGAAAGGTCCATGGAAATGCAAAGGATGTTGTAGAGAAATGTGCCATATAAGGGGCCAAAGAGCTACTCAGCTATACACTCACTTATGAGGGCCGAGTAGCATGATGTCAGACTTCCACTGTTGAAGGAAAGAGGAAAGGAGGGGAAGAAGGATGAAGACATCTTTAACATCTTCAGCTTCAGCATTCAGGTATGATTCAATGCAATTGTTTTGCCTTTTGCTATCTCGGTATTCAGACTATCAAACGCTCATAGGAAAAATATTTAAATTTGGGGTGGGGACTGTCGACTTGCTTCTGAGCTTCTTTTCCATGTTTGTTCTTTCCACACATAGACTATGGCTCTGAGGCCATCTGCAGAGAAGTCTCCAGTTGCAACTCCTCTTTCCAAACAGGAGGCACAAGGATGGGAATGCTGCGTTCCTGTGACCTGCTCTGCTCTGATGGTCCCTGTGTAGGGAATGCCTCACTTTGGTGTGGCCCTCCTCCTGACACCTTCACACTGCGGAGATTCTGAGTCCCTAGGTTGTCTCCTTCTGGCTTACTTCCCTCAACAGCACTCTCAAATGTAGGAACGCAGAGTAAAGCATAGAGTCCTCTAAAATGTCAGTGATTTTTGTTCCAGAGTACAATAAGCTTCTAGAACTGCTTTCTAGAAATGTGATGTGAAATTCCCCTCCTTGTAATTGAATCTATTATATTTTTTATGCTATGCATTTTGCCCAAATTACCTTAAAACCAGCATCTACATAAGAAGAGTTTCTAAAGCACATGTCCATGTTATCCCTTTTTTCCCCCCTGACTTTTAGTTACCACCTTTTTGGTACAGCTATAATTTATCCATATTTATCTACAGTTAGGTCCTTAATTATCTCCACTGACTAAGTCATGTGAGAATAAAAACCCAGCTCCTACAAGCGCCCATATGGTTTGGTTCCTGCTTTCCTCTCCAACCTCAGCTTGTGCTCCCTAAACTCCAACTGGCAATTTGACTGTTCCTAAAAATTACTAAGCTCCTTCCTGCTCCAAGGCCATAGCCTTTCCTACAGCCTGTGCCAGGAATGCCATTCCCCCATTTCCATGTGGCAAGATTCTCTGTTCCCCTGGGTCTAGCTTCAATAGCACCTCGGCAGGAGAGCCTTCACAGATCACTCCACTCACTATGCCACTGTTTCCTATCATGGGCCCGGACAGAAAAGAGGCTCATTCTGTTGTTATTATTATTGTCCAACTGCTCATTGTCTGGCTCCTCCAGGAGAAGAGAAATGTCAGAGAACAGGGACTTGTCTGTCTTGTTAGTTGTTTATTCCCCACTGCCTGGCACACAGCGTGTATGATACAAATCTGTAGGATAAATGAATAGAGATACTGCTGTTCCCCTTGTGGGCCAGACTCCACATCTCCCACAGGAGCGAGTGTCTCATGACTCCTTCGGTTTTCTTCTATTGACCTAGAATTTCTCCTTCATGTCCCCCATGGGGTTTTTTTGTCCCCCAGTGTGCAAGGAAGAGAAAGCCTTCTTCCCTGGCCACGTTCACAGTATGGCCTGTCTCAGATCCTCTATCAGATACTCCCTCTTCCCTGTTAAAGTCTTCCATCATCCACAGTAATGCTTGGGACCTCCAGATCAAACTGGAAAACTCTCTTCCCTGAAGTCAACCAAGAATAAGGAGAATGAAGGAGAAACAGAACTGTAAGCGATCAAAGTAAGAAATACCCAAAAGGCTGCCTATCAAGGGCTCAGAAAATTGAACAAGGACCGGGGAAGACACTCTGAGGAAGAAACAAGAGCCTACTGCTCCCTGGCTGAGTGAGCAGAACAGAGTGCTCTTACAGGTGGCACTCCTTGGGGACATTCAGTGACCCTTGCTGGGAACATGATGGCTTGGCATGTAGGAGGACGGGGGAAGTGCTCTGATCCCTGTCTGGCTTAAAGGGGTGGAAAGGGGCCAACTGTCCTCTGTAAGAGGGAGGGTGGATATGATAAGGCCAAAAGAGCAGATCAGGGCTAATGAGCCTGAACACACAGCCCATGTGCACCTGATGAAGACCAAGCTCACGACACTGTACAAAAGGACCATGACAACAGTAAACCAGGGAGAGAGGAATGAGCTGAGTGCAGAAAAGAGCCATCTCCACAGCAGGGTAGTGGTGGAAAATAGATGGAAATTCAGGCTACCCTAGCTCAGTTCTATAGCCGTCTCTACTTCTGTCTTTTTGCAAAGAGCTGGCGCAGGAAGAACTAACCCATTGAAGGATGAGCAATAGAAATAGTATCAGAGTCACCCCCACCCCAGACACACACAGACACCTAATGAAGAATATGACGAAAAAGGCAAACGAACAATACAAACCAAAAATCATGCCAACATGGGTATAATTTATGATCAAATAATTCTCCATTGATGAAGAGAGGTCACAGAAGAAAAATAAACCCAAACAGAAGACAGAGCTTTCAAGAAGCAGGCAAAAATGTGAGTGGAAAGGATTTAATGAACAAATAAAATATAAAAAGTAAAACCGAAAGTCATGTTCGAAGCAGGAAAAGAAAAGTCACCTCTGGTGAAGACAGTCGGGGTCGAGTTTTCTGCAGAACTGCGGACTGCATACACTGAGAAACCATCCTGCTGTGAAACACTAGGTGCTAAATAAATTACAGCACATACACTTTCAAATGTACTGCAGAACACACAAGAAAGGAAGGGACATCATTAGGAGCCCCCAAAAAGGTTGGGGGAAACAGAACAGTAAAAATCACAGGAACTGGGACGAGACTGCATGGGAGGCAAATGCCAGCATCAGAATTAGCACTCTGTGGACTGTGCAAAGAGGTAGACCAGAAGGCCCTGGACCCACACAAGGTGGTGGAGTGGCATGAACTTGTGGGGTCTGGCCAACAGAGGGGCTGTACCTTCAGCGAAAGGGCAGTCTGGAGAAAGTAGTCTTGGTCAGGTTAAATAAATTGCTTTCTACCTAATTGCTAAGATACTTTAAAATTTTGTTTAAAAAAATTAATTTTATAGAATTTTCTTCTGCATTGAGAAAATCATTTTTCCTCCTTTATCTTCATATTAATGAAGCGAAATGTGATAATTCAGCAAGGTCTGCAAAGTTAAAAATAAATTTCATATCAATGCCAGATTCCTTTAATGGATGCTGCAGTGCCTCTCTGAACCTCCTTCTGGGACTGATACACCCATCCCTCCCCATGAGGAATATAAGTTGCTGGCAGTTCTGCTACAAGCCTCACTGGGAGTTGCCCTCGGCTTAGAGAACTGCTTCATCCAAGGTCATGTTCCCGCCTCCAGGGTAGATAGGTTCCCGCCTCCAAATGCAAGGACTGGCTGATGCAAGGATACAAAGACCCAGCCCTGTTGCCTCAATTGGGGACAACTCTGAGGGGCCTCCCAGCTCTGCACTGTGGGTCAGCCTCCCCCTTTGCCCAGTGATGTCTTGCTTAGTTTCTAACAGGTTCAGTTCCTGGTGCATGGTTCTACATCTGCTCTGGTTTGAGTATGGTTGTCTCTCTCATCATCCAAATTCACACATGAGTTTTATCCATAAATCTTATGTTAATAGAATTTAAAAGGTGGGACCTTCATCCAATTATGGTGTTTAGAGGTGGTACCTCTGGGCAGTGGTTAGGTTTAGATAAGGTCACTAGGGTGGAGCCCCCATGATTAAGTTCTGGTGTCTTTATAAGAGGAACGCACAGACACACGTAGACATGCACTCCCTGTCTCTTGCCATGTGACACTCGGTGCTGCCTTGTGACTGACAGCGAGTAGGCCACTGCCAGATGAAGTCCCTGGAGCTTATACCTCCCGAATCATGAGCCAAAATAAACCTTTTTTTCTTTATAAAGGAGCTTGCCTCAGTTTATAGTAACAAAAAACAGACTAATAACCATCTCAGAGCCTGTTCACAGGGATCCCAGTCTAAGACAATGCCATTCATATAGAAGTGCAACAGATGTTTTTAAGCATGAAAACATTTGCAATAAATAACCATGAAGGATAAAAATTCCTTGTAAAAGAAATCCAAAAATAAAAAATAATTTACAATTTCAGCCTGCACAGATAATCACTGTCAAAAAGGAGGGTTATATCTTTCAAGATCTTTTTCTATGCATGTAAAATGTGTTCCACACATTGTTGTATGAAATTAGGTCATACTACACCCATTCTTCTGCAATTACTTTGACTTTAACATATTTATAGAGGTACACAATTTTTCTTAGGTGCTCCATGGAACCCCACTATATGATTGTGCACTCACTCACTCATGGTGTGTGCATTCTTTCTGATCTTTAAAATTTCTAATAATGCTACAAAGGGTGTGTTAAGTGCATGCTTTAATGCACCTTTATGAGTTCCTCAGAGGAATAAATTACCAGGAGAGTTCTGAGGTCCCTGCTGCCTGTTGAGCCGCCTTTCACAATGGCTCCTCTGCAATTCCCTGTGCCCTGCGTCCACTTCCTCTACTCCTATTCCGAGGTATACTGTCCCTACCCTGGACTACTGCAGCAGCCCCTTGGCAAAGCTCACTGGCTTCAGTTTTCTTTTAGCCCTATGATTTATCCTGGCTTTAAAATTAAGTTTGAAGAACTTTTCAGCTAAAAACTTCCAATGGCTGCTCTTTGTTTGCAGGATAAAATCAAAATCCCTTTGTAATCTGGCCCCAAATTCCCTTCCTAGTCCCTTTCTAATTCCTTCCTCAGACTCTGTGTAACTTCTCAAACTCATCACATACTTCCAAGTAGCCATTTATTTGATGATTATAACTGCAGCTAGCAATGCCTTAAAATTTGTTTTTCAAAATCTAAGTCCCATTTACTGTTACTTTCATTGTGCAGTTGATTCCCTCTCCCCACAATGTTCTTGTCAGAAGGAACTGAGAGCTCCTCCAAGTCACGAGGCTCCCTCTACCCTCCAGACTCCACATGTGCTGCCCCCCCAACACACCTGCTCTCTTTGTATAGGTGAGAGCTTAATGCCATACCCTCTAAGAGACCTCCCCTGGGGGCCCCCCGTCGACCCCTTTTCTTTGCACATGCTCAAGTAGCACATTATTAGACTTTTCCTTCCTAACACGGAGCATAATTACAATGAAACAACTGACTGCATAATTAATTACTAATTTTTCTTTCCAATGGAAGATAAGTTACATGCTTGCAAAGACCCACCTATCTCCTTTCTGTTCCATCACCACTTCTTGTTGGTGCTTCCTATTTTTATTTTTAACTCCATTTTGAGGCAGTCTACTCCCCAGAAGCTGAAAAACAGTAGAGACTGTTCCTATGTATCCTTCATCCAGCTTTCCGTGTAACGTGGTACCACCTTACATAGCCATGGTCCATTTTCAAAACCATAAAATGAACACTGATACAATACTATTAACTAAACTACAGGCCATGTTCTGATTTTACTGCTTTTTAAATGCACTCACTTTGAGCGGGGGCGGGGGGGGGGGAGCCGCTGCACAGTGAGATCTGATCACATACCTTTGGGTAACCATGGCCCTGAGGAATACACAGAGGCATGACATTACCACAAAGAAACTCCCTATCTGCCCTTGTGCATCCCAAGCTCCCCCCAGCCCTAACCTCTGGCAATAGTTGATTTGTCTTCCATCTGTGCAATTTAGTCATATAAATGTAGTCTTTCTCAGTGATTTATTAAACCTGGCTTAGTCTCTAAAGTGTGTGGGCCAGAGACTTCATGAGGAAGATCTTCCCTGAGAATCTCAACTACCTTGAAGTAGTACCTCAATAATAATGACTTTTTTTATTTTTCTGGTATTATAGATAAAGAAACTAAGCTTTAGAGAATTTAAATTACTTTTCCAGTGTCAGAAAGTTAACATGATCAAGCTGGAAAGTGAGGCCAGATTGTGTGTCGACAGGGTCAAAGCTTTTAGCCTCTTTAAATATTTTTTGCATATACTAAGTACTAGATACTTTTGAGTGGATTAATAATTGTGTGAGTGAACAAATTAAATGCCAGAGACTATTTCACAGTTAATTTGGGGGCCCCTAGAAAAGTCTGCATTAGGTGGCAATGCTAACAATTTTTAGTGAGCCAATGTAGCTAATCATTTTGATTAATCATTCTAGAAAAAAAAAAGGAAAAGAAAAACGATGATGTATGGTGAAAACCTGTAATCTGCTCTTCTGGATCAAACATAGGAGGCCACAGACAGCAGCATGGAATGCAAGACAAGTTGGAAGAATCTATTCTTGTCTTTGCTAGAAATAAGTATATTTGGGGAATCTCAAGCTTGTCAGTAAGATCTGACCAAGCATATCTTCCCTCTAGAAAAGTCACATCCACAGGAAAGAGAAACAACAGACTTAGAATATTTGTTGGTCTTAATGTTTGAATTTGCCTTGCACTTTGGATCTATACGTTGACTGCCCCAGAAGGTCAGTTGTGTGGACAGGTGCAGTGGTGGCTTGAGTCTGGTCTGTTCCCACCAAAACTCATAGTCCCCAATGAAACAATGCTGAGAGGTGTTGGAGCCTTTAAGAGGGATTCATGCTCTTCCCACAGGAATGAGTCCTAGCTCTTGCAGACCTGGGTTCGTTGCCATGAGGGCGGGTTGTTATACAGCAAGCAGGCACTTCCCCTTAGTCTTTCTCACACATGAGCTCTTCCACACACATCTGCTTTCCCTTTCCACTTTTTCAGTGATCAAGTGAGCTGCCATGAGGCCCTCTCCAGAAGTCAATCAAATGCTGGTGCCATCTTACTGAGCTTCCAGAGCTGTGCGCTAAATAACGTATTTATTAAGTTCCCAGACTCAGATATTTTGTTCTGTCACCACAAAACAGACTAAGACAGGTGCCTATGACTAGATGTCTGGATTCGTGGATGGAGTCCCCAGAGTTACTTCCTGTGTCATCCTTGGGCCTATGGGCTGAAACCTCACCGATCATGCCATGTTCCTCTAGTTCCATCTCTTCGCATCTCAGGTATCGGGCTGGTTCCCCACTGACTGAAACACAGCAATGTTGGTTTGGATGTTTTCTTTCTCACCAGTAGGAGATTGCCTGAGGCTACCTTCTAGGGTAGCAGTCTTCTTTGGTGAAGACAGATGTTTGAAGGTTTACTGCACAGCCTAGAAAGCATCCTGGTTAGTAAGGTGGTGTGTGCTGTGAAAGGGGAGACTGTGGAGAAGATGAAGCCCAAGGGAGGAAATGACTGTCCACTTTATGGTCATCCATCAAGCTACAGACATCGGGGCTGAGAAACACGAAGGTACCATTGCTACAAAGAAGGAATCAGAAGTAGTTGTGACTCAGATGGAAAGCCACAAAGATTACGACCAACTGCACAGACAGAAAGAAGAGGCAATCAGACACTCCAGAAAGACACAGGGTAGTGTCTTGGTTTCAATAAATACAAAGGAAAGAGTTTTCTTTAACTCTGCAATGATTTAGGTTAACCCTGATATATGTGACACAACTGTTTCCTGAAAAGAACTAAGTTAAGATGACTTCCGTAATTGAGACGTTGATACAAGGAACATTTGCAGTAAGAGGCTGGGGTCAACCTATTCTTGACTTTAGACAAGGAGTGGAAAGGAGTTAAGGACTTATCATTTAGTTTCATGATGGAAAATGCCCTGAGTTACCTTCCCATTTCAAACAAATTCTTTACATTTGGAAATCTAAAAACATTCTTGCTTTGAAATACATGGGTGGAATGTGAAATCCTAATGGACTCCATAAAATATTTAGAAATAAATATGGAAAATACAAGTATTGTGAGATATCATTAATGTGTTAATTAAGGAAATTTAAAGGCTTTCATGCTTATAGTAGAAAACCAAAACAAAATTAATAAGTGATTAATACATCTTTTGAAGAATAGCCACTAATAAAGAAACAGAAACAAGCACAGAAGACAGGATTGATGAAAAAAAAAGCCCAGAAATTAGAATTTTTTGAAGATTATAGATTAATTCTGGCAAGGATGGCAACGGAAAAAAAGAGACAGAAAATACAAATAAGCAATATTGGGAAGGAGGAAATTCCTACAGATACCATGAGAGCAAAAACATTAAAAAATACTTATGAACAAGTTTGTCATAATTTAAAATCTGATTAAGTAGAACTTTTTATTCAGAAAACACTAATCGTTAATTTCAAGAAGAAATACAAAATCCAAATAACCTCATAATTATGAGATCAAATTAGAGGTTAAAAATCTTCCCACAGCGTGTATACCAGACACGCTAGTGGTTTCTACCAATCCTTCACCCAGCTTTTCCAGAGGATAAAAAGAAGGGACTATGTCCCATGGTACTTTATGAGGCTGGTAAGACAACAATGTAATAATAGAAAGGAATAGTGATAAGAAAGGAAACGATCATTTGTGAATATATACAAAAATCCTAAGCAAAATCTTAATGACATAAATCCATCAATGTTTATAAAATGCACTATATCAGGAACAAGTCAATTTTATCCCAAGGATGCAAAATTGCTTTGATATTAGAAAAACATACGTAACATACTACATCAATAGAAAAAAGGAGAAAAAATGTGATCATCTCCACAAATACAGATAAATTTGGCAATCATTCATGATAACAATTCTAGTAAGTAAGAAACCCAAGCCTTCACTAGAGGATAAGGCTGGCTGGAGTCTCACAGACCGAGGTCACCCACACACCCAGGTACAGTGGCATTCCATCACACAGCCCGCTGTTTGGGAAGCGTCACCCTAAACAATCTCTTGCAAAGGTGAAATAGGATCCATGTACAAAAATGTTCAGGGCAGGGTTGCCTATAACAGGCATAAAACTCAAAACAAGCCCAGTATCTATCAAGAGTAGCACAGATAACAAATTTCCTTGCTGAAAATTCTAAAGACTGGTAAGATCTTTGGAAAAAAAATCATAAGAGGTTTTTTTTTTTTTAATTTAATTTTTAGTCTTCTTTGTAAATCTGGACCCTCATGTTTAAGTCCATTACTGACTTTCATTAGAAAATATATATACATATTGCCAGGCACAGTGGCACATGTCTGTGATCCCAGCTACTTGGGAGGCTGAGGCAGGAAGATTGTTAAGTTCAAGGTCAGCCTGGGCAACTTAGAAGACCCTGTATCAAAATAAAATAAATAAATAAATAAATAAGAGTTAGGGATGTAGCTCAGTGGTAGAGAACCCCTGGATTTAATCTCCAGTACAAAAAAAGAAAAGAAAAAGAAGAAAGGAGGAGGAGAAGGAAAGAAAACAACAAAATATTCACCACCCAGAAAATCTAAATTAGAAAGTGCTGGTGAGAAAGAGAGTGTAGAGCAGATCTGTTTCTAATTTATGCTGTAAAATACTATTAGTTTATTATTTCTCTCAAAACCTTTTTCCAAAACCAAGTCTTCTCTCCTGACTTCAATTATACCACTGTCTTTGTGAACGACTCAAACTCCTTCTACGTGTTACCATATCCTTGGAATTTCATATCAGGCTATACCCACGGATACTGTCATCTAACATAATATTCTCTGTGACATGAGGCCATTTTTTAGGCCAACAGAAGTAAACTGACCTTCTTTGACTACTTGTCATGTGCCACTTTCATTGACCTTCAAAATAACCCAAGTGATTTAGACTTAACTGAGCTCTTGCCTCACATTTCAACACCAAGGTTTTGACAGTAATTAAATTTTCAGTAGGAAGTTCAGGGTCCAGAATTAGAACCTGGGTCTGTGTGTCCCCAAAGCTGGTGTTCTTTTGACTCTATCTGAAATCTTCATCCTCTCATAAGGGAGATCTCCCCATGAAGTAATCATCTTGGTATTATGGGTCTAATAACTGACCCTGCTTTTATGAGTTCAAAGTTAGGTCCATTTTAAATTGAATTCCACACCAAAATAAATAAAGCAAGGCTTCTTTTACTGTTTGTCAAGTAGCAATAAATAAAATAATCAAACAGATAACCCATAAACTATTTTTATTAATCAATTAGCACTGATGTGTTTATGTTTTTAAAAAAACCACATGGACCTTGTATCTGTCATAAAATCACGTACTAATCAAACTCCTGCTCTCTCTGTATTGTGCTTTTTTAAAAAATAAAAGAGTAATATGGTCTAGTTACAGATACAATTACACTAACATGAATATCCACAGTGTAGCTCTAAGTACATAATAAGAGAGATCCATCTAACCACAACTAGAATTTAAAGTTACCATCTGAGAATAAAATTAAGAAAAATCTAATTTAATATAATCTAATGAAAGTTAATTAGATTATCCTTTTGCAGAAGCATACTATGTTAGAGACTGTGTCGATGAGTGCCCACATTCAGTGACTCAGGTATAGTATCAGAATGACAGAACACCACTGATCAGAAGACTACTTTTACAGTAGTGAAGACCATCCCCGTAGCAGTTCAAAGGTAATGGGGGATTAATCTGGGGATGGTGAAGCCTACTCAAACAAATTACAGTCTTCCCAAGAAAGGCATGTTAACAGGAGAAATGGGGTCATAATGGTGAGTAGGTTTTAGGTACTGAAGGGCAAGACTGCATCTCTAACCTTATATAGATGAGGGTCCTTTAGTCACTGAAGAAAGCATTCTGGTCTACCTAGCAAGTCAATCCTATAATGCAAAAGCATACATCCAACACTAGTAATTTGATCACCTGTCCTTAAATCATTAAATTACCACTCCCTTCCTTGATTTCAAATTCACCCAAAAATCTCCTGGCATCCTTTTGGCTTTTTCAAAGTTATTTTGCCTGCTGGGTGAGCTTCACAGAATTTAGTCTGCCCAGATATTTTTTCTCATCATAAATGGCTTATCCTTCTAAATTTTAGAATGTAATCATTTAATTTGTATGAGTTCCCTAAGAATTTTCAAAGACTGACAAAACCAAGTGTTGAGTCCTTGTCCCAGCATACCAGAACATTCCCAGATGAATCCCCCGTTACCTGTGAACTGCTATGGAGGTAGGACAGAAGGAGGAAGGCTAAGGTTTTGTATTGTTACTTTCACATTATATACAAACTAGGAAAATCCGCCATGCCATGTACAAGAGTGTACAGTGCTAAGTTGTGTACATAGTTAGTAACAAGAAAAACTATGGAGACACTGATATATTTGTGTTGTATCATGCAACAAGATATTGCTTCTTTTTTCTAAGGGATTTGCCCTTTAATTTAGAACATGAACCCTAACTACAAATGCATTTGCAAATATAAATTGTGTTTATTTTCCAAACATGGGTAGTTGTCTGAGGGCTTTTCTAATGTTTTGTGGGCTTTTCTTACTATACAAGTAATAAATTTTACTGTGGGAATTTGTGTGGACTTTTGTTTTTGCCTTTAAATCTTCCCTAAGATGATGTATGCTGTATACCTGAAGCGGAAGGTGTCGGCAAGCAAATGGTCATCTTTGGGACCAAAATGGCTCAAAGATGCATACATGCAGCCCAAGTGTCAGCAGTCTGTCTGCCTGGAAGCACTTTGAAATTTTTTCCCCTCTTGATACTTGGTGCACCTGAACTCTTGACTATCTGATTACTTAGGGCCTCTTTACAATTGCTGACCAATTATGGGCTTTTTTGTGACAGAAGAACACTTCTTGTCAATTGAGAGACAGGAGGTTTCACCCAACTGGCTACTCTGAGGATCAGCAGTTCAGGAAGGTGCCAGGCTGGGGAGAGAGATCATCTGCTTTGATGCTGATCTGTGAAAGAAGCCAGGGATCCCAAAGAAAACCAACTTAATGTGGGTGATGATTTTTCCCCTAAAGCTTTTCCTTCTTTCTCCTCTCTTCCTACCCTTTTGCTTGAGACTCTTCAAGTACCAATGCTGGTCATCAGACATTCCTGACCAGGTCCAATATGGCAGGCATCTTCTCTAGACAGGTCAGAAGCAGAGCAAGAACTGGCTGTCATGGCTAGGACGGTAGCACCACTCCCTGCAAAGGACTCCAGTCCTCTTCTTAGCACCACAATCTGTGGGGGCAAGTGACTTCCTGTCAGCCAAGGACTCTTGTTTATGTAAGATCCCCTTCTGGAGTCAGTGAAATCATGTGGTAATGGTTAATATAGTGACAAGTACTCAATCTATGTTAACTGAATTTGCTAGGTCTATCAGAGGTTTCTGCATCTTCCTGATTTTCCTCCCCTTTCCAGACAAAAAGGTTAAGAAAGTTGCTCTGTTTTACTTACATTATTATATAAAAAATACCCAAACAGGCAAGATTATTTGTAGGAGGCCTTGCTGAATAACACCAAGGCCCAAGATGCTCTGGTATTTTCTGATTAACTGACTTGACTTGCGCCACCTGAAGTCCTTGTTGAAAAGGGGTGGAGGTATGAAATACAAATTTAGAAAGAAAAGCAGATTTGACTGAAAACTCACTCTTGATAAAGGAGAACAAAATGACTTTCAGGAATTCTTAGTAAAATATTTTACTGACTAGGCATAATTCATTTGTTAGGATATTCCTGCTCATGTGGAATGTCCTGGATCATTTCTTAACAAACACATTCTTTTGCAATTGTGTAGCTACAAACCATGCCTTCTTGGAAGCCCAGAGACAATTTACAGATTACACTGGATGCATTTAGCAACCTTTTTCTTTTAAATGTAGCTGATTCCACTGATAAAACCTTATTTTCATATATTAAAAACAAGCATAATGGTTAAATATGTAATAGCTTGTGAAATTGTTAAAATAAAGAAACAAAGTAGGAAATATTTTCTTTTCTTATCAAAACCTGTACTTTTCAAACTGGCCTGTAAAACTATCAAGCACTGGACTCCACAGTGTGAAAAAAGTTATCAAAGAGAAGCAACGAAAGGCACATATGAACTTGGTCTTCTGTTAAACATCAAGGAAACAGATAAAGCACTGATTTTTGTTTCACATTCTGCCCAATTCTTTTTCTTTTTTTATACATTCTCCAAAATTAGAAATTTTGTTCAGCTCAGGCTGTATTCACATAGCTCAAACGTCTATGAAGTACAGGATGAAAAGCAAAGTTAGGCTTGGTTTGTCAGAAAGTCTGGAATAGTTCCCAAGAGTAAAGCACTCCATTAGTCTGTGTTTGGGTTCAAATCCCGCTTGATTTACTAGCATCAGGTACTAGCTGCACCACCTCAGGCAGGCAAGCTGTGAAATGGAATCCTGTCCTACTTGTACCTGTAATGGAAACTCCTATCTAATGGGGCTTTGAGGACCAAATAAATCATTTGAGGAAAACCCTTAGCACATTGCCTGGCCCACAGCACACACGTACTAGAAGTTAGCTCTTGTTTCTTGGGTTTTGGGGCTCTTGAGTTGTTTGTGGGTTTTGACACTATGGGAAGGGAGGTGGCGGGAAGTCTCAGGAAATACAAGTGGAACTACTCATTCAGAGGCTGGAGCCTAAGGGGAGGGAACAGCAAAGCCTCTGGGTGCATGGCGTCTTCTTTAGAACTCTAGGTAATGGGGTGTGGGGGAGGGGACTGCAGTTAGGGGTTCCTGAATATTTAGACATGAGTAACTGGACCAATAAATCTGGGACTGACTTTGGTGCCTCAATGCAAATTTTGTTTAAGGGCAGCCCCTGGGCACCTGCATGCTCACATTATCCTCTGGCCATGCGTGCATGGAGGCTTCTGTTTAGTTATCTGTGCTTATGAAAAGAAATCTTGTTTTGTAGTCGATTTTTAGGGCAAACACAGGGGAGAGGGGGAACCTCCTAAGATCAAGTGGTGAGGTGATACATTCTCTCTAGTCATACTTTTTAACTTGGGCACATCACCAATTCAGGATTTTGGATTTTTACATCCTTCTCCCATCTCCTCCAGTGAATGATGGACAAGGTATTAGAGAACTCAGAAAAGCACAAAGCAGATTAGAACTGAGGGGATGCTTCTGCTTCTTTCTGTGATAAAGATCTCTTCACTGTCCTCAGGTTGCTCCAAACTTCACCAGCATAGCCCAAACTCCTTGAACAGATATGTGCCTATGTGTGGATCAAGCACAGATCCAGCCTACAGAATAAACAGACATCCTCTAGAGGGAACTGCAAAAAATGGCTCTTCAGAGGAGTTTAGGAGACAGCGAGCTGGTTTAGTTACATATGAACTGTGGTTACACTCTCTCCTCACCATCTCCCATCTCATCTTCCCACCTGAGTTTCTAACACAGTCAGGGTGAATTAAAGTCCTATGAAGACTGGTTATTTGAGGTAAATAAGCAAATTATTAACATGGTAATAGCATGGATTCAACAACAGTTAATAAATCTTGTGTAGCTCCTTCCTTTGGGGAGAAAATGTTTTATATCCAGCCGATGTAACACAGCACTCTGACCCAGCCAAAGTAGATAAAGAGTTACCTCAAAACACCCATGGGGACTGTTGTAATTTCAGGAACAATTTGTTTCTTCTAGGTTGGAACCAATAATTGGGCTGGAGGAATAGAAAGGGATGAAAGAAAGGGATGAGGTAAGGAGAGAGATAAGTAGATGAGAAGTAAAATCACATCTTGTTTTTGGTCCCCAACACAAGGACATACACAAGACTCTGGTGTAGGACAAGGATCATATTTGTTTAATAACATACACACATTATTAACATTACTGAAGATTACTTCTAACTTATATTGGGATCAACTTTCAAATACATTTGAATATAACTACAGAAAAATATATCTTCATATTCTGAGATATTCTGTCATCTTTTCGCCTAGCCAGAGTGGGAACTCTGTGAAATGATATATAGGAGTATAATAATTTTCTATAATTTCTAGGGAGATGGAAAGAGAAAGAGAATTTTACTCATTGAACCCGCTTCTGTGTGTTTCTAAGTTAGTGGTCTAAAACAAAGGCCACCATTTAGTCAAGTGCATAAGAGATCTGATTTTCTCTTAAATAGTTTATGATGATACTGGCAAAAATGCAGTGAACAAGGTATTGGAAGAGAATGAATGGAAAAATAGGCCTCTATTCTCTACAACAGAAAATGTCCATGATTAGACTGATCAGCATTTTTCATATCAACATGAATAGAAAATGAATTACCTAAAATTCGACTAGCTTTTACTTACTTTATATTCCATTGTAATTCTCAAAATGTGTTACTTATAATGGTTTTTAAAATTCCTGATTTTGTTTGGCAGCGGTATGCCCAGCCCTGAGGATAAAGTGTTAGTTTACGCTCTCATGGCAACCTCACGTCTCCTGCTTCCACCTGCTTTTCTGGCCTCCCATGATGTTGGTTCTACCCATGTGATGGTTCTGGCCATCAAGACCTAAGGGGAAGTCTGCAATTACAGTTTCTGGAATGAGGCATTTGCCTGAGGAAGAGACAAACACTTTAGGGGTGGGAGCTCCCTAAAAGGATTTTATTTCTCTTCATGCCTTGAACATGGATGTGAAGGATGTGATCCTTGGTGCTTTATCTATCCTCTTGAAAATCAAAAACCAATCCAACAGTCAAAAGGGTAACTTTATAAAGATGGAAGAGTTTAAAACAGAAAATGCCCAATTCTTAAATAATATACAATACCACCCTGAAACTACCCATCTACAGTCCCACTGTTTTATGAGATACTAAAAATTCTTATTGCTCAAGCTAGAGTGGAACAGATTATACTCAACTAATATTGAATTAATATTTAGACATGGCCCCTGATGCATGGATCAGCAGGAAATGAAACACACAACCTATACTTACCTCGGTTATGTAATTACAGTGTTCTGAGCCTTTCTCCTGGAAATGGGGAAATGTGGCTTATTTTGTTTACTGATCTTGAACAAACTGACATCTATGAACCTTCCCTTTTGGGCAACTTAACTCATATCCTCATTGCTATACTGGGGGAGAGCATATGATTGACTGAATCAGACATGAATTGGTTTTGCCAGAAAAATATGACCTAGCCGGTATTGTATTTTTAATTTCAGAGGTGAAAAGAAAAGGGGCATTTAAAGAAACTTAAAACATTAGCTAAAGTTTAAAGAAAACAGAAATGGGTTTGATTTTAGGTATCTGTGTGAAAATTTAATAAAGAGAGATTAGCAGATATTAAGTATATTATTAAGTTAACTCTTGTATTGGTAGTAGGAAGTAAATAATGTATTTTTAAAATATTTCCCCCTAGATATCAAAACAAAAGCAAAACATTTGTCTTTATTTGCAATCACAAATAGAATTAAATTCCCTTCCTTTGTGTGTTACATTAACAGATATTAATACTAGTAATTAGTTGATATGCTAGTTTTCTATTTAAGTTAAACTTTTACATTTAATAAATGTGTAATGAAAATATGTTTTGAATTGTAGGGATACGATAATCTAAACTTTTATACATCTCAAAAGTTTTCTTCATGTAGCTTAAACTTAGGTAGTATATCAATAAATGAAGTCTGCGGAGAATTATTTTTTTTTTCTTTTGGTACCAGGGATTGAACTCAGAGACACTTAACCACTGAGCAACATCCCCAGCCATTTTTATATTTCATTTAGAGACAGGGTCTCACCAAGTTCTTAGGGCTTCACTAAATTGCTGAGGCTGGCTTATAAACCCATGATCCTTCTGCCTCAGCCTCCCGAGTTGCTGGGTTTATAGGCGTGCACCACCACACCCAGTGGGAAATTAATTTTGAAAATAGTTGCGATATACTTTATCATGGAGTTTGCCTCAGAGATTTATTTTATTTTGTTGCAATAGTTCCTCCCTTTATTTCCTCCCCTCTCTCCTCCCAGTACTAGGGGCTGAACCCAGGGGCAGTCACTGAGCTACTTCCCTAATCCTTTTTTATTTTTATTTTGAGACAGGGTCTTGTTAAATTGCCCAGCTAACCTCGAACCAGTGATCCTCCTGCCTTAGGCTCCTGAGTAACTGGTATTATAGGCATGTGCCCAAATTAAGTGATAGTAATAAAACAAGAACTTTCTTCCTTGCTAAATATGAACCTTCATGGAGCAAAGTCACGAGGAGTCACTTGCAAGGCGTTTCACTTTTCCTGAGGCTCCCAGCCCTGAAGGGAGATGCCTAGCCGACCTGGCTCACAAGCGCAGAAGGATGGAAACAGCATTTGTGCCCAGTATCTGATGGACACAGTTATAACACCCATAGGAATACGTGGGAATTCGTAGCATTAAGAATGCTTACCATGTGTGCAAATGATTCATAACAACAGTTGAAGTAAACGTCTTTTATCACTTTGGGTGATGCAAACAGAATTCCATAGAGCAAAACATCTAAGCACCTTCAGAGCACCAGGGGAGCACAGGTCCTAGCTCCAGCCACCTAACGTGGAAGGTATGGAGTCTGGGCTTTGAAACCCTTGGGTCCCGAGGGCTTCCCTGCTCTGCTGCCCTGGCTGCAAGGTGACTGGTTGACCATGCCAAGGGCTCCTTGCTGTAACAGGCTCTCTCTACCTCACGCTTCTCGTTAGTTTGCTCCTGGGGAAGCAGTGTTAGCTCTGCTTCATGGTGCAGGCATGATGGCCTTTTTGGTCCAAGTTTTTCCTGGTGCTCTCTCTCCTCTCTCATTCTCTCTCTCTCTCCCTCTCTCTCTCTTTCCCTCTCCCTCTCCCTCCCCCTCACATGCACACACGTGCACATACACTTCTCAGCTGCAACCAAGGCAGCAAGACAGGCAGGATTTGTAATTTCTGCACTAATGCATCCTCCAGGAACAAGGTTAATTGAGAGTTGACAGTAATTGCTTTATGTGAGCTTGGAGCACTAAATATGATTTGGTGACCCATGGACCTAATGCATCTACTTCAAGCTCTCTCTTACCTCAAGGATATATAAAAATAATGAAACATTCCAATCAAAGATAATTGGAGTAAAGGTTTGTTTCACTGTGACCTTGAAGGAATTAGGCAGCGTTGCTTGAGTGAACATAGCATGTATCATCTTGATTTGTGTCGATTCCCACAAATGCAAAGCTGGCCTTGATTAGTAATGCTAATGGCCGGAAATCACCACCACTCCCAAAGTCGTGCAACTCATTTCACAGGGATAACCCACGGGAGGCTCTTCTTACCATGTGCAGTTTATTTCTGAACCCTGTCACCCTTTTAAAGAACCATTACAAATAATTCTATGACATTATGTGGTCTGGAAGCACTGAAGTTTATTAGAAGCAATCAAACCAAGAATGTCTTTTGTCTCCTGTGTGTTTGTTGACTTTTGTGCTGGCAAGATACCCCTGTAGTTCAAGAGAGTAAGCTTACACTTTCAACCAAAAAACAAACAAACAAACAAAGAATAAGATGAGTATGAAAGTTCCCCTCTCCCCAACCCTAAATGTATCCCCAATGGCTATCCAGTGCAGCCCTCTTAATGAAGAACAATTGTAGATTTTCCATAAATTCAAGTCTAGGCACTAGATTCATTTGTTACTCTGCTTGAAAAATGCACACAATCAAATCTCACCACCTCGCCAGTACATCTGTGTCTTGGTATCACCTTGGGTTGCTCTAGCCCAGTTGCTGCCCTGTCCCCGGCCCTGTGAAGGTGCAGATATCCTTCTCTGAGTGCAAGTGAGGGGACCCTGAAGGTTTGGGCCTGGGATAAGTGTACAGTCTCAGAGCAAGCCAGTATGTGCCTGAATGTTTCTGGAATTTGTCTTTCTTATCTGAGTTTAGTCTTAAAGTTATCCGTTAAGTAACCATTTCTGGTATTCTAATCATATCTTGTAGAGTTGGTGAAGGTTTTATATGTGCCAAACTCTTCTAGAATTATCTAAAAGTTGTTTTTACTCGTGATGAGGACTGTATGGTTTCCATTTCCTTAAGAAACATAGAAAATAGAATTTAAACTCTAATGCAAGGCCGAGTGCAATGACAACTTACTGAGACCCTATAAGAAAATACAATCTTTAAAAGGGTTGGGGGTGTAGCTTAGTGGTTACATGTTAGGCAAGTGAACACTTGCCTAACGTGTGAGACCCTGGGTGTGATCCCCCATACCACACACAAAAAACAAAGAATAAAACTACAGTGGTATTCTAGACCCTTCTGAGCAACTGCATGACTTCACAATAAAACTAATGGGTCTTGGAAGAAGCCATTTATCAAGATTTTGGGGTATTACCTCAAGATGAATTTTTGCACATTAGAGTTAGAAATCTGGTAAAAACTGGGTAAACAGATACAAAGTCAAATGACAGAATAAGGTAGAAACAGTGGAAAACATAAGATTTCCAGAGAACATTGACCAAGATGGTTCTTAATTGGGGAAGAGAGGGAGGAGGGAGTAAAGAAAGAAGGAAGGAGGAGTACAAAGAAAAGTGAAAGAGAAACTTAAGGAAGTTCACAAAAAAACAACAGGCTAGTGACTATAAAGGGAAATGTAACTTGCTATGCTAATAAGAAAGATTATGAAAAAGGGAAATAGTGACTATAAAATATCAGTGGCCAAGGAAAAAAAATGAGTGAAAGAAATCAGCCAAGTTGCTTATCTGTGATTCATCACTAACGCTTCACTTTCTTCTGTGACCACAGAACACTGATTACCTCCTGTGTGTCAGGTGGCACCGGATGGAGGTATTGAGTGAGAGGCCAAGGCTGGTCCTGTGCTAGGGAACTTGTCACCAGGAAAGGTGAACACTGTGCTGAAAATTTGATGCTGTGACTTCTGGTTAACAAGGGCAGGAGATGAAGAGTAGTGTTACTCCTCTACCTTCTTCCAAAATATGGACAAAGCAACAAAAATGGTGAATCACGGAGGAAAACATCAGATGTAGTAAAACAAAGAAGCAAATAAAAAGGCTTACAAACTTACACACCATGAAACACGCCCACAATTAAGGAAGGACACTCAAAGTTGACAAACACCTCAAGTCTTCAGCACAAAAAGGTGCAGAAAACTTCCCCCTAGAGAATGTCACAACCATCCAAAGAACATATGCAATGAGCCTTTGCGGACAGGCCAAAATTTACTCCAAAAGTCAGAATGTTCCTGTGGAAACACTTTGACATCAGTTAACAGGAGTCTTGGAGCTAAGAGAAAACATATCCATACGGTGCTCCTATTTTTATTGTATTACTATTGTATTGTTTCTACCCAGTGAAGTCTTCCAGAGGCAATGGAATTCAAGGAAGGGTTGGGATTTAAAAAGAAAAAAAAAAGAAACACAGATAAACAAATTATATTGACACACACAGACTTGGATGTCTAGATAATTCTTTTATGCAGAAGGCATACATCTTTACACTTTATGCTAGTGAAAATTTCCTTCTATGTGGCTATTCTGGTAGAAGGTATCTGAATTGTATAAGGCAAGTGCAAAGAAGGAATAATAAATAATTCACAAAGCATTTAGACCTGTTATGTAAAGGACCGAACCTGAGAGATCGGCGAGACGGCTTAGATCTGAGTGCCCGCTCGGTCGCCTCCAGAAGACAAGCCTGGCGAGCGAGAAGGGCAGTGACTGGCTGTGAAGTTCCCCTTGCCCTTGCGCAGTTCTCAAGAGCTAAGGGCGACCTCACTCAAGAAAAGGCAACTCAGCACACAGAAAAAGAACTGCAGCCACCCATGTGGGGGCCTCTGGCAGCCGAGAGGAGGAGCCATGGGAAGGATCTGGGCAGGTCTTCCCGACTGCTCCGCCACCGAGCCTTGGACTTGGTGCTCCTGCTGCCCACGGTCAGTAGGGCTTCTGCTTCTCCCAGGAGAAAGATGGCGAGCCAGAGGTCTGAATTTGAACTGGGTAAAAAACTCTCATTGTCCTCACAATTTGCGATATATAAGGATTCTCATTCTTCTCCTGGCTCTACATGAGTTCAAATCTAGAGTCTTGTGGAGCATTTAAAGAAACAAGGTTTATGTGCAGATGTAGGAAAATTAACACACTTATGAAGGAAGTCGAGTTATGGAGAATGGATCCAAACATTAAGTAGTATTTACTTAAGTGATGTTAACTAATGGAAGGGACACCTCAGCACAAGTGCAACACACACACACAGTTGATGAGTTACGTTAACAAGAGTGAACTAATGCTGATTTCTCTCTACAACTAAAAAGCAAAACAAATAAACAAACAAAAAAGCATACCCCCCAAAAACCCTAAAGTATTTGATCAAAGTACCATACCTTTCAAGCTTTGGGATGTTTAAGAAACTATTACGGGTTAAACTGTGTCCCTCAAAATGTCTTAGGTTGAAGTCTTAACCCCCAGAACCTCAGGATGTGGTAACACTTGGAGACAGGGACTTTGAAAAGGTAACTGAGGTTAAATGAGGCCAGGAGGGGCAACCTGACCCAATGTGAGTGGTCTCCTTATAAAAAAGGGAAATTAGGGTACAGACCAGCACATAGGGGAAGGGATGTAAGACACCATGAGATGGTGATAATCTAGAAGCCAAAGAGAGAGGCCTCCAAGAAACCAACCTCTTGATCTTGGACTTCCAGACTCCAGAAGAAAGAAAATAAGCTTCTGTTGGTCAAGCCCGTCAGTCTGTGGTCCTGGCAGCTTAGTGAACGAATCTAAATCTAAATCTAAAACTCAGGGCTGGAGGGGCAGCTCAGTGTTATATGTGTGCTTAGCACGCACCAAGCTCTAACTTCAATCCCAGCACCAAGGAAGAAGAGCAGGGAAGGAAGGAGGAAATCAACTTCCTCTAATCTGCCTTTTCTTTTCCCCCTTCTTAAAAATCTGAAATGAGACCCAAGTTTGTTTCCGCAGCTAAATGCATTCTATGTCATACTCACAACTCCGACAGGAAAGGCCAACACAGCCAGCATCCAGTCCCGCAGAGAGATGAGTTTCTTGAGCTGCCTCTCTTGCTCTTGGTTCCCACTTCCTCTTGTCAGAAGACTAGAAAGATCAGTCAGCACACAGATCCCGAAGAAGACGGCCTGGATAACCTGTAGAGTAGGGATAAAAGTATTGATGATCCAGAGCTGTGAATGGAGACAGGCGACATACTGTAACATAGCGAGTGAGGCAAATGATAATTCAGACTATAGACAGGATAACATGTGTGCTCCCCAGGGTCAAAGTCTTATGTACTTAGCACCAATGGTAGGTTGGGGGGATTTTCTGGATACTTCTACTAGAAATGATATGTAAAACAATTTTACTCATCACCTCTTTAGAAAACATAACATACTTTAAAAATGTTTTTTTCCACATGGGCAGTGAAAAGTCTGTGAAAGTTTTGTGGATGGTTCCTCACTTAGGACCAGCGTAAAGGGCCAAAATAAAAGGTCCTAAAGAGCATCTGAGTTCCATCCCTTCTCTCAGCACAGGAACCCCCATGTTGTTAATATAGGCTTTCTGGAGCTCCCCGAATCCTGCTGTTGTCAGTCCATTTTAGCCAGAGTGATGCACTGTTTTCCTTTATGACTTAGCTTCATCTTGAGCATCAGTGACTTAAGGTTTATTACTGTTTTTTCTACAGCCAGAACCAGAGTAGGAGAAGCTGAGGATGTCACAACTGAGAATGACACAGGAAGAGGCACTGGCAGCCATCATGTTTTGATAATCAGAAATAACTTAAATGACTCAGGGAATATTTTCATACTTAGGATATTTCTCTATGTCATTTGTAAGACTTAAGCCATTTGAATCTCTCAGTCAGCTCTACTCGAGTGTGAGACATTGGGGTGCCCAGGCCAGGGAATTATAATCCCCATGCCATTCTGGCCAGTAAACATTAAGGTGCCCTGTGTGACAAATAGCCACAGAAATGCCAATGAAGACTACAATGAGACAGCATTTCTCACCAGTGTAATGATTTGCAATATGATTCTGGCAATACCGAGTGTTATAAAGATGTAGAGCAACCAGAAAGCTTATAGTGGGAATGGAAGTCTGGACAACCACTTTGAAGAACAGTTAGCAAAATCTAGTCACTTAATGGTGCATATGTGCCTAGCAACTTAACAATGGAGGCACTCCCTAGCGTGCACACATATGAACTAATTACACCTACTGACAATTCATTTCTGCAGTCATTGCTTCAAAAAAGTTGGATAAAGATAGTGTACTGAATTCATACAATGAAATTCTAATTACATACCAATTTTTAATTTTCACAACCAAACTAAAAAAAGAAAAGAAGAAAAGAATGGCATGATCAAAATAAATTTCAGAAAATATAAATATAAATATGAGGATGCAGGTATATGAATTAAAATATGAAGATTAGTAAAATATGGAGATTAGTAACACTGAATTCAGGTGCCTCTTGAGGGAAGATGACATTGGGAGGACACAAGAGCCTCGACTATATTGAGAACATTTTATTTCTTTAAGTTGATTATGGACATACTCAAGTTTTTTTCTATTACTCAATTTCATTAGTGTAAAATAACTCGAAATTACTTAAAAATAAAGGTTAAAAATGTGGCATCCGTACTTTTAGAAAATAGTTGGCTAGTCTCTTCATTCCTTTCCTTGCAACTCAGTTTCCCCTAGATTTAAAGACTGGTTGATCACAGCAGGATTTGGTGAGCTCAAGGGGCAAAGAAACTACTGTATGTAAAAATTCTCCAGGGCTTTTGTCTATAGGCAGAGGAAAGAGAACCTTGGCTTGGTACTGATAAAGAGAAATATTTGGAAAACGATGATTTGCTTTATGCATCCTGGGAAACAGGGAAAGTTGGTGGTGGATATGTTCAAGAAAAACAGTTCTAGTTATAATTATTGCAATACTTTCCAAACACAAGTGAATTTGCTACTACTTTTCACTTAAAAACTCCAGGATATAGCACCTAGTACCAGACTTGCCTTTCCAGTGTAAACAACGGGATCTCTGTTCTAAATATATAAATCATCTTTTTTAGATGCTGATTTTGTGACTGTTAGTTATACAGGTTGAACATCAATAATCTAAAATGCTCCAAAATGCAAAACATTTTGAGTGCCAACAGGATGCCACAAACAGAAAATTTTATCTTAACCTTGCGATATGTCAGTCAAAATACAGGTGCACAATACAGTTCATTCCACATACCCAAGGGGAAAAACAATCCTCCAGGCCCCTTTGGCTGCAATATAAACTACGTTTTGTGTACCAGTTATTAAACATATTGTATAAATTATCTTCAGGCTATGTGTATAATATGAATGTAAAGCATATATGAATTTTGTGTTTGGACTTGGATATTCCCCAGGATATCATTCTACTATGTATGTGCAAATGTTCCCAAATCAGAACAAAAATCCTAAGCCCCAAACACCTCTGATCCCAAGTATTTTGAATAAGGGATATTTGAACTGTATTACCAAAAATGGGGGTACATTTTATACTGAAAAAAAAGGTCAAGTCATCAAGAAGATATGAGGATCTTAATTCTGTTTACACCTAAATAACAGACTTTCAAAAGAGAGGAAAAAGAAACAAGTTTAACCTGAAACTAAATTACTTAATAAAACTTTTTTAGAGAAATGAAGGATTCACTGATTCTTGGGATGCAGATACTTTTATGAAGACTTTTTAAAAAAGAATTGAAATGGGAGGGAACTTGAAAATGAAAAAGGGGGAACGATTTCCTATTTTAGCAGAGCAGAAAAAAAGAATTTCTACAAATATACGCATAACAGGCTAAACAACATTTTTGCCAAATTTGCACAGTTAATAGCACATACGAAAGGAGTCTACACTTTCCTATGGCTGCCTCATCGTCTTCTTATTCAAAGCGCCATCTGACACAGCAGTACCTCCATGCTATCCCCTGGTGGCTGCCTCTCGCTCTCTGGCCTCCCTGCTAGTTTCCCTGCCTGCGACTACAGTAGGCGCCCACCTCACTGCTACAGATTTGAGAAGGTGGAGGTCAGGAAATGCAGAAGCTGTAAAACTACCGTCTAGTTTCTGAACATTAGGAGACAGAGGAAATTTGGAGGTTTTGTTTTTGTTCTTTCTGTCAGGCTGAGGACAGAGCTCAGGAGTAGAGTGCTTACCCAGCCTGTGAGAGGCCCTGGGTTTGATTCCCAGCACAGCCGAAAAACAAGAAGTCTTTGTCTTTAACTCACATTATCAAAATAAAATCTTTGAAAATTATGAAATAGCCTACTATTCCCTGGAGAATGGACTGACTTTTGGTTATTTGCTTTAGAATCAGTTTGCCAATATTGTAAAACACTGTAGATTTCTGCCATTTTTATTAGTGTTTGATTTGAGCTGACAGTTAACAAATCTCATTAGAGAACTGTTATCTATGTTTTTCTATTACTTGTGTGTATATCATCCTGTTCACTGCAACTTAAAATTCACTAAACTAACTGGATAAAATGCATACATTGGACAGAGATGCACAAGTGGGCCTTAAGCAGGATTACCTTGAAGTATTATTTGGCTCCAACCATTCTGCAGGGCTGGCATTTCCAAACCATCAACTCAGCATGACACACATATACACCATCTGGCTTTGAGTTCTTAGCAGGCTGGTTGCTCTTATTATTTTACACCCCATGTAGAAATGAAGTGGTCAAATGTATCATATCTCTCCAAGAAACATAAATAGGGATTGATCAGAATGAAAAACAAATTCCCAGGATATTTTTGAATCGCTCAGTGTTTGTTCCTCTAGAAGGTTCTCTACTGTCCAATTCCTTCAGTATCTTTTCTCCATCTCCCCAATCTTTCTGTCATGAAATTATAACTTATTTACTGAGTCATATACAGTTTTACGAGTATATAAAAATGTACCCCAATTCCACTCATATTTTTAATCTTTCTACATGATTGGTTTTGATCAATTAATATTATTTTCCTTTCTCCTCTTGGATGCACTAAAGGCTTACAATTCTGTTTGCACTAATAGACAAGTCTATTAGATTCCTACCATTCATTCCTGAAGGTACATGATACAATTTGTTCAGAATCAGTTTTATTTCATTATATGATATCATCTTCAATACACTCAATTAAATATATTTGTACCAAAACCAGAGTCTATCTATCAAGTTATGTCATTACTTTAATTAGGTGCTAATTTGTACATTTCTGCCTAACTCAGACAAGACACAAGTAGGGAAAGCAGCGCATGAAGTAAGAAATGGAATTATTATTTATATGATTTTTAAAGGTCAGAGTGCAACTGTCTTGACCACAGAATTTCTGGTAACTGCTGTGCACGGTGCACCACACTTTGTGCTGTGCTTTCCATAAGATTAAAGAATGCCCTGCTGACTACCTTGAAGATGATGCTTAGTTTCAGGTTAATTTTAGATACTGGAAACAAGAAGAAACAAGAAGGTGGGACTCAGGGGTAGCAGGGAAGAGTGAAGTGACAAGGATGGTGGAATGAAGGAACACTGGGGAGAGAACAGATGGGAAGGAGGCAGGGAGATTTATCGGTGTCATCAAGAAAGGCCCGGAGGAGTCTCCATACGAAGATAAGAGCATTAATTAAAGGAGAAGTGATAAAGAAGTAATGAAAAAAGCTACCTGGACTCTTCTCATTAGAGAACATTAAGTGTTTTGTGACATTTAATAAATGTATGTGTAATCTAAAGGTGAGATAGGTAGCCTATATGTAGATTATCTACCTATCTCCATTATCTACCTATCTATACATACAACACATATAATACAAAATGTGTGAGGGAGGGTGAGAACAAAAGAGGAGAAGGAGAATTTTCCTATGCAGAAAGGTGACTAACACGTTTGGAGAAACGGTCTGAGGTCAGCCCTTCCTGTATCTCACCTATAGTCACACATCATGAGGTCTTTCTAGAACAAAAAAAGTTACTTTGTTTTTGGTTCATAAAAACTTTCAATGAAGTTCTTGTTGGAAACCAACCTAAGCAGCATCTCTGTGCAACGAAGAGCAAATCTGACTGGAGGGGTAAGAAGGCACATGGAAAGAACAGAAGAGCCGTAACCAGCAGTGCCAAAACGTACCCTTCAAGGGACTCCCCTCCCTTCCACAGATATCCAACCTTCTAAGAGAACCTAATACACTCCCTGTCATCGAGATCAACAGTGAATGCCACAGGTCATTCAGCACCACAAGACAGTGACCCAGGATGGTATCAGGTGGGTGAAGTCTGCAAGGATTTCCTCTGCGTTTCTTTTCAGGGTCTTCCTTGACTAAGACTTCTGAACATCCTGTGGCAATTCCACAGCCAGGGGAGTTGGTCTTCAGTCGCTTGTAGTCTGTGACCAGTTGCATGCTTAAAGGCCACTCTCTGGAGAAATTCATGCGTTTGAAAGTACATCATGCTGTCTCCACCTTGCTCATCGACTGAGACGACCCATCGGAGGCACAGCCTGGTGAATTAGCCTCTATGACCTGTAAGGAGGTTAGCCTGACCAAGCCAGTATGGACCTCCCGCTCTAATGACTGTGTAACTCTATTTCTCTAAATCTGTCATTTAAGTGCTGTGCTTTAACCCGGAGCTTTTCCAAGAGACCTTCACCACAAACACTTTGGAGGAGATGGACTCACAGCATCATCGAGCTCATGGTTTGCAGAATGTGATTTAGGATCCCTGCCTGTATGAACAGACATTTACCTCATACTGCTCCATCTCATTCCTGAAAATCGATGAAATAAGCCATGAGTCACTCCTGGCAAGCAGTCCACTCAGACAGAAGGAAAAAAGTAAGCTTTGCAGTCAGAAGTAATGGAGTCTGATAAGCAGCTTTGGGAAGGAAGGTTTGTCAATGAAAATTCATCCAGCATCACATAACTGCTTTTGATACATAAGTAGAAAGGAGAACAGTCACCTGAAGCATGTGTTTGGATATGTTTCACAAAGAAATGGGTACAGACATGCCATCTTCCATCACAAGCCAATAAGAGTGTGGCAGGGACCTTTCCACAGATGCCACAGTCATCTGCAAATAATGATAGAAAACTACACCCTGTGGTGTTCTGACTGAATTTTCACAGCCCCGAGGGAGGGTCCTACGCTGACACCCCAAGCTACTCAAAAAGTATGAACTTAAAGATCTCCTATAAACTATTGATATTAGCCTGAACCTCTTTTCAACACTGAATTAAACATGCCACTGATTTATTTAACAAATATTTATTGATCACTGTGCACAAAGCACTTAGTAAACAAATACAGAAATGCAAACTGTTCAGTGATGGAGTCCTATACCACAAATGGGAAGATGCTGGAATGCGCCTTACTTCCCTAACTTATCTACATTTGCTAAATAGGTGAAGTTCAGGCTTAAACACAAAAATAGGGATGAGTAGTTATTAGGAGGGGGGAAAGGTGTTCAACTTTAATAATGCAAATCTGAAGTGCATTAAATTTTCTAACATTGTAATAGGTAATTCATCTTACTAAGGTTTTAATCATGTGACAATTTATCTCACCAGGAGATCACTTAAATGTCAAAAGTAATCACTGAAGAGCTAGATAAATCTCAACCCTAAATAAAAGAGGGCCTTGACCTGAATCAGGATCAGATCAGGTCTTAATTGATAGATGATACAGAATCAGATAATTATATAGAACCTATGCACAATCTACACTCTTTGCTCTTTCACTCTTTATCAGACAATATTTATGATATTAACTCTTGTTCTACCATATTATTTTTTTTTATATTTGAGTTTACCGGTACAGACCCTGGAAGGGTTGAAGTTAAACATTCTTCTCACCTGTACTCTCAGATACTGCACCTGTGGCCCCACCTTTAAATTAAGAGTGTTTATGAGTCCAGCATCTTATACGTCCAGAAGTGGTGCTAGAAGAGTCCCACCACCACCCAACTTAAGGAACAATGTGAATCTCAGACAAAATTAAAAGTTCCTAAAACATTTAAATATTTCATTAGTTGCATAAAAAAGAAAATATTAAATGGAGAAGGTAATGCAGAACAATGTAAGTGGGGCTACATTTTGGTTCCATCACTTCGGAAAATAAAGGCATTTTCTCAAAAGTTAAAGATGCGGCATCCCCATGAATGGTCTTACCTATTGGGGGGGGTTCAGCCACATCTTGCGTGGATGAGAAAAGGGTTAACTGCCAGAGGACGATGCTGGCTATAAGTCAATCATTTACCCATAAACTTACCTAATCAATAAACACACAAGAGCCAGTACTCTTTTTAAATGAGAGGGGGTGGGACAGATCGGGCCTCTAACAACATGGAGCAGCCCACCACTCCTTTATTTATAGTCACACAGGTACAGGGGCCTGGGAGGGGCTTCTTCTGTGATGAACAGGATGGGGAGGAGTTAGTGGAGCCATTTGCTCAGGGAAACTATCACATAACCAGACAGTGATTCCCACACAGGGCCACATACCCCTGGCCATCTGGGACAGTTCTCCATGGCTGCCAGTTCCTGGGAGTCAGGTCTCAGTGTCCCATGGCTCAACCAAGTCTGCCTCTGCTAGAGAAAGATGGTTCCCCACACTTAGCTATGTCTCCTGGAACCCAGAGCTGATGACTAGAAGGGACTGGAATGGTAGGCATGCTTCTGTCCTTTAGACAGAAATAAATTTAAAAAAGGAAGAAGTGGTGGTCCTGTTATTTATTATAGTAGGAAACAATTTCCTAGGTAACACAGTCAAGACCTCTACTAATTTTTTTTCAGCTCTACTTTTTATATTAGTTCTATTTAGTTATACATGACAGTAGAATGTATTTCAACTCATCATACACAAATGGAGTACAACTTTTCATTTCTCTTTAGCGTCACACCATTCGTGCAATCACACATGTACATGGGTAATGATGTCCATCTCATTCTAACATCTTTCCCAACATCTATTCCCTCCCCTCCCTCATTTCACTCTGCACAATCCAAAGTTCCTCCATTCTTCCCTAACCCCTCACTTGTGTATCAGCATCCACTTATCAGAGAAAACATTCACCCTTTGGTTTTTTGGGGATTGGCTTATCTCATTTAGCATGATATTCACCAATTCCATTCATTTACCTGCAAATGTCATAATTTTATTCTTCCTTATGGCTGAGTAATATTCCATTGAGTATATATACCACAGTTTTTTATATCCATTCATCTATTGAAGGACATCTAGGTTGGCTCTATAACCTAGCTTTTGTGAACTGAGCTGCTATGAACATTGATGTGGCTGTGTCACTGTTACTATGCTGATTTTAAGTCCTTTGGGGTAGGCTGAGGAGTGGGATAGCTGGGTCAAATGGTGGTTCCATTCCAAGTTTTATAAGGAATCTCCATACTGCTTTCAGGAATGGTCGCACCAATTTGCACTCCCACCAGCAATGTATGTGTACCTTTTTCCCCACATCCTCCCCAACACTTATTGTTGCTTATATTCTTGATAATAGCCATTCTAATTGGAATGCGGTGAAATCTTAGAGTAGTTTTGATTTACATTTTTCTAATTACCAGAGATGTTGAATTTTTTTTTCATATATTGTTAATCAATTGTATATCTTCTGTGAAGTGTCTGCTCAGATCCTTAGCCTATTTATTGATTGGGTTATTTGTATTTTTGGTGTTAAGTTTTTTGAGTTCTTTATAAATCCTGGAGATTAGTGCTCTACCTGAAGTGTATGTGGTAAAGATTTTTTTTTTCCACTCTGTAGGCTCTCTCTTCACATTATTGATGGTTTCCTTTCCTGAAAAAAACCTTTTTAGTTTGAAACCATTCCATTTATTGATTCTTGATTTTATTTCTCGTGCTTTAGGAGTCTTGTTAAGGAAGTCTGGTTCTAAGTCCACGTGATGAAGATTTGGACCCACTTTTTCTTCTACTTGGTATAGGGTCTCTGGTCTAATTCCTAGGTCCTTGATCCATTTTGAGTTGAGTTTTGTGGGAGGTAAGAGATAGGGGTTTAATTTCATTTTGCTGCATATGGATTTCCAGTTTTGCCAGCACCATTTGTTGAAGAGGCTATGTTTTCTCCATTGTATATTTTTGGCACCTTCATCTAGTATGAGATAACTATATTTATGTGGGTTTGTCTCTGGGTCTTCTATTCTGTACCATTGGTCTACCTATCTATTTTGGTGCCAATACCATGCTGTTTCTGTTACTGTAGCTCTATAGTATACTGTTTAAGGTCTGATTTTTGATGCCTCCTGCTTCACTCCTCTTGCTAAGGATTGCTTCAGCTATTGATTGGTTTAGCTATTCTGGGTCTTTTATTTTTCCAGATGAATTTCATGATTGCTTTCTTTATCTCTATGAGGAAGATGTTGGGATTCTAATTGGAATTGCATTGAATCTGTATAGCACTTTTGGTAGTATGGCCATTTTGACAATATTAATTCTGCCTATCCAGGAATATGGAAGATCTTTCCATCTTCTAAGGTTTTCTTTAATTTCTTTCTTTAGTGTTCTGTAGTTTTCATTATAGAGGCCTCTCACCTCTTTTGTTAGATTGATTCCCAAGTATTTTTTTTTTTGAGGCTACTGTAAATGGGGTAATTTTCCTAATTTCTCTTTCAGAGGATTCATCGCTTATGAATAGAAGCGCATTAGATTTGGGGGTGTTGCTTTTACATCCTGCTACTTTGCTGAATTCATTTATTAGTTGTAGAAGTTTTCTGGTGGAATTTTTTGGATTCTCTAAACATAGAATCATGTTGTCAGATTATAGTGGTAGTTTGATTTCTTCTTTTCCAATTCATATCCCTTTAATTTCTTTCATCTTCTAATTGCTCTGACTAGAATTTTAAGGACTATGTTGAATAGAAGTGGTGAAAGAGAGCATGCCTGTCCTGTTCCAATTTTAGAGGGAATGCTTTCAATTTTTCTCCATTTTGAATGATATTGGCTTTGGTCTTAGCATAGATAGCCTTTACAATGTTGAGGTATGTTCCTACTATTCCTATTTTTTCTATTGTTTTGAAGGGGTGTTATCCTGTATCAAATGCTTCTTCTGCCTCTATTGAAATGATCTTTTGATTCTTAACTTTAAATTTATTGATGTGATGATTACATTTAGTGATTTCCATATGTCAAAACCAACCTTGCATCCCTAGGATGAACTCCACTTGATCATGGTACACTATCTTTTTAATGTGTTTTTGTATGCAAGTTGCCAGGATTTTGTTAAGAACTTCTGCATCCATTTTCATAAGGGATATGGATCTGAAGTTTTCTTTCCTTGATGTGTCTTTGTCTTATTTGGTATCAGGGTGATACTAGCTCATAGAATGAGTTCGGAAGTGTTCCCTCCTTTTCTATTTCCTGGAATACTTTGAGGAGTATTGGTATTAGTTCTTTTTGAAGGTCTTATAGAACTCTGCTGAAAATCCATCTGGTCCTGGGCTTTTCCTAATTGGGGGCTTTTGATGGCATCTTCTATTTCATTACTTAAAACTGATCTGCTTAGATTGTGTATGTCCCTCCTGATTCAGTTTAGGTAAATCATATGTCTCTAGAAATTTGTAAATGTCTTTGAGATTTCTATTTGTGGGAGTGTAGATTTTTAAAATAGCTTCTAATTATCTTTTTATTTCATTAGTGTCCATCATGATATTTCCTTTTCATCACGAATTTATAATTTGAGTTTTCTCTCTCCTTCTCTTCATTAGTGTGGCTAAGGGTTTACCAATTTTGTTAATTTTTTCAAAGAATCAACTTTTTGTTTGTCCATTTTTTCCACTTATTGTTTCAATTTCATTGATTTAAGCTCTGATTTTCATTATTTCCTGTCTTCTACTACTTTTGGTGATGATCTGTTCTTTTTTAGGGTTTTAAATGTAATGTTAGGTCATTTATTTGTTTATTTTTATTCTTTTAATGAATGAGCTCAATGCAATGAACTTTCTTCTTAATACCTGCTTTCACAGTGTCCCAGAGATTTTGATATGCTGTACTGGTGTACTCATTTACTTCTAAGAATTTTTTTTATCTCCTCCCTGATGTCTTCTGCTATGCGTGCTTCTTTCAATAGCATATTATTTAGTCTCCAGGGGTTGAGTAGCTTGTTTTAATTTTATCACTGATTTCTAATTTCATTCCATGATGCTCTGATAGAATGCAGGGTAGTATCTCTATTTTTTTTTTTTTTTTGTATTGCTAAGAGTTGCGTTGTGCATAACATATGGTCTATTTCAGAGAAGGATCCATGTGCTGCTGAGAAAAAAAGTATATTCACTTGTTAATGGATGAATATTCTATATATGTCCGTCAAGTCTAATTAGTTGATTATATCATTGAGTTCTATAATTTCTTTGTTCACTTTTTGTTTGGAAAATCTATCTAGTGATGAGGCAGGTGTGCTAAAGTCACCCAGTATTATTGTGTTGTCACCTATTTGATCCTAAAATTGACATACAATAGATGCTCCATTGTTGGGGCATATATAGTTACAATTGGTTATGTCTTGTTGATGTATGATTCCCTTAAACAGTATGAAATATCCTTCTTTAAACCCGTCTAACTTTGGCGTAAGTCCACTTTATCTGATATAAGGATGGAAACCCCTGCTTTTTTACATAGTCCGTTTGCCTGGTATGTTTTTTCCCATCCTTTCACCTTCAGTCTGAAGACCTTCACTAACAAAATTATCACTTTAAGCTTCTATTAAGGAATAACAATTTTCTTGAAGACTGAAAGTAATGGACATAATTTTGAATTACAACTACAGTTAATATACGGTTTTCTCATATTTTGACTCATTTAGAACATTAAAATTGTAGGTTTATGTGAGATTTTAGAACTGAATTCATTGATTTTTTTATTAAAAACTTTTTTATTTTTACAGACTGCATTTTGATTCATTGTACACAAATGGGTAGACCTTTTCATTTCTATGGTTGTACACCATGTAGATTCACACCATTCATGTAATCATACAGGGAAAAGTTAATATAAAGAATTATCAAGCTATCACAAGAAAATAGAATGTGTAAAGACACTATAAAAGGGGCACCCAGAAGCCCTTGACATTTTAAACACAGCAGAACTTCAAAGTGGTCTAATTTGTTATTTGTATTAGAGAAGGTTGAAGTGAATGGCCAAAAATTAATTTTACACGTATAATGAAAATTAACCAATCGTTTTCATGCCCTTCCTAGTCATACCAGAATTTTTACAATGAGAAAAAATAGAAAGCAACCCCAATGTATACAGACTTGACCATGGGATAAAAATAGAGGTATTATAATATAAAGCAGTGAAATAAGTTCCTAAAGTTACATTATCAACATGGATGGATCACACAAGCAAGCTATGGAAGACTGAAAAAGAATAATGTCATTTAAATAAAGTTCTAAAAAAATTTTAAAATTCCAAATATTGGCCCAGGAATATACATGTAATAAGCTATAAGAAAAAGCAAGTCAATGATAATAAACACTACCCATAGCCCTATGAGCGTCTCCCCTTCCCTATCTCAATGTAACCATAGGAACCTTTTCTTTTTAACCACTTGATTCAACTCCAGTGAAATCATCGTTAGTGTTGCTATTTTATAAGTGTCTGACACTCTTGCAGGCTACTTAAGGGTAGGGTTTGGTTTTGGTTCAATAGTGTATCCCTAGAGCTTGGGGTGTAGTGTTAATACACATTTACTTATTAGAGAATTAATCTCAGTGGTGAAGATAACTCAGTGGAGTGGGAAGGGACCTGACTTGGGACTGGCAGAAGATGACCAGGAAATGTCCCGGGCCCTGTAAGGAAAGAGACTGCAGAGCTGGATTTCTACTGATCTGCACTGCTATACTGCTATTTATCCAAAAGTGTTCAGAGATCTCATTATAGGACATACAAATGGCAACCGATGGGTCTGAGGGCTTTCAACGCAGGCCTAGCAAGACAGGGGCAAGGAGGATATGGGCAGATGGATAATTACAGATCTACCATGGAGCTTGGAATGGATGGACAGAAAAAAAAAGCAAAGTCAGAAGGGGGACAGAATGAGAGTGCTTGAGTGTGTCACAGGGGCAGGGGGCATGAACATCTGCAAGATGGGAGACTCTACGTCAGACAGTTCTCAATGACAAGATCCAGTAAACTCCCAGATGGATGAGACAGAAGTCAGCAAAGTTGGGGAGAAAGAAAGAGTGTGAGAAGTGAGTCTCATGTATAACTATGCTATTGTAAACGCAGGGGCAAAAAAAGGTTAAAAGAAATTGGAATGAAAATTAAAAATAACATTTTAAAAGAGCATCGGAGATTTTAGAAACCTTTCGATACAGGATATAATTATAAAATAGAAGTTTATAAAATAATGAATAGTAACTGACTACTTTGAATCAATAAAACTATAAACAATGGCACTTTCTGTTCAGTTACATTACAGTAATGCATCTTCTTTTGATTTGCCACATTTCTGTTCCCATAAACATACAAGTTATGCTAATCTATAGGAAAAAAAAAAAAACATCAAAAGCCAAAGTTGCACATGGACAGAAGAATTTTTTTCAATTTGATGAACATACCCCATAAAATAATAAATTTAGTTTCATCACTTTTACTGTGGAGGGAAGAAAGAAGGCAAATTCAAAATTTTCTGGATAAGTTCCAACAGGTATTAATAAAAATGCATATATAGTCTTCTAAAAAGCAGGATTTGTCTGTAAAATTCTTCTGAGAGAAGTTAATTCAGTATTCACACATCAAAGGTCAAATAAAATTGGGAAGAAATAACACAAGAGAGCTCTAAGAATTCACAATGCAAAAAATGCATAATTTATGTTGACCTACAAAGTACATGAATTTTGAAACTTAGCAATAATTTCCTCACCAAAACAACAAATAAAATAACTTGCTCCTGTTGGAAATTAGAAAGTATACTAAATTTTGTATCAGAAAGCACACTAAAATTTTACTAAATATTAAAGATAGCTGGGAAAAATGAATGAAAACTTGGTAGAGTATAACTAAATTTAGTAAAAAAATAAAAGAAAATAATAAGATGTTTACAAATTTCTAAGTGATTCTGAGATGTTCCTAAGAAGCATATGAAAAAATCAGAATCATTAACAATAACATAATTTAAAATAATTAATGTAAGGTTTTATCAGTAGGAAATCAAATACTTAAGGCTCATGAGTGGCTAAGAGTTGTATGAATGGATCTGTCTACCACTTGGTGGAGAAAACCCTGGTTGCTAACCAGCAAATGGAGCTACTCCCAGCAAATAGTTTTAATAGCTTCTTCATATAGTTCACAATGACATTTTTATGGCAATTTGCCTGTAGGTAAGGAAGGAAAGTAGGGGGAAAAAATAGAGAGAGAGGAAAGAAAATAAGAGAAAGTTGTAAATCATATATTCTGAAATATATTATTTATACACACACAAACCTACATTCTTAACATTACATGAAATACTCAACATTCAGTCAATAACTCCTGATCAGAAGGCAGCAGCTGAAGGTTGATGCTTCAAATTGGTTAATGCTGGAAGAAATCTTATAGTTAAAAATATAGAGGGCAAATAAGAGCAAATCTATCCATCTTTTTCTATCATAACTGATACTTGATGCTAGAGCTGGACTGGAAACATCATCAAATTCTGTCAACTTTTTAGACTGTCCATAAGGAAGTTTATATGTAGTACATACACCTGCCTCTATTTTTTTTAAATCTATTACTGATGTTGAGGCCAAGACAAAATGTTTCAGTAGATACACAAAGTCCAACTTTTCTTTTGCAACTTCAAAAAGTTTATGATGTGTTTGATATTTAATTTGAGCATATATGGGCGAATATGAAGGATATTCTGTTAGCCAGAGTGCTCCCAGACATGAGCTGAGAAAACTGTTGGTAAGGGCTAGAGACAAAGTACTCCAAAAATACTCTCTTCAGGACACTCTCCAAAAGCTTTACATTGGAACAGCTTCAGCCCTGATCTTGACTGAGATTTCTCAAGTTTCTTTTTGTAAATGCTTAATAGGACCTTGTGATTTGATTATTTACTACCACTATCAATCATAAGGCAACATAAATGATAAGGTTATGCTATTGAACTAATTTTCATTATGGAATAAACAGACATGGAGAAAGCCCTCTAGGTATAAATGAGTGCTAAAAGCATGGGAACACAAACTATTTTCTGGAAGGTATGTTTTTCCTAGAAAAATCGGCCTATGTCTTACAGTATCTTTTACTTTAATATTAAAAGCATACTGTACATGATGTACACCACCATTTTAGTAATTTTATCATCTCCAAGGACCTACATTCCTTTCATGTTTTCTGAACCTGTGTTTTCATGTAGTAAACTCAGAAATCAAGATCACTAAGTCTGCTTATATACTGTTCAGAAGCACCCTTCATAGAGTTCCATATAGCCAGCTCCAGCGGTGCCCAAACTGTGCCTGAATCAATCCTTGATAGGGAAGCACCTTAAATCATTCAGGTCATGAAGACACCAGTTAGTAAGAAGACAGTGTTTCTAGTGGTGACTACTATAAACAGAGTAAAGGTGAATATAAAACATAAAGTTAGTCAAGTATGCATCAAAAAAATTCATGATATCACATATTTCTCCAAAAGTGCCTAACAGTTCTAAGTATCCTCTCAAGGGCAGTTGAGCACAGACCTCAGTCACTGGAGCTTTCTCTTTCTAGGTGCAACTACTACTTAGAGATCTAATCCAGCCTCCTGACTTTCAGATACCATCTCTATGATGACCACTCCCATTTTTTAATTTATTTTTCTTTTAGTTTTACAGACTTCATTTTGATTCACTGTACACAAATGGGGTACGACTTTTCATTTCTGTGCTTGTACATGATGTAGAGTCACACCATTCGTGTAATCATACATACACATAGGGTAATGATGTCTGTCTCAGTCCACTATCTTTCCTTCCCCTGTCCCTTGCCCCCACCTCATTTCCCTCTACACAATCCAAAGTTCCATCGCTCCCATTTTTACATCTTTAGTCAGGACCTCATCCTTGAATTCCAACTACTATGTGACATCTGGTTATGAACATCAAATAGGCATCTCCTACCTATGGGGTCCAAAATGGAGCCCCTAGTATTTACCAACAAATCTGTTTCTCCAGAGTCATCCTCATCTCAGTTGGTGGTTACAGTGATGCAGCCCCAACCCATGCAATTCATCAGCAAATCCTCTTAGCTCTATCTTAAACCATCTCCAGAATCTGACTCTGTACAGGGCTACCACTCTGTCCCTGGTGTCCATCATCACCACCTCTCACCTGGACTACTGGAATGGCCTTCCACTGGACTGTCCTCTACCCTACACTTCCTTAGTTCATTCTGGACGGGGGCCATTCACAGCTGCCCATAGTCTTTGAAAGTCTTCTATCGCAGGACCACTAAGTGCTAACCTCCCTGTCCTGCCATTCCCATCTACTCTGTTTGGGACTGATTCCTCCCTCACATCCTTCATTCAAAAACTGGCTTGGAGTGAGTCCTTCCCTGTCACTCTGTAAAACTGCAACCTCAAATCCTTAGCCCTCTTTGCTGCCTTTTTAAAATTTCAGAACACTTTTTACAACTCATCCTGCACTAGAATCTAACCAAGCTCCATGAGGGCAGGGATTTTTGTATATTTTGTTCTCTGCTGAATCCCAGGCACTCAACAAATACTTGCCAAATACTTGTGGGTGTATAAATGAATAACTAGACTTTAACTTTTTTTCATTTTCTTGCTTAGAACAGGGACCTTGCTTAAAGTCATCCAACAAGTAACTTTAGAGCTCATGTGAACCAAGGTCTTCTGACTGAAAGCCCATTCTCTTTACACCACAGTAGGTCAATCACCTTAACTATATGCCACATTCTTACCCACCTAGAGTATGGACCTGGCTTTATCATTACTCACTTTCACATTCAAAATACCTATTAGTGCATGTCTCATGGGATGAGCACAAAAGAATGTTCAATAAACAGAAAGAAAGGAATTTTGACCAGAAAATATGGTAATGGCTGTCTAGACTGTAAGCCCTTCAAGGACAAAGATTACATTTAATGCATTCCTGTATCATCGATTCTTGGTTCGGTGCCCGAAACAAAGCAGGGGGCTACATGTGACCAAATCAAGGCATAAAACTGCATCAAGTGAATCCTCCCCAGGACTTTCAGCAAAGCTGACAGTACAGCTGAAAAGTGACACAGAATTCTTCCCCCTGCTCAGTCCATCCATGGAGCAGCCAGAACACCTGATAGGATCTCTGCCACTCTACAAAGTTACAGGTGCAATGGACTGAGGCGGCCTGAGGCTCGCTCTGCAGCAGAAATTACACTCATGGCCAAGAATGCTGTGATCAACTGCAGGTGCTCACTGTGTGCCTGGTGCTTATCATGCACCATCTGAACAGCCTCTAAGATAGGTATCACCCTTTTATCACTTGTCAGTCTATAACCATGAGAGGCAGAGTGACTTCAAGTTTACAGGTATTCCTCTATCAGTCTATACAGGATCCAGGCCTGTTGACTTCAATGCAATGCTTTCATCTCATCACACAAAGCTTCTCTCAAATATGACCAGTTGTATACATCATAACCCATCTGTCTTGCCTCCCCAAGTATAAATACATACCATGGGATGAATAAATAAACAGCAAATGCAAATATTCCCACTCTGAAATTACCAGCCTTCTATAACATTTTTCCAGGTTATTTTACCTTTACTTAGTTCTTAATGTAAACATTGTAACAGGAAGGGATACTTTCAAATAGTTTCAATCTCTGGAGATGTAATTTGAACGTACAAATTAAAAGTCTTTAAAATATTTAAACCTTTTGACCCAATCATTCTCTTTTAGAACTGCATCTTACTTGATCATAAAGATTTATGCACAAGAATGCTTGTTTCAGGAGCTTATATTATGTTTTAAAAATCGGAAAGCATTAAACAGACCAAAATGACCTTATTTAAATCTTAAGGGAGTAGTAGGATAGCACATGTTCATGAGACAGCATGATTAATACTTAATCACAGTTAACAACCAGAGAAAATGCTTATATGTTTAAATGTAAAAACCAAGTACCAAGGACAACTAGCTACCTGCAGGTCCACTGGGTGCCAGACTCTGTGCTGGGCGCATTACTAACCCATCCCACTTACACCTAGCAACACCATGAGCCAGGAATTCCAATAGCCACTATTTCAGAGATGAACCATTAAACCACAGAAACGCATACTACACATGACATGATCTCAAAATTATTAAAACATGTATAAAAATAATGCTAGGCTGGAGGTGTAGCTCATTGGTAATATCCAATTCCAAGCACATAAAAAAAGAAGAAGAAAGTAAAGCCTAACAATAGAGGTTAGCCAGGGGGTTTTAAACAACTGATGTTCCCAACAGTATAAAGGAATGTGGTAGGCCATGATCCTATGTTCTTTTTATTGATGGCGAACCTATCAGCTGATGTACACTGATATTTTTATCTTCAAGTGGAAAAAGGCATACTTACAACCTAAACTTCTCACTCAGATTGCAATTCACTATGTCTAATTGTTAATACCAGGAGAACACAGGCTTCGTGTTTTCTCGTATTCTCTTTCTTCCCTGCCGCGACTCTCACCTTAGAGCATCTTCTTTCCTATTTTAAAGTGGAATTTATTCTGAGAACTGTTGAGAGCATGTAGCAAACGCAGGCTAAGGCAGGAAGCTCATGACATATGAGGCACTTGCAGCGTCTTCCCTTAGGAATTATCTAGCATTGTTTAAACTAGTTGTACTGTTTTTCAACAGAAAACAAAAATAACAAACCAAGCATTAAATCTTTAATCCCTGTAAGATTTTTAAAGACAGATCTGTGTTTTCATAGCTTGGCTTGAAGATACACTGTGCTTAACTTAACTATCCTGCTATTCAGGACCATGAACTAGTTGAAGCAATTACCTATATATTTGGGTTAATTGATAGGTTTGAGATTCTGTTATAATCAGATTAAGTTAAGAAAATGGTTATACTGTTTCTCGTCCTATGAAAAACCACTGCTGTGGTTTGAATGGGTTCCACCAAAATTCATGTGTTGGAAACTTCATTCCCCATGGAACAGTGTTGTAGAGTGGGGCCTAATGGAATGTACTGAGGTTAGGAGGGCTCTCCTTTGTGAAAGGTGGGTGTTCAAGGATGTGGGCTAGTTATCACAGAGTCTGCCCCCTTTTCTTCCTTTTTGCCCACCCCCTCTGTCCTCTCACCTATGACACCTGCCGGAAGTGGGCACTGTACTCCTGTGAACTTCCCAGCCTCTAGAACTGAGAAACAAAATTCTTTTCTTTATAAACTATTCAGTCTGTGGTATTCTGTTACAGCAACAGAAAATGGACTATGAGAGTCATCAAATCACTGTTGTAGGGCATTTCACAGTGCAAGGAACACATGCTCTAAATCAGTTTTGAAAGAAAAAAATAAGAAAAAATTAACTGACTACCTGTATGCTGGGTTAATTTCTGGAAGGGAATTGTAGAGGTGTTAACAAATGTGGACACTTATAGGACACACCCAGGTTCCTAGACATATCTTTGCCTGTGCTCTGATATTTATTTACTTATGCACTCACCATTCCAAATCACTATCATTTTCTGTAAAAGACTTTATTTTTACAGTTTCAGTTTCTCAGAAAAATGGGCATAAATTACAGAGATTTCCCGGATACCCCCTGCTCCTACACATGCACAACATTATTAACATCACCCACAAGAATGGAACATTGTGCCTACTCTGACACCTCATTATCACCCAGAGTCCATAGTTACATGAGGGTTTGCTCTTGGTATTGTACTTTCTGAGTTTGAACAAATGTTTGAGAACTTGTATCCACCAGTCAGTATCATCAGAATAGTTTCACTGTATGAATAACTAAGAATCTTCTTCTCTACCTGTTCATCCCTTCCTCCCTCCTAATCCCTGGCAACCTGATCTTTTTACTGCCTCCACAGTTTTGTCTTTTCCGGAAAGTCATATAGTTGGAATCATATCGTATTTTGTCTTTCCAGATTGGCTTCTTTAAATTAGTAATATGCATGTCTTTTTTCACTCTTTGAGAGTTCATTTCCTTTTAGTGTTGAGTGATATTCCATTGCCTGAATTTACCATCATTTTTTATCAATTTACATAATAAAAGACATCTAGTTTGCTTCCAAGTTTTAGCAATTATATAAAGCTACCATAAACATTCTAAGCACTTTTTTGTTGACATAAGTTTTCAGTCTTCTTTATGAATACCAAGGAGTATGACTGCTAGGTTGTATGATGAGAGTGTGTTAGTTTTGTAAGGAACTTCCAAACTGTCTTCCAATGTGGCTGCACCCTTTTTGCATTCCCCCCAGCAATGAGAGTTCTTGTCACTCCACATCCTCACGGGCATTTGATGATGTCAGTCATGTGGATTCAAGCCAGGCTAATAGGTGTATAGCAGTATCTCCTTGTTTTAATCTGCACTTTCATGATGACATACAATGTGGAACATCTTTTCATATGCTTATTTGCCATCTATAGATATTCTTTGGTGAGGTGTCTGTGAAGGTGTTTGGCCCATTTCTTAATCAGGTTGTTTATGTCCTTATTGTCAGGTTACCACTATTACTTTTTCACAAGCAGAAGACTAATTCACATGCTTTTACCTCAACCTGGCATGCTTCTCTAATTTTGGTCCACCTAGTCCACTGTTTTTCATTCTTTAAGACCCACCTCTGTTGTTTCCTTGACAAAGCTTTGCTGAAGTTATCGGGTGCCAGGGATTCATATCATATATCCCTCTCTTCTTCCGTCTAAGCCACTGTATTTTAGTTTTTGTTTTTGTCTGCCTGCCGTGGAAGGCTGTGAATTCCTTGACAAGAAGAGTACTGTGCTATTCATCTTTACATTCTTAGGTTCATTTGATCTGCCCAGATACTCTGCAGCATTAGGAAAGTAATTTCTACCTTTCAAACTTTAGTCTCCTTTTCTCTTTTTTTCTTTCTTTTTTCCAGTGCTAGGGATTGAGTCTGAGGCCTCATACAGGGCAGGTAAGTGCTCTACTGCTGAATTACATTCCCAGCCCTTTGTACTTTTATTTTGAGAGAGGGTCTTGCTAAGTTGCTGGCTTTGAACTTAGGATTCTCCTGCCTTAGTCTCCCAAGTAGCTGGGATTACAGGTGCATGCCATTGTACCTGGCTTATTTCCTTTTCTATAGAACAGTCACAGGTATTCACTGTCCAGATTTGCCATGAAGACTACATGAGCTCTTGCATGCAGAGGCACCTGGAACCTAGGGTCCCAATGAATGCTAATTTAAATCTGAATCAGCCCAAGCATCACTGCAACACACATCACGAGAATGAATCAGAATGGAGCAAAATGCCTATGAACTACACCCTGAAAAACGATTACCAAATGCATAAGTATAATGAGTACAAATTGAAATATGTATATTGTGATCTTTGGGTTACAAGAACTTTGAGAATATAATGGAAACCATGGCCCTTTTCCTCGTTTGCACACATACTCAATTTTGCATGGGATTTTAGGGACTCTCCCAAACCTATGAAGTGTACTACTTGCTAAAGTCTACAGGCCACCTTATGAGCCCCTACACTCATATAAAAAGGCCAGGTTTATTGTGTCAAAGTAGACTACTAGACTTTCATCTCTGACTGCTGCAGTATCAACTGAATATGATGCAAACTGTTCTGGCTACTACCTTCCCAGACTGGTAGATACCCCTGGTATTCTAGAATAGCTCTCAACCGCAATGTCACCACCTGGGATGTGGATAGAGGGATCCCATTTTATAGGACTGGTTTCTGGGACTTAACATTGTTATCTGAAAAAGGACTAGATTGAAATAATGCAGGTAAATATTTTCAGACAAAGTCAGGGTAGATGTTGTTCTTAATCAGAGTTAGGATTTTGTCAGAGAGCCCTTGGGCATACAAAATAAGATGTAGATTCTTTCACATCTCTACTAATCACCCTAAAATATAGTCTAACACTTAATCTCTCCCACCAAATCACATGATATTTGTCTACATGTTGAGGTACTTACTATTTGTTAAAATTTAACTGCCATGCAGTTCTCCACATCTGAACATCTAAGTGAACAATCTCTGGAGATGAACTGGTAAAATTGACCAAGGGGGTGCCAGGAATTTTCCTGGAGATGATCTTTACTCTAAGAATTATTCATCCCTACATCATGTCTTTTGGCATCCCCGTACACACTTCAGTAAAATTCACTCTAACCCAAAAGGGCTCCTTCTTAATGTTGTAAAAATGCCTGTCCTGTGGTACTCTCAAATTGCACAGTAATTATCTGTTGGTGTTTCTGTTTTGCCATCTACACTGTGAGATCCCCAGGGAGTGGAGATGATGTCATCCATCTTTACATCCCCAGAGACTAACATAGTACCTGCTTATAAAAGCACCCGCAGGGGGAGGACACACATATGACAGACGTGTTCCTCAGTTTCAAGGAATTCAGAGTGGGAACAACACACCTCATGCAGTATAATCTAATTTAGACTGGTGGGGGTGGGTGAATGAAAAGTCTCTCCCAGAACGTGTTCCGTCTGAACTGATTTGGAGAACGGTGGGGGGAGAGGAGAGGAGGTGACTGTTCTGAGCAAAAGTAGAGCAGTAGGAAGGAGAGGCCCAGAGAGATGGAGGGACCTGCAGCAGTCCCGAGTAAGCACTGTGGCAGGTGGAAGAGAGTGGTGGTGAGCCTGCGATGCAGGAGGGGCCCTGTGATAACTGGGATTTTAATGTTATATTAAAGATCTTCACTCTTGTGCCTAAGCAAGAACAGACCCACTGTCGAGTTTTAAACAGAAGCATAACATGTTTTGGAAAGATCACCCGAGAACAGATACTGGATTGGAGGGTAACAACACTGAGGGCAGAGGGGCCATTAAGAGGCTGTTTGGGTAAACCAGATGTGAGGATACGTGGGAACAGAGAAAAGGCCGTGGGGAGAGGAGGGCCAAGGTGGCAGAGTTGTGAAGGACATTAAGGAGGAAGCCTAGCTGGATGGTGTCACTGGCCATGGGGAAACAAAGGAGAAGGAACAGCCAGTGGTCGCCTGAGGTGCTGGGCCCAGTGGAAAGGGCGCCATTCACCAAGGTGAAGAGCACATCCAAGGATCTCTTCTTGGACATGTTAAGTTTCAAGTGCCTTAAAGCCCCTTCAGTGGAGAAGGTCCAACAACAAACTTGTTGTTTGTGTGTTTGTACAATCAGCCTGGCCTTCAATCAACTAGCCTTCAAAACCTACAGAATTCTGGTTGTCGAGGAGGTCTTGAGAACACAGGCCTGAAGCTGGCCACATGCGACACCCACAGGTACAGAACAAAGAGAGCCCGAGGAAGCCTGAGAAAGAGTCTGCGAGGGAGGAAGACCCGGAGAGAAGAAAGGGCAAGGGAGCTGCACAGGAGACGTTCATGGAAAAAGAACACTTCAATAAACGCGAAGGTCGAGAACATGAACATTTTTTTTCACGGATCTGGCAGTCTTGTGGTGCCCTTGATGCTGAGGGTAGCTCTGATGAACCTTAGAAGTCAGGGGCCAGCGTGCGGAGTGAGTGGTGCGGAGATATTGCTGTCAGAGAGAAAGAAATATTCTTTCCCAAAGCATGATTGGGAAAGGGAAGAAAAACAGTAGCAAACAGAGGGAATTCCAAGACACTTCAGCCCTAGACAGTATGACTCAAGCATGAGTTATTAAATTCTGAAAGTTTTTTTTCAATGGAAAATATACTCAGTGGTACCTCCAAAAATATCCCTTACTTAGTCACCTGGATAATATTTTAATCATTAATTTTAAAACTATTAATTTCTGGTGATTGTCAATGATAAAGCAAAGATTTAGGAAGGGAAGTCCAGGATACATAATTTATCTGTTTAGAATGGTCATTTGTATGCATCAATGAATGTGCTTCAGATACTTAAATATGCATAGGTTTCTTCATTCAACTCTGCAATTACTCAAGGCATTAAGTAAGTTTGCTTCTCAATATACTCCGTCATTCTTCCCACACACATCTGCTGCTTTTACGGATATTCTGAAGATTCCATCTGGACAGGACATGCTGTATCGCACCTACCTCAAACCAACAACAAAAAAAACCCCACACCTCCTCCTCAAGGTGAAGGGCACTTCCTCTCTTCCGTTTCAAAATAGAGCTTCTCTGTGATATGCTGCTAAAGCGTGTGAGTCTAAAGGAAGATTCTCTTCTATGCAAACTAGAAGCAGCTCTCTACTAAAAAGAGGGCACCTAAGTAGAAGCAACGCTAGAGAAATATATGCAAGAACTCCACAAAGAAAAATGCAAACTTTACTGAGGTGAGGTTAGATAAGAAATGAAGAAACGCACTGTGTTCCTAGAAGGCACGATGCCAACAAGTGACAAAGCTCCCTAAGTTATAGATTATAGATGCATTGTTATCCCAATTAGTAACCTAAAAATCTTTGTGGAAATTTGGCAAGCTGATTCTAAAATTCAATGGGAATGCAGAAGGAATCATCAAATCAGTCTTGAATAAGCACAAACTTGGAGGGCTTACGATCCAAGGTGTGGAGTGTTAATTCACAGGTATAATCACCAGAGTGTGCTACTAGTGGGAGGATAGAAGAATAGATACAGACCCTAATTTACAGCAAATATGCCCCTGGGAAAAAGAATGGATAGCAATACAGGACAAAATAATACTTGTCTCCTACCTCACACCATTCACAAAAATCACTACCAGATGAATCATAAATGGGAAAGGTAAAACGTCAAAGATTCTTGAAGACAACAGAAGAAAATATTTTCATGATATTGGATTAGAAGACTCTTATCAAAAAGAAAAGACGGGGGGCCAGAATAATGAAGTGGATTATCAAGTTGGGCTGCATTGAAAGCAAGAACTTCACTTGATCGAAAGATACCATAAATAGGGAAGGTAAGCCACAGAGAAGGAAAATATACTTGTCATGTTAGATGTCTGAAAATGGGCTTATATCTTTAAAAAAAAAAAAAAAAAAAGACTTCTACAAACCAGAAAGTAAAAGAGAGGCCACTCATTTTGTAAATGGATAAAGAACTTTAACAGGCACCTCGCAGAACGGGCTATTCGAATGGGAAAGAACACAAGTGATTAGAAAAAGCCAAATTAAAATCACAAGAAAATACTACCGAAGGCCACCAGAATAGCTAAAATTAGAAAATAAATAACTAAAATGAAACAAAATTTTTAAAACACTGACAATACATCATGTTGCTGAGAATAAAGAATAACTGGAACTCTTAAACACTGCTGGCAGGAATGTAAATTGTTAAAACCACTTTGGAAACCTGTCCGGCAGAATCTACCAAGTTGAATATACATGTACCCTATAATCCAGCAATTCCACTCCTAAGCAGAAATACACATAGAAAAATACATATGTAAACATTTCATAAAAGCATTATTCTTGATATCTAAAACTAGGAATAACTCAAAAGTGCAGCAGCCAGAATGGAAAGTAAATTCTGAGGTACACTAAGTGGAATCCTATGCAGTGGTGATAAAGAACAAGCGCCTCCCACACATCCCAGCCTGGAGAAAACTCACAGACACATCTTGGGGAAGGAAGCTAGACAGTACAAACCGCATGACCCCACTTCTGTGAGACTCAGGAACCAGCAGCACCGATCCACACTGAGCAAGGTCGGAACAGTGGTTACCTCTGATGGGCTAATGGCCAGAAGGGGACAGAAAGCAGGCTCTGGGGTGTGGGTCACGCATGATAAGTTGACGGGGCGGAGGTGACACAGACCTGCACCCTTTGCAAAAGGTTGGTGAGCTATTCCTGTAAGATCTGTGCACTTCTCAATATGTCTGCTATGATTTGCTATGAATAAATAAGGTGGAGTAGTAATACAGTCAAGTTCACTTGAGTCACGGTATTCCACACTGATACACCTGCAGTGCAGGGGTTTAAAAGGCATTTCTAACAATATATTAAAAAGTTGAAGACCTGTGTGAATCCCACATATACATGTGTGCCTGCATCCGGCAAAGGGAAGTGTTAATATCCACACTTACAGTTAAAAGTGTAATTTTATACACCAGAGTCAGATTCTGGGCCTCATCCCAGCTGAAGCTGTTAAGTGAGAATTCTCTGAGCTGCAAACTGCCCTTCTGCATTTATTCCTAGAAACAGGGGTTAGATCAGGGAAAAGGAGAAGGAGGCATTCTATCTTGCCTATTGCACCATCAGACACCAAAAGCAATGACTGCCATGTCAGAAAATCTTTTCTGTCCAAGTCTTTTTACTTGGTTTTAGGTTTCTCAAAAGACTGTCTTAATTTCAGTGATTTTTTTTTCTTACATGCTATATTGCAAGTAAGAAATCTTAAAAATTTTTCTCTTCCCATTTTTAGAAGAGAAAAATCTGGACTGTTTTAAACAAACCTGAATCTACAGCCTCTAATCCACACTTTGCAGAATGCAACTCTGACCACATAGGATCTGACCTTCCCTCTTCTTTGGAAACACTTTTTACTTAACTGCAATTGAGAAGCGCAAACCAATATTAAAGCTTTCACGCATTCATTTCATCAAGTCCAAGGGCTCAAGCAAAACATAGAACTCAAGGTAAAACAACAGTAATTCGAGCAAATGAATTTTCAGAGAAAGTTTTATGTAACACCATGCCACCAGTCAAATACTTAACTGACCAGGAATTTACTGGAAGCATTTGTTCTTTGTTTCCCTCTGCAACAAAATAAAAACCAACACAAGGGTGAACACAGAAACTGGAACACACAAAAGATAAGTGAAGTTAACAATGTTTTCAACTTATCACAATCTATAAATATATTTTAGCTGATTTCCAAATTTTCAGAAATTACTTCTGACTCATGGTTTCAAAAGACTGTTACAAAATATATCCCTTCCACCTCTGACCCAGAATGCTCTGCCTTTCCCATTCCATCTATGCCATTTCATCCTCTTCTAAGTCTCCAGTCAGACTCCTGTTCCCTTGCTTTTCCACCCCTTGGTACAAAGGTTAAAACTCAAGTAAGTAGGGCTGGGGTTGTGGCTCAGTGGTAGAGCACTTGCCTAGCACATGTGAGGCACTGGGTTTGATCCTCAGCACCACATAAAAATAAATAAATAACATAAAGGTATTGTGTCCAGCTACAACTAAAAGAAAGAAAAAATTTTAAAACACTCAAGTAAAGAAATGCTCATCTTTCCAGATCTAGTCGGTAGGCACATTTTTGCTGCTAGTGTTTATGAAGGAAAGTTTTCCAGTTTACTTTTAAGGACTCACATTTTTACTTATGGTTAAAAAATATCTCTGTTCACTCACATATCACCATAACTTGATACAGCTAGTTTCCACAATCTAGATGGCAGCTGTCTGCATCCATGGTAATATGCTTTGGATGAGCTATACTCCAGTTAGTCTCAATAAATTATCCACTTATATTTTTAATATACTTAAGACATCTCTCTACAATGAACAAGCTTCTTTATATTAAAATCAATCCTTGACTTTATTTGTGTCAATAAAATACTAACTTTCCTCCCTCAAGTAAACTTTAACCAAATGCTTGATACTATTTATATTTTTTTACTTTCCTGGAACAGTGGAATAAAATTTCACTTTTCTATAGATATTATGAAAACTGATATGTTTAAATTTTTAAAATACAGAAAATACCTGAGTGACGAATATTGGTAGGGTCTGGGAAGAAGAATTTTCAAGGTGCTGTGGGCTGAATGTGTGTTCTCTCAAAAACTGTAGGTTGAAACCCAGTGCCCAATGTGAGGTCGTTGGTGGGCCTTTGAGGTCATGAAGGTGGAGCCCACAGAAGAGACCCCACAGAGATTCTCCCTCCCTTCCGCCATGTGAAGACATGGCAAAAAGAAGGCAATCTATGAACCAGGAAGCAGGACCTTGTCAGATACCAAGTCTGCCAATGCCTTGTTCTTGGACTTCCCAAAGAACAGAACTATAGGAAATAAATTTCTGCTGTTTACAAGCCACCCACCCTGTGGTATTTTGTTATAACACCAGACAAAGACACAAGGGAAGTCACTCAAACCTAACCCAACATCAACACTGCTAACCTGGAATAAGTTTGAGACTTGGGATATTAGTATATATGCTTTCCTAAATGAGAGGCAACGAAGGGTTTATTGGTAAAACTGAACATAACTAGTTTTTTTGTTTTTTTTTTTGATTCAGTAATATTTGTGGAAGCCCCTTAAATATGCTAGGACTATTCTTTGTGATGAGAATTTATTTGGAAATGACCAGGACATAGTCCCTGACCTCAATGGAAGAGACAGATAAGAAACATGTTAATCATGTTGGTCATGCACTCATGTGGTAGGCCTGCCGTAATGAACTCCTACCAACTAGAGGGTCTGAACAAGAAATATCATTCTCTCAGTTTGGGGGGCTAAAAGTTCAAGATCCAAGTGTCTACAGGATGAGCTATAGGGAACATCTGTCCTACGTCTCTCCCTAGGCTTTCCTTGGGTGGTCTGCTGGTGCTCCAACCCTCTGCCTTCATCCTCACAGGACATTTTCCCCATGGGTATGTCTGTCTCCATATTTCCCCTCTCTATAAGGACACCAGTCACACTGAGCTTGAGGTCCACCCTACTTCAGCACGACCTCATCTACACAAATTACATCTTGCAATGACCCTATCCAAACAAGGGCACCATCTGTGGTATGAGGAGTTCGGCCTTCAACATATGAATTTTAGGGAGACCCAATGCAAAAGGGAAGTGGGAGAAGAGAGAGGTGCCCAAGCATACCATAACCATTCTCCAGACTTTGGGGCATCCTGGCAGAAGAGTTGCCATTTCTCAATGGCTTCCACATTCCTCCCATCTAGTTCCAAAAGTCCTCCCAAATTCCTCCCAAATGCTCCAGCTGCAGGTCAGCTGCCCACAGAGGTGGACTCTCAAGGAATGTGTGCTAAGGCCTGAAGTGTGTGTGCTGGACGTAGGACTTACAAAGCAAAGTCCTGTGTCAACTCCGAGTTTGCAAAAAAGACATACTGGAGAATTCAGTACCACATTCCCCTCTGCAAAATGATCCATTTCACTTGTAAAATCACCAATTCAAGGATAAGACTCTGCTTGTGGACACATTTTTTTCTGGAGCTGTGGGAGAAATATTGATATCATTCAACACTTTTTTCTCAGCAAAACCTACACTTCTGAATGTTTATAGTCAGCTTGGGAAAAGCATCCTGGCTATCATACTCCTAGACAAATATTGTCGCTCAAGAATGTAAGTGATATTATAATTATATTACACAACAGACTTCTGAACTTCCTGGCGTGTTGTTCTCCAAAGGCTACCTGCTCCCCTTGTGCACTCTTCCTGAGGGCTGCTCCTGCCCCAAGCCCTGAGTAGCCCCTTCCTATGCCCTTCACACACTGTCTTGGCACCCCTTCCTTACTTCTGTCCTGCCTGTCCTTTTGGTCCTTGCTTTACCTGGTCTTCTTGGCCTTAGGTCCTCCACTTACCACTTATGCTTTGCTTGCTTGACCACACCCTCAGGACTTGGCTGTGTTCTTCTTGGTCTATGCCATGTTACCCATATTCACACAAAATTTTATGAAAATGTGGCAGTGAGCTGAGAGGCAGGGTAAGAACCCTCCTTAGCTGAGCCAACTTGCTAATATGCCATTTCCCACCCATGGCAGACAAGTCCCACTTTTAGGGTTCAATTCCAGTCTACTAGTTATGCCTCTTGGACACACTCAGGTTATTCTATAGTTTCTGTTTCCTCTGACTCAGCACTGAAAAACAAAAACACATGACAAAAAGCCCACAGGCCTTTAGTCATATGTTCAAAGGTCTTTCAACATTAAGAAGTTTATTGAGACAAATGACCACTATCCTTTTGCAGAGATGGCAACTCAGGCTGGAAAGGGGGAGGAAGATGAGGCCAGAAGGAAGTTCCACAGGGGGAATTAAGAGGGGTCAGGTCCTTCATTTATGCCTACACAGGGATTGAGGACACACAAGGCAAAAAGCTTTATATAATAGGCTATAGGCAATGTAACCTTGACGTTTCTATTTTTAATTTTAGTACCATTTCTGTTCCCACAGAATGCTCCAGCTGTACAACTCTTAAATAAGGAAGGTCTAAAGGAGGCACTAGACAGGCAACAAAGATAAGTCTCAGAAACCAATTCAGGTTGACCCTCACCTCCATGTTTGCTCACCACATGGTTTTTGGGGTGCTCCTCTGTGGTGGGTTAAGATCAAACCAGAAGTCTCTCACCATCAGACCCACCACTATCACCACCAGCAGCAGTGACCACTATCTGGAACACTGATAATTCCCTCCATTTAGAGTCAAAGATGAAGGCAAATTATTTTGATGGAACAAGTACTTTCCACTGAGTTGCCAATAAGAATCCTAGCGAGTGACTACACTTCTTCCAAGACCTGGGTGATACTACTTTTAGTGAGAAATCTGGGGTTAGAACTTATCAGGAAGAAGGACATTCAGTAGCACATTTTAGGAAATGTCTATATTTATCACTTCTACCCTGTAAGGCTATAAATGACCTCAATGAGCTAAAACAGTGTACTTCTAAATACAGTCATTTACTTCACCAGGCAAAAGGAGAATAGACACATATACATCTCACAGTGTGGCTCCTAGGTGGGCTGACTTAATTTAGGTAACAAATGCTCCCTTAGAATCCAACAACGAGTGTTAGGGGTAGAGTTTTTAATCATTTTTAATACCCCGTGCATCTCATTATACTTTGCTGCTGTTTCTCAAGCTTTGGGGTCTAATACCCCCTTAAATTGCAATGCTTTGAGGCTGGGGTTGCATGTTCCTTAATCATTGAGTAACCATAACTAGCACAGGGGCACAAAGTAGGTATTCATAAAGGGTTCACTGAATAAACAAGTCAGCTAAGAAGAAAGGCTATCTTTTTACTGCCTTTGTGCTGGTTTAAATGTATAATTCAGTGACACCTTCCAAAAGAAGGGATTCTCTCATAATGGTGTTTTAGTCAGTTTTTTTCATCCCTATGACCAAAAGATCTGAGAAGAACAATGTAGAGGAGGAAAATTTTACCTGGGGCTCATGGTTTCAGAGGTCTCAATCCACAGATGGCTAACTCAAATCAACTGGGTACAAGGTGGGGCAGAATATCATGGCAGAAGGATATGGAGGAAGAGAGTAGTTCAGAACATGGCAACAGGAAGCAGAGAGAGACAGAGGGAGAAAGACAGGGAGAGAGAGGGGGTGGGGGAGAGAGAGAGAGAGAGAAAGACAGAGAGAGAGAGATCTCCCCACTCACCAGGGACAAAATATAAACCCCAAAGGCATGTCCCCAGAGACCTACCTCCTTTAGTCACAACCTATTTGCCTACAGTTACCACCCAGTTAATTCCTATCATTGGATTAACAGATGGCTACACTCAAATATCTATCTCCTACATGCAAGCTAGACATCTGTGCTCATGGTGTATACAAATCTTTACGACTCTGGAATAATGTAAAAAATAAAGTGAAAATCCAGTGTATGGAGTTTTGTTTCTTTGCTTTATCGTGGTTTCACCTTTGATGAAATATTGGGCTGCCTGACATGGCGACATCAGTCTCCGCTTATAATCAACTTTTGTATTTTATTAAATCAGATAACTGTAAACTTTTCAAAATACAGCTATGTATGATGGAAATGAAAAACAGTATCAACCACTATTATTTTACCAAGAACACTTCTACATGTTAAAATGGATGCAATGATGAACGGTCAATACCATCTCCCATGGGGTATGTCTAAAAAATATCCTAAGAGGCCCTGAAATAACTGGCATTTCCATTTGATTGCTCCTGGATGTTTCCGGTCCTTCGGGCTGTCATTCTCTTCTGGGACACTAAGCAAAGAGTCACTCTAAGTGGTTCTCCAGTGCCGTGCCTGGCCAGCCATTCTGGCCCCAGTTTCCTTCATGCTGTCCTCCAACAGGCTCAGCAAACCAGACCTCAACCTACTCCAAGTCACCCTTCAGAGAGAAGCCAGCCTTAAACCCATTTTGACCCATCTTCCCAGGTGGGACACCTACAGAAATTTAAACTGAACAACAAATATGCCACCGATGGTAACCTTGAAATAACATCTGAATGTTTATTATGGTCACAGGATTGACAACTTGGGACCTGGGGGGTTTAGCGTGTCTTCCTCCCCATCTATTCCAACTTGCCCCATCCTCGAGTCAATAATTCCTTGGAATCATGCTAAAACGGTGGAAGGAAAACAATGTGGTTACCTAATTAGCGTCATTCACACAACGTGGTGAAAGTCCGTGCGCGCCACCCCTGCAGGCTGCTCGTCCCTACTTGACGGCCGGCCGCTCCAGGATTTGCCTGAGCTTTGGGCGCAGTGGTCCCCCAGAAGCCCCTCTAGGGCCACTCCATCACCGCCTTTTCTCACCTGATCCTCCTGAGACAGTTCTGAAGAGTGAAAGGCGGCAGTCTGACATCTCATTTTAATTACCTACGCTGACTTCAAGGAGTTTAACATCAATTTAACTATAAGGATTTAAAAAAAAAAAAAATAACCTCTCAGACATGCACACAAAGATGATACAGACTAAAGTTTAAGAATTTTATAAAATCAGTTTAAATTAATTACACAAGAGAATATGATCCCATTACTCTCTTCTGTTAGTGTCTTGTAAGTCTTTACAGGAAGGTGTTTTCCTTTTAAAATAAAGGAAATAAAGATAGATATGAGCATTAATGGAGTCTTTTAAAAATAGAAATCCTTAATTAACACATTATCCTAATATTGACTTCTAATTCCTAACTTTTTCCTAAAGTAAGTAAATTTTTTTTTTTTTAATTTGTAGATCAATGTAATGGCTAAATGACAGCTTTTCCTTTTTTCTATTTCCCATGTTTTTGTTTGTGTGTATGTGGCAGGGAGAAGGGCTACTAGGGATTGAGCCCAGGGGCACTCTACCACTGAGCTACACTCCCAGCCCGTCTTATTTATTTGTTCATTTATTTAGTTATTTATTGAGGGGCAATACCAGGGATTGAACTCAGGGGCACTCCACTACTGAGCCACATCCCTCGCCCTATTTTGTATTTTATTTAGAGACAGGATCTCACTGAGTTACCTAGTGCCTCCCTGTTGCTGAGGTTAGCTCTGAACTCAGGATCCTCCTGTCTGAGTCTCCTGAGCCGCTGGGATTACAGGTATATGCTACCATGTCCAGTTGATTTATATTTATATTTAAAAGTTTTCCATGGTCACCTGGCTCCATTGCTTTGAGCTTGAGGCAAGGCAGAACACCATGGCACCAAGACTGGGTGGCCAGATTGCTCACCTCAGGGTGGCCAGGAAGCATAGAGGCAGAGAGAAAAAAGAAAGAGAGGTAGGGGGAGGGAGAGAGAGTGTGTGTGTTATTTTTTATTTTGAAACAGGCTCTCACTAAGTTGTTCAGGTGGACCTAAAACTTGTGATCTTCCTGCCTCAGCCCCTGAAGTAGCTGGGATTCCAGGTGTGCATCATCATGCCTGGCTTCCGTTTTCTTTATAAAACTAATTGGTATCCCTTTCTGTCTCAACCACATGAAGACAAAATAGTAAAATCAAAAGAATATTTCTCATAAACAAATCTCCAACCATCTCTGAAATCTAAGTACACAATCTAGGTCAATGAGCCACAGAGATCTTTCACAGAACAAAGAGAAGTCCTCCCCAGGTAAATGTTAAGGCTGAGGTCCACTTGGCAGTGGGAATGGGGTCAGAATCTGGACCTAAGCAGAACAGAAAGCACCAGCCAAAGCAGTGTGCTCAGTGGTGGCATCAGGTCTCCTGGGTTAGTGACAACCCCGTGTCCTGAAAGTTTCAATGACACAGATGGAAGGTAAATATGTTTTAAAATCAGCATGTTAGCACTGGCACACAAACGAAATTGTCCTGGAGTGGAATGCACTGAGACTAAGTCTTCCTGAGCAACTGGCTGAAGTCTGCCATTGACACTTGTGCCTGGGTTTGGCACAGGGCCTCCTGAACAAGGCAGGTGACATTCCACAAATCTATGCTCTGAAATCATTCTCTCAGTTAGACAGTAACATTTACATATCATCCCTCCAATGCCTAATTGGCAAATCAGCTGAAAGACAAAATGACATGGTACTGAAGGTGATAAAAACACAAGCGTGTCAACTGCACCACAACAGAGCACTCGGCCAAGTTTGCCCTGCGTACACACCCCTGTTCTACTGGGATGAACGAAGCCCCTGTAAAGACAGCATCTTCATGAAGGTCCTGATCAAGCAAAGCCAAACAACAATATCTGGTTAGGGGTACACACTAGCTTAAAAAAGGAGAATATACTGAGTTCATTCTTCAGCGCCACATATAAATAAATAAAATAAAGGTACTGTGTCCTTCTACAACTAAAAAATATATTTAAAAAGAATAAAATAAAATAAAGATAAAAAGGGAGAATAATAAACACAAAAGACAGAATGGTGCTGACTTCTAGACAGGAGGCAAAAATATGGGCTGGGAAAAGCAACCATAGAGGTAAATTATCTCCATAATTGTCCTTAATAACTTATGCACATATCACAATTATTCATGATCAACTTTTCTAAAATCCCTCTCTTGGTTAGCATAAGGAATACTCTATGGAACAGGGAACAGCAGGTTTGCCTTATGCAGAGGAAGCACCTATATTAATTTTTAGAAACTGCTTTGAAAGTACTTTGATCTTCATAATATATCCAGCTGAAAAACTTTTGAAGTTTTTTGCATTAACAGCAGCAAATAAGAAGCTAATATTTATCACTTTGTGGTCAAAAACAAATGTTTCCATCTTTTGTGAAATTTTTTTAAAAAAGTACTATGTGGTTACTGCCCTAAATGCTAAGTAAAAACTGATTTTTTAAATCAAAAATTCTTCATTGACAGTTTAAGCAAAATGCAAGGACCTAAACAACTTATTGAGACCCTGTCTCAAACTAAAAAAAAATTTTTAAAGGGCTGAGGATGTGGCTCAATGGTAAAGCACCTCTGGATTCAATCCCCCAGTACCAGAAAATAAAAGAATTAAAAAGTCTTCACTGAAATTTCTCCAAGATCTAGAGTTGGTTAAAGTTTTGTTTTTTGTTTTTTAATTATGTGTTTCGGCCAATATAAAGATTATTCTCTGATCTTGGCAATTTCCCAAAGGAATATGAACTAACCATTTTCAGCACATAACTAGTTGCACAGACAAACTGAAATTTTTAAGAGCTAGATATTAGCTGCTGAAATGTTTGCATATTTAGTCCAAGCCAAATAAATGAGATGGTCACTGGGAAAACGCATAGAAGATGCTAACAAAAATTCAACTCATAGATAAGAACAATACACCCTGGAGTTTTACAGTCCAGTAGTCTTGGATGATGGTGGCATTTATTTAGCTAGAGAACAATGGGACACAAGCAGATTCGGGAGGTGAAATCGATAATTGTGTTGAACATCAGTATGAAAAGAAAGTTATAGAAATACGGAGCTCAGGAGAGAGCAGGTCTCCACATTCCAATTTGGAGATTCATCGTCACCTATTTAAAGCCAAGGTGTTGGGTGAGCTCTCCAAGGCCGTGAATGTGGACTAGAGGGGGAAGAGGGTCTAGGGCTGACTCCTGGGGACCGCAACATCAAGGGGTGAAGAAGAGGAAGAGAATCCAGCAAGGCAGACTAAAGAGAAGTAGGAAACAGCCAGTGAGGTCAGAGGGAAGCGAGGGCAGGGTCAATTTCCAGAAACCAAGCTTTAGGAGCATGTTTCAAGAAAGAGTAAGTGACAACTGGGCCAACCATTCCTGAAAGTGTACGTTGAATGAGGATCCAGCCATGGCCACTGTGTTGCCAGGGTGGCCAGCGACGGCCTTGATTGGAGCTCTTTCAGTAGAGTGGGTGTGTGCAAGAGAGAAGTGGGGAGCGGTGTAGACTTCTCTCAAAGAGTTTTACTGAAAACAGAACCAAAAAAAATAGGGTGGCACTAATTTTGTTGTGTTGTGTTTAAGATGACAGATGGCCCAGTGTGTTTGTACACTGACAGAAATGAAGAAGTTGAAATGCAAAACTATGTGATACACAAGGGAATGCTCAAAGTATCAAGAGGTGTTCGAGGCCAGGGTACTCATGGAAGTACAGTTCATTCAGGGGAACAGGAGGGAAGGTGGAGTAGCTTCAGATAAAGGTGCATTGATAGGTCTGTGTGTTAGCTTTGTGTTGCTGTGGCCAAATTCCTTATTTTGGCTCACAGTATCAGAGGTTTCAGTCCATGGTTGGCTGGCTCCATTGCTCTGTACATGAGACAAGGCAGAAGAATATCAAGGTGGAAGGGCATGGTGAAGAAAAGCTTCTCAGCTCAAGGTGGTCAGGAAGCAGAGAGAAAGAGAGGAAGGGGCCAGAGACAAGATAGAGTTTGCAAAGGCAGGTCGCCAGAGAGCTACTTCCTCTAACCATGCCCCACAAATCTGCAGTTAGCACCCAATAGTCCATTCAAATTATTAATCCATCAAATGGATTAATCCACTAATGGGGTCAGAGCCTTCATGATCCAATCTTTTCCTAAAGTTCCACCTCTAGATATTGCCACATTACCTTCAACACATGAGCTTTGGGGGACATTCCAGGTCCAAACCATAACTATTTGATAGTGGGGAAATGAGCAAGAGTCTTCTGATTGGTTTTGTTTTCATACTGAAATAAGTAGCAAGATCATCCTGCTCTTCGGCTAATAACAAAGACTGTTCTCTGAGTAAAACAGTGAGCTGAGCAAAAGGATCAAGGGAGGGATGCCCAAGATAGGAGGACAGAGAAACAAGTGGAAGGGGCTCTCTGAGATTAAAAGGAAGCTTACTAAAGAATTCAGTACCTGTTGGGCAGCACTGAGGGTCCTCTAAACATCTCTGGTCATAAAGACCACATCATTCCAAACAGCAGGCTTTGGAGACTCTCTTTAATCCTGCTCATCTCCTTGGGTACAGGCAGGCGAAGGTCAGTACTTGGGTTCAATTAAGATGACAGATTTTCCAGGTGAAAAAGATAGAAGATAAAAGCGGGAGAGAGTGTGCTGGAGTGTCCTTCTAAGGGTGGACCATGGCTTCTAAGGGTGAACCAGGCTGCTCAGAAAATGAGGAAATGAGCATAGGGCTGGAAGAGGTGGTAGGGTTTAAATATTCTTGTACAACACAACATGTTTAGAAATTCTCCACTGTCAAAGAGCACAAGAAGCCCCACGCCAGCAGCAATCCAAGGAGGTTTTAGGAGATAGGCATTCTCCTAGAAAAAGAATCTCACTATGACTGTACAACCGAGGTCTTCTGGGACAATGATATTCTATTTGTGCCTAAGGTCACTAAAGGCAATTTTAATATATCAAATTAGGTCACATTTTAATGGCTTTGTGCAGCCAACAGAAACTGGTTCAGATTTATGTTTGTTACAGTCAAGCAATGAGTTTAACTTGTGTTCATATATGGAAAAAAATTAAGTGAATTAAGAGAAAAAAATCATTTAAAATTATAATACTAGGTGGCCTTTCAGTAAAAACATTAAGTAGGAATAAAGCAATTGCCACTGGGTTGCGGTATCTATGGCACCCTCCTATTAACTTTTAACGTACATGTGGTAAGACACTCATGTCCAGACTGAAAGATGTTCTCGTTCTTTTTTTTTTTTTTTTTTCCTGAAATTAAGCCTTCAAAGACAAGGAAGTCATAAAGAAACTGTTTATCAGTTATTAACCTAAGGTAACTACTGACCATCCATATCAGCATGGTCCTGGAGGACTCTACCCAAAAATGAAATCTCAGGGGAATTCACATTGTGAGGTACTGAGACCCAGTCTTATTTATAGTGACAATAACACAAAGTTCTTCATCTTCTCTTTGTGTTTATTATTTAAAACCACAGTTTAAGAACGAGGTTCATTCTCATACTAGATATACCTCAATTAACCTCAAATTTACCCTTGAAACTGACTCATGATAAAGCATACTAAAAATTTAGATGAGATCATTTGACCAGCATAGACATACCAATTTATTTTCATTCAGGTAAACTGCAATGGTAGCAGCAAAAACCTATATTCAGCTTACTATATTCAGGTACTAATTAACTAATGATACTTAAGTACTCATGGAAATAGTGCCTCTGCTACTAAACATCTGCTAGATTAGTTTTCTTTAACAGGATTTTAAAAACCTGTAAACAAGTGCTGGGGTGGTAGCTCAGTGGTAGAGCACTTGCCCAGCATGCACAGGCTCTGGGTCCAATCTCTAGTGCTGTAAATAAAATATCTGTAATTAAAAACACACTAACTAAGCTAGATTGTTTTTATAGATGGTCTGCATTAGGGACATTTTAGTTTTTAATTGAACCATCATTTCTTATAAACTGAAGACAACTAAAAAAATCTTTAGATTTAACTTGTAATCAGTTTGATGGATCACACAGTTCTATACTATTTCTACTTTATTCCTAAATTTTACATGTTATTTCCTCTCTTAGCTTGTTCAATAAAAAGGCAGAACAAATAAAATGAATGAAAGGGCAAGAAAAGATGTATGGGTGATACTTCCTGAAATCCTATATAACTGACAATGTATCTCAATTATCTGAACTCATGAAGATAGCCTGGTTGGGGATGAAATTTTCTATATCATTTTTCTCCTCAAGATTCTATAGATGTTGCTATATTAATGGATGAACTCTGTATCTAAATAATATATACTAAATTTAGACAACTCAAAGCCCTGCATTTTTTGCTTTGGTACATAATTTGTTGAAGGGCTTCATTCATGTTTTGCTTTTCAAGCACAAATACTTATATGATGCCTAATAATTATTTTTGAACACAAAGAATGAAACCAAATAGGTGTCATTTCTTATTTATTTTGCCTGAGAGACAATGAACCTTCCGGATCCATACATCCTCTGTGGGTCTTCTAGTTATTTATTTATTGCCCTCAGAAGGAGGAGTTTTCTTCAGTTTTGTTTGGATATGTAATTTTGTTCTAATGGCCATAGTTGATTTTTCAGGAACAATGAACAACCAACAGTTGCTACTAAATTTCCATTCCCTTTACCTCACATTTTCTCTTCCATCACTTTCCTTTTCCTTTTCTTCTCTTTTCACCTCATCCTGTTGCCTTTTCCTTTCTCCATTCTCAACCTGGCCATATGCTCTACGTCACAGAAGTCATGGCCTTTTTCATTATAGTGAGGACTCTGAACAGTTTTCTAATTTTTTTTTTTTTTTTTTTGCTTCCTATAATACGTAACTTCCACTCACGTTTTCTTCATGTGAGATTTCAGGTTGATATCCATTCCCTTTGTCTTTATTCTGCAATAAATTTCAAGGGTCATTCGCATACAGTTGTCTTTTTTTTTTTTTTTCCTATTTTATTCAGTCTGGAACAAGAAAATATTTGTCTAATCCTAGTATTTTTATACTTGAGTGCCATTCTTGTCCCAGATCTTTGGTTGAAAATGTTTACACACACAAGTCTAGCTCAATTTTGTAGCTTTCTAGAGGCTTCCATGTAAAGAACTTGTGCTTTGTTGAGAAGCATGGTTCCTACTCACAGGCAGCTTCTGTCATTCTGAAGCAATGGAACAGACATGTATCACTCAACCACGGGGATACATTCTGAGAAATGCATCATTACTGGTAATTTCATTAGGATGTAAACAACACAGACAGTACGTGCACAAACTAGATGGTTTTACACACGGATGGTAAAGACAGGAGGGGAGAGTGACTCTGTTACAATCTCACAGGACTACAGCCTGTCATTGGGGGAACCCCGTTAGACAGTGAAGGGCTGTACATAAAGAACCCAGATATCTCAGAGCACACTGCGGCAAGCTCTTCCTGCTATCAGTCACCTCCAGCACGTTATCTGGCACAGCCTACCCCCCAGGATGCTGTGCACTTCTCAGCTCTTGTCCTATTTCCTTCCTACCCAGTTGTCTCCTGCTTTAGTCAAGCAGGCAACACTCGGGCTGCCTCTCAGGTCTGCACCCTGGAATGAGAAGCAGTCTTTCCAGACACTTTGAGTCAGAAACAGAAACGAGCTCTATGGACAACATCTCAACTGTTAGACTAGCAGATATGGGATGGGTCATGGATGACACGCTTGACTCCGCCAGTTCTGGCTTTTATGGAACTAGTCTCTTAAATTCTGGAAAAAGGTTGACTATAAATCTAACTTTTTGACACGATTATGAATTTTCCTCCTTTCCATTTTATACCTAAAATTGTAAATATTCATCTCTATTGTAGTCTATGTCTACATATCTAAGAAGTCTTACTCTATAGCCTATGCATTTAATTGTTGAATTCTTTATCCTTTCTGAATACTACATTTAGTTAATAAGCAATTGGTCTCTTCCTAAAATGACCACAGTAATATCAACTCACAATTTTTGTGCTTGATCACAGGTACACATATAATAATTAGAATAGCAGACAACATGTATTTATTAAGCACTTAACATGTACCAGGCATTGGGTTATCCCATTTACGTATTGTCTCATTTAATCCTCACAACAATCCTGTGTGATAAGTACTATTAGTACTCCTGTGTAACCAATGAAACAAACAAAATAGAAGCATTAGGCTTTTCAGAAGGTAATACATTTGCCCAGACTCAGACAGTTGCTGAATAGAAAAGTTGGGATTGAAACTCAGTTTGATTCCTGAACCCTGGCACTCACCTCATATACTATAAAGCTTATGGATATATAATAATACTAATTGATACATAATATGCTATATATAATTCTCTAATAAACTGGAAGCATATTTTGCTAAGAAGTCATATGCTAATAATTAACATTTTGTATATCCAACTATAAATTAATGCCTTAAAACATACATATTCCTTCATCATACACAATTACCTGCAAGTAGCCAGAGACTTCTGTACCCATTTGTGATAGGAGGTTCAATGTAATAATTTTTCCTGTGTTCCCTTTGGTAGATTTTTGCATAGTGCATGAAGCAGCTTCCTTACCTCTGGTTTCTAGGCTTAACCACGGAGGGGAACTGGCAGAAGATGGAACAGAGGGATCTTTGTTTTGCTCACCTCCCACTCCCCAGGGGATCCTGCACACTGGATGAACACCAAGGGTCTCTGCTGCAGGCCTTGCAGTGGTAACCTGCTCTCAGGTGCTAGCCTAGCTTTTTGTAGTGGTGATCTCTATACCCTGCCCACACGTACAAAAATGGTTCCTTCCCCAAAGTCATTCAAATTACCATTTCAAGTATGCCATCTCTCTTCACTGCCACGACCTGCTCTGATACAGAAATTATTTATTCTGGCATAGAATATGCCTTAATGTTTTAGAAGAGGCTGTTTTCCTATTCTATGTGGATCTAAATATTCATATGTCTTTTTTTATTGTAAACAAATGGGATACATGTTGTTTCTCTGTCTGTACATGGAGTAAAGGCCTACCATTTGTGTAATCATACATTTACATAGGGTAATGTTGTTTGATTCATTCTGTTATTTTTCCCCTCCCCCCAACCCTCCCACCCCTCCACCCCTCTTTTCCCTCTATACAGTCCTTCCTTCCTCCATTCTTGCCACCCTCCCTAACCCTAACCCTAAACCTAACCCTAACCCTAACACTAACCCCTCCAACCCCCCATTATGTGTCATCATCTGCTTATCAGCGAGATCATTCATCCTTTGGGTTTTTGAGATTGGCTTATCTCACTTAGCATGATATTCTCCAATTTCATCCATTTGCCTTCAAATGCCATAATTTTATCATTCTTTATGACTGAGTAATATTCTACTGTGTGTGTATATATATATATACATATATATATATATATATATATATATATATATATGGCAGTTTCTTTATCCATTCATCAATTGAAGGACATCTAGGTTGGTTCCACAGTCTGGCTATTGTGAATTGAGCAGCTATGAACATTGACGTGGCTATATCTCTGTAGTATGCTGATTTTAAGTCCTTTGGGTATAGGCCAAGGAGTGGGATAGTTGGGTCAAATGGTGGTTCCATTCCAAGCTTTCTGAGGAATCTCCACACAGCTTTCCAGAGTGGCTGCACTAATTTGCAACCCCACCAGCAATGTATGAGTGCACCTTTTTCCCCACATCCTCGCCAACACCTATTGTTGCTTGTGTTCTTGATAATCACCATTCTAATTGGGGTGAGATGGAATCTTAGGGTAGTTTTGATTTGCATTTCTCTTATTACTAGAGATGTTGAACATTTTTTCATATATCTTGCTTGTAGATCTTCTTCTGTGAAGTGTCTGTTCATTTCCTTAGCACATTTGTTGATTGGATTATTTGTATTCTTGGTGTAGAGTTTTCTGAGTTCTTTATATATTCTGGAAATGAGTGCTCTATCTGAAGTATGACTGGCAAAGATTTTCTCCCACTCTGTAGGCTCTCTCTACACATTTCTGATAGTTTCCTTTGCTGAGAGAAAGATTTTTAGTTTGAATCTATCCCAGTTGTGGATTCTTGCTTTTATTTCTTGTGCTATGGGAGTCCTGTTAAGGAAGTCTGATCCTAAGCCGACATGTTGAAGATTTGGACCTACTTTTTCTTCTATAAGATGCAGGGTCTCTGGTCTGATTCTGAGGTCCTTGATCCATTTTGAGTTGAGTTTTGTGCAAGGTGAGAAATAGGGATTGAATTTCATTCTGTTACATATGGATTTCCAGTTTTCCCAGCACCATTTGTTGAAGAGGCTATCTTTTCTCCATTGCATATTTTTGGCCCCTTTGTCTAATATGAGAAAATTGTATTTATTTGGGTTAGTGTCCATGTCCTCTATTCTGTACCATTGATCTACCTGTCTATTTTGGTACCAATACCATGCCGTTTTTGTTACTTTTGCTTTGTAGTAGAGTTGAAGATCTGGTATTACAATACTCCCTGCTTCGCTCTTTCTGCTAAGGATTGCTTTAGCTATTCTGGGTTTCTTATTCTTCCAGATGAATTTCATAATTGCTTGCTCTATTTCTGTAAGGTACGTCATTGGGATTTTCATTGGAATTGCATTGAATCTGTATAGCACTTTTGGTAGTATGGCCATTTTGACAATATTAATTCTGCCTATCCAAGAACATGGGAGATCTTTCCATCTTCTAAGATTTTCTTTAATTTCTTTCTTTAGTGTTCTGTAGTTCTCATTGTAGAGGTCTTTCACCTCTTTTGTAAGATTGATTCCCAAGTATTTTATTTTTTTCAAGGCTATTGTGAATGGGGTAGTTTTCCTAAATTCTCTTTCTGAACATTCATTACTTATGTATAATAAAAATGCATTGGATTTATGAGCATTGATCTTGTAACCTGCTACTTTACTGAATTCACTTATGAGTTCTAAAAGTTTTCTGGTGGAATTTCTGGGTTCCTCTAAATATATAATCATGTCATCAGCGAACAGGGATAGTTTGAGTTCTTATTATCCTGTTTGTATCCCTTTAATTTCATTGGTTTGTCTAATTGCTCTGGCTAGAGTTTCAAGGATGATGTTGAATAGAAGTGGTGAAAGAGGGCATCCCTGCCTTGTTCCAGTTTTTAGGGGGAATGTTTTCAGTTTTTCACCATTTAGAATGATATTGACCATGGGTTTAGCATAGATGGCCTTTACAATGTTAAGGAATGTTCCCAATATCCCTATTTTTTCTAGTATTTTGAGCATGAAGGGATGCTGTATTTTATCAAATACTTTTTCTGCATCTATCGAAATAATCATGTGATTCCTAACTTTACGTCTCTTGATATGGTGAATGACATTTATTGATTTCTGGATGTTGAACCAACCTTGCATCCCTGGGATAAAACCCACTTGATCGTGGTGCACTATCTTTTTAATATATTTTTGTATGCAATTTGCTAAAATTTTATTGAGAATTTTTGCGTCAATGTTCATTAAGGATATTGGTCTGAAATTTTCTTTCCTCGATGTGTCTCTGTCTGGTTTAGGTATCAGGGTGATATTGGCTTCATAGAACGAGTTTGGGAGGGTTCCCTCCTCTTCTATTTCATGGAATAGTTTGAGGAGTATTGGAATGAGCTCTTCTTTAAAGGTTTTGTAGAACTCGGCTGAGAATCCATCTGGTCCCAGACTTTTCTTTGTTGGTAGGCTTTTGATGACCTCTTCTATTTCATTGCTTGAAATTGATTTATTTAAGTTGTGTATGTCCTCCTGGTTCAGTTTAGGTAATTCATATGTTTCTAGAAACTTGTTGATGTCTTTGAGGTTTTCTGTTTTTTTGGGAGTATAGATTTTCAAAATAGCTTCTAATTGTGTTCTGTATTTCACTCGTGTCTGTAGTGATATTTCCTTGCTCATTCCGAATTTAAGTAATTTGAGTTTTCTCTCTCTTTCTCTTTGTTAGTGTGGCTAAGGGTTTATCAATTTTGTTTATTTTTTCAAAGAACCAACTATTTATTTTGTTAATCTTTCCAATTGTTTCTTTTGTTTCAATTTCTTTGATTTCAGCTCTGATTTTAACTATTTCCTGTCTTCTACTACTTTTGGTGTTGGTTGCTCTTCTTTTTCTAGGGCTTTGAGCTGTAGTGTTAAGTCGTTTATTTGTTGATTTTTACTTCTTTTGTTGAATGCTCTCCATGAAATAAATCTTCCTCTAAGTACTGCTTTCACAGTGTCCCAGAGATTTTGATATGATGTGTCTTTGTTCTCGTTTACTTCTAAGAATTTTTTTTATTTCCCTACTGATGTCTTCTGTTATCCATTCATCATATAATAGTGTATTATTGAATCTCCAGGTATTGGAGAAGTTTCTGTTTTTTATTCTGTCATTTATTTCTAATTTCAATCCATTATGATCTGATAGAATACAAGGTAGTATCTCTATCTTCTTGTATTTGCTAACAGTAGCTCTGTGGCATAAAATACGGTCTATTTTAGAGAAGGATCCATGTGCTGCTGAGAAGAAAGTGTATTTGTTCTTTGTTGGATGGTATATTCTATATATGTCGGTTAAGTCTAAATTGTTGATTGTGTTATTGAGATCTATTGTTTCTTTGTTCAATTTTTGTTTGGAAGATCTATCCAGTGGTGAGAGAGGTGTGTTAAAATCGCCTAGTATTATTGTGTTGTGGTCTATTTGATTTCTGGGATTGAGAATTTGTTTGACGTACGTGGATGAGCCAATGTTCGGGGCATAGATATTTATGATATGTCTTGCTGATTTATGCGTCCCTTAAGCAGTATGTAATGTACTTCTTTATCCCTTCTGACTAGTTTTGGCTTGAAGTCTACATTATCTGAAATGAGGATAGATACTCCAGCTTTTTTTGCTGTGTCCGTGTGCATGGTATGTTTTTTCCCATCCTTTCACCTTTAGTCTGTGGGTATCTCTTTCTATGAGATGAGTCTCTTGCAGGCAGCATATTGTTGGATTTTTCTTTTTAATCCAATCTGCCAGTCTATGTCTTTTGATTGATGAGTTCAGGCCATTAACATTCAGGGTTATTATTGTGATATGATTTGTATTCCCAGTCATTTGACTCATTTTTGTTTTTTGACATGATTTGGTTTCTCCTTTATTTGGGTATTCCTTTAGGCTAGTTCCTCCTGTTGCTGATTTGCATCGTTGTTTTTCATCTCTTCCTCATGGAATATTTTGCTGAGAATGTTCTGTAATGCTGGCTTTCTTTTTGTAAATTCTTTTAGCTTTTGTTTATCATGGAAGCTTTTGTTATTGTCATCAAATCTGAAAGTAAGTTTTGCTGGGTATAAGATTCTTGGTTGGCATCCGTTTTCTTCCAGAGCTTGGTAAATGTTGTTCTGGATTGAAAAATCTGCTGATATTCTTATTGTTTTTCCCCTGAATGTAATTTGATTCTTTTCTCTCATGGCCTTTAAAATTCTGTCTTTATTTTGTATGTTAGGTATTTTCATAATAATGTGCCTTGGTGTGGGTCTGTTGTAATTTTGTATATTTGGAGTCCTATAAGCCTCTTGTACCTGGTTTTCCATTTCATTCTTCAGATTTGGGAAATTTTCTGATATTATTTCATTGAATAGATTGTTCATTCCTTTCGTTTGTTTCTCTATGCCTTCCTCGATCCCGATAATTCTTAAATTTGGCCTTTTCATGATATCCCATAATTCTTGTAGATTCTGTTCATGATTTATTACCATCTTCTCTGCTTGGTCAATTTTGTTTTCAGGATTAAATATTTTGTCTTCAATGTCTGAGATTCTGTCTTCCACGTGTTCTATCCTATTGGTTATGCTTTCTATGGAGTTTTTAACTTGGTTTATTGTTTCCTTCATTTCAAGGATTTCTGTTTGTTTGTTTGTTTTTTCAGTATCTCTAACTCTTTATTGAAATGGATCTCTTGCTTCCCGTATTTGCTCTTTTAACTGTTGATTGGTGTGATCATTTAATGCCTGCATTTGCTCTTTCATCTCCTCCTTCAATGCCTGCATTTGCTCTTTCATCTCCTCGTTTGCGTCCCTGATTGTTTTAATTATGTACACTCTGAACTCCCTTTCTGACATTTCTTCTGCTGTGCTGTCATTGGGTTTTATTGATATAGTATCTAGGTTTGTTTGGGACATTTTCTTCCCTTGTTTTCTCATATTGGTCAGATATCAGTGGGACCCTGAGATATTGCAGATTTCCTCTATTGGCTTATAGTGTCCCGGTAGATTTCCAGTATATCACCTCCCAGCCTTCAGTAGCCTGAAGTCTTGGAGGAACTTGATAATGCAGTGCTTCTAAAGAAAGTTGCCCCTAGCCCGCTACTGGGTCCAGGGCTGGGGGCTGGTTCTGTGTGGAAATCCTCTCACTGGGCGGTCCTACTCCTAGAAGCTGGCTGTAGACAGGGCCTGCCACCGCTGGAGGGAGCCGGGCTGCTCGGGAAAGCCTCTTGCTGTCCTGCCCTGGTCCCAGAAGCCACCTGCGGGTCAGGGCCTGCTGCTGGGTTCAGGGCTTGGGGTTGGCTCTGTGCAGAAAAGCTCTCACTGGGCGACCTGCTTCTAGAAGCTGGCTGTGGATTGTGCCTGCCGCCCAAGGGAGCAGGGCTGCTTGGGGAAGACTCTCGCTGCCGTGCTCCGAGAAGCTGCCCACTGTCTAGGGCTGCTGCCTGGGCTGAGCTTCACCTGGTGGGAGAGACTCACCCCGTGGCTCTATGTTGGTCTGAGTCTCTCAATACCTCCCCTTCTTGAATCCTGAGTTCTGGAGCGATGGGAGATGCAGTCACCCTCTAGTCACCATCTTGGATCCCTCATATGCCTTTTTTGAAATAGCAACAATGTGTAAGTGCGATTACATAGTAAAGGATGTGTAGTGTTACAGCAAATACACTTTCCTCAGGCCAGCTTTTCAAGTTGGTCTAATGAATCACTCGTGATTAAGCTCAGAGCAGTTTAAGTACATGATGAATGGACTCCACAGGCAGATTCATTTTTGCCGTACACAGAAAGCCACTCTGCTCTCTTCAGTCATCTCAATTCTATACTAATTAAGATGCTCTAGGCACCTCAAGATTTATATTCGACTCAAGTTTGAGCCCAAACCAAATATACCTAATATCACTGAGTTTTATAAACATGGAGTCAAAGACAGCTAGTCATTTACATTTATGAAATATATAGTGAATATTTTTAAGTCAATGTACTAGACAGGAAAGTGTGAGGCTGGTATTCTTCTACATAGACTATTCTATATGTTATCAGAAGTACAGAGAAATCAATATTCCGAGTCTTAGAGAAGGTAAAAATAGATTTAAAGTTGCCTTTAGACTTTAGTATAGCTACTGCACCTCTAAGAATTTATCTATGAAAACCATCATAAATGTATGTGAATATATATATTACATATATATTTATATTATATATATATATATATTTATATTCACTGGGACAATTAACAGAAACTCCCATTGAAGAATATTCAATAATTAAAACTGATGTCATGAAAGGATGTACAATGGAACGGAAAACCTGTTACAAAGTATTTTAAATGGAAAAAATAGATATGAAAACTATGGGTAGGCTACTTCTGGAGCCATCACAAATGGAATGAGCTGGCCCCTATCATTCTCACTGATCACTAAAAACTCTGAACAGAATACAAAAGCAGCCACCTGAGGACTCTGAAAAGCGCACAATGGCAGGTGGATTGGGAAGGAAAGTGAAAATGAATAAAGGCCCATCCGGAAATGTTCTCCTTCCTTTCCCCCCAGATCTGACCTCAGGGCAGACTAGTTCCTGGAGCCCGGCAGCACATGGAGGGCAGAAACTACAGGAGAAGCTCCTTTCCAGCCAGATAACAGAAAAAGGCTCCCAGCGCAACAGCTCCTGGTCCCCTCTCCCCTCTTTCTTCCCTACAGCATGGGTATCTAAAACCCGAAGAAAAACCTAGCTCTCTCTCCAAGAGGAAGTGGGAGAAAGGAAGCCCTGATGAGTGAACTTGAGGCAGAGGAGTATGTTCTCGCTCTTTTCTTGCTGCCTCCCTCTGAAGCATCCCCAACTGCGAGGACCACGTGACAGCTGAAATCCTGAGAGCACTCCACACTTCTGACCAGAGGAACCAAGAGAAAGGCTACCCGAGAGCTGCAGACAAGGACAGAAATCACAGAGAGCAAACCTGGAAAAGGTCAATGCATAATTCTGCCTATGTGCTGATGTCTGTCCTAGACACATGCAGGACAGACATACACAAGCTTCACAGCGGCCTCAAGAACTGAAATACCACACAAGCCAGGCTTAAGTCCCAGACTAACCCCTGAGTGGGGTAAGCTATAGTTAGAACCAAAGAGCTACCAAAATCTTTGAAAACTCTGCTGGCACCAGAACCTCCATGAGCTGGAACATGAGATCTGAACCTAACCAGTTTGACAGCCTGCTGCAGTAAGCAAAGAATCAATAGTCTTCCTAAGACTTTGAAAGAATCCAGAATCTATGTATGTTCAAAATGCTCAGGGTATAAGCCAAAGTAATTTGACATACCAAGAGTCAGGAAAATCAGACAATATGAAAAAAAGAAAAATGCAATCAACAGATGCCAACTCCAAGATGGCCCAGATACCGGAATTATTAGACGGGGACGTTAAGGCAGTTCTTCAACAATCCTCCATAAAGATAACCGTGCAAATGCTAAGTAGCAATTTATTCTTGGAAAATAGTGACTGTAAAAAGGAATCCGATGGACATTTTTAGAACTGAAACATACAATACCCAAAATTTTAAAAATTCACTAGATGAGCTCTGTAGCAGAAAGTAGATGACAGAGGAAAGAGTCAGTGAGCTTGAAGAAAGATGGATAGAAATCATACAACCTGAAACAAGAGGGGGGAAAAGACTGAAAAAAAGAACGAGTCCTCAGGAATAAAAATAAAAGATCTGACATTCATGCCGATAGAGTCCTAGAAGAAGAGATAAAAGAAATAGTTATAGAAAGGATAAATAAATAATGGCTCTAAATGGGTGAAACACAGACTTGCAGATTCAAGAAGCTCAGCAAACTCCTATCAAGATAAATTCGTAAAAACATACCCAGATATATAATCACACTGGTGAACATCAAAGATAATAAGGAAAATATTAAAGGCAACAAGAGAAAAACAGCACATCCTTATATTCAAGGAAGCAATGTGTTGAACGACTGCAGATTTGTCATCCAAAATCATACAGGCCAGATGACAGGAGCACATGATCTTTCAAGTGATGAAAGAAAAGAAATGTTACCAAAATTTTATATCCAACAAAAATATCCTTCAGTAATGAAAGCAAAATTGAAGGAAAACTCGGAGAATCTATAGCCAAGAGACCTCTGCTTAATAATATAATAGGGTAAAGTGCATGTTTTACTTGAAGTGCTAAACTAGTTGCTTTAATTAGATTATGTAGAGCTAAGTTTGTATACAGTAACCCCTAGAGCAATAATTAAAATAATACAACACTGGGGATACAGCTCAGAGGCAGAGCATATTTTTTAGCATGTGCAAGGCCCCAAATAAATAAATAAAATAATAAGAGATATATATTTGACTAACCAATAGATAAAATGAAATGCAATGTGATAAAAATATTCAAATAATCCAAATGAAGGCAGAAAATAGGAAAAGAAGAAACAAAACGGTAACATATAGAAAACCAATACTAAAATAATAAGCCTAAATCCAATCATTTTAATGGCATCAAATAAAAATGGTACCTATTAAAGCAATGATCACATTAAATTCAAAAATAAGACTCAACTATATACTGACTGCAAGAAAAAGCCCCTTGAAGTATATTAATACAGATAAGTTAAAAGTGAAAATGGAAAGATACATACCACACAAACACTAATCAAAAGAAATTTGGAATAGTTTTATTAATGTCAGATGTGGAAAATTCCCAGGGAGAAAGAATGAAAATGGTAATGACACATGAGTCAATTCTCCATGATACACATTATTCCTACCTGTGTATGCACTTAACAATGTTGTATACTCCAAAATACATGATGCAAAACTAACAGAGTTGGGCACAGTGGCACATGCCTACGACCCAGCCACTTGGCAGGCTGAGGCAGAGGATCACAAGTTCAAGGCCAGCCTCCACATCTTAGCAAGATCCAGTCTTAAAATTTAAAAATAAAAAATAAAACAAACAACCAAAACCTTACAAAACTAAAATGTGAAACATATAAACACATAATTACACTTAGTTTAATTCTCCTTTCTCAATTAATCAGAGCCAGCAGACAGAAAATCAGCAAGGATACAGAACACCTGAGTCATAGTATCAACAAACTTTATGTAACTGACATTTAAGGAACCCTCCACTCAATAACAGCAGAATACACGTGCCAAGTAAACATGGAATATTCAACATGATAGCCAGTATAAAACAGAAATCAATGAAATTGAAAATGGAGTAACAACAGAAAAAAGTCTACTTTTGGGAGAAAAAAAATAAAATAAAAATTGAGAAACCCCTAACAAAACAGATGAAGAAAATAAAATAATAAAATAAGATACATATTACTAATTCATATATGAAGTGTGGTTATCACTACAAACTCTATGAACAATAAAAGAAAGATAAGAAGTGGATACTAAAACATGAAATGGACCAAGTGTTTGAAAGACAAACTACCTAATATCAATTTAAAGAACAACCAATGACCTTAATAGTTCTATGCCCTGAAATCAACCAAACTGAATTTGTTATTAAAACTTTTCAACGAAGAAAAATCCTTGATTTTCAGTGGTAAATTCTACAAAATATTTCACAAAGAAGTAATACCACTTCTACTTAATCTTTTCCAGAGCACTATAGAGGAATGAGGCCAGCATACTCTAATATTGAAGCCAGACAAAGATTAAAAAAAAAAAATACTGATGAATATTTTTCATGAAAAGAGAAGTTAAAAAGATCTCAAAAACCATTAGCAAATCAAATGTGGCATATATAAAGAGGGCAATACTTCACAATTAAGTGGTATTTACTCCAGGAATGAAAGACTGGTTCAATAAGTAAAAATCAAGTAATATAATTCACCATATTAACAGAAAAACATATTAAAGCCATATGAAAATATCAGTAGATTCAGTTAAAGTACATGAAAAAATTCAACATCTATTAATTTTAAAAAGAAAACTTTGAGCAAATTAGGAATGGAAGGAAATTTAAACTGATAAATATCAGGAACAACAAAAAAAATCTATACCAACTCCATACTTGCAAAAGACTGAATGTTTTCCCCTAGGAAGAAACAAGGTAAAGATATGTGCTCTCATCTCTTCTATTCAATAGTATGCTGACAGTCTTAGCCAATGCAATAAAACATGAAAAAGAAATAAAAGCTATGCTGATTAGAAAGGGGAAAAATGTCTTTATTTACAGATAACATGATTGTCTACGTTATAAAAAAAAATCCCATGGAATTCAACACAAAGCTCCTAGAACTAGTGTGTTTAGCAAACTCAGAGGACATAAAGGCAACATGCAAAAATCAAATATATCTCTACTAACATGCTAACAATAAACAAACAGGAAGTAAAATTTAACAAAATGGTATTATTTGCTTCACTAAATAGAATACACAGATAGCCAAGTACATGGAAATAGGAAATGTAAATTACAACCACAACGAGAAATCACTCCAAACACCAGTCAAAATGGCTAAAATGGACAATATTGACAATATCAAATAACTGGCAAGAATGGGGAGAAACTATCATTCACACACATTTGATGGAGATGTGAAATGGTGCTGCCATTCTGGTTAAGAGTTTGGTAGCTTCTTTTAAACTAAAATTGCAACTACCATACAATCCAGAAATTATCCTCTTGGATATTTGTGCCAAAGAAATGAAAACTTAAGATCACATTAAAAACCTGAGCATAAATGTTCACAGAAGCTTTAGTTATAATAGCCCCAAACCAGAAACAACCCAGATGTCTTTTAAAGCATGAATGGTTAAATGAACTGTAGTATTGCCTCACCATGAAATATTACTCGACAATGAAAAGGAACAAACTACTAATATATGTGATAACTTGGATGACTTTCCAGGGAATTACAGTGAGTGAAAAAAGGCAATTCCAAAAAGCCAGATGTGTATGATTTCATTTATGTAACAGTCCTCAAATGACAAAATCATAAAAATAGAGAACAAATCAATGGTTGCCAAGGTTCAGGGATGAAACAGAGGTAGAAGATAGGTGTGATCTAAAAGGGCTATCTGAGGAACTTTGTATGGTTGTAAGTTTCCATATCTTGGCTGCTTCAATGGCAATCTCCTGGTTGTGACACTACGCAACAGTTTTACAAGATGTGACCATTAAGGGAAACTGCATAAAGTCTACTACACGGGTCTCTCTGTATGTCTTACAACTGATGTGGCTCTACAATTACCTCAAAAAAATGCCAAATAAATATAAAAGGATTAATAAAAACAATTTTAAAGTTCCACTCACAACACTAAAATATAAAATAAAATAGGTATAAACCCAGCAATTATGCACATGAGCAATATGTTGAAAACTACAAACACCAAAGAAAGAAACTTTTTTTTTAAGTTGTAGATGGACACGATACCTTTATTTATGTATTTTTATGTGGTCACATGTGCCAGGCAAGTGCTCCACCACAGAGCCACAACCCCAGCCTCAAAAGAAATAAATTTAGAAATCTAAATTGAGATATATCTCATGTTCATGGATTGGAAAAATAAATATTAATATGCCAATTTTCTCTGAAATTTTCTTTAGATTCAGTGAAATAATGGTAAAGAATGCCAGTGGAATTTTTTTATAGATATTGACAAAATTATTTAAAAATTTAAACAAGAAAACAAAGTAATTAGAATTACAAACTTTGAAAACAAGCAAACTGAAAAAAAACCAAGTTGGAGAACTTGCACTAGTTGCTGTCAAGACGTACTATAATGCTACAACCATCAAGACAGTGTGATACCTAGGAACACAGACACTCCTTGGCACAGAAGAGAGTTCGGATACACATGGTCAATTGATAAGTGACTCAGGAAGCAAAGGTGAAAGGATAACCTCTTCAAGAAATGATGCTGGAATGATTGCACATCATGTACCAAAAAAAGGGTGGGGGGCAGGAAGGGACTCAAAACTACAAAACTTCTAGAAGGAAAATGGGGGGGGATCTTTGTGACCTCATGTTAAAGAGTTCTTGGATACATCAAAAACATGTTCCAGTGGGGCGGGGTAGTGTAGGCCTGCAATATCAGCAGCTAGGGAGGCTGAGGCAGGAGGAAGGCGAGTCCAAAACTGGCCTCAGCAACTTAGTGAGGCCCTAGCAACTCGGTGAGACCTTATCTCCAAATAAAACACAAAAAAGGGCTAGGGATGTAAATCAGTGGTTAAGGGCCTCTGGGTTCAACCCCAAGTACCAAAATGAAAGTTCCATAAAAAAAAAATTGATAGCTTGGATGTCATCAAAATGATAAACTTTTGCTCTGCCAAAGCCATTACTAATAAAATGAAAAGATAAGCCACAGACAGGGAAAAAATGTTTGCAAATCACATACTTGACAGAGTACTATTTTTTTGGCATACTTAAAATTTCTCAAAGCTTAATAATAAGAAAAGAATTCAACTTCTTTTAACAGACAAAGATTTGGATCCATCCTTTTCTCTCTCTCTCTCTCTCTCTCTCTCTCTCTCTCTCTTTCTGTACTGGGATTGAAAACTACATTCCCAGTCTTTTCAATTTTTTACTTTGACACAGGGTCTTATATGTTGCTGAGGCTGCCCTGCTGAGGCTTCCCTCGAACTTGTAATCCTCCTGCCTTAGCCTCCTGAGTTGCTTCAATTACAGTTGAGCACACCACTGCACCCAGATTATATAACACCCTTAACAATCTCACACACACACACACACACACACACACACACACACGATAAAAATGCACAGGAAAAGATAATTTCATATCATTAGTCATGAGGGAAATGCAAATTAAAATCAAGACAATATGCCACTAGACACCTATTACAAAACACAGGAAACACCACACCAAAGAGTGTTTTCAGAACAACTGAAAAATTCAAATATACTTCAACTTATGGATGGATAAACAAGCTGTGGGACCATGGAATACCACTCAGCAATCAAGTGGGACAAATTACTGATATGCAGGATAGCATGAATGAATCTGAAATACATTGTGCTAAGTGAAAGGAAAAACAGACCCAAAGACATGCTGTAGGCCTTACATATTTTTTTAGAAAACAAATCTGCAGTTGGTAAGAGTTAAGGGAGGGTTTGACTCTGAAGGGGCAGCAAACATGAAGGAATGCTTTTAGGTGGTTAGGGTGGTAGGCACACAACTGTCAAAACTTCACAGAGCTGAGACCAACAAAAATTTTGGAGCATGTGAATTAAAAACAAATTTTTAAAAACCATGTGTAGACATTAAACTTTCTTTTTAATGTACATATATGATTGAAAAGGTAAATATCAAAATACTAACATTGATATGAGTGATATCTGTAATTTTTAAAAAAAACTTACTGATTTTTTTCCTGAAATATGACTACATATAAATGTACACGCAAATATATATATGCATATACATCTGTAGTATGACTGTTTCTGTGTATGTAAAGTTCTAAAATAAATACCACCTTGAAGCACTAAAATTCTAAAATGCAAGGAAATTAGGGAGAATTAAAATGGAAAGTATTTTCTTCCCTATGGTTTCATATAGACAGACAGAGAGAGATAGAGATATAGATACACATACATATATAAGTTACATAAGTTTTTTTTATCTTTTTTCTTTTTTGATGCCAATGTGAAGCAAAAATGTACAAAATTCTCTATAATAATTATGTATTTTTTTAATTAAAATTTTCAAATTATAACACAATCTTAGAGATCTGATGTAAGTCAATACGAAGGGGCAGCTGCACCTTAGAATCTTAGAATTCCAATTCCACTCCACCCAGACTACTGATCAAGGGGCGTGTCACTTGCAAAGACGGCTCAGTCCCCACTGCACTGGGACAGGACTAGGGTGCAAGTGAGAAATGAGTCCTTCAACTTCACGGCCACAGGCTTCACAGCCAAAGAAAGCAGTGGTATTACGGACTCCGGAGCAGTAGGACTTTTCCAAGCATGCTTGGATCACAGGAACATCTGATTCAATGTGGAAAATTGTACTATTGTTCAGGCTTCCACAGAAACGTGTCCTTTCAGGGGAACAAAGAGAAACAAATGAAAACCCTCAAGAGCAGCTACCAATTTTGCTAAATGTTATACCAGGCATGGGGGATGGTGAGGATGAGAAAAGAGGTGACCTCAGCCGGTGGTCAGATGACTTTCTGTAATTTCAATAACATTTGCAACTAAGAGAGGGAATGGGTAAATATATCACCAACCATTTCCCCAACTCTGACAAAACCAGGCCCCTGCTTTATGTCTGATCCAAAAGCAACATTTGCAACAAAGGTAAGGAGGATTCTACGCAAAGGATTATCCTTCTCCAGGTTAGGAAAAAAACATCATTTGATTCTTTATGCTTATGTGCACACATAGTCTGAACCTACTGAAGTAAAATGTGCAGTTTCAACCTCCAAAAAGGAAAAGTAAAAATAAGAAAACAAACAACAACAAATCCCACCTAATTTTGTTCATGAACCTCTGGCCTCTCCATGGCACACTGTGATTATCACTGGCTTAGCACCACACACACAATAACGTGCAAAAGCTCTTCTCAAGACATTTTATTTCCTATTTAAATTAAGCCATGAACTACAGTCAAAAATGTATTTTGTGATAAGTATGTAAGTAAATGTAAAGCTAACTCAATTGCAAAATTTTGTATACTTATGCACTTCATTCTGCCTTTTCAACATTTTTCTAAATGTCACAAATTCTCATGTGCCTTAAAGCAAAAAAAACAATCATCCAGGTATACTTGACCATTTCCTGCTTTGAAAAGCTCAAGCTCTTCCACATCAGAGCCATTATTCATCCTCCTCCTTCTGTGGTTTTCTTACATTCTTTTCCAATAAGGATTTCGATAACAACAACAAAGTACCTAGATTATATTACCTTTAACTTCTCCAGAAATTCCTTCAGCCTGCCAAAATACAAGGCTGTGTCTTTGGCTTCCATAAAATTACAATAAAAGAAGTATCAACTATAAGAACATTCCTATACATTCTGCCAAAAAAAATAATTAAAGGAGTTATCTATCATGCTACCTGATGTCCTTTATATGAGGACCTGAGTGACAAATAACCCTGAAAAGTCAATGTCTGGAAAGAAATTGTATTTTTCCTGATAAATTATTATGCTTCCTTTATTCCAATGCTAGGAACAATCAGACAATTTCTTCATTGTTACCTCAGCTGCCCTAAAGATTATTTTAATTTGTTTCCCAATTGTAATAACTACTCCATCTCTGTGCCTGTCTCTGTTTTTCTCTTTTATTTTCAAGTTGTAAATTTTTACATGTTTTTAATTATGTCACAGTGAAAGTTACCTTAAATATGTTTTGAAAGTAGGCAGAATTCATATGTGAAGCCTGGCTCCTACAGCTATTCTACATTAAATTACAAAATTCCTAGAGCGGCTTTTATCAAACCAGAATGTGCATGGAAGTCGCCTGATGGGCTCAGAAAGATGCAAATTTTGACTCAGAAGGTGTGGGGTGAAGTCAGCTCCCAGGGAAAGTGGCTCATGTGGGTCTCAGCCCACACTTTGAGTAGGCAGGACCTTGGCAACAATAATCTGCCAAAGCATGAATGAAAAACCCAGCAGAGGAGGAATAATGATGATGATAACTCTCAAACAGTAAGTACCACAAACTAGAGCAAATGAGATACCCGGGTCTCTGTTTCGATCTTTAAAAATCCAAGTTTCAAATCCAATATCATTATTAATTTAATTTTTAATAACAAACATCCAGTGTATGTTTATCAAAGAAGTTGATTCTAACTCATTTGCTAGGCAGTCTACCACACATATCCAAATACAGTGCTGGTTGACATGTTGTTTTGTTTTGTTTTTTTAAATTTGTTTTTAGTCGTAGATGGACACAATACCTTTATTTATTTTATTTTTATCTATGTGTTACTGAGGATCAAACCCAGTGCCTCACATGTGTTAGGCAAGTGCTCCACCACTGAGCTACAACCCCAGCCCTCGTTGATATGTTTTCTAAAATTCCTATTATTTTTAATATTTTGGGAGAAAACCAGAAAAGAATGCTCATTGAAAACGTGGAAAGGGAAAATTTCCATTTATTCTACCTTTACTAAGCACCTATTAGACTTCAGCTACTACAGCGAAGCTTCAAACTATAACTGCCTTTTTCATTTACTTATTGCTGGTCTTATTTTGATTTTTTTTTATTATCTTTGGCCTGTATGATGTAACTTGGAGAATGATCACAGCTAGGAATAAGGGAACAAGTTTCCATCATTTGAAGAAAATTCATCAGTTATGATATTGACTAAGAAAATACTGGAACATCAGTTTGTTTAAATTTTCCTTTTTTTCCAGCTTGTTTCCAGTTAAAAGTATTCCTTCCCTTTGCCTGGCATATTGCAAACAGTAACTTCTGAAATAATTCACAGTAAAGAAAAGGCCTCACATTTCCAATGTTGTTCAGTCTATAAATTCTCATACTGTCCACATTATATGCATGTCTTCTCCACAGTTTCATGGGTAAAAAGGCAAAAACCTAGTTTTGGTTAAAGCTAAAATTAACCAGTTATGTAATATTTAAGAACTAGTTGAGTATTTTGTTTTACATAAGTATAAAAACAGCTAAAATTTTTTTTCCAGGTCAGAAGTTTAAAGCCAAATATTTGAGTTTTCTATTGCTCCTATAACAAGTTACCATTTATTTAGCTTAAACAACAATTCTGGAGGTCAGAAAGTCCAAAACAGGTTTTATTGGGTTAAAACCCAGGGCTGTGTTCCTTCTGGAAACTCCAAAGGGAAATCCATTTTCCTTATTCTTCTCAGCTTCTAAACCACATTCCTTGGGTCACGACTCCTCTTCCATCTTCAAAGCCAGCAATGTTGATCTCCCTGTGACCTTCCTCCTCAGTCATATCTTCTTTCAAATGACTCTTCTGTTTCCCTATTCCGTTTCTAAGGACCCTCAAGGTCCTTGGTAGTGGCCACTCCAGCTGTGTTTATATCACTCTTAGAGAATGAGAATCATTCCAAAAGAACCAGAGCCATTACATTGGGTATTGGATATTCCAAAATAATCTCCCTATTTTAAGGTCAGCTGAACAGCAAACTTCATTCCCCTTTGCTACATAATCTAACATATTCACAGGTTCTGGGCATTGGGACGTAGACGTCTTTGGGGACCCATGATTTTATCTACCACACCAGAACAGTGTTTCTTTTTCCATTTTCTAACTTGAACTTTCCAAAAACCATTAGATTCTCTTACAGTCTTTCAACACTGGGAAAAGAAAATCGTGGGACATAATAGTATAAGATTACTGGTAGCAACAACTTGCATTCCAGTTTTGACCATGAGCTTTGATGTCATTGGAATGACTCTAATATCCAAAGAGCAAGTGAATACAGTTAGAGGCCACTATCATAGAACCATGTACACCTGGATACGTTAGCCCATGTTTCCTGACTTCCATTAGAGTAAACTGATGCCATAGAACATGGAATTCAACCGTGGCCATCAGTATTAATGCCCTGACTCAGCATCCAAGTTGGCCAGAAAAAGAGCCTTATTAAAATTTTGAGAAGCGAAACCCTCTTCTAGAATTGCTCCAATAAGCTTAGAATCATTAAAATTGTCAAAGACACTAGGAAACAAAGTTTATTCAGTATTTTCTTAAACTCAAAAAATGTAAAATTAAACAGGTACATTTTAGTAGCCTGATCTTTTCATGCCATCACGGAAGAATTGACAAGTTGGTTGTTTTAACAGCTGTATGATGCTTAAGCTCTAAGGACTCAAAATCCCTAATAAAAAGAGTAACACTTTGCATGCATGCTTTTACAAATATAGTTCAGACATATTTTCTCACAGGAACTCTTGGCTAACTATAATTATTTTATTTCAATCAGGAGCCACAAAGTGTAAAAAGTTTGAAAGGCTGGCTATAGGCCCTAAACAAACTTAGGGCCAAATATATGTGTGAAAGTAAAAGTTTTATATCTGAATTTATGGTCTAAATACTGGAATAGAAAAAAAAAAAGTATAGTTATGGTGATTATTGGTGTTTAAAATAGGTAAGTCCAATCATCAAAAGTTAAAATAGAAACTCCATGACAGCACATCAAAGTGACTCTTCCACCATTTCATGTCATGCGAAGGTTACGGGAGGTGTATTGTTTCTTGTGAGCCTTGTTTTCTAACACATAGGAAGTGATGCCAATGTGAGAAAGCAGTCCTCTCTCTTGGGCTTTCCAACATACTCAGTCTCTGAGTATGTTGATCCATTCCCTTGTTCCCCCAAATAGCACCTAAGGCAAGGGCAGGGCTGTGTACTGTGTATAGAACCTATGGCTTCTGCCTTAGCAACACTCAAATGGGCCAGTTCTAAGTAAGATCTGACTTAGGAATGGGATAAGTTTTGTTCACATAGGCCCTGAAAGAATTCTGAAAATCTATGTGTGTATTTTTAAATACATCTAAACATCTTTAACTTAAGATTAAACACTTGAAGAAGGGACAAGATTTCTGGTATTCTGCATATGGTACTAGCGCCTTTTATACATATTTATCAGACAGAACCTTAGGTATGCAGAGATAGTTCATTTAATCAATGCAAAATCTCTGCTGCATAACATAATTGTGAAGCCAATTCATATTGATAAGCTAATCAAGCCAATAAGACCTTCTGTCAAAATAACTCCAACTTCAGTTTTCAATCAAATATGAAGACAGTCCTGGTGACAGTCACATATCTTCTGAATGCTAAAAGGAACATACAGAAAAATAGAGATGGAGCCTTGGCATGTGCTCCTTACATGGTTGAATGGGAGGAAGAAAGGCAAATGGCCAGAAACTCACATGTTCAGAGGCAGATTAGTTTCAAGAAAGAATTGGAAGTGGAAGATTTGAAAATGAAAACGTTGAACACTCCATGTGTGCACAGGATTGCTGGGGAAAAGAATGCAAATTGTTCACTGAAATACAATGTAAATATAAGGTGGTATTCTAAAGTTTCTAATGGCTTTTTTTTTTTTTTTAGGCATACTGAATCTTTGGAAAGTTCTCTTCATCAAAGTTCAAGTTCTCTTCATCAAAATGGAGGTTCAAAAGAAGAGATGATAACTGTGCTGGTGTGGCCAACCTTGTGCATAATCTTGTACAGAAAGTTCTAGCATTCCAGCAGTTGGTTCTGCATTTTCTCTGAGTCCTTTAGGACTTCATTGCTTTTGTTTTAACTCTCTGCCCATGCTTGATAATGTGTGTATGGGTGTGTGTGTGAGTGTGTGTGTGACCTGATCTTAGTCACCTTTTGTCCAGTAATCCCGAGGTCCACCCTGTGTCCCTGTAGAAGCCTTTCTGGTGTCAGAAATAGACAACCTTTAAAATAATAATAACCGGTACCCGTTAAGAGTATCATGTTGTGCCAACAGAGGAGCTGCTTATGCAAACACTGCAAACTTGTACTGGAGGAGACAGCAGGCACACAGCCACACTAGGAATAACTCTGAAACTCTCTCCTCTGATGTTTCTGGGGCAAAGGTTGCAAGTAAACTACTGACAATGGGCAAAGAAGATAAGTTTATTAGGTGCTTCCTCTGCCTTAGGAGGTGGACTTGGGCGCTTTCAGACGAAGCTTCAAGTAACTAGACAATACCCAGTTTCGTTCCATGCTGCAAGTTTATCCGATGGCGATGGCGGGTGCTCTAGAAAGCACCTCGAGGGCGAATACGACTAAGGCCACTCATGATCAAGGTCGTCGGATGCTTTGGGTAGATGATGAATCTTCTCATGTCACCTCTTAGAAGCAGGTCTGTGTCCCTCTCCAGATAGCCCACCGCCTGGCTGCGCCCCACCTCCATTCGTCCCCAAGCTACCAGGTAACGGTGGGTGGTTCCGAAGCACAGCGGGGACAGCCAGGCCTTCAGACGCCGGGAGGCGTCACTGCGAAGACGCGAGCACAAGGGAAGGAGCGCAGGTGCTCGCGCCCCCGAAACGCACACGGGCACCGGGCGCAGGGCGGACAGTTGGGGGGAGGGGACGGCCTTACCAGATCAATGAACGTCAGAAATTTCCAGCTCCCTCCGTAGGTCTGATGCGAGGGCATTTCGATGGCCTTGTAATTGCACAGGATAGAGCAATAGGACAGCAGGATCGCCACCCGCAGCACCTGGCAGGGGACAAGCGCCATGTTCGCAAGAGGCCTGGGCGGGCCGGGCGGCGTGGAGGGCGCGCGGGCGGCGCTGGGCGAGCGAGGGCGGGCGCCGTGGGAACCCGGGCGCGGCGCGGGGCGGGGCGGGGGCTGTGGCGGGGCGCGCGCCCCGCGGGACCGGCGCGGCCGCGAGCGCCCGGGCGACCTGCGCGGGCGGGGCGCTGTTTGCGGGCGCTCCCCGCGGCCGGCTGCGGCCAGGCAGGCGGCGTGGCGTCATCTCTTTCGTCACCTTCGTCATTCTGCTCCTGCGTTCGCGGGGCCCGGGAGACCCGGCCGGGGGCGCCCCCTAGGCGTCCCGGGAAGGGGTGGGAGGGCTCCGAGTGGCAGCCGGGCTCGGGAAGTGCGCGCGAGCTGCGGGGACCGCCGCTGGTGGCATCTGAGGGGCGGAGAGGGAGCAGGGTCGGGCGAGGGGGCGAGGAACCTGTATTGCAGCAGGGGACCCCGCTGTCCACCAGAGTTCCAGCCCCTGGGGCGGCTGCTCCTGGCCAGGGCAGGTGCTCGGTGCGGGACGGGTGGAGGTGTCAGCGCTCTCAGCCCCTAAGTGACTTATAAACTCTGCTTTTCTGGGGTGGCCTGCTCTGCACTGTTCTGCAAGAGGTTTATCATCCTATCAACATATAACACAAACTAGAAAATGAACTTTGGACGAGAGATTTATACACATAAAGCTATAAAGAAAGGAGTGCCAGGTTAACACACTTGCTGCCAAAGACTGCATTCAGTTCAAAGGCGTGCGTAATTTAAGTCTTTGTGGCGTTAAACTCTTTTTACCCTTTGACTTTTTTTTTCCCCCTGCAGTACAAAACCAGAGCTTAATGGGAGGAAAATAAATTTAAACTGGATTCCCTCTGCCTTCCAGTAAGTGTTGTCACTCTGAAGTTGCCTCAGTTTGTGGGCAGCATTTTTTTTTTTTTTAAATCATGATCATATTTCAACCAAACAGATGCAGGGTCAGACTGTGAAAGACCACATAGGTATTTCCTGTGGGTCCATTTAAAACAGGTGTCCTCTCCAAATAGTCTCTGAGTCAGAGAGGATGTGGAGTAAGAAGTGGCTGGGTAAGCATAGCATTAGAGGTAAAGAGAAAGTAGCAAATCAGAATGTTTCCCTGAATTATTTTCAATCAAGATCTAAATCAAAAAGAGACCCACTGAATTTTCTAAATTGTCATTGTAATTTTGCTAATAGAAATTGAAATCACAAGATTGTACTAGCATAAAATTGTTCCTCATTGATGATTTATAGTTTTGTCATGTAAAAGTTGGGTCTATTTTTGTGTGTGTCCTTGCTACATATTCATAAGTTCACACACACACACACACACACACACACACAAAAGGATTTCTTGGAGATTATCTAGCTAAAAGGCCTTGACAAAGTTTTGTGAGGTGATATGATATTCTCAAAGTTGGATGTACCTTTCCTAGTTTAGATTTTAGAAAATCATTATAAGACTCCCTGTCCCCATGACTATAAAATAAAATGATACTTTCATAGTTATTTAAATTTTTTCCTATGGTCAGTTTCTTTTCAAATAAATAATACTTAAGTTTTGCTTTTGTTGTGTGATTTGCCAACCATGATGAGATAGTTTTATATTTTAAAAAATGAAAGATTTGTATAAAGCTTGACTCAAATACTCTTTTATGAGAATATTATTTTATGAGAATGTCAGTCTACAATTTTTATAACTTCTTAATCACTATTTGTTAACATGTCCAGGGTTGCTCACTTTGATTTTTAGCCCATATCTAACAATCTTATTCATGTTTTACAGGTATTCTTTGTGAAATAATATTATATTTTAGAGTGTAAATAATTCAATAGGATATTACTCTTAGGACTTCACTCAGTGGGTTATTCTTTTTTTAATTTTTTGTAGTTGTAGATGGACACAATATCTTTATTTTATTTATTTATCTTGATGTGGTGCTGAGGATTGAACCCAGGGCCTCACACATGCTAGGCAAGTGCTCTATTGCTAAACTACAACCCCAGTCCCCCTATTTATAAACTGTAATACATTACTTCTAAGTGTGTATGATGATTCCATATTTGATTTAATATATACTGTTTACATCCTATAATAATAAGAAATATCTGCATGCCACTTTTAAAATGTTTTTCCTCCTACTGTACCATTAATGGGATGGAGAATAAAATCCTTGTTCTGTTGAGTTTCATGGATACTAGTAAACATAAGAAACACCAAGGGAAGATTTCAAACCCTATTTTAACTTGTAGTTATTTTAGTGTTCTTACTCTTAAGACTATATAAGGGCTGAGAATACTGTTCTTTAAGTACTTTTAAAAACTAATATAAACTCTGTAAGTGTGTGTGCATGTGTGTGTACATGTTTGGAAGGGGAAGATTTCAGACACATTGGTGGTGATAATACCTGCTAATTTTGGAAATGACAAGAACCCCTGTGTCTCCCTTATGTTGTATTCCAAGAAGCCAACTTCATGTAAATACAGGTCTCTGCTTTAAAAGGAGGAGGAAGAACTGTGTTTACATACAGTTTTGTAATAATCAATGTTTATGCATTTCCTTTAGTTCTGCATTTACTTTAGGTAAGCAATTTCTAACTGTCAATATATTTGGACAAATCATTTATGCCCCTTCACATTTATCTGTTACCACAGGGGTAGAAGTTGAGACATGTCCTTTTTCAGAGGCTTGGGCATTGGAAAAATCCTCTCAGGATTTCAGCCTTTGAGTTACTTATTTTTTCTTTATTATAGAAGTAGCATGTTGGTAATATTGAAATAGGAAAAAAATTCAACATTAGCCCCACCCAGAGAAAACACTGAATATTTTAGCATATTCCTGCAGTTTTTTGTAATACCTAGTTAGATGGGTGTGACATACTGCGTAACCATTTGCATCATTTAAATTTATCTGCCTTAAGTTTAAAGAGAATTTTCCCTTATTTAAAATTTGTGAAAATCATATTTAATGATTGCATAGTGCAACATCATATGGACATACCATATTTTGCTTAGAGTTTTCTCTGTTCTTGGATGTTTAAGTTGTTTTCAGCTTTTTAACCACTAGAAATACACCGTAATGTCTGCATTTTGAATGGAGAAAGTCACTTTTTAAGTATTATTTGGAGTTCAAAACCAGTTAAGAAACCACACTTTTATAACCTAACACATATACTTGTTCACACCTGTTTATACAAACTGAGGTGCCAAGGAGAGTGCTTTTGCCCTGGAGAGCAGTTGAGAAAGACGAAGTGAAAGAAGTAGGTAAAAAACACTTTTTCCTAAAATTGATGCTCATTATAGCTTTTAAAATTTGCCTTAGATATAAAATGTAGTGCCAATGCATATGATTAGCCAGATTTCTTTTTCTGTTAACCAAAAGAGTTGGGTTTTTTTTAGGCCAAATGGCACAGCAGGTACTAGCAGTTTTGTTGATATTGCTGGCTAGACCGGATTTGCTGATTTTAAAATGGACTGAGTTTGCTATAGAGATCCTTACTAAGGTATGAGATATCTAAATGCTAAGAATTCTGTGGAGGTTCATTAAAAAGCTTTAGAAAAGGTAGTGTATAGATCAGTGGTGAGTCATTGCGTGAATCTCACAGATCTAAAGCATCCTGTGCTGGCCAATGCCCCTTGTCCTGCTTGGAATGTTCTCTTCGCATACAGTCAAACCCAGCCCATCCCAAAAGACATGGTGTTTAAGTCCACATCATCTGGGAATCCCTCTCTGGGGCTTATGATCTGGCCTTCCTGTTCAGAATGATCACCTGCATGGTTCATCGGTGATTCAAATTCTACGTTCATAACCTGTACCAATTATCTCCTTCTCAAAAACTGCCCTCTGCAATTCCTAATTTCTGGAAACAGTACCTGCCTGCCATGTTAGAAGCATCAGGTCAGAACAAGCCTCTTCTGTTCAAATATGCTGGAAATATGGCTAGCTGACGGTCATGTATTTCCAGAATTTTCCCAGGAGAGGATACTTTGTGTTTTTAAATGTTTCCTTTCATACTCCACTTGGGTGCATGGTAATGACCAATAGGAGGACCTCCTAAAGCATTCTAGAGTAACAGTAAAGGGTTGCTAACCCCACCCCCACCCCCAGCATGGGTGTCAGAGTAATTGCAGAGTTTTGTTTTGCTGAGTGGAATATTTAGGAATTGGGGACTGGGACTAAATTGCTCTGGGTAGTAGAGAAGACGTGGAACTACCACAACCAGGGATCCTTTTTTCTTCACCACCTTTGGTCTCTATTCTAAATAAGTACTGCACACATATTTAAAGGATATTCCAAAAGATTTTAAAGGATTTTGAATGTTTTCACCATAAAGAAGAGATAAATATTTGAAGAGATAGATATGCTAACCTGATTATACAATGTCTACATGTATTGAAATATCACAATATGTACAATTTTTATGTTTTTATATATAGGTTTAAAAACTAAATTTAATTTAATAAATAAAAAATGTTTTAAGGTTGTAAGCTTAAATCCTGCAGAGACCAGACATATGCATAGTTAAGCTAAATGTAAGAACAAGACTGGGTCTATGAAAAATGAGAACAAACACCATTTACTTTTATTCAAATAAAGGCATTCCAATTTAAATTTTTGAAAATGTTGTGTCTTAGTCTTCTTTCTGTTACCTTAACAGAATGCCTGAGCTGGGTAATTTAGAAAGGAAAGAAGTTTAGGTTATGGTTCTGGAATCTGGAAATCTCAGATCAGATGACTGTATTTGGCAAGAGCCTCGGGCTATTTTATAACATGATAGAAAAATAGAGGGGCAAGTGGGCAAGTGTGGAAGAGGCAAAACTCAAGGAGCAGAGGCTTGCTTTATAACAAGCCACTGTCACAGGAACTTACCCAGTTCCATGAGAGAGGCATTCATCCCGCTTTAACAACCTTATCACCTCTTAAAGTCTCCACCACAGTGGCAATCAAACATAGGTCAGCCAAAATAAAAATCCCACCTGTGTGCTAGTCAGCTCGCAGGTCTCAGGGCGGGACTTCCTGCTGTCCTTTTAAAAGAGCGCCTTTTGACCCTCTTACCCAGAGTGTCTGTGGAACCCTGCCAGGCCTGCTTCAGAGTCATCGTAAACTCCTCCTTCTCTTAAAGCTGAGTACTGACACTGGAATTGACTGCGGAAACGGAGGGAAGCATGAGGATGGGTCATGGACATTCCTTGTCCTAGCTATGGCCATGTGGATGAGCGCCAGCCAAGAAGCTGCAGGTAGAAGTGGTATATGGCAATATATTGCCCCTTATGGAAAGTCTGCAGAAGCTGCCACGCACCACTTCCACCTTCAGCTCCTTGGCTGACACTCACCATGGGGCCACTGCTGGGAACAGGAGTGTCCAGATTCTTGGTGGCCACAGGCTAGCCCAAAAAGCAGGACTCCAGGAACACAAAAGTGGGACTTTATGAGTTGGATCATAATCCTCAAAAAGATATGATGGGGTTGGGGATAGCTCAGCTCAGTTGGTAGAGTGCTTGCCTCACAAGCACAAGGTCCTGGGTTCAAATCCCCAGCCCCACAAAAAAAAAAAAAAAAAAAAGATATGTTAAAGTTCTAACCCCTGGTGCCTCAGAAAGTGACCTTATTTGGAAATAGGAACATTGCAGATATAATTACTTAAGCTAAATGATGTAATACCAGAATAGAGTGGGCCCTAATCCAACATGACTAGTGTCCTTTTAAGAAGAGAGACATGCATAAGGAGAAGGCCCTAAGAAGATAGGAGCAGGGATTTGACTAATGACAAGTCAAGGAATGATGAGGATAGCTGACTGTTTCCAAAAGCCGGGAGAAGTTCATGCAACAGATTCTTCCTCAAAGGCCTCAAAAGGAACCAACCCTGCTGACACCTTGATCTTGGACTTTCAGCATCCAGGACTGAAAAAACAAATTTCTGTTGTTTCAAGCCAACCAGTTTGTTATGATGTCTTAGCAAACTAATACACGGGAGAAGAAAGATATTGGGAGACCACGAAGAGTTCCTACTACAACCAGTAAATTAGCTAACCTGCCCAAGGTCAATAGTCAAGTATAGTAATTTGTTTTCTGCAACTTTCTCAGGGTGGGATTTTCATTTCTCAATCTACTGCTGTTGCCTTATTGAATAAACTGCAACTGGTTTTCCTGCCTCATCCGTGCATCCCATGTCACCCTTATCACTACCACTAGAATTGTCTTCCTAAAAATATAGGTCATATCAGATCACGTCTCTTCTCAAAAATAGCGATTTCCCATGGCCTACAGGAAATCTCACTCCCTTAGAGTATGACATTTAACGTCTTCCATGAGTTAGCTGACCTTAACCCAGTTTTTCGACTTCCATTACTGCATCTCTTTAAATAATTGCATATTCTATTTTCATAGGAATACTTGTTTTTCCTCCAAAACTCAACATTTACTTTTACTAAATGTTCAGTAAAACATTTCCATAACCCTTAGGCACTAATAATTCACAGCACCTCTCCAATATGTTAAAATTCTACTCATCTCCCAAGGTCAGCTGTGACCGGAATTCTACAATAATGCCTATATTTGCATAATTTTTTGCCAACAAGGAAACGCTTTAACATTATACTAAATGTGATGGTGGCATCTTCTACAGAGGTCTATGCTATCTCCTCCCTTAGGCATCTCTGTACTATCACCCATGAAGCTAGGGCTGACCTGGGATGCCCTCCACAGTTGCCAGGCCATAGGTGAGGTAGTTGGCAGAGAGCACTCCCTCTCTTTTGTAAGATGGAAAACTTATCTCTGATAGTTTAGATTACATGAAACAGCTAATTAAACTATTCCCTTGGGACCCAGACTCTCTGTCCAAAGAAGGCAAGCCTTTGCAGGAACCAATGGCTTCTGCATAAAAGCAATATTACAGAAATGTGGAATGCAGAGATGATGGGATGGGCTGCTACTTTTTACCATATTAAGTAACTTTTCCCCAAATTAACGGCAGTTGAAATGTCTACAGTCCATTTATTGGTCCCCTGTGTTAGTCATCCAGAGAGTTAGCTGAAAGTCAGTTTTAGGAGCTAGCATAATAAACATCCAGCACAAAAGAAGAGCTCAATAAAATTAAATGAAGCACCAATGTTTTGTTTTCAGGAGACTTGTGACTTGCCATGAGAGATAGTGGTAGCATCAGGCAGTCCTGCCAACAGCCAGAAGCCAGTTTAAATGACCTGTGAATCTGGCCAACTGAGAGCCCAGGCTACAGGCTACGTTCATTTCTACCCAAGGGAAACCTGTACCTTTGCAGGCCTACTGGGGCTAAGTCTTGTTCTGACACCTCCAGGAGCTGAGCATCCAGCTTCTATTCCTTTCAAAAATTCATCTGTCAGAAAAAGCAGACCATTTTCTCATTCACTTATGGGATGTGAATGTAGGAGAAGGTATGAGTGGATGAAGAGATTTGGGAACTTACTTGGAAGATAATGGTGTGACTGGGCCTCAGGCCATGGCTCCAAGGGAAGTTAGAATCTTCTGCGAGGACTCTGAAAATATTTAAATAGTGCAGTCCTTGTCCTTTCCCCATTTTTTCATTTCACTGTCTATTTGATGGCGGTGCTATAGTAGCCACCTTATAATCATGAGGAAAAGACCAGAGATTTTCAGAGATATTTGCTCTTAGAGCAAGAACCTGCTGAACCAACATGAACTGTGGTTGCCTTCCAGACTTCTTATGATGTAAGAAAAGCAACTTATTTATTTAAAACGATGTAGTGGAGTGTTCTTTTACATGCAGGCAAATGATGGTGCAAGGAGATATTTTGGGTTATTTTCTAGTGTCCTTTAAAAAGTGCAGAATCATGAGAATGTAAGCCAGTACTATGGAGAACAAGATTTAAATTTATGTATTTTTATGTAACAAACACTCATATAATACTATGGGCCAGGTGCCAAGCCAAGCACTTTGCAAGTATTAATTCATTTCATCCTTACTGAGAAGGGTTGCTATTCTTATCTTCATTTACAAAAGAGGAAATGGAGAAGCAGATTCAATTAAGTGAACTTCCCAAGCACACACAACCTGTAAATGGCAGAGCTGGGTATGAAAGCCGTGTGTTGTGGGTTCTTGATCATCACACTGTGCTGCACAATCCTACCAGTACATCTCACATAGTAGGTTCAATTCCTGCTCTGCCATTGACAGGCCATGGGATCTGGGTTGTTTCTCACCTGTTACAGTCAAGTTCTGACCCCTCCTCACAGGCAGCTGCCTTCTCTGCCCAGGCTAAGGGCCACATCTGACAGGAATGTGTCATATCAGTCACAAACAATGCCTGCATTTCCTCATCTCTGTGAACCTAATGACGTCTGACTCACAAGGAGGAGAAAATTCTATCAAAGAATTCCAAGAGGCACAAATTTCTTCTTAACAGTTTTCATAGACTTTTCATTTATTGATAATCATTTGTGATCATTTGACCATGACCCTTAATTAAGGGAGGGATCCGAAGTTATCTTTTGAAAACTGGAGCTCTATGTCCTTTGAATGAATGTATCATCAATACCTATTGATGACTATGACTCCATTATTCCTTTTACATAAATCGTATTTGGTCACCAGATAATCCAAGAATTATATTCATTGGCTTGCTGAAATTGTAGAATGATATTCTTTTAAGTTTCGCTTTAGTCAATGAATTGTTTTCTTTCAAAATACTATTTCCTTCTACCTTAAACTATATTGAAGATCAGATATCACAGAATGACAGGATCTTCTACTTGAAGTAAAGAAGACTTCTACTCATGGTGTTTCATTTTATAAATGGTAAAACTGAGACTCAGAAGAGTTAAATGACCACAGTTTTAGGTTTACAGAAAAATTGAGCAGAAAGTACAGATAATGCCCATGTTCCCATAGATGGACATTCTTCAACTCACAGTGGGTTGGTATCCCCATAAATTCATTGAAAGATGAAAATACCATAAGTAAAAAATGCATTTACTATACCTAACATACCAAACATCCTGACTTATCAACACAGCACCCTTTAAATTATCTCCCAGGGGGTGTGGCTGACTGGGAGATGTGACCCAGCATCATAATAGAGGATTGTATCACATAGTACTATTCTGGGAAGAGATCAACATTCAAAATTCAAAGCACAGTTTCTAGTGAACATATATCACTTTCACACCATCCTAAATGTGAAAGATTGTAAGCCAAACTATTGTTAATTCAGAGATCATTTGTATCTTGTCCCCCTTATCCCTACACAGTTTTCCCTAATATCAATATCTTGCATTAGTGTGCTACTTCTGTCAGAATTGATGGAACAATATCAAATCATTACTAATAACTAAGGTCCATAGTTGACATTATGGTTCACTCTTCATGTTGCTGTGCAGTTCCACGGGTTTGGACAAACTTACAATGACATGTCATAGTGAGTGCTAATATTCACATTGAGTGGATGGTGGATTTTGTCAAATGCTTTTTCTGCATCAATTGATGTGACCATACATTTTTCTTTCACTGGTTGATATGATGGGTCATAGTAAATGATTTTTTAAAATTTTGAACAAGACTTTCACATTTGGAATAAATTTCACTTACTCATGTTATATAATTCTTTTTGACATTTTTGGATTTTATTTCCTAATAATTTGTTGAAGAATTTTAAATGTATTCATGAGAGAGATTGCCTTGTAGTTTCTTACATTATCTTTGGTTTTGGTATGTTGGCCTCATAAATGAGATAGGAAGTATTCCCTTTACTTCTATTTTCTGGAAGAGACTGTAGAGACTTAGGGTCATTTCTTCCTGAATGTTTCACTGAATTCACTATCAATCCCACCTGGTCTGGTGCTTTCTCTTTTGCAAGATCATTTATTATTTAGTCAATTATTTTAATAGATATAGGCCTGTGGGTGTCCTCTCTGCCACTTCCTGCATGGAGGAGGAAAGGGTTAACTGCCGTAGGAAGATGTTGGCAGTTTTTCTACCTATTACCCAAAAAACTTATCTACTCAATGAACACACAAGAGCCAATACTGTTTTTATGAGAGAGGGGATGTGACAGGTCTGGCCATACCAGCTCTGACCTCTTACAACAAAAACATGGAGTCTCCCAACTCTCCTTTATTTATATATACAGGTAAAGGGAGCAAGGAATGGGAGGAGCTCCTTCTGTGATGGACAGGATAGGGTGGAGTTAGGGGAACCATTCTCCTAGGGGGAAAATTCCAGAAGAACACAGGGAACCACTCCCGTGCAGCCCCACATACTTCCTGGCAGTTCCTAGAAGCCAGGCCTCTGCGTCACATGGCTCAACCTAGTCTGATTCTGCTAAATAAGGACGACCTATTGAGATAATCTGCTTTTTTCTCCTTCAAGTTTTGGTAGACTTTTTCTTCTGGGAGAGTTAAGTCTGCTTCATATATGTCGTCAAACCTGTGGACATAGAATTGTTCATCAGATTCCATTATTCCTTCACAGGTAGTGAAAGTACCTTATAACAAAGCAAGTTCAATTCTTTCCTCCCATCCTTTATATTTTTATCCATTTTATTTCTGTGTGTGTGTGTGTGTGTGTGTGTGCACGTGTGTAAGTGTGTGTGCATGTGCGTGCAAACACTGGAGATTGAAATCAGGGCCTTGTGTATGCTAAGCTCGTAGTCTCCCATTGTGCTACAGCTCCAGTCCTATTATAACATCCCTGTCCTTCATTTCACTTATCTGCAAGCTCTAATCATCAAATGCATTGTTTTTATTTTGAGTAAACTATTACCTGTTAGACCAATTCAGAAAAAGGGAAAGAAATTGTGTTTACCTTCATTTGTTCCTTCCCTAACACTCTTGCTCTCTTTATGTGGGTCCTAGTTTCTGATCTATGTTGTTTTCCTTTTCTAGGAAGTACTGTCTTAACATTTGTGCAAAGTAGCCTTACCAGCAGCAAATTCCCTCAATTCTTTTCTAAATGAGAAAATATTTCTCTTCATTTCTGCAGGATACACTTACTGAATACAGTATCCTAGAGGGGTTTATTTTTTTAATACCTTAAACCTTTCATTTCATCTTCTTCCTTGCAGAGTTTGTGACTTCAAGGTAATTTGATCCAATGTAGTCCCACTTTTCATGAATAACTCTCAAAACAATTATTTATTATTATTTTTACTTCCTTTCCTTACAAATTTATTTTATTATAGTAATTTATAACCTCTTTGATCCCAGGAAATATTGTTTACCCCTAGTCATTTTTCCTCCTCTCTCCGTCATTCTAGAAAAGGAAAACTGAAGATCCATGTCAATAATCTGTGCTTCTCTCAGACAGTCAATGACATCTGCTCATCTTTATCCTTATCACTGCACCACTACTGCCACCCCAACCAGGCTACCCTCCCTTTAATACTTCTTTCTTATGCTATTTATCAAGCCAAACTTTGCCTATCTTTTCTGTTGTTTTTCTCTACTAATACATACATTTTGTGTTCTTCAAGAAAGAAGGTAGTGCTTTATTTATTTATACATTAATTTCTAACACTATTTCATTGGTATATTTATAATGAGATAGAAATCATTGTGCATTTACTTTGAAGACATCAATCATATTCTAGCAGTGTTATCAAACAAGCAAAACAATAAAACAAATAAAACATCTTGTCCATAATATATTGAGTGAGACTGTAAAGGATAATTGAAACAAAGAAAGGTATGTTTAGAAAGCAAAGACTGGTGCAGGGTCGTGGTTGGTAGATGTCATCAGCTTTCCTGACTTGGCCTGTATGTGTTTAGGATAATTAGGGAAATTCATGTTGCTGTGATTGCCTGAAGGTAAGCAGAGAGAACTTGGGTAATGAATCAGATGTGATGGCACAGTGAATCCTAGCTGATCCAAGGGAGTTACCTGATATCCCTTAAAGAGAGCTTTGTAGTAATGACTATTTTTTTATTTTAGTATTTTTCTTTTTAACTGATATATAATGTTATGGTTTGGATGTGAGGTGTCCCCCGAAAGCTCACGTGCGAGACAATGCAAGAAGGTTCATAGGAGAAATGATTGGGTTATAGCCTTAACTCAATCAGTGAATTAATCTCTGATGGGATTAACTGAGTGGTAACTGGAGGCAGGTGGGGTGTGGTTGGAGGAAGTGGTTCATTGGGGGCGTGGCTATGGGGACACATTTTGCATCTGGAGAGTGGAGTCTCTCTCTGCTTTCTGATCATCATGTGAGCTGCTTCCTTCCACCACACTCTCCCGCCATGATGTTTAGCCTCACCTGGAACCTTGAGGAATGGAGTTGGCCTTCTATGGACTAAGACCAATTTTCCTACTAAAAATTGTTCTGGTCAGATCCTTTAGTCACATCAGTGAAAAAGCTGACTAAAACATAATAATTGCATGTATTTATGAAGTACAGTGTGATAATTTAATACACATAAAATTAGAGTAATTAGCAATTCTATTTCTTATACATTTATCATTTCTTTGTGTTTGGAAAATTTGAACTCCTTTTTTCTGGTTCTTCATGACATATATAATAGGTTGTTGTGAGCTATAGTTACCCTGCTGTGCTGTAGAACACCAGGGCTTATTCCTCCTGTCTAACTGTATTTTAATACCTGTTATCTCACCTCTCCCCTCTCTCCTTTCGCTCATCCTTCCTAGCCTCTAGTAATCACCATTCCACTCTCCTCTCTTTCGAGGGCTCTTTTAACTTCCCACATGTCAGCAAGAACATGCAGTATGTCTTTCTGTGCCTGGCTTATCTCAATTAATGTAACACCCTACAGTTTTATCTTTTTTGCTGCAAATGACAGAAATTCCTTCTTTTGTGGCTAAATAATAGTCCATTGTATTTATAATATACATATCATATATGTCACATATATACATATATGGGTACACATATACACCACAGTTTAGTAATCCTTTCATTGGGCAGCGTGTTAAATAATATAAATGCCAAGAGTACTCTGGGAAGTTCTGGTCCACAGCAGTTTTAGAGTAACTTCAAAGAAACCGTTGAGCATCTTGGTGGGGTTGGTTACACTCCTTTAGTGTACGCGTTCTGAAGCTACGGGAGCCAGCTAGGAGACAATATCAATGCTATTGCAGGTAAGAATGGTTTGGAAAGTGTGGTTTGGGTCTGTCTGGAAAAAAAAAAAAGTGTGGGAAAAACACGAGCATACATATGTGAAACTGTAGACCTCTCAAAAGAGAAGAATGCACCTATTCCATGAGAACATTAATCTGAAACAGTGTTTTAAAAATAAGCCTCTTTCCCATTTTCATCCATTAGGAAAGACGTCACTTCTCATCAGGAGCACTGAACACAGGAACAGGGGTATAAGTGCTGAGACCCCGACGAGAGGAGAAGTTCCTATTTCATTGGCCGGCAGAAGTCCTGCAAGTTCTGAAAACCAAGATGAGGATGTATCTGCGCAGAAGAAACTTGGGTGATATTGTAATCCTCATATAAGATAGACCCAGAGGAGTGGTAAAAGGGCACCTGACACACAACAAAAGGTATACATTACTTAAGTGATATATGCACAATGCAGGAAACCATCTTCCCTGTTCTTGTACATCACAACATCTCCAACCTTCCCAACTTAACACCATAGCCATCTAAATATTATAATGAATAGAGAAAGAAATTCACCAGCAGAGATAAAAGACCTGAATAGGAGACCTTCATCTACTCAGGCTGTCCTCAAGACTCTTGGGATCTTGTCAAATTCCTTATAGAGGGCAGGGCTTGATTTTATTAAGCATCTCTGTCTGCAGCCTCTTACTCCTGTTTAAGACCAATGAGTCCACATACTTAGAATTATATATCACCCATAAATCCTGTTATTCCCTTTGTTTATTGTCTATGTTCTTCTACTATAATATAATCTCCATGAGGACAGAAAGTTTGTCTTCTGTTTACGGACAACTCTCTTGCACTTAGAGAGTACTCAGTTGACATGAAGCAACTGAATGAAAATGAAAGATGAAAGCGTAGTGAGACAAGGAGAAATCATGTTCGATCCGGTGGCCTTGATTGATAGATAGGGAAGAAGAAGGCTGAGAATACTTGGGTCACTGCTGAAATACTATAACATTCCAGAGGAGGCATGATTTCAAATCATCAGTGCTAGAGTGGGAACATACTAAAATACTTCCCTATTTACAAAGGAGGTCACTATAATGATTCATCTTTTATTCACACAAGCCTAATTTACATTTGCCAAATTCAATCAGTTTTCTACAATATCTAAATAGGTGTAGAATTCAATCCCAGTACTTCATACTTCCAACAATGTGGACAAACATGTTTTGGACCAATAATTAACTAAGGGGCAGAAACTATTTCTTAAGCATCAGAGAGAACTTCTACTTCCAGAGAAGATGTAGGATGTTGTGACAAGCCAATGCTTGCTCTGACAACAGTGAGAGAAACCTAGGTAAATCATACATTTACAAGGGAATTACAGAGCTTTAGAAAGAAGTACTAAATGAATTAAAATTCCAGAGAAGTGAGAACTTTCCATGGTGAGTTGATGATGTCAATCTTTTTTTCTCTTAGGGAAAAGTGTCAGTTTGGAGATCAGGACAAAGACCAGGTTAAGTTCAGGAAGAGGAATGCATCAAAGAAAAAATGAAAAATGAGCAACTTTTTTAGCAGTTATCTGAGGTTTCAGTAATTCACCCGAGATGTGAGAGGCCTCAAACTCAAGACTAAGACATTTACTGAATTCAGAGGCCAAAACACCTAGCCCCAAAACTCTGAAATGCAAAATGAAATCCCCCATAGTTTCACTGTGATAAAGGGAAGGAAGGGGTGGGGGTGGGACAGAAACAACAGAGGTAAGATATGACTCGTAAGAGGGAGTAGGGACTTGATAAAATCCCAAGGTGGTTTTTATATGGGAATATTTAAGATTCTAAGCAAAACTACATGCTGCCCCTGACAAAAAGCTACTATAGAAATCCTGGTAATCACAGAAGACTGGAGAAAGCCATGATGGAGAGTCACAGCTTTCAATGCGACCAGCAGTCAAAGAGGAAGGGTCGGGGGTTTGAAAACAGTGACATGTCAAAGAGCCAAGGATTTAGTAAAGAAGAGTTCTGTATTAGTCAGTTTTGCATTATTACAATGAAATACCCAAGGCAATTACCCTTAAAAGAGAAAAGGTTTATTTAGCTCATGGTTCGGGAGGATTGAGTTTAAAATGGGTTGGTTTGGACCACTAGTGAGGATACCAGATGGCAAAGGTAGGAGCACATATCAGAGCAAATAGTCACATTAATAAGCCAAGAAGCAGAGAGAGTGAATGAGGAAGAGACAAGTTCCCTAACTCCATAATCCCCTTCAAGGGCATGTCTTCAGTGACCTAAGGACTTCCCATAGAGCCCCACCTCTCAAAGGTCCACAGTACCTCCCAGTACTGCCACACTAGAGAGGAAGTTCTTACTTGTGAACCTTTGAGGAACACTCAACATTCAAACCACAGCAAGTTCAGAAGGGATGACTTGCCTGAAGATGAAGAAGGTAGTATTAATGAGTTGACCATGGTAGTACCTGGTGTTGGAAGAAAATGGTGTCAATGGATTTATTTTTAAAGTATTCATATTGAAGTTGAGGAAGTCAGCTGTCTCACTGTGAAAGATGAGATTTACAAATATGGAATGGGAAAAAAAATAAAGAACCCCAAGTTCTTGGATTGAAATGGAATATGTTCTAATAGATATATAATTTAGATGCCTATGAATATATATGGATATATACAAATAAGTACATGCATACATTTCAAAATTTGTCCATGTGGAGAGTCTAAGTACAATAATGCCCTAGTAGCACTGGGTATATCAAGTGTGCAGATCTCAATTTGTATGTAATGACATCTATCAAAAAGAGTAGGGACCCCTTATAAAAATAGCTGATTCAAGAACTGGGGCAGGGAATGTTCGAGATTAGCATGGTCCATCATATTGCTCTCAAAATAAAGAAATATTGAAGCAACACACTGAAATGACACAGGAACTAGTTTTTGAAAGACTGATTTTTAAAAGACTGTACTTTTAAAACTACCCAGGTCTTGACAAATAGGAAAAGAACAAGGAAGTGTTACAGATCAGAAGAGGATGAAGGAATAAAACAACAAAATATAACACGATCCCAGATCATATCCTGAATCAAAGGGAAAAACCAGACATTGTTGGGAAAATGCTGGGAATTTTTGAGTAAGGATTGTGCATGGCTGTTAATGGACTGGTTTAGTAGTAGTTGTTATCAATGTTCATTTTCTGAGTTGAAAAGTTTGGTGATGAATATGTAGAAGAGTCTCTTTGAGTGAAATATTCCCATATTCACTAAATATTTAGGAATAATAGGGCATAAGGACTGCAGATTGCTCTCAAATTGTTCATACACACAAAAAAGCTATCATATGCTTGAATACACAAATCTTGTTCTAACTACCCGTAGAAAGAGAAATGGAGCAAACAACTATGAAACCATTAGCTGGGAAATCTGAATGAAAAGAATATGGGGGTTCATTCTACTGTTTTCAAAAATTACTGTAAATTTAAATTTATTTCAAAGCAAATTATTTCCAAGTTGAATTTAAAAACTCAGTGTGTAAGTTAAACAATAGATTGGACACTAATGACTACAGGCCTTTTGAACTGGAAATATATGAATAAGAAATGCACAAAGTGAAGCACAGAAGGAGAAAAAGAATTGGAGAAAAACAGAGACAAATGAGAGACAGATAGGATATGTACAAGAGATCCAACCTATATACTTAGAATTTCAGACAGTAGGAGAAAGAAATGGGGCAGAAATTGAAGATTTAGCTTCCTCATTAAGAAGTTCAACAGACCCTAAAGCAGGGGAAGCATAAGGAGAAACACAACTGGGGACTCACATGAAATGACTAAACCTAAGACCAAACCAACCAGGGGGAAAAGACACATCCCCTACAAAGGAGCAACAGTGTGATTGGCAGCTGTTTCTTCCCAGGGACAAGAGAGCCAGGAGACAATGGGAATGGAAAGGAACAGCCAACCTACAGGAAAACACCTTCAAAAATGAAGGTGAAATAAAAACATTTCAAATAAACAACAATGAAAGGAAGAAGCAAGAAGCAAATGGAAATGCAAAACTGAGACAATGTACTCAGGAGGCCTGTCCTGAAATACTGAAGGGAGTTCTACTGGAACAAGTAAACATGGAAATTTGGAAATATGGAGATTTAGCAGGAAATGAAGGATGGTGGTTGGGCAAATATGTGAGTAAATATAAATTACTATACAAAACAAGAGCCAGTATACAGAGTTTAGAATAGATGTAGAACTAGATGTATGCCAGAACATAGCATGACAGACAGGAAGAGGGTGAGTTAGTGTCTTAAGATTCCAGCAGTAACTGAGAGGCAGCAAAGTCAGAGACTGGCGCAAGGGTTGTAATTTCTAGGGCAATCACTCACAAGTTTAAAAAGCAGAACTATAAAATCAGTAGTTAATTCAAAGAACAAAAACAAATGCTTAGCCTAGAATTAGCAAGAGCAAAGATATTGAGCCCACATGGATAATCTGGGAAAATCTCCTTGGTTCAAGATGAGCTGATTAGTGGCCTTAATGCCCCTTCACAATATAATTTAACATATGCACAATTTCTGAGGATTAGCAGGTGGAACCTTTTAGGAGATATCATTCTGCTTCCCACAACAGCTCTCTCAGAATTTATCAGATCAAATAGATAAGACAAGTAAATTTACAGAAGATGTTAATAACTCAATGAAATTATTTAAAAATCTACAGAGAACTTTATAACCAACACACAAAACATTTGTAAAAGTTAGTCATCACCAGATTACAAATAAAATCTCATCCAAAAGCCAAAAGCATACCCACATGTTATAGCTTTCTCCTACCATTCAAAATTCCTAGAAGTACCCTAAAGACATATGGCAAATGAATATATCTATAACCTCCTTAAGGACACACACACACACACACACACACACACACACACACACACAGTGTCTCATGGACCAGAAACTATGTTAAATAACTGAAAGATGGAAAATAAACATTAAACAAAATCAATGGGGGAAAAAAAAGTCATGGTCAAAATTCATATAGGGAAGACTTTTATAAAAGAGATTCTTTGTGCCTTGGGTTGACAGATGCAGTGAATGGGGGCCATCAAGAGTAGTGGATGGGCTGATGAGTTGGGATACTCTAGAACTAGCAACCAGATGAGTCAACTCTCTGTATGTCCTTTGCACTGCCAAGCCAGGCAGTAGCCTGCAGGTGGGATCAATGTCCAAAACCATAGGGGTCAGAGTGCCACACATAGAAATTACAATGTAGTACATGTCTCTAGCAATAGTATACAAATGAAAAGAGGCTAGGAGTATATATGGCAAGTCAATAGCTAAGAATGCCACTAGGGAACTGGTTAAATAAATTACAACAACTCCATAGATTGGAATGGAACTCTGTGCAACTATTTAAAAGATTAGAATGATTCTGTGTGCATTGATACAGAAAGATGTCCAACATATAATGTTAAATAAAGATGCAAGAGAAAATCACACTCAAATATGGATGCAGTTTTGGTGATATATTTACGTGCATACTTGCATAAAGAGTCAAAACTCTGGAAGGATATACCACCATAATCAGTGGCTTTCTCAGAAGAATGACTTAGGGGTGGGATAGAAATATTCACTATTTTCTTCCTTTTGAACAAATTTTTAAATGATGTTTTTGTTAGTGGTAAATAGGTAAAAGTGAAAATCAAGAATTACAGGGTACAAATGAGAACTAAATACTAAACTTGGCTCTAGTTGTTATAGTTCGGATATGAGGTGTCCCCTACCAAGCTTGTGTTAGGCAATACAGGAAGGCTCAGAGGTGAATCAATTAGATTTTGAGAGCTATAAACTAATCAGCAGACTAATCCATTGAATGGATTAATAATTTGAATGGATTACTGGATGATAACTGTAGGTGGGTGGGACTTTGGCTGGGGGAAGTGAGTCACTGAGGACATGCCCTTGAGGATTGCATATCTTGTCCCTGGCTCCTCTCTCTCTACTTCCTAGCCACCATGAACTGAGTAGCTTTCTTCCACCACACCCTTCTGGAATAATATTCTGTCTCATCTTGGGCTCAGAGCGATGGAATTGGCCAACCATGGACTGCGCCTCTGAAACCATAAACCCAAAATAAATTTGTCCTCCTCTAAATTGTTCTGGTCAGGTATTTTGGTTACAGCAATGTAAAGCTAACTAACACACTAGCTCTGATTTTAAATGTTTGAAGAGAAGAAATTTTGAAAGAAAATTACTTGGATTAGCGCTAGATGTCTGAACTAGTCTAAGTTTCCTATAGATGTTTACCCTTTTGCTCCACTGGTTTTCTGGGATTACCTGCTTCATGGATTAATGGGGTCTAAAGGGTTTTTTCTCTGACTAGGATTCCAGAGTGTGGCGCCAGAGAGTCATCAAGCCCCAAACTCAGGGGGCATAGCAAGGTAGGAGCCCCCCATCCCCAGCCAACAAATCCAGGAACCCAAGCATATACAACAACCATCGGACCTATCAAGCTATTTTTCAGTCACCTCCAAATACTTGTCCATTGTTCCATGTACCATTAAGAAAGGCTATGTAAGATGACAGAGTGGGATCTGGTCAAATCAGTTAAGGTGAATGCAGTATGGGGATGATGGTGAAAACAGAAGCCATAACAAGGCAGAAGACATGACAAGGCAAATTTCATGTAGCAGGACATTGAATTGCAGGGAATGGAAAGAACATTGGAAATAAACTTAGGTAGTTCTCTTGGAACAGACTATTTGTGATAGCAGAAATCCCTCACTGGAAACAGTAGCAAATAGACTACAGCCACAAAATAAAGAAAAGCCCAGAATATACAAGTAAGCATGTCTCTTCCTACAAACCACTATGTATCCTTATAGCATCACCTTCAAGGCTAACGAGTTTCCTTTCCTTACTGCTTTAAAGCTTTGGAGAGATGATTTAAAAGCAATAATATAGTTTACATTCTTAAAATTGGGGAGCATATACGTACTAAGGAAAAAGGAATTAGATGAGGGGAAATTCATATTGTAGTATATTTTTTAAATAAATTATTAACTGACTGGAACTTTTATCTAAGTAAAAGAATCGTGGATTTTCCTCAGCCTTTCCTTTTAAAGAGGTTGTAAAGTTAAGCTGTAAAACGAGTCACAACATCCTGCTGGAACAATGGATGATAAAGTCCAGGCAAATAGCTATTGGCACAAACTCATCTCTCTCCTTGTGGGAAGGGAAATTTCAAGAGTAACTCTGCAAACAAAGTACTTTTTATAGAGTGAAGGCAACACTGTGCAGTAAAATGTGCATTTGACTGGGAAATAGACTACTGGATCTAGGCCCAGTTTTGCTATTTATTGATACATGGAATTGCACAGCTCATCTTGGGCAGTCTCTGGAAACCTTGACCCTCAATTCTTTATCAACAGATGGAATTGAATAGATCACCTCTAAAGTATGATAACTCCGTTTCTTGGATTTTCCACAAAATATGACAGGGGTACACATACACACACACTTTAGTACTTTGCAGGAAATTGATATGTAAGGTTAGAATATTGAGGAATCCAAAGATCTATCCAAGTAATGACTTCAAGTCTACTAAATACAAAACAAAGAACATGGGATTGGGGGGGGACCAAGAATGAGAAGAGAAGGGAGAGAAAAAAGGAAAGGAAAGGTGAATGAAGGCAGAGAGGGAGTACATTTAAAATGACTTGACACTTTAATTTGAAAAGTAATTATTTTCCAATTAATTTTCAAACTAATGAAAGTATTTTTTCAATTAATATATTTAAGCTGAATGCAGTGGTGTGTGCCTGTAATCCCAGTAGCTCAGGAGGCTAAGGCAGATGGATCAGAAGTTCAAGGCCAGCCTAGCAACTTGGTGAAATGCTGAGACTCTGTCTCAAAATAAAATGAAAAGAACTGGGGATGTAGCTCAGTGGTAGAGCACTCCTGGGTAGAGATGGAGCCTTTGGGAGAGGATTAGGTCCTGAGTGTGGCACTCCTAGTGGGATTAATACCCTTCTAAGAGAGGTGGGAGAAAGACACTGCACTCCTTCCATGTGTGAGGTCACTACGAAAAGATGCCACCTGTGAATCAGAGGGTGGTCCCTCCTCAGACCCGGAGTCTGTTAGTACTTTCATCTTGGACCTCCCAGTCTCCAGAACAGTGAGAAATAAATTTCTGTTATTTATAAGCAGCTCAGTTTATAGTATTTTTATAACAGCAGCCTGAGAAAACTAAGGCAAATGGACCAGTTTTTGAATAAGAGACACACAAAATATGCATATAACTGTCATATTACTGAGAAGACATTTTGAGTGGTATGATGATAACATTCAAGTTAAATGCATTCAAAATGCTGTTTTCTTAGTAAACAGAAAAAAGTGTTTTGTGAGAAAGAGGAAAAGGAAGAGGAAGATGACAAGTGCCTGATTTAAAAAAGAAAACATTTATTTTTGAACACTTTCGAATTTACTGAGAGGTTGCTAAGGTAACTTCTAAAAGCTTTCTCTTTTGCAGAAAATACCTAAAACCTGTGCCTTCTTTCTCCTGTCAACACCTTGTATTTTATGGTACATTTGTAACAAAGAATACAGTGAACTGATATTGACACTTTATAATCAAAGTTCATATTTTATTTGTATATAATTATGATTTGGTTCTGGAATGTCCCCTGGAGATTCATGTGTAGAAGGTTTGGTCCCCCATGCAGCAATATTCAGAGGTGGGGCTTTCAGGAAAAGTTTGGATTATAAGAGATCTAACTTCACCAGTGGATTAATCCATTTCATAGATTAATAATTTGGGAGCATTATTGGGAGGTGGTGGAAACTATAGGAGGTAGAACCTAGGTGGACAAAGAAAGTAGGTCACTGGGGTCATGTCCTGCAAGGGTATACTTTGCTCCTGGTTCCTTCTATCATTTTCTCCCTGCTTCCTGGGAGCCATGAAGTACACAGAATTCCTATGCCACGTCCTTCTGCCAGGCTATTTCTGCCTCTCTACAGGCCTAAAAAAAGTCAACTTACCAGGGACTGAAACCTCTGGAACCATGAGTTAAAATGAATCTTTCCTCCTTCTGTTTGTCAGGTATTTTGGTCACAGAAATGAAAAGCTAACACAAATATCCTTGGTAATAACTCAAAGACCTCTTTCTATACAAATTCAGGACATAATATTGCATTTAGTTCTCACATCTTTTTGAGCCTCTATAATTCCTAGATTCCCACAGCTGGGCCTCTTGACTTCCCCTATGTAAAAGCAACTCCACCCAGGAGCCAGGCTATATATTAAGCAGGAGTCTTAATATATCAAACGCCAGTCTTTGTTGAGTTGACCCCATCCTAAAGGCTCCTGCTGAGCTAAGAGGTCTGTCTCCAAGCACAGGCCTGTCTGTGCTCATTCTAGAAACTACTCTGAAATTGAGGCCCCTGTGCTTTGTATTTGTTCCTACATTAATATCTCCGACTACACTTCGACTTCTGAGCTCACACCTTTTCAGTACCAGGTTCCTAAGGGGTGGTCTTGTACCTAAGCCCAGCTTTGCCATGTACCTCTGATTCTATATTTGGGCATTTGCTTTAATCCAATTGAAGATCTCTGTTAATCTAACTGGCTCCCCTCAGAAAACCAGGGGCTCATTTTTGGTGGCTTTTGAAATCTGCCCCTGACATCCAGCCCACCACTTAAGATCTTGTTTCCCCACAGACACTGATGCTTCCTGTCACTGGGACCCACACACCCCTGAGGTGATAGTAATGCATTGTGCTATGGATCTCTACCCTCAGCCCAGTTCTCTGAAACCCATGCCAAGGACCCCCTAGATGAATTTAGTGATTGCTCAGGGACACTCATGTTTCTTGGCATGTAGAAAGTACTCAATAAATAATTCGCCGAGTGAATGCTCAGGAGCATAAGCATAAACCTTAGAACCTGGGCCAGCTTTGACTGTGGGCAAGTGGGGGTGCATGTTTCCCCATGAGGCCCAGCTCGCTCTGCCCATTTTGTATCACCTGGAGACAACAGCACACTCTCCAAATGAACCACTTTTTTAACAACTCATCAACAGGGGAAAACTCAGATTTTATCTTAACTAAAGAAAATTTAGGAATATTAGGGGCTCCTTGCTGACTTAATCTAAATATATGTTACATACTACATTACATTTTGTGATTGATAAGCCTCCTTTAAGGCTGTAGAATTTATGATTGCTAAATTTGATCAAGATAAGCCATTTTTATCGGACATGGAACTGTTATGACACAAATTTAGAAATCAAATAAAAATATCTGGAAAAATCTTGGTTACATAAGGTTTTATTCATTTAGAGATCTTTTTAGTGGTAATGTTTTATTTTTTATTTTAAAAATATGAACAAGGATTTTTTTATTCAACTGTCAAAATCAGATTGGTGATCAGCTAACCTGCTTGTAGTAATTTCTATAGCAATTTCATAGAATAGGCTATATTGATAAACACAATCTAGAAGGTGTTTTTTTGTCTATCTCATTTATTTTCATTTTTAATCGAGGTTTATTACTATTTTATAAAGTTATTCTTTATTATTGACACCTTTGAATTTAAGTACACTGCAGTCTAGACAGGATACACTTATTTATTCAATAAATAATAAATAAAGGATTTGTGTGCATTGTGCTCTTAATGCTATTGATGGATTCCCCATTTGCTATTGTCTATTCTTAGTTTATCTCTGATGACAATGATCTCTGCTATTGTACAATGCCTGTACTGCTTGCCTGATAATTGACATGGTTGTTCATGGTTCTTAAATTGTTCTTTTTGTTTTGGCATTTCACAAATAGTGTTAGAATTGTGTTGATACAAAATGGAGTTTCAAATCAGGATGAGTTTTGCTGTATTACTTCTTTGCCATATATATATATATATTTTTTTTTTTTTTTTTTTTCTGAATCAGAACCTTGGGGCTATTTTTTGGGAGATGTACGGGAAAAGAAACTAGAATAGAAGGTTTTGTTTAGTTTTGTGAATAGGTTTACTGAGGTGAGGTAGAATGAAGAGTGGACCTTGTCACTTCTCCTGTCACTTCTTTTGTCGCTTAAAAGTAGTGACCTTAAGATGGAGACTGAAATTTCAGGTGGACCTCAGAAAGGGTGAGATCTTCTGTCCATCCAGAAAATATCCATGCATCAGCTTTGGTCATATTGATAGTAAAACAAATCCAGTGTATGTTTGAAACCATCTTGTTTTATTTTTCTACAGAGTATAGGACACAAAGAATATGTTTAACTGCAGATATTTTATAATTATATTCATATATTTTAATTACAAGAATTAGGTTAAAATTGAAGAAAATGTATATCTGATTATAGGATATAAAGTACTAAGTAAACCCAGGACCCAGATCTTGGTTTATAATTCTGTCTCCAACACAAAGACCTAAGCTCCTTGGAGAAATGGTTAATACTAGGACAGGGACAAGAAACATACAAGACAAGCCTGGAGCACCGTAGAGTGTCATGAACAAAGAAGTGCTCAAGAAAACAAAATAAAGATGGGAGTTTGTCAGAGGGACACAGGGACCAACAGAAAGAGTTCCCAATGGTCAAGGGTGGGGAAATATGAGCAATAAAATATTCATATTGATACACATACATAATTGAATAAATAACTAACTTTGAGAAAGAATTCCAAATAACTTATAGAGATACCAAATCCTAAAAGAGGTGAGGAATAACCTCCTGCCCTTACATATGTGCTGCACATAGTGACTTCCTTCAAAAGAGAACATCATGGAAGGAAGGAAAAAGTCACCTCTCAGTGGAGACACCTTAAGAACGCTGCTTCAGCCACATGACCAAGAGCTTAACATGGTCAATGTCATTTGATGACAGGTATCCTGGATATGATGTGATGAAGATGGTACTCCACCTCCACGTCCCTCCTCCCCCAAGCTCAAAACTGCTGACAATCATGGAAAACAGAATATCATACAAGTTCATGTTGATGGAGATTATTGACTAGGATTCCTCAAAATTGTCAAGGTCATCAGAAGAAACTGAGTCTGCAAAGCTGCTATCTAGAGGAGACAATGGTATCCCGGATGGGTTCTGGAACAGAAATAGGACAATAGGTAAAATCTAAGGATATTTGAATAAGTATGAACTTTAAGTAATAATGCACCAGTTCATTTATTAGTTTCAACTCACATAGTGTAATAATGTAAGATGTGGATAATGTGATGTAGGCTGAACAGAACCCTCTCTTCCATCATTGCAGCTTTCCTATAAATCTCAAACTATTCTAGAGTTGAAAGTTCATTTAAAAATAAACTTAAATATAAAAACTTCAAAAAATATTAGGCCATAGTATCAAAATAGTTAGAAATCCTCATTCATAAGACTCAAATATTCTAATATGCAAACTAAAAATTACACTTAGAACAAGGTTAATGAAAATACAAAAGAAGGAAAAATTGGGGGAAGATCAGAATAAAATAATCAGATAGTCATATGATTGCATGTGAAGCAACCATTTGAAGGTGTTAACTTTTTTGTTAATTAATTTTAGTATTAGGGGTCTTTCTTAATTTTTACTTTCTATCTTTCTTCCTTTACTGGGTACCAGGGATTGAACCCAGAGGGGTTTAACCACTGAGAAAGAGCCGCAGCCCTTTTTTACATTTTATTTTAGAGACAGGGTCTTGCTGAGTTGCTCAGAGCCTCATTAAGTGCTAAGACTGGTTTGGAACTCCCAATCCTCTTCTCTCAGCCTCCTGAGTTGCTGGGATTCCAGGTTTAGGGTTCATTTTGACATAATCATACAAACATAGAATATAATTTGCTCTAATTCAATCCCTGGTATTTCCTCTTTCCCTCCCTTTCTTCTACTTATTTATAGGTTGTTTTAAATCCATGTCTTTTGAATATACATAAAGGTGAGATTCACTATGGTAAATTCATATATGTACATAGGAAAATTTGTTCAGATTCATTCCACCATTCTCCCCTTTTCCTGTCCTTCCTCCCTCTCCCTCAATCCTCTTCCTCTACTCCAGTGATGATGATGTTAAATTTTTAAAAGTCTAGATGCACAAGCAAATGCATGGGAAATAATATTGAATAAAAAAGATGATACTGAAATTTGTGTCTAATATGAACAAGTATATCACAAACAATTAGAAAAATAGACAAAGAATATAATTGGGCAAGACATTTTTTTAATTACAAAAGATACATTTGGAAAAAGTTTAATTAATAATACCAAATGTGGGCAATTGATACTACCCAACATTTTGTACAAATATCCTAGAGGATTTTAGCATTATATTTAAAAAAAAAAAAACTTCAAATAAGGTTGCAATATGATGAAAGCCCTGAGGATGACAACCCCGAAAAGAGTCAAAGATCTTCTTCCTGCCCTTCCCTATTATGGATATGGAAGTCTAAATCACTACCCACCAAACACCCTCACAGCAAGAGGGATGCAGGTAGAGATCCCTCGGTAGGGCCTTCTGGAATAAATGGTGAAGACTCACAAAGAGAAAACTTCAGGACTTTCCTCCTGCCCCACCAGCAATACTAGCTCAATGCATAAAAGTGCAGCAGCCAATTTGGAACACAGAGGATAAAACCAAATATGGAGAAAACTGGCTACCCAAAGGTACGATTGAACAACTCTATCAGCCTGACCAGGATCCAGGTCTCCTTGTGGCATGAGACAAATAAATAGATCCTTTGCTTTTTAAAATCAGTGTGCTCAGGTTTTCTGTTATATGTAGCCACGTGCAATTCCAATAGTTAACAAATAGGGAAACAGAGTGTAAGCAGGAGCAAACCCTCAGAGGCAATATAGCAACATGTGACAAAAACTTTTGAAGTTCAATACATAGGTATTTCACCTGTTGCACATGTGCATACAAACTCAATTATCTAAATATTAATGTGAATATCAATTATATGTATATTAATTTTTATTAATTTTATGTTATGACTACTTCATGTCCCAACAATATATTTATTTACATAAGTATTTTGTAATATTTACAAAAATACGATAGAACCATCAAGAGAATAAAATAGTCATGAAAATTTGAAGTTGTAATAGTTCACAGGAAAAGTTTCATAATAAGTGTAAGAGATTTTTTTCACAGAAGTAGGAACCATCTGATACTTTAATAATATCAAAATTGTTAATTATAATTTTGCTTACTAACAATAATTATATAATAAAATATGATATAATTATGTAAAAGGTATTACATTTATCAAATAATATAAAATTTATATGAGCAGAAAAATGTAGGGATTTTACTAACCAAAAAGGTACTAACTTTAACAGTACTCTTAGGTTTTGACACTACATCTGTTATTTTTGTACAATTTTGCATTGATTGAGCCTGAGCTACAGGTTGGCTATTAAATGTCCCCAGAGGCCCATGTGTGGGTTCCCAATGACCTGCATGCCAGGCTTAGTCTTCAGTTTGGTGCTCTGGGAGCTCGTAGAAGCTTTGAAGGGCGGGGTTTCGTGGGAGGCTTTAGGTCACTGAGGTCATGCCCTAAAAGGGAATTGTGTGACCTTATTCTCTTCTTTTTTACTTCCTGGCCAGGAGACATGATGTGAATAGTTTTGATACTATTCACAGGTCGCTGCCATGATGTGTTCCTCCTACCCAATGGTAGGAGCAATGGTTCTGCCTGATCTTGGATGGAAACCTCCAAAATTGTGAACCCAAACAAATGTTTTCCCTTTAAAATAGTTTGATAATTTCAGGTATTTGGTCCATTAATGGAAAGCTGACTAATAGACCTTGAATTATTTTTTAAAGCAGAAAATCATAAATATTATTATTTTTAAATTTTTTAAACTATGCTTAGAACTCAGCCTGATATGAATGTAAAGTCAGTGCATGTAATGCTATTTTAAAAATGGTCATGCCTAGAGTTACTTCTAATGAAATCTATTTCACTGTGAGATTAGAGTCCAGGAAGCTGTAATTTTGTGCAAGTATGAAGTGGGACCTTGTACATGTTGATACAACTGTCTTTACTGTTCCACGGCATAGAGAGTCAGTAATGTTGTCAACACAGTCCTTGGAATCTGAACTTCTTAGTTCTAAGTTAGAATTATTTACATCTTCGACTGTGTCTCCACTGTCTCTCTACCCTTGGGAACTGTAGTTTCCTATATGTAAAAGGGTATCTCTGGTAATGCAGTCTTTCCGGGAAAACGAGGCAGCTAGGGATGCGGTGCCCCTCGCCAGGAACACACCGGACATGTTTACCCTTCAGTTTTGCAGACATCCCTCCCTCATCTCCACAATCTTCTACAAGGCAAATAAGCAGCAAATGTGACCATTTCAAACAGCTCTCACATGAAGCCTTGGGATGTAGATAAATTGATTTGCAAGCCACTGCGGGAGCAGCGGCTTTCAGAGCAAAGGATGAATCCAGGGTGACAGTCTCAGGTAAAAATGTACCTGCTTAACATTCAGGAGGGGAACTCCTCCACTGCTTGAATTCAAGAACAAGGTCTCCCAGGATGAGAGACTGCAGTTCACACGACTGCCTTGGAAGACAGAAAACGATTTGCCAGGTATAGAGAAACCCAGGAAGAGACCTGCGTCGGCACGTTCTCCTTTCTCTTATAGATCTCAGGCTTTCCTACTGCAAGAGGACTTGCCATCAGCACAGTTCAGGCAACTGCTGAGTTCTTTATCCTGGGCAAGCTTGAGTTAACTCCATCCTGCCTGGGATGGGGACAGAGAATCCTTCCATCTCTTTCTTCTTTTGTTTGCTTAAGTAGTTAAACAAAAATACTTAGTCTAAAGAAAATATGTGGAAATGCACAAATGGATACAAGATATTCTTAAAAAGATATGAGAACTCTCTCCTTCTCTCTCAATATCGCCGTCAGTCTGGATGGAAATATGTGGCAGTGTACACTTTCTGAAGCTATTTCTATTTCTATGAGATCCTAGAATTTGACCTAAGTAGCTTCGTGATATGGGCCAGTGTTAGTCAACTTTCCATTGTTGAGACAAAATACCTGAGATAAACAATTTAGAGGAAGAAAGGTTTGTTTGGGCTTATGGTTTCAGAGGTTTCAGTGCTTGGTCAGCTGGCTCCATTGCCTTGGACTTGAGACGAGGCAGAACATCATGGCAGAAGGGTGTGGCAGAGGAAAGCTGTCAGCTCACAGCAGACAGGAAGTTGGGGGGCGGTGCTGAGGACGAAATAAAATATAATGTTTCAGAGTATAGCCCCAGTAAGCTACTTCCTCCACATAGGTCCCATCTCCCATAGCTCCTAAGAATGCCATTAAATAGGAATGCTTTAATGTATTGATCTATCCATAAGGTCAGATCCTTCATGATCCAATCACTGACCAATGTCCCCACCTGGGAACATTGTTGTCCTGGGTACCAAGCCTTCAACACACAGGTGTTTGGGGGACACTTCATATTCAAATCATAGCAGCCACTTTTCAAGGATTATCTTCCCAGTTACATATACTAATCATCACTTTCATTTTTGTGTTGAGAGATATGGAAATTATGTTTGAAGATTGATTAAAAACTCAGCACAATTATTCTAAAAAACTCATTTTGCCAAGTGGAATGGCCTATGGGATAATCATTTCTTTAAAATTATGACCAAGTCTTTTGTACAGACTTTATAATGGAAAATGTCTTTTCCCATTTCCACTTCTGCCAGGGCTCTTCCACTCTTCTATGACGTCTAGTGGGCCACCTCCCAGCAAGTCATCAGGATAGGAGGTGGCTCCTGCACTGGCTCTTGCACCTTCTGTTCCTTTCTACTATGCTCTGAGCTTCGAATTTTATGATTCAAATATTTAATCTTTGGTCCTGCAGATGACCTGTCTGAGCCATTCTGTGGCACCCCTGCAAGATCTCACCTGGCAGGTTAACATCCCCTCCTGGTCCCCATTGTCCCCTTTTGACTTCAGTATTAGCTTGATAAGGTGTAAAATATAGAGGAGGTCTTTCAAGTGGTAAAACAAATTTTTATTTTAAGTGCAATTGCTTGATGAAAAATCAAGCTTCTACATGTCTCTTGTGATCTTTTTAGGACCATCAACTATGCATACTATTTCATAGATTGATATTTTAGAATTGACATAAATGGAACAATATGAGTAGCTTTCATTAACAAAGCACTATGCTATACTCTAATAAAATAAAGTAGAACTCCATAGAGACAGAGTTGATTCTAGGACTGTGATAAAAGAATTGCAAGGGAAGTCTGGAATGTTTGGTAAAAATAAGGAGTACTCAAAAAAGATGGGAATACATCAAAATGAAATAGGAATCAATTTGAAGATGTTTACTAATGGTGAAATTTGGGACAATTTGACCAAAAACAAATAATGATTATACTAGATTAAAACCCATGGAGTAAAATAAGCCACGAATCCATACTAACATAAACAGACAATTAAAAAAAATAAATGGTAAGAATGGAATGCTATTCCTCATAGTAGAATTCCAACTAACAAATATAGAAGGAAGGGTGAAAATAAAAAATCACCACATGGCAAATAACACATTATTAATTTTTTTAGGCAAGAATCATCAGTAGATGCTAGAGTTGCTGGATGAAAATATGAAAAACAGGATTTTATGTAGACTCAGAGTATCTCCCTACAAATTACTTTATTGATTACAACTGGAGAAAGAGCAACTTTACAGAAAAGAATTCTGAAGACACCACCTTAATAACGTAATCAAAGTTAAGATCACCAGGAATAAGAAAAATCGTAGCATGGTCTCTCCCAATATGCGGCATGCAAAAGAGAACAACACAATTTCTTATTCCAAATAAATAACCTTAATTTAATCATGAGAATATGTGTGATAACTGTAAATTTAAGAATATTTCTAAAAAGAGACTGGCTAGTATTCTTCACAAGTGAGAGTGACATGAAAGACAAAGAACAGTTCCAGACTTAAGCAGACTAAGGACACATGCCAGTTAAATGCAACATGTGATCAAACTGACATGAAAGGGACAATTGGTAAAAATTTGAAGGTTTTGAAAATTGTTCTGTGTAAATGTTAATTTCCTGATTTTGCTAATTTGGTAATATCAACTGTCACTTGGGGAATCTGGGTAAAAGTCTGAAGATTCTTTAGTTCACAAATCTGAAATTATCTCAAAATGTAGAATTGAATAAATTAAAAATAAGCATGTAAGAATGAGTAGAAAATTAATTTTGCATTTTCCATTTCACAAGGAATTTGGAGTACTTTTAGTAATCCTGTCAGGTAGTAGCTCTATTTTTCAGATGAAGGAAAAAAGACAAAGAAATCTTAAATCACTTGCCGATGAGATTGCAGAGTTAGTACATGTTGATTTCAGGACTGCTAAGGGACTGAACGTTCTTGTGTCCCCCAAATTCATGTTGAAACCTGATCTCCAATGTGATTGGACTCACGGGTGGGCCTTTAGTGGATGGGTAGGTCATGAAGGTTGGGCACTCATGATGGGATTAGCACCCTAAAAAGAGATCGGAGCTCACTGCCCCTTCTACCATGGGAGATCACAATGGAAAGATGGCCACTCTGAATCAGAAAGCAGCCTGCACCAGGTACGGAATCTGCTGGCACCTTGATTTTGGACTTCTAGCCTCCCGAAGTGTGAGAAATATATTTCTGCTGTTAATAAACTATTCAGTTTATGGAATTTTGTTATAGCAGGATGAACAGACTAAGACTAATTCCTTCGGACTCCAAAGATTTAAAAGATAGGTGTACTTTAGAATTCAATTACATCATATAACCATATCATTATTCTTTCTTTAAAAATTCATCTTCATTGAAAAAGAGCTTACATACAATAAATGCTATGTTACCTACTTTAGGGGTAACATTTGGTGGGTTTGGCATATATTTGACAGATGTAACCATCATCATAATCAAGAGAGAGAACATTCTATCTCCCCCAAAAGTTTCCTCATAAATCTTCCCAGTCGGTACCCACTTTCTCCTAGCTGCAAGTAATCATGCTCTGCTTTCTGTCTCTTTGGATGAATTTGTCATTTTAAAGGTCTCTTACACTATAATCATTTCATTTATACTCTTTTGTAACTGGCTTCCCTTGCTCAGGATAATGTTTTCTGAGATTGGTCCATGTTGATGTTTGCATCAGTAGCTCGTTACTTTTTTTGTGCCCTTCCTTTGTATGCACCTGCTACAATGTATTTATATATTAATTCACTGAAGGACATTTGAGTTATTTGCAGTTTGGATCATTATTAATAAAGCTACTATAAACATTCACGTACACAGTTTTTGTGGAAATATATTTTGATTTCTTTTGTGTAAATACCTTGGAATGGGATTGCTTGGTTGTGTGGTAGGTGTGTGTTCACTTTAGGAGGAACTGTCAAACTGTTCTCCACCAGGGTGTGCCACTTTATATTCCAATAGCAATGAATGAAAGTTCAGTTACTCTGCACTCTCACCCCCACTAAACTTAATGTATCTGGATGTACATTTCTGGTGTTTTGAGAAGAATGCTTATTCTGCAGGTTTTGCAAGGAGTCATCTATAAATAAGTCAAGCAGGTTGTTGCATTGATCAAGTCTTTTCTCATCCTTGTGATTTCCATGTAGTATTTATTATTGAGATTGAGGCATTGACATTCTGACTATGATGGCGGATTTTTCTAACTTCTTTCAGTTTTGTGAGTTTTGCCTCAAGTATTTGGAAGCTCTGTTATTGTGCATACACATTTAAGATTGTTATAGCCTTCTGATAAACTGACTCAGAATTTCTGGCAAAAAGATCTATAGTTATTCTTTTACAGTCCAATTGTAAGTAATGTGGTTGTTTTTCTCTCTTTCCCCCCCCTTTTTTTTTTCTTTTTATCACTGATTATTAGCAACTTAACTATGAAGAGCCTTGGGATGTTTTATTCTTGTGCATGTGTATTTATCATGGAATTTATTGAAATTCTTGAATCTGGATTTACAGTTTTCATTAAATTCACAGTTTTTGTCCACTATTTCTTCAAGTAATGTTACCCCTTTCTTAGGACTTGAAGTACACATGTGCTAGACTCCCTGATATTGGTTCACAGGTCACTGATGCTCTATTCTTTTTTTTTAATTGCTTTATTAGAAGTCACAGACATGTAGAACCCATTGCCAAATATTTAAAAATCAGTTGTTCATTTATTTCATCCAGAGTTCTAGCTATTTGTGGTGGAAGGTTAAATCTGGGACCTGTTACTGGATCAAGGCTAGATACGAACATCTACTTTTCTTTTTGAGTCTCACAAAGTCACTATTCCTTAAGCCCATTTTCCCCCAGATTGACCTGTGTTTTGTAGTCTGCACAGGGCTTTATCTTTTACTTTTATGATTTAGTTCCTTAGGGCAGGCACCTAAATTAGAACCGAGGCCATATGAAGCTAGTAAAATAAATAATAAATAAAATATAGAGGTAGTCTTACAAAGTGGTATTAAATAAGCCTAAGGATATGCTCTATCTTGGTTGTCCAATAACCAAACTCTTTCCAGAAATGGGAATGCTTTCGTATTGTCACGTAGTATTTTATGAGTACTCACTAAATACTTGGAGGGAAAGAGCTAGTTAAATAAGAAATGTTTCTGTGCCACTTTGGGCTGCTAAGATTTCTAACATCACTAAAGTCATATCTAAAGATAACAACAGTCAAAGTAAGTAGACAACATATCATTATTCTATTCCAGAAAAGGGTAATAATATATTTTATGCTGGATAATTTTGACCTTCATTGTGCTTATTTCAGTAGGTGCTTGAAAATCTTTTGTAAATCCCCAGTGTCCTCAAGATAATTGGCATATGGACTCTTTAGGATCTGACTGCATCCTATTTTTCTGGATCTTTCTTTTGACTCCACCTACATGGTCACTCCATTCCTACCAATAAAAGCATATCCTCTTCTTCAACTGATGAGTGCTAACACATTTTAATATCACATCTCCTCTGGGAATCTCTTCCAGGTTCACTAAGATGCAGTTGGTTGCATCCATAGCTAGTACTTGTATCTACAATGTTGTGTATTGAAAACTCTTGATGAAGGCTGGAAACTTCTCCAATTCATAATTCTGTAGCTGATGAATTTTAGTTAGGTAATTGAAGTTTGCCGAAAGAAAAACAATGGATTAATGGATGAGGGGATTAATGTAAAACAACTTATTAAGAGACAAGGAATTTCAACTTTGGCATCAAACTTGAAGCATTTGCTACATATAAACTTGTGTGAGACAGCAGAATCAGGTATTGTTCTAACAATCTTGCATTTTGGGGAAAGGGGCTTATGGAATCAATAATAATCATAAATGACAATAATAATAGAATGTGTGAAGAAAGGAAAGGCAGGCATCGATGAGGGCAGGAAGCATTTACTTGTGTCTTGACCTTATGGTGATTTACTTGGCTGGCTAACAAAAGTATCTTTCCATGAAGAGTCAATGTCATCAAGGGAATTTTTGTGGGAGACACAGAATTAAGGAACTTCATTCTTATCATTGCAGGAACAAAAAAAACTTACCAGAAATTTTATGTAGGCAAGTCATGAAAGAAATTATGGTAGAGTCATTCTTTTTAAGTTGTTTTAATATTTTGGGACACAAATATTCTGATGTGACTCAATAGATGACAAACTTACAATTAAAAATACTGGTTTTATGCCTGATCTCACTAACTTGTGGGATCTATAAATGATGGAACCCATAGAAGACAGAAGAACAGTGGTTACCAGGGCTGAGTGGAGTGAAAGGAAGATGCTCATAAAGAATATGAAGTTTCACTTAGGAGGAATTAGTTAAAAATATGTATCATATGACATGTGGACAACTGTGAATAATCATGTATTTTATTCTTGAAAATCATTAAAAGAGTAGATTCCAAGTGCTCTCAACACACACACACACACAAAATGATAAGTATGTGAAGTAATACATGTTTTTATTAGTTCAACTTATCCATTCCACAGTGTATATACATTTTAAAACATCATATGTACACAATAAAAGTATACCATATTTACTTGTCAACATAAAAATTAAATTGTTTTGAAAAGCACAAAAAAACTATGAAAAAATATAGGGCTGGTTTGACCAAATAATTCTGGTTTTAAAAACAATATTTTCTTACTCTATTCATATCCTTAGTCACTTCTTCTGTAAGCTGCCCACAGCTAAAAGGATAAAATTGTTATGCAGAAGAGTAATAAAAGGCATTCTCGGGAAACTAGGCAAGGCTCAAAATTCAATAAAAATTTCTATTCATCTATGCACCGTGATTCCTATATGACAACCCAGTAGGCCAAACAAAGAGCACAGTAGCACACAAATACAAAAGTAACAGCATAAAATAAACATGTATAATAAATGCACTGAGGAACTAATTCTTCAGGAGGGAAGAGGAGGTATTGAGCAAGCAGTTTTTATCTTGGTCAAAAGTGAGAACTTGAGCACTACTCTTCTGACACAGATGTAAGTTCTCTTTTCTACATCTTTTACTCCAAGCTATTCATACATTTCTTCAAATGTAAAAAGGGAAGTCCACCATAATTCAATTACTATGTACTAATAATTAATTGAATGATTAACATGACATGTTAATCAAGTTTTTTTTAAAATATTTTATTGTAGTTTTCCAGCATATTCAGATTTTCAGTTCTCAACTGTGATTCTCAAGCGTGATTGAAAGGTATCTCTCTGCATCATTCATCATTTTATAAGAGAGTTCAGTGAGATAGGCATCAAGCAGTGGGTTACAGGGGATTCTAAAATGAGTAAGGCTCAATCTCAAGCTATTTTTTCATATTGTCTAAATAGAAACATAGATCTTTCTAAAATATTTTAAAATTATATATATCATAGAAAAAATAATGGCACTCATTCCAGTGACCTCAATATTGTGACTAAGATGTCAAGTCTTATTTTAAAATTTTTAATGTTTACAAGTAGAAAGAAACTGAGTTGGGGGTGATCCAAGATGGCGGACTAGAGGGGGACTGCATCCCCAGTCGCTCCAGAACCCAGTAGTTAAGAAGGGGAGGCATTGAGAGACTCGGACCAAAATAGAGCCACGGGTGAGTCTGCCCATTGGGTAAAGCTCGGCCTGGGTGGCAGGCCCAGATAGAGGTGGATTATCGGAGCAGGGCAGGGCAGCTAGAGTCTTCCACTGGCAGCCCTGTGCACTCCGGCGCTAGGCCCCTCCCACACAGCCAGCTTCTCCAGGTTCTTGGAGCAGGCCCCCTACTGAGAGCCTTTCTGATCAGAACAAGCTCCAAGTCCCAGAACCAGCGCGGCATACTCCAGCCCGCAAACGGCTTCAGGGACCAGGACAGTGCAGCCAGAGACTTACCCAAGCAGCCCGGCCCCCTGCAGTGGGAGGCGCCTTTCAAGGCTAGCTTCTCTCGGAACAGACCACCCAGTGAGAGCCTTTCTACATAGAGCCAGCAACAAGTCCCCGAGCCAATGGAGAGCTTCGATCCACAAGCAGCCTCTGGGATCAGGGCAGGGCAGCCAGAGACTTATCCAGGCGTCTCTGCCCACTCCGGCCACAGGCTCTTTCCATGGGGCGATCCAAGATGGCGGCCTAGAGGGTGACTGCATCTCCAGTCACTCCAGAACCCAGGACTCAAGAAGAGGAGGCATTGAGAGACTTGGACAAAAATAGAGTCATGGGGTGAGTCTCCCCCACTGGGCGAAACTTGGCCTGGGCGGCAGGCACAGATAGGGGTGGCTTATCAGACCAGGGCAGGGCAGCTAGAGTCTTCCCCAGGTAGCCTTCCACACTCTGGCAGTGGGCTCCCCCCACACACCCAGCTGCACGGTGCAGGCCCCCAGTGAGAGCCTTTCCGCACAGAGCCAGCTCCAAGCCCTGGAACCAGTAGGGGGCTAGGGGCAGCTTTCTTCGGAAGCACTGCATTATCAAGTTCCTCCAAGACTTCAGGCTACTGAAGGCTGGGAGGTGATACACTGGAAATCTACAGGGACACTATAAGCCAATAGAGGAAATCTGCAATATCTCAGGGTCCCACTGACATCTGACCAATATGAGAAAACAAGGGAAGAAAATGTCCCAAACAAACCTAGATACTACATCAATAAAACCCAATGACAGCACAGCAGAAGAAATGTCAGAAAGGGAGTTCAGAATGTACATAATTAAAACAATCAGAGAAGCAAATGAGGAGATGAAAGAGCAAATGCAGGCATTGAAGGAGGAGATGAAAGAGCAAATGCAGGCATTAAATGATCACACCAATGAACAGTTAAAAGAGCAAAAACGGGAAGCAAGAGATCATTTCAATAAAGAGTTAGAGATACTGAAAAAAAAAACAAACTGAAATACTTGAAATGAAGGAAACAATAAACCAAGTTAAAAACTCCATAGAAAGCAAAACCAATAGGATAGAACACCTGGAAGACAGAACCTCAGACATTGAAGACAAATTATTTAATCTTGAAAACAAAGTTGGACAAACAGAGAAGATGGTAAGAAATCATGAACAGAATCTACAAGAATTATGAGATATCACGAAAAGGCCAAATTTAAGAATTATTGGGATTGAGGAAGGCTTAGAGACACAAACCAAAGGAATGAACAATCTATTCAATGAAATAATATCAGAAAATTTCCCAAATCTGAAGAATGAAATGGAAAACCAAATACAAGAGGCTTATAGAACTCCAAATATACAAAATTACTACAGACCCACACCAAGGCACATTATTATGAAAATACCTAAAATACAAAATAAAGACAGAATTTTAAAGGCCGCGAGAGAAAAGAATCAAATTACATTCAGAGGGAAACCAATAAGAATATCAGCAGATTTTTCAATCCAGACCCTAAAAGCTAGAAGGGCCTACAACAACATTTACCAAGCCCTGAAAGAAAATGGATGCCAACCAAGAATCTTATACCCAGCAAAACTTACCTTCAAATTTGACAATGAAATAAGATCCTTCCATGATAAACAAAAGCTAAAGAAATTTACAAAAAGAAAGCCAGCATTACAGAACATTCTCAGCAAAATATTCCATGAGGAGGAGATGAAAAACAACGATGCAAATCAGCAACAGGAGGCGCTAGCCTAAAGGAATAGCCAAATAAAGGAGAAACCAAATCATGTCAAAAAACAAAAATGAGTCAAATGACTGGGAATACAAATCATATCACAATAATAACCCTGGATGTTAATGGCCTGAACTCATCAATCAAAAGACATAGACTGGCAGATTGGATTAAAAAGAAAAATACAACAATATGCTGCTTGCAAGAGACTCATCTCATAGAAAGAGATACCCACAGACTAAAGGTGAAAGGATGGGGAAACACATACCATGCACACGGACACAGCAAAATAGCTGGAGTATCCATCCTCATTTCAGATAATGTGGACTTCAAGCCAAAACTAGTCAGAAGGGATAAAGAAGGACATTACATACTGCTTAAGGGAAGCATAAATCAGCAAGACATAACAATCATAAATATCTTTGCCTGGAATGTTGGCTCATCCATGCACATCAAACAAATCCTTCTCAATTCCAGAAATCAAATAGACCACAACACAATAGTACTAGGCGATTTTAACACACCTCTCTCACCACTGGATAGATCTTCCAAACAAAAATTGAATAAAGAAACCATAGATCTCAATAACACAATCAACAATTTAGACTTAACCAACATATATAGAATATACCATCCAACAAAGAACGAATACACTTTCTTCTCAGCAGCACATGGATCCTTCTCTAAAATAGACCATATTTTATGCCACAAAGCTACTGTTAGCAAATACAAGAAGATAGAGATACTACCTTGTACTCTATCAGATCATAATGGATTGAAATTAGAAATAAATGACAGAATAAAAAACAGAAACTTCTCCAATACCTGGAGATTAAATAATACACTATTATATGATGAATGGTTAACAGAAGACATCAGGAGGGAAATAAAAAAATTCTTAGAAGTAAATGAGAACAAAGACACATCATATCAAAATCTCTGGGACACTATGAAAGCAGTACTTAGAGGAAGATTTATTTCATGGGGCGCATTCAACAAAAGAAGTAGAAATCAACAAATAAATGACTTAACACTACAGCTCAAAGTCCTAGAAAAAGAAGAGCAGACCAACACCAAAAGTAGTAGAAGACAGGAAATAGTTAAAATCAGAGCCAAAATCAACAAAATTGAAACAAAAGAAACAATCGGAAAAATTAACAAAATAAACAGTTGGTTCTTTGAAAAAATAAACAAAATTGATAAACCCTTAGCCACACTAACAAAGAGAAAGAGAGAGAAAACTCAAATTACTAAAATTCGGAATGAACAAGGAAACATCACAACAGACACGAGTGAAATACAAAACATAATGAGAAGCTATTTTGAAAATCTATACTCCAACAAAACAGAAAACCTCGAAGACATCAACAAATTTCTAGAGACATATGAATTACCTAAACTGAACGAGGAGGACATACACAACTTAAATAAACCAATTTCAAGCAATGAAATAGAAGAGGTCATCAAAAGCCTACCAACAAAGAAAAGTCCGGGACCAGATGGGTTCTCAGCCGAGTTCTACAAAACCTTTAAAGAAGAGCTCATTCCAATACTCCTCAAAGTATTCCATGAAATAGAAGAGGAAGGAACCCTCCCAAACTCATTCTATGAAGCCAATATCACCCTGATACCTAAACCAGAGACACATCGAGGAAAGAAAATTTCAGACCAATATCCTTAATGAACATCGACACAAAAATTCTCAACAAAATTTTAGCAAATCGCATACAAATATATATTAAAAAGATAGTGCACCACGATCAAGTGGGTTTTATCCCAGGGATGCAAGGTTGGTTCAACTTTCGGAAATCAATAAATGTCATTCACCATATCAACAGACTTAAAGTTAAGAATCACATGATTATTTCAATAGATGCAGAAAAAGCATTCGATAAAATACAGCATCCCTTCATGCTCAAAACACTAGAAAAAGTTGGGGTAGTGGGAATGTTCCTTAACATTATAAAGGCCATCTACGCTAAGCCCATGGCCAATATCATTCTAAATGGTGAAAAACTGAAAGTATTCCCCCTAAAAACTGGAACAAGGCAGGGATGCCCTCTTTCACCACTTCTATTCAACATCGTCCTTGAGATTCTATCCAGAGCAATTAGACAAACCAAAGAAATTAAAGGGATACGAATTGGAAAAGAAGAACTCAAACTATCCCTGTTCGCTGACGACATGATTATATATTTAGAAGAACCTGGAAATTCCACCAGAAAACTTTTAGAATTCATAAGTGAATTCAGTGAAGTAGCAGGTTACAAGATCAATGCTCATAAATCCAATGCATTTTTATACATAAGTGATGAATCTTCAGAAAGAGAAATTAGGAAAACTACTCCATTCACAATAGCATCAAAAATAAAATAAAATACTTGGGAATCAATCTCACAAAAGAGGTGAAAGACCTCTACAATGAGAACTACAGAACACTAAAGAAAGAAATTAAAGAAAACCTTAGAAGATGGAAAGATCTCCCATGTTCCTGGATAGGCAGAATTAATATTGTCAAAATGGCCATACTACCTAAAGTGCTATACAGATTCAATGCAATTCCAATTAAAATCCCAATGACGTACCTTGCAGAAATAGAGCAAGCAATTATGAAATTCATCTGGAAGAATAAAAAACCCAGTATAGCTAAAGCAATCCTAAGTAGCAAGAACGAAGCAGGGGTATTGCAATACCAGATCTTCAACTCTACTACAAAGCAATAGTGACAAAAACGGCATGGTATTGGTACCAAAATAGACAGGTAGATCAATGGTACAGAATAAAGGACATGGACACAAACCCAAATAAATACAATTTTCTCATATTAGACAAAGGGTCCAAAAATATGCAATGGAGAAAAGATAGCCTCTTCAACAAATGGTGCTGGGAAAACTGGAAAACCATATGCAACAGAATGAAATTAAACCCCTATCTCTCACCCTACACAAAACTCAACTCAAAATGGATCAAGGACCTCGGAATCAGACCAGAGACCCTGCATCTTATAGAAGAAAAAGTAGGTCCAAATCTTCAACTTGTTGGCTTAGGATCAGACTTCCTCAACAGGACTCCCATAGCACAAGAAATAAAAGCAAGAATCAACAACTGGGATAGATTCAAACTAAAAAGCTTTCTCTCAGCAAAGGAAACTATCAGCAATGTGAAGAGAGAGCCTACAGAGTGGGAGAATATCTTTGCCACTCATACTTCAGATAGAGTGCTAATTTCCAGAATCTATAAAGAACTCAAAAAAATCTACACTAAGAATACAAATAATCCAATCAACAAATGTGCTAAGGAAATGAACAGACACTTCACAGAAGAAGATGTACAAGCAATCAACAGATATATGAAAAAATGTTCAACATCCCTAGTAATAAGGGAAATGCAAATCAAAACTACCCTAAGATTTCATCTCACCCCAATTAGAATGGCGATTATCAAGAACACAAGCAACAATAGGTGTTGGCGAGGATGTGGTGAAAAAGGAACACTCATACATTGCTGGTGGGGTTGCAAATTAGTGCAGCCACTCTGGAAAGCAGTGTGGAGATTCCTCAGAAAGCTTGGAATGGAAACACCATTTGACCCAGCTATCCCACTCCTTGGCCTATACCCAAAGGACTTAAAATCAGCATACTACAGAGATACAGCCACATCAATGTTCATTGCTGCTCAATTCACCATAGCCAGATTGTGGAACCAACCTAGATGCCTTTCAGTTGATGAATGGATAAAGAAACTGTGGCATATATATACAATGGAATATTACTCTGCAATGAAGAATGATAAAATTATGGCGTTTGCAGGCAAATGGATGAAATTGGAGAATATCATGCTAAGTGAGATAAGCCAATCTCAAAAAACTAAAGGATGAATGATCTCGCTGATAAGCGGATGAGGACATATAATGGGGGGTGGGAGGGGTTAGCATTAGGTTTAGGGTTAGGTTTAGGTTTAGGGATAAGGAGTGTGGTAAGAATGAAGGAAATAAGGACTGTATAGAGGGAAAAGAGGGGTGGGAGGGGTGGGGGGGAAGGGAAAAAAATAATGAATCAAACATCATTGCCCTATGTAAACGTATGATTACACAAATGGTATGCCTTGACTCCATGTACAAATAGAGAAACAACATGTATCCCATTTGTATACAATAATAATAAAAATAAAAATAAATAAAAATAAAAAAAAGAAAGAAACTCAGTTATGGTAAAAATATTTATACCTCTAAGTCTGTATAAGTGATAAAATTCCAAGTCTAATTGTAGAAATGGAGTGTGGCATCACACAATTCTGCATTGAAAGCACTAGGGAAATGTTTTGTTCTTTTACCAATGATTGTCACCCTTTATACATAGTGTGACATCATATCTTCTCAGAATTAGATGGAATTTAACCTGAAGTGAAGAAGCAGATGTAACTTGTCCTGAAGGCTGGCATTAGACTGTTCTCTCTATTCAACAAGCATGATAGGAATCATTTGTTGTAAGTTTGTTGTCACACAGCAGCAGAGAAAACAGGGACAAGGAAGGACCCATGGGAAGGGAAGGAGCATCCAATGGAGTGTCATGCCCACTAAGTGCCTTGTGTACCCTTAAGCAAATCACATGTGCCCTTGATCTTCAACTTTTGTGTGTAAAATTTATGAGAGATCTTTAATGCTAAGATATCAACATTACAAAATACTGTAGTTTCTGCACACTAAAGACAAACATACAAGACAATTTTCAAGTGTGATTGAAAGGTATCTCTCTGCATCATTCATCTTTTTATAAGAGAGTTCAGTGAGATAGGCATCAAGCAGTGGGTTACAGGGGATTCTAAAATGAGTAAGGCTCAATCTCTCTTCTTAAGAAGGAATCTCTTGAAAGTAATCTCATACATTCAATAAGCACTTCTTCCATTCCAGGCACAGGATGACATTACTTGACTTCATTACATCCTTAACAGTAACCTAGTGTTAAGTTACTACTCTCATGATGTTGATGTTGAGGAAACAATTGAGGAAGGTCGACTGAGATGATAGCAGTCATTCCTTACCTGCACTGCTAATGGTTCATAAAGCCGTGGCTCCTGACCCGTGTGCTGCACGGTTGCAGTAGTATCTTTGTTTAGGCATTGGAATACTTCAAGGCAGAAAGTATAAGAACTAAGTAAGAGTTTCCTCCAGCAAAATGCTCAGAAGTCCGTGAGAAAGAAAAGACTTCCTCAGTTAAATGGCATTTAGTGGAATGTGATAAGGTAATGTCAGAATATTTTCAAATCAAAAGATCTGGGTCAGAGTAGTGTCTGTCATACTAAATCAAGGAAGAAAACTAGATCCAATGTATTGAAAGAACTGGGTTGAGTGTTTAGTAGACAAGAGTTTGGAGACATGTACAAAATCTCAGATGGTTGTGGATTGTCTCGCAAATCCTGAGTCTAGCAGGGGAAAGTTTCTAAACCTCATTCAATAAGAGGAGCAGAATTCTGTTTGACGTCTTTGGATTTGTCTTTGCATTTTTTAATGTTTTTGCCTCCAACTTAGAACACCTCTCTTCCTTGTATATTAATGCAACTAATATACAATTTATGCATTACTCTTATCCATTCAATAGAAACCATGTTTGTTCCCTGGAGAGTTTTCCAGTCTAACTTTCCTCTCCTAGGTCTTTCTCTTCTAAATAACCATACTTTTCTAAAAGAAAGATTTTAGATTTTTAGAAAAACTGCAAGGACATTACAGAGAATTCCAGTATGCCCTTCACTCAACTTCCTTCAAGGTTAATATCCTTTTTTTTTTTTTTTTTTTTTCAGTACTAGAGATCAAGAGTCTTGCTCATGCTACCACTGAGCTGCATCCCTGGTCCAATGTTAACATCTTAAATAATGGTGATATATTTGTTGAAACTAAGACATTAACAATGGTACAATGCCATTAACTAAGTTATAGACTTATTTGATTTTGCTAGCTTTTTCTACTAATATTCTTTTCTGTTCCAGAATTTAATACGGGATACTGCATTGCATTTAGTAATCATACATTTAAAATCTTCTATTATGATTTGCTACTTGTGTATTGCTCTTTACTTTGTATTTGAGTAATTAGTTATACATCTGTCCACCTACTCTACTGCAACCCCCTAGAAGGCAGGATTCATGGTGAGTTTATTTTGTTACCCTTCAGTGCTTTGCACTGATTGGATGCTTAGCAAATGTATTAGCTGTCATATATAATTAGCTGTCATATATAAAATAAATTATTGAGAATCCCGTTCTTCATTCTCCTGGATTTTCTTTGAACTCATTGACCCTTCATTACCTGGCTGCTCCTCAATTCACGCACTTATAAATGTTTATGTGCCCAGGGCTCAGTGCCTGGGCCATTCTCTTTTCTTCCTATGCTGTAGGTGACAGCTAAGTGGTCATCTAGTTCTGTGGCATTAAATACCACCAACATGTTAATGATTTCAAATTGTATCAGTAGCCCCAACTTCTCTCCTAGTATCTAGACTCATGTAGCAACTCCCTTCCTAAATGAAATCTTGTATGTCTACCTGGTGCCTCAAAAGTAAGGCAGCCTAAGTGTAGCCTCTGATCCTCCTCTCCACCTCAAGTCTGCCATTCGGGCAGACGTCCCTAACTCAGGCCCAACTCCTGGGAGTCTCCTTATTATTGTCTTACATCCCTATATTTGCCCTCTCAGAACACCCTATTCTCTTTGAACCAAAGACCAGAATGGCAGAAGAACTGGTCTCACACCCGGGCTTATATTCCATTACCCTACAACTGCCTGGGGTATTAGAGGCCACTGCATGAAATTAAGTTGGTACATCTGGGTTCAGTTAGGAGCCTCAGGCAGAGCAGGTACTGGAGTAAACCATATATATGTACATAGTAGCTGAGCAAAGGTAAGAGGACAAAAACAGGGGTTGGGGTTGTGGCTCAGGGGTGGAGCACTTGCCTGGCATGTATGAGACCTTGGGTTTAATCCTCAGCACCACATATAAATAAATAAATAAATGAATACATACACAAATAAATAAATAAAGGTCCAATGTCATCTAAAATAATATTTAAAAAAAGAGGACATAAACACCAGAAGGTGAAGCAAGATGGGGAAAATACCTAAGCTATTTAAGCTGGCTGCTCAAGAAAAATGGAGAATAGATAACTGATTACCAGAAGGCTTTGTGAACAGGGGTCTCAATCAAGGCTCTTTTCCTAACATTAGTCCCCCACTTATTCACAGAGGTTATATTATAAGAACACCAGTGGATGCCTGAAACCAGATAGTAGCACACTTGTATATATTGTTTTTTACTATAAATAAATGCCTATAATAAAGTTTAATTTATAAATCAGGCATAATTAGAGATTAACAATAACTGAAATTAAGAAAAATAGAACAATTATAATAATATACTCTAATAAAAAGTTATGTGAGTGTGGTCTCTTTCTCTCCCTCTCCAAAATATCTTATCGTACTGTACTTACCTTTCTTCTTATGATAATGTGAGATAATTCAATACAGATGTTGAGATGAAACGAGGTGAATGCTGTAGGCATTGTGACGTACCATTGGGCTACGATTGGTCTTTGTACTTGAACACAAGCACTGTGATACCTCTAGAGAGGATTTGTTAATCAAGGTGGTTGCCAAGTGATTAAAGAACAGGTGGTGTATACCGCATGGATACTGTGGACAAAGGGATGATTTCATCCCAGGTAGGATGCAGTGGAATGGCATGAGGTTTCATCCTGCTGCTTGAAATGGCATGCAATTTAAAACTCAAAGCATTAATTTCTGGGATTTTCCACTTAATATTTCTGGACTATGGTTTACAGTGAGTAACTGAAACCATGGCTCTTGAAAATGTGGATTCAATCATTTACTTGACAAATAGGTGACAGGCACGGCCCCTCTATGCTAGGCACAGTGCACATAGCAATGGAAAAGGAAATGAGGTTCATGTTCTCATGTTTTTACATTTGAGCAATAGGAGAGAGATAATATACAAGTAAACAGAGAAAAAAAAGAGTGTTTTAGGTAAAGATAAGTGCAATAAGGAAAATAAAGAAGACAAGATAATAGTAACTAAGAAGGCAGGGGAAGGCCATTCTGAGGAGACAACATTTTAAAGATCGATGTGAGACACTTCCCAATAAAGTGAGCAGCAAGTGCAAATGTAAAATACAACCAAATGACTTGGAATGTTGTAGGAAAACAAACCAGATCAGTGTGGATGGAGTGTAGCTGGGAAGCACAGTGTGAGCTGAAATCAGTGACGAAGGCAGGGGCCAGATTGTAGAGGCTCTCTGTGCCCTGGGAAGGCAGTGGGATCCATGATCCAATGGAATTCCGTAAGGATGGTGTCTTGGTTTATTGATACTTTGCAACTTGAGTTGAAGATCTGAATGAAGTGGAGAATGGAGTGGATGAGATAAATCTTCACACTAACTAGCATATCTGACTAGAATAAATCTGAAAAGATAATGAGTCAGCCCTACCTCCCTTTCTCCAGGAGAGCATTTAGTCCCAGCAGAACCTTTTCTTAATCCTCGTATCAGAACAAAAGGATCAGAAGTTAAGAATGTCTTTCTTGGCGTTGATGTTACCATTGGTAATGAAATTGCTGTTTCAGGCTAATATTAACTTTGTAAGTACTGGCAAATAAATAATTAGTACTTAGTTCTTAAATGATTGCATGGGAGTAGCTAGCTGGTAGTAGGAAAGGAACCACACTTCCTACTTCTACCAGGAGAGTTAGAACATACCAGGGAGATTGGGGGCCAAGACTCAAGGTCATCCTGAGCTGGTGGCAGCACACCATGTTCTTAAACTGCGACTTGGCTTTCCCCAAGGTCCGCCTCAAGCTCCTTCCTCTCCATTAAACCCCTAATAAAGTTAAAAGTTAAATACCAACCTGTGCACAGGTACTCAATTCACGTATTTGAATTCTGGGGAAAAGAAGTCTAGGAAGTGAATCAGTTTTGCAGAATTACTTCGCTGCCACTTTAAAAATGCTGCTTCACATTACTCAGATTTCAATACCCTAGTTTTCTCTTCAGTTTGTAATTACCATTAGGATTCTATCAACAACAGAGTTTTAGCCAATTATGCTACTGAATGCTGTGTTTAAGAAAAACAATTGCAGATGGCAATCTACTTGGCAAATCTCTTCAATAAAAATAAAATAATTTAAATTGATTTGCTGGTCAGTCTGACAAACAAAGCAAAGGAGTTTTCCATTTGTTTCTTATTTAGCGTTGGTCAGTTGCGTACAAGTGAACTGGCAGGAGACTGCAGTATTTTCCATTTTGTGAAGATTGCCAAGTAGAGTCCATTTATTTCCAGGATAACCTTGAAAATGTTCGAATTTTCAGCAGATATGGTTTTGCTGAAAAAAAAAAAATTGCCCCTAAGTGGCATCTTTCATTTAAATGGCCTTCTTAATCTTGTTTCTTTTCAGAGATGAGTCTTTTTAGTAGACTGATGTAAGTCTTGGTTTCTACCATAGATCAGCAGGTGCAGAGTCACTCAATTCTACAAAGGATCTGATTCATCAAGAAGGAGAACACAGCACCCTGGTCTATGCCCATTTAAAACATCACGGTCCACACTTGTACAAGCCTTCTGAAAGCTCATTTTAATTGTTCCTCAAAGGATTCACAAAGGGGAAATGGACAGAAACTGTATGAGAGAAGTATGTGGGAGGCATGAAGCACCTCAATTTCATGCATTTATCATTTCTCAGTCATAACGTGGAGTAGGCTCTGAGAGAATACCATTCATCTGTTACCCAAACCTAGACTAATAGAACCATCATGAAGGTTATATGGGTCTGGTTTTAGCAAACTCATTACTGATTGAGCATTTTGAATTTTAACGGTGATCTTTATCTAAACATACTTAAAACTACCAAGGTACCAATCTACACATTGAATTTAATAATCTTAGTGATTGTAGGTAATTTATCGCTCTTTGAGCAATAAGCATCATGCCCTATGTTTTGATAATCACAGTCAATTCTTCCGACCACTTGTTCTATGCCATGCGAAGGTTACATTTCAGATGGAAGTTTCTAGTAATAGCATAAGAAAATCTTAAATGAATACCCGAAGCATCATTGATTTAGAAAAAAGCCAAACTGAAGTTTGTGGAAGAAAAATCAGTCAGCATTTAATGGATGGAACAGAGAGTGGAAACATCTGAGAGAACAGTAGGAAACTTCGCTCTGTTTTGAATGCTCACCACTACTCACACCATCTGTCATGCATTTCTCATGAAATAAACAATTTTCAGAAATGTTTTGTCCAGGGAAGAGACATTTTGCATTTTATTGATCGATTTATCCTATGTGGGACTAAAGGCAATGGCATTGAAGACAACTGTCTTTGAAGGAGATTCTTTTATCCTAATAGCTAAGAGTTCTTTTATTTGAAAATATTAATGAAGGACATGAGACGGGATGCAGATTTTAATAGATAGATCGAATGGGAAATGTGGGGGGTGGCTTGAAGAGAAAGGAAGGGCTGCCAAGAGCAAACGCTGAATTTCCTGCCGTTTTTATTTCCCAAAATCGGAGTGGCTGAGAAAGGGCAGGCAGAGAGCAGGAGCTGGGGGAGGGGAGGGGAAAGATGACTCTTCTCCACGGGGGTCCCCTTCATACAATTTTTGAACTATTGCCACAATCTGGCAATATTTTTATGCCAGAGGAGAGATGACATTCTCCTCATTATTTACAGTTTTCATACCATGTCTCCGTTGATTGCAGAAGTCTCCTCCGACTATTCCATATGTGAACATGAGCTTGTCAGTTCTCCCTTCCTTAAGAGTTGAGGGCATTTCCCAGAACAATCTAATGACAACCTTCAATTTGACTGTTGGTAGCTTGATAGAATTTTTTCATTAATTTTTTTTTATTTGTTCTCATTAGTTACTCATGACAGTAGAATGCATTTTGACACATTGACACAAATGGAGCAGGACTTCTCATTCCTCTGGCTGCACATGGTGCTGAGTCACATTGGTACAGTAATCATACATGTATATCCGGTAATAATGTCCGTCTCATTCTGCCATCCTTCCCATCCCCTGCACCCCACCAATAGAATGTTTTTAACATCATATTTCTAGGGTTTCTTTTCCCATTTCATGATTCCCCATCAGTTCTCCTCTTATTTCTTCCATCCTACAAATGCTCTCTTTTTCCCGTTGAGGAGAAGAATGTGCGACGTTAGGTGCCAAATGCAGTCTTAGCTTCAGTGGAGTTCCTGGGCAAGTTACTTAACCTCCTGTCCCGTCAGTCATATATTAGCTCTTCAGTGCCACGGTAAGGGTGTAATGAGATAATGTGGTTCGTATTCAGGGAATGCATGTTTATTCTCTCCTAACACCTCTTTCCTCCTTGTTCCTGTTACCCTGTGCATCTTTCCTGACGTGACTTTCCACCGGGATCCTTCTCCTCCCCTGCTTTCATAGCACAGTCTGTCCCTCATGTGGACAGAGACAACATCTGACAAGACAGGGACCCTGTGGGCTGAGAGGATCCCTCCCCATCTATTACAGTGTGTGCAAAACGATTTTAAGGCTCCACAGTTTATATTTCATAAAGCATTAAAGAGGAGTAGGAATTAAGTCACCAGAACTATCCTGGCCTTAAAAACTTGTGCCTTTTGACATTGAATTTATCTTTCATCTACACACTTCCCTGTCTTCTGAGGTTCAGTCATAGTTCTTGCTTTCTTCCTTCATACCTCCACCACGTCTCTCTGTGATTTCATTATCCCTTTGATGTGTGTTAATATTTTTTCCTCCATTGTGACTACCCTCTAACTGAGTATACATTTGAGATTAACAGGGACTCTGGTTAAATACAGTTACCTTGTGCTGTAGTCCAGTTGTTGACTATCCCCCAAAGGACCATAGTGTTAAAAGTCTGGTCCTCGGGTGGTGCTACTGAGAGGTTGTGGAACCTTTAGGAGGTGGCACTTCTGGGAGGCTTTTAGGTCATTGGGCTCATGCTCCAGAAGGGGCCCTGGGTCCCTGGTCTCATCCTGTTTGCTCTTTGGCTTGTTTACAAAATGTGAGGAGGTTTTGCTCTGCCACATGCTTCTCCCATGATGTGCTGTCTCGTCCGAGGCCCAAAGAAATGGGGCGACTTGATCATGGACTGGAACATTCACGACCATGACCTAAAGTAACCTTTCTATTTATAAGTTAATCATCTGGGTATTTTGTTGTAGTAATGAGAAACTGACTGTTATGGGGCACAACTTAAGAACAGACTGATCACCACTGAGAAGCCCACATTTGAGAGTCTTTATTAAGCCAGCTGGCTGACTGTCTCACACAATGCCCCAAAAAATGGTTATTGGGAGAACAGCCCTGACCATAGGATTGTAGGGGTTCTTATACCAAAAATCACAGCAATCATAAGTGTCTGTTTCTATGATTTGAAATTACACATTAACATCATGAGATCATCAACAGAGGGAGTAGTGGGTCAAAATGACCCTTACCTCAGTACAAACTAAAGAATGGTTACTAACATCCACACCATCACTGTTCACATGGTACATTGTTTAGGAGCAATAGGAATCAGAAGAGAGCAATTTTTCTTTACATAGGAATTGTCATTTTGTATTGTTAAACATGTCACACTAAATAACTGATGATGGGTACAGAGGCGGGGTGTTCCCATGGGAGAAGCTTATTTCCTACATAACATGGAATCTCAGAGCAAAGGGGAGTCTATTTAGTCATTTCCTTTATAGTCTGGCCTATACCATTCTCATGGAGCCAGATCCATCAGCCCATCAGACTGACTAACATGTCTTGCATATCTAATATGTCACCATCTAGACTGGCACTAGCACTAAACACCACGATTGGCACTAATCTTTTCTTTTGTGTCAGCCCTTTGTCTTCACACCTCACCTAATTCCTCATCCTCCTGTGTGGCCTCGTGTGTGGCCTAGCTTCAAAACATGGTGCCTCCTTATCTAAAACACCTTTTGTAACCACATCTTTTCTCTCTCTCTCTCTTTTTTTTTTTTCCAGGCACTAAAAAATCCCCATACACTACCCATTTTCCATGCTATTTGCTCGCTGGTCTTCCTTTTGGAAACTTCCATAGATCCTTCTAGTCTTCCCCCTCCCTCATTTACTTATAATAGTAACCATAATTAAGTATTAAAAATACCTTTTTAATTATTACTACATTGTTCAGAAACTTGCCTCTCAGTTGTCTGTTTCTTAAAGTTAGTGCTGAAACCAAGTTTCAAGGTTTCCCAGCCAATAAAGCCCTGAGATCTGCTTGCTTTTCATTTTTCTCAGTATACACTTTTCCAGAAAGGTTTCTACTTATGTAAAAAAGAATCTTGTAATGGACCCACTTCTTTGGATTCTCCTTGGCCAGTGGTAAAAGGTGTGGGAGCTTGTAGAGCCATTAGAAACTGTAAAGGAGAAAGCAGATTTGTTTGTGGTTCTCTGTGCTAATTGACATCAAGACACCAGAGTGATGACTACTTTTTCTCAAAATCAGAGAAACATTTAGGGTTATTCAAAAGCAGTAAGATTGTTAATTATTACTTTGTGCAAGCAACATAAATCAGACCCTGGCCAAAGGACAATAACTTAGGTTTCTATCTCTGCTTTCTAACATCACTAAAGCCAAGTGCTTGAAGTAATATTTCTCAAAATACCATCTAATGGCTTCTATGCTGTTTGCTGTATTCTATACAAGGACTAGCAATTTAGTCCTGTCATTCCTAATAGAGGCAAATACCTATCCTGACATTTTCCTTGGCATGATCTGCATTAGGACAAAACTAATTGGTCCATTTTCAACTAGCTTTCCTAAGTACGAGACTCTTCTCTGTCTCTCTGTCTCTCTTTCTCTAAATCTCTCTCTCTCTCTCTCTCTCTCCTTATAGATTCTCTCACTCACATCTCTCTGATATCCTTTCCTTTCAATGTTCATAGGGCACCACATTTGTGCCTTTTTAAAATTGGGTTTTGGGGTGTTGAAATCAGGTCATGCTCTTTGTCTGTAGTCCTGTAAGACGTTAATCTATCCCACCTACCATGGCAAGATTCGTTTTCCTAGGGTAGAGCTGAAGTCCTGCCCTGAGACTGGAGCTCTCTCCTTTCAGGATGGCATTAGTGATGGCAGCCAGCGTCCTGCCTGTGTCCAGCATTCTGTTCACAATTCTAGATGAAACTTATGTTTTATAGGGTCTTTGGCCTCTCCTTTTTCAATAGGATCCTTACACCTGAAATATTCTCCTTTCCTCCTACCCTGCACCCTTGTCTCAATTTATTGAAACCCTACCTAGCCTTTTAAAAAAAAAATCCAGATAAAATTCCCTCTCCCCCATGAGTCTTCAAAGCATTCCTTTAAAAATGGTTTCTTAGTGCTTTGATTAGTAATTATTTGTTTCCTGTGTTACAGAGACATGTTATAGATAAATCTGCCAGAGGAGCTAACATTTTATCTTGCACTTAAAATTATTTCCCCCTTACTTCAAGAATCTCCATCATTTATAATCTTCCCACTTTATTATCTATAGCACTTGCTTTATTCTTTCCCAAAACGTTGATCAGGACATACTGGCATAGTTTTTAAGAAATGCTTAAAGTAGATTGATGTATTGGGTTCACCTTGGCCTGTTAAGATGTGGAAGTTAGAGAGTAGAGAATGGGAAGTGAGCAATGTGTGATGATTGAATAAAAATATTAAAACAATATGGTTTGGTTTTGTTTCCTTTAATCTAGTCTCCACATTGTGGTCAGCATGATCTTTCATCAGCTAGTGTTGCTTCTCCAGCCCTGGAAAGTCTTGCTATTGCTCTTTGAACATGTAAACCCTTAAAGGATCTTGTTACGATCTGGTTCTTATTTGCCTCTGTAGCCTCCATTCCACCCATCTCCTCACCTTGAACTTCTTTTACCTCTTTGAAGAGTCCTTACTCCCTCTGGGCTTTTCTAAATGCCATTGCCCCCGTAGGGCATAACCTGCCTGCCCCTCTGCCACTGTCACTTCCCAGCAAATGCCGACTTACCCTTTGAATTGAAGTTCAGAATCATTTCCTTTGCAAAATCCCTCCAAATATCTAGGACTAGCATAGAAACCCTTATAAGATTCTCTTACAGCTCCCATATTTCTCCAGAATGGATCTGTGTTGTTATTGCCCATTTATCAACATGAATCTTTCACTAAATTAACTCCAGGAGGCAAGACTGTGCCTGTTTTTTCAGCTTGTATCCCAGCATATCCTAAGTCAGCAAGACCTAATTTCATACAAATGAGTGAATGCAAATATTTTTCTATCATATCATATCTGTATACGTGCTATATATTAAATATATAAATGTGTGTGTGTGTGTGTGTGTGTGTGTGTGAGTGTATGTGTGTGTGTATGTGTGTGTACAAGAGGTCTGGTGAGAGATGAAGAGATTAGTCCAGACCCTCAACCTCAAAATATGTTGTAAACAGAGTATTCTGTAAGACTACCTCACTTATATCCTGTCTTATGATTTCTACCCTTTTTAGACCTTCACTTATCTGCACAAAGTATCTTCCTGGTTCCTTTCTGACTTCCTCCTTAAGAATTATTTTTAATACTATTCTTCTCCAGATAGAGTTCCTCACTTTAACAGAAGAGCACATTATTCTTTGATCACAGGGCATCCATTTTGCACATGATCCCAAACAAATTTCAAATTCCTTTCAACTTAAACTAGACTATGGAACTAATATTTTCACATTATTCACTCTAGCTTTTGTTTTTGCTGTTATTTTACTTCTGCAAACTCCCTGAAGTCTGTCAGAAGGTCTAGGAAATCACTTTTTGCCTCATAATCAGGAAAAGTGTGGAAGCTGTACCATGATTACCTCAGCTCATCCTACCTTGGCATTCTTGGTGACTGTGTGAAGAAAGATTTTCCATTACCAAAGGATACAAACTAAACTAAACAAGTAGCACAAAGTATTCTAAAATGTATACAATGACATTTTTAGTGGCAATGATTGATGCTTTTCATCCATCTTCTAACCCGTCAGCAAAGACACCAAGGACATCCTTGTCTTGCTTCTGATCTTTGAGCACTGGATGACAGCTCTGAGGAACCCTGCCACAGTGTTCAGTGTCCACTGGAGGCATGCAGACCTAGGTGCCCAGCTCATATAACAGTGAGATACTGAGGCCAAAATACTTCCTCATTCTTTACATTAATCATGGTCCAACTTACTACTTTGTCAATCACCTGCCAACAACTGGCCCTGCCCCTGTGTCTCCTCAGCGTACTCATATCTCTGGCTTCTGGCCTATCACTTCTCCAGAATCATGATATATCTCTGGCCTTTTAGTTCAGTGAGCTAGACAGCACAACAAGATTATTAGATCTCTCTTAGTGGTGAAGGACCCTTTCTCATATGGGTTATTCTGGGATCTGTTGCCTCCCTGGGTCAGGCTTTGACATAGCAGTGTTGGCTGTTATCTTGAATGCCTACGATCCCTGTGGTAATGGGAACAACAAAATACTTGAAATATTGCCAATGACCAATTAAAAGCATGCAATATTGAATTCACTGCACTTCACATGAGAGATACCCCGAGTTTATGCTGCAATTGAAAAACTTTATGATCTCCTGTGCTAGTCTTCAACCTGTCATGTCCTTTTTTGATGATAAATATTTAAAAATACTCCTTTTGTGATCCTGAAATAAAAGTGGTAGATGTGGTAGATAATGTAATCTATCTGCACATTATTTCAAAAAATCAATATACTGTGCAAGTTTGAACAGAAAGGAAAATAATTGGCAATAGGTGAGTATGAATTTCATGATGAAAATGCTTAGGAATTAGGATTCTAGAAGCCTTCATAGTGCAGTCAGATGGTTGCACCTATGCACCAAACCAACTTGTCACAACTAAAGGCAGATGGTTGGAGACATGTTTTATTTGGAGATTCCAATAGCAAGGGGTGTAGCTGTCAGAATGTAATTTTCAGAAAAAGTGGTCAAGTTCAAATTAAACAAAGTACAATCTTGAATGGGAAGATTGGGAAATACCTTGTTGCTGTGTGAAATGAAAGCTGCCTCTGGACTTGAATAATATAAACAGGTTTTAAACTAATACAAATATCTTGAGGAACATTGAAAAGTTATGAGGAATGCAAGACAATTCTTTATTGTCTGGCACTGACTCATGGATTGCAGGACATCTGGCATTCTTAGGCCAGTCTAGGGATCCTATCAAAGCCAGGAGTTTCTTTATCATGGTGACAACCAAAAACTGCCCTCTCCGAATTTTTCAAAGGCCACCAAAGGGATGGTACCTTATTTGAAGACCACTGCCACAATTAACCAGAGGGAGAAAGAAGAAGTGGTAGAGGCTGTGGAGGGTATGAACTGACATGTATTGGTACCTGCTATGTAGCAATGTCCATGGAGGGGTTTTACATGTGCTTTAACTTCATCTCCAAATTGACTTTCAAGGTAGGCAGCCTGGAGAGGTTAAGTCATTTACTGAAGGTCACATAGCCAGGAAATAATAAGAGGAGCGGAGTTGGATTCCATAGCTCGTAGCATTCTTGGCTCTCTGGCTGTACAGAAAATGAAGAAATGGTCAATACCACACACAGTAGAGAGGCCCCTTCATGGAAATTTCAAGGGGGTTCCCAGCTGAGCCATGCCAGATGCATGAAAGCCCAGGCCAAGCAGAGAATGTCAATCAAGCTATTCACAGGCTCCAGCTGAGGGAGGTCCTGTCCACTGCTGTGCCGCAGAGTCTAAATCTTGGCCCAAGACCCAGGCCTGGAACAATGCCACTCTCTATGGGATTTTTCTTTTTCTTTTCCTTAAAAAAAAAAAAAAAAACCCTCATTGTTTTCCCTTCTATAATAGAAATAATAAATGCTCGTTGTAAAACATTCCTACAATCTAAAAATGTATAAAACAAGAAATTAAAATTCTATCATTCCATCCCTCAAAAATAATTGCTGCTTGAATCCTTTTGGTTTTTTTTCCTCTGTGCATAAAAATACTAATTTAAAATGAGATCACATTGTAAATGCTGTTTTTAACTTGCTATTTTTATTTAACAATATACTATGAGTTTTTATCCTTGTCGATATACAGAAAAATATCTCTTTCCCTTATTTTCAATGGCTACATAATGTACCCTAGGTTCATCAGGATACATCACCCAAGGCAAACAGATCACAGAAAGTTGGTTTTTTGGTTTTATGAATTGTTTTTGTTTTTTACATTTTTGCCATGACAAACAGTGTTATAATGGGCATCATTGGGCACATATCTTCATGCAAAGGTACATGTACTTCTGTAGCGTAAATTATTAGAAACTGATTTGCCAAATTGTCCTCTGAATTACATTTGCCAAATTGTCCTACAAATTACATTTGTAGTAATGGTACTTGAAAATGTTAATTCTTCACACCTCTGCAAATTTGTTATTAACAATTCTCTCTTCTCTGTTGGTTTTGGGAAAACAATACAGCTTAACTATTTTCAAAATACAGTAAAGTACATGAAAAAGTAATATTCTTCAAAGATTTCCATTAAAACGTTCTACTGTGGATCTATAGTGTGATGCATGGTGCTCCCTGGAAACTGTGAGTGTGACTTTTCTAGAAAAAGAATCTTTACAAATGTAACAAATTTAAAGATCTCAAAATGAGCTCATTCTGGATGACAGTGTGCCCCAAATCTAATGACAAGTGTCATTATAAGAAAAAAGAAGAGAAGACACTGAGGGAAGGTTGACACAGAACAGAGGCAGAGACTGGAGCGATAAAATTACTGGCCAAGGGTGGCCAGCAGGCCCATCCCAGGGATAAGGGCACAGAATTGTTTCTCCCTCCCAGCTTTTGCAAAGAAGCAACTCTTCTGACACCTTGATTTTGAACTTCTGGCCTCTGGAACTGTGAGAGAATAAATTTATGCCATTGTTTTATACCACCATGTTTGTGGTAATTTATTGCAACACCCTACAAAACCAGCATCTCTAGGCAGTTTCCCTTTCACATACACATATGTACAGTACACAGCTTAACATCAATAGGATCAATGTGCACATGGTATTTTGCTTATAGCTTTTTTTATTCAGCAATATATACATATTGATTACAAGAGAGCCCTATAATCCTCTTTTAAAAATTCAGATGAAAAATGTTTTAATAAGATGGAATTCACACACCACAAAATTTACCAGTTTAAAGCATATGATTCAACGTGTTTTAATATATTCACAAGATTGTGCAACCATCGCCTAAATCTAGAATATTTTTATTGCTTGCACCTCCAAAAGAAACCCTGTACCCAATTACTCTCCATATCCCTTTTTCCCAGCCTCTGACTTCCAACAATCTATTTTCTGTCTCTATGGATTTGCCTATTCTGGACATTTTGTATACATGACATCATGCAATATGTGACCTTTTGTCATTAGCTTTTTATTTAGCATAAAATTCTGAAGACCCTAAATTTTAGCTTCAAGCATTTCTATCATTTTCATAACTGAATAATAGTCCATTGTACAGATATAACACTTTTCTATCCATTCATCAGTTAATGGCAGTTAATTTTGGATATTTCCACTTTTGTGTATTATGAACAATACCATGAACATGTAAGCACACCTTTTTGTGTGGAAATGTTTTCCATTCTTTTGGTTATATTCCTAAGAGTGGAATTGAGGATTATATGACATTTCTATGCTTCACCTTTTGAAGAAATGCCAACCTATTTTCTACAGTGGCTGTGTCATTTATCTTCCCCCCAGCAATGTATGAAGTTGCCAGTTTCTCACATCCTCACTGACACTTGTCATTTTCCATTTTTTAAAAATCATCATAGTCATCCTAATGAGTATGAAGTGGCATCTCATTTTGGTTTGGATTTGAATTTCCTTACGACTAATGGTTTTGAGTATATAATTACTTTTAATGCTTCAGAACATTCAATTGTATGTGTGCACTATGATTTATTCCATAATTTATTTAAATGGTTCCCTGCTGATAAGCACGTAGGACTTTTCAAAATCTTTTTGTCATCATAAACAAGTTTCAATGTATCTATATACTTCAGTTAGGGAAGCTCCTTAGTGTAGACTCTTCTGATTTAAGACAGCTAGTGAGAAAGCATGCTCATTTTGCCTTTTTACATGGTTAGCCAAATAGTCCTCCTAAATAGTTTGCTTATTTTCTGGTGTTGCCTGTTTCTCTCCATGCTGGCTAACATAAACAACTCTGAAACCAGTTATTCAAGAAAAGTCATATTTCCTTATTCATTTAAAATCAACTTAAATTAGACTCAGTGGTCTATCCTGATGTTAGGGAGAAAACTAAATTATACCCTATGCTATAGTTAGAATGTGTACCCCAAAGTAAGTGAGTTAAAAACTTAATCCCCAGATTTATAATGTTATTTGGAGGTGGGACCTTCAGGGCATAAGTAGGATTAGATGAGGTTATGAGGGTGGGGCCCCCAAGAAAGCATTAGTGGCTTTAGAAAAGAGGAAGAGAGACCCAAGCTGCATGCTTGCTCATGTGGCCATGCAATGCCCCCTGCCATGTGATCATCAGCAAGAAGGCCCTCACCAGACCTGATATCATGTTCTTGGACTTCCCAGCATCCAATACCATATGCCAAATAATCATATTCTTTATAAATAACCTGGTCTTAGGTATGTTGTTATAGCAACAGAAAACAAACTAAGATGCCCTGTTGGGGGATCTCCACAAAACCTCTCCTCCACTCCAAGCCACAAAGTCCCCAGTTCCAAAGTCTTAAAACTATGCCAGGCAGCAGAGAGCTCCCTCCCACTTCCATCCACAGGTTTACCACACGGATGCTATTTTACAAGTCCTTTGGATGCTGAAGATCATGCTACTACCAAACAATACTTGGGAATCTTTAAACGGTGTCAACCTGGGGAAGGGTTTAGACATTCCAGGGTGCTGCTCCAGAGGGGCTCAAGTCTGGGTCACCTCAGGACCCTTTGAAATTGAACTTTCTCCCTTTGCTCTTTAAACTGATCCCTCTGCTTCTCTTTCATCTGTCTCTATCTCTCTTTCTAGCACCTTCCTCTAGTCTATGAGCCAGCAGTGTGGCAGAACCCTTGCCTAGCATGTGCAAGGCCCTGGGTTCCGTCCCCAGCACCACAAAAAAAAAAAAAAAAAAAAAAAAAAAAGTTTTGTTCTGTTTTTATTGAGGTTTCTATTGTTTTCCATATTTATTATAAATTATTTTAATTTTTATGAATTTAATAGGTATTGGATTAATTTCTACATATTTAATGTAGAAATTTTCAACATTTTATTATCCATTATTATTAAATCTGCTTTGCAAATGATCTTTAATTTACCCATTTCTCAATAAGTACTTGACTTTTTCTTACTGACCTGTAGGCATCTTTTTGTTTTTCTTTGAGTCATGATTTCACTAAGTTGTTGAAGCTGACCTTGAACTTGTAATCCTCCTGCCTCAGTCTCCCAAGTCTCTGGGATTACAGGCATGTACCACCACACTCAGTCTGTGTAGGTACTTTTTATAACAAAGATATTCCACCCTTAAAATGTATTATAAGTATTTTTTCCTAGTCTTTATATACTTGTCAAGTTTTTAAAGGTTCTTTAAGTTTCTAATTTTTTTATAATCAACTGTCAATACTAATTCCTTTTTAGTATTCAAACTCACAAAAGTCAAGAAAACCCTTTATCATACCAAAAAAATATTCTATTAAATTTTGTTTTAGTGCCACCATAACTTTGGCATTAGTATTCTTTATTTGTATATTGAAACTATCTGGATGGTTTGATTGTGTGTTTTGTGTGTGTGTGTGTGTGTGTGTGTGTGTGTATGTGTGTGTGTGCTGTATGAGAAAAGAATACAATTTTTCTCCCATTTGGCTATCAAAATTCTCCAAAACTATTTATCAGTCAATCCATCAGTTATTTGCTGATTTTAATTATTGTCCTTTCTACTCTATTACATTTTCTAATTTGTGTTGCTGCCATATGTAATTAATTCTATGTATTTCCTTTATTTCTAGCTATCTTACTAAACTCTAGTATTAACAAACTATCATCAATTTCTTTTGGTTTCCTATATATAAAAATAAATAGCATCATCAAAAAAGATAGTTTTAATCCTTGTACAAACTTCAATTAATTTTTATGGTTTTCTTCATATGGGCTTTACATGTTTCTTGTTAAATTTATAATAAATATTTTCTAGTTCTTGTTACTGCTGGGAATAGAATAGACATATTCATGTTGGTCTATTTTTCTTATTGTTTATTAGGAACTCTTGTTAAGAAATAATAAAGACTTGTTCCCAGTGTTTCTGCTAACGCTCCCTCTCCCACTTTAAAAAATCTTTGGAATGAGTGCACATTTAAAATATATATGGGAATTTTTTTAGTTGTCTTCTCTAAATTTTTACCAGTTCATATTCACACAGTGTATATAAGAGTGTCTATTTTCTACTTGCACATTGGGAAAAGGTCGTAACATGTAAAAATTCATCTAAGCATAAGCCTAGTCTTTGAAGAGTAAATCAGGTCATTCTGGCAATAGATTGGCCTAGTTTTCTCCTGTTGCCAGGTTTTGCCTTTAACTGTGTACCAGCTATGGACTCTATCTTAGCCATTCCTCTTGATCTGCTAACTCACTCCCACTTGCAGGAGATGGAGTCGGATACTGACCCAGTAAGTGGAATATGTTCAGGACGGTTCCCCAGAGACCAGGGCTGGGACAAAGTCCAAGTCCATGGTTGGAAGTATAGAAGAGACTGTGTATGTATAATACGAAGACCACGTGAAACACTGGGTTCAAAATTTAAATCCCAACACAGCTCACTCCTGAGAATGTCAGGGTCTCTCTGACTTGCGCCCAGTAACAAGTCTAGAGCTGGGACAGTGACTTGATTCTCCAGTCTTCAGGGCCAGGCTCCTGCAACTCTCCATAAAAATAACTTCTTCCTCAAGCACCCTAATGGAGTCAGACACAGTGGCACCTGCCTGTAATCCTAGAGACCTGACTGGACTAAGGCAAAAACATGAGCTCCAGACCTGGGAAACTCAGCAAGACCTTGTCTCAAAATAAAAAATAAAAAGGTCTCAGGATGTAGCTCAGTGGTGAAGTGCCCCTGGATTCAATTCCCAGTGCCACCCCCTACACACACACCCACACAAAAACCAAAATGGAGCTCTAGCCATCTTTCAGGAGGATGAAAAGGGGAAGAAGATGTAAAGAGCATGTGACAGCTGCCTCTGATGGAAACTTGTTGGACGTGGGCACAGCACACTCTCACTCAAAGCCCTTTGGTCAGAACCTAGCCACATGGCTATACTAAGTTGTGAGGAAGAAGGCAGCCCTTCTTGGGTACCTGTGCACCTAGTTAGAAATTCTATTACTGAGAACAAAGGGGAGAAAGATGATGAGGGGTGATTAGTAGTTGCTGCCACAAGAGTCTCCTAGATGAGGTAATGAGCTAGGCTTTCCTTTAACCAACAAAGAAAGACAGGTGAGTGAACACATAAAGTAAGGTCCTACCTCATGTCCATGTTGGGGTGAAATATTCAATGCGTGACTGGAGTATGAAAGAAGAGTTCGTCAATTGCATGGGTAAGAGGGGATGGGGAGGTTTCAGAGAGAGAAGGTGTTTTAACTAAGTCTTGACAGCTTTTGGACAGGGGCTCTGTCAGGAAGAATGTGAGGTTGTGAGAGCACCAAAAGCACAAAGGAGTAAAATGTGATGGTGTCTCCACAGATACGGAAGCACTTCCATCTGACTGGCAGCTGCAAGGGAAGTGGGTGGGACAGCAAGAAATGAGTCTGGAGAAGCAGGCGGGGACCAGGAAGTGAACAGCCAGGTGTGCCTTCCTTAGGACCTCAGACTATGATCTCTAGGCAATAGGCACTAGAACTGATACACGAAATTATAAGATTGAATCGAAACCTATTTCAAAGAGTATTTGAAAGAAGTCATATAGAAGAGAAAGAGTTGAAGAAGTCTCTTATTTTTATCCTGGATGTCTGGGTGGATGGGGTATCAGTCAAGATTTCCCACAGGAGGAAAAAACCCCTAATGGATTATCAAAGATAATCTCTTCAGTTAAAGTCAATGGATTATAGAACTTAAACACATCACATCTATGAAATACCTTCACAGCAAAACCCAGATTCGTGTTTATTTGTATCACTGGATACCATAGACTAGAGAAACCAATACAGAGACCTAGCTATCACTGATGATGACACCATTGACTCAACAGGGGTTACAGGATAAGGAAATTTGGTGGCTGAGAAAAGATGTGCTTGGCTTGAGACATGTTGAGAGTGAGGAGCTCACAGTGCTATGGGAAGCTGGAATATTGTACAGTGTTTAAGAATGTGTTCTGGATTAGAAATTTAGAATGAGATAGATCAAATCACAAGATGAGATTACACAGGATAAGTATGGGAGGAATAGTTAAAAATGCTTACTTATATAAATGAATAAAGTGATTGGGTCAGGGATTTAACACAATAGGGAGTGGTGAGGACTTTGGCAACCGGAAAGCAAATGTCCAGGATCTATAGAGCAACCTCTATTTAGTTCCAACTAATTATTGCTTGCATAAATGTTGGTTGAGTTTGTCAGATCTTTCCATTTTTTGAAAGAACCTGGGAAATTCAAATGAATAAATGCACAGTTTTTAAGTACTGTTTTTTAAATTTGCCTGAAGTATTCTCTAGCCCAAACTGAATACATCTGTGGGTCCTACCCAGTGTGCGGACCTCCACTTTAAGAACTCTGAAAAAGAATGAGAATAGATGAACGTAACAGATGGATGTGTGAACCCTGACTTTTAAGGGCCAATAAGAGAAAGTATCATCTTCATAATAATATAAAGACTAAAATAAGACCTTGAAGAATAAGATAAAATAAAATAATAAAAGGAGGCCTTGAAATAAGTATGACAAAAGTGCTATAATGGGATGTGTGCCCTAAAGGCCTAGACATTAATGGTTTGGTGGTCAACCCATGGTGGGTTTGGGAGGTGGAAGCTTTGGGAACTGTGACCTGGTGTGAGAAAGTCAGGTCACTGGGACTTGCTCTCAAGGGGATATTGGAATCTTGACTCCTTCCCCTCGCCCCCTCCTCTCTCTGCTTCCTGGCTGCTATGTGAGCAGGTCTCTTCCACCACACACTCCTGCATGATGCACTGAGCTGCCTGCCACAGGCCCAAAGCAAGAGGGCCAAGTGACCATGCACCAAAACCTGTGAAACCATGAGCTAAAACACACCTTTCCCCTTTAACTTGATTATCTCAGGTATTTTTCACAGTGACAAAAAACTAACCAACACAAGGTGTTAATTGGTAATCAGTCTGTGAATTATTTTGCTAGTATGGTGGAGGCAGAAGGTGAATCATACATATTGAGGAAAGTTAAGATTGTTCTTTCAAGATTTTTCCTCAGGAATAATTTTTTCCACATAAGCTCTTTAGTAACTCCCTCCTTACTTTCAGCTCTTGAGAACACAGTGTACATTTCTCACTCCTTTTGTGGTTATGGGCTCATGTTGAGGGAATATGTGATTCTATGTTCCTGGAGTATTCTGGTCTTCCTGGTTGCCGGGCTTTAAGGGGTAAAAAATGGAAAAAACCAAAGAAGTCATAAATACAATTTATTTTTAACAATATATTATATGTAGTTTTACATAAAGCAAATACAACCAAAAATAATGCATTGCTATAATTTGTGAATAAATTAGGAAGAAATCATAGCAAATTCACATATTTAGTAAAAATAATAAAATCTACACACAATGCTTATTCTTCTTAAGACTCTTTGAGAGCAACAGTTAATCAAAGGCCAAGGATATTTCTGCATCTATACTCATCAACTGATACCGAGAATTAATTAGGCCTTAGTAACACCTGCAGTGTATGTTCTACAACTAGAAAAAGGAACAAGTGTCCCTCGTAATTTAAACTGTATTTTTCTACGAATAAACAAGAAGTGCCGCTTCATATTGTGTGTGTGTGTGTGTCTATGCACACACAAATGAAAACCTGTATTTCCTCATGGGTTTATGCCAATCAGCAGGACTCTACAAGCAATTTTCCTGCTCCATGTTCCAAGCTGCATTCTTGGTGTCAATGGCAGCAAGAAGCATCTTTTAATTCTTAAGCAATGATTTTTTCATAGGAAAATCATTGCTTAAGGAGACTGGCCGTAATCCAAGGGAGAGGAAGTTTGCAGTTAAAGAATGAAGAGAAGTCTGAGGCTCATAGATAACCCTGCCTGGTAGTCTAGGTCCCCTAATAAATTTCATGAAATTTTACTAATTGTAGATGAAGATGAGTTAACTTGCTTAAAATGCAAAATCTCAAAAGGAAAAAAAAAAAGTGGTTATGCACATTTTAGGTTCGTTTGGTTGGTTCTTCTGTTTATTGCTTGCTGAGATCAGCAGGTCTGAAAGGATAAAGTCTGAGTGAAAGGGAAAAAAGTGGCAATTGTTCTGAGATAGGAGACCCTCCAGAGGAGGCAAGGGGCAGTGATCAGTTGAACTGCTACTACAGTTTAGATCTTAACTGTCCCTCAAAGGTCCTTTTATTAAAGTCTTTGTTCCTGGCCTATAGTGCTATCAGGAGGTTGTGAAACTTTTAAGAGGTGGGGCCTATTGGGAGGAAGTTAGGTCATTAGGGGCATGCCCTTGAAGAGGATATTTGGATCTCAGCCTCTTCTATTACCCCTCTTTTGCTTCCCTGCCCTCATAAAGTAAGCAGTCTGTTCTACCATATGCTTCCTGCTGTGATGTACTACCTAGCCACAGGCTTACAAGCAGTAGGTTGGTCTGACTATGGACCAAAATCTCTAAAACAGTGAACCAAAATAAACCTTCCCTCTTTTTAAGTTGACTTATCTCAGGTATTTTTTTACAGTATTGGAAAGCTAACTAATATAACACTGGACATAAAAACATCAGTCTCCTAGGGAATGGAATGTGGGATGGGGTGTGGGGGAGGTCTGGGTGACTATAAGGAAAGGGGTAGGAGAAAGAGGATAACAAGAGCCAGGAAACTGAGGTGAAACAGTGGATAGCAAAGACAACTTTCATCTATATTCAGTCCTACTGCCACTCGACTTCCCTTGTGGTTGGCTGATGAAGTTCTTTTCCTGGTGCCAATTTAGCTGGCAGCTATGAGGGCTGGGGTGGGAAACACTGAGGTTGGGTAAGGGGAGGGATGGATTCCAGCAAAGATGCTGGGCCAAAATGAAAATGAAGAAAACGAGGAAGGATCCAATTAAAATGTCTCACATTAGTTAAGAAACCATGGTAGAGGAGAGATGAATCATCGGACAACTGCCATGGAAATTACTTCTGATGTCTTCAGCTAGTGGAGAGGAATTTTTCTCACATTTGATTTTTCCATTTGGCGAAACTTAAATTAACTCTGTGCATGTATATGTATATGTATACATATGTATATAATTGTCAGTAATAAAAGTTAATTGTACAATTACTCTTACTTGATGGCAACTTGACTTTAATTTGTTATGGACCATTATGTGTGAGACAATAGTTGTGTTATTTCTTGGATTTTGAATGTATTTTCTATAATTGTCACAGAAGAGGAAGAGTTGAAAAACTGATACTCCATTATCTTCAGGGTCTTACATCCACATAAAGATTAACCAACTTTCTTTTTTGGATTGAATAATAAATCAAATTTGAAAGAATATTTAACCTTTGCCTTCACACATTCCCAGGAGAGAGGCATCAGTATATCTATTTTATTGCACAGAAAACTGAAGCTCAGAGAGGTAAATGATGAAGTTTTCTAACTCCCAGTACAGTGATAACCATCTGGACCCATAATCTGGCTCCAGCATCCGGAGAGCCTCTGCTGTGCTTCAGGATCATTCTACCACCACAGAGGTAAGAACAATTTCCTTCTATATGCTACTGTGCCTCGTTTGGGTACTTATTCCCATGAGCAATTGTTTAGAGGACATCAGAGGAGAGGATCATTAGTAGATAATTAGTAGTAAATTAGTAGATAAGTCAAATGTGAATACACGGAGTGCCAGTCACATTAACATTATAACTATCAACTTTTAAAGAAATAAAGTAGAGGATCAGAGCCTAAAGACATGGCTGTTTCCAGATCTTCCTAGTACCTATGACTGGGTCCAAGCAAAACTTGGCTTCCTGTTTGTTTTGAAAGAGAAAAATCCTTATCACTCCCTTATAACGCCCTGTTTTATTCTGAAGAAGTAGTAAATTCTAACAAAGCAAAATGTTAACTGGGCAGGACAGATAAAAATGGAGGAACTGTCAGACAGATACTCTAAAGAAGACCGATGATATTTCTGCATTGTTATTTTTCTTATGCTTCCCAGGGTATGCTAAATTTTTGCAAGAAGTCAGGAGGTTTAGAAACCACACAGAGAAACATTCCTTGGAAAGGGGAACTCTTCAATGGTCTAAGATTACAGATCCTTGAAATGGAATGGTATGCAGTTGAGTTTTCCATTCACAGTTCCAGGAAAAAATGGGATTTTTTCCCCATTAAGAATACTGTTATTTAGTTATTTTGAAATATACAGTACATACATGCTTTTCCCCTCCTAAAACCACTAGATTTCATAAGTAGCACACATTGGAGTATTGCAACCTTCTCTATTGATTTTAGATCAGACCTGGGGCTCAACTGTAGAAAAAAATTGCATTTCAAGTATAGAACAGAAGCTGAGACATCCATCATATGGCTCATAAAGTACTTAAATTTACTATTTATTTCTTCAGAATGACTCAGCCATTCGTATTTTTAATAATAAAATCTACACAACAACTGCCAATAAATGTTGGAAAGGCTGAACGTTCCAGATATAATGCAGTAATTATCCTATCCTGACAGAACTTTTCTTAATTCTTGTAAGAAAAGAAAGAGAAAGGTGCTTTAAAACTTCAAAAAAAAAAATCCCAAATTTTAAAAAATGTAATTAAAGTACTGTACATTTAGTCAATTTTTCTTCCTTTTGTCCAACTGTGAATCAAGCTCTATGTAGGAGGCTGCTTAGACTCTCTAAACGTCAGTTTACATTCCCATAAAGTAAGGAAAAAAGTAATAGTTCAACCAAAGCAAAGGACTCTTTCACTTGCAAATGAAAATGCTGAGCTCAAGATGAATTTTTAAAAAGAACGTATTGACTCATATAGGTAGAAAGTCTTGAGGTAGCCTGGCATCTGTGTGACTAGATCTGGTTCAAACAATGTCTTTAGGACTCAGTCACTCTCTATGTCTTGGTCCCACTTTCTTCAGTTCGACCTCACTCTCTGGAAAGTTCTCTTTCATGGGGCAAGATGGTCTCTAGCAACTCTAGGTATGTTAGTCAGTCTTCTATCACTGTGACAAAATACCAGAGATAAACAATTTAAAGGAAGAAGGAAACCTCAGGGTTTCGGAGGTTTCTTGGCTGTTTTTTCTGGGCTGTGGTGAGGCAGAACATCATGGCTGGGAGCATGCTGTAGAGAAAAGTTGCTTACCTCATAGTGGCCAGGAAGTAAAGAGATGAGGAAAGGTTTGGGGTTACAACATACCCTTCAAGGACACACCACAGTGACCTACCTTCTTCTATTAGCACTCACCTCCTAAAGTTTCTACCGCCTCCAGTAGCATCACCAGCTACGCTGCAACCTTTGAACACATGAGCCTCTGTGGGACAGTTCAGATTCAGACTATATCACCGAGCTTATGTCCAAGTAGTTTCAGAAGGATGCCTTTTTCTCAGTCACTACATTAGTAGTTCAGTAATTGATGGGCCATGACTTTTGTAAGAATGACATGGATTTTGTATTTACTTGGATTTCTGTTTCTGAATCACAGCAGATATGAATTTCTTTGGTCAGGTCTAGGACATATGCCCACTCTCTAAGTTGGAGTTGGATTCGGCTCCACCCAAACAGTAGGAATTTGAGAGTAACTGTAGAACAATAGTTCCCCATAGAAAATCTGGGTGCCATTATTGACAAGCAAGAATATAGCATTTTATATAAATGCCAGTTGTTATTTAATTAAAACATCTCCTAAAAACTTGATTTTTTTCAATAATGATGTTATTTTGTAACTTGAAACATCTGAGTTTTATCTTGGGAGTCTCCATTTCATTTTGACAAATTCTCCTCTATAGTCACTGTGGTAAATACTCTTGCTGTTGATTGCAAAAGAAAAGAACCACTAAGTATTATCTTCTGTGAAAACATTTGAATCCCTCTAAAAGAATTAAGCAAACCTAAGAATACAAATAACAAAGCATTTTAAGTGAGTAGAAGACAATGGTATAATCCTATTTTGCAATTACAGCATACAATCAATGTTTACTCTGGAATAAGAAGTCTACAAGGGAGCACAGATTTTGACTATGTTTTATGGTACATTTGTTATTTGAGTGCTTACCTGAAAACTGGCATTCAGATTTTCAAGTGTTGTATGTACTGGCTAGAAGGTCATCAATCCTAGGTCCTATTGCTGGGCACAAATAGGTTCTAGATTTACCAGCTCCTTTGAATTGGGTTGAGACCACATGACTGTCTGCTCAATCAATGGACAATGGGCAGAGGTAGTATGAGCCCCTTGTAGGTATCACCTTTAAACTTCCTTCATTAATTCTTAAGTCCTATCATGGTATGTGTTTCAGTCAGTTATTTTGCTGCTACGACTAAAGATCCAAACAGAACAATTGAGGAGGAAAAGTTTATTTGAGGGTTCATGGTTTCAGATGTCTTAGTCCATAGTAGGCCAGCTCCATTCCTCAGGGCTCAAGGTAAGCCAGAACATCAAGGCCAAAGAGTGTGGCAGAGGGAAGCAGCTCACATGATGATCAGGAAGCAGAGAGATAGGTCTCCACTTGCCAGATACAAACATATATCCCAAAGTCATGCCCCCAATTCCCACCTCCTCCAGCCACACCCTACCATTTCAGTTACCTCTCTGTCAATCGCTATGAGGGGATTATTACACTGTTTGGGTTAAGACTCTTATAACCCAATCGTTTCTCCTCTGAGCCTTCTTGCATTATCTCACTCATGAGCTGTTGGGGGACACCTCACATCCAAACCATAACATTATGTGACACCCTGCCTCTAAGATGGTAGATTTATAAGATTGCATGAGCCTGAATGTCTGAAAAAGCAGGATATCTGTCAAAAGGAACCCCCGGGGCCCTCTTGGGAATGTTAACAAAAGAGTAAACTTTTGTTGTATTAGATCTCTAATTTTGGAGTTGTTCGTTATCACCAAGTCTGTAAAAAAAATAAAATTTCACTAATTAGTATTACTTTATATCTTGGCAAATCTACATAGAGATTATATGAGTTGATGAGAGCAGCAAGTTCCCCTTATGTTTTCTAACCATGGGGAAAGGTAGCTGAAAAACAATTAACAAGTTTGACTCCTTCATTTATTTTGACTTATATTGTATAATTATTTCATGTGAAGTTGATGTCAAATGCTTACTACGTGCCTACAAGCCCTTGAACACAATATCGTCCTTGGAACTTTCCCAATACATCCTTCAAGCTTCTACTTCAATTCCTATCTTATTGAATACATCACCAACTACCTCATTTCACAGGCCAGGACCTAGGAATCATCCTTGACTCCAATTTCTCTCTAAACAGGTCCTAGAGACATTACTCTCATCACCTCCATTCGAGTTCAAACCATCTACATTTATTATCTGGATTAGTAAATCAGACTCATTCCTTGTTCTCCTTATTCCAATGTTAAATTCACTTTGCTGTAGACTAATCTTTCTAAAATACCAATCTAATCATTTCAGCTTTGTACTGAAAGTCCTTTAGTATTTCTCTGTTGCTGTCATCTGAGAATAGCCCAAACTCCATAGAATGGTTTATAAGATCAGGTTCTTTCTTGCCTCTGCAGCTTATCTCTTTCCATTGCCCCCAATACAAAGCGCCCAATCAGTCATTACTATGAACAATTCTTATGTATCTGACCCATTCAAGGTGGTGTATTTTTTAAATTCACAGACACTGGAACATTGAAAACAAGATGTATCTGGCTTTTGATGATTCCCAATTCTTCCCTCTGCTGACTTTTAACAGCTGTAGGGCCCACGGAAAAAGGTCCAATTGCTATGCGTATAAACATTTAAAAGTTTTTCATTGAATATGAATCGAGTAAAATATATCCTGTCTTCTCATCTCACCTTTAAGGTCAGGCTTAAATTTTGAATCTTCAGGTTTTTCAGCCCCACTGGAGTGTGGCAGTAGTGTGAAGAGAGACGAGCCCTTAAGAACATGTGTGGACACTTGGCCCAAAATTCAGTGCATATTCATTTAAACAGACCTCTTTGGGCATTCTCTACCTGGAAACACACAAGTAGCATGATCCGTTCATGAAGAATAGACTCACTCCAGAGGCCCATGCAGTCACTTTGAGTGACCCTGTACCACTTGGCCAGGGGAGTCCTTTCTTCTCAGTACTCAGAATGATCTAGAAGGAGGGACTGAAGTCTTTAGATGAGAACATCTCATTATTGCTAACAACTGCTTCCCTCATAGGGAGAGGAATAGTCAGAGGAGGGCCAGATTTGGGCCAGTAAAGTAAGGGTCTAGTGGCCCTTTTGTCTGGTTCTAAGGACAGTGTCTGTCCCCACCCAAGGTAACCACTATCCTGATTCATATTAATAATTTCTTTCCTTTTTATTTATTTAGTTCATTTCACATCTATGTAGTCCTAGAAGCTTATCATTTATTTTTAGTGTTCAAATTTTATAAAAATGATATGCTGAAAGTATTCTTAGGGAACTCTAGCTAGCTATAATATTAAATTTATTTACTTATGCATTTATTTATTTTACTATTCATTTCTAATATCCATCCATATTGTGGTACAGAGCTGATAGTCATTCAATCTCAACACCATAATGTATTCCACTATTTGAAAGTTACCAGTTTATTGATATATTCTCCTGACATTAGATGTGTAGGTTATTCTTAGTATTTTTGCTCTTTTTAAAATAGTATTGCTACAAGTATCCTTATATGTATCCCCGGTGCACATGTGTGAGACTTCCTCTTTGGTATTTACCTAGAAATGGTTGTTGCATGTTTTCATTGTGATTTCTTTATCTCATGAGTCATTTAGAAACATGTTTTTAAGTTTTAAATATGCAGAAGACTCGTCTTTTTCATATTATCTTTTAACTTATTTGAATTAGGGTTAGAGAATGTGATCCATGTAACACAATACCTATTCACAGAAACTTAAGAGAGTTTACTTTTTGTCCAAATAGGTAATTAATGTTTATAAATGTTTTGCATGTACTTAAAAAGAATGTATATAATCCTACTTCTTTTACACTATTATAACAAAATGCCTTAGGCTGACTAATTTATAAAGAAAACAAATTTATTTCTAACATTCCAAAAGCTAGGATGTCCAAGATCAAGGTGCCTGTAGATTTAGAGTCTAGCAAGGGCCCTTTTCTCATTGATGTTACATTCTGTGTGTCCTCGTTGATGCAAAGGACAGAGGAGCCAAAGGGCCTAAGCTAGATCATTTTATAAGGCACTAATCCATCAGTGATGGCAGGGATAATTTACTCACTTCCCAAAAGGCCCCACTTATTACCACTACAAAACCGATAAAATTTTAACATAAATTTTTGAGGGGACACATTCAAACCATACCAAGTAGAAATATTTTGTTGGATACAAAATTTTATTTCTTAATGGTATTGTTGAAATCATCTGTGTTTTGCTTAGAAATGATGGATTAGCATTTTAAAAAATTAGAGCAGTTTGATGAAATCACTTACTGTGATCATGGAGTGTCACTGACACCCTTCTTCTGTTTTGAGTCTATTAAATTAGAATCATGGTAGTTAGAATTATTATAACTTCTTGTTGCATGGTGGATGCTAATGGTGCTTTTATTTTTAAATCTATTTTATCTGATACACTTAACAGCCACAAAAGCTTTCTTTTGGCTACTATCTGCCTTATTTTGTTCCATTCTATTATTTAAATGTAGTGTGTTAGATTTCATTACTTTTCTCAATGTTTCTCCCTTCCTTGTATTTTGTGAGCCCTTGTTATGTGACTTGGTTTAGCTAACAATTTTGATAGAGATGATGTGGATAGTGATTTTAAACATGATTGAAGAACTCAATCATGTTCTCATGTGTTCCTGATTCCATGTTTAGAACATGACTTCAGAATTCTACTGGTGCAGGAAAGACAGGAAATATTTGGAACAGGCCCAGGCTTAGCCTATATATTGGAGCAAAACCCAGGTAGACAAAATCAGCCATATACAAGATACCCTACAGATGCATGAGCAAGAATTTATTTGCACGCTACTAAGATGATGCAGCTGTTACACAGTAAAAGATGGCGGGCATACTGTGTCTTATGCTTTAAGAACATCTCTTACAAAAACCTCATCACTGGAATTTTTTTAAAAAATTGAATCAGGGAGTTTGATGGGTTTAATTCTTTTAGATTTATTGGAACTGTTGATATATTTTGATATATTCATATCTACCAATAACTTTCACTAAGATATACTGATTATTGTTTTAGTTTGGATTCTATCCTAAGTATACCCTGATAAAAGGACTTGTGTGCAAGTTGTGTATTTGGGAGGTGACAGGAGAAATGGAGGAACTGACAAAGAGAAATTGGAAAAAAAAAAAAGGGCTACCTGAAAAAAAAATGAATAAAATGAATAATGTGAAATAAGTGTGTGGTCACCACTCCAGATAAATGTAACAAACCGTGGGTCATCCTCCTATTGGAGATTTAAAAGGCAACTGCCAAGTCAGTAGCTGCATATCAAGTATCAGAGGTTGTACTCATCTATTTAAGGAAAGATCCCATGTACAGGACAGCAGTTATGATTGAAGCGATCCCTGGGTTACATATCTAGCTACACATTATAATCTAACATTCTCCATTTCCACCTGTCATGTTGCAGAAACTACAGTGGTGAGTTAAGTAGAAACAGAAGGGAAACATTATTCCTATATCTTATAAGTCTCAGAGGACAGTGTTAATATCTGCCTAGCACCTAAGATGTGGTATTGCTTCCAATTTATTTTTTGGCTAAGAAGGTAGCAGTTTCAGGGGCTTCCACTTGACCTTGTCTACAATGACATCACTTGTCCCACAGGTCAGGAAACCAGTTAGAGGGCTCTGCCAAGAGCTAATTATATCCATCTTGGTCCTACTCTCAGAGGTTGCCATAATATATATAATTTATATAGATTGAGTCCATGGACTCCCTGTGAGATATATTTGGTCCAGTATTCCATATGTACTCTATCTCTAAACTAACTGAGGAAATATGATGATATTTGGGACCTTCTGGTATAAGAGGAAGTTCGGGCACATTATTTAATTCTAGAGTTTCATCCAGAAGTTCTAGAGTCATTCCTGGTACTACCTTAGATTAAGTCCTTTCTAAAGTAGATCCTGAGATCAGAATTTGGGTGCAGATGGTCCCAAGAAGAGCAAAGAGAACTAGGGAGAAAAGCAAGGTATAAATGAAAATAAAAGATGTGTTGATGAGTGTGTTAATGAGTGAGAAACTGGAGTTTAATTCTTCTGGAGACCCTCCGAGAATCTCTCAGTCATTCCTTAGAACAGCTGCACTGAGGAATGAAGAAACTGGTGTATTATTTTGCGATCTTGATCTTTCAGTGGTTGAGAGTTGTTCCTTGGGGTGTGGATTCTCAGTTACTTTGACCTGCCAGCTTGTGGATTGAACATGTTTCCACATGTGTTCTTTAGGCAGAAAACACCCCCAATCACAGAGGAGCCACTGCTTAAGGTGGTAAGCCTTTGGAATACATAGGAATTGTTCACCAAGCTATGGGCCAAAACTAACAAGTTTGTACTAAAATTCATGTAGAAATGTAATGAATTTAGAATGCTCACAAGAGGTTTAAAAAGAGCAAAGTTGGAGGACTAACACCTCCCGATTTCAAGATTTATAGTACCCAAAATAGGGTAGTTATTAACGTCAAGAGAGCTATATCAATGGAACAGAATAAACAGTCCCAAAACAGAACAACATATATAAAGACAAGAGATCTTTGATACAAGTGCAAATTCAATTCAGTGGAGAAAAGATAGTCTTTTCACTAAGTGGTATTAGAACAACTGGATGCCCATATGCCAAAAAGGAAAGTCAACCTGGATCTATATCCAGCACCATATTTTTAAAAATTAACTGAAAATGGATCATAGATCTAAATGTAAAATCTAAAAACAATTATATATCTAGAAGAAAGGACAAGTGGGAATATTCATGACCTTGGATTGAACAAAGATTTCTTAAATGACACCAAAAGTATCATCCATAAAAGAAAGAAATGATATATTGGACTTTGTAAAAATTTAAAAACCTCTCTTCAAAAGGGAAGGAAAGACAAGCTTATTGTAGATTTTATATCTGATAAAGAATTTCTACCCATAATATATAAAGAATTTTGAATACTCAACAATGAAAGAAACTTAAATTTTTGAAAATGGAAGTAAAGATCTCAACATTTTTCTAGGGAAGTATATGGACATCAAATAAGCATCAGAAAAGATGCTTGACATCATTAGTCATTAGAAAAATGCAAGTTAAAACCACAATGTAATTCTACTGCATACTATTATAAAGGAAATTAAAGGACTGACCATAGCAAGTGTTAACAAGGATGTGGTGGAACAGGAATTCTCATAAACTGCTGATGGAATGTTTGGAAAACATTTTGGCAGTTTCTTAAAAAGTTAAACATACACCAACCACATGATCCAGCCATCTCACTCCTACATGTTTACCCAAGAAGAAAAAGAAAAAACATATATCCACCCAAAGATCCACACAAAATGTTCACAACACTTTATTTGTGAAAACCCAAAACTACAAACAACTTAAGAGTTGGTCAATAGGTAAATGGATTTTAAAAAATAGAATATAATTAACAATAAGAAAAAAATTAACTATTGGTGCATGCAACAACACAAAAATTTTTTGTCTCCATTGAAAATACTTTAGAGCTTGTTAATATTCTGCATTTCCTAATGTGTGGGTAGAGTCATCTCATGACAATGTGATTATCATTTTGTGATGCTTATAGTTTCCACCAGGAGTTGGCAAACTTTTAATGTAAAGGGCTGGATAGTAAGTATTTTAGGTTTTGTAGACCAGATGGTCTTAGTCACAAGCTATTCAACTGTGAACTTGTAGTACAAAAGCAGTCACAGACAAGATGCAAATGAATGAGTGCAGCAGTACTCCAACAAAACTTTATTTGCAAAAAGAGGTAGTGTCTGGTGTTGGCCTATAGATGTAATTTTCTGTCCTCTGGTTTAGACCATTAGTACTGGTGTTAGTCTTTCAAACTTTCTTCTATTTGAAGTGTTGGATCTGGGTCCCATTAGCCATTTACTTAATCCATTGGTCCTGAAGTTCAGGGAAGACATCACTAAATGCAGCCATGTCTGAGGGTGCCAAGAAGCTTGGATATTCAGAGCTATCTGGGGGGTCCTGCAGTGTCTATGAGTAGGTTCTTTATCTTTTAGGATGCTAAAAGTTTACAAGAGTATGGAAGATAGAACATAACCGCAAATTCTTTATCATCACTCTCTCCATCTTCTTCATGGAAAGGTGGAGTTTATGTTTGCTCCCTTTGAGACTGAGCTAATCCTTAAACCAAAAGAAGATGATGGAAGTGCTGTGGTACCAGTTCTAGGCCTAAACCTTAAGAAGACCCTAGAAGCTTCTGATTTTGTACTGCTAGGTACCCTAAGCCAAACATCATGAAGAGAACGCAGGTGAAGATAGAGGCCTTGAGAACAGAGGGAGAGAAAGAAGCCTAGCCGTGACACCATCCAAAGCTAGACTCTTTTGGTCACCCCTGCCAAGGTATCAGGCAAGCCCCAGGTAACTGCAGACCCAACTAACATTATTTGGAATAGAAGAATTGCCTAGATGATTCCAGTCAACCAAGATAATGAAATTGTTTTCAGCAACTAAGTTTAAATGACTGCAACAGGAGGTAAAATCAAGGAATGAGATTCTGTCAGTGATTAGATTAGATTAGGATGATTAGATTAGTGATCCTCAGTGCAGATTTTGTGAGATGCCTATAGGTGTCCATAGAATAAGAGTATAATGGCTTCCATGTTCAAATAAGATAAAAAAATATTTTGTGAATCAGAATTTTATTGGTTTATTTATGGTAGAACTTCTCAGAGATTTTAACATGAACATTTAATGATAAACAATACTACTATGAGTAGAGGAACATAGTAGAGTTGTCTGAGACTTTTTTTTAAAGGCACCCTTATTGATCTCCTGAGGACTCAGAATTGCCGGAAGAGATATGTCTAAGTTCTGTCCTGATCAAGAAATAAAGTCTTGGAGATGCTGTACAAGATGTTTTTAAGGTGTATTTCTAGCTCCACAGTGTTCTGATTTGGAACCCATTATAAAATGTCTCCCTCAGTACTATGAGATCTCTAATACAAGACAGAGAACAAACACATGAAGTTCTTGGTGTATATCCAAACTTCTAATACAGCCTTTACCCCGCTCTTCTCATTATGGAGAAAGACTTTGGCTTTGAGTCACCTGAATACTTTTGACTCCAAATCCTAATCAATGCCTTGAAATAAAAATACGTCAGGCAGTCCCTAGTCACTGAGGATGAAATACAAAACAAACCCCAACTGTGACCTAGTGGAGTGAGACCTCAGCAAAAACTATAGAAACTAAACTTGCTGGTCTTATATCCTTTTGTATCTGTCACGTAATATCCTCCTTTCAATGATTCTGACTCCTCAAATAAAAATAGGGTCAATGGTCTTCCTTTTTCTTGAACTAACCAAAACAGAAGTGGAAGAAACACGGCATTATCTAATGTCATTTATCTGTCTTAATTGCTTTATTTTGAATCTCAGCACCAAACTCTTGAATTAGCTGCTTATAGAGTTTGTATTTCTCCTCTGTTTTTCATTCACTCCACAATCTACTACAGTTTGGTTCCCTTCTTTTATTCTCTCTCAATTACTTTTAAAATGACACCTTGCCCTAGGTGTTCACACTGAATCCTTTCAACTCTTAAACTACATGCAATGTGACTGAGAGAAGGGATGCTCCCATATCTAAACCTCTAACCCACTTCTTCCCCAAAAGCCCAATACCTGAACTCCAGGCCTGTATTGCTAACAACCTATTTCTGCCTAAATATCACAAAGTATAAATAAACTTCCCCTAATCCCCAACAACATCCCTTGCTCAAGCATTTATGGATTTAACCCATATTTGTTGAGCACCTATGTTGAGTCAAGAACTTTATGAGGCACTAGATTCCAACAGGGATCAGAACTCACCTTGAGGAGCTTATATTGTAGTCCAGTGGTGGAGATGGACGAATAACCAACAAGAATAGGGGAAAATACAGGTTTCTATGGGAGCACAGAGGAGGGACAACTAATTCAGCCTTGATAGTGGTGATGGGGGCCCAGGGAGGGTGGCATGAAACTTCCCAAAGATGAAAATGATCAAGTCAAGTCTATAAGAATGGATAGGGCATGTAAAGGAGAAGAGATGAGCCCCCAGAAGTAGTAGTGGTAGGGAGAGTCACAGGGAGGAGACAGAGTCACACCCTCAAGGAATAGCAAGTCATTCTTCATGGCTGGATGGAGAAGGATAGTGGGTGAGAAGCTGTGGTACAGCAGTGTAGATAGGGGAAGAGGTGTCTTTACAGGATCCCAGTGCATGGGCCACTTCAACACTGTGCAACAATGACATGCTTTGGTTTTGTGCTTTCTTTGTAGATGGGGTATTTTAAATATGAATGCTATGTTTCTAATAAAATTGAGCATGCATTTACCTATGATGGGGCAATTCTATTGAGGGGTATTTACTCAAGAGAAGGGAAAACACATGTTCACACACAGACTTACACCGTTCAAAGTGGACTTATCCACAATAGCCCAAGTGGAAATAACCCAACTGTCCATCAATAGGAGAATGAATAAAAAAAATTGTGGGATATTTATTCAGTGAGATAGCTGTAATAAAACAGAACAAACCACCAATACATACAACAAATGGGTGATCTTCAAAATCATGTTAAGCAAAATAACACAGACACAAAAGTTTACTTACTCTGTGATTCTGTTTAAATGACATCCAAGAACAGGGAAAATGTAATATGGTGGTAGAAATCAGAAAACTGTTGCTTTTAGAGTGTGGTAAATAAGGAAAAGATTATTTTTGAAAGGGACAAAGGGAACTTTCTGGGGTTGTAGAAATATCCTATCATGTTTTAGGTGATGGTTACATGGTATTTTCAAAACTCATTGAGCAGAACACTATGATATATGCATTTTATTGTGTGGTAATTATACTTCAATTTTTAAAAGTGTTAAGAAGAATATTTCTTTCAAGAATCTAAAGCTAGCAACATAGTTTAGTTTGCACTTACTAAAACCATTCAAGTCTCAAACACTGTACAGTGAAATGTAATGTTTCTAAAATGCATTTTCCAAGGCATGGAAGAGAAAAGCAAGATGTGAAAAGGTTATTCAAAAAATTCATAAGGCATAAATACTTCATTTGAACTGCAATTTGAATGGATGTTTTAGAACTTTTCAATTAAAAAAGGGAGATATCAGTGATTTCTGGTTTGGTTATACATGAACTATAACTTGTCACCCATGAATAAATTTTTTAAAGAATTGAGAAAAATTTCAGATTAAAATTCATGAAAAATGAAAAAAGCTGAGAGAAAAAGTCAATAGAAATTATTCTAGCAACAAGAATTAAATTATAGGGGCTGAGGTTGTGGCTCAGTGGTAGAGTGCTTGCCTTGCATGTGAGGCACTGGATTCAATACTCAGCACTGCATATAAAGAAATGAGTAAAATAAAGGTCCATCAACAACTAAAAAACATATATTAAAAAAGAATTTAATTATAACAAAATATTTTTCAAATTATACAAGGAGTAAATAATTCATAAAAAGGAAAAGGAAAAATAAGCACTGACTAACCTCTTTATTGTTTGATAATCTAATTACTGAATGGGAATGCAACCTAAGAATTCCCTGAAAAAATTTTTAATTTCTTTCAAATTTGATACACAATACTGACATTGACAGAAGATGAAAAATCAAACTAACAGTAAAATAACAATGTACAACAAGAGCACCAATGACAATCTGGTGAATGAATGTCATCAATGGAAAGAGTTTTTTGTACACAAGAAAATTTTCAGTGACCTAAAATCTTACAGCTCTTATAGCTCATATATAAAAGGAACTTCATTGGGGTTTCTCTGCATTTGACACAAATCCTGAACATTTACTTCTTAAAATTGTTTATAAATTATGAACCAGAAAGGAAACAAATTTTGATTCATCATGCCAGAAAAATGGCTGAATAAATGTTCTTTTCTCTCAACAGGAAGATCAGAATTTTTGTAATGTGGTCAAGAACATGCAATCAAAATGTAGGACAAATAGAACCATAATGTGGATCAGTAAATTAAAAAAATACAGTTTATTTATAAAATAAATTTTATATTTCTCATATTCGAATTTGAATTTTTCTACTTTTCTCTTTGCAATAAATATTAACTATTCTTCATTTTGTATTATTTTTCCTAAAATGCATCTCCAAAATTATATGTGGACCCACTCTGTCTTTCTTCAGATTCTGTGTTGCTTAAGGGAAGGGACTGTGACCTTTCCTCTCTGTACCTGACAAAAAGTAGGAATTTAACAAATATATTTATAATTACATGGAATGGGGACAAACAGTCTGATGCATATAGTGAAATTTTGGTGATCATGGAACAGTTCAGATACAACTGAATCACAGAATGATATCTAATATTCTTTAACCTTTTGGGGGACAGACTCCAAGTTTTGATAAGATTTATCCAATTCAGCCTTCCTGTAGCTTCCACCCCAGTGGATACACTCAGTGAAAATTATGTAGGACTCTACACTGTTTTATCTATAACTTTCTGCTTCCTTTCTGGCTTTATAGTATTTGGGGGAAGTATTACAAATGAATAAGTAAAGGTTGAGCTTTTGCTATATATTCAAGTATATTCTGAATAACTTAATTACCTACCTTTGTATTGCAAATAACAATGAAAATAGTTTTATAATAGAATGGAAATCATGAGTTCTTGTAAGTCCAGTTTGTCAGGTGATCAAAAGTTATTTGTTGCTATTCACAATCTGAAATAGAAATGGGAGAAAGAGCAGGATACAGGTTTGCTGAAGAAGCTGCCTGGTCAGGCTTTACCACCATAATTCCATGCAAACAGATGTGATCCTATTTTTAAAGACTTCTGGGAAAGGGAGATTCCCTCACCTCCCTTAGCAACGCCTTCCCATGTTTGACAACACTTGCTGCCAGGGATGCCTGGCTAGAGTTTTTTTTTACGTTTCTATGTATTGGGGTTTTTCCGCATTCTCTTTTCCTCTTTTAGTATTTGTTTGTTCCCTACTTCTTTGCCTTTTTCAGTTAATTTTGTTGGCAGCATTTTTGTTTTTTTGCAAATAAAAAAAATGAAACTTGACTTGACCCAAAACTAAAAATAAAACCAAATTTGTAGACGATTATTGGGGTGGAACTGAATTTTAACTTAGATTTTATACAAAGAGTACACAGGCATTTGATAGTCTATCTCTGTATCTGTGTCTGTTATACATCTGTGACCTTGTGTGTGTTGAGGAAAAATATTTTATTGAAGCACATTACATTGTGAGTTTTAAATATTTAAACATACCTGTAATTTTGTGCTAATCTTGGGTTGCTTCTTAATGCTCTCCCAAGTGTCTGTCTTTTTCTTATATTGGTAAGTTCTCAACTAGATATGAAATTCTAACAGAAGTTAGAGTAGCACTGAGCATCTGGGGTAGAGCACCTCTGTCACTTCTTTCCTGTTAGAGTGCTTGACTCTGAATCCATGTTGTATACTTCTGTAGCTAGACAGTAAAGTGTGAGCACCCAGCTGACCATATGTCATATATGATTGACAGGCTCTGAAAAAATGTTATTTTGAAATTGTTCTTATGATCAAGTACCTAACTGCTAGAAATTCCATTGTCAGTGATTCATATAATTGGACCTCTTTCTTCTCAAGCTCTGTTAAATATCAGAACTTTCTGGAATTGTAAGACTTGAATGCACTCCAAGAACCTGGCCCAAGATTACCAAGTAAAGCATTGATTTCCTGGTAAATGGCTGGAAATGCAGATTTTTTTGTAGAGAGAAGATGACCATATATTCCAATGGGCCCTGGATTGTCTTAGTCCCATGCCATCTCTTCAAATATATGTATTTATAGCTTCACTCTCAAATATGTGGTCACCTTAGCATCCACCAAGGGAAAAATGATTACTAAGTGAAACTGTGTGGAGTTTGGGGAATAGCTCTGAAGTCTTCAGATAGGTATGAATCCCTCCTCTCACACCTGTTGATTGAGTGATCCTGGGTAGGTTAACTTCTCTTACTCTCAGCCTCCTGATGGAAAAATACAGACTCTTAACTGTTTTTTGGATACACCTAGTAATGAGGCAGCCATTATTCTTGATGCTCCTGTTTTGCCCAGATTTGGCACATCCAAACTATTCAAAGCTACCAAATTCAGATATTTTTCTACTCTAGGGTTACTCTCTATCTTGTTATTTGCATTTCATTTCTAATTTTTTCTAAATTTCATGCTTTAAAATTCTTTCATCTCTGTTGTCTAGGTTCTGGCTACTGTAACAAAGTACCATAGGTTGGGTGGCTTATAAACAATAGAAAATTTTTTCTCACAGTTCTGGAAACAAGAAGTCTAAAATCAGAGTGCCATTATTGTTAGGTTCTAGTGAGAACCTCTTTGAGGTTACAGAGTGCTGATTTCTTGTTGTGTTTTCACATGATGGAAAGACAATGAGTTATCTCTCTGACTTCTTCTTGCGAGGGTACTAATCCCATTCATGAGGAGTCCACCCTAAAGTCTATTGATCTCCCAAAGACCTACCTCCAAATATGGGTTTGGGGGTACACATTCAATCCATAACACCAAGAAAACCAATCACATTTACAGTCTGTACCATTATATATAATTTGTTTTTTTTTTTTCACCTTCATCTGTTATTGGTTGTTGTTCTCTGTGTTAATTCTGTCCTTCCTCTCATATTTTCCATTTATTGAAAGAAGACTCATCTTTTATTTTTCAAGATTCTAGCACGGTATGTAGAGCAATAAAGAACTGCCAGATTCATGTTGCTTACTGAGCTAAAACTCTAGACCTAGATACCACTCTCAGTTTCATTCTCAAATTATTTTACCTGAGGATGAATGATGCTAAAATTATTGCCATCTTGTAAAGTGTGAAAAAAAAAATTTTTAACAGAGATCCAAAGATTTTTGAAATGTGTAGGGATTACATCCTTCAGGATTGAAATCCAAAATAAAACAATGTTGAATGACAATTTTTTTGTGGTATAAACTAAGAAAATGAACCTGCTTGAATGTGAAACTTCTGCAGAGCTGAGCTCTATCTCCATGGTTCATTTGGTTCTTAGTCTTCTCACTGGGCCTGCCAATCAAGACACTTTGGAGAGTGCTTTTTTTGGCACACAAACCCTGACTACTTGAAATGAGGCAGATAGCACTGGTACATTTCGGAGGCCAGACACCAGATGGTAATAATACATTTCAACTATTAGAAATTTGGATCAGAAAGCTAAAGGTGAAGGTCTTATCTCATTTATCAAATGATGTAAGTCATTATTAAATCAGGACAAACCAGCTACCATCTGAAGTCTAATTTTGGTTGCTATTTATAATGTACTCACCAGTTCATTTGGCCAGGCTGGTTTATTTAATTGCATATTGCATGTCACATTCATTAAAAACTCAGGGAGGGCTAGGAAATCACAGCTCCAAGTCAATGAAAACTTTTCTTCATGTGCCAATTGAATGTAAGCATGCTCGAGTTACTTGATGGAATTATGTATTATTTAAAATAATTTGAAACAGAAAACTACAGGAAATTCTCCAGGTAAACTTAGTGAGCTTGGATAGCATGTGTGGGATTTGGAGGTTACTTTTTCCAGAATGAAAGTGAACACATCTGGAGTCTCACAAAAAGAGAGGGGGCCATGAGACAAATGATTTCTTAAGACACTGTTATCAGAAGAAAAAAATAACTTTAGTAGTCGAGGGTATCTGTATTGAGAAGTCTTAATGTGTTTCTTACTAAGAAGTGACTGAGTTTAGCCTTCAAGAATCTATAAAGGATAAAATCTTGGTCACTCTGATACTGACTCCAGAAAAAAGCAAAGACGTAGTCAATTTGACACTGAGAATGTTTTATGGTGACTGTGTCATTAGATGTCTTCATCATTAGCAACATCACCATGGCTAGTACATATGAAGGTCTTTCTATGTTCCAGGCACTATTCTAAGAATTTCTGTCTGTCTTAATTCATTTCATTTTCTCAGAAATTCTATGAGGTCTCTTATTGTGCCCACTGTGAAGGTGACGACACTGAGGTTACATAGACAGAATTGTATAATATTGGAGTTGGAAGGGATTTTAATGCTTTGCTCAATTCTCAATTTGTAGATGAGAACACTTAGGCCCAGAAATCAATACCCTGCTCAGCATAAACAGTTAGTGGCTAACCTCCAATATTTCTGTAAATAACCAGTAAATATTAAGTGCTTACTGTATGCCATCTAACCTTTACATAACACTATGAGACCAATACTACTGTCTCATGTTGTCAGAAAATGAGGCTTCTAGAGATGTTGAAGTACTTAGGTTAATGAGGGTCCTGGGATTTGAGCCCTGCCTGTCCTAGACAGCATAACTGTATCAGCAGATTGCCTCGTGAATAAGATCTTATCTCCTCTCTATGCACTTTCCCCTGTACTCTGTGGACTCCAACTTATGCCATAAGCAGCTGCATTTTAATCTGCAGCCTTATTTGATTTTATGTCAGAGGAAGCACTTCATGAAATCCTGAAATGATCAAGAAAAAGCCCAAATGAGGGGTAGCCTCTTTTCAGTTCAGAAACACCAAAACAGTAAGAGCCTTTCAGTCTGTTAAAAAAAAAAAAAAATCTGAATGATAAAGGACACACTCAACCGAATATCTTGATGCTTTCACATATCCTGATACTGATAATCATGCACATTTTGTTCATTTCTGCTTTGATTCAGGCTCACTGGGGGCATTTTGAAACATTGCTATTACATTTTTATATATGCAATAAAACTAGTGATACATCACTAGATTACAATCTCTTGTTGGAAACTTAAACCCAAATGTAGTTATTTTGATTTTTTTTCTCTTCTTCAAATTTCACCCTGGCTATGGAATTTAATATTTCAAATCATGCTTACTTTACTGCTTTTTAAAATAACACATGGTTTATTTAATAAAGGGTGAATGTCAAAGGTACCCATTGGCTATTTGCTTTTAGCATATCTTTTAAGTTTATATATGGGTGTATCTATATTTATATCTATATATACATATATATGGATCAATATATATGATCAAGAATGCATACATGATATTTACTTAAAATAAGATGAATATAGATCTAAGATTTCACACACTGAGTTTTTTCTAGTTACGCACACCCAAATATCCCATTGTCTGTGTTAAAGAAAAAAAAATTTTAAATGAGATTTTTAAAGAGCAAAGTAAATTTGAGATTTGCCTCATTAGTACAGAGATGTGATTTGAATGGATCTTCCCATAAGAGAAAGTTACCCTTTATAGATATTCAGAAGGCTATTATTTTTACTCATCTACTCTGATAAGACAATGGATGTTCTAAGACAAGCTGGGGGTGGTAACTAAGGGCTTCATTTATCTGAAATTAGAAGTGCCCATAATGGGTTGGCAGGACTGTGGGCAGCATTGTGTGTTTCCCAGCTCTCTCTAATTAGCCATAGAAAAATGTGAAGAATAGCACCCACATTATCCAGATTCCCTTTAGGATTTGCTACCTTAAAAACTATTTTCCTTTGGTTACATTCACTATGTATAATTATGCCTTCAGAAAGTCCTCTGCTTTGGATTCTTCTGTTGCTGACCTGCCACCCGGTTGCATGTCATCCAACAGTCACTCCTTTCTGAAGTACTGAAGGTTGTTTCTGGGAAAAGCTTTTTAAAAATTAATTAATAGGATATATCTAATTGACATTTTTCATCCCCAATGTCTGTCCCCATCTTTGAAAACAACCTAGCCCACAAAGACATTCTCCTCTGGCTCCTGGTTGCCTCTCTCATGTCCTCTGACTGGACTTTCTCCTCCCTGTTCAGCACCTCCCATGTCCAGCCACACTGGCCTTTCAGTTCCTCCCCGCACACAACTGCTTCTTGTCTCAGGGCTTTTGCATTTTCAGTTCCTCTTCCTGGGGCCTTCTTTCCCTGCTCTGCATCAGTCAGTTCTCAAACCAAAAGTCAACTCTGCCCTACTCTATTAATTTGTTTCCTATCAATTACCTTATTTTATTCTTCTTGCCATTTTCACATTTTTTAATTAAAAAAATTTTATAGTTGTAAGTGGACAGAATGCCTTTAATTAATTAATTAATCAATTTTCTTTTCTGCACTGCTAAGGATCAAACCCAATGCCTCACTCATGCTAGGCAAGCGCTCTACCACTGAGTTATAGCCCCAGCCCCCATTTTTCATATTTTGAATTTGCCTTGTTTATTTGTCTGCCCTCAGTTCCCCACTCAATCAAGAGGCCTCATCTGCCTTCTCCCATGTATCTCTAGCCACTCAGCAGAGATAAATCTTTACTCAAAATCCAAACTATGGAAATGGAAGTTAGAATACAGATTGTCTCAGGAGTGTATTAACTGGGAAGGGACATAAGAGAGCCTTCTGGAATGTTAAAAATATTCTCCTTCTTCATCAGAGTAATAAGCACACACATACATACCCCAAATTAATTTAGTTGTATGCTTCTTATTTGTCTACTTTAGAGACCTAAATAAAATTAAAAAGCAAAACAAACTGTTTTGTCAGTCCATGAGGTGGGAGCTCCAGGCATGATGTCATGAGCTTTGCACCTCTTATGTTTGAGTTAGGCATCTCTAAATACGTGGCAAAAAAATCTTTGCTTGTTGGAAAATAATTCTTCCCTTAAGGGATAGATTTAAGATCAACAACAGATCAGTTTGTCTCCCCAAAGCCACATTTTTTTTTTTTTTAACACAGGTCTGTTTCAACTATGGCCTTTCCTGTATCATAATATAAGAGTTTAACTAGAAGAGTCTCATTTATTTCAGTGGCAGTGTGGTGACTAATTCATGGAGCCCAGAAAAAAAAGATAAGAAAGCCAGAGTAAAATACTAACTTTAAAACTCAGTATTTATTCCACACAATACATCATTGGCACCATCTCTGCTAGTTTCTCTCCACAGTCCCATCCAGGAGAAATGATAGATGAAATTGGAGAGCACTCGCTGGGGTAACCTGGAGACTATCTGCTTACTAGTACAGAAGTTTGGATATATTCATCTACATATGCAAAAATGTCAGTGGGAAATGGCACACTGAATATATAGTTCCTTTATGAAAAATCTTTATTAAAAAAATCATAAAACAATCAACCTAATAATGTTCCTATATTCCATGAAAATCACTGAGAACAATTTTCTATATATGTAACCTTTTCAAATAATGAAATCTTAACTCTGCTGAACACAAAAGATTTTTTAAATGATTATAGTTTTCTCTTGTGGAAGTCTTTCTTAAAAGATCATGGATTTCCTCTTATAAAAAAAAAAAAGTATATTGCTGTAATACCCTGGCCTCTCTGATATTTGGGTTCATGATGTACACTGACACTTGCATAGGACAATCTCAGTGGCTGCTCTGTCACTATCCCAGGAACAGTTAAGTGAACCTGCCCCTCTGTCCATCTCTAACTTCAGCATCTCCTTCCTTGCTAAGTGATTCTCCTCTGGGTCTGAGATAATACACTTCACTAGTATATCCTCTCTTTGATTTAATGCTTTTCATTTGCTACCTTATTTTACATAAAATTTCTAGTTAAGAGCCTGAATCATGACACAAGTTTAGTGACAAATATTTGATTTTTTTTTCTCCTCTTAGCAGGTTTCAAATGGAGGGTTAAATCTACCAGAAATCAGACCAATAGACAGACTAGGAGTAGATCAGGTAATTATTCTTAGAAATCCCAAAAGTATAACAATGTATAAAAGACTTTATTGGTGAGGTTCAAGAAACTCACACTTTAAAAAAATATATATATTTTAAGGCTAATAATGAGAAACAACTCTTGTTTCTGAGCATAGAGTATATTGAATTTATATTGCATAGGTTCAAGCCAAAATCTCTATCTTCTGATCATCACGTACTTCTATCCACTTGTCTGGATATACCAACTTCTTTGAAACTGGAAATTGATGTTTTACCCTGGGAAGATCTTGGAAGAATTGGTAGGTCCTTGATTAGTGCTGTCCTCTCTTTTTCTCCTTTATACTCCTGTTTCTTCCTGCTTCCTTTTTTCTGTCTCTATTGAGTTGTTAGGAGTTCTGATTTTAGAGTCTTATGGGTGAAATGAAACCTCCTCACTGTTTGGAGGCTCAGAGAGTGAAGACAAGTCTAGCTCAGAGTCAGACCTGGGACCTATGTCCTCGGCTGACAGAGTAGCCACCTGTTCCTAGGAAGTCTGCGTACTCAAAGCTACCCTATCCACAGGAACTGGGCAGATAGTAGTCAAAGATGTTACTCTGGGGTTTGCCTCTCTGTCACTACATCTTTTTACCCATGCTGGTCTGGTGGAGCTTTGGCCCTCTCTGTCTCCCCTCCCACCGAACCTCCTTATATTATCTCCAGTTCTTTGCTTTGTCAAGATAAATCAGGTTGAGTCCTAAATGAGATGTCACTATGGAAAAGCAATCTTATAATTTCTCATAGAAAGTAATGACTAATTAAGAGCTTAGAGTATGAAGAGCTTGCAACTTAGAGTTAATTTATAAGGGAAGATTTCTAAAGACACAAACCTTTAACCCAAACAGTGACTGTTAAGGGGAGAAACTTCAACTCTTCCTGATTTAGGAGTTGAGAGACCGTGATGGAAGAGAGTAGAATGGAGGTGTGTTGTTAACACGATGCTCCTAAATCGTTATTGTTTATTTTAGGCCTACATTTCCTATATGTAAGGTGACATTTTAGGATTAGTAATCCTGCACAAAGTCTCGCTCCTACTGGTTGGTTCTTAAACTGACTTTTGCTGTTTAGTCTTTGAGAAGATTATCCATAAGATATCATTGAACTCACCTTCTTCAGAATACAGACCGGGTGCGAGCATTCCTAAAGTACTCTCTAGAATGTGAGAAGTTAGTTTCACTAGCAGCTTGGTCTGTGAAATGTACAGTGTCCTTTCATAAACTGGACAGGGATGGTCCAAGTCAACCAGAGAATCTTCAAGGTTTTTTGCATCTGTTTGTCTCACCAACTTACTTCTCCCTCACCCTCCCTTCTCCATGCAACCCTAGATTCTGGATTCTTCAGCAACACTGCATGCCCTCTCCACCCTTTCCATCCTCAGGTCTGGAGTATTTACCAGCACATTTTCTTTTCTACCATATTTTTGAAAATGAAATCAGGTTAAAAAAAATGACACAGGATATCTTTGAAGTAAAAAAAAAAAAAAAAAAAAAAAAGGTGCCAATTTATCATTAAGTATCCAATGAAACTGGAGGAATGTGACAAGAAGGAAAGAAAGGGGTTCTCAGGCAGTCAGCCTTCCCAGGATCAATCTGAGGGCAAAGTATAATGCCATGGTTCTCAAACTTTAATGAGAATGGGAGTCATCTGGAGATCTTATTCATCACAGAGTTTTCCAGGCATGGATATCAAGAATTCTGGCTTTATAAATCTACAGGGTAGCCTAGACTTTTAAGTTTGCATTTCAAGAGATTTTGCTACAGGTGGCCTTTGAAAGACATTCAGGAAAATTCTGAAGTGTGGGATGACACATGGTTAGGTGAATGTCTATGAGTTCTGCCCATCTTCTGAAGCCATGAGGATAAGTACTTTATCATTTAATCCTAACAGATGTCACCTTCAGTCTTAGTATGTCTCTGGCTGATGTCATTTCCCTCCACTTCCCAATCAGAGGACATTAGAGTGGAATCGACCCTGGTCTACCTTAGGATGTTTGAACTTGAATTCAACAAATGGGCATATTTTTCCTTAAAATTCTTTTCAACTCGTAGCAGAGACCTAAGTATTCTTCACACCATGGGAATCAAGACACTGCTTGATTTTTCTCCGAACACCAATTAAAACAGAAGAACAGGGAGTGTGGGAGATCCACCCGGCAGGCAGTTCTAAGTTACTCTTTACTATAACCAAAGGCCATATTCCATGTATACATCAGGACCTCTGAGCAGGTAACACCTTTATTGTTGTACTTAATGGTACTATAAATTTTTCTGAGAAAATGGCATGCCAGTTAGTTCATTTTATACAATTTTACAGAGGGATTTATTATAGCAATTTATAAAGAATTTGGGTCATAAGGCATCAGACACATCATCTTGACCAACTGCCTAATTTAAAAGAGTAGAGAAACCAAGGCCCAAAGGCTTAGAGACAAAGTAGACATCCATCCCCCAAGTCCTTACAACTCCTTTTTAGTATGACAGTTTCTTCCCTGAGTGCCCCCCAACCCCTGCCTTCCAGGTCCAGGCAAGACCCATCAGATCACCTGCCCCATACCCAGCAAGTGGTTCTTGCGTAAGGCTGCCCCAGCTACCTGGAAAGGGGGGGTCTTCTCTCCCAGGAGTTGTTAAAATAGAAAAACAGTAATGTGGGATGGCTGCCAAGACTCTGCAGAATGTTTGTCCAAGGGCAAAAGGAAGTAGAAAGGTAAGAGGAGCTGAAAGACGGAGAAAGACTTAACTAGTGTAACAGCTTTTGAGCATCAGAATTCCCTGAGTTGGAAGCTAGTTCTTGACTTCTAGCTATGTGAGTCAGTGGAATTCCATTTTCCTCAATCTCATCAGAATTGGGGATTTAACTAGAAAAGCCTTAAACTGTATGTACAAAGTGTTCTGGTAACCAGTCCTCCGGCCTGGGTAAAGCAAGCTCCAGGCCCTAGGGGTAGGACTTACCCTTTAGAATGATTAAGTATGGGCTCCACTATCTGTTAAAAACAAAGTCCTCGGTCTACAAATATTTAGATTCAGCAGCACTGGGTGATGAAGGTCAAACACCTGCCTTTATCAAGATTTTCCCAGAGTGAGAGGTGTCCTTACAGTGCCTGGGAAGCTGTTCTGATCACCGGTGTCTCAATCTGTTCTAGCCACATCATTCCCCTTGAAGTCTATGAAAATTTCTGATCTTGGAACTCTACCTCGGCTGTTCCTTCTACCTGAAAAACTCTGTCCTCAGGTATCTCCATGGTGAAAACTTTTCCTCTAAGTCTCGGTAGAAATCTGCCTTCTCAACGAGTCCTACCCTGACCTCCCTATTTAATACTGCAACATGACTATTCCATTCCACTCAAATGTTTTATCCTACCCCCACCCCAATCTTTACCTTTCAAAGTCCTCTTCCTCTTGTTCCTGTACCTCCCCTCCTCCCCTCACAGTGCCAGTGCCAGAAAGCATGGTTTGTCTATTCACTCATGTCTCCTAAGTGTCTTCAGCACATAGCAGGTACTCGATAAATATTTTCTGAATGAAAGTGATTTCAATTCAAAGTGATTCTCTGACAACACTCTGAGAAAAGTCATATTGCCTTGTAGTCATTAATTATTTTACTTTCTTAATATCTCATAATCCAGATTACCTTTTTTTCCCCCTTCCTTCGAAACTGAGAAGTGGTAAGGACCAACGATGAAAGCACAGTTCTGCTTAGTTCCCTATGATGACCCATTGGGTCAGCTGTGCCTGCTCAGTCTCACTTCCCACGGGGTTTCATGGGGCAGCATGCACAGTTTTCTACCAATGCCAGTTTTGTCTTTGAAGGTTTTTTTTTTTTTTTTTTTTTGCGGGGGGGGGGGGGGGGGGAGTTTTTCCGTTGCTTTCTTTATTGTTCTTACATGTAAGCAACACTAAATATGGATGGCATGCTTGAGATTCAGACATAAAATATGTGTTATGAGGGAGATTTTCTTGGGAGGGGAAAGGCAATGCAATCCTTCTGAAAGATTTCCTAAAGCAGGCTAGTGGGACATGTCACAAAGAGAAGCAGCTGCACCAGACAGTGCTATCCATCAGAGTCACATGGACACCTGACTCTGGAATAGCTGGTGACCAACCGCTGGTATGGCTGCTTTGGAGGGGCAATGGCTCCCTGTCAACTTCAAGCAACTATTAGGCACAATAGAGACAAGTAACAGTAGTGTATTTACTCAAAGTTATTGACTCTTGGGCAGCAGAGGAATGTCACCTCCTTTACACATACTCATATTTTTACTTCCTTTTTTAACTCCATCTAGGCTATCTTTGTTAGATCTTGATCATTTTAAAACAAACTAATCATTTAAAGAAAGTTTCAAAGTTTGAATCCTGTTTTCAGGAATCCTCTTTGGTGGTAAATTCAGATCATCAAAATTGATGTATATTTGCTTTACTTTTAAATAAAAGCATTTTAACCATCCAATTACCTGAATATCTTAAGAGTCTCATTATACCTCCTAATCTCATCTTTTAAGGAGGTTTTTAAGGTTTCAACCAATATTCATTCTGGTGAAGCAAACTGCCTGCTTTCTTTGCTCAGTTTCTGGGAGCATGGGCAGCTGCTGTGTGTGTTGACGGGAAATTGAATTCTTAAAGAAACTGCTTAATCTTCTCTATTAAGCAATTAAATAAAATGGGCTCTGGGAGTATGTAGCAGGTGGGCTTGAAAGTGAAAAAATCACTTTTTGAGTTTTAAATGGATGTTTAAAAAGTAACCACATATATTTAAAAGAAAATGATAATTGGGGAGTTTTTTTTCTTCTCCTAAGAGCTTCCAGTCAAGTGAGGAAAGGATGAATATTAAAAAACCTATACAAGGAAAGGAGAAGTTGCCTAAGGAAGTAGGCCCGAATTTAAATGAGATTAACCAAAAGGGTATAGTGAAACATTCCAAATCGTTCCGATTTTTTTTCCGTGGAAAAATATCGATTAAAAAAAGGCATTGCCGTTTTACTTTGGAGAGTCGTCCTTCACAGCAGTGTTGCCAGTGCACGGGGATCCCCCAAATACCCTGATTATAGGTCGAAAGAAAAACAAAACAAAACAAAACAAAAACGAAACCAGAGGCGCTATTCTCGCACGGAAGGGGCTGCCCTTCCTTTTGAATTGTATTTATTTTTAATGAAAAGAGAAAGGGATATTTTATATGTCTTGACATTTGGTTCCTTTCTGCAAAATCTGAAACTCGAGACGCAAATTATATCGCAGTTATTGGTGAAATACCTGCCTTAAAAGCAGAACCACAGTTAATGTCTTTGGCTCGGAATTCCAGAGACTAATTTCCACCCCTCCCACGGAGTCACCTGCTCAGGGGGAACCCCGGCCAGAAAGCCGGGTCGCGCCAGGTCAAATCTTGCGCGTCTCTTGTTTACTCCGCCCGGGGCAGGGCGGCGGCGCGGCTGGGGGTTGGGGGTGGGGAGGGCAGCTCCCGCCCGCCAAGCCCCGGGCGCCCGCTCCGCTTGGCGGGACTCATGGGCTTGGGCACCCCGCTTGGGCGCCGCGCGGTCCCCCCGCACCCGCCCCACCTTGGCCGGGAGACCACTCGGAGGAGGCGCTCCAGACGTCCGCGCCGCCCAGCAGCGGCCGCTAGCCGCTCTGGGGAACAGCGGCTTCCTGGGAACCCCTCGCGGGTGCACGCGAGTCCACATAGGGAGGGTACCGGCCCAAGGGAACCCCCGGTGTCCCCCGGGTGTCTCTGGGCGGGGAAGGAAGCCAGAACCCTGCCCCCCCACCCCGCCTGGGATTCCCTTCCCCCGCACGCCCCGCTCTCCCAGGACCGGGCGTGATTTCATCCCTGTCCTTCCAAGGAAAGAGGAGAGCGCAGCTGGTGGTGGCAGCTCGCCCCCAGCCCCAGGTCCCAGAGCTGCCCACCAGGAAACCCGCAGCTGCTCCTTGTGCCGCTGCCCAAGCTTATTTGAACATCCCAGCGTGGGCGGGTCGTGTTCCCCTAGCTGGGTGCGTCCAGGGCACCCAGGGGAGTGATCCCAGGGAAAGCAATTGGGGATCCAAGCGCGTGAAAAGTTCGCGTTTCCGCGGGGGCACGGACAATGCTAGTGAAACACTTCGCAACGCTCCAGAAACAGAGCCGGGAGCCACAGTTTGATTTTGTTTTTCTTGACTGATAAAATAGTAGAGGCGGGGGAGAGGGAGAGGCAAAGGACTGGGGTACCTGGACAAAAAAAAAAAAAAAAAAAAAAAAAAAAAAATCTAAGAGCAATACTAATTACATAATTCTGTTTGCTAGGAAAGCAGGGGACGCTTATCTGTGAAATGGGGTAGATGGGGAGCGGGTGGGAAGGAAGGAGGTTTCCACATTCTTAAAGGAAATTCTCAGGCTGCTGGAGCGCCCGAGCGTTTCTGCAAGGCAGTCAGAGACCCGCTCTCCAGGGAGTTCCCCGCTCCCATCGAGCGGGAGCGCGGCGGCGATCTTCCCAAGCCGAGTGGCGGTAGCAAGGCTGGGCCCTGCCCTCACGGCCACCTCCCTCCCCGCTCGCCCAGCGCGCCGCACATCCCTCTGCTCGCCGGCTCCAGACTGGTTTTTCTGGTTCAGCCTCCCTCCCTGGGACGCGCTGGGGGATCCGATGACGTCGCTGGCTGAGTCTCTCCCTCTTCCTCCCTCCCTCCCCCCGCCTCTCCCCCGCCCGCCCTCGCCGCGCACTCCTCCTAGTAACTTCTGTTCGGGGAGGCGCTGCCAGGAATAACCCGGTGCGTCCACTGCCCGGGAGGGGAGGCGGCCGCTGCGGCTCCCGCACGCAGACAACTGCGGCCCGAGCCCCGCGGTTCCTGCCCCAGCCTGGCGGCCCCTGCCCCGGGCCCATCTTCGTATAGTGTCAGAAAAATAAATATAGGCAAGAGGAGTCTGGGCTGGCGGACGGGATCTCTTCCCTCCCTCCGCGCCCGCCCTCCCTCTGTCCTTAAGGAAATGCTACCAGACACCCCCCACCAGACACGCTCAGCCTTGGCGAGGAGCGGCCGCCGCGGCAGCGAGAACAAGGGCACCAGGGGGGTTTCCTCCCCTCCTCCTCTCCTCCCTCTTCTTCCTCCTTCTCAGCGGTGACTTTCCAGGTGAGCGGCCACCGCGGCTGCGAGGATCCCCCTCGCTGGCTCGGGCTCGGTCGCCGCGTCGCGCCCTCCTCCTGCCCCTGTCACCCGGCGGCAGCCGGGAGCTGACAGCCGCCCGAGGGGCTCGCGGCCCGGAGGCGGGCGGCCGGCGGGAGGCGGGCTGGAGGTGAGGGGGTGGAGAGCGGAGAGCGGGGAGCCGCCGAGCGCTGTCTCTCCCCGGCGGAGGAGGGTCTCTGCAAAAACATCTTCTGTGACTGTGGCACAAGTATTTGCCAAGTTGTGTCTTGGACGTTGAAGCTCCCCGGAGCCTGGAGCAACTTGGAGGGTCTCCCGGCTCCTTAACAATTTCCCTCCGCGCCTTGACTCCGGCTGCTGGGTGCAGCCCCGGGTGCGTGGAGGGCGGACCCGCCACTGGCAGGGAGCAGAGCGGCGGGAATCTAGGTCCCTCCTCGGCTCGGTAAGTGGCCTCGGCGCTGTGTTTTTCCTGCCTCCTTCAGCGTTAGGAGCTTGTTTCACTTTATACTGAAATCGCCTCCGCCGAACTCCGTCGCCCCCTCCTCGGCGCGCGACTCGGCCCTTTCCCGGTCTCCGAAGGGTGAGGGTCGGAGGGGGCGGGGATGGAAGAGACCTCGGGAGGGGTCCGCGCGTTGGGAAATGCGGGGAATACCCTGGCCGAGGATCTATGCAGATGAGGGCAGGCTGCTTTGCGTAATGTCCTGGGGGGAGGGGGCCGCGCGGGAGCGCTGGAGGCAGGAATGTGCCTGGTTACTAATGAGGGACGTGCACCGGCGCGCACCGCCCGGCCACCGCTGCGGCTGCCGCGGCCGCCGGCGGCCCGTTGTCAGGTAGCGGGGGAGGGGGCCCGGGCGCGCTGCGCGGGTCGGGGGCGGCGCGGGCGGCCAGGCTGGCGGCGCGAGGGCCGGGCCGCCGGCCTGCGGCCGAGCGGGCGCTGGGAAGGCTCTGGCTGTGGGCATTTCGTGTCTCCTTTCTCCTCCCGAGCAAGGAAGGAAGGAAGGAGAGAAGGAAGGAAGGAAGGAAGCGAGGAAGGAGGGGACTGTCTCGATGGAAGGTTCAGGCGGAGGCGCCCTCGCCTTGCTGGTGCACCGGCCGCAGAGTGGCTCCAGCCGCCGCCGGCTGGACCCGGGCGCGCGGAGACGGGTGGGGGCGGTTTGCATGCGTGTTTGTCTGTGCGTCTGGCCGGGGACCGGGAAGGGACATGTGTGTTTGGGCTATGCACTGTGGGGAGCTGGGTCTGCGCCTTTATGTCTGTTCCCTGAAGTGGGTGGAACGTTGGCCCGTTCCGGGAATGTTCCATGACGTGGTGCAGCCACAGGAAGGGGGTTAACGAGGGGCTCTCTGCCGCGGCGGCTCTGCCGGTTGCTATCAAAGCAGATGTGCTGCTGCTGCTGCTTCTCCACTCTCACCTCCCTTCACCCCCACCCCCTGCCTTTCCATTCCGTGTGTCTGATCCTGGTAGGGGTGAGACAGGAAAACACTGCTTTATGTGCGAGTGTGTGTGTGTGTGTGTGTTTGTGTGTGTGTGTGTGATGTGCGTGTGTGTTGTCTGTCGTATGGGGGGGGGGACTCCAGATCATCTCTGACACCCCAGCTGTTATCACAGATCCGTGCGCTTTATACGCATGTGCCTCCTGCGTCTTGTCCCTCTTACATAACACATCCAGTGCAGCAGAGGACTCGAGAAAACGCGACCCCAACCCTCCAAGCCCAAATTGTGAAGGGAATAGAAGGTCGGAAAGTGTCCCTGGGTGTTGTCCTTCAGGGACGTGGCTCCCCGTGGGAAAAAGGCAGAAGGGAAAGAGATTTCTTCCAGTGGCTCTTCGCTCTCCTCAGACTCGAAAGCATCTAACTAAAAAGGACTGCAGGAACTAGTCCTCTCTGATGGGAAAGCTTTTTGCATGCTTCGCCAGGGGGAAGTGGGCGCTTTAACCTCGGGACTTCACAAGAAAAGAAAGGGTCCTTAATAAGATGCTAGGAGGAGAACTGCAATAATGTGCGCTTGGGCGGGGGGCAGCGGCGACGGATTGGAGGAGACCAGAGGAATCTCCTGATAATAGGTTTCACTGGAAGCCTTAGGACACCTGTAATGGCTTAGAATTCACACAGGAAGCTGTGTGCAACTGACATTGCAAAACCCTTATTCTCTCTGCACAGTTATTTAGGCCTAAAACGAACGTAGGCTTGTTTCCGGTACTTTCATTACAATGGAAAATTTGAACTGATTTTCTCCTTCCTTTTCTGCCATTTTAAAAATAACTCAGTTTATCTTAAAAAAATATTGGTGCTCTTCTCCACCCCACATGGCTGGACTTCAATAATTCACAGGAGGACTGTGTTTTGCTAGCATCCTCAGAGTCCTAGTCAAGGGCTATTGATTTTTCTCTTCAATACAGTTGCTTCTTTTGCAGTGAATAATCAAGCCCAGAAATTACTTGAAATATTAATAAGATTCATTTTAATTAAATTTACAATGATCTCTCCTCCTTGAAAAAGGCCATTTAACTTTATTAGAAACATTTCCTTTAGTGTAGTATTTGGTGATAATTGTCCTTGAGCCAAGCAAGTTATTTTAAATATTTGCATACATATCTATGTAAACACACACACACACACACACAGAGCAGAATTTGGGAATGTCTGTTATTATGCCTTATAAGAATACCACAGCAAAATCTTAAGTGAATTTTATAATAGTAGATTGGGTTTGATTTTTAGGAGATAGTCCATATAATTTATCAAAACAGAAATGCCCTTCATGTGAATAAAGTGGATATCATTTTCAATGCTAGGAGAAAATTCCAGTGGAATTCTGAGGAGTCATGATACAGATTACAACTGTACATTTTTATTTTAAACTGAAAGGGATTTACCAATATCCACTTAATGACAGTGTGATTCGAGTGTCATAATCCCTTTTGACCACTAGGTTTGAAATATGCAATTTATTTCTCATATGCAGAAATATATTACAATGGTGAATCTTTTGAAAATTGAGATAGTTGCTTGCTTGGAACATAGGTCAGGTATAAAACAAAATTTGCTTTTTGGCATCTATATTTCTGTTACAGTGATTGTGTTTTATGAGACTGTCAGAGGCTGCTTTCATTTATATAAGGGTATTTAAGATTAAGTTGATATAAGATTGATTTGGGGACAATTTTGGGAATGGGATGTTAATGATATTAGAAATTTAAAATTTAGCTGATTTTTAAAACTGGTAGATCCTTGTGGAGCTGTTTGGTAAAATACTATTAAAGTAGATAAAACATTTCCATGTTTCTATGAAACATGAAATGTGAAAACTTACTATGAGTGAACTATCACGTAAGGAAATAACACTGATTATATTGCAATATTAACTGGCAGAATCTTTTGATTGATCAGTCTCCTTTTGCATGAGATGTGTTTACAAACGTCCTTGTTACTATGAAAACAAAACAGGGCAGCATACATGCAGGCGTTCCCTGGGGAATAATGGTGCATGTGTCTGCTTGAGCTTTTGGCACTTTGACACTATTCAGAAAAACCAGGTTGCATCTTTTATGCTGACTCAATTTAAAATTAGGAATCTTACTTAAAAAATGGCCAATTTTTATAAAGCAGAGCTAATTTCAGCAGCAAAAATAAAGAAGAAATACTCTTTGTGTTGGTTTTAGATTTTTGAAGCAGCACCAGTGATTCACTGACGTTCATTTAAAAGTTTTCAACACAGGAAAAGCAGCTTTAAACACCTATAGAAAATATTGTTTGGCAGGAGCAAAAGTTTAGTTCATTAGGATGTAAAATCATTGAATATATTATAACAAGGGAAAAGTGGTTCAGATCGCCTAGATTCATGGCTGTGGACCAAACAGGCTGCCAATCTTCTGTTGATTAAAAAGAAGCAGTTTTCACATTGAGGTACATAGTCAACATCAGCAGGACTCTGTTGGTCTATACATTAGTCCTGTAGGTGGAGAAATGGTTCACAGTTTAAAATTTCAATGATATGCTTTCTAGTGTATGACATTATATGTGAATTTGTACAAGTTCATGTTTTGACTTAACCTTAGTAGGTAAAACTCGTGAATTGTTAAAACTTGCAAACTTTTGGAGTTGTATTATAAAAAGGAGCAGAGGAAACTTGCTAACTCAACTTAGAGGACTTGGTATTTCTTGAGAAACTTCATAGCAGCCAGAATATTTGGTTTGACTTTAACCTGTACGTAGGCAGAGTCTTCATTGATACTGAGTAAAACTTAGTGAATATTTCAAGTGAGGACTATACTGTGAAGTTGTGAGTGAACATAAAGGATTGAAGGAAAATGGGAAGGCTTCATGAAATTAAGATTGTGTGTGTTTGAAGGAAATTATATGAGAAGTAATATTATTTTATATTTGTTCCTGATATTTGATCATAATCAAAATTATTGTTATTTATGTGTTACTTATGGCCACACAAAAAAGTTAAAAATCAATATTTGTAGCTATGAGATACCTTTAAGTAATTTGGGAAAAAATTTTAGTACTTTATTGTTGTGACACAACTCCAGAATCATAGTGTTAAAAGGATAATATGTCTTTCTTGCTCTGTGCAATCTATAGTGTCTCTGAGATGAATCATGGACACCAGCATTAGATTGACATAAGCTTAAACCCACTTCATGGCTCTTCTGGAATAGAACCAGAGCTGCCGGCCATGTAGGTTACTGTTGTTCTGGCAAAGATGTTCCAATCTTAATACTCCCATGATCCATCATTTGTGGTATTAACTGTATAACATGTGACTTATTATATAATTGTTCAAAACCATAGAACTGAGGGGCACTTGACCACTGAGCCACATCTCCAGTCCTATTTTGTATTTTAGTTAGACACAGGATCTCACTGAGTTGCTTAGCACCTCAGTTTTGCTGAGGCTGGCTTTGAACTCTTGATCTTCCTGCCTCAGCCTCCTGAGCTGCTGGATTGCAGGCATGTACCACCATGCACTACTCGATTTCCTGTCTTAAAATTTGGGGTTCAACTATTTAGACCCATTTGAAGAAAGTGCTTTGAAGAGAAGAGGTGAAAATGATATTCATGTTCCTGAGAGTGATTCTGGCCAGAAAGCAGGTGGGATCTATCCCACCACTTCTGGGTTGCAGAATGGTTCAATGTAGGGTCAGGAATTAGTCAGGACCCATGTCTTTGACTTGCCATTCCTATAGTCTCTCCTCTTTTCAGAATACGATGACAGGTGTCCCATCATTGTTGATCAACGTAAGTCATTCATCTAGTCATTCAATAAGGGTTTTCTCTAGGTAGGGCCTTGACTCAACTCAGAAAAGGAGCTTATAATCTCATGAGGCTGACAGATATTAATCACATGGTGAACAATACAGTTGTTTTAAGTGCTGTGGACGAAACATAAAAGAGTCTATACAACCCCTTGTTGGAGTGAAGGGTCAAGTAGAAAAAGGCGAGTGGGGAGAGGGAGAACATTATACAAAGAGGTTGCACAGCAAATGCCCTGAGGTTGGGGAATGTACAGTGTTTCCAGGAGTTGAAAGCAAGCCAGTGGGGCTGGCAGGCAGATAACCAGAGAGGTGATGCGGGATAAGGCTGGACCATGTGGGCAGGGCCTTGAGGGCGCGTTGACCACACAAATGATTATGCAGCCTGGCATAAAAGGATTGCTCTTGGCAAATCAGGGCATATGTTGTACCTATTTTGGGCCACGTTACAGCTTGATCTTTACAGAGGGAATTTTGGAGGGTGGGTCTAGAAGTTACTTATGTATATAGCAAATGTCTGCACACTGCTTCCACATCAGTGCCCACTGCTGCTGGGACATTTTTAATGTTGCTGTATGAACTGACTTCAGTTTGATGGACTTACCCACAGGTGAGCTATTAGTATTTGCAGATATATGTGTACTTTTTATAGAAGTTAAAAAAAAAAAAAGGAATTTAAGTTTTAAAAAATACTTATTTGGGGTTCCAACAAACTGAACTGGCCAGCATCATTGATTCAATTAATGAATAACTACCAATTGAGAAGTCTTTACAAGGTCGCTGTGTGAAGGAATCGATTAATCTTTGGAGCCCTGCATGAGCTGGATCCATATGTTTCTAAACAACTAGTAAAAGAGTGAAACAGTCAATTCTCCAAATTATTTTTTATATTGTTGCAAATATTAAGGTCTTTGGAGAAATTCAGATTTGATTTTTTACTTTCAATATGATTAGGGGTCAGTGTAAGATGAAATCATGTGTATGGAAGTAGAAATAAAGGATTGTGGAATAATAATCTTTTCCTTTGCCAACTGTATCATTTTATTAGTTCATTCCCTGTCTTGTACTTTATATAATTAGAAAATAAAAAAAAATTAAGTGGCAGAGTCATTGCTATCTAGTGGCTTCAAGCTTGGGCTCTGTAGTCAGACAGTAACTGCAAGAGAAGACATTTGGCTTGTAAGTAAACTTTAATAAAACTTACGAGTGAGAATAGAGCATAAGTGGAATAGAGCATAAGTGGAAGTTGGTTGTTTCTCCCTCCTCCCACTTCTTTCTTTTTCCAACTGGAAAGTTTAGAGGGACCTTATAGGAGAAAGTGATTTTTGATTGGATGCCTTGAAGGTTGAGTAGAACTGCATTAAGCAAAGAGAGAGGAGAGGGGCTCCAATGCAAAGAGCTGAGGAGGTGTAGGAGTGGTTCCAGGCAGGGGAGGAGTCAGGAGGGCTGGGGAAGGTACCAGGTTTCCCTGGGGCCTCAGAGCTCTGCTGAGAAAGCTGGGTTTCACTCAGTGGTTTTGGGCAAAGAAATAATGCTATGAAGTGTGTGTTTGGAAAGATTGTAAGGGGTATAGAAGGTGGTAAAGAGGTGGTCAGATTGCCATGACAAAAAAGGAAAGGACTAGAAGTAAACTGTTGCATGAATAGTTTTCTCTTGTTAATGGATGTGTTAGAAGCACTTTAGAATGCAATAAATAAAGTGATTAATATATTTTGTTAAGCACTGCCAAATGCGTATGGCAGGTTTGAACAACACTTTTAAGTACAGAACAGCATTATTACTTTAACCGGCTATACAACTATTTAATATTTAAAAATACTCACAGGTGAAAGTTGACCATCAAACACCAACTTATGAAAATGTTTATATTTAAAGTTACAGGATATTTATACTTTTAGGTGTAAATATACAAGGAATCGTTAGGTGATTCATTTAGTTAGAATGCCATGTTTTAATCGATTCCCAGTTGCATCTAAATCATGACATCGGACAAATGGTGGAGTGCAGTGTATTTGACATGCAGTGCTTTGTTTGGCAAAGATTTATTTGGTGGTTTCGTTTTCTCTGGAAAGAAAGCAGATCATTGAAGCTCTTATTTGCATTGTGGCAGTTTCACTTGATTCCAGAAGCTCGGCAAAAAGGTGGGACTTTTGAAAGTAGGCCTTAGGTGAATGCAGACACACCCTCATTTGTATTTGTTCAGGAATCCGTAAGGGTGCATCTGTGTATAGGCATGCATGCACTCACATAAGCATAAACAAATCTTAGAAAAATCATGTGTTCAACGAGAGAAGATTTTGATGCTTAAAATACAGCCTGAATTCTTATCTAGATAGTTGCTGAAAGTATTTCTTCTAAAGTGGAGATTATGTCTAATTCTATATAAAGAAGATTATAGGAAAGGTAATTTAAGCTGTAACTAGCTTTGTTCACTAAAATGCTAGATTCATTTGAAACAGCACTTTATTTCTTTTGGAAGCCAGACAACTAGTTTAATAGTGTACATATGAAACGCTAATTTGGCTTGTTAATTGGCTGCAATTAAATTGAGGTTATTTTATACTGCTTAATTATCTGAAAATTACATGTGTTGCCCATGCCTGTGTAACTTGAGGCAAAAGCTGGGGGGTATTGTGGGAATGGGGGTGGGAAGGACATAAGGTCTACTTGTGTCTTTGCAATGAACTTTCTGTGAGAACTTGGAAGCAAGTCTTCCAAGCTCTCTGGACCTCATTTGGAAATGGAAGAGATTGGAACAGATGGCTTCTAGAGTCTCTTCCAACTCATATTCTATCGGTTTATAAATTCTACTTTGTAGTTATAGAGAATTCAATGTCATTTTATTCTGTAATTATGGTATTACCAGGATGAACAAAACACTTAAAAAAATCAGCACAGTGCCAATTTAGCAAATCCATTAGAAGGAAAGGAATTGAGGTTTAAAGAGCACTTGCCCTGTGCCAGGCTCCATGGCAGACACTCTCCCAAGCATTAGCTCCCTTAGTGCCACAGCCTTGCTGAGAAGATCTGTTGTCATTATCTTTATGCTTACACCTAAGGAAACTGAGATTCTGAAAGGCGAACTGGTTTTTGCAGGGACACTCTGATGGTCATCAGTAGAACAGGATTTGAACTTGGAGCTATCAGGCTCTGAAGCCATTCCATGCAATCTCAGCAACTGTTGACATACTGTAGTTATTTCAAAAATTAACAACAACAAAAAATGCCAACCATTTTTATCACTCTAGAGTGTTTTTGCTGACGGTATGCGGGTGTGCATGGTGGACCAAACAGGTAGCCTCGGTGTGAAGAGACTGGATTGAAAGACAGAACAAGGTGAATTCCAACTCCACCTCCAGCCAGGGGGAATGTAGAAAAGTCACTTAACATCCCAGGGATTACAGACTGATGACAAATCCTGTTCGAGGGTCATTGTGAAGTTTTGATGAGGATGAGAGGATGTGTGTATGGATTTCGATGAGCACATGGTGAACGCTTAATGCCTGGTAGCTGTGATTGCTATTAAGAAGAGATTAGACCAAAAGAACTTCAATTGTTTTGACAGTAAAATATGACTTAAACATTTTCAAATGGTCCATCAAACTCTTGATTGAAGTGGTTTAAAAACAATGTCACAATGAGCTTGGTTTTCAACAGCCGTTAACAAATGGAATTGCCAATTGTATTCTTGTATATTTCTCTTTTAGCTCAGATACTGTGCTATACTGATGATGTGAACTAAATTCTCTGGTTCCAGAGTTTTTGATCTAATTCAGGTCCAGGGCCTGAATTACGCAAATTGAACTGTGTAAATCTTAAAAGCCAGAGAACCACTATTCACCTGCGGGGCCTTGGGCCTATTTAAAGAGTACACCAGGGTGTTTGCCCGACTGCAGACTTTAAAAATATTTTCTATTGAATAAATATTTATAGTTTGGGAAAGGTGCTCTTTTAGAAAACGAGAATTTATTAGTGGACAAAAAAACCCAAAAAACCAAAAAACAAAAAAACCCTTGCCCTCATAGAGTTTGCATTCTAGCAGACTAATTTAGAAGCTTTTTCTGGAAAATTTAGTCACTGTACTACTTTTTAGTGTTTTCAGGAATCCCTTCTTTTATAATGTGTCTCTCTTAACCCAAATGATGGTTGAAGAAGAACCATAAGACTTACTAAATCACTCCTGATATGATCTATTTCATATATATAATTATGTATATTCATAGTGAGATATATATTTCATAGTAGTTTTTAAAGAGGTACTTCTTAACTAAATATTATAGCACTATTTTTTTTTTTTTTGTATTGGAAATTAAACCCAGGGATGCTCACATGCTGCTGCTGGAATACATTCCCAGCCTTCTAAAATTTTATGTTGAGACAAAGCCTTGCTAAGTTTATGAGGCTAGCCTCAAACTTGTGATCCTCCTGCTTTAGCCTCCCAAGTACCTGGGGTTATAGGTGTGTGCCACTGTGCCAAGATTGAAATTATTTTTTATGGTTCAGCTGTATGGTCCTTTATATCTATAGATCAGTTCCTCTTATGGGAAAGGAGAAAAAAAAGATTAACAAATGACACATTTTAGTATAAAATATATTTATAAGCTTGTTAAAGTGAGGAGGTTACCACATTATATTTTTAATCCTCTTTAAATGAATTTTTCATTGCTTTATTTACTGATAATTTTCATTATAACATTTCAAGTGGATTAGGATGGTTGTGCTTGTACTAAAGTGACTGAATACAGTGCATGACAGGCATTGGGCACGTGGTGGATGTTAATGTTTAAAGTCATCATTCCTAAGACAGATGGGGTGTCTTCAGAGCCAAATGAAGGAAATCCTCAGTGGGCTTACGTCTTGGCTAGTCTTTGCCTCAGTGGCCAAAGTCCATCAATCTGCTCACCCTTAAGTGTCTCTTGCCATTTTCAACTGTTATAAAAAGTCCTCCAGAAAACAGCCTTCTCCCCTGCACACCAAGCAGTCACAAACACCTCTGCCAGCCGTGGTCAGAGACTCCTTGGGCTCTCAACTTCCTGTCTGTTTTTACAACAAGTGAACAGATGGAGCCATCTGAGGTATGTGAAAGTTGGATAGGGAAGTTTGTAGTTGAATTGGATTCTTACATACAAGAGGTTTTCTTTGGCCATCTTTTTTCAAGATACTCTGAGAAGGAACGTTGTGTGAAGGTGGCCATTGCTTTTGGGTGTGGGGTGTTAGGAAGAGTTGTTTCTTGGTGGACCCACTTGAATAAATTGAGCATATGAAAGAGAGTGTATTCCTTTCCTCCACTTACTCCTGTGTGGTGGAGGCAAAGATTGGAGCAGGGAAGGCTGGGGGTGAAACTGTCCTGTCATGCAAGCCGGTGGTGAAATCCTGCCTTGGCCACTCGGCAGTGCCCCATGGGAGAGTCTCGATGGCTGGTCCAACGCTCTGTGGATATAGGTCATGGGGAGTTCAGCTTCTAATTATCCATGGAACAATGACCAAACTTTATTTTTCTTTCTTTTTCATTTGGAATAGTCTTGATTCCACTAAGCAAGGAAAAAATCTAAGTTATAAACACTCAATTTATTTTCTTGTCAGTAGCCATGTGTCAAAGTTTATGTTGGGAGAAATATAGACTTTTTGGATAAAATGAGGATTTCAGATGTCTGTTCTGCTGTTGTGATGATGTGCTCATTAAAGCCCACAATGCTTGGCCCGCAGAGGCCACCAGAACCCATGACTCTAAACCCTGACCCCACTAGTTTATTGCTTGCCTTGTTATTGATTTTCAAAATGATTCAGCCCAAGTGACTGTACCTCGGTTGTATTTCATTGTTTCTTCATCTTTTCTTCATCTGTAAAAGTGAAGCATTGCCTGTAGCTCTGCCTTACCTCCTGGGAACAGAACAGGGTAACAAGAGAATTTGAGTGATTATTTTTAGTGTGTAAAACAACACTAAGTTTTGAGAATGCTTCAGTTATTGAAAAAAAAATCCGATATGCAGTGATATATTTGTGACAAGGGTTAGTAGAGTATTCTTGAGATAATTGATTGCTAGTGATGCACTTTATTACAGGCATATGCAACTGCTTGCAGAAAGATGATGGTCAGCTGCTCTGTAGTTAGTGTATTTCCTGATGTGTTTAAATTTTGTGTGGGTCATTAATGCACATGTGTAATAAAATATTGAGATAGTAAGTTATACTCATGTTCAAGCAAAAGGAGTAAAAAACAACAAAAAAGAGAGAGAAAGAAAAAGAAATAAAGAAGAAAAAAACCCAAAAGAATCAAAAGGCATTTGTTTTAAGATGTGTAATCTGTTTACTTGTTCAGATGACCTCAGTTATATTCATGATAAACTTGGTGCCCAAATTTAATAAAGTTCAGTCTTTAAAATGGCCAAGTGGCTGAGAATTCTAAATGACCTTTTAAAATAAATCACCTGACAGTATCGAGTACAGCAGATAATTGGATGCTAAGTGTGCAGATTAGATTTTCCAGTGGACAAACTCCAAATTTGTTTAGTCATCAGTTGATTTCTGGCTATGTTTGATGAGAATTTGCTAACGTTAAGCCGAATGATGTCTGAAAATGGTCACATTGGGTATTAACAGTTGATTTGGAAAAGTTTTTAGATCTTAGCAAATAATTCTCATGAATTTGTATGATGAAGAATTTATGCTGATCATTTGTCTTTCTTCTGTTCTTATGAGTGACATAGGCTAGGAGCAATGTGAAGCAAGAAGAAGACAGTTTGAAATTAATAACAAAATTGTGGCTTCGAAGCCTGCTGTGATTACAGGAACACTTCTTATAGCTACAAGAGCAAAAGTGCCTCACAGTGTGTCTACCATTTATCATCTCCTTTGAGCCAACTGGTTTTGGTTTAAATTTCATATGCCGCGCAGTTGTGTGAATCAAGCTACTATTCTCATTTCTATTTGACATGTAAATATCTCTAAAAAACTGAGGCAGAGAATGGGGTTTGGATGAGAAAACAGGATTCTGGGGTCTTTTGAGTTCTGAAGATGGCCTTCTGAATACAGTAACTTTCCCTGGTATCTCCTCCCACTTGAGTTAGACCTTGGCATCATCAGGATCTCCCGGACATTTCCTGAGAAGTTTTACCTCTATTCACCATGATAGTTTGTGGTATTGCATTGATGACTTATTTAGTGACTATCTTAAACTCTAATTTGAATAATGCAGTTAATGTCTTAGGTGCAAGATCTAATGTGCTGATTCTGATTTTTTTCAACTGGGGGTGAAGTGAAGTCTTTTATGGAATCCTAGGATTAGATAAGACCATTGGAGACATCATCTAATCCCCAGCTGTGTGAGAAATCACTAGGGACAAATCACCCAGGACTGCGCTTTCTTAGAAGGGCCTGTTTCCTTCTCAGGCACTTGTGTTTATGAGCAGTTTAGTCCTCAACAGCTCCAAAACAAGTTTAATAATCATTGTCTTGGATGACAATTCCACAGTTATTTAATGAGAGCAATAATGATGTTCACCTTACCTAAATATTCCTAATTCTTTCTACTAGATCTCATAGAAACTCATTTTCATTTTTATTTTATTAATTTCAGGAATCAGGTCATTCATGTCTGAAGTTTATTCCAGGCTATTGATTTTTATGAGTCCTCAAAAAATAAATTGCTTATTTACTCAGCTACTCTTGAGAAGAAGCCTGTTACCAACTGGGTTAGAAATATTTTACAGTAAAGGCCTAACGGTGCTGGTTGAGACTTTGTAGGCAGTGTAACTAGGACAGCATTAGATTGTGTAATAGTATAATACAAAGTGATTTTGACATGTATTATTGAGATTCTGGTATGTGTAAGCTATATGGGAGTATGCAATATATTACAATTATGAATAGAATATAAAATACACAGCAGAGTGTTTCATTATTCTCTTCAAAATGTTTTTGGTCTCCTACATTGAAGAAAGAATTAAGAAAGGGAAGCTATTTTTAAAATAGGCAAATGAGACCATCAGAGGGACATTTAAGAAGCATTAAAAGTGTGCAAAATCACCCCTGGCTGAGGACACAGGACAGGTTTCTTGGCAGAAGGGATACTTCATGGAGGCCTTGATTTTCATAGGCAAAAGGTACAAATACACCCGTGCCAGGAAATGTCGAACAGTGTTTCTTACAGATGTGTCTGATTTGAGTGCACCATAAAATGCATGTTAAGTGAATGCTGGTGAAAAAAGTTAAAAAGATGGGGATCATTATCTAGGAACTTGCATTCCAGTTTAAAGTATTTGTACCTGAAATGATCAGATGTACTATACCACATTGAGAATTTGATCCTTGAGTTTGGCAGTTCTGTGATAGTACACAGTTAAATGAAATGAAACAGACAGCTAAAAAAAAAAAAGTGTGTGAACATTTGTATGCAGAAAATTCAATTGTATTTATAAATAGCATTGCATATAAGACATGTTGGACTTACATTGACATATTATCACATATACCATCTTTGTCTTAGAAAATGGAAAATCTCAAAGATAATGGCTTTAATCTTGAAGGTAAAGTTAATGGACATATTGTCACATTCATACCTTGCCACCTACATTTTCTAATTCCTATATTTTGGCTATATAAGTGACATACCTTACCAGGGTTGGCTTAAGTGACTATCACAGTAAATTAACCTTTTCTTCAATCAGTAGTTTCCTGTTCATTAAAATGGGAATGTAGAATGTTGGGAAACACTTTCCATACGTGGACATCACTTGTAAGAATGTCACTATAGAGTACCATAGAGAATAGTTTTTTTTGCACCTTAATAACAGCTTTGAAGAATATTCTGACTTGAGATCTTTACTGCTTTTAGTATTTGTGAGAAAACTCTCTTGCTTTAATTTGCTTGCACAGAGGGCTTATTAATCTACATAATGAATTGTAAGGGAGGTCGAAGTTTCAGCAGGCACTTGTGTCATCGAGCAAGTGAACCTATACAAGAAGTAATGTATTAGGCACAAACTGAGAGTGGCTGATTGTATGTTACTAAAACAAAGGTTATCATTTTCTGAGTAGGCACTTTGATTTCTGGAACTCTTCTTTTAATTGTTAAGGGAATTATCGTATTTTAGATTTAGCTTTAGTCACGCTTTCAGTCTTTGGGAAGTGCTCAGGACTTTGTGAGGGACTAGAAGAGAATGAAAGATACTGTGTTGTAAAAACAAAACTAAACAAAAATCAACTTATGCAGTTCATTCATTTTCACTTTTACTTTAATGCAGGGGAGAACACTGGTGTTTCAATAACATGCATCGTTATAGGCCATCGGGCACTTAGTACTGTTTAAATTTTATTGAGGGCCTGTTCTGATGTGTTGAATATAGATGGAGGCTGAAAAGGGAGATGTGCTGTTAAACACTGGAGTACTACATACATATATTACCATCTGAAGGCTGAGTCAGCTTTTACCTAGAGCCTGAAAGGCCCCAGATGATCACACCTTATCTTGTTATTTTCAGAGAAGAGATGAACCCTTCTTGGACCACTGGAGGTCTTGGGACTTAGTTATAGGGCGTGTACTTTGGTTATCCAGTCCTGAAGGATAGAGGCACTAGTAATTTATGCTGAGGGCCACTTAATAAAGAGAAGGTTATACTTTTGGGGTAGTTTGTATGAAAAAATAAAGCCACTGGTTTTGGAAATACTGAAGTACAACAGGGGTCTTATTGGAATTAGACTGTGAAGTATGTAGGAAGGTAGGTTTTTAATGAAAGGGTAATTGTACATGTGTGTTCTCGTGTGTGTTTGTGTGTAACGCACTTCTCTCTTCATGCCTGTACGTCTGCTCGTTCACTGAGCTCTCTTCCTTTGTGCTTCAGCTCTTAGGCTCTGATTTGGGAAAGTGCTGGCTCTGGTACAAGGCCATCGTACCATATATTCTAGAATAGGATGGGAACCTCAGAAAGAAAGATTCCTGATGATATTATCATTGCATTTCTGGGGTTCCAGTTTTCTGGAAAAACAACAAATGATTGGTGAATGTTCATTGCTCATTTAAAAAGAATATTACTCAATTTGGATATTGTGAGAGGATAGTAAGAACTCAGAATGCTTTTCTGAATATTTTTAGAGGAGGCCGGCTTAAGAAACAAGTCAGCCTGTTAGAACCTGGTTGTTTCAAAGACTTTTCAATGTTTAAGAAAATGTGGAGGCTCTTAAGATAAAGTCCTGGAATCTCAGGCCCAAATGGTACACTAACAATTTGCTGTGACTCTCATATTCTAACTACACATTGAAAGGAAACCAAGTCTGTACTAAATAATGAGTTTCAAAGGTTTAACTTGGGGAACTTCAAGTCTCAATTCTTGTAATTGAATTAAATGCTAATATATCCTATTAGGTTGGAATTGTACATTATAATCACTCACCACAAAATTGGAGCATTTAAATTTTTTCCTGTGTTTTCTAAAGAGAAAGTGTAAACTATGTTATTCTGGAGAACATCCTTTTATCCTAACAGTTTGTGTGTTCTTTTTCATGATGTAATAGAGATGTATTTGAAAATAACACCAGGAAACCAAAGAACTCCAAGTTTAGTATTCTGGTTCAGATTTTCAATTATGTTCTTATTCACACCAAGTTGATTTATTTTATTGCTCTCATACTAGTCTTTATATCTTCAGTCTATACTGAATTTATGGTGGTACTGATCTCATTTAGCCTGTAATTAGGATTATAAAATGGGATAATTTTTAGCTATTCCTTTTGTTCTTTCAAGCACCATCATCAACAATTAATAATAAGCCAGAGAGCATGAACTTTGAGTAAAATCTTCATTGAGCTTAGGTAGTATTTGGGCAGTCACTTGCAATGGTTTGTTAATTAAGCACCATTGATAGATGATTTGAAGGAATAACTAAAAGTATGTTCTAACGAAAAGTGTAAGACTGGCTATGTACATTTAATGGGTAAAAGAATGTACGAGAGAAAAAAAGATATGTAGAAAAGTTAGCGTGGGATCACTCAGGAGACAGAAAAGTCACCTCACGGTATTTCCTAGGACTGAACATGTCTAAATCACTTTCATCATCGGGTCCTTTGATAGGTTTGGGAAGTTGACAGATCTTATTTAAAAGGTACTATATACCCAAGCTAAGTAAATAAACTACTTGGATGGATTCTTCCTTTGGCCCCTCCCAGGACTCACAGGAGGGCACTTCTTTACCTGAGTAAAGGACTGCTTTTAGTTCCGAGTAAAGAGTTTAGGAATGACAAGGATTCAAAATTTTTTTTCAGCAAGATTGAAGGGAGCTTAGCTGCAGGTCTTCACCATGCTTGTTAGTCCTGAACTGAGTGGTGGTTTCAGTTCTGTGAGCTAATGTCTTGATAAAATAAGGACAGGGTTATATGCGAAGTAGATGGAAAGCTTTCATATATTAAGTAAATTAAAAATATTCTGTGGTACAATATTTAATTGTGTTACTCAGATGTTTAGGAAATAAGAACAGATCAAGTACTCATTGGTTTTGAATCACTTTCATGGCAGCCCAGATTACCTTTAATATTGCCTTAGGTAGTAAGTGATTGGATGGGGCAATTAAATTTATTAAGTTGTGAAGTCTCTTTATGTACTTTTAACATTAAAAATGGAGTAAACTTTAAAATGAAGCTTCTTTATCAAGGAGTAAACTTGGGTGATGAACTTCATGGAAGTGTTAAAATGATGATTTCTGTATTAATTCTTACATTCTGAACTTTTACTGTGAATTTGTAGGTTGCAATCAGTGCACATTTTAGGTTTTGTCATACTTATAAAGCTCTAAATAGATTTTAAAATAATTCATTTTTTTAGAGCAGTTTTAGGTTCACAGCAAATTGAGTGGAAGAGATAGAGAATTCCTGTATGCTTTCAGCCTCTCCGCACTAGAAATCTTGCACCAAAGCAGTACATTTGCTTACTATCCAAGAACTTAAATGGACACATCTTGATCATCCAAAGTCCATAGCTTACATTATATAAATCCCTAAATTTTAAGTCATGTCCTGTTGTGAAATGCGGCTTAGTTCAAATGTTAGAGACGTTGGAACAACATAACACTGGTTCACCGTGCTAAGAACAGAACCACCTCTCTTTAGCAAACTCAAATTAAGCTATTTCATTTTTTTTTTATTTAGTAATGATTATACAATACCTTTTTGGTTTCATTTCTAATTCCTATTGACCGTAAGTCATTGATTCTGTAGAATTACACAGGGTTATAATCTGGTTTGAGGTTTGAAACTAAAGGGGAGACTGGAAATTTAGAATAAAGGAACTTGTAAAAAATATGAATGGGTAATTTCTGTTTTAAAACATTCTAGCCAGAAGTTTTGTTGCTATTATAGTGGATAAGTATAAGACTGAAAGATTCTTTGGAGCCTTTTATTAGTTGAGATATGATTAATTCAGGTTCTAATAAATGAAAGAAATGTCTATGTTGCACAACGGGTGTTTTAATAATGAAAGCATCTAGAATATGCGTGGAATATGCTTTCAGAAACGTCTAGGGGGGGTTTTCTGGTTTTCTTTAACCTCGAGCTCTGCAGTACAGAAATGTTCTTGTCCCTCTTCCCTCTGTCAGTGACTTGAAGAATCCACAGTGGGAGACCAACTAGAAAACGAGGGGGAAGCAATTGCAATTGCACCTCCTAAGTGTTTTTCACTTTTGACGATTTAAAAACAGTCCTAATGGGAATCGAGTCATCCTTTGGAAACTACGTTCAAAATTCCGCTAAGAAACTTGCGCAGGGAAAGTGCTTCCTCTCGGCGGCAGGAAACGCATGCCCTGTCCTCACTCCGGAGATGAGCGGTGGAGGCGGCAGCGCGGCGAGCTGCAGGGCGCGCGGCGGCCCTACTGGGCTGCGCGGGGAGCGCGCGCGGCTCCCGCCCGCCGGCCGGGTGCGGTCTCGGCGAGCCGCGCCCGCGGCCTCGGAGCCGGGCGCCGGGAAGGCGTGCGGCCGAGGGGAGCCCTGGCCCTGGCCGCGCGCCGCCCACCCTGCCCGCGGCTGAACTTTGGCCCGGGCCGCTGACACCCGAGGGAGTATGAATGCAATGACGTCTCCGCGGGTTTCAGCTGCACAACAGGAAATGCTCTGGGCCTCCCCCCTTCCTGCCCGGAGAAAGTGGGGCTCGCTGCTCCCGGCGGCCGGCGGAGACCTAGTTTCGCCGCCACAGCGCCCGTGGCTCCGGGCGTCTGCGGGCGCGGGGCGCAGGCACTCCTGAGCACCCAGGTTGCGCAGTGGCTCTCTGGACAGCCCGGCCGACCGCTCAGCGCCGAAGAGCCGGCGGGTCAGGTGGTAATTGGCCTTGGGAACCGCATCCCCTGCACCTCGCTGACGGAGAGGATGCCCAGGCAGGGGGCCCCCGGGGCATCCGGTGTGTGTGGGGGCCTCTCAGAACGAGGCCCACAGTGCTGAATAATGCTGACCTCAGAGGGCCCGAGCTGTTTTCTCGTTGCCTTGACCGAGTATTCAGTCTTTCTTTGCACAAAGCCCTGCACGGAAACCTCTCCTTTAACCCTCCTGCTAACTGCCACCTTTTAACTTTGTTGTGGAGACATAGATACGAGTGTTCAGTGCAAAACACCAGCATCAGGCCCTTAAACACAGAGGCAGAATTCTTACCACAAATGGGATCAATGTTCAGGGTTTTAGTGGTTTTTCTTTAGGTAAGATGGTAAATTTTGTTTCAAAAGATAGTTTTATCTTCTTGCAAACTTGAACACGGTAGCCCTGGCTTTATTATCCTGGAATTGCAAATGGATTTTTACTCTCTTTTTTTGCTGTAAGAAGGCTTTTGAAAAATTGAAGACAAGCAAGTCAACACAGGCTTTTAAATAAAAAGTGTTTACATTTGCATTAATAATCTTCCGAGTTATATTTTAAGATTGACCTTCGTACTAGTAATCTATAATTTAGTAATATGAATCCTGTGTGTCTTATATACTCGCAAGCACGATAAAGAGGAGGATCAGCCCAGTAGCCATTGTGATGATGTCCCTGGTTGACTGATGAATAGGCTTTGTAATGGTAGATTGTTCTTTTGGCCACACAGCCAAAATGCCAAAGTTCACTGCGAGGTCTACTAAGGTTTCTTATATCAAAGACTTGACAGAGAAGACTTGATGAAAATATTATTTAATAACTCCTAGTAACCTCGAAAATTGTTCCACATTGAAACAAACTGTGTTTACATGTTCAAGTTAAAGTGAATCATAAAGCTGAACGCTGATCTAAGCTTTTGTGTTGCCTAAGTATTTTCCTGCAAAAGAAGTCCCCACATGATCATTAGATGTGAATAGCCTACAATTGTCATTTCCCTTTGGAAACTTTGAGCTGATTTACTTTCTAAGTAACTATAAGGTTATTTGAGTAGATTTGGAGTAAGAACTGTAGATTTTGAGATTACATCTCTTTTCTTTTTTGGGGGTAGCTTTTTTCTTTTTCTTTCATGGAATATGAGCCTCCCTTTCCCCATCTGAATGTCATTCGAGTTATCCTAGCAAAGTTACTTATTTATGAAATGTATGAAAACTGTTGGTACAGATATTCTCAATGGCCCACTTAAGGAAATAAAATTGAAAGTTAAAAACCAGGGGTAGTTGGAGCTTCTTGGTAGTATGTCAAAGAGAGCCAATTCCATTATAATACATTAGTACTGTGTGTGTGTGTGTGTGTGGTGGTGAACATGAATCCCGGTCCCTGGGACATGCTAGGCAAGTGCTCTACCACTGAGCTACACCCTTAGTACACTCTAAATAGTTCAACAGATTCAGGAGCACACAGGATGAGACTAAAAATGTTTTCTAAAACCAGAAAGCACTGTGTAGTGCAATATTAATTTTCTGTATGATTCTCTTTTCATTTTATTCCCCCCATAATAAAATTGTACAACCTGTTTAAGTGGAGAACTGTTTTAGTGAATGTTAGTTTCATTCTTTGAGGCCTTATTGTATTTTGGGTCTCTTTCACTGTGTCTGTTTGCTCTCTTTAAGATTTAACTGCTTCTAAATCCAGCTTGGCCATTTATAAGACTGGTATTATGAAAGTATTTATTTAGTTGTATTATAATAGAGATCAATTACTCCAGATTTGTATTAACAATAATCCCCAGTTTTAATGCAGCATCTTGTTGGAGGTGCTAAGTAGGATCCTTAGACATATTAATTGAATCTCATAATCACCAGGAGATTAACATGCTGTTGTATAATTCCATTGTGTGAGGAATACTTCTGGACTGCATAGATTTTGAGTTTTATAATATTAGTCCAAATTCAATACCTCATCTATCATCATGGTCCAAACATAAGTGATTTGGTTCATACATGAATTACTTTGGGGGTTGCATTCTGCTCTTGTGCTAGAATATATTTTGTGCGGGGGAAAAAATTCATGCCTTTCTGGTAACTGAAACTACAGTTCTGGTTAGGGTGGGTAGAAGAATATCTTTTACCTCTCAGCTGAGAATCTTGCATTTCTTGGAGGAAAATTCTAAAATAAAAGTAATTCTTGATTATGTCTTGGTATTATAATTTGAAATATCCAAAAAATTTTTAAAAAATAATTGATTGTTTACTGTCTCCTTTTCCCAGTGAGGTTCACCTCCATCGGCAGTGTTTGTCCTGTCCCCCCTAAATTCCCAATGCTTAGAACAGGGCCCCACCCAGAACAGTTGTTCAGGGCACAGGTGCTATGGAGCAGTAAAGAGGATCCCACCATCTCTCATATTTCTGATGCTGTTTCATGTTTCTGGGCCATACTTGTAGAATTCTCTTTTTGTTGAGTGGTTTAAATTCAACCCAAATGAGATATTGTTGGATTTAAAAAATTGTATGTAAAAATATAATAGGTGCTCAAAAAACATCCATTAAATTGAAACATATTCAGAGAAGCAAAATATTTAGCAATATTGCAACCCTGGTGCTTTATTTACTACTGTAATATTTATAACCCCATTTTTTATCTGAGTCATTTTTAAAAAGCTCAGTAACTTACTGATTTGCTAAAGAAGACATTTAATGAAACTGAAAGAGCAGTTGCTTACATTTTGAATAACTTTGACTAGTATTTAACCTCAAGACTCAACATAGCAGTTTGAGATAGAAAGGTGAAATGTGTATATGTATTTGTTCATTCATTTTCTAACGGAATCTTTGATGCTGCATGTGAGGTTTTCTGGAAATTGGGATTATGAATCAAAAGGGCCTGGCTGTACCTTTAGTGACTAGTATGGTGCTCAACAAGACTGGCTTCCTGGGCATGTGATTTGTGCATTCTTAAGGGTCCCAAGATCAAAAGGCCTGAGTTTGGTTTAATGCTCTGCTGTTACCGTCTTGAAATTTTAAATTTTTGAACAAAGGATCCTACATTCGTGTTTTGCATTGGGTCCTGCAAATTGTGTAGCTGGTCTTGGTACTTATTAAATATGTGTGACAAATTGAGTATCTTGGCTATAAAATTTGGAAGCTTAGATTTTACTCCTGAAATTGGTTCAACAGTAAGGCTTAGTTTCCCTGTTTTATTAAGGTGTAGCTAAATGAGAAACAACCTGAGTGTTTGGGATGCATCCTGTAAAGCTTTTCAACTCAGGGTTTGAGAATGCATGGGGGGTTTGAGGAATTCTAAATAACTTGGTGTGACTCAAGTTTAAAGGACAAGTGGTAGGTCATGAAAAATGTGAGCTGAGGACAGTTCATGCTGATATGGAAGAGAGAGAGAGAGGTAGGGGGTGGGGGCAGAGAGACAGACAGAGAGAGAGAGAGACAGTTGACCAAGAGAATCTTATTCTAGGAGCCAACAGAGTCCAGAGTTTCCCTGAGGGGACTGTGCATCAACACAAAGTAGAGCTGAAAGTGCTTTATAATTGGGAGATGACTGGCAATTATTTTTTTCTGTCATTTGCTATTGAGTGTGAATGACCATTTATGCCCACACTCTTGGTAAATGTAGGGGAGACATTTAAATTAGACACAGAAATTTCTGATAAAAAAAAGGATTAGGTTCTAGAATTTCAGAAGAAGTTTTACAGTTCTTTCTCCCTCATTCTTTCAGATTAGGATAAACTGCTGGTTTGAGATTCGTTCGTGGGTCCATGTATTTGAAATCTTCCATAGGAATGGGGTGATGCAGCCTTATTATCATTGTCCCTTCAGAATCTGATGGAATTTTTAATTTATAATGATGATTTAAAAAAACTGAGTGTCAGTCACTTTTCTAGGACCTGTATTTGTGTTAATTAATTTATTCTCATTTAATCATCTCATACCTTAAATTCTTTATCTTTTGAGAAAAAACTATGAACCTCCTTAGTAGGTGAAAAATCTGAAGGACAGACAGGTTAGGTAGTGTGTTCAGAGTTATACGGGCAGCACATTTTAGAGTGTGCCTTTAAGCTCAGGCAGTCTGAATTCAAATCCAGTTTGAATTCAAATTCCAAACTTCCCTTGTCCATGATTACATTGCCTGCTTCCTTCTGTGACTCATTACACATTTTCTGGATCAGTGAGTGAATGAATGACTGAATTAGGGGGAAAATGATGAATTAATACCTTCCAGATTAGTAAATCTGAATTTAAAAAAATGTTTTCTTCCTGTTGATGGTAGGCACCTTCTATTTTTCTAAAGGAAGTTTATTTTTCTGTTATTGCAAATAATAATGTGGTTCCTAAGTAAATATTTCTTGGAATGTAAGATGTATTGGGAGTTTGCTTCCTGGTAGTTGGAGAATTGCCAAGTGAGCTCTTTCTTCAGTGTGGGTCACTGGTTCTTAGTAGTTGGGGTGATGTTGGCAGTGCAGACCTGTGTTCTGGGTGGTAAAACACTGGTACTGCCACAATGTGAAACTGTGAGCCATTCACTGACAGGTAGGACTGTGAGGTAGGATGGAACCAAGGCCAGCCCCAATTGACATGACCTTTGGAAGCCAGGACTTGGGAGATACCAAGATAATGAAGTGACGAATAAGTAGCCCAATATGACAGAAGGGACATTATTCTTACATTTACAACTTTCTTTTTGGCTGTGACTCTGTGACCTTATGTAGCAGTTATGCAAAATGGGGTTATAAGTCTTATCTTTGGAGGTGGAACAAATTGTAAAAGAAGCGTTTTCGGGGCTTTATAGAAAGGTGGAGCGACTCTCTTTACACTGAACTGAAGAACTGTATTTCATGAAACAAAATTTCCTACTATATAAATACATTTTAAAAGTTATTTATGCCTAAGGGCATAAAAATGTCCTCAGAAAGCTCTCTATTTTTATCCAGAATAGAGTGTTTTTTTAAACTCTTGCACTTGCATATTTTGAATAGGTGAACTGAATCCAGGGGTGCTCTACCACTGAGCTGCATCCTCACATCCCCAGTCCTTTTTTATTCTTTTTATTTTGAGACAGAGTTTTCCTAAGTTTCTGAGAGTGGCCTTGAACTTGTAATCCTCCTGCCCCAGCCTCCTGAGTTTGTTGGGATCATAAGTGTGTGGTGTCCATTTCTGTCTCCTTTTGAGGATTAGAGTCTTCACTGTATAATATCAGTGTCCAAAGTAGATTTGACATAGATTTAATTAGAATTTTTTAATATGACTTGAGAATTGTCACACCAAGTGTGTAAGGAACAGTGAGATCTGTGTTAGGATATCTTTTTGTTTTTTAAATAAATGTACAATTGCCAATACTTTAGAATGCTACCTTACTAGTCTTCACTAGTTCATGTTTATTATCTTTTATTTCTTAAAAATTAGTAAGTTTGAACATGGAATTTATTTGCAGAAGTCAAATAAGAGGATATTTATTAAAATGGGCCTTTGAGTAGACAACTCATGAATAGACCATATTATAAACTATTCATGATGTGTTTCATGAAGAGCAATAGGACTCTGGAAAAAAAAGAAAAAAAAGAAAGGTTTGTATGTGAGACTACTGTGGATCTAGATTTGTATAGAAGATATTGTAAAGTATTGCTTATTGAACTTCAGCCATTAAGGTGCATTCCTAACCTATCCTGTGAGAATTCAGCAGGATTGAGTCTTTAAAATACAATTATGAATCAAACATTAAAATATAAAGTGCTGAAATTGGTAAAGAAAACCTCTTATGTCAGGAAGAGAGCAGAGGAGATTATATATTTCACACAAATAAAAGGGTACTTAACAGTACTATTTTCTAATTTTTTTTTCTTCCCCCTTGTTTCAATTTTGTCTTGTTAAAACAAGAAAGTTAAGCTGGGTAAATTGGTACATAACTGTAATCACAGCTGAGGCTGAGGCAGGGGGCTTTCAAGTTCAAGTCTGGCCTAGGCAATTTAGCAAGACCTCATCTCAAAATAAAAATATAAAGGACTGGGGACACAGCTCAGTGGTAGACCTCTTGCCTAGCATGTGTAAGGACCTTGGTTCAATCCCTAGTACTAGTGGGTGGGGGAGGAAGAGAGAGTTGAAGTGACTTGTTTTGGAGATCTTTATAATTTTTGAGAGTTTTTTTTTTGTTGTTGTTTTCTTGTGTTTTTATAAATGTGAAAGAAAAATATACTCTGAAAATATATTGGAATTAAGAAAGTCTCTGTGAAAGACTTTCAAAGTGTCATTAAACGGGATAGAATAGTTGGACAGAAGGGTAAGCTTGGACTTGATAAGTCATTTCAGTCACCACTAAGAAGCTACTTTAAAAATAAAATAAATTGTATGACTTAAAAGTAAAGTAGGGCTGGGGAGATAGCTCAGCTGGTAGAGTGCTTGCCTTGTAAGCACAAGGCCCTGAGTTCGATCCCCAGTACCGCAAAATAAATAAATAAATAAATAAATAAAAGTAAAGTAATATGTAGGGAATTATAGACTACGAAGAAATGCACGAAGGTGTTTACTATAGGTATTTATATTTAAAAAAAATAAAGCGGGAATGACTTAATCTGAGATTCCAGGCTATCTCAGTTAAATAGCTTTTATGCCATCTCTGTTTTCTGAATGATGCTAAACTCTATGTGTCAGTTGGTTTTTATATAGGTTGGTCTCGAGAAAATACATTTCTATAGCTTAAGGCTCTTTTATTCCTTTATTTCACCTTGTATTTATGTAATTATATGAATGTGTTAGTTCTCTAGAATCCGGAGAACATTCTGTTGCGTATTGGTGAATAAGAAGTTGTCAGTGCTCTATTTTTACAGCTGCGCTCCAGGGTATCACTTTCTGAAGGGGTCAGCTGGGCATGACCTCATGGGCACGAGTCTCCGAGACAATTCTCAAAGAACCACAGGCCTGCGGAGTTGAAAAGCCACTGCAGAGCGTCTCAGTGCTGTGGTGGGGAGGCACTGACCCTGTAGATGCTGCCCTCAGCTTGTCTTAGAAGCTGTATTCAAAACCAAGTCCAAAGATAAGGGACACAGTAGGATATAAGGCCAGGAGAAGCAGCTAGAAGGAAGTGACATCCTCATCCATGAAAATTCTGCGTGCTGTTGTAGTTTTACCCCTGGTAGTGTTTAATGCTAAGGATAAACAGGAAGGTAAAGAGGAGGAGGTTGAAGGAAACAGGTATTGAGAAAGGAAGTAGAGATACTGGGTGTCGTTTCATTTCCTTACTTACCTTGTTCTTGTTGAAATTAGAAAACTTTTTTGGGTTTTGAGAGAGTACATGAAACTACATGAGAAATAGAATTTGTTCATCTGATATATATGAATATGGATAATTGGGGATGTTCCTTAGCTTTGGACTTCCTGGTACCCAATTTGATGCAACTATTGGGGGTAAATATCATTTGAAGTGGGAGGTGAAGCTGGGATTCAAGCAGAACCTTACAAACCTTATTTAGGATTTTGGTCTTCTCCCTAAAACGAAAGCCATAGAAGTTATCTAGGATTCTTAATAAAATAAGTAGTGAAATACTAACATGTTCTCATCATTTAGAAAATTCTCTCTCTTCACTGTTCATGTGAATAAAACCTGGTAATTTGGAATTCACATGCATGTGGAGTCATTAGTGCCTGTGGAGGAGTGTGTAACTGTTACCTGAAAGTCACCCATACATCTTGCTTCTGCAGAGGTGGCTCTTGCTGTTTCCATTTCAGTCCTTGCATCAAGATCTGCACTCAGAAAATCTTCAGGAAATTTTTAAAAATTGGGCTGGAGTAAGTGACTGTTTCATTTTGTGGATGTGTTTCTATTTTTTTATTATTAGCATATTCTGTTTTTCATATCAAGTAGATTAATAATCCTGGAGAAGAAAGAATTAGTGATAAAACCAACATTACATCAGACACAAAATTGTTATGAACTTGCATTTACTTATATTTAAACTATTAGAGTAAGGGTAGGAAAATGGTTATCAGCTAATCAGATTTGAATTTTTGCATTTTATAAAGTTAATAGCTGCTTATGGCAGTAGAACTATTAACCATCTTGGAAGAAAAGCGTTTGACTCTAGTTAGATTATAATATTTATTGTATATTTATAATATTTATTGTATATTCATTGTGCTGCAGTAGAAGCTTTTGGAAAAAGCTTTGGAAAAGTGGCTTTGAATTATCTAAGTGGACAAGTGTTCTAGTGTCAGTAGGTAATAAGTTGAACATGTGGTTCTGGAAGAGAGGATAGGTTGAAACACGAATTTGGGAGCCAGCAGTGTGCAGATGGTGTTTGAATTGGGGTAGACCAGACCGCATAAAGGGAGATACAGAGGGTGCGAAGAGGAGAGGACTCAGGGCTGACCTCAGAGCAACTCCAACTTTTAAAGTCCTGGTAGGAGGAAGTGAGTCCACAGGCAGATCAGGAAAGGGTTAGAGAAGGACAACAGTCCACAGGGTCCAGTGTCATAGCAGCTAGGTGAGGGAGACGTTCGTTTGTTGGGCTTCTGTGATTAAGTACCACAAAGTGAGTGACCGATATCTATTGCCTCAGCCCTGGAGGCTCAAAGTCTGAGATCAAGGTGTCAGGCAGGGTTGGTTCCTTCTGAGAGTGGTGAGGGAGAATTTGTTCCAGGCTCCTCTGCTAGCTTCTGGTGACAGCTGGCAATCCTTGGCATCCCTTGGCTCGTCATCACTCTAATCTCTTCCCGTCTTCACATGGCATTCTCTCTGTGGGTTCCTGTCTGCTTATAAGGACACCAGCCATGTTGGACTAAGGGCCAGCCCGACTCCAGTGTGACATCATCTTAACTAATTACATCTGCAGTGACCCTGTTTCCAAATAAGGTCATGTTTTGAGGTAAGGTTAGGACTTCAACTTATCTTTTATGGGGGACACAATTCAATGCATAGTGAGAGAACTCAGATTCAATCCAAGAGGATTTCCTTCTTGTGTCCAGCCTTCGAGGGAAGGCAGTGCAATCGAAAAACAGAGTTCGCATTCTTATCCCTAGTTTAATTCAAGGTAGGCAGTATTCTGTTCAATGAGGTCCAAATCAGGTGTTTATGGTAGCTGAGGTGAATGTGATGGATGGGAATGGGAAGAATGCCAAATGGGAAAAAGATGGGAAAAACATTTCTTAGAGGAGATGAAATTTTCAATTGGGCCTTCATGAATGGGGTTCTGGATTTAAATTTATGGAACATGAGGTAGAGAGGGCATTATGGGAGGAGAAAACCTGCCCAAAGACTTGAACTGGAAAAGTATTCAGTGTTTTAGAAATAGGAATCTGCTCTATGTCATTTACCTTGAAAGGATCAGGCACTGCTGCTTTCCTATTATGTAGAATGGATATTGTATGCGTGTGTGATGGGGAGCCTCTGGCAAGAATAAGGTTGGGCCCTACATTCAGCTGATTCAGTCAGCAGGTGTTTACTGAGGCCCTACTGTGTAGCAGGTACTGTTCCAAGGACTGGAACTATGTCAGATTTTGATCAGGAATTTAATCTCACCCCCAGCACGTCTGCATCAGCCTGATCGATTGATCAGGCTGAAGATCTTGCTAAATTGCCCAGGCTGGTCTTGAAATCCTGGGCTCAGGAGATGCTCTTGCCTCAGCCTCCCTAGTAGCTGGGACTATAGGCATGCACCACTGTCCCCAGTATCAACCGCATTTCAACACACAAATTATGGGTAAATCTGTAAGGATTTTCTCTTATGATTGTGACCATTTTCAGATTTGTAAATTTAATAGCAGTAACTAATGATAATTTAGTAGCTTACTCAGAGATAACCACTATTCTAAATTCTTTACCTAAATTAACCAGTCTTTACCAAAACCTTATGATGTGGTTTCCACGGTACTTCATAGACTCTAAGCTGGCACCAGTTATAACTGGTGGCATTGGATGTACCTCTAAGAAAGAAATATTAGACTTCCAATTAATTGAAAGATGCCATTGACAGAAATATGAAAACATGAAAAGGTGCATGCGTTCTAGTTTTGGTGGACAACTTAAATTTGATGGCAAATGGTAACTGTGGTTGAAAGATGAGAATATCTGTGGCACTGAGAAGGTCAATAGTTTGCCCAAGGTTATAGGTGGGTCCATGGCAGAGTCCAGATTTTCATTCAGATGGCTGGCACCAGAGCCCAGTGCTTCCCATTGCCCTCCGTTGTGTGTGCTGTGGCTGCAAACTCTGAGCACTTCGCCGTTGACTTTTGTTTCCCCCCATGTATGTAGAGCCTGATAATGTTTTGGGACTCCAGTCTGATGAAGTTTTGGGAGGAAGAGGTATGTGTATATGTGTAACTTGTAACTGATGATTTGACAGATCAGGGACTTAGGACTCATCTTTTGTCTGTTGCTTTTTAATCTAAAACGTTAACAGTGGAGGAGGACCATTGTGGTGAGCCAAGAGATGGAGGCGAAGGTGAGGAGGGGCCAGGACAGGTGAATCTTCTTGTGGAAAATGATGTGTCTTCTGCCCGTTTTAAGTTTCACTTCTTCTCTGAAGGCTGCACTTGGCTCCCCCACCGCCTTGTCCTAGTCTTTATCTCGAATCTCTCGGTTGTCATCAGAGGTGCTGTTACTTACTACTGTGCTGCTTGGTTTCATTTCCTGTGAAGATCCCTTTCCTCTGGTCTAAGGTGGCCCTGTAGGTATCTCTACCTTCCAAGGCTTGTGGAAAAGTGCCCAGATGCTTAGTGCAGAATGGGAAACTGTATTAAATTTGGCTGAATAGACAGTAAGTGGTGAGGTGCAACCTGATTGCTTCTCTTCCTTTTTAATATTTTCCAACTTTATAGCAATATCCAGTGTGTTTTGATACATGGGGTTTTCCCCTCAAGTAGTTTTTATTTTTTTAATCAGATATTGTTCTTATTTCACATACTTGAAACTATCCAAATGATAATATGAGGGAGACTTATCTTTTGAGTGGTCTGGAGGTAATCCCAGAGTGGGACTCCTCCTTCCACCAAAGTGGAAGTATTCCTTTGGGTCCTAAGTCTTGAGGTTGGAGGATGTTGTAAAGTCTGAGAGTAAATCAAACTGACCCACACTTTTTTTTTCTTTTTCAGTACTGGGGATTGAACTCAGGAGTGCTTAATCATCGAGCCACATCCCCAGCCCCTTAATTTTTATTTATTTATTTATTTTTATTTTGAGACAGGGTTTGCTAAGTCGCTAAGGCTAGTCTTGAACTTGTGATCCTCCTGTCTTAGCCTCCCAAGTCACTGGAATTACAGGTGTGCACCACCTGCCTGACTGACATGTATTTTTTGAAAAGCTCAGCAGGCCACTGTGAGTACTGGATTGGTCACCTGCAGTGGTGAGGGGCCAGTCTCTGTGTGCTGGCTGTGCACAGTGCACAGTGCAGGCAATAGCCCAATGCTCTTCCAGCTTATGTCTAAGTACATTTTCACACTTCTGAAATAATTCGATTTTTTTCCCCCTAAATGTGCAGCAAAAACAGCATTTCCACTAAGTAGTAGGAATAATCACAACCCCTTACCATGCTTTCAACTCTTACTTCTTCTGTTAGATCTCCAGTTTTACTCTCTGTGTGTTCCCACTAGTAGTGGGTTCTACTGGGTAATCTTTGAGTCAGGACTGTACTTCGTATTGATGGAACTCAGTTTATTGTGTTAGGAAATTGCACTCAAATGTGACCCCAGGGGCCTTACAGAGCTAACTGTAGGGGAGATGGAAGTATATATATATATATACGGACCCAGGATGAAAACCACCGTGGAAAGAGATGTGATGAGTAGAAGAGGGTCAGGAGGAAGACATGGATTTCTTAGACAGTCTTCAGGAGGCTTGGGGTGAAAGGAACACAGGTCTGATTACTATAGTTAGCATGTCCTTAAAACTAGATACAAACAACAGTGGTTGTATATATTGGGATCTGCTGTGGTACTTGTGGAACGGACGACACTAAAGCAGTGCTCTCCAATTGGTCGTTTGCAGTGATGGGCATGTCCTGTATTGGAGCTGGCCAATATGGTAGCCACTAACCACATGTGGTTTGGGGGCACTTGAAATATGACTGGTGTAACTGAGCAACAAGCTTTTAAGTTTTATTCCATGTTAATTGAAAAGTTAAATCTAAATAGTCGCATGTGGCTAGTGGCTACCATAGTGGATAGCACAACCAGACAGAATGGGCATATCTCAAAACTGGTATTGAGCCCAAATCATAGAGACTTTGATTGGCTTTTACTTTTTAATATATTTTGCAATAAATGAAACATCCATGCAAACCCTAAAATGCAGTAAGTCATTAATTAAGAAATGATGAGTAGTCAGTTAGTGACACCTCCACACCCTCGTGCATATGTGTATGTTAATGCACACAGGATGTGCAAATGCATATATGCCCATGCACACACAGGTGGACCTGTGTGTACACACACACACACTTTTTCCCTCCTGACTTCTTGGAATAGAGAGAGGGAAAAATAGGATGGTTTTGGATGGCTTACTGTTTTGAAGGCCAGGTAATGAATTAGTGATCCTTCTACTGGGACATGTCAAGCTGAGCAAAGAAGAGTCCCTGATGGAAAGAAAGAACCATCTCTGCCTTCCAAAAAGAACTCAGCCTGAGAGTCTTGGATAATTCTTAGTTTCCTCCTGTATACACTATGGATAATAATAGTACCTCCTTTCTGCTCAAAAGATAATATGTATTTGGAAAAACTTCATTTCGGGTTGGTCTTTCCAAACCGATATCACAACTTTTTTTTATAATCCTGCAGGGCATTTCCTTTTCTCTTCGTGTTGACTATGGTACCAAGAGCTCTGATGATACATATTTTCTCCTTGATCTCAGATGCCTTTTGGCAATCACCACATCTCTTTAAGAACCACTTGAAAAACTTCTCCTTTTAAAGTCTGACCCAAATCTTTTTTGAGAGTCTTCCTTTCTGAGTCCTAACTGTGTTCTGCTCAGGCTTTGACTCTGACCCTCTCAGTGTGTATGTGTCCACCAGGTTCTGGACTCCCAAAATGTTTCATGTGTCTTTTCATATGCCTGTGCCTTTTCTTCCTGATTTGAATGCAAACTCCCTGAGGAGAGTCAGGCTTTAAACTTTATTTTCTTGACCATTTTAAACTTAATTTTATCTAGTGCTTTGCAGAGAGTGGCAATCAGTCTGTGCTGCATTGTGATGGTTCTGTGGAGAACTTGGGTCTTCAGTAAGTGCTGTTTGGCTTTTGATATCTGTGATTTCAAGCTATATCATCCACAGCAGTTTTTCAAGGTGTTTTAAAAAAAATCCAGATCTTCAAGTTCTGTACGTGTGATTCTGTATGTCTGGGATGGAGTGCTGGACCCCTGAATTTTAAGAAGCTACTCTGGTAATTCTGAAGCAGATAATCTGAGGCCTTCTCTTTGAGAAATAATGGTCAGTATATTAAGATACCATTTCTAAGAGCTCTACATATAGAAGATTTTTCTGGCAGTAGGGATACTGCTTTTCAGAAGTATAAGTTTTTTGTTTGGCTTTTTAAAGAAAGGGATAGCAGAAAAAGGGAATTTTGTGGGTAAAGCATTTGTTTAAATGTTTGCTGGGGTCATTTGGACACTAAAACTATCACATCAGAAGAAGGAATGGATAGTTAATGAAATGATTTCCTTAAACCACCGTGATATAAAACACCTGTTCAGCCTGCTCTCAGAGCTTGTTTGTCCTTATTTTAGTCTCGGTTTTACCTGCTCGGTCATGGAAGAAGGGCAGCATACAGAAAGCACACAGAAATAGTGCCACTGGTGCAGGATGGCACACTGATTGTGAGCATAATAGCTGACAGCCTGAAAGTGAAAAAGGAAATGGATGAAATATACAAATGGGAAATGAGACATTTAAAAAGGCAGAATAAAAATGCAGACCCGGAGGGAAGCTGAAGAGTGAAGGGGAAAACAGCTGCATGGAGGCGTTCCTGAGAGCTGAGACTCTTTCTTAGAGTCTAAGTTCACCAGGGCTGAGACCACACCTGCTCCATCTGACACTGGATCCAGGGCTCCACGTAGTACCTGCATCACAGGAGAAGCTCCGTGGTGTTCTCAAACCCCATGTTGGCGAATCGAAACAAGGAAAAAGATAAATAGGGTTCTGTGGTCATCTGCGTCCATGATAAGAACACTGAGACATCTCTGATTAAAAGAGAGGCAAACAGATTTTGCATTTTAGATCAATGTAGTCTCAGACGTTTTTGCGTGTGAAGGCTTAGTTGACATGCTTGGTACGCAGTCCATTTGCAGACCCTCTGCTTTCTAACAATGCCCTTCTCTCCCCTACCTTGGTCATATTTATTGTTGAAGATGAATGTGATGCATTTTTCAGATTAGAAATGCCCATGTATGTGATACATATTAAAATATTTTGACTCATCAACCAATATTCAGCATTCCACTGCCACATATACACAACGTATTTTAAAGCTTTCAAAAATATTCAGATAGATTTCTTTTTTTCCCGATGATTGGTTCTTTCATGTTCCAGAATATTTTTTTTATTTTTTTCTACATAGAAAAAAATATTACAGTGTGATAATTAAAACATATTTCAGAACAAGAAAACTAAAAAACACAAAAAAACGCTGACTACTTCTATTGCTCGTTCCCTGTTTTTTTGATATTGAGTGACAGCTACACTAGGACATGTAACTTTCTTCTTATAATCCTTTCACTATTATATTATGATAACTTATATAGATAGGAATCTGTATAGTTCAATTTGAAGATGTCTCCATTCTATATAGCTCATGTCAAATCATATTTTATGTGGCTAATTATCATTTAATAGATCATAATGATTTCTGTGGCACACGGTACATCTATTAAAACAGATACTTTAGCATGTGTACTAATGAAGAAAAAGTGTATTATATGCTGGGCAGACACATGGGCTCTGTAGAGTAAATAAAACCATATTTTGATATTTCTAAAAGCATATACCTGATTTACAAGCGTTCTTTAAGCTTACTCTTTAGTAGACTTTTGCTAACTGAAAAAGAAAAATGATTTCATTTTGTTTTGATGATTTTACTTCATTTTATGTTTTTAGAAACTGGGTCTTGCTTTGTTGCCCAGGCTGGCCTCAAACTCCCGGCTTAAGCGAACATCCTGCCTCAGCCTCCCAAGCAACCGGGTGTGTGCTACCATGCCTGGCTAAAATATTACTTTTGATTTTTATGTAAAATAGATTAAATAGTGTTTAGTTATTTTGTACTTCCTTTCAGTTTTTAATTGAATGTGCGGAAATTGGAATTTATTTTTCTCAAGGGAAGGAAGGAAAAGGTGAGGGGCAGTCTTTTCTCATAGGTATGCAGGTGTCTTAGGCAAAAATCATGAAATAGTGTAAAGTATTTCTTTGACAATAACATCCTACAACTAAGCAAGTCCTCTCGACCCACTGGTTCTGAAAGCATGAAGTTATCAAAATTTACCTCTAGGTCTCAGATTGCTGTATTTCATTTCAGTCAAAATTATGACCTCAAACTTTTCTAGTTCCTGAATCATCGATTGCCCTTCCCAGTTATAAATCCCAGCCACCAATGACCTGTGTACCCAATCTGACTTTGGCAGTGGTCTAGGAACTGAATGGAAGGACAGGTGAATCTCAGAGAGCCTGTAGATGATAGGTGATGAGACTCATGCACTCTAACGCGCCATACTAGAAGACAGAATAGACGAAAAAGGAGGCATAAATCAAATGCAGTGAAAGTTCAGAGAAAAAGATGAAGACCCGTTGCAGGAACCAGAAAGGATTTCATGGAAGATGTGGGCCTTGTGGCATGGTTAGCATCATTGGAAGCAGAGATGGGGTTGGGAGATGGTGTTCCTGGTGGAAATGATGTTATAGATAAAAGTGGGAGTTGGATATCGCCAGACTAGGGAGGGCACTACTCACTTGGACTGGATATAAATGGTGCCCCTGCAGTTGTGCAGCGTAGTGGCCAAGAATGAAAGCCAGGAGGCTGGATCTGTGCAGATCAGGAATCATAAGCAGCCTGGATCATTGGATTCATTGCCATGGATCTTGAATGAGACAGGGGAGTTGCTGTACTTCTTTCATTAGGTTGTTTAACTAAAAGGCCTTCGAGCCCACTCAAGTTTGAGTTTCTGTGATTCTCTAATTCAACTGATAAGAGGGATCTGAGGAAGACAACTTTGGGGTGCCTCTAAATTTCAGAAGATAAGAATTATTCATAATATATAGGGTGAAGTGATTTGAGAAGTTACTAGATGTTAGAAGTTCCACAAAGAGGTTAGTTAATAGGCTGTTGGATCAGGATAGAGGCAAATAAAGGAGGCCCAAATTAAAGGGCTGAATTCAGAAATTCATGAATCATTCTTGTTTCCTGAGTAGGGTTACTGAGGGTGGGCACTGGTTTTGGGTGGTTTTCCTGTCCCACCCTGCTTTTATTGCTGTGATCTTTCTGCCTCCAAATTCTCTAAACAGTTTAAGATTTCTTCACGACAGCTGATTCTCTCCAGGGGTAGTGGCAAGACCTCTGGTGGTGTTCGAAGGCGACAACCCTGGCATGGCAACAGCTGGTTTTATTTTTGGTTTTTGTCAGGTGTTTGTAAGTTGAGAACTGCCTGTATTCAAACAATGTGATGTGGTGGTGTGTACTGGGCTCCTTCAGAACTAGTGGATGTGGTACAATTTAAAGGATAAAAATGAACTCTCCTTAACATCACATTCTATAGTAAGCTTTTAAAAAAACCTGGGCCTGCCTTCATGACTCAAAGAATACAGATGTACTGTGGATCGTTCACAGTCGCATTTCATGTAAAATCTGAGTCTTGGAGCTTTGACCATGGATGAATTCTGCAGAATGGTCACTCTTTTATGGTGGGTACTGGTTGATGCATTTGGGAAATCTTATTTTGTAGCCCAAATAACGCGATTATTGTAACGCAATTCGTTCTTGTCAGGTTTTTGATTTATCACACAAACAGTATTTATCACAAAGAGAAAACTGGTTGTGGTGGTGCATGCCTGTAATTCCAGTGACTTGGGAGGCTGAGGCAAGAGGATTGCAGGTTTGAGGCCAGCCTGGGTAACTTAGTGAGACCCTGTTTCAAAATAAATGAAATAGCTCAGAATATTGTGCCCCTGGGTTCAATCCCAGTACCACAAACCAAATCACACACACACAAAACCAAGTAAAGACATAACTATCCCATTGCCTTCTATAATGTATCAATTTGATTTAAATTTTTCCTTGTATACTCTGATTTTAATCCACACAGCACACATTTAAAATAGTAGAAACCTGATATTGATATAATCCATATTTTCAAAATGTTGTGTAAACATTTCCATTTTGCCAATTTCTTTATTTTAATTATAATGACTGATCTATCTACTGTTCACAATTTTCTAAAAATTTCCTTATTTCTGAATATTCAGATTTTTCCCTGTGGGATTACATATCAAATAGCATTCAATATTTTATTTTGTATGATCCCTATTTTCAGATTGTTTTCCATTTTTGGATAAAAATTTTAGTAAAAATGTGATATTCCATTCCAAACACTAAAATTTTTCACCACACTGTTGTTTTGGTTTGCATTTTTAAAGTAACTAGTGATACCCAAAGAATTTAAAATGGTCGTACTATAGTGACACAGCCAAATCAATGTTTATAGTAGCTCAACTCACAATAGCTAAACTATGGAACCAATCTAGGTGCCCTTCAACTGATGAATGAATAAAGAAAATGTGATCATTTATATATATATATATATATATATATATATATATATATATACACATACATACACACACACACACACACACACACATATGGAATATTAATCACCTTTAAAGAAGAATGAAATTCTGGCATTTGCTGGTAAATGGATGGAGCTAGAGAACATCATGCTAAGCAAAATAAGCCAAACCCCCAAAACCAAATGTTTTCTCTGATATGCAGATTCTAATTCACAATAAGGCTGGAGACTGGGGTAGGATAGAGTTACTTTAGATTAGGTAGAGAGGAGTGAAGGGAGGGAAAGGGGTGTGGAGGTAGGAAGGATAGTAGAGTGAAACAAACATTATTACCTCATGTACATATATGACTGTATGACCAATGTGATCCTACAATGTGTACAATCAGAAAAATAAGAAATTATACTCCATTTCTGTATGATTATCAAAATGTATAAATGCATTCCACTCTCATGTATAACTAATTAGAATAAAAAATTCATAGAAATAGAAAATAAGAAAGATTAAAAAATAATTAGTGAGTTTCCTTTATTATATTTCTTGTTCTGAATTGACTTTTCTAATTTATTTCCTAGCTATGTTTTAAAGATAAATTTTTGCCAACTCTACATGTTCTAAACATCAATTCTTTTTTTTTTTTTTTAAGTTGTACGTAGACATAATACCTTTATTTTATTTTTATGTGGTGCTGCGGATCAAACCCAGGGCCTCACGCATGCTAGGCAAGTGCTCTACCACTGAGCCACAATCCCAGCCCCTAAACATCAATTCTTATTACTTACACTTAGTTCTGTTTCTCAGTGTGATTTAATTTTGTTTTTTTCTTATTTTAAAAGTCTAAAAATTTTAGTTTGGTTTTGTTTGGGCGTATCTGTTCCTGATTAATTTTTCATGAATCCTTTCAAAGTTATTTAAAGTTGCCATTGTAAAGATCATGTGATTTTGATTATTATTATTCATGTTGCTTCAGAGTCAACTTGTCACTGGATTGAATTCTTTTAGAATTATAAATTCTAGGACTGGGGTTGTGGCTCTGTGGTAGAGTGCTTGCCTACTATGTGAGAGACACTGGCTGGATTCTCAGCACCACATATAACTAAATGAATAAAATAAAGGTCTATCAACATGTAAGAATATTTTAAAAAATTATAGATTCTAGAATCATGGAATGGTCAATTTACAGGGAAGTTAATCATCAGTCGTTGTTGCTAATATTTAGAGAATGTAACAAGTGGAAAGCAAAAGTAGAATTGTGTCTTCAAATGCATCTACATAAGTTCCCACTTCTTCATTTGGAGGGACCTGTCAAATGTTAGTTGAACTTTGGAGAGGATGAATTTGGTTAAAGTTTAAAAACTGCTGGAAGTTCAAGTTTTGTATTGATACAAGTTCACATTTATGTTTAGTCTGCAGGGTTGCTTGCTCCTCATTCCAGAACTCAGTCTGGCATTAGATCTATTTCCTTGTACTTACAGCTAGATGACTGATCACTCTTCGGACACTTTCCATGGATTAAATCTTCAGAGATTCATTGCAAATAGCAAATTCCTCCCAGATGTGCTTTAGTGTTGGATTTTCTTTACTTTTTACTTTGTTGTGTTTAAATTATCATCAGGAGAGGAGAAGAGTGACAGGAAAGAGATGGATACCATGGACTCAGAAGTTGTCTTTGGTGATAACACTTTCTTTAAAAATGAATCCAAAGGAGCATGATAGAGTGGTGATTTCACCTTTTGGTTTTGTTTCATTAAACCTTAATACAGACATCAGAACCAGTGTGTGAATGATGGGAACCACTTGAATCATTTGCCCAGAGTATCCAGAGTTCCTAAGAATGAAGGCCCTGAGTGGACACTCTGTAAACTGAAGTATTATGTGTATTTCAGAATTTCTCAAATTTACTCTTGACAAGAAAGCTCTAGAGTCTGTAAATGACTATTCTTGTTATTACGTGACATAGATGAGAAGGGAAATAGTGGATTAAAGTCTACCTTCAATCAACTGCAAACAAGGGCAGATCTTTTGAAAATGTGCTCTCTGACATGAAAAAAGATGTCTTCAAATCATTGTTTGAAGTATCTTTGGTGGCTGATCACATTTGTTGGAGCACAGTGCTTAGGTTCAGTAAGCTCAAAATTTTAAATCTGTGTCTGGATGGGGTCGTGTTCTACAGTAACAGTTCTCTAATACATTTGTAATAAAGGTGAAAACACCAGAGAAAAGATCTATCCACTTATTATTCCCATTTTTACAAGGGGACATTGTTAGGAGTTCCAAAGCAGCTTTAGCGTTCAGTAGTTGAGATATTCTGCTCCTCCCTCTCTGACATCCTGTTTCATCACAAATATTTATCGTTTTATTCATCAGTTCTCCACCTGCCTGTGGCTGCTGTGGTTGCTTGCTGTCACTGAGCCAAGAGACTGGGGAATGCCTGTCCACAAGTAGCATGGTGGATCTGGGCAGGGTGCTCAGAGAGTGGGGGTGTTGTGTTGTTGGGGCCATGGACTAGAGAGTGAGTGAGCCTAAGTAGTTGCCAGAATCATCAATACCAGGCATGTTGTTGCTGATTGTTATGAAGATATACATACTGTTTGTGGTAAGAAGAAAACTGAAGTATAACAACCTCAACCTTAGAGTGTCACCTTAGAGTAACTAAAGTGTTCTGGAAGCATTAAAATAAAAGAAAAATTACTCTTAAAACAAAATTACTATTGAAAAGGCCAGTTCGAGGGTTTGGTTAACAGGTCTGAAGAATTTGGTTTGCATGAGAAGTCTGTTTAGTATTAACTTGCTACTCATTTTTAAAATATTAAATGCATAGGGTATGTAATAGCACAACAGAATATACCATGACATACACCCTTTGCTTCATAAGGGTTAGAATTTTTTTTAGTGGGGATTAGTTCTGGTGGTGGGATGGGCTTAACCACTGAGCCACATCCCCAGCCCCTTTTATTTTTTATTTATTTGTTTTATTTTTTAGGGAGTGCTGGGGATCGAACCCAGGGCCTTGTGCTTACAAGGCAAGCACTCTACCGACTGAGCTATCTCCCCAGCCCCTATTTTTTATTTTGAGATGGGGTCTCACTAAGTTACTTAGGGCCTGGCTAATTTGCTGAGGCTGGCTTCAAACTTGTAGTCTTCCTGCTTCAGCTTCCTGAATTGCTGGGATCACAAGCGTGCACCACCATGCTTGGTGTTTTTGGACTATTGACCAGGAATTTTGTAGATGGAGGTTATGAGTTTTGGTGCAGAATACTGCACAGGGGAGAAGCCTATCTCATTTTGTTCTGTTGTGGGTAATGTCACATCAACATGCCTTATTATCTCAGTAATTTTAACCTTGTTTAAGGTGGGGTCTGCGAGATTTTTCCATGGTAAAGTCATTACTTTCTTCTTTTTGAATTCTATTGTTTCTCTATTCTGTTCTTAGGGAGAGAAGTCTTATACTTAATTTCTTGAAGGGAGGGAATATCTACATGAATGATGGATTGATTTCAGTGTGGACTTGTGTGTTTAATCTATTCTTTGGGTTATCATCCAGTGCTACCACCATTTATTTTGTTGCCCATGAACTACTTTCTAATTTTTATTTTCTAAATTGTATTTTGCTGAGTGCTCTAGTATTACCTGTAGTTGAGGGCAGCCTGTATTACCCACCTGTTCTTTGTTGCCCTTCTCCATATTCACACTCTCAAATTTCCAACTGATAGATTCAGTTTTGCAGCTCTGGTTAATATTAGGACCATTTTCATAGTCACATTTTAATGTATGCACTGTGGGAAGAGAAGTCATAATACAAAACTTCTTGTCAGCAGATTGGTGAATTTACCTGAGAAATTGAGACTCAAGATTATGAGAACGTGTGACTAGGACCGAAAGCAGATTTTCAGGTAGGAAATCAAAATCATTTTCTTTCACTCCTTTGCACTTGTTTTTTGCAGAATGCAATTTGCTATTTTGGAGATGCAAAATTCCCAAAGGAGGGACTGTATAGATACTGAGTTTGTGCTAGGAAGTCACTTTGAGTTCCTTTTTGAAAGATTCCTTTATGTAATTCCCAAATAGTGGGTATCTGAGCTTTGAAATGTTTTCCAAGTTCAATTTACAGAAGTATATCTGTATTTGCAAAATTATTCTAGGTATGATTTTGATTCTCAAAGCTTATTTGAAAAGTAATTATCAGAGTATAGTAATATTAATTTTATTATATCAGAGAAAACGGCTACTATTTATGAGATGTTTTATGCATTTCACAGTATATTTATTAGGTACGGATTGATTTATATTTTACATGTCTCATAAACCCCCCTAGATATGATAAGGTCATAAACACTCCCTGTTAGAAAGGGCAGGGTGGGGGAAGCTCACACTTATATATGTTCTCAAGTTTCAGCATATGGATGTAATAAAAATGAGAATCAGTTTGCCAGCAGCTTCCATTGTGGTAATCTGACAAGAAGTGAGTTCAGAACACGAAGACAACTGAAAATCTGAAATATAAGTGGAGTTAATATTACGCAGTGATTCTTACCTCCATTAGAAAGAGAAAAGCCAGTGATCCCTCCATCTGAACTAACAGCGGGCGCAGCTCCATGGCAACACAAGAGCCTAGTCTGTACAGAGTGTGCACACACACATGCATTCAGAGCACGGGGCTGGGAGTGAGTTTGGGGGAGCCCAGCCCTCCAAGTCTTGCCCACACATTTTTATGTATTATAATCAGATCTTTGTGCCAGGAGGCCTGACAGGAGTTCATGTCAGCTGCCCTCTGGTCTCTCACATGAGCCATACTGGCTGCCATCACCCACCTCTCCTCTCTCCAGTGAAGAGCAAGAAAAGGCAATTCAAGAACACTCCTGCAAGAAGAGGCTCTTCTCCCCCCTCTTCTTGGAATGCTTTTTCGTGTGTGACCGGGAGGGCTTGTCCCCTGCTCTCCACAGGCTTATTCCAGGGAGAGCTGTTAAACTGGCCCTTTACCTGTGAAATACAGGTGCTGGAACTCTGGAGTCCGCTTTTCCTCCCTGAGAAGGGGCATCTTCATAGGTCCTGTGCTCTTCCGCATTTGTGAAGAGCGACGTGGCTGAGGAGTGACTGGGGAATTAAGCATTTGTGCCAAGACTTTGTGGCCCTTTCACAATTCTCATATTTCAAGGTTCTTTTCCCACTATGTGTCACAGCTCCACCCATCTTCAGCAGTCCCACACACCCACCCTGGCAATCCCACCACACTGGCCCAGCAATCTCGTCACACTCACTCAGCAGTCCTACCAGTCCTTTGCTTGGTCTCTTCATTTACAGGTACCTGCATTCTTGCTTGACTATTTATATGTCTGTTTCCTGTTCTGCGTCTTAGAAATGATAGAATAATCCAAAAAACATTATCTTTGCTGTGTTGTGATTTAGCTGATCCAAGAGATAAATGGACTTTTTTTACTCTTTTTTATTACACTGAGAATATTCTTTGATAAGATGTAGACCACTTTTGTTCTACCCTAGAACTTGAAGTGTAGTATTAGTGGTTATCTCCAGTAGATTCAGGGATTATGGATCCAGTAAACATTCTATGTAATATGGATCTTTACCCTTTTTATTTCACTCTGAAACTTTATCATGCCAAGCATCGCAGATGGCTCTGGTGGTGGTGAAGAGATTACCATAGGAGGCTGAAGAGACAGTGTTATGTTCTGAAGGACACTTAAGCTACCACTAACTGCTCCCTCTAGCTCACACTTTGATCTACTTTCTAGTTGAGTTCACATAGGGAAATGACCCAGTCCTTCCCCATTGTTTTAGCCTAAACATTCTTTTTGGATTTACTTTCAAAAATTATTTGCAATTATGATTACCTGTACATATGAATAGTTTAATGTACTTACTTGTCTAAGTATTTTGACTTACTACTGTGTACAGGCCTGAACTTAAAAAAAAAAAAAAGAACAGATATGTCTGCTTCTAAGATCTAATTATCTGGAAGTGAAGATTGCTCACTGAAAAAAAAAAAAAAAAAAGAGAAAGAAAAAAAAATAGAAAACCACACAATATATATTGTGAAACAGTCTGAGATTTGAGAAAGAGGCACTAAGCTTAGCTGTGTCATGAAAGCAGCACTCAGCTTTGCTTGAGAGGCTTGCCAGAGGAGTACATGCTTGAGCTGCATCTTGCAGGATGGGTGGGAATTTGAGACACAGCAGGGGGAAGGGCATTGCAGGAAGATAAAACCCTGGCATGCAGAACCCAAAGACAGGGAACCAGCAAGGTGCTTTTGTGAAGCAGTGAATCTTCCCCTGGTTGGATTACAGGGTGGGAGAAGGAGGAGTGGAGGCACAAGGGGATGATCTGGAACTCTGGGTGGGGATCAGGTCAAGCAGGATATGCCATGCTGGTGCGTTCCACATGTCTTCTGTAGACAACCAGGAGAGCAGGGTTCTAATTTGCATGTTGCAAAGATCTCCCAGTGAAAATCCTGAGAATGAATTAGAGGAAACCAAGCTGGGATTGGGAGATAGGTATACAGACAATTACAGTCATCTTTCAAAAAATGAAATAAAAGCCTGGACTAATGGTACCATACTGAGACTAGTGCTTGGGAAACAGTTCTGAGTGACCTCTGGAGGAAGGGAGAGAGGTCTCTTGGGTAGGGATGGCAGTTGTCAGGCTGAGGAAGGTGAGCAGTCCTTTGAGAAGAGCAGTGACCTACATTTTGGGTCATGTGTGCATATCTGGTTTTGGAATAAGACCTGTGTTTCAATTTTAGCTTTCCAACTTCTCACCTGTGTATTCTTATGTAAGTGGCTTTACCTATGAGAGCTTTGGTTTCCTGGCCTGTAAAGGTGGTGGGAAAGGTGTAATAATTGCTAACATATAGGCTTTTTGTGATGGGTGAAAGAGACGATCTATATAAAACTCCTGACTCTATGCAGATTTTCAAATAAAGGACAGTTATTATCACAGTAGTGTCTTCAGACAGATCAGGACCTGCAGAGATGGAAAATGCAGAGTTCAGAATCAAGGGCATAACAGAGACGGAGTTGGGAATTAGTCGGTGGCACTGAGATGCATGTTCATTCATTCAGAATCATTCATCAAGAGCAGTCGTATGTCAGTGTCTGTGTGGGAACTAGGGAAGCCAAGAGTAAAAAGACAGCCCCTGGCCACAAGAGTCTTCGAACCTGCAAGACAGGGAAGGCCATCAAGAGATTTTTGAATAAGGAGAGGATCAGTGGCAAATTAATGTATCAAAAAATTTTTTTTGTGTGTGTAATATCACATGCGTACAGAAAAGAACGTAGACTGTTTGATGAACTTTCATAGACCAAACGGATCCGTCAGAAACTAGTACATTATCGGCATTTGGGAACCCTTCTCTTGCCCTTTTCCAGTCACAGCAGAACCCAGGGGTACCAGCCTCTTAACTTTCAGCACTGTGTCTATTAGCTTTGCCTGGTGTTGTACTTCATGCCTGTGGAACCATATGCTTTTTACTCTTGTGTGTCTGGTTTATTTCATTCAGTGGTATGTCAGTGAGATTAAGGTGCCTTGTGTGTAACAATCATTCATTCTCATTACCATACAGAACTCTCCTTATGGATGTAACTTATTCATTCTACCGTCGATGAATTTGCATTGGTTTTGGTTTTGGCTATGACAAATAGAGCTTCCACTGGATATTAGAGTACATATTTGCTGGGTGCAGCCTGTGGTGGACTTGCTGGATCAGGGGACACGTGGGTATTCAGCTATAGCAGTTCGGCCGCACGCCTCTTTTGCAGTGGTTGTGCCAGCTTATGCTACTTCCAGCAATGTACGTAGAGGTCTGACTGGTCCCCCTGGTTGTATATTTTCATTATTCTCATTTTGGTCATTTTGGTGGTTATTTAGAGGTATAGTCTTATGGTGTTAATTTTCATTTTTTGGTGGTTAATGGTAGTGAGCCTCTTTCCATGTGTATTTTTGGCTACTGGATACTCTGTTTTATAAAGCGAAGTATTTTGTCCTCTTTTCCATTGGGCTTTCTGCTCTTTTGCAAAATCTGTATGATTTTTGCAAAATCATAAATAAGAATTATCACCCAGGGCCTACTAAAACTGTTCTAGCACTGGACTTAGAAAGGATAATAATAGTCACACTTCGTGCCCTCAAGAAATATGTAATTTTGAGCACTTTTTCAAAAAGTTTGTGCATAGGAGGAGGGAGATGATGAACAAAGGAAGAAATAGGGAACCGAGAGAACTTTTCTGTTCATGTAAACCCATTTATACATGCTGATGAGGGAAAGGTGGGTGACAAAAAGAAAAGATTGAGCAGAATCCCCAAGTGGCCAGGTTGCTCTGAGCTCTGGAGAGGGCTGGGTGGAGTGGAAGAAGGTATTTTACTAAGCTTATAGGTAGAAGTTATGCCTTGAAGCAAAGTTTCCTTGAAAAACTTGCTCTTTTACTGATATTTTTGTGTGTGTGTGAAACATAAGACAAACCCATTTGTGTGTGGAAAATGGATAATATTGATGAAGTGAGGACCTTTGGCATGGTCTCTGGAGGAGATGGGGTGTGTGCCGCGTAGAACCTGGGGAATGACGTGCTAACGTGCAGAGGGCTGGTCAGAAGCAGTTCAATCTACCTAGCAGGTGATTGTCCCTCAGCCACTTTGAGGAGTTGATACCAGAATGGAATGAGCCTTGATCCAAAGGTGAATGGTTTTTGGAATGGGGATGAAGGGCAAGGTGGGAAATGAATTGGAATGCTGGCAAGAGGAAGAGTGAAGTGGTTTACAGCTGGGTCTAGACACCAGGAGGAGCAGGAGGAGTAGTGGGAGGAAGGAGGAGGAGGAGGAGGAGGAAGGGTCCAAACTGTCAGAAGGGAGGAGTTGAGAAGCTGGGTGTCACTGAGTTTGAAGAACAACCAACGCAGCATGAAGGTGACTGGTTAGGTCAGGTGACAGGGTTGACTCCTGTAGCCTGTCATATTAACCTAAATAATCTGAACTCCCCATCAGGTTTTATGGAAAATCATCAAGCATTTAAGTGAATAACCCCTCACAAAGGTCACATTTCAAATTTTAGCTTATGGTTACATTATTAGTAAATAAATAATTTTTATTAAGTGAAGTCTTCTGAAGAAGTTACATTAGAGCCTTTATCTCTAACATTAACCATTAGTTGAGTCAATAAAGTGGTTTGGATAATGAGGGCTAATGGAGGGACCCAAATGGTCAGGTTTGTACAGCAAAATAAAACACTGAAAATAAAAATCTGTTGCTTTGGTAATCTCGGCTGAAAAGGTTGAGCAGCTGCATTTGGAGTCCCCATTTGTTCCACTCCCTGTTCTCTAGTCGTGTCTCCTCGTGGCTACACATTGAAATACATAATAGAGAGCATTAAAATTTTTGGTTTAAATTTAATACAAAAATGTTCTATTTTGTGTGTCACTCTCCGTTGAGGTCTAGAGAGTGACGTTTATGCTTTTGTAACACTGGCACATGCTCATTGATAAATGAAAAAGCGTCAGTAGGAGGACTATCTAAAGGAATTAGCAGACTCAGAATTCAGTGATTTATGTCAATATGTAGAGAAGTTACCTGGGCAGTTTCCTGAAAAATGTAGGTGTGTGAGCTGAGTCCTGGAGATGACCATGTGGCTATTCTGGACTCACTTGGAGAAGCCCACTGTGGAGCCCCAAGATTCTGAAAGATTGCTCTGGCATGGGGCACCCCACTACCATCATTCTGACCAAAAAAACTAAGTAAGTAACAAGAAAGGGAAAATAGAAGAGAGAAAAATGATGAGGAAATAAAGTTGAAGGTAGAAAAGAGGTAAAAATTGAAGTCTTGAGTTCTCTAGATGTCTTCATTATAGAAGGTAGATTTCAATGGGTACTTGATAGAATCACACAAATTTTAAGATGGCAAATGGAAAACAATGTGAAGTGTGTAAGATTGCATAGAAGAAAATCAAAGGAACTCTCTATGAAGAGGTAAATGGCCTATAGATTCAAAACTCAAGTATTAAAATTAAAATACAGCTATACATCTTTTCAACAACCTTTTAAATTATACTTTGGTGGACATACTACTTGTATATAAGTTTTGGTAATGAAACAGGACTGTTATAAGCAATTAAATTGGATTATTTTATTTTTCTCCTAAATATCAACTTATGCCAGCACATCATCAAAGCAATCTTCAATTTCCAAGATTTTTCTTTGGCTCCTGGGATTGTTGTGAAGATCAGTTGAAGTGGAAGGATAGTTTTGGGCACTTAGTGGTGACAGTGTAGTAGAACAGTGCTGAGCACACACTCTGGGTGCCACAGACCCTGGGTTCAGATTACTGCTCTGATTATCCCTTGCTCTGCACCCTTGAGCAACTTAAATGGATTCATCTTCCTCTTCTGTAAAATAAGAATAACAATGGTGTCTACCACTAGAGAGTAGACACCAGAGAATATTGCTTCCCAGTATAAATTAATCAATGTAAAGTACTTGACATAGTGCAAAGCACCTATGGATACTCAATAGATGTTTACTGAAATACAACTTGTATTGTCAGATTCTTCAAAGTGTCTAAAATAAAAAAAAGACTATTTAAAACAGGGACTATATATAAACATATACTATATGTACTATGTAAGCATATGTACTATATATGTTTATATATACTATCTATGCTTATATATACTATATATATAATTTTATAAAGTTATGGTTCTCTCAAGCCTTATTTAATTAAAATCACTGCATACCTACTTCTCAGTGCAATAAAGTGCTCCATGCCATACAATGATAATTAAGACATGGCCTCTGTCCTCTTGACCACTCACACTGTGGGAAGTTATCATATTGATTTATCTTCCTTGGGTAAGATTTATACTATGTTGGTGTATAGCTTAGAAATTAATTAAAACTGTATTTTTAAACACAAGTGAAAGATCATCCTAGAAAAATAGAAGGGGAAGCTAATAATTAATCACACCTTGAAATATAATTGAGCATAGCCAATCGCACAAAATAAATGCTGGTATTTTCCCAGAGCTTCATATAGTAAAATGGTTAAATCATAAGTGTGCTATCAGAAATACTGTCTTCAAGGGATGACTCTACTAATTACTGATTGTGTGACTATGGGTCTTTGACTTAACCTATGTCTAGTTCCTTCCACTGGAAACAGGCTCATAGTTGTCATGCTGAGTTGTCAGAAAAATTAAACAAGCTAAAGTTTGTGGACATGCTTTATGTACTATAAGATGTGCACTTGTGCATTTTTATGAAGATTATATAACATAGCACTTGTGGATTTCTGAGATCCATGACTCAGAAACAAACACCTAGAAAAAATGTACATTTAATAAGATTACAGAGAACCTTATTATCTTCTGTAGAATTACCTCTAGCCTGATAATGGGTGATTAACTTGCTGCACAGATTATACCAAAAGAAAAAGAAATCTATAGCTGTCAGGTGAAACAGGGTTGGAGAGGTGAGGGCACTGACCTAAGGGCACAATGAACAACTGGGGAGGAGAACTGGACCTGAGGTTTGTTCCTGCAGCTCCCCAGTCCAGTCCTGGACCTGTTTCTCAATTGAGAGGAAGGCGTGTGACCGTGAAGTCAGACCTGAGTTAAGATCCCTGCCGTCTCTTACTAGCTGGAGTTCAGGCAAGTTTCTAAACCCTCCTGAGCCTCAGTTCTCTCATCTGCAAAGGGAAGTGGAATCTTTTGTGGCAAAGTGCGAGCCCTGGAGATGACGTCTGTAAAGTACCTGCTCAACAGCGTGGTCACATGATTTTTCCTATGGTCATACATTATCAGATTTCAAGGCAAATTGAATCACACACCTGCTGAATAGAAACACTAACACACCTGATCATAACAACCATTCATTGAAGGGACTCTTCATACCAGTTTCTGGTCCAAATGCATTACACACACATTGATGTCAGTTGCTCATAATCTGATTCTGCGGACTCCTCTGCTATTCCTACTGGACCCAGGGAGTGTAACTAACTTGACCAAGGTCACCCAGCAAGTTTACAGTGGAGCAGGTTTACAAACTTGGGCTTTTATAACTCCGGATCTTTCTTCCCTTGTTACTGGATTATTCCTGCTCCTCCCTGACCAATATAGGGATGTGGGGTAGAGAATGAAAGGGCTGATTGTTTCATGAGAATTGTCTTTTGAATGGGCTATTTGCTTTTGGATTCAGCCCCATTCCCGTAAAAACTATTGGAAGAGGCCTGCACCCATCCGTCATGTAACTTTTGAGGCTGAGCTCTATTTTCCTCTTTTTGTGCAATGGGATAATTATGCTTCTTACGATAGTACCAAGCATTTAAATGGAATGATAACTGTAGAGCCCAGTCCTGGCACCATCTCCATCTCTAATCTCTACTCCCTACTCAAGTAGCAGACTTGCACTGAGAACAGAGCCCTGGGCTTTGCCTGCTGTCTTTTTACACTTTAAACCAATAGGAGCCTGTGTTACTCAGCATTCTCACGTCTGAAACCAGTGATGTTCTATCACAGAATATATGATTGATCCCTCTGAGAGGGCATTAAAATATTCACTCACATCTTCTCATTTACTTATTACATGCTTTTATGAACTGTGTTTAACGAAGATAGGTACATTAAGACATCTGTCTTGTCATTGGTTTGTGTCCCGTGTCTGGACATGTGTACATAGAACACAGTCCCTTTAAGAACCACTAGCCATCAGCAAAAATAACCGAGAGCAGCTCAGGTTACTGCCAGGCTTCAGAGACTTCAGGGGGTCAGGTTGCTTATTTCTCTGGCTCCACAGCAGGGATGTAGGAAGAGCTTTCTCTGTGCCCACGGAGCGGGTATGTGCGGGTCCATGCACATATGTCACATATGTCTCCTCCTTAAGCAAGGTGTGTCCTCAGCTGTGAGTTCTTCTGGGTTTGCCCCTTTCTTCAGGACAGGAAGTTTTCTTAGTTGGGCCACTTAAATTGCTTTAAATTAGTCGTGACCCTGTCCCTGGACCTGGGTTCAAGAGCCTGTCTTTCCTCTCATCCTTGGGTTTTATACTGTTTCATTGAAGACTAAAAATGAAAAATATATGGAAACCCATCAAAACAAACAAGCGTCTCCTATCCTCCGAGTGACAGTGTGGCAGTGCAGGGAAAAAGGTTGTGTGAGGACACACCCTTTCCCTGGACCCCTGTGCTCAGGCTTGTCTCAGCTGGCCTTTCTTCTAGATGAGTGTTTCAACTGACTGGGCATAGCCAAGGGATCAAAGAACAAACGAGGCATAAACAGCGCCTCGTGCTCTATAAACAAACAAACAAACAGACTGGACTCCTTAATTAGGCCTATTTTTTCAGTTGTGGAGAAACAGTGAGATATTATAAAAGGCATCACAGTGCATGCGAGGGAACAAAAAACCAACGAGGACCATCTGGGGCCTTGTCTCAGTGATGCTACTGAATGGGAGAGCTGCAGAATAATAGAATTTTAATAGCAAGGTGGGATCTGTGAGTAACTTAAAGTCTCTCATTTTACCTAGAAGGAAGGTGAGGGTCCTGAGAGGTTGGGTAACTTACCTGAAGTTACTCAGCTTTTGGAAGTAGCTCTGTACCTGCTGCCCAAGTACACAGATCATTCCACTCTATAGTCAAGAGTCCAGATGTCTCCAAGCCCCAATTTCCTTATGGATAAGTGAGCATTTCACTAGGTGGCATGACACCAGCTTTATAAGGTATCACAAGGATCTGCTGAGTGTGGGTGAGAATGGTTTTAAAGACTATTAAATTATATATTAATATTAAATTATATGTACACAAACACATAAATGATGGGACAGAGGTAATGTCTAATATTTCCTTAAAATTCTTCTTGTGGGAACACATGAGCCAATCTGGGTTTTCTTTTGGAAATGTGAAATTCCTAGAATATTATGAGCTCTAGACTTAGAGCAATTAACCCAATGGTTTTACCTGCTGGCCTTATTATTACTTTGCTTTTTTGTAAGATGTAAACAATAAAATTCTCAACCTATGTTGGAAATTGTCACGAGGACAACTTTAAGACTCTACCTTGTGAACTGAAAAGCATAGAAAGAATGTGGACTGTTAATTGCCAAATAATGTTAAGGCCACAAACCTTGTCCACACAGCACATATGGTATAATTAAGGAGTCAGGTTACATATACAAGAGCAAACTCCAACATTATCTCACATTAGTGTAAGCTAACGACTATATACTACAGGTAATGACTGTAATGGACCAATCAGTCTTTTTTTTTTTTTTGCAGTATACAAGCAGAAGTGTAATCATCCTTGCAGTTATTGTAAAATTGATCTTTCCCTACAGACATTCACCCAGATTGGCAAGACATATGCATGGTAGTCTTCATATTCACAGGACATTATTTTCTGTAATAATATAGAAAGTGGAACTTCAAATGTTATTTTATTGCTCTCAGTTATACCATTTGCACTAATATTATATGTCTGGCTAATTTCATTTGGTTATTATAGACTAAGTAGTTGGGAGCTATAATTAATATTATCATTTGACAGATGGGAGGTCAAATGATTTTTTTCTGCCTTCACAGAATATAGATGGCAGAGCTGAGATTTGAAGCATAGAGCTGAGATTTGGCCCCCGATCCTGTGTTCTTGCCACTGTAGTCTCCTGTGCTGTTTTGCATTGGGGTTTCTTCCTTTCTTTGGCGCAGTCATTCATTCAGCATGGACACTGGATTGTATAAAGAGACATTTAGCTAGACGTTTTCAACTTGCAATGAACTTGCAGTTTTAGAAGGCATACAGAGTGAGTGCATTAATATGTAAACACTTTAAGATAGGAGATGGACTGTATTAACTGTGTAAAGGTACAGTGTTGGAGGAGCTCACTGAAGGAAGGTACTCCCTGTGGAACTGTGTCATATGATCTGCTCATACTTTGGGGGCTGAATCTCTTAGATGAAATAGCTTGTTCTGTTGATATGAAGCCCTTTCTGCTACTGTTAGAGTTAATTTGCATAGGGAGCAAAAACTGCAGGCACATTTTAAGGATGTTAAAAAAGAAAAAAACAAAAACAAAAACAAAAACAGAATCGTGCTACAATCCTGAGACTAAAAGGGAAAACTGACCTTGCAGTCTAAATATGATTTCTGTGCCGATGACTGGACATGAGTTAGTGAACTAGGGACATACCTTCCCAGTTTTTGATACAGTTAAAACTTTTAAAAGATTTATTGTCATGGTATTCCATTAGTGACATAGGAGATGAACTTAAATGTGGCTTCTGGAAAGCCTAATGTTGAAAAAGCAGGCTTTTGCTCTGTTTTGTTTGGCCACCTTGTCTTTTTTGCTGTATTACCCCTAATTCTGTCCAAATAATTAAATATATGGTTTTAAATTTAGTGACTATGTGATTATGTTTTCTCCTGTTCCAAAAAGATAAACACAATTGCTCTGTAAAATGTATTTTGGCATTTCTCAATTTTAAGCAGTACTTCGTTTAACCCCTTCATTGCAAACAAGGCAGGAAATGGTCTTAGGGATTTAAATAAACTTAATGATAGCACAGTTTCTAACCCAGGGTAGGGAAGTTCCATTTGAAAAACAAGTAAAACAATTATTTTGCTATTAGTAAACCTAACAGGCATGGAATTACTGAAAACAAACAAACAAACAAAAACAAAAAGCAAAACAAAACAAAAACCCAGGAATGCTGATGGAAATAACTTCTTATGGAACTCAATCTGTAATCTCTACTTGGATAGTTAATATGTCTGTGCAATTCCAAAATAGTGTCTGCTTTGGAGACTGTCACTGGTTTAAATTTGTCTGAGAATCCTCAATTTAGACTTGATCAGCATAGACCACCATGACTGAAGTCTGTCAATTTATAAAGTAGGGTAAAACCTTATTTCTGGGTACCATGGCTAATTTTGAGCTATTTAAAAAACACAAGATGCTGTAAAATCAGCGAAACCTTGTTGGTTTCTGTACCAGTTAATGTGAAGTACATTTTTCCCCCCTTTGGCAGAGAGGAGTATGTCTCATCTTATCTTTTTGATCTGCCACCCCCCACCGCCTTTCTTAAATTTTTTTATCATTCATTTAAAAAACAAATAATGAAAGTTTTAAAACAAAATAAGCTCTGTATTTAATTTGATTTGTTATCTCACACTCTGTGTCAGGAATTAATGGTTGAGTTGTTAGGAATTGGGAACTGCTATATTTATGAGTACCATGATGGAAATAAGTTTCTTCAAAATTACTTTAGCATTGCTCAACTAGGGGGCGCCAGCAAACATTTCCGGTTAGATTCTTTAAAGTAGGCCACATACTGTTGACACATATGCACGGGAGAGAAACGTGAGCGCTTTGTGAAATCTTAGTGCTAAAAATAATTTTCACCTGTATTTATAGCAGGGTTTTCAAATTTGAGGAAAGAGATGGAGAACCTACTCACACAGGAAGAAAAATATCTTGTTCACAGTAGCTGGAGAGCTACCTTCCAGAATGAAGGCCTAAATAAGCTCCTGGAGAGTTATAGCAATGTTGCTAAGAGATTTTTGCCAGTTGTGTAGGAGGTTAATAACATTAAGTGCCGAAATAAACTATCACAGAGAAATATCCTATGGCGGATAGTTAACTAGGTAACAATGAGAATCTGTCCATTATTAGGGAAGGTTTGTAATGAAGCCTAACAAGTAGGACACTGTAAGCAGGAAGCGTTCAGGTTCTCAGGCAGAATTTTGGGTTTTGTCACAGCCAGTTGCTTTCTTTGTTCATGGTGCTGGCGCATTTGCTTAAAGGAAACTGGGAAGAGAACATTTTTAGATATTCAAATAGAAAAATGTGCCAAAATCCAGCCTTTTCTGATCTGAAAGTTCTGTGAAGGACTTGCTTTGCAGGGTAGCTGTGCATATGTTTTGAGTGGGAGGAAAATGAGAACAGATGACTTGAAAACTATTAAAATGGTTACACATGTAAAAAGTTAATTTCTTCCTCATAAAATTAAAAAAAAAAAAAAATCCCAGAACCCAAGATTGCAGTCTGAGTTAACATCTACTTGCTCAATTAAAATATTCACCCCTAACACTTCACTGATTCCTTTGTTCATTCATTCACTTATTCGTCAAACAATAATAATGTCTGCCATGTATAAGATTCCATATGTAGTGTAGTATGCGCGATAATTATTTCTATAAATGATCTAACCACTTCAGCATATATAGTGGACAAAAATGTCAGTTTCTTTGGGGAAACTTATAGTAAGCTCTGTTCAAAAACACCTTTTAAAAAGATATAGTTGCAGAATTGCAATTCGTGTTATTTTTCTTTTATTTGGGCAGCAACTAAGACTATATTTCTTTGCACTGATTCTGTATTGATGTTTGGGTTAAAAAGAGGAATCATTATCTGAAGATTATGTGGCATTTTATAAGGTAGTTGGTGATACTGTTTAGTGCTTATTAAGTTGAGCTAAAATTTACTAAACAGCTTGTAATTGGGGGAGCTTATTTAAACCAGCTATTTGTGGTTATGTCTGTTGAGGAGCTTAAACTTCAACTCTCTCCAGCCACTTAACTGCAGCACGTTGACTTCAGGTCTCTTGTAAGAAAGTCTAAATGTAGGCTGTTGAATAATCCCTTTGAGGGCCCTGTAGCTATTTTTATGCCTGGATATGCGTCACCAGTGGGTATTTTCTCTGGTGACTCGCTTACATCAGGTCTCCTACCATACATTCTATCAGTGAGTGACTTATGATTGATGGGAACCACGGCTGTTGTTTAGCTTTATCTGTGACCTCAGCGAATGGACAACAGGAATTTCCAGGCTTTTAAATTCTCTGAATGCTTGAAGACAGGGGCTCACGGTGTTGATCGAGGCAGGTAGCAAGTGATATTATTCACCAGCGATGACGGGGGAGGGACAGGAGAAGAAAGGGGAGGGAGAAGGAGGGGAAGGGAGGGGGAATTCCTTTTGTGAACAGCGCAGTTCTGGCTCAGCTTGTTCCTTCGCCCTCCTCTGTGGCTGTGTGTGGGGAAAGGTGCATTTCCGGGACCTGAGAAAGTGGATAGGGTAGTCAGAACCTTGCTTTGGGCAGCGTGGAGTAACTCCAAGGCGTGGGCTGCAGAAGCTTTGGACTCTCTTTAATTAGTTAAGATTTTGTTTTTCAAATGAGCTTGACTGATCCATGAGCAACTGGACTATTATGAGCATGTTTAAGAGTAGAGGTTTTAAATTTAAAGGCTCAGCATTCATAGTCACAGATAGGAATTGAGTGTTGTTGTGTTGAATCTAGCTGTGAATGGGTATCTATCTGGAGTTGATTTTTTTCCCCCTTACTTGGACGGTGCATTTGATTCTGTGTGTGGAAATGAATTAGGATGAATGCACAAGAATATTTTCCTGTTTTCTTCCTTGTCCCTACCTCTTTCTTACAGGTGCATGAATAGGATTCTTGACCTCTCATGGGTCTGTCACCAGACTTTAGCAGTGATGTTGCTTTCTCCCAAACTTTTCCCCTCTTCTGACCTTTCACCACCTTCTTTTCCTCCTTTTCCTGGGTATCTTTCCCTGTGCGATTTTGCTTGCAAAAGTAATTCTTGACATCCTTCTGAGTTAAGGTAGACAAGGTTCCCTATAGATGGGTGAGGTGCACATGTCAGTCAGGGACTCTGGGTTGCTTGTGTTTACAGGCTATCTTTTCAGTGATTTTTGTTTGTTAATGACAATTAGACAAAATTAAAATACTCCTTTTAGTGTAATACTATTAAAACATTTACTCACTTAGGCAAAATTGGTTTTCTGATCTTTTAAGACTGTTTTCATTATGGAAAAAGCATTTATTGATCTTATTTGCCTATTTTATCCCCCCACCCCAAACAAGGGCCTATCCTTTAATGTAGCATATTACCAAGATTAATTGTCACTGTAGCTATTTTCTTAGGGTTTGCCTCCTACGTTCCAAATTATGAGATTATCCCAGAGTCTAGTACCCTCAAACAGATGTGAGGAGTGAAAAACACTTGTGGACAATCTTTTCTGTTCCTAACTCTTTTGCCTTGTATAGTGCTATTAAGTGGACATGGACATTTGGAACTATTTTTATAGCTTCCTATAAAATCAACTCTCTTAATGGTAAATATCTATCCCCTGTCAAGTCCTATTGTTTCAATTTTAGACGTTTAAAATGAAGATGACTGAGAAAGAAAAATGAGTGTCACTGTAAACCTCACCTACAAGAAAACTTGTCATTCCATTTGAAACTTGCTTCTTGAATAAGCAGGATGACTCACGACAATCAATTTATAATTTGAAATTTGTGAAAGATTGAAAGCCAGAGCTTTGCGAGTTTTGAGTCATTGGTAGTTGAATGAATTAAACCTTCATAATGCATCCACTTAGAATGAAATCATTAAAATATGAGTGCAACCAATTGTTTATGTTTATTTCATTGTACCATGTGTGCCCCAGGTACCATTAGTGACTGACTTTGCTTCTCAAAGCGTAACATCCTGTGAAAGATACATTTGGGGGTTGGCTCAGATGCCTCCATTCTTCTTTGCCCTACATTGCGGGGGATATTATTAGAAGCTATGAAAGTCTCCCTTTCTTTAAAGTGTATGTATGGCTTTATGTGGAGGAGTGTGAGGGCAGAACCAAACTCCAAGGAGGGTTATGTATTCTTCATCAGAAATATATTTCACAGAAGATTATAGTTTGTGTGGGAGGGAAATAGCTGCTTGTCTGTTGATTGCATTGTGTTTATTCCATACAAGAGCTATTTGAGTTTAGGCAGGATAACCTCATTTTGATAATCTGATGACTGCTTCTGCTTGGAGAAGAGAATATATTTCCAAGGCTGTGAGCTGGTGGGCAACAGTCATTGTTCTCTTTGGCAGAGCTTAGCATGGAATCCGCTTTGGTATTTTTATAACTACATATGCAAGTCTTTTCTCCCAAACCTCCCCACCCCGTTTCTCTGACCATGTGTGGAACTCTTTGTGATGAAGACTGTGAAACTCCAAAGGTGTAAGATCTAATGATATCAGTGTAAGATGATGTGTAACCTTAAGTTAGGGCAGAATGTTGGCTCAAAGTGAAGTCTTTTTGCTAAAGCAGATCCTGCATTGACAGCAGATTCCACTGTGTACTTGGTTTCTATGGAGACACTTTTATTACTTATGGATGAGTGTAGTATGAGTGATTGGTGTATCAACATGGCTCATAGCAGCTGATGGAGTTTCCTGGTTAATATGTGAAACTTGGTTGGGGGTTTTGCTCAGGAGCAGGGCTCATGGAGGCCCTGAGTTCCATCTCAGCACACACACACATGCACATGCAACACACACACACACACACACACACACACACACACAGTTCTTTCCCTAAAGTTCCTGTTATATTTACAGAGACTTATGAGAGCGATGCAAACATCTAAAACCATCCTGACACATAGAGGTCATATGACACTTCATTGTACTTTCTTACAGGCATTTCATCCCAGCACTGCATAAAGAAAAAAGAGGAAGCCTCACAATTCCCTAGAATTAGGATGATAACCAACTGACAGCATTAGAAAATTGAATGATCCACTTCTAAAGCTCCTTCTGGGAGGGCATAAAATATTTTGTTTGGCAAATGACTCTTCTACCTGTTACCTGTGTCATTAGCAAGCAGTCTGAGTTTTAAGATGCTTTATAGTTCACCGTGGTCACTGCACAGTTGAGGAACTGTGACCCAATAAACAGATGGGCTTTCCATTGGAGATTGCACATTGTATTGACAGCAGCTGAGGACAAGCTCTGCTCACTGGTGCTTATCTGCTGGCACTTAGGAGCTGAAAGGCTCTGACCTCATATGTCTGATGTCGGGAGAGAGCTTGGTCACTCTGGGCAGAGTCCTCCTGCAGCTCTGATAATGGTAAAAAGCTCTGATAACTCATTAGGGCGATGTCTGCAACTCTTGACTGTGTTGCCTCAGTCCTCCTGTGACAGTGGCCCTCAGTGACTGATGTGTAGACCCACTGAGAAGTACTTGGATTTCTACAACAGGATGTCATCATTTGAGTCAGCAGGGCTAGAAGCTCATGCTGAGGGGTGGCTCTGAGGAAGCCTTTCACAGAGCAGGCGACTGGGAGCTCAGTGAGAGACGCGAGTCACTGGGTAGATAATAGTGCATACAGATAAATATTTTTTGTGGGAATATTTTATTCGCTCTTTTCACTTGAAAGAAGATAAATTTTCTAGAAGAGAAGGAACTCTGTGTGTCTAACTACCCTGAGAACTGAAAGCAGGATGGAACTGGGTCCAAGGATTTTCACCAAACGCATTCTTCTCATTTCACTAAAGTTAGATGACATGTTCTGGTTGCTTCAAAACTAAAGGGAGGACAGGATATCCTCTAATAATGCGTGTATGGAATTCTTGATGTCTGAAAGCAGGTTGCTGTGATTATCTACACTCATCTTGGAATTCAACTGCTGCAGAATTTCATTTAAAAATATTCTCCTTTCCATACCTTTAGCTTTTTTTTTTTTTTTCCTGGACATTAGAAATTTTTGATATGGAGATTTATAGATATTTAAATAACCAATTGTCCACAAATGCCTCATTTCCTATAAAATCATAGCCTGACCCCTGTGTGACGAGGTAAGGCCATATCCAAAATTGGTTCCTTCTGTTATTTAATTTTATATGTGTGGAGAGGTATTCATAAAGCCACATGACATAGTTCAATAAAGAATTTACCTTCCTCTAGAGGGAATAAGTTTAAGAAAGTGCAGGCATTTATAGTACCAACTATGAAAAAAGATCTAAGCCTTTTAACTATAAAACGTAAGATAAAAATGTTTGCACTTAAGAAACTTGAGTCGGGTGGGGAGTGGAAATAATGGATGGATGTCTTAGACTGAATCCTAACTGAAGGAAGGTGTGAAGGAGGACTCAGTAGTTTAAGCCCCCGTAGTTCAAGGAATGGGGAGGGTGTCCCAAAAATGGAGAAAGGAAAGGGTAGAACTGGGGAGGAGACATTTTATATAACTTCTCTGTTCAAACAGGGCTGTGAGGGACCTGTGAATATGATTGGGGGCATTGATAAGTGGGGGGAACCACGGCAGAGTCCTGTTGTAGGCTGCCCTTTGCCTGGACACCTGGTCAAACACAGTCAAAGCCCTGGGGGGGCAAAGCAGGTAGGGTGGGGAGCGGTCTCAGTGCTGTGGCTCCATGTCTCCTTTGGTGAAGTGATGGAGCAGACCTCTCTCTCATGGGGAAGGGCCTCTCAAAGGAAGGGCACCAAATGCCTTCATTGGCGTAAAGCTCCCAGGCCCCAGAGAACCTGGGCTTTTAAAGGCCAGTAGTGATCCCTGAGAAGAGAGGTTTCTTTGTCATCAATGTAGGACACATTGGTGACTGTGTCTGGTGGCAAAAGCTTGCCTGTCAGTCCCACTTGAGGCTCAGCTGTCCCCACTGGGAGAGTCTGATTCCTTTCTAACTTTTGTTCTTTCTTAGTGGAGTCTTTTTTTTTTTTTTTTTTTTTTTTTTTTTGTCAGAGGTGGAGGTCAGGCCTCACCTCTTGGGTCAGGGTGCAAGTTGTGGGAAATCTTGGTGGGGCTGTTAATTTGGATCCTGGTAGGAATGATTGTTTGAAATGTTTCCACATTCTCCTCTCTTTGTTGGTGAGATCTCATCTCGGTAAGAGGCAGAGCAAAGAGAGAGTATAAGGGAACTGAGCTTCGGACCTTGGGAAATATCAGACTTTGGGGAGAGAAATGAAATGGGATCTAATAATGGAGACTAGGAAGAGTGTGAGGGGGTAGGCGAAAGCCAAGAAAAGTGCAGTCATAGGGGGAATGGCTTGTAGAGTTTCCTAATAATATTAATTTCATTTATTCAAAATAGAGTGAGGATATTCCGTGTGTGTTCTGTGAATGTGATAGTGAACCAGATATAGTCTTTTTTCTTCAAGATTTCATTGGAAGTCTGAGGTCACTCTCCATGCTGGGACTGCAGCTTAACCCAGGGGAACAGAGAAAGCAGCCTATGAGGTGAGATGTGTTTGGAGAGGGTCCAGGAGGGTCAGTTGGAGGAGAAGAGACTGTGGAAGCCCAGTGAGGGTGTTACTGAAATGCCTGTGTGGACCACTGTCACTGGGACAGCTGAAGTCAGTTGGCCTGGGATGGTTGAGACTAAGGGACCGGAATTCAACATGAGAGCAAAGAACCACCCCAGCAGCTGTGAAGAAGTGAAAACATGGAGAGAAAGGAGTGTGGCTTGAGCAATTGGAGATCTGAGTTGGAGACTGAGGGGAAGGAGAAGGTCCAGTTGGATAATGGGGTTAAATTTGGAATGTGGTTGAATTTGGTTGGATGATGAGGTTTATTATAATTGTAGTTAGTGGAATATTCATCTCTAATTTATTGTTGTCCCTTATGCTCAACATCTTGCTCCTCCTCCAAAAGATCTGCTAAGGTGTATTTCAGTTGCCACTACTATGGAAAGGTTCTGTTCCATGGCACCTGTGGACCACAGCCTCTTTGATGTCCTTCCTGGCTCAAATTGTTCTGTCCGTGGTCAGTTCCTCATTCGGCTGCAAGGTTCATCTTCTTAAAATACCATTTTTTAATAGTTTACTCTGAAGAGCTCTAAACTACACCGGCTACCTACTGCCTACAGTTTAGTGGGTGTGCTCCTCCATAAAATGAGAAATTGCCATTTTCATAGGACTTTAAAATTTACCAAGGACTTTTTATACTTAGTCTCACTGAGTTCTTATGAAACTCGTGGTGGGTGGATGTTGCTCTCTTAGTTCATGAATGCCATAATAGAGAATCAGAAAGGTTCAATGGCAATGTCCAGGGCCCCCACAGTTCACAAGTGGTAGGGCCAGGAAAAGACATAGTCTTTGGAGTTCCATTCCAAGGTGCCTTTTAGCACGCCAGGGCCTTACGTTACCTAAGGAGCCCATCTCCATTCTCACCCTAGGATTTCTGTTGGCACGATGAGATGAAGTGCCTTCAGTCCCTCTCAGTCTCCCTATAGTCACTTTTCTGTCACCGCTTAGAAGTTGTGATCTAGGGCTGTCAGCTGAGACACATTTCCTGGCTGATTTTCCCTTAGATTGGGAAAAGCCTGTCTCCTGCCAGGACATCTGGGGAGGCACAGAAAACACTCTGTACTTCCCTGATGTCATCCTCAGCGCCTGCTTGTCTCATATGGAGCTTGGAAAGGGCTGTCACTGACTTCTCTTGGGTTTGTGGATGGCTTTTCACTGCTGCCAGGACCGCCTTTGCTCCTTCAGCTGCTCTCCAGGAAGGTGTGCCCCAGAAACAGGCTGTGAATTTTCTCCTAGAGGAATTCAGGATCTGAATACTTGTTTCAAAATGTATTCTCAGTTGTTATATTAATGGTCATAGAAATTTGTTAGCCACTTAGGCACGATTCCTTTTGGAAAGTACTGTATACAGAAGGATGCGGAGCTGTACTTTGAAATACATGTTAAAATCAGGAACATTTGTTAGCAGTGCAATGATTAATGAGTCTGTGTTAACGTGATTTTAGAGAACACTCTGTTTCCATTACTTTCTCATTGTACTGAGCCAAAATCATTTGGATTTTGACAGAGATTTTTGGAGATAGTTTTCTGCATCAGAAGTTTAAATTATATTAAAAAATAAGTGTGACAATTGTCTAGAATATCAAGGACTGCCTCCACTCCTATAAAAATAGGTAAAGGAAAAATGACCATGAGGATGAGTTCAGTAAGATCCTGCAAGAGGGCCTGAGGTTGCAGCTCAGTGGTGGAGCACTTGCCTAGCATGTGTGAGGCCCTGGGTTCGAGTCTCAGCACCACATATAAATAAATAAAATGAAGGTTTATCAACAACCAAAAAATATTTTAAAAAAGATACTGCAAGAGTCCTACACTGCCTTATGGGCTCCACATTAAGCCTCAGACACAAATTGCAACTTGTGCATTTTAGTTGGATTTACTGTGATTAAGGGGTGCATCGTTAAGATGATAAAAGCCAAGTAGGAATAGTTGCAATGCCTTCTCCAAGTCCTTGTTGGCATCCTCCTTGTTTCCTGCTCACTTGGAATGTTGTATTCCTTGGGTCGGGGGACAATAGCAGAACTCTTCAGGGGGAAGAGATACTTGGCTTTGAATTTTTGTAACTGCTCTCATATGTTGGAATTAAAAGATCAGTAAATGCATGGCATAGGAGTATAAAGGACTCAATTGCCAAACTGCATTTCTTCTTTTTCTTTTCTCTAATGTAACTAAAGGTGTAATGATATGCAACACATTGGAATGACATAAAATTTTGATTCTGGTAGCAAAGCATTTTAGGGAGGCAACAAGATGTATAAATTCTGAATAGTATTGAGTAGAAATATTCCTCAAGTGAAATTTTAATTCCAAACTGTTGATGTCACATTATTTACCTTCTAGGTAATTCAATTAAAAAGAATTTTATTGGGCTACTCATTGGAAATATTGACTTAATTAATGACTATGTTTTCTTCACTGGGCCTCCTTACAGTTAGCTGGCCAGCTAATAAAAATGGAATGAAGAAGAAATGAAAAATAATTAGATATATATGTACTTTATGAGCTTGTTAGTACACATATTGAATGGTATAATACATTTAAGAATACTTAAGACTAGCTTATAGTTTATTCAAAGTATTATCAATAATAAAAGAAACCTGCTAGTAATATATGATAATAAAGAGAAACAAAAAAATGGTAGACTTTGGTAGATATTGTTATTTTCTTTAAAAGAGACCTCACAGGACATATCTTATGATAGTTTTTCAAAAGTGCTTGGTCTTTTTGTGTTTTCCTGTGTTAATTTGGCCTGCCCTGTTGAGTGACTTTTGGTGTCTGGGAAACTTGGTTTGAAATCATTTTAACTTGCTGTGGCCTTAGGTGTTTTTCTGAGGTGCTTTGTGGCCTGTTCACCTCCATTCTTGCCCTCTTCACTACCCCTGAGCACCTTGCCATCTACTACCTCAAGTTAATCTTGCACACAGTTATCAGGCTAATTTTACAACAATGTGTTTTAGTATCCCTCTTTACTGCTTTAATTCTTTAGGGGTTTTTTATTGGACACCAGATGAGAGGCAACTTAGGGTCACAAAAGTCGCACAGGAAGTGCCATCCAGAGACCCGCATTTTAATTGCTTGGCCTTTGGACCTGCTTTGTGACTCTGGCAACATCACTGTTCATCAAAATCTCAAACTTGCATATTGTTGCTACCCGCCTGGAGTTCCTCACTTCCCCATCTTCCCAGAGTCAGTGGCTGTTCTTCTCGTTTGTTGTTGGAACAGTTGGCCACTGCGTCTTGCTTCATGACACACTTCCCCCATCTTCCACGACACTCCACTCGCCAGGCTTTTCTCCACCTTCCCTAAGTGTGGTGGTCTCCTATGGCTTCTGGCCTAAAGCCCCTTATTTTATCTATCTGGACTCACTTTCTAGCAAGTGTCAAGTAAGCACATGGTTTCAAATATTATCAATATTCTGATAATTTTCCGAGTTTTATCTCCACAACTCCTATGCTTCCTAAATATGTGCTCTCAGCTCTCTGATCAAAATTGAGATAGACAAAAGGAACTGTTAATGTCCTCCTGCTCAGCTCTGCTTCCCCACCCAACATCCCATTTTCAGTAAATAGGACCACTCTGCCCATGGCTTTTGCCAAAATTCCAGTAAGTCCTTCCTACTCTTTCTCCAAAATAAATGTCTTCTTTCTACCTCTGTGCTGTAGTCCCAGTGTGAGCCACCAGCTTGTAGCCTTGTCTGCTGCAGAAACTGATAACTAGCTTTCATGACTCCACACTCCCCAGGGAAACCTAGTAAGTGTAAGTTATATAATATGTTTCTTTGCCAAAAATTATCATTACCCTCAGAATAAAGTCCATGCTATTCACTCTGGCCTACATGCCTCTCATCTCCACCAGTATTCCCCAGATCCTCTTAGGTGCTGGCCATCCTGGCTTTATTCTGTTTCTTAAATTTGGTAAACTTGTTCCTGATTTGGTCTTTTCCCTTATTTTCCTTCTTGCAAAACTCTTAACTTTCATCTTCTCAGTCATGGCTTCTTCTCTTTGCTCAAGTTTCCATTCAAATGTCATTTTGAACAGGCCATCTGTGACCCATGTTTGAGCAGATTCCTCCTTCCCTCTCCAGTTCACCTTTTATCACATTATTTTACTCATAGAAATGGAAATTAGAACAGAGACGATCAGTTTAATGGTTGATGTGTTTTTTCATCCATTCTCTTACCACTATAGATTTTCTGAGTCCCTGAAGGTTACCATTTGCCTCTGCAGCTTGAGACCTGAAAGAGTGAATGGTGCATAGAGAGCTCTTGTAGGTATTGGTGGACTCATTCATCACCTTGAACCTACTTTCCTTCTCTGTGGAAAAAGGTGTCTGAGTTGGGCACAGTGGTGCACCCCTAAATCCCAGTGGGTTGGGAGGCTGAGGTAGGAGGATCACAAATTCAATGCCAGCCTCAACAACATAGCAAAGTCCTAAGCAACTGAGTGAAACCCTGTCCCATAATAATAAATAAAAAGGGAATGGCTCAGTGGTTAAGTGTCCCTGGGTTTAATCCCTGTTATCTGACCTTCACTCCCCCCCAAAAAACCTAAGGTGTCTGACAGGTGACCTCTGACACTCCCTTAGTTAGCCAGTTTGAATTTTTATCACATCTCTGAGCTCCTGACCCAGTCCAGTTGACGTCCTTAATGTCCTATAAATGGACCATGTTTATTCAGGTCTGGAGGCCTTTGTTCACGGTCTTCCTTCCTGAGTGTCCTTCCTCTCTTCTTTGCTAGTCACATTCCTCAATTATTTTCTTTTTCTCCTTTTGTCTACATCTCTCTTACAGGAATGGGATTGTTTTATGGATACATGTTCTGCCTGTCCTTCTGGAAGGTCAGCTTTTTGAACATGGGGCTGAGTTATAGTCTTAACTCTTCTGAATCTCCATGTCAGCTATAATGGTGCCAAGCATGTAGGACATCCTCAGTACATGCCTTGGATTTCAGCAGTTAGTAATGTGTGTGGAACAAAATAGATTTCTTAAAATGCAACCAAAGAGAGATATATCTCTACAACTGGAGGAAAAGAGAATCCTGAAAATGGGAATTCAGACTGATGAGGATGCGGTGTTTTGCAAACATGGGTAGGAAGAGGAGGACTTCTTACCAAAGAAGTTTTGTTAAACATTTTGATTTTACTTATTTTTTTATATGAAATAAGCTCATAGGTAGTTGAAAAGGGCAGTGGACAATGTTTTTACTGTTAACTCAGGTGAAAGCTGGATTTGGGTTTTTAATTTGGTTCAGTGTGTTCAGGTATTTGGAATTTAGCGAAGCTCTATGAAAATATCCCACCTACACATTTTGAATATCCTCTTCCTGCTTATCTTCAGAACAGCTTGGTTCTTTTAATAGCAAATGGCTGAGTGGAGGGGAACCATTTGTAGTGGGTAAACTTAAGTACAGTGTGTCCTCTCACTCTCAGCTGAAGTCATGCTGACTGCTCAGAGATTGGTGCAACTGTGTTTTCTTTTTGATGTTGGTCAGAAGCCTGAAAACTCAGCATTTCAGAAGGACGTTGCTCATTCCTTAGACCCTTGGAAGAATTACTGGTCAAGTTTAAAACATTCAGGAACTAGGGAATGTCTCTTTTTTTTATAAGTATGTTGATTCATTATCATCCTTTGCAGATCTGCTCTGAAAATTCCCATGGGTCAGGATAGGAAGAACTAGTGTTGAAAAGGATCACAAGCTTGTTTGGTCACCTAATAATAGGATCCTAATGTGATGTGATCATGCTTAATTCAGAATACACAAATGATAAATTTCTTTCCACCCAGACTAACTGGAAAACATGGACTGAAAATTTAGGGGAACCATATATTCCATTCATGAATCAATTCATTTCAAATAATTCCACTAAATGAACTAATTTAAAAAATTTAGTAGCTTAGAAGTAACTGAGCTGTATATCAATTAGTAGCTGAACTGTATACCAATTATTGGCAAATAGCATTGTCATTCTAAATAATGGCAGTGATTGGATGAAGGCTCAGTCCATCCCAGAATTTGCTGTTTTGAATGAACAGTTTGGTTTCAAGCATCTCTTATGGTTTGGATATGAGGTATCCTCCAAAAGTTCCTGTGTTAATTCAGGAGATGAAATGATCAGATTATGAGAACCTATAACTAGATCAGTGGATTAATCCATTTGATGGATTAATAATTTGAATGGATTACTGGGTGGTAACCGTAGGCAGGTAGGTTGTAGCTGTCCCGGTTACTTGGGGCATGCCTTGGGGATTAAATATTTTGTCTTTAACTCTTGCTGCTCTATGTCTGCTTCCTGGCTTCCATGAACCTTGTAGCTTCCCTCTACCACACCCTCTGTCTTGATGTTCTGCTCATCTCAGGCCCAGAGCAATGGACCTGGCTGACTATGAACTGAACCTCTGAAACTATTAACCCCAAACAAACTTTTCTTTCTCTAACTTGTTCTTGTTGGGCATTTTGATCACAGTGATGAAAAACTGATGAACACAGCATTCATTTCTTTTGGAAAAGTAGAGATAAGGAGAAATATGCTTCTGCAAAAATGATGTTTGCATTTGGGGAAAATCCCTAGTTAGTAGAGATAAAGGATTTCCCAAAAGGTTGCTGTAGTTTTGCACAGGGAGCTGGGGATACTCGTTAGGTACGCTGCCAGGTGTTGAAGGCAGACCGTCTGTTCAAGGTTCCTGTGTAGCAGCCTCTTGCTGGGGTCTCAGCTGTATGGTATCTGTAAGAATTATTTGTTGTGTGGTGCTTTAGAATTGGTAATGCAATTTCTTTCTGTTAGTAGGACACTGCTGGTATGGGTGGTGTTCTTGTGACCTTCTTGGATCCCATGGAGAATGAATACCTATAGAGATTTGGATTGGTGACTCTGGGAATATAAAAACAGTTGATTAGGGGCATCTCAGTCAAAAATTGTGGAAACCAAATGAGAAATTTATGAACTGATAAGAAACCCCTTCCTACATGAAATCTGACTTCAACCCTTAACCTTGGCCACAAAAGGGCCAATTTCTATTGCAGTAAAAAGGGTTCAGTTAGTCTGCTTTTGCTTTTTTTTTTTTTTTTTTCCCAAGAACAATTTTAGAGAAGGAAAAGTTTATTTGGCACTCATGGTTTCAGGGTCTCAGTCCATAGATGACCTGTGTCATTCCTCTGGTGAGGCAGACGTCCTGGTGGGAGGACACGGCAGATGAAAGCAGCTCAGGACATGGAACCAGGAAGCAGAGAGAGAGAGCTCTCCTCATCACAAATGAGATACATACCCCAAAGGCACACTTCCAGTGACCTCTCTCATCCAGCCACACCCTACCTGCCTACAGTTACCCCCCAGTTGATCCCTATCAGGGGATTAATGCACTGATTAGATTAAGGCTCTCACAACCCAATCGTTTCACCTCTCAACTTTCTTGCCTTGTCTCACACATGAGCTTTTAGGGGACACTTCATCTCTAAACCGTAACAGGTACATATGTAGTTCATACCTCTGTGTTTAGGTAAATCACAGTCTCTCTCAGCTTTGGTGTGGTAGACTGACTTGAATTTTTTCTTTCTGTTTTTAGGTGAGTGTCATTTAAATGAGGATAGACCCTGTGTATTCTGTGGTTTTCTTCCTGTTGAGATCATTGGCTTGCCACCCCCCAGATGCGTCAGCACCAATCATTTGCTTGTGCAGAGAAAGATGGAATTTATTTTAAAATAAACTGAGTTTGGAAGGTTCTATGAAATCACTGTCCATTTGGATTAGTTTGGGCAGCAGCTGCCTCTGTTAGACATTGTTTGCGGCTGGTCATAACTGCTTAGGAAAGATTGTTGCTTTATGGAAGTGATTTCAAAGACTCATTGTTCCAGACATTGGACATCCCTGTGTTATTCATGTCCAACGATACTTGGTCTAATACAGATTAATTACTAAACTCTCAGTGAATAATTAACCATTGACTTGTACCCAAGTTATATACTCACTGAGTTAGAAATGATTTCCCAAACTACTGCAGATAAGGAAGGCTATTCCTGGCTTCACAATGTCCCCATTGTTACCGACTTGTATGTGTGAGAGACATCAGCTGATACCTACGCACTGGTCCAGCTCCTCAGTCAAACCACTTCCTGGGGTTTTCTCGGGTAATGGCAGTGATTCAGAAGATACCGCAGTACTTTCTGAGGACTTCTCTGAGCGTGTTACTCTGGGTCTGAATGACCAGGAACTGTAGAGTTCAGAAGAAGCATTTTTGTTATAGTGCCTTTGAATCTGCTGTTTGCTTTTGCTCAAAGCTGCATTTCAGCTGAATTTAGGGTTGCTTATCTGTGTGCTTTCAATAATATTTTTAAAAGACATTTATTTTATAAATAGGGGCTAACAGCCTGATTTCTATTACTTAGCCTGTTTATACCTGGGTTGAGTCTGCACCATGCACAGCTCCCATGTGAAGCCTGGAGAGACACAGACAAACTAAGGAGTGGAGGTGCATGCAAGGGCTGGTAGTAATTGGGCAGAGGCGAGATAAAAATGGATGGGGGCCAAATAGGGTGTTAAAGCAAACATATGCCATTGTGCTTTTTGAAATATGTATTTCTGTGATTTAGGTTCTGAGTGCATCCACTGAGTGTGTTCCATAAGGAAAATTTTATATTAGAATTTTATTTATAACATAAAAATGTGGGTAGTATTATTGTAAAAAGTTTTATTTTTTTTCTTATTGTCCTTATTAAAAATAAAATATTTGAAAATTATTTTGGAATTACAAGGTATGTGTTCTTTTTTGGTCTCCTTCTGAACTACCAAAGTTACCTTTTGGGCCATAGAAGAAGCAACTAAGACTGTGGTTACCCTAACACCTGACTTGCCTTTTTCCTTCCAATACTTGCAGAGCTCTTCCTCCCCTCAATGCTAGATGTTCCAGTCTGATGAGATAACGTATAGGGAAGTTTTCAGTGTGTGGGCAGGTGTTATGAACAGGTGTGTGTTGTTGCTACCACTGTTATCACTCTTTTCATGCATCCACTGCTTTGCATCATCCCACCAAACATACCAGGATCACTTTGGAAATACCAGAGATGATTGTAAATATCTCAGAAGACAAGCCAAATTTCGTTCTTGAACTTAATGAAATCGGATTCTCCACTGGGCCCGTTTTAGACAAAATGTTGATTTCATTGTTTCCGCTAACAATGCCCTGAAGGGGAGAAGTTTGAGAAGAGTAGGTAATGGGGGTTATATAAAGGGAAAAGACTCATAATATGTATATTGCATGGTAATTGTGCAGGAGCAGCCTGGTTACCTCCATTGGCATTGGCATTTGTCTTGTCCCTTATCTCTGTGGCCTCTGAGGGAAGCTTGTGTTTAATCTCTGTGAAGGGCCATTTCATATCAGTGTTCTGTGGGAAAAATTGCCACTTTTTTCTGTCTGCTAGGAAGGAAGGTTATGAGCCTCTTTTTAGTAGTTGAACACATATTACATAGGATTAGTGGTAGTAGTACACTTTTAACTCAGGCCTTTTTGGGTCACTGTGTCAATAAACTTAAAGATAGTAAAATGACTGAAACATGTAGAATCAAAATTTTGATTTGTGTTAACTGAGTCTTCTGGTGGTGATTCAAGTGCATATTTTTATTTTATTTATTTATATTCATTCATTCATTCATTCATGGTATTGTGGATCTAACCCAGGGACATTTTACCATTGAACTAACACTTTTGGTTTTTTATTTTGACACAGGATCTCACTAAGTTGCTTAGGGCCTTGTTAAGTTGCTGTGGATGGCCTCGAACTGGCAATCCTCCTGTCTCAGCCTCCTGAGCTGCTGGGATTACAGGCATGTGCCACCAGAACTGGCAACTGCACCAGCAATGCTGCTGGTGATAATAAGATGGTTTTGCACCCCCCCCTTTTTTTTTTAAAGGATTGTGTTAAATTTTAAACAGCTTTAAAAGTTGGATTGTCTTGTTTGCTATCTTAAAAATTGAGTTAAAACATAGGAAGGTAATCAGAGAAATTCAAACTAGTTTTTTCAGAATTTTAAAAATATTGAGAATAAAATTTAAAACTGGAAGAAGTATTTCATGCATGTCAGTAGTTTGTAAGGATTAGGATGACTTAGGTATTAGATTTGACATTATTTATGTAAAATCATTTTCTATTTGAGTCAGAAATATATATATATATACATGTATTAGTCTATATGTATTTATACATGTACATTGATATATATGTATATATGTAATATGTATTTGTTTAAATGAATGAATTTGTATGCAATAAAATGTTGATCAGCCATGATACAATTTTTAATTTTGGTTATATGCTCTTTATTTTTCAGAGAAAATGTAGGTAGAAGGCATGATACTGTTGATTTATTTTTTTAAAGGAGCATCTAAGCCAGAATTTCTCAACCTTGGCATTATTGACATTTGGTTCCAAGTAATTCCTTGTTGTGGGGGAGTTGTCTTGTGCAACGTGGGCTGTTGAGTGCATTCCTGGCCGGCCACCAAGTTAAAACCAGTAGGATCCCTTCTCCCCAGTTGTGATAATCAAAGTATCTCCAGACATTGCCAAATGCACCTATGTGAGCGGAAACTATCCCTGACTGAAAACCACTGATCTAGAGTTTCAAAATTATGTTTAAATCTTCTTGCCTAAGTATATTTTATTCTGCAAATTTGAATAGATATCTGCAAGCACACCAAAAAGGAGAAAATGCTATATTTACAAAGATGATGCTTATTAATTATGAAAAAGAAGATTTTAAAACCAATTTTGGTAGAAATTTGGGTTGGTGGGGCTGGAGTTGTGACTCTGTCGTAGAACACTTGCCTGGCATGTGTGAGGCCCTGGGTTTGATACTCGGCACCGCATATAAGTAAATAAAATAAAAGATCCATTGACAACTAAAAAGATATTTAAAAAAAAGAAATTTGGGGTGGGAATAAGTGTTTTATGATTCTCAATTATCATTAAAAAATCCCATTGGCCAGAATTGCAAATATTTTGATTAATATATTACTTCCTTTCTTTCAATGTAGATATATCCCTCTGATTCTGAATTAAATTGTAATAGTAATCTGATAGAGTTTATTTAAAAACTTTAATTAAATAGACATATTATTATGATTCACCATATTGTAAATGTTTGCCCTGATTAGAACATTCTGTATATTCCTCTTGCACATCCTGAGAAGTTTAATTGCCTCACAGATGGGTGTGTGTCTTGATGAAGTAGGGTTAGTGCCACTGGTGTGGATGAGTTGAGTTTTAGAAGTTCATGTGTAGACTTTTGGGTGGGTATTTTAACCCAGTGAGGTAAATAGACATACCTGGTTATTAACTGCTCTAAGGATGTAGACATTTGGCCTAGGAATTAAGTGACTGCTCTTCAAAATGTGTTTTGCTCATGATAGAATATATTTTTCTACTTGTGAACCATGGGCTGAAGCTTTAGCCAATTAGAGGAAGGTATAGGCAGTATGGTAAGAGGAAGCATTTGTTCCGTTATTATAGTACATGGCTTCTTGCCATCTTTGATAAAGGCTTGAATATTGTGCACCCAAAGTCTGCTACCCTCTTGACCCTTTGTCAGTCATCTGCTGGACTGTGAAGTTGAGTGAACTGGAACTCAGTAGGATAACCATTGTTCAACAACGTGTAACTCTTGAAAACGGAAATTACTGACACAGCAGTCTTGCAAGGTGATGTCTTTCTAGATGTAAGATTATAGGCAGATGTTTCCTTTCTGTTGAGAATCTGAGCCAGAGTAGAGGAATAAAATGGTAATATATAGGACTTGAAGTTCTGTTATTCAGATGGGTGACCGAGAATATCAGAAGCTCCTTTTTACTTGCTGAAATAAGAACATTTATTGCAAAACTAAATGATCAATTCTAGCACAAAATTTCAAGAATTTCATATGGGATCCTATTAGAATTTTTTTTATTGTTTAAAAATCTCCAGGGAGCCTTCCAGCTCTTGCATGCTATTCCTCTTCTATTAATGCATGAATTACTGAAAGCATATGTTCATTCTTGTATCTGGTGGCATATATGAACTCTTTCATCATATATCCTATTTTTTTTTCTGACCAACTCAGGAAAACTTTATAAGAGCCTCATCTAATAGCCACAGATTTATGCCATCTAATCTCTGTATTTATGCCACTGTCTTAAACAAGTCATGTATCAGCCGCAGCTGTTGCTGACCAAAGTCGTCACAGAAGTGGGTGGAGGAAGAGTCAGAGATAATGTGTTCAGGTCTGTGTATCAAAAGATATCTGTTGCAATCAATCTGTGATGATAACAACTGGCTTGTGGAAGGCAAGTCAAGCCAGTTACTTCTTTTATCTTCCACCAAATGTACAGTAGGGCAGATGTCAGAGTGATAGATACCACCTATAGTTGATAAATAAAAACTGGCTGAATACGTGTGATTACCGGACTTCAGTAAGAAACACCACTAACGTGTAGTGTTCATTAGCTTTGGCTACCACCTTTCTGTAAAGCTGTTAATACAAGAAGAATTTGAACCAAGGTCTGATTGATTTTTAGTAGCATGTCAAGAAAAAAAAAAAAAGACAAATGGGAATGCATAATGGCACAAGAGGACAATGTTTGTTTTATGTTGTCAATGGGCAGTGATGCTTTTTCAATAGGTATATTTTGATTAAAAATAATATTTACAGTCACGCACATATCCAGTTGCTTATTGGAACAGTCCCACTGCTCCACAGAACAGGTTACATATCTGGAGTCAGCACATGCCCACCCCAGATTTCTCATAACCCTCTGGATCTTCTTCTTCAACTTCTCTCATTGTCTAAGTTACAATGGTAAGAACTGAAAGTCTCTATCAGAAATTTATATCTTGATTTTTATTTTCTCTTTCACTTTGTTTTTTAAAGACAGCTCAGGGAAAGGGAGATTGGTTTTTAACATTAGAAAGGGATAATTAGCCACCTTGAGCTTAGTCTCCTTGCACCTCAACACTGTTGGAATAAAAAGAATTTCTGATGTGGTCAAATCAAGTCTGGGAGAGACCTGCCTTAAAGATAAAAGGATGACCCTTTGCACAGCTCTATGTATTGATCCTCCTTCCAGTAATTCTCCTTATCATTAACCTCTGAATACATATGTTTTGGGGATTGGTACAGGTCATGTCATATGCAGAGAATCTCCCAGGCTAATTACTGTGTTCTACAAACTTAAAATTAAAGGCATTTTTATATAGTTACATATATGTAGAACTGAGTTGTTATCTCCTTGTACAAGAAAACTTCAGAGCAGAAGTGGAATTTCAGGAACTGTTGATTGATGGGAAATAACTGTGCAGCTGGGAGTCCAGGAAAGGAAGTAAAATATGGTTGGATATTTCCTATGTGCCAGGGATCACACTTAGTTATTAATTAATAGCTAACATCTGTTGAGCACTTAGTATGTGCCAGGCAGTGCTGCTGTTTGTACATAACTTATTCAGTTCTTCAGGTAGTTTTTGAGGTAGTTATGGATATTATCTCCATTTTACATTTGAGGAAATGAAGCCCAAGAAGACTAAATAACTTGGCCCAAATTCTTGAGATCATCAGTGGCAAAGCCAGGACTAGAATACATTTACAACATGCCTCTTGACCACAGCACCACCCTGCCTATCTAATCTAATGTATTCTTCATTTTACAAATTTTACTAATGAAAACATTGAAGCCCCAAGAGGGTTACTTTGTCAAGGTCACCCAGATGGCCAATGGTGGAAGAAGAATTTGAACCAAGGTCTGACTCTGAAAAGTCTGTGATTTTTACTGCCGGAGGGAGTGGTCTTGGAAGGGCTCAGAGGGTCAGCCACAGGGAAGCCTTGCTCCTCTTGTAAAGACAGCTAAGGTTATGGAGAAGCCTGGATAGGTCGTTAATACTTGGTCATAAGGCAGTGGAGTTGTTTACTGAAGCATGTGAAGCCCCTTCTGGCTCAGCTCTGAGCGACAGGAATCATCTGTCTTTGTGATCGTTGTGGGCTGGGCTTCATTTCATTCTGTGTGCCTCTTCTCAGTGTGCTGGGCTGTTCTATTCCTGTTTATAAATCTTTTAAGTGTGCACATTAAAAAAGTAATTAAATTGCCATTATAATTTATAGTATGCCTGAAGTCAATCACCTAATTAAACTTCTAGAGAGAAGAGGTGGTAAGTTCATATGCATTTATTAAGTATTACTGTATTAATTATGCAGGGATTTTGAACTCAGTAAAAGAAAAAAGCAGTGATAATACTGTTCCTTAAAGTCTTTCCTTTTTTGCTCTTCTCAGTTTAATAATTTGAGATCCTCATTAGTTAGGAGCATGACCATAATGTCTTTTTTTGGTTAACCTTTAATGAAATTTGAATTTTTCTGTCTTTCCCTTAGCATTTCTTTAAATGCTCCTAACAGCATTAATGTGTACCATTCCAAATCCTAACTGAATGAGCAATTATAAGTACAAGAGAAAACAAATTATGATTCCAGATTCTGTCTTAGATATAAAAATGGCAGCAGAGGGGATACTTGGGATCTATCAGAAAAAATTTGGTTTTCCTAGGACAATAAGGGCTGTCAAGAGACTTTTTCTTAGGGAATAAAAAACAATGACAACAATAACAAAATTCACGTAGCCGGACAAAATAGGCTGTAATAAAGCTCTAGTTGGAGGAACGCTTATTGAACCATTGTTTGAAAAACTTGTGTTTTTCAATTCCAAGCTCTAGCACAGACTGACAGACATAGATCATTTTTATTCCATGAGAACTGATGACTTGGCTAGTTGTTCCAGGCCTGTGGGAGGTTAACTGCAGTTTGTAATGGAGTTGACTGTATTAATTCTTATGGACTTGGGACTGTCAGGGAAAGGAAGATACCAAAGGACGTAATTAAGCATCATCCATGTGAGTGGCAGATTCTGTGCAGTGTGTTTTTCCTTCATCATGTTTAGGATTTTTTTTTTTTTTTTTTTTTTTTTTGTGGGCTGGATGAAAAGAGGGTTAAATTCTCAGTGAGGAAATCTTTTTCTTTTAAAGGCAGTAGTGAACAGAGCAATGGCATTTAACTGAGTTATGTAATGACACATACCTAGAAGTTATTAAGTGCTCAAAAATTGGTGAAATGAACCAGTGTCACCTGTAGATTTCAGTTTTCTTGACCCCTGTCTATGCCTATACCGTATGCTCAGCTTATGAACACTTTTCTTGGATAATTTCCATTCTTTGCCTAGTCATAGAAGCTGAGTGGACCTTTCACATACCTGAAGTGTCAATAATAGTGAAGGAGTAGAATCTGGTTTTCAGTTTCTTTGGAAAGATTCATTCCGAGTGTAAGCTGTGGTGTTGGGGAACACCGATGTCTCTGCCATTGTGGGAACAGCATCTCTCCTACTCCCTATTTCTAGACTACCTGTGGAGTCCTTGACTGAGGGGCTCCAACTCTTGGCAGACGTAATCCTGCAGGCTGGTGCGGGTGGAAGTGACCATAGGGTAAGAAGTGTCAGTGAAGTAAGGTTTTAATTCCAGGCTGCAGAACTGAGGGGGATGGGGAAGAGAGGCTTAAGAAATACTCAGCCGGGTTAGCTAGCAAAGAAGAAAGAAAGGACACCACCGCCTCCTGCCTGGAGCCTTATTGCTGGTCTGTCTTATTGGGTGGCCTTTAAGAGAAGGGACAAAGGTAATTCATGCAGGTTTAATTTGAAAATTACTAACACACATATATCCTCTTAATACCATCTTTGTTTATAGCAGTATAAACATTTCTCCACACTGGAACCAAAGCTGCACAAAATATTGATGAGATTTAAATGAAAATTTTGCTTATAAGTGTGTATTAGGGATTGATAGACTATAAATATTCCTTGAAGCAGTGCTCAATGGAAAGTGAAATTTCCTATGGAAAGAAGTGCATCTTATTCCCCATGAGACCCTTGTCTGTGTTAGAAATTGATAGAGACCAATTAGACCAAATAGGTAGGGCCCTCCAAATGTGTGACCCGGAATGCAGGGTTAGATGAACGTGGACATGAGCTGCTGCATTGTGAAAACTTTGAGTTGGTATTTTTCAATTATTTTAAATCTGGCATGACATTTACTGTTGAATTTGACCTCTTTGGGAAAAGATTTTCTAAACTTAATATTTCCTCTTTGCTTCTGAGAACTCAATGAATTCTCTAAAATGTATTCATTACTTGATATTTGCCATGTGCTGTCTTTAAATTTGGTAATATTATATCTTATATGCTTTTGATTCTTCAGAAAGCAGTATTTCAGAAAAAAATCATATGCATGGTAACTATTAGGAGCTATGAAAAATTTAAAGAAGTCAATTAATAATTTTCAAAAAGATCCCAGGTTTTAATATAAAAAGTCTCATGTGTCAGAAACAGTTAACAAGGCAGAGAAAAAATTTGGCTTGCATTTACGATTTATGTTAAGGTAACCCAAACTACCATGATTACGAGTTTATTTAACCAAATAGGAGTTCTGCTATAAGAGATTCCATATGAATTTATGTGGTACATTATGAAGCTGTGAACAGATACTCTATAAGAAAAATATAACCAAATCTGTTCTTGTCATTTATATACACTGCATTTGCTATAGTAGCAAATCTATTATTTTTTTCTTTTTAAAAATTGTTGAAAATGATAACAATTATTTGAGGAAGAAGTGACACTTGCCTTTTACATCTGGAACCCAGTAGAAGAAGTTTGCTTCATCCTTTTTTGTAATTATGTTAGTCAAATGCACCTTTCAGTTATTAGCATTTCTTCTCTGTAATGGAGATTACTATCCTGAGAAAAGAATGCAGAACTGCAAAAAGATTCAGGTTAACAGTCTTAACCAAAATTGCTGGGTAGATGTATCAACCTGAATTTATAATCCTAAAATTTCTTAGAAAAGAAATGCAAGTGACAGTCTAAAAACTTAAGTACTCTTTTGTTGTGTTGGTTTAATCATTACAGAAATCAATAGCTCTCAGGATCTTGCCCCCATCTTTCTGCAGCTGTTCAAAATAGCCATCTGTTCTTGCAGGTGGACCAAATTCTAATCTCCAGTAGGGCGGCCGTCCTGTCTGGTCTGCTTACCATTTCTTTCTTAGGAGTCTACTTTGAAATGGAATCCTTTTCTACAGAAGTTCCACACACTGAGTTGTATCTATTTATAATTTGGAAGTGTGGGACTGACAACTTAGAACTCAGATGACATTAAATTGTTTAGAAGGAGAGGACTAATTTTAAGAGCATTTATTTGGTGACTTGTAGAAAAACCAAACTTTTTTTTTTTTAAGTATGAGACTTGGGACACTACTTTTTCATCTTCATTACTTTTTAGCAACATCCTGATTTTTTAAAAAGTGTATGTATGTTTAAAAACAAAACCCAAACCCTGTTAGTTGCAAGGTGCTATTCTACATCAATCCAAGAAAACTTACAAGTAATAGTTCATCCAGTGTTTTTTCATCAGATTGATTTATCTGGGACATGACACTCTTCTTCTTTTTTTCCCCCTGTATAAAAACTGTGGTTTACTCACCTCAAGCCTCCAGTACATATGTCAAAGCTCCTCATTATGAATAAATTGCTCCTTACACATCAACCATGTGAGTATTAATATGGGGGGGAGGCCATTTTAATTGATCTGTCAATGAATGGGGTAAGACTTGTTCCTTCCTAATAATATGTAAGGCAGTTTTTATTTAGAAACATACAGAAACAAAGTAGGCTTTTATTCTATTTAATATTTTCCTTTGTTTAAGGGGCTGAGCATTTGAATAAGCCCGTAGTCTTGCCTTCATTTGTTCCTGTTAGTATGAACTTCTTTTATGGTGTTTTTCAGTTATCTGATCTACGCATGGACTAAGTAGATTTTAACGTCTTTGAAAATAGAGCAAAGTCTTCTACGAAACGGTGGTTGACAACTTCTGTTTCTCACATTTCTCATTGTTAAATGAAGCACATAGGAATTGAAGAGGATTTATCTCATTTTTAAAAGTCTGTTTATTAGAAGTTGCAGAATTTGTTAGGAATAAAACCTACATACTACCAGTGGTGAAAATTACAGTCATGAATAGCTTGTGGAGCTTCATATGAGCATGCATAGAAGTAATTTTTAAATTCTAGAAACATGATAGACTACATTTATTTTTCTCACATCAGGAACTCATTTAAGCTTTAATTCCTTTGGTTCTTAGAGTGAGTGGGAGTCACATGAAATCATTACATATACATTTAAGTATGATTGTAGCTCACAGATTTTTCTTACACCTTTTACAGTTTGGAAAAGTGTAGAAAGTCTGAAGGAGTAGACTTTTGCCCAACTTCTACTTTCCCTTTAAAAGAACTTAGAGGAGAAGAAAGTGTTTACACTTTCTCTCTTGTGAACTTTAACCAAAATGTAGATTTTTAATTTTGTTTAGAATCGATTGTTTCTCTGCAGTGACTTTCAAATGATATTAACTCAACTTCTTGCTTAGCAGTACAGCAGTAACCATTTCATCTTTCCTTTAAAAAATTATTTCTTTGGTCTCTGTTTCAACAAATGTATGTGCATTGAATCATATTGTCTTGGCTTAGAGCATCTATTATTGGTTAAGAAAATACCTGACTTTTCTTGTGGTAAACAGAAGTTATAGTATTGGTTAAAACATTATAGACAGGAACCTGTGTTTCTAACAGTGTCTACACAGTTCCCTTTTCTATTTCTATAGTGTCAGTGCAGTCCCTGTCCCCAAAGTAGGCAATCACAGGTGAGTCAGGGAACAGTGCTCCTCCGGTGTTCATTGAGCACCTGTTAGGTGCCAGGTGTGTTGACCACAGTCCTCAACTTCCAGGGATTATTGATTTATAAGAAAGGCCCATATGAACAAACTGCAGGATTCCAGACGTGCACAAGAGGGTAGGAGGTGAAAGGAGATGCCACAGAGACTCACAAAGTAGCGGAGGAGGAGCGGCCGTCTCAAGAGATATTAACCCAGCTTTGCTGTTTCCTGGCAGTGTGGAAGGTGCTGGTGGTGTTCAGGGTGAACAGAACAGTGTTGCTGGGCCAGAGCTTCTATCCCAGTGCTGGAGACAGCCCCGTATCACTCTTCCAAGTACCAGTCTTGTGGGCATGCCTGGTATTGGGAGTGCCTGAAGGAAGTGACCATAGAGCAGGAACTTGAATGAAGTGACGGGACACTCAGCAGAAGCAGCCACATGCATACATGTGCTAGACTCCTTGAAGGAAAGGAAATAACACTTCACAGCGAGGCAGAGGGATGGCGGAGTAGAGATATAAATGAGATATGTCAGGGGTCTTGATGCTTTATGTCATGTTCGGGCCATCAGGTTTTCTGTAGAGGGCTGCTGCCCAAGCCTGTGCTAAGGTCCCCCTTCCTTCCTTCAGTCCCTTCCTCCACCTGCTGTCCTTGGAGTCAGCTGCAGTAACAAGCAGGGGACCTTCGGAGCAGTGACTGTGAGGCCATCAGGAGGCCATCAGAGGTGCAGGGCCCCAGGGCAGCTGCCTGGGGCGGGGAAGCTCCAACCTAGTGCCAGCTCCACCCTCCTGCAGCCTGCAGCCCGCAGACTGGAACTTCTCCCTTGCAGGTCTCAGCAAAGGAGAGGCCTAGGCTGGGGAAGGACAAATCACCCCCAACCCCCAAATTAAACCCAGAGTTTTAATGTAAAAATGCCCCTGATTAGGTGTTTATAGCTTCTAATCTTCAACAATTAAAAAGAAAAAGGTGTGGGTGGGGTAAAAAATAGCAATACCCACACTCTGAAGTTTTTGAGAAAAACAGGAAACTAATCTTTTTTAACCAGTGATGCCCAGAACTGGTTATTGCAAAGAGGGTTGTTTTTCTAATGCATTGTGGTCAGCACAGCTGTGCCAGAAGTAGATTTCTGCTCATTATGACAGGCGTCTGTGGATTTCTTTAGCTGACAAACCTATAGGCAGGCAAGCATAATTATCAGTGGTAACCTGGTCATTATGGCCGGATGGTGCTTGGAAAACAATTTGCACAAGTCCTGAAAGCCCGTGAGAACATAAAATAAGAGCATTTGGCGAACATGCAGTTATTTCCGGGAGTTGTGAATGACCCAGACCTATGAACCATACAATAGCTTATTGTAGAAGAACTGTTGGAGGTTCTGTCTTTATTTAGGTTTTTTTTTTTTTTTTTTTCAAGTTGGAAGACGATGTTTGATGGCAAGTGAAGTTAATTTTTCTTTTTAATTTAATGTGCTCATTAGCTCAAGCTGCATTTTCTAGTCATGTTTTAGACCTTGGTGTTTTGCTGATATTTGCTGACTGGTGGTAGTTCGATGATTTAAAAAAGGAAAATTGAGGTCATGGAAATGTCCCTTGTCCTCAGAATCACACAAATGCACCTTTGCTGCTGTGTTTCTGAACAATATAGGAGACATGACCACAGAGGAGATGGTTTGGACAATTATTGGCTAGACTTTTGTTCTTTGGGGTAATGTAGAATGCTTCAGAAGCAAAGTGAATACAGTAATCCCCTTGATCTGCCCTGTAGCCTTACCCGGAAGGCCAGCTTAGTCTCTGACTAGCCGCTGAGGTTTCCCCTCTACTTCCTGCTGTGGGTTCCCTGTCATTGGGGAGCCCCTCTAGCCCAGAACCCTCCCTTGCAGACCATTTCTTTATGTCGTCTTTTTCAGGATAAAAAGTGGGTATTAGACTTTTGGAAGTTGAGTAATATAACCTAGATTTCATTGCTTATTTCATTTTCTGGTCGCCAAGCCAAGCATTTGGTTTGTGCATCGAAGGCTTTACGCTTGTCTGTTTGTATCAGACTTTACAGTTGTCTCTGTAATAAGTAAATTACTCACGCTTCTCTATTGTGAAGCTTGTTTTCAGTGCTTGATCCAGGCAGTGCGCCTGAGCTTAGCAATGCCCCCTCTCCAGCTGACTGCTGAAGCAGTTCCAAAAAAGGCAATCATTACCGCTATTGATTTCTGTAGCACCTCGGTCATGTTAGAGTTATTTGCAAGGAGAGGGGTGTCAACTTCTTGCATCTGCTTTTACATTCAGAACAAAACTACTGTACTGTATACAAAGTCTACAGTTTCTAGGGGACAGTAATGCTGCGAGTAAAAGGAGATTATTTTTTCCCCCCACTTTTCTCTGGAGATGGCTTTAGGAGGATCCTGGGTAGGAAAGGGGAACAGTAGGCTGACTGAGGGATACAAATTATCATTTTTTTAACCCTTTCTCAGAGAAAGAGATGAAGGTGCAGAGACACCTGCCATTTCCCCCTTACCAGGATGTGGTAAAAGGTAATGAGATAATGGTTGTCAAGTACTCTCAAATATAGATGACAGACACTTCTAAAAGTGCCAGGTTTAACTGGAAAAAAAAAAATCCAACAAACAAAACCATAAAACAAGCATGTTTTTTGTCAGAAAGTCTTGAATTTCAAATGCATATTAAAATCTGATCTTTTTGCTGGGGAAACAGCCCTGGAAAGTTATGATAATGTTGAAATGACAGAAAAGTGGATTTTTATTACTTTTACTTATTCTCCTTATATGTGCTTCTGCTGTGGTCTGTTTTTAAATAAGTTTTCCTACTCAGTTTAAAAGCTGTAAAGACTAGAAGCCGGACGCAGTGGTGCACACCTGTAATCCCAGTGGCTCGGGAGGCTGAGATTGGAGGATCACAAGTTCTAAGCCAGTCTCAACAAAAACGAGGCAGCGCTAAGCAACTCAGTGAGACCTTGTCTCTCTATAAAATACAAAATAGAACTGGGGGTGTGGCTCCGTGGTCGAGTGTCCCTGAGTTCAACCCCTGGCAACCCCCCCACAAAAAAAAACCTAAAGACTAGAGATATAATTTTTTTTCATAATGTTAGAGACTGAGTGTACCTTTGACACTATTTCCTTCAAATAGCTACACCAAGACTGAACAGAAGTATAAAAGTATAAAAAACTTGAGGAGGGTCTTGAAAACAGTATCGGATAATAGAGTGCTGAGTGCACACTGTGCTGATAGATTGATCGGTGTTGCTGAGGGGTTCCCTACGATGAAGTTATGAGTACAAGAAGCACTTGTCCACTGGACTAACGTTTCCTCGGGTCTGTGGAGTTGATCCCGAGCGTTTCCTGTGTGTTTGTGATTTTTATAGGGAGACACAGTGAAAACTCTCTGTACTGCCCTCCTGTCCTTTCTAATGGGCAGCTGGTGATCCACAGGTGAGGCCCATCTGTGAGAAGGTTGTGGCTGAAGGGCTGTGTGTAATGAGCAGTCCTTCCTGTGCTGCGCACACACCGAGAACGTTCCCTGATTTCTCAGTCAGCATTTCTAACCTACCCTAGAGCTAAATGGAGACTCCTCCTCTCTAGCTTGGGGCCAACTTTCGCCTTCGTTCAAAAAAGTTTCTCTTGAGAGAGCTCACCACCTGGGCTGCTGCCCCTTCAGCCCACAGACACCCGTACCAGGGGACCCCTCCCCGTAGAGAGGTCGGGAGCCTCACTTTTCTCTACTTTCTTTGGAGCAGCCTCACCTTTCCTTACCGTTCTAGAAGAAAACAATCATGGTGGTGAGAACTGAATGACAGTCGGGCATGACTGTGCCCAATTCTTTCTTTTAGTGGAGGAAGGAGGGGGCCACAAAGAGGGGATGTTTTTTGCTTGGGCCATGGAGCCATTTGTGACAGAGTGGACCTAGGTGCTGATCAAAGGCCCTGCTTGCATCCTTTCTCATATATATAACCCAGGAGGCCCCTTCCTGGGGGAGACTGTAGCTTTAATACTAGCTGACTGTGAGCCTTTCAGGAGCTTGCTCCAGCTCGCCGTGGTCCTTCGATGCAGGTGAGGAATATGGCTGCTGTTTATGGACATTAAGAAGCAGGAGGAGCCCCCTAGAGCAGGGTTTCCATTCATGTCAGGGGTCCTGCAGTTCCCTGCCTGAGAAAACTCCTTAGGGTTTGATATGGCCACCTGCCTAGGTACACCAGGAGCACAGTGTCATGTACCAAAAGTTAGTGCAACACAGTTTCAATGTTACAGGGTTTCTCAACCTCAGCACAATTTGACATTTGGGTCAAAAAATTCTTTGTTGTAGAGGGACTGTCCTGGGCCTTGTGGACTCTTTACCAGCATCCCTGACCTCTACCAGCTAGATGACAGTAACACAGCCTTTCCTCCTCCCAGTCTTGACATCCAGAAATAACCCCAGACATTAGTCATTGCCCCTTGGGGAACAAACGTGCCCCAGTTGAGAACCACTGTAGGCTAACAATAAATATGAGTATCACACATCCACTAACCTGAACCAGATTTTTATTAACAATACGAGGTTTGAATTTTAGAGGCCAGAGTAAGAAAATAAGTGTTATGGTTTAGGTATGAGGTGTCCCCCAAAGTTCATGTGTGAGAATGGAAGATGCTTAGAAGTGAAATGATTGGGTTAGGAGAGCCTTAACCCAAGTGATGCATTAATTCTCTGATATGGATTAACTGGCTGGCAGCCATAGGCAGATAGGATGTGGCTGGAGGAGGTAGGTCCTTGGGGTGTGCCTTTGGGGTATATATTGTGTCCATGGTGAGGAGCGCTTAGTCTCTTGCTTCCTGACTGTCCTGTCCTCAGCTGCTCTCCTCTTCCATGCCCTTCTTCCATGATGTTCTGCATCACCTCTGGCCCAGAGGAAGGGAGTCAGTCATCCATGAACTGAAATCTTTGAAACTTTGAGCCCCAAATAAGCTTTTTCTCCTCAAGCACTGTTCTTGTCAGGTCTATTTGTCATAGTGGCAAAAAAAAAGCTGACTAAAACAGTAAGGGTCTTGAGGGTTAAATTACTAAATAGTAGATATAGTGGATGTCAACCCCAATTAGGGGACTTCCCCTGCTGGCTTGTGACAAGAATTCCCTTTCCTCCTTCTGCCCTCAATTCCAGGCCACCACCTCTTTAATGATGTTTCTTGCTTCTGGATTCTCTTATTTTCCTTACCCTCTCTTCTCTTCTATTGCTGAAAATAACTGGACCAACCCTGCTGCCTCTGACAAAAGACTAAGTCACTGAGAGTCTTCCTGTGAATGCCCCTGGCCCATCCCTTTGCCTTGGACAATGTGTCTTATTGCAGTTAGTTCCTTATTTACTTCTTAGTGTTATACTTGGGCTTTTGTGGCCCATGTAGGAAAAGGCAATTTCATACACTAATGACTCAGGTCCTCAGTTTGACTAATTGGCAGGAAGCTATGCCATCCAAGGTTGGCAGGTTTTATGGTGCTCTTATTACACTGCCTTAGGCTAATTCTAAACCAGGTTATATAAGCTTTTGAAGCCTGGCTTGGGATGCCAACCACTATTTGTGACACTGATTCTCAAGGCAAACATATTTCAAATTTCAAATAGAAAGTTTAAAGGTAAACATTTGGAATGTGATTTTTTTTTAAGTCACCCAGTTGGAGTTGACATCCACTCAGTAATGGACTAGGAATATCTACTATTTGGGGACAGAGAAGCACAGGATTAATAGTCCAGTTCACACCTGTTGTAAGTGAGGCCTTCCCCAAATCCCCAAGGAGACCCTCTGGGTAGCCAGCTTAGAGCCCCCCATCCACTACCCCATTAGTCCTAGGCTCAGTGGACAGACAAATTGGATCAGCTGTGACTTGCTTCTCTGAAGTGGAAAAACGAGGCATGTGTCAGTTTCGTTGAATTCCATTTGGACATTCTCTTGTGTATAATCTTTGTCAAAGGTAGTCTACCAAGATAGGGAAAGAATACCTTCACTGTGGATCGTGCTTACCAACTGAAAGAAGGTAGTAAGAAAGTACTTGAAATCTTAGCAGGTTCTAGAAAAAGAAAGACAAAAGTTATATATTGTACAAATTTGCAATTAAACTAAGGGGGCTTAATTAATTGAAAGGTAAACACAAAAATTCCTTTTTTTTGTTTCTACATCAAATTTGTGAAAGAGGAATGTTATCTTTTTAGACTGGGAGAGATCAGGAGGGATGGCTGTTTCAAGGCTTGAGAAGGCTTTCCTGTTCTGATGATCTTCGATACTTTTTCCATTTACCTCTTAATTTGTGAAAGTTGTACAAATGGATGCAATAGATTAAGTGAAAAATCTATTAATCTAGAATGAGAGATGGTGGGTCAATGACTTATTTGGAAAAGTTTCTAGAACATCTCACTGATTTTGAAATTGGGTTCAGGATGCCCCAAGTCATCTGATAGTTGTTAAAATAAAGTGAATTGTTTTAATCACTTCTTCATGAGGCTTTAGATCATGAAAGGAGGGATATTTAAGCACCCAAAATTCAAAAAGCTTACAATTAGAAGAATGTTGCTTTTCTCAAATACTGTAATATGGCTCCTGATTACATAGTGTGCCTTTTGCTATGGCATCTACATAGGAACAACCTGCTTCTTTCTCTCCTCCTCCTTCTCCTCCTCCTCCTCCTCCTCCTCTTCTTCTTCTTCTCCTTCTTCTTCTCCTCCTTCTCCTCCTTCTCCTCCTCCTCCTCCCCCCGCCCCTCTTTTGGTGCTGGGAATTGAACCCAGGGTCTCATGCATGCTGGGAAAAGACTAACTGAGCTACACCCCACCCCTTTTAAAGTTTTTAAATTTATTGTGAGACAGAGTAAGTTACCCAGGATAGTCTTGAACTTATGATCCTCCTGCCCCAGCCTCCTGAGTCACTGGTATTACAGGTTTTTGCCTGGCTAACAATCTGTTTTCAGTGTCCATCCGTCAATAGCCTGAGCTCCAGAAGGAGAAGAATCATGGTTTATAGCAGCAGAGATTTTTTGTTGAATGATTTTTTAAATTGTGGGGAGATCTATCACAAACACTTTTGAAGAAAAGTAAAATGCTACTTTTTGATGCAAAATTAAATAAAGACATTTCCCCATGATGAAGTTAAAACAAGATTTAAAGAATATCATGAAGCTTTTGTTTCTTTCTTGGAAATTGGTGATTTTTATTTAAGCAGAAGGAAATAGATTGTATTTTCTAGAGATAGGAGCATGGCCTGCCCTCCAAAATTAATGTAGTGGAACATGAGTATACAAAGTCTTCCCAACCCATCAATTTTAGCCTTACTTGAGAGTAATGAACACTTTTAGTACCAAAGTAAATTAGGACAGTGAGCTGGGTGAAACAATACTCTTGAGCTACATAAGAAAGATTTGGATTTTGTTGTCAAATTTAGAGCAATGACTATTCATGCTGAGTGTGAAAGTGTTCTGTCATTGTATCAGGACCTGAGGGAACCAGCTGCACCTTTTGCCACAGGGGCGGTCATACCAGCTCAGACAGTAAGTAATCAGGAATGGTCCACTATGTTAAGCTATCTTTACTTTGGTGCTGGTGATTTATTTGCCAGGTCAGAATCATTAGGACTAGAAGCGAAAACTGGGTGCACGTTACTGCAAGGTATTTGGATTTCTTCAACCCAAGAAATCTTTCTAAATTGCTTTCATGTGTATATTTTCAAGAACATTGGTTTAGAGTTAGTCTCAAGGGTTAAAAAAAACTATCTTTAGCTCTTACCGTGAGACCACAGATAAGTTCCCTAAAACTGTGAAGCTTCAAGACCTCTAAGGGTGGGCGGTAATAATTGTGCCTATCTCATAAAAGATTAAGTGGGAGACACACATAGATCACTTAGTAGTTTCTGGAGCACAAGGACTGGGTGAATGCTGGTTTTTAAAATTTTTTTCTGATGATGTTTCAAACTCTATTACTGTTTCTGGACCTTTTCTTAAAGTTTTCAGTAGTAAGCACAAACTTTTAAGCTTGCTTTTCATGGAAATCAGGGCAACCTCAACAGACTCCAGAATGCTCAAATGATCTGCTGCATCTTTTGAAGAAATTAGATAATGCCTGGGTATATATGTATGTTTACATATAAAAGGGCCACAGCCCTATGTCTTGCCAGTCTGTTATACAGGCTCTAAATCCTATTTCCAGATATCATTTGTTTCAGGCCTGTAGAAGTTGCTGCTGCTTCTCGTTGGGGTTATTTTCCTCTCTCCTCTCTTACTTTAGACATAAAAGCAAAGGGACCTGGAAAACAATAAACTAAACTTGTAAAAGACGTTTGAAAGTGCTTCTGTTATTCTTTTATTGAAACTAACCTTGTAAGTCATTTTCTGAGTTCTAACGAAGCACTTCTTTTCCTGAATTTTGTATCCCATGAATAAAACTGGGGTTTCAGTTCTAATCATGTGACCTCTGTGACACTAACACTTTTCAGTTGGTGCAGCTTCTTGCTTACTCTTTTCAATGTATTTGTTTCCTTGTCACAGGGTAGCTTTCAGCATGAGAGCCACTTGGGGCATGACCCCAGCCTGAGCAGGATAGTTAGTCTTTGGGTGCTACGAAGTGAGAGGCCAGTGCCTTCCTTCAAGATCCTTAGAAATTCTCTTGGTGCACTCACTAGTTACTTGAAATTGCCAGGTTTAGGAATTTCCTCCTATCTTGATGAATTAAAGGTTTCAAAATTTCTGAAACAGGGTAGTTTGGTCAGCCTCTGTTGTAAGCATGATCTTGCACAAATTAAACTTGGTTTTAATATTTTCCACTGGAAGTTGTCATTATTGCATTGATTTAAATTCTGTTTAAAATAAGGGGTTTAAGTGGGTATCTGTAAAACGTTTTGTTCAGGTTGAAAATTATCTGATGAAAGTTTACCCTTGCCTTTTGGTAGTCTTATTTTTAAGATTTCCCATTTTGTGTGATTTCTTAGTAATTCCTTTTACAGCAGAACAGCATAGTCCTGTGATTAAAGGCTCCCCAAGTCCATAAATCAATATTAGTGGTTAGCTAATTGTTGAGAATTTAAAGTTTTACTTAACACAATCAAGTCATAATTATCTCTCCACTGTGGCCAGAATTTAATCTAGTAAAATCTTGTTACAACATTGTTGTTCCTCAGCCCCTGGTCTTTTTATTAAAGGTCTCTCAATTTGGAAAATTTAAAAATGCTCAAATTTCTTCCATCTTGAAAGCAAACTAACAAACAATATAACCGATAACCCAATGACTTTTCCAGCTGGTACAGTTCCTGTCTCGACTGCTCCACAGTCTTGATGGCTTTCTTTAGCATCTATGAGTAGCCTCTCAAGTTGACAATTCAGTGAAATCTTTTAGGTCTTGGATCATTCAACTTGTTGTGCTCAAATAATTTACTTTTTTGCTCTGCTTGGTTCGGTGAGGCTGTGACCTCATGACTCCATCGATTTTTAGCTTCTTCATATGCTGCTCTGCGACTTTTCTCATAGTTCAGCCCTTTGACCTCTTACTGCTCATGACTTTTCCTTTTCTTGGGGACAGGGAGTACTGGGGATTGAACCCATGTGAACTTTACAATTGGGCTACATCCCCAATTCTTTGTATGTTATTTTGAGACAGGGCCTTGCTTAATTACTGAGACTGGCCTTGAACTTGCAGTTCTCTTGTCTCAGCCTCCAGATGGCTGGGGTTACAGGCATTCATTACCATATCTGGCTGCAAACTTGGTTTTTTTATTGTCTACCTGACAAACATGTGTTTGTCACTCAAGATCCAGTGTTTCCACTTTTGGCCTTGCTTTGACACCCGCCCCTCGCCCTCCTTCAGACCCGACTATCACTGGTTCTATAGCACTTTCCCTACTTCTCCACCAGGTATTCTCTGAGGTTAGCAAAACAAAACACATTTGTACACCTTTGAAAATACAGCAGAGCTTATGATGTGTAATAGTTACTTGGCAAATGTTGAATGGGTTGACAGATAGCAGAAATAACCAATTAAAGAGATCGAACTAGGAAATGAAAAAGTTATTTCACCAGGAAGGAGTGTTTGTTAAGTGCTTAGATATTAAAAAAAAATACTTTTAATAGTTTTATTTAAAAAAAAATACCTGCAGTCTTATTGATTAGATGAAGCTTCTAGGACTCTAGAAGAATCCCTAGTTCCCTTCATAGACTCAGGGCTGAGTTGGTGCTTTCACATGGTTTGAGTGGAAACCCGTTCATGGAATTGTGGCAGCAAGTGCAGCTGTTTGAGTGACTTTTCCAGATATTTCTAAAAGCATTTAAATGGAGAAAACAGAGCCCAATTATTTGCTTGTATTTAGGTACAATTGTTTCCTAGACACACTTCCTTTCCATTTATTTATATTTTCACATCAGGATAAGGGGATGACATGTATGCTTCCATTCATGTGGGTACCAAGTATTGAGAACCCTGACTTCATATATAGAGGTGATACCCCTCCATACACATAGGTGAGACTGCACGTGTGTGCTAGTCTTGGCCCTTTCTAAGTGTACCTCTGAATTCATCCTTTGGTGCCAGTACGTTTGTTGCAGTGTACTGAAGTACTGTTAGGAAGAGATTGTTATTGGAATCCTTAAGTTGTTGGAATTAGTTTCTAAATACATGCAACAGGTATCTAGTTACCATGAGTTAATTCAGGTTATTTTTAAAAATGAGAAATCTCAGCTGTGAAGACTCAGCTGTGACTGTCCTGCATTTAAGATCCATTTCTCTGGCCCGCAATGCTAAACCATTGCAGAGTTATGTTATGTAACTCTGTTTCCCTTTGGCATTCATAAAAATAAGAAGCGTGTTTCCTGAGCTCATCTCACAGTGACCAAAAATTTTAAATACATGAATAAAAATTCCATTTGTTTTTTTTTAATATTACCAGACTTCACATAGATTTGTAGTTTTGATATGTTTTGGAGTCTGATACTGGCTTGGTAGTCTTTGATGAGAAACAACAAACAAAACATCCTGTTTTTATAATATTCAGCACAAATCCCAGGGGAATTATTACAGAAATAGCTAAGGTTCTTCCTATACCAGTTAGCAGTGTTTTCATTTCCATTATTTAAGCTTTCTCTTCAAAGTCATTTTCAAAAGTGTGACTAAAACAAAATCGATTTGTATCCTCGGGCACACTAAAGTCCTGCTAAGCGCTAATTGCCCAGGGTTTTTATAAAGGGTTTGAAGATAACTGAATACCTACTACCAATGCCGCAGCGACCATTTTAAAATTGCAGATGTTTGTAAAACTCTTGTTTTTGTTGTTTTGCTTCCATCTCATGGTTTCATCTTTTGGAGACTTACTGGGTTTACTTTCAGTGTTTGCTTATGTTAAAATAAGTGAAATTGAATAGAAAAGATATTTTTTCAAGGGTTGTAATACAGCTTTAGGACTGGTGAAGGAGCCAGGATGATGATTCAGAAACTGAAAATAGCTCTACATTTTATGCAATCAAGTAAAACTCTGTACCTTGGCATTCCCCACACCGGATTAGCAAGGAGTTGGAAGTCATTCCGCCCCCAGCATGCCATTAGGGGTGACATGCTGGGCTATGACAAACTGCTGGCTTAATGGAGCATGTGCTGCTGGAAGTGTAGGCCTGATGTACAGAGTGGATTAGAGTTGAGTGACCTCAACTCATATTCATTTCCTCTGAAAGGGAAGCCAACAAGCCCCTCTGGGTTCCGACGTGTGTCTGTGTGGTGTGGCTTCTCACGCTGGAACCCAGGCCCTTGGGTGGCACGCGTGTGCCGTATTTCTGCTTGATGCTTGCTTTCCCAGAAGGGGCATCACACCACTTCATCCATCCCAGGTGGAGACCATGGAAGGGAGGGATTGATTTTTTTCCTTTGTCTTCTCCAGATTTTTGCCCCCATCTTTACTTGTTCTTTGCTTGTTTTCGTATGCAGAAAGGTGGACAAGGAAGTGAGGGGATGAGATGATTCCTGGGCTAACAGTTTCTGTTGACTAAGTGGGTAAACTGCTTTGGGTCGAACCTCCTGGGTCCAAGAGCTGAGTCATGTTTGTGACTGAGAACTTGAAGCCCTACCTTAAGTCCTTGTTACCTAAAATGGTACTATTTGCTTTGCCCTGCCAAATCAATAAAGCTGTCAGGTTATAATTAACATGTGATACGACTCTAATTAAACAGAATGGATGGAAAATATCTGGGAGGATAGTAGCAATGGAACCACGATGTTTGCGTTTAAATGATCCTAATTACCCTGTAGACTTAAAGCCCTCTTGAGGTGAGTGGAGAAGGCCACATCTCACTTGGCTGTGCTGCTTTGAACAGAAGCTGCCAGCCAGGAAGACCAGAGTGCATTCACTAGCATCATGGTGTCCAGCTTTGCAGACAGAGGTTGGCGAATGTATATTCTTTTCTCTCTCTCTCTCTCTTTTTTCCTTCTTCAAAGAAAATTAAATCACAGCCCTGACAGGAGAGGGTAAAATCTCTGAGAAGACCTCCCCAGTGCTTGGAATTTACAGACTCCACCATGGTCCTGTTCGCTATTGTCCTAAGGGCAACACACTCCCCTGGGCTCTGGGGCGTCTTTGGCTGCCTGCCAGCCTCCCAGGGCCCCTGGCTTTGATGTGTGGTGCAGGCTGTCCTCAGGCCAGGCTGTTGTTGCTTGACCTGGGCTTCACTCACACTGAGTGCCAGGAGGGATGTCCTGTCTGCAGTGTACATTTCGACAGCCCCAGTCCTGTGGCAGAGGGTGTCTGCCTTTGTGTCAGCCACAAGTGGCGGTCCCCAGCCGCTCCGCTTAGCTGTGCTGTCTTATGGTGTCTGCGGAAGAAGGGTTTGCACCCAGCCTGTCCTCTGGGGGAGGGCCCCTCTCCCTTGGGGAACACTCAAGCTCTGCCAGGTCCGCTGTCAGTCTAAAGGGCCTCCTTGGCAGGGCTCCCAGCCGACCCGACGAGTTGAACAGCTTCCTCTGGGGACATCGCATTGACCTTCATTTGATCTAGGCCTGGCAGCCCTGCTAGTGAGGACATCAATTCTGGCTTGGAAAAATCTTTCTAAACTGAACCTTGTTTCAACCATGGTTCCAGCATGTAGTTGGAAATCTGTGCTTTGCAAATTTAACTCTGTAATGTCTGGTGGATTTCCTTTGGTAATTCTAAAAGCTGGTGGATCCATGATTTCAAAGGGTGATAGGAAAAAATGGTATGATGACCCCATAACTAGACACAAAATATATAGACCTTGGTGAGAGGCAGAGAGATAGAACTTACCACTGATGATCTGTTTTTAGGAGGGCCAATGCAATTCATATAGAAATTACCTCAGAACAGGAGGATTCCAAGTTCAAGGCCAGCATCAGCAATGTAGGGAGGTCCTGTCTAAAAAAAAAAAAAAAAATAAGGGCTAGGGATATAGCTCAGTGACTGAGAGCCCCTGGGTTAAGTCCCCAGTACCCCCCAAAATAATTTGCTTCAGAAAACCAAAATCAGTATCTGCTTCTTGTTTATGTGACACAGTCCCTTGTACTGTATCATGTATAGGATTAGTAGTAACATTTTCTGCAGAGAGAATTTTCTTGCCCTTCCCTAGACATGTCTCTTCACCAGGTTATTTATTTCTTTGTATTAAGTTTTTCATGTTCCAAGAATTTGTTTCCTCTTGTTTTTTTCAAAAAGCACATTCTTTTCATAATGAGAGCACATTACACTTTTTTGGCAGTCTCCTGTGAAAATGCTTATCAGCTCTTTTTTGCAGAGGATGCAGAGCACAGTCTGCTCGACCCCATGACCTAGTTAGGGGAGGACACCTGAAAGGACTCAGAATAGAAAGAGGAAGAGATTTGTAGAAGACAGACTTCATGGTCTTATTAGGGCATGCTTGTTTGCAGTCTCTTTCATGTTTTGCAGTCGTTCATGGGTAACACTTAATTTAGCATCCTCATATTTATATCTTTTTCTTCTCACTAATGATTGTTTGTGCATGTTTGTATTGAATGGTAGGGGGCGTAACTCCATCCATGCACCATGAATCTGGGGACTTAAGCACAGTTGTCATGGTACAGGTATCTTGTAATGTTTAAGCCTCAAGGTTTTGGAATCACAAAATTTTGCCATGATTTATTCCCCAAGTTTTGACTTCTCTGGTAGGGACAGGAAGCACAGGGAAACTTGGTAGTACAGGAAAACATTTGGGATAGTAGCTATGCTAAATGATGGTCACGGATGAATTTGGTGGTTCAAAAGACTCCATGATGGAACTGGAACCAGGTGAAATAAATTTGACTTGACCTTGGAATTTCAAAATGTCCTGATTCTCTCTCTCTCTCTCTTTTTTTTTTTTTTTTAATTTTTTTTAGTTGTTGATGGACCTGTATTTAATTCATTTATATGTGGTGCTAAGAATTGAACCCGGTGCCTCACACATGCTAGGCAAGCACTCTACTACTGAGCCACAACCCCAGCCCCTGGTTCTCTTAAATGCTTCCCTCCTTCTTGCAGCTTGCAGGTACCCATGCTCTCTATAATTTTCTTCAGTAAAAATAAAGTTTCAAGATTGAATTCTGATGTTTAGGTAGACTTTTGGAATCCTCTACTGATTTCCAGTTGAATCTATTGTGCAATATATTCAACATATTGTGGGTTGGCAGGAAAAAACTCTCAAAGGAGGTTAAAAAAAAAAACTAAGGTATAATTCATTAATACTTTCATTCTGTTTCTGGATATGTTTTCTTCCAATTGTCAGGCAGTGTGGGAGGATGGGGAAGAGTAATGCTGGAGTTGAGGGTGTTGTGTGGGTATGTGCCATGCAAAAGTGTTTTATAGGAGAAAAAAGTCTTTATTTTTGTAATAAAAGTAAGATGCAAACACTCTCGGGAACAGATTATTAATTCTACTGCAGGAAAAAGTTATGGTTCTAATGCTCTTAAAGTTGTTAATCATTAAAGGCATATGTTAATCAAAGGCATACATATGCATAAATATATATACAAGAATGGTAATTTTGTGCTCCTAGGCTGAAACCTAAAATGTCATTCATAACACTGTTGCTGCTGCCAATAGAAGAAACTTGCATCAGACGACAGCAAGACTACCCATTCTGTACTGTATGGGGATGGTCTCATAATCCCCAATATTAAACAAGGCTGGAGTTCCCTTCCCCTGGTTAAAAGGGAACTCTGGTTGAAAGCTTCCCATGGTAATCCAAGACTACAAGGCTAAGTTCTCTGCAGCTTTTGTTATTGTAGCTCCACAGTTGCCCTTGGTGAAGTCTAGCTCTTTCTGTGTCCCCACAGCCCAGCCCTCACCCTGGGGCTGCCCACCTTCCTCTTGCCCTGGGCAGTGGCTTGTAACTCCTCTGGCGTCCACTGAACTCTTCCTGTTCTCAACTCCTATTAATCTTAGAATCCATGCCACACATTTTAGCATTTGGCACTTATTTTTTTAGAAACACGTTTTTTGCATGTTAGCTCAGGGCTCGTGTCATGTACTTCTTAAAATTTCCTGTAACAGCTAGCACGGTGTCAGGTACCTGGCACATATTCTTAATTGGCTGATTATATCTGTTGTCTGGAATCTTGCTTCTCCAAGTGTGGCCCTCTCACCAGGGTATTGGCCTCACCTGGGAACTGTTTGGGTTCACTCAGACCTTACTGAATCAGAACCTACCTTTTAACAAACGCCGCTGATGACTCAGACGCCTGTTGAAGTCTCACGGAGTACTTTTGAGATCCCCGTAGTGCCTGGCTCTCCCTGTTGCAAGCGTTTACTTTGGGGGGTTGAGATATCTGGTTGTATCAGTGAACTGCTTGTCCTTACTCTAACTGTGATGCCTGCTTAGCCTTTGTAGCATTGTTACGTTCAGATGTGGCCAGGGCGCTGTGTAAAAGGCATCCGGACTGCATGTGTATTCAGACTCAAGACAACCTGGAGATCCAGATCACAAGTATCTCTTTAAATAGCCTCTCTTAAAAATCTTAAACTAAGAAGCAGAAAGTATGATTTCCTTTCCCTTAGTTACCTTCCCCCACCCCCTCCACTTAAAGTGCTTACACCCACTCAGCTTGCTATTTTGAACTCTGGGAAAGAAAATTTGTGGGCATCTTGTAGTCTTTCAAGAAACAAGGCTTAAATATTTGCCATATTTTCTATGTGTTTCTATCTTCAGGAAAATGAAGAAGCACATCACTCATGCTTGAGCTCAACTTGACACCTATGTGACTTTCTACAAGTGGCCAAACACAGCTTCCGTCCTCATTGGTACCTTCACAGGGACAGTCAGCTCCTTCTATTTGGCCTCCCCTCCCCTCCCCTCCTCTCCCCTCCCCTCCCCTCCTCTCTCCTCCCCTTTCCTCCCCTTCCCTTCCCTTCCCTTCCTTCAGTGTCTAGAATTTTCATGCACCAAGTAGGTTATCTGAAATAGAAGATTCCCTAAGTTCATTCAATCAAGGATAATAACAGTTGAATTTAATTAATATGCACAACAAAATATAAACTATTTTCAAATTTAAGTTTTAAATATTTTATTATAATTTTAAGGAATTTACATTTATCCATTTCCTCTACCTTTGATTCACATCTATTTCACAGGAGCAAAATAGACATTGCCCGGGGTGGAAAGAAGGGAAGAGGGTAGTAGGTACAAGGTCATTTAGGACATTCTGCTATGTCTTAAATGCACTAAGGGATTTGTCATGTAAGGAGTCACCAGGGAAATATAAAATGGTTGGATGAGGTATTGTTTTCTGGTGGTGATGTGCTCATAGTTTATTTTTACTTATGTTGTTTTTCTTTTAAATGTATGGCTACATATGGAGGGCAAACAGTACATTTCATTAAAAATATAATCTGAAAAGAGTGGAAATATAATCTGGAAAAATGTATGAGAATTTCACAAGTACATATATGCATTTAAGAGCATATCAAGAAATGTTTGGGAAAAAAAGAGAACATGCAGTAAAACATTGCCAACAATAAATTCAAACTATTAGCAGTAGTTTGAACATGCACACCAAGCTCACGTGATAATGTGCTTGAATACTGTCTAACACAATGCAGTCACGTTACATTTACTCAATCTGGGTGAAAGTTCCATTTTAAATATGTAGATCAAGGTAACAAAGCAAGAGCCCAGAAACAGAACCATTAGGATACAATGTACACATGCAAGATAATAGAGCACAAATTTATAGAAAGATGTGTGAAGGATAGTTTAGTAAATAGCATTGTGGGTAACTGGAATTTGTCAATAATATTTGACTATATATTAAGCTATAGATTTAAATACATGCCAGATACATTAAATGGTGAAATCAATTCTTAGAAAAGTGTGTGTGTGCATGTGTATGTATACACATGAATACATAAAGGATTCTTTAAAAGTTTAAGAAAAATTTCACTAAATGTAAAATTATATGAGTAAATTTTGCATTAAAGGTAAAAAAAAATTATTTTGAAACAGTAAAATAACTATGATTGACATTAAAATTTAAAAAGCAACTCTGAAGTGCCATTTATATTAAAATACACCACAAAAATATTTCAGTCATATCCAGTGGTGAGGAAACTTGGTGGAAGTGAAGTACTTATGCTGGTAACATTGTAAGTAATTTGAATCTCTTGACATCATTATGGATGTCATTATGAAGCCCCGGAAAATATTCCTACCTTTTAATAATTCTATGTTAGATAATATTTTTAAGGACAAAATAGTATATTTGACATTGCAAATAAATAAAATCATGTGACATGTTCCCACATACAGAAACAATGAAGAAAATGACATGCTGTGTGGAATAATATGTGGTTAGTAAAAATGAGCACCATGAAAATTACAAAGAAATGAAGAATTTGATTATGAGCTATTATATGAAAAAATCAGTATGAAGAATTATATGTGCATTATGTAATTATATGGGAAATATGCTTACAGTGGGGCAAATACTAGATTAAGATTTTTAAAAGTGAAAATAATTCCATTTGAGTGATAGGATTAAGTATCTTTCTGGCTAAAAATGTCTTCGGTTGTTATTTTTTGTTAATGGGGAAGATAATATAAATAAGCAGACAGCTATACTAACTAGCCAAGGGCATGGCTTTTCAAATGGTACTTTGAAATCCTACTAAAATATTATCCTTGATTTCCTTATTCTCCTTGGTCAGCTTTTCACTAGGAGGCAACTTGACTGTAACCGTGATGTAGAGGGTGGTGTAGAGCGTGTGGTTTGGGGCTCTATTTTCTCCTACTCTGTGGTCGTTGGTGTCTTCCCCTTTCCTTTCTATCCTAAACTGAGAAGCAACTTTAACACAGTTGGTGCCCAAGATGCTTGTGATAAACAAGGCTGAATTTTTGTCTGTGGGAGCCCAGCCTCCAGAACGTGGAGGCACGCAATGTAGAGGTAGTTAGGAAATCTGCTTCCAGTCCTGAAGCTGTGCTGACCTTCTGAACCTCAGTTGCATCCTCAATAAAAGGAGCATGTTTGATGACCACGATGGGTGATTCCAAGCAGACATGACTCACTTTACTGCAGGGTGTCATTTCCTACCCTAAAGGGTTCCCCAAAGTGAACTTCCTGTGTTCCATGTTGCAACAGACCAGTCTACTTAACTGCTTCCAGGGAGTGTCTGGTAGACTTTGAGAGGGTGGTTCCTGTGTCCTACCAGGGAAAACCACTCAGCTAGAGAAAGCTACAAAAACCCAGCATTGTGGATACTTCTGATTTATTACAAGTCAGTGAAGTAGACCAGTTGGTAGCCAGCATGATTAAATATTACCTAATGATAGATTACTCCATTGTTTGGACCATGTAACTGATGGAAATGCACAGTGGAGATGTACTCAGATTTTTTGATGGAGCCCAAATATCATTGATTAAGGACCCCCCAGCCACCCATCCCTGTGTGGAAAGCAGACAATAGGACAAATTAAAGGGAAGGAAGTTTAGTCTCAACCTTTCATCAGGTTATAAAATTACTTGAGGTGTTGCCTTACTATATAGTATAGAAATTGTAAGCAGTCTACCATCAATGTCAGGTGTGATTGCTCATTTTAAAAATGAACCTTTCGCAAGAAATGTTACATTGCATTTTATGTACCTGAGGATTACCTGATAACCAGTCTTTTGTGTTGATCAGTGGCAGTCATTTAACTGAATCATCCATATGAGTGACTAATGTATTTCGTACTTGTGCTTTTGAACTTTGATATGAACTGACCATACTACTGCTTTTAGGCACTTTATAAATGTTGAAAATTTCCTAAGTCATCTGAAATTACTGACCACTCAGACAACCTTTGTTATGTGGAAATGAGATCATAATTGTCACTATACAGGTGAAAAGCCTTTTCACATAGTAGCTTAATGACTGGCTACTCTCAGAAATTTAAGACCTTTTATAAGGCAAGAATTAACAGAGTTAAAAAAACAGAACTTTACCTAAGAAATGAACAAGGACTGGAAAAGGGATGATAGATTTAGATTTTTGTATGGGTCAGTTTCGCATTCTACATTGAAAACTCAGTGAGAGAATACTTAAAGGATCTTCAAGTTCATTCTGCATCATTAGGGGGAAGTGTCCCAGCTTGCTTTTACAAAGTGACTAACTAGAAGAAAAGTTATTAAGTAGTCTACTAGCATTGGCAGGTATTCAGAAATGGTATTATGAAGCTTGCTGTACTAACATTATTTGAGAGAGCCTATGTAACTTTTCTGTAAAACTTCAGAAAAAATAGAACAAATGGGAAAAAATATATGTGTTGTGCAGTTTTGCAGCTCATTGTTTAGATGATTGTATTTGTTGATTCAGTATAATTTAAAATAGCCAAAGAATGGGCTGGGGCTGTAGCTTAGTTGCAGAGCACTTGGCTAGCATGCACAAGGCCTTTCAATACCCAGCACCACAAACCAAGAAAATAAAATAATAACCATATGTCATTTGTCTTGTCTTACTAATGGCAAGAACTCTGGAATAATAATTAAGACTGTTTATCTCAGTTAATGAAGAAGGGTCTTTGGAGACCATATACAAATGAGTTTCCTAGATAACTGTTTCTTGAAAAAATCCACACATAGGTTTTCTTGGAAATTAAACCACATTTCCCATGACTACTATAGATGTAACCTTTTTTGAGCAAATATGAGAAGTGTATAGCTGATATATTTCAACCTTTCTGTTTTCTAATACTAAGATGAACTATTAACTAATTTCATGAAAGTGTGTAACAGGGTTGGGGGAATGGCAGTCCATGGTGAATTCCAAATTGCATAATTAAAAACTCATGTATTTATGACTTTGAAATTTATTTTCAAACTTCCACTTGAATTTCATATTGCACTTGAATATGGCCGTGTTTGCTCTTTAAAATCTTAGTGGATTTTAACATACTAAGTCCACCCTAGGGAGTCCTGATTGAGGAGTAATTGGAAACTGTGTATTTTTCTATCTCACTCTTGGACTCAGCCCCCCAGTGGTTATTTTAGGCTCTCCCCAGTTGGGATATTGCTTGCTTTCTCTTGAATCTCCTATTAGAGCTGAGATAGTAATTTAATGTTTGAACTTCAAACAAGGTGCTTCTACTGGTTAAGTGGATAGATTAAAATGGTACTGTTTAGAAATCATAAGTAAGCTACTTGTGGGTGGTTACTGGAGCTTAAGCATTCTGTGGGACAGGTATCATTCTCAGAATGATTCAGAAATTCTCGCTAGTGAATTCTCTCCAAGACTGCTTGACCATTGTTATGTTTAAATGATCGAGCTAGGTATTGGTTTCTAGAACCAGGTCTTAATAGGTTTCAGGAACTGCAACCTACACATTTTCATTGTGTCAGTAACTTATAAGAATGAGGACAATTCCAGAGCAATAATTTGCATCTTTTCCTCATCTCTGATTTTAATATCCTGATATTATGTAGCCATCATTTCCATGTGCCGATCAGTGCTGAAAATAAACTCTTCCTTCACATCTTAGTTGCTCCATTGCTTCAACATTCATTTTATCCCAAACTGTAAAATTTAGTGTAGTTGAGAGGTACTTTTGTTATTTTATAGTTTTAAATAGCTCAGTAACTTAGGAAAAGATATAGTAATAGTCTTGATTTGATTTTTGTGTAACAATGTGTAGGTTCAATAAAGCTTCTCTGGTTTAAATGTGGTTTTTGTTTTTCTTTTTCTTGTTAGGTGGAGTCTTTGCAGTTTTTAAAAGATGGTGGTAATCAGATCTACTTGAAAATTAAGTGAATTGATTTGATTGGAACACTTGTTTACCAATTGTTTGACATTTGGCCACTAGGTAAGTGAAGTCCAGTGCCTTCCATGTGGTTTGAATTCCAAGTTCTGGGAAGGGTTTCTCAAGCACAATATTCAGTAAACTTTCTGTGAAATTTTGACAGTGATTATTTGTTACCTTCCATGCCTGTGGAAGATTAGATGTCTGATGGGGTATTCCCTAAATGAAAATATTTGTATGTCTTTATTGCAGTTTTAGAAATTGTCTGATTTTAGCTGAACATTGAAAAATATTATTTATGTTTTTAAATTGATTCTTTTATTTACTATTTTATTTTATGTATTTATTTTTGGTGCTGGGGATCAAATCCATGTGCCTTGCACATGCTAGGCACAAACTCTACCACTGAATTACATTCTTGGCCCCTTTTATTTATTCTTTTAATGATGGTTTGCTTGTAATCTTGAGGTGTTGTGAGAATATCAGATTTTACTTTGAGATTTTCACGTGTAATTGCGTCTTATCAGATTTGAATCCAAGGTATCATGAACTTTTTGAGTAAATCAGCATTTCATCTTATTCAACCATTCTCTTTTTACCGAAATTTTGGTTTCTGTGGTAAGAACAGACATCTTTAAAACAATGTTTTTATTAGTGCATTCTAGTTATACATAATATTGGAGTTCATTTTGACATAATTGTACATGCATGGAATATAATTTGTTCCACTTTAGTTCCATGCTTCCTCCCTGACTCCCTCCCTGGAACAGACGTCTTAAGTAAGGACTTGGCTCAATTCAGCTCTCTTGTTACCCTGGATGCTGTGGAAGCTCCTGAGGTAGAGAACCAGGAGGAGTTCAGGCTTTTAGCAGATGATTGGTACTGCCAAGACAGAATTTAGTGGGAACAGGACTTTGGCTACTGTTAAAATGTCAGGATAGTAAAGCCTACTCTGTCAAACAGATTTTTGGCATCAGAAGTCTAAATGATACTGATTATCGGGCTTGGAAATTTTTTATTTTAACTCAGGCAAACTCATGCTTAAATTAACCCTTTATGCAGTAAGAGATGATTTGGAAAAAAAAAATGTTTTCCTAATTTAGGTCAGAAGATTTGAGTTTCTGAAATTCTGGGTTTTTTTTCCCCCTTCATGATTCTAAAATTGTGCAGCTTGTTACTTAATTTTCCTTCAAATAAACTGGAGCTATTTTAAAACCTGATGAGTGATAATGAATAAGATAGGAAAGTGTCTAATCATTTGGTGAGCCAACTTCCTTTCAAACCAAACCAACCAATAATGTCTGCTTAACTATGAACATCTTAAGTCTTGATGATATCAGATGGTGTTTCTGTGACATTACTGTACAGTTAATGCAGTGCTCACAGCTGCCTTTAGCTTGGTCTAAAATCATCTCCCTGGAGGCAGCTACCCTGGAACTTGATTTGTTAGTGTAGCTGTGAGTGTCCAATGGGATCAGAAACATCCAGTGTCCTTTTCATTTTTCTTGAAAGGTTCACGATTCAATACTTACTTGTGACCAAACATTTTCATTGTTAGGGACACAGTGCCATTTGGAAAAATTTGGGAAAGTGATTAAAGGGGTATAAGACAGTTAGATAAAATTTAAAAAATCAAAAAGAGAAATGTTTAAAAAGTTTCAAAAGCAAAGCCTTCATGTCTTCACTAGCTATGTTACATGTTAGGAGATGCAAATTAATACGCTGAGCCACTAACTTAAATGTCTTTGCCACGTTTAGTTTTCTATCTACTCACAAGCTTGGCTTTTACAGGGATTCCCAAAGTATACTACAGTGCTAAAGTTAAATTTCAATTGGTGGCACCTAATTTAAATTATGTGCAGGGTCAGGCGGTTTTGTGAGTGCCTCCTGAGAGTGGACCTGGCTTGGACATGGAGTGCAGATGGCCCTCCTGCTCACTGCACTGATCTCTGGGCTGTTCTGCCTTAGTCAACTCACTGGCCACTCTGCTTTAACATAATGAGGATGCTACTTAATTCATAAGCATTTTATATGGAATTGGTAAGCTTTTTCGTGATGTGTATGGTACATATAACCAGCAGTCTCTTGCCGATTTTATCAGCGAACCTGGCCATTGGCCTGTGTGAGGACATTTTTTTGCCCAAACAATAAAATTTTAAAATTTGTCCAATTTCTCCCACCACAAATTGGTAGCAAATAGTTTGTAAAAAAAGGAAAATCCTTAACCGTTAGAATGTTCTTTTTATGGTGCTTGTTGTAAGATTGTAAATACAAATTATTTTATTTTTACAGTAATGCACTTTGCTTGTTCTGCTGTTTTCCTTCTAATGCTTTTGACTGGTCTTGACATTGTTCATTTAGGATATTATTAGTTGGAATCTGGTCCCTAACCATGTGCTCACATTTAAATACTCTCATTGCATTGGTTGTAGTTGTTTAGGAATTATGTAAGAGGAACTTCTTAGGAAGGAAGGTACAAAACTTTTGAGTTCTGTGATCCAAGATCTGAGCTGTAGATGCATAATCTCTTCAAAGTAAGAATTAAGAATCCCATATTCATTTGAGAGTATTGGGTTTCAGGGTAGTAATTAACTTGCTGAGAATTGCATAGCTATTACAGTTAGTAATTTCTAGTCAGAAATTATTGAGATCTTACTTGAAACTAAAGAATCCAAAATACATAATTTTATTTTCTGTGGAAATTGCCATATCTTGTGATCTCCTTGCCCTCAGTGTTCATCCATCCATCCCTTCCTTCTTTTCTGCTCTGTCTTTATGTGTTTTCTTTCTTGGCATCACTTACCTCAATTAGGAAAATAAAAGGGAGGAAAACTTCTAATAATTCTATTTGGACACATTTCATCTGGTCTTATAATGATTTAATAAGGGTGCAAATTAGATCTGCTGTTACCTTTGGGTTTACTAGAACTACTCCTGCCATCAGATAATTCAGAATAGATCTTAGAAGTGTCTAAGAGTTGTAGGTAGCCATCAGAATATTTCCTTTTATAGAGGGACATTTTTATGGCTTTTCAGATACATACAGTTCTTCTGTTTGTATTATAATGTAAAAATATAAAGGATCCATAAATATGGAGGAGAGTAGCTATATTTATGTTTGAGGATTTACAAACTGGTGTGGGAATGTGGACTCTGGGCCCTGCAGCTTGTTCTGTCTTCTTACAAAGACTGCTGCCCTTGATTAGCTTTGGTGCATACGTGAGTGGAGCCCATGGCTCTCAGCTTCTTGATCTGTGTGGTTTCATTTTTCCAAACTTATTTTCTGAAGTTCTTCCATAAATTGCATTCCATTCTTGAGGTGGCCTGCTTTGTTTCCCGGGAATTTCTCTTGACTACACCTTCATTCATTCATGAATTCTGACGATGTATCCATTCAGGTGTGGATTTGTGTTCATAGTGCAGTGAGCAAGCATTAATTAAACCCAAATGAGCAAAGCACAGTGTGTCCTGTGGCCATCTGAAATCCTGGTTGCAGACTGCTCTCTTATCACTTCAGGACATATCCTTCTGTCCATCCTTCCTGTCTCCCTCCTTTGACTTGCAGTGTAGAATGACTGGGGGAGATGGGACACCTTTTGGTTTCCTCTCACTCATCAAACAAAACTTACATAGTGAAACCAGGTGATCATAGGATCATGGCTTTTATGATGCTGTGCATTAGCACTCTTGGTAGTGGCTTATCATACACAAATGGTGTCTGTATATATTATATCATTTGAGAAAAATACTGTTATATAGATATTACGCACACTTTATTTTGTGTTAAGAGGAAGTGGAGTCTGGGGCGGGTGTTGCGCTTGAGTAATTTACCAAAGTCACAACCCTAGTGAGTCACCGAGCCAGAATTGAACCCTGGATTCTTCCAACTTCAGACAGCATGTCATGATTATTGAGAGGTCACTGGTCTAGTTGACTGGTGGTGACCAAATACTGGAGCCTGGTGGAAGTGGTTACTCTATTCTCTCTAATATGATTCACGTAAGGAAGTAGAAGCCATACAGAACTTTGGAGAAGAGTCACATTTCATAATCTTGGGAACTGTGAACCAGTCCAGAGTAGTGCACTTAATGCTGTGGTGTAAGAATGTGAATCCTTGAGACCTTTGACAGGTATGACCTGTCTGAGGTATTAACTGTTAAGATTACCCAGTCATCCTCCTAATCTGAGCATCTCAGAATCACTAGCAGCACCCTTGTAGATAAGATCAGCCTCTTGAATCTGACTCTCATGGCAGTTACAGTTTTTACCATAAATTTCTAAATTGGATAAGTTCCCCACAAAGAGATTTTCATTTTATCTTTGTACTTGATATCATTTTGACTTCTTATCGATGAATTTCCAAAGATAAATTATATTTTCTGCCTTACCTACTATTTGTATTATTGGTTAGTGCACTTTACAATGTCATAGTCTGGTTAATTCTTTTCTTTTGGAGTTACTTACCTTCATATTTTATTTCATCTGCCTTCAGAATCCCCTTAACACTTCATATTTTTCTCAAGTCACTTTTTATATGTGTTTTTGTGCTTGCACTTTATGGCAGTGTGAGATAAAAACCTCACATAAACTAATTTGCCACAAAGAGCAAACACAAAAATACATATTTGCTCAAGGGCAAAAGTAGGTCTTTATTTTGTTGGTCTCCTCTTCAGCTTGAGAAAAAAAAAAACCCAACGATTAAAAAAATAATGGCTATTCAATAAATATTTATTAAATTTAACCATATATTTGATGGCGAGTTTTCTTTGAAAATTAATTTGGGGCCCTGAAAATTGCTATCCGGGCACATATTTAATTTTAATTCCATTAGTGAAATGAATCAGCAAGTCTGATGCTTATTAAATGTCAGAAGACCAAATTCATAATTATTTTTAGTGTTTTTGTTTTAATGCAAAAAGCTGCTCTTAAAGTAGAATAACAACACCGTTCCCCACTAAACCAAACAAAGGACAACAACACTAAAAGCCCCGCTTTCCCCTGAAGGGCATGTTGTGTTCTCCTTGTCTTAGCCATGGCAATAAGTATAATTGTCCTCTGAAAAGATACAGTGCCTGTGAATGTGAGGGCTTCTGGACCTGGTGTGCAGGCAGTGTGAGGCAGAGCCTGCTGCCTTGGGGGCAGGATTCCGGGGTACATTTCCTTTGACCCATGGAGGGAAGCCCTCGCACAGTTTTGAGTGGAAGAGTTACACCATCAGAGCTGCACGTTCGGAAGATGATCTGCGGGGCTGCGTTGGGTGGCTTGGGGGTGGGGGTAGGGGTGGTGGTGGTGGAGTGGGCACAGCAGACCCTGCGAGAAGCAAGGAAGTTACTTAGGATGCACTTACATGAATTCTCTCGAGAGCTGTCACCTCGTGTTGTGCCCTTTACATCTCCTCCCACACTGACATCACAGACAAAGGCACTCATCCCAGGCTCAAGGAATTCTTCCTGCCTGAACTTCCTGCTCTTCCCCTGCTTCCTCAGCTTTTGCATAATGGTGTCCCCTGTGACTGTGTTCAGCTCTAATTGTTTTCCTCAAGGTTCTCTAGATACTTCCACAAGTCACTGCCTCTGGTAATTTTCCCTGGGTCCTGTGCACACAAAGGCACAGTGCCCAGTTCTGTCCTTTGTTGGAAACTTGCCAGTTGGACCTGGAGTACCTTCTAACCCCTTGACTTGACCTGGTGAGAGATCAGTGTTGCAGGTGTGAGTTGGAGTGATAGCAAAAAGGACTGTCTGGTCACAGACCACAGGAGGTGAAGTGTAAGGAAGCCAGGGAAGTTTCCCTGTTTGGGTCTGGGCGACTGTGTGTGTAGGTGTGCGTGCACATGCCCATGCGTGCAGGAAAGTGCACACATTTGTGCACAGGCTCTGGGGACGACAGGATGTCACTGAGGACGCCAGACTTTTGCATGGGAGTTAAAATTTACTTGTAATGGGAAAAGAGAGCTTCGGAGAGAAACCTGTTTAGGGAGTGGTTTGATGGTTGTACATCAGTAGTGTTTGAAATAAAATCCAATAAAAAGCACATATTTTAGTCTACTTTTTCCATGAGCACTTATAGTTGAAAAGTGGAATTTGCTGGAAAACTTGAGTGGACTTCCCGTTCCTGCCGTTCTTTCAGCTCCTTCAATATTTCCCAAGAGCACAGGACAGTTTTCAGGTTTTCTCAACCCTTACCCCGCCCCGTCTCCCCAGTTCACATCCTCAGGAACGTGTGTACCTAGGGGCGTGCTCACAACAGCCAGAGGCGTGCCTTTCAGCCTCCTACAACAACAACAGGCAGGGAAACAGCTCCCTTTTCCTTTTGAGGAGCAGGATCATTGCCATCTCACGACTCATAGCACAGCAGAGGAACACTTTTTGGCAGGCTGCAGCATCTAGGGAATGCGCAAACACTCCCATTTCTCTTTCTCTGTGATGTATTAGACTGAGTCAGTCTAGCTCAGGCAAGCAGAGGGATTTTTATTTGAGCACTCTAATTGAAAAAAAAAAAGTACTAGCTGTTTGAATTCAAGGTTTTGTTTTGTTTTTTTTACAATCCGTGGTATTTCTAACAACAGAAAACCTTGGGTTCTTAAATTTGATGGTAGCATAGCAGTGATTTGGTGGGTTCCAGTGGAATCTACCCTTTTCCTCATCCATGGAGGAGTTTTAAAATTTCAGAAGAGATATTCCTGATTAAATCAGTTTAAGAGCATATAATGATCCTGTATTATCATTTGTCATTATCTCATGTACTGATGATTAAAATAAACGTTTAATAACTATAGGGCAGTAAATATATTGTAGATCTTGAGCCATAAAAAGATTTCCATTAACAGAATGTTTTGTGCACAAATAAATTATTCATTGACTGTAGCAGATCTTGATTCTGTCATCAACCTTAAGTGGAAATTTTGAGAACACCAATCATCACAAATGCCAACACTCTGTTGGCTTGGGCCCTGATCCTTCTTACATGGAACTTGAGCTTGTTTGGATATTTGTAAAAACTTTAGTTTGGTTAAATTCAATGAATATTTATGGCTGTTCTGCCACATGCAATTTTGCATTCTGGTGCTATAGAGGAATACAGTGATGAATATGTGTGCATTTTGGCCTTCAAGTTGCTTATAAGCTCTAAAAGAGAGAAGAGACTAGAGAATATCTGCCTTGAATATAAGAAAGCTGGTAGTAGTGCCCCTGGAGAAGTCTGTATAAAATGTTTTGTGAAGGGAGAGGAAGAAAAATTAATCTATTTTCTTGTGGATTGGTGGAGGACTGGGGATCAGGAAGTGTTTCCTGGGGCAAAGCCTGTGAAGATGGGCAAGATTTTGACAGGTGGAAAGAATGACATTCACACGGATAAAGAGATGGGGTGGATAATATTGGTGTAATCATGGAATGAAAAGTAGCAGATTATGTTTGAGATACAGCTTTGTTAAGTGAAGAGGAGATGTGAAAGAAGAGAAGGGGAGGGTAGTATAGTCCAGAGAGTACAGAGGGCCTTGAATGTAATTAGCACAGCAGTTTGATAAGTGTTAGAGGACCTTGCCCCACCTTTGAGGTACGGAGTGACATGTTGGGGTTGTAGTTTGTGTGATTTTTTTTATATTACCACAGACAGCATTGCAGAGGAGAATTGGAAAAACTGGAGGCAGATAAGTTAGGGAGCTATTGGGGTAGTCATTTCGAGCAGTAATAGAATTCTGATCTAAGATATTTGTAAAAGTTATACAAAAGAAGGGGCAGAGGGGAGAGACACTGGAAATGAATTTATCTATAGGTTTTAGGATTGGCTATGAGGGGTGAGAAACAGGAAGGAGATAAGGTTCAATACAATGTCTTCAGTAAATGTTTGAGTCAGTCAACATTTATGGAAAGCCAGCCAGGTGCAAGACATTGTGCTGGGTGTTGAGGTATGTATTGAGAAAGACAAGAGGGGTCCTGCTCCCAAGTAGCTGAACATTCTATTTGGGGATGTAAGATATGCATGCGGTTAACTAAAATTCAAAGCAGACTATGATCAGAGCAGTATCAGGAGTTGAGCGAAGGCTGACTTCTGCACTGGAAAATCAGGAGAGCGTTTGGAAGAGAAGATGCTTCAGCTGGGCCTGAAGTTCAGATATAGAATTCCAGAGTACTTCCTCTGTCCAAAATGTAGCTGGAAAAATAAGATAGGCAAGCAAGTCTCAGAGAAGATAGGGGAGGAGGAGCTTGTGAGAGAGAGGAACTCTTCTTGAGCGTCCATTGGATGGCAGGCCCTGGTCTGGAAGTTCCATATGCATGAGAATTATGTTTGGAGTATGTGAAATTACAAAATCGTCACCAACATTGGGATCTAACAAAGGGTTAATGGTTTCTACAGTGGATCATAGTGGACTTGGAAGCGGTTGCAGTGTAAAATTAAGACTGGAAATGTTCTAAAACTTATTTTTTATACTGAAGACATAAATACATCAGTGAGCAAGAAGGCTGAACTTTTTCTCAGTGATTTCACCTTGTTGGGTAAAGTTTATATAAAACTCAGTAGATCTCCGCATCCCGGCTGTTCTTAGAGGCCATCACTTGAGAATGTGCTAGTCCTGAGAAGTCTTGGCAAACTTTAAACAACTGCACGAATGTTGGACGCCCAGATTATTTTCTCACAGTAAAACATTCTATGCTTGCTCCCAGCTTCCCTCCTCCTCCTGCCTCTCCTGCCCTCTTCCTTTTGGGCACCCAGCTCATAATGGTGAGCGCATTTGCCACTCCCTTGGCTGAGGGTTGGGGAAGTCCTCGGGCTCTCCTTGGCTCCTGTCCCATGTGGAAGGAGATTTCCATGGGGAACAATCTAGGGAAGTGCCTGTGTGCAGGCACACACACGCACACTCACACGCACACACACCAGTTCTCTTCCTGTCCTCAGGGGTATTTATGTGCCAATAAGTAGACAGCACACACAGTCAGGTACCGGCACATTGTGTCACAACCCAGCCTTTGGAAACAGGGCAGCAGTGGAGCCAGAGTTAGAAGGGATAGTGTTACTAATTCAACCTGTAGAGTAATAGGAGAATTTATTGAAGAAAAATTCAGAAATTGCTTCATTAAGATGAATTAGCCTATTACTATAGAATGTAAGGGATGAATTTTGTGTTGTGGTTTTGCTTAGCTGATATTTGTTACATGTTATTCTAGACAACTCGGCACAATGAAAAATCATTCACAGAGGTACCCTAATTATCACAAAGGGGTATTTTGTATTATATCAGACTATCTTGTAAGAAATTTTAAACAAAGAGGTGGAAAGGAATGGTAGAATGGAGCATAAAGCAACTGCCTCTTAACCCCATGCATGCACAAAACTATATAAACACAGTGAGTTGTTTTCAATCACCTGTTCATTTATCCTTTTACTTGATTACTGAACTCACCCTTTGTCCCAGGCTGGGGGCTGGGAAATAAAAGACATGCAAGATTTAATCTTTTAATTTTTATTTTTTTTCAAACACTTAATAAAACACATCCTTCTTAGAGGAAACTAGCCAATATAAAGTTTCCCTGTTTTATAGTAGACAGCTTGTTTGAAAATGCATTTATGAGGTGAGTATTATGTACTAATGTTCTTCCCCCGTCATTTGTGTCCTATCTCTTTGAACCCTAGAATATGTTCATCCTGTGAGAGTTCAAAATAGCTCTTAGATGAATGGGAGTGGGAATCCTCTGCCTTTGGAGGAAATCGCCATGTGTTCTCAGCTTCACCTGTTGCATTGGAATTGCCTTTCCCTGAGAGCTGGATTGGCAAGATGTTTTATCAGGCTGCTTTCTGTCTCTTATCTGAAACCCTGGGATAGATGGAGTCAGTGTTTGCTCCCGTGCACGTGTGAATATCCCAGGGAATTCCCCAGTACAGGGGCATCTCCCACCTTTAGGAGCACTGGCAAGATCTTTTCTGCCAGTGATCAATCTCAACAGTCTGGTAGACCTCACCCAGTCTCTTGGGGTTATGATTATACCTCTGCTTACCTCATTTTATAGTTTTCTACTCTTCTTCCAACTGGTGACTGTGGATGACAGGTTTGGACCTTGCAGGATTTATCTGATTTTTTATTTTGTCTGATTTGTATTGTATGAGTAAACAATGTCTTCAATCCCTTCCCCTCTGTGCTTTGCAGCACATATCTGGGGATATTTTGTCAATTGTAACATACCACCAAGTTCACCAATATTTTAAATAGTCAGCAATTCATGTTGAACTAAGAGACCTATAGGCCTCTGTCATAGAACTCTTTATCTTAAGTTGTTTTGTTCCTAAAGCAAATAAAGATATATTTGCATGACATTTGCATAAATGGCAATAATTTTCATTCTGCCAAGTATAAATTTTGAGTTTTTGTTGAAGAATATATTAACATGTTTTTGTAGATTGAATAAAGTGTTTTAGTTAAAGTATATGTTGATTTAGAAGTTATTAAGAATATTTTAAGAATACCCTAACCTAAATTTGGAAGTTTTTGTTTTTTGTATCCCCTGCCACACCCAATCCTGTGCAGTGGGGATTGAGCCCAGGGTTTCTTGCATGCTCCACCACTGAGTCACATCCCTAGCCCTTTTGAAATTTTTAATTTTGGAACAGGGTCTCCCTTAGTTGCCCAGGCTGGCCTCAAATTTGTAGTCCTCCTGCCTCACCCTCCTGAGTAACTGGGATTATAGTTTTACACTATGACTAGAATGATTTTTTATTTCTGATGAAGACAAAATGTTTATGTGATTTTTTTAATTCTAGAGAGAAGATAATTAATTTCACTGTTGTATTATTTTCTTAATACTATATGTTTTTGCCTTCATTATCTTTGAAAACATTTGCCTTCTTTCATCTTAAATCTGTTGTCTTGGAGGAGAGAATGGAAACTGGTCTGTGTTATGTTTGGATCATTCACTCACTCATTCATTCACTCATTCATTCACTCATTCATCCATTCAGGATAGGGAGAGGCCGATTCCTTTTATTCTTTATTCTAATAAATGCAAGATAGGGTATTTTTAGCTGGATACTAATGGGGGTTACTAAACAACATAGAGAACTTATGGTTTCAAGTAGAAAATCAGTATCTTTTTGGGAAATACCTAACAGCATCAGTATTACAAATTATTAACTAATTAATTATAAAATCATTTTGATTATTTACAGGTGAAAGGGATCTAGTCTTTTCAAAATAGCTAGAACCATATGTGTCTTGCAAAATATGTGTGTTGTGAACCTTTAACAGGTGACAGGAAGACTTGAAATACTTGGTTACTTAACTTTTTATAGGTGTAGTAAAAATGGAGCTATACAGTCTTCATGTAAGCTTTTATTCTGATGCTATTTAAATGTATACATAAAGGAAATTTCTTCTAAATTAAGTAAGGAGCTAATTTCAGATACTGCGAAGAAACTTCTACATCAGACTCATTTTATGTTTTTTGAAGAAATATTGTTTTCAAGAAGCATTCCAATATATATAGCATATAAGATACAGATCTATTCTCTTAGGACTTTACTTAGATTACAAAAATGAGCTACTGCATGAAGATAATGTAGTAGTTAATTTGAAGATACTTATTACTATATATTAAACATTTATTAGAATTAGAACTGTTTATTGTTTTATTATACATGTGCCCTATTTTACATGCATATGTTTGATGCATTTTGGAAATCTGATGAAAAAAAAAATAAAAATAAATTAATTCCATTTTAAAGTTGGCACTGTGAATTATTCTTCAGAACAGATGCACTTAGTTAACATTTTCTGCAGAACACATTTTCAAATCTTTTCACTCATGATAACATTATTACTCAAACCCTTTCTTAGATAAATTAGAGAATTAAGTTTAGAAATGTTATGTATTGTTTCTGTACTGTTTAGACATGCTGGAGTTTGTATATTTAGGAATAATATGTCAGATAACATAAGGGTGATTCTTGACAATGCAATGGTGCTGTTTTGTTTTCTAACATTTTCAAAGTCTTATAAGTGACTTCTTTTTTAAAAAAAATTAATTTTTTTCTAATTAGTTATACATGACAGTAGAATGCATTTATGCATTTTGATAAATCATACATAAATGGAGCATAATTTCTCATTCTTCTGATTGTACATAGTGTAGGATCCCATTGGTCATGCAGTCATATATACACATGAGATATTAATATCTGTTTCACCCTACTCTCCTTCCATACCCCTTCCCCTCTCTTCGTGCCCCTCTACCTAATCTAACATACCTGTTCTTCCCTAGTGCCCCCCTCTTTATTGTGAATTAGTGTATGCATAATAGAAAAAAACATTCAGTCCTCGTTTTGGGGGGTTTGGCTTATTTCAGTTAGTTTGATATTCTCCAACTCCATTCATTTACCAGAAAATGCCTTAATTTCATTCTTCTTTAAAGCTGAGTAATATTCCATCATATATATATATATGTGATATATATATATATATCACATTTTATATATATATATATATATATATATAAAATATATATAAATATATATATATTTATATATATATATATATAAATGTGATATATATATATATATAAAATATATATATATATATATATATATTTTATATATATATATATATCACATTTTCTTTATCCGTTCATCTGTGGAAGGACACCTAGGTTGGTTCCATAGTTTAGCTATTGTGAGTTGAGCTGCTTTAAACATTGATGTGGCTGCATCACTGTAGTATGCTGATTTTAAGTCCTTTGAGTATAATCTGATGAGTGGGATAGCTGGATCAAACGGTGGTCCCATTCCAAGTTTTCTGAGGAATCTCCATACTGCTTTCCAGAGTGGTTTCATCAATTTGTAGTTCTACCAGCAATGTATGAGTGAACCTTTTCCCCCACATCCTCGCCAACATTTATTGTTGCTTATATTCTTGATAATTGCCATTCTGATTGAAGGGAAATGACTTCCGCATTGAATAATTTCAGTGTCATGGCAATAATGTTAGCAGTTAGCAGTGATGGGGAGGGAGTAGTGGGTAACTAGAAAAACCATTGGTTGCGATGTCTGGAATCCAGGGTTCTTGCTGAGAGCCTCAGAATAGCTTACAGACTACGGGCAAGTAACTCAACCCTCCCTATTTCAGCACTCTTGATTTTAGGTGTATGTACACACATACATTTACACATATATGTTTATATGTAAAACCAGACTTCTGTATATATCTGCAAAATCTCTAAAATTCTTTCTCCACACAAATTTTTAAACAAAAGTTGATATGGATTATTGTAAGTCAGTTCCTTAATCCAGATGTCTAGGAAACATCCTTCCTCCAAACTTCCAAGTGGGACAACTCTCCTCAAAACTTTCATTGTGCTCCTCATGTAAATTGTTGAAAAAAACTTGCTACAAGATTTATCTGTCATCTTTAAGGACTGGATTATGAACAAAAATGTGAAAGGGGGCTTTCCGAGGCCTGCTTCATTCTCTTTGGCCTCCTTTGACCTTGCATCTAGCAGGCCTTAATTTTAATAAGTCTGGTAGGGAAATGTCCAAGAAATGTGGAGTTGGTGCAGAATATGGTAGCCAGGAACCTTGGAGGCAGGAAGAAGACAGACCAGAGAGGAAAGAAAAGCCAAGCCAAGTCAGTGGTTTTGTCTGTAAACATGGACTTTATGGTACACAGATGACTTCTCCTCACTACCAGGATGTGTTAACTAACACTCACTAATAATCAGCTATGGTTTTACATTTGGCCAAAAAGGGTAGAGGATTCTCAGATGGACAAGGGAAGACATACCAGTTGCTTCCCTCACCCCTTGAACTGGATCAGAGAGCATCGTGTTACATGAGTACAAGGTATTCCCAATGAACTTTCTGAGATTAAAGAAAAGAGTAGAGGAAAGAAAAGAAAAGAAAAAAAAAAAAAAACCTGATGGAAATGCTTAATGTTTTCACGACAGTCTTGGAGGAGAACTGGTTATAAGCCAAGCTTGGTTTGGACCTTAAGAACACACAACTAGGGACAAGGTCATGGCAGTCAGTATTTGTTGGGTCTCTAGGGGGAGAGTTCAAATAAAGACTCACAAACATTCTTAATTTGATCAGTGATGAAATCTTTATTTGTAAAGAACATGAAATTGCCAGGAATTTCATGTGACCTATTCAAGTTGTAGATTTGATAGAATAATTTTCTGGCTCCTTTTTATTATTTCTGAATGGTCATTAAATCTTCATTAAAAAAAAAAAGAATTTGAAACATTCTGTTAGTGAATTTTGTATGGGTCATGTCTGACAAGTTTGTTTACTTTAATTGTTTGCAACTTTAAATTTTAAGCAGATTGACTTTAGATTTTCTACTACTTTTGCTTTAGTCTGTTTTTAAGTTTCTAAACTTCAAAAGAGAAGATACAGATGCAAGATCTTGATTTACACTCATTCTTATTGACCTAAAAGATTTACATGTAAGATGTAAATGTATTCAAAGTATACAAAATATCAATAGATTTTCATAAAAATGTAAATTAGGGTATGTGTCAAATTTCATAAAAGGTTCTTTTATAAAATATCCAAAATTAAAATAAATCTATGTTATAATGAATGAACAAAACATTTAAATCCAAAATTACTTAATAGCTTCATCTTTTTAATGTATTTTCTGGAAATTTAATTAAGTTCTCTAATTTTGAAGAAGTAAAACTATTTACAGATTTAATGTAAAGTTTTGGTTTGGATATTAATAAGAATTAGCACCATGCTTCATGCCATTGACATCATCACAAATTTAAGAAGAGTTGTTTAATTGCAAAATGTTCCTCAGGCACTGTGTATGATTGTTCCAAATACTGCACCAATTCATTAATAATGCTAGAAGTACTGATCAGAGCACTAAAGGGAATAAGAAGCACGATGCTTGGCATGACTGTAGTTTGTCATGCTAAGAGTCTGCTGTGTTCATGCCATCTGAGAGCAATGACTAGGTACTAAGTTTTTCTTTAACCTAAGCATTAAGGCTGCTTAAATCTCTGCTTTTGAAATGGTATGGAGTTCCACATCCCGCAAACCTTCAGGGCATTGAAACTCAGTGGGTGTTTGTCTGTCTGTTTGTTTGTTTTGCTTGGTTCAAAAGAGGTTGGACTCAAGACTCCCTGGGGAGCCTCAAGAGTTGTAGTCAGGGTTTAAGGTTATGGGACATCTGAATACCAATAATGAAGGTGTCATGTATTTTTCAGTACATTTATTTTGTTGTCTTTGTGGTCTGTCTGTGGAATTTCTAAAGCACAGAACCCAAGGCAAGAACCCTTCTTGTCTGGCGTATAGGCAGTACTGCTCCGGGGCATCTGGGAGTTGCGTTCTTGCTGAGGACACAATCTGAGGGGTTCCTTCCTGAGACACTAGGGGGAGCTGGCACAGGAAGGAAGAAATGGCAGATGGTGTTGTGACTGGCTGTCAGACTGCCTGTGGGCTCCTTAAGTCTCCCTTACTGGAGTCCTAGAAATTCTTGGTTGGGACTTTTCAAGGGGACTGGAGGTCCTGTGTGAGCAGGTGGGGCTGGAACAGAAGCTGTGGTTAATTGGTGTTAATGCCACTGCATATGTATTTGCCTGTGGCTGGTGGTGCCTGGGAGTGTTTGAGTAACTCATTTCCAAGTCAATAAATGCTCCCTCCCTTGGATAGGGAGCAGGGAGGACACATATCCCTGTAAATCTGTTTTTCCCCACATGGCTCAAAGCACAGGCATAGTTTCATTTCTCTTTGCAAATATTCTCTGTGGATTGAAGCTCGGGACATAATCACTAATCTTAGTTGAAATCAAAAAGGGATTTATTTTTCACTTAGATTGGGGCTCTTAACCACAGATGGACAGAATTCAGAGAATTTGGTTGAGGAAAAAAATAACATTATTTTTTCAGCAGTTTTTGAACTTCAGCACTGCTTTTATTTTCAATGTAAGCAACAAATGACAGTGATGACTTTGTCATCAATGGAAATCACAGATAATTTTATATCACATTCTTATGGAGGCTAATACCTCAAGATGTCTTTAAGATTATGACTACTCAACATTAGGATGGATATTAGATATAGGTTATATCATGTTTTGTTAACAAAGAATCACATGTATTACTATCCACACATTTGCTTAAAGGTTTTTTTTTTTTTTTTTTTTTTGAGATAACCGTATTTCATTGTCATTGGTTCCCTTTATAATGCAATGTTTTTTATATACTTTAAAACATTGTGTTCTGGAGGCTTCATCGAACTGTAAAGAGGGTCACAGAAGATTGAGAAACTCTGATCTAGATGCAGTCCTGTGTTTTTCTGCAGAAAATAAGACCTTAGAGTGTGTGCATTACTCAAGGTCTTATGGCGGAAGAGGAATTAAAAGCTGTTTCCTTCCTGTACTGTGTGACCTTCTGGAGCCTCAGCCTTGATCTCAGTGCCTAGGGAATGAGCACCTGCAGCAAGCACTTGGGTTATGATGAAGGCCAAGCCCTCTTCCCTCTTTCTTTGCATTTCACTGGCCTGTGGTGGCTTCTTCCCATCTCTCCTTTCCAGATCTGGCAGTGGTGGTGAGGTGCGATGACCTCCAGCTGAGTTTTCTCTGATGTCCCATAGCGTCACAAGGCATGCTGTCCTACAGCCACTGTGGAGGTCAACAGAAGATATAAGATACTTACCCTTGTGTGTCAGTTCTCCATCACTGTGACAAAATACCTAAGATCAACAACTTAATGGAGGAAAAGTTTCTTTTGGCTAATGGTTTAGAGTTTCTGTCCCTGGTCAGCTGGCTCCATTGCTTTTGGGCCTGTGGTGAGGCAGAGCATTGAGACAGAGAGTACATAGTGGGCCAAAGCTGCTCTCCTCATGGTAGCAGGAAACAGAGGAAGGAGCCAGGGTCCCAATAGCCCTTCAAAGACAGGTCCACAGTGACCTCACTTCCTTCCACTAGGCCCTACCTCCTTGTAGCTGTTGGCCTTTGAGGGACATTTAAGATACCAATCCTAAACTATGATTGTTTGATCCAGTTTCAGTGGTGATATTTGTACCCTTACCATCCTTTTACCATCAGGGGAAAAACCTTTCTGCCTACTTGGTAGACTTTCTTAATTTAGAAACTCTTGTCACATTATTTCCTCCTCACTTTTAGACTAATATATGCCTGAAATACCTAAAGAAAAATCTAGAATTAGTAGCTAACCTTTATAGTTCACTTCAGAGGTATCATGTAAGCACTATACAATTCCCTTAATGATTCTGGCAACATTATTTTTAATTCCCATTTTACAGATAAGAAAACTTAGATACAGAGAAGTTAGATAACTTGCCTGATGTCATTTATATATTTAGTAAATGGCAGAGGTGGAATTAAAAGCAGATATTGCAGCTCCAAAGCCCATTATCTGGGCCAGGGTGCTACATATCCAGTTATTACTGGAATGCTACATACTACCATTGTCCAGTCTGTTTTTCTTTAGTTTTAGGAACATACATATCTGGGATGAATTTTTGGATTTTTTTTTTTTAACATGGTCCTAGGAGGAACTCTCCCTAGTCATGCAGAGCTGTCTCTGAAAGGTGTCATTTGGTTCAACATCGGTTCAGCTTTAATCCCTTGCTTGTATGTATTCAGGCAATATGGGGGAAGGACAGACACGTTCTTACCCAAAATTTGAGTAGTGCTCCAGAATGCCAGGTTCGCGTTGACTCTTTCTAGGTGTCAAGGATGTGACGGTTCCTTGATCTTTGTTTCAAAGCCTTCCCTTTGGCAACATTGGCCAGTTTGCTTTAAAAAATATATGTGAATTCTTGTGTTTTGAAAAAAAAATGTTTGTTAGTGTTTCTGTTCTTGAACACTAGTTGACATTTTGCCAACTAGTTAAAAGTCTGCAAGTCTGAGTGGTGGAGGAGCCAAGTTTGCTGTAACCGGTTACCCCAGATGGCCAGATTCTGCTGTGTACCAGTTAGAGACACTCAGTGGTTGCACACGGGGGTTCTGAGGTGCACTGTTCCACTTATTTTTGCCAGGCATGTACAGCACATTATTTGATAGGGTGAGACAGATGGCATAGCTCAGACTTAAATGATGAGGGAGGAAAGAAAGTGAAAAAAAAAAAAACCAGAAAAAGGGCATTTGATTTTCTAATTCACATTTCGGAAGTGAATTTTAGCTCCTGTGATTGACTAATAAATGCAGTGTTGCTATAAGACTTGAATCCATTAACGTCTGTTTGAACAGCTCTAACTGAGTAATGGGCAGGAGGCAATCTTTTCCTTCATGGATGCTGTCCCAAACTTCATGGGGTGTCCTCCAGTTCTGAGATGACTTGGGCCATTGGAAGACATCAAAAATAGATCTGGAGTTTTCTCAGTAAGACATACTGCCATCCATACCAATCAACTCAGAGAAGTCCTCAATTTTTTAAAAGCTGAAATATGTATTTATACATGCAGATGTATAAATAACAGAAAGAGAACGAGGGAGAGAGAGTGCCTGGTGAAGTAGCTGTGATAAAGGCAATTAATCAGTCTTCTTACAGCTGCTTCCTGACATTTCTGCAAATTGTTGTGGAAAAATTAATGAAGGTTAGATCAGTAATGGTTTCAAGCTTGGCCAGTGGAAAGTATGACAATGTTTCCATCAGCAATTAAATTGGGCTGCTTTCTTTTTTCTATAGGGGAAGTGGTATGATGTGTATTCTCCACAGGAAATGGAAAACGGCGGCTGAACTGTGTGCTGCACAGGTATGCCGGAGCCCCGGGAGTGCTCCAGCCAGCCGCCTTGATTGACACCACAGATTTGCCTCTTCTGCCGGAAGGATTTTGCTGTGCAACACAGAGAAATCCTTCTTTTAAAAAGACAGTGAGAACGTTGGGATGCTGTTGAACTGCCATCTCAGAAATGCAGGTACACAATGCATCTAAACTTTGGGAGCCAGAAAGTGGAACTTATGACAAACAGAAAGTGAAACTCACCTATCTAATTTTATTTTTCAAGCTGAAGTTCGTTCAGTGCAGGCCCGGTTCACATCCTGTGTAACCCTGTGGGATTTTCCCCAGTATTAGTGAAAAATTTTCCCATAGGGTCACACAGGATGTGAATTAAAGTAAACACTTAACAGGCATGATGAAAAGGAAATTAGCTTTCTAAATGATCCTCTCACTGTTAACATCCTGAGTAGTTATTAGAAACATGGGTAAGGGTCACTTCAGTGTCTCATTATCAAGTTGTTACATTATTAATAGGGCATATTAATCTTCTTCCTTATTGTATATGAAATGCCTTTCCGTATATATGAAACCAAATCTCATGTGTATTTTTTCCTTTTGAAAAAACACTTAAAAGCCTAGCAAAACTCAGTGGATCTGTGGTTCTTCACCTTTTTGGAGGGAGAGGTTCATAGTTCCATTTTGAGGCACATAAAAGCTCCTGATCCTTTTTCCTGGAAAAAATGCACGTGGATACAACATTCTGTATATGATTTTTAAAGTCTCACACATTTCTTAAATGACATTGGACCCCGGGCATTTCTTAATGAATTTTGAAAGTTTTTTATAGGCAGATAGAAAATTATAGCCACAACCGTAATATGTTAATTTATTAAAAGTAAATATTTTAAAAGACATACTTTTTAAGAAGCTTTAACTGTAGCAATAATGATTCTTACTCTTTTCTACCTGAAATATTCCTTGTCTTTGGGAGGGAGCTCAGGCATTGCACAGAACATATGAAGTAATACTTGAAGTTGGTGGTGTGGCAAGATAAAAGTCACTCTGGTTGTCCTGCCTTAGTCTTAACATCTCTAAAACAGGCCAGCAATGAGATAAGTCCCTTGTGTCTGGAGGACAATCGATGATGCTCCATATGTATAAATTCCTTCTCATCTTCCCTTCCCCCACTGAGACTTAGTTTAAATGTCACTTTCTCACACGTTTTTGCAACTCCTCCAAGTAGCTTTTTTTTCCTGCTTTGTCTGCAGTGTTCCTCTATATCTTTGTGTTTTTTTTTTTTTTTTTTTTGCTTTTAAAATTGTGTTAGCATTCATTTGTTACATCTGAAGGTGTGAACTTTGAGGATCTTATACTTGCTGGTAACGTTTTATTTACCTCTGTATTTGTTGTATGCAGCAAAGTGCGTAAGAGGCAAAGGTACTTCCTGTTTACTAAACCAGAAGTAATAGGCTGATGCTTATTAGAAATGAAATATTTTAGATTTGAGCTTGTGATTGTCACTGGGCTGTGACTGCTAATCATCTCCAAGTGGTCAAAACATCAGTGTGCAGGTTAAGTGAAATTAGGGAGAGAACAGAGCCTAATTCTCAAAGTGTATCTTTTCTGCCTCCTACTACAACTGCAGAATAATCTAAACCTGAGACATCATATTTTGACTAGATTTCAGGCCAATTAATTACCAAATGATAGTTTTAAAAGGTACTTTTGTATTTCTGTGATATATTGACCAAATATCCAAGTCTCAGAAGAAATACGGGACCCTAAAATCTTAAAAGTTTATTTTTAGAACCTGGGGTCAGAGGATAGCTTGGAGGACTAACTGATCTGCTTGTCTTTGGATAATTTCGGAAGTCCTCGCATGCCCTAGTTAGTACTTTTCAATCTGAGTGGAATATAACTGTGGCCTGGCCTCAAGGAACTGTCAATCAAGTATTCAACTCTCACGCCCCCTCCCCTTCTCTCCATATTTCCTGAAACTGTTACAAATACTTTTTATAAAAAATTCAAATAAAAATTTATACAGAACCAGATTGTCTTGTACTTGAACAACTTAATGGCAGTAGACTCTTTTTTTTTCTGTGTTAAAGATTAATAGCTTCCAAGCAGTAATTGATGATTTAGAGCCCTGAGTGTTTGGAGTAATATGGCGCCAGGGAGGGCTTGGAAGAGGGAGATGACTTCCTTGAGACCTGTAGGAGGTCTTAGAGCAGATCTCCATGGGACAAATAGCAGCGTGCCAGCGTGAGATAGGAAACTGCATGGAAGGGAATGGTATCTGGTGGTCTGGGGGGGTCCTTGACACAGAGGGAGAAGCTGTCCTTCCCAATATGCAAATATGTACCTTCCCCATATGCAAATATGCAGAGTGATAAGAAACCCGGGGTAGAACACAGGGGAGGCTGTGTTTGATGAGATCAAGCCTGTGGAAGGGACTTGCATGGGGACATGATGTTTACAGGAGGAAATCTTCCAAGGATCCATTTCTCAGAAGGTGTCCCGGTCATTAAGTGATGCACAGCTATGCTATGTATCTCTGTTAGGCCTAAATAAACTCCGATTCAGTGTGTCCAGATCACACCTTACCTCCAACACCTGCTCCTCCTCCTGCATCTCCATTAAATCCCCACCGCTCGCTTGTCATCTGAGCTGGAATCATGAACCCCTCTGACTCTAGCTGCACCAGGGGAAAGTTGCTTGTACCCCTTCGTGCTCCAGGATGAATCTTGAAGTCTTGACCTCATTATAAGAAGTGCTTTATTATCTCAGTTTCTCCCTCGTTTCTCAAATCTAGCTATTATTCTTTACAAAACCTGCACTGCAGCCATACCCACATTTATTTGTTCCCAGAATATACTTTGTGTCTTTGTACCTCATGCATTTACAGTAGCTGTTTCCTCTGCCTCTAATGTCATTTTTCAATTTCTCTATTAGGTGTATTTCCACACACATTGGACATGTAAAGGCCATCCCCATTATGCAATTTCTTCCTGCCTCCCAAGCCCTGTCCCCAGTACCCTTGGTCACCTCCTCATTCCTCTTCCCATAGTGCTCTCTCCACGCTTGACCATACATATGTATAAAAATATTTTCCATTTATCTGGCTCAAGGCCATAGACACTGATGATTATATCTTATTTAACATGTTTCCAGGAACCAGCATGGATGTGCTAGTTAAGTCAATAAAGTAGCAGGGCAAAGATTACAAAAAGAAGGTGAACACATGGCTTATTTAAAAAATATCAGAACTGATGAGGCAGGCAGGTAGAGATGTCTTATGGTTTAAAAGTTGAATTTAAAAATATGCTATTTTTTATACCACCAAAGGGGCAAAATAAAGGAAAGGTAATTAAATGTGTGGGTCATCAGTTTATATATAGTAATGAAATCTTGAATGTGAATGATATTTTCTAGAATTCAGAATATTTAGCAACAGAAACTGGAAGCTATAGATGAAATGAAAGATTTTTTTCAGTTAGAAAATAGATTAGAAAAACAAAGAATGTTTATCTCTGAAGTGAAATAGACTCTTCTAATGATTTTCATTGCTTTAAAGTAATTATGCTACAAGTATTAATAATAGCTTACCAATGGTTCTTATTATTGCATGTATCTGTTCATATATATGTGTATATTATTATATATAATATATGTTATATGTGTATATAGTATATATATTTATATATACACACACATATAGCTAACTGCTTAAAATAGAAAAGTCATAATTTTTATTAGTCCTCATTTAAAGCTCTATAGCATTTATAGATCTTAGAAACAGTTTATATATCCATCAGTAGATTATCAAGTGAGACAAGTCAATAAAATCATACAACTTTATTAACAAAATAAACATTTTCTTTTAAAGTGTTAAATTGATCTTCACCTATATGATGACTTTCAACCTCAGGACAATTGACAGTCTTTGAACTCCCAGACACTTATTAGTTTGTTTTTCATCATCATTACAACAAAATACCTGAGGTCAGGTACTCTATAAAGAAAAGAGGTTTATTTAGCTCACAGTTTTGGAGGCTGGATGTTCAAGCAATGTGGTGTTGTCTCTGGCAAGGAACCTGATTACATTACATCATGACAGATGGCATCACTGTGAGAGTATATGTGGAAGGAAGAGATCACATGGTGAGACAGGAAGCCAAAGAGCCATAAAAGTTGCTCTATTTTATAGCAACTATCTCTATCAAGAGCTAATTGGGGTCCCATAAGAACTATGTTAATCGCTTCCAAGGTCGGTGCCCTTAATGATTTCCCCACTAGGTCCTTCTTCTTAAAGTTTCCACCACCTCTCATGTTGCCCAACTGGGAACCAAGCTTCAGCACCTCTGGGGGGCACATTCAAGCCATATCCAAAGCACAGCAGACACACTTTTGCACTTGTAGACTTTGCTAGGACCAAGTGTTTTGTTTCTTTCCTTTTGGTTACTTTCTATTGCTATGTCTTCAGCTTCAATAGCCTTTTCATCTGCGAAGTATAATCTGCCATTAGTACCTAATCTGCTGCCCAGTGTTTTTTTTTGTCTCAGATTTTCGGGTTTTCTTCTCTAGAAGTTCAACTGAGTTCAAGAAGTTCCTAACTTTTTGAACTTCTGGAATGCAGCTAAAATACCTTTGTATCTTTTTCTACTAATTCTCTATCTGAGTCATTTCTGAGGTAGAAAATTAATTTTTCTCCTCTCTATGGATCAACTTCTTTGTAGGCCTGATAATTTTAGATGGTATAGCAGAATTTGACCTTACTGAGTACTAGAAACTTGAATTCTTAAAAAATATGCTTACGTGTCCTTGTGGGGCAAGGGGAAGATTCTTGGAGACAGTTTGTTCCTTTGAGATCTTGCTTGTAAGCCTTGTTAGGTAGAACTAGGGAGACATTTAGTCTAGGTCAGTTCTTCCCCACTATTGAGGCAAGAGCCTTCTTTGTACTGCAAACAGTGCCTCACTTACTATTGAGGTTTTCTGATCTACCTGTCCGAGAGGCACTATTCCTGGCCCTCTGTCAACACCTGGCATGTGCTCTCAATACTTTCAGAATGTTCTTCCCCTGGTGTGGGTAGTGCCTCATATGCACACATATTCAACTGATTGCTCCTCAGTTGAATGCTTTGTCCATGGTCTTTGGAACAGTGTTCTCCCTTGTCTTTGGCCCTGTGGTCTTTAGCTGCTTTGTGCTCCCTGGGCTTCTGGCTCTAGACCCACCACGCACAGAGGCTCTGGTCTCTGCTAGGGTTCTGCTTTCTGTGCGTGGCCTGAAAGTTCTCTAGGCGGTAAGCTGGGAAGACTGTTGGGCACACCTCATCTGCTTCCCTTCTTCCAGGGATCACCATCCTTTGTTGCCAGGTGGCTGGTCATCTCAAGAGCTGCTGTTTTATATAAATATTGTCTGTCCTTAGAGTAATTTTCAAGTGGAAGGGTAAATCTGGCTCTTGCTACTCCATGTTGATCTGAGGCTGAGTGTGGGACTATTTTGGTATTTATTTTCTCATTTGTATAATATTCATTAGTCAGAAGACTGCCGTTTGAGATTGCAGGATTAAAGGATTTAAATTAATGTACACATCTAACCCAGGGAGAGAAGTCAGTGAAATCTGTGTTGCGAGAAACAACACAGATTGTGTTAGAAAGTTTTTCATCCCACAATGTGAGTATCATTGGCTTTGCCTCTTGTGCACCATTTACCCATTTAAATACTTAAATATTTAAGCTAAAAGTTGTCTGATTTAAATTCAGTTGTGAATTTTGTGAGACTTCAAAATAATGGCTCTTTCTTCTCCTTATTCCCAGTCTGACATTCTTCAAAGCAGCCACATTGTGTGAGGGGGGAGGAGAAAGACTTGTGACATGCAAGAAATTTTAGCCATTGCACAAAATGATAGGGTTTTGAAGATGTAAATAACGTGGTTTGGACAAATCCACCTACTTACTCCTATTTGTATAAAGCCAGGTTTCCTAAATTGATCTTAAGTGATCATTTTGCTTTCACTAACCTCTCTGCATCTGCAGTGGAAGAGAGCTCCCATGTGTTGTATTTTTAATGACCTGTCTTCCAGTTCTTCTGAGGTCATTCCATGTGGAATGCTGTCAGCGCGCTCCCTCCCCACCCGGCCTTCCCTCCCTGTCTCTCTCACCACCACCCCCCAAGAAAACAGACATCTTCCAGAGAATTTCCTGATGTACTGTTCTTTGAACGGGATGACTTTTGTTTACACAGGAAGCTAGACACTAGATTCTTCTTTGGAGACTGTCACAAACACATTTGCACATTGCCTTGTCTCCGTGTGGCACACATATGCACCACTTCCATTGCCTGGGAGGCATGGAGATGAGGAAGAATTCCTGAGAGACGGAGCTCTTATCGACCCACTTTAAATATTTAATGTTGTGAAAACATCCTCTTTGCTCCTCACTGATTTTTTTTTTTTAAATTCTTCTTTGAACACCATGGAAAAGAAATCAGATTGAAGACAGATCATGGAACCTTACCCACTCTGCCGTCTTTGACCTGTTTTCCCATCCACTCCATGTGTTCCCTGTATCTTGCTTCATATTTGCATTATTCTTCCTGGCAGCATGACAAATAATTTATGGCCCCAAAGATGTGGACTATGCCTGTATGACATTACTGAATTAACTTTTTCAATTTGCCATTTAAAAAAAAATAATAGTAATATGAAAAAATAACATATATGTATATTCATTGAAAAAATATATATCTCAACATTTACCTGTCCCCTTAGTCATTCTAATTGCTATCACTGTATAGCAATACCCAATTACCAGAAACTCTGTTAGGTGCCTTATTTGCATAATCTGTGGTCCTCACAACACCCTCTAGGGTCAGTATTGCTATCCCTATCGGAAGTGTGAGGAAATTAACCCATAGAGGGTCGTTGATTTTTTTAAGATCACAGCCTTGGTAAGAAGCAGAGTGATGTTCCAAACTGAAGCCTCAGTCCCATTCCCCTAAGAGATTAGTAACCTATCCTGGTTTTGCTAGTAATGATGATTGTACTTAGTAGATAAAACATCAGAATCGTAGCTAAGTAACTCTAAAATAAAATGCTTACTAGGAAACCTTCATTGAGAGCCAGTGTGTGCCTGATTGTGCTCTGAAGATGATGGATTGCAGAGATGAGCGGAGCCAACTCCTCTGAGCTGAGGACAGACAGAGGGAGCAACAGTTATGCAGCAGTGTGCTCAGCCCTGTGTCTGAAGGGTGCCTGTGCCCGGTAAGGAGGGAGGACCCTGACTGTGTGGGCAGCGGGTGAGCAGAGTGTTCTCAGAAAGCTTCAAGGAAGATGTGGTGCCAGAGTTGAGTCCTGAGGGAGGAGTAGGTAGGAGAAGGATGACCTTGACCATGTCTGGCAAAACTTAATTTCAAACTAGAGACTTAACCTCCATCTAAGATAAAGCTAAGCTCAGTCTGCTTACCAAGCCTTCATGCCACAGATTTATCCCTTAAATGTATTAAGCCAACCATGATGTACATTCACCACCTCCTGTCAAGCCTACCATATTACTTTTAAAAATTTGTTCTAATTAGTTTTACATGGCAATAAAATGCATTGACACATCATACATAAATGGAGTCTAACCCATATTACTTTTTATATTTATCTTAAGCACATAATCTATGAAAGATCTTGTACTAGGATTTGTGTGGGTTACCAAGACAAATATAGTTCAGTCTTTAAGAGTTTTCCATTTATAAGAAAAAGAAATACATCCAGATGTTTATGAAAGAAATGAACATGCAAAGAGTTTCAGAATAGAACAGAAATATACTATGGCACATTGACAAGGGAATGATCACTACCAGCTGAGAAATTCACAACATCCATCCATCCATCCATCCATCCATCCATCCATCCATTCATCCATTCACCTATCCATCCACCTATCCATCCATCCATGCAACAGATGCATATAAAACGTTTATTGTATTCCAGGTTTCATTGAATAGCTGGTACATGAACTGGTTCTAATGTCTAGTTAGGTTTTGATAACTTATGATGGAGGTGATAAGGAAGGTCTGCCAGGCAGAGCTCATAGCCTGAGCAAAGGCATAAGGATGGAAGAGGTTGGTATGCTTGAGAACAGTGATGAAGCCCTATTTATTTCTACAACTTAAGATATTGGAGTAGATGCGGTGGAAGTTTGGGTTGGATGAACAGCTAAGAGTAGATTCTGGAGGATCACAGTGGTAGATCTGGGTTTTGGAACCTGGTAGATTTGGTGGGGATGGAAGTTTTGGAGCAGAAAAATAATGAGATTAGAGATGCACCTTTAGGAACCTCATTTGGGTGAGGGGAGATCCTGAAAGTCAGGAGATGCTGTGAAGCTGATTAGTCAGTTTGCCTAAGACTTAATCCCATGGCTTTGGGCCTGGTCTCCAAGGCAGCTCTGCTCCAGCCAGTGCTCTTCCTGGTCTTGTGCAGAACCTCTTTCCAAGGAGTCACTTTGGCATTAGTTCTGCAGCCTCTCTCTGCCACCCCCATAGTCTTGCAAAGTTTTTGGCTCCTGGATAGTCTTGGATCATTAAAATTATGACTATGATACCACCCTCAGCAATTCACAGGCTGAAGACAGTATTCTCAGCAAATACAAGTTAGGACTTTTTATTAGAACATGGATAACTAGCTATGGATATGACAATGTTGCTATGGACAACGTAGTGAGTAGTTGACATTAAGTCAATGTACAGGGACTTTTCCATGACTGCATTCAGCCACAGTTTTATACCCTGTCAGTCTTTTGATAACACACACATCCCACTTCAGGCCAGCTATACGAGACTCTCTGCCTCTGAGACATCTTCATCTGGATGCATTGGTTGTCTGCAATGCAAATTAAATATGGAGTGTCCTCAGAGCATGCAAACTGGGGTTCATATTTACTTAAATTAAATATGAAGGGCAAGTTGGCCTCAGCTGACCTTTCCAGACTTATGGTTCTGAGATCTTCATACAAAACTATGGAGTACTAGTAAAGCTGAGTGTTTGCCTCCAGCTTAGTCTTCACCAGGCCAAGGTTATTGGTGCACTGTTCCACCTCCCTGGGTGGCCTGGCCCTTTAATCCCTGCATTTCAAAATCCTTCTAACTCAGTATTTCCAGGTATATCTAATACCACTATCCTCTATGAAACCTCCTCGATTCCTCCAACCAAAGATACACACTTCCCTCTTTTAAATTATTCTAGTAGTACTATTCACAGAGTAAGAGCGGGAGATTGCAGTGGGGTGCACCTGGTTCCAGCTCCTTGTAACCTGTGTGACCCTGGATGATTACATAATCACTACAAAACTTACCTAAAAAAAATGGGAGTAATACCATTGACTTCAGGCTTGTTTCCATGATTAAGTGAGATAATGTACGCAAAAAGGTAAGCATAAGATTGTCGCATGTATGTGTCCAGAAAGTTAGTTATTTTTGTCTTTCTTCTCTGGGAGTAGTAAATTTTAAGGTCAAGCATCATATTTTGTTTATCTTTGTGAGCCCTGTCCCTGACTAGCTCAGGAGCTATTGCAATGCCTTGAATGTAGCAAATATTCCATATTTATATTTCTTTTAGAAAGGAGATAACTGATTGCTAAACTGGAGAATTAACTGCCCACAAAAATGATAGATGAAAACGGTGACCTCATGTTCTGGTTTGCCAAGGACAGTCCCAGTAGTGTCTGTGTCCTGAAAAGCTCCTCCCCCCGGAACGGTGAAGATTTCTTCCTGTAAAACTCTGCCCTACTTGGCAAGGCCTGCAGGAGAGCAAACGAAGGCGGGATCCCGTGGCCTGTCTGCCCCTCTCTTGCACCAAGAGGGAGAGTAAGCTCTGAAAAGGTCCTTGTGTTCTGTGGGGAGACCTGGGTTCTGACCACTGGGCTCTGGGAGGCTGGTTGGAAGGTCAGGTGGAGAGCGATCCAGAAGCTCCTGGAGAAGATCTTTGTGCCACCTGCTTCTCTGGCCCTCTGTGAGAGGCACAGGCTGCCCCCTCTGCCCTGAGGCTGGGTAGAAGTGGCCCAGAGTCACACACCATGCACTCCTGGCCCCTTAGACTATCTAAGGACACCTGCTGGCCTTGCCAGCCCACCCAATTACTCCTCTGTTTACACTGCATCCTGTTGTTTAGTGACCTGGTGTGCACTTAGCATCATCTTGACGCATAAATACTCAGGACCTCCTACTAGGCAAAGTTACATTCTTTTGTGCAATGTTAAGGGATTTTATTGATTACTTCTTTTTTTCTGTTTGTTTGCTTATTTCTTCACTTGAGGGCTAATATTTTGATGGTAATACCCCCGGAGTCCAATTTAAAGATTAGATATTCCCCATCCATCTTTCAAAAAGTCTATTCAGAATAATTATCTAGCACTTACCCTGCGGCAATTTCTGCGCACAGAGGTGGACTGGCCAAATACTCAGGCCTGGAGCCCTTATTGGGCTGCCCTGTTTTCTTAAAGGATGTCAGCTTTGCCCCGACTCCCCACTGCCCCGGGCCATCTCTTAGAACTGTGGATGAAGTCTGTGTATCACTGAAGCACTTGTGTGTCACTTATACCACAGAAAAATGTTTAACATCTTAATTTTTCCTTAATCCCTTAGCAAAGTTCAGTTGAGAGAAATATGCTGTTCATTTGTTCCCCCAGGCAAGGGTCACTAAAGATCTCCGATTGTCTATGTTGGTTCAGCACAGTTTCTTCCTCAATTGAATCCACATTAAGACAAGATGTCCGTTCTTCACATGGCTCTTGGACACCACCCTTCCTCTTATCTTGGCCACTCCAGCTTCATTACCTGCCTGGGCCCCAAAGGGACTAGAGTTGTGGACTTTGATGTTCTAAAATCTTAGTATCAAGCTTGATCACAAGAGCATGAACTTATTGTTGCATGTACCTTCCAAACCCTGCCTTTGTGGGACCATCAAACTGCTTTCATACTGGTATAATTCTTTTTCCTGAAATTGAGTGGAGCTGGCCATGCCATGCCACGTGTAATATTCTTTTATAATTATTCACACGTCCTTTGAGCTCTTCACCACCAAGGCGTGATTGTTGAAGCTGAGAGCAAATTCTTTCAATTAAAATGTATCCATGTTGGATAAAAATAAATTGATGTTGTGCTTCCACGGGCAATTAAAATTTGAACTGGAGTTGGTTACACTGGGGTTGTTGTAAAGTCACTTGCAAATCTCATAAAATAATTAAAGAAGGTTGTGAAAACAGGTATGAATAGATTTTGATATTCATACTGAGGGGCTCCTGCAGCTTAGAGGTTGAAATTCACAGGTTTCTATGAAAAGGAGAAGACTTGGTTCCTTGCCTGTACTTCCTGTACATCCTCCCATCCCTCAGGAATCAGGGGTGCATGAAGGGGCGGCATTCCAATATGCCAGCTGCCAAAAAGAGAGGTTCCCTCTCCGTGACGCCAGCGATGTATTTGTGGCCCTTGAATGTAGGAAGAGAAGAATCGCTCATTGTTCCTGCCTGCTTTGTTCTGTTCTGGTTTTTTGCTGCACACCCATGGGTGACGCTAACTGAATATATTTTCAGTGTAAGCGTCTGCGCTCACTTGAATTTAGGCAGGATGTCTTTGTGTCCTGAGTTACGCGTGTATGTGTGTGTGTCTAGTTGTAGGGTTTTTTTTTCCTCCCGTGAAAGATGTAGCTGTGAAAGATGCAGACAGCAGTTGCTTCACAGTTAATCCCAAGCCTTCATGCCCACAGAGTGTAGGTGAAGTCTTTTTTTACCCTCTTCTTCAACTAATTATATGCCTCGCCTATGCAACTGCAATTATTTCTCCAGCATCTGCGAATCCTATGTCATTTCTCTTTTAAAATATAGTCAGAAAAATAGCAGAAATAAATCTATTTTGAGAGCTTGTGTGGTGGAGCCAACTCCACTGAAGGAAAGAGATCCTCAGGGTTGGAGCGGGAGCCCTGGCGTTTCAGCACCTGGAGCTTCCAGGTGACGATGGAAAAGTGGCACAGGCACTTTGCGCCCCACAGGAGCTCCCACTTGCACTTGAAAGATCTCTTTCTGTAAGAATTAAATACACTGACGGTCTGGACTTGGTCAAATGGAGACTTTTTTTTTTTTAAATCAAACTTCACATTCAAGAGGGCCTGCTGTGATGCCCTTAAGAGATCCTGCGTTCATTCTTGGTATACTTACTGACTTTACAGAAAACAAAAATTCCAAATGTCTTTTTCATCCATGCACTTGATCAGTCTTTAAACTCAATTGACCTTAAATCAACAGAGATATTAAAGCATCAGAATCAAAGTTTTATGCTGTCAAGTCTAACTGAGCTACAGACATGTGACAGGAATTTCCATCTTAGTGTTATAAAAATGTAAAATTCTAAAGCAAATCACACAGCAAGCAGACTGGGTCATGCTCTTTCTACCTCTTCTTTGTGTATTGCCAGTAAATTCTGTCTCTGTTCATGACTCTCCCCTCTCTGTGATATTCCCTTATTAGAGGGTGATTCCTTTTTGGAAACTTTAGGCTTTGATTAGGATGCATTTCTTTTAGTGACATCCTTTTGCATCCTTAAAACTGGGCTTGGATATATTAGGAATAGGAAGGCAAGCATCGACCTGTGAAGTTAAGTGAGTTAGATCTGTGAACAATGCTGTGCATACAGTATTTTTTCCCCCTTTATTACTTCATGACCAATACCTATATTTTCTACACTGGTTCATTTGTATGTTAGGAAACACCTTGGAAGTTTCTAGCATGTGTGGCATCAGGCTGACTGTTCTCCCAACCTGTGTCCCATCCTTCCTGGGCTTACACTTAGACCACAGTTCCCAGACTCTCCTACAGTTAGAGGAGCCACATGGCCGAGTTCTAGTGACTGGACCTGGGTGAGAGTCCTGCGTGCGACTTCCTCTCCTGATGCCTAACCCTCCGTGGTTGACCCTCCCTGTTTTCCCCTTCCTCCACCTTGAGGCCTTGAAGGTGCTTGCAGTCCTTGTTACAGATGATGAAGTCATAAGCTTCAAGGATCCTAGTTTTTTAAATTATGCCCAGAGTGGAGCCACCCAGTTATTGGATACACATATTAGACAATTATAGTGAAGGAAGTGTTAAGAATTTTGGCTTTTGTTATAGCAGCTAGTGGGTACATTAACAATTACAGACAGAATCCCTGTCTCCAAGGCCTCCCTTTCTAGTCTGAGACAGATTGTACAGTGTGATGGGTGATTAGGAGAAGTCTGTCCTGTGGGATCGTAGGAGAGGAGAGGGACTGGGGAAGGCTTCAGGGAGGTGGATCATATTTAGACTTAAAGATGAATTGGAGAATGGACACACCTTTTGACCCAGTTATCCCTCGGTTTACACCCAAAGGACTCAAAATTAGCATACTGTAGTAATGCAGCCACATCAATATTTATAGCAGCTCAAATCACAATAATTAGATTGTGGAACCAACCTAGATGCCCTTAAACAGATGAATGGATAAAGGAACTGTGATATATATACACAATGGAATATTGTTCAGCCATAAAGAAGAATAATATTATGGCATTTGCAGATAAATGGATGGAATTGGAGAATATCATGCTAAGTGAAATAAGCCAAGCCCAAAAAACCACAGGCTAAATGTTTTCCCTGATAAGTAGATGATGATATATGATAGGGGAGGAGGTTGGGGATAAGAGAAGAATGGAGGAACTTTGGATTATGTAGAGGAAATGAGGGGGGAAAGGAGTGGGGATATGAAAGATGGTGGAATGAGACAAACATCATCACCCTATGTACATGTATGATTACACGAATGATATGAATCTGCACCATGTACAACCATAGAAACAAAAAGTTGTATCTCATTTGTGTACAATGAATCAAAATGCAGTCTGTGTAAATAAAAAATAAATAAATAAAAAAAGATGAGTTGGAACAAGCTAGGAAATCCCCAGAGCCATGAAAGCTCATAATCCCAAGTTAGTATTTAAGTTATGGCTAGAAGACTTGTGATGGAACATCTATAAAACTGATTGAGAAGGTCCTTGGGGTTAATATTCATGTCATAAGATCCAGTGATTGCCATTTTAATATTATTTTCCTGTGCAGCTGTGCGTCACACTATGTCAGAACACATTCTGGAGAAGTGCATCATTAGGCAATTTTGTTGCTTTGCAAACATTACAGAGTGTAGTTATACAAACTAAAACTCTGCCACATCAGTCCATGACACAATCTTATGGGACCATTGCGGTATATGCAGCCCATCATTGACTGAATGCAGCATATGACTGCGTGGAGATTCATTCGGTTCTTACAATAACCTAGGAAAGAGTAGGAATTATTTTATAGATGGGGAAGCCAAGGCCCACTAAGGTAAGGTGATTTATCCAAGGGTGTGAGATATATATATATAATCAGGAGATGAGAGGTGCCATGGATCAATAGAAATATTTAAGATTCTGTAGTAAAAGTGAATTAACTTAGAATCCTGTCCCTGGCTTTTACTGCCTCTGTGACCTTTGGCCTTATCTAACCTTCTCAAGTAAGAATTGAACAAGGTAAAGTATTTTTAAATGTGCTGGTGATTGCTTTAACCTCCTGGGGTTCTTTCCTTGCTATTACAGCACCTCTTAAACCTACAGCTTTGCCTCCGTGGGGTCCCGTGTTACCACGGTTTTTGGATATAACCACTGCTTAACCTCAAACTTGGTGAGACCCCAGGGCATGTCCTCTGCCTTCTGATCCACACAGGCATCAGAGCAGAATGGAAAGGTGAGCAGAGTGCTGAGTTGTCCCCCCTGCTGTGCCCTCCCGTCTCTCCCTGAGCTACTCTGAGTGCTTAGCTCTCCCCATGCCACCCAGGGGGTGACTCCTGCAAGACTCAGTCTATTCACAGCGGAGAGGTTTCTCTGTAATTATCATTATGTAACTAGTCTTTGTCAGGCAATGCCATTATTTGCCCATTAACATTAAGAAGCAACAAATGATAAAATGATGATTCCTCTACAGCTATTGTTGGGTAGAGAACAGCTTTCCTGAGCCATTTGGATTAGCCCAGCAAGAAACACAGTGCCCCCCATAACAGAAGGTTATTTCCAGTCAGAAAATCTAATCGGTTCTTTGAATTATTTCCACAGACACAAAATGCCCTCCATGGATTTGGGGGGATTCCTCTTCTGAAATATCCCCAAATTTCTCTTTTTATTCTGTTTAACTTTCCTTAGAATGCTAAAAGGAAGCCATTTCTGAGATGTCATCTCTTTCTAAGTAGAGAATGTATTCTTTTGTAAGTTTTCCTATCCTATCTGAATTTACTCATTATGATCCGTGATCCGTTGTGCCTTTTTTGTGTCTGAGCATATGGGCGTATGTAAAAAATGGAGGCTAAACACTTAGAAACTTGAGCTTGGAAAGGAATCAGATGTTTCCTAGGGAAGCATCCATCAAGCGAAGAAGCTGTCTGCCAGTTAGAGTCTCACCTTATTAAACTTGAATTCTGTGTGTCTCAGAGTAGAGGTGGAGGTGCTTAATAAGTGTTAATAATGACTAATATCATATCACAGATGTTAATTGAATGTTGATAAGTATCTAAAAATTACAGTAATAGAGACACACTCTAGCAGCCAAAAGCAGCAATTCCTCTTCCTAGGGTTGAATTCCTCAGACGCTGGTGAGCAATGAAGACAGCTTTTTCACACCGGTCAAATGCAGACATTTGCAGTGATTTCTCTGCTGCAGCCCAGACACTGAGTCTGAAGTAAAGAAAAATATTTGCTGCTTAATTTAATTTCTGGAAAAGTTCTCAGGGGGAAAAAAGTAAGGTTTTTCAACATTCTGAGAATGAATAGCCTTTAGTAATTAAGTAATTCCCCCAATTTGTAAAGATTCTGTGATTCCTTGTTATTAAGTGGTATGTATATGGATTTTTGTTCATAAATGGAACAAGGTACAATTCCAACTCTTCAGTGATGTTGGGTATCTGTCGCAGGCCTGGTGCTGATGTAGTGTTCCTTGCAAGGGACTGTTCTCACTCACTAGCTGGATCTTAGCCCAGAGGCTTCCCTGCCTCCTGATGTCACCAGTTTGCTATTCTTCCGCCTTGAACTTTAAACACAGTTTCACATTGCATTATGGAAGTTAGTTGACAGTACTCTGATGTTTGAGACTCAGTGATGTTTTTGGGAAAAATGTTCTCCACGAGGGTTTTTTCAAATAATTTGTTGACTTGGAAGCTACCCATGACAGATCAGAAATGGACTTTTAATCTTAATTCTATAGGATCAGAGGAAACAATGAAGAGATGTTTGGCAGTTCTTCCAGGAAAGATGATGCCTGATGATCTCCCTCTCTTCGTGTTTCGGGCCCTTGTAGAGGAATTGCCTTTCTGAAATTGACTAGATCCACGTCCCCATCTGTCCTTTAGGGATGCCTAGGTGGTGCTGTGGACTGCTCTGTGCTTCTCCTGGGCTACACTTAGGACCAGAACCACACTTTCTTGATGACAAGCCGAGAAATAAGTTACATTTTATAGTTAGTCATTCTGTTATAAAAAACAAACAAAAATATCCCCAACAGAAATTTTTATAATAGTGATATTCTCTTTAGTAATTTTTACTTTATGAAATATAATAAATAAAAAGTTTGCCTTTTAATATTTTCATGATTTAAATTACACTTGTGTGAGACAAAGTCTATAGATAGGGACATGTTTTACATCTGCTTACCTACAGGCAAAATCAAATAACTACTTTCAACTAATGAGATATACCTGTTTTTCTTAGAACTTAAATAATAAAAGTCAAATACCTGCTTTGGCAAATATAATGTTACCTCTTATCATAGATATTAATGTGAGAAATTTAACTGCTGTTATGTAAAGAAGAGTGCCAATACTTATTTATTTATTTATTGGTACATATTAATTATTCAGAACAGTGGGTTGTATTATGGCATATTCATATATGCATAGAGCTTAATTTGATCAATTTCACTCCCCAGTACTTCCTCTATCCTCTCCCCTTCTACCCTCATCCTCTTCCTCTGCCTAATGGTCTCTCTTCTAAAGAATGCCAATGGTTTATGACATTTAACCAGTGCCAACTGTTGTCCTGAATGATTTACATGTGGCATCTCATTTAATACTTGTAATAATCTTCTGGCATAAAAAAAAACCATAATTGTTCCCATTTTATGATGAGGAAACACAGATGTTGGGAGGGTCAGTAATTTAACCAAGATCTCAGAACCGGTGAATGATGTTAGGATTAAGAAGCAGTTCTGTCTTAATTCCAGAGTCCACATCACCCTGACCCGACCTACATGGGATCACCCTCAACATTCAGGAGCAGAATTGCTTTTCATTTGCAAGGGTGGGTTATGCAGAAAATTGCAGCCCAGAAGAAAGACTGTACAGACTTGTTATTCCTGGGCTTCTTGTCTTCTAAGATCTAAGAAGACGCAAAAAACATCCCAAGCTATTTTCACCAAGGTCTTCTAACCAGGGTGCATGTTTGATATCTTTGATGGCAAGAAACAGATGACCTGCCCAGTTTGAAAGCAGAAAAAAGAAGCTGGTTGGCTCCTGATCCCAACAGTCCAGGGCAGCGTGCCTTCAGCCAAGCCTTAGCCACAACCTTCAGGCTCTGCCTTCTTTTGTTGAACGTCTTTACTCTGTACCCTCAGTGGTGCCATCAGGCTGGCTCCGCGGGCAGCAGGTGCAATGGCAAAAGAGATTCTCGACATCCTCCCCTCACCACACAAGCCCACAGGCGGGGGCAGAATTTCCTGGGGCTTCGTGGGCTGAGTGTCTTCCTCCATGTTTGACAGGCTCTAGATCCTGTTACCTAGAAGCCCACATCAGCTGAGTGTATACCATTCTAAATTGCGAAGTTCGTATCAAATCAAAGGATTTTCCAGACATGGGTGTCCAAATATGTACTATTTGGACACACCAGACGTATATGTACACAAGGGGAGAACTGTTACTTTGCCTACAGTTTGGGGTGATAGTGAGTGAGATTCACTCACTTGTTTTGTGCCTGTATTAACTTAAAGTCCGAATTCCTGTGTCTTGAGGAAACTCTTTCGGATTTGTTGCTTTTGATAGGTTACAGCTCATTTCTTTGTTCCCTGTAAGAAAGGGTTATGAAATAATTTAGAACTGAGTTATATTAATTCTGTCTGAATTCACTTGTGTAGATAAAGTTTAATTCCTTAAAAAATTGAAAATAGGGCTGGGGATGTGACTCAGTAGTAGAGCACTTGCTTAGCAGGTGTGAGGCTCTGGGTGATTGGATCCCCAAGACTGAAAAAAAAAAAAAAGAAAAGAAAAAGAAAATTAAAAATTCCCCATCCAGAACTTGTAAAGTGTTGGGTTAATGAGTCGATGTGAAAGTGACTGCAATTTAATGAATACAGTGAATACAAGTTTGCTGATGGGTGTGTACCGAGGTTTTGGCTGACCTTGCTTAGCCACAGCATAGTCACATTAGTCTATTGTATATAAGTTTTCAGACTGGTTACTGTGTTGGTAGACTTTGGGTTCTCAGGGAAGCAGGAAGTATTAGGAATCAAGTCTTTGAATTTCTTCTATTTCTTCTCTCAGCAAGAACACTGCTTTGTTCATTAGTAACACCGACAACAATATCCACTTGGAGATTTAAAACTACTTTAACTGTTTTTCGGTTATTTAATATTGACAGGTACCTTTCACATGTCATCTCAATTTTGACTCACGCACAAAGTGGTGTAAAAGTGGGGCCAACACCTTTATGGCTACAATTTTACATAGCACCAAACTCAGCTCAAAGTAAGAGATTTGCCCAAAGTTGGTCCAGAGCAGAGGGATCTCTGTGTCATGTGGTCCATGTCAACAGCCTGTGCTGGGAAGCAGGAGGCCAAGGGACAGACTGTTGCAGGTGTGATCTTTGAGAAATTACTCTGTTTCTTACCCTTTCTAAGCCTCAGTTTCTTCATTTTCTTCTCACATTACAAAGATATTATGAGGCTGAAATTATAAGTTTTGAATAGACAAGGCATTACTAAAACTTTTTTCTTTATGTTGGATTGCTTGTTTTCTATTAAAACACATATTATAATCTGCTTTTTCAAAAAACTTACACCCATGTTCAAATCAGGGAGCAGATGCTGCAATAATATTAGTTTTGGCACCTTGTCTTAATTCCGCAATGAAACCAGAGCAAGCCTAATAGATACTAGAGAATATATTAAATTATTAAGTACTTAATTTGGTCATATTCTCTATGTTTTATTTACTTTTTTGTTTTTATTTAGTTTTCTCCATTTCTGCTTGTTTTGAAGAGAATCTGTGAATAATGAAGATTTTTTTTTTTTTTTCCCCAGTGCTTGGGGGCCAGCCCAAGACCTCCTGCATGCTAGGCAAGTGCTCTACTACTGAGCTACCACCTCGGTCCTGAAAAATTTTTAATAAGTTTGCTTCAAGCAAATTATTTTCCCTTTAGTGATAGATGAGAAAGAATGAAAGTGAGATTTCAAATAGCATTAGTTAATGTGGATTTACTGAATATCATGTGAATTGAAACCATTTGTAGGCCTGCAGATTTTGGCTAGCTGTTTTTCAAACTGAAACCAATGCATTTTTAAAAAATTATTATGATGTTTCAGGGTGAGTAATTCCTGGTTGTATTGTTTAAATTATGTTCTTCAAATTACTTAAATAGGTGTGAAGAACATAGAAAGTAAAGCATTATGCCCGTATTAGATATTGGTTGATGTTGACTGAAATCCAAATTAGGAATTCTAATGAATTCTGTATGAATTTACTTGAAAAGAAAGGTCAAATTAAATCACATGTAATTGGTTAATCGAAATGACATTGAAAATGGTTTTCAGGTCCTTTCTTTACTTCATTGTTTAAAATTTCAGTAACACTTCGAATAACTGCTGCTTATGCCTTAAAAGGAGAGGTTGAGTTGAGACTTGAAATGCTTTCTGATTAAATGGATTCAAAACTTACTAATGTCTGTGCTTCTAAATCTGATTTTTAACCCCATGGATATTCAGCAAACATAAAATCTTCATCCAAACCCTTCAGTATACTGTACCAGATTTGTATGTAGGATCTGCCAATGTAATTTATCTGTGTCCAAGAATATGTCAGATACATTTACGATGTCTCCTACTGAGCTTTGACAGTAGCTGGAAATTTGACCATGTCTCAAAGATAATATAATTTGACCGTATTATTTCCATATTATTCATATGCAATTTCTTAGAGAAGAAAAAAATAATTCCTGTTTCTATTGAGTTTTGTTCCATGTACCTTTTCTGTTGCATTTGCAACATCTTTTCTTAGAATCAATATAGTTGAAGGCTGGAGGAAATGACAAATATTCAGCAAGTTTCCATTACTTTTTAATATACCTGGAATCAATTAGTTTTCACAGTTGTGCTGTCCAAACACGATTGAAATAAACAAATAGGTTCAGTTTTGGAAACAGTTCCTACCTACATTTATTATGTCTTTTGCGATAATTCCCCATTTTTGAGATGTGTGTATATGTGTACACATTTAGTGTGTCTCTGAGACAATTGGAAATGAAGGTGGAAATAGTACTTGAAAGTAGGAATGATGTTAGTGACCAAAATACATACTTAGAAAATTTAGCTACTTCCTACAGAAAGGGAAAAAAAAGTAGATTTTAGCTTTCCAGCAGCCAATTTAAAGAGGGCCACCAAACAGACTTATAATGGAGTGTCTATAAAGCTAGTTTTATGTAGAAATAAATTTCTTCCTGAAATTGAGACCAGAAAGGTTTATCCCATATGTCTTCACTTCAAATAGACATTAAATATTGTAAACCACCATGGTTCCTAATTGTTAAATAAACATCTTACTTTTACCACCATGATAAACAATGCATGCTGTAATCATTGTGCTGGAAAAGCAAATGGGGTACAGAATCATGATCAATTCCCTTTGATAAATTATTGATTTAAACACTGAAAAAAAATCACCTCAATCATCTAAGACACTATAAAAAGTGAATATTTGGCCATCAATAAATATTTATTAAATGCCTATAGAATGAAGCACAGAATGATTATTGCATTATTCTGTTTTAAATAGTTATATAGAATTATGATATATGCATTTTATTGTTGACAGGATTCTTTTTTGATTCCATTATCTTGTAAAAATCAATTTATTGAATACTTCCTGTGTTAGTTTCCTGTTGCTGTGCAAAAATACCTGAGAAAAATAAAGAAAGAGAGATTTAGTTTGACTCATGTGTTTGGAGGTTTCAGTCCGATGTTGGCTGGTTCCATTACTTTGGGCCCATGGTGAGGCAGAACATCATGGCAGAGGGGCATGAGGGAGGAAAGCTATCAGCTTATGGTGGCCAGGAAGGAGAGAAAGAGGGAGGGAGGGAGAGCAGAGAAAGAGAAGAGAGAGAGAAGAAAGTGCTGGGGACAATATAATCCTTCTAAGGCACACCTCAGTGACCTGCTTTCTCCAACCAAGCCCCATCTCCTACAGTTTCCTCCACCTCCCAGTCATCTATTCAATTATGAACCCATCAGTGGATTAATCCATAGATGAGATCAGAGCCCTCATGATACAATCACTTCCCCAAATTCCCACCTGTGAACATTGCTGTCTTGGGACCAAGCCTTTAATACATGAACCTTTGAGAGACATTCCAGATTCAAACTATAAAACTACTATGCCAGACATCCAGTTACAGTGGGAGGAATGAATGTTCCATCTTATGGGTGAAAAAAGGAGAATTGGAATTGAATTTTTCAAGAGCACACAGCTACGAGAGGTTAAAATAGGTCAAGAATATAGATTTTCTGGCTTAAAAATCCAGTATTCTCTTCATTGCATCTTTTGTGCTTCACTCAACAATTTTATGGTCTTTGTGAAACCATGATAAATTGTCAATCCTGAGAAAATTTCATGTAGAGATTTTCCTGGCTGTGGGGGAATGCAACCAGGTGCTCCTCCCTCACGCCCTTCCTCGTGGGTGCAGGGGGTGGGTTTCAAACCAGACTTAGGGCTTAGGTGGGGACCAGGCTGGTCTTGAGTGAGCCCTTGTCATCAGAGATGCCTCACACTCTAGATTGACTGTGTAACATTGGGGTCACCAAGACCCAGGCTAAGTCTCTGAGGGCATTGATAACCCATAATAACAAGAACACTTGCCTGTGCCACTCTGCTGAGTGCTTAGTACTCACTGAACTCTCACCACTGGATGAGGCAGGTGATATGTGATATCATTACTTCCCTTGACCCTAAGCTTCCTGTGGACACATAGGGCTTCGTCTGTGATTTGAAGTTTTGTGCCTTGCACTCCACACCATTCTGTCTTCTAGAATCACAGTCATCAGGTTATTGTATTCTCAGAATCCAGAGTGTAGGAGTTTTCATGACCGACCCTGAAGGATGACTTTTAATGTCTCGAGGGCCATCATGACAGTATACCTTGCTTGTTGGGACCTTCTCTGGGACATAGGTAGAAGTCTGTGGCTATGTTGCCTTAGATGCTTCAATTTCTGATTCATGAGTTCCCTTTCTTTTGCCATGGATTGCCACGACCTTCACATTTATAGAGCTGACATAAATATACATAGAATCAGCATCAAACTTCACAGGTCTTTAGCAATGGAAATAAAACACTCCAGTCAATCAAGAGTTAGGGGAAGCAAGTGAGAAATTGGAGAGATCAAACTAAATTAATATTTTGGTTCACATCTTGAGTGATCAGGATAGAGGGAATTGAAAGGAAAGGAAAGCAAAAGAAAATGAGGAAGATGTTTTACAAATGAGAAAATGAAAATGAGTTATTATTATTATTATTTTTTGAGACAGTATCTCACTGTATTACCCAGGCTGGCCTAGAACTCCAGGCTCAAGTGATCTTTGCCACTCAGTCTCCCAAGTAACTGCATGTTACAGGTGTGACCACTATACAAGATACTCTTTTGAAACGACTTGATAAGAAAGTTTTCTTATTAAGGCTGTTCCATGCATTCATTGCTCAGGACAGATGATTTTTAAACTCATCAAGTCCTCAACCACCTCTACCTCCCCCTTCCCTCAGACAACCTACCCTCCTAATTTTTGAGATAAAAACATCTTAACAAAACTCCTGAGCTTCTTTTCTCTCCATTGGAAAGGTTACCATGCTTCCTTCCCTCCAGTCTGAAGCAGAAAAGCTTCCCATTCTTTCTTCCACAGCTGACCCTTTTATCTTGCTTTCAAGCTCCCTTTTCTTTCTAGGTTTTCCAAGAGTTTATGCCATTAATTATCTTGCCACTTGTATTGTTTCTCCCTAGGTCTCAAAACAGACTTCCTCTTGATTTTGATCTTTTTCAGCCTACACACTTGCAGAAGTTGACCTAGAAGGAGCTGGAAAGAGCTGGGATGGAGGGTTGAGCTTTCTAAAGTGGTCCTCTATGATCGTGGCCATTGTCTTCTCTAGACGCAGCTGGCTGCCACTGTCTGTCAGAGTTCCTTTACCTTCTGCCACCACTGTTCTTTCTCAGCTGCAACATCTGTTGCCTCCTTCCATCTGATGGTCCAGTCACGCAGCCTGTTTCCCAGCATCCCTTGTTCCTGTCTATGGCATGATGATATGTTCACATGAAATGCCTTTCCTCCGCTTCTGTACCTGCCATATGAAACCTTCCTGTGAGAACTCACATGGTGTTTCTTAAATACAACATTGCCAAGCACAGTCTCTCGTTCTGTATGCCCATAATATTATTTTGTGCCTCTATTACTTTCACAGTTTGTTGTTTATGTTTTTCTCACTGAGATGGTAAACTCTTTAAAGGCAGGAATCTTGTCTTATTTATCCTGAATTCCACATATATGCCTTATTCTTAATTTGTATCTGGAGTATTTGAAATAGAAATTATGGATATATTGGGATTCTTTTTTGGTCAATGAGACAATAATATTTGGTTTCAAACTCAAATAAATATGAAAACTGCATTCCAGTGATACTTTATTTCGTTATATAAGTACGTAAGCTTTGGGGAAAAGTGTAATCTGACTGAGTGAATGGGCCAGCAGATGGAATTAATTGTCCTTCCAATAAAATCTTTTAAAGATCCTGCTTCAAACAAGTTTTTTGATATATTCTAAGATGAGCCTGAAAAAATGAAGACCATTTAGAGTTTATCAGAGTGCCAATGACTAACTAAATAGCCAGCTAGCACAGGCAATTGTAAACTTTCTCTGGTTATTTCCTTTGGGTAAAGCACGGCTTCAATTTAGATCACTCCCCTCTGTCTCTCCTACCTGATTGTTCAATCCCTTTTTGATCAAATGGTTTCTTAAACTCTGGTAACTACTGATGTTCTGGTTATTTGCTATGTACAGTGGTCACATATATCTATTTGTAAAACCTTGAGGGATGGGATCTGCTTGCCCTCTATGCATCAGAGGTCTTGGGGCAGTGTTGAATCAGGGTTTGTTTTTTGATTCCTGCAGTTGTTTGTCCCTGCACTGGCAGGAAAACCAATTTCCCCAGTGCTTGAACAAATTGTCAACAAAATATAATTGAGTCTTTCAGCAGAACAGTTAGTAGACTTAGATAAGACCAGTCTGGTTGGATTCCACATGTCCTAGGCTGTGTGTTGTGTTGATTCTCTTTAGGGATCTTTATTGTATGTAGACCTAGTATAAGGGAACTACAGAAAATTTCTTTCTTTCACATCTGAGAATCATTTGTAGCCATTTAATGAGATGCGATTTAAGTTTTCAGCTATGCTTTCTTTGCTTTAGTATTGCTTCCATTGTTAGGGGACCTGTTCCTTGAGAGATAGATTTTCCTCAGGCAAGGTCGGCGTATTTTAGAGTACTTATGAATGCAGCACACATTTTATAATTTAATTTCTCCATTCTCTCTCTTTACATAATCCACAATTAACCTTGGTCTTTCTTTTTGCTAGTCGTGTCACACTCAGGCATAAAAGGCAAATTGAAGAAAGAGTCAGGACGTTATTTTTGTGTACCAGTAGCAAGCAAATAGTAAACATAAGGACCAGGAAAGATAAAACTTGAGAAAACAATATATTAGAGTTATGACTTTGTTGTGTCAATTTTCTCACTTCATTATGGTTGTCAAATAAACTTCCTTTGGTTTCATCCCTATTCCTCTAAATATTTAGTTTAAGAGCAAATATTTAAGATGGCAAGAAGTAGTTATTTACCTAACATCCTAAGATTAGGGGGTACAGTAGAGGGAATTGAAAGGAAAGGAAAGCAAAAGTAAAATGGGATAATGTATCAAAAATGAGAAAGCAAAAGTCTTTTTTTTTTTTTTTTTTTTTTTGAGACGGAGTCTCATTATGTTGCCCAGGCTGGCCTTGAAGTCCTGGGCTCAAATGATCTTCCCCTCTTAGCCTCCCAAGTAACTGGGACTATAAGCATGCACCACCTTGCCCAGTTACTAACAGGATCTTGAATTGTCCAAAACATCATTTACTTGGCCCTACCCTTATATGAAAGCAATGCAGCACACATCATTCTACAAAAGAACCTGGGGAGATGGGATTGTCTCATCCACAGCCTGCTGGGTGATGAACCAAGAGGCTTAGTTCCAACGGCTGTGAGTGAAGGGGCTATTCTTGTTTTTGGGAAGGTAATCTTGTGACTCTACTTAAAATATTTACTTTTAAAGTTTATTATTATAAGAGCATAAGAAGCTTGATAACAGAAAACATCTGATGCTAAAAATTGCTCATGAATTAAGTCATTGCTTTGGTTTGAGACACTAACTCATGTACCATTTGAAAAGTTGGCTTACTTGACACCAAATTTTGCTTTTATTTATTTTGGAAAGAACTTAAAATTTTCATTAAATTCATATTTATCTTTTGTAAAAAATGGTAAATAATTCAAGGGAGCTTTAGTGTTTTGCTATTGTTATCTTCTGTCTCTTCAAAGTACAGATTATAAATATCTTTATTCATTCAAAGTTCAAGATGGTTTACTCTTTATTCTTCATTCTTTCACTCATGCAGTTGGTTTCTGTGATAGGACCAGATTTATAAATGTTCAATAAGAGGAAGTAGCAAGGACAGTGGAGAAGAACTGACTTGAAAAGTTGAAGACCTACCTAAGCTATAGCCCAGACCATCGTGAGGCGCTATGGGTCCCTAAGCAAGACTTTCAACATCTCTGGTTCGCACCTTTTTCATTGTTAGCAGAATTCCATTTTGAAATTCTTTCACAGTACGAAACACTCCCTATAATTTACAATAAACTCAAAAAAATTAAATGATGACTGAAGTTTATAGTTATTTATATGCTTCCAAAACAAATTAGCCCAATATATGACTTAGTCAATGTCAAATATGTGTTCAGACCAATATCCTTAATGAATATCGATGCAAAAATTCTCAACAAAATTTTAGCAAATCGCATACAAATATATATTAAAAAGATAGTGCACCACGATCAAGTGGGTTTTATCCCAGGGATGCAAGGTTGGTTCAACATTCGGAAATCAATAAATGTCATTCACCATATCAACAGACTTAAAGTTAAGAATCACATGATTATTTCAATAGATGCAGAAAAAGCATTTGATAAAATACAGCATCCCTTCATGCTCAAAACACTAGAAAAAATTGGGGTAGTGGGAACATTCCTAAACATTATAAAGGCAATCTACGCTAAGCCCATGGCTAATATCATTCTAAATAGTGAAAAACTGAAAGCGTTCCCCCTAAAAACTGGAACAAGGCAGGGATGCCCTCTTTCACCGCTTCTATTCAACATCGTCCTTGAGACTCTAGCCAGAGCAATCAGACAAACCAAAGAAATTAAAGGGATACGAATAGGAAAAGAAGAACTCAAACTATCCCTGTTCGCTGATGACATGATTATATATTTAGAGGAACCTGGAAATTCCACCAGAAAACTTTTAGAACTCATAAGTGAATTCAGTAAAGTAGCAGGTTACAAGATCAATGCTCATAAATCCAATGCATTTTTATACATAAGTGATGAATCTTCAGAAAGAGAAATTAGGAAAACTACCCCATTCACAATAGCATCGAAAAAAATAAAATACTTGGGAATCAATCTCACAAAAGAGGTGAAAGACCTCTACAATGAGAACTACAGAACACTAAAGAAAGAAATTCAAGAAAACCTTAGAAGATGGAAAGATCTCCCATGTTCCTGGATAGGCAGAATTAATATCGTCAAAATGGCTATACTACCTAAAGTGCTATACAGATTCAATGCAATTCCAATTAAAATCCCAATGATGTACCTTGCAGAAATAGAGCAAGCAATTATGAAATTCATCTGGAAGAATAAAAACCTAGAATAGCTAAAGCAATCCTCAGTAGCAAGAGCGAAGCAGGGGGTATTGCAATACCAGATCTTCAACTCTACTACAAAGCAATAGTAACAAAAACGGCATGGTATTGGTACCAAAATAGACAGGTAGATCAATGGTACAGAATAGAGGACATGGACAAAAACCCAAATAAATACAATTTTCTCGTACTAGACAAAGGTTCCAACAATATGCAATGGAGAAAAGATAGCCTCTTCAACAAATGGTGCTGGGAAAACTGGAAAACCATATGCAATAGAATGAAATTAAACCCCTATCTCTCACCCTACACAAAACTCAACTCAAAATGGATCAAGGACCTCAGAATCAGACCAGAGACCCTGCATCTTATAGAAGAAAAAGTAGGTCCAAATCTTCAACTTGTTGGCTCAGGATCAGATTTCCTTAACAGGACTCCCATAGCACAAGAAATAAAAGCAAGAATCAACAACTGGGATAGATTCAAACTTAAAAGCTTTCTCTCAGCAAAGGAAACTATCAGAAATGTGAAGAGAGAGCCTACAGAGTGGGAGAATATCTTTGCCAACCATACCTCAGATAGAGCGCTAATTTCCAGAATCTATAAAGAACTCAAAAAACTCTACACGAAGAATACAAATAATCCAATCAACAAATGGGCTAAGGAAATGAAAAGACACTTCACAGAAGAAGATGTACAAGTAATCAACAGATATATGAAAAAATGTTCAACATCCCTAGTAATAAGGGAAATGCAAATCAAAACTACCCTAAGATTTCATCTCACCCCAATTAGAATGGCGATTATCAAGAATACAAGCAACAATAGGTGTTGGCGAGGATGTGGTGAAAAAGGAACACTCATACATTGCTGGTGGGGTTGCAAATTAGTGCAGCCACTCTGGAAAGCAGTGTGGAGATTCCTCAGAAAGCTTGGAATGGAAACACCATTTGACCCAGCTATCCCACTCCTTGGCCTATACCCAAAGGACTTAAAATCAGCATACTACAGAGATACAGCCACATCAATGTTCATTGCTGCTCAATTCACCATAGCCAGATTGTGGAACCAACCTAGATGCCCTTCAGTTGATGAATGGATAAAGAAACTGTGGCATATTTATACAATGGAATATTACTCTGCAATGAAGAATGATAAAATTATGGCATTTGTAGGCAAATGGTCGAAATTGGAGAATATCATGCTAAGTGAGATAAGCCAATCTCAAAAAACTAAAGGATGAATGATCTCGCTGATAAGCGGATGAGGACATATAATGGGGGGTGGGAGGGGCTAGCATTAGGTTTAGGGTTAGGTTTAGAGTTAGGCTAAAGAGAGCGGCAAGAATGAAGGAAAGAAGGACTGTGTAGAGGGAAAAGAGGGGTGGGAGGGGTGGGGGAAGGGGAAAAATAAAATAAACATCATTACCCTATGTAAATGTAAAAAAAAAAAAAAAGAAAAAAAGAAACCAAACCTCAGTAATAACTCTGACCGTGGGAAACATGGCATGTGTTTGAGAACACATATGGAGAGAACTGGCATTGCCAAGACCAGAGGAGCCCAGCCAGGAGGCAGAATGGGGCTGTAGGGCACTGGTGGATCCTGAATTATCAAAGAAAATCATGTTATGTTTGGTGGGCTGTAATTGACTCGGAGAGATGGCTAAGGTGCTTTTGAAAATATAATCACTAGCAGATATTAAAACAAAAACTAGTGTCTCCTTGGTCTTTACCTAACCCTAAAGTGGGATTAACTAGAACACCTTACTTCCAAGCATCCTGATGAACTCAATGTTCCGGCACATGAAAATAAAGTAGATTCCACTGTAGAGAAACCGAATGATGGTCTTGTACTTTTATTTCATCTGGCAGTGTATTTGTCTCTACAGCTAACGTTGCAAGCTGTCTACTTTTGGATATGTAGTATGTGTAGTTTTCTTTAGAAAGTTGGCTCAGTGGCACTGCTTCTGAGTTAGCCTTTCCCAACTCTCTTGGTAGGATTCTCCCTTGTGCAGTGTTTATATTTATGTCAAAACACCTAAAATATTTTGTTGACTTGACTTTATTTGTTCACATATCTCCCTCTTAACTCTTAAATATTGTGCTTGTCTTTTCCTTTCTTGTATTTGGTAAATTTAGCCCATTTTCTGGCATAGAGTAAGCATTCAATAAATATCTAAAAGTGTCATAAAATATTCATAACCTGAGTTAAGGAGGCTTGGGTGATAATCAGTAATGTACATGATGTACTTGCTTGTATGTTGGTTTCACTAGTTTTAAATTACACAGTGCTTTGTCTCTCTGCATTCTAGAAAAGCAGCAGTAAACCAAAGGAGTCATTTGAAAAAATGGTTTCCTTGGTACTGGGAATCAAACCCAGGGTCTCATGCAGGCTAGACGAGCACTCCACCACTGAGCTACACCTCTGGCTTCTAAAAATTTTGAAATTAACAAATAATTATGCATGTTTATGGGGCACTTTGTGATGTTTCCACACATGTGTGTTGCCATTTCTAGTAGCAGAACCTCACACAAAATGGCAGAGTAGACTAGTGTGGGCTTATTTTCCCAGCTTCCTCTTGTGAAAACTCCAGGGGAGACCCTCTTCCCAGGTACCCTCTTGACTGTTCCAGGCCTTCTGCTCTGTCTCAGTAATAAGCTGTCCCATGTTCCAAAGTTCCCACTTTTCCCATCCCTTCCCATATCTCTTTAAGCACTTTTCTCCTTCTGTACATTCCAACTCCCTCCCCAACCTCTATCTCCATATTGAAACTCTTTATAAAGAGCTGGTCATCACACTGTGGTCATCACACTGACCTGCACAAGTCTGTCTTCACTTGTCCTCTCTAGCACCTTCAGTCTCCTCGTACTTGTCCAGTCTTGCCACTCCAAAGTGGAACAGTGAGTCATGAGAACCTTTTTTGTTGTTGCTGTTGTTTGGATAGAGGGGGAAGATGTCTCTCTACAAAAGGCTTGTGAAATTGATGGTGTGTGTCTTGAACATCAGTTTCTCTTTTAGTGCCCTTCTTCCATCTTTAGCTACTACTTTTGAAGCTTTTCCACTTCATCGTTTACTACGAAACGAAAGTGCAGTGTCCCTTCTCTAGTGGCCAAAGACCATTGTCCATTCTTTCCAACATGTCATGCTTACCCCTCCTTTAACTGAGATATGTGGGTGTCACGTCTTCTCTCCAGGTCCTGTTTATCAGTTTTTCCTAGAGTTTATGCAAAGAATAATTGGTTTTTTCTTATTGTGATAACTTTCATCTAAAGTATAACTGGTTTATATTGTCAGATCTTCTCCTAAAATTATGATCTAGTGCGTATTTGTTGGCGATAGGCAGTAGCTATATTGCCTGAGAGGTTGCCCAGTGAAACTGTAGCTTCTTGCAAGATTCACCTAAGTCATATTAAGCCATTAAGTCATAACTTGTTTTAAAGTAATTTGAAATAACAGAGAATGGAAGTGAAGAAGCCTGCCTACAAAGATATTTTTAAATTATCTTTTACCTATTATTTGATGTGACCTTTGGTTAGTTTAGTGATACATAATACATATCTAATGCCAGGGGCATTAGTTAGGTTTTCCTCTCAGTGACCAAAATAAAAATAACTTAGAGGAGGAAAGGTTTATTTTGAGCTTCTGGTTTCAGTGGTTTGGTCCACTGTCTGTTGACTCCATGGTTGGAGCATCTCCAGGGAAGGGCTCAGCTCATGGCAGCCAGGAAGCAGAGAGAGGATGGGAGGATCCAGGGACAAAGTGTATAATTCCCAAAGCTATACCCTCCACCTCTACTTCTCCAGCCACATAGTTACCCCTAGTATAGTAGTCCTTTCAAATTATTAATCCATCAAATGAATTAATCCCCTGATTGTTACAGAGCTCATAGCTAATCATTTCACCTCTGAACTTTCCAGCATGGTCCATCACATGAGCTCATGGGGAACTCCCCGTACTTAAACCATAATGCTAAGGATTTTTTTTCTTCCTTCAAGAATAAAAAGGCTGAGAGCCTACTGGAATAGAAACAATGAAACTCCAACTTCCCAAGTGTATGTTACAAACAGGAAGATTGAGAAATATTTTCAAGCATTTCTCTATAAACCTGCAGATCAACAGAGAGATCAGCCTCTACTTAATAAGGTGAAAGATAATTTTCACCTCATATTTAGGAATGCATTTTAAATAACCTGAGGATATTTAACAGGATTTGTTAACACTATTTGTGAAAACTTACTAGTTTTATGAAATATTAAGCCTTCACAGCCTGGTAATTTCTTATGAATCTAATACCTAGAAGTGAAATTAAAGAAATGATGAGCTCTCTTCTTTTCTTGCGTAGTTCAAATAGCATACCACGTGAACTGTTGATTTCTAAGGAACAAGCATGAGTTGCCATACCACATTACCAAAAGCTGTTTGAGAAAAGATTTTTCTTTTATTTTGATGAAGGAACTGATGCACAAAAAATCACCTAAAAGTAATGCAAAAATAATTTTCAGAAGTGGTATTGCCATGTCTTCATTTTTATAGTAACACTGACTGTCTTCCTTGTATAGGGCATTACTGATTCCAATTTGCAACAAAATGATTTGGGCAAATTTGCTCAAATCAATATCTATCTTGTTAATATCATTGGATGGACCTTTGCCTTAAAAATCACACTAATTATCTGGAAGATTCTATAAGATAAAAGATACACATGACTCTATTATTGATCCTTTTTTGCTTTTCAAAGCAAATCAAACACTAAAGAGGTCACAAATTTTAAGCCATGCAATTATAAGTCTGTGGAACCAATTTCCAAATTCTCTTATTGGGTGAAAAGAGGACTGTCCCATAATTTAAAATTCCAGAGGTCTGAGAATGTCATGAGAGGAGTTGTTCCCATTTCAGCAGCCATCATCCCAGGATGTAAGATTGGAAATGAAGAGTGAGAACAGCAAATATTGCCCCAGTCTCGCCAGGTGTGACGGGGGTGTCCCATACTCTGGTCTGTGGAGGCTACTGGCAGAAATGATCATCTGATCTGCTCTTGGTACTGACCTACTGAGAATTAAGCTTCCTTTCCCTTCTTGCCTCCTAGTTCAATGACTATGGGCTCACTAGTCAGATGCTGGCATGTTGTCACTGCATACTGCAGGGGTTCCCTCCCCCACCACACCAATAGCTGTTTCTTGGCCCATTTATGTCTTGGGGGAAATATTTTGGGGAATGCAAAATAGTTCAGTGATTTATTCTTTTATTTTTCTGAAGGATGACATGTTTTACTTCAGCTTAGGTGATATTACCAAGGTACAGTTTTTATTTTTCCTCTAGAAGCACTTATTTTATTTTTTAAAAGAGAGATGATATTTGGTGTGTTAAAATACAGAAATAGTTAATTATCTTAGAAAGCATTGTATCCTTTTTTTGGAGACCATCACTATTCCTCCAGGGGTGATGCACCATGTTTCTTGGTGTTGGTGGAACTTTCAGTTTGGAGAAGAGTGGAACTTGTCAGGTGTCATTGTGACTGCTAGCAAATGGCTGAGTTGAGGCAAGAAGAACAGAGTTTTAAAAAGAAAACAAACCCAGCTTTTGCTTAATAACTTGCCCTTTGCAGCAACAGAATCTTATCTGACCACCCACATTCATCTGGGTGCTGACGTGATTCTTGCTTCAATTGCAGAAGCTATTTTGGTACCTTTTGTGTCTTTTGAGGAACCGAGTGGGCCTACATGCTTACCGTGATTCATGTCTCCAAGTGCACAGGGTGTCCCAAAGCCCTACTTCAGGGATGTGCAGAGAAGAGGAGGAATATAAAAACAGACTACTTCCTTTAAGCACTTCAAATGCCTATCTGAAGTGCTACTGAAGGAAGGCACATTTTAACTGTCATGTCTTAATTCTTTAGTTCTTCTGACAAGGGTGTTGGAAATAACTTGTCAGGAAGCAGAAGCAATGTCTTTAAAAAAAAACAAATATACAAGAAAACCATCTATGGGTAGCATAGTACTGTTTTATTGGGGGGGGGCTTTAAATTAAGAACTAAACCATCTTAAGATGAAGTAGTTTGATCTTCCATGCATTTCTTTGCCTTAGTCTTGTATAAATATTAATTCCAAGTATGAGAAAGTCCCTTTCGTCATGACTTACTACAGAGACCCAGGATTTTACTTTAGTTAGTTTTGGACTCCTCATTAAGAAATTAATGTAGCACAAAACATACCTGTTGAAAAAAAAAAAGAATTTACTACAAGGTTATCTGAGAATCATACTATGAAATTTAGTTTTTGATGGTCTGAAAGAAGCTACTTGTGAATCTCAGCTTTAAGGTAGAAGAGTGAGCAGGGACCAGGATGACATAATTTGTAGTGCCAAGACATTAAGTTTTAGCATTAGTTTTGTAATTATATTCATTCTCTCTGTTACAGGCACTTCTCCTTTAATACAACTATTTATGCAAAAGATTTACAGTATGTTAAAAGAAAAGAAGTTTTTTCTTGAAATTAAAAAAAATATATATGCTTGGGAGATATAGTCCCAAAATTTCTTCCCTAAAGGCAGATGGTTTTTGGGGTGAAGAGTAAGCATGCCTGATAAATTCATCGTCATTTAAATCTTTTTATTCACTCTTCAGATCCCCAGAAGTTGTGCATTTGTTCCTGTGGAGAGAGTTGGCATCTTGGAAATCAAAGACGGTTGTCATGCAGTTTATTGATATGAGGATAACAGGTTAATAACTAAAATTCATTGTTTTTTCTGTTTTTTTTTTTTATATTTATCTTGAAAAGCAGTTTTGTCTACCATGAACTCATATAAACTGACTTTGTCGTCAGATCAGGGAGGAAACAGTGTATATTCCACTCAGAGAGGAAAATGTGAAAGTTGGGTTTTAGTTTGTTTTTCACCATAGAACAGTTTTAATCAGAACCTTCTTAACCTTCTCTCCTTGGAGAAAATTTGTTTCTGGCAGAGTTTATTTCCATGTGAAATCCTACTTAGTAAATCCTAAGTAATCCTTATAGTAAGAACTTCGGATATGATGGGAAAGCAGACCCCGAGAAAAGTGCCATCAGTTGTAAAAAGTTACACAAAAAATTCATGACAAAATACTAAAAGCAGCATGTTATCATCAAAATGTCATAAATATCTTGATTAAATTTGCAAACTCTACACAGCTCGGCAACGATGTCCGAGTTGCAGCCCACGTGGAAAAATACATTTCAGTGTTCCATTAGGCTTTAAATATCAAATTAGATTTTGAGTGTGTCACATTAGAGGGTGATCATCACAGGGTTTGTGCTTTTCTCTAAAAGTTCTCAGAACTGTTTGGCAGAGTTTCATATAATAGACAGTATTTATGCTCATATTGGCAACTTGCTCATTTTAGGAAGAACTGAGGTTGTTAAGGGGAGGGGTTATTAAAAGAAGCATTTATAATGAACTTGGCTCTCAGGAAGGTGCCTTTTAAGAATCATCCTGTGGAAATAAGTCCGTTTTCAGCTGGACTCTGGCACTGGGCAGACTTTTTTGGTAAGGTCTGTTTTCTGCTTTCCGGTGCCCTCTGAGCCCGTGTGTTCTGGGCAGTGCTGGGCTGTGTGTCCCAGTGAGTGGAGGGACCCTTAGTGTTGAGCCAGGGGTGTCCTGACACACTCCTGTCCTTCTTAAAATATTTAACAACTGACCCATGGCTTTTAAACAAATATATAGAAGTTTCTTCTAAAATGTCATCTGATACATACTATCATAAGACACATTTTGTTTATAATACCACCAAATTCTTTTAAAAATTGCCAAATAATGATTTTAATTTCAAGAAATGCCTTATTATTAAAATATTGTAAGCAGGGAAGGCAGGTTTACCAGTCATTTTATTCCATTATTATTTAGGATGTTATTATTTGATGCTCACTTGATTTTTGCCACCAGTCAAGTAATGATTAATTTCCTGCGGTAAAAAAAAATTTTTTTCTGAGATACTGTTTTTCTAAGCAAAAGGTCCCAGATTGACAACCCTGGGTACTGTGGGTCTTTATTTGCCTGCAGAGCAAACCTTCCACGCTGCCAGCCCCACCCAGCTGCTATCCTGAAGAGACCTTAGGGGAGATCCCTGCTGCTGGGCCTTCCCTCCTGGAACCTATCTGAGGAAATGATTTAGCTGGATACCATATTTATTTGAGTGGGACTATCAAGAGTGGCCAAAGGAGAGGGTGCCCTTTTAGAAACAGGCAGCTCTTCCATGCAGAACCGTTTCCATTTCTTCTGTTCCAGTCCACTAAACTAGATCTTTTTCAACACTACCCACCTCTGAGAAGTGAGGTGAGACCACTAGATAGTGCCTGTCTTCACCCTGCAAGACACCTGTGGGCTGTAGCACCATCCACAGGAAACCCCAAAGTCAGACCACTGAGATTCATCCTCACAGCACTGAAAAATATTAGGGAAAAATTTTAATGTGCATGTGCAACTGTGTTTGGAATACTGTTCCTTTGTTGGCGATGGGTGCCAAAAATGACTTTGCGTGGGTTTGATTACTATAAAAAGAAATCCCAGTGAATAAAATGATAACTAACTCCTTTCTTTTCACATGAGAATTACTCTCATATTGCATTTTTCAAACATATCAGTCAGTTGGACACAACTGGAATTTGCTTTTAACATGCTGTTAGAGAATGTGAAAACTGAATTGAGTTTATATGATCATAAGAGAAATAATGTAGGAGCAATTAACCACATTATTATAGAAAGTAGGTCTGTATCGAGAAAATTAAACTAAAATTGTGGTATATACAGTGGTTTATTTGGTGATTTGTAATAATACCCTGGGGACCAATGAAAATATTTCCTCAGTGATCCATTTAATGTAGAATTTCTTCTTTAATCCACTTACAAAAATGTTTTCCCATGTATAAGCATTTTCATACATTTTAATAATAAAGTGCAAACTCAAGAATTTATGTCATTTTTAGAAGAATTAGGTCACTTAGTAAAAGTGTCACTTAGCAAAAAGACATCATTGTCAAACCTTCTATTAAACTTTTGAAAGTCTCATGTTTTTACAATGAATTTCTTTTCCTTTAAATTGAGGAGAGCAGCAAACACACTTGAACATGCCCAAATCCTGCCTGAGTTTAAAGAAAAAGACACGTCACACGCAGTAATAATCTATGACGCACATGATTTCCATTGCAGATTTTTTTTCAGTTTCTAAGATAAAGCAACTGTAGATAAGCAATTAATAGAAGAGTCCACATTTATATTGGTTCATGAATAGGATGAGTAAATTCCCAAAAGGACCCATCAACTCATTTCTCTCCCACATGCCTTTCTCTGTATGTCTCTGAAACTCCAAGGAAGTGGTTTTTGTGGGTAGCAGTTAGGTAAAGGCTCCCCAAAGGTAGTGGAAGTGAGAATAATGTGAACTTGAATATGTTTAAAGTCTAATGTAAACGGTTCATGTGACGTGGGAATGGTATCCTGCTCCCTAGCATGATTCTTAAGCCTTTCACTCAAGTGAAAGTTTAGAGGCTGCTTTCAGAGGAATGTGTATCACAGGGGTCCCTGTACTGCTGGGACCTCCAGGTGGGACCTCTTCCTGAAAGACTCAGGAGGAGGAATCACAGTCTGCAGTGTCATCTAGTTTCTGGAGTCAGTAGTGGGACATCGCAGGTAGACTTTTCTTAGAAATTCTACCCGACTTCAGTTGCAAAGGAAGAGGGTTTCCTGACAAAAGCTATTTGCATAATTGAGTTATTCATTTATTTATTTATTTTTTACAGAGATCCAATTTTGAATCTTACAGGTTTTCTGGATAATAAAGGCTATTGTGGTATAGGATGATCTTATGTTAATCTTAAAACTGGTTTTTGTTTTTATTTTTTTTTAAGAAAATAGTACACAGGACTTTTTCTGATTAGCCTCCTTCTAAAACTTAAAGCCAACAACAGTTAGCTTGATGTTCTAGGTAAATTTTGTTCTGACAAGTAGATATCTGCTTTTGAATTTCATGTCAATCAGGTTTCTTCATCTACTGGTTCATTCTCTGACAGGAAGATATTGTTGGTTTTGAATTTTATTTGGTGCATCTTTGTTACTTAGTGAGTATGTGTGTTCAGTTTGCGGTGTAATGGATTTAATTTATTAATGTAACACAATAAGTAAAATCTGATTTATAAAAGTGTTACCTCATTGATACATGAAAACATTATATTCTGTTTAACCATTTGTTGGATATATTATTCTAGTCTTGTTTTTAAATAAAATTCTATGCCCTTATTTAACTTGTTTTCATAAGCAAAATTATACATAGGATCAACCAAAAGATAGGAAGTGGGATATGTATGTATTTTTTTTTCAGGACTGGGGATTGAACCCAGGATTATTCTAACACTGAGATACATCTCCAGCCCTTATTTTTAATTTTTTAAAATTGTGAGACAGGGTCTTGCTAAGTTGCCCAGGCTGGCCTTGAACCTGTAATACTCCTATTTCAGCTTCCCTAATAGCTGGGATTACAGATGTCTACCACCACACCTGGCTACTTCTGAGGTTCTTAGTTTGCTTCCAAGTGATGAATTTTAACCAAAGGAAAATAATTTCTTGTGAGAATTTATCATATGCTCACAAAGAGTTATCCAATTGATACTTACACATGTATACTTTGAACTTTATTTAAATTATGAACTTTTTGGATTTCTAGGAAGTGACCTTTTGAGGCCATTTTCAAATATCCAAAATTCTTATGTAATCTCCCAGCACCTTAAAAGTTGAGGCTTTTCAAATGTTGACATGAAATGAAATTACTACAGGATAATATTATTGAAGATGCATTATTTTAAGTTGTAATTTGACCTAATGGAGGATGGAGATGAGACTTCCTAGGCTCAGAGATCAGCCCCACTTGGGTTGAATTCTGGTTCTGACACAGCCTCCCTAAGCATCATCCTCAAGTGTCACATGGATGCAATGATACCTCTAGCCTAGGGCTGTCGTGAGGACCGAGTGTTGACCCAGAGCAAATGCATAGCACATGACAGGTACATGTGCATTGTGATCATGGATTGAGTACCCCTCACCAGACATTCTTGGAACCGGAAGTGTTTTGAATTTTGATTTTTTTCAGATTCTGGAATATTCGTATATATGTTATGAGATATCTAAGGAAAGGGACTAAATTTTAAACATGAAATTCATTTATGTTTCATATACAGCTTATACACATACCTTGGTGTGATTTTTTTTTTCATTTTGGTACCGTGGATTAAACCCAGGGGCATTTAACCATTGATCCATGTACCCAGTCCTTTTTAAAAAATTATTATTATATATTTGAGACAGTCTCTAAGTTGTTCAGAGCCTCACTAAATTGCTGAGGCTGGCTTTGAGATTGTAATCTTCCTGCCTCAGCCTCACGAGAAACTGGGATTGTGGCATGCACCACTGTGCCCGCCCCCTTGGGGGTAATTTTATATAATATTTTTATTGTTTCTGTGTTTTGACTACAACCTGTCCCATGAGGTCGGGTGTGGAATTTCCCACCCGTGGGAAATCATGTTGATGTAGCATCACATTAATGCTTAAAGAGTTCACATTTCAGAGCATTTCAAATTTTGGATTTTCCAATGAGTGATGCTTAGCTTACATTAGTAATTAAACTATGTACCCAGATCAATATCAGGATAAAATAGTAAATGTGAAAAGTAAATTAGAAATTATTTAGTTCAAGATCTGAGTCCTACTTGAGAACTCAGCCGTGTTTCTGTTTTTGAATCAGTAATATACTATACTTCCACTTTAAAGGATGTTTTTCACCTCCAAAAAGTCCAGCAGAAATCATCTCCCTATGAACTTCAAATATTTAGTTAGTTAAACCCAGATTCCACCACGTTAGGTTCAATATTGTCATTTTTTTTTGTTCCCTTACTACCTCATTTCTGGAATTGACAGAAGTAAATTTGCATTGGAATATTATGAGACCATGATTTTTCATCCAGAGGCATGCTGGGAAAAATCTCTGTGGGGAAAAACTTAAAATCCAATAGAGAGACTTTAGCAAACTGAAGTTAATGTTTGTGATTTCATTTTTTCAACAACTGCTCTACAAATCTATGTTGCCTCATAGCTACTAGCAGAGGGAACTTTTGCTTTCATATGACATGCCACAAATATCTGGGAGCTCCTGATTTCTCACCCAGAAGTCTCAGTGTTCCTGTGGGTATGCCCATGTGCTCTCCTCCTACCTCACTCTCATCGCAGTAGAGTTCTGTGTTAGGGAGCAAACTGGCCATGGGAACAAGCAGTGCTGACTCTAGTCTGGGGATCAGTGGTGACTCTATATGGTGGCATCTTTTAATTAACCAGTATTTACAGTCAACTTTTTAATATCGGGAGAATTAGAACTAGGCTAATCACATCAAAACAAACAGGATCTTTTGATAGTCTTATATCTTAGAAGCAATTTCTGTGACTTTTTAAATGTTTCAGTTAAATTTCTTTTTAATCGAAACACAACAAGAATTCTACATACTAATGGACTAGTATGTGGTGTTTCAACGTGTGTGTACATTGCGTAACACTGAAATCAGGTTAGACATTTACTGTTTCTTTATGATGAAAACTTTCAAAATCCTCTCTTCTAACTTTTTGAAATTTGTAGTACTTTATTGTTATCTGTAGTCACCCTATGATACAAAAGCATACAAAATTTCTTCCTCCTATTCAGTGTTAATAGTCATTGATCACCTCCCCCTTTCCTCCTCCAGCTCCTGGTAACCGCCATTCTACTCTTGACTTGTATGAGATAAACTTTTTTACCTTCTACATATGAGTGAGATCATGGAGTACTTTTCTTTCTGTGCTTGACTTATTTCATTTACTATAATAATCTCCAGTTCCATTCATGATGTTGAAGTAACAAAATTTCATTCCTTTTTATGGCTATATAGTAGTCTGTTGTGTACCACAATTTCTTTATTCATTCACCACTGGTGAACACTCTGTTTCTATTTCTTGACTGTTTTAATAGTGCAGCAGTGAACTTGGTAGTGAAGACGTCTCTTTGACATACTGACTTCATTTCCTTTGGATATATACCCAGCATATATTGGTATTGTTGGATCACATGTAGTTCTACTTTAATTTTTTGAGGAACTCCATACTCTTTTCTGTATGGTTATACTAATTAACATCCTGCCAATAGTGTGCAAGGGCTTCCTTTTTTTTTCTACATCTTCATCAGCACTTCTTATCTTTAGTCTTTTATAGTAGAGTTGAAGTGAGTTTTCACTGTGTTTTGTATTTAATTTCCCTGATGGTTAGTCATGTCTAGCATTTTTTGTTTACCTGTTGGCTATTAGTATTGCTTTTCCACTCTTTAGTTGGCTTGTTTTTCTACTATGGATATTTCAGAGTGCCTTATATAGATTGGAAACCATCCTTTGTTGGGTGTATTGTTTGAAAATACATTCTCCCACTCTGTAACTGTGTCTTCACCCTGTTGATTGTTTCCTTCATTTTGCAGAAGTTTTTTAATTTGCTATAATTCCATTTGTCCATTTTTACCTTTGTTTTCTGTGCTTTGGCATCCTTCTCCAAAACAGTCCTTGTCCATTCCGGTGTCCTGAAGTATTTCCCTGATGTTTCCCTCTAGTATTTTCATAGTTTCAAGTCCTACATTTAAGTCATTTTGAATTGAGTTTTACAATTGGTGAGAGGTAGTAGTCTAGATCCATTCTTCTACATGTAGATTCCAAGTTTATCCAGCACCGTGTATTAAAAAGACCATTCTTTTTCCATTGTGTATTATTAAGATCTTTGTCAAAACTCTATATGCTATTGATATGTGGGTTCACTTCTAGGCTCCCCATTCTGTCCGTTGGTCTCTGCGCTGCATACATGTTAATACTATGCTGCTTTGACTCCTACAGCTTTGTCATATGTTTTGAAGTCAGGTAGTATTTTACTCCTGCTTTGTTCCTTTTGCTTGAAATGGCTTTAGCTATTCTGTTTTTCTGTGTTTCCATATACACTTTAGGTTTGCTTTTTCTATTTCTGGGAAGAATATCATTGGTATTTTGATAGGGATTTCATTGCATCTGCAGACTGCTTTGGGTAGTATGAACAGTTTAATACTATTCATTCTTCCAGTCTATGAACATGGACTATCTCTCCAAGTTTGTGTGTCCTCTTCAATTTCTTTCATCTGCAGTTTACATTTTATAATTTTTATTGAAGAGAGCTTTCACCTCTTTGGTTAAATATATTCCTAACTTTTTTAGTAGCTATTGTAAATGGAATTATTTTCTTAATTTCAGTTTCACATAATTCACCATTAGTTTAGAGCTACTATGACTTTCTTTATAATGTTTTCTCCTTGAATAAGATTCTGAGCCCACACAGTGGAGGAAGCACTGATTGTGGTTACTTTTCCTGTTGAATATGAGACTTTATGTTCCAGTGGGGTGCATTCTAAAGCAATTCCTAGTTGTTGTTTTAGGGCACATAACATTATCAGTCTTTTATATAATGAACTGGAAATTGGAATTTGTATGGCAATGCCATGGTGTAATGTAACAATTTTTCCTTACTGCATTTATTTTGTTCCCAGGAAGCGTCAAGACAATCATGCCCATGAAAACTCTAAACCATTCAGGTAATCATTGCATTTTTTAAACTTTCCCTAAAATAGGCTTTTCTTTCCATATTATTTTGTTTAGATGCATTCCTCAATCTTTTCCAAAGTTTTGCAGAAATCTTTGATTCTTCCATCCTTGATCTAACTCTACTAATTACTTTTTTTACATTATATATGTTATAGTGATATAGTACATAGGATATTTTATACTAATATATTTTATAAAACAGGTTTATATATTTATGATTATATTTTATATTTATGTTTTATATTAATTATGTAATATATTGAAGTATGTATTTTATAAGCTATAAAATATATATCTTTTTAGACATAGGTAATACACTTTCTCATGCAAGTCTTAAAACTTGGTTAGGATTAGTGTAAGTTTTTTAAATGAAAATTTTTTAAAAATCTTATGATTTTATAAATAATATCTATAAAGAGTTTTCCTTCAAATGCTATTTTCTTCCTTCCTTCCTTTCTTTCTCTCTCTCTCTCTCTCTTTCTTTCCTCTTCTGTTGATAGAACCCAGGCTTCTTGCATGCTAAGCACACATTCTACCACTGAGTACACTGGCAGTCCCCAAATATCTTTCTAAGTAAATTTAAGGAGTATTTATAAAGGGATGACCAAAGTTCAAACATGGAAGAGATGAATGCTCATGACATAATGCTGTTTGAAATTAACACTCTTTAATTGTGAAATTAATTTTATCAGCTATAAAAGAATTCCTTGGAATGAACATTTTTAATTTGTCTAATTTCAGGATGACCATTTAGGTTTGGTTTTGGTTTCTTATTTGATGGCTGTTATAACAATCTCTGTGTTTTCTTTTCCTTCAGGCCATTTTATCTTAGAGAAACTGGCAACTGAACTTTGCTGTAGTTGATGGGCAAAATTTCTTCCAGACTATTCATCATCCTAATTTCATCCTAGTTGAAAACATTCAGATGCCATAAGAAATCTTTGTAGATTTGCACTTAGGTTTTGGATGGACGTTTCTATGATGGAGAGAACTGTGTTATAGCCTGGTAAAAGGACATACCAATCTAATGCCTATTGACTACGGTGTGGGTGTGGGAGGTTCCAAAGAGAAGGGGCAGTCAGCCAGCTTGCAGACACTCTGGAACATGGGAGCGCCCAAGCTTTAAAAAGCACAGCATTGAGACACTCCATGAGTCTGCACGGCTTTCAGGCGAAGTAGCACTTAAGACCTTGCGCAACAAAATGGACACTGGGGACACAGCTCTAGGACAAAAAGCTACCTCAAGGTCTGGAGAAACTGATAAAGCATCAGGTAGATGGAGACAGGAACAATCGGCTATTATTAAGATGAGCACTTTTGGCAGTCAAGAAGGACAGCGGCAACCACAAATTGATTCTGAGCAGATTGGAAACACGGCATCAGCACAGCTGTTTGGTTCTGGGAAGCTGGCCTCACCCAGCGAAGCAGTGCAGCAAGTCACAGAGAAGCAATACCCACCGCACCGTCCGAGTCCATATTCATGCCAACATTCACTCTCTTTCCCTCAGCACTCATTGCCACAGGGGGTCATGCACAGCAACAAGCCACACCAGAGCCTAGAAGGCCCTCCTTGGCTTTTCCCTGGCCCTTTGCCATCGGTCGCCTCCGAGGACTTATTTCCTTTTCCTATACATGGCCACAGTGGTGGTTTTCCTAGAAAAAAGATTTCAAGTCTGAACCCTGCTTATAGCCAATACTCCCAGAAAAGTCTCGAACAGGCAGAAGATGCTCACAAGAAAGAGCACAAACCCAAAAAGCCCGGCAAGTACATTTGCCCTTACTGCAGCAGAGCATGTGCCAAACCAAGTGTTCTGAAAAAACACATCAGGTCCCACACTGGTGAGCGGCCATATCCATGTATACCTTGTGGTTTCTCTTTCAAGACAAAGAGCAATTTGTACAAGCACAGGAAGTCACATGCCCATGCAATTAAGGCAGGATTAGTACCTTTCACAGAGTCGGCTGTATCTAAATTGGACTTGGAAGCTGGTTTTATTGATGTAGAAGCAGAAATACATTCGGATGGTGAACAGAGTACAGACACGGATGAGGAGAGCTCTTTGTTTGCTGAGACTTCTGACAAAATGAGCCCCGGCCCACCCATCCCATTGGATATTGCTAGCAGAGGTAGCTACCACGGGTCCCTAGAAGAATCACTGGGAGGTCCAATGAAGGTGCCGATTTTGATTATCCCCAAAAGTGGAATTCCACTACCTAACGAAAGCTCTCAGTATATTGGCTCTGATATGCTACCAAACCCATCTTTAAATACTAAGGCTGATGACTCTCACACAGTTAAACAGAAACTTGCACTAAGACTGTCAGAGAAAAAAGGACAAGATTCTGAGCCATCTCTCAACCTTCTGAGCCCGCACAGTAAAGGAAGCACTGATTCAGGTTACTTTTCTCGCTCAGAAAGTGCAGAGCAGCAAATAAGCCCTCCCAATACCAATGCAAAATCTTATGAAGAAATCATCTTTGGAAAATACTGTCGGCTTAGTCCGAGAAATGCACTCAGTGTTACACCCACAGGTCAGGAGCGGGCCACCATGGGACGGAAGGGCATCATGGAACCATTACCTCATGTAAACACCAGGTTGGAAGTCAAGATGTTTGAAGACCCAGTCTCGCAGCTGATCCCCAGCAAGGGGGAAGTGGAACCGGGTCAAACAAGCCTGCTGAAGTCCACTAAATTCAACAGCGAGTCCAGGCTACCCCACACGATTCCGTCGTCAGTCAGGAACGAAGGAAAACTTTATCCTGCTAGTTTCCCAGTCAGCAACCCAGTTCTCTTAGAAGCTCCTGTAGACTCTTCCCCGCTTATTAGAAGCAACTCGATGCCAACTTCTTCAGCAACTAATTTAAGTATTCCTCCTTCTTTGAGAGGAAGCCATTCATTTGATGAAAGGATGACAGGGTCCGATGACGTGTTCTACCCGGGCACTGTCGGGATACCCCCTCAGCGCATGCTAAGAAGACAAGCGGCATTCGAGCTGCCATCTGTCCAGGAAGGGCACATGGAGGCCGAGCACCCTGGCAGGATGTCCAAGAGTCTCACCAGCTCATCCCTCAAGGAAAAGAAACTGGTTCCTGGGGACAGGGTTGGGTATGACTATGATGTCTGCCGGAAACCCTATAAGAAGTGGGAAGACTCGGAAACACCAAAGCAAAGCTACAGGGACATTTCCTGCTTCAGTTCTTTAAAACATGGAGAATATTTTATGGATCCCTCGGTGCCAGTGCAGGGAGTGCCAACCATGTTTGGAACCACATGTGAAAACAGAAAACGCAGGAAAGAGAAGAGTGTGGGGGACGAGGAGGACACCCCCATGATTTGCAGCAGCGTCGTAAGTACTCCCATGAACATCATGGCTTCAGATTATGACCCCAAACTGCAGATGCTGGAAGGAGTAAGGAGTGGATTTCCCGTGGCTGGACTCGAGAATCCTTCACACGGTCACCCTGAGCGTTTTGACCCCGGTCGACCCCAACTGCACTCTGGAAGTCCATCCCTGGGATCCGAGGAGTCACTTTCAGCCACTGATCCTGACAAGATGTCAGACCCAGGGGGCAGGAAACCGCCTGGAAATGTGATTTCCGTGATTCAGCACACCAACTCACTGAGCCGGCCCAGCTCCTTTGAAAGGTCCGAGTCAGCTGAACTTGGGACTTGTACCCAGGATAAAGCCCCGTCCCCATCCGAGACGTGTGACAGTGAGGTTCCAGAAGCCCCTGTGAGCCCGGAGTGGGCTCCCTCAGGGTACAGTGTAGAAAGTGGGGGGAAGCCGGCCCCGGCCCCGCAGGCCCAGCAGCCGTCCTATCACGCGCAGCCCAGGTTGGTTCGCCAGCACAACATCCAGGTCCCTGAGATTCGAGTCACCGAGGAGCCTGATAAGCCAGAGAAGGAGAAAGAAGCCCAGAGTAAAGAGCCTGAAAAGCCAGTAGAGGAATTCCAGTGGCCCCAGAGGAGTGAGACCCTTTCCCAGCTCCCTGCAGAGAAGTTGCCACCCAAAAGAAGCGCTTGCGACTCGCAGACATGGAGCACTCCTCAGGGGAGTCCAGCTTTGAGTCCACGGGCACCGGCCTCTCTCGCAGCCCCAGTCAAGAGAGCAACCTGTCCCACAGCTCCAGTTTCTCCATGTCCTTCGAAAGAGAGGAAAGCGTTAAGTTTACTGCCCCTCCTAAGCAGGATGAGTTTGGGAAGCATTCCGAGTTTTTGACCGTCCCTGCTGGTTCTTACTCATTGTCTGTTCCGGGCCATCACCACCAAAAAGAGATGCGACGCTGCTCCTCAGAACAGATGCCCTGTCCTCACCCAGCGGAAGTCCCAGAGGTTCGGAGTAAATCATTTGATTATGGGAATCTGTCCCATGCCCCTGTGGTGGGAACATCAGCCTCAACGTTATCACCCTCCCGGGAGAGAAAGAAATGCTTTTTGGTGCGGCAGGCTTCCTTCAGTGGCTCCCCAGAAATCGCCCAGGGAGAAGCCGGTGTGGACCCAGGCGTCAAACAGGAGCAGATGGAGCAGCTGCACGCTGGCCTCAGGGCCGCATGGCATCACGTGCCGTCCTCTGTGCTTCCGCCTCTTCCGCCAGATGACCCAGGAAAGCAGCTGGTGGGTCCTTGTGCCCAGCTGAGCTCAGGACCGCTCCACCTGGCCCAACCACAGATCATGCACATGGACAGTCAGGAATCTTTGAGAAACCCCTTGATTCAACCCACATCCTACATGACAAGCAAGCACTTACCTGAACAGCCACACTTATTTCCACACCAAGAGACGATTCCATTTTCTCCGATCCAGAATGCCTTGTTTCAGTTTCAGTACCCCACTGTCTGTATGGTTCATTTACCAGCTCAGCAACCTCCCTGGTGGCAGGCACATTTCCCCCATCCCTTTGCTCCCCATCCTCAGAAGAGCTACGGCAAACCTTCTTTCCAGGCAGAAATTCATTCTAACTATCCCGTAGAGCACGTTGCAGAACACACTGGGAAGAAGTCTACTGATTATGCACACACAAGAGAGCAAACTCACCCGTGTTATTCAGGAACATCAGGGCTACACTCAAAGAACCTGCCTCCAAAGTTTCCTTTGGACCCAAGCAGTAAGTCAACCGAAACTCCCTCCGAGCAGGTTCTTCAAGAAGATTTCGTCTCAGCTAATTCTGGTCCTTTGCAATCCCTACCGGGCACAGTGGTTCCTGTTCGGATCCAGACACATGTTCCATCCTATGGAAGTGTCATGTACACAAGCATTTCTCAGATCCTTGGGCAGAACAGCCCTGCGATTGTCATATGCAAAGTTGACGAGAATATGACCCAAAGGACACTGGTAACCAACGCAGCCATGCAAGGGATAGGGTTCAATATCGCCCAGGTGCTCGGGCAGCATGTGGACTTGGAAAAATACCCACTTTGGAAAGTACCTCAGACCTTACCCCTTGGCTTAGAATCTTCTATCCCCTTATGTTTACCTTCCACCTCAGACAGTGCCTCCTCTCTTGGAGGCAGCAAGCGGATGCTCTCTCCTGCCAGCAGCTTGGAGCTCTTCATGGAAACAAAGCAGCAGAAACGGGTCAAAGAAGAAAAGATGTATGGGCAGATTGTGGAGGAGCTCAGTGCTGTGGAGCTGACCAACTCAGATATCAAGAAGGACCTCTCCCGCCCCCAGAAACCCCAGCTGGTTCGGCAAGGGTGTGCTTCTGAGCCAAAGGACGGCTCCCAGTCGAGGTCATCGTCCTTCTCCTCTCTGTCGCCCTCCTCATCTCAAGACCATCCAGCTGCTGGCGGGCCCTCAAGGGAGCCATTCCCGCCCAGCAGGGAGATGCTCTCTGGTTCCAGGGTCCCCGCTCCCAGGCAGAAGTCCAGTGGGCCTTCAGAAAGCAGAGAGTCTTCAGATGAGTTGGACATTGATGAGACAGCATCGGACATGAGCATGAGTCCTCAGAGTTCTTCACTGCCAACCGGAGACAGTCAGCAGGAAGAGGAAGGGAAAGGCCAGAAGCTGCCTGTTGGCATGCTGGTCCACATGGGCTCTGGCCCCAGTGGGAATGTGGCAAACTCGACTCTTCTTTTCACTGATGTGGCAGATTTCCAGCAGATTCTTCAGTTCCCCAGTCTGCGGACAACTACTACCGTGAGTTGGTGCTTCTTGAATTATACAAAACCCAATTTTGTGCAACAGGCCACCTTCAAATCCTCGGTTTATGCTTCATGGTGCATTAGTTCCTGCAACCCAAATCCATCAGGTTTGAACACCAAGACCACGCTGGCTCTTCTGAGGTCCAAGCAAAAAATCACCGCAGAAATTTATACTCTGGCTGCTATGCACAGGCCTGGAACCGGCAAGCTGACATCATCCAGTGCTTGGAAACAGTTTGCACAGGTAATGGATACTGTTTTAGAGAGCACTTGTGTTGTGGATCTGATTGCTGAGCGAACTGCACAGTGAAGGATGGAAAGCCTAAAAAACTGCTAGTGACATTAAGATCAGATTTGAGGCAGTCCTCAGCAACACTGGCCTTATCCAGAGGTCAAGAAGCCACTGAGTGCACTTGGACCTCAGGGTCCCTGGGAAAGTTCCAAAGAAGGAAAGTATCTACTTCATCCAGATGCCATTTACTTCTCCCACCAGGACTAATTCCTGTGGGTCCTTCTCCTTTCAGACCTGTGTTAGTGACCTTGCAGATCTGTTTTGTTTTAGATGTGAGGAATTCTGGGAGTTGTGATTTGGGAGTGTAGAATGGGGAGTGGATGCTGAAAAGAGATTGGGAAGGAGTCATGAAGGGGGTCAGAGCTGAAGGTGGAAGATGTCAGAGGACTTGTTCTCACTGGCAATACTTGTCACTAAAATTTATTTTTTATTTTTTTTGAACCAGGGATTGAACCCAGGGGCACTTAACCCCTGAGCCACAGCCCCAGTCCTTTTTTGTATTTTATTTAGAGGCAGGGTCTCAATGAGTGGCTTATTAGCACCTTGCTAAGTTGTTGAGGCTGGCTTTGAACTCGTGATCCTCCTGCTTTAGCCTCCCAAGCCACTGAAATTTCTGTCTCTCTTTCAAAATTTACTTTCCCAAATTATTGGCTGGTTTGTTCCTATAGGAACACTTGACTGCCTTACATGTAAAAAGTAATAAAAACAGGCATTTTTAAATTTAGGCTAAATTAATAATGAAGCAAATAGAGGATTTAAGGATATATTTTCACTCTGTCAGTTACTAGCTTCCCTTCAATGACTTTGGAGATGACTTCCTTAATATAGGTTTTTCTAATTGCTACTTCAAAACAAGTGTCTTCTAAGTCTTAATTAGTGTTGCACAGAATAAGTACTAGCCGTGTATGTGTGCTTTCACAATGTTGGGTTTATTCTGTGCAAACTGTCGCTCTTTATTTTATCCCAAGTGTCCCTTGTTTTTTGTATCCAGTCCTGTCCTTTTAGTTTGGCATTTAGCTTATTTTCAGAGATGATGGAGTGTGGGATGTAGGGGCGATTGTGCCTGAGAGAAAGCCAGCAAAATGATTTTCTCTTTCTGTCCTACAGATGAAACCTGATGCAACCTTTTTATTTGGTAGCAAACTAGAAAGGAAACTCGTGGGAAATATATTAAAAGAAAGAGGGAAAGGAGAGCTTCATGGAGATAAAGATGTTGGATCCAAGCAAACTGAGCCAATCCGAATTAAAATCTTTGAAGGAGGGTAAGGAAATTTAAGTGCAAATGCAAAATGTTCAGCCATAAGTTGAAGCAAAGGGCCCTGTATGTCTGTCTGGAAAAAATAGCCTCTCTTCCGAGTGGAAGCTCAAAGCCAATCCCATTTCCAGTCGTGGTTCTGAAATCTGGCTGAAAACAGGCAATGAGTACTTTCAGGACTTGCTTTTAATGGACATACCCCTGCTGTGTATGGTTTGAGCCTCTGTCTTCAATTTTCACATCCTAATTTAATATGAAATCTACTAAATTGGTAGACCCTTGATGTCATTTAAGTTTATTCATTCTTTGATAGCTTTATGGGCATTTGTGTTATTAATGGACATTTTTATTCTGTTCTTACAAAAATGAAACTGTGCACACTCATATAGACTCCTAGAAACTAGTTCACTTGTTTTCTTTTATTATTATCTAAGCTCCAGACTTTCATGGGATTTCACTAGTCCTCTCGGGATCTTTTTTCTGTTCCAGGATCCAAGTGAGGGTGCCACTGCATTTAGTTGTCTCCTGTCTTCTCTGGTTGGTGACACTTTCTCTGTATTGAGGAATTTCTTTTTGAATGTTGAGTTCTAAGCCAACTGAACTCAAATAATAAAGTTCAAGGATTTTTTTTTATTGTGTAATTATGAAAAAGTACACATAGATGAAATGTGTAGTTTTAGATACCAATAGAAATATATCTTCAGCCCAGTTCCATGAAAGGAAAACTCAGACTTACGCTTTCACCTTTCAAAAATTTTGAAATACTTTAACCACATTTGGGAGATTATGATGTAATTAGCCTTATCTCTCCAACAGATCTATAATTTACATATTTTTGCGAGCATGAGTTCATTCCAATTATATTTGAAAGACAAGATAATGTTGTTTGTTTGGCTATAAAGCATTTGACTGTTCAGTGAGATGAAACATCAATCTCTCGCATGGTTTTTACAGGTTGGAGATGGATTGCTGTTGTTGATTCTCCCTTAGATTTTGCCCTATTTGGATACCGGATATTTTCACCTCTAAAACCATAGTCGAATATAGTCATGAACCCTCATCTTTTAACATAAATGAGAGAAACATAGATTTTATTTTTCCTCAGAGACTTTAAAGTCCCTTGACTCAATCGACATTAGTATGCAACAGTCCTCTTCCACTAGATTAGTGGATCTGCCCTCAGATCACTAGATTAGTGTCACCTTTGCAGTTACTGGGTGTACTGGGAGCCCCCTCCACCACCCAGGACACAGTGAAAGGGTGTACATGAGCATTGTATTGCTGCGTTTCGATGATCCAAATGGATTGTGCCCGTCTGTCATTTCCTACTCTTTTCCTTGTCCCATGTTATCAGCTAGGTCCCTAACACTTCTTCATCTGTGACCTGGTTTCTACCTGGTGGTAACCAGGAATTCATCCCAAACAGTGTGTTATCACCTCTTTATTTTCTTGATTCCAAAGTGGTAACTTAAGAAGGAAAAAAAGTATTACTGAGCAGATTTTCTAAGTGTATGTTTCTTATATTACCTAACTGGTAGGTTTAATGATTTAGTTAAACATATCTTTAAGTAATTTTTTTTTCAAAATACATCAGATATCCTATGAAGTAGATTCAAAGGTGTACAGGAATGTTTTAAGGTAGATATTTTATTGGTATAGATTCTTCTAATATACAGTTATACAGAATTTTACTCTATTGTATTCTGGAAGCAATTTAATCAGCTACGATCTAGAAAATAAATTCTATTATTTGGAGATAAAGGGCATTTCTTATCAACTATGATGATGGATTACAGTAAACTTGAAGTGTCCTTTCCTGAAGAAAATTAGCTTTCTGTTAAATTGTTTTATTCTATACCCATTAAGCAATGTCATCTAGTTAGGAGCATAGAATAGAGAAATTGCAAGATGAAGGGTGTTTTGCATTTTTTGGTTTTGTTCCACTTTATTATAACATATAATGTGAAATAAAAGATAAACTTTAAGCAATTTTGAAGAACCAGTTTAAATCTAATTTTTTGTAAGGAGCAAAATGCATAAAAAATTGATTATTAATACTTTTGAATCTAATTATCTCTTTCCTCAATTGGAGCTTACCAAAATATACATAATGTTAAGATTAAATAGCATCCATAGAAAAGTTGGTATTTAAAGATGTGAATGCATTTTTTTCCTTTAAAAGTCTTTCAATGAATTGGACAATTAAAGCTGAACTTGCTTTTATTCCTCTTGATGGATTAGCTAGGATACAATAGGCAATTTGCAATCCTCTGAGAATGTATAAAACCATAAATCTAGTTCCTTTAAGTAAATGTACAGTAGAAAAAGAATTTTGCATTTAGACATTACAAAAAATACCTGGAAAAAAAACTTTCCATAATGGCATTAGAACCATAATTCTAGCCTAACCTCAATTTAAGAAGTAATGTTGTTTGTTGATTTATTAAGTAGAACCTCACCTATTATCTATCATGTGTTATTGTGTTCTAAACAAAATGGATGGTAGAGCATTGGGTGTGTTTTCTCCCTTTATTATCCAAGGAAATATCTAAGACTTTGTTCATCCATCTGATTTGGTTGAAGTAGATGACCTCAGATATCCTTCAGAGCTCTCTGTGAAATCCTTCTGGAAACAAATGCAAATTTTATTAAAAATAGAATCTCTAGTTTTTGTTATGCAACAGTACCTTCAAGAAGCCAGTTGAAATTTAGACTCCACGTTAGTACAGTTTCATGGTCCCTGGGAAGAGCAGATCAAATCTGCAGACAACAGTTGGTGAGCTGAGCTCAGCCTGTGTACACTAGAAATTTCTGAGGCACTCTCGTGCCAGAATTGTAAAAATAGAGTAGAAACTTGCAATGAAGAATTCTATTACCAGTTATACTTCTTTTGGCAAATGTAAAACAGTGTGTGCACATGTACATTTTACATGATGTAATGTTAACTCATGATGCATGATGATTTCTACTATGTTGATATGCTTTTTGGATGTCCCTTCTCTGAGGACTCTACTAGAATCCAAATATAATAAGGCACAGGTCTGCACCTCTTTGGGGCTTCTAGAAACCCACTGGAACATCTGTACCCTAAGTCTATAAATTAATACATAATAGCAGAGCCAATTCCATTGAATCCCATTAGAATTATACTTTGTTTATAGTGCCAAATCTGTTACCGAGTTCTTCCAGGCATTTTACTGCATACATTTCCCAGGCTTTGTAGAAGTGAAATTGAATAATTGTAAAATACCCTCGTAAAATTTTCCATGTAGTGATTAACTTTTGGTTTGATATATAACATACTAAGAGTATTTGAATACACTGGATTCCCCTTTTGAAAACAGGTATAAGTCAAATGAAGATTATGTATATGTCAGAGGACGTGGACGTGGAAAGTATATCTGTGAGGAATGTGGGATTCGCTGTAAGAAGCCAAGCATGCTCAAAAAACACATCCGCACTCATACTGATGTTCGGCCTTATGTATGCAAGTTATGTAACTTCGCCTTCAAAACGAAAGGTACAAATCTGATTTTGGGGGAGGAAAAAATACTTTTCTGATGACTACTTAGTCTTCTGAATACTATCTTGTAACTCACATTTATCAACAGTAAGATGGCTTTGTGAAAATATGACTACATGTAATGTATTTTGTCCCTCCTGTTGGTGATCAGAGGATGCATGTGAGACTGTGAGGCTCCTTTTATGACTAATTAAGAGCTTTAGACTTAGGACCAAGCCAGTCGTCTCTGAAGGAAGTGGCTAAGAATTGCCTGGGTAGCTATTACTTCATGCTGGAAATGTTATGTGGTCTAGATAATACTCACACCAGTATTGAAATTGTGCAGGGAGATAATACATGCAGAGGCAATTGAAAAGCAAAGCAGCAACTGGAAAGAAAACATGTGCCCATGGTCAGTTTCAAGATTATAAATAATGTAGAGATCCACAGACTCTCAGGTGGGCCCCTCCATCCACAGTTGCATTAATTATGCATAGAAATCTGATAGCTTCCACTCTGTATATTTATCAGCACAGAGACAATTTCTTGCTCTAAGGCCATGACTCTTCATCTCAGAGAACTTACCTTGAAATAATATTTTTATTTCAATTTTAAAAAATCTGTTTTAAGAAATAAATTTATATAAACATATTTTACTCAGGAAGATTGCTTCAGTTTTCATTATCTCATAAAATCATGAAAATATTCATAAGCCTGGTGTTCTCAAAAGAGACAGTAGTGAATTAGAGGTTGCTTGATTTTTATATATGGAAATATGTTTTACTTTTGGTCTAACTTATCCTGCAGACACCTCCTCACCAACCTCACATCATCTCTAGTTCCTTAACTCTTCAAATTTGCCTATCAAGTTATCTACTCCCTTTTCCATATAGGAAGATAAATATCAAATAAAATAATCTTCAGTATAGAAATGTATCATTTCCTCTTCTATCCCCAATCCTAAATTATTATTATTGATTTGACAGAAGTAAAAATGTATAGCCTCTCCACATATTTGTTTCATCTTTATTAAAAATGTAATTTACACTCCAGTTCTGCCTTATTTGAAGATGACAAAAAGGAGAGCATTCATTTACACTTCAAAAGAAATAAACATAAGGTCCTTTAAATAGCATCCACCTTTGCACAATCAAGCCTTTTATTTAGAGCTTTACTGAGAGATTCCCTAGGACATAAGAAAATGAAAACATTAATTTGGGGACATCCTCCAAGTTCACTAGACATTGCAAATGACATGTCTTCATTGGGCATATGAGTTGTCACAGGCATACATTAGTTGTGTGAAAACTGGATGAAGAAGTGACACATTTCTAGATATTTCAAAACATCAAATTAAATCTGGCTCTGAACTCTCATCCCAGAATTTTAGCAAGAAATGATTTATTTCTGGTCACGAATGGAGTTTCCTTATCACCCTTTGGGAGTGTGCAAATGTCTCAGAACCTTAGAGTTGAGTAAAACAGCCTGGGAAACCCCACCATTTTTTACCTCCATCTGAAGGGCCTGTTTTCCAAACCATGTTGTCATCGCTGTCATTGTTGTCTGAACACAGATGCATCCCAGTTGTAGGGACAGTCCCTTCCCCTTGCCTCTGCCACTCTCTTTCCCCCTCCTGCCCTAATCCACTCCTTCAGAAGTTCATGACTTCAGCAAACCAAAGCACGGGTGGGATTATGTCAGATTCCTATTTCTAGCTGTGATCTTGCTCTGCAGAAGGGAGCCCAAAACTCTAGTACCTCCTTGGAATGCATGGAGAGGAAACTATAGTAGAAGAGAGACACATTAAATCTAAATACAGCCATCTCAGCATCTGTGGGGGATTGATTCTAGGACCCCCACAGATACTAACCTCCAAGAATGCTCATCCCTTATATAAAGTTAAAATGGTATTATATTTGCATGTAACTTATGCACATCTTCCTGTATACTTTAAATCACTTACAGATTACTTATAATACCTAATGTAATGTAGATGCCATGTAAACTTTTATTTTATTATATAGTATAGGGAATAGTGATAAGAAGAAAGTTCATACATGTTCAGTATAGATACAATTTCTTTTTCTGAATATTCTTGATCCTTGTTGGGTGGTGGAATTCATAGATGGAGAGGGATGACTGTAAGTCATCTCAACACGTTTAGCATCCACAACTAAAAACACACCTGGTATACTTGTCCTCTGGCAGATACTGATGATTTCCATTAATTTAATTAATTTACAGGTTTAGGAATTGAAATGTCTGTTAAAGTTTGGAGCTCTTTAAAAATTGTAGAAATAATGTTTTTGATAAGAAGAGCAATGGGGGCCTGGAAATATTTCTGTGTTTGGAGTTATCAAAATTGTACATAAAATTCATAGGCATGTAAGCAACATGTAGATAATAAAATAAGTAAAATAGTAAACATGGTATGCCAGTTTAGAATTGTGACATAATGTTAATAGTAAGCTAAAAACTACCATAAAGGGGACAAACTATTTCATCAATGTGAGTTTCCACCTAGATTTCAGGGAGCCTGCTCTTAAAAATAAAGCATTTGTTGGTACATTGCTAATGCATTATCAAAAGGCACAGATAATAATATAGCCATTTTCATCAAAGTGGACGTAAATACTCCTTAAAACTGAATTGGTTCCTGGATCTATTTTGATAAGTTGCATGGTATATCATTGTATATATTACATTCGTGTGTGTGTATGTTTGTGTGAGTGTGTATGTGTGTGTATGTATTTATTATTTTTCTTCCATAGATCTTGGGTCAAGAGTGATTGGATCAATGTTTTTCAAATGTTCTCATGTTCCCTCTAGTAATTATGTAAATCTAAAGAGATAGCGATATAGGTATGTATATACATACATATACATTTAAATATGTAGACACATAATTATATATGTCATCATTATAGCATATTCAATATGAAACGCTTCTTTTTTCCTAGAATGGTGGAAATCCAATCTAAATAAAAAAGGGTAAGCTACTGCTCCAGAAGTTCAGAAACTGCTGTCGTAAAGTTCGCTAACATACGCCAGCCAGAATGGTGCTAAGTTAATGCTCCCTGTAAGAGTTAGCTAAGCAGATCTATGGACCTTTGAATCCATCTACATGGTTGCCTGTCATAACAGTTTGTGTGTTTTTTCTTATGACTGGTGAAGATCTTTGGAGGTTAACCTATAAGTCCATCAGTGCCAAAAGGTCTGGGGTCTGTTCAATGTGTTGAGTATATTTCCTTCTTGAGGTTTTTCCCACCTGTTTGACCCAACTTATGTCCACACCTGTGGAGTCCTGGGACCCTGGCCTTTTTAGTAGGAGTTAGATCCCTCCCTTTTCAGGAAGGAAAGTCTCAGAAACCCAGTCTTGCTACTCTTGAGAGGATGTGACCCTGAATTTCCATTCATCTTTTAGGATAAACAAAACCTGAGATTGGGCCAAAGCTTTCGGGGACTGGTATCTTCAGAAATCCAATTGTTCTGAAGGTTGAAGCAAGGGGTAATCAATAGAAACAAATCTGTATTCTCCCAAATAAGTTCATTTCATGTTGCATTTTGGAATGATCATTACATTTTGGTAACCAATCAGTTTCTTTCTTTGTTTGGCTGTGTTTTTAGGTAACCTAACAAAACATATGAAATCTAAAGCACACATGAAAAAATGCCTGGAGTTGGGAGTCTCAATGACATCAGTGGATGATACAGAAACTGAAGAAGCAGGTATGTTGTAGTTGAACTGACTGATCCCCTCACTGTGCACACTGAAGCTCTAGGACTCAAGTGGTAAAGTAAGTTTAGACATTTAAAAAAAATGATTGCATTTCATTTTATTGAACGCTAAAGATAGAAAACAAATATGACATATTGAATTGCTTAAAACCTGCCAAGGAGAAATAAAAGCATTTCAGTTGTGACTCTTGAGGAAGAAACAAAAGGTCTTACTGTGAACATAGTTCTGTCTAGAACTCTGAAGCATGTATAATGCAGATGATTTTGTGATAGGGATTTAAATGTTATCATGCATTTTGGAAAATTCGAAAAGCAATGTGTTGTTATTCCTATTAAGAGAAAATCTAGTGGAAAAAAATCCATCAACCTCAATAGGGAACCTGGGGTTGGGTGAAGCCTCCTGAGATGCACCACGTGTCTGAAAGTTTGTACCTGAACCTGGAGGGACAGGTTGTTCTTCTTGTCCTTTGGCATCATCAGTAACAACGTATCTGTACCCATTTGTTGAGGGTTTTCTATGGGCAGAATGATGTCTGAGCTATAAGTCCTGCTTAGGAGTCCTGATCATAGGGTGAGAATGAAACCAAACTGATACATAGAAAGACCAGAGCCCAGTGAGTCAGAGGAGCGCAGAGACATCACTGTCTCTGGTGACCAGAGGGCTAAGCAAAGCTTTTAGAAAGGAAGAAATAAGCTCCGAACTTTGTCATGTGGGTCTTGACCTCTGATGTCTTTGTTTAAATGTTTCAGAAAATATGGAAGATTTGCACAAAACAGCTGAGAAGCATAGCATGTCCAGCATTTCAACCGATCACCAGTTCTCAGATGCCGAGGAATCGGATGGTGAGGATGGAGATGATAATGATGACGATGATGAAGATGATGATGACTTCGATGACCAGGGAGATTTGACACCAAAAACAAGATCAAGAAGCACCAGTCCTCAGCCTCCTCGATTCTCCTCCTTGCCTGTGAATGTGGGCGCAGCGCCCCACGGGGTGCCTTCGGATAGCTCCCTGGGGCATTCTTCACTGATCAGCTATTTGGTTACTTTGCCCAGTATTCAGGTGACTCAGCTCATGACCCCCAGTGACTCCTGTGAAGATACCCAGATGACAGAATATCAGAGGCTATTCCAGAGCAAAAGTACAGACTCGGAAGCAGACAAGGACAGGCTAGACATCCCGAGTTCTATGGACGAGGAGTGCGTGCTGTCTTCAGAGCCGAGTTCCTCCCCAAGGGACTTCTCCCCTTCCAGTCGCCATTCCTCACCAGGCTATGATTCTTCCCCCTGTCGAGATAACTCACCAAAGAGGTATCTGATACCCAAAGGAGATTTATCACCCAGAAGACATTTATCACCCAGGAGAGACCTGTCACCCATGAGACATCTGTCACCAAGAAAGGAAGCCGCATTGAGGAGAGAGATGTCCCAAAGAGATGTTTCACCAAGAAGGCATCTGTCCCCCAGGAGGCCACTCTCTCCTGGGAAAGACATCACAGCAAGAAGAGACCTGTCTCCCAGAAGAGAGAGAAGATACATGACCACCATAAGAGCACCATCTCCCAGAAGGGCTTTATACCATAACCCGCCATTATCCATGGGGCAGTATTTGCAAGCAGAGCCAATTGTATTGGGGCCTCCTGTAAGTATATCTTGCTTTCTCTTTCTAATACAAGTTGCAGCGCAGTGGAGACTCTGGATGATGTGCTAGCATGGCATTTATTGTACCATGGTGTGGACTTAGTTGCTGAGAATAGCAGAAGACATTTTTGCCACAGCTCTTGTCAGTAACCTGGCTGTGGCTTTACTCCAAGCGCAGTATTGCATCACAGCAGTAGTGCATTTCCAGCTGGGAACAGGTGAGGCCTTTTCAAGGCTTCCTAAGCTTAACTAACTAGAGACACGAGCTGAAACCTTTTCCTGAGTAAAAAAGGTGAAGCCGTTGGAATGGCTGACTGCGTAACCAGACACTCAGAGGGACTCGTAGGTGTCAGTGATCTGCACTCTCCACCAGATAAGAACTCTGATTTGCCATTATACCTGGCTTTCAACATTATTTTCTAATATACTCTTTACCTTGCCGGGTAGGAGTGGACATGTGAAACTGGCCAGCCACCGGCGAGGAGAGAGTGACATACACCTTATGATTACAAAGCAAGGGCATGAACATTTCTGCTTTTCTTGCTGTTAACCCCACTGGGTGCACTTGCTGAGTGAGAGCACAGGCCCAAGAGAATGGGAAGTCAGGAGCGCCAAGGGAGAATGTTTGAAAACTTCTAGCACAGGCCCTTATTATAAATTAAGGAACAGCAGCAGGGGTCACAGACTACATTTAAGCAGCTGGTTTAATGCAAATCCACAGATAAGCTCCTCTTCTGCCTGGTTCCCTGGCTTGGCAGACAGTGATGTCTCTTTCTGTTCTGTGAAGGATATGAAAATGAACTCAGCATAGACAGAGATGTGGAGACATTTTTTTTTTTTTTTTTGCTTTAAGCATGTTTTTAGTTTCCTGGTCTCTACTCTCTCTTGTACTCTTGGCTCGAGTTTTCTCTCCTGAGCATCAGCACTCTTCTTCCCAGCCAATGAAAGCCCTGCCAACACCCTGCTCATCTCATCCCTGCCCTGGTGGCCAGTTCCCTCCCCGTCTTCACTTTCTGCCACCCTGAATCATAACACAAGCTCAGGTTGTCATTTTTAAACTCTAGGAAAGCTCCCTGCTGCATTCCACTCCCCCCATCGCCAACAACCTCTTGTCAAAGCCTGAGTACCATCTTCTTCCTGGTACAAATCCTGCAGAGACATGCACAGCCATCAGGAAGTCATTTATTTGCCAAGCCCATAAATTAGCAAGCTAAGAAAAAGAGCTACATTTCTACAGGTTTTTTGTCTTGGCAAAAGTGGAAAGGAGGGATTTTCTTCCGTTTATGCCACTGCGGCATGAATAGAGAGCAGTAAATCCCTTGCATTGTGGGATGGCAGGTCTGGGGCGGGTGTCAAATGCTGTCTCTGATAGAGACACAATCCTGCTGGCAGGGTGCAGTGGAGGAGCTTTGTCCTCCATCCCCGCTGCTCTTGTTCCAGCATCAGCCAGGTGCATTGAGACCATGCCTGTGGAAGGCTGTGGAGCATATTTAGTGAACTGCAGTCATAAAAAGCAAGCTGGTAGTGCAACCATGCTGTGGTTATAAAAAAAAAAAAAAAAAGGCAACCCACAATCAACTCAGGCAAAGGAATTGAAGGAGTGGAGCAAGGAAATGCATCTGATTTTTAAATATATGCTCAAAAAGTTGTTGTTGGAGGGAGATTGGTTTTATTTGTTGCTGAGTTTGACCCAGATTTTCAGTATTTGTTTCTTTTACTTCATTTTTTTTGAGCAACTCACCTGAATAGTAAGTAGAGTTGTTAAACTTGACCATTGATGAAGGCTTGGTCTGTTGCCTAGTTACTTCTCTTCAAAGATGGATAGCCTGCTGCTTGTGTGTGTGTGTGCACAGTTAGTGATACATTTATCGAGATGAAGAAGATTAGGAGAAAAATATTCTTTGGATTCATAAGATTATCAGTCTTGGGGCATGGACCCAGAGATATAAAACTGGGTGTCACAAGGATGTAAAGCCAAGCATACGAAGCAGGCAAGGAAAACCTTGATGGTGAATATAATCAAATAAGAGTTTTATGTGATAAAACTATCATATAAAAAAGACAGGAAAGAAGGACACAGGATTTCCAATTTTGTAAGCTCTCTTAGTCTATTTTCTGCTGCTCTGACTCAATATCACAGACTGGGTAATTTGCAAAGAACAGAGGTTTATTCAGCTTCTGGTTCTGGAAGCATGGAGGTCCAAGGGCAAGGTGGCAGGGTCTGCTCAGCACCTGGTGAGGCCCTTCTTGCTGCAATACAGCGTGGCAGAGGATGTTACATGGTGAGATGGAGCATGCTTACTAACCCAGGTCTTTCTTCCTCTTCTTATAAAGTCACTGATACAATCATGAAAGCCCCACCCTTATAACCTCATTCTTTTAAAAAAAATTTTTTTGGTTGTACATGACTGTAGAATCTATTTTGATATATTTATATAAGCATGGATTGTATCTTACAATGAGGGAATAGACAGACCTGAGAATCCTCCATCAAGCAGAGATAGCGGTCCCCAGAATTTCCCATTTTATGCTTTCTCACACTCTTTTTAGGGACAGAGGAAGACTTTCACCTTTCTCTGCTGTGTGAACAAGGTTCCTGTGGTCAGAGCAACACAGACCTGGCAGTACCACGAGAAGCATTTCTCCTGATTGCTATGTTAGATGAAGGCTTCATCCTCTCATAATTATGAAATATCAAATAAGAATGATACAAAAAATAATCCTCTTTGATGCACATTCTGTTAGCAATGCCTTTTCTTTTGCTTAACATTGCTAGAAGCCTTGAGGGGTAGTGGCGGTGGTGCAAAGGGACCTGGGAGCCCAGGGTGTCATGCTGATTCTGGCTTAGTCTGGGCTTACAGACCTAGGGAGCAGATTCAGAAGACACAAGACATGCCACTGAGATTGCTACCACCCTGCCATTTTTGCCCTAACTCCTTCTGGTTTGTCTTTATTTTTAGAGAAGTGGGATTCAAAGTGAAGGGTCTTTTATGCATTCATTCAGTAAATTTTTTTTTTTTGGGGCGGTGCTGGGGAATCGAACCCAGGGCCTTGTGCTTGCAAGGCAAGCACTCTACCAACTGAGCTATCTCCCCAGCCCCTCAGTAAATATTTTTGAGAATCTATTATGTGTGACTCCAAGATGGAATAATGTTATAGTTTCACCTTAACTTTTTTTTTTTTTAATCAAATACATTTCCTTTTCCATCCTTAAGTTTTGGTAGATAAATTAAGGAAAGAAAAAAAGGAAGAAGGAGGGAGGGAGGGAAAAAGAAAGAAGGAAGGCAAGAAAGAGAATGAAAGGAAGAAAAAGTGTGTGATGCAGATGAACATTGTGTGCAGTGAAACCGTCACCATTCAGTCTCTCTCTCATGGTCTGTGTGACCTTGGGCAAGTCACTTCACCTCTTGGTCACGGTTATAAATCTGTCTGTGGCAGCCAGGGAAGTGGACTGTGTAGATATCTGTTCCCGGAAGAACATGCCATTTAGCTGTAAGGGATGAAGTGAGCTGACAGCCCTCTGCTGTTATCACTTCAGGACATTGGCAGGTTTCAAGCCAAGGCCACTTCCCTGCAGTCCCTGACCAGTGACCCAACACAGATCAGTCACCCCTCCTTTTGCATTTGCATGAGGTACCCTCCTGCTCACTGCTGCCCCAGGACTCTTGCTCTTCTATTTCCTTCCTAGTCTTCCAGAGGGACCTATTGACACCCTGTAGAAAAGATGAGTGACGTAGTATATGAGGTGCAGGGGAAATAGGTGATAAAGCTGTATGTACTATAGGCCTATGATATACATACCTACATGTGTGTGCACACACACACACACACACACACACACATACACACATACACACACACCCCTAACGTAATCCACAGTTGAATTCAATATTCAGTTTTCCATGACAGGATCTTTCTTACTGATGTTTAAGTAGGACCGGAGTTTGTACTCTACATTGTGATAATGTCTGAATTACAAAGCAATAGGATTGCAGAGTTAAAAACCAAAGTAAAGAAAAACATACATTATGCTAATTTGTTTGGAGGGTGCAGGAGAGTTACATGAGAAGAGAAGGATGGGTGGAAGTGCCAGACACCCTGTGGAGCAAGGGAGAGGTGATGTGGTGGAAATTACACGTACACTCACTTCTATGGTTGTCATTCCATTTCTGATCAGGGCAGATCTGATGTGAACCTTTATTTATTTATTTATTTTGTGGCGCTGGGGATTTGAACCCAGGGCCTTGTGCTTGCAAGGCAGGCACTCTACCAACTGAGCTATATCCCCAGCCCCTGAACCTTTTATTGTTAAGACAAGATCTTATTGGATTTAGAGCATTGAGTGAATTCTAGTCTGAGATGACACAGACCATCACTCCCTTGGTGAGCTGGAGCTGGGATCTCAGACAGTTTGGGGGAACGGCACTTATCCCCCACTGGCCTCTGCCAGCTTCCCCAGGGCCTCCAGTTCTGCCCTCTGACAAGGCATGTGCAGTGGATGACACAGAAGAGCACCCGAAAGCAAAATGGAAAAGCAACCCTGCTCCACTTTATTTTAAACTTTAAATCTGTGGAAACTGTGATTAAAAGAAAATTCATTTCATTATCTTCACAGATTATTATCACAGGTATTAAAGTTTCTCCTACCTTAACTGTTGTTCAGTGAAGGAGACCAGAGCAAATGCAAGAGAGATTTTGTGTGTATTTGCATTTAAATGATTCTTTCTTGTACCGTAAAATTCCCACCTTTCATAGCTTATGAGGTCCTGGTGATTACAGGGTTGATGATTACACCATTTCACCTGCATTTCCAGAATAAGTCATTTGTTTCTAGCTTGAAAAAGGTGTAACCCAGAGCAGGCTAAATGCCAAGCATGGCACAGAGTTGGGGAGATAATGCATAATTTATAGTTCCTGGTCCCATCTTACAATCTAAATAGAACTAGTTGAGTCCTTAATGGTATAGAGCATACCTTGAGTTTTAGAACAAAGCTTCCGTGAAATGAATTAGAATTTTGATCTCTCTCCTGCATTAGTACCATATTTGACAAGTTTATGTCTGTCTACCTTCAGTTCTCAAAATAAACAACAGAGCCCCCTTTTAAATGACAGTCCATTAACAGAATGAATCATAGTAATTAATATCTGATAATCTCATTAAAACCTGATAATATGACAGACTGAGCTGTACTTAGCTACAGAAACAAATGTAGAAAATAAATTCTTCATTTGCAGGACTGAGAAGAGGAAATCTGGAATTTGGGCCCCAAATTTTAACTATCTTTAATTCATTAAATCCCAAGAAGACATTTAAGTGAAAATAACATCAACAAAGGATTTAAGACACAATCATCTTTGGTTCCCAGCTATGTATTTGAGTATAAATTGTTAACTATCTGAAATATTTAGTGTTAACCTCTTGGATGCATAGTTTTCTTATAGAACTGGCAGTGATGTAAGACTTAAATAGTCTTGATTTGGGAAGGCTATTTTTGCAGAGGCTGGCCCCTGAACAGCCCTTGAGCAGGAGTTTAGTCCTTTAGACCAATGCCTTGCTCGCTGGAGGAAGCTGTCTGAGTCCTACCCACAGTCTTGTCATCCTTTTTGTGGAAAACTTTTTTAAAAGGCCAATTTTCAGGCTTTTAACTCTTAATCATACACATCAACCCTAAGACAAATCTTAAAATCAACTCAATGTACAAACAGATGGCACTCTTTTTATTTCCTGTTGAATTTAAAACTGTTTATTAGTGTTTTTTGCTTGGTAAACTTTTTTGTTCCTGGTGATTATTCATTGTTTTCTTTTCATTCTCTCTTATGAAGAAAACAGAGCTAAAGTGTGTCTCTGTACCCAGTGGAAAATACTGAATGCTTTGTCACCTTACTGTTGAAAAACAGAAGTAACTTTTCACAGGCTGACACCTTCTTTCAGGGTCTAGAAGTAGAAATCTGTTTTGTTTTGAGAAATGAGAAGTTGATAAAGGTAGTGCATTGACCTGGGAGGGAGGAAAGGAGGTATAAGCTTGACCCAAGAAGGGAGAGTGGTAGGATGTGAATTGTGTGCTCTTTGTTTTCCTGTGCAGAACTTGAGAAGAGGATTACCTCAGGTTCCTTACTTCAGTCTCTATGGAGACCAAGAAGGTGCTTATGAACATCAAGGCTCCAGCCTTTTCCCTGAGGGTCCTACTGACTATGTCTTCAGTCATCTTCCACTCCACTCTCAGCAGCAAGTGCGAGCTCCTATCCCCATGGTGCCAGTTGGTGGGATCCAAATGGTCCACTCCATGCCGCCGGCCCTTTCCGGTTTACATCCTCCACCCACATTGCCTCTGCCAATGGAGGGCCCTGGGGAGAAGAAAGGGGCGCCCGGGGAGCCCTTCCCCAAGGATCCCTATGCTCTCTCCAGGCAGCAGGAGAAGCGAGCGCCTCACATTTTGCAGTCATCTGGTCTACCGAGCACTCCCTCCTCTCCTCGGCTACTGATGAAACAAAGCACTTCGGAAGACAGCCTAAATGCAACAGAGAGGGAACAGGAGGAAAACATACAGACTTGTACAAAAGCCATTGCCTCTCTCCGGATTGCCACCGAAGAGGCTGCTCTGCTTGGGGCTGATCAGCCAGTCCGGGTGCAGGAGCCCCTCCAGAAACCCTTGGAAAGTGCACACGTTGGCATTAGACACTTTAGCGGGCCTGAGCCAGGTCAGCCCTGTACCTCAGCCGCCCACCCAGACTTGCATGATGGTGAAAAGGACAGTTTTGGTACTTCACAGACTTCATTGGCTCACTCCACGTTTCACAGCCAGAGTCCTGTGGATGAGAAACAGGTGGACTTTCAGAGCAGCAAGGAGTTCTCTTCAAGCACAGACGAAGGCCACGAGCCCTCATCAGGGAAGAGTCAGCTACATTGATCTAAGATGCATGGAGACTTTCATTTCCACATTGGCCCCCTTTTTTGTTTTTGTTTTGTTTTTCTAGAAATAGAGATAATCGAGTTTATAGCATGCCTGTCCTAAGTTACAGTAGTTTGCTATTATATATACTTTTGTTATTTCAAAAGAATTAGGTAAATTACCAAGTCATCATGAGCCTGACCAAAACAAAATTTGAAATTAACCTATTGGGTCTGGTACTTTTAAAATTGTACAGATGTTTGTGCCTTTTCTTTACTTTGCTTATATTCTTATAAGCATTTTTTAGCAGTAATTTGTACATATTTTAGAATTTGTGTATCTGCTTTGTAATAAATGTAATTTCTTTCCTTTTTTGGACACTTGGATCTAAATGATGTAAAGCAAAACAGCATCAATATATATGTGAGGTTGCACTAAAACATATTTTTATATGATAAAAACTGAACAGCTTTTATGTACAGCTCTGATTCTGTAATACTAATATTTATTTACTTTGTTTCATAAATTGTACATTTTTTCTTAAATGTTGTGGATTGCTTTTCTATGTGAAGCATGGGATTTACTGTTGCGTAACTAGAACAACAATGTACATTGTAAACAAGATATTTAAACTAGAGTATCTTATTCTGCACTTATGCATTAGTTACAAAAAAAGATAAAGGATGTATCAGTCAGTTCTTAACTCTTGTAAATTTTTTTGTCTCTTGTTTGCCGGATTGACTATAACTTAAGTGCTGATTGTGATTTTAAACTGATAGTACCGTAAAGCATTAAAGTAAACAATGTGCTATTGTGAGTTTTTTCAAAGCTTTATAAAACAGTTATAAATAATATTAAAAGTATTTGGTCTTATGTGAACATGTTGATCTATATACTCATCTAAAAATATGGGAAAACATTCCGCCCCATGTAAATATGTACAAGTGCATCACTGGTACAATTTTATGTAACTCAGCTGGACACTAGGTTGCCACAGACCTATGCTAGGGTGTCTTTAAAAATTAAAGTGACAAAGCACATGGGACTGTAGAGCTTGGTTATCGGCCGGCCCGGTGGCTTGGCAGGCAGTGCTGTGCACTGCCCTTGGAGGAGACCTGGGCTTAGAGATCTCCCTGGTCCTGGCTGCACAGGATGGTGACTGAACTAAGACTACGCAGAGGGCCTGCGCTTGGACGCCGAGGGTTGTATGTGGAAGCCGGGAAGGGCGTGGAGACCTCTCCCCATCTCTCCCGGTCAGACTGACCACAAGGTAACAGGGTTAACATCTATCTGCATTAGGGGAAGTCACCTTCCCCTTTGTGTAGGGGAAGAGTGTCACACTCCTGGCTATCTCAGGGGGAATGTTGAAAATAAGATTTCAAGGAAAAATAACCTGCGGGAGGATGATGTCTGTTGTATAGAACATTCAGAATGGCTTTGGAATAGTGCTGAAGATGGGAAGAGCCTTCGTAGGTCCCAAAGAGCAGAGCAGGGGGAGGGGTACAGCAACGTGCACACACACGCACACGTGTGTGCACACACACACAATCTGGGTTACCTTTGTGCTACATAGTGGATTATAATTCTGTGAAACCAAGTTTGTATATTGAATTACATTAAGGAGTGTTCTTTAAAAAGAGAAATAAATGTACAATTACATGCTCGAGGTGTCTAGTTCTTATGTGTTGTTTTACATTTTAATTTCTCAGTTTTGTTTCTAAATGAATTTTGATGCTGCTGACATACCATCTGTGCTTTTAATTGTGAGGCTCCGCCCACCCCGTGGCATGCTGAGTGCGGATGCTTTTAATAAGTGAGAGGCAAGTCACTGGCTTCCATTGGTCATCTGAGTAGGACAGATAGTGGCCACTAAGGTTTGGGCTCTGGAAACGGATACACCTAACCTAAGCCTGGGCCTGAGCTGCACACATCATATCTGAATAAAGCAAATGATTTTCCTTTCTGCCTCTCATCTTGAAGACTTATCTGAAATGCCCCTGGTTAAAACTTGCCTTTTCTCTTTTTTCTTTCTTTTTTTTTTTCTTTCTGCTGAGGAGACTAAAGTAAAAACAAAAACAAACCTGAAATATACCATAAAGTCACCACACATCACAGTTCTTTATAAGAATAGAACCCTTTTATGAAGAAAAGCAGAAGCTCATCAAAGGTCAAAAATCTCAAATTAGTAGATTTACAACTTACCTATTTCATTTTATGAGTCAGACTGACTTTTTAAACTATGTTTTACAAAGGTGAATTAAAGGTCAACACAACCAGCCTGCCTAGTATCTCTTTACCCAAGAAGAATCCTTGATTTGGATGAGGTAGGGCAATTTGTGTGTCTTAGTCCTCATTGACACGAGTGCTGGCTATCTCCAGCCATGGTAACTCACCCTTTGCTTCCTCCTTTGCCTAATCCAACACTCATGAGTTCGCTCATTCATTCACAGAGTTTTGTGTGCCTCCTATGAACCGATAGATAATGGACTCTTAGAATCAACCAGGGACTATTCCTGCCACAGAGGAGCTCAAGTAAATAGGAGAGACACCTACGTGAGCAAGTGTGTAAGAGACAACGTCAGTGCTGAAGTATTGTGCATTTGGCATTTTGTAATCACAAAGCGAGCAATCGTCCCTGCTGAGGATGGAAGAGGGAGGCTTCATTCCAGAGTCATGGAACACAGGCTTAGAACAGTATATTAACCAGCTCCATCATGCCAAGTTTTCATCACCTACCTTAGGACAGTGTTCTGCATGCTAGGTGCACAGTACTGCACAAAACAGATGAAGTCCTTGCCTTCCTGGAGTTTATGTTCTAGTGGGGAGGGCATTAAATGAAAGAAGTGGGAAAGCACATATTAGATGATCCAGAATGTGGGAAATAGTAAATTAAAAACAAAAAGCAAGATGGAACGGGCTCCCGGGGCACATAGCTGTGTGGTACATGATCAAGGTAGAAAGGAACAGCCAGACTATAATAAGTGGGGAGCCAAGGAAGTGTCACTGTGGTTGTTGATGTTATTATAATTATTATTCTTTAGGGAAGAAACTCCCACCGTGTGAAGATAATGGGTATGAGGGAGAGAAAACAGAGGCAGGGTGACCAGCTAGGTGAATGACAAAGTGACATCACTTTCACGAACATTAAAAACAGCAACAATCCAAACAGATGCAGCAGGGCTGCTGAAAGAAGTAACAGTTTCGCTGAACAAAGAGAAGCTGGTGATAGCTGGAGAGCCTTGGTATTGTGGATGAAAGATACGATGAGCTTTTAATGTGGGCAACAGAAGGAGAGTACCGTCATTAACCCACAAGAAAGTGGATTTGTACAATATGTAGGTAAAGATATGAGCTGCTCTTAGCCGTTCACAATGGAAGGCAGGAGACTGGTTTGCCAGTTCTTGTCACGCAGTGTGCTGAAGTGGATGAAATCCCTCGGGCCTGCAGAGCGGTGGAGGAGGAGGTTTGAGGACTTTCAGAGGTGGACCAGGGACGTTAGAGGCAGTGAGCATATATGTGCAAGGTCAGCGCATTCTCTGTGCTGAATGCTAGGGATACCCAATTTTGTGATTATCATAAATTCTCTGATAATTTCTAGAAATCCAAACCTGAAGAACCTCTTTTTTGTTTTTGAGGAAAAAAAATAGCCAACACTATTTGTGGAATTATTTAACAATAGTATTTACTTAGTAGCATGAAGGCAGCCTTCTTATGAAACATTAATTAGAGACCTTTACACTAACTGGTCATTCACAAATGTCTTCAAAGCCTAGGTCAGGGAAGTTACATGAAGTTTTCAAAGTGCCAAATGAGGTTCACTGAAGAACCAAGGCTAACCCAGAAATCTCCCAGCTCTCTCTCCAGGCTTGCTTAGAGAACAGTTCCCAGTGATTTATGTTCCTCTCACTTAGATCAGCATTGTGATCACAACAATTTACAGTAAAATTTGCTAGGGTTGAATAAGCTCAGAAAATACAAGAAACACAAGGTCCATTTCTGCCCTCAGTTGCAAAGGTGGTTAGTAATTTAGAATATATTACTAAACACGACCACAGCTACCTTGCCTCAGTATAGATTTTTTCCCCCAAGGGCTGCTTGGCACCATATGGTGCGTGATGAGTTCCCGGTGCTTTGGGAATGGGGAGAAACAAGCTTACTTGCTTACTGGTACTCTACATGCAGTAAATAAACCAGGGTTGGCCATGTGACAGTACTAAAGAAAATGACAGAAATTATTTTATTTGGCATTAAAATGTGCCTGAAGATTAACAAAGAGAAGGTGTCAACCTTTGATTTTCTGGAACTCTCTATAGATCACTTTATGTATGTATACCCATGGCTTAGCAAAAACTAGGGTCACCTTCCAAAATAATGCTGGTCATAAAAACAAATTGAACCAACAGATTTTCTGTTCCTTCCTTAAGTGCCTGCCTGTGATACATTTCAGGGTCAGCAATTGATCCCTGGCATGTTTTATACTTACAATAAATTTCAAGTTTTATTAACTTGTTGAAATACAAGTTTAATAAATATGGTATGATATGAATAGAATTTCATTTCAGCAAAGCAAAAATAGGATGCTTAATAGTGATACATTTTATTGATTCATTAAAAAAATGTTAATGAAAAAAAATTTTTAAATAAAAATGTCTATTAAAAATGCCTAAATCTATAAATGATCAGGTCATATTCTCAAGGCAAAATGAAAAGATCCAGAAGTTTTGTGAATAATTAAGAGAGAAAAAAATAGGAAAAATCTAATGGGAGCAAAGCACAGGATCACCTGAACAACTGCTGGTTTCTGTGTCCCAACAGAAAGTGTGGCAGCAGGAGTCTGGGGCCCTTTATTCTGAGCACTTGAATTGCCAGTAAAATCTGATAGAAATCTGTATCCTCATAGGTATCACTCATTAACAACCAAGTGTCATGGCTCAAGAGCCATGTGATGCATTAAATACACCTTGAATATCTCCACTCCTAGGAAGAATATGTTTTGAGTTCTATGTCCTATGGTAAGATGCCAACATTGAATTCTAGGAATAACCTGTCCCATGATTTGAAGGTAGGTGGTAGTGTTAGATTTTGCAGCCTCAAAATACTTTTCCTTGAGTTACTGTCTTACCATTGTACCGTGTAGGAAAAACTACACACACTCGTGCACATTGCACATGGTCAAAGACCCAGTCTTTTAAGGAAGATAGCATCCCAATACAAAAAGAGTTGTAACCAATAATGATAAGTAACATGTGCTTGCCTTGTTTTGTGGGTTTTGTTTTGTTTTCTTGCAGTGTTGAGGATCAAACCCAGGGCCTTGTGCATACTGGGCAGCTGCCTACCCCTGAGCTACACTTCCAGTTCACTGGTTTTAAGTGCTTCCATCTATTTGTTCATTGAACAGCCAAAAAACTGAGAGAAGTAGTTTCATTAAGAACATACCTAGTAAGTAGGCAAGTGGGCAGTCAGGTTTTGAAGCAGTGGAGACCAATAGAAGCTTCTGTTTGATAAACATTGTTCTCTATCTACACGTTCCAATACAAAATACACTCTAGCAACATGCACCTATTGGCAGTTGAAATGTAGTGCATGCAACTAATAAACCTGGATTTTTCATTTCAATTCTATTTTTCTTATTATTGTAAATAAATGGGATACATGTTGTTTCTCTATTTGTACATGGAGTCAAGGCATGCCATTTGTGTAATCATACATTTACATAGGGTAATGTTGTTGGATTCATTCTGTTATTTTTTCCCTTCCCCCCACCCCTCCCACCATCTTTTCCCTCTATACAGTCCTTCCTTCCTCCATTCTTACCACCCTCCTTATCGCTAACCCTAAACTTAACCCTAACCCTAACGCTAACCCCTCCCATCCCCCATTATATGTCCTCATCCGCTTATCAGTGAGATCATTCATCCTTTAGTTTTTTGAGATTGGCTTATCTCACTTAGCATGATATTCTCCAATTTCATCCATTTGCCTGCAAATGCCATAATTTTATCATTCTTCATGGCGGAGTAATATTCCATCGTATATATATGCCACAGTTTCTTTATCCATTCATCAACTGAAGGGCATCTAGGTTGGTTCCACAATCTGGCTATGGTGAATTGAGCAGCAATGAACATTGATGTGGCTGTATCTCTGTAGTATGCTGATTTTAAGTCCTTTGGGTATAGGCCAAGGAGTGGGATAGCTGGGTCAAATGGTGTTTCCATTCCAAGCTTTCTAAGCAATCTCCATACTGCTTTCCAGAGTGACTACACTAAATTGCAACCCCACCAGCAATGTATGAGTGTACGTTTTTCCCCACATCCTCGCCAACACCTATTGTTGCTTGTGTTCTTGATAATCACCATTCTAATTGGGGTGAGATGGAATCTTAGGGTAGTTTTGATTTGCATTACTCTTAATACTAGAGATGTTGAACATTTTTTCATATATCTGTTGATTGCTCGTACATCTTCTTCTGTGAAGTGTCTGTTCATTTCCTTAGCCCATTTGTTGATTGGATTATTTGTATTCTTGGTGTAGAGTTTTTTGAGTTCTTTATAGATTCTGGAAATTAGTGCTCTATCTGAAGTGTGAGTGGCAAAGATTTTCTCCCACTCAGTAGGCTCTCTCTTCACATTACTGAGAGTTTCCTTTGCTGAGAGAAAACTTTTTAGTTTGAATCTATCCCAGTTGTTGATTCTTGCTTTTATTTCGTGTGCTATGGGAGTCCTATTAAGGAAGTCTGATCCTAAGCCAACAAGTTGAAGGTTTGGACATACTTTTTCTTCTATAAGATGCAGGGTCTCTGGTCTGATTCCGAGGTTCTTGTTCCATTTTGAGTTGAGTTTTGTGCAGGGTGAGAGATAGGGGTTTAGTTTCATTCTGTTGCATGTGGTTTTCCAGTTTTCCCAGCACCATTTGTTGAAGGGGCTATCTTTTCTCCATTGCATATTTTTGGCCCCTTTGTCTAGATGAGAAAATTGTATTTATTTGGGTTTGTGTCCATGTCCTCTATTCTGTACCATTGATCTACCTGTCTATTTTGGTACCAATACCATGCCATTTTTGTTACTATTGCTTTGTAGTAGAGTTGAAGATCTGGTATTGCGATACCCCCTGCTTCGCTCTTTCTACTGAGGATTGCTTTAGCTATTCTGGGTTTTTTATTCTTCCAGATGAATTTCATAATTGCTTGCACTATCTCTGCAAGGTACATCACTGGGATTTTAATTGGAATTGCATTGAATCTGTATAGCACTTTAGGTAGTATGGCCAATTTGACAATATTAATTCTGCCTATCCAAGAACATGGGAGATCTTTCCATCTTCTAAGGTTTTCTTTAATTTCTTTCTTTAGTGTTCTGTAGTTCTCATTGTAGAGGTCTTTCACCTCTTTTGTGAGATTGATTCCCAAGTATTTTATTTTTTTTTTGATGTTATTGTGAATGGGGTAGTTTTCCTAATTTCTCTTTCTGAAGATTCATCAGTTATGTATAATAATGCATTGGATTTATGAGCATTGATCTTGTAACCTGCTACTTTACTGAATTCACTTATGAGTTCTAAAAGTTTTCTGGTGGAATTTCCAGGTTCCTCTAAATATATAATCATGTCATCAGCAAACAGGGATAGTTTGAGTTCTTCTTTTCCTATTCGTATCCCTTTAATTTCTTTGGTCTGTCTAATTGCTCTGGCTAGAGTCTCAAGGACGATGTTGAATAGAAGTGGTGAAAGAGGGCATCCCTGCCTTGTTCCAGTTTTTAGGGGAAATGCTTTCAGTTTTTCACCATTTAGAATGATATTGGCCATGGGCTTAGCATAGATGGCCTTTACAATGTTAAGGAATGTTCCCACTACCCCAATTTTTTCTAGTGTTTTGAGCATGAAGGGATGCTGTATTTTATCGAATGCTTTTTCTACATCTATTGAAATAATCATGTGATTCTTAACTTTAAGTCTGTTGATATGGTGAATGACATTTATTGATTTCCGAATGTTGAACCAACCTTGCATCCCTGGGATAAAACCCACTTGATCGTGGTGCACTATCTTTTTAATATATCTTTGTATGCGATTTGCTAAAATTTTGTTGAGAATTTTTGCGTCGATGTTTATTAAGGATATTGGTCTGAAATTTTCTTTCCTCTATGTGTCTCTGTCTGGTTTAGGTATCAGGGTGATATTGGCTTCATAGAATGAGTTTGGGAGGGTTCCCTCCTCTTCTATTTCATGGAATACTTTGAGGAGTATTGGAATGAGCTCTTCTTTAAAGATTTTGTAGAACTCGGCTGAGAACCCATCTGCTCCTGGACTTTTCTTTGTTGGTAGGCTTTTGATGACCTCTTCTATTTCATTGCTTGAAATTGATTTATTTAAGTTGTGTATGTCCTCCTGGTTCAGTTCAGGTAATTCATAAGTCTCTAGAAACTTGTTGATGTCTTCGAGGTTTTCTGTTTTGTTGGAGTATAGATTTTCAAAATAGCTTCTCATTATGTTTTGTATTTCACTCGTGTCTGTTGTGATATTTCCTAGTTCATTCTGAATTTTAGTAATTTGAGTTTTCTCCCTCTTTCTCTTTGTTAGTGTGGCTAAGGAAGGGTTTATCAATTTTGTTTATTTTTTCAAAGAACCAACTATTTATTTTGTTAATTTTTCCGATTGTTTCTTTTGTTTCAATTTCTTTGATTTTGGCTCTGATTTTAACTATTTCCTGTCTTCTACTACTTTTGGTGTTGGTCTGCTCTTCTTTTTCTAGGGCTTTGAGCTATAGTGTTAAGTCATTTATTTGTTGATTTCTACTTCTTTTGTTGAATGCGCCCCATGAAATAAATCTTCCTCTAAGTACTGCTTTCATAGTGTCCCAGAGATTTTGATATGATGTGTCTTTGTTCTCATTTACTTCTAAGAATTTTTTTATTTCCCTCCTGATGTCTTCTGTTATCCATTCATCATATAATAGTGTATTATTTAATCTCCAGGTATTGGAGAAGTTTCTGTTTTTTATTCTGTCATTTATTTCTAATTTCAATCCATTATGATCTGATAGAGTACAAGGTAGTATCTCTATCTTCTTGTATTTGCTAACAGTAGCTTTGTGGCATAAAATATGGTCTATTTTAGAGAAGGATCCATGTGCTGCTGAGAAGAAAGTGTATTCGTTCTTTGTTGGATGGTATATTCTATATATGTCGGTTAAGTCTAAATTGTTGATTGTGTTATTGAGATCTATTGTTTCTTTATTCAATTTTTGTTTGGAAGATCTATCCAGTGATGAGAGAGGTGTGTTAAAATCGCCTAGTATTATTGTGTTGTGGTCTATTTGATTTCTGGAATTGAGAAGGATTTGTTTGATGTGCATGGATGAGCCAACGTTCCAGGCAAAGATATTTATGATTGTTATGTCTTGCTGATTTATGCTTCCCTTAAGCAGTATGTAATGTCCTTCTTTATCCCTTCTGACTAGTTTTGGCTTGAAGTCCACATTATCTGAAATGAGGATGGATACTTCAGCTTTTTTGCTGTGTCCATGTGCATGGTATGTTTTTTCCCATCCTTTCACCTTTAGTCTGTGGGTATCTCTTTCTATGAGATGAGTCTCTTGCAGGCAGCATATTGTTGGATTTTTCTTTTTAATCCAATCTGCCAGTCTATGTCTTTTGATTGATGAGTTCAGGCCATTAACATTCAGGGTTATTATTGTGATATGATTTGTATTCCCAGTCATTTGACTCATTTTTGTTTTTGACATGATTTGGTTCTCCTTTATTTGGCTATTCCTTTAGACTAGTTCCTCCCATTGCTGATTCGCATCATTGTTTTTCATCTCTTCCTCATGGAATGTTTTGCTGACAATGTTCTGTAATGCCGGCTTTCTCTTTGTAATTTCCTTTAGCTTTTGTTTATCATGGAAGGATCTTATTTCATCATCAAATCTGAAAGTAAGTTTTGCTGGGTATAAGATTCTTGGTTGGCATCTGTTTTCTTTCAGGGCTTGGTAAATGTTGTTCCAGGCCCTTCTAGCTTTTAGGGTCTGGATTGAAAAATCTACTGATATTCTTACTGGTTTCCCCCTGAATGTAATTTGATTCTTTTCTCTTGTGGCTTTTAAAATTCTCTTTATTTTGTATGTTAGGTATTTTCATAATAATGTGCCTTGGTGTGGGTCTGTTGTAATTTTGTATATTTGGAGTCCTATAAGCCTCTTGTACTTGGTTTTCCATTTCATTCTTCAGATTTGGGAAATTTTCTGATATTATTTCATTGAATAGATTGTTCATTCCTTTGGTTTGTTTCTCTAAGCCTTCCTCAATCCCAATAATTCTTAAAGTTGGCCTTTTCATGATATCCCATAGTTCTGGTAGATTCTGTTCATGATTTCCTACCATCTTCTCTGTTTGTCCAACTTTGTTTTCAAGATTAAATATTTTTTCTTCAATGTCTGAGGTTCTGTCTTCCAGGTGTTCTATCCTATTGGTTATGCTTTCTATGGAGTTTTTAACTTGGTTTATTGTTTCCTTCATTTCAAGTATTTCAGTTTGTTTTTTTATTCAGTATCTCTAACTCTTTATTGAAATGATCTCTTGCTTTCCGTATTTGGTCTTTTAACTGTTGATTGGTGCGATCATTTAATGCCTGCATTTGCTCTTTCATCTCCTCCTTCAATGCTGCATTTGCTCTTTCATCTCCTCATTTGCTTCCCTGATTGTTTGAATTATGTACATTCTGAACTCACTTTCTGACATTTCTTCTGCTGTGCTGTCATTGGGTTTTATTGATGTAGTATCTAGGTTTGTTTGGGACATTTTCTTCCCTTGTTTTCTCATATTGGTCAGATATCAGTGGGACCCTGAGATATTGCAGATTTCCTCTATTGGCTTATAGTGTCCCTGTAGATTTCCAGTGTATCACCTCCCAGCCTTCAGTAGCCTGAAGTCTTGGAGGAACTTGATAATGCAGTGCTTCGAAGAAAGCTGCCCCTAGAATACTACTGGTTCCAGGGCTTGGAGCTGGCTCTGTGCAGAAAGGCTCTCACTGGAGGGGCCTGCTCTAAGAAGCTGGATAAGCTGGCCGTGTGGGAGGAGCCCACGGCAGGAGTGAACAGGGCTGCCTGGGGAAGCCTCTAACTGCCCTGCCCTGCTCTGATAAGCTGCTCCTATCCGGGCCTGTTGCCCAGGCCAAGCTTCACCCGGTGGAGGAGACTCACCCCGTGACTCTATTTTAGTCCGAGTCTCTCAATGCCTCCCCTTCTTGACTCCTGGGTTCTGGAGCGACTGGAGATGCAGTCACCCTCTAGTCCGCCATCTTGGGTCGCCCCATGGAAAGAGTCTGCAGCCGGAGGGGGCTTGGCCGCCTGGAGAAGTCTCTGGTTGCCCTGCCCTGATCCCAGAGGCTGCCTGCGGGTCGGATCTCTCCGTTGGCTCAGGGACTTGTGGCTGGCTCTGTGTAGAAAGGCTCTCACTGGGCGGTCTGCTCTGAGAAGCTAGCATTGAAAGGCACCTCCCGCCTGAGGGAGCCGGGCTGCTTGGGGAAGTCCCTGGCTGCCCTGTCCTGGTCCCTGAAGCTGCCTGCGGGCCGGAGCTTGCCATGCTGGCTCTGGGACTTGGAGCTGGTTCTGTGCAGAAAGGCTCTCACTGGGGGGCCTGCTCCAAGAAGCTGGAGAAGCTGGCCGTGTGGGAGGAGCCCACCGCCGGAGTGTGCAGGATTGCCTGGGGAAGACTCTAAATGCCCTGCCCTACTCTTATAAGCTGCCTCTATCTGGGCCTGCCACCCAGGCCAAGCTTCACCCAGTGGGGGAGATTCACCCCGTGGCTCTATTTTAGTCTGAGTCTCTCAATGCCTCCCCTTCTTGAATCCTGGGTTCTGGAGCGACTGGAGATGCAGTCACCCTCTAGTCCGCCATCTTGGATCACCCCGTGGAAAGCTCAATTCTGCTTTAACTTCAGTAGACACATGTGGCTAGTGGCTCTTGAGTTGCAAAGCCACTGGAGAAGCTGCATATGTACCCTCTAGGGATGCTGTGCCTGGCATCTCTGTAAGCATTCACTTAACCGAAAAGAAGAAGCTCCTATCAGGTGCCAGCTCTGTTCTTCATGCTGGTGACATAACACTGAACATCAACCAACAAAGCAAAACAGAAATAAAATATCTGCCATCATAAAACTCACCTTAGGGTTTCTGGTAATGCATTCTTATTGGTTGCTCCTCATTCTCTTGAAGTTTTGAACTTTGGGAATCATTCAAAGAGAAACAGCAAAAGCATGCTTTTCTGAGGAGACAGACAAGTTCCTAAAGTTAGGGTGAAAATGTGTCACAGTCTCTGAGCTGATGTGGGCTCTCCCCCTCTGCCTTAGTCTAAATGCATATACTCCCCTACAGACCTAAGGAGAGGGAGTTGGGATGGGTTCACCAGGGTCAATGACTCCACCCTTCTGCTTTTGAACAGCTGGTTGAGGTCTTGAATAGAGCTGTGTGACCGTGGACTGGAGGTCCTGCCTTGCTTTTCTGTTGACCACATGTAAGTAAACAGGATGAAAGTAAAAGAAAAGAGTAAATCTAGGTGTTTTGGCTTGAAGTCATAATGTCAATCCACCCTTTCTTCTCCCATAGTAAAGAAGGACCTTCTTCTGCCTGACCTACCATGCAGATTCCTCAGTGTTATGGTTTGGATGTGAAGTATCCCCAAAAGCTCATGTGGGAGACATTGCAATAAAGTTTAGAGGTGAAATGATCAGGTTATGAGAGCCTCAACCTACTCAGTACATTAATCCACTTAAATGGATTAACCGAGTGTAACTAGACAGGTAGGGTGTGGCAGGAGGAGGTGCATCAATCTGAAACTGTGAGCTCCAAATAAGCTTTTCCTCCTCTAAAATTGTTCTTATCAGGGCTTTTGGTCGCAGTGGTGAAAAAGCTGACTAAAACACTCAGCAAGGAGCCCAGGGGGAAAATCCTTCTCTTTTTCACCATTTCTCAATGGTCTGAGTAGCCAAACTCATGGACAATCATACTGGAATTTGCCCTTCTTTGGAGACACTCTCTATCACTGAGGACCCACCGTTTGCCCTGAACACATTCTGTGACTGTTATCCTCTTGGAACCAGTGAGACTATAATTCAAGTGATATCCAACTTCAAAACTAGGAAAAGAAAGTAAATTAAGCAACTACATCTCATCTCAAAAACTAGATCATATAACCTTTCTCAGAGAGAATTAAGCCCATCAGAAAATGATTTGAGTGATTAATATTGCTCATCTCCTAAGAAGCATGTATAACCAGTACCTTCCTTATGCATAGGAGAGAAGTTAGTTCATTACACACAGTGGGATGTATGTTAGAACTTAATATTCATATGGAATTCATTACACACAATGAGCTTTAAGATTTCATATTCCTGTGGAAGCCTATTTGAGAAGGGATGGTCCATGGCATATTTCTCAACTCAGTTCAAGTCCAGTCACATTGTTAAATTGGGGTTTAGAGAAATAATATGTCCAGTGCCACAAGACAGCAACAAACTCCCCCAAATTGACAGAGCCCGCAATATGAAACTATCCCAAATAGACACACTGCCTCTGTAGCATTTACCAGAGTAACCTTAAATTCCCAAATGTAGTCTTTATATGTCTTATATTAAAGACCAAATCAATTTAAGTCCCCAATTTTCCCTCCCTTAATTTCTTACCCTCGTACTACCCTCACCCAGGTGCCCAAAAGTTGGCAATTCAAATGTGTTGGGGGGTTTCAGGCAGGATCTGGCCTTCCTGCCACTCTGCTGTACAGGCTCTTACTTGAGAAAGAAAGTGTTCACACAGGGAGACTGGGAAGAATGTCACACACCCTACTGATCTGCCTCCCAATCATGTGCAACAAATGTCTTAATTAACCCTAATTAGAGAACTTCTTGATCTCCATTCTGAAATAAAGTTGCTTCGTTTCTATGTAAATATAAATCTTGAGGTATCTTGGAGGAAAACCTAGACATTCCTAAGAGAAAAGAGATATGGCTAGATTTACTGTGTACCATGTAGATAGATGTCATTTAGGTGATAGCTACCCATTAGTTCATTTATGACAGGAATCCTAACCAAAGAATTGGAAGAAAAGAAATGTAACATATAAATTGCCCACAATTACCCAGCTCAGTTTCAAACCCAGGTCTACCTGATTCCAGAATCATCCATTCTGGTATTTCATGATTTGTTTGATATTCATTTATAGCTGCAAGATTTCAAAGGAAATCCATGACCCATTCAAAAATATATATTGACTGAGCACTCTGTCCTGTGATGGACAGTAGGCAAGAATGCTACGGAGCCGGAGAACAAGATGATAGCTCTGCAGCTTTAATAAAGAAATCATTGCAAAGTGAACATGGCTTTGAGGCTAGTCGGTCTTCCCCGTAAGAAGGGATTGCCAATCTGAGCTGAAAGTGTGTGTGGGTGTCAGAGGCCTGAGGGTATTTACCAGGGACTTGCAGAACATAAAAGGGGTCATGAGCCCAGCGAGACCTCTGGAAAGTTCCCATGGCAAGTGAGAGCAGAACAGAAATAGGACAAGTTCTGCACAGAAAGAGTACAGATGTGGGGTGAGAGGCTAGAAGAGGGATAATAAAACATATAGCTGACAGGTGAAAAAGGATCCCATCTTGCAGGACCTTGAAAATCGTTTTTAGATTTTAGATTTTAGATTTTTAGATTGAAAGATGCTAGTTAGAACAGTGGTGTGACGGGATTCGTGGTTTAGCGAGTCAGAGGACACTATCGTAGACTACACCATCCAATGTAAGAACTACATGGGGCTTTAGACGACTTGAAATGTGACTGGTCCAAATTGACATGTCGACTATCTCCTTAATTTTTCATCATGATAACATGTTGCAATATTATTTTGGATACATTAGGTTAAATAAAATTATATTAAAATTAATTTATCATCTTGCTTTAAAAAATATTTGTACAAGAAAATTTACAACTGCAAATGTGGCTCACATTGTATTTCTATTGGATGGTGCTGGTGAGATAATAGATCTGAGACCATGAGAGAGGACACTAAGCTCAGCCAGGCTATAAAAGCACCTGAAATAACATAGAAGTGGGTGAGATGAAGGAAGGCAGGTGGATTTGAAACACCTGGTGGAGGCAGAATTGATCGGATGATGGTGTATGTGTTTCAGGACTCTTGGAAGAGAGAAGAGTGGTGGATATGGGTTAAAGATGATATCTTTCCCCAACAAGGAAGAGGGCCAGGTTCAGGAGAACTGTGATCAGTTTGGTAACTCTCTTTGTGAGTTTGAAGGGCCTATGGGATGTCTGAAAGTTCCAGGGAGTACTTGGATCTGTGGTTCTCCTGAGCCTATATCAATAACAATACTCTACACAATTTAAGTTTGTCATATGTCAGACATATTTATCTCATTTAATCCTTACATGTATTAGTTGATAATAGTATGCCCACATTGTTTTCCTTGATTTTTGTTGCTTTACAGCAGTGGTTCACAATCTTATCAAATTTAATGATTCCCTTTTCTTAGTATGTATTTTATAGTTTTCCTTTGATATAATATCAATACATAAAATTTCCAAAATTTCAATAAATACTTTTTTAAGATTTTGATCCATTGTACACAAATGGAGTACAACTTTCATTTCTCTGGTTGTACATGAAGTAGGGGCACATCATTTGCGTAATCATACATGTATATAGGGTAATGATGTTTGTCTCATTCTATTATTTTTCCTTACCCCCACACCCCTCATTTTCCTCTATACAATCCATCCTTCCTCCATTCTTGCCTCCCTCCCTCCCCCTGTTATGTATCATCAACCACTTATCAAAGAAATCATTCAGCCTTTGATTTTTTGGGGGATTGAGTTATTTCACTTAGCATGATATTCTCCAGCTCCATCCATTTACCTGCAAATGCCATAATTTTATTCTTCTCTATGAGTGAATAATATTCCATTGTGTATATATGTAAGAATGAAATGACAAGAAAGAAAATATTACCTATTTATTTAATAGTTAAATGGTCCTTATTGCAGCTAAAATTTAGAGTGACAATGTAATGAAAAAGTTAGGTGTTTGCATCTCTTCATGGATTACCATACATATGACAATTACATATTAGCACACCAATATATCGAATGGGAAGTACCACAAATAACGTTTGTCATAGTGATGTGATTTTCTAAAATGGTTAAAAAAATACTTGGAAAATTTCAAACAAAACAAATGAAAACATTTCGTCTGTTTACACAGTACATTCCCTCAAAAGAAATTTAGTCTGTAGTCAGTTCTCCTGTAATGCTTATTTTAAATTTTGTTCCAGTGCAATTGATACAGTAGGAAACACTTAGAGCATAACACAAGTACTTATGCATGGTTTTTTATTGATAAACTCTAGGGGAAGGCAGAAAACGCACTTAGCTGAAGGAGCCGCGTGGGAATAGAGCAACACACACACACACACACACACACACACACACAAACCCACTTCAGGATGTGCTGGCCACCTCATTTCAGCACTGGAGTTACATGCTGCACCTTGATGTACATGGTAGGTGGTGTTAAAACTTTCCATCCCATTTCAGATCACTCATCTCCACCCCTTCACAATAACTCACAAACTATAGCTCTGCCTGTTGCCCACTGCCACTACCAAACTAGGTCTTTTTCAAGCCAAGTGCTGTATTAATTCTAATACTTGTGTATTTCTTAACCATTTAATTCATGTAAAACTATACAGCCATTTTCACTGACATCCTCTCTTTTTCTGCATGTGCCACTGAGGAAGTTTCTGAGTGTTTCCCTAACCTTGTTTGCCTCATCAGCTGTATGGTGTTTACCACACAGTTTTACATAGCGCGGTGATTTTTTATTTTGAATACTCAGGTCTTCTTAGAGCAAAAATGACATATTAAAAATCTTTGCAGCTCCAATTTGTCTTTATAATCAGAGTGAAACTCTAGGTTTACAAAAATGTATGTGAAGTTTTCATTTCCACGAGTGTCTCGCCTAGAGGGGCTTCAAATTGTTCAAACCTCTTCTACACGTTGCTAGGATGCCAACATTCTAGAACTCTCTTTACCAAATGCCGTGGCGCCCTGCAATCCTGGCATCGACCAAAGAGACTCTGTAAATTCCCAAAATGCCCTGGTGGGGGATGATATTGACACATTTGAGAACCACCAGTTGGTCTGAAGCTGGAGGAAGTAGATAAAGATAAATAGAAATCAGTCAGAAGTGTTTGTTTCTCCTAAAAAGCTCATCTTTAATACAGAATCAAACATTCTGACTGCTATGCCTAAGAAAATGTCAGAAAGCATTTGATGATTTCTATAAGCATATCCTGAGTAGTTGCTGACACAAATATATCCAGTGTGTTAAGACTGTTACTCTTTAGTTTAAAATTAATGATGGCAGTCATTGCTTCGTTTCTACTATTTGCTACTGTGACTAAGATGATCAGGTTCAAGTCCATATAAAACAGACCCCAAGCTCACTACTGTTCTGTTACACCACTCTAGCCTCTCAGTCCAACCACTATGTTTAGTTAATTATAGTAACATGGAGGGTTTGTAAAACTTACCAACACACAATGTTTTACATACACAGATCTTCAAATGGGCTTCATGATAACTACATTTTAGATTTTTTAATAGATGCATAATAACAGATTTGTAATAATTACTTATTTTCATTCCCTCATAAACCTTACTGAATGTTCCAGGTTACTCTCTGCGCTCTCTGTGCATTTTTCCACTTGAATTTCTATTTTACCTGTTGAATGATGTGCAGTTGGATCTAATCTCAATTTATACAAGTCATGTGGGTTATTGTAATTGCAAATTTAAATCCAAATTACCTATGAAATATAAGTGCAAAAACAGAAGAAAGATTATATCTATGGCTGCTAAGTTAAGTGTGTTGGAAGGACCTTAATAGGGAAGAGGTATTATGAAAACAGACATTGAATTATGTGTGGAAAATTAGAAAAATATAATAAAAATAAAAAATGATTCTGCCCCCACAACTTGTTCTTAAATGTCTTTAAGTTCTCATTCCTCTTTAAATAAAGTGGAATTGAAATTTAGGCATTGTGTGTCGGTGGACTGTAATTAAGCTACCTCACTGCCAGACTGGTTCTCCCATCACTAATCCATCCTCAACTAATCATCCTCAAGACAGAGGGTGCACTATACGACCCCAAAAGATGGCAAACATATATGCATTTAAAAATTTTTAAGTTAAAATAAAAATCTTGAAATATTATGTGTCGATTTTTGTGATCTTTTTACTTTTTTAAATTAACCAACCATTAGTTCTCATTGCACTGTGAGGTGACTTTTACCAGGCATTCACTGCATTTCTAGAATTTGGGGCAGTAGAGCTAACCCACGACAACTAAAATTGGGATATTTACAAATAAGGCAAATTACACAGACATATATCACCTTTTGTTTTCCTTTGTGGCTTTGGGTACAGTATAAATGATTGTCAGAAATAAGAATAACTTATCTGTTCTATCTTCTGAACAAAGAACACAAAATGAGACAAAATCTAAGGAAAATTCCAAAATGAATACTTATTAACTGTTTTCTCCTCCAACCTTCTCTGTTTCCACATTAATCATCTTTTACAGGAGATGGATGGGAGAGATTAATAAGCTGCACCTTAACTTAAATTGAAAACATCACCACAGAAACCTTCCTTTCACATTCCTTAACCATGACTGAGATCTCAGAATTAAAATAACTATTTTGAGGCCAACCAGTAACTATAAACACCAATATAAACAAATCCTGCCCACTGAGGAAGGATGACAAGAATGAGCAGGAATGGTATTTTGGAAGGCTGATTTATTTCTTTCCAAATTTATGCCAGGAAAATCTCCCCCCGCCCTTCCTAGGCACACTGCATGCCATAAAACATTTTGGAATTAGACATGATTAGGATAATTGACATTAGGCCATCTGTTTACTTTCTATAAAGTTCCAGGAACAAATATTTTTGCTGATTCCTCAGTTAAATATGGTATGCAAAATCTTGAAGAGAGGGAGATCCTGAGAGGTGTGTGTGGGATGTCCCGGGAGCCCAGCCTTCCACCTCTCTCCAGTCTCCCTCCTGTCAGAATGCTGCTTGCTTCCAGATTCAGAGGACTCTGCAACTAGGGATGTGGTGACAAGTGGCAGGATTTGGATTTGGAGGAGAGGCGCTTTTTGTGATGTCCATAGTCATCAGTACTCCTTGAAAGAATGGTAAAAGCCATTGTCCTTGACATTCTCAGATGAGATCTCTTTTTACTAACCCTGGATACGTAGTGGGTTTTCTATTTAAAGTAGAAATATTGCTGCTTGTCTTTGTGGCCTCCCTTTTAAGCCAAGATTAGGAAGAGCATGGCAGTATGACACCTGAACCCCCTCGGCCCCTTCCCACCCCCATGGCAGGGAATCAGTAATCAAACTTGGTCCTCTTTTTCAAGAGACAGCATCAGGTAGTCAGTGGTCTGAGAGGCTCAGGAACCCCACTACACTGAGTCAAATCTGAGCTTTGCTACTTCCTTGGGGCACTTTGAGAAGCTCACGCTGGAACAAATAGTCCCAACACTTCAGTGACCTGGTGCCCCGCAGTCCTTTACTTACCCATGAGAGAGGCTCAGGATCAGCAGGTATCTCCCCTGGGAGAGATGATTTACAGCAGGGCTTGGTACACTGGGCCCTGTGGGCCGCATTAGGTCTGTTGCACTTTTTTTTTTTTTTTTTTTTTGGTACAATCAATGAGTTAGGAATGCTTTAAAATTTTTAAGTGACCACATTTTTAAATCATGATATCGATATCTAAATAATATTTTCATTTCCGCTCTGGGTCCCTCAAAGTCTCCTTCCTATTCGAAATTTTATATAGAGTCTGCTGCTCCTTAATTTAGTGACCTACACTTCATCTCCTTGATGGTTTTGCCATCTTCACAGGAAGCTTCCAGAGTCTCTTGGTTAGTGTAGAGTACATAGGGCAGCTGGCTGGAAGCACAGCACATCGTTTTTCCCTGTGTTCTGGTAGAAGGGACACACCAAACCCCCAGGGAGGATGGAAGTGAAGCCCAGCTGTTTTCCAGGAGGAAAAAAGAGGTGAGATGAATGTGCAGTTAGTGAGACTCTGGCGCTGCAGATCCCTCCACTTCTGTCCATCTCAGTGTCAACCCACATGAAGTGGGAATAAGAAAGGATTTCAAAGCCGGTTGAATGAGTTGTGTGAAGTGCTTAGAACAGGCCTGCAAGGTGCTCTATGGGAGTTCACTATTCTCTCTCTGCCCGCAGGCGAGGAATCTAGATATTCATCTGGACACCCACTCTTCCTCATTCCCATGTATTCCATCAATCATTGAATTGATCTTGGACCACCCAAAGTCCCTTAAATGTGCACTCTCTTTTCCAGCATGACACTGTTTTAAAATACAGATTTTACTATGACTCAAGTATGGTGAGGTCAACAGATCAGCAGATGACTGCCACTGGAAAGCTAGTTGGTTCTTCACAGACCCCAAGAGGAAGGGCATGCCCTTTGGTGGGAGTCACACAGAGACGCACCAGGGCTGGACAAGAGGGGGATGGAGGGGAAACATGGACAAAAATTTATATTGTGTTTTTTTTGTGGGAAGAAAAGAGCAAGACTAGAATTGGCTGCTTTGAATCATCTCAGCGGGCTCTGCTGTTGAGGGGCTGCCTCTACTAGTCTGGCTTTGAGACCTAGAGGTGACTATTGCAGGGGAACAGTGGTCTGCTAAAGGTGGCCGTTGGGGGGTCTGCTTGTAGGCCACGGTTTGCTATCTCTAGGAATTGGTTAACTCTGGCAGGGGTGGTTCCTCCAGGGTCAGCGAAGCCTCATGGGATGTGAGCATACAGCATCAGAGTACAGCGTAAAGAACTAGTAAGACACACGGCTACCTCTCCACTGGAGTGCTTGCCGTGCCTTCTAACTGCTGTTCTCCCTCGCAGCTTGTGAGTAAGCTTCTCCACAGGCAGAGTGACCTTTGATAGGTCTACATTTGACTGTGTCACCAACCAGCTTGGAGCTATGCAAATGTTTCCCAATGCCCTTAGGAGAAAGATCAAAGTCCTTCACTGGCAGCAGGGTTTGAGCAAGTCCGGCAGGTTCCACTTCCGCTCTGCTCTTGCCTTCACTGTCCTGGCAACTCAGTGTCTGCTCTGTCCCTTGTTCTTACACCAGTTGGGCTTTGCCCCTGCCTTGTTTTCCGCCTGGGAGGCTCTTCCCGCTCTGCCTTCTCCCCTCCTCTCTCTTTAACACCTGCTTCAGATTTCAGTCAGATTCCCTTGCTCAGCAAAACTTGCAGGTTCTCCACATTATGTGATGCTTGGGTGGACAGGGGTAAAACTGAAAAATACCTACCTCTGAGATCTGGCTATTGTGAGTTCAAATCCCACTCCATCATTTCTCCCTGATCAACTTTGAATAAGTTATTGAATTTTCCTAAAATTCATTTTTCCCCTCCCTTAGCATAGGGATAACATTAGGAACATTATATTGAGTCTGTTGTTAGAATTAAATAAGATAATACATATTTAATGCTTAACAGTTTCTAAGACTTAAATGTTTGACATTATTAATCTTTCTTATTAAGTCTCAGAATTATTTGCAACCTGAAACTTTAGGAAGCTACTAGCAATTAGTCAGGATCAAATTGAGAACATTTTCACCTCTCTGATTAGGAGAATAGCTTAATTATTATCAATCACTTCAGAAGGTTAATATAAGCTAATTAATAATTTAGGTACTGTTATAGAAATGGCATTTGCTCACCGTGCAGACCAAGTTTTTCTGCTTATTTACAAAGGCACATACTATGATCTTTTTTATTGACTGAGAGTTCTGTATATGGGTAACATGGTACAGAGGAAATAATTAACAATTAATGGAAACAAATCTAAGGGCATGATTATTAACTTGTCCTTTCTCTCCCTTTCTGCAGATGAAATTGCATTTTGATTCCTGAATTCTTTCTAATAAAGTCTCACTTTTTCAGAGGGAATTTGAGGAGTGACAGAACTGCCCCGTACTTTAGTGGTTGTGGTGGTGACAGATTGCATGCTTTTGTTCACATGTATAGAGCTGTACCCTAAAGAGGTGAAGTTTACTTTTTATACAAGTTATACCAACATTTTTAAAAAGAAAAAAAAAAAAAGATTAGATTGCTAATTCTGTTTTCTCTCAAGTTTAGGAAATTTTAGCGGTGAAATTTTATTTTGCATTAGTGAAGAGATCAAGAATAATACATTTGGACATTCACAAGACCATGATCCAATGATGACTTTAAGTTTAAAAATTAATTACGGGGCAATCCAAGATGGCGGACTAGAGGGTGACTGCATCTCCAGTCGCTCCAGAACCCAGGATTGAAGAAGGGGAGGCAATGAGAGACTCGGACTAAAATAGAGCCACGGGTGAGTCTCCCCCATTGGGTAAAGCTCAGCCTGGGCGGCAGGCCCGGATAGAGGTGGCTTATCAGAGCAGGGCAGGGCAGCTAGAGTCTTCTCCAGGCAGCCCTGCGCACTCTGGCGGTGGGCCCCTCCCACACAGCCAGCTTCTCGGAGCAGGCCCCCCAGTGATAGCCTTTCTGATTAGAACCAGCTCCAAGTCCCGGAGCCAGCGCGGCATGCTCTGGCCTGCAAGCACCTTCAGGGACCAGGACAGGGCAACCAGGGACTTCCCCAAGCAGCCCGGCCCCCTCCGGCGGGAGGCACCTTTCAAGGCTAGCTTCTCAGAGCAGACCACCCAGTGAGAGCCTTTCTACACAGAGCCAGCTACAAGTCCCCGAGCCAATGGAGAGCTTTGACTCATAAGTAGCCTCTGGGATCAGGGCAGGGCAGCCAGAGACTTTTCCAGGCGGCCCTGCCCCCTCTGGCCGCAGGCTCTTTCCACGGGGTGATCCAAGATGGCGGACTAGAGGGTGATTGCATCTCCAGTTGCTCCAGAACCCAGGACTCAAGAAGGGGAGGCATTGAGAGACTTGGACTAACAGAGAGCCACGGGGTGAGTCTCCACCACCGGGTGAAGCTCGGCCTGGGCGACAGGCCCGGATAGGAGCGGCTTATCAGAGCAGGGCAGGGCAGTTAGAGTCTTCCCCAGGTAGCCTTGCACACTCCGGCGGTGGGCTCCTCCCACACGGCCAGTTGCGCGATGTAGGCCCCCCAGTGAAAGCCTTTCTGCACACAGCCAGCTCCAAGCCCTGGAACCAGTAGGGGGCTAAGGGCAGCTTTCTTCAGAAGCACTGCATTATCAAGTTCCTCCAAGACTTCAGGCTACTGAAGGCTGGGAGGTGATACACTGGAAATCTACAGGGACACTATAAGCCAATAGAGGAAATCTGCAATATCTCAGGGTCCCACTGACATCTGACCAATATGAGAAAACAAGGGAATAAAATGTCCCAAACAAACCTAGATACGACATCAATAAAACCCAATGACAGCACAGCAGAAGAAATGTCAGAAAGTGAGTTCAGAATGTACATAATTCAAACAATCAGGGAAGCAAATGAGGAGATGAAAGAGCAAATGCAGGCATTGAAGGAGGAGATGAAAGAGCAAATGCAGGCATTAAATGATCGCACCAATCAACAGTTAAAAGAGCAAATACGGGAAGCAAGAGATCATTTCAATAAAGAGTTAGAGATACTGAAAAAAAACCAAACAGAAATCCTTGAAATGAAGGAAACAATAAACCAAGTTAAAAACTCCATAGAAAGCATAACCAATAGGATAGAACACATGGAAGACAGAATCTCAGACATTGAAGAAAAAATATTTAATCTTGAAAACAAAGTGGGCCAAACAGAGAAGATAGTAAGAAATCATGAACAGAATCTACAAGAATTATGGGATATCATGAAAAGACCAAATTTAAGAATTATTGGGATTGAAGAAGGTTTAGAGAAACAAACCAAAGGAATGAACAATCTATTCAATGAAATAATATCAGAAAATTTCCCAAATCTGAAGAACGAAATGGAAAACCAAGTACAAGAGGCTTATAGGACTCCAAATATACAAAATTACTACAGACCCACACCAAGGCACATTATCATGAAAATACGTAACATACAAAATAAAGACAGAATTTTAAAGGCCACGAGAGAAAAGAATCAAATTACATTCAGGGGGAAACCAATAAAAATATCAGCAGATTTTTCAATCCAGACCCTAAAAGCTAGAAGGGCCTAGAACAACATTTACCAAGCCCTGAAAGAAAACAGATGCCAACCAAGAATCTTATACCCAGCAAAACTTACTTTCAGATTTGATGACAATAACAAAAGCTTCCATGATAAACAAAAGCTAAAGGAATTTACAAAAAGAAAGCCGGCATTACAGAACATTCTCAGCAAAATATTCCATGAGGAAGAGATGAAGAACGATTCAAATCAGCAACGGGAGGAACTAGCCTAAAGGAATAGCCAAATAAAGGAGAAACCAAATCATGTCAAAAACAAAAATGAGTCAATGACTGGGAATACAAATCATATCACAATAATAACCCTGAATGTTAATGGCCTGAACTCATCAATCAAAAGACATAGATTGCCATATTGGATTAAAAAGAAAGATCCAACAATATGCTGCCTGCAAGAGACTCATCTCATAGAAAGAGATACCCACAGACTAAAGGTGAAAGGATGGGAAAAAGCATACCATGCACATGGACACAGCAAAAAGCTGGAGTATCCATCCTCATTTCCAATAATGTGGACTTCAAGCCAAAACTAGTCAGAAGGGATAAAGAAGGACATTACATACTGCTTAAGGGAAGCATAAATCAGCAAGACATAACAATCATAAATATCTTTGCCTGGAACGTTGGCTCATCCATGCACATCAAACAAATCCTTCTCAATTCCAGAAATCAAATAGACCACAACACAATAATACTAGGCGATTTTAACACACCTCTCTCACCACTGGATAGATCTTCCAAACAAAAATTGAATAAAGAAACAATAGATCTCAATAACACAATCAACAATTTAGACTTAACCAACATATATAGAATATACCATCCAACAAAGAACGAATACACTTTCTTCTCAGCAGCACATGGATCCTTCTCTAAAATAGACCATATTTTATGCCACAAAGCTACTGTTAGCAAATACAAGAAGATAGAGATACTACCTTGTACTCTATCAGATCAAAATGGATTGAAATTAGAAATAAATGACAGAATAAAAAACAGAAACTTCTCCAATACCTGGAGATTAAATAATACACTATTATATGATGAATGGATAACAGAAGACATCAGGAGGGAAATAAAAAAATTCTTAGAAGTAAATGAGAACAAAGACACATCATATCAAAATCTCTGGGACACTATGAAAGCAGTACTTAGAGGAAGATTTATTTCATGGGGCGCATTCAACAAAAGAAGTAGAAATCAACAAATGACTTAACACTACAGCTCAAAGTCCTAGAAAAAGAAGAGCAGACCAACACCAAAAGTAGTAGAAGACAGGAAATAGTTAAAATCAGAGCCGAAATCAACGAAATTGAAACAAAAGAAACAATCGGAAAAATTAACAAAATAAATAGTTGGTTCTTTGAAAAAATAAACAAAATTGATAAACCCTTAGCCACACTAACAAAGAGAAAGAGGGAGAAAACTCAAATTACTAAAATTCGGAATGAACTAGGAAATATCACAACAGACACGAGTGAAATACAAAACATAATGAGAAGCTATTTTGAAAATCTATACTCCAACAAAACAGACAACCTCGAAGACATCAACAAGTTTCTAGAGACATATGAATTACCTAAACTGAACCAGGAGGACATACACAAGTTAAATAAATCAATTTCAACTAATGAAACAGAAGAGGTCATCAAAAGCCTACCAACAAAGAAAAGTCCAGGACCAGATGGGTTCTCAGCCGAGTTCTACAAAACCTTTAAAGAAGAGCTCATTCCAATACTCCTCAAACTATTCCATGAAATAGAAGAGGAGGGAACCCTCCCAAACTCATTCTATGAAGCCAATATCACCCTGATACCTAAACCAGACAGAGATACATCGAGGAAAGAAAATTTCAGACCAATACCCTTAATGAACATCGACGCAAAAATTCTCAACAAAATTTTAGCAAATCGCATACAAAAATATATTAAAAAGATAGTGCACCACGATCAAGTGGGTTTTATCCCAGGGATGCAAGTTTGGTTCAACATCCGGAAATCAATAAATGTCATTCACCATATTATCAGACTTAAAGTCAAGAATCACATGATTATTTCAATAGATGTAGAAAAAGCATTCGATAAAATACAGCATCCCTTCATGCTCAAAACACTAGAAAAAATTGGGGTAGTGGGAATATTCCTTAACATTATAAAGACCATCTACGCTAAGCCCATGGCCAATATCATTCTAAATGGTGAAAAACTGAAAGCATTTCCCCTAAAAACTGGAACAAGGCAGGGATGCCCTCTTTCACCACTTCTATTCAACATCGTCCTTGAGACTCTAGCCAGAGCAATTAGACAAACCAAAGGAATTAAAGGGATACGAATTAGAAAAGAAGAACTCAAACTATCCCTGTTTGCTGATGACATGATTATATATTTAGAGGAACCTGGAAATTCCACCAGAAAACTTTTAGAACTCATAAGTGAATTCAGTAAAGTAGCAGGTTACAAGATCAATGCTCATAAATCCAATGCATTTTTATACATAAGTGATGAATCTTCAGAAAGAGAAATTAGGAAAACTACCCCATTCACAATAACATCAAAAAAAATAAAATACTTGGGAATCAATCTCACAAAAGAGGTGAAAGACCTCTACAATGAGAACTACAGAACACTAAAGAAAGAAATTAAAGAAAACTTTAGAAGATGGAAAGATCTCCCATGTTCTTGGATAGGCAGTATTAATATTGTCAAAATGGCCATACTGCCTAAAGTGCTATACAGATTCAATGCAATTCCAATTAAAATCCCAATGATGTACCTTACAGAAAGAGAGCAAGCAATTATGAAATTCATCTGGAAGAATAAAAAACCCAGAATAGCTAAAGCAATCCTCAGTAGAAAGAGCGAAGCAGGGGGTATTGCAATACCAGATCTTCAACTCTACTACAAAGCAATAGTAACAAAAACGGCATGGTATTTGTACCAAAATAGACAGGTAGATCAATGGTACAGAATAGAGGACATGGACACAAATCAAAAGAAATACAATTTTCTCATATTAGACAAAGAAGCCAAAAATATGCAATGGAGAAAAGATAGCCCCTTCAACAAATGGTGCTGGGAAAACCGGAAAACCACATGCAACAGAATGAAATTAAACCCCTATCTCTCACCCTGCACAAAACTCAACTCAAAATGGTCAAGGACCTCGGAATCAGATCAGAGACCCTGCATCTTATAGAAGAAAAAGTAGGTCCAAACCCTCAACTTGTTGGTTTAGGATCAGACTTCCTTAATAGGACTCCCATAGCACACGAAATAAAAGCAAGAATCAACAACTGGGATAGATTCAAACTATAAAGCTTTCTCTCAGCAAAGGAAACTCTCAGTAATGTGAAGAGAGTGCCTACAGAGTGGGAGAATATCTTTGCCACTCATACTTCAGATAGAGCGATAATTTCCAGAATGTATAAAAAACTCAAAAAACTCTACACCAAGAATACAAATAATCCAATCAACAAATGGGCTAAGGAAATGAACAGACATTTCACAGAAGAAGATGTACGAGCAATCAACAGATATATGAAAAAATGTTCAACATCTCTAGTAATAAGAGAAATGCAAATCAAAACTACCCTAAGATTTCATCTCACCCCAATTAGAATGGCGATTATCAAGAACACAAGCAACAATAGGTGTTGGCGAGGATGTGGGGGAAAAAGGTACACTCATACATTGCTGGTGGGGTTGCAATTTAGTGTAGCCACTCTGGAAAGCAGTATGGAGATTCCTCAGAAAGTTTGTAATGGAACCACCATTTGACCCAGCTATCCCACTCCTTGGCCTATACCCAAAGGACTTAAAATCAGCATACTACAGAGATACAGCCACATCAATGTTCATTGCTGCTCAATTCACCATAGCCAGATTGTGGAACCAACCTAGATGCCCTTCAGTTGATGAATGGATAAGGAAACTGTGGCATATATATACAATGGAATATTACTCCACCATGAAGAATGATAAAATTATGGCATTTGCAGGCAAATGGATGAAACTGCAGAATATCATGCTAAGTGAGATAAGCCAATCTCAAAAAACTAAAGGATGAATGATCTCGCTGATAAGCGGATGAGGACATATAATGGGGGGTGGGAGGTGTTAGCGTTTAGGGTTAGGTTTAGGTTTAGGGATAAGGAGGGTGGTAAGAATGGAGGAAAGAAGGACTGTATAGAGGGAAAAGAGGGGTGGGAGGGGTGAGGGGGAAGGGAAAAAAATAATGAATCCAACATCATTGCCCTATGTACATGTATGATTACACAAATGGTATGCCTTGACTCCATGTACAAATAGAGAAACAACATGTATCCCACTTGTATACAATAATAAAAAAAAATAAAAAGAAAAAAAAATTAATTACAAAATTGTTAGTTACACTTAAGCACACATTGCCCTTGCCTTGGAGGTAGAGTACAGCATGCCAGAGCGGGGTAAGAAATGGTATCCAAAAAGGAACTTCCAGAGACTGCAGTTTCACCTAAATGCACTGTTTTACAGATATTTTTTTTTTGTTAAAAAATGGCAAGTGTGCCCTTCCATGGTCTAATTGCTGCAATATTATGATCGAGTATGAAAGTGCAAATTGGGCTATCACATCACAGGAGCGTGCAAGCTTTCAACACCAAAATGACTTACAGCCTGCTAATTAAATATTGCTGCAAATGAGATTTCATTCTTATTTTTATGGGTACAAAGTGATTTGTTGTATTTGCTCAGCTCACATCCCTGGTGAATGCAGACAGTGATGCCTTCTGTGGTGACATAAGGCTCTTTGGGAAGTACGAGGCATCAAGTAAACCAGAGGTGCAAAAATCCCAAAGCCCCAAATCCCCAAACAGAACAAAACAAATGCTGAGAGAAGGTGGCCACTACCCAAGGCAGGTGCTGCCATTACTATTTCTAACCCTGTCCTTATCCCATTGGGGAAATCTTGCCTCTGACCAGCATGAGTTCTTTTGCTAGTTAAAAAAAAAAAATAATATTTTAGTGGAAAACCATCCATTCTGCTTTTTTTTCCCTTTGGAGTGACCTGCTTTTGAACTACTGATTGGTTATATTTTGCATTTATTAAGCTCTTTTGAATCCTTTACTATTTTTGTTTTAAATATTGTACTAGATACTTGGAAGTCAGGAAACTATTCCCAGCACATTTTCTTATTTCTGTGTCCTTTGGATTTTTCACATTAACTAGGTCAACCTAGTTCAGATCATCAGAATTACTTGAAAAAAAATCTTTCTATCCAACTCAATCATTAGTACTTCTTTTAACTCCTCTATAAGAATACTCTATAATTGATGCTAACTAGCAACATGGTAATATTATGTATAAAATTCCTGCCACAAACTGGAAAAACCTATGGGGGGAAACAACAAATAGTGAACAGATTAAGTACTTTCCTTCATTATTTGTTCTAATTAGTTATATATGACATCAGAATGCATTTTGATTCATTGATTCTGATGTCATATATAATTAATTAAAACAAATAAAATAAAAATTAAGGGTCTGAAGGCACTTACACATTTATCCAGTTATTCAAAATATTTCTTTAGGACTTATCATATGCCAAGTAATGTTTTCAACCCTGGTGCTATAGCAGTAAACAGGATGGATGAAGTACTGGCTTTTCCTTATGAAATGTCTAACTGAGCAAGTATAACAGACAAGGAAAGAATAAACATGGCAGGTCCAGAGAGCAAAGTGAAATAGAAAAGCACAACTAACGATGTGCTTTTTAGGCAGAAGGCCTTTCTGGGGAAGTGATGTTTGACAAGACACCTGACCACAAGAGTGACCACATAAAGATGGGAAGAGCGTTGAGGCAAACAATGCGAGCCTGAAGGGTCTGGGGTAAGAATGAACTTGGCACGGTCCAGGAGCAGAAAGCATGCAGGGTGAGTGATGGTTCCATGTGGGAGGTGCATTAATCAGTTTTGAGTTACTATAACAAAGTACTTGAGGCAGGCTTCTTAAGAAGAAAGAGATTTACTTAGCTCCTACTTTAGGCAGTTCAAAGTGTTTGAGATTGGGAGGCCCCATTAGTTCAGTCTCTGGTGAGTCAGGTGGTTTGTGTTGCATTGTGGTGGGAGCGCGTGTGAGAACTAATCTCATCCTGAACCCAGAATTAGAGAGAGGAGCCAGGCTGACTCCTCTTTATAATCACACACTCTCTAGAAGTACCTTAATCTCCTCAGAGGGCAATGCCCTATGTGACCTACCTCCATCTGGCCTCACCCCCCAAGTGGTCCACACTGTTTTCCAGTACTGCCACCCAGGGAACCAAGCCTCCAAAATATGAGTCTTCGGAAGGACACTTAAACTTTATGCAAACCATCACAGGAAGTGGGTGGAACCAGCTTAGCTGAGAGGTGGGCAGCCGCTGGGCCACTTGCAGCAATGTAGGCTGAGTGAGGAAAGTCAGATTCATTTTTGGGAAGTGGAAAACATTTGGAGTACTTTTAGCAGGACAAGGATAACCTTTTTAAAAAGTTTGTATTTGAAAATAATTTCAAACTTAAAAGAAAATTTAGGTAAAAAGTTTATCTTCATATCCATTACTCAGATTCACTTCTTATTAGCATTTGGCCCAATGAGCATCATCATCTACAACCTTTAAAACTTTTTTTAACCTCTACTATTTGTGAGTAAGTTGCATACAGCATGGCTTAATCTCTAAACATATCAGTCTGTGTTTTCTAATAAAATGGCTATTTCTGAAGGTGAGGGTTAATTTCATGTGTCAACTTGACTTGGTCACAGAATGTCCATATATTTGTTTAAATACATGTTTAAATATGTTTCTATGAGAGTGTTTTTGGGTGAGATAAGCATTTAAATCAATAGACTGAATGAAGGAGATTATCTTTCCTATAGATGGTGAGCCTCATCCAATGAGTTGAAAATATGAATGGCATGAAAAGCCTGGTCCTCATAAGTAGAAGGGAATTCTTCCCGGTTGAAGGTTTTGAACTGAGAGATCACCTTTTGTCTGGTTGATGGACTCAAACTGAAGCATCTGCTCTTCCTGGGTCACAAGACTGCCAGTCTTTGGGCTGAAACTCACTGTTGGCTCTGCTGGGTCTCCACCATGCTGACTTACCCTGCAGATCTCGGGCCTTGGCAACCTTCATAATCACACAAGCCAGCTCTTTATCCCTTTCTGCATGTATGTGCATCCCACTGGTTCTGTTTCTCCTGGGAACTTTGAGTAACTACGGACCAATCATTAACATAAGTAAAATTGAGCATTAATATAGTACTTTTATCCAATCTACATTCTGTATTTCAATTTTAACAATGAAATCAATAATGCCTTTGATAACATTTGTTTCTCTTCTGGTGCAGGATCTAGTCTATAATCACATATAGCATTTAATTTTCATGTCTCTTGCTATTCTTTCATCTGGAACAATCTCTCAGCCTTCTGTCTTGTTTTTATAACTATTCCTGGTCTTGAAGCATGCAGTATCCTCCCTCATGTCCCCACCCTTGCTGTGACCCCTTCCTAACAGAATGATCCACATTTGGGGTTTGTCAAACCTTTCCTCTTGATTAGGTTCGGGTTATGCATTCTGGGGAGAAATAACATGGTGCAGATGTTGGTCCTTCTCAGGGACCCCCTTAGAGGCACACGATGTCTGTCCGCCCCTCATCTGCCATATTGATTTTGAACACCACTCATGGCATTCTCAGCTTTGTGCACCATTTAGTCACTACTAAAAAGTTTTCTCCTTGCTACTGATAAATAACTTGCAAATATCCTAGTTCTTGGCAAAATTGACTCTGGGGTTTAGGACATGTTAATGACCCTTGCCTAACTGAATGTTTACTAGAGGTTTGCAGCTGATTTTCCATCAATGTTCCTGCCACATTGACAGCATTCTGCTGTAAACAAGTCTTCCCTGGCCCCCATTCTTTATTTCATTATTTAATATTGGTAGGAATGTGTGGGTTTGTATTTTTAACTGTTTATGATTAATTACTTCCCTTAATTATTTTATTTCTCAAATTATCACAGTAGGAGATCCTTTACACTGTTTCCTGTGTCCTTGTGACAGGTTCCCACCATTTTTGGGTGGGGGAGGTATTTCCTTAATTTTTTACATAAAGGGGTGTTTCCATGTCTTAGTGTACTTCCTGAACCACAGAACTGGAAACAACCATCTGCTGAGAGTCCTGATGACTTTCAGTGGGGCCTGATGTCAGAAGTCAAGGTCGAAGTGATAGGTGTGTTCATTTTGTCACTGAGCATGTTTCACTTTTGGGTTCTTTTAACAAAGAGAGCCGGAAAACATGGTGTGTGCGTGTCCTTAACCACGTGTGTGTTAGATGCAAACATAACCACAAACAGACTGAGAAATCACGACTCCATGTCAATACCTCAGTTCCAGTCCAACCTGTCAAGATGTATTAGTCAGGGTTCTCTAGAGGAACAGAACCAGCAAGAGGCATGATTATAAAAAGGAGATTTATAAATTGACCTACACAGCCAGAAGCTGGATAATCCACAGGCCGTCTGCAGGCTGCAGAGCTGGAGAGCTGGAGGAACCGGTATCTGTGCAGTCCAAGATGCTGAAGCCTCAGGACAAGAGGGATCAAAGATGCCACCCCAGGATGCTCCCCAAGTCTAAGACCTAAGGCTCTGGAAACCCCCTGGACAATCACTGGCAGAGTCAGTTTTGGAAGAGTGAAGGAGAGAGAGTCTGATATCCTCAGGCAATTGCAGCAGCAATCAAGAACCCATTCAAGAAGATTTGAGCTTGCATCTGCTAATGCTTCTTGTTCTTTCAACTTTTATTCCATCCAGGCCTCCAACCCATTGGATGCTGCTGCCTACGCTTAGGGGAGGGTCTCCACTTCAGTTCGCTATCCCACATGCCAATCATTCCAAGACATACCCTCATTGACCACCCAGAAACCTCTTAATCTTGGGGCATCTCTTAATCCAATCAAACTGACAATTCAAATTAACCATTACATAGGACTTTTTCTTGCTCTCAGTGAGATAAATAGGATGTCTAAATCTCCTTCTGGCTGCTCTACAGACAGCACACTGTCAGGTGGGCGAGTACGGGAGCAGAGACACCCCTTCTCAGCCATTACAGCGCTTTGGGGAAGAAACAATGGTGACTTGGGAGGACGGCATTGTGAGAAATGATCATAGGCCTAGTTGTAAAATCTAGATGGCAAGGACAGGCCATGTCGTGTGAGAAAAGAGTAAAAACCTTAAATTATGCCTAGAGATTGAATGTGAGCTACAGGTCCAATTCAACTGGCAGAATTTTCAGTGGGGCTGATCTGACACTTTCAAAGAACAGGAAAATAACTTTCTTCAGAGGACTCCCTGCCGGATGTGGAGTGAGCACATGTTTGCAATGAGCAATGAAGTCCTTACAAACCTAGAGCCTATCATTAGGAAAATCTCTTTAAAGTCAAACATTTAAAAACTTCCTTCAGGCACCTTGGGTAAGTATTTAGGACACGGAAATCATAGAGGGAAGACAGTGTGGCCCAGGGAAATATGCAAATGTCTCACTATGAGCAAGTCCTGGGGAATGAGGATGAAAACCAGACTGCTTTCCAAGCATTTCTCCATTTTAAAGAACTCACTGACATCAGCACTGTTCAATGCACAGTTCAAGAAATGACCAAAAAAAAAAAAAAAAAAAAAAATCAGAAATTGCAAGCCCAAGGACTGGGGAGATAGCTCAGTTGGTAAAGTGCTTGACTTGCAAGCACAGGGCCCTGGGTTCGATCCCCAGCACCGCAAAAAAAAAAAAAAAAAAAAAAAAAGAAAGAAAAGAAATTGCAAGCCCCCTGTTAGAGCAGCTGGGTGCTGTGCCATCACAGGAAGAGACGGACTGACATCCTCCAAGAGCTGACCACTTTCATTTTGCTTCCGGCCATGCTAATAAACAGGTACTTTCTATACAAAGTCATCCTTGCCTCCTTTATGATGTGTTCAGCTTTTGTTTTCTGCTTTTATTTCTATGGATCATCTGAAGCATTTTAATGTTTCTGACTGTCCCCTGCTGGGATTATTTGTGTTACTTTTGTATAACATGGGTATTTACTCTCAGATTTCCTCCTTCACTCCCAACCACACCCTCACACCTTCCCACGTCCCCACACAATATCAAAACAAACACTAGCTTCCAGAAGGCAGATCTCAACTCTTACTCTCTTGCTTGACCTTATTGCTTGTTTCCTGTTTTGCTTTGGAGTGGGAATGTTTCAAGTCACATAAAGAAAAATGATCGATAATTTATCTAGTGATTCATTTGATCCTCTAAGCAGTTGTGGAACTGTCAGATCCATGTTTGTTTTCTGATGCAGACCTACCTACACACCTTGATCTGCTTCATTTACTCTATCCGTTGTTCCCATGAACGAATTCTTGCAGCAATATCTAGATATATGCTAGACACAAGCTTATCTATACATCCACCTGATTTCCTGTAGCGAGTCCACCAAAGAAATTCAGCTATCCAAGTTTCCTAAGTCCTAATGGACAGTTCCAATGGATGATGACACCGTAGGGATAGCTTCCTGTCTCTCTTTCTAGGGCTGCCATGCTCTGTACCTAGTGCAAAATCCCCATGGTCTATCTAAAAACTCTGAGCAGCATGGAACTTCCTTATCTTGAGCACTCAACAGCTCATGGAAACAGTACTTCCTGCATTACACAAATAGGAAACATGGTAAATATGATTTATTTAAGACGTTTCACACAGTAGTTTGTGCATCCCTATGTCCCCAGACAGTCTGCATGGCTTCAGATCTCTGTTCATTGAAGCATTCAGGTCTGAGATGCTCTCACCAAGAAAATGCAAAGGAAGGATCTTTAGGGGAGGAACAGATTCTGATGTGCCCACCTTCAGTCTCTTGAGAAGCTGATTGGGGGTTGTGATATGAAGAGGAAGTCAAGGCAAAGGAAACAACACAGAACTTGCAGCCAATTGTTTTAAAATTGCAAAGTCTGTGGGAATATGATTTCTTACTCCTTTTCCCATTATAGCTTTGTTCCCTGCCTACTTCCCTCATCCCCCTCCCCATGGGATGAAATGTTTAAAACTTTAGGAGGCGAGAGATTTTAACATGCATTCTAAGGGAGTGCTATTAAACAGATCAAAATTTGAACCTCCAGACCCCAAATATCATACATATGTGGGAATAATAAATAAGGATCTTACATTGGGGGAAGGGGACTGTGATTTGCATATGGATTGGCTTTTTTCTTAATATTACATTCAATTTCCTGGTAGCAGTTGTGAGAGAGGTGTTACCTGGAATTCTGCCAAATCAGTCTTAGGCAATTTGTGACAATGACTTTAGGTCATAGTCCCAAACTGTTGGCAGGTGTTCTGGGCTTACCCTTACTGAGGAAGCCCCAGTTAATCCAGTTTGGTCCAATTCTTTTCAGTTTAGTTCCTGAAGATCCTTTTACATACTCCTGAACCAGAGAAATTAGCTAGCAGAAGCTCACGCTTAAATCCCTCTCGTGCATTAATTCTAAGAGCTGTGGGACTTTTTTGAGAGCTCTTCACATGTCCCCTTTTCAGTGCATTGGTAAAAATAAAGGGAAGGTGGTGTAGAGCAGCTTATTGTCAGGAGCTACCTGACCTGGATGTAGTATCTCTATGTTCTTCTGCTTGGACTGATAAAACACAATACCAAACACTGGGTGGCTTAAATGACAGACACTTATTTCTCATAGTCCTGGATGCTGAGAGTTCAAGATTAAGAAGCCCCTGCATTCAATTCCTGATGAGGACCCTCTTCCTGACTTGTAGAGTACCATCCGCCTCTGAGATCAGCAGCATAAAAGCCCTGATCTGTCTTCCTTGTCATTTAAGGGCACTAATCCTTTCATTAGGACCCACCCTCATAACCTAATTATCTCCCAAAGTTCTCATCTCCAAATACCATCACATTGGAGGTTAGGGCTTTGCCATGTGATTTTTGGGGGGTCTGGGAGCAGGGGACACACTTCAGCTTACAGCACTACACAAATTCTGGAAGAAACCTCATTAAGGGTTTGATAAAATAATTTTAAAAGAATTATCTGCCATCCGGGAAGGTAAACACCCTAAACAATTATACTTGCAAGAAGTTCAAGAGCAATAGAACATTCCATTGCTCTTATCTGAGAAGGTGGCTGGAATTCCCCAGGATCCAGGCTATTCATTCAAAGCTCAATGGCAAAAGATGTTTTTTTTTCACTGAAACTGTGACTATCTTTGGGGATGGTTCAGCCTATGAGACAGGTGTAAGAGCTGTGTCTGCCCTTGTTTCAGGAGTGGGGACCCAGGAGAAGGGATACTTATCCCTGGGGACACTGGCTCTTCCTCCGGACACTGGCTCTTCCTCCTGCTCGGCTGCATGTTCTCTGACGGTCTCAGTGCATCACCCTTTAGAGCTCGGGCTGCCTTCCTAGTACAACACTGGCTCCCACTTCTATCTTCCTTCTTACTCGCAGATGAATGCACCCTCCAAGCTCCAACAAGACCCTGGCCATCACTCTCTGTAGTGGTGATCAAGAACATCAAATATCATCTCAAAAAGATACTGCTTACCCAATACTCCTGATATTCCTGGGGTCTTCATATGGTAATATCCCAGCACTTTAAATTGTTATTACAGCCGAGCCCCACTTCAAATTCTGAGTTATTTTCCTCCTATCACTAAATAAACACTGAGTTGCCTCTTCACTCCAATCCAGCTTTATCAGGGTGCCCACCTTCTTCCATGCCGTTACCACCGCATATGATGAGATCATCTGTCTTGTTGTGCTTGCCCATCTTTCATGATCAACTGCTATCTTAAACCAAAGCTGACATTTCTGTATAGGGGTTTGTGTCCCTATATAGTGACATGGTGGTCATGTATTGGGAAGAAATAAGGAAGTTATATATCTTTTCAAAATATTTTTATTCTTATTAATATCCACATAATGTCACCAGCTCATTTCTCTGGGGTCCTCTGCTCAGAGGACTGTTGAACTTAACTGATCACACATGAAAGAATAGTTATGGCAAGTCTCACAAAACCTCCCCCAAGAATGTGAAATGACCTAGAAATGTGCAGGAGTCTTTCCCTTGTCCGATATTATTGGAACAGCAGAAATTCATGCTCCGTGTTCTTTTCTGTCCTACTCTATGACCAGGTTCCATAATTTTTCACACAAGAGAATGTCTTTTTCTTCTATTAAAAAAATTCATGGATCTGAGGAAAATGTTGACTGAGAAAATATTGCAATAACTGAAAGCTATGATAAATTCAATAAGGTTTTCAAATGCATTTGGATTTTATCAGTGGCAAGATCATCCAGATACATTTGAAAAATGATAAGCACACATGAGTAAGATATTATTCAGGCTACAGGCAAAGATTGAAATGCACAGTAGCACTTGATAAATATTTGTTGAAGACATTATCTTTATTACTCTAGCATATCTGTCCTGTTCAAACAAAATATTTACCATTAATTTGAAAAATAATAAGATTCACAAAACATGTAAATCACTCAAAAACATTCTGAAATTCACTTTTTTTATCTTTAGATCTAGTTGAACGTTTTTCTGATGACCTGAAGTATAATTGCATGGCCTCAAATGAGCCCTGGAATATTTAACAAAAGGTCCCATGATTGGGAAACTTTGCTTTCTACAAGTTGTGCATCGTGAGGAAGTGGAGCCCAGATAGTGGTCCTTGAACTTTCTCTTCACCCTGAAATCCTTCATTCAAGGTCAGTGTTGCTCAGATGCCCCACATATAAGCCACATCCTAGTGGGAGGCACTCGTTAAGGACATGGTCCCTGCTCTCTTCTGGTGTTCTCTGAAGGACATCAGTGATCCTGGGGCTGCTGGGAGCACAATTTGAAACACACTGACCACAGCACTAGGACTTGGGCTGTTCTCAGTTCCGCTAAACCCTGGCTCAGTGATCATTTATGAATTGATTTCCCAGTTCTCAGTTTCCTCACCTGATAAGTGAGGAATTGAAACTGTGTCTCTCCAGACCTGTTCTAAGTCCTCGACTCCCTCACCTGAGCTTATACTTTGGCTTTCTGATTGTTTCCATCCCCTAAGAGGCTGAGCTTCCCCTCAAAGCAGGACTTTTCCCTTGTGAGATGCAGTCACTGTGTTCCTAGGGGGCCAGGGCTGAGGTGGGGGTCACCCGGGGGCTGCACATGGTCACACTGCTCTGTGGTTGCCTCAGGAGGAAGTGACTGAGAAGGAGCCTAGAGCCTGAGACTCTGCTTTGTGGAAGCCAGAAGTCATGCTGGAGCCCTGGGTAAAGGAAGGGGCCACTTGACGAGCTCCCTTCAAGATCATGACCAGGGAACCAACAGCTGAGAGCTTCTGTCTCACCTGGTGGTGGCCTTGAGTTCCTCAGTCCTCTCCTGCCCTCCCCTGAATTCCTCCTACATTCCAATCTTTTCCTGTCTGAGGAGCCGGATTCTCACTTGTAATGATAATAATAATTTTAATGTATTCCATGTGCCAATCATTACTCCAAGACTGTTCACATGGGCTAACATTATAAAACTCACTGCTACTTTCGTCTTCACTTGACAGATAAAGAAACTGAGAGCTACAAAGGTTAAGTCGGTCCCCTAAAGGTACAATATTAGGTATTGTAACTCTTATTTGTAAGGCTTAGGAATGAATTAACTCAAATGGTGATTGGATACTGAAGTCGAATCAGACAAAACATGAAATTCTGGTATAACTGGATCTGGATATGTAATAGGTACACAAAATATGTCAGGTATTATTAGTCCCCAGTTGATAAGAAACATACTGGGCTGAAACCTTTGGCCTCTATTTGTAAGGCTTATGCTGTGATTACCTGCATAGGTAGGGTTGACAAGGTCAGTTAAGCAAAACCAGCTGTCCATCAAAATGCTTCGTGTATGATGTCGTTGATGGAGATATATTATTTCAGAACTTTATGCCTGAATTTGTCTCTCTGAGGCCACATACACTGAGCAATAAAGAAGAGGTCAGAGCTAGTAATAGAATTGGATTCTGTATTGCAAGTAGTCTTCAACATATTCCCCTGAAGAGAAGGAGGGAAAAGATTCCTGAAAACTCCTGATTATCATAACCCGTCCTGCACTCTGGGGAAAAATGAACTGTCTGGGTTCCAATAGATCCCCTTTACATCTGTCAACAAAACTACTTTAGAAATCCTTTTTATGCTCCTGTAGAACACAATGTATTCTATAGCAGCAGCTCTGAGCAGTTTATTTCAAAACTTGCTGTAAGATTATTTTATACAAAACTGACTTTTCTTCCAGGCTTTCATGAAGGGGGAAAACACTTCTTTAAATAACCATATTATTATTGCTCTTTTCATTAATAGAAATAACAAGAACACCACGCAATAAAATATTTTTCACGTATTCTCTTGTTGATATTCCTGACAACCATCTGAAGAAAGTACAGCAAATTAGAAAACTTACTTTGTTTTCTTGACATATTCAAGGTATTAAATCTTCACTTAGGGCTTTTGTGTGTGTGTGTGTGTGTGTGTGTGTGTGTGTGTGTGTGTGTAATGTTGGGACCCTTCATGACGTTTTACTACTTCCTTCTATTTTTGGACACTTGGCCTTTGAATCTCCTCCTGTCCTCTCCCCACCCACTGTCACCACCTTAATTGAAGCTTCCAATGCTTGCTATTTCATGTCTTACAACAGCCTCCAATAGGTCTTTGACTCAGGTCAAAACAGATTGTCACTCATTGCTGTCAAAATCCTGTTCAGTCTTCAAAGGTTCAGATCAACTTCTAAGAAGCTCATCAAATTCCTCCATCAGAATTAATGCTCTTGTCACTCAATCTCATTGCCTTTTATTTAAAGCTCTTTTCATGTTAATATACAGTACGTGTTGCATTCATAATACCTGTGAATATACCTGTCTGCTTACCCAGAGGAAAGCCCTTTGAAGGCAGAAGTCCTGATTTCACCAGGTGTGCAGTTGCTCTTCTCTTAGTCTAAGCTTTCCACTCAGTAATATTGCACCATTGAAAGGATTAAAAGTGTCATGCCAATAAAGTACTCTCAAACAGTTCATTACATTTTTAGGATCAGCTACTCTTATTGTATAATGCCAGTGACATTTTCAGTGGTAGTTATTCAGTAAATACCTTTTGTTTTTCACTTGTGTTTCACTAAGATCATTTTATCTGTCCAAGAAGCAGAAACCCTCCTTTCCCCAATATTTCAGGTTCTTTCCCTTGGAAATCTGTTTCTAGAGCAAATATGGAATCCAAAATGTTCTAGATCTTTAGAGAAATATTTAGAAGGAATAAGGAAGTTGAATATTAATTGAGGCAATTTCATTCATGGACCTCCTCAAATTAAGCAAGTTGTGGTTAACTTGGAAAGTTCTCAAAGGTCATACTTAGAGAGAGTTGAGTTTGGAAAAATGGAGTCAAGAATGAGAGGGTAATGGAATGCCAAATTGTCAGGATAAAGAGAAATCTGCCTTTTAAAACTGTGTTTTAGAGAGCACCGGTTATTGTTTTCAAGTTGTACACAGGAAATTTCAAAAGGTGTTGACTCCAACAAAAACAAAATGAAGTATTACTTGGGAACAGGCAGAGTAAGTATAAGAAAGAGTTCCTTGAAATTGGTAGAGAAACTTACTAGGATGAAATCTCAAGTCTCTAATCTGCCCTCTGAACTATATATTTAATGTTCAACTTACCTATTGGATATCTACAAGTGGATGCCTAATAGACACCTTCCATGCAGCAGGCCCATTGCTGAATGCAAAAATAAGACAAACAGCTCGAGAGACAAAAACGTCACATTTAGTGTGTTTTGTTCTGCACATGAAAAAGAGGAAATAACGTATGTATACATACACAGATGCATATATACACTTGTATGTGTATTTGCCCATTTTCCAAAAAGAACCAGAAAACAGATGGTTAATATGTTTAACTTTACTAGGTACAGGACTGAGATAAAGAGGACTAGGCTAGGAGTGAGATTTCTCTGATGGTTTTGATTTTTGCACCATATAAAGGTTTATATACTATCAAAATATAAAATTGAACTAAAAAAGGGTGAAAGGAAGATATACCTTAAACTTAAAGGCAATTGTATATCAGATTTATTAAAAACTATTGAAAAAAATACTTAAAATTACTTTTTAACACAATACTCTGGTCATACAATTTATGTGGGAAATATTTTAAAGACAATAATAGTTGCAAAAAAAAAAAACCCAAATTTGAACTAGTAGGTTTATCGTGGTTGAGTTGTTGAAGTAATGATCTGGTAATTATTTTACAAGTACTGAAAGAATAAATATGATGTTGATGTTCTGGAAACTGTGGGTCTTGCTTTAGTAAAAGGGAGCTATAAAAAGGGCACAAGGAAGAAGAAGATAATGCTATTTGATTTGAATTCAAGATATCAGTTTGAAGTGATGACTTATAAAATTGTATTTTTCTGTCTATCCACAGAGAGGACAGAAATGGCAGAGTCCAAATCTGAAATATTCAGTTGTGAAGACACAAAATTAACCTGAAATATTCAGTTGTGTCAAAAATACAAAAAGGTAATCAAACATTGGGGAGGACTTAAAAGAAATAGAAGGAGTTTTACTTCCTTTTTTTTTTTTTTTTTTTTTTTCGTTTTTTGGACGTGGGTACTGGGATTTGAATTCAGGGGCACTGGGCCACTGAGTCACATCCCCAGTCCTATTTTGTATTTTATTTAGAGACAGGGTCTTACTGAGTTGCTTAGTGCTTCTCTGTTGTGAGGCTGGCTTTGAACTCAGGATCCTCCTGCCTCAGCCTCCTGAGATGCTGGGATTACAGGTGTGCGCCAAAGCATTGATGTCTTTCATCAATGTTGAAAGGCATATAATTTACCCTCCTCCTTTAAACAACTAAAAACTGAATGAAAAAATATGATACAAAAGTATTTTGATATTGGACAAAAGACATCAAGGACTTGTTCTTGAGAAAATCAGAAGGGTGTTATGATTTGGTTCTTAAATGTCCCCCAAAGCTCATGTGTTAAAGGCTTGCTGCCAAAACCTGCTTCCCAACAGATGGTGCTAATGGGAGGTAGTGGAAACTGTAGAAGCAGGGGCTTAGTTGGTCATTGGGAGAATGCCTTTGAAGGGTAAATTGGTACCATAGCCAAGGGTACCATAGCCAAGGCCATACTACAGATTTCCTGGCTACCATGAGGTGACCCCTCCTTTCCACCCACTCCTTCCCATGATATTCAGCCTCATCACAGGCCTAAAGCAACAAGTCCAGCAAATATGTACTGCAACCTCTGAAACCCTGAACCAAAATAAATCTTTCCTTCTTTTAAGTTGTTTGTCTCAGTTATTTTGTCACAGTGATAGAAAGCTGACTAACAGAGAAGGGGAAGCCAATGGAGTCTGGGAGTCTCATTGAGTTGAGGATAAAGGGATCAGAATTTAGGAAGACCAAGGCAGTGAGAGTTTTCAAGGAAGGCACTAAAGGAAGGACTTGCACAGAGAAAGCCCCAGAGATTTAAAGAGGATGCCTCAAGGCTTTAGCAGAGTGATTCTCTGTGCATATTTGAGAAGAAACTCTCCAAGGTCAGAGAAAGAAAGACTGGAAAGCAATAGGCTGACAAATACCTAGAGCTCACTTGGGGCTTAGAATACTTTGTGCATCAACTAACTAAAAGGGAAAGACTTCATAACATGGGATATAGGGTAGAGTTTTCAGAAAAATACCATAATGGTTGGGATAAACTAACCCTAGTCTAAAGACTACAACTTTAGAACTTACCTCAACAAAACTTTTCCCTAGTGACATGATGAATACAATTGATTTCAAGTGAATTAATTTCATACCAGAGCAAGTTGGAACAATGTTATAGTTTAGATATGAGGTACTTCCCAAAGCTCATGTGTGAGACAATACAAGAATTTTCAGAAGTGAAATGATTAGATTATGTGGGGTATGACCTAATTAGTGGATTAATACATTTGATATGGATTATCTGGGCAGCACCTTAGGCAGGTAGGGTGTGACTTGAGGAAGTAGGTCACTGGGGGGTGTGCCTTTGGGGTTTACATTTTGTCTCTGGTGAGCAGAACTCTCTGCTTCCTGGTTGTTGTGTTCTGAACTGCTTTCCTCTGCAATGCCCTTCTGCATGATGTTCTGTCCCACTTAGGGCCCAGAGCTTTAGAGTCAGCTGACCAGAGACTAAACCTCTGAAACAATGAGCCAAAATAAACTTTTTCTCCTCTATGTCGTTCTTTTCTTTTGGTCACAGTGACAGAAAAGCTAACTAAAATAGACAATATTCAAAGGAATACAACAGAATACAGCACTACAATGTTCAACATGAATAAAAAATGGCTAGCTATACAAAGAAATCATACACTATAACCCAGAGTTAGGATAAAAATCAATAGATATTTTCCCCAAAATGACTTAGATGATGGAACTTACACAGACCTTAAAACACTACCTTAAATGTGCTTGATATCCACCAGAAGGTGAAGGAAAACATGAATGTAATGAAGAAAGAAATAGAAGATATAAAAAGACCACATTCTAAAAATGAAAAATATAATATCTGAAATAGAAAACACACTAGGTGGGATTAATATCTGATTACATACCACAAAACAAATGGTCATATTAAGACAGAAAAGAACAAACTAATCAATTAGTTTTAGAAAAGTGATGAAAAAAGGGGAAAAAAAATGACAGAAGAGGAGAGGAAGAAGAAGGAGGAGGGAGACAGAGGAGAAGAAGGAGAAGAAGAATAATACCCAACAGGTTAAGACAAAAAATGACAAAAGTTCCACAGGCTATTTGATAATAGCAAATAGTATAATATATATGCAACTGAACTCTGAGAAGGAAGAAACCAGAAAAAAACATTTGAAGACATCATGGCAAAATTTCCCTAAATTTGATTTTTTAAAAGCCTATAAATAAGCCCACAGATGGAAGAAACTCAACAAAACCCAAAGAGAATATACCTAAATAAACCACACCAAAAACTATTATCATTCCATTGTTGAAGCCAGTGCTAAAGAAAAAAGTGTTGCAAGTGACTAAAAATAAAAACTTACATTATCAACAGAGAAACAAATGTAAGAATGACATTAGTTTTCTTGTCAGAAACCATGCAATCCTAAAGACAAGAAAGTGACAGAACCAAAATATCGAAAAAAAAAAAAAAATCCCCCTAAAATTCTATACCCAGCAAAAATCTTTCAGATGTTAAGCAAATTAAAAAAAAATTGACAATGAAAGTCCAAGAGAATTTACCACCAGTCAATTTGCACTAGAAGAATGATGAATAAAAATCTCAGGTAGAGTCAGGCACAGTGGCACACACCTGTAATCCCAGCAGCTCAGGAGGTGGAGGCAGAAGGATCTCGAGTTCAAAGCCAGCCTCAGCAATGGCAAGGCACTGAGCAACTCAGTGAGACCCTGTCTCTAAATAACATACAAAATAGGACTGGGGATGTGGCTCAGTGATTGAATGTCCCTGAGATCAATCCCTGCTACCAAAAAACAAAAACAAAAACAAAAAATCTCACGTAGAGGCAAATTCCAGGTATACTTTTGGGTTTACACAAAGCAATGAAATGTACTAAAAAATGGAAAACACATGAGTAAAGAAAACTCTTCCTGTTTTTACTTGCTCTAATTGACTGGTTTAAGCACAAATAGTTGTTATTGTGTTTATGATACATATAGAAATAAATTGCATACCGATAATTGCACAAAGGGTTGGCAGGGGGAGGTACGAAAGCACGTTGCTGGAAAGTTCTTTACTATGTCTAAAGCAATACCATGTTATTTGAAAATAGACTGTGATAAATTACAGGCTCATCTTGTAAACCCCAAGTCAACCACTAACAAACAAAACAAAGAAAGCTGACACTTCACAGTAATCCCAATCAAAGAAGTTCCTGCTGATCACATTTTTAGCAACTTGAACATCAATAAGAACAATTAAAGTAATGGCACATTGCTTTAAAAATATTTCAGTTTGGAGAGTGGGGGGGGGGGGATGAATGAGAAAAAGGGAAAGTTTTATTTATGTAAGTATTTTGGTCTTTCTTTGCAAAGGCATGCCAATTAACCCATGTGGAAGGAATCGGGAACAATGGACTTTTTTAAATAATCATGTTTGTAAACCTCAATGAATAAATGATGATAAGCAAATGAATGATGCTTACAAAGATAATTAATGGATTAGAAAACCACTACTTGAAAGGTTTTGGAGGAATTGAATTGCATAAAGTTTCAAATTTTAAACCTACTGAATATTTATTACTTATTAATCATAAAGGGAAGAATTTCTTTTGAATGAAGAGACCTGACAGAAACTACCATACATAAATAAACAAACTTAGTTTCACCAGAAAGGGGCAAATTTGCCTGATGTACCACAGAGTGAGATGTAAGGGGAAGCATCCATCAACTTTGGGGTATTTTTGCCACACTTTTGAAATCCAAATCTAATCAAGAGACATTAATGGGGAAAATTCAGCATGTGGGACATTCTCTAGCAACTGCCCTGAATTAAAATAAAATGTCAATGTAAAGAAAGACAACAATAAAAATATTTTAAAAAATACTTAGAGTTGTTGGTGCTGGGGGTGGAACCCAGGCTTCAGTGCACCCGAGAGATAAGTGCGACAGCCCAGCCCAAGTTGTTAAAGGAGGCTAAATAGACGTGACCCCAAATGCAATGTGGCATCTTGACTGGGAAACTGAGGCTCTCCAAGCGCAAGCAGCTTGTCACATCTCAACAGGGGAGAGGCAGAAACAGGAAAGCTGGTGGCGCTCATCTCCAAATCATGGATACTTCCTTTTTGTCAGTATTTGTGGATCTTTCCAAATTTGGCTTAAAGAGGAGCATTTTAAATAGCAGTTTTGAGAAATGCCATGTTCACAATTCGCTCTTCATTTCTTTTTTTGACCACAGAACAACAGGTGTCACAAATTTCAAGGCACTAGCTAGATCACAGAAGAGACAGGTGATCGATTTTACCCTAATGGGAAATAAGAGGTAAATAGAGGAGCTCTTTCGACCTAAAGATAGATCCAGAATAGGAGGTCACTCTCTTGCCCTCCAGGGCTCCACTCTCAGGTACCTAAATTTTAGAGACCAGAAGGAAGGTAGTTAATGTGAACCAGAGAAAGTATTAACACAAGAAGCAGAACATTTAACAGGAACAAAATGTATCTGTAACCCCTGTCTCCATATTTAGCTCAGCCACCATCCATCACTTGCCGGGGAAGGCATGAAAAGCATCGGGTTAGTGTTGAAAGGAGGAGAATGTGAGGGGTATACTTGGTAGCGAGGCTTGGAAGTGGGAAGCAGCGAGGAGCTATATATTGTACCTGAGCTCAGGCACGCTGGTGCCAGCTTCAAAAACGGATTGGAGGATAAGAGCTACATTTTTAACATGAGCTGAAGCCTTTTGAAGTGTGAGTGAATGAAATGAGATGTGTGAACATGCACAGACCCGGTCCTTCTGTTCCTCCTAGGAAGCTCCCCGCCTGCAGATCCTCAGATACCCGCAAAGGAATAGACCTTCCGAATGAGGACACGCTGTGGGGTTCCCTGTCTGAATGGTGCGGGGCACAAAGGAGATGTCATCCTAGTCTCTGGCCGGTTTTAGATCTCAAGTGACGGGGCTTCCTCCGGTCCATGATGGAGCAGCCTGGGCTGTCAGGGACGCATCTCGACATCCCCGGCTCGTTCACAGTGTGGATGTATCTGTGAAACACATTTGGCTCCTTGTCACCTCTTGATGGTTGCCTGCCATTCTCTGCAATACTGCAGAGCTCAAAAAGCTGATGCTGGCACCCTGCAAGCTTTGCCTGTGGGGGCTTCGCTTGGACTAAAATCTCCTCTTGGAATTTCATTTCCCAGGGGATCCAAATTAGAAGCCAAGTTGCTAGATGCAGAATCATCTCAGTTCTCCAAGATTTGGGCTTTCTGAGTAATTCTGATGAGAAGCGTGTGCACAGAGCATAAGCATATGGGGAACAAAGCTCTGCGTGTTTAGGAAATGGGAACACTCAATTCTTGTATGTGCAAGGACTGATCCAAATGCTAATAGCTGTTTCTTCCTGAATTCAGTGTCCCAATTCTTCTGTCATACACCACTCCTTTAATGTAATCAGAATTTCCTTTGTTCACTTATTAAGATGTGGAACACAGTACTTTTTAAATTCTGTGTATGCTATGTGACTCTTCTTCAATAATATCTTCTGTGCTCCAGTTTTTCTATTCAGAATTTTAGCAAAAATAGGACCAAGGCTGCCATTCCCATTAGAGACCATTTTACTTTGCAGATAGAGAAATGAACGCTTGCTGTCAGCGCTATGTGTGCGGTGGATGAAATGGGGACCAGATTTCACAATTGCTGACCCCTGGGATATTATCATCCCATTGCCTTACCTCCTGAGAGGCGCTCTTACAACACACACACACACACACACACACACACACACACACACACAACCCTTCAGTAAAGCTCCTACAAACTTAAAAGGGGAAATGCAGACATGAAGGGTGCAGTCATATCCACAGGGGGAGGATCATTTCCAGTTCTCCTCTTTCCCTGCAGAATCACAGGCTGTGGGGGCACCTCTTGAGACTGTGGGCCACAAGAGGTCCACCAGGAGGCTGAGTAGTCCCACTTGGAACCAAGTCAGGTTGCCAGGACCAAACAATACTTTGCCCTGGTATTTTTGAACAGTGCAGGGCTCCATGTGGAAGTTCAGCTGGTGAGGGGAATGTTGCCTTACTGAAAATAAGGGCCATTTGGAGGCTGACAGCAGATGAAGAGTGGGAACCCCCCAAATGAGCAGGACAGCAGCATCTGAGCATTCACCAGAATAAGCAGAGGTGTCAGGCGCTTCTTCTGGCTACTGGTCTTGCTCTGAGCAGCTGCCAACTTTGGAAAAATGTAAAGGTTCAAAGAATGTTCAGTTGAGAAGAAAAATCTGTTACCAGAGGGTCTCCTTTCTCTTTATAGGCAGATAGAGACTGTGAGAAGCAGCCTTCTAGAAGGATTCCAGGAGGTATCTGGGAGTTTCCCTTGCTTACTCATGGTGGGGACAGATGTGTGCACACTCAGTGAGATGCTGGAGTGCTTGTGGTAGATGGGATGAATAGGCAGCAGCTTCTAGAAGTGAAGCCAAGAATTGGGAGAGTTAAGCAGTTCCAGGAGCAGTCGTATGAGTCGTCAAGGGTTGGGGTCTAGCAGACACATGCTCCTTTCAGGGTTCCGCAGTGACACTTAGCTCTCAGGAGGACAGTTTGCTTGGACAGTGAGTCACTTGGCCTAACTGGGACATAGTAATCTTCCTTTCCCTCTCATCTCTCCTTCTGCATTCTTTGGTTTCTTTTGAGACTCTGACTCAGAGATTACTGACTTTGCCACACATTAACATAATTCAGGACATTGAGAAATATTGATTTCAAGTCCTACCTACAGAAATTCATACTTAATTACTCTTGGGTCAACCTGAGTGTTAAGTATCCCCAGATAATTCTAATACGTGCCCACGATTAAAAGCTCCTATTCATTCATCCTCCAAACAAAATGCAGATTTAAAACTCTGAAGAACCCTGCACAGCTCAATTTTGCAGACTTCTGTGTATGTGCACATATACGAAGGATTCTGGCCAGGGACCATTCGAGTTGACGTCAGCAGCTTTCTTCACTAGAGTTTTCTTGCTCTGGTTTAGTTCACATTCTGCTTATAAGTCCGACTCCATCTCTATGAACCCATATCACATACTAAAGAGGCTCTGAATTCTGCTACTGTATGAGATAATCTCCATCATGATGTTCATGGGAAACTTCTTTAAAGTTCCATTTAGAGATTTTTGTTTGTTTTGATTTGCAGTGCTGCAGTTTAAACACACGGTCTCACGCATGCTAGGCAAGTGCTCTACCATTGAGTTACAGCTGCAGCACTTTAAGGGCCATTTAGGATTCATGTTGCCTCTTTAGGCTGTGAAAATTGCAGGCTGTAGGTTATCAAAACTACCTAGAAAGAATTTCCTTAGCTCAAGATTTCAACCCTTTTCTTAGTCTCTGATTTCCCTGAGATTTCCTGGGACACATTCAAGGATGGAACAATTCCACAGCCACATTATCATTTGCCATTTAAACCCTGGGTTATCATCAAGGCATGTCCTAATCTTTAATGCATGCAACAAAAACACAAACTGTCTCTTCCTTTATCCCTGCTGTGTGGTGAATAGAAAATGCACACAGGGGAATCAAGCAATCTTAGTTTTAGTTCCATCTCCAGTTCAATAGCTGTGTGACTATTGGACAATCTTCATTTCTCCATAATTTACTTACTTGTAAAATAAAGAGAATGGACTAAAATTTCTGGTTTTCAATCTTTTATTTCTCTTCAAAGGCAAAGCAACCTTTCTTTAAGAGCATGCTTGCTGCAAAAGTCAACATGTAAAACTGATGGCCAGGAAGCTCAAGTGATGTGGGACTGAGAGGGGGCACTCTGACCCCTCAGGTTCCTTCGTTTCCTCCCTTCACAGCTACTCTACCCTGAAAGGGATTCTACAGAATTGCTGAGACAAGTGGAAAGTCTAAAGTATACAGAACAACTAGCTAAGGTATATTCTGCTTTTTCATTTTCTGAGCATGCACGTGTGCACACATGCAAGTAGGTGAGAACACAGACATACATGCACATGCACACAGAGTGAGCAATGGGTTCAAGAGGTAGCAGATACGGTTAGACCAGGAGAGATCAGGACTTGGAAAGGAGCTATGTACCCTGGGGCAGTGGGAGAAGGAGGTTCTTAGGAGTGCATTGTACATACCACAGGAGAGGACTGCAGGAGAGAACCACAGGATTTGGTGACTGTCGGGCACTTGATAGTCTAAAGGCTCAACAACTTGTAGCAGAGGGCATTCCAATGATGATGACTTCATGAAAGGGATTCTGGGTCATCTGGAAAGTTCAATGAAGAAATAAGCTGGAGAGAGCTAGTGTTACTCTGGAAGTTCATGTTCAGTGGAAGTCCTTACAGTTCATTGGAAGTGCCATCTCCTGATCCCCTATATCCCAGGCAGGCTGGGAATTTTCACACAAGTTATGTATCCTTTATAACCAGAAATAAAAAATAGCACATCTCATCATTTTTCCTGGACCTCCTGGATATTTCCATAACTCTAAATGCTTATCTCAGAGACAGATGCTTAATTATCAACTGATATATTTGTCTCTAAAAAGATCTTATGAAATTTTCTTTGCCCCATACAAATGCTCATTCAAATTCAGGAGGAATTTCAAAAAATAAGTAAATAGGGTTAAACATGCATCTCCTTAAAGTGGACATACTAACTTTAAGGAAAAAAGCTTGCTGAATCTTGGATGCATCAAATATTTCTGGGCCAAATGAAGACATCCATGATTTCTCTACTCTTGTTAGAGAAAAAAGAAGGCTTGATTTTCATGCTGTACTCTTAAGTAAAATCAAAAGCCACCTTCGGACTATATCTTTCAGAGATTTCATACTAATCATGCTTTCTAGTCCACAAGGTGACCTATGCCTTTCACCTGATGAAATTGTTGATAGCTGTCATTCGAGTAAGTGGGTTATTAGTTATCAGTGTCAACACAGTGCCCGGCACCCATAAAACAACAGTTCAACAAACCAATAGGCTTCATGCCAACAACAGTAGTCTTAAAGTCTTGCTAGTTAGGGTCTTAATTGAAATCAGAAAAAAACTTGCCTGCCAGGATGCAATGAGATGGTGACTCAAGAGTATGACTTGAAGTAGTGCTGGATCCAGGGACCCGAGTGTCTGAATGCCTATTGTTGAGTGCTGCTGCAGTTTGGAGGTGGCAGGAAGGGCATTATTGTCTTTAGTACGCTTTCTTGTAAAGTAGAAGGGTAATTGATGACTTGCTAGTGGGCTATTGATTGCACTTAACTACCATCAGCCACTGGGGAAACAGAGTAGATGGGTAAGAGTGAGTTTGGTGCAGTTGATTAGGAATGACGAATAAGATACAGGGGAGTCCAGGATGGGGTAGAAGGTTAATTTGATGCTCATTCCTAGCAGTTGCCTTTGCCCATAGTCTTCATATTTTGTTGAGGGAGATTCTCATTCTTAATGTTTCAGAAGATACAAAAGCAATGGTAGACTCCAACCCTCGCATAGCATATGAATTAGGAGAGGAGATGGGACACATCTGAAATTCTTGCTCAACATTATAAACATGCAGCCTGCCGTGTACATCTCTTAACTGGCACCCCATTTTGGTTTGACTGTGGTATCAGCAGAATATTTGGTGAAATGGGTCATAATTTCACCTTGCACTATGAGGAGTCCCTGTTGAATAGATTGTTGTAGGTAGCTAGGAGACACTTACTTTCCTCAAGAAAAAAGATGAAGTCTGGATCCATCTACTACCACTCTTCAGAGCAATGCTGCACAAACTCAAAACATGGGGTCTCTACCTCTCACAAAGAAATCAAGTCCCTGCCACTGCCTGGGGGAATCTACAGGTCTGGTGCAAATCATAGGGACACAAAATGCAGTTCAAAGGCTAGCAGCATTAACATGATCCGCGAGCTGGGAGTTCATCTAAATGCAGGTGGACCACCTGGGCAATTCTTGCTTCTCTGGAGGGAGTTGCTTAGGTATCTGTGTTTTGGAAAGATCTTCAGAAGATTCTTACACAAATCAAGACTGTGAAAAAATTGTTTCAGACAGCAGAAAGTTGGTTGAGGACAGAGTTGTCCCTTTTTGTGAATCCATCTCTGGCATATACATATTTTGAAATCTAATTTATCCACCTTTGTTCCTTAGTAAGAATATTTAATCTTTTACATTTAATGTGATAACTGGTTTATTTACATTTACATCAACTGCCTTACCTTGTTTATTTTCTGTTTTATCTTCCTGCACTGTGTTCCTTTTCCCCATTTGCGATCCTTTTTTTTTTTTTTAATGAATCAACAATTGCTAGCCACCCAATTTTCCTTTTAATAAACTTTAAGTTGTACATCCTTCTACTGAATATTTTGATCATCTTTCCAACAATACAACAATTTTGTAACATTGTAACTCCATTTACTTCCTCTCATCTTTTGGTTATGGTCTTTTTGCATTTCAATTTTATGTATATTTTGTACCCTACAAGACATATTATTACCTGTACAGTTAGTATTTATTTATTTGTATTTGGCCAAATACTTTCTTTCCTTTGTTCTTTTTCATTCTTGTGTTTCTTTATTTCACAACTGTTCCACTGGCCTTTTGTATGAACTATCTTTTAATATTTTTTATATGATGTACTGGAACATATTCTCTCAGTTTTTTTCACTAGAAATACTTTAATTTTTCCTTTACTATTGAAAGATATTCTCACTGATACAGAATTCTAGATAGATGATCATTTTCTTCTAGCACTTTAAATATATCATTGTATTATTTTTAGATTTCATGTTTCTCTTGAGAAGTCAGCTATCCATTTTGATGGTCCTTTGAAAATAATGTTTCTTTTTATCTAGAAACTTTCACATATCCTATTTTTTCTTTTTATTTTATTGCAGTAAAATAGACCTATTATAAAATTTGCTATTTTAAACATTTTTCATTGTAGGACTAATTGGCATTAATTACATTTGTACTATCATAAAGCTATCACCACCACCTATTCCAAAACTTTTCCACCACCAGAAACAGAAAATCACACCATTAAGTAATAACTGCCTATGATACCCTCTCAGTCTCTGGTAACCTCACTTCCTATTTTCTGTCTCTGTGATTTTTCTGTATTCTAGACATGTCATACAAATGGAATTATACAGTATTTACTCTTCTGTCCCTGACTTTTACTCAGCACAATGTTTTCAAGACATATACATGTTGTAATGTATGTAAGAACTTCATTCTTTTTATGACTAATATTCAATTGTGTGGACATATCCCATTTTGCTTATTCATTCATTTGTCATTCATCTGTCAATGGACACTGGTTGTTTCACCTTTGGCTACCGTGAATAAGGCTTCAATGAACTCTGGTGTAGAAGTATCTTTGTTTAAATTCCTATTTTCAATTACACTGGGTAAGTACCTGAAAGTAGAATTGCCAGGTCATTCAATAGTCTATATTAACTTTTAGAGACATTAACTACTTGTTTTCTGCAGTGGCTACTCCATTTTATATTCCCACCTGCAATACAGGGGTTCTTGAATTTAGAAGTATGGGATCTCTGAAGTCTATGCTCCTTAGCTTATGTTCATTTAGCATTTTGATGGAAATTTCCTTGAACACCAGGAGTGAACTTTTAAAAGTGAACTTTTTCTTGATTCAGCATCTTCTTGGTTGTTATAATTCTTGTCTGCTTTTTAGATTTCTCACAAAGTTTTCCCAAATAGTCCCTGCTGGGTTACTTACTTATTTTATATTTCTTTGGGGATGTGAGAGCTTGGCGTCTCCTCCGCCATTTTGCTTATATCATTCCCAAGAGCCTCTATTTTTCTTTAGTTTATAGCAGTGTTATTATAATGTACCTAGGTATGATTTTCTTCGTATTTTTTTCTATTTGAAAATTTTATATATAAGGTTCTTAATCTATGACTCAATTCTTTCATCGGGTTTGGAAAATTCCAAGCCATTATACCTTCAAATATGTTGCTTCCCCACTATCAGTCTCTACCTGCCTGTGACTTCAAACTACACTTTTTAAACCTTTTCCCTGGGCCCATATATCTCCTGTACTCTGTATTAGTCAGGATTCTCCAGAGAAACATAACTAGTAGGATGTGTATACATTTAGAGAAAATGTAGTAAGGGATTGGCTCATATGATTACATAGGCTGGTAAGTCCAAAACCTGTGAGGTTGAACAGGAAGTCTGGAGTCCCAGGAAGAACCAATATGGCAGTGTAAGTCCAAAAGCTGCTACACTGGAGACCCAGGGAAGAGCTGGTGTTCTGGTTCAAGTGTGAAGTCTGTGGACAGAATACTTTCTGCTCGGAAAGTCAGAGTTTGTTCTAAGACCTTTAATGGATTGGATTATGCCCACTTCCATTATGAAAGATAATCTATTTTACTCAAAGTCCATTGATTTAAGGTTATTCTCACTCACTAAAACTTCCAGAATAATGTTTGACCAAATATCTGGGCACCACAGTCCAACAAAATTGACTTATAAAATTAACCATCACATGTTTTTTTTCAGTATTTTCCATACTATCTGCTCTCTGTGCCTCTGGACAGATTTTCTCCTGGCTTATTTTTCTTCACTAACCCACATATCTTCTGTGTCCCAACTACTGTTAAACCTAGCAATTTATCTATTGAATATTTAATTCCAAGTATTATATATTTTTTTGTACTCTATAATTTTGGTTTGATTTTCAAATGCCTACAGAGTACAAGGGAATTAAAAATGTCCACCTTTCACTTGTGTCTTGTTGCTACTGTATTTGTTTAACCCACACTTTCTTAATTTTCTCACATTAACTACATCTTTAAAAATCAAATAAAATCCTTAACATTATAAAGGCCATCTACGCTAAGCCCATGGCCAATATCATCCTAAATGGTGAAAAACTGAAAGTGTTCCCCCTAAAAACTGGAACAAGGCAGGGATGCCCTCTTTCACCACTTCTATTCAACATCGTCCTTGAGACTCTAGCCAGAGCAATTAGACAAACCAAAGAAATTAAAGGGATACGAATTGGAAAAGAAGAACCCAAACTATCCCTGTTCGCTGATGACATGATTATATATTTAGAGGAACCTGGAAATTCCACCAGAAAACTTTTAGAACTCATAAGTGAATTCAGTAAAGTAGCAGGTTACAAGATCAATGCTCATAAATCCAATGCATTTTTATACATAAGTGATGAATCTTCAGAAAGAGAAATTAGGAAAACTACCCCATTCACAATAGCATCGAAAAAAATAAAATACTTGGGAATCAATCTCACAAAAGAGGTGAAAGACCTCTACAATGAGAACTACAGAACACTAAAGAAAGAAATTAAAGAAAACCTTAGAAGATGGAAAGATCTCCCATGTTCCTGGATAGGCAGAATTAATATTGTCAAAATGGCCATACTACCTAAAGTGCTGTATAGATTCAATGGAATTCCAATTAAAATCCCAATGATGTACCTTGCAGAAATAGAGCAAGCAATTATGAAATTCATCTGGAAGAATAAGAAACCCAGAATAGCTAAAGCAATCCTCAGTAGCAAGAGCGAAGCAGGGGGTATTGCAATACCAGATCTTCAACTCTACTACAAAGCAATAGTAACAAAAATGGCATGGTATTGGTACCAAAATAGACAGGTAGATCAATGGTACAGAATAGAGGACATGGACACAAACCCAAATAAATACAATTTTCTCATACTAGACAAAGAAGCCAAAAATATGCAATGGAGAAAAGATGGCCTCTTCAACAAATGGTGCTGGGAAAACTGGAAAACCATAAGCAACAGAATGAAATTAAACCCCTATCTCTCACCCTACACAAAACTCAACTCAAAATGGATCAAGGACCTCGGAATCAGACCAGAGACCCTGCATCTTATAGAAGAAAAAGTAGGTCCAAATCTTCAACTTGTTGGCTTAGGATCAGACTTCCTAAACAGGACTCCCATAGCACACGAAATAAAAGCAAGAATCAACAACTGGGATAGATTCAAACTAAAAAGCTTTCTCTCAGCAAAGGAAACTATCAGCAATGTGAAGAGAGAGCCTACAGAGTGGGAGAATATCTTTGGCAACCATACTTCAGATAGAGCGATAATTTCTAGAATCTATAAAGAACTCAAAAAACTCTACACCAAGAATACAAATAATCCAATCAACAAATGGGCTAAGGAAATGAACAGACACTTCACAGAAGAAGATGTACAAGCAATCAACAGATATATGAAAAAATGTGCAACATCTCTAGTAATAAAAGAAAAGCAAATCAAAACTACCCTAAGATTTCATCTCACCCCAATTAGAATGGCGATTATCAGGAACACAAGCAACAATAGATGTTGGCGAGGATGTGGGGAAAAAGGTACACTCATACATTGCTGGTGGGGTTGCAATTTAGTGTAGCCACTCTGGAAAGCAGTATGGAGATTGCTTAGAAAGCTTGGAATGGAAACACCATTTGACCCAGCTATTCCACTCCTTGGCCTATACCCAAAGGACTTAAAATCAGCATACTACAGAGATACAGCCACATCAATGTTCATTGCTGCTCAATTCACCATAGCCAGAATGTGGAACCAACCTAGATGCCCTTCAGTTGATGAATGGATAAAGAACTGTGGCATATATATACGATGGAATATTACTCCACCATGAAGAATGATAAAATTATGGCATTTGCAGGCAAATGGATGAAATTGGAGAATATCATGCTAAGTGAGATAAGCCAATCTCAAAAAACTAAAGGATGAATGATCTCACTGATAAGCGGATGAGGACATATAATGGGGGATGGGAAGGGTTAGCGTTAGGGTTAGGGTTAAGTTTAGGGTTAGGGATAAGGAGGGTGGTAAGAATGGAGGAAGGAAGGACTGTATAGAGGGAAAAGAGGGGTGGGAGGGGTGGGAGGGGTGGGGGGAAGGGAAAAAATAACAGAATGAATCCAACAACATTACCCTATGTAAATTTATGATTACACAGATGATATGCCTTGACTCCATGTACAAATAGAGAAACAACATGTATCCCATTCGTATACAATAATAATAATAAAAAAAACAAATAAAATAAACAATGGTGGCAACATCTACAGATCTGTTTTTATATGTTTTTTTTTTTTTTCTTTTCCTCTTGGTTCTTTACTTTGACATGACTACAATTTTTGACTGAATGCTGGATATTGTGTGTGGAAAATTGTGGAGAAACTGCATGGTATCAACTTCCATCAGAGAGGCTGCATCAGTATGTAGTCCCACTGTGGGCAGGGACTAGTTGCCTGGAGGCTGGCTTTGCCCTTGGACATTTCCATCATCTTCAGATTTCCTCCCTGTAAGTCCAAGGTGAGAGCCTAGGGTGTTGACAGGAGCTTCTTCTCCTTGTCAGATACTCAGCAATTTTTGTCACTTTAACTCTATGAGTAGGTCAAAAACCCCACTCTGATTTTCTGTGACTTCTTTCTTAGTTTCTTGTTGTGGAAACTTAGAATTTGGCAAATGGCTTTAGGAAGAAAAAAAAAATGAGTGCAGATGCTTCTCCATTTACCTCGGGGTACACCCAGATAAGCCCATCCTAATCTGATGCTATTGTAACTGAAAATGGCAATGGTTATATCTGCCCTACCTGTGGAGCACCCTAGCTTAGCAATGCCCAGTTGTTTCTCCTCCGGATCCTGGGGTTGACTGCTGCTGCAGCCCAGTGTCAGGCGAGAGTATCATACCCCACATCACTAGCCTAGGAAAGATCAAACTTTTAAGGTCAAAGCATGGTTTCTACAGAATGCCATTGCTTTCTCACCGTGGTGAAGTAGAACCTTGGTAAGCAGGGGCCACCAGTATATCTAATTTAATTCCTGCATTTCCCCCCATCCTGGAAATTCAGTTCCCATAAGTCTTTGGATGCTTTGCTCACCCGACCCAGCCTTGTGAGATTTCCATTGCTCAGCCTGCTCTCTGCTTATTAGCCACAGCTCTCTATGAAGTGAATTCCAAGCCCCAAAGGAAAACAACTGCTTGCAGAATGTCAACCCAGCTCTCTGTTCCCTTTTCCCTTCCTCCCTGGCCCCTGACCCCTCGAATCCTGATTGTCTCCTTCATTTTCCAAAGCTTCCACGTAGAAGGTTGTTGCTATTTTTTTTTTTTTAAGCTGGGGTTTGGACTCAGGGGTACTTGACTACTGAGCCACATCCCAGCCCTATTTTGTATTTTATCTAGAGAGAGGGTCTCACTGAGTTGCTTAGTACCTCTCCATTGCTGAGGTTGGCTTTGCACTCGCTATCCTCCTGCCTCAGCCTCCTGAGCCTCTGGGATTACAGAAGTGAGTCACTATGCTTAGGTTGTTTCTATTGTTTTTAAAAATATTTTTATTTAAATTTTTAATTTATTCTTAAAAGTTGGCCTGGTATAGCAACTTCCTATTAGGTAGAAATAAAAGTCTAACATGAATATGAGAAGATGACTCACATGCCTTGGTCTATTTTTTGATCAATTACCTGCAGAAAATATTAGCACCTTGCCTTGATCCTTCCAAGATATAATCCTTCAAAGAAATTTGAAATATATTTGGTAAACCTCTAAAATGAGGGAACAATCATGACCTTGAGATGCACACTAAAAGTATTGAGATTTGAGGAAAAGAGTAACCCCAAATAAAATTATGTACATGAGAATTATAGGTATAAGTTGTCCTCATAATGAAAACTTAATGTTTGTCTTTCTCTTATTTTAATAGATCAAGGTTTTCTCAGCTTCTCTGGGGGAAATAATTTGTACCAAGACATTTGATATTTAATCTGGATGTGTTTTGAGTCTGATTGCACCTAGTCTGGCACCTGCAAATCCTACAGTTTATTTTTCATCTCTCTTATTTATTATTCCTACATTTAACCTCAGTCATTACTAAAGCAAAATATAGGTAGTTAGCTTTCCTGGTGTTGAGTTGGCATAAAGTTTTCTGTTTTATTTTTGTTTTCTGGCCTCATTTTCCCTGAACTTCGCTTTGGTCTACATATAGAGTATCACAGTCTTGTCCAATATTTAATTAATTCAATCCAGAGACATTTTACCACTGAGCCACATCCTTGGCCCTTTGTGTTGTTGTTGTTGAAATAGGGTCTTACTAAATTGCTGAGACTGATCTTGAATTTGTGATCCTCCTGCCTCAGTCTCTTAAGGAACTAGGATTATAGGCATGTGTCACCCCACCTGACTTCATCCAACATTTTAGAAGGAAGTTAGATTCTTCTTACTTACCACCCCTGCCTGCTTTGTGACTTATAGCCTTAAGGAGCCTGGGAGAGTGAGTACCAGGCACAGAAAGAGAATGTGAATTTTCTTACTTTCTGGCCAGATCTCTACATCAGAAAACTGAAAGGCCAGGTCCCAGATGAATTGCCTCTCTTTTATTTCTGGCATTAGCACGACCTGTACAAGAAGTGATCTACCTTCTCTTTAATCCTTACTCTTTTATTTTGACCATCTATAGGTATGTTGATTCTTCCCAGCCTATAAACATGATCCTCCCAGAAAAATCCCCAAACCCCGGTACTAAAAAGAAAACCTAAACCCTATCACTTTTATCACCTCTCCTCTTTCTTTCATCTACTGCCACAGCTTATATATAGAAACTATATTATAGACTTGTTTAGGCATGAAAATGGTTATACATATTTATCACAATGCAAATGGGCTAAATTTAACTCCTTAATAAAAACAGCATTGTTGCTGTCAGAGAGTGAAGCTCAGGAGACTAGAAAGAGCAAGAATCAATTTCACTGTATTTTGTTCTCAGTTATTCTTACAGCAGCCTATGCAGTCATACTATCCTATCACTAATGCTTTGCTGAAAGTCCTTCACCCACCAGGCTCCAGACAATGTAGTCTGAGTCACAAGGAAATCACAACATCATGGTGACTAGACAGCAAATTGGGAAATTTACACCTGTTTCTGAAAATGCAAAAAGGAGCAGAAGCAGGTGGTCCAGGGAAGGATAAGAAAGGAAGTTAGAAATTCTGCAGCCATTGTGGGGGAAAACATCTGTGAAGGGACTCTTCTGATGTAGAGTAGAGCACTGAACAGCGGAAGAGGAACACATGAGGCCAATGCCCTCGGTACAGCAGGTAGACCCACTTCCATGGCGCCAGGGTACTAGATACCTCTTTGAAGAAAAGGGTTCTGGGAGCAGCAATGAAACCAGAGTAATGAGGTGTACCACGGTGACATGTGGTCAGGCCGTGGGGTATTCCTACGTTCTCAGGGCTCCCAGGAGGCCCCATCACAAAAGATATTTAATCACTAACCAGTGGAAGCCATGTTTGAAAATGAGGAAGAGGTTGATCAGTTCCCTATTCGCTTATCCCAGAGAGGGAAGCTGGTGGTGGTGGAAGCCCAAATGTGGGGTGGGGACATGAACTTGTGACCTAATATCGGACTGCCAGTAACTGACCCATTTCATTTTACTCTTATTCTTGTCTTTGAACATACTCAACACTCAGAAAACATAGGAAGTAAGGAGTGAAACCAAGAGGAGTGAAACCATAGAAAGAGGAGTGAAGATGACTGAGTTTTGCCGCCTCCTGCCTCTGTGAGCTTCAAAAAGTCATTTAAACTTTCTGAGCCTCAGTTTCTTTGTTTCATGAATGAGACTAATGATCCCCATTAAGGGATCAAGAATGACAGTGAATATCAGTACGTGTCACATAATAGCTACTCAGTAAATGGCAGCAATTTTTATTAGCTCAATTTTTCACAATGATAGATAAGTAGAAAGAGAATATGAAACCATTTTCAAGACTATATTCAGGGGTTAGGGGAAAAGAAATTTACTTTTTTAGTATTTGGGAAAGGATACTAAGTGAACCTCTAATGATAAGAGGAAGCATCAATTACTTTGACACTTGTTTCAAATGCTCTTGACCAGATTTAGTGAAGCTTAATTTCATACAGGAAGGGCACCGAGTGGGTGGTTGATCCCTGCAAATTTCCCAAATGCCACAGTGAACGAGCAGGTGTCTGCAGACGAGTCCTCCTGTTTCAACAGTGAGGTGAGATTTTCCAAGTTGCTCTGAGTCCAGAGATCTCAAAGTTTCTTGGTACTCCTTTATGTCTTTCAGATTCTAGAAAACAAAAGGTGTAACTCTGCAATGTGCTCATTCCCTTTATAATCAAAAGGACACTTGCATGAAAGGGTAAAAGTCCGTTGAAAATGCGCTGAGTTAACATTCAATGGTCCAGTCTTTCCAGATCAGCAACGATGTATGTCCCTGCACCACTAAGATAATATTGGGTTTTTTTTCCATTTTTTCTTTCTTGTTTTCAAAATTTCTCATGTTGAGTCTCTTTAGGAAACAGCAGCGAGTCTCTTTTGGAGACAAAGTAACCTTGTCTTTTTAAATAGCTGTTGTGACAGTAGCCTGTGGAGAGGCAACTGCTGGTTGAGAGGGAGACAGAGTAATTTCTATTCTAATGTAGTTCCAAAAAGACTAGGGCCTTTTCCTCCCTTCCTAGCTGTGTTGGTTTCTTAGCTCAGCTATAACAAATTACGACAAACTTAGCGACTTAAAGTCACACAAATTCATTGTATTCTAGCTCTGGAGGACAGAAGTTCCGCAGTTCTCACTGGTAAAACCAAGGTGAGTGCAGAACTGAGTCCCTTCCAGAAATCTAGGGGAGAATCTTTTCTTGCTTGTTCCCATTTCTAGAGACTGTCTGCTAATGCCACAGTGAAGGATCTCTCTCTTCATCCTCAAAGCCAGCAAGGCTGCCTCTTTCTTATCCATCTCTCTGATCATGTCTGGTGTAGAATCTCCAATTTTAAGAACCCATGTGATTAGATTGGTCCCACCTGGATAATCCAAAATGCCTTCTCACCTCAAGACTTAATCACATCAGCAATGTCCCTGTGGCTATGCAAGGTACCCTGTTCCTGGGGTCTGAGGAATGAGAACTTGGACATCTTTCCTGGGAGGAGAGTGTATCATTATTACTGCTTACTGTAAAAGAAAAATGCAATTACAGCTTTTGGCAAACACTTCTAAACATTGTCTGCACCTGTCTCCCAGGTGCATCAGGTTTCCATTAGAGGGGAGCTTGGAGGTGACTTGTTAGAACAGGAGAGTGGTCCTTGGTGGGGAGCCATCCATGTCTAGCAGAATCAGGCTTGGCTGAGCCATGGGATACAGAGACCTGACTCCAGAAACTCGTGGTCATGGGAGACTGTTTCAGAGAGCCTAGGAGTAGGTAGCCCTGAACAGACTGGCTTACCATATGAAGAAATGCTAATTCCCTAAGCAAATGGCTTCCTTGACTCTTCCCCATCCTGTTCCTCACAGAAGCAGCCCCTCTTGGTCTGGGCCCCTTTGCTATGTGACTATAAATAAAGGTGAAGGTGGGCTTCTCCATGTTGTTGGAGGCCAGATCTGGTATGGCCCGATCAGCCACACTCCCTTCCAATTGAAAAGATTACTGGTTCATGTGTGTTTATTGATTAGGTAAGTTTATAGGTAATTAACTGATTTTCTTGCCAGCACTGTGGTCCTCTGACAGAAACTCTTCCCCTCATCCATGTGAACGTGGAACCCCCCCTGCCCCAATCCTTGTTGAATGCTGTAGATAGAGAGAGCTTGGCCTTTCTCTGTCATATCCTCTGTTACCTCACAGGAAGTGCAGCTCTCCCAGACACTCAAGACATTATCAAGGACACAGAATTGTCCCAGCCATCCTGAAGACAGTGTGTGTGAATGCATTCTGAAAGGGCTAGAAAGTGGAGTCTCACCTAAGGAAGGGTCTGGGCAACCTTAGCTGATCAGGGACAGCCTCCCTTGGGAGTGACGGCTTTGCCAGAATTGATAAATATCTAGTGTCTGGCAATCTGAGCATGATTATAACACAAACAGGACAATGCAGCTCTGATTGGATTAGAGAGCTTGTAGGCAGCTGCAGAAGCTCCAGAGATGACTATTAGAGACAGTGCAAAACACCCCCTGATGGGCAGTGTCACTTGGGTGGTGGTGCCAGGCTGCTGAGTCTGTCCCAGGTGGCTGATGTCATGGACCCCTCTCAGAGCCCAAGAGCCCACAATGAGCTTCTGGATCCAGATATGACTGTTCTCCTCTTGAAAAGTGCAGTGCTTAGTGTTTCCCAGGGTTCGTCCTGAGCTCATTTCTCCAGCACATTTTCTTATGCTGCAAATGAGGAAGCAGAAGTCTAGAGAATAGAGGTAGGAGGGCAGCAGGAGCCAGGAAAGGGGAAGTTGAAGGTGTGGTGGGTATTCTGGCATGGTTTTAGGCCAAGTTCATGGCCCTGCTCTCTCCTGCCACTTACTGTAACAGAGGCTGTTTCAGGAGCCCAGGAGCCCTGCACAGAGCCTTCAGGGAGGAAGCAAAACAGTCATGATGATGTAAAACAGTGATATGACTGGAAACAGGGTCCATGGAGGGAACCAGACATTACAATGCTTCATCTTGGAAGAGTGCAAGTGGCTTTGCCATCAGAGGGCTTCTGTTCAACGCTATAGATTTTTTATAGCTATTGAAATGTTTAGGACCACACTGGCGAATAGAGCTACAGAGATAGGAGAAAAACCTCTGATAAGAGGTAATATGCAGGCTTTTGGAAGTGAGCTGATGTGGTGATCATTTTACGATGTTTATTTAAAGTGCACACACACACACAATTGTTAAATACACACAATTTTGAGGGATCAATCATACCTTGATGAAGTTGGGGAGGGAGAAAGTGAACTTAGTCTGAATTGCCATGATTTGTGCCTTTGGGGAAGCAATTGTCATTGTTTTTGTTGTGGTGACTTTCTAGCAGTCACAGTCTGGGCAGAAGCTGTCTCGTTCTAGTCACCGTGGTGAAGACTACAGGCTTAGAATTCAGAGAGCCTGGATTCAATCACAGTATTACCTCTTATTAGTAGTATGATGCTGAGCATCTGCTCCAAATCTTGTTTTCCTCAGCCACATGGGAATATTCTGATATGAGTTTTACAGTGGTTAAATGAGATGATGCATTTAGTGCAGGACCAGGTTCTTCACTCTCAAAAATGGAGACCTCCACTTTTTTAGACTAATATTTAGTAGGTAATTATTTTACAAATTTTCTTTCCCCATGGATATTATCATATACTAGCACCTTGGGGTGAAGGTGTTTATCAGAGCAGTTTTCTTCTGCCAGGGCTTTGACAACAAGGAACATAATAGGGAAATCTGATGGTGGGTAAGAGTAGAGATTCCCCAGTAGGGGGCAGTAATGAGAAATGCCCCATGATGAGCCTGGTGATCCAGGGGTTGTTCTATGAGATGCTGAACACTTGGGGTCTCAGAACCCATTTTATGTTACTTTTTTTTTGCCTCTTCTTAAGAGTACACATCATACAACAGAGGCCACTGTTGTATACTTAGCAATATAGCAAAGCTCTTTTTTCCAAGGTGTTGATTCTAAATGCAATTACTTCTGAAACAAGAGAGTCCCAGTGGAGGAGTTCCATTAAACAGCTCCCCCATCTCTGCCACTCCTATCTCTAAGATGAAATCGTAGGCCAAAATGATCTCTAATATCCCTCTCCTAACAACCCAAGGCTCTAAAATAGCGCTACGGCCAATGTTATGTATTTCTTTTTATAGGAATTTGCTTTGCCTGGGGAGAGCAAGACCATATGCCAGAAACATTGTGTAAGTCAAGTCAATTAAGAAGGATTGCTCCTTCAGCCTTGGGTTTGCTTCAGCAAATCTCTAGAGCTGACTTTTTATTTATAACTCTGTAGAGGACCAAAACAACTCTGCATCTGACGAGGGCGTGGAGAAGCAAAACATAGTTCAGATGCATTCCTAAATCATGAATTTTTCTCATTGACGTATGTGCTATCACAGACGGTGCAGCTGTGTGTCATAGATTTTTCAGGCTTGATTACAAACAACCTCCGACAGACTTCCCTGGGAGAATGATGAGGAAGTTGTCCCTGTCACACAGCTGACCCTGTTCCTCCAAGGGACAAAGGCTGGCAAGGTGAAGGGTGGGTGGAATGGAGGTCATGTGGGCCTGGGTCAGGAATCTGCAGCATCCAGAGTGGATTCTCTCTGGACTTTACTGCTTTTTTCTTACTGTCAGTCCTTAGTATTCCTCATTTCTATACATCAAAAAATGCTGGGATGGTAACACACACCTGTTATCCCAGCTACTCGGGATGCTGAGGCAGGAGGATGGCAAGTTCAAAGCCAGCCTGAACAACTTAGCCAGACCCTGTCTCCAAACAAAATTTAAAAATAGGTCTGGGACTGTGTAGCTCAGTGGCAAATGTGCCACTGAATGTGTCCTAGAATGTGCGAGTACTGACTGGAAAAAAAAAAAAGAAAGAAAGAAAGAAAGAAAAGAAAAGAAAGACAGATGGAAAGACAGACAGACATGTTGGGGTGGCATTCAGGCAATCACTGTCTTGTTCAACCTGATGCTCCAGTTCTGTCAGGCTATCTTTTGGCTCCTAGAGCCTTAGGCCACAGTCTCTATGTCCACTGCTAATTACACTGCTTCAGCTGTAATTAGGGTCTTATAATCCATTCTCCCTTCCCCCCATAATCTGCTTCAAACTTCAGTTGCAAAACTAGTTTATAACCACTGGGACTGAGGTAAACGCTTCTCCCAGATGAACCCATTGCAATCCATATTTGAAACTCCCCTTGTGGGCTGAGTGTCTTGCCTTACAGAATCAGCTCCTTACAGGCAGAACCTGAAGCTGATTCTGATGGTACCCCTGGCCTTTAGTGTGGTGTCCATCACACATCAGTGACCACACTGCCTCTCAGATCTGATCATGAAACATGGAGATGACTGAGAGGTGTCTTCACCCATAGTGGTTCCTACCTTGCTCAGCTCCTTGGTTCTCACCAAAGAAACCTCCATGTAATCACAATTCTTTTCTCTGCTTTGTATCCATACTTCCTGCCGCTGGTTTTTCCTCTTTAACTTCTTGCATACTATGTGAAGACAAATGCTTGTATTTTTAGAAAGTCTGTATCATTCATCTAAACCCCGTCCTCAAGTGGAAACATCAGACTAAATGACAGATTTGCAATTGGTCCTCTGTAACAAAGACTTTTACCTATTTAATGGGTGATTAATATTCTGTCCTTTATATTAGGGTACCATATGGCTTATATTCTCAACTGAGACTCCTCTGGGAGTGAGCAAGTATAGTATTAATAATCACACAGGTCAACAGGGGTAAACTTGGACTCTACAGGGCATGATGGGACATATGGTCACCCTATTTATAGTTGAAGATGCTGCTGACCCAGCACTAAAAAAGCATGACCCCAAGACTGTCCTCCCATCACTGTGATGTGTGTGCGATGAGCCAGTTCCACCACCTTGCCAGGATATCCTTGTAGACACGACAGACGTGGACAAAGTAGATTTGTGCCCAGGTAACTGAGGGATGACATGGAGGGGCGAATACCACTGCAAGAAAGGTTGTATTACTTGCAGTTTCCAAGAGAAAGGGTCCACCCTGCCCCACAGGGCCACTGAGGGAACACCAGGGGCAGACAGAAGGCAGAGCAGGAGCGAGAGGAAGTCATGGCTCACTGGGTATTGTTTTCCATGGGCAGGATAGGGCAGGATAGGGCAGGATAGGGCAGGACTGGGCAGGGAAGGGGACGCAGTTGGGATCCTTTAGTTTGAGTGATGCGGGTGGGCTCTGGGCTTGAACAGTTGTTTTGTTTCTGTCCCTGAGTGATTTAAAATTAGAGAAAGGAGGTGGTTGAAGGGGTGTGGGCTCAGGATGAATTGGAGGGTTTACATTATGATTTTCATGGACTGGTGCAAGAAGATCTCAGGGCAGATATAAACAACTCTAGTCTCTAGTCTGTCTCTGATTGATGGATGCCATATAGACAAATACAGAATCGAAGGGACACAGAACAGAGGCACTTGGTGGAAGGCAGGGTGCATTTCTGAACTTGGAATTTAGATTGCCTCTGACAAATTCCCTGGCTCAGCAGAGGTTGAACACCATTAGCTTGAAGCTTGAACCCATACAGTTCCCTGGTCTGTTCTCAGCTAGGAATAATGGTCTCCTAGGGCACTGGGGTGCTTGGGGACCCAGGAAAACAGCAGTATTGAGGGTAGGTTGAAAAGATGTCTTTGAAATTAATGATTTGAAGAAGCTTCCTCTGCAGGTTTTCATGAAGATATAAAAGTTAAGCACTTTCTACTGCATCTCAAGAAACACTGGGGCTGATTGGCTTTATTTTAGGAATGATGTGACTGTGAAGTTCTTTAGTTTGATATTAGGGAGGGGTTTCCAGATGGCTACCTATGACCTGGACTCATGCTGTCCAAGGGTGTGGCGAGCCCATCAGAGTGCAGTGAAGCTGCCCACTTCATGTGCCCTCATCTGACCCGGACAAAGGGGCAGTGGGGATGTTAATGTCCTCATTTTACAGCTGAAGACACTGAGAGGGGCTCAGGCAAGAGTCCAAAGTGCCAGAGCTTTGGAGAAACAGAGCAGAGAACAGAAGGCAGGTCTGTCTCCTCCTCGCTCAGCATTCCACTATCCAGCTCCCTTGCCCTCCCTGGGAGCCTCCTCTTGAAGGGAGAGCAGAATCCTCTCATGCAAGCCTGCTCTCCCTGGTTCCAGGGCCTGGTTTAAACCTGCGGAAAGTCTCCTAGGAATGGGAGGCCCTTCCTTCCCTTGTTCTAGCAGCAGGTCGGCTTTTGCATATCTCCCAGCATGTTGCCATTTATGGATTTGGGCAAAATAACAGAATTACACAGCTTCAGAGTGTCAGACTTCTTTTTTTTTTCCTTTTTTTCTTCCACACTGAGCTTCCTGTTTCTATGGCAATGAATAGGATGTTTTGCACCAAGAAACACTTTAAATGCCACTGGGGGAAGGTAAGAACCACACATAGCTCTCTGCAGAGCAGGAAGGTGAAATGAGATGCTAAGAAGAACTGAGTGAAATGAGAAGAAAATGAGCAGAAATGCTGAAGAGAAGTGGGAGAAGGGAGGAAGAAGGTTAAGAAGCACGAGCTGAGAAGGAAGAATGAGAACAAGTGACATGGCAGCCGGCACAGCAGCATCCCTGAGTATGTGAAAAGAACATGCCAACTTCATGAGAGCCACAGTCAGAGTTTTCACCTGGACCCAAGGTTGCAGGAATGGGGGTGGCTTCCCTACATACTCTCACTACATGGGGCCCACTTGAAGGTGGCTTCCAGTGTAACATGTAAGTCAGGGACGCTCAGACAGGATCTCCTGCAAATGCCTGCTTGTGCACAAGGCCCTGGAAGTCAGCTCTTCTACCTCCAAGGTTAGATCTAAGATTTTCCTTCCATGAGGGATGTTTGCCTGCCTGTAGACTGACTCTGTAAGGCTCTGCAGTCTTCCTTTCCTTTTGGATCAGTCAGTTTTCTATTGCTATAACAAATGCCCGAGATAATCAATACTTTATAAAGAGTAAAGGTTTGTTTTGGCTAACAGTTTTGGAGGTTTCAGTCCATCACTGGTTGGCCTGTTGCTCTGGAGCCTGTGGTGAGATGGCACATCATGGTGGGTAGTGTATGATGGAGGAAGCTGCTCAACTCGTTGGGCTGTGAAAGGGAGAAAGAGGAAGGGACTGGTGTCTCATGATCCCCTTTGAGGACACACTTACAATGACCTGAAGACCTTCCACTAGCCCCACCTCCTAAAGGCTTCACCACCTCCCAGTAGCAGCAAGTTGGAGATTAAACCTGTAACACACAGGCCATGGGGGATGTTCCAGGTCTAAACTCTAGCACCTTTCCTATCTTCCCTCTGTGTTTGTGTGGGCTTGACCACACATGCTCCCTAGAAGGCAGATGGTTATAATACTATAAAATATGAGTGATGCAGAAGAGATCCTAGAAAATCCAGTGGCAACAGGAAAAGTTTCTTTTTCTCTTCCCCATTTCTATCTTTCTCCAATAAACACACAAAAATTTATGGTCAAGTCAGCATGTAAGGAAGACCACAGGACAATTTCAAGTGGAACCCGGTAAAGCTATGAGTGATCAGTCAAGTACTTCTCACTTTTGAATTCTCTAATTCCTCCATCATAGCCAAGTCCAATCAAATCAGCTCCATCTAGCCCAAAGTTCCTGTTCTATAAGGTTTTAAGAGCTATAAGCTGCAATTAAAGGCACAGTAGTAGGAAAAGCCAATCAAAAGGTATTCTCAAAATAGCTGGTCCCTGTGGAAGGCCCAGGCAGTTGTATTTGTCCAGCTGCTTGACAAAGACCCAAGTGCTCTCACTCACTTGCCAGAGACCTATAAAAGGCTCACCTACAGCTGATTGTGCAATGGGTTTCTTGTTAATGAAAATCGACCAGGAGTCATATGAACCAACGGCAGCTGGACAGAGGAGACTGGGGTGCCAAACAGAGCAGGAAATGGCCAGGGGCCAGGATAAACAAGTTGGGGTAGGAGCAGAAGTGTCTGTCCCAAGATAGCTCTGTGAGGTACTGCTTTTCAAGGGTTTGGCCAGGGCAAGCTGGTTTATTTTCAGTTAATTTGGGTATGCCCTAATTTACTATGGGAGCCTCGAATTTGCATGTCTACTTTAAGAGACCCTAACAAGTACAAATAATAAAATGTTAATTTATGCCTTCTGTGAGGATTGGAATTGAGCGTGGCTTGATGCAACTGCAAAACAGAACAGATCTGGAAATGTTGGCAGGCAGAGGAGGAGGGTGGAGGAAGCACGTGCTTCTTTGAGTTTTGGAAGGGAGGCTGAGAGGAGGCTAGAAAACATCCTGGCTTTTAGGTCCCTTCAGAGGTCTGAAGGTACTTTCTATAACTGCCAAGGGATGATCTTGCTGTCTCATAGCCCTGACCCAACATGACAATATCCAACAGCACTGGGCACAGGGTGGGTCCTGGAGAAATACTTGGTGAATTGATTCATGATGCTGGGGATATTCTCAGTACCACCACTTCCATCCCTCCCTGATTTGGGGACTGTCAGGTCTCACTTTGCTCTTTAGAAACTCCACATCAGCTTCATATTAAAGGAGAAAGCCAGCCCTGGTGTGATGTTCTGGGCTGTTCCAAACAGCACCCCCCTCAGGCTCTGAATTCTTTGAACCCTTACACAGTGCACACGGCCCCAGCAGCCTGGTGTAAAAGCCTCGTCTCATTCAGCTTTGCCCAGACCTCCTACTCCCATCTTGGGGCCACTCCCATGGCTGACCCCCATATATCCTAAAATGGCCCCGTCCTTAAGAATAAGACAAAAAGTCCATTCCTTTTCATTCTTGTTGACATCAAGCTGATCACAGAGTTAAAATGGATGAGCAGACTCTGGCAGGGTGTCGTAAACATCTTTGGAGCTCCTGGCCAGTCACGTTGGCACATTTCTCTAGGAATCATCCCTCTGGCCACAAAAGGGAATCCCAGTAACCATGTCTGCCATGATCCTTCCACCTTGGCTGAGGATTTCATCAGAGTTCCCATCAGAACCATTATCTTTCTCTTAGAATTTGGAATGGGATTTAAAGAAACGAATAAATAGAGGTCACTATCTGTGTTTGGCTCAGACATGAATTTTGGAAGGCTAGTGGCCATATGTAGGGAGAATCAGAACAAGTTAGCGTGTAGAGTGAGAGAAAAGGCAAACATGAGAAATAAGTCAAGAGAAAAGAGGCGTGGCCTCCCGCTTCCTCCTGGGTTCTGTAGATGATTGGCATCTTCATAATAAGTTGCCACGTATTGATTAGCCTCACTTCACCGGCTTCCTCACACTAGTAACCAAACAGACTTGGACAAGACACTAATAAGTGTTGCCATAGGCTTCTGTTGCTCCCTCCACTCTGCATCCCTAACTACTATCTTTCAATGACCACAAACCTATTCAAATGCATGGCGTGGTTCTCAGCTGCCTGTGTCACCATGACCATAACCCACACACCCACACCTTGCACTCCCCAGGCTGCCTTCCTACCCTCATCACTTTTCTCTGCCCTGAAGTTGCTCCTTTGCTTGTGTCTAATCTGCTTCTTCACACTTCTGTGAGCCACTCATCTGGCTCATGCACGTCCTCCTGCTTCTCTGGATTTCTTCCCGGGCTTGGAATGGTCTTCCCTCTCCTCTTGGCCATACAGATAATCTAGATTGGATGCTAGATGTATTTCATTTCTGCAAATGGAATGGTTTCTGCTTGCTGCCTTATGCTAAGGAACAGAAATTACCATAATGAAAAAAAATGGACTATTTGTCCTATGACCCCTTAGCTGTGGTGAGCCCAACACAGTATCTGTTCCCGGCAAATGTTTGTATTTATGATAATGAAAGATTTACCCAATTGAAAATAGGTCTAAACTACTGGAGAACGCAGTATTCTGTGTTCTTGGCTCACCTGGGAATGGGGGATGAAGAGTCCTCTTCACTGGAAGGAGACAGGAAGGTACCCAGTCCTGAGAAAGTTAATGCCTTACACCAGTGTTCTCTCAACTGGCAAAGAAAGGAAAGAATTGGTTTGGGTAAATACACATTATACAAGAATTACAGAAGAATTCATCTGACTTTTCTCTCTGTTTGATGTCAACAAACTACATCAGGAAAAGAAAGTGCATGGAGTGGAAGGAAACTGATGAATGAAACTTAGCCATCTGATGAAAATTTCACTAGTGAGAGGCTAAAGATGGGATCGCTCTTGGCAAGGGGCCCAACAGGAACTGGTAAATGCTACTTTTCCACAGAACAGGGCTGAGCTTTTTAGGAGCCCTGGGGCCACGTCATAAAATATTTCACATGATGTTTGTGTCAAGAAGCCAAGGAAACTTGCTCTAACTTTCTACATTTATGTAAAAGAAACTCATTCCGTACCTTCTGCTACACAAATGTTTAAGTCAACTGCTGTGATCAGCTTTAATTGTCTGTGAGTCATCTGGGTGTACAGCCTAGCCCTGGGTCTTAGTTTTTACTTTCTTTCTATCTCCTGCATCCTATTCTTTTTGCTTTTTGAGAAATGCTATTTGATAATATCACAGAAATAATGAGGGTGGAGCTTAAAAAAAAGATAGTCGTATCCTGCATATGGAACATAAGGGATTGTAAGAATTTTTTTTTAATGGTCACACATATGGAAAAGGTCTCTCACTGCTTTCCACTCTCCACTGGATTTCTCCTCTATTCCTTCTGCTTCCTGTTGTTCCCTGCCAAAAGAAATGTTTTTCTGTCATTCTTTGAAATCATTTTAATTTTATCTTGGAGTGGGCTCCAATTTGTTTAAGCGTGGGATTACATGCTGATACAAATAATCACAATTTTTAAAGTTTGAAATGAAGCCCTATTAGAAATAAATACAGCTAAGATAATTTTTAAAAGACTTCCACCAGGACAAAAAGTTTTAGGAGGTGGAACCCCATATAACATTGAAAATCTTACAGTGACTTCCCAAATGCATTTGTGAGTTGCTTGTTGCCAAAATGCCCAGGGCACCATGCACATGATTAACACTGTGGGTTCAGTAAATTAGCTCTACTAGACTCTCTCTAAAACACAACCACAGAGAAGTATTGAATTCCACTGGAGAGAGGGAAATGGAATACAGGAATGAAACATTAATTTTTCTAGTTATATTCCAGACCAAACTTTGAGTGAGTAATTTCACAGGCAATCCACAGCATCATCTCTGGATTCCTCATCTCATACCATTCAGTTACTCTCCATCTGGAGATCTCTTCACATCTTTAAATAAAAGAACAGAAAGGAGCAAGAGTCTTTAAAAAATTAAATGACAAAGGGCAGAAGCCTCCTGAAATGTTGGAAACATGGGAATCTGAAGAGAGATGATGTGTCAAGACTCAGTGCCTACCTCACAGCCAAGAGAACAAGAAACACTTTGGAAAAGAAAGAAACGTTGAGCCTGAGCCCTCTCATCTGTTTGTACATAAAGATGTTCTCCCTTCCTTCTCTGGGACCCCTGTGGGTAGATCATCTGCAAGTCTGTCTCAGGCAAATGGTCTGTGGTGGAGAGTGGAGAAAGAAACAAGAGTGGAAGAAATACCTGGTTTGTGAGTGTAGAGGAAGGTCTAGTAACTCTTTTTATTCTCTCAAGTTATATCATTGGGAAATCAATTCTGGAGAAAGGGGACATTGGCTGATAAAAATCACCATGGAGGAGAGGGCCTAGAAGATTCTGAACCTTAGTCCTCATGCGCCCCCTAGTGTAGGATGTGGGTTAGTTCTTCGGTTACAGGGCTGATGATGAAAATCTGTCATTCTTAATTACCCCTTTGATGAATAAGAGATGGTTGAGGGAAGATAAATTAGAAATAGATTAAAGAAGTAATGAGTTAAATTTGCAACAGCAAAAATTTCTGGCTACATATGAATAATTGTTTTAAAAAGCAAGCAGTTTTTATAGGCTTAGGATCAAAGTGTGAAGAAATTGGAAAGAATTGCCATTGTATAGATCAGAACTTCTCAAACTTCAACATGCACACAAATCACCTGGGGATCTTGTTAAAATACAGATCTTTGTTCAGTCCTATATGGGGTCCAGATTCTGCATTTTAAAAAAACTCCCAAGTGGCTGGTCCCTGGGTGATAACTGATAACACTCTGAATAGCCTGTGGTACTGATCTGTGTCTTCCAATGGGCCTGTCTGTATGGTAGCATTAAGTTCTGCAGAGCTGTCACCTCCACCAGTCTTCCCAGGAGCCTTGCTAGTACACTATGCAGTAGTTCCCTCATTTACTCCATTTCTGGCACTGAAAATTTATCAACTGAATGAAAACTACCTTTACTGTCTTGAACCTAAGTGGCATTTGCCAGTAGCGTATACTGTTTGTAACTCGGCATTGTAAGTCACCACATATTACCTTGTGATTTCTTGAGTTTGTTTTTCCAACTAAGCTGTCTGCTTGTAGAAGTGGGGACTGTCCTATATCACTCTGTTTCTTTTGGGAGAAGGAGGGGTGCAGGAGACAATGACAAAATTAGTTGCTTGGTTTTCCACTGTAGACTTGGATTTGAAAATATTTTAGATCTCTTTCCTAAGAGTGAATTTAGAATCTGAGGTGGCCAACAGAGAAAGGAGTGGAAGGTGACGGAAAGAAGGAAGGACGTCAAGAGAGTTCATCTAGGGAGAATTCAGACATCTTGTATTACTCAAGAAAATTCACTTCAAATTTTACATAAGTCTTTCCTTAGAGTTAGGAGAGTTAGGTGTCTTGTTTTGAATTCTACTTAGGTTTACACTTATATTCATTCCATGTAAATTTGTTCAGATATCCTGAGCAGAGACAGAAAAACAACAAATGGATTCAATGACAGTATACACGATTAAAGAAAAAGTCCTTATGTGTTTTGAAGAAATGAAAAGTGAAAATTTGAACTCAAAGGAAAAGCTCTTGTATGAATAGTGGTAAAGAACTCCTCTTTATTTTCATAGTGAAAGATTAGAATACTTAATGTGAGATCTACAATCAGAGGGGTTAAAATGCCAAAGAATTGAGTGTGGGTTGACACTCGAAAATTGAGTGTGTATCATGATTGAGAAATATACAGATGAGGGTTGTTTCGGGTACCACTGGGTTGGCTGTCTTACAGACACACGCATCTCTTACCTGCTAGTGTAGATCATGCTGTAGTGGGTGGTGGGAAGGGACATAAACTCCGGGCCACAGGCAGTTTGTGAGCACGTGTTGCCTAAAGGATTTTTAACACTGTTCTAGCTGGAAGAGATGACCTCTGAGTTCTCTGACAAATTTGAGGTTCTATGATTTTATTAGTAACTATTAATAACTATAGGTGTTATGTATTACTAATGAGAGTTATAATTATTAATTATAACTCTTTCATGCAATGGACCCTCAGAATCTAAAGTTGACATCAAGGTTGATGGTGGTGGTAACCATCTTCCTTTCTGTAGCAGGGTCTCCTCTTCAGCACCCTTGAGAGTTCCCAGCACCTCTGTTCAAATACCCTCCTGAAAGAGGAATCCCCACATCCTGAGACAACCAGTTTTTGTTGTACAGTGTCTTTCTGTTATTAGAAAAATAATTTGTCTTCACCGTAAAAATTTTCATAAAACAAAACAGAAAAGTACAAAATAAAATTAAAAATACCTATGATACTATTCCAGAGATAACCCCCATGATCATTTTGATGGGTGCACCCAGGTGTGTGTGTGTGTGTGTGTGTGTGTGTGTGTACACACGTTTTTATGTTGAAAAATCATAGTATCTATATTTTAGAATCAACTTTTATCATCCTTTGCCATTAAATATTTTTCTGTAACACCACTTTTAAAAGCCGAATAAGCACATTTCATTTTTTAAACAGTTCTATTATTTTAGGAGTTTTTTCTTCTAACAAGCTAAAACTTATCTCTCTATAACTTATATGCAGTGGTCCTTTCTTTGTCCTCTGGACTTAAAGCAATAAAAAGTCTAATCCTTTTCCAGGACAACCTTTCAAATATGTGAAGACATCTCTCAGGTCTATCTGAGTCTTATTTTTGTTTCTTTTTTTTTTCATAAAAAATGTTTTTGGAAGGAGGTAAATTAAAATGGTACATATGTCAATAAAATTTGATGAATTTGGACATGTGCATGCCTCCATGAAACCTTCAAGATAATCAGGGCAAAGAGTCAACTCATGCCCTGCACGTTGTGTGTGTGTGCAAAGAATAGTTAACATGAGATCTACCTCTTAACAAATTTAAGTGGACAATTTTATATTGTAAACTATGGACACAGTGTTGTGCAGCAGATCTCTAGACCTTCATTCACCTAACACATCTGAAACTTTATAATCATTGAACTCTTCCCTGTACTCCCCTCACCCCAGTCCCTGGCAACCACCATCCATATCTCTGCATCTGAGTTTGACTATTTTAGATACCTCATGTGAGTAGAGTCACACAGCATTTGTCCTTCTGTGATCAGTTTATTTCACTTAGCAGAGGGTCCTGCAGGTTCACCCATGTGTCCACATGTGGAAGGCTTTTCTTCTTTTTAAATGTTGAATAATATTCCATTGTATGTACGTGCTGTACTTCCTTTACCCCTTCATTCCTCAATGGTCACTTAGGCTGTTCCCATGCTTTGGCCGTTGTGAACAGTGCTGTGATCAACACAGAAGTACAGATATCTCCTTGAAATTCTGGTTTTAATTCTTTTGGATAAATACCCAGGAGTGGGATTAGCAGATCATATGGTGGTTCTATATTTAACTTTTGAGGAAACTTCAGCTAATCTTCTACAAGAGTACCAAGAATATACAATGAGGAAAGAATAGACTCTTCAACAAATGGTGTTGGGAAAACTGTATTGACATGCAAAAGAATGAAATGAGATCCTTTATTTTATCTCACACACACACACACACACACACACACACACACACACACTAAAAAACCCAGCTCAAAATAGATTCAAGAACTAAACATAAGACCTGAAAATTCTTTTTGGTTTTAGTCAGCTCAGGTTTTAGGTCTCTTTCATTGTTCTTGGGTCCTATGATACTCACTTGCCTCTGGATTGATTTCAGTTGTCATTTTTTTTTTTTTTTTTTTTGCAGATTTGGATATAATATTTTGGGAAAGATTAGAAATAGCCTCTCCTTTTTTTGGTGGAATTTTGAATTTATTTGTCTAGAGTTGTCCTGACTTTTGAAATCTTGACTCATTGTTGACACACTGAATCTTCCAGATCTTCCTTTGACAACTGCAGCTATTTAGCAATCACAGTCTCTACCCCCACCCTGCTGCACCTCCTAATCATACACTCGGTGCTTTAAGCCCAAACACATTTTTGTATATTTTTTCATTAATCCAACAAATATTTACTGAACACTTGTTATGGACCAGGAACTGCAATGGCACTGGAGTTAAAATAACAACAGAGATGGGTTTGCTCTCCTGTCCTTAGTAAGTTTACAATCATAGATGAAGATACGGACAGGGCAAGGTGCTGCAAAAGTTTAAAGGGAAGATGCTTGCTCTCAGCCTTGGGGAAAACCTTGCTAAAGAAATAGGATTTTGGTTAAGTCCTGAAGGAGAAGTGAGACTTATTAGTAAGACTTATTCAGCCCATTGTCCTATCCTATAGAGATATTTTCTGATCTTAGTTCAATGTTTTTTTTTTTCATTTTTCTTTGTGAATGATAGAAATGTCATCTACATTATCGAATGAACTGTAAAGAAATGGTGAGCACAACATGGTCCAGGCCAGGTCTTTGTCTAAATGTTTCCAGATCCAATTAATTGTGTTTTTCCTTAAGGAACTTTTCCTTAGCAACTTACTTGCAGTGGATAAAGAATATTATTAATGTTATAGTGACTTAACGTTTTGCTTTATGATTCCTTGATTAAATGACTTACTGCTTTAAAGCCTCCAAAGGCTGACTCTGAACCAAATGTGGGCAGATTTCTCACAGCCTTCTGATGCTCAGAAAGTGGCCTGTCAATCATGAGCTTTGTTTAATGATGTAAATGTCTGACCTTAAATTTTCTTAGCTTTGGCGTGATGTCCTTAGAAATGGCTCTTAGTTGAAGGGTGAGCATGTTAGACAATGTTTCTTACCACATCCTGTAGCCTCCATTTTTGAGTCCTTCATTATTCTTGCTCATAGTTTTATACTCCTTTTTGCCCTTTTAAACAATTGTGCACTCATTATTCCTCCAAGTCCTCCTTTGCAATATCCAAAGGGACCAATTCAGCTCCCAAACAGTCAAATATTTGTTTGCACCACAAATATAAGCAACTGAGAGACTAATCGAACCTTTCATTTTCCAACCTCTTTTGACATTGTGGAGACACATATTGATCTTTTCTTGAACTTACCAATCTCCAGCAACTATCTGGATGGAAAAGAGGTAAAGTGGTATTTTCTAATTGTAAGATTGATTTCTTTTCTTGAATGACTGTCTCATTTTATCATGTATATGTGCTTCTGAGACAGCATTGTAAGTTCCCAGAAAGAAGGGGAGCTTGTTATAAAATGCAAATTGAGAGTCAGCGGAGCAAGTGCAGTACGGGGCCAGTGGTTTCTATTAGTGACTGTACCAGTCCCAGAGAGGAACCAGAGAGACAGGAGGAGGAATCTCAGTCCTGGGTGTTGAGTAACCACTGTTGAAAATGAGATGGCTGATACATTTTTTGTGAAATGATAATCCTTTTTGAAATCACTTCCAAACTTGGTTTAAATGCAATCTTGCCAAGAAAGCTAGACTGGCCTTTTTCTTCTCATAACTCTGACTTCATTCAGCTAAAGAACACATCTTGCAGGGAGCATTTCTTCTGTTTTGCTGCTGCTATTCGGTATTATATACTCTTCTTCCGTGAATTTACTGGAAAATTAGACCCACTTTCTTTGCAGAGTTATGCTGTAATGCCAACATTTCTACCAATCCATCGCAGGCCTGGTTTTAAATTCTTTTCTTAAATTTTAACAATAACTTGTTACTGATTTTCTGTGCAGAGAATACTTTTTTTTCCCTGTCTGGCAGTGAGTCACGGTTTTAATACCTTGAATGGCTTGCCACAGGCTGCTTTCTCACATGTGGGTTGCACTTTGAAATAACAGTGGATTGAACTGGCTGATGTGATTTTTAGATTAGCTCTTTTGCAGAGAGAGCATTGAGAGAAGAGATGGAGGGGGATTTGTTAGAAGTCTCAGGCGAGGTGAAGGTCCCTTGCAATGTTCACCGTCAGCCTTGATGACACACTGAAAACATGGCTTCCTGATGCCAGCCGCGAGGCAGACCCTCAGCAGGGGCCACAGCAGACTGTCAGCTTTTCACCTTCAGCAGCATTTTTATAAAAACGTGACTTTGATATTGCTCTTAGCACTATCAAACACATAGGAATCACTAACTTTTCTGTACTTCTCCAAGCGTATTTTGTATAAACTAGCAACTCTTTTCAGGTCACAATTTGCAGTACAGAGTGCAGCATTTTATTTGCATCTTAGCAAGGACTGAGTTCCTTTCACCTATCATTGACTATTTCACTCATTTGGGAAAGACTAGGCAGGGAAAATTACTTTGACCCATCAAAAATGGTAAGACTAAGGGAATTGTTGAAGTGCAGTATTAATTGATTCTCTAATAAAGTGCTTGGTTAAAATGTTATACTAAAGCACATCAATTCCTGACAATCATTTATTTATTCCTTTATCCATTTGTGGTGGAAGAAACACTTATGGAAAAGTTATTCTGCACTGGGCCAAGAAGACATAACAGTGCATAAAACATTGACCCACCTTCAAAGAAGTCATAATCTAGTGCAGCCAAGAATATCGGAAGAAAAGTTATGTTCATTGTGAAATGATCATTCCAAGGGGAAAAGAGTGTGGTAGGGGATCATAGAACAGAGTTCATTCTATTCCTTATAGGAGGAAAAGGTAGAGGATCAAGGGAGATTCCAAGATCTGGTAACATATACATAGCTTTCAAGGAAATGCTAAGGTAATTGACAAGACAAGAGCACCCCACACAGAGCAGCCATCAGCGTGACCTGAGATCTGATGGTGTGTTAACTGTGCCATGAAGCATCGATGCTATGTACTGCAGAGCAGAGGTGGCCCCTGAAGTCGAAAGTCATCATGGGAAACTCTAGGTTGGGGCTTATGCTAAGCATGCATAATGACCAGTGCTTGCTAGGCTTTTCATTTTAGCATCTCAAGTAGAATGATCCAGAAAATATCTATCACAGTGAATGGAGGAGATTGAGATTTCCTAGAGATTTGTGGAGGATATGGTACAAAAACAATTTCATTCTAGTGATGAACCTTCAGGTAAATCAGCATGCAGCATGAACAGATAACTCCCAAGATTGATATTGAACAAATATTTATAGTGAAAGTAACAGAAATGGTAAGAATAATGAGCTATGGTCACACATTTTGAAAGCAGTGGGCATGGGGATCCATTGTAAGGGATTGCTGGGAATGAATCTCAGTTTCTCAGTAGAAACAAGAAGTAGCTTTCACAGTTTTGTAAGAATGGATATATTTTTGCTGATCACATGAAAATCACGGGATGGAAATTCAGCCATGCTGAGGTTATATATATCTTTCTGAGAAAGGGAATTTGAGGATGTCTAGTGCACCGAATGGGTCACGGGGAATTGGTAACAGCAAATGAAAAATAACGCAGCAATACTCACCATAGACACGTGCAGGTACTGAGCAGATGAGATGAATTAAAATCATCTGTTTCTACTACTCATTTCAACCCACTTACATAATCGTGGGCCAACTTTTCAAAGGAGTCTTTACTGAACTTCCTTTTCCGTGGTACTCCATAAATGGTGAGTCACTGGGTGCTTGTAGCTAAAGGAGGCAAATCCCTGACAAGCAAGAGAGTATGATGTGGAATGAATGGAGGTGAAACAGTAGAAGATCCCTGAGACCAAAAGGCTCATGGTTTTACTCACGGCTGCTGTCTGTCTGGGACCATTGACTGGTGAAGCTCAGGCCTTACCTTGGGCTAATGGTTTCCACATAGTGGGGAAGACTTTTTTTCCAGTACTATTCAGTTTAGATGTTCTTTTTTCTCCATGGTGGTCTGTGAAAGCCCTTCCATGGCTGTGGGCAGAGGAAAGAAGGTATTTTGTAGCAGGCAAGTGGCAGCAATTCCACATTGCAGAGTGGGCCCTGGAGAGAAGCCAGACTTGGCGTGGTCTTGCATTTGCATGAGTCTGTGCATTCACAAGTAGGAGTAGAAATAGCTGCAGTTATATAAAGATGACTGATGAAGACTCTGAACTTTAATGTGTGATGTTGTGAAACCATGGAAGACACTAGCAATTCTTCAGATCTGTCTTTAAGGAAGGTCACATACACACCGTTATGGAACACAGGCCTGTGAAAGGAATATAAAGGGCTGGGATGGGGCTCAGTGGCAGCATGTGGTAGCAGGTGCAGAGTCCTGGGTGGCATCCCCAGGATCCCCCACACTCCAGGGTAAGAACAGGATCATCATAGAAATATTCATCTTATGTGTATCTGGCTGTTTTCTCAGTACCCAAGTGAGGAAAGATTGATGGTAATATAATAAGCCATCCTCTTTATATTCGTGTGTTGATTTTAACACTAAATTTTCATGCATAAACATAATGTTGATAAACTGAGCCTCCTATGTCTCATAGTATCAGTTTATTAACATTATTTTATACATAATGATCCATTATATACATGTGTGTACAATTTCCTTTAAAAAATCTAATGAAAAACAATCCCGTCTGGATTTGCTACAGAAAAGTATCTGAATTAGGTAGTTCTAACTGATACCATACTGGCAGAGACAATAAGCAGCAGCCAACAATAAATGAAGCAAATTCCTCTTTGGGTGTGTCAGAGGAACATCCACAAGTTAGTGCTTGTTCTACGGATGCATGGAATGTTCGAGAACTGGGACAGACACCAAGCTCAATGTCCTTTAATTTATAGGCAAGGATGCTGAGGCCACGGGGACTTCTCAAGAAATAGGAGCTTACCACTGGGACTAAAACCCCCAGCTTCCTGTACGCCCACCCAACCTTGGAAAAAGGAAAGGAGGAATCAATGTCAGTTTCCAGCAGAAGAGATTATGCAATGTGAATATTTTTATCCACTCCCAAAGGAATTGCATTTCCCAGTTTGAGGAACACATCCTGGATAGTAAATAATCACAACAAAGAAGCCAGCAGAGGCTTTCCTTACAGCTCTCATTCCTTCCTCTCACCCAGGCTATCAGAGAATGCTGCAAACATCTCTTCACCTACTCCTCTTCTTTCCCCAGCACGAGAAGACTGGCGGTGAGAGGACTGGGGCGACAGGACAGTAGTGGGAAGTGCACGATGGGAGCGGAAGCGTCTCACGGTCTAGATGGGCACATCTGTGGCCTGACCACTCCCTTAGCCCTCAGGAGGACTCCAGGGTCTTCCTTTCTTCCTAGTCGGAGGCAAATCCTACTAGACTGCAGGTGGTCTCATCATGAAACACAGGGAAGTCTGCTTTATTTATTATCAGGAAACAAATACAACTTTGTCTTTTGAGAAAATATGAGCATTTCTGACAGACACTTTTCAGAAGTGTCTCAAGACTTCATGGAAACATGAAGGATGGAAATCCCTTCCCTGGGAAAGAGTTCACACAGCCTCTTGGTTTAAACACATAAGGACAGGTCTTGGGAATTCCAAAGTGGTCAAATGTCCTCCAGAAATGGCAAGAAACACAGGGGAAAGGACAAGAAGATATGTCTGGGAGCTCTGGCATGATCAGGCCGCAACTCACCACGTTGCTCAGAGTCTGCAGAGAGCAGGAAGTCTGGACGAACCCATGTTCTTCCACTTCTCCTCTGCATTCCAGTGCTGTTCCTTAAAGGAGACATCCTAATTAATAGATATTCCAACTGAGAGAAGTCCTGCACTGTGTTGTGGGGGAGACAGACAAAGTAGTTAACAAGGAAGGTGTAATGGTTAATTTGAATTGTCAACTTGATTGGATAGAGAGATGTTGATGATTAAGAGGCCCCTGGGTGTGTCAATGAAGGCGTGTCTAGGAATGATTGGCATGTGGGATAGGAACTGAAGTGGAGCTCCTCTCTGAGCGTGAGCAGCACCATCTAATAGGATGAAATAAAAGCTGGAAGAACAAGGAAGCAGATGCAGATGCAAGCTTGGCTCTTCTTGAACCGGTTCTTGATTGCTGCTTTGATGGTCTGATGATATTGGAATCTCGCTTCTTCACTCTTCCAAAGCGGACTCTGCCAATGATTCTCCAGGTAGTTTCTGGAAGCCTTAGTCTCAAGCTAGGGTAGCACTGTTGATCTTTCTTGTTCTGGGGTTTCAGCTTCTTGGACTGCGCAGCTGCTGGTTCTTCCAGCTCTCCAGTCTGCAGACAGCCATTGTGAACTATCCAGTTTCTGTTCGTGCAAGTCAATCTAATAAATCCCCCTTCTATAATCATACTTCCTATTGATTCTGTTCCTCTAGAGAACCCTGACTAATAAAGAAGGAGAAAGGCAGGAGGCCTTTCCCTCCACAGGGCACAGGGGGACTTTAGCACTCAGGAGGACACATGTTCACCTCACAACACTTAGAGTACTCTTGAACACACAAGCCTTTCCTGCCACAGTGCATTTGCACTTATTCCCTATTTCTGGAAAATTCTCCCCCTGGTTCTTCACACAGCCACCCTTCCCGTGTTATGCCAATCCTGTTCCCTGCTCTCCAGCCTTCTCTATCAGAGGACCCTGTTCATTTCTTTCATAGCATGAGTCACGATGTATGACTCTTCAAACATTTTGGTTCTTTAATAAATATGTATTTGAGCAACTATTTTCTTTCCAGGCACTGTCCTAAGCATTGGGGATGACAATGAACAAAACTGACAAGAGACTCCTGCCCTGGGGGCTTCCATTCCAGGAGGACTGGAGCAGGCCACACTTAGGTAAGGCTGACTGGAAACCAGGTCCTGTGCTCAGCTTCCAATTCATTTGCTCTACACAAGCTGACAGGCCAAGAGATATGGGGACACTCAATTGCCCCGCCTGGTGCAGATGGGGAGAGAGTCGGAGGGGAAGGTGAAGACACTTGCCCTGGGTCACATGGCTTGTTCATCACCTCTTAAGGTTCCTGGTTTAGGATCTCTTTCCCAGGAGAATAGAGGTTCCAGGAAGTCAGGGAACTTTAGCATCTTGTTCCCTGTTGTATCCTCAGCATCTGGTACATAGGAGGTGCTTATAAATATTTACAGAATGAATGGAAGAGAAATGGTACTTAAAAATACCCATTAGGAACAGTCTGGGCTATTTCCACAGAGAGGCTGTGCATTTAAGAAAATGTTATTTCCATCCATGTGGCTGTTTTGGCAGAATCAGGCCTTATTCTGCCTTTGATTTGACCCTATTCTTCCAACATGTTGAAAAGCAACTTATTGTGTTGCTATGCTTAGCTATTGTATCTTCTCTAGTTCAGACTGAAAGTGAAATTTAAATTCCTCTCTGATGACTGCCTCCTTTCTGCCCCATTTACTGATGCGGCTGTGTTTTGTCTCCAGGAAGCTAACTCAGATTCCAGAAGTGAAACCACCTGCCCTCCACTTGGCTCTCAGCTGAGTGACTCAGGGACTGGCTCTGACATCCTGGCACAAGAACTTCAAGGCAGAAGTTTGGAAGACTTTGTTTTGGTATCTAAGCAAGAAGGAAATACCTGGTCAACTTGTCAGCATTCAAGAGGAAACCAGAGAGGAATAATCATAATAAAGGATGCTCTCCTGGGTGAAGGGGAGACTCAGAAGCAGATCACCTGGGCTGACTTTGCCCTGCAGTGTTGTCAGGATGCTCCTCCTAGCCCCATGGCAGCCATTCTCGGGTGTCAGTGGACTTTGTACTTTGGTGTTGCTGTGGAATGACTGAGAAGTGTCATGACTCCAAGCGAGTGAATGCCTGGAATTCACACATGATGGAAGAGAATTAGGAAGAGGCAAAACCAACAACAACGATGACCACACACACACACACACACACACACACACACACACAGAACAACAACAACAAACACTTGGGAATAAAACCAACCAAACTAGAAGGAAAAGGAAGAATCTAGTAAGAGATAAAATTATTGGAGACTTTCTTAGCCAGTAAAGGGAAGATGTAAATAAAATGGACAGCAGAAGCACTATTACTGTCAGGCACTGGGCTGAACCTTTTGTGCACCATCTCATTTTTTCCTGCATCAGCTCTGTCATAAAGGGATCATGGCACACTTCAGTGGGCTCACAACCTTCCCATGATGAAGGGAAGATTCAAACCCAGGTCCAAGGGACTCCAAGGCATTGAGGTTTGACCATGACCTTGATTTGAAAGGATCACCTTCTGGGTCATGGGGAGTGGGAAGGAAATAGGAAGAGTGGATTCTCTTTTCTAACACTTCTCTTATTTCCTACTTGATCCGGTGTCCCTGCAGAACTTAAGACATTATGTTGAAGCAGAAAATCTTTTGGGATTGTTAGGATGTTTCCCTGGACTTTCTGCCTTTTGTTGTCCCTCATCCCAATAGGCTAGAGAGTGTGCCACATATGAGAAAGCAGTCCAGGAGAGGCTCAGCCCCCCATAAGTAATTTGTAACAAAGGGGTGGCTATCCTGTTTTATAGAGAGAACAGCAAGAAGCCCAGGAGGGATTAATTGGCACAATGTCTCACAGATTCCAAAGTTAAAACCTGTGTTGGAACCCGACATGTTCTCAGCCAGAAGTTCTGCTCTCTTCAAGACTAAATCAGGTCCCCTTCCTTCAGAGGTTCTCTTCTCCTCTTGCCTGGATGCCTGTGGCAGGGGCCCTTCCTGCACAGAGGGCTGTGGTGGAGAGTCCAATGCCCATGCTGCCCACATGTCCTTCTCAGCGTGTCATCAGTGCCACTTATTCCATTTCAGGTTGTCTGTGGAGGGTAATTTACTGATTGTCGTTGGTTCTTGTGGCAGGCCTATGACATTCCCTTCTTTGGGGAGCATATGCAGAACTGGAGGGAAGCAGGAGGTATCAGGCAGAGAAGGCAATTCTCCTTTTCAGATGCTTAATGTTCATTCGTGAAAACTCCAGCTTACGACACTGCATGGTCCTGGGAGAGGAGCAAGTGGATGAAGCACAGAACTTGGGGTTCAAAAGATGGAATTGACTGGGATGAAGAGGAGGAAGTAAACTGGGTGCCCAAGAAAGTGCTGGATACTTCTCTCCATTACACACACATATAGAGCCCCAGAAGGGGGATTTCTCTGGGTAGGTGGGTGTTGTGGTTTGGATGTGAGGTGTCCCCAGAAGCTCAAGTGGGAGACAATGCAAGAAGGTTCAGAGGAGAAATGATTGGGTTAAGACTCTGAATTAATTCCTTGATAGTGATTAACTGAGTGGTAAATGAAGGTGGGTAGGGTGTGGCTGGAGGAGGTGGGTCACTGGAGGTGGGACTATGGGGTATATATTTTGTATCTGGCCTGTGGAGTCTTTCTCTGTTTTCTGATCATCATGTGAACCACTTCCCCCAACAGTCTTCCACCATGAAGTCCTCCCTCACCTTGAGCCCCAAGGAATGGAGCCTGCTGTCCATGGACTGAAATCTCTGAAATCGTAAGCCCCCAAATCAACTTTTCCTCCTTTACAATTGTGCTGGTGGGGTCTTTCAGTCACAGCAGCGAACAAGTCGACTAAAACAGTGGGGGAATGGGCTGAAGCTGACCCCTGGGGATTCAAGCTTTCAAGGGACCGTTGTGCTGGGGGAGCAGGCGAATCAGTGATGACCATATATGAACAGAACCAAGGCCCTTCCCCTAACACTGCCAAGTGCCTGAGACCACAGGGAACTTTGCATGACTAGGGAGGTGGGAATAAAATCCCCAAATAATGACAGTGATGGATTTTCCATAGTCTCAGAGAAAAGTGAACTTGGAGTGGATTAAGAAAAGAAATAAATCTGACATTTATTGTGCTCTAGTTTCGTGGACTAAAATTATATCCACTGCAGCTCCATTCCTTTGGCTTAAGAAAATTTATTATTGACTCGACAGCTATTCCTGGAAAAAGTTGTAAAACTTGGTGTCCATGATCAAAGACCTCAATAAATGGACCAGAAGAAATGCACACAGATCACCTGCATGCCATCTACCCGATCTTTCAGGATGTACATCCTATATTCTTATGAAAGGCACTTAGAGATAGATGTTACAGCTCTTTCCCTCACTCCTGCCTTAAGAACTGGGGCTGGTACCTCATGGTACACAAGGAGGAAGTCATTTATTAAATTATTTCCAAGGGAAGAGATGAAAGAAGCACTTAATTTTGATGGGAGAAAGTATGAAGTCCTCACTGTGGACCTGGCTGTGCTAGATGCAGCGCGTGAAGCACTCAGCTCTGCCAGGAGGTGGTCCCCACCAGCAAGACAGTGTGTGTTCCTCAGCGAAGGTTGACATTCATGACCAGGGGAGGACAGGAGTTATTTATTTCATCATTTATCCTGGGAGCTGTGCTGTCCTGAGTGAAGGGACGAAAGAAGCTGAAGTCATGTTCCTTGAAACACCTGATGGTCTGTGTCCTCTAGAAGGCGGAACAGCACAGGCAACTCAATATTTCATCCTTCTTCCCAGTTTTGCCATTTTTCTCTCTCTCTGTGGGTCCCTAAATCTCATTTTAAAAGAATTTTAACCAGTTACTGTGATGAATATATCACCCATTAAGGTTATACAGGAGAATCAAGAAAATACTGTCATACTGCTGGTTTTCAGGGAGGAAGCAAACATGACATTGACTTTAGGTGGTCTTTTAATAGAGGGAACAGAATTCCTCACTCTTCAAGTCACAATATCTTTTGGATTCTCCCGGAATGAAGATTTATATGAAGTAGCTTGTGGGCTTCTCAGTCGAATTACAACAGATGATTGCTCTCTGCTAAATTCAACAAGAGCTGTTTTGCTTCTTTATGATGGTCGACCTGGAATTGAATGCCGGTACTTATTTGGGTATGAAACAGTCATCTTGAAAAGATTCAGGTGTTAAGTTTTGGAGAAATAATGTCCTCACTCTCACCATGTGACCTAATACTTTAAGAAAGGCAATATTAACGAGCAGCATGCGATTCTAGGCAGTGTGGAGCTTGGAGTGTCTGCTGGTTTCCTAACCATTCTTAAATTAAGGCTCTGCAATCTGTTACATAAATCTCTATTTTCTTATTTTAGGTTCAGCCAGCATTTTGCTAGCGAATAAATCAGACATCCCAGATGTCATTTCTCCTGGACTAGATATAAATCACAACCAAAAGGCTCTCTAGGTTTGCCAAAATTGCTTCACATGTCAACAAAATCTAGCATTACTGCCCCAGGATTCATCCCTTTGCCCCTCACCCCAAGGAATTAAGAGATCATTTGCTACCAGTGGGGCATCAAGGAATATGTAAGCCAAGCCCCATGTTGAGCAATGACACCTCCCCCCGAGTTTTATGGTCTGTAAATGGACAGGGTGCATCTTTTGCTCAGGGACATGGAGTAGCTTCTAATGCTGCTGCTTTTCCCCGGACAGATGTCATACTCAGCCTTGTGGTTGATCAACTGCTGCACAGGATCAAACATGGAAATGGAGTTTGTCATTTTCAATTCCTTTCTTCATCTGCTGTAATTGTCAGATAAGGGGACTGCTGAAAGAAATAAGCCCAAACCTCAGCAGCTTCACACAGGGACTTCTCCTTAGTCAGTGTTCCCAGGTAATTCCCTCTTGCAGGGATCTGAGTGGTTCCATCTAGTGGCTCCCCGACCCCTACCTCCTCCTGAGACACCTGCCCTGGACCCTTGGAGGTTGAGAGGCTCTGAAAAGAGGGAGAGCAGGTGCTGGTTTGTGCAGGGAGATTTCTGGGTAAGGCCAGGGTTGATGGGAGGGGTAAGCCTCACCTCCTCCCACATTCCATCTCCAGAACTTTGTCTCATGGTCTCTCCTAACTGCAGGGAGGTGGTAAGCATGGCTCATTCCAGAGCTCAGAGAAGAAATGAATTTGGGAGCATATGACCAGCTCCACTAGGGATGTCAGACTCCTTCCCTCTTCTGTGCTCATTCTTTCTTTCCTCCAAGAGTCTACTCAGTTCCAGGTACTTTGGTGAGAGACTACCATTTCCTCCTGCCCTGCCCTGAGAATACTGCAGTGGTCTGTGTACCAGGACTTTTGTACAAGAAAACCTAACACAGTGTTGGACAAGGGGCCTGGGAGGAAAGTGAGAAACAGCACTTTTCAAATGTTTAATATTAAGAGTTAAAAGTGTAGAATGAATTAAACTTGGCTGACATATATATCATCATATATACTTTTCCATAGAAAGGCAGCAAAATTCTTGATGTGGTCTTTGCATTCATTACATTATGGAAGTGAAATATTTCCAAAATGAATTTAGTTAGACATTTTCAGCAGTCACATATATAAGAAGGAAGCAACATTGAGCCTAATTTAATATTTAGCAAGATAGAAATGACATTTATGATGAAAAATAAACAGTAAGGTTGTAGGTTCAAATTTCTTATTTTAAAAATGATTTTTGTAAATCAGCGAAGGATGTATTACCATTCTCCATGTTTACCCACCACTGGTTGTCAAAGGCATCTCCCTGATGGAGACTCAAATACAACAAATCAAAAATTTAAATTTTAGAAAGAAGTAATATTTCTTCATCTATCTCACATTTTTCAGTCTCTAAGATAGAATGAAGGGGGAGACAAGAAATGGTAATTTCCATATGTATAAAATGTATCACTTTTGTGTTTTACATCAGTATTTTATTCAGTTCATAAGACATAAGTTATTTTTTAAAAACTGGACATTTAATCTGTATTTTTCACCTCACAAGAATTCTAGTGAAGAAATTAATACATTAGAAATAGACTGCTAAAGAAAACAGAAGGATTAAAGAGGAATAGCATATAAATTAGAGAAATATTGGCTTAAAGCAGAGAATAAGATTCCATGCAAATATCATTCAGATAATTCTTTCCTATGGCATATTTAAAATTTTCATTTTATCATATTTTAAAAATGTTTCCTTTGGATGTGCCAATGAGGTATAGGAGAATTGTAATTATTTTTCACTTCTACTTTTACAGGGAGTAATTCATTTTGGCTTATTCACTTGTGAGATTAAAGTCATTTTCTTGTTGAATTTAATAAATCTTGAAAAAACAAGTTATATTCACCTGTCAGGCCAAGCTGACATGGTTGCAGTCTTTCTTCCTTCACTGGCTGCTTTACTAACTGTAGAGAAATTCTTTCCTCAATGACACTTTCTTTCTAGAATGTAAGCTTGATTAAGGGAAATTCTTGACTTATTCATCACCAAATTTTCACCATCTTGGACAATAGCTGACACGTCTTGAGTTCTCACTGAATATTTGTTGATGATTTGTGTGGCTAAATGGAAGCAAGAGGTCTTTTTTGCTTCCTAGGCATAAACAGAAGTTATTGCACAATGATTGTGCCATAATACCCTGATACTATAACAGAAGATCCCACTCATTTTTAAATGTATTTTGTGTGTAAGGCAATAGGCTAGACCTTGATAATAACAGGATTTATAAGAGAAACTCTGCTAAGTATTTAACTCACTGAAGATTTAAAAAGTCTATTCAAACTTAGGCAATTTGGTGACAAAGAAGTGGACTGGAACAGCCAATAGAGACTGTAGGCAGTTCCTTGGGGACACTATTTCATGAGGCACCAGGAGGCCATGTTTTTGTCCTCCTAATGGGTCTTGGAAAACCAGGAACTCCACATGTTTTTGCAACTAGATTGGCAACTCCTTAAGGGCAGAAATAATGTCTCTTCTGAAAAAAGAAGAGTGTTTCTTCTAATTGGAAATCAATAAGTCTATGTTGGTTGATCTAGTTGCACTGATAATGACATACTAGCCAATTTAAGAGACTTAAAGTGGTAACAGTGTTTCTAGTTAGTCTTCCATGGAAAGAGGAGAAGAAATGACTTGTCTCTTGCAAATTAGTTCTATTGGGTACCTCAAGGCCTTTAGGGAAAGGAATGTATTGCAGAAGTTCCCATAGTCTGAAAATGAGAAAGTGTGAATAGTCCCGTGGAAGTTTTCCTCATGAGTACATTAAAAATTCATTTCCCTGGACTTAGGTATAAATAAACTGTGCCTAATTTGCATCATGCAACCCACAAGAAAGGAAATTACAGATAAAAGAAGATGTAAGGAAGACATTTTCCAAGTGGATTAAATTTTAAGTGTTTGTCTTGCTTTTTCTGAAGAAGGTAACACCTTTTTTCATCCCTTTAATGCATCACAAGAAATAGGACAGTACATGGGAGGCAGTGGCTAAATTTTATTGAGACCCCTCCTCAGCACTTAATTAAATAAGCACTGGATCCAGGATAGACTAAAGCATGATAGAATAAAAGAAGACCCTTGCAACAACTGAATGAGAAAAAGTATTTTCAAGTTGAATTAACACTGTTTGAAAAATGAGGCAAATGATTCTGTCAAATCTGGGTCTCTCAAGAGGTGAAATTTTTGTACACACAGCACAGATGTGTACTGACAGATATTTGAAAAAGAGGGACAGTCATCCTGTGGAAAAACAAGCTTGCATTGGTCGTATAAATCTTTGTAGCAATCATAAATGAGTCATGACCAATTTTTACAAGGAATAACTTTAATAACAATTAGTGATTTAGCCAAGGATCTCAGTTTTAAAAAACTGTACTGATTAGTAAGAAAGAGAGGTAGATGAGAATACAAATCAAGGGGGAAGGAAAAGAAGAAGGAAAGAACCAACCTAAGTGGAAATTGAAAAAATGAACTTGCCATTTTTGTTCACTTTAAGGTCTCTCTCAAGAACACAAGTTCTTAGAAACCTGAAACTGATCCTCTATGTAGATACTCTTGTCTCTAATATAGATTATAATATAAAGAGCAAAGATATCAAGTAGGAAAGGATAATTAGTAGGAGAAATTAGAGCTCATTGGGTAAGCTGGTTTAAATGTGTATGGGAATCACCAGGGACCAGGATCATTCTGTCTTCCTACTTGTATTATCCTCACCATGTGCTCCCCATCCTGTGGTACATCTATACTTCAGCCAGCAGAGTGGAGGATATAACCCTTCTTTTTTTATGGCACACTTTGAAAATAGTACACTCATCCATCTCAGCTCCCATTGGCCAGCAGCTGGTCACATGGTCACACTTGGCTACAAGGAAGGCTGGGAATTGTAGTCTTTTGCTAGGTTTCAGGGTCTCAGCAAAATCTCAGTGGAGAAAGCAGAGAAGACGTACCAGAAACAACTAATAGATTCTGCCACTCCACTTGAGAGAGAAATGTGAGCAGGCTCTTGAAAATGAGATGATGCAGACTGGGCACAGAAACAGGGGTATGGAAAATGGAGCAATGGAAAATAGGATAGAAAAGGAAGCTGTGGTCAACTAATATATTGACAGTGATAGGTCAAATGCAAGGTTAATATCACTGAGTGCTTACTCAGGGTCAGATATGATCCCAGGTGATTTGTATGGACTAACTTATTTAATATATCAAAAAACTCTCAGAGGAGCACATGGTATCTATTTTCACCTGAGAGATGACAAAAATCTTAGGCACAGAACAATCTAGCTTCACTCAAAGGCATACACCTAATAGTTGCCAATATTGAAAAATAAACTCAAGATGAAAAGATAATTAAACATTGAGGGCACACTTGAATCCATATGAGGGTTGAAAGGAAATTTCTCCCCACTGTGCTTGTTTTGGATAATCTCCTCAGATGAGGTTGCAAGTCCTATAATACAGCCCCAGTTTGGCCTCTCAAGGAAATATTTTGAAAGACTGTCTTCCCTGTCATCAGGATACTTCTGTTCTAAGATTCTTTCAATGATTTCCTCTGCTCACTCACCTTCCTAAGCAGTTATGTGGTCTGTGTTGACATTTTCCTGACTGTGGTAGACAGTCCTTCAATCCCAAGACAGGCCCATCTCTATATGGTGAAGTTTCTGGCACTTGTAGGGTGATGGACCCTAAACTGGAACCCCAGGCTTTTCCTTGCTGATGCTGTCAGTCTGGGTTGGAGGACTTGCCTCTCCTAGAGTTTCTTACTCTGCTTGGTCTCCCTGTGCCGCTGCTATGCCCAGAGAGGTCATAAAGTATCCGCACGTTTCAATAAATGGTTCTGGCCAGCCAGAGGAAAACTACCCATATGCCACAGCTGTTTAATTTCATTAAATTCAATACATTGGTTATGCTTTGTGGGGCCTAGAAATATGAATGAAAATCAAGCTGTGACCACAGAAATCTTGCAATTCGTATAGAGGAAACCAATAAGAACAACATTATGAAGGCCAATAAAGAAAGTGCCCAAAGACGTGAAAGGATATAATAGCATGTCTATGGAGGAAGCCTCATATCAATCCACTTTGAATGAATAATAGAAAATCATATGATAATTTACATCAATCAAATTACATGTACCTTAAATTGGAAGTGAGGGAGGAAGAAATAAAACAACCAAATTCGGGAAAGGCCTTTTCTATCCACCTTTCTATTGAATGAGAACGTATCCTGGAGGCAGCATGAGATGGGGACATGGATCTGCTGTACCTTAAGAGACCCTCAGATCTTGCACACAGGAAACGTGTGCAATAATACAGCCAAGGATATTGAATTTTAAAGGTGACTTCAGGAATTTTTAAAGATGAATATTGACCAAGTTGACCATGTCATGATTTTACCTCCTAACCTTTATCACCATTTGACAGGCAGAGATGGTGAACAGCACTTTCCTGGAGGAGAGGTTGGCATGAGTGAAGACACACCTGGGGAAAGTAGAATATCAGAGCATGAGGGACAGTGAGGAAGGAACCTCACAAAGGGAATCGGAAGCTGAACTACCCATCTGGAAACCAGTTTCTCTGTACCACTGGATCCATCAGACGCAGGGTTCATTTCATTTCCACATACCAGGGGTTACCAGAAGCAGGCCCGTGAAGTAGTCACCAGTGGTGTTAGGTGTCCTTGTCCTCCTGCCATGTGTCATGTTCTGCTCATTCTACCTTCCTACCTTTTCCGGGAGGAAGTGAAATTGAAGGTGATTGACCGTGATGCCCAAGTAGAGTAGTTCTGTGAACTTGAACCCTTTGAGATTCACTTTCTCTATTCTCCATTAGTATGGTAACCCCTAACTCTCAAGTTTGCCTTAAGAATGAAGTGAGATAAGATAACATGGTTGAAGGCACAACTGCTGGGCAAATAGTTGTTCCTGTCATTACTGTATAGCCACTGGGGATCTTCCCCAGGCTTTTCTCCTGGGCCTGCTCTTCCCAGGTAACCCAAACAAACAAACAAAACAACAACAAACAAACAAAATGCATCTAATTTTATGACTTCAAAAGGAGGAGGGTGACTGGCTGCCCTTTCCCAGACTAACTCCAACAACCTCCACAAGTCTGATCCCCTTAGACTGTGCTCCCTGCTTGGAAAATTGCAATGCACTTATCACAGATAGGTCCTAGATGATAATCTGCATTTCCTTGGTGACACAGCAGAATTTTAATTGAGCCTTCTGCATTGAGATCCTTATTCCAGAAGGTGAGGGTAGGGATTTTGGAGACTATGGCGATCTATAGAAGGAATTCTAAAATCAGAGATGGGCTTCTTTTTTAACTCTCAAATCACATCACATTCTGTTAAGAAATTTCTGAGCCACTGCACCCATGGACACAGCAGCCTGATGCGAAAATAAATATTTACTGGTGAACAGGGAGAATTAAAAATTTAAAGGTGAGAAACTTATTCCTTTTCCCTAGATCTACCCCCCCACGCCGTGTGTTTTGTACTTTTGAATGTTTTGTCATTGATTATAAAATTTATAAAGGACAAGAGCAGGAAAAAAAAAACAGGAAAAACTATTGAAACAGCATGTAACTGAGTTTCAAGAGGCTAAAGATTAATTATGTAGAAGATACGAGACTTATCTGCAGAAGTCATGTTAGAAGTTTGGAGAAATGAAATTTCAGGCCTGCTGACATGAGTGTATTTCTTCAGGAAAAAATACATCATAACAACTTCAATGGCAATAACTTATTTATCCTTCATTTCTGGGTTTTAATGCAGATCTGATTGCAACGAAGTACATTGTCCAAGTTTCTAAAATTGGTCAGCCTAACAAACTGGAGTAATTGCAATCAGATGTAGGATAGGATCAGGTCAGCAAGTTATCTGATGGGGAAGAAAATCTGTGTAGGATTTTAAGAGGCAATCCTGATACGTTAGAGTTTATCCCCTTACCCCTCATTCTCTTCTCCCCTTGCTTCCTTCCTGCCTGTCTTTCTCCACAAAAGTCCCATTATTTGCATTTAAGTCATAAAACAGTTCATTAAATTGATGAACACCGAAAGAACAATGAGAATCTGCTTCGTGGGAAAAATAAAAACTCAGCAGGAAATATATAACCTGATCTAGAAGCAGGAAGAAAGAGAAAAAATAGAAAGATTTTTAAATGATATTTGAAGCTCCAGAAAAAAATTAAAGACTCTATCAATATTTTTTATGAACAAAAATGAAATGTTTGTAGGAGTTCAGTGTTTTCAAGCATGCTGTGTTATCAGCCCCAAGATATCTTTCCTTCAGTCTTTTCATTTACCAGATAACTCAGATGGAAACATTCAGATGATGGAGCTTGATGTTGAAAGGTCCCTTGGCAAGACCACAAAAATAATAACCTTTATGAGAACTGAAAGCAAATATGAGTCCCTTTTGCATTTTTTCCAGGAGTGATTGTGAAAAGAGAGTGAATGCACTGATAGTGTACAGAAAATTGGTGAGTATATTAGGGAGATGACCGAGAGTGCTGGAGAGAACCTGGAGAAGAGACTTAATGTGAAGATATGACCTGATTGTAATTATGATATCTATAAATGTGGAGAATATTTCTTGATTAAAGAAACTTATCTTCTATTTTGCTATTATTTTACTACCCTTGAAATAAACAGGTTGGAATTTATAAATAATTAATCATGCCCCAGAGAGCCCTGGGGTGCTGGAGCTATACCAGGAACACAGAAGTCTAAAGGCCAAGATGGAAATAACTGTTCAACAGGAGTCCTCATATCTCTCACAGATTCAGTCAGAATATCTCAGCACTGTATTTTTGTGTGTGTTTGTTTTTGACTTCTTAATGCTTTCAGTGAATGGTGCTTTTAAATGAATAATTCGTTGCAAAAATTAAAAAAATGAAATAAAATTTGAAAAATTCTGAATGAAATAATCTCTGTATTGGGAACACCCTCCACTCCCCTCCTACCTTGCATATCTCTAAGCCTTCAGAAAACTTTATTAAGCTCTTGGAGGACAAGATTTCTAAAATTATAGATTTATAATCTTGTATAATTTTTACCCCTTAGAAAGTGAATATTGAAAAAGTTTAGATTTCCTGATGTCTTATAGCTGACGAGTGATGGAGCTAAATTAGAACTCAGCCCTCATTGATCTTATTCCCCTTCAAATTTTCTGTGTCACCTAGCAAAGTGCTGGTACATTGGAGGTGTACAATGTACAGTTGAAATAATTCTTGATTTTGCACGTGAAATCTGAAAAGAAGCAGTAAATTTCTATTTGCTTGGTGATTGTGGGTCCTTCTCTCTGTGTGTGTCTGTTTTATTTTGTTACCATCTTGTTATATTTTGTGAAATCTCTTCCTCTTATATCCTCTTTTAGTTCATAGAGAATTTATCCAAAAATTGAAGATTTTTACAAATGATATTAAATCTTCTCAGTCTGTGCTTCTATGGTTTCTCTAATTTCACCCTAAGGGGTTCCTGATTGAAACATAGCAGCACACACCTAATCCCTAGCATGCATTTCCTGAGATAAAGAATGGATTTCTTTCATCTTGAGGTATCCTTTTCATCTACATCTTCATATTATATTCCAATTATAATGTGGCCCTTGGAGGGAGGGGGAAATTCTACTTTGATGGGAAGAATCTCTTCCTAATTGATGTCCATGCTAAAACAAATAATTATCTTAGAGCTATTAAGAAAAAGTGTTAAAAATTTAAAAATTAAAAGAAAATAAACCTGTCATTCAGAATATTTTCCATGGGTCCTTTCAAAAACTGCTAGAGGAATATATCTTTCTTTGATTTGCTATTTACTTTGATCAGAACCTATACTCTGAAGATATGTGTAACTTATGAATTATGTATGGAGGAGATTCAAAACTCTCAAGACTATAGTTTAATGGCCCACTGGACATTATTATTTATAATTATTTCCCCAACTTAGCATACTTATGTGAACATACTACTTCTGAAAGATATTCCTGAAATGTTCTATAACCTGTTTTAACATCTGTGTCATCATCCTTCATTAGTGAGTTTAAAAAATATTTGACATGTGTTCCTTTGGAATTTGTAGAAATCCTTGCTATGGTCTGAATCTTTGTGTGCTCCCCAAATTTCTGTTTTGAAATGTTAACCCCATTGTGATGCTGCTAGGAGGGTGGACTTGGGAAGTGACTAGTTCACTAGTGCACGTCCACAGTGAAAGTAATCCTTACAAAAGAGACCCCGAGTTCTTCATCGACTTTTCAAACACAGGTTATTTCTATGAGCTTGGGAACTAGAATTGATGATTGTGAAGAAGTTTACATAGTAAAATAACATATTTTGGATTTACTCAAACACATTATGAAATCAGTCTTTTTAAATTATTTAGAGATTATTTAGGGTAAGGGGCTCCTAGAAAAGAACATACCCAAAACATGGAGACAAGGAAAGCGTATGCCTACATGTCATTCCAATACCATATTGCTCCACCCAAGAGATCCGTTATTACTTAGGGGTATGTGTCTTCATTTCACCCGCTACATACTAGTGACTAGAGCCCTGATTCTGTGATATTTCATGTTTGTCTAGTACTGTGGTAACTCATTTATATAGAAAGGATGACCTCAAAGTTTGTAGATTTATTATCTGTAGGTCATTTAACTGAGAAAACTTATTTCAACATATCTTTCCTGAGGAATATATAAAACTCTGTTACTCAAATGCTTTTAAATAAGTTTTATCACTGCTAGTTCTCTGATGTATCAGGTAAGTAAAATCTGAATACACGTTCATTCTGTGTATGTCAGTATCGCATTCTTGGCATTTTGAAATTTATACTTTGATATGGCAGAATGGTGACATACTAAATTCTAAGTTAATCCAATATTCATCTTATTCAAGTAATCCATGCAGTTTGGGTAGAATTGAATGCTCCCCAAATTCATATGTTTGGATCTGAATCCCCAGTATCTCAGAATGTGATGATTTGGAAACACATCTCTGTATATGCAATTAGTTAAGACCAAGTTAGTTACTTGACCCTGACATTGTTTGAATAACTGAAAACAAAATGCTTGACTGTGAGTGAAGATTTAAAATGGGAACCTTATTTCTGAAAGGCTTATAATAATCTACATAATGAGATCCAGTGTGGTCTTGAAAAAAATAACAGATTTCAAAGGAACTGAGCAAACACTTCACAGAAGAAATATAAATGGTCAAAAATATATGGAAAAATGTTCAACATCTCTAGCAATTAGAGAAATGCAAATTAAAACAACACTGAGATTCCATCTAACTCCAGTCAGAAAGATAATTATAAAGAATACAAGTAACAGTAAATGTTGGTGAGGATGTGGGGGAAAGGTTGATTTCTACATGGCTGGTGGGACTGCAAATTGGTGCAACCACTCTGGAAAGCAGTCAGGATATTCCTTGGAAAACTTGGAATGGAATCACCATTTGAACCAATTATCCCACTCCTTGGTTTATACCCAAAGGACTTAAAAATAGCAGACTACAGTTGACACAGCCACATCAATGTTTATAGCAACTCAACTCACAATAGGTAACCTATGGAAACCACCTAGGTGCCCTTCAGTGGATGAATGGATAAAGAAAATGTGGTGTATATATACAATGGAATATTGCTCAGTCATAAAGAAGATTGAAATAATGGCATTTGCTGGTAAATGAATGGAACTGGAGAATATCATGCTAAGTGAAATAAGCCAATCCCAAAAAACCAAAGACTGAATGTTCTCCCTGATTTGTGATGCTAACCCAAAACAAGGGAGGTTGGGGAAGGGAATCATAGAAATCTATTGAATTTGACAAAGGAAATAAAGGGAAGGGAAGGGGGAGGGGAAATGGAAAGACAGTAACATTAATATGTTATAACTTTCCTAGCCCTGTGTTTGAATATACAACCAGAGTAACTCTGCATCATGTGCTACCACAAGAGTGGGATCCTAAATAGAATAAGTTATACTCTGTGTATGTATAATTTGCCAAAATATATTCTACTGTCATGTGTAACTAAAAAGAACAAGTAAAAATTTTTTTAAAATTACAGAATTCAAGAGAGGCTGGAGTGAGCAGTGACTCACAAATTATTTAAGAGGATTAATCTAACAGTTTGATCAAATCAAAAAGAGAAAAACTCCCTAATGATACAGCATTGAAGATAACAAATATGGTGGAAATACTGGTGAAATTACAATATTGTTATAGCATTGAAGTGAATATGCTTATGTGTTGCTGAGGGAAAAGGGATGGACTCCTTCAAACACAAGGCAAGAACAAATCCATAATCCTAAGAGAAATAGGGAAGGACAAAAAGAAGGCATACAAAACATTAATATGAACTGAGGAGGAAGAAAAGGGAAACTAATACATATTGAGTACCTATTACTTTCTTGGAATTGTTACAATTATGTTTTCATTCTATTTCGCCGAATCCAGTGGCCTCATCAAATACCTGCTTATCAGTTAATAAATTTAAGGCTCAAATATATTGCCAAAGTCACACAGGCTGAGCTAACAGAGGGTTTTGAAGCTACCATTCTGGATCCAAGACATGTGCTCATTATACTGCCTCTAGCTTTTCCCATCACATGACAATAACATGGAATAGATAATATCAGTCATAGATGGTGGACATTAGGGCAGATAGCCAATCTCAGCTCGTCAGGCATATGGAAGACTGAACTTCCTGGCCCTCTTGTGGTTGGGGTGGATCCTGGTGTGGTTCTGACCAATGGTTCTGGTTTCTGTGAAGAAAAATAAGATGTCTTTTCTGGGTCAGAACTTGGCCACTGGGGAAGGACACTCCAGAGCTCTGATTACTGTCTCAGCAGTTGTGCATATGTGTATTCTAAAGTATACTTAGTCAGACTTTTAGGTTCCTGAGAGACCATGATGAACAAATCTCCCTCCCTGACCCATACCAGGTACACAATGTTAGCAAAAAGTAAGCTTTGGTGGTTTAAAGTTGTTTTGACTGATAAAAATAACTAACTTTTTTTTTTTTTTTGTAAAATAAGGGGTATAGGAAATGAAGGTACTTCATCTCCAAGAGTCTATGATTGATTCTAGCAGGTTTTGTCACTATAAGTGCATTTAAAAACTCATTAACACTGTATGTTGCAATTATGGAAAAACATTTGTAGTAGTATAAGTGAAGTGATTAAATTTCTATTTTTTTTTTTAATACCAAAGGTTGAACCCAGAGGCAGTTAACCACTGAGCCACATTCCTGGCCCCTTTTAAATATTTTATTTAGAGATAGGTCTCACTAAGTTACTTAGGACCTCACTAAAATTGCTGAATGAGCCTGGTTTTGAACTTGTAATCTTCCTGTCTAAGCCTTCTGAGTCACTGGAATTATAGCCATGTGCAGCCACATCCAGCTAAATTTCTATTTGAAATGAGTTCTTCTGTCAGTTTCTGGTTGCTAATCAAAGATGTGTGGTAGTGATAAATCTCTCATTCATGTCCACAGTGTTTGCCTACCTGCATGTAGAGCTCACACTTGTACCCACTGTGATGAAGAGGAGGATGGATTTACATACCCAGGGACTCTTGTATATCACCAAACAATGACAGCAGGAGATCTCAAAGGCTGGAAAGTGAATGGGAAGTCTCACTTCCTCTGAGGGTGACGAGGCTAGTGCTTGTTTTACTTTTGAACTTCTGGCAGAGATAATCAAGGCTATGGATGTGCAGGAGGAGAAAACCACTTTGAGCTGGTATGCCTGCAAGCATTTGATGGAAAAGGGCTTAATCAGAGACTTATCAAATTGGTAAGAAATAGTCTAGATGGCTCAGAGGAGGAGGGGATCAAGCAGAGTGGTGGGTAATCACATAAAAATGGTGAATGAGACTTGTGAAGGACTAGTATGTGCATAAAGGGCTCAGATAACTAGTGTGACGGCAGGAGAGAGTTAAGAGCTTGTTTCTAAACAAAAGCCAGTACCCACTTCCATGCAATCATTAGCATATTCACAATGAGATATGCATGGGGTGGGGATCTCAGCAGGTCTGGGGTCTTAAGTGGAGGTGGTGTTCAGTGCCATGTTAGAGCTCCCTGTGAGCCTCAGTGAGCAGCAGTACTTTGCATGGGGAAGGAGAAGCAGGAGTCTAGAGGCAGTGGAGAGAAAGGAGGAGCTTGTTGATCCTGCCTCCCAAACACTGGGACACACCAGGCAGAAGGCAGTGAATCCCCACTTGGAGGAGCTTCTGGGGGTGTGGGGTCTCCAGGGAAGGGTCCCTGTTTAGTGAAAACTAGGAGTTGAAAGGATTGGCCATGGATTAGGATAACTGGCTAGCCACGGATATGGAGTTCCAGAGAGTGCAGAGCAAAGATTAGGAAGAGATGAAAATTATGCAAGGCTGGACAAGGAAAGAGCCAGCTCAGAGCAAAGGGATAATAAAATGTTGGAAGAGAGGAATTATTCAGAATTGAAAGAGCAAGAGAATGGAGTGTGGTGGGTTTAATTGTCACTAGATGCCGAGGTTAGACCAATAGTCCCCCAGAGCACTCAGAATGCCCTAAGGCCTGTCAAAAGCCATTGGTGCCTGGGTTGCCCCACTTCCCAGGAGTGACTTCCATCTTGCTCTTGGTGGACATGTCAGTTGAGCCTGGGTGAGATTGTGTACCCCAGGGGTTTGCTCCCAGAGATTTCTCACATTATCCAAAGTGCAATGAGGATCTCAACCCTGCTCTGAACAGGACAGGCCACCCTAGCACCTGCTGCTCAGGGCCATTGCCAAAATGACACGCAAAGCAAGTACAGCATTAAGTCTTTGCAAGAAACTTCTCTGTAGTGGATTCTGCCACCTCCAGTGTGGGTGAGGGAAAGGGTTTCTGTCAGAGGATGGTGCCAGCTGTAGATTAATCACTAAGAAACGGATTTAATAGAATAAACCCAGGAGCTGAGATCTGACTTCCAACAACGTGGAGAAGCCCACCTTCCCTTTATTTATAGTCTACAGGTAAAGGGGGACCAGGAGGAGCTGCTTCTGTGAGGAACAGGATGGGTGGAGTTAGGGAAGCCACCTGCTCTAGGAGGTCATCCCAGTAGAATCAGCATTTCCTCAGGGGTGAGCCACTCTGCACAGTTACACACCCCAGGTTCTCTGAAACTGCCTCTCGCAACTGCCGGTTCCTGGGAGTCAGACTTCCATGTCCCATGGCTCAGCTGAGCCTGATTCTGCTGGTCATGGATGACTTCCCACACTTCTCGACACTTCTGAGGACTTCCTGTGAGTCTAGAAAGCCCATCTACCAGCACCATCATCTAGAGCAATAATTGCTGTTCTTGAAAATATCACATCACTAAGGGCTAAGTACAATGGAGGTGATTTAGGCTTAAAAGTGACATTTGTGGCTATTGGAAATTCATTTCCCTGTTCACTATTCTGGGAAATGGCTGCCGTGTCAAAATGGTTAATTTGTAGCATGAAGGCAAATGTTTCTTACAACTGTTTCTTTCATTCTTGGTTCTATCAAGGTCATTACAGAAAACAAATCCCACTGGGTGCCTTCTGTGTTCATTTGGGTTCCGGACTGAGGGGAGAAGAGGCAGCCCTCTCAGAGGGACCAGCCACAGAGGACATGCTCGTTCTTCCACAGCACCAGGGTCACACTGAGGTGCTTCTGGGCATGTAGTTCCAGGCCTCAATTTGACATAGAGGGCACCTTTTGAGAGGCACTGTTCCAGTTTTTCTATGACCTCTGGAAGCAGAGGTGATAACTTAAGTACCTTATGACGCTCTCAAAGTCTGAGCCCAGAGATGCTTCTGTCATCTGCCCTTGCCATAGACATGCTTTGTGCTCACTTCTGAGCTTATTTAAAATCTTTCTCTGCTCTCTTTCATATGGCCCATGATTAAATTATCCAAGTTAAGCAGCCAAAAGCAATCAAAACTGATGGAAGTAAAGACAAGAAATGGTTTTATTTACAATGCAAATGATCTGGTTCACTCTCAAATAAGAGAACAAATCAAATTAGCTGCTCTTCAAAATGGAGAGGAAGGCACTGTACAGAGTCACGGGCAGTTAGTTATCAGGGCAGGTTCTCCAGTGGCTCTTGGCTCTGGGGAGGGCTTTAGACAGATTTCTATGTAGCAAGGGTTTGATTCATTGCATGTAATTGGTGTGAAAAAAAATATCAAATGCGATGGAAATGTGCTCCATTACAACAGGACAAAATGCAAGCGCCAAGTGGCTGTCAGAATGTCTCAGAGAGCAAATGACAAATGCCCTGGGGAAGTGATTCAAGGTGACAAGGGCAGCATTTATCAGCATGTCTACAACCTTGGGTGCTCCAAGGAGGACTGTTTCACTTAATCCAGTGATTCCTCCTCAAGTTGGAAATGAGCACAGCGGGAATTGCTCAGAGGAAGAGGTCTGGGATGAGGGATCGAGTGAGGGAAATGCTCTCTACTACCAGGTGGTTTTCATACTTCATTGCAAATGTTTTTCTCCTTGGAATTTTTCAGAAATAATGACTATCCCTCATTGCTTCTTCTTGCTTATAATAACCTCTCTTTGTTATTTCAAGTCTCTCTTGTAGTTTAATTACTTGCCTTGCTTTCTGGATAGGCATTCTCCCTTCCTTCCTTCCTTCCTTCCTTCCTTCCTTCCTTCCTTCCTTCCTTCCTTCCTTCCTTCCTTCCTTCCCTCCCTCCCTCCCTCCCTCCTTCCTCTCTCTCTCTCTCTCTTTCTTTCTTTCTTTCTCTCTTTCTCTCTTCTCTCCCTCCCTCCCTCCCTCCCTTCCTTCCCTCCCTCCCTCCCTCCCTCCCTTCCTTCCTTCCTTCCTTCCTTCCTTCCCTTCCTCCTTCCTCTTTCTTTCTTTCTTTCTTTCTTTCTTTCTTTCTTTCTTTCTTTCTTTCTTTCTTTCTTTCTTTCTTTCTTCTTCTTCTTCTTCTTCTTCTTCTTCTTCTTCTTCTTCTTCTTCTTCTTTCTCTCTCTCTCTCTCTCTCTCTCTCTCTCTCTCTCTCTCTCTCTCTCTCTCTCTCTCTTCCTCCCTCCCTCCCTCCCTCTCCCTCTCTCTTTCTACTGGGGATTAAACCCAGGGGCACTCTACCACTGACCTATATCCCCAGCCATTTTTACTTTGTTTTGAGACTGGATCTTGTTAAGTTGCTGTGGCTGGCCTCAAACTTGTGATTCTCCTGCCTCAGTCTACAGAGTCACTGGGATTACAGTTGTGTGCCACTATGACCCACAGACTGGCAGTTTTGATGCAAAAATAGAAATATACAGTGCAATGATATCCAGAATATTAGCCCCCCAAAAGAGCTCATGAATTCATGGGTGGAGAGAAGACAGAAATCCATTTTCTTAGTCAAATTTTTTTTTCTTTTTTTATGTTATTCTTTTGCAACCTAGGGATGCTTTTCTATTGACTGAGATATCTTTTTTTATCTCTCCTAGCAAGACAGCAAGCACATCAGACAAAGTTTCTGTGGTTTTCTGTATAGCAGGGGGGGTTCCTGCTGCAGTTCACAGAGCAAGAGTCACTGTCCTGAAACTGGTGAGCTCCCACCCCTGCTATAACTGAGCACCCCAAGCAACCTAGATCAGAGGGTTCTGGAGTCCAGTCTTTTGGGAGTTGTGGCCATGTGATGATGACTCCTATGAATGTTTGTGCCTTGCTATTTCCCCCCCTCTCTGGTGCTAATCCTGGGGCTAAGTATAAAGTAGGAGTCGGTACAGCCTGCAGTGGGTGGGGAAGAAGATGTTGAGAATGCTAAAACCCTGCATCCTCCATCTGCCCGGCAACCTCACAGGTCCTCAGGGAGGTAAGCAGAAGGTACCCGCCAGGAAAACGGACACTCCATTACTGGCAGGGGTTTGGGCCCTAAACTTTTTATGTTCCTTCCTAGGAGGAAATGAATTGCCTTGTGTATTACCTCTGAGGACTCAGTGACTCAGATGAGAAGCTGGAGAGGAGGAGAGTGGACAGGCGTCTCCCACCCTCAGCTTCCTCTCCTTCCATTCCTGGGGTCTCCTCACTCAGTGGGGGAGGGAGCAGCCTTTCTCAGAAGTGACCACACCATCTTCCTACTGCAAGAGAAAGACACCCAAGGAGAATCCTCCCCCAGTAGGATTCCACAGAGAAGAAAGTGAAGTTTTAGTACTTCTTCATTCCTTTCCACAAATGTTCTAGTGACCTGGCTCAACTTTTTCCTAACTTTAACATTCATCCAAATTTGTGTCAATGTGGAGCAAGTAGTTGGGCAAAGGGTTTGTGGAGGGGTAGGGTTAGGGTACCTCAGGCAGGATTTGCATAAATCAATGAGGAAAAGAAACTTTGTCTCCGTACATTTCTCCCCAGACTTCAAATCCATGTCAGCCCTGATAGATCTCCTCTAAGCTGCTGTTAGTACAGGATCTGAGGTAGCCTTACCTAGCTGATGTCACCTTTCCAATAATTACACTCAGCTTTGGTCACTTCATGAAAGGATCTGTATCATTCAATTTTAGGTGACTGAACAAGTCACTTCAATTTTGATCATGTTTGCAGATTCCTAAGAAGAATTATATCTGATAAACTCATATTGATGTTATTATTAATCATCAAGTGTCACACTGTACACTTAAATCATCTTTAAGGGATGGGAATCCTTTATGAGGTTTAAAATACATTTATCCTAAGTTTCAGAACTCCCCAACTTTGCATAGGAGCCTTGGAAGAGATGTAGGATTGTGTGGTTCAGTCTAAAGAAGAGAAAGTCAAGGCAAAAATATCCTGTTTCAAAAACAGTGAGGACACAGGCGGCCCAGACAGCTTCATGAGAAGGAGTAACTGAAGACACGCCAGAACAGAGAAAAGCAGGGTTGGAATCCTTCGAGAGTCGAGAGCAAACTATTTGTGAATATGTATGAGAAACCCTAGGAAAACTCTCAAAAAGTAGCTGGGAGATTTTTGAATAGTCAATGCAATGCCTGAGAAACAGATATTTTTGTTTTTCTTATTGTGACCCTATGTAATCTGAGAAAGAGGCGATAACAAGAAAGGAGACCTCAAAATTACTGTTTAAAGATCTCATTTTTAAAAGGGATTAACTAGATCATTTTAGAAAAGCCTCTTCAAGATCATCTAACTAAATTCACCTCAACTATTTTGCAGATGAGAAAACAAGAAGAAGAAGAAGGGTTGGAGGGACATGGAGGTATCGTCGGTTCTATTAACCTATTACCACTCAGTTCTGGAAGCAGTTTTGTCTGCTTACAGGAGTTCAAAGACAGACAGCTGCAGCGTCCTATCAGAGCAAAAGAATAAGTCTTTTCAGCAACATGTTTTTCATTTGGTTTCAAGGAGTATGTTGTAACTTCAGATGAAAAAAAATGTTTACTAAACCCCACTATTTAAGCCCTAAAAATTTTTAAATTACTGAAATTAAGGGTCATTTCTGTTTCAATTCAGCAGATAATGCAAAATGAAAGAGGACACTATCATAATATTCTTTCAGCACATATTCAAGAAGTATTTTATAGGAAAAAGTCTCTTGCTTCCTGCCCTACAGGGGTTATAATTAGGGTGATCTGAGATGGGCAAATAGAAACTGCCAACTAATGAAATAAGAGACAGACTTTACACAAGGTGCATGAAGTGACTGGCATAGGATCAGAGATTGTGGACAATTCCATTGGAGAAGCACCATGGAGCACACAGATTTGAGAAAGGGCATTGGATAATAGGTGGAAATTTGATGGATGAAAATATAAGAGGTGTAAGTGAGAATTTATTTTCTGGCAGAAAAGATTAATGAGAGGTGGAAAAAAATAATAACAGTGACAAAAACAAACTACCATTTATTTAACACCTACTCTATTATATATATTGGCAAGTGAACTCCTTCTGACATTTTATGAGATTTTTTTTCTTATCTCCATTTTTCAGATGAAGAAACTGAAGCTCAGGGAGGTGAAATACTTGCTTGATTCAATACAGTTAGTATATTGTTTGACCTTAATTCTGTTTGATTCTAAAGTCTCACCTAGTATGTCAAAAGATTTCTGAAAAAATAGGGAAATATAGATAGTATTTAAGAATACTCAAGGAGTCAGAATAGCTGTAGTTCAGTGTTAGTGCTGGAATATCAAGGAGACAGGACAGATTTGATCTGGTGTATTCCCAGGGCTAATAGTGAAAGAGTGGGATGTTGGGCAGAGATTCTATCCAGTAAATATTTTTCTGCTATTAAAATTCAAGAAAGTTAGAAAAATGTAAAAGGTTAGTTCATAATACATTCCCTTTAATAATTGTATAATTAGAAGCACTAATTTTTAAAAGTGCTTTGAAGCATAACATGAATTTTAAGCTAATATGGATGTGTGGAAAAGCTTAATTCTATTTAATTTTTTAAAAATTTAAGTATGTGTGAAATCTGTTTCTCAATGGTCTCCTACAGTATCCATCCAAAAATTATTGGAAGCAATTTTATTTGCCTTATTCTTGTGCAATAAGACACATTTACCATGCATGTACTGAAGGCTCACAGGGAAGCACTCAATATCCCCTAGTAAAGCTGTATTCCGCCTCTGAGAAGAAACCCAAATTTACCTGCTAGAGATCCAGCTTTAGAGCTACAAAAATGCTAAGCAGAAGTACCTACAGGCGCTATGTCTTCCATTTTCATTTCTTGATTTTGTCTCTGCCATTTCCCTTCAGCTAAGATGAAAGGCCAGATTGCCATCTGGAAATCCTGTTAAGGTTGGTAATTATCCTGTCTATCTTTTGCTGCTGCTGCCATTTGGGGGAAAAGCTTCCTGACTAACCCGGATGTATCTTCAAGGGGATCAGTGGTGTTTCCTTATCTGACTCTCAGGGAACAGGCTGACAACGATCTTTCTGGTTTGGTTAAAGAGCAGCATTTCCCAGAGGCCAGAGGTTCCTCCAGTTTTGTGGTTGAGTGATTTCTCCAGGGCCTGGGAGTAGAGAAACCAAGTGTTCTGTTCAACTAGATTTTGCTGCAGGCCGCCCTGCCCTTTCTTATCCTTTGCAAGGAAGGACAACCTTAGCTAAGGGCAGAGAAGCACCGGGAAAGTATGTGCCCAGATCTGCCTGGATGGCAGAGGAGACATCTGTGCAGAACACTGGTTGAAGATGATGTTGCTGAATCCTGCCTGGACCGGTTCTTCCTCAGAATGAGCTGTCAACTGTGTTCCATGAGGACAAGCTTCAGCAACTGGGGCTCAGGGGAGAGAACTCTGGGACCCAGGCAGGGTCCTGGCTGCAACTCAGGCCCTGCTTTGTCGAATGGCCTGGATCTCAGTTTCAAGTGAAAAGTTGGCATATAGCCTGATAAGTCCCTGAGTAATTTGGTGGATTAAATGTGGTTGTGTTTGAGAGTCATTTGGCATGTAGCTGGCATTCACAAAACCCTCCTCCTTTTTATTGATTGTTGATCATCCTTGTACCTATTTACAGAGGCAAATATATATCCCTCCTGTGTCTTTCCTCTTACCCAGAAAACAAAATATTTCACCCGAACCCCTTGACTTAGGGCTGGATCTGAGTAGACGCTTGGGTAAGGTCGGATCTTCTCTTTGCCCTTCCTCCCACTTGGGCTTCTCTACCAGAAGCCACTGCCATCTCCATCAATATCATTGCCTCTAAGACGCCGATCACAAAGCTGACAAAAAACACATCATAGCAGTATTGTGATAGTCTATGGAGTTCACTTTGGAGGTTCTATTTTTAGGGTTTGAGGACATAAACATAAAGGGAGTGAGGCCTCATTCAAATGGCTAGCAGCCCAGTCCAGGAGGTGAGTGCCTTTCTCGCTTCTGTTGCACCCACATGTTTGAAGCAACACCCCCTCAGCGTAGCCCCCGAGCACTCCTTCCGGCCCAGATTCTGGGCTCCCAGCTCCTGCCACTGCTGTCATCCACTGGACACGACTGCTGAGGTTTGGTTGTGGGGCTGGAGCTCTGTTCTGATAACTCTTAGGCCGTCCATTTGAAAGATTGGGAAAAAATAGAAACAAAACTTCTCCAGGGAGACACTATCACAATACTCGTGTGTGTGTGTGTGTGTGTGTGTGTGTGTGTGTGTGTGAGAGAGAGAGAGAGAGAGAGAGAGAGAGAGAGAGAGAGCGCTGCTGCCCCCCATCCATGAATCCCATTCTACTTCCAGTTGGGTCCCTTATCCTTCTGGAATCGGGGTCCCTCCCACGGTGCCCCTCTGCAGCTATCCTTTACCTCAGTGGTGGCCACCTGGTGCAGACATGTGGGATTTGCTTCTGCCTGATGGAAAAAACCCACAGAATTAAGGCCCGAGTCTGAGTCCTGGGATAAAAGAGACTCTGAATCATGTGACAAAAGCCCCATGAAGCCAAAGAGCAGAGCTGCGGGACCCCGGGCCTGCTCGCGCAGACTTCCCGGCGCACCACTGTCCGCTGCAGTTTAGGTTTTTGGGAGAGCTGCGGCCACCCACGGGACACGGGGTGTGAAGTGCTCCACGGGCTCCAGCACCAGCCTCTGGAGGAAGCCATCACCTCCTGCCTACGCCGGCGCTTCGTTCAGCTTCTCTCACTCAGTAGGGGTGCACCCCTGGGCATGGCAGACTCTGTGAAGAAGCCACAGCTGGCAGGGAGCCTGGGGACATGTGTCCTCCACCTGAGAAGGACTGGGACTGCGGCTCTCTCCTTTCTAGCCGATGAACAAAGACTGGGGGCAACCAAGAATTGAGGCAAGAAGCAGAGATCGGGACTGAGCATGGTGTGATCCTGGGGGGCCAGGACCATGTGGAAAGCACAGATGAGGAGTAAGATGTTATACCAGTTGAAGTTTTGTACCGGTTTCTTGATGAGCAGGGAACTAGAGACTATTATCAGGATCCTTCAAAATTTATTGTTTACTTGGTCCCTTATACTAACTGTCCCTTCAACCACAGGCCCTTTGCACATGCTATTTTCTTTGTTTGGATAAGGCTTTTCTTTCTGCTTTTATCTCGTTGACTTTTAAACATATCACTTTCTTAGGAAGCCATCCATTTAAGGCCTCTCCTGGGATGTGTGGGAGTCTGGAAACTTTTTTATTTTATTTTTTCGGCAGGACCACCATCAATATAATGACTCTGATTTAAAATTTTGTTATATAATTGAAGCAAGAATTTGATGGAGGTTTTAGAATAAAGGGTAGAGAGGTTATTATGCATTTGTGTAACTTCTCAGCTGCGCGTGTGGAAGGTCTTTGCAGCATCCCGTCACCACCTCTTCCCATTCAGACTCAGGAATCATCTGTTCATGCTCTTAGTGGTCAAAAGTGATCATTTCATTTTCACATAGTGAGGACGATGTAGCAGCACACAACGCCATGGTTCTTCAGAATGTCTATTGAAAGATTGCTGGTCTTCCTGCCTTGGTGGCTCCCTGATGACATCCAATCAGTGCTTGTCCCCTGGTGGCTCAGGAAGCTGCATCCTCCACCTGCAGCCCACGAGGACTGACTTCCAAGGACTCTGTCAAAGGTTGTCACTGTGTCTTGTGGCCGATGACCACAAATACAGCCCATGGGAAAATGTCGACCGCATTTTATTTTCTGCTTGTGTTAGTCAGCTTTTTATCGCTGTGACCAAAATGGCTGACAAGAATGACTTTCAGGGGGAAAAGCTTATTTGGACTTTGGTTTCAGAGATTCAGCTTGTGGTTCGCTGACTCCATTGCTCTGGGCCTGAGGTGAGGTGGCACATCTGGCAGAAGGGCCTGATGGAGGAGTGTTGGTCTGTTCATGGCAGCCAGAAAGCGGAGAGAGACAGAGTGAAGTCCTGGGAACAAAATGTAAACCCCCAAAACATGGCACCAGAGTCCTGCTCCCTCCAGCCATGCCCTACCTGCCCGGTACCACCGTCCTTTCAAGCTATTCATTCTGCTTTAGTACATTTTTTTTTTTTTTTTCTGCTGTGACTGAAAGACCTTGACAAGAACAACTGTAGAGGAGGAAAGGTTTATATGAGGGCTCATGGTTTCAGAGGTCTCAGTCCATAGACAGCAGCTCCATTCCTCAGGGTTCGAGGTGACAGAACATCATGGTGGAAGAGTGTGGCAGAGGGAAGCAGCTCACATGATGATCAGGAAGCAGAGAGAGAGAGAGAGACTCCACTTGCCAGATACAAAGTATATACCCCAAAGGCACAGCCCCTATGACCCACCTCCTCCAGCCACAGTCTACCCACCTTCAGTTACCTCTCAGTTAAACCCTATCAGGGGGTTAATTCACTGGTTGGGTTAAGACTTCCGTAACTCAATCCTTTCTCCTCTAAACTTTCATGCATTGTCTCACACATAAGGTTTTGGGGGACACCTAATAATGAAACCATAACAAATCCATCAAATGGATTAATCCACAGATTAGGTTATGGCTCTCATTACCTAATTGTTTTACCTCTGAACATCCTGTTATTGTTGCAAACTTGAGATGTGGGGGGACACCTCATAGCCAAAGCATGAGACTTCTCATGTTAAATTTATTATTAGGGATTTTAAAGCACAAACATAGAATGTCAAAACTTTCAACTCTCACATCTGGAATTGTGTAGGCTATAATTACTGTGCACCCAGACTATGTCCTCTTTTATTAATGATAATGTCCCTGTCTTCAAGCATCACCACCAGGGGAGAATAGATGAGGGACCAGATGCCAAGTGGTCCCACTTACTCATGGAAGGAATGCCTGCCTCTAATCCAGTCTGCTGGTTTGGAGGGGTGATGGTATCACACTAATGGACAGTGAGAGGTCAGAAGCTGACTTGAGAACCCTAGGAGGAAACAAGTGCAGGCACCCCAAAGAGGCTCGTGTGTGTACATCTTGGGTGCCAGTAGTGGGGCACACAGGATGTAACCTATGCCATGCTGGTGCTGTGAGATGGGAGAGGCTGCCATGAGGCAGCCATGAGTGGACTGTGGCCTGGTGGGACACACCCACAAACCAGGCTCAAACCCAAGTATCTGCAGCGGATCTCCAACAGCCAGAACTCCAAACTTGTCCTACCCGTTACATGAATGAAATCCATACAGGTTCAGCACCTCACCACCACTCTGGTGGCCCAATGTCACCTGATCTTGCCAAGACAGAGAAAGGTGGCTCCTGACACCCAGGAGCTGGCCTGGTACTCTTAGCTGTCCTTGATGTTCTGCTGTTGAACCCACATGGACTCGCAGGACATCAACATTCGACAAGGTCACTTCATGGACATGACAAATCAGAATGAAAACAAGATCACTCTATCATCATGTCTGAATGTGATTATATGAGACAAAACATGAACATGAACCTAGTCCATGCCACAAATACCAAGCATCCCCCTCTCCCTGGGTAGGTTTCTCCACTGAGGGTCACATGGCAAGGAATCTGGGTGGCCTTCAAGGGCTGAGAGTTGACAGTCCAGCAAGGAAATGGGAATCTTACTCCTGCAACTACAAAGAACCGAGTTTGGCTAATGTCCTGAATGAGCGTGGGAGTGGATTCTTCCCCAGAGCTTACAGGGAAGAACAGAACCCAGTTGATACCTTGATTTCAGTCTTGCAGAACCTGAGAAGACAATCCATCCCACTGTGCAGGGACTTCTGACCTATGAAACAGTGAGCTAATGAACGGAGGTTGATTTAGACCTCTAAGAGTGGGGTAATTTGTTATGTGACAACAGGAAAATGAGGTAGACTCCAAAGTTCATGCTCTTATTTAAGATACTTTGGTTTAGTTCTGTTTTTGTAGTGTGTTAAAAAGAATGTTTCTAGAGATTTTTCTTCCCACAGCGAATTTATATGAAGTATACTCTATTAAAATCCTATGAATAACAATGATCTCACCAAATAAACCAACTCCCACTCCTTTCCCTCCAATTCATGCACCAGTACACGAAGTGCCTCACTTCCCGTCAATGTCAGCCCTGCTCAGACGCTCCAAGTTTAATGTTCATACTCACGTTCTCTCACATGTCATCTAATCTTCCTGAGGGCAAAGGTTTGCTTTAATTTTCACAAAGTCATTTCTACGAAGTATGCATATATGAAGGCAGGTGTTTCAAACTGTAGACTATCTTAAATTTGTTGAACTTAAGTCCATGAATTAAAAACATGCTAGGTCTTTTTTTTCTTCCAACTTCTATATTTTATAGAATGAATTTGGTGATTCAGATGTGAACTGTTCAGAAAAGCAAAATTAAACTAATCAATCATGTTTTTGATCCAAGGATAGTTCAGATAACGTGGGTAGGATTGCCTAAAACAATTCTTGAAATTTCATAGTAAAGGTGTCATTGCCAAGTTTAAATTGGACCAAATGTTTTCTTTATTTGGAATAAACAACAAAATGTATCTCTCAAGTTGGCAAGTGTATTCCATCAGAAAGATGCATAGCAGGGGTCAGTCTGGTTTCACAGTATCCTGATGGGTGTGATGGTCTCTGGTGTGTGTTTGTCCTAAAGCTGGATGAGCATAAGACTGTCCATCCTGGCCTGGATATGTCTAGCAAGTGTTTCATCTTTCAATCCTTAGGTAAAAGGTCAAAGTTGTCATCCTTATCACCCTGGCCACTCATTTGCTGGAGAAAGAAAGAAAGAGAGAGAGAGAGAGAGAGAGAGAGAGAGAGAGAGAGAGAGAGAGAGAGAGAGAGAAGGAAGAAAGGAAGAAGAAAGGAAGGAAAGAGGGAAGAGGGAAAGAAAGAAATGAGGGAGAAAGCCAATGGTAGTTAAGAACATCCTTGTTGAAGCAGGAAAATATTACTTTGATTACATCCTGGTTCTTGAGTGCCTATGTTTTTATTATTCAATATGCCAGAATAAGAATAAATTATTTTTTTTCTGCACATTGAAGTATAGTGGCAGATCTATATAAGAGAGGGCTTGTTGTTAGAACTCTGGGATAGAGGTGACAGGCCTTATGTTTTTCAGTTCATCTTGACTAGCAGGGAGTAGCCCTTTGTGTAGAGAGCGTCTCCTCTGAGCCTGGGCTGGCCGTGAGCTGTGCCTTCTCACCTCCAACCTCCCTGGAATTATTAATGTCAGAGTGATAATTCTCAAGGATTCAAAAATGTCATCAGGGCAAAGGGGCTCTAGTACTCTGTTTGCTTCTTTTGGTTTCTGCTTCCATTCACTCTCTGCTAGTGCTTCAGTTTTGTTTTGTTTTGTTTTTTTAAGAAACATTTAAAAGGGGCTGGAGTTGTAGCTCAGTGATAGAGCACTTGCCTGGCATGTGTGAGGCCCTGGGTTCAATACTCAGCACCATAAATAAATAAATAAACAAAAGATCCATTGAGAACTAAAAAAAAAATTAAAAACAAGAGAAGTATTTGAAAATAAGATTTCAGGGAATTTTAGATGTTTTCAGTGAAGGACTTGGTCTGATTACTTATCTTTGCATAGTCCATACTAATATAATTTTTTCTGTATTATTATCAACCTCTAGAAATGAAATTAATGTTAATAGATGTGACTGCAGTTTAAGGGTTTTGATGATATTCAGTATTTTTCTGGACTTTTTTTTAAAACCAGTACCTCAACTAGTGAATATCTTGAGTATTTGCTCATTTGTTCATTTCCTCTGCTAAAAGAACTTTAAGCATATCTTTATCCTTCCCTTCAAAATTTTCCCAAACTGTTCCTGGAACTGTAAATTATAGCTCAATGCCCATCATTTCACACTTATCCACAAAGACACTCATCTGCAGTTTTGCCTCCATTGGTTAGAGTTAGACAGAGTGAAATGTCGTATGCCCATTCATTTGGTATTTTATTATACCAGAGTGCAATAGCATCTTTACAATTTAACACCCCTGGTTCCCCACACTCTCCATGACACTTATTAATTCCAGGAGGTCAGTGACAGCTCTGTACTTTACAATCCTGAATCCATTTAAATGCCCACTTCTCCCTATGCAAGGCATCTCTCTGTTCTTAATAAATCAACCTATTTTCCAGTCTTCAGGGATTATAGAAAAAATCCCATTGGAATTTAGTTTCCATGATAAATTTTTTGAAGAAGCCCCTTTGAAGAGTTTTTGGATGTTCAGACTACATTTATTGAGTTCCCTTTTGCCTACACATTGTTTTTCCAGATGACTGTAGGGGCAGGACCTTTATGTAGAGCTGAAAGGGTGATGTTGCTCCACAGGGCTGATGGGGTCAGGCGGCCTGCCCAGGGGACCTGTACCATCAAATCAAGGAGGACTGTACTCAAACCTTGTGCACTAATGCCATTTGCCTTCCTAGGGTTTTCATGTGCTTGGGACCCATCACCGCTTTCTTCCTTCCAACTTCTCCCTTTAGGAGTGGGAATGTCTATCCTACTGTTCCCCCAATGCATGTTGGAAGCCCATAACTTACGGGTGCCAAACACTCACAGCTGGAGAACGATGCTGCCTCAGAATGAATCATACCTCAAGTCATATCTGAATCTGAATTGGATGCCGTTCACATGAGACTTCAGACTTTAGGCTTTATGTTGAATAAGGGGACACAGGCAGAGTACTGTGGATTAAATGTTTGTGCTTTCCCCACCAATTCATGTGTTGAAGCACTGATCTCCAAAGTGACTGTATTTGAAGATAGGGTCTGTGATGAGGTGTTAAAAGGTCTAATGAGGTCATTAAGGTGGAGCTACTCCCATAGGACTGATGGTCTTACAAGAGGGGGAAGACACCAGCACTTTCTTGCCATGAAAGTATACACAGCCAAGAGAAACTGTTTACATACCAGGAAGAGAGCCATCACCAGAAACCAAATGGGTTAACAACTTGACCTCGAACTTTTCAGCTTCCAGAATGGTGAGAAATCAATTTATGCTATTTAACCCACCTGGTCTCTGGTATTTTTTTATAGCAGCTTGAACCAACTAACATTCATTGCATTTCTTCTGAGGAGTTCTAAATAATGTAGAGGTAACAGAATAGTAAAGTCTATGGTCACTGTCCCATGCAAGATCCTCATAAAGACTATTCACTTTTCACCTGCACTTGTGGTAGAAGTGATCTGTAGTATTGAAAGTTAAGTGTTGTAGTATAACTCTGTAGCATAATTCTTGAGATTGCTTGGAAAACAAACTATAACTACCTAAAAAAGGTGAACTATCCTTTGTCACGATTTAAACCTGCAATTTTCCTTTGAAGGGCTCCTAATAGATTGTTCACATCAGAACTGCAGCTTAAGTGTTAGAACTTTTACAACTCTACAAGGACTGCACCAGGTAAAGGGAGCAGGTGAACTGCAGAACTGAGGAGCAGCTGCAGGGCTGATCATTTCCCATTGACAACACTGTCCAGGTGTCCTCGTGGAATGAGAAGTGACTGTTGCTGCACCAATGTCCTCTGAAAGATCCTTCAGTTGCTAAGCTCACACAACAACCTCTATCCAACTTCTAGTATTAAAGTCTAGGAAGCATTCATATTTTTGACAGAATTTGCCAAGATTTTAGTTGGTGGAGGGAGAGAAGGACCAAAGGTCTGGAAAATGAGTGAATAAGGTCATCCAGGAGAATCAATTAAGCAAAGTTGTGATGTGACAGTAAAATGTCTCTGTTTATACAGAGGCCTATTTTTAGCAAGGAGCTGGACAGTCTGTCCCTTATCTTAACTGAATGAAGAAAATGGAAGTGTTGAATTTGAGGGATTTATGTTAGGAAAAAGAGGACATTATCTCTCTAGAAGTGGTAATATCTACTCACAAGATAAATGTGTGGCCACTAGAATTTCCAAAAAACATTTCTTTTGGCCTTCAAGTTTATTATGACTAGCACAGTGTACCTGGCCTGGTAGCCAGAGCAGCCATGAAGGTCTGCAGTATTCAGTCACAATGACTATAGGCCAAATGTATAAATAGCCCCTGTCAGTGCTAAGTAGATAATCACAACTATTTTCTCACAAATCCAAGTTTTTGTTTCAGTTTTCAAGAAGGATTACTTAGTAAGCAGATATAGAGGCCTGATTTTCTACATTATTTCAGTTTCCACTTGGATGTATAAACTGAATCCAACCTGGTGTTGAAGAACACGAAGAGTGGTTAATTAATTAGTATGCGAACACACTGCATGCAAAAGACAGAGGTAGCTGGGCTTTGGTCTGAAAGGATTTGGACAAGTTCTGCCTGGAGATAGGAGACTGATTTCTGCAATTTCAATCAGCCTCATGAGTCCATATTCATATTCAACCCAAATAACAAATAATTGTGTTCCGTAGAAAATGATTTAGAAGAATTATTGTGTTCCACAATGGTGAATGTTTAGACATGACTTGTTCCTAGTTTTTTTGTCATGAGCAAATAATAGAGACTTTACACATTTAAAAGAAAGCTTTAATGTTAATCAATTTACTTGTACATTGTGGTGGCTCTGTAATGTGTCAGTTTGGCTAGGCTGAACTACATTTTCCAGAATTCCCTTTTTGTAGGTTTCCAGCTGGTGAGCCACAGGGATATTCTGGGGAGATTTAGAGATGGCAGGGCAGCAGCAACCATTTTGTAACTGGCACTCGGGTTCCTGGTACACTGACTCATTTTGCTGGCTTGAAATTCCCACCAGGGATCTGCATCTGTTTTTTCTCTTACCGCATCCTTCTTCCCCTTCACTGACTCTTGGGTGAGGTCTAATCTTAACCTCCACAAGGAAGGGCCCTGACTTTTACAGAATTCCTACTCTACCAATGCCAGAGGCACTAAGAGTGGACACCCAGTACTTGTGTGCTTCATGTCCAGCAGCATGACTTTGACCAGCTCGTTTTTGTTCTCCCTCACTCTGTGACTGACTTAGATCATTCAGGCTGCTGTAACAAACCACCATACGCCAGGTGAGTTATAAACACTGGAGATTTATTGCTCATAGTTACTTCTGGAAGGTGGGAAGTTCAAGATCAAGTGTCGGCAGGTTTGGTGTCTGGCAAGAGCCACTTCCTGGTTCATACACAGCTGCCTCCTTGCTGTATCTTTACATGATAAAAGAGGGAAGACAACTCTCTGTGGTCTGCTTCAAAAACCCCTGATCCCATTCATAAGGTGTTTTCTTTCATGTCCTAATCACCTCCAAAAGGCTCCACTTTCTAATACCATCGTATCAGAGATTAGATTTTCAATATAAGAATTTTGGTGGGGGCTGGGGATATAGCTCAGTTGGTAGAGTGCTTGCCTCGTAAGTACAAGGCCTTGGGTTCAATCCCCAGTACTGCAAAAAATAATAATAATAATAATAATTTTGCTGGAATAGAGTCAGCCTAGAGCAATAACCTTCTTTCCTTCCTTACTGTCTGCCCTTTAAGCAATCGCCTTGCTGGAAATGCTTAGCCAACTCCTACAACTGTGACACCCCAGAAACATGCTCACCAGCACATACTTCTTAATGGTTCTGCTTCTCTGGTTGAGTCTTGGCTGGTATACATGATAGCACTTTTCCTAGAAGGTTAGACATCAGGTGAACATTTAATGACCTCAGTAAGTGCCTCTACTGAGATTAGAAATGTGCAGTCAGTAGAAGCCCACCTCCTTCTATAATTACATTGCTTCCTCAAAGTTCACTGGAGCCAAATCAAAAGAGATGGACTGATACAGGAAACTATTTATCTGTCCTCAAGTTCATGTGGCTCCACCTTTTGAATACCAATAAAGAAATACCACATCTCATTCATAAGGAAAACAGAAGTTCAAAAGCTTAAGTAAACTTGAGCCTCTGACTGTGTAAGAAGGGAGTTCAAGGTTGAGATTCTATAATATCCATATGGTTCCAGTTAGAGTTGGTTGGATGGAGGAAAGCCATGATGGTTATCAGAAGGACTTCCTGGACTCAGACGGAAGGAAGTCTCTCATACATGGTGCACGCTAGATACCTACTGATTTCATTCTCTACTGTAGTAGGCAGTCATGAACTTCCCATGGAATGCATAGCAGAAAAACAGAATTGTTAAGTCATTCTTATAATTGCACATGTACATACTCATAATAACAGCAAATACTTCTATTACACTGTGATGGTATTGACTCAGTTAGTCATCGACATAAGCTGTGACTGGGTAATAGTATTATTACTATTTATCAGCAAAGAAAGCAAGGCATGGTGGGAATGGGTGTCTTGTCAGGGTCATGTTGAGGTAGATGATGGGACCAGAACCTGGTAACCGAAGGCCTCTAGCTCCAGGACATCTGTGCCTCCCAACGCCACTCTGCTACCTCTCTTGCAGTGTGGGGGTGCAGCTCTGTAAACTGACCTTCACTGTCCATCATCTTGCTATCAGTGCTTTTCAGCTCCATCTTTCTCCTCTCCTTATGTTCCAGCAACACACTACTCATTCCATAGTAGAGTATTTCTTTGTTTTATTACAGCAATGAGAAAACCAAGGTAATTCAGATGATCAGGCCAAGACACCTCCCTCAACTTCTACCACTCACCCAATCCTTTCTTTTCTTTGCGACTTTCCTTGTGCACCCGGTTTTCTGGAGGGCCCCACTCTATCCCACCCTCACCTTACGCCATGCTGCTGTGATTTCTAGAAATTCTACTTGTTTCCTAGTCTACAGTTTCTTGTAGGCATTTCTTCCTCCTCTCAGTGTTCATAGCCCAATATTTTTATGAATCATAGCATTATGCAATAATGTGGGTCCTTGATTTTGTTTTCATAGACCCACACCAAAGATTTTAGCACCAGCTGACTGTCCATCTTGGTGCACTGGTACTGCATCAGTTCAGTCTGTGGTTGCTCGGGCTTCTGTGCTCACACTGAGACAGATCCTCATGCCGTAGAGTGCTCTGTAGAAGAAGCCTTTCTTCCTGAGCTCCCATGGAGAAATGTGAAAACTGAGTTGAATTCTTCTTTAGATGATGGCATAATTTCTTGCCACCTCTCTATCTTTTGATATGCCCAGATGATAATTACTAGTGCTTGAATAAAATAAATAAATAAATAAATAAATGAATGAATGAATGAAATAAAATAAATAAAAATAAATAAATAAATAAATATTGCCCAGATGATAATTACTATTGCTTGAATAAAATAAATAAATAAATAAAATAATAATAATAAATAAAAAATAAGATAAGATAAAATAAAGTATTTTATTGATATCCCCACTGTACTTCACATTCTGATAGTCCTGGATTACTAACCACCTTCCAATAAAGAGTGATTTCCTTGAAACTAGAAGCATATTTTATTCATCTCCACATGCTTCATGAATCCTGAAACCGCACATTGCATAGAAGACTTGCTCACTTTTTTTTTTTTTTTTTTACTTTTAAACTGATTTGTCTTCAGGAGTACTTTATATAAAATAAAATTCACCAATTTTAGGTGTTCACTCTGATGAGTTTTAACAAACACATAGTATTTCCACTACCCATTGGCAAGGGAGGAAAAGGATGCCAAAAAGGCTTGGTGTTGAGGAGAAATTCATCACTGACCCTGTTTAGATTTGCAAATGTCTAGTAATTTTTTAAAAAGCCAACATTTTTCAATTGCTTTTATCATTTTAAAATCATACTGCCAGTACACCTGCTTTCTTCCCCTGTAACTAGGGTAGACCACTCCTGCCTGCCCTTGAAATGCTATCATTCCTGTTGCTTTGCAGGTCACACCCTAACCTGACTCCGGGAAGCCACTTGTACCCTTTCTGCAATGGTAGATTGTATTTTTCTCTTCTAAAATATTGCATGAATTAAATAACAGAGAATGTACTCGGCATCTGGCTTCTTTCATTCAGCAAATTATTTTTATATTATTCCACATTCTTATATGTACTCATAGTGTACTCCTTTACTTACTGTGTAATATTCCACCATATGAATACATCACATGCTTTTAACCACTCCCATGTTGATGACTTTCAGGTTGTTTCCATTTTTAACTATTAAAAATAACACTTCTGGCCAGATGTGGTGGTGAACACCTGTAATTCAAGCAACTCAGGAGGTTGAGGAAGGAGGATTGCAAGTGTTAGGACAGACTCAGCAACTTTGAGGTCTTGCTTTAAAACAAAAAATAAAAAGACTGGAAATGTAGCTCAGTGGTAAATCTCCCCTGGTTGATCTCCAGCACTAATAGTAATAATAATAACTATAATTATAATAATATAAAATAAAAATTCTATGAATATTCTTGAATATTGTGTGAATTTTCTTTTCTTTTTAATTTTTTTGGTATTTTTCTTAAGCGTACATTTAAAACTTTCTAAGAAACTGCCAAAGTTTTCCTAAGTGGTTTATTCCCACATATTCTTTCATTACCATAAGGAATGCATGAGATAAGCAGTTGTTCTACATCCTCCTCAGTATTTGGTGCTCATCCTTTAAAAATTCTAGACATTCTAGTGTAGAAAAGTAGTATCTGCCTATAGTTTTAATATACAGCTATCTGATGATTATGAGGGAGACCATCTTTCCACATCTTCAATGGCCATTTTTATATCTTTCTTAGTGAGGTATCCACTCAACAATTGTGCTAAATTTTTTATTGGATTTTGTTTCCTTCTTTTAAGACTACTTTGGACCTTTTGCAAGAAGGATCTTTTGCATTTTATTGTGTTGTAAATATTGTTTCTCAGTTTGTGATTCGGTTGTTAGTTTTCTCAATGGCATCTTTCAAAAAGAAATTCTACATTTGACAAGCTCAAATGCTTTAATTTCTTCCTTTATTCATATATTTTTGTGTCCCATCTAAGAGAAGTTTGTTTACTAAACATTGGAGAGATTTTTCAGTAATGTTTTCATCTAGAAGTTAATGATATTGGCATTTATGTTTACCTGGGTCTTTGGCATATTTCAAAATAACTTTGTATTATATGAGGTAAGAATAAAGGTTAATTATTATTTTTCAAATTTTAGCACCCTTTTGGAAAACACAATCTTTTCTTCCATTGAATTACTTTGATCTCTTTTTCAAAATAAAATGACACATCTGTGGATCTATTTTTGGACTTCCTTTGAGTTATATCTATTCTTATGCCAATTCTGATTTATTGAACTACATGTCTATTCATTTGCCAATATGATATTATCTTGATTCATAAAGTTCTTTAGAAAGTTTTGAAACCTATAAATATATACCTTCCAATCTAGATCATTTTTGATTTTATAGGTCTTTTGTAATTCCATATAAAGTTTCACATGAGTTTGAGAATCTTTACCAAAAAAAAAGTCCATTTAGATTTTGACCGGGATTGAGTTGCAGAATAGAACAGTTTTAGAAGAATCCACATCTTAATAATATTGAGTCATTTATTAAGTGAACATAACCTATCTTTCCAGTTATTTAAATCCTTTTTTATTTTTATTATCAGTGTTTGCAATTACCAACTGTTTTAGTTAGCTCTTTGGCTGCTGTAATCAAAAGACCTGACAAAAACAATTTTAGAAGAGGATAAGTTTATTTTGGGGTCTCATGGTTTCAGAGGTCTCAGTTCATACATGGCCAGTTCTGTTTCTCAGGGCTCGAGGTGAGGAAGAACATCATGGTGAAAGACTAATGAAGGGACACACTTCACATGATAATCAGAGAGCAGAGAGAGATTCCACTCCTCAGATACAAAATATATACCCCAAAGGCACGCCCCCAATGACCCACCTCCTCCATCCACACCCTACCCACCTTCAGTTACCGCTCAATAAATCCCCATTAGGGTATTAATTTACTGATTGGGTAAAAGCTCTCACAACCCAATCATTTCTCCTCTGAACCTTCTTGCATTGTCTCACACATGAGCTTTTGGGGGACATGTCACATTCAAACCTTAACACCAACATATAGATCTTACACATAGGATCTATTTTCTATTTCATAGATTCATGAACTCTATGTATTTCATTTCTTGGTGCTATCACATAGGGCGTTTAAAATTTTAATTTTCAATTACTCATTACTAGTATTCAGGAACATTTGACTTGTGGATATTGACCACCTGAGGTCTTGGTAAACTGGTTCATTAGGCCTAAAGACCAATTTGTAGATCCTTCAGATTCTTTTTGCAGATAGTTTATTTTCTTTTGGTGATTAAACGTGTTTAATTTCTTCCATTATAATCAATCTCAAAACATTATTTCTATTTCTTGACTTTTTGCACCAGCTATAACTACAGGATAATATTAACTATAAGTATAGATTAAGATTAAGTATAGATTAAGTATCTCTTGGGGCTTGGGACCAGAAATATTTTGGATTTGGAATATTGCATAAAAATCAAGAGATATCTTGGCGATGGGACTCAATTCTAAACATGTGTGTTTCATATATCCTTTAAACACACAGCCTGAATATAATTTTATACAGTATTTTTAATATACCTGTGGTTGACTGCAAACTACATCTTGAGGAAAAGCATGGAATTTTCCATTTGTGTTGCCATGTCAGTACTCAAAAAGTCTTATTGCTGATCTCTGGGGTAAAACCATCAGTTTTTTGCTGATAATTCGTTTATAGTCAGAAATTTTCAATTTGAACAAATGCATTTTCTGCTTTTGTTGAAGTGAGCAAAGTGCTTTGATTTTTCAGTTTTTGACACAAATAGTTGCATTCATTTTTTAATGCTGAACTAGGCTTATGTTTCCACCTGACCATATATATTAGGATTTTAAAATATATTTTTGGACTAGATTAGCCAATAGATTTTGGAGGCTTTTTTGATCTATTTTCACTAGATATTGGTCTAAAGTTTCCTCCTCTGATAATGTTTTGGTATAGTATTGGTTGTGTGTGGGTAATGCTAGCATCATAAAATGTGTCTAGAATTTCATTTTTATTTTCTATAGGCGTTTGAGTAGAACTGGCATAATTTCATTTTTAAAAGTTAGAATTTTCCAGTGTTCCTGAATTGAAAGTTTTTAACTATTAATTCAGTTATTTTAAGCAGTGAATTTAATTCTTTTGGATGCATACCTACTTAGGTTATTTATTTGTTCTTGAGTAAGCTCTGATATTTCCCATTTTATCTAAGTTTTCACACTTATGGACATATATTTCTTCATAATACTTTCCCATCATCCTTTTTATACCTGTAAGATCTATAGTAATATCTATTTTTTTCCTTTTGAGAATTGATAATTTATATTTTCTATTTTTTTTTTTTTTGGTTAGTCATTATTGATCTTTCATAAAAAAAAGTTCACTTTCATATAGTTTCATTGTGGCATTTTACAGTTGTTCTTATTTTTAACATTTCCTTCCTTCTGCCTGGATTGAATTTAATTTTGAATTTAATTTGCCCTTCTAATACTATTTTATATGGTTCAATTTTAGATAATTGATTAAAGTCTATTCTTTTCTAAACATTTAAAGTTCCAGTATTTTCTTTAAACCCAGATTCAGTTGTATCCTGAATTTTGATATACTGCGTTCTCTTTTTTCTCCACTCAATCGAAAGCATTTTCTTATATCCCTTTTGACTTCCTGCTGATCTGCGGATAATTTTAGAATATGTTGTTGAATTTTCACCTTTTGTGGAATTATCTGAATATGTCTGTGACTGATTTCTAGTATAAATTCTGTAACAATAAAAACATTCTTTCAATGATTTCAACTACTTTAAATTTGTTGAGATTTTTATGACCTCAAATACTGTCTATCTCCATGAATGTTCCTTATTCACCTGAAAACGATGTGCACTTTACTGTTATTGAGTATAATGTTCTTCATGTAGTCCATGAGCTATTGTAAGATAAGTCCATATTTAGTGTCTGATCTATAAATATTTGTAATATCTTCAGGGTGAGTTGGCGTTTTAATTACTAAGGAACATCCCTCTTCATCTCTGGGAACATTTCCTGTTCTGAAGTCATTCCTTTCTTATGAATGCAGCTATCCATGCCCCCAACTTTCTATTAAGTCCCTGGGGAAGTGGGTGCAAATGAATATGAAATCCTTCTGCATCTATGACACCTCAAGCTTCTGTCCACTGACTCTAGCTCACACTCAGCCTTTAACAATACTGAAGCCAGAATTAAGGACAGGTAGTTAGTGTAGAAATAGGGGATTGGGTCAAATTGAGGAAATAAAGCCATGAAGCCATCTGCTTCTGGAAGTTGGAGATTGTTCCTGGAAGAATGGAATGTCAAGGATCTCCAGAGCCCATTGATTACCAAATTTACCTGCCTTTATCAAGGACTGCAAGCATGGAGCTGCTAATTAATGCCCCCTGGGCCCTTGCCTGGCTGAATCACCTTGGCCCTCCCCCTGCCCATGGCTTCTCACTTAATGCAAAACCAGGCCTAGTCAGGTAGGCAGGAAGGAGAGATAAGTGGGGAGAGAACTGGAGAATAAAAGAGACTTTAACCTATAAAAGATGTAGGGTGCGCTCCCTTCTTGGGACTTTAGAACATCAGCCATGGCTCCCTTCTTCCTGCTGGGAGAAGTCTGTATTATTACCTTTAAATAAAACCTGCTTAATATGCTTGCCTTGGTGTGCTTCTCTAGTGTTCAATCTTCAACATTAGAAAGAGCAGAACTCATCACCGGTAAATGGCGGTATCAATACTTGAAACAATTTTGATCTGAATCTTTCACCAGCCTTTGTGGTTTGGGGTATCTCCTTTCTGTGTTGTGTACCAAGGAAGTAAGTGCTGGCATCCATTTTTAATCAGGTCTTTGCTCAAAGTGTAGGTTAACTGGTAACTCCGTGACCTCAGTTCTGTGATGACTTCAAGACAAGTTATAATTTTGTAGATAATGTAGATTTTTCTTCTTATTCAGTGGGATTCTATATCCTAAATTGAACTAGAGAGTTAAGACTATTGCATTTAACTTATTTGTTAAAATGCTTGGGTTTAAATCTACCATCTTGCTCTTTGTTTTCTCTATTTCCTAGCTATTCCTTGATCTCCACTCCATTTGCCCTTCTCTTTTTGGATTATGTAAATATCGTCTAATATTCTATTTTACTTCCACTGTTGGACATCAGCTTTTTCTCCTTTTTACTAAAGCGGATGTACTTGGGTTTACAATATGCATGTTTCATTTATCACAGTTTACCTTCAAATAATTTCATATACTCGGTGCAATTCCTGCTTATTTTTTATTCTCCTTTTACTTGTGTTATAAACCTCACACTGCATTGTCATTATTTCCATTAGAAGGCTCATAACCTTTCAATAACATTAAAAGGCAAGGTGTGAATGTTTTAGATATTTGTCCCCATATTTATCTTTTCTGATGCTTTTCTTTCCTCTGTGTAGTTCTGAATTTCCATCTTGTGTCATTTGGTATGAGTTGGAAGAAGTTCCTTTAACATTACTTACAGTGCAGATTGCTAGGTGACAAATCCTTAAGCTTCTTTTTTCAATTTGCAAATTTGTCCACTTGTCCTCAGTTTTTAAAGACATTTTACACTCAATACAAAATTCTAGGTTGACAATTTTCTTTTTCTTTCAGCTTTTTAAAAATGTTGTACTGTTTTCTTCTGGTTTCCACCGATTTTAATTAGAATTTAGTGATCATTCTTACCATTGTTAACTTGCAAATAATTGGCTTTATTTCTTTGCATATGTTTATTATTTTTTGTCATAGAGTTTAGATAAATTGATTTTGACAGAGCTTGGTGTGGTTTTCTTTATTTTGTTCTTTAAAATTTATTTATTTTTTTGGCAGGGGTGATAGGAGTGGTGAGTCCTAGGGATTGAACTCAGAGGCACTCAATCCACATCCCCAGTCCTATTTTGTATTTTATCTAGAGACAGGGTCTCACTAAGTTGCTTAGCACCTTGCTTTTGCTGAACCTGGCTTTGAACTTGCTATCCTCCTGCCTCAGCCTCCAGAGCTGCTGGGATTACAGGCATGAGCCACTGCACCTGGCAACTGGCATTTCTTTATGTTTATCTTGCTTGAGGTTCATCGAGTTTCTTGGAGCTGTGAGTTAATGATTTCATCAAATTTGTAAAATGTGCAGCTTTCATTTTTTAATTCTTTTTCATCTTCCTTCCTTAGAGTCCATCTATATTTCTCTAACGGGACCCCAAACACTAATGTATTAGATTGCTTTGTGTTGTTCCATAACTCAAACTCAACAATTTTCCCCCAATTGTATTATTTTTTATAAAAATATTTTTTCCTTTTAGCTTCATTCATTTTTAATTTCAATTGATCTTAGGTAAAGTTTCTTAAGCTCAGCAGCCCGGACATATTGGGTTGGATAATTCTAGGTTGAGGGACTGTCCTGTGCATTACAGGACATTCAGTAACATCCCCAACTTTTATCCACTAGATGCCAGTAGCAACCTCCCCCAAGTTATGACAACCAAAAATACCTTCAGCTATTGCCAAATGGCTCCAGAGAGGCAAAACCGTTCCCATTTGAGAACCACTACACGGTGGGAACCACAACTTTCTTCTCCAATGTGTAGCATGCTATTATAATCATATAAGAAGTCATTTCAGATCAGATATGAATTTTTCAGCTCTCAATGTTCCATGTTTAAATTTTCCATAACATTTTTATGTTTTTCTTTAAATTCTTGACATATTTATAGCAGCTGCTTGAAGCCCCTCATTGTTAATTCTCTCTGTTACGTCTGGGTTTGACTATTGACTGATTCTTCTTAGTTTTCATGCTTCTCCACATTTCTAGTGACTTGAATAGATGGTGAACGTTCATATTTCACCTTGCTGAAAGTCTATGTGGTTTTCGTGTGTTCTCTTTAAGTAGAATTAAGTTTTGTTTGGCAGATAACTGAGTTATTCACATGTAAGATTTATCTTTTCAAGCCTTGCTTTTGAACTTGTTGGTTCTTTGTTCTACATCTAGTTTAACCTTACTACCAAAGCTTGAACCTCTTAACTCTCTTCTAAAGATCTCTGGTGTTTAAAGATTCTCTTCTCTAGCTAGATTAACCCCAGCTGTCTCACAGTTCTGTGTGAGTTCTGAGAATTATTCTAATTTCCCAGTTTTTTTTTTTTTTTTTTCAGAAATTGGTCTGTTTTTTTGTTGTTGTTGTTATTGTTTTTTGCTAGTCTGGCGGATACTTCTAGTATGCCAGTGTTATTTAGGTCAAGATCGAAGAGGATCCACACAGACTTTGGGGTCACTTGCATGCTATTTGCATAGCTTTCTTCTCTGGTAACTTGTCCTGTGCATTCTAGACTCATATTCCCCAAGTTCCAAACTTAGCCTCAACAGCAAGACTATGCTTTTCGCTCTGTATTTTGACCTGGAAGGAAGGAAGGAAGGAAGGAAGGAAGGAGGCCAATTTTAGGGTTCACTTCATTTGTTTTATCCTGTCAAAGATTTCAGGGCTTTGATACCTGTTGCATAGTATCTGCAAAAAATTGTTTAATATATTTGGTCCCCTTTTCTAGTTGTTTGCAGCAAGAAGGCAAATCTGATATATGTTATTTCATCATAACTGGAAGTGGAGTGCAGTAAGCTCATGATAAGTAAATAATAGGTAGATGTCAGTAGTCAAAACGAGACTGAGTATGGATGGATTGATTGGTGTAGAACTACTTTGATTAAGGCTTCACACTGATAAGTGAAAAAAGTACATTTCAATGTGTAAGGCTTAGTTGTTCTTTTCTAGGTAGAATGGTGATAATTTTCATCTTACAATATTTTCCTAGAAATATACCATCAAAGAGCCCTGATACATGCCTTTGCAAGGCACATCTGTGGATTTTGCAGGTATTTCAACCGTATCAGTGAGTCCTATTTCATGCTCAGTTCAACTATGCATACATGTAATGAAAATTTACTGGTCTATATTTTTTCTCAGTTCAACCTTCCTAGGGGATTGATGAAAAATGAGACAAATTCCACTGGCATTTTTACAACTGTTAAGGCAAAACCATTAGACTGTAAAAGAAAATAGGAAGTGCATTGTAGTGTTCAAGGGAGCAGAAGAAACGAGAACTGCAGAACTTCTTATATCCCAGGGCACGAATGTCTTGGCTGCATGGCATCTTGGGGCACTGCTGCAGTTTAATGCATTGATGTCAGAAGAGAGACTCCTGACGATGGCACAGAACTTATGATTCGCAAGGGAAGGCTCTGAAAGGAAGGTAAGAGTCAGTGAAAACCAGGAATCGCTGCGACTCTCCTTCCTACTTTAGACGGAGTTTTTCTTTGTATGGAAAATACTTTTCTATCATTTTTGAGCTCTTAGTATGCCCTCCATGTGGACTTCTCAAGTAAATCATCATGAATGGTGAGTGCAGCCTGGCGCTGGCCCCTTCTCTTATGTTATTATGTGGTTTTGTCTAAACAAACACAAAGGGTTTTTAAGGGGGTTGCCATTTCTGGGAAAATGTGTACAAATGAGAGTGAAATTGATGCTCTATGTATACTAACATTTTGTAATATCCTGGGACCAGTTTTCTTTATGTTTCAGAGTCAAACTCGATTTGTATATTGCACCTCTGGACCATGAAGATCTGTCATGTGTGCTGTGCAACCTGACCACACTCACTCACCCCGACTTACTCCTGGTACGTCAAACTCATCTATGCAGCTTTTGGATGCTCCCATCAGAACCATCTGCTCTTCTGTCCTTCCCTGGGAGCTCTGAAGGGTGTCGGGGGGCAGGGAACCCATCAGTCGAAAAACACTTCAGAACTCCTGGGAGATACCAATCCAATGAGCCATACCATGTATAAAATATAATTATATAGATCCCAGTAGTGTTGTTTGGAAAGACAGTAACCCCTTTAATGTTTTGAAATGGCTTGCCCATACAGCATTGTTTTGGAACATCTTCTGGTTTCCTTGACTTCAATCTCTAAGGTCTTCCAGTTTTTTAAAAATCCCAAAATTCTTTCAGAAGAAAATAGCTAAGAGACCTCGCTGTTGAAATGGGATTTGCTCAGAATTTCAGATTGCTGGTGTCAAAAACTCAACCAAGTAAAATGGTTTGCCTTGATCTCCTTTGGTTACTTCTTATTTCAGCTTTTCTTGATGGAATGCCATATTCAAAGGTCCAATTAGAGTGGGCTGTTTCCCAACCTGTACTCCTTTCCTTAGAATTGCAGAAGTGTATTACCACTAGTACTAGTAGCTTACTTTACAAACTATTCACAGTTACCTGACATGTTTTCATAAATCATTTGAGAAACAAGAACTAAGTGAAGTAAGAATGTGTAATAAATAGAATAGTGTTTTAGTGTGAAGACCTGGGACAAACTCTTAGAATTAGTTGCTTTAAAAAAAAATTTAAATTTGTTCTAATTAGTTATACATGACAGTAGAATGCATTTATGCATTTTGATATATCATACATAAATGGAGTATAACTTCTCATTTTTCTGATTTTACATGTTATAGGATCACATTGGTCAAGCAATCATATACATACATAAGGTAATAATGTGTTTCTTTCTACTATCCTTCTTTTCCCCATGCCCCCACCCCTCTTTTAATTCCCCTTTACCTATTCTAACGTACCTCTATTCTTCCCTAATAACCCTGCCTTATTGTGATTTAGTATCTGCATATCAAAGAAAACATTTGGCCTTTCGTTTTATGGGATTAGTTTATTTCACTTAGCATGATATTCTCCAACTCTATCCCTTTACCAGCAAATGCCACAATTTCATTCTTCTTTAAAACTGAGTAATATTCCATCATATATATATATATATATCACATCTTTTTTATCTTTTTGTTTTTTGAAGGGCACCTAGGTTGGTTCCATAGTTTAGCTATTGTGAATTAATCTGCTATAAACATTGACGTGGCTGCATCCCTGTAATATGCAGATTTTAAGTCCTTTGGGTATAAACTGAGGAGGAGTGGGATAGCTGGGTCAAATTGTGGTTCCATTCTAAGTTTTCTGAGGAATTTCCACATCGCTTTCCATAATGGTTTCATCAATTTGCAGTCCCACCAGCAACTTTTCCCCCACATCCTCACCAACATTTATTATTGCTTGTATTCTTTATATTTGCCATTCTGATTGGAGTGAGATGAAATCTTAGAGTAGTTTTGATTTGCATTTCTCTAATTGCTAGAGATGTGAAATATTGTTTCATATGTTTGTTGATCAATTTCTTCTTCTGTGAAGTATTTGTTCAGTTCCCTAGCCCATTTATTGATTGGGTTATTTGCTTTTTGGTATGAAGTTTTTGAGTTCTTTAAATATCCAAGAGATTAATGCTTTATCTGAGGTGCATCTGGTAAAGATTTTCTCCCACTCTGCAGACTCTCTTTTCATGTTATTGATTGTTTCTTTTGCTGAGAAGAAGCTTTGTAGTTTGAATCCATCCCATTTTTTGATTTTTGATTTTTCTTCTTGCGCTTTAGGAGTCTTATTAAGGAAGTCTGATCCTAGGCTGACATAGTGAAGATTTGGTCCTACTTTTTCTTCTATTAGGCACAGGGTCTCTGTAGAACTAATGACTTTTTAATCATTGAAGAGATTTTCTTAAATTGTCTAACCATGAACTTTTCAATCACATAATAGGCAGCATGTATTCTGTTTTATCTATTTCATAGGATTAATAGAAAAGATCAAATAAAATTTGGATTTATATTTATATGTGTATATATATATATGCATATATATACACACATATATCTTTTGTTCTTATGAGCTAGGCAATAGTTAAAAACTTTTTTCTAGAAATTTCATAGAAGTAACTTATTGGTGGTAAAATGGACAAAGAGGAAGAATATTCCTGTAGACATTATCTCATTTAATCTTCACACCTATCCAATTGAGGAAACCAAAACCAAGACACTACTTTGGCCCAATCACATAACTAGGAAGCCCAGAGGAGACCAAGATCCTGATTTGATTGGGGACCAAGTCTGTGCTCTGCACAGGGCTTGTCTTTCTTGCTCCCTGTCTGGTAGAATCAAAGGAATCAGAAGGAAAATAAGGAAAAGTAAGAGGCATAGATTTACAAATAAATTAACATCTAATCAGTAACATTAAATTCCTACAATAACAGGTAACATGGAAAGGAATTTTTGCCCAGATGATTAAAAGTCTTATTGCAAGTAATTTACAGTTTAAAAACCCACAATGTACATATCTGAGATGCAGTAATAGGGACTGCTCAGGCCCTTGGCCTCTTAGTAGTAGCATGTTCTGTATCAGAGCAAATTGGACAGAGGCTTGGAAGGCAAATGTATCCCCAGCCTTCCCTGAGCTGCAGTCTGAGGGTACAGAGCCTGACGCTGTCCCCGGAACACCCAGCCTCACTGGCCCTGGAGGCCAAGGGTCACAAGATTTTGGAGAAAAGTTTAATGAATTAGTACACCAAGGGCACGGAGTACTCTAACTATTCAAACAAACAAGTTAGCAAATCAAAATTCTGTGTGGACAATAGCAAGGTCAAAACTTGTAATAGACCTTTAACCTCAGAGACCACCAAAGAAAAAATAAAAACACATTAATGGAAGAGCTCATTAAATGAGACCTTTAAGCTAATGGTTGAAAAAAACTTATGAATTTTTCAACTGCTTTACTTAGGAAGAAATAAAATGTGAAGGATGAGATTGTACAGGCATCCACCATTTCTTGCCATGAGTTTTGGAACAATACTTGTGAAGATCTGATTTTATTTGGATTTCAAGTTAAGTTTTTCACATATATTTAATTTGATAGATTTCCTTTTTTACTTGTGTAGTTTGAAAAGTCTGAATTTTAAAGTGAATTCCAAGGAGGATGGTAAAATCCTCAAGATGAGGGACTTGCCATAAGCACATTCTTTGGATTAAAAGAAATAAAACAGCTTGCTTTCCTTGTGCACTGGAAAAGTGTTTTAAGGCATTTTTATTTGGTTTGGTTTGGCTTTAAATATCTGATTAGAAAATAGAATTGGGTAAGAATATATAGACTGTCACTATAAAATGAAACTGCATTTAAAATTACAATAATCTTTTTTATTCCTATATCTCTACATATATATTCTAAAAAGTTAACACCTAGTCATAAATGTCTCCTCCTTTCTCTCTCTCTTTCTCCTTCTCTCTCTCTCTCTCTACATTATGTATACCTACATACATGTAGACACACATATATGAAACATATTTATGTATTACATATATTATAATATATGTATTCAAAAATAATAGAATATGGTCATAAATATTCCATCAAGTGTTTGTGAATGATCTAGATGATTTGTATAAATTTATACTTAATCACAATTCTTTAAAAAGGTAATATTGTTACTTTCTAAAAGTCACAGTCCTTATTTTTTATGTCTTTTTTAATAAACCAGAAATATTTTCCAAAATGCATTCATAATAAGTGAAACATATTCTAATGTGGAAATTATAAGGAAAAGTAGGTTATCTTTAATCTCCAGAATGAATGTACTAGGTTCAAACTGTTGGTTGAGCCTACCTTTTCCCATGGCTCTGTTAAAATCTGGGAAATGGTTAAACAACAGTGTTTGTTAGCCACATGGTCCTATGCTTTATTCTTTTGAGAGATTCCTGTTTCAAGCTCACTTCAACTCTGAAGTGAGGATGAAAAATTGTCAGGAAATTGTCTAAATAGCCCACTCATACTTAATATTTTAAATAGTTTTTTAAATTAGTGCTGTAGAGGTGTACATAAAAGTGAAATTCTCTGTGGTACATTCATATATGCCCATAGCATATTTTGGTCAATTTCAATGAAATAAGTCAGAATTAGGAAGTCAAGGGTTGAATGCCTTCTCTCATATGCAAAAGCTAGATCAAAGTAAGGAACAAAGAGTGTGTGTGTGGGGGGGTGGATTCCAAGAAAACAGAAGGGAGATCAGTAGAGCAGAGGAAGGGAAGGGGGCGGGGAGGTTTGAGAGGGTATGGGGTAAGGGAGCACAGTCCTCATTTAGGAGCTATTACAGGTATGGGTTGAACTTCACCAATGAAAGGGAGAGATGTTAACTTATTTATATGATGTGAGTTGTGCTCCTAGTCCCTCACCTCATTAAAACTATGCCCTAAACCCAGGTATCACAGAAAGTGAAATTAAACTAATGGGTAGAGCATTATGATTCTCTGGCGAAGCTTCTTAAAAATGAAATTGCTTTGGAGAAGGACTGGCTCATTATTTGTTAGGAGCTGCTTGTGAATTATTTATTTATCAGAGATTTTCTATTGTAGTAGACAATTTGGGGCTGCAAAAAGATAGTATTAAAACTATCTGGAAAGAGGCTGGTAGGAGAGAGCCACATGGACTCATTGATCAGGCCGTCACTGGTGCAATGTTCCCTGTTTGAACTTGGCCCCCAGGGACAAGCCAAAAAATGCCCCAAAAGCCACCTTGTCATGCAAGACTTGAGGTTATCAACATAATATCTTTATTTCTCTCCAAGGTGGTTAGGGATCACTAACTTGAATATTTTGAGGGAAATCTGCAGGTGCAGAAAGCAGACTTAAGAGGGCAGTGATAAACTTGGAGAGTATGTCAACCCTGCTTCAGACAAGTAGTGCCATTCTTCAGAGTTTTTGGAATTGTGCATTCTAATTTGAAATCTCCTAAATTTAAAATCACGGCTCTGTATGAACTGAGGTCATTGAAACTGTTATTAGTCTTTGTTTGGCTTTGAGCGTCCATGTACTTTGATCTAAAGTGCTTGATCCTAGATTTTGCTATAAAAAAGGGGGGAAGATAGGTAGCACGGCAGGTGTGTTTTCTTCCTTCGTTCATGACACATTTACAGGTGACTATTATATTATCTGCCCAGTTCTGTCCATGGTGGATACAGTTGTGAACAAAATGAAGTCCCAAACTTTACAGTTTATAGCCTTGTTAGTAAGAGGAGGTGAGAATGATTAAAAAAAAAAAAAAAAAAAAAAAAAAGAGGTAACTAAAGTTTGGAAAGAAATGACATGAGAAGGACATAGTCAAGGAATTTCCAAGTGATGCGGGGATTTCTTCTTTATAGAAATGGAAATGTCTGCCGCTGAGGTTACCGAATGCTCAAAGATGCAGCAAGTGAGTGGGAGACTCCAGGAGGCAACCCGACTGCTTTTGTGGACTGCGACTGGGCCATTGCGTGGAGCCTCATGCTGGATTTAATACTCCGCTCTCATTTTTGAGGAACTTGACATCCTTTTACCTTTGCGCTTAGGAGGTGTTTTGAAGTGAAATGGAAAGCTGAGGCGTGTGCTTCTGACCGGCCACATCACTGGCATGTGCTGGCACGGGCTGTGTGGTGCTTGTGAGCACGGACTCCTCATCCATGACAAAGTGTGGGACCCTGTGAGACACAGGGACTACAGGGTAAGCATGTAAGGTCTCTGACTAAACGGGAGTGGTGGAGTTCATGGTCTTGACAGCTCTGACAGGCTGCCCTTTCTATTCCAAGGAGAATCTGCCTTAAACCTAGAAAGGAGAAACACAGACCAAGGAACCCCATCATGTTCTTCCGTGTTTGTGTTGCTTCCTTGCATTAGCCAATCACCTGTGCTGGTGGTGGCACAGAGGGAAAGGGACATAGGACAACATGAAGTTGCTTTTCCTTTTAATCCCTCCTTCTGCATCAGTAACTCGAAGGTAGAGGGCGTTGGCAGAGTCAGCATGCGCCAAGAAATAAAACAAAAGTCAGGACTGGTGGTGCACCTCCGTCATCTCAAGGACTCAGGAGGCTGAGACAGGAGGATCCCAAGTTCGAGGCCAGCCTCAGCACCTGAGTGAGGCCCTAAGCAACTTAGCAATACCCTGTCTAACCACATAAAAAATAAAAAGAACTAAGGATGTAGCTCAATGTTAAGCAACCCTGCATTCAATAATTGGTACCCCCAATTTTTTTAAAAGTAAAAACAGTTGATTTTGTTCTGTGCAGCATTTCCACTGTTCTGGTAAAAACAGGATATGTATACTATAAAATATGCATTGTAAGAGTTCAGTGATTTTGTGTAAGATTAAATGCCCACATTCACATTTAAAATGGTCCTTGTACAATATAAAGCTAAATCATAAAATTCACTCATTAAAATTTTTAATTTTTCTTTCCTTATCATGACATTAAATTGAATTAAAAACATGAAGATACAAAAGAAAGGACACAGCTTTGTGTGTTAGTAACCTTAATGATTCTTTTCTCCTGGTTTTTACCAAAGGGCTCTGCTTTTCCATTTTGCACCAGCCCTGCTGGCGTAGCCGACCCTGACTGCCTGGGTCCCCATTCTCCTAGCTTCTCAGTCACAATGCCGCACTGTGTCTGGCCTGGTGTTCCAGATTTTAATGGTGATGATTATAAGTCTAGAACAAGGAAACAAGGGAGCCTTGTTTAAATACTTTTTGCCTTACATAAGTTGTCATAACCACAATTTCAGAGTGAATATTAATGCACCCAAGCTTGCCCATCTTTGGTCTGCTCTGGCTTTTAATGCACGAGTGCCTTGTTCCTGATAAAATGAGGTGGTGTACTAGCAACCTATACGATTTATATTAATTATTGCTCTTTTGCTCTGATCACTGAAACATGGTTATCTGCTATTGAAACAAAAGAACTGTAATTGGTCTCAACTTGAAACAAACAACAACAAATTGGTAAAGAGTATCTTTTCCAAAGAGAGGTTTTTTCAAAAGTCACACTATTATTTAGGAGAATCATTCTGAGGAGACAGTATTCTTTTTTTCTTTTCCTTTTCAAAGTTTTTAACATAAAAAGATTTTGATAGGCATTTACATCTCTTTAAGAGGTTGCCTGTGAACCTGAATACAATCGAGTTCCCTAAACACTTTGGAGTATTAGCCCTGAGTATTAATCGACTGGGGTTACCATAATTAAGTACCACCAAGTGACAGTTCTGGAGGCTGGAAGACCAACATCAAGGTGTTGGCATGCATAGTTTTCTCTGAGATCTGTGCAGGAGAATCTGTTCCAGGGCTCTCCTAGCTTCTGGAGGTTTGTTGACTGCCTTTGATGATCCCTCGGTGGTAAAAGCATCATCCTGACCTTGGTCTTCATCTTCATATTGCGCTTTTCCTGCATGCATGTATGTCTCCAAACTTCACCTTTTTATAAGAACATCAGTATCTCAGTGTAGAGGCTACTTTAATGATAAAAAAATTTTTTTGATCACCTCTGTAAAGACCTTATCTTCAAAAAAGGCCCATTCTAAGGTACTGAGGATTAGGACTTTAACATATATCTTTCGAGGAGATATAAGTCATTGGAAATATTAAACTTGGACAGAACAAGGGACTAAAGTCTGCCTTCAGTCTTTCTCTGGTTCCTGCTTAATATTCCGTCCCTTTTTCTTTTCTTGCAGTACTGGGGAAGGTTCATATCTGGAAGGTTCCCCAAAGGTTCATATACTATAGAAGTGGTACTCAATGCAGTAATGAGTAGAGAAGAACTAAGAAAAGGTCCAAGAGATAAGCCATTATGAACAGACAAAAAGGCAAAATCTTCCACTTGACACCTGATTTGAGATTTTTCTTTCTCTTCTGTAATGTAAACAAATTTGACTTGGTATTGAAGTTGAAGTCTTGGTCATGTTTTCTATAAATTTTTAAATCATGTGAAACTTCTAGTACTTGCTATGACTGACAGTCTCATACCCTTAGGCCTTGAGTGATGAGACTAAAAATAATGGTAAATTGCATGTAATACTTTCTCTCTACCAACCATTATATTGAATGGTATGTACATCTGTTATATCATTTAATCTTCAAATTAATGGTATTAAAAGAACACTATGATTATCTCCATTTTACATACACAAAAAGAAAAACTGAGGAATGATGATATTGAGTAAACTCTAATATTTAAAAAATTGAAAATTAGCAGAATGGGGACTCACACAGTATGCATCTGAAATGAGAAACCACAGCTTTAGTTACTGCCCTAGACTCACCCACAATACCTGGGTTCCTGTGTAGGGTCAGCTGAGTCTTGAGTTCTTGAGCGAATCTACTGTCTCAGACATTATAGAAACAACAACAAAAAATCATTTAAATGATAAGTAAAAAATTCAATAACTTTATCCAATGCCACAGATCTTAATTTGAAGGAGGCCACATGAAATTTATTAGATATAAGGAGGGGGTTAATAAAGCAAGCACAGAGCCCTGGATTAACTACCCTGATTAACTAAATTAGTCTTGGGTTTAATTTGCCAGAATTGTCATCCAGGCTTGGTCATATCTAGGGACACACACTATTGCACGTTTCCTAATATGATATAATTTTAAATATACTTATTTGGAAAATAAGAGACCCAGAATAGCCAAAAGAATCCTTGGTGAGAAAAGCAAAGCGGGAGGCATCACAATACCAGACTTCAAATTATATTACAGAGCTATAGTAACAAAAACAGCATGGTACTGACCAAAACAGGTATGAAGACCAATGGAATAGAATAGAAGACCCCAAGACACATAAATACTGTTATCTCATGCTAGACAAAGGTACCAAAAACCTATGTTGGAGAAAAGATAGGCTCTTTAACAAATGGTGTTGGGAAAACTGGAAATCCATATGCAGTAGAATGAAATTTGACCCCTATCTCTCACCCTGCACAAAATTCAATTTTCAAAGTGGGTCAAAGACCTAGGTATTGGACAAGAAACCCTGCACCCAGTAGAGGACTGTAGGCCCAAACTCCAACATATCTGCTCAGGAACTGACTTCCTTAAGAAGACTTCTAAAACACAAGAAGTAAAAAATTTTAAACAAATCAATAAATGGAATGTCATCAAATTAAAAAACTTCCTCATAGCAAAGGAAACAACCAAAAACATGAAAAGAGAGCCTACAGAATGGGAGACAATCTTTGCCAACTCTTCTTCAGATAGTGCATTAATATCTAGGATATACAAAGAGCTCAAAATATTTAACACCAAAAAAAATCAATAAATGGGAAAAAGAACTAAATAGACACTTCTCAAAAGAAATACAAATGGTCAACAAAGATATGAAAAAATGTCCAACATATCTAGCAAGTAAAAAAAATGCAAATTAAAACTACACTGAGATTTCATCTCACTCCAGTTAGAATGGCAATTAACAAGAATACCAGTAATGATAAATGGTGGCGAGGATGTGGGGAAAATGGTACACTCATACATTGTTGGTGGGACTGCAAATTGGTGCAACCACTCTGGAAAGCAGTATGAAGGTGAAAACTTGGAATGGAACCACCATGTGGCCCAGCTATCCCACTCCATGATAAATATCTGAAGGACTTAAAAATCAGCATTCTACAGTGGTGCAGCCATATCAGTGTTTATGGTAGCACAATTTGCAATAGCTAAGCTATGGAGCCAACCTAGTGTTCCTTAACAGATGAATGGATAAAGAAATGTGGCATTTATTCACAACGGAGTATTACTCAACCTTTAAGAAGGACTTTACGGCATTTGCTGGTGAATGGATGGAACTGGAGACTATCAGGTTAAGTGAAATAAGCCAGTCCCCAAAAATGAATGGTTGAAGATTTTTTTTTTTTATGATATGCAGGAACTAATCCAAAATAAAGAGAGGGGATACAAAAAAGAATAGGAGAAAGAGCAGAGGAGTAGACAAAGGAGAATGAAAGGAAGGGAGGAGGGATAGGAATAGGGAAAGAGAGTGGAATGAATCCGACCTAACTTTCCTGTGTACATATATGAATACACCACAGTGAATCTCACCATCATGTACATCCACAAGACACTAATTAAAAATAAAAACTGTAAGTAAATAGCAGAAAGATCAGTAGAGTAGAGGGAAGGGAACCGTGGGTGGGAGGAAGGGAGGGGAAGGGAGCAATGGGGAGTGAATTAGAACAAATGATACTCCATGCTTTTTTCATTATTTCAAAATACATTCTATTGTCATACATAACTAAAAAGAACCAATAATAAATAAATAAGACATATCATTATCACTCTGAACAGAATACCATGCTCTTAGTTTTTCTTTCACAGAATCCTGGCTTGAATAAACTAGCATTCCGATTTTAAAATACAACGGGTAGAAAAAACCTATTAAGTAACTGGGTTAGGCTTCTAAGAATGGGCTCCTCTTACTTTTCCTTCCCATGTCAACAGCAGTTATCCAAGACCTCTTTCTCAGGGACGGCCACCTTACTATGCGCCCATAGCATGAGTAATCGCAGCATTTTTCCTGGGCTATGTAGGCAGCCTGTATAGATGGTTTTCAGCTCTCCCCATACCCACCTTAGGACCTAGCTATAAGGTTTTCCATCCTTTCAACTTCCCTAATTTTTTCGTCCATTGCCAAGACCTGTCTGTCCTTCAGGCAAATTTCATATGATGTCTTCTAAAAATTAAAACGATCCAAGCAATAATGAAATGCCAGTTCAGTGGAAGTTCAAAAGGAGACAGTCAGTGACTTTGCTGAAAGTGTCACGTTCATGTCTACATCCTCAGCACAGGGTCTAGCATACTAAATTGCCAATGAATACTTTCCAAAAGAGAGTAGAGAAAGATGCCGGACAGACTTCTAGCTCAGAATATTGCCTACAGAGGACAGACTGGGTAACACAAAAATGTTATGCAGTTCAAAGAATGCTGGAAGGGGAGGAGAGAGGGAGGAAGGCACTAGAATCAATGCCTCTTCCTTCAAGTTTTTTCTCTGGTAGGTCTGGATATCTATAATGTTGTCCTCCATGGAAGCTGCCAACTAGCCTCTATTCTTGTTCACATTTATTTTTCGGGAGTGTCCTTAGGGATTCTAAGATGCCATCATCTGTAAGGTAAAAGGAAAGGTTAAAGATAATAGTGCATGTTAATCATTTCAAGTATCTCATAAGAGTTCTTTGATTTTCAAACTTGCATAAATATTGGGTGCTTGTGACATAATTTCAGCACTTGACATATTTCAGTGCACATACAGGGAAGGTAGTGAGCAATGATACCTTGTTGAATGTTTTTTTAAAGGTGTGTTTCCAAGAGAAAAACTAAGACCATAAACCATTATTCTGTAGGAGAGCCAACCAGCTGATTTGATTTTCTCAGCATCCATGAATGCAAACATGAAAAAAAAATGGATCAATTGACCCAAGACATGGGACTCACTGTGCTCCATGTGGGGCAGAGATATGTGAGGTGACTGATGTCAACGCATGAAAATGTTGGCCCATACTGAATGAGGAGTTAAGCAAATGAGCAGAACCCATATCAAAGGATCGGAGGACTAAACCTGTGATATTAGCCAACAAAATGTTTGGTAAGAAAGCAGTCTGACCTGGAGACTAGGATAAGAAGTCCTAGTGCCAGAATTAGATAAAGTGAAAGAGTGCAGATTAATGAAGGGCAAATGTAGCTGTGCACCGTTTGATAAAGTGGAAGGATCACAGTCCCTGGTGAGATTTCTTTTTAACTCTCCTTGAGGCTCCTGCCTCCAACATAATGGAAGGCTTAAAGTAGCCCATGGGGACTTCTCTGAATGTAGTCAGTTTCACAGCCTTCCAAACAAGATGCCTAAAATCAATAAAAACAGGCTGCCCGAGACTCAGTGCTCATTCGGAAGCACCTCTCCCGGGAAGATGCCCACGTGTGCTGGGCTCAGAGCTGCCTCCTCTCAGCTAGCCCAACATTCTAATCCATCTCCATCTCTTTTCTTTGGACTCTGCTGATCTCAGAACATGCCAACTGGCCTGTGCTCTTGGAATCCAGACATCTTTACTCCTTCTCCTCTCAGATGCTGTTGAGACACCACCCATCTCTGCCTGCCATATTTTGGCCTTGACTCATCTCTCTGAGCTTTATCTATTTTTATTCCCTTCCCTGCAGCAGATGACCTCATAACTATGGTCCTTTGTCCTTACAAAACTTTATTGTCCAGCAAACTCTTGTTTTACCTAGATGTGAGCTCTTCCTTTCTTTTGAATCTAATCCATCTAAGTGTTTTCCAAGATGTTACATAGCATCTCTCAGGAATTTATTTCCCAAAGTATCTGTTCTTTTAAATCTTGGTTGGAAAGCTTAAGAGATGAGTGTACATTTATACTTTTTAAAAAATTATTTATATATATATTTTTAGTTGTTGATGGACCTTTACTTTATTCATTTTTTTATATGTGGTGCTGAGAATCGAACCCAGTGCCTCACACATGCTAGGCAAGTGCTCTAGCATTAAGCCACAACCCCAGCCCTACATGTATACTTTTAAAATTTTTATTTTTGGTACCAGGGATCGACCCCAGAGGTGCTTAATCACTGAGAAACCTCCACAGCCCTTTTTAATTTTTTCTTTGGAGACAGGGTCTCACTAAATTGCTTAGGGCCTTGCTAAGTTGCTGAGGTTGGCTTTGAATAGTGATCCTCCTGCCTCATCCTCCCGCATTGCTGGGAATGCAGGTGTGTGCCACCGTGCCTAGCACATTTATACTTTTTTATGGTTTCTATTGATTATTTACCACTAATGGACATGCGGGGAAATACCTATCCATAATTATGGCAACAATGACATGAAACAAGAGGGGTAGGTGTTTTAGGCTAGAATAATCTTTCCTTGTGTCCTGACACGGGAGAAGCTGAGAACTGTACGGTTAGGGAGGAAGCCATATAAGCTTCTTCAGCTGCTATTTCAGAACAAGAGTAGACCAATCTAGACACAGAATTCGTCTGGCAGGTAATATTCTTTTAAAAATATAGTAGCTCCAAATGTGTGATAAGGAAGTTCATGGATGACTTCTCTTCCTTGAAAATTTCTGCTTTAATCTAGTTGACTTTCTTGGAACTCTTCCATGAAACATATCCAACAGTGGGAAATCTACAGCTCTTTTAATTATTCTTCTCTTCTAATAGGGTGCTTCTGTATACGGCGGTGGGGAGCACGAGGGCTCTGGGGTCAGACTGACTTTGATTGAACGGGGCCTGACCCATCAGCAGGCACTCAGCAAGCTGGAGTTAGCAGGCTTATCCATGTTTTAAGAGACAGCTGGTTTAGTGAAGTGAGAAGCATTTTGTTCTTTAAGCAAAAAGCTTCAGGGCATGGAGTTGTGGGAATCTGTGAGAGTGCTTTGCATATTTAGAATTAGTTGATTTTTCTCTCACAGGATTTAATTTTTTGATCTGTCATGGTGTGTTTGTCTTGAAGATGGTGTCTTTTGTGGGGGTGTGTTGCTGTTTCTTAGGTACTGGTCTAAAATTGTTTGTATTTTGAATCTCGTAAACACCTTCGATTTTTTAACATTTCCTCTGGTATTGGGGGAAATGCTCAGATTTATGGCTATTTGGCTCAACTCTGCAGCAGCTTTCCTTCATACAGACACATCTTCTGGTGACTAGTCTTCAAGGATGAAACTCTTTGGTATCATGCCCCAGAAAAATGCAATGTCCTAGACGTGGCTTCCATGCAAAGTAGCCCTCCCACTCGGGTGAGCACTGGAGTGGGGTTGCTCCTGGCCTCCTTTCATGCTTCATCCTCTGCAGGTCATTCATAAAGCACCGTCCTCGGTTGGGTAACAGTTACAGTGTTGCAGAGACACATTATTTATTTGAATCAACTCTTATTAAAATGTCTTAGGCAAAATACTAGCTCCTACAGACTCTCCAATGTAAAGTATTCTTCTCAAAGTTAATTTGAGAAACATTCTTGGGAAATTTATTCTGGGAAAATTAGTTGGATAGTATAGGAAATAATGACTATATCTGAAGATCAAAATATGCATGATTGAATTAAATAAAGGCAAGGAAAACTCCCACCACAATGAAATCTTGTACATTTTTAAACAAGAGGCTCTCAGACTTATTTGAAGATGAGAGATCCTTTTTTCTTTGGCCAAATACATATTCATCTTGAATCAAACTCCATTATTAGAAAGTTATGGAGCCTAGACTGAATTCTTTGAATGTCTGTGCAACTGGCTTGACACTGAGCTATCTTTGGCTCTGATCCATCTGCCTACATTGAGGGGCACACTGAGATGTTGTCTTAGAAGCTGTTCATTAAATTAATTGAAAGGCTAATGTTGAGGAAATATTCACTACAGTCTACTCTTCTCTATAAAGACTCAGGGAGCATTTCCCCCCCATGTTTCCACGTATCAGGGAAAAGATAACTTTTTTTGAGTGACAAGTATATTAGATTTTGTGTTCTTTGTGCTGGCAGATAGATCGAATTGTGAACTGGCTGAACTGAGACTCCAAGCATGTGACTTATTTACTAAGCTCTTCCCTGGATTAATTTTTCCCAATACTTTCTCTGTTTAACACCTTCACTTACTTGGTTATTATAAAGTTTTCTTATTTTAGTATATGCATTTTATAAATTGGAGTACATTTCTATTGTAATAGGGATGATATAAAATATCATTAAAACTTTTTCCATTCAGTATTTGAATGTATGAATGAGATAATTAGGCTGTTCAACTTTGGCATATTTCTGTTAGATAACATTAACTGCTTCAAAGAACATAAAATTCGGAGAATAGTAATATGAAAAATTATAGTTTTATTTTTTACAATTAAAATTACCATCCATTTCCAATGAAACTTTGCACATAGAGTGAAATAAAGATGAAGCCTCATTCTTTCCCAATCAGACATCCAGTTATTCCATTACGATTGATTGAAAAGATTTTTTTCCCACTTAATGTACTAGAACCTCTACTGGGCTGAAAGGTGACCACCCCCTAGAGTTAACAGATCTGAGTCTTTGGGACCTGTGGACATTGCCTTTTATGATATAACTTTCATGGATGGAATGGACTTAAGTATCTTGTGAAGGGGAGATAATCCTGCATTATCTAAGTGAGTCCTAATCCTGCATTATCTAAGTGAGTCCTAAATGTCTGATAGGAGAGGGGCAGAGGAAGACAAAACAGAAGACAGAAGGAGGAACCATTATAAGAACAGAGACAGAGAGATTTGAAGATGCTCTACTGCTGGTTTTGAATACAGAGAAAGGGACCATGAGCCAAGGAATTAACTCCAGAGGTATGGAATAGGAAGAAGGGATTCTCCTCTACAGAGTGTGGGGTAACTGGGCTGTATTTCACACTATTGATAACCATTTTGGACTTTCCACCAACAGAGTTTTGAGAGAATTTCAAGAAAGCAATTTTCTTTGGGTATGATATAAATCATAGAGCAGGAAAGAAACAAAAACCAGCACAAAGGAAGTTTCCTCCTCCTTTCAGTAGGGGGGGGGCGGAAACAAGAGATCCCTGAGGTTAGGGAGAAGAATTTGGGGAACACGTTACAATAGAGTAGACCTAGAGTGGGATACTATTCAGGTTCCTTGGGTACCGCTGTACTGTTCCCCGGGCCTGTGCCATGGTGGAAGGAGTGTCTCCTCAGACAGCAGGAGATGGGATCAGAAAGCAGAGAAACTTGTGCTTCTCTTCATGTTTGGAAATGTGAGCATCAGCAGAAGCCAGTTGAGTGGGGGCATGGTCAAGTAGACAAGAACCAGGGAGATTTCCAGGAAAGTGGGCTCAGGAGAAGACCAGGGAAAGCAGCGGATGGTTTCTGAGTACTTACAGAGGACGCAGGGAAGGGCAGAGAGAACTGGGTGGCCAAGCCAAGATTTGGGATCAAGAAGCCACAGGAGACAGGGAGATTGCATCTGGAGGCAATGGTTAGGTTCACTTCTGTAGTGACAGATGTTGGCATGATGCCCAATTCCTACCAATACTGACTTGCAGGTGCCTTGCCTGAACTGAATATGCCCTCATTCCGTGTTTCCAAATGTCTTTTCTTACCTTATGGTCTTTTTCTTGCTGTACTCTGACCAAAATGAACTAATTCCTGCAATGTCCTTCCCAAAGAACAATGTTTTACATTTTCAATCTGCTGACCAGAAAGGATTCCTTTCTTGAGAACCTATCCCATATCCATTTCCCCAGTGGCCTTTTCTTAAATGTGTTGAAAACCACTTCTAAGCAATTTTCATTATTCTCCAACAGGTAGAAATCCCACCCCGTACTAAGTTAAAATATCTACCTCTTTTGACCTTTAATTTTATTTCCTTGTGCTACTGTTTAAAAAATATTAGGGCATTTACCATTGTAGTAAGTAATAAAAATAAGTTTCTTGAGGGAAATATTTAAGTCTGATTAATCTTATCATCTCCTAAGAAATGGGGACAAGGGAACTAATATTTTTCACATTTACTACTGTCCCAGGACTTTTACACTTTCTATTCTTGTGCTTCAAATATTCTTCCCCCCTAGAATATCCTCCTAGTTTGTTTCCTCACTTTCTTTGAGTCCTTTCTCAAGTACCAGCTCTCAGAAAATCCTTATTCCTGTTCTTATACCATGGCCTTCCCCACTGCTTATGCCTACCAGATATATATACATACATATGTATACATCAAGTAGCTGGCATTAGAATTACTTATTGAGTGAATAATGTGTTCATTCCTAAGACCTCATGGACAATGAGAAATGCCTGTGAGGAATTTGAAGGAATAAATGTGGTGACATCATACAACACAGTATCTGACACATTGCAGCATATGGTAACTGAAAACTATCATTATCACTGTCATTATTATTTCATTGTTTTCAGGTTCCTGCTTTTTCTCCCTACCAGATTTTAAGATATCTATGTGAAATGACTTCGGATAATTAATTTCTGTGCCTCAATAAGAGAAATCCTGAAAATAATTGCTGAAGGCAGGACCTCAGTATATCATGTAACCTCTCTGAATTGTGGCTTCTTGATTCATAAACAAGAGAATTAGAGCCTACCATGTCCTTTTAGGCAGTGCCTTTTCACTGAACAACTTATTAAAATCCCTGTGGTCTGATAGCTTGGGGCAGAGGTCAGAGTATACAGACTGTGTTTCCCTTAGTGATGTATTCTTCCTTCCACTCTTTATAATATTCTCCAAGAGAAGAAAACATGTGCCTCTTGGATTTGCTGTATACCAAAAGGCCCTAAATATCTTCGTCTTCCTTTCTCTATAAAAATACATATATATAATTTTCTCCATTTCCTCTTGATTGAATACAGTTCTTCTGCCTTTCTGGATTCCACCCCCAATGTATTCTTGTGATAAATCAACTAACTTTTTATAGACCACTGAAATCTTGGTGCCATTTCATGTGGATTGTACTGCACAATGTATCTGGGATGTTATGTGACAATTGAGGTTCATCACAGCATTCTAAATTGGGAATCCTGGGTACAAGAACAAAAAGAGTTGTTCTCTGAGCAGGTCTGGCATTCCTGGTCTGCTGGGTCTGACTCTCCGCATGTCTCAGACATGAGCTTCTCTCTGCTGTAATTTTAGTGAAATTTTGCCAGTCCCTGCAGCTTCTACATTCTGTCTGGCTGACTAATGACATCTTCCCTTTTGTCTTGAGCCATTGTATGATTTCATCACATAAATGGTAGCTTGATTTCTTTCCTTGAATACTTGGAATGTTACCTTTTATTTGGTTTTCCACAAAACATCAGTAGAATGGGATCTGAGTTGTAATTTATTTGACCTGTTTGAAAATGGAAAAGTAGAGCATTTTTCTGATGAGAAGGAGATTTTCTTCTTGGAAAATAAGGTATTTTAAGACTCTTTACAAACATAGTCATTACTTCAGAATCACACAAAGGATCAGGGAAGCAACCCCAAAGACTTAATAGACCAGGTAAGTACTTCATAACTGGTGAAGAGGGATCAAGCAATTCTTTGATTTTCATTTAACATTCCTGTGAGCTCATGAGAGTGGCCATAAAAGATAATAAGTAGGCCATAAATTTTTATCCTATTGTTTTTTTTTTGCCAGGCTGATACTGTTTTTTTTTTCTCCAAAGGTGCTGACACACTTACTTTTATGTACATTAATATGTGCAAATATATATATGACACAATGATCTATAACAAGTATGTGCAGATATTTTTTATGATCAACTTTTGCCAAAATATTTTTCAGGTAAAAGTACAATAAACTAACTTATTTTATTGTTCAAGTTTCTCTAGAGAGTAGTCTAGCCATTTTGAATTTCTATTTGCTTACATTTTCTTCTTACTAAAATTAACTTTAGTGGGGTCAATTAATTTTACTATTGATTTCATCTAATCATTTTTGAAATCCATATTGTTTTATCAGGCATAAGTTCTTTATTTAAAAATTTCTCTTTTATTATGATACCTACCAAGTCGGATTTTCTGAGGTCAAAATTGGCTGCTCTAAAATTTAAGGTGCCTGATTTTTCTATAAATATTTTGACAATAATGTGTAGGCTTGTCTAGCTGTATCATATTTTATTTTATTATGTGTCCATTAAAGCTATTTTGAATTCAATAATATTCATTATGAATTGAATAAGAGATCTAACTATCTTCTGTTTATTTCTAAGAACGTGGAGGAGATAATGATGAGCAGTTTTCTCCAGATATTTTAGGACTAGATATTTTTTCAGGAGTTTAAATTCATGCTACTACTCTATTTCATGAACTTCTGATCATATTGTATGCTGTGTTGTAACCATCCTGGACATGGGTGGAACAAAGAACAAAGGATGTGGTCCTATGACCACATGGGGTCAAAGCATACCACTTCATGTTCAGTCATCTTAGACTTCTAGTGACTTTCTGTTTTTCTGTGATTGTCCTTTGAGCTTGGGTTCATTAATTGGGCTTATTTATTCCACAATTATTTATTGAGAACTTACAATCCCTTAGCTCATGGGGCTCATAGTTGAGTGGGGAAGACAACGTAATGATTAATTTCTGTAATGTACAATGAAACGTTACAAAGAAAATGATGGGTGTAATGGGAGTGTAAGACCTAATCTCACTAGGGCCAAGGAGGCCCCCTCTTAAAGAATTTTATTGGTTTAAGCCTCGAGGGTGAACAGCAATCATCCAGAGGAAGAGGAAGATGTGGTGGAAGGCAATGGCTTCCAGAAAGTTCTATCACTAGAGCATGGAATGCAGGAGAGTGTGTCAAGAGATGAGGTAAGAGAGAGGGACAATTCAGTTCACACATAGTTTTGAAAACTATTTTACAGTTCAAAAAATCACCTAAAACACACTATGATGCCATCAATTTTTTAATTTGTTGGTTTATTTGTTTATTTTGGTACCCAGGATTGAACCCACTGAGTTACATCTCCAGTCCTTTTTAAATTTTATTTTATTTTTAAATTTTGTGACAGGGTTTTGCTAAGTTGTTGAGGCTGGCTTTGAACTTCTGATCCTCCTGCCTCAGCTGGGACTACAGGTGTTCACCACTATGCCTGGCTAAGGCATTAAAATATTTTTAAGAGGAGGGTGACATGATGGATTCTTAGAACAGTAGGGACTATTGGTTGAAGGACACAAAGCTGAAACAGAGAGTCAGTGAGGGTTGAATGCTATTGTAAAGGTGAGAAGTCATGTTGGATTGGCTTGGATAGTGGAAGTAAAGATGGAGGGAGGTAGATTGACTTAGATAATATTTAAGAAGTAAAACTGAGTACATGGGTTATGGATAAAGGAGGGAATGAGTCAGGAGTTAAATTTCAAGTAGTGTGCTCTACACAAATAAAAATGGAGTAGAATTTTTGCTGGCATGGAAATCTTTAGAAATACCTGCTTTGGGGAATAATATAATATGTTCACATTTAGAGATGCTTGGTTTCTAGTTTCCATGATGTAAGTGTACATGTTTAATAGAGTTGGGAACAAGGCTGTGGAACTCTTGAGAGAAAAAGAGGCTGTAGATACTGAGATAACTCCAAATGAAGTCATGGGCATGGATAAGGACACATTTTGATACTGAGTAGAGTATGAATCATTGGTATACAGCAGAACTCAGGATCACCAGTCCCTGAAGTTTAGGTATAAAAATCTGACTGTGCAAAGACTAATGGATTGTGAATAGATGTAGGAAGAAAACCAGAAGACAATGATGTTAGAGAAATCAAAGCATGATACAAGAGTCAAATTCTGAAAGGTCAAGCAAGGCTGAAGTCTGAAGATGTTTTTTAGGTTTAATGACATGTTATTGGCAATAATTATGGTGGGACAGGAAACTAGACTGAGCAGTGAATGGGATGTGTAGAAATAAAAACAATGAATTCAAGAAGCAGACAAGAAATAGAATCATAGCCCAAGACTGAGGTAGGACAAGGGTAAAGATGTTTGTTATCAAAAGAGACATGGACATATTTCAAGGTCATCAATATGTATCATGTAAGAGGTAATTAACAGAGATGGAGAGGTTGAAGTTACAAGAGAGTAGGAGGTAAGAACTTAAGGGCCTGCTTAGCAAGAAGTTTTGAGAACCAGACCATGGTTCTGGAATGACCCTTAAATTTCAAACTAGTGAATCCATATTAGTTTTCTTTTTGTTGTCCTGAGACCCCTCTTGAGAATTTTTTCCCTTTAACCTCTGTGTTCAAAAATTTTTAAATTTCTTTTCTCTATTTTGGAAACATTGCATACTGAGGAGAGCCTCTTCTTTTCCTCTGCATTCATCATGCTGTATTTTAAATTCCGATTCCCTTTACCCCTAGGAACTCATAAACACATTACATTTCTGTATTTTCTATTGAAAAGAAGAGAGCAGAGTCAAATGGCTGTCGGTTAATACTGACACATCATTTTCCTAATATCACTTTGGAAAAAAACATAATCTCTCTGATCCCTGGTTTTCTTACCATAAAGATGGACATAATTTTTTGTAAATTAAATAAGAAACTATTGTAGACTCTTAAGTGTGTTCATTTCCCCTCCATTCCCATATAAAGAGTTCTCTCTCTCAATTGGCAATTGCCTGTCTGATTTACACTAGCATCTTTGGGGTTCTTAATCAGGGTCAGTAAGTTCTCATTCCCATTTTACCCTATTGTTGGTTTCTTCCTTACAAAATTGATCATCCTAAAAGTCTCAACCATTATGGACCATCTGTTGCCACTTTTTAAATCAAACTTTTTGAGGGTGGGAAGGGAAGAGTTAGGGCTGAATTGTTTCTAAACCTCAATCTATATGCTTAAAACATGGCAAAGAATCAATAAGTAGTGTAGATTAGAAACAGATACTCGAGTCCAGCTTCAATGCTAGAAAATAGAGTGACCATCTTAAATGAAATTGTTCAATCGCATTTTTTTATTTTACAAAGCAAATATAGTGAGTTTTTAACAAAGGTTGGGGGACTAGTGAATTCCTAAAATGCAAACTCTTAAAATAATTGTTAAGTCTGTGATAAACTTGTTTCTGTTGCAATGTGTTGATTTTTGAGATAGAGATGAAAACCTGGGAGTTGCCAAAGACCTGTTAGCTTACACAAATATCTTAGAGAGAACCATTTGTTTGTTATATGGTCCAGAGCAGATCCTCTTGTTTTCAATGGAAGTTCTATCTTGTAGGAATATTTTTTTGTGTGTGTGCGTGGGGGGGAATATAAGGGATTGAACTCAGGGACACTCAACCACTGAGCTACATCCCCAGCCCTGTTTTGTATTTTATTTAGAGACAGGGTCTCACTGAGTTGCTTAGCACCTCACCATTGCTGAGGCTGACTTTGAACTCTCAATCCTCCTGCCTCAGTCTCCCAAGATACTGGAATTACAGCTGTGTGCTATTGTGCCTGGTCTGTAGGAATTTCATACATGACAGTGAGTTGAGAGGTATTGAAAATTACATATAAATCAAGTTCACAAAAATGATTTTACAGGCAACAAATCTGACTACTACTCATTTAAAAAATGGGCTCATCTATGCATGTATCAGATCACTATAATACTAAGATCATAATCCTTTTTGTCCTTAAATCATGTTTATCCATAATGTAAAAAGAGTACATTCAACAGCATCCTATGCAATATCTCAACTCCTAGGCTATGTAGTGGGCACTTGGGTGTTCAGGAGAGAGGTCTCTGTTGATTCAGAAGCAGGGTACAAAGCCTGGAGTATTCCTCTGACCATTATGCTGAAGGTCCTGGAAATGCCTGGAGATCCTTCTGTATGGCACTTTTATTAAGGAGAGTAGCTTCTCTGACTCAGGATAAATAGAGAGTTAGAGATGAAAAGGAGAAATTCTATCCTGAGAAATTAGTGCAGACAATGTAGGAAAAGAAGTAGTGGTGCATGACTCTACAGAATTTGTCAAGCTGTTTTTGTTTTGCATAAAACAAAATGCAACTTATTTTTTTTAAGTATGTAGGTGTTGGGAAGCATTTCTTTGGTGGGGGGGTGGTTGGCTTCTATTCACTCATTTCCTTTGGTTGGGGGGGGGGTGGTTGGCTTCTATTCACTCCCTTCAAAGCTGCAAACTCCCTTGAACTTGGAGACTAGTCTCCTCTCACTCCATCTAATTTCCAAACTTCATGAAAAACGAGGTGTCAGACACCAAAGTGATTTCAGTTTGGCTAACAGTTCAAGAAACTAAACTACTGATTGCTTTGAAAGTCTCTGTCCTGAACAGAGCAATTGAACACTACACAACTATTCATTTCAGAATAGAAAATTCAACCAATGACTGTAAAAGTAATTGGAAAGTCCCTAAGTTGGCTACACTCAATGTCTGTTCCTTTTCCTGCCATCCCGCACACATTGCCCTATGAAATTGTTTCAGGATACCCAAGCTCTGTTTTGCATTTCAGTCCTGATTTGTATGTGCAAACATGTTCTCTCTTTTCCTTCTGTATTTTTCCACACCTATTAACTCAAAGAATTATCAATTCCTTCTGGATTAAGATGATGGAAAAGTGACTTTGGTAAAACAAAGGAACTGCAGAAGGAATGAGAGAATTTGAAATGCTACTGAAAATAGATATTCTTTTAAAAAAATGCAATTTTAGGGGAAGAAGGCAGACTTGTGGTCCAGACACTAGCTTGGGATTTTCAGCTCTTCAAGAACTGGATAAATTTGCCTTGAAGGTCCTGCCAAGACTTCTGAGTTTCTGAGCGGGAATTTGCACCATCTCATAGTGACCTCTGGTGTGGACTTTTGCCTCTACTAATTATTATCACCATATTTGCATTTCAGTTTTTGCTTTTTTTTTTTTTTTTTTTTGGTACTGGGGATTGAACTCAGGGGACACTCGACCACTGAGCCACATCCCCAGTCCTATTTTGTATTTTATTTAGAGACAGGGTCTCACTGAGTTGCTGAGCACCTCGCTTTTGCTGAGGCTGGCTTTGAACTTGTGATCCTCCTGCATCAGCCTCTTGAGCTGCTGGGATTACAGGAGCAGGCCACCACTGGCAAGTTTTTTGCTTATCTCCACTCTGGTGCCTCCCAGGGTTGCATGCAGTTATTGTTCTTATGACAAAGCAACTCACACTAAGGGCCTTCTCATACACAGAATACTTTGCCAAAACTCACAAATTTAAATTGAAGAAGCAGGAAAAAAAATTACATAGACTGTTCTCGAAGATCCTATAGTGAATCCCTGGTGTTTCTCGAGTATCTTTTCTGCCTTCCTGTTACTAGCACTTCTTTCGACTCTTCTATTCCATCTCTAAGGAAAAGAAACAGTCTTCCCTTTTTTGCTATGGGTAGTCTTTATTCCTACATAGAAGTGCTCCTTTGGATATTCAACTATTGAACTGAAGATATGAAATTCCCAAGTAGATTTTAGATATCCTTTCCCCATGCATTTAGTGAGAGACAGGATGGAATGTAGTTTGAGAGAGTGGGGATCTATCATCCATCTCCTTGTAGCTAGTAACTGAGAATGTTCAATAATATAGTAAATAATCTTGCTTGGCATTCTCTGAGCTTCAATCTCTAAGTCAATTTTTTTGACCAAATTGGGAAGTTATTGGCCAATGATTTCCCCACTTGTTATGGTTTTGATATGAGGTATTGTCCAAAAGCTCATGTATAAGACAAGGTAAGAAAGTTTAGAGGTGAAATGACTGAGTTATGAGAGCCTTAACCCAAGTCATGAATTAATCCCCTGATAGGAATTCACTGGGTGGTAACCTAAAGTAGGTAGGATGTGGCTGGTGGAGGCGGGTGATTGGGGGTGTGTCTTTGGAGTATATATTTTATATCTGGCACGTGGAGCCCCCAAACCCTGATTCTTGGTGGCTACGTCCTGACCTGCTTTCCTCTGCCACACATTTCTGTCATGATGTTCTGCCTCACCTGGAGCCCCAAGGAATATAGCCAGCCTCCTATGAACTGAGACCTCTGAAACCGTGAGTTCCAAATCAAACTTTCTTCTCTGCTCGTTCTTGGCAGGTCTTGTGATCACAGCAGTGAGAAAACGGACTGAAACACCATTCTCTCACTTTTGTCTCTCTTCTGGAAGTCTAGCTGCAGAATTTTTAGTTTTCCTGCTGCCCCATAAATTCCGTAGGCTCTGTATCTTCTGTTGTTAATTCTCCATTCTCTTTTCTCAATATGGGTAATTTTAATTCTGTCTTCAAGTTCAGCTCCTCTTTCCGTTACCATTTCTACTCTGCTAGTACCCCCTAATACTTTTTTCACTTATTACACGTTACACTTCCAGAACATATATTCTATTCTTCGTGTTTTCCATTTCATTGATGTCATTCTGTGTAAGTTCATTTATTATAGCTCTGTTTGCCTTTGGGTCTCTGAATACATTGTAATTGCTCCCTTGAGATTCTTTTCTGCATATCTCAAACACTGAGTTTGTCTCAGGGTTTGTATTTTGGACCACTTTTTTCTTTATTTCACAGAACATACTTTCTGTTTCTTTACTTGTCTAGGAATGTTTATTGCATAATTTTTATATTAGATTGCTAGTATAATTTTTATATTAATATTCTAGTGCCATCAAACAATGCCACAGACTGGATGGGTTAAACAATGGAAATTTATGCTTTCTCAGTCCCGATGGCTAGAAATCCCAGATTGAAGTGTCAGCTAGTGTGGTTTCTTCAGAGACTCCTTGGCATCTGGATGTCTGCCTTCTCACTGGGTTTACATGGTTCTTCCTCTGTGGTGTCTGTCCATGCTCCCATCTCTTCTTTAAAGGATCCCACAGCTTATATTAAGGTCCACTTTAATGACTTTATGTTTACTTAATTATCTCCTTTAATGCCTTATTTCCAAATACAGTCACCTATGATTTGTATGTGAACCGTATTTGAACCAAACATGAATTTGGGGAAAACAAAATTTAGTCTGTAACAGCAAGCATCTTAAAAGGTACAGTTTAGAACTCTTGACTCTGTTATCTTCCTCTAAAATAGTTGACTTTAAAAACCAACTCATTAATTGGAAATGTGAATGGGATTCACTGTGCTATTTCCAAACCTGCATATATCATGGATAATTTTTATTCTGTCTTCAAGTTCAGCTCCTCTTTCCGTTACCATTTCTACTCTGCTAGTATCCCCTAATACTTTTTTCACTTATTACACTTTACAGTTCCAGAACATATATTCTATTCTTCATATTTTCCATTTCTTTGATGTTGTTCTGTGTAAGTTCAAGCATTGACTGTATCGCCCACCCCTCTTCCTTCACCCACTCCTCCGGCACCCTTCTCAGTCCTTAGCAATCCTGTGTCTTGCTTACTTTGTGCAACATGACCTTGAGGTCCTCCAGTTCCATTCATTTTGCAACAGATAACAGGAGTTCATTTTAATTTATGACTGAATAATACTCCATTGTGTATATATAACTTATTTTCTGTATCCATTCATCCACTGATGGCATCTAGACTATTTCCATATCTTAGCTATTGTTATTCACAATATCGTTATTCACAATAGTCCTATTGCACTGCAGTAAACATGGGCATGTGGGTATCTCTTTTGTATCCTGACTTCATTTCCTTTGGATATCCAGCACTGGGATAGTTGGATCATATGGTAGTTTTATTTATAGTTTTTTTGAGGCATTTCTATACTGTTTTCCAGAGTGGTTGTACAAATTTTGATTCCCACCTGAAGAGTATAAGAGTTCCTTCTTCTCCATATCCTTGCCAGTATTTGTTATATTTTTTTATATTAATCATTCTAACTGGGGTGAGATAGTATTTCATTGCAGTTTTGATTTGCATTTTCCTGATGGTTAATAATATTGAGGTTTTTCATATATATATTTTTTCCATTTGTATTTCTTCTTTTGAGAAGTGTCTATTCAGATCATTTGCCCATGTTTAAATTGGACTACATTTTTATTGTTAATTTTTAAAGGTCTTTATATATTCTTAATATTAACCATCTGTCAGTTGAGTAAGCTGCTAACTGGTTTCTCCCATCTTATGGGTTGTTTCTATATTCTGTTTATTATTTCCCTTGTTGTACAGAAGGTTTTTAGTTTGAAGTCATCCCACTTGTCTATTTTTGCTTTTGTTTCCTGTGCCTTAGCATCCTACCTATAAAATCATTGCCTATATCAGTATTTTGGGCTGCTTCCCTATGTTTTCCTTTAGAAGTTTCAGGTCTTACATTAAGGCCTTCAATCCATTTTGAGTTAATTTTGTACATAAGAGACAGGTGGTCAAGTTCCAGTTTTCCTCATGTGACTACCCAGTTTTCCTAGCACTATTTTTTTCCTTTTTTTTTTTTTTTTGATTTCGAGTATTATCATTGCCTAAAGTAGTTTTTTATACTTAATTTGTTCTAATTGGTTATACATGACAGTAGAATTCATTTTGAGACATTGAACACGAATGGAGCACAGCTTCTCCTTTCTCTGACTGAGCAAGGTGCAGAGGCACACGGGTAGCGTAATCATGCATGTGTATAGGCTAATAATGTTCATCTCATTCCACCATCCATCCCATTCCCACACCCTCTCCCCTCCTGTCATTCCCCTCTGCACAATCCAAAATTATTTTATTCAATTTCATTCAAAGTCCTTCCATTTCATTTATTTGCCCCCCCCCCCCCATTATGGATCAGTATCCTCTTATCAAGGAAAACATTCAGCCTTTGTTTTTTGGATTTGGCTTATTTCACTTAACATTATTTTCTCCAGCTCCATCCATTTACCTGCAAATGGCATAATTTTACTCTTCTTTAAGGCTGAGTAATATTCCATTGAGTATATATACCACATTTTCTTTATCCATTTATCTATTGAAAGGCATCTAGGTTGGTTCCATAGTTTAGCTATTGTGAATTGAGCTGCTATAAACATTGATGTGGCTGTGTCACTTTAGTACACTTATTTTAAGTCCTTGGGGTATATGCCAAGGAGTGAGATAGTTTGGTCAAATGGTGGTCCCATTCCAAGTTTTCTGAAGAATCTCTATTCTGCTTTCCATAGTGATTGCATTAATTTGCAATTCTACTAGCAATGTATGAGTGTACCCACATCCTTGTCAACACCTATTATTGCTTATATTCTTGATATTTGCCATTCTGACTGGAGTGAAATGAAATCTTAGTTTTGATTTTCATTTCTCTAATTTCTAGAGATGTTGAACATTTTTTCATATATTTGCCAATTGATTGTATTTCTTCTTCTGTGAAGTGTCTGCTCAGTTCCTTAGCCCATTTATTGATTGGTTTATTTATTTTTTTGGTGTTAAGTTTTTTGAGTTCTTTATATATCCTGGAGATTAGTGCTCTATCTGAGGTGCATGTGGTAAAGATTTTTCCCATTCTTTAGGCTCTCTCTTCGTGGCATTTACTTTGCTGAGAAGAAGTTTTTGAGTGTGAGTTCATCTCATTTATTGATTCTTGATTTTACTTCTTGCGCTTTAGGATTCTGGTTAAGGAAGTCAGTTCCTACATTGACATGGTGAAGATTTGGTTCTACTTTTTCTTCTAGTAGGTGCAGAATCTCTGTTGTAGTACCTGAGTCTTTAATCCACTGTGAGTTGATTTTTGTGCAGGGTGAAAGAGGTTTAATTTCATTATGTTACACATGGATCTCCAGTTTTCCCACCACCATTTGCTGAAGAGGCTATCTTTTCTCCGATGTATGTTTTTGGCACCTTTGTCTAGTATGAAATAACTGTATTTATGTGGGTTTGTGTCTGTGTCATCTGTTCTGTACCATTGGTCTACATGTCTATTTTGGTGCCAAGATCATGCCATTTTTGTTGCTATCCTAGCACTAACTATTTTTTGAAGAGACTGTCCTATCTCCATTGTATAGTTTGGCTTTTTTGTGGAAAAAGAGTTGGTTCTATATATTTGGGTTTATTTCTGAGTCCTCTGTTCTGTTCCATTGTTTTATGTGTCAATATCATGTAGTTTTGGTTAGTATGACTCTGCTGTTTTGACATCAGTTGTGATACCCCAGCTTTGCTCATTTTTGCTCAAGGTTTTTTTGGGCTGTTGGGGGCTTTTGTGTTTCCATACAAATTTTAGAATTGTTTTTCTAGTTCTCTGAAGAGTTTCATTGATATATTGGTGGGGGTTGCATTGAATCTGAAAATTGCTTTCAGTAGTATAGACATTTTAACAATATTAATTCTTTCAATCTAAGACCATGGGAGGTCTTTCTAACTTCTAGTGTCTTCTTCATTTTATTTCTGAGTGTTTTGTAATTTTCATTGTAGAGGTCTTTCAACTTACTAGTCAAGTTTATTTCTAGATGTTTTATTTTTCTATTGCCATTGTGAATTGCAATTGCTTTCATAATTTCTTAGAGAATTGGTTATTGGTGTGTAGAAAAGCTACTGATTTTTGTATGCTGAGTTATTGCTGTGCTGAGTAACTGAATTTGTTTATCTGCTCTTATAGTACTTTGGTGGAGTCTTTAAGCTTTTGTAGGGATTGAATCATATCACCTAAAAACAGGGATAATTTAAAGTTCATCTTTTCTATTTGTGTGTCTTTTATTTCCTTCTCTTGTCTATTTGCTCTGTCCAGATTTTCTAGTACTATATTGAATAAAAGCAGCATGAACTGACCCCCTTCAATTCTTCCCAATTTATAGGAAATGCTTCCAGCTTTTGCTTTCACCCAAATCCACAGATGTTGGTAGTGGTTCTGTTGTATATAGTCTTTACTATGTGGATTTTATGTTGAGGTATGATCCTTCTGTACTTAATTTATTCAGGGACTTTATCATGAAGTGATGCTGCATTTTATCAAAACTTTCTGCATCTATTAAATTATCTTGTGATTTGTATCTTTCATTGTGTTTATGTAATACATTATGTTTATTGATTCACATATATGGAATCATCCTTGCATCATGGGAATGAAACCAGTTTGATCATGGTGCATGATCTTTTTGATGTGCTGTTGAATTTGATTTACTAGTATTTCATTGAGAATTTTGTATCCATGTTCATCAGGGATATTGGTCTACAGTTGTCTTTTTCTGTTGTGTCATCAGGTTTTGATAACCAGGTAATGCTGGCCTCATTTATTCTAAGTTTGCAAGGGTTTCCACCATTTAAATTCTCTGAAATGGTTTGGGAAGCAATGGTGTAATTATTACTTTAAAAGTTTGGCAAAATGTGGCAGTGAAGTCATTCCATCCTGGTCTTTCCTTTGTTAGGAGGCTCTTGATTACTAATTCAATATCATTACTTGTTACTGATATAGTCAAGACTTTTTATGTTTTCTTGGTTCAACTTTGGTAAGTCATATGTGTCCAGAAATTTGTCCATTTATTTTAGATTTTCCAGTTTGCTAATATATGATTTTTCAAAATAACCCCTAAAGATTCTTTGTATTTTTGTAGACTCAAATGTAATGTCTACTTTAACATCTCCAGTTTCATTTATTTGGGTCTTCTATCTTTCCCTGTGGTTAGTCTAGCTAAAATTTTGTCAGGTTTGTTTTTTCAAAGAGTCAACTCTTGTTTCATGGAACTTTTGTATATTTTTAGAATCCATTTCTTTTTTTTTTTTTACTTTGATCTTTATTATTTCTTTCCTTCTACTAATTATGGCTTTGATTTTTCTTGTTTTTCTTAGTCCTTGAGATATATCATTAGGTTGTTTATTTGAAATCTTTTTCTTATAAAGGCACTTAGTACTATAAACATCCCTATTAGTACTAATTTTACTACAAACCATAGGATTTAGTAGTGTTTTCATTTGTATTAATTTTAAGAAATTTCAAAATTTCCCTGCTGACTTCCTCAATGACCCACTGTTTGTTCAAAAGAATGCCATTTAGTCTCCATGTAGTTATATGATTTCTGAAGTTTCTTTCCTTGTTTACTTTTAGTTGCATTCCATTGTGATCAGAATATATATAGGATATGATTAAAATTTGGGGGGTATTTGTTGAGTCTTGTTTTGTCTTCTGTTATATGATCTGTTATAGAGAAAGTTCCATGTGCTGATGAAAAGAATGTATATTCTGCAGTTGTTGAATGGAAGTCTCTGTAAATATCTGAGTTCATCTCCTCATAGTTTAACTCTCATATTTGTTGAGTTTTTTGCTTGAATGATCTATACATTAGTGAAAGTGGGATGTGGAAATCCTTGACTATTATTGTACTGGGGTCTTTCTCTCCCTTTTGTACAAATAGTGTTGTTGTATAAAATTGTGTGCTCTGACATTAGGTGCATATAGATTTATAACCATTATATCTTCTTGATGAATTGATCACTAGATCATATATCGATCTTTGTTTCTTAACAGTTTTTGTCTTAAAGTCTATTTTTTCAGATGTCAATATCGCTGCTCCTGCATGCTTTAGAATTCTATTTGCTTGGAATCTCATTTTCCATCTTTGCACTCTTGGTTTCTGTATGCTTTCACAGGTAAAGTTAATTTCTTCTAAGCAACATATTTTTGGTCTCATTTATTTCTTTTCACCCATTTAGTCAATCTGCATCATTTAATTAGAGAATTTAATTCATATAAATTCAGAAATATGATTGAAAAGTATAGACATGATTGTCACTTCTTTAGTTTTCTTCTAGTTGTTTTGAATATTCTTTTTCATTTCCTCCTCTTTTATCCATCTTTGTGGTTTGTTTGTTTATTTTATTGATAATATTTAATGTTTTTCTATTTGTCTTTCTATTTGTCTTTTGTTTTTCTATTTGTCTCTTCTAGTGTGATTTACACCTTCTCATGCTATAATTTTGGTAGTTATCTTTCTTTCACTTTTGTTGTAAGGCTGGTCTGACTGTTGCAGATTCCCTCAGGGCTTGCTAATCTTGGAAGTCTTCATTTCTCCTTCATTTTTGAAGGATAACCTTGCTGAATATAGTAATCTTGGTTGGCAGTTATTTTCCTTCAGGATTTGAAATATGTCATTCCATTCCCTCTTGGACTTCTCAGGGTTACTTCTGAGAAAAACACTATAATCTAATGAGATTACCTTTTAATGTGGCTTGGCACATTTCTCTTGCAGATTATTAAATTATTTCTTTGTCTTATACTTTTGACAATCTGATATAATATGTTGTGGTGAAGACCTTTTCTGGACATGTCTATTTCGGGTTCTTTAAACATCCTGCACATATTGATGTCCATGTCTTTCTCAGGATTAGGGAAGTTTTTGCTCTGATTTCATTGCATAGGTTTCCTCTGCCCATTATCTTTATTTCTTCATCTTTGGATATGGCCATAATGTTGATGTTTGATTGTATAAAAGTGTCCCAAAGATCTTGAATGCTCTCTTCATTCTTTTTCTTTTTCTCTGTCTGATTGCGAAATTTCAAAAGACCTATCCATAAGTTGTCATATTCTACTTGATCTAGTCTGGTTTGGGGGCCTTTCAATTGAATTTTTTATTTGACCTATTGAACTCTTTACTTCCAAAATTTGTGTTTGGTTCATTTACAAAACTCTATTTCTTTGCTGAATTTCTTATTCATATCCTGTAATTGGCTTTCTTATTACATTTAATTCTTTTGGATCTCATTGAGCTTTTAAAATATTATTCTTTTGAATTCTTCATGAGGCATTTTGTCCATTTTGATGTCTTGAGACTGTTACTAGAGAGTTATGATATTTGGAAGTATCATATTACCTTATTTTAAAACATGTCTTATGTTCCTATGTTGAGATTTGTGCTTCTGTTTGATTCAACAGTGCTATCACTTTCATGGGGTGGCTTTCTTAGTAAGCAGCATTCTCCTGAAGATGTCTTGGAGTAACAGTGTGTTAAGTAATGTTTAGTTTATTTCCAGCTCAGCACTGTAGTGTAATCCCTCTGTAGCTCCTTTGACTGTGCTTAGTGACCATAGGCACAATGTGAACTATGTTGGAATCAGAGACCCATTGTGAGTCATACAAGAGTGGGTTCACTATGGCAGTTCAAGCGTGTGTGGTGTCCCCAGCAGAGTATGTGGGGTGCACACTGTGTGGCTAGTCCTACAGTGGGAGAGGTGGCCTCGCTCAGGTGATGGGCATTTCCTCAGGCACTGTTGACTCTGATTTGCAAGGATCTCTGGCACTGGCTGCACCAGTAGTGATGAGGGACCTGGAGCACTTGTCCTCCACACTGATTTGTTATGGGCCCAGGTGCTGCATGAGGAGAGGCAGGGCAGGATACCCTGTGGTGCTCATGAATGTTTTACTGCTGGTGATTCCATTTTGTACTTTCCTTGTAAACTCTAATTGTTGCCTGATCAATATTTTGCAGAAGTGCTGCTTCAAGAGCAAACACTGTAAATTAACTTGGAATAGTAAGCCATCACCTATAGGACAGATAATGTAAACCCCAATTAGATAAAAGGGGATAAATAACTGTAAAGTCATAGACATTGAAGTTAAAGCCCAGTACTCTTGCTTTATGACTGGTGAGACTGACTTGCTTGATGGTTACGATCAAACTTAGAGATGGAGATTAAATACAGAGGTCAAGAAAAGTCCATATTTGGGTCTTGCCCTCAAAGTCAACCTGAACCCAGGGAACAAGAGGACTTCTCTAAGGAGGTTTGCAACTCTGGGTCACACAACCTCCTGATCAAGGAGATTGCTGAGGCCACTAGAGGAAAAACCACTCAGTGCACCTGCTGCAGAGGAGGGTCAAGGAAAAAGGGAGACATCCTTGGTGCTTTCAAGGGAAGCCACCTCATTGAGGAGACCCTGCCTAACCAATGGCACTAATGGAGCTAAGAAGCTGCTCTTAATTTCTCTATGAGTGACCCCTGTGGGAACTCAGCTGACTCTTTAACAGACAGGAACAGGTCACTTTGACCAGCTTGATCTTCAACACCTAGCAAAACAGTTAAAACCAAAATATAGCCATTCTTGGGCATTTAAAAGAAATAATAGTTAAATGTAACTTAAGATGTACACTTGTGTTAGCCCACTAAAATAAAGACTAAAAGCTACGAAAGAAAGATTCTTAGGCAAATGTGCCTGATAACTATCAAGAGAAACTGCCAGAGTCAGAAGTTTTAGTCAGTTTAAGGCCTACGGACACAGGTAGGCTTAATCTACGTTTGCTAGTATCTCTACTAAATGTTGTGTTTACATTCCTGATAACCTAGACAATGTTAAAGTTCCCAAATAAAGGCCTTGTCCTCTCCAGCCTTTGCTAGGTCTTGTTGTGGTAACACCTCAGTTCTTCCACTCCCTGGTGAGGAATTATTGACTTCTGTCATCTTTATGATATGCATTGGCATGTTCCAGATTCTGCAACATTTATATTGTATCAATCCCATTTCAGTACTCATGTCTTTTTGTTCTTCTCTCATAGAAGCACCCATCCCCAGATGCCTTTACAACCTGTTCTTCCCCAACCAGACTTCTACCTTGGACCCCTCAATTGACCCAATTTCTAAAAGGGAACTCCAAACCGCTTGCCCCACGCTGCCCGCTTCCAGCTCGAAGAAGCCAGAGCAGTCATCGATCCCCTTTCCCTACAGCAAAGGAGTTCCTAAAATTAGAGGGGTAAATGAAGCCAGAATTGGGGAAGGGCAGTTGGGGTAGAAAAAGGGGATCAGTCAAATTGAGGAAATGAAGTCCATGAAAACCATCTGCCTCTGGAAGTCTGCAAGTTGAAGACTGCCCCTGGGAGAATGGACTTTTTACATCTCACCTGCAAAACCAGCCCCAGTCACTTAGGCAGGAAGGAGTGAGAAGGCTTCGGAAAGAACTGGAGAACAAAAGATTTTCTTACAAAAACAGAAACGGGGGAATGTAAGGTACAAAGCTGCTCCCCCCAACCTTTCCAGTGCAGCCATTATCCCCACCTCCCAACCACTTGTCAATCTGTGAGCATCCTAGCTAACTATTGCTTTATCAGTCAACTTGCAAGTATCCTTCTCTGTTATTGGTCTCCTGTTAGCCCAGCGGAATTCAACTGCTTCATGGTAGCTACCCCACCATCTTTTCTCTCTTGCTTTCTCTCCCCCTGACTCACTTTCTTTCTCCTCACTTTCCACTCTTTTTTACACGCGTCCTTCCTCTTTCCTCTCATTTTCTCTCTTACCCTGCAGGGAGACACTCTGTTTGCTTAATAAACTCCCTTATGTGATTTCCTATGTCCGGTGTGGTTTCTGTGGGATCCCTTACAATAAGACTAGTCTCTTTCATGTTTAACATTTGCCGAGTACCTTTTATTTATTTTTATTTAATATTTCTTTGTCATTTTCATTTATATATTAACTTATACAGTTTTATGTTTAATCTGGGTATTTGCCTTTTAGAAAGGATTTTTTTCCTGTTTATTATTATCTTAACTAATTTATTGTTTTTTTCTTCTGTTATGTTGTTCGTTTGCTATTTATCTACTTTTATTAAATATTTGATTTCTGCTTTATTCCTTACAGTCACATATCTTTTTCTAGAACATCTATAATTTCATGACCATCATTTTATTTTTGGTCCTCCATGTCAATCATCTATCATCTTTTTCCTAAATATGTTAAAGTCTTTTGTTTTTTACTTGACACTCTGGGAAATTAAAGTTGATACTCCATAGGAACCAATCATTTTGTGCATTGCCTTATACCTTCAATTCACAGGTCAATTTTGGATCTGTATTAGAAGATTTCTTGAATTTTTAAATTTAAGGATACTTCCTTTTTTATCTCTGTCTTCCTCTTAATGAATGTTCTCTTTGTAATTTCCTGTTCTTCTTTCATAGTTGTCATGTAGCCTCACTCTTTGGCAACATTAAGGAAATGACATCTATAATTTTTTCTTGTTTCAAGTCATTTTTCAAAGTCTGCTTTTCCTTTGAACTTTTGGAACTATGTTTGCATTCACTAGTAATTCAGGATCATTTCTCCAGAGGCTTGTCTGTTTACATATTCTGACATGTGATCTATCCAAATATGATTTTTCTAAATCTAGGGTTTGCCTGCCCACACGGAAGGTGGTCTCTTTAGTCCTACTGTTAGGCAACTCCTCAACCGTGAGTGGATGTGCAAGGGAATGACAACAAAGGGCTACTGAAAACCACAGGTAGTCGACTCATCTGACAGGCAAGTCCCTGGAGACTGGTGGGAATGTCAAAACCTCCCCCTGCCTTAATTAATTACATCTCCTTAAGAACTACCATTCATAGACCATGTCATCATTATCTCTAGGGACCAAGTTTCCAGGATCCTCCCTTTTCTCCAAAACTATATCACAAGTCCAAGTAACCCTGATAGTCAAAACATGAAGATCCGCACAAAAAAAACTTGATGAGGAGCGATTCAAAGGGTAATTAACCAAGTAAGTGGACACGAAAATTGATACAAAAAAGGGAGACTCCATTTCCCCAAAGACTCCAACTCTGTGAACACCACGACATCCTCTCTTGGAGGCAGTCCATGCAGTTCCTGTGCTGTCAGTCAAGGTGGACCTAGCAGGACAGTCTGAGACCTTCCTGAGACCCCCCAATAAAACTGGAGGGCAGGAAAGGTACACTGACCTTTTCCTTTCTGAGAGGACCCACTCTCTCCCTTGAGAGTGTCCCCTTTTCCTATCCCTTCTAATAAACTCCTGCCTGTTACTCTGAATGACATGTCTGAAATCTTTCAGGCATGATTTAAAGAATCCCTGTTTGAAGAGGAGGTCTCTCTGACTGCTTCGGCGTCACAGCAGACCCCAGACTTAAAAAACACTACCCATCTGAGAGTTGACAGTCTGCCCATTTTATTAAATTTGAAAGACAGCTCTTCTCTCTAAAGATATTTGAAAAAATAACAGAAAGGCATTGATCAGTGGTGATTTATCAGTCGAATGACTTGAGGTTGGTGGAATAAATTAGGGGATCTCTCTAGGGTTCATCCATCCCCCACATTCCTTAACCCTCCCCCTTGCTATAATTCACCAGTTGACTTGTCCCCTCTTAACACCAACGTGTTGAGTTCCAAGCACATCAAACAGCATGTGGCTCTGACTGTCAGCTCTGGTGGAAAGTGTGTTTGTTTGAACTGGATGATATCATTTCCTGGAGATTTCAAGGAGTCAAAGATTTAAAAAAATTTTTTTCTCTAACACTTTCAAAATGAGCAAGAATTTTTTGCATCATTCTTTACTTTGGGATTAGCACTACTAAAACAGCTGTAATAGCAACAGAAATTTAAACCCTAACAAACCACAAAGTTAAATACCACCTCTCTACTTTTCATAACTTGGGGGTGGAGGGGACTGTGCATTAGTCACAACTTATCATGTGCTTTTGAAACTGGTGTGTTGTGAGGTGAGTTTCAGGAAAGCATCCCACTGAAACATGGTCTCACTGTCAGCTTCCATTAGCATACTTAGCTTAAAGGAAGATCAATGGGATTGACGACATTTATCATAACACAGTTTGCTTTAGTTGGCCTTCTCGCTGATGAAAATCAGAAACCTGGAAAAATAGACTTTGCATTTCAAAAGGACTTGTGATTTCCTTCGAAAGAGATTTCCCCCCCAATTTAATTTGTCCTCTTTCTGCTGTGCAGAATTTCAACTTGCAAGCTGCAAAACCTGTACCAGAGTAGGTGTTTCTGGGGAGGGTGAGCTGAGAGGAGCATGGATGTGGTTTGGGAAAGAATAGGATGTGAATTTCAAAACGGCAAAATGACTGTCTACACCCACTTTCGAGAGAAGGAAGTGGCTCAGTGACAAACATCTCAGGTGTGGGAAGTGAGCCGAAATGGCTTTGATTCCCTAGTGTGAAAAGAACAAAAGGGTTCTTTGCTGATGATTTCTTTGTTCAGACTCCTTCCTCCACCCTCTCCCTGTCCCTGCCCCGCTCCCATGTTCTATAAGCACAGTCCTTGGAAAGTGAACCTTGCTGTTCCTGCATTTAACATCATGTTATTGCTCAGCAATGATCAGGATCAGAAAAATAGCTCATCAGCAATTTAGATCTTAAGCACAGGTTTTCTGAACTTTAGATTCCTGAACTCTGTGGCAAGTCGATTTAGATCAATAGAAATGCCTGTAAAGGAGTTTTAGTTGTCCTTTGAATGAATGCTCCCTGCTTATTTGATCTCCCATGCTGTGCAGCTATGGGAAGGAAGGAGTTCTTGGGGGGCTGCTTTATGTTTTGTTACCTCTGGGTAAAGGCAGGCTGTGAAGAATATGGAAGGTGAGACCTCATTATGCAACTTCTGTGAATTTCAGGAAAATGTGATGCTTCACGCTTGATCAGAGTCTCTTTTTGCTCCCCACAGCTAAGTTCACACCCATTGATGAATCAGAAACAGACTTTCAGAAAGGAGAAATCGAGTGGTACCCAGGAGGTTTATTTAGTGATGGTTTTCTCAACCAAAAGGGCTGCACTGTGGTTGGCTAGCAATGAAGATAAAAGGTTTCACCAGAAGGCAGGAGAAGAACTGTAGGTGTTTCCTCATGTGGCTAAGTTTAAGTAAAAAGCAAGAGCATACTCAGAATGTTTCTCTGGTGAACAGAGAGCTTAATTTAAATGGAATTCAGATGCTCTCCTAAACAGTCTTCGACTAAGAGGAACCGTCCTGCTCGTAGGATGAGGCATTTTTACAGTTCCAATGATCAAGAGTTCCCCCGCCCCAGGATTGTGCAGAACACACTCAGATAAAATTCAGGTGCAACCTGTTTTTCTATGTGCGATGCAAGCCATCTGCTGCAGATAAATTTTAGTTGCTCTAATGACTTTCAAATTCCACAGATTTAACATACCAATACCACAGGGCTTTGACTAGGCTCCTGAGCAGGGCTCCTCAACCTCTGCAGGACTGACATTTTGGGATGGGTAACTTTGGGTGTGTGCTGTCCTGTGCATAGTCGGGTGTTTTACTGTATCCCTGGCCTCTACCAGGATGTCTGTAGCACTTCTCCCCACCCTCACCAGTCATGACAACAGTGTCCCCATGCAGTGCCGAAACACCTTCTCCAGAGTTTCTTTGGTCATTTAGATATAAGAAACCCTTTAGTTTGTCATTCCTTTAAAGTTTATTGGATTATATTTTAGGAGGGTCACTTCACCCAATTACATACCATAGTCCCTGAATGATCAAATCTATTTTTCTGAAGAATCAGCATTAATTAATCATTTTAAACTTCCGGGTTCTCAGTGATAAAGTCTGGGATAATAAAATGTTTGATGCCATGTCCTAAGAAATAGAACACACATGTGCTATTTAGTTTTGAAATTCTATTTTCTCTTCTATTTTCATGTATTTCAGCTTCCATTGTCACCTTCCTTTCCCTGATACTAACCCTCTCCAAATGTCTACTGCTATACACCGTCTTGTCTGCCTGACGTTTAATCTAATCAATGAGTTCCTGCAGTTTATTCTCCATCAAGTATTATCTAAAAGTCTCAAAGCCCTCTATCTGTCCCTTCTTTATATTATTCATTATTTGAAGAAATTTCCAACGTCCTTCTGAGAAAAAGAGTTCATCCTTGTTTGATCATAAATTCCTCTTTTCTTAAATCTAATGACACTCAACACACTGTATTATCTATTCATGAGTCTCTTTCCCACTGGAGAGTGAGCCACTTGAGGACTTTATGGACTATTTAGTTCACATTCCCAGGTCCTCAACACAGAGGTGAAGTGGGAGTAAGCATGTTTAACAAACTGCATTAAGTATGCAGAGCTGCAGGTGAAGAACTCAGGAAGACTAGCCTGTGGTACCGGAAGTTCCACCAGGGATTGACCGGGGCAGTCTTTAGACCCATGATCACATTTTTCTCCTTTTCTTCTTTTTCTCCTGCCTCATCACAAAACCCACCTCCCTTGCTTTCTCCACCTCACATGCTCAGGCAAAACAGAACTCTGGGACTTTTGAGTTTTGATTAAAGATACTCCAGGAGGTAGTTCTGGACTGAAGTGGGAGGGTCATTTAGAAGCCAGCATGGATCAGGCAGAGGTAAGTCACTACCAACTTTAGAATAAGGAGCAGATGTGTACTGAAATATTAAGTTTTTTTACTAAAGAGGAAGCAAGTCAACACTATTTTAGGAAATAATGGGGCCATTTTGTTTGTAGAAAAATTACCTTTGGAAATTATAAGCTCAAATTCCTAAAACTAGATGTTTCTAGGCTTATAATGCAGTACTAGAAGGGGGCAACAAATGAAAAAATGCAAGAGTTAAGCATTTCTCTCCTTTGTCTCAAATTCAGCTTTTAAAATATTTACCCTAGGGTTCACACAAGTATCTTAAGACCAAGGGATAAATAAATAATTAAATAAATGATTAAAACCACATATTCCTGAAAAGAGACTCAGACTCTAAAAATAAAATTTCTAATTGCAAATCAAAGACACCTATAGTCATAGATTTCTAGAGCTGGGAAGACCTTGGTCCCCTCATCTGTAACATAAAAAATTAGAATGAATGATAGATGACTTTGCTTAGTTGGGTGCAGAGGGGCATGTCTATCATCCCAGCTACATGGGAGGCTGAGGCAGAAGGATTGCAAGTTAGAGGTCAGCCTCAACAACTTAGCAAAATCCTGTCTCAAAATAAAGAATAAAATGGACTGAGTGTAGCTCAGTGAGAGCACTTACCTAGCACACATGATGCCCTGAGTTTCGTTGCTAATGTCTCTCTCTCTCTCTCTCTCTCTCTCTCTCTCTTTCTCTCTCTCTCTCACACACACACACAGAATACATTCTCAAGACAAAAGAAAAAGGAGGTGTTGCATATTATCTTTTTAGTTTCTCTGTGTGGCATGAAAGGAAAAACCAATTTTGTGATGCACCAAATTTTGCAGTAGATCATGGCTCCAAAAGGCAGAGAATCAGCTGGTTAAGTGCACCTCAAAGGAAAGTGGGAACTGAGGATGCAACATGGCACATAGCTGACGATGGAATGTCCTGCCTTGGTCTATGACACATCGTCAGTCAGCACAGGGGTCCCAAGGAAAAGGCCAGATGTGTGGCTGGATTTGAGCTGCGAACTTGGGCAGAGTTCTTGAACGCCGGTGTGCATCCCTGCCCTGGGGAGGGTGCTCAAAATCAGGTGTCTAGTCCCTAGTCCCAGAGGTTCTGCTTTAGGAAGTTGGATAATCAACCCAGAACTTGGTATTTTTAGGCAGCAGTTCAAGTGATCCTGAAGCAGGTGTCCTCTTCGAGAAAGGGTCTCGAAGTTCCCTTGATTTTTGCCTTTCCTCCTAGGCTCAGGTCGTTCGAAGTAGGCCCATTTCCATTTTTTTCCAACCGCTCCTATTTCGATGAAGCCAGTTTTAGAATAATAATTTACTTCTAGCATGCACTTACTGTTATTCAAAATAGTATCGTTTGGCAAAGTGGAAATGATTTTGAGAAGAGGGAACATAAAAAGCTTTTGAAAAGAAAACCAGATCATAAGATGGCCTATTAAGAAGCAAGAATAGATGCAACTTTGAAGCTGTGGAGAATTTCAGCAAACGGTCTCAGTGAGGAAATGACTAATGGAGATTTTGGGAGCCAAGGGAAAAGGAGAGAATATTGTACTCCCGTCAGGAGTTAGATCGAGAATGTTTGTTCAGCTAGAAGACCTTGTGACACAGGCAGAGCCAGGTGACTGGGAGTTTAGTGTTCTCATCAAAGACCTGTATTCACTTAGGCAGAAACCATTCCAGCTGAATTCTGGCTTCCAAGACTACGAAGAACATCCAGGAAAAAAGCTGACTGGATTTATAGGAAATCTGAAAACCTTGGCTTCAGTGTGGGTCTTAGGTTAGAACAGCTGAGAGATCAATCTGTGTTCTCAGTTGTTAGAAGAGCCCAGGGTGGTTAATTATCCAGTATGGGCTGCAGAAGGAAACGGGCTTGGGCAAGTACCTGGGAGCTGGTGAATAATTTGGAGAAAGAAACATTTAAGTACAGAGGTGCAGAGGTGTTTAGACCTCTTTCTCCACAATGATAATTTTAGTAAAAACTGAACAAAACAGAGAAACAAAAACGTACCCACAAATTGACGGTTGACTGTGTATGACTTGTATGACTGGCAACTCTGGTATCTGTTCTCATTACCATTGAATTTAAACAAGTCACCATAGGCAGTGAGGACTAATACCTAATAAAAATTAAGAAAAAAATGACAGAGGCAGGCAGACTGAGTCATCCCTTTGTAATACCGATCTGGAAAGAGGAAAACCACCTTCCTTTGGTCATAGGCCTTGGCCTCTGGTGTCTCTAGTCTGCCCTCTGGCTGTAACTGCTGGCACTGCATAATCTTTCCCAGGACTCTACAGCAAGTTCATCTAGGCTCTTGGAAAACAGACTGCTTTGCATCCCATTTCTGGTCTTGTCTATTAAATCTGAAAAGCTAGTGGTCTTCAAGTGATTTTAGTAATGGAATTCTTTCTTCAAATATCATCTTTTGCAGAAGCCCAATATATAAAACAGGAGGCAGGTAGCAAGAGAGAGGAGAGAGAGAGAGAGAGAGAGCCCTCAGTACATCAATGCTGCTAGGAACCAGGAAATCCTGGAGGAGGCAGGGCCTGCAGCCTTATCCATTTAGACTCCATCTGGAGGCAGCCCCCTTGGAACACAGCTGGGCAACCACTGTGATAAACTCACTGTGCCAATGGACTATTTTTGTGCTTAAGCAGAGCCATCTTGAAAATAATACTCCTCCACCAGGACTCTTCAGGTGAAATGAACAGAAACCTAACTCAGACTAATGAAAGTAAAATGAGAACCGTTTGCCTATGACTCGTGAAGATGTGAGAGTGTGGTATGAAGTAGGATCAGACGTGGATGCACAGAGGATGTGAACAGGAATTGTCCCTTTTTCCATTTCTCAGGTCTTTATTAAAAATTGAGGGCTTTATCTCCTTTAAGTTCTACCCATAAAGTTGGGAAAGGTGACAACCGGGTCTTTATGGTAGATAAAAATTGAACTCCTGTAGAAAGAGAGAACATCTTTTTCCATTTTGGCCAAATTATGGTCCTATCTCCACTGCACTGTCTGATTCAAGGAAAAGGACATGGAGTGGATTTGGTTGGGACTAATATCCATCACTGCCACGGGTACTGAGGTAAATTCTCACTCCTAGAGGACTGAGACCCAGTTGGAATGAGTGTATCATAATGCTCCCTACTACAGAAAATTCAGCTGTTTTCCTCTTTTCTTAATGAAAGGAATAGGTCTCCTAAACTGAAAGCTAGGAGGGATTTGGGATTTAGAAGTACACACTGTCACTAGAGTTGAGGCTCCATTTCTGTGCCCTTGGTTCTGCCTTGCTCTTCGTGTCTTCTTTGTCCTCAGGTAGATGTCACCCATGGAACTGGGTGGAACTGTAATATGGCTGTGAGGAACCCCGGGGCTGGGTATTTTCTACTCAAATTATCCACCAAAAGACCTGAACTTCCCTGGGACCAGAGCAACTGAGCCAGTGTGCACAGCCCTCAGTCTGTCAGTGCTGCAAGGAACCAGGAAATCACTGACCAACTTGGATCAGTCAGGCTCACTCCTGGGCCAGTGGAACCTCAGTGCATAGCAGGGTCAGGATTTGGAGATAAAAGGATGAGAGGACGTGAATTCATTCCCCACGTTACAGTAGGGGAATCCAACTCCCCATAAGGAACTGAATCTATCAACATTTAGCTTAGAAAAGCAGACTTGCTAGGAAAAAAATTATATACATAGCTATTTTTAAGAGTATTTCTTATTCCCATCTTGTCAATAAGGAAGCCAGAGCTTAAAGGAGTTAAGTAATTTGTCCAAAGTTATATAACTAGAGAATAATAGTCCAAAGGTTCCAACCCCTAATCTATTTGGTGGCAAGCTCATTTCTCACGGGGCAGGTCCGCACCCCATGGCGCCCTGGTTACTCACATTGCAGTCAGCACACCTTTTTGGTGCACATTCTGAATCAAGTCGAATTTTTCTCTCAGTGCCCTAACAAGGACCAAATCGTGAGCTCCTTATGTAGGGGACAATTTTAGGCATGTGTGACATTTGTTATTCTGATTTTTGATGAGAGTCCATGAATTTGAAAAGTCTTGGGAGCCCTGGTCAGCTGGGGATGGACGAGCTAGTGATCATGCTGTGAACGCTGGGAGCAAATTTTCCCTGAGGTTCTGTCTTCTGATCAGAGCAGGAGCATTACTAAAGGGAAGAGGCAGAGAGGGTTGCTATAAAATATTAGCAAGATTCTCAAATAGCTGAACAGGATATCTGGACTGGCAAGGCTGTATGATGGACCTGCTAGACTGACAGCAGCTCCCGGGCTTTTTTTCTAGGGAGGAGAGTCACCAGTGCCCCAGCACAAGTGATTCCCCAAGCCCAGGGAGCTCACCAGTGCCCTTGTGGCTGCCTGAGGCTTCTCCCCCACCCCTCATTACTGGATTTGCCCTTCAGGCTGTTCTCCAGTTTCCTGGGGATTATCTCTGCATAATTATTTTGTGAACCAAATAGTTGATTAGGGACCATGCAGTCCTTTCTTTGTCAACATGTTATGCTTACTGCTGCCAAACACGACAGCTTTTTTAAATTATTAAAATGTTTGCAGTGGTAGCATTTAAAATGAATTTCAAGACTGACAGGGTCACACTGTGAGAGAAATATGTTTGTGCGTGGGAAAGTTACCCAATTGATGTCCCCCTTTGTCTTCAAGATCCTTTTGAGTTGATATTCTACGTGTAAAACTTACCCAGGAAGTGTCTTGGCAACACCTGTGGGGATTGATGAAATGTGTGTGTGTGTGTGTGTGTGTGTGTGTATGTGTGTGGGTCTCACTGCACCAAGTCCTTCTCATTTACATTCACTCTCCTTCATCAACTCCAGAGGGTCAACAAATGCCAGATTAGTGCAGCCACATGCTCTGGCTAGTCTGAGTGTTTGTCTCTGCAAAGCTCATCTGGCAAAATCCTCTCCATAAGGTGAGGTCTTTGGCAAGTGAAGGTAGAACCCCATGAATGGGATTCCTTGTAAAGCAAATCCCAAAGACATGCCTCATCCCTCTGCCAGATGAAATTACATTGAGAAGAAAACCATCTATGAGGAAGGGGGCTTCACTAGACACCAAATTGGTCCTGGTCTTGATCTTGGATTTCCTAACCTCCCAAACTGTGAGCAACAAATTTCTGTTATTTATAGCCTATCCAGTGTGTGGTATTTTGCTATGGCAACCCCAACTAGGACAGCAAACATTAACTCTACCAGATCTTTTGAGTTACCCTCAGGTATTTGAAAAAGCTTGCACTGCCATCTATTTGAACAATTACAATGCCTCCTGGTAAACATTAGTTCTGATTTTATAAAGAATCGCAAACAGACTACATGGAGGGAAAAAGTGGCTGTTGTTCATTATTTAAAAAAAATTTTTTTTCCTCCCCAAATAAATCCTGACCAAGGTAAGTTGATCCATAGACAGGAAGAGAACTGTCTCTTCCACAGTTTATCTGTTCCACCTGGAGACAAAGCTAATGATTGGTCATAAATGGTTAGCCAATGCTTCTGTATTGACTTGTGGTTTACAGCAGCTGCACTTCCTTTGCTTTGTGACATCATTTTCCTGTTCATTTCCCAGAGTTGCATATGTGGGTTTATGTGATGCACACTAATCCAACAAATGGAAGAAATTATGTATCATGTCAGAGAGCTCTCAGGAATAGCATTCAGAACAAAGGAGTCAATATTTGAAGCATCCGTAAAGTCAAAAGTGTGATGAGATAACAGATGCTTCCAAGCCTGTGATGAAAAAGAGTCCTGTTCACTAGATGCTTGGAGTGAATGGTGTGGGGCTCTCTTTATCTTTATTATGCCTGCTCTTCATGTTCTCCAAAAGGCAGGGCACAAGTTGGGCTCCTGGTCACAAGTTAATCTCACAAAGACCAAAGGATTTGTCAGGATTGAGCAGTTACCAGGGATGCTCATTTCCATCGCAGGATTGATGTGGGCTTCTTAGAGGTGGTGTGGTTTGGTTTGATTTGAATGAGTCATATAAAATCCAAGAACTTTAGGACAGTGGTCTGCTAACTATGGAGGGAGATGAGAAGGTTTGGAATGCTCTATTTGGCTAAAAAGTCTTCATGCTGGAAGCTGCTTCCCAAGTAAGTAGCATTCTACAATCTCTATAACTTACTTTCCTCCTGGGTGACTCTAAGAGCAGCTTGGAATTTCACGGCAGTGTCGCAGGTGCCCCTTGACTGATGGCTCTTAGGTTGAAGGAAGAGACCTTGAGCTGTTACACCTTTGCTGTCTTTTCTGATATGAAAAACAGCTTTGGTAGTTGCTTCCTGAGATTCTGTGTCATATCGTTCATGTTTCAGTGCTAATGAGTCAAAAATAAGGCATAAGGTGCCCTGCGATGCTTCATTGCTATTCTGTGTCTGTTCATTTCTCATGCTTTTCATGCATGAGATGCTACACTTTCAGCAATGAGAAACACTTACATGTTGAGCTAACCACTTGCATTAAGCTTGTTATTTGAGCAGCGTTCACTCAGAGGTTGCCTGGTTGCAGAAAAGGGTAACCTCTTATAGGAATCCAAGTTATAGGTCTCAAAATGAGTCTGAAATAAGCCATTTTGCTATGACATGGCATCTACAAAGATTCCAGTGTTAGAGGAAACAAAGAGGAAACGTTCAAGTCCTCTGGTAACAATGATGTTTGATCATGGAACAACCCCACAGTTGTCAGCAAAGCCATCATAAACCCTGATAGGAAAGCAGTTGAAATGAGAAAAGTAAAGATTCAGATCCCAAGCTACTGACACCTCTAGGTATCTTCAGGGGACTGTTTTGCAGTGTCTGTGACAGCACTAGGGACACTGGAAGTGTTTAATAAGTACCTGTTGCATGGATGCCTACCTGAATGTCTAGCCTGGGCAGGGCCTGGCTAGAGCCAGGGAGGGCTCTTCACATCAGGGGCTGCAATCCTCTCACCTGAGACAGCAGACAGCCCCTGTGGCTACTGGAACAAACGTTGCCATGGGACTCTCTCTTCAGAGGAAGTGAGGGTAGTTGATGTATGGAGGAAGAGCTTTGTGGTTTCACTGACCTACCTTCTGAATGTGCACTTCCAGAGCTTTGGCTTATTCATCTATAAAATGAAAATAGAAGTCATACAGGACTGAAGAAAGTACTAAATAGGGTCCCTGTAATTGTGAAAGCATCTAGTATATGCTTAACACTGTCCTGAAGATTTCCCTTACACCATTTTTGACACCTGGATAAAAATCAAGGCATCTTCACCAGGTGAGGGACTTAAGGGAAAGAATGAGCAATTATTGAGTACTTAATATATAAGTTATGAGTGACATATATTATTTCATCTATTATTTACAGTAACTGCAATTTGGTAGTCTGGGATTTGTACAGAACTGTTGAGCCTCAAAGTACTTAAATAACTTATCCAGATAGTGAAAGAGAAGTCATAATTTAAATCCATGTGTCCGTTACCCCAACCTGTGTTCTGTCTTCTGCAACCTGAGGCTTCATCCCTGTGCTAAGTGCTAATTGGGTGAGAAGAGATTAGAGCTGTTGAGTTTTTCTACTTTTAGCATTCAGTTGATGGAAAATAATTTTCTACTTGTTTTCAAGAATCTCACATGTAAAAAGTTAGGTACAAACTTTATACCTAATATCAAAGTAGCCTATACAAATTAATTTAAAAATCAATTCTCATTTTGAAGAAATCAAGTGACAACTAATATTGATAGTTCACTACTGTGATTTTTCTGATTTTAGTAAATTTATATATATATACATATATATATTTAGTAAATATTTCCTATTTAATAAATTTCTATTTTAGCTCAATTTAATTTCTTCCATTTTTGTCCTAGGACAGTAGGAGATTGATACCCCAGTTCAAACAGAATTTGCCCTTCTCTTATCTTTTTATTCTATTAAGACCTTCTACATATTGGTGAGATTAATCTTTTTTACTAATCTCCTCTGGAATGCTATTTTCCTCTGGAAACACCTACACAGACACACTCAGAAATGGTTTACCAGTTATTTGAGCATCCCTTAGTTCAATAGAGTTGACACATAATTAACCATTGAATGTTTATATGTACATGGAATATACATATATGCCAAGTATATGTATACACACACACACACACACACACACACATTGTATATACATACTGCTTTAATATACATGCTTTATATGCATATATATATATACACACACACACATACACACACACACACACACTTATGCACACAGATATTGTATATACATACTGCCTTAATATACATGCTTTATATGCATATATATATATGCATTATATATATGCATTATATACACACACACACACACACACACACACATATACACACACACACATATATATATACATGCTTTCCTAACAGGATCTATAGGAAGAAAAGCATCATTCCTAAAATTTTTTATTTGTTTCAAAGTCATCTGCCACCCTTGTGGTCATTTAACAGAGTGTTTTTCTTTGCATTCTACTTAAAATATACAACAGGGTGATTCAGAATAAGTATTCATGAATACTTTCTGAGAAATTGCTTTTACATGTCAACTGTCATTGAAAAGGATGACTATCTAAGCTTCAACGCCAGGAAAATTCCTGTATGACTTTACCTTTAAAGACCTAGGAAAATCTCCTCATTAGACAGGGTGTTATCATGTCCGAATTTCTGTCTTCTTGAAAACATGTGTTCATTCATTCACTGATACCACATCTGTCTCTAGGCAATACTCTGCCAGGTGCTGACCACCTTCCTGGATGTAGGACTATTGCAGAGATTCCTTGCATCCTGGAGCGACCTCTCATTTCAGAGACATGAAAGACTCTGTCAAAAACGTTAAGGAAGGCAACTGGCCGTTGTGATGTTTGAGTGGGCACAGTCCTCAGTATGAAATGATCACGTGATGGGTGAAGATTGACAGAAATGGCCAAGATGAAGTAGCTTCTCTGTGCCCACTCCCCTATTGTTCCCATGCCTCTGGTCTCTAGAAAACAGATGTCAGTTGCCCAAAGTTCCAGGGCAAGGGAGGTAGTTGACAATGGTGACATGCCTGTGGTGCAGTCTCCTGAGTTTGAATTTTCAGCAGATCTTCTGTTCTCTGTCATGACAAGGACCCTTGAGGCTGCCGCAGACTCATCATCACCACCACTGACTGCACTGAATGATACCGCTTCACTTCTTCCCTGTCCTTTATTTGCCATCATCTCTCTCCAGGAGGATTTGACTGCTGGTTTTCCCCTTGGATTAATAAGCCTGCCCTTTTGACATTACATCGGCCCTGGGTTTACATGAACGCCACCCCTTCATATGTTGCGTTCTATTCTAAATCTTTTGTCTGATTATTGCTGGGCCAGAACAAATCAAACTTGTCTACTCATGGCAGGTATTCTTTTAAATTGCTACTTCTGAAAATGAAACAAGTTGGGGAAGTTTTGAGACACACAGAAGAGAGACGAGTGGACTTCAGCTGAGTTCACTCCTCTGTCCAGATGAGTGTGTGAGAGGTCTGAATTCTAGACTTTGTCAACATCATCATCAAAGAAGATGTACGCAGTGTTTACCCATGGTTGGAATGAGCAATCACAGTGCTCAGCTGAGTGCGTGTGAGAGATATTGAGGGCCACAGGAATATGATGCAGCATGATGTAAGTTCGAGGATGGACAAATCAGGCCCCTTCAAAAGCTTATAGTAAAACTGAGGCTTTCTGATCTTTAAAAAATCATGCCAACTTAGGAAATGATAATACTTTATGGCATTTGAATAAATGAATAAAGACTCCATTAGCCCAAGACCATTGGCCCAGGAATTTGGCAATTCCACGTCACATTTGGCTGCCATAAAATTACACTTATGGCCATCTGGGGCACAGCCTTGCACCACTGTCTTCTAGTTGAGAAGCACAAGTATGAATTGTCCTCTACGTACAATAATTCAACTTAAGCATTTTCAAATTTCCTTTGTTGTGAAAGAAATTATACATTGAATTTTGTATATCAACCTTTTCTAAAGCTAGTATGTAATACAATACTCTTTCTTGAAAGGCTGGGCAGCAGCTCTTAGTCAGTCCTTCAATACTAGATCAAGTGATCCTTCATAGTGTGCTGTGTTGCTAAGCCAAGATCATCTGCTGGGTTAGGTATATTAAATGCATTTTCAACTTATGATATTTTCAATTTATGATGGACATATCAGGAAGCAACCTCATCGTAAGTTGGTGAGCATTGGCACTTATATTGTTGAATCATGTGTACCTGCTTCAGAAATTCTGCACCTATACAATATTTGAAATATACTCTAAATTAATGAGTGCATTTCAACATTCAATAAAATGCTAAATTTAATAGATTGCTCCTTCATGAGATCTAGTAGCTCCATTGATAAAGACGCACACACGCACACACACACACACACACACACACACACACACAAATACAGGAAAATACAAGATCTTTCATGAAAATGTCAAGGTTTCATTAGCATCATTATTTCCTAAACCATGGAACTAATGTTTTCACAGTAACTAGGGATTTTGTAGGACTATTTTTTCTTAATTTCCTCCAATGAAATAAATCCCAGGCAAGTCCAAAATGTAAATCAAATAATTACTGGACTTGGTGGCATGGGAGAGAGTCTCAGGGGAAAGCAGCTCAACTGCATTGTCTGGTGGGGGATTGGCATTATAGCAGTGCTTACTCATTGTTTTAAATGGTCACCAAACAAGGGACTCTAAAAGTATTCTTCTAAAAGTATTATACGGATGCTCCTCAGGACAAGTTTAATGTCTTACTCTGTTGGGGCTACAGTAACAAAATACCACAAACAGGATGGCTTATAACTGGAAGAAATTTATTTCTCACAGTTCTAGAGGCTAGAAGTTCATAGAACCAGCATGGTTGGGTTCTAGGGGGATCTTCTTTGGTGTTGCACATTGCGTTTCTGCCTGTATCCTCACATGGTAGAAGCAAATAAGCTCCCTCAGGTCTACATTTTTAATAAAGACCCTGATCTCAATCATGTGGCTCTGCCCTCATGAACTCATCACCTCCCAAAGTCCCACCTCTTAATATCATCATCTTGGGGGGTGGTAGGATTTGATCTTATGAATCTGGGGAAGGGAGGACACAGATATTTGAGCCATAGCATTTAATATACTTGTCCCTCAAGACAAGTCTGGAGTTGCTTCCTCTTTGAAGTTCTCAGTTATGCTTTCCTGGGTTGCCCTTCTTAAGAAAAAACTTGTTCCTCCTTTTATCACAGCTCTTCATTCATCCTGTGACAATTGCCTCTTAAAATAACAGCAAACTCCTTAAGAGTTGAGACCCTGTCTTATGCGCTTTTCAATCAACAGCATCCAATAAACCATCAAATAAATAAACAATAGATCATGTAGAGTATGCAATTTGGGGATATTGTTGTTTAGATTCTATCATATTCACCAGAGATGATAAACCAGTATGCTACAGACTAGATACAGGGTGCACACATTTTACAAACATTGCTGTTATGACTTGTATATGAGTTGTCCCCCAATAAACTATGTGACAGACAATGCAGGAATGTTCAGAGGTGAAATGATTAGATTATTATAACTGTAACTTAATCAGTGGGTTAATCCATTGGGTGAATTGATAATTTGAAAGGACTACTGTACTGGGGGTAACTATAGCCAGGTGGGATGTGGCTAGAGGAAGCAGGTCTCTGGGGATGTGCCCTTGGACATTTTATGTTATCTCTCTCTCTCTCTCTCTCTCTCTCTCTCTCTCTCTCTCTCCACACACCCTGCTTCCTGGCCATCATGAACTGAGCAGCTTTCCTCCACCACCACACCCTTGTGCCATGATGTTCTGACTCACCTCAGGCTTAGAGCAATGAAGTTGGCCAACAATGGACTGAACCTCTGAAACCATGAGCCAGAAAACCTTTTCCTTCTCTAAGCTGTTCTTGTCAGGTATTTTGGTCATAGCAATGAAAAACTGACTAATATAATTACTTTCCAAAAATTTGCATTATTAAGTCATTTGTGGAGAACTTGGGAGTTTCTTAGAGAAACATTCTTATATTGGTGAGTAGTTTCCTATCTGACCTGTACAAGTTAGCATAACTGAGAATGTCACTTAATCAAGACTCACATAGCAAGCTTAAAATCTGGACCCAGGAAGCAGAGGTCTCATAATGCAGAAATGAAGGCCAAGTGTTTTTCTGCACCCATTCTTGTGGGGTTTTCCCTGGAAGTATTTGGGCAAAAGGAATTTTTGCTACCCTCTTATTTAACTCAAAACATTATTATTACTATTATTTTTTACCTCATCCAAGATCTGTCCTATTTCCTAAAATTCTGCACTTTAAAAAATATTTACTTTCACCCCAATCATGCACAAATTTTCTTAGTGTACAAGATCTCAAGTATGCATAAAACCAGTTGATCAAAACTGATCTCTAGAAGTGAAGAACCTATTTGTGCATTGACTGAGGTTAATCCTGTAAACGGTTCTTGATTTCCACAGATTTTGCCTGGCTTTGAGGAGTCAAAGATATTCTCCTTGCTGTTATTTCCTTCTGACTTTCCTGGAAACTTAAGCACAAGTGCTGCCTTCATCCTGGGCAGCAGTGACCCTCTGTGTCACTCCTAGATCATTTATTTATAAGTTGCCAGTGTGCAGGTCTGGTACTTTCTGTGCTCAGGAAAGCTGATGAACACTCCCCACTTGGATACAGCACTGGAATGCAGATTCTTCAAATCTTCAAAAGGCAGCTCCCACCATGCCCGCCATGCCTGCAAGCAGTCTGGGGGATGTAGGTGCCACCCTGGGGCTTAGAGGCTTGAGTTGATGGCACACAACCGACTGGCTGCGGTTACGGGCTGCTTTGCCAAGGTCGCACAGCTGGTTGTCTGTGTGCTGGAAGATGCAATGCCCCCTGCTGTACCCTGGGTTGCCAGGGAGAGCTGTGCCAGTGGGTTTTGAAGAGAGTCCAATTTATCTTTTCTCTGAGGCACCCTTGTTCCTTTGCTTCTGGCAGGTCTTGCTCAGCTCAGGTTGTGGTTACGTAAGTGTTACATACTGAGCCATCTGTCTTCCCGAGGGGCAGGACTGATTTATAAGGGAGGCTATAGACAGTGGTTGGAACTGTCATAACTTGGATTTTACTGAAGACTTGGACCTCCAGAATATTCTGTACTGTGTTCACTTCCTTGCAGGGAGCAAGCATTCTGTGTATTTTTTTTTTTTCCTTCACTTTTTGCCCAGAGTGTTTTCTATACAGTGGCATAATACCAATGTCGTTTCTTTAACTCGCTTAATCTTCTCAAATGAAGATCATTTTTGCCTTACATTCAGCTTCTTTACCCACAGCTGCCAAAAGCTCTTCAAAATTATGCTTTTATTAAATATTTAAACATGTATTTTCAGGCATGGAAGGTATTCTTTGCTCAGAGCGGTGGCAGTAGATGAATCTCCCCTACCATGGGGAGATGAGTTTATGGAAGTCTTGTGAAGTGTCCTCACACAGTTAAGCAGGAAATAGAGATATATGAGGCTTTATGTGAGCTGAAGCTTCAGACAGTCCCTTATTCCTAGAAGATCCTTGGCATACGGCAACATTGCAGCACTATGAAATTCCAGGTCAGCACCACAGAATTAAAGCAAATGAATAATGTATGCTGATTTAAAGAAAAATGTGTATGTCCTCAAAGAAAATGGTAACATTTAAATTCTTGTAACTAGGGCACAAATCTTTTATTCAGTGAACAGGCTCCTGCAAATAAACTTTGCAAATGAGAACACCTTTATCATTTGTGTGGAATGATCTGACCGATCCTAAGTGTTTATTGAACACCCACCAGGCCATGGGCTCAGCCTGGTAGTAGAAAGAGACTGGTTTAGAAGTAGCATAAAGAATGGCCTCTGTGACTCTGCTAGAATATTAAGGGCTAAATCCAAATCCACTCAGGCATCATAGCTATTTTTTTTTCATAGCTATTTTTTTTTGTTGTTGTTTTAATGCTGATCTTTCTCCACCCACAACTTCCAAAGTAACTGGTACTGCATTTTACAAAGGAAAGTACAGAGCACAAGGTGCATTAGGATTCTCAACAGAAATAGACCAAATAGGATATGTGCGTGTATGTGTGTGGTGTGTGTGTGTGTGTTTGTGTATGTGTTGTAAAGAATTGACTCATAATTATGGAGGATGAGACATCCCATGATCTGCCATCTATAAGCTAAAGACCCAGGAAAGCTGGTGGAGTAATAGGGAGGCCTGAGAACCAGAGAGCCAATGACAGAGATTTCAGTCTGTATTTGAAGGTCTGAGGACCAGGAGTACCTATGGACACGAGAAGTCTGTAGTTAAGTAGAGAGCAAATTTAAGTTTTCTCAGTCTTTTTGTTCTATGCAGGCCTTCAACTGCATGCCCATATTAGGAAGGGCCATCGGCTTTACTCAGTTCAAATGCTAATTTCTTCTGGAAATATCCTCATAGTCATACCCAGAAATAAAATTTGACCAGCTATCTGGGAAACCTATGGCCCAGTCAAGTTGACACATAAAATTAACCAGCACTGAAAGGAAGACAGGTACTGTAGTGTCCAAATAGTAAAAAACTCTGAGGAAATGCCAGGTTACATGTGGCAAGACAAAGACCTTATGCGTAAACTAATTTACTTAGTCTGTCTTGTATACATTACACAAAGATACTATTTAAACACATCAAAAAGTGGTCATGTCAATTGTCTTTGCAACCTTCTTGCTCCTGAGTCAGTCCTCTTTCTCAATGCCTGAAGGTTTACCTTTCTTCCTGATCTGAAGACTCTAGGGGACTTTAATCATGATTGGCAATTAGTCCTCTAGTTACAGCACTAAACCCTACCTGTGTTCCAAAAAAAACAGTAAGCAGACACTTGCCTTGAACCTTTTATCTGGATTTCTTGGAACCAGCCTTGCTTCTTTAGTTCCATCCCATAAATAGATACCATACTTACTGCCAAACTTCCTCAAGCTGCCTCTCATCCTACCCTTCTGCCACCTCTCACCTGTCATCACTCTCATACTGCCTCTTCCTTCTGCTTTATTTCCTTTCATTTCCCACTGCTGTTTTTTGCGCCCAGGTCACTCACCCTAACACATACAACTCAAACTCTCCTTTCCAGATAATGTCTCTTTGTAAGATATTACAAATTTTGACCTAATTTTCTCAATGTCACTGACTATCGCACATCTTATTTCAAAATCTTCTGTTCTAAACGATTAAAGTCCCATGAAAATTGCAAAGTAGCGTTGCTTAGAGTTCTAGCACCTCTATCCTACTGTTTTGCTTATGTCTTGTATTTCAAAACGTATATAGATACCTCTTTGTAGAACCCCCAAATCCCTCCTCCTAACCAAAAATTCTGCTCTGGACTGATGATCTCTCTTCCTGGATCAGCATCCCTTGCTCTAAGCTTCTTGCTTTTGTGTACAATCACACCTATCCAAATTCTGAGAATCTTTTGCACCCCATGTCTATGTGGACCAGTTTCCAATGACATCAGACTTGCAAATCTTCAAGTTTGATTCTAGTTGAATGACTTAATCACTTAGCATCTTTTGAAAATAGTTATTTTTATGCACAACATATGTTAAAACAAATTTAATCTAACACATAGATATATAAAAACAAATAACTTCCCTCACAGTCCTTGATTACAGTCTACTTGAGACTTGCAAACATACATTAATTCTGGAACAATATAAGGGTGCTAAGTGAGGTGCTAAATCACATGATACTGTCAATAAGAAACCACAGAGAACAAGGAAGTATTATAATGGAGGCAGAAGTACAGGAAAATGTCGGAAGATTAGAGATCAGCAAGAGTCATCAGAAACTGGTCAGCATATGCAGAGTACGTAAGACTATCATAATTTTTTCAGTCCTTCATTGGACTGTGAAGGGATGGTCTTTGAGGACAAAATTGATTTAATTAGGAGAATAATAGAAGACAATCAGGAAAGAAAAGGGAACAATTAAATAGTGGCAAAAAAGCAGGGATATGCATTGTTGGTGGGCAGAGAAGATTGACTGACAAATGTAAAAGGGTGGGTTAGTTTTTTGTTGTTGTGACCAAAATACCTGACACAAACAACTTGGAGGAGGAAAGGTTTTTTGGCTCACATGTTCAAGGTTTCAATCCATGGCCAGTGAACTCTATTGCTCTGGGTCTGAGATGAGGCAGAACATCAAGTTGGAGGGGTGTGGTAGAGGAAAGTTGATTACCTCACAGCAGTCAGGAAGCAGAGAGAACCAAACAGGAAGTTCCAGGTAAAAGATTTAGTCCTTAAAACATGCCATCAATGAACTACTCATCTTCCTACAGTTCCCACCACTTCCTAGAAGTTCCTTTAGCTACTAATAGATTAATCCACTGATGAGATCAGAAGGCTCATGATCCAATTATTTTCCAAAAGACTGGTCTCTGAATCTTGCTGCATTGGGACCCAAGTTTTCAATATCTGAGACTGGGGAACATTCCAGGCCCAAAACATAATATTCTGACCCTCATGCCCAAAGGCTCACGTATATCTCACAAGGCAAAATGCACTCAGCCTATCATCAAGAGTCCTCATAATCTTCACAGTTTTATCATTACTCAAAAGTCTAAATCCAAAGTCTCATCTGAGACTTGAAGCAAACTTTAAGCAGTGAGCCCTTTTTTTTTTTTTTTTTTTTTTTTTTGTGTGTGTGTGTGTGTGTGTGACCAAAATACCTGACACAAACAAGGAGTGATGGGAAATGAGCTCAGATAAGCAGGATAAGTTCCAATTATGGAGGGTCTTAACAACTAGATATTAGGTCTAAAACTTTAGCTGCTAGGCATTATATGTTCAAAATGTTTATGTAAAACTGAATCTAAATAACCTGAATTCAGAGGTTGTACATATGTGGGGGTTATTCTCATTGCTGATTTGTGGGACATTAAAATTCTTCTCAAGTGACTTTCCCTTAATAAAAGCTCTGAAAATATTTTCCTCCCATAATTCCTTTCCATTGATTTTTTTTTTTTTTTTTTTTTTTTTTTTTTTTTTTTTTTTTTTTGCAGTGCTGGGGATTAAACCCAAGACTTTGGCTTGTGAGGCAAGCACTCTACCAGCTGAGCTATGTCCCCAGTCGTTCCATTGATATTATACTTAGGTATAATAAGGATTGGAATAGGTTTTTTGAATAGTTGTAAATTAAATATCAATTTACATATGTAAAAATTAATACTGATTAGCTCTACCCTTTGCCACTTTTCAAGTACTCCAGAGACAGGCAGAAGGAATTAGGGTAAAGACAGTTTAGAATTACCATTTAGCTAGAGAGTTCCACAAAGCAAGGAAGATTAAAGCCACCCTTCCTTCTCTTGTCCTCTCTCCCTTGATTTTCCCTCTAGTATGGATAATAAAGTGAGCTGATCCCACAAAACAGAAAGAAGTGAGATGAAGTCATATCATGGCTTAAGAAGAACCATTGTCAATAATACAATTCTTCAAAATATGTAAGAAAATTTAAGACCTTAAAATATTCACTTTAAATTATTTTATTTCATCAATTATGTTGCATGAATAATCATTATGCTGGAAGCTGGTGTTTATTTTTAAAGAGTTCTGGAATATTATTCTTGACAGTTTTCAGAATGCTCTTCCAGCTCATTGCCTCTTAAAAATGGTACGGTTTTCTTTTATATCATAGATTTTTTTTCTGTAATAAGATAGTAATAGACATTTTAAAGAACTTCTCACCAGTTAAAATGTAAAAACTAATAATCAATCAGACAGACGAAAAGGAATATAAAAAATGCAACATATTTTCGATAATGAGGACAATGGGAGTTTCTATGAGAATTAAGGCAGTTGATGAGAGAAATTATGTTGTGAATATTGAATTTGGTGTTGGTTACATGGAGTTAGGAATGATGTGAGAAAACTCAAGCAGAAATGTTCAGGAGTCATGCTCAGGACCAGATTGACCTTTCTTCCTTTAAAATTTCTTCTTCTTCTTCCTCCTTCTCTTCCTCCTCTTCCTCCTCTTCTTCTTCTTTCCCTCCTCCTCCTTCCCCTCCTCCTGAATTTTCTTTTCTCATCTTTTCTCCCATCTCCTTTTCCTTCTCTTTCTCCCTCTCCTTCTTCTTCCAACTCTCTACATTGCCCAGGCTAATCTTGAACTCCTGGGTTCAAGCGATGCTCTGGTCTCAGCCTTCTCGGTAACTAGGGCTCCAGGCTTGCACCACCACACCAAGTGGAGTAGCCATTCCTGATTTGTAACCTGCTCTTGCTATATGTGAAAGGATCTCTTTATTCATGTTGGGTTATGGAGTAAATTGTGAACATTACTGAAGGACAAAAGTCATAAAATAATTAAACTGGACACTGGCATGTTTATCTATATTAATTACTTCATTTATTTGTTAGTAAAGAAATACAACTATATTAAAATAACTGGATAACTTTCTAGCTCTACCATGCATATTTGTCAATAACAATATAAATAAAATCAATGCTTGCACTATATGACTATATTCTACGACTATATGAATGAGATAGAAACAGTTTTCCACTATGTGATCTACAAATCTCCACTTGGGGATTGAACAAATAGTGCCAAACAGCAAATTTTATTCCTGACAGATATTCACAGAGCATATAAATAATGTCAAGGCTAGAGTCATCCAGTAGGGACAGGCTCCAGAGTCCTCCTGAGGGTCCCTAATTGTATTTAACTGTCTTTAATGAAGGAAATGGATGACCTGATTTTGCCAGAGTGCAATGTGGAAGTATAGAAGAAAGTAAGGGAGAGAAGTCTGGGGATACCTATTTTCAAAACAGAGAGGGAAATGAATAGAAAGAAGGGTCTAGTTTTAGACTTCAGTTTTTGGGGAGGTGGGTACCAGTGATTGAACTCAGGGACACTCAACCACTGAGCCAAATCCCCAGCCCTATTTTGTATTTTATTTAGAGACAGGTTCTCACTGAGTTGCTTATCAGCATCCTTTGCTGAGGCTGACTTTGAACTTGCCATCCTCCTGCCTCAGCCTCCTGAGCTGTTGGGATTATAGGCATGCACCACTGCACCCAGCTAGCTTTCTTTTTTAAAGTCTCTTTCAATTTTTGTGTAAGGATAGACTAATACTTGAGATCTAAAACCTGAATGATATTTGGTATGGCGAAGAGAATACATTAGCTAAATATCAATATAGGAAGACTGGTGTTTAGGTATGTTTAAAATAAGAAATGCTGAATTTATGTTTGGCATCATGTGTAGGTGGACTTGGAGGTGATGTCTATCTATTAGAGAAATTATTTAAGGGCTTGGAATTTTTTCTTAAATTTTTAAATGTTTTAAATTGCAGGGATAAAATCTAATGTATTAGTAGTTAAGATGTAGAGTAGGAAAGCCAGTGATTTTGAAATTAGTATTTGAAAGAAGGAAAGCAAGTTCCTAACAATATAGGACAGCAGCATTGTATCATAGAAACATATTTTCTAATCTCCTCTGTCTGAAACTAATTTGCTCAAAGTGGTGTAGTTATTGTGAGTGGGACCTAAACTCTGATTTTCTGATTTTGAAATATCAATATCAATGTTTGGTCTCTAACTTTCCCTTTGCTTTCATCCGTAGATCACATTGAAACAATCTGGGTATGAACTACCCTATCATTGTTTAATGATATTCCAAAGCAGAAACTGTTTAATATTCCCTTTGTGTATCTGTGTATGTAACTCTGAACAGCTACAGTGACTTAAATTTGTAACTTCAAATTCAATGATGTGTACCTTGCTTAAATGAATAATTGATCTCTTAATCTTCTTAGAAGGAATGGTAATACAGACAGGCAAATAAACTTTATTCACAGCACCTAGGGCTAAAAGAAAATTAGAAAATATCATTAAAGCGAGGGTAGTGACTAGCCTGATTATCCTCAGCAGGTTAAATGAAAGATAGTATGGTAGGCCTTTGTCTTACACTTGAGTGGTTTCCTATCAGCATCTGTATCCACAATTGACTAATAGACTTTACTTCCTGTTAGTGGAATAACCTTCACTCTATATCTTGGGAAGCCTGAGAAACAGGCCTCAGTTTACGGTAATGTCCCATTTGGACACAATTCACTCAAAGAGGCAATGAAAGTGAGTTTTAGAAAGGAGTTTGTGAGATTAAGGAAAAATAAAAAGTCATGAAGCTTCCTGGCATGATTTCCCCCATCTCTATGCATAAGGGGTAAAGAGAGGAAAAGTTAACCAAATGTCGAGAGGGTGCAAGAGGATAGAAGGTCTGCCAGGCAGGAGCTACATGCAACCTTCAGTAAACAAACAGATAAACTAGAAGGTAAAGGAGAGACCCAAGCACCCATCAGCAATGGAGCCAGACCAATGTACCCTAAGCTTAATCTCCTGCCTCTCTCTGATCTTCTGCTGGTGTGCACTGTGGACAACCAGAAGCCAGGTGGCAGTGGCCTTTGAAGAAGAGATGGAGGTCAGTCTCTCAGCGCTCTCAGAACAGGTGAGGAAAGTGGGTCTGAGGCAAACAGAAGGTGCCCAGAGCAGACGAAGACTCTTGGAGGGCTGAGGCAAAATAATCTTTCTGTGGACCACTACTGGTTATATCTGATTGACAAATATGTGATAATTATTCCCTAAAGTAAAGGCCTTGGGAGCACAGATCTGCTCTTAATAACACACTCAAAATCTGAGCAGTAAACATTACCATCTTGAATCTGGAGTCTGGGCTAGGGCTATTATAATCATGGCTTACCCATTAACAACCCTGAGCTGGCACTGGTAGGGATGGAAGGGAGACCAACCAGGGGTCAATAGCTCTCACTTTCCTAGGGAAACATCCAGGAGGGTGAAATGGATGAAACTAGTAAAAACAAATTCTTTCACAGATTTCTTCTAGAGTATTGGAAACAGGAGTGAATTCAAGATTCTTTATCCCGCCCCAACAAATGAGCTGGCAATGTTTCTTTAAAGTCAATTAAACATACTTCAGATTGAAAATGATTGCAAACAGTGGTTTTCTCATTTCAAATCAGGGGGTTTAAGGTTCATTTGTGAGAAATCAATGTAACCACATTTATCCTTGGCCTAGTATTGAAAAAAAATATAGTTACAGTAAAATGATTTTGGTCTTTTGAAACTGTGGGTAACATGAGTGAATCTGACAGAATGGAAATTTCAGGCTAAGTATATAAAATTGCAATTCAATAATGATGTGGAATTTTTTTTGGAAGGTGCATTTAATCTAAAGACATGTAGGTGATTTATGTGCAAAAAAAAAATGTAATTGTGTTCCAGTAAATGATGTGACCCTGAAATTTTCATGGGGTGGGCTTGAGCACATTTTCACAACCCAGCACATTTTCAACCCTGGTTAAATAAACATGGAGGAATAAGGATTGCGTTGATGACAGCAAGCTTTGCAAAAACCAGCCCCAGCCCAGCAGAGCATCCCCCTTCTGTTTTCTTCCTTTCATAAAAGGGCGTCAAGCATTCATTTGAAATTTGTCTCTGAATCTGTTTTCCATTGATGGCAGCAACTGAGAAAAGTTTCAGGTGGGAAAAGTCAAGTTAAGTCAAACCAGTTTTGAGAGCAACAAGCATACAAATTGGCTATTTTTAAAAAATCAGAACTTAACCATATGCTTTGGATTTAGAAGTGGGATTACATACTAAAGGGATGCATTATCCTGAAATCACCCTGTGTGTGTGTGTGTGTGTGTGTGTGTGTGTGTGTGTGTGTGTGTGTTATAAGGACTGTCCTCTGTGCACCTGGCCACAGAGATGACCCTCAAACATGAGCAATGTGGCATTTACCACGGATTCTCTACATTTTCCCACAATTTCCATTTATTGAGGACACTGAAGAGACAGGCTCACTCTAAATATGTTCTGAAAATATGTGCAGAGTTCAACAGAGCATATAGACATTTTCAATAAAGTATCTTTTAAATAACACTTGAATAAACATGCTCTTTTAAAATACAATGGGGTTAGAATAGTATATCTTGAAACAAGAAATTCACATCAGCTTTTATATATATATATGAGAAAAATGTTCTTTGGCCTAAAGGGGAAAGTAAGAAAGAGAATAAAGGGAGATTTCCCAAACACTTCTGGAGCAAGCTGCAAGGTCACTTGAATTCAAAAGTAACTGCGGCAGTTCTGAGTCTTAATATCAGGCAGATATCTGCACAAAATGGAAACTTCATTTTTTTTTTCTTCTGAGTAGTGTGCATATGTATGGGGCATGAGTCCTGGATGTGTGTGGCTGTCCTCTACGTCTCTGTGAGCCTTGGACCTAGCCAGAGCCCTTCCTAATTGCCCTCCTCTATGTTGGCATCTGATGACAGCAGGGTGGGAGCATATAGAAGATACTGCCTTGGGGAATTTGAACATGCCCATCAATCTAGGGATGTCACCTTATTTTGCAACCAGAATTGGGGTGAAAAAAGTGGCATGTCAAAGGACCTCCACCCCAACTGTTATGGTTTTGATGTGAGGAGTACCCCCCAAAACTCTTGTGTGAGACAATGCAAGAAGGTTTCAGAGGAGAAATGATTGGGTTGTGAGAGTCTTAACCCAATCAGTGATTCAGTGGCCTGATAGGGATTAACTGAGTGGTAGCTGAAGGGGTAGGGTGTGGCTGGAGGAGGTGGGATTGGGAGGTGACTTTGGGTATATATTTGTATCTGGAGAGTGGACTTCCTTTCTGCTTCCTGATCACCATGATGTGAGCTGCTACCCTCTACCAACCTCTCCAGCCATGATTCACCTCAATCCCCTAGGAATGGAGCCAGCCTTCTATGGACTAAGACATCTGCAAATAAACTTTTCCTCCTGTACAATTGTTCTGATCAGATCTTTTATCACAGCAGCAAAATAGCTGACTAAAACACCCACTCAATTCTTCCTTGTTTTAGGAAGGCCTCTTACTTCTCAGAGCTCAGTCTCTGAGAACCATAAAATATTACCCTTGAAATGCAGGTGTGTCCTTTACTCAATTTCTTACATGCATTTTAGGTAAATGAGTAACCTATAACCTTTCTTGGACCTGTTTATCCTTGAAGTAGAAACATGTGCTCCAAGGTCTTTGCTTTTTGGCAATTTTTCCAATTATCCAATAACATTTCATGGGTGTTGCACCCATGGTAGGACAGTTTAGACTGGTACCTTATTTAGGTACTGCTCTGAGAATCTCACTCTCACTAATATATTAGAGAGGTCTGTTCAAAATAAGTGTGAAGACAACCCATGACTATCCAAGGTTTTTTCCTATTTGATAAGGAACAGTACCAGCTGGAAGTCAGGTCAGGCTTGAGATGGGGAAGGAACTGAACTTGAATGTGCATCCCTTTCCTCTTTCTCAAAATTGCCCGAACGTATCTGGTCACAGGTGTTCTCTGGACCATTAGGGAAGTGGTAAGAGAGAAGGATGAGAATGGTGAAAAGAAAATAGTGGAAATACAGCTACAAACAGAAGAATCCCAGTCTTCCTATAACTGTTGGATGACACGATTGTTCGTCTGTCCTCCCCAGGTAGAAATGGAAGGGGGTGGCAGCTGATAGTATCACAGAATTCTAAAGAGATATTGCTATACACTGTCCCCTGCCTTAAATCTTGGAAAGTTTTCTCTTTATATGTAGATAAATTCAATTACATTTCTGGACTATTTTTATTAGAATCCCTATAACATTCTATTGTTAAGAATTTGGGGTTAAAAATTAGGCAATGGTTTTCATAGGAATTCCTAAAGCATAATAACTGTGAACTCCCAAAGTACAATCTGTGACTGCATTATGCTTAGATTCAGACAGAAATTTTTATTTTTTAATGAGATTAGGAAGTGTAGATGGATGACCCTCTTTTCTTAAAATTTATTTTTATTGTAAACAAATGGGATACATCTTGTTTCTCTGTACATGAAGTAGAGGCATACCATATCATACATTTACATAGGGTAATAGTTTTTGATTCATTCTGTTATTTTTTTCCTTCCCCCCACCCCTCCGACCCCTCTTTTCCCTCTATACAGTCCCTCCTTCCTCCATTCTTGCCTCCCTCCCACCCCCCATTATGTGTCATCCGCTTATTAGCAAGATCATTCGTCCTTTGGTTTTTTGAGATTGGCTTATCTCACTTAGCATGGTATTCTCCAATTTCATCCATTTGCCTGCAAATGCCATAATTTTATTATTCTTTATGGCTGAGTAATATTCCATGATATATATATATATATATATAATATATATATATATCACAGTTTCTTTATCCATTCATCAATTGAAGGGCATCTAGGTTGGTTCCACAGTCTGGCTATTGTAAATTGAGCAGCTATGAACATTGATGTGACTGTATCTCTGTAGTAGGCTGATTTTAAGTCCTTTGGGTATAGGCCAAGGAGTGGTTTAGCTGGGTCAAATGATTCCATTCCAAGTTTTCTAAGGAATCTCCACACTGCTTTCCAGACCCTCTTATGGTTTCAATAGCAATTCATATTCCCCAGTAACTTATCATACTGCATGCCAAGGCATCTGATTTTTTAAGAATCTCACAGTATACATTGAAAAATTAAAACATTTTCAGCAATCACTGGTATAATCAGATAAGGTCACCCATAGCTGGAGAAAATTGGTCTGGGGCTCTAGCTACCCACAGCCCAACTGACCTCCTTGGGGTTCAGCTTAATGAATTGAATTTGTCCTGGTCTTTAGAGAAATGATGAGTCTGCCCATTCATGTGTTTTTATAGACTTGGTGTCCCTTTTTGATGTGTAGTATATGAAAAATGGACAACTCTCTACAGATTAAAACTGTCATTGTGAAGAGATTTGAATTGACTTGATGCCCCATTAATCCCAAACCAGGTGAGTTTCATTTACACTGTGATTACTCACCTGCCACATCTGATTTGCCTTTTTTCTGGCTGCTGTGAGTTCTCAGGAAGAGATCCATCATTGCATTCTCCTAGCATCATGGAGTCTCCCTGGAGCTCAGTGTTTCAACAGACAATGAATCTATGTAATGCCTTCTATTGTGCTTTAATCCCTCTTGATTCTGAAATTCTAGTAAGATTCAGATATTTTGACTTACTTTGTCAGAGGATGATAAGCAGAAATGTTAATAAAGTACAATGCATTGCAACCATCCAATAGTACTGAACTTGAATACAACAACCTGTGTTTGACTCTGTATCAGGATACTCTTTGACACCAAAGTTCATTTTTCGTTAAACTTTATGTCCATCATGATATGGAAAGAGGATTATCCTCATCACAGGCCCTCTGGAGCCCAGGTTGAAAAGGCCCCAGCTCAACAAATACTTCCACCATGTAGCGGGAGGGAAAAGATCATACTAAATCACATGCTGGTCCTTAAAGCTTCTAATTAAATACAACAAATAATTCTAACACTCACATTTCATTGGTTCAATAAGCCACATACTTGGTCATGACTGAGTTCCTTTGCAGGCAGTGGTACCAAGTATTGGTGAACAGTAATATATCACTGGCTTCTTGGCTTCCTTAACAGAAATAAGTCAGTACATTCATTTGGCATACATTTCTGAGCATCTTTTAAGTGTCAAGACTGTTAGCAGTTCTTGCAATATGTCAAAGAGCAAAACATACAAAGATCCTTGCCCTCACAGAGCTTATATTTTAGTAAGAACAGTAATAAAATACACAATTTTATATATAAGTAAATTATATGGTTCATTAGAAGAGAAGTGCTGTGGAAAAAAAGATGTAGAATGAAGTAGGAGTTGGGAGAGTGATGGCCTGCTACTGGAAGGGTCTGAGGAAGAGGAGTGGCAATCTTAAATAGAATTGTCCCTGAAGGACTCTGGAAAAGTATAGTCAGAGCAAAGGCTTAAAGCAGTTTGGATTCACCTAATTGTGTATCTGATCATATGGGGCCTCTGATGTTTTACTCTGTGTGATTTAGGGAACTGTTCATGGGTCCTGAACAGAGGAGAAACAGAACTTGTCACATTACTTCTGCTTTCAGAAGTTGCTGCTGAGGCGCAGGATGAAGTCAAGGAGACATACTGGAAAACAGCCTCAATAAACCATGTGCAGTAAGATGGCGTCTTGAAGCAAAGTGAAAGCCCTGGAGGAGAAGGTCTTACTGCTAAGTATGCTTCCTGTCTTAGCTTAAACATCAAGCTGTGACCCCATTCTTCCACTCCCACCAGACTGGGAAAAAAGTGCCCCTGATATTTGCCCCTCAATTCTCTTTACCTCTCCTGTCATATAATATGATATATTATTTCACTTGGAATCAGACGGATTGTGTTCTTCATCCACATAGGCCCAGAGCCTAGCATTTTGTGAGGCATCCGACCAGAAATTATTAAGAATGTGAAGTAATAAATGACTAAGAGGACATTAAAATCTTATTCCCACTGTATAGACTGTTTGCTTTTTAACAGTGATCAAAGCTTTAATTTATGAGGTGAAGCTATGATTTGTACTGGGAAAGAAAACTGAAAATACCAGGTGAAACATCATAGGAAAAAACCCTGAGCTGCTCATAATGTTTGTACTGGGAGGGATGTGGCAATTCCCTGTCTCCTGGAGGGTAAAAATAAGTCCAGCATGAGTAAAAATCCCCCACATTCCCTGGGCACACCACTTTCTTCCTTCTTCCCCCACTACCTTAGCACTTCACAAAGAAAGAAGCACAGATTCTAGAAAGCACATAAATTTATTTGGAATTACTTACCTCATTCTGAAAGCAGTATCTTATCTGCTTGCTTTTAATTTGCTTAGGAATTTTAGAAAAGTTGATTTATGAATGGGTCAAATAATTGATGTTTGAAGGAACTTAAATATCAGCATTATTTGTTTTGCTGAATATTTCCAATATTAAACAAAATATTTTGTCTTTGGAGTCTTCAGGGGCTTTAAACAGGAATTACTTGGGAATATACAATTCTTATCTGCCCCAGCAGTCTGACGCTCCAGTGTTCTCATAAATGTTCAAATAAGATTTCAGTCTTTCTCTTTCTCCTTCCTTGCTTCCTCCATCCTTCTCTCGGCCCCTTTCTCCTCTTCAGATGAGAATATGTACAGATTCAAGGATAAACAAATAGGTTAGCCAGTTTCTAGTCAAGAAAGTTGGGAAAATCAGGATTAAGGAGGTTTAGTTTACAGAGTTGTGAACAGATTTATGACAGTGAAGGAAGTGTGAAAATCCTTGCATTAGATGTCAATGGTCCCCAGAGATCATCCAAAGGATATCCCCACTAAATCACCAAACAGATAGGACAGACTGGGTCAATTGACATTAGTCAACCTCCATAATTAGATTCCAGCATTCAAACAGTAGTATATGAATTGTATGGCTCTGGTCCCCAGAGATCATCCACTCTGAAGAATAGCCCCACTAAACCACCAAGCAGTTTAGATAGGATAGGATAGTTTAGAAGATAGGATAGATTTGGTCAGTTGACATCAGTCAGCCTCCATAATTAGATTCCAACATTCAAACAGTAATATATGAATGGTATGACTCTGGCAACAGAAATGGAAGCCATGAATGGATTCAGTAATATGCACTCCTACTCCCTATCACCAGTCTAGCGGCTGGTGCTGACAAAATCCAACCAGCTAGCCACAGAGACCAATGATGACCCTCAACCTCAACCCAGGTACAGAACTCACTCTTGAGACAAATCAGTCAGTGGAGTTGGCTGCATTGGATATCGTCTATGCTAAAAAGACCACTTATTCATTTTGGTAGAAACTGATTCATATTTCTTGTTTGGGCTTCCTTTCTGAGCAGAAGCTCATCTGGCACTACTATCTGAAGATTTAAAGCGGTTAATCCATCAACATGGCATCTCACATAACATTCCATAAAATTAAGTGACTAACTTAACAGGAAAGGAGGTGCAAGAGTGGGCAAGTGACCAACAGCTCCATTGGTCCATCCAACTATGTACTGCACCATCCAGAAGCTGCCAGACTGAGTGATGGATAATCCTGCTGAAGACTCAGATGTGGGGCAAACTTGGTGATATTACCTTAAAAGAGAGGAGCATCCTCCTCCTAGAAGTAAGATACATACTAAATAAATAGCCTTTATATGAGCTGTGTCTCCAAAAAGTAAAATAAATGGGAACCAAGGTGAAGAAGCAGTAATAGCCTCACTTACCATCAGTATAATTGATCCACTTGGAGAATTTGTGCTTAGGCTCTACGGGTTTAGAGGTCCTGGTACCCAAAGGAGATATACTTCCATTGAGATATACAACATGCAACCAATTGAATATTAGGCTAAGGCTGAATCTAGGAAATATCAGTTTCCTTATGCCAAGGACCAGCATGCAAGAAAAGTAATCTCCAGTCCATGAGGGATAATCACCTATGATCAACAGAAGGAGCTGGAACTATCCTACAATGAGAATAGAAAGGAATTTCTTTGACTCCAATCTAATTTTCTCAGGTATCCTTTGGAATTACCTTGCCCATTTGGGGTGATAACTGGAAAAATATCTTACTTGACAGCCTCATACTAGTAAAGTCATGGTGGTGAAGGACTTGCATACTCAAGAGTGAGTATCTAGATCACCCTATCAGCCAACTAGACCAGCAGAGGTACTAACAAAAGAGAGGGGAATCTAGAATGTAAAATAAAAAAGGAAGATGACAAGTAACAGTTGTGACTTTGAGACCAACTGAATTGAAAGTTTATACACATTAGTTTTCTTCTTTTAAAATTTTCCCAGAACAAGAGGCCAACCTAGAGGAGCTGCACCCTAACATACAGAAAGAAGTGAATCCAAGAAGAGACAGGGATGGACTGTAATGGATGCTGCACTGTCTGCTCAAATTCCCCATCAGGACTGAAGGACTTAGTCCCCATGGACTGAAGACAGTTACTTCACCCAACTGCATGTTCCCTTATGAGGATAACCTGCATCCCATCTCTTGTCAGCACATGATACAGACCCCTTGCCTTGGTGGGGCAACTCTGAGGGCACATTCCACCTTCACAGTTCACAGTTGGTATGGGCTGGTCCAAACTCTTCTTTGGTCCCATTTGCCTCCTTTCCTTCCTGCATGTTTTGATCCCAAGAGCACCCTCTAATAAACTTCATGCAAATAGATTTCCATAGCAGAGTCTGCCCCCCAGGAAACAAACCTGGAACAGACAAAGATAGAGGAAGGATTTAGGAAAGCCAAAGGTTTCTATTATCACTTGTAGACCTGAAGGGAGAATTGTGGATCAAGAGCCTTACAGAAGAGATAATCTTGCAGTTACAAGGCCAGACCCTTGTAACCATCATCTTTCAACTCTCCCACTGATAGAACAAAGCTGGAAAGCAGAGGTCAGTGGATTCTTTTGTTTGTTCCATGGTCTTCCTCTTGAGGCAAAAAGCAGAGAGGAAAATATCAGAGAGAGAATTATGTATGAAAGATGAAAGTTATACTGTCACCTACCTGACTTTGTGGAATATTTCTTTTTGACCTTTTCCAAGAAACAAATTAAGTCATAATTCTCCCCTAGAGATAGGACATGACTTTTGAGTTATCACTGTCATTTTATTAATATACAAATAAAATGAGATAAAGGAAATATTTATTTGAATACAAAGGACAGATAATTAGATTTTAGACAGAAAAGTCAATTCTTTAAATAAGATTTCCTACATTTACAAGGAAAAGATTATATAAAAATCCCTATTTAAGCTTGGAAAATGATGTTCTTGCTGAATTCCTAGAAGGGAGTTGGTGTCCTCTGTCAGCCCTCCCCTCATATCCATGTCTCAACCAGTCCATATTCCAAATGGCCTTACTGTTGCTTTTCTCTTCTGAGGACTCTTTAACCAGAGAAGAATTAACCCACAAGTAAGACATTTAAACAGCCTGCATGCTACAGTTAGTAGAATTTTAGATTAAATAATTCTCCCAAGCCCAGGGTTTGAAGGGCTCAGTGATAACTGACAGGCTCCTGAACTCCTCCCGGGATCTCCTGGGTGGACAATGAGAAGGTGTATCAACTGCTGTGTGATCCCTAAGTCACATCACTCCTTGGCCCTGAGTGACTCAGTTCTCTTTTCATTCAGGGCATCTCCTTTCCCAGAGGTTGGAATTCTCCTCCACACCCATCCCTATATCCCTATGGCTGAAGCCCTGTGTCCACCACAAGGGAGATCTCTTCTGAGTCCTGCCGTGCCCCCATTGCCGAGCTTGGAGTCCCATTGCTAGACATAGCCTTTGTCACAGTGTTAATTCCTGCCAAGATCCTGGACAAAACTTATTCCCCATCCCTTTAGGCGGGTGTGTCTCTGTGCCATTTTTCAGCTCTTTTATCTTTGCCCTACTCTGAATTTTTAAGAATAGCATAACTTTGAGAAGGAAAAGATTATGCATGAAATGGAATGCATCAAAAATGGTTGCATAACTTTTGTATTTCATTACATAATTAAGTTTGATAGTCTTCTTAATTTTATGAATTCTTATTAAGCATTACAATGGTTTGAGCTATGCTTTATTAATATGTTAGAACTAGGCAATGATGGAAAGAGATGAATAAGATAATGTGTTTGTTTTTACGAGAAGGTATTCTCTTAAAACATACTGACCTATAAGGAGGTAAGTTAAAGGTTATAACTAAGGGTTATAACTAAGAAAACTGTATAGATAAAATGATGAAATAATTTATAACTTACAATGAACAACTTTGAGAACGAAGCGGGGAGCTAACTTGGGCGAACTTGTATTGGATGCTGAGACAATAGCATGAATCATGACCCTCCAAGGAGAACCAGGAAAGAGGTACATGAAGCACGCAAAGGAATGAGCAGCCTGTTTCGCAGGTTGATGTCATGAATGACTTCATTATATATATATTTTTGGCTGAATCATTAAAGGTGAATGAGAATTGCAGGTGGAGTGTGAGCAAAGTACATTCCAAACTATAAAAGGCAAGTGAAGAAAAGCACCAAGGTAGAGAGAGAAAAGAGTAAATAGCATGCAGCTCAACCTGGCTGAGCAAAGGCTCTGAAGAGAGGAGGTAAGGAATGAGGTGGAAGAGTTAGGCAACGGTCAGACCGTCAAGGCAGGATCTTTTATGTCACACCAGGAAGACAGGATTTCTACGTTAGGGAGGGGGGCCACTAAAGAACTATAAACCAAAGAATTTGACTGCATTTGAACTGCAGAAACCCACTCGGATAGAAAGATGAAAGATGGATAACAGCAGGGTGGAACTTAAGGCTGTAACTATATTTCAGATGTGGGGATAATTTTGGAGAGCCATTTGGAATTGATGGATCATACACTTGTATCTTTTGTTGATTATTCACTACTTTTAATGGCAATTTCTCCATTTAATACTGACAATAACCATCAAAGGTCAACTTTACCATTTTGGGATGGGTTGGGACCCTCCAAAATTCATTTGAGAAAATCTTAATTCCTAGCATCTCTGAATGTGGACTTATTTGAAAATAGGGTCAGTGCACATATACTTGGTTAAGGTGCAGTCACACTGAAATAGGGTAGGTCTTTAATCCAATATGGCTGGCTTACTTATAAAAATGGGAAACATAGACACAGACATGCACGTGAAAAGAATACTATATGAAGATGAAGGCAAAGAGCAGGGTGATGGGGCAAAAACCAAAAAGAGTCAAAGATCACCAGCAAACCACCAGAAGCTAGAGCAGATTGTCCCTCAGAGACCTCAGAAAAAACCAGGGTTAACACCTTGATCTTGAATTTCTAGCTTCCGGATGATAAGAAGATGAATTTGTATCAGCCACCCTGATAGTTTATTTTGCAATTACTTTCTCAATCTTATAAAGAAGAAAATCGGAGTTCACACAGATGGAGCAACGTGCACTTTGGATAGTAAGCAGAGTCAGTAAGTCCTGTCTTATCCACAGCAATGTTCCTTCCACCTCCACACATCATTATTTCTTCAATGCTGAATTCCTAGTTAACATTTGTACCCTACAGGGAAGTCATTATTCATAGAATTTTGTCTGTAGACCTCAGCTGGGCACTCTGGGCTCTGGGTTCTGTTTTCCTATGGAAGAGCTACTATGTTATTTGGATATACATTTTTTCTCTTCAATGTAGAAAACAATTCTAGATTTTCCAGGGGTATGCCTGCAATGCAAGAGGAGTAAAGCAGATCTCATATTTTGTTGGATGCATCTGCATCAGAATGTATGCATGCTGTAAAGACAAGCAGATGTGACTGCAGAAGTCAGGTTGGCATCTGAATATCTCACCCAATCTTCCAAGAGGCTCCAAATCTGAAGATGACTGGAAGCTCTATGACTCTTCTATCTAGACAAGAGGTTGCAAATTAAAGGCCTCTTGGAAGTTTTGCTGATGAGTCCTTCTTGGTCTTTAATGTGTTTTCTGAAAATGTTTTTACTTATCTTTTGAAAACTTTTTTACAACTTTTGAAAATCATGGCTTTGATATGGGGACTGAGCACTTTGCCACAGTCCTCACTACTTCTCAGTATTAATGTTCACCTCTCAGGACTCGTATAAGATCTGCAGACATTTGAGTTGATGAGTGTGGGTGTTTCCTTTAATAATTTCTATGATGTTCTGAGTTTCATGATTTGATAGCTCTAGTGCTTAATGTTCAAATGATTCAAATGCAAAAATCACTTTCATCTTTTCCTTTTCAAGATAGAAGAAGGAAGACAGGACTTCAGTCTATATTATATTTACACTTAATGCAAATGGGATATTAATATTGTAGACTAACAAACTATCTGGGGAAAGAAAATAGTTTTGCGATTCACCTAGATGCAAGATTTTCCTAGTCAAAGGTTTTTGATATTTGTCCTGGGAGAACACCAACCGTTCTGCCTACGTGGTGCTACATGCCACTCAAACTGAAGAACTGGGATATTTAATTCAGTCTTCTCATTTCCATGTCTTCAGGGCTTTTGTGCTAACACTTCACTGTGATGCCAACAAACACCAACTTTGAAGATTCCCAAGCCTTCCCCCGCTTCAAAACATCCTTTTTCCTTTTGCACATTTAAAAAGTAAACCTGAAGCTAACACTTCAAACTTCCGTTAGCATGGTGCCCTGTTTCTCTTTGAATAACATGGCTTGCTTTAATGAAGCCTCAGAGCCTGGCAGCTGTCTTCCCTGTTTTCCAAGGGGGAGGGAGGGAGATGAAGCAAATAGGTGATTGATGAGATCTGGTGGGGATGGCAGAAAGGAGTTCCAATTTTAATTTATTAAGCCCATATTGACAAAGAAACCATGAGCTCTTAAAAGCTTACTTCATTCACATATTTTTTTGGCCAACAAAAAGTTCCACTGTTGCCAAGTAAAAATGCTTCCTTTATTTCTCTCACTTCTGCTGACATATAAATTTTTTGGAATTTTTAATTAGAATCAGAAAGCAGTTGATCTAGCCAGAACTGTTGATGGAGACAAGGTGTTTGGTAGCTGGATGTTGCCTGTTGTTTTTTTTTTCCTTCTCATTCCCCTGGTTTTGCTGTAGACAGGAGAAGGCACAGTTCTTTGGCACCAGGCTGTGCCCTCACACTGCAGTCTTTTCACTACTCGGAAGGAGGAAAACTATAGCTGTGTGTACGATTCCTGCCAATAGGAATACTGCTGACCTTGGAGGTTTTAAAAGAATAAGCTTCGTTTTATGATTTTTGGAATAGTTGCTATGGTGGAAAAAAAATTTGAATTCCCGATTCATTTTTAAAAAAATGATTTTTTTCAACCTGTTTGGCACTATACATAGGTCCAGAAGGAGTTAAAGATGCTGAGAAAATAAAGACCTTCCATAACCATGAATTTGGGGGACATAGAGGCACATCCCGAGATGCTTGCCAACTCCTGCCTCCATTTACTTTCCTCCTGTGTCCTCCATCTTCATGACCCTCTCATTGATGTCAACATTTAATAGGGCCAAAAATACGCTCAGCCCTCCATGGTACACAGGATGGGCAGGCCCCTTTCTCTGAGGACTCATATCAAGACACAAATGGGTAGAAAAATTAAAACAGATTAAAACAGAAGATATAATGATGAAATTATATATAACATAAATGAAATCTTCCAATCCTTCTCAGAACATTACAACCCACTAGCTCCCCTCAAATAAACAACAAAACACAACCTACTCAGAGGCGCATTAAGGAATAGAGCATAAATCAACACTATAAAAACATTTCCAATGAATAGATGCTTATTAATTCATTCTTCTATCTTCTCATTCAATAAGTATTTATGACATTATTGCAAAGTCTTGGTGGGATAGGATTAGTCTGAGAAAAAAACGTATTTCCATAAAGTTATCTACCTCAAGGAATTTCTAATCTGGTAAGAAAATTAGTGACAGGAATATATACAGTATATCTGTTGACTATGTGAGAGTATAGCCTCTCACATAGTTAATAATAGGAATATGTGATTCCCCGGTTCAAGTACAGACAGGCCCTGGCTTAAAATGGTTCAACTTACAATTTTTCCACTTTATGATGTTACAAAAGTAATTGACATTCGGTAGAAACCATACTTTGGGTTTTGGATTTTGATCTTTCCCTGAGCTAGCAGTAGGTACTGAGGGGCTTTCTCAGGATACTGAGCTGCAGCTCCCAGTCAGCCCTGTGATTGTGACAGGAAACCCCCCTCTACGGTGTGCTGTGCACTAAGCTCGGCTGTTCAGTAGGTTAGGCAGATTCACCGCATTTCCAGTTTACGGTATTTCCAGTTTCTGATGGGTTTGCTGGAATGCACCCCATTGTAAGCTGAGGACCATCTGTACATCTGTTTCTCTCCATGCGCAAACCTTGGTTTAGACCATCCCATGTCCTCATGCTTTCTGTCTTGCTTATTCTCATCCCTTGTTTATTTAGCAACTGGTGGGGCTTTTCTCAGCCCCAGCAGTTCTGAATGACTTGTAGGATTTGGATGCCAGAAAAAAGTTGGAAATGTCCTGGAAAATAAAGGGCACCGGTGAAGAAAGAAGGTGGAAGCAATGCTAGTGCAGTGGAGGCCCGTGTCCTCCTGGAGAAGGCTGGCTAGGGAGGCAGGAGGCCTAGGGAGCCTCTCATGGTGACGGAGGGAGCTCTGCCTAGAGGAAAGCAAGCGAAGGCGTGGACGGGTTTGAGGTGGTGCCCGCTCCCTCACACCTCTGCCTCCACCTCCTCTGCCTTCCTGTGCCCAGGGTGCACTTACCCTCCCCACCGCAGCACCCTGTGGCTTCCTCTCTAGGTCTGTAAAGGAGAATCAGCTGTTCTGCAGTGTGCAGAACCAAGCCAACAGGGTTAACAGCTATCTCTCCTTTAGTTACACTTGTCTGTGCTGGATAAAATATTTAAAACAAAATTATAATACTAATTATAATCCTAAATCAGCCTTAGGAAAAAAAAGAAACCCTCAAGTGCTAGGAATAAAGGGGGATTTCAAAATCAAAGCAGCGAGAGTGGAAGCCAGTGCCAAGGGGTATCTAGCCCAGATAAAAGCTTGAAAGCTAAAAACTGCAATTTTAATGTCCTCACAGGAAATCTCAAGCCAAGACTGTAGGGTGCCATAACAGAGCAAATAAGGTGGCTTGAAACAACAGAAACACATTCTGCTGTATTTCTAGAGGCCAGAAGGCTAATAATCAAAGTCCTGGCAGGACCAGTTCCTCGGAGGCTCTAAGGGAGAATCCGTTTGGTGCCTGTCTCCCAGCTACTGGTGACAGCTGGCAACCCTTGGCCCACAGCGGCATGGCCCCAGTGTTGTGGCTCCATGATCACATGGCCTTATGCACTGTCTGTGTTAGGATCTTCCCCTCTCTACTCTTCCAAAGACATCAGTTACTGAATTTATTAGTTATTGAACTAATCCAATATGATCTCATTTAAACTTGATTACATCTGCAAAGGACCTATTTCCACATAAGGTACTAGGGCATATGAATTGAGCTTATTGTTTTGGAAGACACAGTTCAGCCTTTGACAAGTACATAAAAGTAGACTTTGGTCCCAGAGTAGTATAATATATTAAGTGCCATAAACAAAACAAAATTTCTCACTAGAAAAATCACCTATAATCAAGGTACACCGGATTCCAACAAGAATATGCACACAAACACATACACACAGCCCCGAAGATTAACTTAGTTAAAGAAAAACAAATTACAGCGCACACAGGGAAATGATCTATTATGAGAAAGAAATAGCAAGGTTAACTATAAGGAACAAGTATTTGAAGTAATGAAAAGAACCTTAAGGGTTTGAGGTTATAAAAATAGTCCTATAAAAATAGTAATTGAATTGTTTAAAACATACAAGGAGAAACTAATTAGAATGAAAGATGGGGGAAGGATAAAGTGGGTTTAGAAAAGAGAAAAGAGATACTCTATAAATTTAAAAAGTTATTAAAGTTAGCACACATAAATTGGTTAAGCAATAAATTAGACAGAGCTAAAAAGAAAAATCAGTATATTAGAAGATGAATCTGGTGCAACTGCCCAGAAATCAGCACAAGTAGTTAGAGATTTAAAAAACATGTAAAGGACTGATGAGGGATGGCAGACTGAAGAGAAAAAAATCCAATATATAACAAAAATAATTACAGAGAAAAGAAGCGAAACAATATTTTCAAAAATAGTGAATTAAGAAAAATCATGATTCTCCAATTGGACACTGAGTATCCCAGATGCATTACAGACTGCAGAACATGAAAGTTGAAGAAATCTTTTAAAAATAACAACTTCAGGAAAAATAAAACAGGTTATCTCTAAAGGAATAGCTATTAAATTGGTAGCAAAATATTTCTGTAAAAGTGAAGGCCAGAAGGCAATAGTACTTGAAAAGTCTTTCAAAAAACTCAAAAAAATAGCCATCAACTAGAATTTCACACCAGCTAAGTTACCATTCCAGAGCAAAGGTGAACAAGACAAACTGCAACAGAGGGAAGAGAATGAGTCACTAGCATAGAAAAGCCATAATTTAGGAAGTAAAATAAAACTCGGAGAAAAGAGTGAAAAAAGGCAAAGTGAAAGGAATTATCCTAGCAATCTGGTCTGATGGACACAGGCATACAAACATCAAATGAATCACTAGCACATCAAATCTAGCAATGCACCTTAGGCATGATTAGCAACAAACACAAGAGGGTTTAGCTCCAAACCGTAAGGATGACTTGATATTAGAAAATGTAAAAGTAATTCAATACATTTGAAATTAACAGGAAAAATACTTGACTTATCTCTGTTGATGCAGAAAAAGTGTTGAATCAAATTCAACATCCAGATGTGATCACACACATACATGCACGCACACACTTAACTAGGAATAAAATGGGAGCCCCTTAACAGGGGCTTAACAGCAAACAATAAACTCCATGAGTGAACTATTGAAGGAATTCGGCAAAGCCCCAAGTAACACAGGATGCCAATTTACATATATATATTTTTAAACTTCTCATATTGAACTAATTTTAAACCTACAGGAAAGTGGGGGGTGGAGTACAGACCCTTTCTTTATATCCTTACCCAGCTTCCTCTGATGTTAGCATCTCCTGTTACCATGGTGCAATTATCAACATCAGGAGGTGGACATTGATGCAATGCTCTCCACTGAAGAACTTGCAGGATTTCAACACGTGCCCCATGGCCTTTTCCTGACTTCCCATGGAGGAGTCTCCATTCCATTTCATAATTTTAGCATTGCTGGCTCTGCTGGTGTGGTAGTTCTTCAGTATTTCCTTGTGCTTGTGATCATGACACTTGTGTAAGCATTCACCAGCTGTTTTGTTGACTCTCCCTTAGTTTGGCTTTGCCTTATGTTTTCTTATGATTGGACTGAAGTCATGAATTTGTGGTAAGAGTACCGGTAATAAGATACAAGATGCACTTTCCATTTGTAATGGAGGCCTAGTCACAGCAAAAAAAAAAAAAAAAAAAAAAAGGTCTTAAGAATTGAAATGAACAAAGTTAATTGTTTTATTTCACAGGTAATTCTTGTCTATGCAGAAATCCAAAACAGTATATAACAAACTTTTAAAACCAATAATATAATTCAATGTTTGTTGGAAAAAACTTCAAAATATGAATGCCTATAGTATTTTACTCAACTGAATAAATCAATTTAAAAACATAATAATGAAATAAAATACTACTTAAAATATAAAAATATCAAAGTTACATAGGAGGAAATCTAACAAGATACATAAGATTTAGGAAGAGATTTATAAAATCTTAATTATAAGATATGAGATACATATGTAAAGAGATGTGCTACATTAATGGATTGAAAGATTAAACAGTTAAAATATGACAATTCTAATTCTTAGCATAGTTTTTCATGTAATTTGATGATTTAGAAAACTATAGGAAAATAAATCATTAGGATGAGTCAACCTAATTTTATAGAAATGGGTTTTTTTTTTAATCTTTAGTTAATAACACTATGATGCTAATGTAAGGCAAACAGATTAATTTAAAAAATGGGATTCCTAGAAACAAGTTTATGTATTTTAGGTACTTGACATATGACTGGAAATATTTAAAAAGCTGTGTGGTTCCATGCTTGTGTAATTTTATAGAAGAGGATTCACCTGTTATGTATAACTAAGAAGAAGCAACAGAACATAGAAAAAGAAAAGAAAAACTGAGAAGAAAATCAAAGGAACAAAGATACATTTGAAATGAGAGAATGTTGCTCAGACAACTGTGAGTAATAATCTGGTTGATTTTTAGTTGCATTTAGTATGTATTTCTGAGACTCTTAATGTATATACTTTGTTGCTTTCATCTCAAGAGCATCAAAATCCCTAATAAATTAAAAAAAAAGTAATGTGGAAAATAGATTATTCAAAAAATTCTGACTGATTATGCTCATTAGTCCTTATCTCCCATCATAACAAAGTATCAACCACAGGCATATTAAAATCAAAGTTTTAAAAAACCAGAACCTCAGAATTTTCAGAAAAAGATGTAGGAGACTGTGCCATCAGGTAGGAATATCTTGAAAGCTAATGAACCATGTAGAAAAATGTTACACATTTTTATTAATCAAAATTAAAACTTCCACATGATAAGATATTCATCATGAAAATAAAAGGACAAGTGAAAAAATCAGAAACTCATATATAGGACAAAGAATTACAATCCACAATATTGATTGTTTAAATGATAAAATGCATGGATTTTTGTGTTTAACATCTCTAAATTTGGATATATTTTACTGTCAAGAGACAGGAATTTGGTAATATCTAAAAAATTTGAGGATGTTCATACCCTCTGACCAAGCTCACAGATATGTACATTAAATCCTTGTTTTTCAAACTCTAGGACCTGACTCACTGGGTTATGGAATCAATTTAGTATGTCAGTCCCAGAATTTTAAAGGGAATTGGAAAGGAGGGGAGGGGATAGTATCAGAATGCATCTCATGTTCGTTCCTGTTAAATGAGCATATATGAGTTTACACGTGTTTGCACCAGGGATTGTGGATGATGATATAAAATGTAGTCTCACTGCAGAACCTTGTCAAAACAAAGCTGAAAAACACTTCCCTAGAGAAATTCTCAAACACGTGAATAAGATGACATATATACAGAATGTTCACTGGAGAACTATATTTAACAGCAAAAAGATTTGGAGTGGGTATATACTCATCAAAATCAGAAAAGATAAATTATGGTAAATTTATATGATAAAATGATGTCAAACTGGTAGAATATATTGAACAAGCTCTGCATGCATTGACTGGCTAAGTGTCAAAACCTTATATGGAATGAAAGATGTAATACTCAAGTGGGCATATCAAGTATGATACCATTTGGGTATGTTTTTAAAAAATCAAGATAATATTTTTACGAACACATGATTATTAGGGAACTGGGCTAGTTACTTTGGGAAAGGATGAAGAGAAGAAAGGAAAATTCAGTCATTTTCAACATTTTTAAGAGCTTTTTTTTTTTTTTTTTTACCAAATGTAAGATCTTCTAAAGATTGGGCTAAGTGTCAATGTTTATATCTACTTAGTGTTATATTGCTGTATTTTCTGATTATTTGAAATTCTTTGTAATAAATATTTTAAAATAAGTTTCTTAAAAGTACAACAAAGTAACACAACTCTCACGTCTGTTCCATATTATCTTCATCTAGGACATGTTTAAGGGCAAAAGTTGCTAAATTCACTGGTTAGTCAAGCAGTGGGCTTTGGGACATTTGCCACCATCAGAGAGAACACCGGAAAACAGATCTCATGCATGAAGTGAGAGGGTGGAGTGTTCGTTGTTTGAGGACACGCCAGGATGGTAAGTGACAGCTTTCCCGCCAGGGCTTCCTTCCAAGATACCTCTAGGCAGCAGGAGGAGGGTTCAGACATCCCAGGCACAGTATTCTGACGGAGATGGGTACAGAGCTAAAGAACATCATCCTGCCCTCCTTAAGAATTCAGGCCAGAACCAGAGGGACCTGGGGTTGCTGGATTCTTTTCATCATTGTGAAGAATTCCCAGAAGGGTATCTTGATCCTGAACAACTGGAGGAAAGGAAAACCTAGGAGTGGCAGGAGGACCACCCAGCTTGCCTCAAACTGCTATGAAACAAGATACAGAGATAGGGGTGTGGTGAAAACAGAGAGGCAAAGAGGGTCTCTTGGACTCAGGGAAATGGCAAATTCCAGCCTGACCAAGGGTAGCTCTATAAATTCCTCTGCCTCTCTCCTGGTGTAGCAGGGTAAGCAGCTGTTTATACTCAGGACACTCCCTAAGCTGCAGCTGTGATGGATTCTGATGGTTGGGAGAGGACAGAAATAGGTTCATGAAGATATGCAGTTGTCTGGTTGAGAGAGAGAATAGACAAAGAAAAGAAAGATTGTCCACAACCATTCTTTCCTGTCTGGACACTGGCTTCAAGAATGTTCAGTCCCAGGTAGTTGGAGGTTAATTAGAAGTAAAAAATCCCTCTAGCAGCTGATAACAGAGCTAAGGAATTAATTTTCTTCAAAGTAATTTTTTTAGTGCATATTGTAGGCAGGTCACTGGGACCCATTAGGGGAGGTAGGTAATAGAGGGCAGTTTACTAGGTATAATTTTACAATCTTCCTGGATTTTCACCTTCTAGGAGAGAAATCTGATTTATCTGGACAAGGAAAAAGACGAATTTGTTGATCTTTCACTAACAGTAGATTTGTGGGGTGGGAGGGGGGACAGAGGGCCTGTTCATTTGTAGAGAGATTATACTAGAAGACCCAAATAAAATGCAGGCTGGAGACCCAGCAAGTCCAGGGCTAAAAAGGAGGCACCAGAGGAGAATAGAGTTAGGAGGAAAGGATAGGATAGAAACAACAACAACAAAAACGATAACAACAACATAAAATTATTTGAAGTTTGTAGATCAGTCATTGGTTCCTGGCATCTCATACAAGTAGTTTGTTTAACCCTTTAACAACTATGAGATAAGGACAGCAGAAGGATTGCACATGAAGACAATGAGTTATGCGAAGTTAAAAAACTTGCCAGTGGTGGTCTCTCTATGAGGACAGTTTCCCTCATGGCTGGTCAGCACATCTCTGTTTTTCGTAGTATCACCATTTGACATGCTTTGTTCAATAAAATATGAAAGGAGGAAATGTATGCCACCTTCAGACAGAAGCTTTAGGTAACAGTTCTCTCCCTCTGTCTTTTCCCCATACCCTTGTCAAGTCAAACCAGGAACAGTCTAGGTGGTGGAGGAGCAATTAACCTGGGCCCCAAGTTGAAGAGACCTGTCCCACTTCTGCACCGATGGTTGGGAATTTCTAGTCCAGCACTTGAGCCTTTCTGACAGTTCTGTAGCATCTACTTCAGTGACTGCAATCTCTTCTTGCTTAAAACACCTGCACTGGTTTCTGTTTCCTTCCCTAACAAATACCCTTACCCAAGGAGCCCTGCAGAATCTGATGGGGAACCTCATTCTCCTTGGTCCCCTCCATTGGCTTTGAGGGCACTGTTCTCTGAATTTTCTTATTCCTTCCCAGTGCCCAGGTTCAGCACCCTCTGCCCACCCCTAAAATTTTGGTGTAGTTCAGATCCATTCCCTGGCTGTCTTCTCAAACTGCACATTTTGCCTGCAAAATATAGCCATAAATTTTGCTCATTTTTTACCTAGTTTGTGCCTACTAATATATTGATATCTGTCCTCAGAATGAACCTCTCTTCTGAGCTCCAAATATGTATTTCCAGTTATTTCCCAGATGTCTCCATGACACGGGAGTCCAAACTGAAAATGAAGGCCATCCTCCTCCCCACTGCCTCACCTGAAACGGAGGCCTCACCACCAGCCACACCTGCCCTGTGCTGGTGGTTCTCATCTCATTTAATGCACCACAGTTCACGTCTCGGCTTCCGGTAGAAAACAACTTCTTCAACTCCTCGCTTTAACTAGCCTTCACTGTTACCTCCCTCGTGTCAACTCTGCTGCTATAACTTGTGCCCTTTGTTCTCCATTCGGTCACCTTTTCCTTTGTTGTGAACCTATTTGTTGAACACCTGTGTCAAGGCACACCATGGCAGACAATGGCGGATGATGGCGGATGACATGTGACTATCCTGAAGAGCTTAGTGTGATCTTGCTGTCTTCATTTCTCATCTAGCCTCTTCTCATATCCTCCTGACTGGTGTCCTTTTCCAGTTCACCTGGTGATTGCCATTGGTCTCAGGATCCAATACTGAGTTTAGAATTTACTTTCTGTACTTGGACTCATCTGAGTTTGAATGTATAATCTACCTATTAGTAATATATTCTGGGCAAGTAAATTTTAAAAATTTTATCTTAATGTCCTTCTATGTGAAATAGGCTGACAGTACTCAGTAAAAATTAGCATTATTATAATAATCAGCTAGATCACTTACTATCTACTGTATTTTTGTGAGTCTTTATCTTAAATAAGATGAAGTCCAATCCCTTTGACATGGGTATAAGGACTGAATTTTGGTTTATTTCCCTGCACCCTCAAGTGCTCACTCTGTGTTCTCACCACACTAAGTGACTTGTACTAAATGGATGTGTGACATTCTTCCAGCTTCTGTGCTCTGGCAATTCTGTTATTTATTCCTGGAATATTCTTGACTCCTGCTGGACTCCTGCTGGTCTTTTAAGGTTCTTCACTCAGTAACATTTATCAGTTGCTTTTAGTTTTCTGGACACCGTGCTAGGCACTCAGGACTCAACAGGTTAGGACATTGTATTTATTCAGAACACCTTATAGATTGAAACGCGAGAAGCCTCCAGTAATGCAGGTCATCTCAGTACCAAGTGATAAGAGCCATGATGCATAAAGGCCAAAGATAGAGGAGACAGGGGAAGATTGTCTCCTTTGGCCTCAGTAAGTCCGGGAAGATTTCTGGGTCCATGAGAAGACAGAGCTGATTTTAAAGGATGAGGTAAGGAGAGGAATTGAAGAGTAGACTTATGTTGGTAAAAAATTTTGCTGTACTCTTCAGGGAATAGAGAAATAGGAAGTGGCTCAAGAGAGATATTTTAAAGATAGGAAATACAGGAGTGCTCCCTTGTTTGCAGGGGGTGCTTTCCAAGACCTCTGGGGGATGCCTGAAACCTTGGAAAGTCCAGGTCCTATATATACTGTGCACCCAGAACTCTGATAAAGTTTAATTTACAAAATTGAATTATAAATTAAGCATGGTAAGCTCATGTCTACTTTCCTCTCTGATATACTCCGTTCATCCTTCCAGGAGCTCTTACTACTCTTCTCCCTGCCGAGATAGCACTTTGTTTATACCTCTGTAAGGAGAAAGCTCTCAGAAATATATCTGTGGAATGAATAATGAATGACTTGAGAGAGTATCGCTGTGGGCAAAGCAAAACACAAAACAGGCTGTCCAAAGATGAGAATAATCGAATTACACTTTAACCTTTGGAATACATTTGTTTGAAAATTGAAAACCATATTTATGTATATATTTTATTTATATTTATTTTATATTTAATATATTTATTTAGTTGTAGATCTATATTTAGTTGTAGACAGACACAATACCTTTATTTCATTTATTTATTTTTATGTGGTGCTGAGGATTGAACCCAGTCCTGACATATGCTGGGCACACGCTCTACCACAGAGCTACAACTCCAGTCCTGAAAAACACTTTTATGCTCGAGATTGCTTTGAGTATTCAGTGTCTTTTGTGATTCTATCATTGGTTTTTCTATATCTGTGACAAAGTCACTGGAATTTTGATAGGAATGACATAGAACCTGTAGAATATTTGAGTAGAAGGGACATTGTAACAATATTAATTCTTCCAATCCATGAGCACTAGATAGATACCTTCCATCTATTTGTGTCTTCTTCAGTTTCTTTCATGAATGTTTTATGGTATTCAGTGTATAGATCTTTCACCCCACTGGTTAAATTTATTCCTAAATAAATTTAATTATATAAATAAATTTCAAGATATACTACAAAGCTACAGCCATCCAAATAACATGGTACTGTCATAGAAACAGACACATGGACCAGTAGAACAGAATAGAGAGGCCAGAAATAAATTCACACCTTTATGGTCACTTGCTTTTGGATGAAGTTTCCAGGAACACAAGATAAAGAAAGGATAGCCTTTTCAATAAATGATTTTGGGAAAATTGGACATCTTCATGAAGAAGAAAGAAATTAGACCCTCGTCTCACACCATATGCAAAAATCAACTCAAAATGTACCAAAGACTTAAACATAAGATCTGAAACCATAGAATTACTAGAAGAAAATGCAGGGAAAAAACTTTATGATATTAGTCTGGACAATGTATGACCCCAAAAATATAGTCAACCAAAGCAAAAATAGGCAAATGAAATTAAACCAAACTAAAAAGCTTTTTCACAGCCAGAGAAACAGCTAATGGAATGAAAAAACAAACTTTATGTAGAATGGGAGAAAATGAATGCAGACTGTACATGAAGGGTTACTATCCAAAACATACAAGGAATACTATATATTCAAATACTTCAAGAGCAAAAATAGAAGTAAACTGATATCAAAATGGGCAAATGACCTGAGAAGACATTTGACCAAAGAAGACATAAATACCCAAAAGGTATTAGAAAATGATATCACTAATTACCAGGGAAATACAAATTAAAACCACAATAACACTTCACACCTGTTAAAATTATTATTACCAAAAAGTAAAAGAAAAAAATTGTTGATGAGAATTCAGTAAAAAAGGGAATCTTTGCATAATTTTGATGTGGTTATAAGCGAGCATAGTCATTATGCAAAGCAGTACAGAGGTTCTTCAAAAACTTAAAAATATATCTACTATGTGATCCAGCACTCCTACCACTAGATATATTCAAAGGAAGTGAAATCAGTATGTGGAGGAGATACCTGCCCTCTCCTGTTCATTGTAGCGTTATTCACAATAACCAAGACAGGAAATTGACCTAAGTGTCCATTGAGGAATGAACGGATTGGGAAAAAGAGCTATATATATACATTTGAAAATGAAGTCTGTATACACAGAATATGCTGTTCAGCCTTAAAAAATAGAAATCCTATCATTTGCAACATAGGAACCTAAAGGACATTGTGTTGAATGAAACAAGTTAGGCATAGAAAGACAAACACCACCTGATCTTCCTCATGTGGAATCGAGAAATGTTGAACTCACAGAAGCAAAAGCGGAGTGGTAGCTACCAGGGGCTGGGTGAAAGACAACTGTTCTGAGGACCCAAAATATTAGTTGGATAAGAGATTTGTTGTTCAGCATGGTAATTATAGCTAATAACAATGTATTACATACTTGAATATTTCTAAGAAAGTGAATTTTAAGTGCTCTTATCTCTCTCTCTCTCTCTCTCTCTCTCTCTCTCTCTCACACACACACACACACACACACAGACACACACACACAGACACACACACCAGATAAATCCACAAAGTCATGTATAGGTTAATTAGCTTGGTTTAGCCATTTCATAATTTATACATATTTAAAAACAGCATGTTGAACACCATAAATATATATTTTCACTTGTTGATTAAAGAAAGAAAAAAGAACTCACCCAAACCAAAAGGAAAAAAAAAGAAAACTACCTTTAAATTTCTTTAATACAAATAATTTGAGTTTTAAATAGATTTAAATAATTTCACACATTTGGTGGGAGGGATTGCCAATGTTGTTTATAGAATTGTCCACTCCAAGCAGATAACTTCATGTTACATTAAGATGGCTTCACTTTGACATTTGGAATATTTGCTATGAACAATTCCACTAAAGAAAATGCTGTTTAAAATAAAAAGATTAATTATATTATTTTCATTATAGCACTATTAGTAGTAACTGAAAACAAAGTAAACTACAAAAAGAAATTATATGAAAATACTTATTAGGTGCTATTATATGAAAACTTGTTCATAACATATATTTAAGTTAAATTGTTTACTAATAATATGTTCAATATTTATTAGAGAAAAAAAATAGGGCAAGGAATGTAGCTTATTGGTTGCGTGTTTGCCTAAAATGTTTAAGGACCTGTATTCAATCCCCAGTATCACACACAAAAATTATGTGTTGTAAAAACAAAACGTTCCTGGAAGGATATGTATCAAAGTATCACACAATTTCCCCTATGTGTTGGAGTCATGGGTGGTGTCAGATTTTAGATCTGTAAGGTCCCCAAAGGCTCTTATGTTGAAGAATTTGTCCCCTGTGCAGCCGTGTTCAGAGGTGGAGTCTCTGGAAAGTGATTGGATCATGGACTCTATCCTCATCTGTGAATTAATCCATTGATGGATTCATAATACGTGGCATTACTGGAGGGGACCAGAGTGGAAACTAGCAGGTTGAGTCTAGTTGAGGAAGTAGGTCACTAGGGGTGTGCCCTGGAAGGGTATGTCTTGATCTCTGTCTGTCTGTCTCTCTGTCTCTCTCTCCCTGCTCCCTGCTTCCTAGCCACCACGAGATGAGCAGTTTTGCTTTGCTGACACTTCTACCATGATCTTCTGCCTCACCTCAGGCTGAGAAGCAAAGGAGTCACCCACCATGGAGAAATGAAACTTCTGAAACCATGAGACAAAATTCATTTCTTCCTGTAAGTTGTTTTTCTTAGTGATACAGGTAGTTTTTAGTTTCTCGTTACTTTTTTATTAAAGTGTCTACATTTCTGCAATGAAAGCTACTTCTTTTGATTTTTAAAAATGTTTTTAATTGGGTTGAAGAGATTTGCTGACTCCCCCATAAACTCCCACTGTCAATGTTATGCCCCTATGACCCATAGTTCTCCACCACTCAGTCCTTAACAGATCATTTTCTTCTGCCCATCACAGGCAAAATATCAACTCCAGTGCTAAATCTCTTCTGAAGTAAAATGCTGTTCATATGGTGTCAGCATTCATCTGGGGGCATGTAATAGTGTGGCAAACCTTTATTAATTTCTATTCTGGACCAGGAAATTTACAGATGGTCTGGGCATGTCAATAGTAAATGGTCATGATCAGTGGATGTCCTCCCATTCTGAAAAATGCTCAGCAGCGGTGTGGCTATTTCTTCAGGTGGTAAATAATTGTTCATTTATCATTGTAGAATATTTCATTTTCTCCAATGCAGTGTTAAAAAGTATACTTCACTTTTTCAATTAAGACAATGGAAGGTTAAAACTGGTGAATGTATTATGTCTTTAACACAGAATCTACAGTATTTTCAAAAGGCCATTGAAGAATCTTACATAACTGGCATTAGTATTTCCCAGTTTGGTTAGTAATAGGTAAAAGTAACTTTTTCAATTTTATGTACTTAAAGCCTTCATTTTAGTTATCCTTAATTTCCACTGTAATCTTCTCCAAAATTAGTCTTCAGTAGAACACAAGCTTCCTCTCCAAATATAGCCTCCTCCAGCACTAAAATAGCAAGCTTTTTTCCCTTTCCTATTTCTTCTTGGTCATAATCAGAGAAGAAAGAATTCAGTAAAATTTTTCCCTGTGAGGAGCATGTTAAGCATAATTCAAATCCCCCTGCAGAAATAACAGCTTATTCCAGGTGTAACTGGCAGGGGTGTTAATTATTAATGCATTATATGACCAGTGTTCCTTGGGCCCTAGGATGGAATTTGGTTATGCCTTATAAATTTCTCTATAGGCCAGTTGATAGGAAGGAGGCTGTCAGTCCGTTTTCTGCTGTTTGTTTTCTTTGGTACAGATATCGGTGCTGATGAGAATACATGAAGTAAGGAATATATCAATAGAAGCATGAGTCTTAAAACTAGAAGAAGAGAATAAAGAGGATTGTCCATTGACTGGGCTGGGAGAGCACAGAACTACAAGTGTTTGGAAGTATGTGTCATACTGGAACAGATGGAGTGGAGTAAGATTACTAGATAAAGGCAGGTGTTGGATATCCAGCTAATTCAGATGGTGTCAGCCCTACTCAAAGGGAAGTGGGTACAAACTGAAGATTTATAGAGCTTCTTCAACTCAGAAAAATTAATAACAGAGCATAAGAGAACTGTAGCACCTCATGCAAAATAAATGTTCAGATATGCTATGTCTTCCTACCCTCAAAAGGAGAATATTAGATTGAAGGTAGCAGAGAATATAGGCAGAAGGAAACCGAGTGTTTTGGAAGGAACAAGTCTTGGGATGGAGAAAGATTTGAGAGTTGCTTCCTAACTGCACCAAATGAGGCAAGAAACCTACCACCTTACGTTGAGTCTTTGACTTCTCTTTAAATAGGCATGTTAGCTTCCATCTCTTTAGAGTTTAATATCTCTGAAAGTATTTACAACTATTTCAGATAATACTTAAACTTTAAATATAGCTTCCCTGGAATTTGCATGGTTACTCTGATTTTGGTATAACATAATGTTGTCTATATGGGTTTCATGATGGTAGAAATGTTCTTCATGCTGTATGAACAATGTAATGCACAGGTTAGTTGGTAATTAATATATCATCTCACCTAGTATCATGACTTGGTGTCAAATGTTTTAAATATTTAAATATATTGTAAATATATTTTGCTTGTATATAAATTTTGTTAGATGAATTTAAGAACTAGACAGATCAGAATAGAGACATGAACAAGAGTCAACATAGAGGCACATAGAGACTGGTCATTGTCTTAGGCTCTCCTGATTTGGCAGACTTGCTCCTCCCACTTAATTCTCTGTGACTCTGAGAAATAGGTTTAATTTTTTTAAGAATCAGCTTCTTCAACTATATAAATAAACCTATTAAATATTAGTTATTTTTATTGGGAATTAAGACATAAATCAGTGGCCAAGAGTGCAAAGTACTGGATTCAAGTCCCTGCCTCTTGCTGATGCAGAGTTGTATGCTTATGATAAAAACCCTGCAGGGTCCAAAATGGGACTTAACAGCAGTTCTAAACCTGTTTTATGTTCGCAGAGAATATATGCAAATATATACTTGCTTTTCTCTGATGCTTGCTGAGGTGTTGAGAGCCATTTACAATTAAACAATGTTTTTGAGACTGACCTTTTTATATTCCTACTAGACATGGTGGGGGCTACAAAGATAATAAACCTACATATTACTTTTTGTAAAGCATAGCTCATCGCAGGAATCTATCTGGGAATGTACATGTATTGATACACATGGGAGAGTGATATATGCCATAAGAGAGAGCTATAGATAAGCTGTTATAGGAGTTTAGAAGATTATTAAAGTTGATGGAAAAGAAATGTTTGTTTTTAAAAAATTCCTCTTGCACATTTTCTTTAATCCAACAAAAGCTCTCTCTATCATGGAGCCTTTTAGACAAAAACAAGATCTATGTTTCAATTCAATCAGGGGACTTTGGGTACAATTTGAACTGTGTCATGGGTAGCACCATAAGCCAATATCTGGTTTCTTCCAGTTGGAGGAAAAGATTAGTTTGTACCATGAGTGAAAGTTCTAATGCATAACAGATGTTCTGATGGTACAGGTCAATCAGAAATTTTGGTTCTAATTCAATTATCTTAGTTAGTCCTAGAGAAGCATAAGCTAATTATACCAGAACTTCAAAAGTGAAACAGAGGGTTATAAATCAAAGGCTAAGCCTTACTGAGGATCATCACAGAGAACTATTTGTCAGGCATAACAATGTGTCTATACTTTTTTTTTTTTTTGGCCTGGAAAGCAAGTTGCCCCAAAGACTTAAAAATCACTTTCCTATATATACGCCACAAAGTTGAGACAGAAAAAAAGAATTCTAATATTAATTGTAAATGGTCTTACTACTCTGAAAAAAGTATTTCTTGTTTTGAATGAAAATGAAAATAATGTTTCTCTATTTTACAAGGTTAAACAATAAAAGGAAGACTCTTTTCCCAGATTCTATATGTGACCTATGGATTTTCTGTCATCTCTGTGACTCCTTAGATTTCATAATTAATTTTGTTTAGACTATTTAAAACTTCCATTTTTTAGATTGTTTTTAACATTTAGTGAAGAAAAGAATCAGCTGATTAAAAACACCCAAAGTCCTTTCTAGATATTCTGATTGGAGTCTTGCGTAGTACCTGGGTATCAGTATATATTGCAATCTCCTCTAAGTCATTCTGATGCCAATGATAGGCTTCACTAGAGAAATCCTGCCATAGATTGGGAGGGCTTTATGTGATACTTTTCTTTAATCAAAGACTATGAGCATTTTCTTCCTGTAATTTGTAGAACCACAGTCTGTTCCCATTTTCGCTTTCTTCAAATGATATTAATTTCTGAGCCCAAACTAGGCCATGCGTAAAGAAAAAAATATTCAATCTGTGAACATCTTTGTAAATGCTCAAAGCTCTTGTAGCTAGGTATGTGTACCCTAAGAGTTATACAGGGCTATCCATTGGGTTATGGGGAAAAAATGCTAGACTTTTGATTTATACGTGCTTTTGTTTAAATGAAAAATTAACTTTATTAATTTTAATATATTGGGACAGTAGTATAAGTGTTTTGTTTTCAAGCAAATTGTGTTAGTCAGATTTTTGTTACTATAACAAAATATCTGAGAAAATCAGTTGAAAAAGAGGAAAGGTTTGTTTGGGTTCACAGTTTCAGAGGTTCAAGTCCATGACCAGTTGGATATATTGCTTTGAGCCTATGGCAAGACAGCATATTATGGTGGAGAGCATGTGGTAAAGCAACCTACTCACTTTATCATGGCCTGGAAGCAAAGAGAAAAAGAAGGGATAGGGTACCAATATCCTTCAAGAGGCACAACTCCAGTGACCTAACTTACTCCAGGCCCCAACTCTTCTTTTCAGTTTACATGATTGACTTCTCTCATGTCTTGTAGCCCTATAATCCTCTGGTTTTCAGCCTGATTGACAGGATCACTGACTTCCCTTTCTCATCTCTTTGATTTTACCAGTTCTGTCAGCCCCAAAGACTCATCACTCTTATTCCCTTTGATGAACAGGTACATCTCTGGAGCTCAACTCCAACATTGCTTCTTCTATGACAGCTTCCCACGTAGTTCATATTGCAGTATTTGCCATAGCAAGCCTGAGTTCTCCTCTGAATTTTGAGTTTAATAAGGGCAAAGATGTATGTCTTAGGTCTATAACAGAGGAGACAGTTTATGTGGTTGAATAATTTGTTGAATAATGAGCCAAGGAACAAAAAAGCTGCCTTTATCCTTTGTCTGTGGAGGTGAATAAAAACAACCTGTTATAAGTCTGAACATGTTTACAGGTCTACAAGAGCAGTTATCATCTGATCCCCATTTAAAAGAATATTTCACAGCATCTTTTCATTTCATTGTGAAAATATACAATTGCTATGTTAGACCTAAAAATGTTTGGGAAAACTTCAATTCGGTTTCCTTTCAAAGGTAGAGATTTATAACAATTATAACATGAAATGATCTGAAGAATATGTGAGGATTCTAGAGCTCCATGGAGGCTACATGGTGATTTTAACAAATACATGCACAAAGGCAGTTATAACTGAACGTGCGTCTTATTTGAATTTTTTTTTTTTAGGTGACTTCCCCTTTGTTATGGGGTGCAACTTAAGAACAGACCAATCACCACTAAGAAGTCCAAATTTGAGAGTCTTTATGAAGCTGGCCAGCTGACTGTCTCACACAATGCCCCAAAAAATGGCTATTGGGAGAACAACCCCGACCACAGGGTTGTAGGGGTTCTTATATCAAAAATCACATCAATCATAAGTGTCTGTTGCTATGATTCAAAATTACAAACTAACATCATGAGATCATCGACAGAGGGGGAAGTGGGTCAAACTGACCCTTACCTAGGTACAAACTAAAGAATGGTTACTAACATCCACACAATCACTGCTCACATGGTACATTGTTTAGCAGCAATAGGAATCAGGAGAGCAATTCTTTACTACATAGGAGTTGCCATTGTATATTATTAAACATGTCACACCAAGTAACTGATGATGGGCACAGAGGCAGGGTGTTCCCATGGGAGAAGCTTATTTCCTACATAACATGGAGTCTCAGAGCAAAATGGAATCTGTTTAGTCATTTCCCTTAGAGTCTGGCCTATAACATTCTCATGGAATCAGATCTGTCAGCCCATCACAGCCTTTAGTTTCTCTTCCTTTAAATAAATATTTTAACATTAGCTTTTGGAAATTTTCTATAAGTTATTTCTTAAAATGCTGTAAGTTTTCAGATTACTTTGTTTCAGTGTATTTTTGAATCTTGTATTTCCCACAACTCAAAATGACCCCAGCATATTAAGGCCTGTTGTTGTTTAGATATGGTGTCCTCCAAAACGCATGTGTTAGGCAATGCAAGAACATCAGGGGTAAAGTGATTAGATACGGATTAACTGGGTGGGAAATATAGTCAGTTAGGGTGTGGCTGGAGGAGGTATATCAGTGTGGCTGGAGGAGGTTGAGCAGTGGGGTGGAGGGGGTAGATTAGTGGGGGTGGAGGAAGTCCAGCAGTGGGGGTGGAGGAGGTAGAGCAGTGGAGGTGGAGGGGGTAGATCAGTGGAGGTGGAGGGGGTAGATCAGTGGGGGTGGAGGAGGTAGAGCAGTGGGGTGGAGGGGGTGGATCAGTGGGGGTGTGCCTTGTGGTTTACTTCTTGTCCCTGGTGAGCAGATTTCTCTCTTTTTCCTGGCCACCATATTCTGAGTTCCTTTCCTCCACCAAGTTCTTTGGCCACAATGTTGTGCCTTCTCTTGGGATCAGAGGTATGGAGTCAGTCAATCATGGACTGAACCTCTGAAACTGTGAGCCCAAATAAATTTTTCCTCCTTAAATGTTTTTGTTAGGTGTTTTGGTCACAGTGATGCAAAGCTGACTAAAACACTGCATATTTCAGGAATGATCCTACTTAAATGTTTTTAAAAGTATTCAGGTTTCTTGTTCTTTGTACCTAAATCTCTAAGGATATTATCAAGGAGATTTTGGGCCAAAAACTTATTAGAAGGCCTAATTTTATCCTGAAAATAAGGGTAAAAATATTACAGTCTTTAAATTTAATTTTTATACTTAGCTTTACACTTATCATGGGGAAAATACATTCTTTCTTCTTTTATTCCAATCTAATGACTGAGGTAATTAATGGGGCAGTAACAAGTAAGTGGTATTAAGTACTATTTGCCTGTATGGAACTGGCACAGGGTAAGAAGACGACTGTCTTATTTTCATGGCCAAGTGTTCATTTGCTACAGCGCCGAATGACGGAAAGTAGGTTTAGGCCACTTATCTTACTCAAGAAAATTGAGAAGAGATAAAATTGCATGGCAACACATTTGGCCACATTGAAGGTTTTGCTGTCCTGCCTCATGCTTTAAATATTGGTCATCTACAGCAGTACACTTCATAATATATGCCAGCCTCATTTCTTATTCAAAATTAATAACAGTGCAGGAGATGGAGAAATACAGCCCTGTTGTTTTTTCCCTATATTTCAAATACTAAAAATTCAGAAGTGAATAACACTGAAGAGTCTCTGCCCCCAAGGAGGTTTTTATCTGGGTTAATAGGTAATTAAGAAGTAAACAGATGTATAAATAAATATAATCATCTCAAACATGAGAATGTCATGAAGGAAATAGGGTGATATATGTGAGAGAACATAATTGTTGAGCATAGGAGTAAAGTAAGGTGGGTACCAATTTGATATATGGTTAGTATTACTAATCTGAGGCAATATTCAAACATAGACTTGAAGGAGTTAGCTCTGTAAGGAATCAGGTACTCGAGAACATCCTATTCCCAAAGCTCCAAAGTTAGAAAGAGCTAATGTAGTTGGGACAGAATGAATAGGGGTTAGGTGGGGAACATAAGTCAGGTAATGTGAGATTGTGGTATATGCATATACCATTTATATATATAGATGTGTGAAATCAATCTTATTTAGCAGAATCAGACTAGGGTCGAGCCATGGGACCCAGAGGCCTGGGTTCTAGAAACTGCTAGGAAGCATGTAGCGCTGCATAGGAATGGTTCCCTGTCTCCTTCTGGAATTTTCCCCTGGAAGAGAATGACTCCCCTGTCTCTACCCTATCCTGTCCATCACAGAAGAAGCTCCTCTCAGTCTGGGCCTCCTTTACCTGTATGTTATAAATAAAGGGGAGTTGGGTGAGGTGTTGTTGTAAGAGGCCAGAGCTGGTATGTCCGAAGCCATCATGCCCCCTCTCATTTTAAGAAGAGTATTGACTCATGTGTGTTTATTGAGTAGATAAGGTTTTAGGTATAGAAAAACTGCCAACATCCTCCTCCAGCAGTTAACCCTTTTCTCATCCATGTGAGACGTGGCAGAGAGGACCCCCACATATATATGTATATATACACACACACACATATACACACACACACACATAATTTGTGTCAATGTTGTATTTCTGAATCTAATCTTGAGCATAGAAAAGATGAATCCAAATTTTGCAAAAAGAATTTATGTATAATCTTTAAAAATATCAATGTCATAAAGGTAAGTAAGTCTAAAGAATTATTCTGATTCAGACTGAAAAAGCTCAATAAACAACTGAATACCACTTGTGATTTGGAGATTGGGTTCTGGATTGAAGGGTGTATGGTTGCTATAAAGGATATTATTAGAAGAATTGGCAAATTTAAAGTAAGAATTTCTGAATAATATTCTATCAATATAATGTCCCAAATTTGGTCATGTGCATTAAGAATATAAGGAAACCTATTTTTTTCCTTAGGAAATGAATAGTAAAGCTCAATTGTGACAAAATGTTAGCAGTTGGTGCATTGGGATAAAGTTAATGGGTTTTATTTGAAATATTGCAATTCTTTACGTTTGGAATTAGTTACAAGAAAAAATTTTAAAAGATTATCACTGACTGCTAGGCGCAGAGTCCTTTCTAAGAAGATAGGCTGTTTATAAGTTTATTGTGGACAGGTAGTTGAAGGCTTTGGATATGTTGTTCATGGCAGAAATGAAGGACAGATTTGCAATATATTTTAGAGGCAGAAACAACAAAACTTGCCAAGAAATCAGATGTGAGGGATAAAAGGGAAGAAAAATTTTAATGTCTTATGTTAGCAATGGTACCATTTACCACTACCAGGGATAACTGAGCATGACTATAAATTCATTGAAATTGGTCTCAGAGAGAACAAATTGACAAAACTGGAAAAAGGGAGAAATACAGCAGCTGAGTTCTAAATGAAATTAAATGGGAGTGGGAACATGTATGAATGGATTGTCCTTTTATGGGAGCGAGGACATTCCTTACACTGTGTTATGGGAAGAACTGTGTTTCCCCAAATTCATATGTTGAAGCCCTAACCCGAAGCGCCCCAGAATGTGAATGTATTTAGAGACAGGTTCTTTAACGAGGTGATAAAATCCAGTGTAACTCATGTCATAAGAAGAGGAGATTAGCACACAGATACATATAGAGGGGAAAATCCTGGTAAATAAGGACAGAGGGGCAAGACACACCACCTGCAAGCCAAGGACGGCTGCTTCAGAAGACATCAACCCTGATGACACCTTGGTCTTGAACTTCTAGCTCCAGAACTGTGAGGAAATAGATATGGGTTGTTTGAGCCACCCAGTCTTTGGTATTTGGTTATGGCAGCCCTAGCAAGATAATAGTCATTGTCACAGAAAGGGAACAAGGACATGGGTTCTGTATAGCTTGTGGATTTCTGGTGGGAAGTTAGAAGAGTTCCTATATGGTTTTTTTAATAAAGTATGAGGTCAGGTCATTGAGAATAAGAAATAAGAAGTTGTAGAAAGTTTGAGACTGAGATATTGTAGTTAAAAGTGAGCACCCAATATTCAGAATGAGTTGAACAGGATCCAGAGATTGTACAATTATGGGTGTAGAAATCCAATATCTTTAAGAGAAACGCAGGTATGATCATTTGTCCTATAGTCTTTCTCCCCAACATATCTTCCATCTATTTTAATGGAAATGTAAGAACACCAAAAAGAGTCCTTGTTGTACATAAACATTCTAATTTGTGGACCGTTTACCAGTACTGTCTGTTTTTCCTTCAAAGACCTACTAATGTGATCATTTTAATTGCCATATGTGCCATTATTTTATTAATTCTATCTTCCCCTCAAGACTTAATGCCACACTCCCAGAATTTGTTTGTGTTTTCTCATTATAGCGACCTAGCATTGAGCATGGTCTCTTGAACATCATGGATCATTCTTATTATTTACAATGAATGGATACATGAGTGGACATCAGTGACACTATTGTCAGAGTACATAAACTTAGGGTTAAGAAGTCATGACAGTTCTATGTCCACTGAAATTCTGTTATTATACAGCATCTCCTCATTACTGCAATCCTTCAGTGACCTGTTATTGTCAAGTGAACAAAATGTTTTGCAGCTGGATATAATATTTTCACTTTGCTATTGTGTATGGCCTGACCCGATAGTCCTGATAAACACATTAAACCAATTAAAGAGAATCTGAATGGGAGTCATCTTTAAAGTTATATTATACTTTTATTAAGTACATTCCTTGTTTCTCTTAGACTGGGTATATGAAACTCATGTTTATTTTCATAGTTACAATTATCTCAAGACTTACTCCATCAAAATTCTTGATCCAATATTATATTTCCAGTGTTTAAACAATAAATATTTCAAAAATGATAAGTTAAAATTTTACATTTTCAGCTATATTTGTAAATATGATCTCATTTAATTCTTACAACAAACAATCCCTTAGATAAAATAAATAGTATTGTCATAGAGCTTCCATGAGGAAATAAAAAGTCTATGAAATAGAAGTTCACCTAAATACACATAGCTGGGTTGTTGCATGGCTGGTCTTCACCCATTTCATGTCCTGCCATTCAAATGCTGGTTTTGTTTTAAACGGCTAATATTACTCTAATATTCAGAAAATTCCCAAGAATGCCAAGTTACACAGAAAGACTGAGTCTGTTCTCTAGGACAATTGAGAATTAGTGTCAGAACTGGAATTACAACACAGAACTTTAAATGTTTAGCCAAATACATTTTCATTTATGTTGAATTGTCTCCAAATCCCAGAAGATTAATCCTAGTGGGTTAGATGAGTAGATCAGATGCATTGAAGCATTTCAAGATCTTGGTTATTCATTTCAGAAAATACTCAATTATTACTACAAGATGCCTTCTTCTATGAGCAGAAAGTTTCCACATTGTCAGTGGTCTAGGCAAAACTTCTGAGACTATGCAGATTTTTATTGATCTATTCTCCTCAACTCTTAATCTTTAGGAAAAAAATTCATAAAAAAAGACTTCCATATTGGCCAAGACGGGTAATAAGGACTGGATTCACCTTCCCTCTGGCAAAATACAAACCAGAAAATGTATAAGAACCAAGTTCTGAGAACCTTGACATTGGGCAAATAGGATGGTGACCCTTGAGAGACAAGGCAATAAGGTCATTCTTGTGACTATTTCATCTTATGGTCTAGAGGGATGATATGGTCTGAAGGTTGGTGTCTCCCACAAATTCCTATGTTCAAATCTAAAGGCCAATGTGACAGTATTGAGACATGAGAACTTCAGGAGAAGATCAGGTCATGGAGACTCTACCTTCATTAGTGGAGTTGCTGTCCTTATGAAAGAGGCCTAGGAAGCTTGCTCACCCTTCTCTTGGGTGAGGGCACAGTTAGAAGGTAGTTATTTCAGGCAGAAAGTGAATCCTCACCAGAAGCCTCATCTTCCAGACACCTGAGCTTGTTCTTCCCCGCTTTCAGAACCGTGAGCAATACACTTCCATGAATGAGAATTATGAATTATGCACTCTGTGGATTTGCTTACAGCAGCCCGAATGGACCAAGACAAGGAATTTTGCAGGTTATGGTGCTGGTGTGGGTGGGAACCCAAGCAGAGCATAACAAACTCTCTGAGACAAGGAGATGAAACTTGGAGGCCGGAGGGTCCAGGGAAACCAGTGTTCACAGAACAAAGCATCCATCTGAGAGAAGAGCACAGAGAGCAAGCTCTAGAGGGTTTTAGAGTTCAGATGAGGAAAATGGTGATCAACAAACACAGGTGAAGAAATTAGCAGAAGCCAGGGAAAGTCCATGAGAAAGCACTGGAAGTACTAGTTCCCTCAATCACACAGGGCAGGAAATAGTGCCTGATGCCACCAGGCAAGCTCACCTTGTAATTCATGAGGCTCTGAGCAAAGTATGCAGAAGCTTTTTGCCTCAGTTGAAGCCAATAATTGGCTTTAGAAAAAAAAATGTTCTGTTCCCATTTAAAGTTTAAAAACAAGTTGTTAAAGGATCAAACCATTTCCAAGGAACTAAACTGAATTCCAGAAAAGAATACCAGAATACTTACAAGAATATAAAATATTCAGCACCCAATAAGGTAAAATTTCCAATATCTGTCATTTGACCAAAGATATCAGGCATTCAAAGAAACAGAAAAGTAAGGGTTCATATTGAAGAGAAAAATGTATCAAAATCAACTCAGAGCTGATGTGACTGTTAGAATTAGCAGAGAAGAAAACAGCAACAATCATTCAACATGTTAAGGAGAGACATGGTAGGTATAAAAGAGGAGCCCACTCAGTTAAGTTGGTGGCTTCTTCAGTCTTGGGCTTCTGGAGTATGGCTGCTTCCCCAGAAATCAGCTCCAGCAGTGCACAGGGGGCAGCAGAACACAATGACTCCCAAAAAACTCCTTGGTGGTTTCCTTGAAGAGAGCCTCCAGATAGACTTCTCCTTTCAAGCCACTATCTCGAGCACCAAAGAGAAGATATTTCCAGAAAGTTCCAGTGGTGCCATACCACAGTGAATTCTGTACGAATTCTAATGAGTCATGGCCTTGCCTTCTCCAATAAGGTATTGACCTTAGTTTGGGGATGATCCTATTCTTTGGGTGCTCTATCCAGGCCAAGAGATAATGGCTGCTCCTTATATTAGCTATTCCTATTTTCTTTAGAATTTTTATTTATTAAAAATCATTTCTATAATTGGCACTAGAATTGCACTAGAGCAAACAAGGTATTAAACAAAATTTTTTAAAGAAAATATAGAGCAATATACCATGATCATGATGTTCTTCGTAGACATAGAAATAGAAAATACTAGTTCATTTGGAAAAATAAGAGACCCAGAATAGCCGAAGCTATTCTTATCAAGAAAAATGAAGCAGGAGGCATCACAATACCAGACCTTAAATTATACTACACAGCTATAGTAACAGAAATAGCATGGTGTTAGCACAAAAACTGACATGAAGACCAATGGAACAGAATAGAAAACAGAGACTTACCCACATAAATAGTTATCTCATACTAGGCAAAGGTACCATAAACATGCATTGGAGAAAAGATAGGCTCTTCAACAAATGGTGCTGGAAAAACTGGAAATCCATATGTAGTTGAATTAAATTGAACCCCTATCTGTCACCCTACACAGAACTCAACTCAAAGTAGATCAAGGACCTAGGCATTAGACCAGCTGCATGTACTAGACAAAAAGGAACTAACTTCCTCAGTAAGACTACTAAAGCACAGAAAGTAAAATTAGGAATCAGTCAATGGCATGGTATCAAACTGAAAAGCTTCTTCACAGTAAAGGAAACAAGAACATGAACAGAGAGTGTACAGAATGGGAGAACATCTTTACCACCAGCACCTCAGATAGAGCATTAATCTCCAGGATATACAAAGAACCAAAAAAACTTTACATCAAAAAAACTAAGTAACCCAATCAATAAATGGGATAAGGAACTGAACAGGCACTTTACAGGAGAAGAAAAATGGTCAACAAATACATGAAAAAATGCTCATCATCTCTAGCTATTAGAGAAATGCAAATTAATATTGCACTCCAGTCAGAAAGGCAATTATCAAGAATACAAGTAACAATAAATGTTGATGAGGATGTGGGAAAAACGGTTCACTTATACATTGCTAGTGGGACTGCAAATTGATGCAACCACTCTGGAAAGCAGTATGGAGATTCCTTAAAAAACTTGGACTGGAACCACCATATGACCCAGTTATTCTATTCCTTGGTTTATACCCAAAGGACTCAAAATCAGCATAGTGCAGTGACACAGCCACATCAATGTTTTAGCAGTTCAATTTGCAATAGCCAAGCTATCGAACTAACCTAGGTGCCTTAAAACAGATAAATGGATAAAGAAAATGTGATATATATATACAATGGAATATTACTCAGCTTTAAAGAAGAATGAAATTATGGCATTGCTGGTAAATGTATGGAACTGGAGACTATCATACCAAGTGAACTAAGTCCATTCCAATAAACCAAACACAGAATATTCTCTGTGATATGTAGATGCTAACCCATAACAAGGGAAGGGAAGGATAGAAATCCATTGGAGCAGACAAAAGGAAATGAAGGGAAGGGAGGGAGAATGGGAATAGGAAATACAATGGAATGAATCGGACATAACTTTCCTATGTTCATATATGAATACACGACCAGTGAAACTTCATGTCATATACAACCACAAGAGTGGATCTTAATTGGAACAAGTTATACTTATTCTATATATGTATGCTATGTCAAAATATACTCTGCTGTCATGTGTATTTAGAAAGAACAGCAACAACAACAAAAACAACAAGCAGGTCACGTGGGTCATAGGCCCAAGTGTGAAACCTAAAATTGCAAGACTTTCCAAAGAAAACATAGGTGAAAATGATTGTGATGTGTTAGTCAAGGACATTTTAGATTTCATACCCCAAAAACTAAACGTAAAAGAAAAAATTATGAGATTTATCAAAATGTAAAACATTTCCACACCAAAAGAAGCTGAGGAAACAAACAGAATAAAAATAATTGGAAGATATATATGATAAAGTACTATGTCCTACTTCTGTCTCTCTCTCTCTCCTTCTCCCCTCAAATTCAATCATTTAAAAAAAAAGAAAAAATCCAACTTTAAAAAATTGGCCAAAATAGTTGACCAGATATGTCACCAAAAAGAAGTCATTATGGAGATGCAAATTAAATCACAATTAGATGACTCTCAAGAGAACGCTCAAAATGAAGGACATTGACCAGACCAAGCATTGTCAAGGATATGGAAGAACAGGAATTCACTGATGGGAATGTAAAAAGGCATGAGCATTTTGGAGAGGTTCATCAGTTTCTTAAAAGGTGAACTCATTATATGATCTCGGCATTCTCTCGCAGTTGCTTGAACACCAAAAAAGAAAGCATTGGTCATCTTGCAGGGGCTACTCACACAATGAGTTACACACAAACGTTTGGAGCAGCCCTGTTCATAATAGCCACAAACTAGCAATAACCTAAATGTCCATTGACAGATAAATAAACATGCTGTGATTTTTCCCTAAAATAGAACTGCTACTCAGCAATAAAAAGGAATGACAATTGACACTTTCAGTGACATTGATGACTCACAAAATAATTATGCCTGGGGAAAGAAGCCAGACACAGAAGAGTGTGTAATGAATGATGTCATTTGCACAAATTCTAGAAAATGCAAACTAATTCATGGTACAGAAGCAAATTTCTGGTTGCCTGGGATGGCAAATAGAGAGTTGGGGGAGGAACAGCAAAGGGGATGGAGGACTTTTAGAAACGACGGTTATGTCCACCTTCTTTGTGGTGCTAAATCTCCCAATTGTATATCTATGCCAGGACTTTAAAATCATAAATATTTCACAATTTTTATAAGCATTTAAAATAGTACATTTTAAATATATATAGTTGATTGCATATTGATTATACCTCTCAAATTATGAGATATGCATATCTTTGAGAGAATATTAAAGATAGCATTAAAACATTTTGTAGTTTTGAAACCAAAAGTGACGATGAGAAGCTTGCTTTAAAAACCATCTTTATTTTTCTTAAAAATGAATAATTGAGCTAGGGATGTTGCTCTGTGATAGACTGCTTGCCCAGCATGAGTGAAGCCTTGGGTTGGATCCCCAGCACTGCAAAATAAATAAAAGTGAAATAAAAACCACTATATATATTCTCAAAAGAAAATGCAAAGAGTTGGTCCTCCCACTAGTTTTTAAGTGGGTAGTTGGATCCAGGTGTACACTTCATAACTCATTCACAGTAAATTGTATTATTTAGGCTAATTTCTCTTCTCTTTCCACATATCACTAAAAGCTTTATTACTTCTTTACCTCTGATTCTTGTTGAATTTTATTCATTTCCACAACTGTGATCAGAGCCAAGTTCAGCCAAGTGACATGAATTCATGCTATGTGTCAGCCTGTGTCAGTGAAAGTCTTCCTTGCTAATGGTCAAAAGACATCCTTTGAAATTGAACCGTAGCTTCTTCAGGTGGGATCATTTTTAATCATTTATGAGTTGGAAACAAGAAATGAAAGTCAAAGCCCCTTAGCCTCCATGTTCTATCAAGCTGAAAATGGAGCACAAAATGAATTTAGTGAATTTTCAAGCATCACAGAGCCAATGGTGTTCTCCATTACACTGTGGGTGGCAGGGGGTTCCTGTGCATTTGTCTGTAAACATCAAACATCACTCTCTCTGATGTCTGTTTCTAGGTGGTGCATGCAGTTTCTGCCAGTCAATGAGTTCCTTAAATCCAGGGGCCCTATTTATTAATTATTTTTTCACACAGTGATGTAAATAATAATATTGACAAGCACAATGATGAATATTTATGTAACATTATATGTGCCAGGAACGGGCAAAGCACTCAAGTCCGGGCTGCAGAGAAGTGACACTACATACCCATTACAATGAAGAAAACCAGAGAGGATGAAAACCTCCAGGTTTGGCAAGGATGTGAACATTTTGAACCCTTCTATGTTGCTAGAGGGTAAAGTGGTAAAAACATAGGAAAATTGCATATAAACTCCTACTAAATTTAATACATCCTACTCATGACTGGCCACTCCAGTCTTAGGAACATACCCAAGAGAAAAGAATGAATATATTGATGAAACTTCTTTAATTTGTAATATACAAATAGTCAATCAACAAGAAGAGGCTTACCTTTGAGTAAGCTGTGCTAGTTTCCCACATGCAGAAACAAATTGTGATGAATTTATACCATTGAATGCTATAAAGTAACATCAACAGTAACTGCAAAACAATCAGTGTATGATAGCATAGGTGAAACCCAGAAAACCTTTGTGAAGCCAGATATAAACAAACAAACAAACACAAGCAAAAAACACACATCTTTCATTCTCAATATGAAGTTCAAGAACAGGTAAGACTTGTACAAACATGTAACAACAAATCCCACCATTATGTAATAAATTTGATTATATGGGAAAAAAGACGAGGCAAAACTAACGTTTATGGACTTAAAATATTTCTTTCTGTAGGGGCGGGCTGTGAAGTACCCATCAGGACAGAGCGGTGAGATGGTGCAGAGATGGAGCAGGTGCTGGTGTGATCTGGCAGATGTGAACATTCATTGATGTTGCATTTAACATTTGTACATTTATGATGATGTTCAAATTATTTCTCAACGTAAAAGCAAAGAATGAAGAAAGGAGGAGGGTGGAGATATGAAAGTTTCCATGGTTAAAGAAGAAAAAAAAAGAAGAAACTCATCAACAACTGTGCTGGTTTTCAAGTCCTCTGACACAGCTTTGCTCTTGTCACCTTGTCACCTTTCTGTGTACTGCTTTCCACAAGTACTAACCAAGGTGTTTGGCATGGAGTAGGTTCTCAGTGAATATTTCTAGATTTGAATAAAAGCTTGTGTGAGAAGAGGAGACAGTTATGTTCCAGTACTTTTGTTTTTTTTTTTGCAGGATATCATGACCTTGTGGGCTGCCTCCTTAGAAAAGAGCAATGCAGCTTGATTCCTCTGCAGTTCCTGAAAAATCTCCCACTGCATTCAACTGTGCACCCTCCCACTACCAAAAAGCCAGATGCTCTTTCTTTGATCTGGATTTGTGCAATGGTTACGTTGTACATGCCGTTAATTAGTCAATTGGGACTCATAATATTTATTTCTTCATGATCCAAACAATACTAATTCTATTGGGGGCAGAGAGTAGTTGTTGATGTATTTTGGCTTACAGACCTTTTTCTGTAAAACGTGAGTTTGTGCTAAAATTTGCCCTTCAAAATTATTACTGGTCCAAATTCTTTTATCTTTTTCTGATTTGCATTGCCTTCCACCAACCCTACCCCAGAGAAACCTTGAACAATTCAGGCAGTGAGTAAATGCTCTTGTAGTATACATGGTAATAGCCTTGTGAGTAGTAAATGTGCATATGTGTGTGGTTGCATGTGTGTGATTTGTGCTTATTATAACATTTTTCTTTAGTTGATAGAAAGGTGTATTACTTTTTTAAATATCCAATTATCCAAAATTATATTTTGGGAAAAGAACCAACAATATAATGAAGCTTACCTTTGAGGTCCTATCCTAGTTTTCCATAGTATGATCAATTCTTTAAAAAAATTATGAGAAAATTGAAATCCAGTTTAGAGAAATTAAGGAATTTGTCATATTAGAAATGGCATCATTTGTATCATTTGGTCCCATTTGCTCCTGTTTGGATGTCCCATGCTAGAGTGAAAGAGGTTAGAAAAGGATCCACAAAGGATAGTTAACACCTAAGTCAGGGATAATGTTCTCCTAGCCAGATATACTATGAAACTTATTCTCCTATCATGGCTGAGATAGCCTCATGTTATAGTAAGGAAGTAAAAGTGACATGGTAAATATTTCAAGAAAGAAACTTATCAAATAAAATGACTAGAATGACAAGAGAAAATATATAAATTTATGAGTTCTCTTTTATGAAATGTATTCCCATCATGTCATGGATTCACTTAATTTCTACACTATTTTTGAGTTGTAGGACACTATCATTCTAAGCTCTTGGTTGGGGAAATTCCCACAACACAAGTAAGTGATGTGGCCCAAGCCTTGTGTGAGTTTGTGATGGAAACAGGTCCCCCAACACTATGCCTGTCAGAAAGGAGTTGGCAGAAAAGACCGTCAATGTACTATGGCTGCTTTGGACTCAAAGGTCATCATTGATTTGAATTATCAACATCACTGAAAAATGGGTAGGCCCAGAAAGGAATAGTGATACTCTGCAGAGAGGAAATGAGAAAGAAAAAAGGAGAAAAGAGGAGAAATGGGAAAGGGAGGGAAGGAGAAAAGTATGTTTTTTTTACTGTTTGGTCCAATTCGATGAGAGGGAGTCATTTGGATTAACCTGTCAGACCCATAGTACTTACTTTAGGCACTCAAAGATGTGCTTGTGAGAATAGCTGAAGGGCTTTGACTTTTGAATGGACAGAAGTTGGTGAGAGCAGGCCACCCTGGGTTTTGGCAAGGTCATGTGACCTGCTGGAAATGTTGAGAAATTTTCTTTTCTCTGAGTTTCTCATTTTTGGATGATGAAACTACAGTGGAAGGTTAATTATTCCAACTTTCCCTCCCTCTTTAGAAAAGAACATATTTTAATAATTGTAAAATCAGATTCAATAAATCTCTCAGATTCAGATGACTTTCACGTACTTGCCTTTTGAAACTTAGATAAATGTTTCTATAGTGATTGATTTGTTAGCCTGACCCAGTTTTCGAGCTGAAGTAGAACAGTTTTTAGGTCCAGAGAGAAAGTGTGTGAAGTGGTTTGAATTCAGGCATGGAGTCAGACAGACTTGATTCAGTTCCCACCTCTGCCGCCATGCTCTGGGTAGTGATGTGGCCTTCTGTGCACAATTCCTAATCAATACAATTGGTTTAACAATAGGAGGTGGCAGGCTGTGGATTGGGTGTGATTAAGGGTCTGGTCTTCAGGTGGCTCTCCTGGTCCTTGGATGGCTCTGTGGGCAGTGGGGCCTATGGGAGGTATTCAGGTCACTGGAGGCATGAGGTAGTTTGCAAGTGACCTCTTGGTAGTTCTGGGACTTCTTGAATTTTCTGGAGAGGAATGTTATAAAAGGAGGAGGCATGCCCCTGCTCACGCTCTCTGCTTTTGGTTCTAGATGTAAACCCTTGCTTGTCCCACATGCGCTGCCACCGTTACAATCCATACCATGAGGTGATACAGACAAGGCTGTGCTATGCCATTTGAACTTTTAGCCTCCCAAACTGAAAGTAAACCTTTTTATTTCCAAAGTAACTTGTGTCTGGCATTCCAAAATAGTGATGAAAACTGATTAATACATTTATTTTTTATTAAGACTACTGATACAATGCCCGAACGTATATACCAAAGGGCATCTTAACTATAAGGGTTAGCTATTAATATCACTGCTGTTGATGTTGGAAGAATTGATAGATTCTAAGCCAGTCCTCTAAAGACAGAAAGAATTATCCAATTACAAAGAGTCATATCTTTACTGATATAATTGGAACTGAATTAGATGAAGGAATAAGCTAGGTTGAAACAACAATTAGAAGAGATTTGGGAGTAATCTGACCAAACTTTGAATTGAATGTGTGAACTAGTTTTATTAGCTAGAACAAGTGGAGAAAAGACTCCAATTAATGGAGTTCACGTATTGATGGAGACATAGACTTGCAAGCAGGTAGAGACTCAGGGAGACAAGTTTAAAGAATCCAAAAACACTGTCCTAAACCTACCTGGTGATGGCACTGAGCATGGCACTGGTCACAGTTCAGGTACCCCAAGTTTGTCAACCCTTGACAGTGTCTGACATTGCTGCTGCTCCTTGACTGGATAAATTCTAACTTTGCCTATTTACTTGCACCACAGTCTCCAAATGTAGAGTTCTGGATACGTGGTTCTGGTTGGTACAAACATTCAGTATAGCACACACAACTCTTCACTTTCTAAATGGGATTAAGGGTTGCCCAGTTTAACCTACTGGGTGAAGGACCTCTATGTATAGGAAGAAGATGTTGACCAGTCAAAAATTTGGATTAACATCTACCTTTGTAAGTGGACAGGATCAAAGTTAGGTATATGAGCTACCAAAGGCAGCCACATGAGTCATTCTGCTACATGATTCATATGTAGAACATAAATAGCAAGGTCAGTCATAGACTAATTATGTAGTCCCTCAGACCCCTGGCTGCTCATTTTGCTCAGGAAGACAACCATCCTGTCCCCAAAACAGCCCCCCCCACCTCACTATATACTCTCAGAATGCTTATGGAAGAACTGTGCCTTGATCAGTTTGATCATGAACGCTGTTTACTCATGTTGACTGTGTCCACAATGCTTTCCAGACTTCAACAAAGAAGTAGTATAGGACTTCGATGTGGAAGAAGGCACACCTATAAAGACAGGTAGAATTTACCCTGTGCTTCCATCTCCAGCCACAGCCCAGACTCCAGTTCTCATGTTTGGAAAAAGTATTCGAATCTCTTCCTTAAAGATGAAACAGTTTACTAAGACTTAGTTCAAATATGGAACACAAGAGCAAATCTACAGATTATTGATGCTTTAAAAGATAAATATATAGTTTTATGTAGAAATAACAATTTTATAAAGGGGAATTTTGAAAATTAGAGAAAAGATGGTCAACCAGCTAAGTAGGTGGTATCATAATACCAGAACTTCAGCTATACCACAGAGTAATAGTAACAAAATAGCAAGGTATTGGCACCAAAACAGACAGGTAGATCAATGATACAGAATAGAGGACACAGACGAACCCACATAAATACAGTTATCTTATACTAGACATAGGTGCCAAAAGCATACAATGGAGAAAAGATAGCTTCTTCAACAAATTGTGCTGGGAAAACTGGAAATCCATATGCAGCAAAATGAAACTAAACCCCTCTCTCTCATCCTGGACAAAACTCAACTCTAAATGGGTCAAGGACCTAGGAATTAGACCAGAGACCCTGTACCTAACAGAATAAGAAGTAGTTCCAAATCTTCATCATGTTGGCTGAGGACCAGACTTCCTTAACATGACTGCCAAAGTACAAGAAATAAAAGCAGGAATCAATAATTAGGATAGGTTCAAACTAAAAGGCTTTTTCTCAGCAAAGAAAACAACCAACAATGTGAAGAGAGAACCTAGAGAGTGGGATATAATCTTTGCCACATGTACTTCAGATAGAACTCATCTCCAGAATCTATAAAGAAGTCAAAAAACTTTACACCAAGAATACAAATATCCCAATCAATAAATGGACTAAGGAACTGAGCAGACACTTCACAGAAGAATATATATAATCATTCAACAAACATGAAAAATATTCATCATCTCTAACAATTAGAGAAATGCAAATCAAAACTACCCTAAGATTTCATCTCACTCCAATTAGAATGTCTTTTATCAAGAATACAAGCAACAATAAGTGTTGGCGAAGATGTGGGGGAAAAGGAACACTCATACAATGCTGGTGGGGCTGCAAATTAGTGCAGCCACTCTGGAAAGCAGTATGGAGATTCCTTAGAAAACTTGGAATGGAGCCACCATTTGACCCAGCTATCCCACTCCTTAGCCTATACCCAAAGGACTTAAAATCAGCATACTACAGTGACAAAGCCAAATCAATGGTCATAGCAGCTCAATTCACAATAGCTGGATTGTGGAACCAATCTAGATGCCTTTCAATAGATGAATGGATAAAGAAACTATGGTATATATACACGATGGAATATTATTCAGCCATAAAGAATAAAATTATGGCATTTGCAGGTAAATAGAGTTGGAGAATATCATGCTAAGTGAAATAAGCCAATCCCAAAAAACCAAAGGGTAATGATTTCTCTGATAAGTGAATGATGATACCTAACAGGGTGTGGGAGGGAGGCAAGAATGGAGGAAGGATGGATTGTATAGAGGAAAATGAGGGGTGAGGAGGGGTTGGGGGAAGGAAAAATAATAGAATAAGGCAAACATCATTACCCTATATACATATATGATTATGCAAATGGTGACTCTACTTTGTATACACCAGAGAAAAGACAATTGTACCCTGCTTGTGTACAATGAATCAAAATAAGAAAAAATTAAAAAAAAAAAAAGAAAACCAGAGAAAGGGAAGAAAAATTTATAATCTTACTATTCTAGCAAAACCACTTTGAATCTTTTGACCTATTTTGTATCACGGATCCTTATTCCTCCAGAATCTTCCATATAAGATAGAATTTGAGGATCACTTCAGGTATGTGAATAGATCTTAGTGGACTGGAAGAAGAGGGAACAAGCCCTGGGTGTTGGTAACAGAGATGTGGATCTCAACACATAAGAAGAGTAATAACAAAGATGCCCATTGATTTCCAATGTCTTCCATGGTGTGGGAAACTCATTAGAAATAGCCATAATCTCAGTGGGATTGTTTGAGATAATAACCGTTACCTAACAAATATTTAAATAAAGCATTTTCTATGTGTCAGGTACTATTGTTAATCTTTTCTAAACATCGACTCATTTATACACTTAACACCCTAGGGGGAGGTATTTAGAGATTCACAGCTGCTAAGTTGCAGGGCTGGGATTCAATACAGCAGCTTGGCCTCACATTCATACCCTTACCCTTCATTCTATGAGGCCAATTGCTGAGATTTTAATACTGAAAACAGAAGACAATTGTCCTGTTCAACCCCTGTGCTCTTTGGAATTGGCACAGTCATTCTTCTTAGGAGGCGACAGTGTGGAACATTGTTTTTCTGAAGTTACTTGAAAAGCAATTCTAAATTTGATGTCTTTCCCAAAGGTTTAACAAGGTGGGCATCATGGTGCTGCTTGGCTGCACAGAGCAGACCAGGAAAAAACAAGTCCACACGGAAGCAGGGACATTGTTCTCTCTGTGGTCATTTTCTAGACCCCATCTAAGAACAGGCAATAAAATAAAAGTTTCCCAATGAGGAAGGTGGGATCTAAGAACAAAGTGTCATCAGACAAAATAAATTCCAAAGTCTCCAAAACACCATAAGTTCCTGTGAATAAAATTTTTAAAAATATCTAGGAGCAGATATTTTCCCAAGGGGGAAGGGTTGAGTTGATGGAGAATTCCAAAGGGAATTTTCAACTGGACTTTCTCTACATGCGATGGCTAATTTTGTATGTGACCTTAACTGGGCTAAGTGATGCCTGGGTAGCTAGTAAACTGTTATTCCTGGATGTGTCCATAAGGGTTTTTCAAACATTAATTTTTCAATCAGTAGACTGAGTAAAGAAGATTGCTTTCACCAATCCAGGTGACAGTCATCCAATCTGCTAGGGGTCTGATTAGAACAAAAAGACACTTGAAGAGTGAATTTGTTATCTCTGCTTGAGCTGGGACATCCATCTTCTCCTGTCCTTGGAAAGTCTCACTCTTGGTTTGGGGTCTTCAGGCTCAGACAGGGATAGGAGGCTGTATGCCATTCACTTCTTTGTTTCTCAGGCCTTTGGGTTTGGACTAGATCTACCCCAATGGCTTTCCTGGCCCTTTGGGCCTGCCTTCCTTCCTTCCTTCCTTCCTTCCTTCCTTCCTTCCTCTTCCTCTCTTAATTCTGTCAATTGGATTGGAGCATTTTTAAAAAAATTAATCCTCAAGAATTGTCAAAGTATAAGCCACATTCTCATGAAATAATAATTATAATAACCACCCATACTAAGCAGCTCCTTTGTATAGGATATTTTATATATGTGCTGTTTTGTTACCCGCCTGCAGCAACAATCTCACAGGTATTTATCGGAGGCGGACTGGAAATAAACTACTTCTATTCTTGAGCTACTTCCTTGCTTCCTTGCTTATTCTCTAGCTTTTAGAGGAAAAGAAGCTTGCTTGATTTTAGAGGAAGAGAGGCTTTGAAAGGGAGTTTTAGAGAAAGAGGGGCTTGCTACACTTTCAGAGATCTATTTCTTCTTAGAGTTCTGCTGCTTCTTCTTAGAGGTGCGTCCTGCATCCTGTGAACTAAAGGTGCGTGCTAGAGGTGCGTGCTAAAGTCGCAGTCTATCTGAGGTGCTTCTTAGTGGTGCGTCCCGCGTACTACGACTGTGATCTGCGACCTAGAGGTGTGTTCTTAGTCCTCCGCTCCGCAATCTGCCATCTGCCATCTGCCATCTGCCTTCTGTCTACTGCTTACTGCCCTCTGCCTACTGCCCGCTTATATTCCCTCCAGGAGGCGGAGGGTAGGGCCACGCCAGTTAAGCGAAGATCAGGCGAGGAGCCAGCTGCCCAATCACGGCAACGGTCAAAACGAGCAGGCACGAGCAGGAGCACTCTGGAACACATGTGCACACGTGTGCGTGGACTCACTTGAATACAGGCCAATGATAAAGCACCTGAGTGTGTCTATGTTAACCAACTTCCTCAACGCCAATGTGATCAAAACAACCTCTGACTGGCTGCCAGGCGCCATCTTGGCGTAGTCCATATGACATAGCCCCCAACACTGTTTCTAATGCTAATAAAAGTATTCAAACATGTAGTTGGTATTAATCCCATTCCAAAGATAATATGAGTGAGATGTCAAGAGGAACTCGCTTAGGGACATACAGTGACCATGTGTTAGTGCTAGGATTGAAAGTAAGTGAGGTACACAGGGAAGCAAGTCCCTGTCCCTTCCACAAAACCATGCAGCCTGTTCTGGACACTCAGAAGATATTCAGGCTTGGTAGATTTGGTGTTTAAAATGGAGTATTTGTAGATAGAATGATTTAACTCAATGCTGGAAGGTTATTTCCTTTAAAGCACTTGGCTTAACTGAATGCAAGATGATGTTGAATCCTTATTTGTCTATGAGCCATGATGACCAAAAGAATAATTGTTATGATGTATGTGTTCCCAAAATTGTGATTCCAAAGGTCCAGTGAATGAACGAATAAAATGCAACTTGAAGGAAAGTCAGAACAGAAACCAGTATGATCTCTCAGCCGTCATGTCATGGTACACCCCCAGACCCCCACCTACTTACCTATAAACCATCTTCAGAACTGGTATCATAAAATGGCAAGATGCAGAGAGCTCAGCACCTAATGAGTCCAGATAGTTCTCAGCCATGCATTATAAAGATCCCTCTAGACTGGGTGCTTTGAATTATTCCCCTCCGCCAAGCAATTAATTCAGGTGACTCTCCTTCTCCCACCCTCATCGATTCCCACCTCACACGTGGTTTCCTGAATGGCAGCCTGAGGCACTGTAAAGTGGTTAGCAGCACCAGGTGTGGGGTGTAAATCTCTCTAGAGGAGTGGAGACTAGGCATGGAGGAAGAAACCTCTTTATGTGCCGTCGAGTGACTCTTCCAGGAAGAGGCTAATGGAGACAAGGCTTTGTTTTAGCTTGTCAGTGGTTCTATTCAATATGAGAAAACATCCCAAGAGAAGGAAATCGTGAATTGAGTACTTGGTACTCTTCCAGAGTTGTAACACTGGACAGGTATGTGCTAATCGAGTGTCTGAATCATTACAGGAGTCTGTACCCCTTCATCTGTCACTGTCCTGCACTGGACCAGTATTAACTCTTCACACACTAGCTCTGCTGTGCGCCCGTGGCAGTGGCCTCCATCTGTCCTTGCCTAGGTCTTCCTGCCTTGTGCCTTTGGAGAGGAGGTTCTCTTTTTGCAGTGGTGTAACTGGCACCAGCGTTTAGCCACCAGGCTAGAGCCCAATACTCCCCAAGGTGTAAAACCTGCAGGGTGGATCAGCTGCTTTTCCTTGGGGGTAGCTGCATCACGACAGGTCCGGAGGCCACAGTTGTGAGCCTCAGCAAACCCTGCATGACCTGAGGAGCGTTCCCACCCAGGTGCCCTCCAGGCTCCTCTCCGCACAGGCTCAGGGAGGCTCCTCCCTCCCACCTGCCTTCTCTTCACATCATTCCCTCCCTGCCTTTCCCCAGCTCCTCTCCCCTTTCTGTCCTCCTTTTCTGGGACTATGAAAAGAAGAAAGTTAAGTAATTAAAATAGTAAACACTCATTATAGAAACTTAGGAAGTTGGAAAAACTGAAATAAGAAAATTAATGCCAAGAAACATTAAGCATAGAGACAAATGCTGTCACTCGGTTCCATTGATCTGCTCAGATGACTTCCATTATGTGCATATGGGGTGGGGTCAGGGAGATGAAAGCATTCAGCCTTTCTATGAATTTACCAGGCTTCATCCTGCAAAGTTTATTTACTATGAAATAATGTTGATGGATTAGTACTGAATTATAACATTTTCCAGTGGTCATGCCAAAGCCTACGTTCTTCATATTTTAGCAAGATATCTTATAAAACTTTTAGTTTCATAAACAGATTGCAAAAACAGGATCAAATATTTCTGTATACTTTTAACCCACTTTGCTAAATGTTAACATCCTCCCATGATTGCTTTATAATGCAGTCTGTTTTACTTTTTTTCTCTACAGATGATTGAAATAGGTATTACCAAGGAAAAAAACTTTTTTTTTTTTTCTATAAATTCATGGTACTTCTTACTCTAAACATGTGGGTTTCCTCACCAATCAATTCTCCATTTCTCTCCAAACATCAGCTGGGTGTTTTGGTCAGCTTTTTTGCTGCTGTGACTAAAAAATCTGACCAGAACAATTTTAGCAGGAAAAGTTTGAGGGCTCATGGTTTCAGAAGTCTTAGTCCATAGAAGGTCGGCTCCATTTCTTGGGGCTTGAGGTGAGGCAGAACAACATGGTGGAAGAGTATGGTGGAAGGAAGCAGCTCACATGCTGATCAGGAAGCAGAGAGAAAGGTCTCCACTTGGCAGATACAAACATATACCCCAAAGCCACGCCCCAATTCCCACCTCCTCCAGCCACACCTATTACTTCAGTTACCACTCAGTTAATCCCTATCAGGGGATTAATTCACTAACTGGGTTAAGACTCTTACAACTCAATCATTTCTCCTCTGAACCTTCTTGTGCTGTCTCACACAAGAGCTTTGGGGGCACACCTCACATCCAAACCATTAACAGCTTGGTGACCACAGTTCAATTAGATTCTGACATTATTTGCCTGGAGTTCATGGCAGACCCCACAGCTGAAAGGTCTCAGTCCTTCAAGATGGCCCTCAGCTCAGATGCTGACTGCAAGTCTCAGGTTTGCACCTGCACTTCTGACCCCCTGGCCATAGATACGGGATTCCATGACCCCTTCCTCAGGTTCAATGATTGCTTATAATGGCTCATGAAATGCAGGGAACCACTTTCCCTACACTTATTATTTTATTGCAAAGTACACCAATGAACAGCCAGATGAAGAAGTACTTAGGGCAGAAGTATGGGGGAAGTAAAATGGCTCTTCTCTGCCCTTTCTGGGGGCATGCTGCACTCCAGCACCTCTGTGGATTCACCATCTAGAAGCATCCCAGATCCCTTCACTGGGGTCTTATGGAGACTCCAGAGGTTGGGGTGAGGGTGGAGCTAAACATCTTAATCCTCTAGTCTCCTGGCAGTTTCTTCTGGCAACCAGCCTCCTGCCTGAGGCTGCCCTGACTTCCTGCCACCAGTCATCTCATTAACATACAAGAAGAGACTGTACCCGCCCCCCACTGCAGGGATTCCCAGGGTCTTAGAAGCTCTTGCATCAGGAAATGAAGAGGAATACCAAACATCATAACCAAAGATTTGCCGGGGGGGGGGGGGGGGGGGGCAGGGGGGGGCATTACTGGGGACATGACAAAAGTTTTAGAAGTTCAGTGCCAGGAACTGGAAACAAACACCAAATATATTTCTTATTATATCACAGAGATAGATCATTGTTTTCAAAAGTCATTGGAGAGTAAGTTGTAAATTGTAGACATTGTGCTAATTTAGTCATGAATACTTCCGTGTCTATTTCCAAAAAACAAGGGCATTCTTTTATATAACAATAGCATAACAATCAAAATCAGGAAATTAACATTGACACAGAAATATCTGTTAATCTATAGATTATTCAAGTAATCCAATTGTTCCACTAATAGGCTTTATAACAAAAATAAATTATGTACGTGTGTGTGGACTTGGGCTTTGTTTTTTGCAGTAATACCTCAGTACATTGAGTTAGGAGATGCATGGTAACTCTTTATCCCAATACTGGGGATATTAACTATGAATATTTTTGTAAGTAGTGTCTTGCAGAGTTATTCACTATACAGTTCCATTTTAACCTTTGTAATTAATTTTCTAATTAGATTTCCTGTGGGATATACTACCTATTCAATCCTATTTCTTACATGATTTTGAATAGGATTTTAATATTTACATATTTCTCCATATGGATGGATAAAAATTTATTCAAAATACTTACCTAATGTTGTTCATTTAAGTTTTCACCATTATTTCTTATTCCAAAGAACAATGAGGTGTAAGATATGTATTTATTAGACTGTGATTAGATTACTTGAAGTGGAACTATTAAGCCAAAACATGAAACCCTAAGAAAATTTAAAACTATTTCCCAAATCTTCCTCAGATTGGTTATACAAACTTCCTACCCAAGTGTCTTAGTCACTTTGGGATGTGTGTTGGTCAGCTTTTCACTGCTGTGATCAAAATACCTGACATGAACAACTTAAAGAAGGCAAAGTTAATCTGGGTTCACAGTTCTAGGGGTTTAGTCCATGGTGGACCAATATCATTGCTCTGGGCCCAAGGTGAGCAGAACATCATGGCGGAAGGGTATGGTGGAGAGAAGCGCTGCTACTTTCATGGCAGCCAGGAAGCAGAGAGGAAGAGGAAAGGAGCCACAGGGAAGAGTCACCCTTGCAGGGCATACCCTAGTGCCCACCTGTTCCAGCCACACCCCAACTTGCATCCAGTCACCACCCAGGCCGTCCATTCAAACTAGGATGAACTAGATGAGGTCGCAGCTCTCACAGTCCAATCACTGTTTTGGGGGACACCTCACATCCAAATTGTTAACAGGGAGCTACGTAAAATATCACAGACTGAGTGGTTTACAGAGAACAGAAATTGATTTCTCACAGTTCTGGAGGGTGGGAAGTCAAGGCAGAGGTAGACCTGGTGCTCGAAGAAGGTCCTCTCCTGGGTCCTAGAGCACTGGATTGTTGCCATGTCCTCATTTGGCTAAAATGGGGAGGGAGCCCCCAGGGGCCTCTTTAAAGGAGTTCTAATTCTATGCAGGAGGCTCTGCCCTTATGGCCTAACCATCTCCCAGAGCCTTTCCTCCAACTCTAGCCTATGAACTCAGGATATAAACATTCAGTCTACAGCACCATCAGTTTAAAAATCTTTCTTTTTCTTTCTTTTTTTTTTTTTTCTTGGGGGGTGGCAGGAACAGGGGATTGAACCCAGAAGAGCTTTGCCACAGAGCTACCCTCCCAGTTCTCTTAAATTTTTCTTTTAAGACAGGGTCACGCTAAGTTTCTTAGGGTCTTGCTAAGTTGCTGAGGCTGCCTCTAACTTGCCACCCTCCTGCTTCAGCCTCCCTAGCAGCTGGCATGCCCTGCTGTGCTGGACTTCTTTTTATTTTCTTAAACTTTAATGGCATTATCACTGTTCTTTCATCTTGGTCCATTTGAGAGTCAAGTTTCTAAAGATGCATTTTAGAATGTGAATTCCTGCGTTTCTTCCTACTATTGCTTAGAAAGTCACAGGAAAATGTCACTCTTGCCCTTAAAAAGAGAAAAGTCTTTTCTGTAAATCTGTAAAATAATAACATTTCCTGAACCCATTAGAGAGCTAAGGTTGTAAGTCAAATGAAGAAGCTTATTCCAAAGGGTGACTGGACTCCTTAAGGAGAGATGAGCACATGAAATTATGAGCAGCGTATCAATTTAGAATAACCACAGGGCAAATTCACACTCCGGAGCTAGTTCATTGCCACAGGCCTGCACTAGCCACAAGGGGACTGCAACATACTATTGAGGGTTTTGAAGAGTGGGGTACACTGGAGATGATGAATGACAGCACAAAATACCAAAGCCAGTGTGGTCACTCACTGCATGGACTCCGTCCCCCACACTACCGCCCAGGCAGGAGCGCAGGCTTGCTCCTCACCTGGCATAAGTACTCCTTACCTCAGTGTTCATCTTCCTTCTACACATGACTCAGGACATTCAATAAAAATAAATTACGAGATATAAAAAATTTGAAGCAGGAAAACATGGCCCAGGGTCAAGAGATGAATCCATTGTAGGACACGTCTGAGAGATGATTCAGATGTTGGAACTGTTCTAAAGAATCTTTAAAATAACTAGAATTGGCTGCTGGAAATGGAAAGAGACCCATAAGATGCCTCGCCCTGAAGTCAGCTGTAAACTTAGACCCACGAAGACAGCAGGTACTGGAAGGTACTGGAAATGAAGAGCCTCGAAGGGACTCTCGGGGAGTGCATGCTTGCTTGAGGAAGGGGAGGTGAGGGTTTCTGAGACGGCATCGCTGACTCCAGTTTCAGCCTGGACTAAGAGAAATCAAACCCGAGCTAGTGGTGATTGGAAACTGGGAAACCCAAGGTCTCTCTGGCACAAAAATCAGAGCTTTAATAAAGCTTGGATAGCAGGAATACTGAAGAGGGAGAGAATCGTAGGAGGAAAGAGCCAAAGAGGGCACCCCGAATCCTGTGTAGACACGTGGGAACAGACTCCACACAGCTGAAGAAAAGCCTATTTCTGCCCGAGTTTGCAACTCAAACCCAACCACACACTTCACCTTTTCCTTGGGGCCCTGGTGCTGACTGACGATATTTGATAGATGGAGGTGGAACATGCTATTGTTAGTCACAGGCATGTGGTGTCCTCAGTTCCCACTTTCCTTTGAGGGGCACTTCACTTATTGATTCATTGGCCACTGGGAGCCATGACCAAGCAAGCATTTGTGCATCCCCACACAATGGGGAATGGTTTTCCTTTCATGCCACAGAGACTAAAAAGGTAATATGCAAACCTTTTTCTTTTCTCGAGAATTGGTGTGTGTGTGTGTGTGTGTGTGTGTGTGTCTGTCTGTCTGTCTGTCTGTCTGTCTGAGATCCTTCTGCCTCAGTCTTCCAAATAGCTGGGATTATATACATGTGCCACTCAACCAAGCACATGTATTTTTTTGGATTGTATTCTGAACTTGGTAAGTTGCATGGACTCTTGTTATTTTTCTCCAGTAAGTACCCTTTTCTTCAAATAATAGAATTGACAATGTCAACAGTCTTATAAATTGTTCTGGGCTTTGAGCTGGGAGCTAAGGATATGACAGAGAATAGAAAAACAGTGGTCTTCAACCTCATGGAGAGAAATAGAAATAGGAGCAAATAAACTGATAGGTAAAACATTGCCAAAGTAATTGGTGTTATAAACACAAATAGATGATATGCTAGACTCAGGGTTCAATAAACTTTTTTAGCAAAGGGCTGGCTAGGAAACATTTTAGGCTTTGCAATGATTTTCTTGGCTATCATAATATCAAAGCAGACATAGATAATACATAATTGAATGAGAATGGTTGGGTTCCAATAAAACTTACACGCACACACACAGACACACACACAGACACACACACACACACACACACACAGAGTGAGCAGGTTTGGTCAAAAATTTCCAATTTCTGGGCTAGGAAATGAAGTACAACTATTCCTGATACCTAGACAGGGTGGCCAGAGGATACCGCTCTGGAAGACATATTCTAGTTAAAGTGCCGGCATATTCTGGGAAAGAGCAAGCCCAGGAATTCTGCAGACTGGGAAAGACTTGTGCTGTTCCAGGACCTGTCACAAGGTTAGTGTGGTCAGCAAGTGGCAATTCAGCAGGAGAATAGACAAGGAAGACCATGTGGACCTTGTGGGCAGGGTGAGGAGTTTCGGTTTTCTTTCAAGTGCACAAGAGAGTTATTGAAAGGTTTAAAACTGGAGTGAGTGATGTGACCTATATTTTAAATGTCTTTCACTCTGTTGTGAAGAGTGGATTGAAAAGGGGCAAGAGGGACACTGAAGAACCCAGCCTAGAGCCATTTGCATGAATCCAGAGAGAGACAGTTGAAACTCACTTGGTGTGCATACACTACTATTATTTGCTCTGTGTGACCTTATCATTCCTGTGAAGTAGTTCTGACTATTCAAAATTAAAATCCAGGAACCGAAATAACTTGCCCAAGGTGATGGAGGTGAAGTCTGAGCCCAGGAAGATGAATTCTAGACTCTGTCTTACCCACTCTCCCAACATCCTTTGCCCTTAAGTTGCCCTTCCCACCCTGCCTAGGGCCGCGATGTGTGGTTGAATGGCTTCCAGCGCTCCTTGGCCCAGTACACGATGAATCAGTGGTAAGCCATACCACCTTTGGCTTTGGCACTTATTACAGCCAAAGGCCTGTGTCTGATGCCTGGGTGTGGGGAGCCAGCCTTCTTCTTGTCTCTGCGAGCAGGTGCCAGAGGATGCGCACAGCTGACACCTGGCCGAGTGTGGGAAGGGCCCCCGAAAGCATGGAGATAATGTCATTATTCAGAGATGGTCATGTTGAATATAGTAAAAATGCTTTAAATGCCGGGCTCTCTTTGTTCTTAATGACTGACTTAATGACCCAGTTTGTCATAATATTCAGGATTTAGGTTTTTCTTTTTCTTTTCTTTCTTTCTTTTTTTTTGGAAGCACTTTTGAGGCTATTACTTTCTCACAATTAATTCAGTGCACTTGGGGAAGAATAAATATTTAGAGCTGGATGGAATTAGAAAGATGGCCATTCTGGTAACTTTCAAACTGTACCCTGGGGAAGCAGGGTGAAGATTTAAGGGGTGGCAGGCTCATGAGGAACAAGTCTGCTCCCCCTCAGACATTTCCTTTGTTTTATGTAATGAATATCTGGATAAGATATTTTAAAAGAAAAAAGAACAAATTTCCCCTGGTTACAAAGTTTGAACTTGCTTAGTTTAAGGTCTTAATATTTACAGAAAAGTAAATTAAGGTCCAGAGATTAGACGATTTGCTTAAGGTCCTAAAAAGAATCAGTGCCAGGACTAGAGCCTTAGCCCACAATTTGTCACTTTGATAATACATGTATTTCTGTGGATAAAATGTTGGGTCCATCAACTTGGATCTAACCATCCCTAGCTCCGAGTTTGGGCTAACCATTTTCCCTTTCCTCAGGCTCCATATTTAGAAAGGGATCTTTGTTGTGTTTTGTTTTCCTTCCTTCTTCTCACTACATTTCCCCTCAGAGGTGTGACTTTGAACAAGCCTGGAAGGTCGAGGTGAAATTTTAAACCGCAAGCTCAGGACAATTCTTTATTCTTGACTTCACATGTGGCTTTACTAGGCATACTCTCCAACAGAGCAGGATTTTTGTCTTTTTTTAACTAATGCAACCCATACTCTAAATAATAACCCTGCATTCGGTAGCAGGTCTATAAACAGTTGTTGATTATGTAGTCTACCAATCTCCAAAGAATTGTATAACCCGCTTTGTCCTAAGGGAGACAGAATTATTATTAATTGTGCACTGCCATCTGCTGGTGATACAAATAATTACAGTTGCATCTGTGAAATGAAATCCTGGAGGAACTCACTCCTTTTTAAATTTTATATTGCTTTAATGAGATTAAGAGAAAGAATTGCTTTATTGCTCTTATAACAAACTTTAAAATATAATATTTTTATTTTCAACGCAAAATGACTGAAGTATGGACAAGACTAAGTATAACGCCAAGCTAGACAGGGAGGAGGGGGCCTGGAGCTTAGCAGATTCACTGGGAGGGAAAGGATCAGAATAATGGTGTGGGCGCCGCCCTGTGGACACGCAGAGCCTTCGCTAGAACGAAGGGAGGAAAACTGGGCTCCACTGGTGAGACTGAGAAAAGGAAGGGAGCCTCCTGAATCCCTAGAAAGATCTCAAGCCTCAACTCTGGAGGCTGGTCCTTTAGAAACACGATCTCCCTCTGCAGGTCTACTTCCTCCCCATCATGTTTTAGTGTGAGCATTTTTTTTGTTTGTTTTTTTAAGCCAGGGTAGTTTGTTGCAAAGATTTCTCTGGGCCATAATTTTGTCCTGTGAAATATGGATGGTTCTGGAGAAACTCTAAAGTCATGACAGCTCTAAAAACCAATAAATATAACAAGATCTTTAACTTTCCTGCTCAAAAGTTTTCTCCCAGCCCTCGCCATCTAGGATAAAGTACTTGGAAAGCTGAACCTGACTTAGCAAATGGGACTCTGCCATGCGACTAAAAGGATTTGGGGATGGGAATGATCCTGGGTTTTCCAGATAGGACCAATGTAATCTCAAGGATGCTTAGAAGAGGGGGCAGAAAAACTGGAGTCGGACAGCAGTGTGACAGTGGGGACAGATTGGAGAGGTGCCGCCCACAGGTTTCTAGGAACTAGAGGAGGCAGCAGTGGATTCACCCCTGGAACTTCCAGAAAGATCCAGCCACATGCTGATACCTTGATGTTGGCCCCATCAGAATTTCCAACTCTGATTCCACAAACAAATCTGTGTTGTTTTAAGTCAATAGTTTGGTGGTGACTTGCTATATCAGCAACTAATACAGTACATGTCTTCAATCAGTAAAGATATTTAAAAGTTACCATGCATAATATTTTCACACTTTACAAGATTAATAATTCCTTAATACCATCAAATATCATATTTAAATTTCCTTGATTTTGTGGCTTTAATTATCTTGTATTATCATCCCCTGTTTAATACACCAACTTTCTGCATTAGAACATGAGTTTACTAAGGTGAGAGGGTCACTTCTATTCAACAGTGAATCCCCTAGAGTGCCAAGTCAGAGTATAGTAGATGCTTATTAAAAGCAGATTAAATCTAACTGGATCACATCATTGGAACTTTGATGTGCAATTTTTGAAAATGCTACTATGACGACCACATATGCTATACTAAAAGGCATCACAATTTGAAAAAGTGATGAAGATTTTCTGCATTTTTTCTATGAGTTTTACAGTTTCATGTTTTACATTTTGAGTCTTAATTCTGTTTTAAGTTGGTTTCTATGCATGGGGTAAGATAAGGATCCAGTTTCATTCTTCTGCATGTAGATATCCAGTTTTCCCAGGAACATTTGTTGAGCAAACTATCCTTTCCTCATTGTGTATTCTTGGAACCTTCATGAAGATCAGTTAATCATATGTGCCTGGATTTGTTTCTGGGTTTTCTATTCTATTCTGTCCATTGGTCTCTATGTCTGTCTTTCTGCCAGTGTCGTGCTGTTTTGTTTACTCTAGATTTGTATTATTTTGAAACCAGGAAGTGTGGTGCCTCCAGTTTGGTTCTTTCTCAAGATTGATTTGACAACTGATGGTTCTGTAGAATTGCCTTTCCTAGTTCTGTAAAACATGCCATTAATATTTTGGTAAGGACTGCATTGAATTTGCTTTGGGTAGTATGATCATTTGAACAACATCAGCTCTTCCAATTTATGCACACACTGTGTCCTTCCATTTGTTTATCTCTTAATTTCTTTCATTGATATTTTATGGTTTTGGGGGAAGGGTACTGGGGATTGAAGCCCAGCGCACTTTACCACTAAGTTAGGCCCCTAGTCACCCCCTCCCCCTTGGGCTACAGGGTTTCATTAAGTTTTCCAGGCTGGTCTCAAACTTTCGATCCTCCTGCATCAACCTCTCCATTTGCTGGGAGGACAGCCATGGGCCATGGCTCCTGTCATATTTTATAGTTTTCATTATACAAATGCCTCAGCTCCTTAGTTGGTTACTAAGTAGTTTATTCTTTTTGGTGCTATTGCAAATGAGACAGTTTTACTAATTTACTTTTCAGAGAGTTTGTTAGTGCATAGATTTAAAACTGAGTTTCATATGTCGACTTTGTATCCTGCAACTTACTGAAGTCAGTTGTTAAGTTTGAGAGATTTTTAAAAAATCGTCATCTTCAAGGCTCTCTCTATAAGACCATCGTTTACAAAGTGGGATGTTTTCGCTTCTTCCTTTCCAATTTCGATGCCCTTTTCCCTGTGTGTAATTGCTCTGGCTAGGACTTCCACCTTGACAATGATCTCATGACTCTGACAACAAAAGTAGAGGCAACAAAATCAAGGACGAGTGGGACTGCACTAAAATAAAAAGTTTCTGCACAGCAAAGGAAACTGGCAACAGAGTGGGAAAGGAGACCTATGGAACAGGAGAAAACGTTTGCAAGCCATCTGTCTGGTAAGGAGTTAATCTGAGGTATTTAAGGAAATCCCACAATCCAATAGTGAAAAAACTAATAACCTGATTAAGAAATGGGATGATGACTTGAACAGACATTTTTGCGAAGATGATGTACAAATTGCCAACGTGTATAGGAAGAAGTGCTCAGTGAATATCAGCAGCAGAGAAGGCAAATCAAATTACAACAAGGTATCACCTCACATGTGATGGGTTGGTTACCATAAGAAAGAGAAGATAACAAGGGTTGGTGAAACCATGGGGAAATTGGAACCCTTTTCACACCGTTGGTGGAAATATTAAATGGTGCAGCCACAATGGAAAGCTGAAGGGAAGTTCATAAGAAGTTACAGAGCACCATAGGATCTGAGGATCTTAGTTGCAGAGGAACTGGAATCAGGATCTTGAAGAATCTGAATTTGCATATTTACTGCAGGATTGTTCACAATAGCCGAGATGCACAAACTCCATGAATGTTCATTGGCAGATAAATAGATAAAGAAAATGTTGTATCCATCTGTAATGAAGTACTAGTCAGTCTTTTAAAAATGGAAATTCTGCAATATGAGACAAACAGATGAACCCTGAGGATGTATGCCAAGAGAAATAATCCAGTCACAGCAAAAAAATCGACGTGATTCCACTTAACCGAAATATATAATCTATAGAACAAATGGTGACCTGACAGGGGTAGGGTTGGAAGAAATGACCACAGGCATCAGGTTTGTCAGAAAGATGAATGATATTTAGAGATCTGTTGCACATCACTGTGCCTGTCAATAATAGTGTATTGTACACTTAAAATTTTTGTTGCACTTAGATCTCATGATGTGTTCATGCCACAATAAATATATATTTAAATATCATATATTAAATATGTGCATTTACACAACATCGCTGTTTACTGATTGGTCACTCACAAAATAGGTTATATTACTTTATCTATATCTGGTCAATGTGAAATTTCGAGGTCAGTGGTGACATGAACTTCACCCAACAGGTGATTAGCAGAGGCAAGACTGAGACCCTGAAAGTATCTACTGTGAGCTACCCAAGGTCCAGCAGGGATAGTGGCTGTTTAGAGGACAGCAGGTATAGCATGGGTGATCAAGGAATGCTGGAACAAGAAGGCTGCTGGCTGTGACTTAAGAGCAGAACGGTGGGTGGCAGAAACACAGACTGGCAGACCTGGGACTCGAGAACCAGGCAAATTAAAATGTGATGATTAGTATTCAATATACAATGTCAGCTGAGAGGAAGAACGACTCTGATTCTCTCTGTCTTCTGTCTCTCTGTCTCTGTCTCTCTCTCAGACACACACACACACACACACACACACACACACACACACAATCAATAACAGCAAAATAGAACCCTCAGGAGGTCATGATATGATATGGTTCCTAGACATGTTGGGCTTTTCACTCTCTGACTTGCTCACTGTGGTAGGATAAATTACACCTTCCAGAAGATCCATAGATGCATGCCCACATTGCTTCAATCTGGGAATGCTAGCTTGTGTGGCAAAACCGTCTTCACAGACGTGATTTAATTAAGCCTTTGGGCATGGTGAGAGTATCCTGGATTATTGTTGTGGGCATAAACATCCAAAATGTCCCTCCAAGAGGAAGCCAGAGGGAGATGATTCATACAGAAGACAAGGTGATCTGGCCAAAGCAGGCAAAGATTTGAAGATGGTATTTTGTTGCCTTTAGAGATGAAGCTGCTTTTTTTTAGTAAAATAGTTACTCATTTGGCCAAAGAAAGAAGAAAAATGCACTCCAAGTTCTTCTACCTGAAGTTTTCTTCTTGTTCTTTAGGGACCCCACTGGCTTACTCTATAGTCCTTAATCTATTTAATCCCTTGTTGACAGACAATACAGATACCTCCATAAAGACTTTTAGGTAGCAAGGAATTATGGGATCAGGACCTGGGAATGTGGGTATATTTCATTTGCCTTCATAGACTCAGGAAGAAGCGTCACTGGGGGTGGGGGCAGCTTCGCTTCCTTCAGCTGCTGCAGCATATTCAGGGTGCCCTGCTATCTGCCTCCAACAGGGGCCGGGGACTCTCAGACCAAGCATCTAACTGGACATTGACTGTTTCCCATGTTGAGAGACAGACTAAGAGCAGTGTGAGGAATAGTTGAGCATTGTTTGAACTTGAATTTTATGGGAATTAAAAAGTGCATGAAATCTGACCATATTTTGTCTCTGCTGTTTGTACTTTACCCTGTGTTAAAAAAAAAATTCAAAGTACAGTGTAGTCTGGCACAAAAAGGATAGATTCTCAAACTGTGTTATTTTTTTCAACCCATGATTTTAATGAATCTATTTCTCATAAGAAAATTTAGTTTATTGATTTTACTTTTCTTCCCGTGAGATTGTGCAGTAATCCTTGAAAATCCATTTTGTTGGTTTTAAGGATTAGTAACTAAATGTGGTAAGGTTGTGCTGACCTATTTGAAATCAGGAGACTAAGTATTCTGAAAATATTTAAACTTGTTTTTATTTTAGCCTATCTTATAAGAGAGAGATGGCCAAGAACCATATTGATATTTTCTCACAATAAGAAACAATCTAATGGAGTGTGTTGGTTAGAATTGTGGAGATGAACAGAGGAACCGGAAAAGAAACATGGTTTCTTCACATCCGTGGAGGAACTGCGTTGAACCTACTGCACAGGGAAGAGCTCTTTCTTTTCTTTATGAGACATCGATAAGAAAATTCTACATGTGAAAGACACAGGAAAGAGAACTGGGCCCCATGCGTAGTGATGGGTGATTATTTAAAGATGATTTGCCAACCAAATGCCTGTAACTATAGAAGGTATTATAAAGAGATAGGTGAGGAAAACACAATTTCCTAACCGAAAGAGTTATTAAAGTATAGGAGATTAAAAAAAAAAAAAAAACCAGCAATAAATGAACAAACAGAACACTTCTCCTTAAACCACAGAACATGTGCCTGCACACCCAGAAAATTCTAGAGAATTCTGATGTTGAAAGAGCCCTGACTCTATCTGCCCTTAGAGCTGGGGGCATGTATTTCTGGGGATGATGCAAAGTGAAGGAGAGGAAGCACAGCTTTCTGCTCTCAGAAGGAATCTTTGGAATCTGAATGTAAAAATGTTTCTGTGTAATGAAATTTCCATAGGCCACGCTGGTTGTGGGTTGGTTTAAGAAAGTGCAGAGAGATTTTTTTTAGACTATTCAAAGAAAAAAAGCTGAAACCAAACTACCTATCATTATAAAATTCCTAGACAAATAAAAATGGGTGATTTAATTCAGCACATTTGAACACTATTGCATTCTGTTACTGGTTGCTTAATATAGAGAGATAAGCAACAGTCAAGAGATACACAGTGACTCTCGAACCTGGAACCTAATTAACTCTTTATTTTAATATTCTTCTCTTATAAACTACCAGTCACTCATATGAAACTCACTGACGGACCCAGATAAATGTGAAGTTTAATTGCTTTGTTTCCTCTGCTTGACAGTGACGGAGAGTCACATTTCAAGATCCAGTTCAAAGAATAAAGTCCTACTAGAAGCCCTACGTGATCACTCCCCAATCAAAAATTAACTTTCCCCTTTTCTTCTCCCACTTGTGCTTTTATGCAGTAGGTTTGTGTCTTGGGATCTTGTTTACTGCTACCAGGACAAGAAAATCTGCTCATATAAATTAAAATCATAGAAGTTTTTCATTTTACTTTTTACTAAAATAGAACTATGTCATCTTTGAAACTAGAAGGACAAGAATTTTAAAGATGCTTCAGGTCCCTTGCTCCTGTCCTCCTGAAATGTGCATCAACCAAATGAATGGTTAAGGCACAAGTCCCTGCCTCCTAGAAACGTGCCGTCTTAGCCAGGGAGGCTAGGAAAGCTCACAAGTGATGATTATGCTGGGGAAAATGAAAAGATCATAAAAGGTTATGGATGGTTTATGAAGGGAAAGTGACATAGCTTTGGTGACAGGAGAAGACTTCATGCCATGGTTTAGATATGAGGTGTACCCCAGAAGCTCAGGTGTAAGACAGTGCAAGAAAGTGTCGAGGTGAAATGCCTGGGTTAGGAGAGGCTTCACCTAATCAGCACACTAATCCACAGATCTGGATGAACTAAGCAGTGACTCTAGGCAGGTGGGGAGTGGCTGGGGGAGGTGGGTCACTGAGTGGTGTCCTTGGAGGTTTCTGTCTTGTCTCCGGTGGGTGGAGCTCTGTCTGCCTCCTGCCGTGTCCTGAGCTGCTTTTCTCTTTCCCACACTCCCATCATGATGTTCTTAGGTCCAGAATAATGGAGTTGGCAGTCTATGAACTGAGGTCTCTGAAACCAAGAGCACCAAAATAATATTTCCTCAACTAATTGTTCTTGTCAGGACTTGTGTTCACAGTGGTGAAAAAGCGGACTAACATATTTCCTCTAGTAGGAGGCATTTGAAATGGAGCCCAACTGAAATGGTGAAAGCAAGAGATAAAGAACATTCTGAGGCAGAGAAAATGGAGCAGGACGTGTGTTGGAACAGCTCAGTTGGATCATGATGGTTATGCACCACAGAGAGCCTTGCATTCCAGGCAAAGGACTCTAGACTCAATGTAGGAGGCAAAGGTGGTGGTGGTGGTGGCGGTGGTAGCGGCATGTGACACAGCCAGAGCTTATTTAGGACCATTAATCAAACTGTTACATGGATGATGGTTTGAGGCACCTACTCTATTCTATACTCGATGAAAGTTGGTTAATATGAAGACGTTATGGCTTCACAAATTCAAAAGTAAAAGAGAGAAAAAGGATGGAAATTGTTTAAACCAATAAAATAGTAACATTAAGTTTCATAATTTTTTAGCACTTGCTATGCTTGCCATGGGAACTAATGGAGATATAAGTGATTTTACAAATGGAAATGTATGAGGATAAATAATTTTTCTGCTATTATTCTGATTTTTCCAGTAGTCTAGCTGATTACTAATTTGAGAAATGATTAGGAAAGACTGGAGTAATGAATCTTTTTGAAGTATGAAATTGTCACTGGTAATAAAACTGAAATATTTCTTATAAACCAGCAGTGGGTAAAAAGGAAATCCTTAGAGAGCTGAGACCTTTAGTCTGGCTAGAAACCAGTATTCTGAAAGAAAAAAATACCATAAACTTTGAAGACATTGTGCACTTAGGATTTCTTCCACTAACACTTTGGCAGTGTCTATAGATTTTATGTGCACTTGGGTATTTGAGAACCTGGACTTTGAGGGCACCTGTATCAGGCTTGTGCTGCTGGTATATCAAACTTTGTTTTCACTGAAAGATACATAGCCTAAAGAAATCACTCAGGCCTCTGAATGAGATAGAAGGGGCTTCTAAATATTTTCTGAGAATATTGCAAAAAATGCAGCTAAAACTGGTCATACAATAGAAGCAAAGAATTGCCTAAAGTTGACAGAGTCTTCAATGTGAAATTCAGCATGTTCCATGGAGAAGACAATATGCTTGCTGGGGCCACTGATTCAGTAGGTTGAAGTCCCCCTACAAAGTCCATGTTCAAGTTTCTGTATATGATACATAGATACGAGCAATCCCTTCTTTATTAATCACAAGTTCCAGTCATGACAAGAGAGCTGGGACCTTGAGTGGGGCCCAGGATTCTGTAACAGATAATGTAGCTTCATAGACTATAGTAAAAAAAAAACGTAACCAGGGCCTTAATGTTTTATCATTTATCAAGTGCTTTCACATATTTTATCTCATTTGATCTTTACAATTGAATTAGATAGCAACATTTTCATCATTAGTTCCATTTTACAGATGAGAAAACTGACACTTGGAAAGATGAAGATACTTGCCAGTGAGTGACAGTTGAGAGTCCAAAGCATATTTCCTTCTTTTCCTCTGTGTGTATGTGTGTTGCTGGGGACTGAACCCAAGGACTTGCACATGAGAGGCAAGTACTCTACCACTGAGCACGTCCTTTGCTGTTTCTATTGCATCAAGCTATCATCTTCTGATTTAAGAAAGTTGCATTAGGCGACAGAAAAACACAATATGTTAAATATTTTTCTTCAAAATCAATGATATATATATATATATATTTTTTTTTTTTTTTTTCGGTGTTAAGGATTGAACCCAGGGCCTTGTGCATGCAAGGCAAGCACTCTACCAACTGAGCTATATCCCCAGCTCCCATATCAATGATATTTTGATATAATTTTCTTGGACTTTTGGAGAGCCATTGTAGAGAAAAAAATAGAAAGAAGAAGTTGGGAATTGACAGCAGGTTCACATCACATGGTCTCTTTCCATTACTATTTTGTGAGCCATTTAGAGAGATGATTTCCAAAGACATGAGCTATCTCTGCCCCTTTCAAAGCCTCAGAAAGTACTAAAGTGTTTTCCTTCCCAGAGTATCTGACTCTGCTCCAGCCAGGAATGGAAAGAGATGCAAGAAGTGGCGAATGACGTTCCATCCTCCAACAGTGTGTGCCACCAGTTTCTATTAATCTGACGTATAATTGGGATGTTTAATTTCATGTCAACTTGACCGAGCCATGGTGCCCAGATATTTGATCAAATGTTATTCTGAGTGTTTCTATGAAGGTGTTTTCCCACACTGAATCAGCTCAAGGCACAAAGATTACAAAAACCAACCTCTTTGAGCAAGAAGGAATTTTGCCAATAGAGCACCTCTCGGCTTCATCTGCATCTCTTCCCTGGTCTCCAGCCTGCCAGCCTACCCTGCAGATTCTTGACTTGACAAGCCTCCATGATCAGATGAGCCAATTTCTTAAAATAAATCCCGCCTTCTCCCTTCTCTCTCTCTCTCTCTCTCTCTCTCTCTCTCTCTCTCTCTCTCTCTCTCAATGTAGCAATTGAAATGAATAAGTCTTCCTGACCCCCTGACTCCATATGAAATTAAAACTAGCCTACTGACCAAGTGAATAATGATCTTCCAGAAGATGCCCACAGCACCCTGCTTGTTGCTAGATCTGAAGTTCAGGGTTCAAGAGAGAAGGCAGGGATCTCAGCTGGTCTCTAAGAGTTGCTTCCTTTCCTGTGAAGGAAACAAAGCAGGTCTCGGTTTGCCTTTCAGGCTCTCTGGGAACCATTTTCAAAAGAATGATAAGGAGAAATTTGTAATAGAAGGGATGTTTCATGTAACCTAACGGCTCATTTTCATGAATTTCAGGAAATAGCACCATAACCATTCACAAGAATTTAAATTCTGGATCCCTTCCCACACCCACCCTGGACTTAGAGAAGTTTGTGCTAACAGGAATTTCAAAGGAGGGCAGGGTTGGGTACAGTATGAGTTGTCTTATTTTGTTGGGAGTAAGAAGAAAGCAAAGTTTGATCATTGTTTTTCCAGGAAGTCTTCAGAGGCTTCAGGAGTCTGTCACACATGGATTGGACCCCAGGAGGTAAAAGATGCCACTGGCAATAAGGAAAGGCCAATAAATATCTGTCTCCTAATCGTGGCCACTTTCATTCCAAATATAGGCCCCGGGGAAGAGCGAGGAAATGTAACTGAGGATCAGAGAAGATGCTTTAAACTTCCAGGGCTTTTATTGAGTAAACACTGACTACACAAAATAGCAGAACACATGTTTGAAAAAGATCTGTGGCAGGAAAAAAGAATTCCCTGTGAATTGGGAGTTCTTGGTGGAATGAAAGCCACAACTATTTCAGCAATCCCTTACAGCTTTTGTGGATAAGGAAAAAAAAAAAAAAAAAAAAAACCCAAAAAACAAAACGAAGCAAAAAATCCAACACTTCATGACGATGAATTGATTTTTCTGTTACTGTGTCAAAGGTCTAGTAAAATATTTTCTAATTTTTATGTTCACAGTACTTGCTTGGAATTATTCCTGAGAAGAAAATGTCCTTTTTATAATTCTGAATACTACCTTTAAAAAATCTTTGTGTGTGTGTGTGTGTGTGTGTGTGTGTGTACACAGATATGTTTTATATTATGAATATATTTTCACATATATACATTTCATATATATACATATAAATGTATATATACATTGTATCTTCCAAAACTTTGAAAAAATGACTATTACTTCATTACTTTCAGGTTAAAAATGTTAGCGAGACCTGGGCTAATCAAGACAGTGACACTTTCTTTTCACTACATGTAACTGTTACTTTTTAAACATATCACATACTAAGCTGTAATGATTTCCAAGTTGTTTCAGCACCTTTTCCATTGTTGTCAGCGTGTTCTCATTGTCCTGGATGATTTCCCATCGCCATGATGTCTGTAAACTTGTGTTTGATACAACATACAAGGACGTGCTCCGGGCCCCTGAAAGGCCATCATGAGAAATATTATCTCTTTAAAGTGCTTCCTGAGTCTCCAGCAGTGAATTCCATGCTAAAAACTGCCCCACCTGCTTACACACAGGCTTCTTCTAATCCGACGGCAGAACTTGTCTCCGTATCCAGGGGGCCAGGTAAGGACCGGCCTCTCTTCCGTGAACTGCGTCCACCTGGGTTTACCAAATGGAGCTGATTGGTTTTGCCTTTCTCACCATCCCGGCAGGAGATCTCTCTCTCGTCTGAGGACCCTTTCTGATAACTGTGAATCTGTTTGGCTTGCTTACTTTGTATTTCCTGTGTATTGGCTTTTCTTCTCCCGGTTCACTTTGCAGAATGTTGTAACTCACAGCAGGGAGGAGAAATGGAATTTTTGTACCTAGGTTGAGGGGGATCATTGATTTCACAGAGTTTCTCATAGAAGGTTGGAGTTTTATTTCTGATTTTCACAATGAGTATTGCCCGACTGCTGGACCAGCTTCTGTTTTGTATCTGAGAGTGAATCTTCCTTCTAATTCTATTCTTAGAAGACTTAGTACTCTGAATATACTGAACTATGCTTGTAGAAAAGGCACTTTATTTTGAAATAAAGATATAGAATATATCCATTCCCTTGAAAAACTGAGATTGATCAAGATTAAACGTCTTGCTTGATATTTACTGTTCAGATTCTTGGATTTTGTGTTTAAATGAAAACTATTGGGATTTTTTTTTTTTTCCAGAAGTGGCACAGAGTTCTAGTGCTGACAATATATTCACTTCAAACCAACTTCTTTTATTTTAAAGACCCACAGCGGATGAGTGGCATAATAAAGTCACACAGCATAGACCATTTTAGAAGAATAAATGTTTTCTAAATATGAAGCCCATGATCTTTCCTCAACATTGCATAACTCCTTCAGAGTTGGTTTGAGAAACATGGGATTGATTCGCCTAATTCTTAAACAACAGTGATTCTGTAAGACTGCTTTCTCTAGTTCTTCTGATCCTCACTAGTTACCTGTATCATAGCAGACCAGCTTTACTGCAGACTTTAATATGGTTTTCTCATGGATAGAAACTGCTAGAGAGTAAAAGAACCCAGGCTAATAGGCTGGTTGGTATCTCAGACTTCGGGTCAACAAGTTAACAAGTTCACAGAAGCCAGGTCTAACAAATATTGGATTTTACAAAATTACAAAATTGTTCTCTCAACAACTTAACAGCCATTCAAGGAAACTGATGAGTTCATCAAATGGAAGTAAAAAGAAAGAATTTTCAAATGGTTTCCTTAGGGTCAAGTAAATTGCTCCCTTTAGTATGGTTTAATTAAAAAAAAAAAAAAAAAAAAACTCTTGATTTTACATCATACACTTCATAGAGAAAACGATATGACAAGTAAAATTCAGATAATTTTTTTAATTTTTAAACTCCTTCTCTTTGTCAATCTCTGGCTGAAGATAGTACTCACTCGTCTTCCGTCTGCTGTGCCTGAGCCCAGAGCACCTGACCTGTGACTGGCAGCAACAGTCCAGCAGGGTAGTCAAAGCCACTCACCAGGGTAATCTTGATACTGCTCCTGGTTACACAGCTTCCGGCCAGACTTTCCAGCCACTGTGGATTTTTGGCCACTAGGGTATGACACCTGGATCTTTCAAGAGAGCACTTGCTGTACCAAGCAGTCAGTCCACAGCCTCCAGATGCAGGGCTTTCACGAGGTGCTTCCTCAAGCAGCAGCCTCCAGTCAATGACTGAGCACAGGGAAGGGACAGGGCCTGGGCACCTCCAACCAACATGGACTCCTCACCGAGAAACCTCCATGCTGGGGCTTCCTGCTAAGCTGACCCCGACTTTCTCAGAGCTGAACTCAACTTTATCTTCCTCTACTTGTTCTTTGAAAACAAGGTGTGCAGGCTTCCCCTGCCGACCCCTGCCCCCTCTATATCTTTTACAGTCATACCCCCAATCAACAGCTGGAATTCTAAATCCGCCTTGACATCCACTTCTCCCTGTGACCCAAACTGACACAATGTGTTTACCAACCCTGTTAACCTAGGACTCTTTTCATCACCCAATTGTTGGAACGGAACATCTTCTAAGAATCTTGTGTGAGTTAGCCTCTTCCCCCACTGCCCACTGCCTCCGTTGAAAGGATGAGTTCAGGCAGCTGAATCTGTACTAAGTAATATTGATCCAGGTATAGACAATTGATTAAAAATGAGTTAATGAGGGCATATGTCTCCCAAATTTAAGTTTAGATGTATTGAAGCAGTGCTTATATGTATTAACCAGAGTTGAAAGTTCACGTTTAGGGTTGAGACCAGACTTGCCAACGTGGTACCTTCAAACATCATATAAAATGTAGCTGTGATGAAACAGAAACTAAAGGCCTTAGAGCTAGTCTGCTATAGATATGGAGTAGTGAGCAAAGAAGAAAAGGATAGGACCATCGTTCTGGAAGAGAGTTTGGCAGTTTCCTAAAAGAGCTAAACATACTCTTATAGAAGCCACCAATCATGTTCCTTTGTATTTATCCAAAGGATGTGAAAACAAGTCCACACAAAATCTTGCACACAGGTGGGTATAGCAGCTTTACTCATAATTACCAAAACTCGGAAGAAATGAACGTGTTATTAGTTGAGAGGATAACCAAATAGTGGTGCAGCTCTATAACAGAGTATTACTAGTCAGTGATAAACAGAAATGAGGTATTATCTTGGTCCATTTTATGTTGCCTATATACCAAAGACTGGGTAATTTATAAAGAAAAGAAACATTCCTCACAGTTCTGGAGCCTGGGAAGTCCTCTCTCAAGGTGCTGACATTTGGGGAGGGCCTTCATGCCGCACGCACCACATGGCAGAAAGCAGACGGGCAGGAGAGCAAACTCACTTTTCTAATAAGCCCACTCCTGGGATAACTGTCCCAGGCCAACGATAATGACATTAACCAGTTCATGGGGTCAGAGACCTCATGTCCTCATCATCTCTTATCAGGTTCCACCTCCCAACATGGTTGCCTTGGGGCTTGTTTATCATATTTGAACCTTGGGAGACACATTCAAACTGTAACAGTGATCAAGTCACTAAGGGACATGGAGGAAAGTTAAGTGCATATTACCCAGTGCCAATCTGAAAAGGCTGTAAATTGGCCAGTGCCAATCAGAATGTCACATAAGTAAAGGTAAAACTGTGGAGACAGTGAAAAGATCAGTGTTTGCTGGGGTTGAGGGCCAGATGTATGGGCAGAGCACAGCGGATTTTCACAGCGGTGAAAATGCTAGAATTTTTCCAACTCTATGATACTGGAATGGTGATTCATCTAATTATACATTGATTCACTCCATAGAATATACAACAGCAGTAACCTTAAAATATGGACTTCAGGTCATAATAAAGTGTGATCACTGTAACAAAGGTACCGCGCTTGGGGAGGGTAGTCAGGGACTATCCGGGTATGTGGGTGGGGCAAATCTGGAAAATCTCTGTTTTCCTCTCAATGTTGCTGTGAACCTAAAATTGCTCAAGACAGCTGGGTTCCATGAGGACCCTCTTTGTTCTTAAATTAGATTCCCTAGGATGGAGGCCAGTGAGTTTATAAAGTAGTTCCTAAGACAATTGCTTAAAAGCAGGTTTTTCTATTTATTCTTCTCAGACTTGAGTTGAACCTAGTTCCTTTTCCAATACCATTAAAAAGACTCATAGTTAACATCAAACGGAGGCCGTTCTGTCCTTATTCCACTTTCTGGCATCATATATTGACATATAGGAATTGGGGTCTTGAATATCCCCCTTTGCTCTGTGTTTGTAATCCACATTCTTGCAAACCCACCAAAATCCAAGGTGCTTTGATACCTCTGTTGCTAAATTATAAAATACAATTGGACCAGGTAAACTGCAAATTTCAATTAAATTCAATAAATGTTAATTAGGCTCCTGTTAGGTGCCTAAGCAATATGCTAGCATGTGAAAATAATGACTATGAATGTAACTCAACGAATCAGACTTTAATATAACATCATTCAGTGAAAAAGTCACACACACACACACACACACACACACACACAATATATATATATATATAAGGTGTCAAATTTAAGTGCTGTAGACTCTGGGCACTTAACTGTTTCCATTCAGTTTTATAAGAGGCCATGTACTTGCTCTAACTGGGCATTAATGATTAGATTTGAGATCTAAATAAATCAATTATTCTTTGATTTTATAGTTTCCAGTGTGTCAGGTCTATGTGTTCATTTGGTCTATGAATTCCTTGTGGGTAGGCTCTCTGTTGTATTTTGCTACTCTCCAGAACCAACACAGAACTAGGGTCCCTTACTGTCCTGGTAGACTGAGCCTCAGGACACAAGCAGGAAGCCCGACAGTGGCTAGAAGCCTTCCATTTGCTCAGAGTGTTCGAACTGCTTATTTTCTCATACAGTATAACCCAGACACCATGAATATCAATATTGAAATGCAGTTATGAGAGTATCAAATATTTTATTCTAATTGATACATGAATTTATAGAAATCATCTTAACTAATTCAGAATGAAAATAAGCCAAACCAAACAGACCGTCAAAAGGTTTCATTTACCATCTATTTACAAGTCTTTCAAACACATCCTTGACCAATAAAGATGGACACTTTAAAACTGTAAATGTTGAGTTAAAACTTAAACCAGTTCTTCTAAACATAACAAATTAAGAAAATACCTTAATGAATGATTTGGGGACTACTCTTGTAAAAGCTACTCTAAGGCAAACCTTACTTACTGGCTTATTTAATGTAATTTACTAAGGATCTAAGTTCCCTGCAGTGTTTCACCTGTTCTAACTTTTCTCGGGTCCCCATCCTGATACCACCTCCCTAACAATACACAACAGTTGACGCAATCCTCTAGTTATTTTTATAAAAATCAAGAAAACTTAACAAGCTTTCCCCAGTATTAGATCGTTTCCACCTGCTGTCTCACTGCATAGCCAATATCAGAAGGAAGAGGCCTCTTCTGGCTGCTGGGTCTGTCCCCTCCTCTGAGCTTCTCACCCATCCCACTATCAGGACCCTGCTTTATGAACCACCTGTTTTCTTCTGGTGCATTTTGTTTTGGTATCAAATATTCTATTCCATCCATAAGAAAAGCAGATGGAAAAGTCTTCCAAGAAGCTTTTCCTTACATCTGTTTATGCAGCCTCCCTTCTCCCTGCTCCACATTTTTGGAAACGAGCGGCTGGTTTTCCATGAAGACTTACTTTTTTCAGGGCTCCTTCTAACCCCATGGCATCTGGAAGCAGCGTCACTGCTGTTCTGACTTTGGAGAGCTCAGCCTCCCCAAAACTTGGGCTTGCTGCTGCTTGGAAGGCCTATGGCAGTGTCCCTATAACAGAGGTTCACTTTTTAAAGGGTCATGTTTTCATTATCCTCTTCTCCCTCTCCTCTCCCTAACCTGGGGGTGCGGACAAGATTACCTGGAGTTATCTGAGCTCCACAGGACGGAGATGTCTTCACCATTATCTAGGAAGTGAGATCTCCAAGAGTAATAAGGGACTCCTAACACTCCCTCAGGGCACCCTGGGATCCCCTACCAGAGGACACCTGGAATGTAACCCTTGAAGAGTTCCTTTAAAAACCCCCCTGTCCCTCCTGACAGGCAAAATCACAGCCTCAGTGACAGAAGTCCCCTGTGTTTCTCCTTTGCTAGCAAAGCAATAAAACAACTTTTTTCTTTTACTTGAAATCATGTCCTTATTATTAAATTGGCATTAATTGGCATTGGGAACAAGGACTGAGCTTTCGGTTAATCCCCACCCCCTGAGACTTGTGACCCCCGAATGCCAGTCATCAAACCACCTTACTCTATTGACTTCTGCAGGGGGCCCCTCGTGGTTGAGTCTGGTCCCTCTTCCTTCTACTGATCCCTCCACAGTCCCCTGCCTAAAGCCCCACCAGGATCAGGCTCCTTCAGGCCTCTCTTGTGCCCACTGACCAGGTGAAGCCCCTCCAGTCAGAGGCGGCTCTTCCATGATGACCTGGTCTCAGTCTCATCATCCTCCACCAACCCCTCACCACACCCTGCAATCAACCAACCTCAACTATTTCCACTCGCTGCCCTGGACTTTCCAACTTCTGTGCCTGGAATAACTTTCCTCATCCCCAGGAGAGCCAATCAGAATCAATCAGAACTTCAAAGACCAAATCATTACTCATGCCTTGCCCGTCCAGAGCTTTTCCATGAAGCTCTGGAAGCGTCTGTCTGAATCTCCCAGCATTGATCCTGTCCTTGGATTACCATCCTTGACAGGCTGCAGGTTCTTTAAAAGAGGCAGCCAGGGTGCTGAGTTGGAGGAACTCAACTTTGAAGCCTCCTCTTGCCTTTGCAGTGGCCACATTCAGGTTACTTACCATTTATATCCACCAGTTATCCCAAATGAAAGGCAAATATCTGCACTTCCTCATAGAAGTGTGGCATAAATTACACAAGAGAGCAAATACACATCTGGCACCCAATCATGTTTGTGGATTTTATGGTTTTCTTTTTCTATCAGGTTTAAATGACTCCATTTAGGTTGGAGCTATCTGTGATAACAAAACATGGTTTTTTTTTCGCCTTTTGTTTTTGACAGGCTATAGACTATACATGCAAACATTTGAAAATTCTTCATCTATTCTTGTTTTTCTCTAGGGAAGCAAAAAAAAAATTGTTGCATGAATTAGTTTTCCTTGAAATGAAGAGGGAGGGAGAGAGAAAGGGGAAAGGAAAAAAATGAAGGGAAGTTGGAGGGCGGAGAGATATTTAATGCTTTTTAGATGAAAGAGGTGGAATGTTATTCAACTGAAAACACAGGAGTACTTCCAAAACTCTATTTATAAAGCTCCATTCCTTCAGATTTCAAAAATACTGTAAACACAGGTCAGCCTGCAAATCAAATAAGTGTTTCTCATCTCCTCCCCACACTTCCTGAGGTAACCTGCTCATGCAGGACTGTACAGGAGCCTTGGGCCACCGCCTGTTTTCCTAACATGGCTTGGCACGGAGTTGTGAACTTTGGCTCAGAAGGCCTGATTTCAAAGGGACCTGCCAAAGCGCCTCACAACTTAGCACTGGGCATACACTTCGCTGAGGAGGGTTATGAGCCAGTTGGGCTTTGGAACCCTGCAGCAAGGAGTTATCCTGAGTAACCAAAGTAAAAGGAAGTGGGGAGGTTGGTTCTGATCATACAAGTGAAGCTGGTTCAAGTTCATCATTTACTAAGTTTCCCACAATGAAAACAGCAACTGTAAATGTGAGAAACATATCGCAGGTCCTAACTTCTACATAATGTTACTGACTCAATTCCCTTTTGGGGATGCTGAAGACTTCCCCCACAAAGAAACCTGCAATACTTCCAATGTTCCACAGAGCTTGGCTTTGCATCCATCACCCTAAGAAATTCTAAGAACTTCAAGATGTATTCAATCCCAGCAAACTGGATCTCTTTGTCATATACTCATTCCTAGTGTTTGGCAAAGTAGTCCCATGTCACTGACTTAATTGGTGGCAGGTTATTTTCCAGTTGTCAAATAATCTTTTCTTATTTAAGAGTCAGAAATAGAAACATTCACTCATAAAGGAATCAGATCATCTGAAACATGAACAATATAAGTATTTATTTGAAAAACATTTTCCATTGAAGTAAATCAACACATCGGCTGCAGTAGCTTCTTCCGACTAATTCTACTTTGTACTCAGTCACTTTCATCCATCATGTTCAAAGGTATTGCTACAAAAAACTGTCACGACTTTTTTAGAAAAAAATATATACAATCTCTCTAATAGAAAGTTAATTAAAACAACAAAGCTAGCAATATAAAACTAAGATGTGAAACAGATTGACATTTATAAACACAAATAAATAAATATATACAAAAGAGTCTGTGCCAAGGACAGACAGGGAATATCTTTACAATGCAAGCAACGGTGACAAGAATGGCAACTAAACTAAAACTCTGACACAAGGCAGCTAACAAAGGGTGGGGAGATGAGAAGAAAAGACAGAGTTTCCATTGGTATTCTTCTAGAAGGTGAGTGTAGGCTGTTTTGTGCTCCCCAGTTAGACTCCTGCCCCAGTCTTCTGAGGGGCTGAAGGAAGGTGAGAAGGGGAACTGAGGAGAGAATTTGGCTCAGTCTTTTAACTCCACTTGTGAATGTTTCTGTGCAGCTATTTCTTCATTTTTTCCCCCTTACCAGCTTATTTAAAAATTTCTAAAGTGGAGTTGACATTGTCATCAAATACAAAAATAAAATATTTTCTCAGGTCTGGATGCATATGAGGAAAAATCAAAAGCAAAGCCATTTTTCAAGCTATATCTTAATTACTATTAACTAACTATGCACCTTGGGCAGAAATCTCACAGTAGAAAAGCTAATTAAACTCTATCATGAATGTCTAAGGTTTGGGGAAACATGAATATTCAGTGATGGTTTAAGATTAATTTTCATCTATATGTAAATTCTGGCACAATACACAGCCTGTTAATATATGCCTACAGAAAAGGATTTGGCTCTACTGGAGTGAATCTCAGTGACTTAAGGTTTACTATCTTTTGCTTCTCTCCCCTGAGAAAGCCAGCCTGGGCCAAGTTCTTTTCTGCCAAGATGGTGTTCCAGGCTGCTACAAAATGGAACAGCAGTAACAATCCACCACCAAATTCTCTCATTATCCTTTTGAGCTTGGTAGCTTCATGACTGAAGCTTAGCCAAAGGCAGGAGGCTCCTTGAGTTTCTGCATAGCCTTCATGCCCTCCTACATCTAAGACCAAGGGCTACCTGCTTTCATATAGAGGGCAAGGCCCAAGGGGCTCTGTTCTCACCTCCTGTTTTAAGCCAACAGGCTCTGCCCGAACTCTCCTTTCCACCACACTCACCTACTGCTTCCCTAAACTTGATATCTCTCAGAGAACCCAGAGAGCTGTAAAAAAGGCCCAGCCTGCACTGAAGCCCATTGCTAAGAAACTGGATAGGACTCCATAGTTTAACAATTTAACTGTGTTCTCCTACACCTTTATTACAAGCATGCATTACTTAGGACAGTTTGAGAGTTAGGTAAACTGTTTACTATGATGCATGGCTTGTATGCAGTAATCCATAAAAATAACACCAACTATCTTGCCAGACCTCCTCAGGATCCTCTATGCTATCATCAGAGGACTCAGTACAAATAGTTTTTAGACTAGCAGTTGTAGATCCACACATTTATAAATTATTTTAATTCACTGAGACATTCACATGTCTGAGTTTATATTCCTTGGAACAAAATTCTCAGTAGGGGTAGAAAGAAGCCTTCATTTACTTAACTGGAAATACCTTAAAGTCCTTAGAACAAAGGCCAAGACCACAACATCTCAAAGGTGTGTATCCTCAAAGGAATGACTGTTGTACACAGCATGACTAACAGAAAATCTCCTCCAACTCTTGGGTCTGTAGGCTCAATATACAGTAAAGGGGGAATGGCTGAAGTGTAACCTATTCATTGTTAAACAACCACAGGAGGCCCTGTTAATGGGATGTTATCACCAAACCATATTTAAGTGCATGGGATTTGATTATAATTAATGATGAAGTTTAAGCTTTAGGTCTTAAATGGAAGAACACAGAAATTTACATAGCCTCATATTAACTAGGACAATATTTTGGGAAAACTTTCTTTCTGGAGTATGTTATAATCCTGAAGGTTAAATATTTGATAGAAGAAAAAAATCCTTTTACTCTTTGGGCCAAATAGTAAACATATTTTTTCTATTTGTGGTTGAAATTTCATTGAGAAAGAAGAAAAATGCTGAAGCATTCACGGAGAGTAGCCCTGGATGGAATCTACAGGCAACCAAAACAGTTACAAATATTAGTACACTTCTGATTGTTGAGAAAGAGGATACAGAAAAGGGCCACATCCTCCTCACCAGGAGGTTGGTATATGAGCTCTAAACTAGAGTTCGTCCTTGGCTTTGCTCCGTCCCTCATTCTCTAATTTTAATGCCTTCCCCTGAGTTCTGATCAGTTTGATTCAATTACATATTCAAAAAATAATATTTCCCTTGCTTACTGAATCACATTGCTTTCAGTACTGAAGTTTAGTCGGTGGAAAGTCCTCTGTGGAAGAAATGCACTGATATGATAAATTGTGAATTTCACAAAAGCCTTCTTAACAGAACACACCCCTCATCTATATGCAGTTACCTAGGTAATAGCACATTTATATCTGCTAGTCATGGTTTTCACTGAATGCAGATCTTCACACTTCTGAAAACTGATTTGCCTTTTTCGTATATTAAAGACATTAAAATTTTGTGCTGTGGCTGAAGGTTTCTGACATGATAATGTTTTTATAGAAGTTATCTGAATGAGCATTGCAATAACCTTTGACCTTATCAATGACCTGATGGACAGGGATGATTGATGTTTGTTCTCCATCAGCATGGGTCAGTTTTGACAAGGACTTGTCCATGGAAGCACTGTCTGCAAGAAATGACATGAGAAATTAGGCTTCAAGATAAGCTGGAGACATGCCACAGGGCTACTATACTGTGCCCTCTGTTTTGTGCATCAAGAAGAACACAAAGGAAATGAAACTTTTTTTCATAGGTTAGGTAACAGGCAGCAACTAAAAATTTGCATTTTTCATCTTCAAAATGCATTCCTAACATTCACTGGATGTCTATTTGCCTTATAGTAATTTTTTGTGTTGTGATTTGTTATAGGAAAATATTCTTATAAGCATCGTATTTCAGAATCAATTAAAATAATAAAAATCTCTTCAAAAATGTATTCACCAAATGGCTCAAAAGAAATAATAGATTAGAATGAATCAAAATGTTCTGAAACATTCATGGAAGAAATGTGTGCTTTCTAAGATAAAGTTTTCCAAATAATATAGGAAAATGGACAGGAGAAAATGAGTTGATGGGCAGGAAGGGTTCATTATACTGTCTTCTCTACTTTTTACATGTTTGACATTCTCCATAATAAAAACTTTTAGAAAATTTAAAGAATTTTGGAGAAGAAAAGTGAATAAAAATAAACATGAAAGGCTGCTTTGAACACATTTTCCCATGGCTTTTAGCTTGTGAAATGAAGATAGCAAAAAGGACATCTCTTTATGAATTATTAATTATAGAAGTCAAAATTCTCTTTATTGGAAATACTTTAAAACTAGTTTTTGTTCACTTGCTACAGTTTCAGCAACACTATCACTAGTAAATAATATCAGAGCAATTGATAATGATGGACCACTAAATATAGTTCTATTTTGAATTTTTCAGTAATTATGAATTAAATATTACTTCCCTAGACCCAAAAACTTTGCAAAATTGGCTCAGATAGTGATCTGAAACTCATGTAAGCTCTTTTAACTATGCATACATGTGGTCATGTGGTCTTTTTTGTTTGTTTGTATTCTATGAATATCCTAAGTGTCTGCTCTCCTCCCCCTCCTAATACACTTTGGAGAAACATTACCCTCAAATTTACCCAATTACAGAGATTTCATAGCGATAAAGGATAAACTATGGTCTTCTACCAAGTGTTCAGTTCTGAAATCATATTTTTTCTACACACTGTGTAAGAAGCAAAAGCTATCCTGAAACACAGCTTTTGGGAATCCTACCTCCAAAACTGGAATGGTCGCTTTAGGCCTTTTATGTTCTGGGTAAGTTGGACCCAGAAAGTGACATGACAGAATATTCAACCATTGGTCAAAATCCTCATTTGTGATGATAGCTGCTGTCACTGGATACTATTCAAATGCTCAACTATTGACTTTTGTTGGAAGAGACACTAAACAAAAATGGGGCTAACCCAGGAACTGACACTCTCAGCTCACACTAAAGGAAGCCAGAAAGGTGGTTCATGGAAAGAACGGGCAGATGGCAGCATGGTAAAGTGGTTGAAGCATGTCCCAGTGCCGGGGAGAGAAAGCCTGGAGGAGTCACAGCCCAAGGCCCCACCCATCTGGCTCTCAGCAAGCTGATTGATTCTGAGCTTTCTTCAAGTTCACGTGTTCACTAGCCATTGGTTTTCCATTGTTGAGATTTTTCATTGACTTAAATCCTAATAATGAATGATTTGTACTTGATTTTTTTTTTTTTTTTTAAGAAAACTACATGTCCTGAGAGAAATGTCAAGGATATACTCTTTTTTGCTCCCTAGACAACTTCCAGCAGCATGTGATTTTAGGTCAGCTCCATTGCAAGGACATGATCCAATTTGATGGGGCTTCACATAAAAGGTAAATTCCAAACAAGGTAAAATTCTAAACAATGGACATGTAATATAGTGTGTGTATATATAAATATACACACATACTATTAACTATGATATATGTGGTTATATAGCTATTACTAGTATCTTTATATACTATTCTCAGTTTTCTGGTTAGATATTACCTTATGAGCAATAAGGACTTTGGTTACAATTGTAAATCTGAAAACCAAGGGCTAGAGAAATGAACTCCATTTGACCTATGCTGAAATTTCAAGCAGATGAAAATCCTAACAAAGCAGCTTAGAATGGACAACTTCTCTTTCATGACTTCTATGAATGTACCATGGCATACTCAAGAACCCACAAGAGCACTGAAAAGTAAAAAATAAAGGTAAAAAAAAAAATCCTTCTCTCAAATAACTGCTTTTTTTTTTTTTTTTTGTTACGTTACATCGTATGTGACCCACTCACTCCAGAGCATGGTACATTTCCTAGAAGGAGCAGCTTGCACACCCCATGCAGAGAAGAGCTGGCACAGCACACTGTCATTTGAAATTTCAGAAATTCCAGCTCAGTGCAGGAATATCATTGTGCTAGCTGAAAAGTATTATAAAGAACAAGCCATTTTGCTGGTGCAGCAAGAACCTTAATCCATGCAAATATTCCTTAGTAACTCGCAAAAATTCATGCATTCAAAAAGTGATAGTTTACCTGGATGATCCACTTTTGTTGAAGAAATGCTCTTAGGAGGCATTATCTACACCATAAACATACGAATGTCTGGATCAATTCCAAGAAATAAACCAACTAGATATCCATGAGGATATGCAGTGACTTTCTGCATACCCTAGTGATCCCCAGAACTGAGAACTGTCCCACTGTGAACTGACTGGGTAACCAAATTTATTATATCACATCAATAATTACATGAAGTTCACTATATCCTCATGCTAGTGGCCAGCAACCCTTCAGCCCCAAGGGTTCCATTTTGTTGATTAAGAGAAAGAGAAAAGCATTAATGCATTCTTAACAGAATAAAATTAAAAATATATACATTTTGAAACAACAGAGTGTGCCTTGGTACCTCCATTTCTGCATTTCCTCTTTTATCTTTGAGTCAGTTTTCCCCAGGATCCTATAGTCCTTTCCTAATACTGCAAAAATATCTGATATCCCTAAAGATCTACCTTATTTTCTCCTCCCTCTTGTAAGAGAAATTTCTTCAGGCTAGCTATTCTCAGCTATGGCAGAGGAAAACAATTTAATGAGTCTAAGTCCTCTTCACTCATTGACAATATATTAGTTATTTTCAATTTAGAAAGAGAGGGGAATTTAGTGTCTACTTTTAAGTTTAAAGAAAGTAAAAATGAAAAAAAAAAAAAAAAAAAGCCCATTCATTATAAGTAAAAGATTTTGTGCAAGGGGACTACCAAGCAGGAAGAAAAGTCTTAGGCTGTACACCTGTCATCAATTTCCTCACACAGGTATTTTCGAGCAGGGATGAACAGGCCTCTTAATTTTAGGTGAAACTGGGCACGTGACAAAAGGCTGGGCCTAGTGTTGCACACCTGTAATCCCAGTGGCTGGAGAAGCTGAGGCAGGAGGATCACAAATTCAAAGCCAGCCTCTGCAACTTAGTGAGGCCCTAAGCAACACAGGGAGACTCTGCCTCAAAATAAGAAACAAAAAAGAGGGTTGGAGATGTGGCTCAGTGTTTAAGCACCCCTGGGCTCAAGCTGGGGTACAAAGTCTATGCCTCATTCAGAAAGAGAATCCACAGCTTTCATTTGATTCCCCACAAACATCTTGCCAAGAAACTTTACAGAACTGCAGTTCTAAGTTGCTCCAAGCTTGTAGATCTTTCTACTAAATATTATTTCCATGGTGTTATTGAGGACTGTCCACAGACATGCTCAGTGACAAAGCATGTAGCTGCTGTAAATATGATGAGAACCAAGACATGAACAAAGTCACAGAGCTTCCTAAGTCCTGTCACCTTCCCTCTCTGTTCTTCCATATTTCATCAGTGGTTGCCAACAACTCTTCCAAGGCTTAAGGATTTAAGTTGTAAATAAAACACATCCTAGATGGCACTTCTTCCTGTTCCCATGCCACCCTGTCAGGTACTTTCATACCATTCTGAAATATTTTGCTTTAATTTCTATATTTTTTTAAAATAAAAATGCTAAAACTTTTTAAACAAAATATTCTAATTTTTTAAGAAAATTAAGATACCAATCAAATGATGAAGTTACATATAATGTTCTGAGTTGATCATATGGTTGTGCAGGAATAGATGGATTATAAAATTTTAAAGAGAATAAAATATTCATAAAGTTGGAGAAGATCTTCAGATAGATTTTATTTTCGTAAATCTAACATAAGCACTCTATCAGGCACTGTGATGCATCGAACTTCGTGATAAGCAGATTCTGCCATGAAAATGTTAACAGATGAGAGCTGTAGCAGAAAAGATCTTTAGGATGTCAGAATCACTCACCGGTGTGACTGTTCCTTTTGAAATAGGTAGTAGAGCTGGATTTAGATTTGGATGTAAGATAGGTTGAGTTAGAACCAATAGAACTTGAAGACAGAGATTTTCCCAGATTGTCAGAACTTTTCTTGATGATATTGGTAGCTGTCTTGCTCCAATCTGAAAGAAATGACATCATCCTATCAATCTCCTTTACAAAGAATATCATATGCTGTGTCCCAAAAAACCACCAGCGCATTGCTTTGCTTAATTTTCTGACATGCTAGCGATGGCTGGAGTAGGTATTGAAAAGGACTGGCATGCGGCTCAGTGGTTAAGCACCCCGGGTCCAATCCCTGGTCCCCCCCCAAAAAAACAAAAAAAAAACAAAAAAACAAAACCAAAACAAAACAAAACCAAAACAAAACAAAAAACTAAAGAAACAGAAGTTTCCCATTATGAACATATGTATGTATTATTTAAAATCTTACTTCAATATTGTAAGGATGAGAAGTTACCACACTGATAGTTAAAAAAAAAAAGTACTTTTCTTTAGATGCTCTGATACAGAGAGAAATCTCTTCACCTAAAAATGTAATTAAGAACTTCAAAAATGGGTAAAGGTGGGTCTGGTGTAGTGGAACCTCTGGATATCTGAGCCATCAAATTAGACATCGAATCTTAGGCTGATCATTTAAGCTACCTGGGATTCATGCTTCTCTGAAAAACAGGAGGGTTGGATCTGGTGCGCTCAGATCCCTTTCAGTCCCAACATTCCAAGATTCAACTAGGAATCTTCACATGCTCCACTCCTACAACTTGCTACCACTGGGCCTGGGCTGCTTTGGCAATGGAAGATGAAGGACGAGGGTTTCCAATTAATGTTAGGTGAATGCCCAATGATAGACCTGCCCCTTTACCTGAATTATCTGCTAAACGGAATCGGCCACAACAGAGATGCCGCCTCCACTGTTTCTGGACATTCTCCTTCATCGCACAGTGGAAGATAAAAATAAATAAGCCTATGACAATAGAAAATACAAACACTGAGGCCAACTGACACATTTTTCAAGATAAATCTTATTAAATATGTGTATTTGTTCTAACTTGAAAGTTTTCATGTCTAAGTTACTAAGGAACAAAGATCTTAAGGAAAGGAATCTCAGAGTGTGTAGCAGACATTCTAATCCTATGGAAAAGAACACAAAGGCTCAGATAAAACCAGAATCACCACATGGATCTGATTTCTGTCTTTGCCTGTTCTGTTCCACATTCATTACAACCTAACCTAAAATCTAAGCTTAAACAAGTAGCATTCAATTTAAAAAGTATTAGCTATTTCCCTTAAAAGCATGTAAAAACTGTCCATAGAATTTAGAAAAAAAGAGAAAACGGAAAACACTCATAAACTCATCATCTCTTTCAACTTGTATATTTTGAGTTATTTTACATATGCTATAGACACAATCAGTATATTGGGTTGGGATATAGAAAAACGGCATTTTTACAGGTTAAGCATGCCCCAAATCAGCAATGACATGTGACTCCACCTGACCCAATTTAGATTCATAATATTTTAACACAGAAATAAAATATTGGGCAGTAGTCCTCATATTTATAGCCACTACCTAGGCCTATCAGACACTAACTGTGCCACTTAGGCTTTGGAAATCGACCCACTTTAATCCTCTCTTTGCAGCCTCAGTTTTTTCCTATCTTCTATATTAGTTATCCCTATCACCTAATAAGCATATTCTAGTAACTCTCTAAAAAAACAAATTTTCCCTTAATCTCTAATCTTTCAGCTTCAACTTCATTTATTTCCTCAATAAAACTTCTTAAGTTTCTTTTTTTTTTGCTGCCTCCACTTCTTTCCTGTCTTCTGTTCCCAGCCTACTCCCCACAGGCTGCCATCACACCGGAGGTGCTCTGACTGCTCTGGACAGCAGGGTTCCCACTGCTGTCTTAACAGGCCTCTCAGCAGCAGCCAAACGATGGGAGAGTCCCTTGTTCTCAATGCCATTTTCTCTTAGTTTTCTATTCTCCTGGAATAATCAGTTGCCTTAGTAGATTATTCTCCTTTACTCTTTTTAATTTTTAAATTTTATTTGTTCTAATTAGTTGTACATGACAGTAGAATGCATTTATACATTTTGATAGGTTACATACATAGTGTAATCTCTCATTTTTCTGATTATACATACTGCAGGATCACATCAGTCATGCAGTCATACAGGTACATGAGGTAATAATGTCTGTTTCACTCTACCATCGTTCCTACCCCATACCCCTTTCCCTCCCTTCACTCCCCTCTACCTGATATAAAGTAACTCTATTCTTCCCTAGTCCCCCATCCTTAGTGTGAATTTGCATCCACATATCAGAGAAAACATTTGGCCTTTGGTTTTAGGGGTTTGGCTTATTTCACTTAGCATGATATTCTCTAACTCCATCCATTTCTCCTTTACTCTTAAAAAAAGGTTGACACATCTGTGACTCAGTCCTGGTTCTCCATCTCTTCTGTAACTCTACTCTCCCAGTAGATAATGGACTTCTAAACTATGAGAACCACATCTCTGAGGCCCAAGATTTTTATACTTGCTTCCACTTCCTTCTCTCCCAAAACACTACCAGAATTTCAACCACTTTGCTTCTAGGACATCTTCACTTGTCTGTATCTCAAACCCCAGATGTTGTGAACTGAAGGCTTCCTCCTCACGACCCTGCGACCGCTCTCGCCACCTTCTGTTTCTCAGTGCATCAAGCTCGCTCCTGCCATGCTGAATACTCTTCCTTCAGCTCTCTCCATAGCTGCTTCCTGCCTCATTCAGATCTTGATCAACTGTTGACTATTGATAAAAATGTTTTTATTTAACCTCTTATCACTCCCTTTCACATACCTATTTTCTTTGAGCAGTGAATGGTGCCCAATAGTCTTATCATCCTCATTTTTTTTTTTGTTTGATTGTTGCTTCCCAGTAGAATATAAACTCCAAGAGAACAGAGATATGTGTCTGTTCGACACTGTGCTGCCCGTTCCCAGAATGATGTCAAGGACTACGCAGGAACCCAAAGAACGCTTACTGAACGAGTAAATCATGGCAGCCATAATTCAGCAATCATGTATTCTACCTGAGTAGATTCCAATTTTACATGTGTGTAGAGGTAGGGGGGGCTAAAAATAGAACTGAGCAGTGCACAGAATAGCAGGTGTTGAAATACAGTGAAAATAGATATAAGGTCAATGTCTCTGAAAAGCACACCAGTGAGTTGCTGAGGTTCTGCCCTAATAATCCACCACACTAAGAATACCATATCCACATGGGGAGAGCTCTCTAGGGGGTATTGGGCTTGAACTGAACTTTGAGTAGGGTGGTGAGGGAAGTTTCCAAGAAGGTTTATTCTTTCAGTGACTTTTTGCACAGCCCTGCTAATCATGAGGTACTGTGTTTTAGGATTTGGAGCATCAACGATGAACAAGACCAACAATCCTAGTATTCATGGAGTCAAGGGTCTAGCATGGAATGACATGCAAGTGAAAATTACTAAAAGCTCTTTCATGGGACAATTTAAATTTACCTGTTCCTTTTAAATATGGAGAAATCTCGAAATGACATTGTAGCTTGTACAATTGAAAAAGTGAGGGGAAGTATGTATATACAGCTCTTTTGATATGTATAGTCAAATTTGCAAAATAAGTCCAAGGTTACACTTATGTGATTTATTTTTTTAATATCTTGACTCAAAATGATCCAAAGTTTTATTTTAGAAGAAATTACATTAGGATGAAGAGAAGGAGTTGCTAGATTTCTACACAATGGGCCCTGATCACAGTGAAATGGCTCTGGTGGATTCTCCTCTGGAGTCAGCATCTCTTTGGCCATTGATGAACCCATGTACAGTGCCAGAGGTACTGAGTATAAATTCCCACTGAAATTACTAAAGAACAATTAACTTTTGCCTTGTAGAGAAATATCACTGTGAAAGTGCTTACTACATTTTTTTCACTGATTTCAAACAGATAAACAGCCCTTTACAGAATTCCTGGGATATTCCCATCAAATTTATCTCTAAGAGGTATAATTAAGGTCTTCAGTGACAAAAGTGAAGTAATACTTTCATGATTATTATTATGACTATCATTTTATATGTAGTCATATAATATATATTTTTTCATTAATTATGTAATTTGTGAAACATTACTATCATTTTTATTTTGATATATTAAGTCTAGCTATATAAATATATATTATTTCATTTACTTTATTAGTAATAAGGTAATTACTGAAGGAAATATATCCTAGCAACCTCTTTCTTTCATCTGAAGTATTCTCAGGGTAGGAAAGTTCTAATTTAACAAAGGGAAAACTCTAATAAACATGAAACCATTTTTAGTTATCCAGAAAACCAGCAAACGGGCCCTTCCTGGAGCTCCCTCAGCTGCAGCTGGGAGGAAGAGCCTGGAAGAGACACCGGCATGCTGGCCTGGCCCACACAAGCACAAGAGTCTCAGAGTAAGGAATGATTTTCTTCCACAGTCAGCCAGACTCAGAAGCAGGCCCCAGGGGGGCTGTCCTTCTCCCCGGGAAAAGGGCAATGGTACCACTAATACATAAAATCCTTTAAATAAGCAAACATACTCTGTATCACCACTAGTGGGATAAAGCAAAAGTGTATAAATAACTTGAAAGGTTAATAGATCCTCTTAGTTTGTCAAGAGCTGGTGGCAGTTATGGAGTGAAGGGTGGAGGGCGAGGAAGTCTGAGGGAAAGCCACAATGACTGCTGGTGGAGGAGGCTGCAGGGCCCCTTATTGTGGGTTAACACCCACATATCAGAGAAAACATTTGTTTTTTTTTGGGATTGGCTTATTTCACTTAGCATGATAGTCTCCAGATATACCCATTTACCAGCAAATGCCATAAAGTCATTCTTCTTTATGGCTGAGTAATACTCCACTGTGTACATACACCACATTTTCTTTATCCATTCATCTGCTGGAGGGCACCTAGGTTGGCTCCAAGCTTAGCTATTGTTGAACTGTGCTGTTATAAACATTGATGTGGCTGTGTCACTGTAGAATGCTGATTTTAAGTCCTTTGGATATAGGTCAAGGAGTGGGATAGCTGGGTCAAATGGTGGTTCCATTCCAAGTTTTCTGAGGAATCTCCATACTGCTTTCCACAGTGGCTGCACTAATTTGCAGTCCCACCAACAATGCATGAGTGTACTCTTTGCCCCACATCCTGGCCAGCATTTATTGTTACTTGTATTCCTGAGAATTGCCATTCTAACTGGAATGAGATGAACTCTCAATGTAGTTTTAATTTGCATTATACATTTCATATATATGGGAGGAAAAAACTTCTGAGGTTGTACGTGGTGTTTTGAGGACACTGGAAGAGACCTACATCACAGAATAGCCTTTTCAGCTTTGCTGGGGACTACAGCATGAATTACTCTGAGAATCAGAAGTTGACCCCAGCCAGAAATGATGAGGTTAAAAGTAAAATAAACTGAATTAACAAAACATTTTTTTGGTTATGTAATGCTGCTCTAAATCACAATTACATAACATGAAATGACACTGTATATTTTTAAGCAGCCACAATTGCTTGTAAATATACAGGCACCAAAAAAGTTTCAGAGATACTGGCACGTAAATTAGATTAAAAATCTGAAACAGCTTCTCTAAGATTATGTAATAGAGGTTGTGTAAAAGTTCCATCTTTCACTATGAGTTGTGATGCTATGTGATAAAATTAGGTAATAAGCATGAGAAATAAGAACCCTTAGAAATGAACACATTTAAATTCTATGGTACTACATTTATTATATAAATATGACAATTTTTTTAGCCTTGAGATACATTTCCATTTTAAATCATAGTAAGATTGTCCTAAAAGGTTATTTTACTGTCCTTAGCAATGAGCCCTTTCAACATCAATTTACGTTAGTCTGGCAATAAATATTATACCAGAATTTCTTCAGGGCAAAATACCCCCTTCAGAGGTCAACAATGGGAAATGCAGTGGTAGGCGGTCACATCTGGATGTCAAACACTTCAGGGAGGGATGGCAGACACTGGAGAGAGAGACAAGAAGATGGAGGGCTATCCCCTCTTAAATCCTGAGGTTTCCCCGTCTCCTTATAGATCATGGTGCCTGAAGCAGAACTAAAGTCACAAATCTTTAATAGAGTTCTATGTTGACATCCACAGGAATCTGACATTTCATTCTAGTCTTTGTTCATCAATTTTTGCCCTTTGAACATCTTTGGATCACCCAGGAATCACCCAAACTTATCTCACTGACTAAACAGAAAGGGGCGTTGCCCACAAAATCTGGAAGCTAAAATTAAATTCAGAGTTAAAGTTTTTACTTCATCTTGATTGGCTTGTGTTACTTTCACGAAATCTTCTTGACTCACAAAAAATGATTTCTCGATGGTCCTTTATTGTGAATTTTAGCCTGAAATACTACCACTCAAATGGATCCAAGCCAGAGTTCCTTAGTAGTAGTTTCTCCAACCTGATGACTGCCTTGGTTCTTTATTTCACTTATATGAAAGCATTCCACATAGGAAAAGAAAAACAAATTTTAACCAGTTTTAACTGAACAGATTCCAAACCAGTTCCTGGCTCTTATCCCACTCTCGCCTCTGCCTTCCTTTCCCCTCCATCTTTCACTAACCAGAGGTTTATGGTCACTTAAAAAAATACAAGAATCAAAATGTTTTCATCCTAGTAAATTTCTTAAGTGTCTCATTGAAAATGAGAAACGCTTTCAAATGATGGAGGAAGGGTGTGGCAAGCGTGTGGGAGAGCCAGCCTACCGATGAGCGTTGTTAGGGTAATGAACGTCCCTAGAAAGGTTTTGCAGGCTGCACACACTGAAGGAAGGCCTTGAAGGGACAGAGGAACGCTCTAAAACTTCTCATCGGGTTGTGGCTTTGGTATTTTTATATATAATCCTGTCATCAACCTCAGAACACATTCAGGTAGCATATTTTAAGAAAAAAAAATCTACTTCTAAATCTTGGCATCTTATTCACTGTGGATTGTACAGGTGTGTCTTTAATAGGTCTTTGTAGAGCATCTTAGGGGAAATAAAAAGATATACTTAAGATATTCTGACTAAAAGTCTGGCTCCCTCTTAGAACTCATTTTCTCTGCTTGATCAGGCAATAATATTTGGCTTTTTGGTCAAATGGTCTAAGATTTTTAGCTTAGGGAAAGTTTTTTAAAAGTTGCAGGAAACAGTTCTGTTGGATATTATTGTACAGTAAAATTCAAGGTGGCACATACGTCTTTGTTTTTTGGCTCTAAAAGGCCACTTACAACAATCCAGGTGGAGGGGAAGATGACACACAACTCTGAGTTGTCTCCTCTTAGAGTAAGTCTTTAACAACTCAAGGCCACTGACATTTTTCAGCAGAATCATCAGCAACAGATTTGGACAAATAGCCTAAGTGGACTTTTTCTGAATCTGGACGATGAAGATTTAGATATACAGGAAGCCTGCAGATAAAAGCAGCTCCAGGGATGTGGGATGGTACCAGGGCGAGTAGTAATGAGTCCCTGATGTCCTAATCAGGCCACAAGCACAGAGTGGTTCTGGAGTTTTGATGGGAAAATGGGTCAAGAATTAATCAAGGCAGGTATTGGGTAGAAAAGGCCTGTATTTTAGGTAACTGAGCTTTGACAGAAATGGTCTAGGTGATCTGAGTTCTCCAGCATGCCTGCTCCCTGCCTCTGAACAGCTCCTGGATTCTGTTGTCATTCAAACAAAGCTACCTGGTTTCTGGGCTCTGGATCTCTCAGGTTTACGACTGTCGTTGAAAACTTCAAGTCTTCCTTTCATACAGTGAAGGTGCCCTTTAGAAAATTATTTCTCTATGGCACAAAGTGCCCTGCCAAGAGATGAGTAATTTATTTCCTTGCATGTGTAATGTTTCAGCCAACATGATGTGGTCTTAGGTGGGTTGAAAGGTGGACAATCTCTTTACCTTGGCACAGTCTAATACACGTATTGTGTGATTGTGTAACAGCTTGACTGTCATGAGGCTCCGGACCTCAGGCTCCAAGGCAGGGGAGACTTAGTTGACATTTAATGTATTTTACCTTGTAACTTGACTTAACTTTTCCTTAGTTTACCAACAGGGTTATAATAACATTTTCCTAAATGATTTTTTGCTGAATAAGCAATAGATATTAAATTCTCCTTTTTTTCCCATTAAATGTATATTTACTAACGATTTTTAATGGAATTAGATATACACTTCGTAAAAAGTTGGAAATGAAAAACTGAAGGGAGAGTTAAGTAATATTAGTTTGCTTAAATGTTGTCCCTTCATAATGTGTTATTTTTATTTTCATATATGCTGTAGTTAAAATATTTCACTATCAGACTCAAATTGATCTTGGGAAAGTCATTAAATCATCTGAGCTTGCTTCTTTATCTATAAAAGGGAGAAACATCCTTTTCCTTAGAAAACCACTTTTCAGACTTGGAAAGAGGACAGTAAAATCATAGATGTTATGTGAAAGTGTTTTGGAAACCACCATGCACTATACAAATACACATTGTTTTTGCTACTCTGGGTCTCTTAACGTCATCAAAATAATTAGAGGCAAACATTATCTCTGCATAGACCGATAATATCCCTGTGTGTTCTCTATAGCAGCTTCTACTTGAAGAACTATATGTTTTATCTTTTATGCGCTCAGATAGTCTGGTTGCACCTGAGCTATTAATACTGTTTTCCATTTCTGGAATCGATGGCCAACCTCTTGGTATGGAGCTAGACTTTACATCCTAATGAATCTGTCATGTAAGTTAAACCTCCCTATATACTGGAGAAGCCTAGTCAAATTGCTAATGTTAAATACTTTTGCACAGTTGATGAACTCAAGGTACTGTGTGAGATATGAGTTCACCACTTGTGTAACAAGGAGCTCTGGTTCAAGCTGCATCTCAGGGCTAGAGCTCAGTCCTGTAAGTGCATTGATGATATAGACAAGAGACAGATGGCCAGCAGGCCACTGGCCAAGAACTTCTTAGCAACCAGGGAACTGCCTTTTATTTCTTTAAGAAGAATTACTGAAGTATAATTCAATGTTCTCAGACATGAAAATTATGATCTACTTATGTCAAATATTTGTCCTTTTGCACAACTATTTGTCTACAATTTTCTGAAATAATATTCCTCAGAAAAAATTCAAAATTTTAACACAAGGATCTGTCAGTTTTAATCTGGGAATGATCCAAATAGCAGAAGTAGGTAGGTATATAACTCCATTGTGTTAAGAGATTTATTTATCTATTAGGAAAAAAGCAACTAAATGATTATTACATAAATTAATTGAGTGAAGTAGGTACAATAAAAATAACGAAACAATATGCCATGGAAAATCAGAAAATAAAAATTTTGTTTCAGCTTTGGTTCAGTTAATGACTTCATTTGCTTATTAAAATAAGTAAAATTTTAGTGGTGCCCCAGATTATAGTAATTTTCTGATATTCATTTCATGTGATTTTTGGTAATCATGTTATGTGACTGGGCTGAAAGTGTATATAGAGATAAGAAATATGTATGAAGGGTTGGGGTTGTAGCTCAGTGGTAGAGTGCTTGCCTCACACGTGTGAGGCACTGGGTTCGATCCTCAGCACCACATAAAAATAAATAAATAAAGATATTGTGTTCATCTACAACTAAAAAAAAATGTTAAAAAAATACATATGAAACTAAAAAAATAAAAGTACCCTACTAAAATTAAACACATAAAAATAAAACATATGTAAGTTTAATAAACTACAAAGTTATGTGAGTGCTCATATAATTATACATGTATATGTGTTTGTACACACAAATGTATCTACATGTAAGAATTCTGAAAGATAAAATGGATTGTAAAAACATGCTCAAACAAATTTTTGAAGAGATACATGTGCAAAGAAACCTATCAAAAGTCACTCCACTGACAGATGAGCCCAGGGTCACAGTGGATCCAGCTCTAACTCCGAGCCCCACCAGTCAATGTGTGGGTACCACACAGCATTCATAATAAGGACCCTGCTGAATTTTAGATTCTTAGCCATGCACTGTGTCTGACAGAGATTAAAATTTGTTCAGTATAGTTTTTGTTTTCAGAATACTGAGGCACATTCTAAATCTTTAGCTATTATGGAGTCTTACAATGTTAGGCATCCATTATCTATAACATTATGTTAACAAGACCCCTGCACCCCGCAGGGTGCCATGGCGCACACCTATAATCCCACCAGCAACTCAGGAGGTTGAGGTAGGAGGATCCCAAGTTAGAGACCAGCCTTAGCAATTTAGTGAGACCCTGTCTAAAAATAAAAATATAAAAAAATAAAAGAGTAGGGGTACACTCAATGATGGAAAACCCCTAGGTTCAATCCCCACTACCAAAAAAACAAAAACAAAAACAGACAACACCTTCCCCTAATCATTCCAGGAAAATTAGGAGTTTACTTTAACAGTCAAACCAATGTTAAATGTTCTATAGGGATGTACTTTCTAAATTTCTCTTGACTGTTCACATCTCTCCATCCTACCACAAGTCTAAAATATTGGACCACCTTATGGGGGACCACAACAAGAACCTTTCTCTGCTGTCCCTATACATGCTACTGGAGTGTTCTCCCCCAGTCTCTGCATTATATGCAGCTCCAGCTCTTCATAAATGCACCTCTGATCATGCCATGTCACATGCTCCACAGCTTTCAGAGCCCTCCCACTGCTCTTGAGAAGAGTCTTCTGCTTGGAATATTCTTTGCCCCACTTCCACTTCTACCTTTGCTCTAGTTAATTCCTAATGATCCTTCACATTTCAGCTTAGACACTGTGTCTTCTGTCATAAAAAGCTACACAGTGCTTTTTATATAGCAATGCATTTGATTAGTATATGTCACCCTAAAGTCATGGGAGCTCCATGCAGCAAAGATAATAAGTAAAATGTCTGATAAAACAAAAAGGATCAGACAGAAAGGCAATAGACATAGTTTGCCCAAGTTCTATCTGAGTTAATCTTAAATCTTATAGACGCTTAGTTGCTTAGTTTCTTTCTTTCTTTTTTTTTTTTTTTCTGGTACTTGGGATTGAACCCAGAGGTATTTTATCACAGTCACATTCCAAACCTTTTTTATTTTTTTATTTTGAGCAAAGTCTTGCTACGTTGCTTAGTGCCTTACTAAGTTGCTGAGGCTGGCCTCAATTTTGTAACCTTCCTGCTTCAGCCTCCCAAGTTGAGTTGCTGAGATTACAGACGTGAGCCACCATGTCTGGCAGTTTCTTTAGGCAGTCTAAGGGCTAGGGATGCAGCTCAGTGGGTTTGATCCCCAGCACCCCAAAACAACACCATCAACAAAAACTCAACTGCATAGCTCCTACATGCTTCTTTCAATAAAGCACAGACCCCTGACAACAAAGCCTCTCAGGGAAGAATGACTCACTAATAAAAACCATTAAGGAAGTTTCCATAGCATCCCAAGAAGTTTTTGTACCGCCTGGCTGGTAAGAAGTTGTTGTGCTCTGTGTCACTGTCTTTTAATTTATATTTCCCTCTTAGGAGGTGTTTTTTAATATCACTGGATATGCAGAAATCTGTTCTGAATTTATATAATTTAAAATCAGTCTTAAAAGTCGGTGATTTATGAAGAACCCTGACTTGATGACGGTTTACAACATTTTTCCCTCCTGACAGGAGACCCATGCTGAGAAAAATAAAACATCCCAGTTCTCGCTGATGGAAACAGAGCTGCACAGACAACTGCAGCTGCCGGAGGCTGCTGACACGGCCAGGAAATTCTAAAAGCAACACCAAGGTGGAGCTGGCCGGTCCCTGGGCCTTTCATGTACAATCCTGAAATGGAAAACCATGCAATTTTTCATGTCAATGGACACCTCTGTCAATATTTATTTAGGGACTTTTATGGGGTATATTATAGAAGAGATTATTATTATTATTTTTTTTTGCGGTGCTGGGGATTGAACCCGGGCCTTATGCTTACAAGGCAAGCACTCTACCCACTGAGCTATATCCCCAAACTCCCAAGAGATTATTTTTAAATGGAGGAATAATCACATCACAGGAGATCCCAATGGAGATGTACCCATCTGCTACATACTCAGTTTCCAGTTTTTGGAGATGCCCTTGAGCTTATTATCTTATTTACTAATGATAACATGCCTGTATATTTCTTTCATTATGGGAAAGTGAACTTGACTAAAGTTTGCTGGACTAATTAATGTATATTTATGCCCGAGGCATCTCAGGCTAGATTTACAGGCCCAGGGTTTCTCCATCTTTCCTCTAGTGATCTATTTGACAATCATCAAGAACCTACTTTGCAACCATCTTTTTTTTCAGCTCATGAGCTAGTAGAGGACCTAGGAAGACAAGCAGTGAATAATACTCTCCTGTAGATAAGTTAGAATTTCCTCAGGATATACCTACCGGGAGCACCCATCCAATTTCTTTGGGGTGTTGAACTCATAGGGCTTCTGACCTGGGAAATTTTGACAAACACACAAGGCATATCTGATATCTCAATTAATGTCATTTAATTAAAAAATAATTTGTATTCACTTAATCTTAAAAGTTAAAATACATGATAGACTGTATTCGGGTATAATATTGTGGAATCAGAAGTCTGAAGGAAGCCATGTGTTTCTGTATAGAGGTGGCCATTGGCAAATGTTTGTTACATTGAACTAACTGTGGGCTGGGGATGTAGCTCAGTGGTAGAATGCTTGCCTGGCATGCTCTAAGCCCTGGGTTCAACCACCACTATCGCCATCCTCCTGCACAAAAAAGTGAACTATTTGTCATATCTCATGAAAAGACAGAGTTTCTGAATTAGAGTTGGTATGTATTTTGAAATCCAAGGAGCCAAGGACTCAAGTGTGAAATGATTCTGCCCCTACACAGAGTCTAAACATCTGTCTGATCACACATTGTAAACCAGCATGGGACAAGGTTCCATCAAGAGCAACAAAACTCAACCCAATGTACAGAAGATAAAAGGTATTGGTGCCCTTTAGATTTGCCATTGGGTGCTCAGCTAGATACCTCCCTGCTCCATAGTCGACCATGCATTAGCATATGTTTATTGAGCACTTACTACAGATCAGGCATTGCTACAGGTGCTTGGGATACATCACTAATAATAATTAAAAAAAAGCAAACTGACATTTAACTTATCCATTCCAGACCTTTTTAGTACCCAACCTGTGCCTATACTTATGCTAAATAGTGACAAAAGAAAGTCCAAAATGGAAGCTGTTTATAAATATAAGAAAGCAGAACTGTTCAGGTACTATGTATCTTACCTTGTAATGAGTTAAAGATGGAGAAGAGGTACATGAAAGGTATATTTAAAGGTCCCCAGGCAAAGAAAGCAAAACCCCAGGTCATTCCCAGCAGGAAGGTCAGGCTGACCACGCTGCGCAGGTTCCTGAACACCTCCTCTCTCACGGTCCGGTTGCTTCTCTTGCCATTTCTCCCACAGATCTGCACCATTACCACAATGAACATGGCAACATTGAGGAAAAACACGACTCCAAAATACCCAGCACAGGTCACATAAAATACCACTGGGTCCTGAATCCAACAGCTGAGAGAAGCAGAAGAAATGAGAAAGGAAAAGAGATTTATTACCATGGCCTGTTTACTCACGTCTTCTCTTGGCTTAGCCGGGATGACGGCAGACTTCTCTCTTAAACACCTGTGGGAAGTCATTTCACTTCCCAGGCCCTCAGTTTCTCCTTTGATCTTTTCATAGACAGCTTTTTGTTTGGTTTTGGACGGCCACCATTTTAATGTCTAATTATTTAAGTCAACATTAAAACAAAAACAAAGTGGCTTCTTGAATTCTGATTTGGTATTTGAACACTCTTGGCTGGTTCACCCCAAACCAGGCTGGAACTTTCCTCTAGGGTGCTTTGTACTCTAAGAATGAGAACTATAAGCACTCATTTTTGCTCTTCTTTCTTGTTAAGGGGCATCCCTGTGATGTTGTTCTGTAAAATAATATGGAACTAGAAGTCTGCTGAGGGAGTTTGGGGAGAGCTTCTCTTGATAGACTCGACTGGCCAGGCCCTTCTTTCTTTTTTCTGTTTAAACATGAAAGGGAGCTATGCAATTGCAGTAGTCATTTCTGGTCCTTAAGAGAGAGACCCAGGGAGCTGTAAAGTTGTTGGACCCACATCTGTAGACACAAACTTAGTGTCACTGAGTGCCACTTCCATGTTTATCATGTGACATTAATTCTTTCTTATTTAAGTCACAACGAAGTATAGATTCATTCCAGCAAAATAATTCCTATCAATATTAGTCTAGTTGAGACAACACCTTACAGAATTTTGAGATTCTTACACAGACACTTCTCATGCACAATTATAAAGCTTACATCAATTATAAAATCTTCCTATTCAGATGAAGAAGGATATACTATATAGTTATCACTCAAAATGATGTATAGATTAGAAAATGAAATGAATTTTTAAAAACTACTTGTGTAAAGTATTCTATGGGCAAAGTTGACATGTATTACAATGTGAAGATGCTCAAGTACCTGGTTTATGCTATGGAAATTCTTAGGTAGAGCTGAATGAATGATTTTTAATGTTACTGAGTTTATTTTGGACTTCAAGTATAAACAGTCACCATTTTGGAGTGATCACACTGGAATATAACCTTCATAGAGGCAAAAGCTGTCTTGAACATCTTTGGTTCCTAGAACCTAATAGTAAATGCCCAATAAATGAGAATTGTTGATCACACAGCAAATTACTAAATGGCACTTTAAAGTCCCATAAGGACTGGCTAATAGACTTTCTAAGTTCCTTTATTTGGAACTTACTGAGTTCTACTTTTAACATATTTTATTAAGGTTCCAAATAGCACTACTTATCCCTGATGCTAACTTTCCTTTACACATAGAAGTTCTTCTAATCCTGGAATTTCCCACCTGGGTCCAACATTCCCCCTAGTTCCTGTTGGGTCTTTTTGGTGTTATTTTAGAAACATGAAAGAAGGGAAGACGGTGAGGGAAGGGTGCATGGGAGACCACCAACAGGACACAGCAGAGTGACCCATGCAGGACACGTGCACAGACAGGTGGCACCATAGACCTTGCAGGAGAAAGCTCTGCTCACTCAGCACCCATCTGATCCACCGACAGGGAGCAGCGCCCTGTGACTGATAAGATACGGGAGCACGCTTCTCAACCCCAACACTCGAAAGACCTGAAGATCAGCGAGCTCATCGTCTGAAGGAAATGCTCCCAGTTATTCAAGAATTCCCTCGTTTCTCCATTTCTACACAGCGCTCACATTGGCATTGGGTCATTCACTGGGAGACACTGCTACTGAACTCTCCTGAAGGTGGGTGTGGGCCTGAGGGGGTGGGAGTACTGTGGACTCTTCTCAAGCAGAATGGATCTTTGAGGCGGGGAGATAGTATCCTGAACTCCCCCCAGGCCAGAGCATCAGGCTGGCATAGAAAGGCTGCTCCCCCAAGTCAGGGCGTTCAAAGGAACCCTTCTGTGGCATAGCAGAGACCTTGACAAAGTGATGCAAACGAACTAAACCTTTTAAGATGAGAGCCTTTTAAAATGGCAGGGGAACTGACACTAAGCTTAGGAAACAGGACTGTGTCCCTCCCCAGTACGTTCCCCAAGTTCCTATTACTTACAATTCATCCCCTTGCTCTTTCCCGTAGCTGTCTTTTCCATAGACTTCATTTTGTCTTTTGCTTGCTAGAACAACTGACACCACCAAGGCAGGTAAACCTGTTATAAAAAGACAGGAGCTTGATTTTTAAGATGGACGATGGCAAGGAAGGAGAACAAAGAAATGCCCCCACGGCATACAAACTTCTTAGAACTGGCAACTTGGTTAGACTTAACCTCAAAAGCCCTCCTTAGAGTGGAACAGCCAACTCATTTAGTGAAAATTAAAGTTCTGTATGCTTAGCTCACTCACTAGAGGTCTCCAACCTGGTTCTATGGAACCCGGCATGAGCAAACGTGGTTTCATTAAGGAACCCTCAGTAGGCCATGAGAGTTCAGCAGGGGCAACAAAGGCAGCTCATTTCCCCCTTTTTATATAAAGCAATGTCTTTAGGAAAATTGGTGGCAGGGGTGAGGCCGAAACAGGGGTTATAAAATCTAGTTCAGCAGGGGCAACAAAGGCAGCTCATTTCCCCCTTTTTATATAAAGCAATGTCTTTAGGAAAATTGGTGGCAGGGGAGAGGCCGAAACAGGGGTTATAAAATCTAGTTCAGCAGGGGCAACAAAGGCAGCTCATTTCCCCCTTTTTATATAAAGCAATGTCTTTAGGAAAATTGGTGGCAGGGGTGAGGCCGAAACAGGGGTTATAAAATCTAGTTCAGCAGGGGCAACAAAGGCAGCTCATTTCCCCCTTTTTATATAAAACAATGTCTTTAGGAAAATTGGTGGCAGGGGTGAGGCCGAAACAGGGGTTATAAAATCTTTATGGTCTTCTCTTTTCTCTCCAGAGAATCAATAGCATATTCGTGTATATATTTACCGGGGAAATGTATACCGCTCCAATTCCCTGAAAGAAGTTTTTAATTGCCTAAGGGGGTGCTGAACATCTTGAGAATGTCTCATACTTCTATATTGTCATTTGAAAAGGATTTTTGAGAAAGTTCTAAAAGGCCTGGCCCAATAATACAACCCAGAAAAAGAAAAGAGTCAGACAAGACAATTCCAAACAGACAAACACAACCAGTTCATGTCTGACTGAGGACTCATGTTAAAAAGTTCAAGGCAAAAATTCCGTAACTCTCTGAGCTGCACATACAAGAATCCTCTGGTTTCCACAACGTGGGCATGTGTCTAGGGATGAGTACAGTGGAGAGTCTCAGCGGGCCTTTATATCAGGAGGTATAATGGAAATGTGCCCTGGTCAGCCAGCTGCTGCTTCAGACTTGGGTGGGCTGGCTCTGGGCTCAGGAAATGAGTTTGTGGTGAGTCAAGAGCTAAGGCTTCTCATGAATCCAGGGGCGCTTAACCACTGAACCACTTCATTGAGCCACATCACCAGCTCTTTTCTTTTTGTATCTTATTTAAAGACAGAGTCTCGCTGACTTGCTTAGGGCCGCGCTAAATCACCGAGGCTGGCTTTGAACTTATGATCTTCCTGCCTCAGCCTCCCGAGCTGCTGGGATGACAGGCGTGCACCACTGTGCCCAGCCTATTGAAGAGTTTTTAAAGACAGTTCTGAGGATTCCTTCCTTTGGGTATGTATCTCTAATCCACGTAACTCACAAAGCTGGAGTTTCTCTCAACAGTACTGTTCTGTAGAGATAAGGATTTTCCTATGAGAATTGGGAAATTTTCACGAGAGAGAGAACAAAGTCAAAACATTTTAGGAGGCTTACCCCAGCCAATGATGCAGAATTTTAGAATATATCGTCGAATGTAAGTGTTGAATACTTTAACTAAAGCAATGTACATGTGAATGGCTTCCAGCCCCATCCAGGTGAAGGTTGCCAGAAGGAAGAAGTGAAGGAGGGCAGCCACTGCGACGCAGAGTCCCCCCATGCCAAAGGAGGTGACCCAGCCATCCAGGAGGAAGACCAGGTTCAGGAACAGCAGGGCTGTGCTCAGGTTCATCAGGATCTTGGAGGGATAATCCCTTCGCAGTTTTCTAAATCAGGAGGAAAATACACATATGCAAACTCATATCATAAATAATTTGTTAATTAAAATAATATATAATAATAATTTAAATTTATGTTTCTATTAGGGTATTATAGTTTTCAGTCATTGTGGAGTTCATTCTAGCATATTTATGAATGCATATTACATAATTTGCTTCATTTCAACCCCAGAACTACTGCTTCCCTTCCCTCCTCCCTCCCCTAATCCCCCCTCCCTCTCCTCTGTTGGTTTTTCTTCTATTAATTTATTATTTTTTAAGCCCAGGGGTAACTTCATATCTTCTGTAGCTGAGTAATAGGTTAAGAAGCCCCATCTTTATGACATGGTTCCATTATGCAGAGGGCTAAAGATACTTATGAGTATTTGGCAGCTTATAAAAACTTTTTGAAGAATAATTTTATTTCAAAACTGTTTCCAATTGTTCACAAAATTCCCAACTGGCTTTCACAGATCTTTTTTTTTTTTTTTTTTTTTTTTTAATCCAGGAAAAATTCTAGTATAAGATATTTTCATTAAAAAAATCAATTCCCCTAAATTTTTTTCAAGTTTCTTAATTTTTAATGAGTTAAAGATCCCCCTTTTTTTAAAAAAAATTTCCTGTTTCAGGGCTGAGGCAAATATTCTCTTCTTTTACAAATATTTTCATCTGTACAATGTAGAAAGTAAAAAGTGCTTTTTACATTGCTTATTTACTTAAATGTTAATCATCTCTAACATACTTGAATCCTTGTTTTAAATAGTACAGTAATTATAAATTAAGATTCTGTAGCTGGAAAATTCATGATGTATGATACTAGGAGAAACCTGAATGTGAAAACTGAACCACCCGACATGATTCACAAAGTGTATAATTGTTTTCAAGAGCCAAAGCAATTTTCTCTTTCATATTTGGAACAGTTAGCCCTGGGCTTGGCAGAGAGAGAAATACTTACTCAAAAGCGACATATGTCAGGAGAGTTGCTGCTGAAAAGATAGCAGATATTCCACAGCCGATGTAGGTGATAAAAGTAAGGACCTTGGTGTTTCTCGCATCTATCTGGGAGGCGCTTCTTGGAAGGTCCTGCACAAGACATGGGAAGCAGCTGTAAGAATTCCTCTTCCACTAGAGTGTTGTTCTGTGCCACTAAAAGTTCACTGCTAACTTCAGAGAAGTGGTTCAGGGGCTAAAAACAATGGACATCAATGCTGAAATTGCCATCTGTTGCATTCTTGTGGATCACATTATTGTCCAAAGCAGGCTGCATGTTTTCTATCATTACTTTCTTACCCAAGCTCCCTGAATTCCAGCTTAAGGTGACGAGTGAAACTACAGGTCCCCCAACTGAGACTGGAGAGAAGGTAGCTGCCATGCATAATAAGTTATTTGACCCATTTATAATATTTACAGGACAGGGGCCATGAGTACAAACGGAGGCCACGGTGGCCTATGTGGCCAGACCTTTTGACCTTTAGATTCCTCGCTGGGTTGGAAGTGCTCAGCCAGGGGACAGCCAGAGGTGGCGGTGGTAGCTATGAAGGTGTGGCTCTAAGGTTGGTGTTGAGGCTTCTAACTGTGGTCACTTTCAAGTTTGGTGTGCAGAAATTGTGGTGGTTTATTTATTTATTTTTCATAAATGAGAAGCCACTGTGGGGTTTGGGGTCACAGCTTTTTCCATTCCTACAGACCTGAAAGGATGCAATTTAAAGTATTCAGGTTGTTGTGGAGTGGACATATTCTTTCAGATTAGCACACCTTCCAGCATTTTGTTATGAAGCATTAATTTCACTGCACTGAGACAGACCTACAAAGTCTAGGCCCGGTAGGAAAATCTGCTTTTTTCTTCCTTATATAGGGGGAATGAAATAGGGATAAATCTTAAGATCAACTACTCAAATCCTGGTTGGAGGAGAAAGTCACTTCCATCATGCAGACATTCAAACATTCAACACTCTTAGAGAAGGGATTTACTGAACATTCCAGTTTAAACTTTTAGGTGTTATGACAAAAAATTATTTCTTTCTCTATGTTATTTCTCTTTAATATTTGCCAAGTGTCAAGAAATCTGCCCCTGGGCTAGGGTTGCAGCTCAATGGTAGAACGCTTACCTAGCACACATGAGGTACTGGGTTTGATCCTCAGCACCACATTAAAAAATAAATAAATAAAAAGGTATTATGTCCTTGTACAACTTAAAGTATTTTTTTTAAAGAAAGAAATCAGTTCATTGCACAGACCTTGAGCTACTGGTATTTGGATGTGTGCACATGTGTGCTAAAATTAAAAAACAATCTGAGAGTCAATTCCAGGTATGACTGATGCTGTAAGGAACAGGTACAGTGCCTTTATGATATCAAGAAATGCACAAAGTGAAGCCCCAGCAGAAGCAGGGGCTCGGAGTCAGAGGGGCCCTTTCCGATCTTACTAACTCAGGAATTCCTCAAAGCCTGGGGCACATGGGATTCCTATGGTACAGTACCACTTGACTTTGGACAGGCTACTTCACCACAGTCCAGTCATTGCAGGACCTCCTAGGCCAGAGAACTGAATGTGTCCCTACCTCTTAAAAAGAAAAAAAAAAAAAAAAAACTCTATTCCCATCTGGATAAGGCAATCAACTTACAAACCTCAATTAAACCAGAATTTAAAATAAAAATTAAATAATGCTTTTCACTGATCCCCATTTACACACAATTCTCATGTTGTTTGGAACTTTTACAGAATGGAAATATTTGTCCTTCTGAACTACCCAACATGAAAATACACTAATGTTTAAAATATGAAAGACAGTTTTACTACAGAGAAATGTAATAGAGGACACTAAACCCCTCACACATTTGTAGATTGGAAGATATAATTCTGGGTGAATGTGTCATGGGAAAAATTTAGACTCAGAAAATCTATGCAAATGAATAAAGAGTCTGAAAATCAAGAAAAACTCTTAACAAAGTCTTGGTGGTCTGGGTGAGATGAAAGGATATGAACACATTGCCAGAAAAGATGAATTTTGGAAAGATTTCCTTAACATCAGTTTCTTATCCTATAGAAGCAGCCAAGGTGAAAAAATGGAAAGATAATGCTAAAAATGCACATCTCCATATAGATGTAAAATTAACTGTTTAATCAGATGGCAACAGAAAAACTAATGTGCAATTATAAACTCATAATAAAATTTAAATAACATATGAAGGTACTGGCCATTCAAAATAACGTGTGGCCAAAATCTGACTGCATATGAACCACCTCTGAATAGTCACTTTTGTTACTATTATCGATTTAACTAATATTAGACTTAATACACACATTTATGTTCACACATACACACCTGGTTAAAATATTTAAGTGAATTAAGCTAAAGCTTATATATCTGAATGAATAATTGTTCAAAAGCAGTAGTTTCTGAAAACTTCCCATTTTCACTTTTAAAGAAAAAGGAATATGGAAGGAAATGTAATTTTCTTTCTAAATTGCTTAGGGAAAAATTATTCATTTTCATGCTCTGGTAATAAAGAAAAAAATATTTGTATTTTGAGAACCTTAAAAAGTTACTTTCTGTGATTTGCCATCTTTTTCAATGATTTGCTCTCATCCCTCAGAGCACTAATGTCCTGGGTTGTCAGGAAAATTACAATTTGCAGAGTTGCCATATGACATCGGCCATTTGCATAGGCCAAGTAGATTCATGAGCCAAAGGCTACATCCCACAGTTCCTCACCACTTCCTCCCTGTCCCCACAGGAAGAAGGGCCTAAGATTCAAAGGAGAGGAATAAACACAACCTCACAACCTCATGTCTGGGATTTCAATTGGAAAAGCTACCATCTCCTATTTAAAATCAAATGTGGTTGGTTCCTTCACAGAAACCATACAGAAACAATGGCTGGGATAATCTGGATGGTGGTCTGGATTCTGAAAGCGTTTGCAAAAACACCAGTGTATCAGATAAAAGGGAAAATCCAAGTCCAAGGGTAAATTCAAATAGGTCCTTGGACATGGGTGGGTCTTGAAAAATGTGTGGGATGAAAAAGCCACATTGATGTGCTCTAACTTTTGTTTAAAATTGTTGAGCAGGCTGGCCAACGAGATAAAAAAGAAAGAAAAACAAAACAAAACAGGGCCATGGGAAAAGTGGAAGGAAGAAAAGAAGAAAAGAAGGATATGAAGGCCTGAGAGAGGGAGAAACGCCATGGCCGCAGTTTCTTGCAGGACTGAGGCCTCCATTTAACACGAGTCACTAGTCTGTCCTGAGGGGCTGCAGTCTCCAGGAGGGAGATCCCCTGGCACAGAACCTGGTACAAAGTGACAGACTGAGTCATAACATAAGAAAAATTTTGATCCAACAATTCACAGTTCTCTTCCAACATTGTCAACTTTCCCTCCCTCTTTTCCTGTCTCCCCATTTCTAAGACTCTATTTCTCTCTTAATGGGGATTTTCTTATTTCTGGGATTATTTATCAATACTGTTAAAAAAAAAAACAGGTAAAGTTCTGTAATATTTTTAACATGTGATCTCTATTAATACGATTTTTCTTTAAGAATTAAGATTCTAGGGTATAGATGGACATTATCAGGAAAAAAAATTTCCCAAACACAAAATCTAAAATGATAGACTCAAAAAGAGTAGTAGGCTGTCTGTAATCACATGATGTCAAAATAGGCTTAGAAACCTCCCTCACCATCAGGACTCCGAAGTGTGTGAAGTGGTTACACAGGCAGATGGTCTCGCTTGCATCTGAATCTCTGTGTGCAACGCACCCTGATGTATTCCATCCTCCAAGACTTTCTGTGGGAGGAATCAACAAAGAGGGTGAGAGCAACAGCATCATCTCTATAAGGGATGGGGTGACTTTCAGGACATCTGCCTCAGTCTCGTCTGCCTTACAGGAGTTTTATCTGGGCAGTGAGTGCAAGTCATAAAGTTACCAACACATAAAATAATCCTGGATCCTGGACTCACAGGAGGCTAGTGCTGAGCAGACAGTTAGAGACAACCTTGTTAGTGGTTCTATGGAAACTATGTTTCACTGAACTGTGTTCTATTGGAGTGTCTCAGGGGTTCTGCAAATGTTTGACACAAGTTTAATTGTAACATGATTGAAAATAAAATTTCTATAAAGAGTGCTCCTTTTCAAATGGGCTACATGTTAATGAACTTTCTGGAGACCAATACTTTTCCTGAGGATCAGACCATATTTCTGTGAAGCCCTAAGAACAAAGAAGGTATGCTTTCTTAGAGTATGTGATTAGGAGTCACGCATGGTGATGACTTATTATACATGGTCTGAGTGCATCCTTTCTGACTTTACTAGTATAATATGTAGTATGAACAACTCATATGATCAAAATATTAGATCCATTTAGTTGAATAGTATGTAAAGATATAAAGTAATATTTAACAAGTGTATATGAGTAATCAGGGTCTCCAAACTGTGCAATCAACCACAAAGCTGCCCAGCTACAACAAGGATTGTCCAAAAAAAGAGGTTTTAGCCACTTTGGGGCACTCTCTGATTGAAATCAAAGAGTTGTTTCATTAAAAAAAAAAAATAGAGTCCAAGTATGCTCAATTCTTCCCGTAGTCACTAAAAAGTTACAGAAATTAGAATTGACTTCCTAAAATAAACTAAATATAAACTAAAATTTGCAGTTCACTTGCTCTTACACTTATATTGTGAGTTTTGAGTGAAATTAAAGGAGATGGAGGTGTCCAGTGGTGTTTAATATTCATTGTTATCTATATTAAGACAACCAGTATTTTAACACTTACTGTTTTTGTTCAAATCCCAGAAGGCACAGATGGGATGATGCACTTCCTATATTAACACAAGAATAATCATGTGAAATTGTGTTTAAAATAACTTAAAAAGCACATGACTGAAATGTGACAAAAGAAGAAAATGCCAAAGGGTTCACAAACAAATTGATCAGTGTGAGAAATGCCAACACAACCTGAAAACATGAGCAATCAAGCAGGGAGTCTCTCAGAATGGAGGCCCCAAGGGAAAATCAACTATAACCTTATATACCTTATGAAGAATCACATTACCCATTTTTTCTGTAGATTACTAAATGACCATCATCAAATATTGAATCCACTGACATTCCTAGCATCTAGTAAACCTGTTTATACTATAATTTCATGTCTTCAAAATTCCCCTTAATGTCTGGGTATATGCAGAAACAAATTGAAAGTAGCAACTCAAAGAGATATTTGTACATCCACGCTCATAGCAACTTTATTCACAATAACCAAAAAGTAGAAGCAACCCAAATGTCCACTGGTAGATGAATGGATAAATGAAATCTGATCTATACATATAATGGAATATTATCTGGCCCTAAAAAGAAAAAGAAATTCTGACATATGCTGCTATATGTCTTGAAGACATTCTGCTAAGTGAAATAATCTACTTGTTGTCCCAAAGGACAAATACTATGGGTACTTAGATCTAAAGATGAGCAGAGATTACCAGAGGTTCTTGGAAGGGGAGAATAGGGAGTTAATGTTGAACGGGAATGGAGTTTCAGTCGAAGATGGAAAAGTTCTAGAGATGGATGGTGCAATATGAATACACTTAATGCTACTGAACTGCACATTTAATAATGATAAAATGGTAAATCTTGTCAAGTATGTTTCACTACAGTTTTTTTAAAAATCCTCCTTATGGAGAAAGGGGCTGAAAAACAAATAGGCCCCAGGGAAGAAGGAGGAGGTCTCCAAGGACACTCTCCAAGGATTCTGGGATGACTTACCTCCAGTTCTTAGCCCTTATGCATCTGCTCACTTCCTGCCTGCCTAATAAATGGCAGGATCATCACTGGGGTTCCCTATCAAGGTGAGAAACCTGTTCCAAGGCCACTGGGGACAGTAGGAACCCCCATCTGACTGTACCAAATAAACAGATGACAGATCAGTGAGGCAAGAGAAGTAACATCTGCCAAGATCTCAAGCCACTGCGGACCCCTGAAGAATAAGCCTTCCCTTCTGTTGCCCCTTGATGGTCCCAGTTGCAGTCTTCTTTTACTTTAAAAATACACATATTTAAAAAATATTTTAAAAAATACTTTAAAAACCAAATCCTCCAATGGTAGAATGGTGCAATGTGTTGGCTCAGTTTACTTGAAGCAGTGTGTGTCCTTTTTTCAGAACAGTTGTCCTTTCCTTCGCTCGCATTCTTTCTGGTTCCTGAGTCCTAGGTGAGACTAATTCCCAGCCCATGCCCCAAGCTGATGACATGCTCAGGGACTGCAGAGCACTGCCTGACTGGTGGCCTCCCTCCTGGAACACTGATCTCCACCCTCAGAAAGAGTGCCACTTACTTTGTGTCACATAGAAGGGAAAGGCCCCACAAGTCTCTGAAATAGTGTGCACTGCTCAATTGCAATGGGTCGCCTCTTCTTACCTGAGTTCTTGTATGTTTGATTTTAATTTGAACGGGATCCTTCAGATCCTGGATAGTGATGTTTCCAATACTGCACGCCATCACGTAGCTCACTAAGGTTTTCCTCTGGGGTCCTACATCCTTTGAAAAGAAAAATAAATAAATAAATCGCGTGCCTTAGTCAGAAGCACACACTTTTATTTTGCTTTTGTGCTCCAAAATAAGCAAACCGTCAGCAATTTTTACACTTAAGATCTTCAACTCTAGAGCATCCTGTTTATAACAGAGAATTGCTGGTTTTCCTGAAGGAGCCACGCTACTTCCCTTATTATAATAAATACATCAAGGGGGTATTAAAGCCAGTGTAACAGGCAGGGTTCATAAAACTCCATTCGTGATTGTGGTAACTGATGTCAGCCAGTTCATATCTGAAACAATGCAGACCCATAAATAATATCAACCCATGAAAAACTGTGAGACAATTAGATCATTTCCCTACTCTAGAAAACAGATGAAGTTGTTTTCCTTTAGAGGAGTATGAAGGAAATATGGTGTGAAAAATAAAAAGCAACTCATTTTTCACCTTTATGCCAAGAGTCTGGCATGTTTCCTAAACTACACTAGAGGTGGTTGTGCTGGATGCAAGTTCCATGCAGAACTTCCACCTTCTTCTGTGCTGCCTGCACGCCAGCACCTGCAGACTCCACTGCAGTGATAAGGTGGCCAGGAAACCAAGTCAGGAACGTGTCCTGCAAAATGACTCAGACCAACAGGCTGTCTCTGCAGCAAGTTCTGCTTTATTTCCTCCCCTTGTGTTTCTTGTCAAGTCTCCTAAATTTCTCTCCACACCACAGCTTATAAATCAGTTGTTTTGGAATAACTGTAAAATGTCATAAATTCCAAATAAAACTCAGCATCCAAAATAGAGGTTTTTATTAATTTTATATGGTTATCACTATCAAAATGCTGGCTATGGTTGGTGATAACAGACTTCTATCTAAATATATACAGATATATGTCTACATACACATATATACATATATATATTGCCTATTATATTAGCATATATATACATATATCTATATATCTTGCCTATTATGCTTATATGTATGTATGTATGTACATATGTATATACTTATATCTTACCTATTATGTTAGTAGAGTACTATGGAACTTACAGTATTTCATTCTGCTGATAATTTATTTAAAAAACCAAAAATATGCTTCTTGATAGGGAGATGCCAAATGAGAAGGAAAAATGAGAGGAGGACTCAAAATAAAATAGTGACAGATCCTTCTCACTCTAAGAGTTCTCCCAAAGTACTCCTATGAACCAGACCCACTTCTCTGTATCATGCATTTTTTTTTTTTTTTTTTTTTTTTTTGGTACAGGGGATTGAACCCGGGGGGCACTGCTTAACCACTAAGCCACATCTCTAGCCCTATTTTTTATTTTATTTAGAGGCAGGGTCTTGCTGAGTTGCTTAGCGCCCTGCCATTGTTGAGGCTGGCTTTGAACTCATGATCCTCTTGCCTCCGCCTCCTGAGCCACTGGGACTACAGGCTCCTGAGTCCAGCATCACTCACATTTTGTGATATCTCCTGCATATTTTAAAATTGTTTTTTAAAGGTGACATCACTATAAGTCTCAAATGACAGTAATTTTAATAAATGCAGTTGCATGTGTCTGTAGCTATAGAATCCTCGGGTAAATTGTGTTTTTAATAAATTATATTTATAAAAATTTCAAAAGTTTTATATACCCTGTTCCAAAAATGTTCACAGATGAAATTTTAAATTTTTGGAACTGTTTACTAACAATGATTCCATGACACTCTTTTTTCTTTATCTATAACCTACCTGACCATTCCTCTATGCGTGATGTATAGGGCAGATCTATTAAAAACAATTCTGTCCTTGAGACATGATTTTCTCTCACACAGGGCACACTGCTTGACATACACTGGTATCCTGAATGTAATAGATAAATCTTAAGACAGGGCTCAGTGAAACTGCTGCAGATGGGCTGTACTCAAAGGCAACCAGAGGTCACCAGCATTTGCTGGCAGTGGACCTTCTAGTATCTAGAACTGAAGCCAATAAAAATGATAATATGTGCTCAGCACAATGCCACCCTACTCTGCGGATGTGTGAAGGCCAAAGGTCTCTTGAAATACTAATGGGAAAACTGATTAAAGCCAAGAATGCTGCTCATTATATAAACAGTGCTTCCTGCTGAATTGAAAAAAAAAAAAATAATCCTTTCCTTTGGTGTACAATTTCTTTAATTCTGAAGGCCTAGAGGACTGAGGAATGTAAAATATTTAACAAAGGGAATAATAAATAGTAGCTTCTTTAGTACCTCAATTTTTAATCCTATTTGCAAGTCTTAGCCTAATTATTTGATTAAATTTAAAAATTGGAATAAACATTCTATTAATAAGCATATTATTTTCTGAAATAAAATATTTAAACAATTATATTAAAAACTTCTGTTGTTAGAAATTAAATAGATTAATTTTTCTCTGATATATCTGAAAGAAATATGAACTTTTATTTTTGCCTTTTAACAAAGAAACTTCATTTGCAAATGAAAAAATAATTATTTAATGAATGCTTACCTGGAAAAGTCCAGTTTTGTTGAAGAAAGTAAACTGTGCTCTTCTAACTAATACGGAATCTTCTTGACTTAAATTTTCAAGTAAGTTTGGAGGCAAAATGACTGAAGCCAATGGATCCACTTGTCCACTCTCAAAATCCATCTGTCACACACACATATTGATGGAGTGAAGACAGTAATGACAAATCACTCTACTCGCTGAGCAAGGAGAGACAACTGCAAACACCCACTTAGCTAGAGTCGGGGCTCCCTGGACCTCCACAGCAGCCTCTGCAACTCCTGGGTAAACACCCCAGGTAAGCCAGAGTCTCCTTCAAGGTGTGCATTACCAGACAGGGGAGAACACATTGACTCTAAGGAAACCTGAAATTTACAAGTGGTTCAATATTGACATGTATGAGAATTAGATCTAGCATATCAGATTTTGAGTTGTTCTCAAAACACTTAGTGAAAGACACTGAGGTTAACTTGTGGGATTACAGAGACTGAATTATCTGTCAAGAGGCCACAGCTGAAGTTTTCTGAACATTCTCAGATATCGTCTTTCCTGAAGCCATAGCTCAGGCCATAGAGTACTTTCTGACTTGAGTTTTTATTCAGTGTGAAAACAGAATTGCCCAAAGAGCCCTAGTGTAAAGGTCTGCCTTCTACCCTGGCTCCAGACTTTTTTCTATTTTTAGTGTGGTCTATCTCTACAGCTAAGCAATTATTATGCTCCATGTAGACACTTTGCCAGGTCAAGAACTCTGGTGCATTCATTCTGTTTGCCCTTTTGGCTAGCGTTTCTGGGCACACAGGAGGCACTTACAATTATTTGCTTAAGTGTGACTTTAACATGTCCAAGAGCTCTCCATTAATCTGGCCCCAGCTCGCTTGTCCAGCCTCAGTGTACCCACTATTTCCAGACTCTTCTGTCATTGTTTCTTCTTGTCATTTGGCTCTTGATGATACTCCAAGAGCCAAATTCCGAGTTGCACTGTGATCCTCAGGCCAGCAGCACTGGTACTACCCAGGAACTTGCTATAAAGCGCAAATTTCAGGGTCTGACCCAGGACCTATTCAATCAGAAGCTCTAGGGTGAAGGTCTAGCAACTGGTTTTAAGAGTTCTCCAGAAGATTCTAATGCTCAGTTTAAGAATCACTGGCAAAGAGGATTCCACTTTTGGGTCCTTAATAGACCCGTTTTTTCTCATTGAATTGACTCTAAGTGCCCCAATGTGGCAACCATAATTCGTGCTTTCATATCTGGCTCCATGACACCTGTTAAAGATGGTAACCTCTTATCATTCAGGCTATGAAAGGACACCTTCTACCTGCTTCCAATAGACCTGTAGCTGATGATAGAATTAAAGCTCAGACCTGCTTGCCACCTCTTGGGCTAACATGTCCTTAAAGTAGCAATGTTAAAGTGATCAGCAAGTTTGTATCCGTCTGAAAAACCAATTAAAATTCGAGAAAACATTGGTTTATTACCTGGAAATATGATTCATTATTACTTGGAAGACCAATGCTAAAATTTGAAATTGCATTCGTCTCTGGGTTCAGGGATGACACTCCAAGAGCCAAATTCCGAGTTGCAATGTTCACATGCGGCGTGCTATTTAGGTCTATCTTAAAGGCCAATTCATCAATTGTTTTTAAAGCTCTAAAGAAATGACAATGATATCACTGTTAATTAACACAATGTTTTAGGTACCTGAACACATATGTCTTGCTGCATGGCAAAATACAAACCACATAAAATGATCTTAAATTTTCTGATATTACCTTAAACATCCACAAAGTAACCCCAAACCATAATAATATCAGTTAAAACACAGAATCACAGTGACAGATGCATCCTCAATAGACATATCTGCTTTAAGGGAAATCAACGAAATCATCCTGAACAATTATTGTCTTTCGTTTATCTTGGCCTCTGTTGGCTTACAAGAAAAATACCCTTGCTACTTTATAACTTAGAAAGAATCAAAGGAAACAATATGGTGTCAAAGTATTTGTAATTTAGTATTGTGAAGATAAATTAAGTTAGATAATTCCCTTCAATGAATGTAAAAGTTTCATCAAAGAAATGTGGCTGAAAAAAAGGGAACAGAAAAAACTAAATGGCTTCACATTAACATATTAAGTGAAATTATTGGACACAAACTGGGTTAAATAAAAATAGGTACATTTTCACCCACTTTCGGCATTTCCACTTCAGAAGATCAACAATCACAAAGCTGTGGCAGTTTATGCACAGTTCACAGGACAGAAGACTTACTGTGACCAAGTCATATACCTCAGATAACTAAACTTTCAGGGTTTCTCAAATGAATAAATGATACATTGATTTATAAATATTACTTGATGACAATTCTAATCATTTTGTAAATTATATCTCTAAAGGGAAAAAAAAAAAGAGAGAACTTTGAAATTCCCTTTGTGAATGACCTTGGGAACTGTCTATGCATCTTCGAGAGATTTGAATTATGAAGTCAGGGCACAAAGTATTAAGGTAAAATATTATATAACAACACATTTATTCAATACATTTCACTCTTCAGGGAAAAAAAAGAGAGGTACTTACTCAGAAGAAGACTCAAGCAAGTCACTATCTGAACTGCTTAAGATATTAGAAAATATATTCATTAGAGTCGAGCCGAGTGTTATATCAATGTTTTCTTCTTGATTCACAATTCTTTTGACCTGTTCTACAATGCTGGTAATATTGGCTGAGGTTAAGTTCTGGCCATCGGAGGTTAAATTTAAAATCTGATTAGCCACTTCATTTGCCCCTAGGAGGGGAAAGAAAGCCAAAGAAACAACACAGAGGGTTTTACTGCACATTTTAAGCATCTCCAGGGATCTAAGCATGGTGTGATATTTCACTTTAGAATTGAAGCAGGAAAACAGGGTCCCTGTGTGCACTCCCTTATCGTTATCTTCACAGGATAACAATATTTATACACAGACTAGCTAACTTCTCTCTTTAGTACGACACAAAGACACAGAAAACGCTTAAGGACTAGTGTTCACACATTGTTCTAAAAGAAATGCTCTAGAATCTCTGAATAAGTACATGTTTTGCTGTTTGGCAATAATACAAAACTACAAAACATTGATAGGAATTGTGTGTGTTTGTGTGTGTGTGTGTGTTTTATTTACATGTTTATGTGAATATATATATATATATAGTACATATATATATTTAATTCTTCTCTAAAACTTCCTTACTGTTTTAATCTCTTATAGAATGAACAGAACATAAAGTTAGAATGAGAGAAGCAAGTATTTTCTACCTGAAGAACAGTTATTTGCCTAACTTTTAATATTAAAATATTAAAACAGTAGCACACAAAAGAACATATCTGAAGAGGGTGAAAGCCACAAAGCATAAGGTCAGTTCATTCTGGGAACTGAATAGAAGTTGCTCACTTACTTGAACAGTTGGATAAATCCAGGGGCCCCCAGTAGGCTAATGATGTGTTGGAAGAATTGCGGTAACTATGAAATAACAACAACAAAAGATATTCAAATATTTGACATAAATGAGATGATAGTTGATGATATCGGTTAATAAACTCTAGAATTTGTTTTGATATCTAGGTAAGTTCATCTCAAAATAAAGCTGCAATATGTTGAAATAAAGTGCATACTAAAAATCCTTCCTGGAAGAAATGAGTAGACTACATCACAGAATCGAAATACTAGAAATAAGAATCACAGGATTATTTCAATAGAAGCAGAAAAAGCATTTGATTAATATAGCACCCCTTCATTCTCAAAATGCTAGAAAAAGTAGGGATAGTAGGAACATTCCTCAACATTGTAAAGGCTATCTATGCTAAGCTCACAGTCAATATTATTCTAAATGAAGAAAAACTGAAAGCATTCCCCCTAAAATCTGGAACAAGGCAGGGATGCCCTCTTTCGCCACTTCTATTCAGCATTGTCCTTGAAACTCTAGCCAGAGCAATTAGACAGACCAAAGAAATTAAAGGGATATGAATAGGAAAAGAACTCAAACTATACCTATTTGCCGATGACATGATTCTATATTTAAAGGAACAGAAAAATTCCACCAAAAAACTTCTAGAACTCATAAATTAATTCAGTAAAGTAGCAGGATATAAAATCAATGTTCACAAATCTAAAGCATTTTTATTCATAAGTCATGAATCCTCTGAAAGAGAATTTAGGATAACCACCCCATTCACAATAGCCTCAAAAAAATAAAATAAAATACTTGGGAATCAATCTAACAAAAGAGGTGAAAGATCTCTACAATGAGAACTACAGTACATTAAAGAAAGAAATTGAAGAAGATCTGAGAAGATGTAAAGACCTCCCATGCTCTTGGATAGGCAGAATTAATATTGTCAAAATGGCCGTACTACCAAAAGTGGTATACAAATTCAATGCAATTCCAATTAAAATCCCAATGATGTACTCACAGAAATAGAGCAAGCAATCATGAAATTCATTTGGAAGAATAAGAGACCCAGAATAGTTAAAGAAATCCTTAGCAGGAAGAGTGAAGCAGGGGGTATTGCAATACCAGAACTTCAACTATACCACAGAGCAATAGTAACAAAAATGGCATGGTATTGGCACCAAAATAGACAGGTAGATCAGTGGTACAGAACAGGGGACACAGAGACAAACCCAAATAAATACAGCTTTCTCATACTAGACAAAGGTGCCAAAAATACACAATGGAGAAAAATAGTCTGTTCAACAAATTGTGCTGGGAAAACTGGAAATCCATGTGCAGCAAAATGAAACTAAACCCCTATCTCTCACCGTGCACAAAACTCAACTCAAAACGGATCAAGGACCTTGGAATCAGACCAGAAACCTGTAACTTAAAGAAGAAAAAGTAGGTCCAAATCTTCATTATGTTGGTTTAGGACCAGAGTTCCTTAACATGACTACCAACGCTCAAGAAATAAAACTAGGAATCAATAATTGGAATAGATTGAAACTAAAAAGCTTTTTATCAGCAAAGGAAACTATCAGCAATGTGAAGAGAGAGCCTACAGAGTGGGAGAAAATCTTTGCCACTCATACTTCAGATAGAGCACTAATTTCCAGAATAAATAAAGAACTCAAAAAACTTTACACCAAGAATACAAATAACCCTTGGGCTGGGGAGATAGCTCAGTCAGTAGAGTGCTTGCCTTGCAAACACAAAGCCCTGGGTTCGATCCCCAGCACCGCAAAACAACAAACAAACAAAAAAATAACCCAATCAATAAATGGGCTAAGGAACTGAGCAGACACTTCACAAAAGAAAATATATAATCAATCAAAAAACATGAAAACATGTTTATCATCTCTAACAATTAGAGAAATGCAAATCAAAACTACCCTAAGATTTCATCTCACCCCAATTAGAATGTCTATTATCAAGAATATAAGCAAATATAGGTGTTAGTGAGGATTTGGGGAAAAAGGTACAGTCACACATTGCTGGTGGAGTTGCAAATTAGTGCAGCCACTGTGGAAAGCAGTATGGAGATTCCTTAGAAAACTTGGAATGGAACCACCATTTGACCTAGCTATCCCACTCCCTGACCTATATCCAAAGGACTTAAAATCAGCATACTACAGTGATGCAGCCACATCGATGTTCATAGCAGCTCAATTCACAATAGCTACATTGTAGAACCAACCAACCTAGATGCCTTTCAATTGATGAATGGATAAAGAAACTGTGGTATATATACACAATGGAATATTACTCAGCCATAAAGAAGAATACAATTATGGCATTTGCAGGCAAATGGATGAAATTGGAGAATATCATGCTAAGTGAGATAAGCCAATCCCAAAAAAACAAAGGCTGAATGATTTCTCTGATAAGTGGATGATGATACATAATGGGGGGTGGGAGGGAGGCAAGATGGGAGGGAGGCAAGACTAGAGGAAGGATGGATTGTACAGAGGAAAAAGAGGGGTGGGAAGGGTGGGGGGAAGGAAAATGAGACAAACATCATTACCTTATATACATGTATGATTATACAAATGGTATGACTCTATTTCATGTACAACCAGAGAAACAAGTTGTATCCCATTTGTTTACAATGAATCAAAATAAATAATTTATTTAAAAAAATACTAGCAATATCCTGTATCCTAACCTGGAATATAGTGGTCAAGTACTGTTTTAAGAACTTTACAGGTAAATTTTTATTTTGATTTCACATAACTCTAAATCCACCTGTTATAGATAAGGAAATGGACTTAGAGAAGCCAAGGAATTTCCCAAGGTCTCCAGGCAGAAAGAGGTAGGGCCACATTTTAAATTCCAGTCTGTAAATCTCTAAAGCCTCCTTCTTTCTATCAAGTGTCAAACACAGCAGTCATCACACTCAGGCAGTTTCCATTTCTGACTTCCCTCCAAGAAAACTCTAACTGGGGGTGGGGTAGAGGATGAAGAACTAGATTTGATTTGCATTTGGTGAATCTCTACAATTATCTTGTCTCCAGGGTTTTTGTTAGACATCTGGGGAAACTTCATATCTTGACAGTTTATGTCAGCAGACTGCTTAGCCCAGATCTTGTCTATTCCCTCTTTGCTACTTCTCTTCAAACAGTTAAGAAGTTTTTGATTTCAAGCATCTTCTCCAGCTGTAAACTGGCTAGGGTCACTTGCACACAAGGTGCCAGACCTGGAACCACTTTCTGTTTTCCAGATTGCTGGATCTTTCTTCAGAAAGATCTTGATGAGTTTGTTGCTGGGAGAAAAATGCTGCCTTTCCAGGGAACCTACTTACCTTATCTCTAGCCTACAAGAGAATGATTTAGGCACCTACAGAGAGGCCTGCCCTTCTTCCCAATCAACGCAACATGTGAGCACTGCTCAGCAGCACATGCGCCCTGGGAACATGAATATCATGGAGCGTGGCTGGCAGGAGTCAATAAAAGTCTTACCATATCCGTGAGACATAAAAGCCAGGCTTGTCTGGACAAGGATGGTTGTATTCTGAAGGTGGGATAGCTGGCCAGTAAAAGCCAGTGGGTTCCTCCACAGCAGCACACACACCTAGGAGAAATGGCAGCCAGCATGGAAATATCAGTCCATAGTCCATTTCTTGACATTAAAGGTGCACGATGAAAGCAAAATGACAATCATGGTAATTAGGAGTGCATTTCATGTCATAATAAAATACCAGGCTTTATGTTCAGAATCTGTAAAAACTTACAAATAATAAGGAAGAAAAAGCATGTAATACATTTCAGATACAAAAAATGTTGCATCTTATAAAACCATCCAATAAAAAACTTATGTGAGTATATGTAAACATGTAACCTACATGTAAATTAGCATCTATTACTAAAATAAGTTTTATTCAAAAAATAAGCACTACAGAAAATGAAAATAAGTCTGAAAAATTAAAAACGCATTGACCTTGGTTAAAGGAGAAAGCTTATAAATGCATTGATGGTTTCATCATTGAGTTGCGAGCATATTTTATAAACATTAAAATTAGCTTCTCTGCTAATATGTACTGTCAGGAAGCTCACAGAAGAATGACAGGCAGGCTCCTAGGAACACTTTCTCCTACCTTACCCTCACCTCTTCATCATTAAACACCCCACTATTTGCATGACAAGTATCTGGGTGTCATGATATAAATGATTCAGATGTTATATTTTTTTAAAAAAATCAAAGCAATAGCAATATATCAAAACCACAATAAAATCTTATATTTCAATGCTGAAAATCAACAAATTATTTTGGACTTCTGAGAACTGGTATTATAGTCACCAGCTGAAAATTCAAGTAACTTTCCCATCTGTGGCCTGGGCTTTAACACTGGTAGGTTTAAGTTTTGTTGTTGTTGTTGTTTTGTATTCATGCATTGGACAGAAACTTTTCTCTGCAGACCCACTTGCAGAAAAAGTATAAAAGCACAGAATTTAAAATAAATGCTAAAATTAAATATCCAAGGATGCAGAAAGAGGAGTCCTGAGATTCCCCAGTCTTTGAAGATGGATAGAGCTGACCCCCAGGGTCCCTCATCTATTAACTGCCTTTTGTCACATTACTTCTTTGTGGAGCCTCCAATGTGGGAAAGGGCAGCTGCTGTGGTTTCCCCACACCAAGGACCCCTGTTTGTTAGGAAGTGTTTCTCCACAGTGGCTCAGAAACCATTCACCATCATCATCATCACTGTATGCTGACGTGGTAAAGATGGAAGTTGCTCATAGCGACAGAGGGGTCTTTATTCCCCTGTGAGTCTGACCCCAGGCATAAGCACCCTCTTAGAATTGAGGAGTCCCCACTTTCCTGCTCAGGCTCCGAGTTACAGCCTGCAAAGCATCATTTTTCTTTTCTCCTGACTTCTACTACAGTAACTAATCATAGCATTGCTGTAGTCATATAATAATACGAGAACAATTACTTTTGTCATCTATATTTTTTAACAATTCCTTTTAAAAAATTCCCATCAAGATTCATTTAATTATTCATCTGTTCAACAAGTATTGAAGTGCTGGGAATATGTTGCATTCTGAGGGGACATAGGAGTAAAGGTACTTTAAAAAGAAGATGCGGTCTCCTTCTAGAGGAGATGACTATTTGAAGAACACACATAAGAACATGAACAAGTCCCATAAAAGACTATGGTCTTCTAACAGGTATGAGACTCTGGGTATCCAGACAGCATGAAAAGAAGCTCAAGAGGCAGTGACGTACATTCGCACATGATGATATCAGAAACGTCTTCACAAAAGAGGTGACTTGGGGGCTGCCTTTCAAAATAGGCAGGTGTTTATCCAGTGGACAGTGAGAGTAGACAACATGTGCACAAAGGTAGAGAGGAGCTGTAGGTGAGTGTGACGTACGGGACAGTACAAGCAGCGCCACGTGTGCCTGGGGATTGGGAGTGAATAGGGTGTGGGTGAGAAGTGATTCCAGGTCCAAGATAACACCTGGATTTCTGGCCTATCCATGGAAAGACACTGGTGTCATTACTGGAGACAGGGAACACAAGACAAAGAGATGCTTTCTAATAAGAAACTTCCCTTTGCAAGATCTACCTGGTTGAGAGTTCCCATATGTCAAACTCTTTCTTTTATCCTTAAAGTCAATAACAGACAAGGTCATTCTAGCATTTTGTTCAGATTCTTAGTATTTTCACAATTTGTCCCTAAGATAAATAAAAACTCTCATCTGTCTTCTTCATTCCCAGAGATACATAGGTACTGAGCTGACATTATTTTGCTAAGTCACCCATTTGTTACAATCTCCAATACAATAAATTTCATCATCAGAAAAAAATATTTTTACATAGACGACACATAAAGAAAGAGTATTTCCCCTATTGTTTCAGTTAAACTTGAATATATAGTCTCATAAAACTGTAACAGCCAAAGTCACTTACCCAGTTGCCTCACATTGACTGTATAGAGCCTCAGGCCCTCATCCAGGGACTCATTATTTTTTAGAAGCTTCTGTTGAATTGTTTTTCCTTCTAAGTTCGCATTATTGGTAGCATTGTAAACTAGAAGGGCCCAAATCCTCATTCTAGGGAAACAGTGCAGATAGAATTATTTTGGGGGGTTGTTGATTGGTTGGTTGTTTTTTGGTGCAAAAACCAGAACACTTGGATACAGAGAATGACCATGAAGTGTCAAGGCTGAAATGACTAGGCACAGTGCTCTCAGACTTTCCCTAATGGGGCACACATCATAACATCATACTGTTAAAATATTTCAACATGAATGGATGCTGTTTTACACGTATAATTTTACATCACTCCACTTCTTTTCAGAGATATTTTAATATTTAATATATCATGTAGTACTATTCCGTAACATACACATAAGAAAGAGATAGTGTGGTGAATTCTACACCATTGCTTTACAGGCAAACATAAGGCCTTTCAACAAAAATTAACATTGCAAATAGAATACTCAAGATACACTATGTGGTTGGCCAGCATATCACTGAAGATGGTTTTAGAATATCTGACTTTGAAATTTTTAAAAAGAAAATATCTCTAATGGAAGCAAAAGATGAATCCTTAAAGCTTTGTCAAAACTTTCAGTTTACAATTTAAAATAACAAAGTCCTTTTGGTTCAGGTATAACCACAGCTATAATCAACACCAGTGACATTAAAACTATTCATTCAACATTGAGGTAAATTAAATGAGATTAGTTTGTCAGGTAGAGGAGAAACATTTTTCCTTATATGTGAAAGTTCTGGGTTGGCAACAGAATTTCATCTTGGTATGTTCTGAAATGAATAAATAAGACACAAGGAATTACATTATTAAGTTTGCCAAAGACAAACCAGCAGCTTGGTTTTTAAAATAACTATGGAGTACTCAGTACAGAGACAGTGGCATATTTTGTTCATGAAAGTCTTTGAATATAAATAAAAATTAAATAGAGTACTAATATATTTGAGGTGCTAAAAATGAGTTAGTTAAATATTTTGTATTCAAAGTTAAGTGAAACTAAATAGCTCTATTCCCTTTCCCCATATCTGTGCTAATCTCAAGGACAAAGTGTTGTACTATTCTTATAATTCACTCTGAAAAGCTATTTATCTCTAAAATGATCTACTACCCAATGCTCATACACAAGTCATATTTCAAACCAAGGTGAACACAGAGGTAAATAATTTAACAGTGAACCGTGCTGTCTTAGTAAGTTTTGAAACAGCCTATGAAAAAAATTGATTATATTATTTTTTGAAGATAAGCTTTGCCACTCCAGTAACTGAGAACGTACAGGTGGGAAAGTGACATTTAAGTTCTCTCAAATGCTGAGAACATCTTTAGCACAATGTATTGTGGATACTATTGAATACCCACCTCAGCAATTCATGAATAAGCACACAAATTCACAGGTCTTATCTGGCTTGCTTTCTTCTCTCCCCCTGAAAACTAAACTGATTTTTATGGTTCTACACAGTCAAGTTCTAACTGTTGTCACCATCGGCCATTCTTCATTTGAACAGAACAGCCTCTGTGGCTTTGGTTTCCTGCCTGTCGAGGTGATAGAGTATGATAGCATTATCTAAAGCTATAATGGCATGATCAAATTGAAAGGGGAAGTTTAGAAAAAAAGACTGAGCAGGAAACTACTCTTTCAGTTCAGGGAAAAACAAGAGATTATAAAGCCTCTGCAATGAACATATAAGAACAGTAGAGAATAAGAAAAAAGCAGGGTTGGGGGGCTAGTAGGATAATTCAAGCATTGCCAAAATTCATATCAAAGAAAACCTAGATAGTTGTATTTCCCCACATACAGTTTCTTAGTTCATTCTCCTTATGATTTCATGTGAAATTATTCACTGGTTTGACAGATAGAAACTGAGGTTCTACATCAAACAACTCTTCCAGGCAAGAGTTCCCGAGGAGTGGACACATGGGTAAAGGCTGATTCCAGTATCAGGTAACAGAAGAACCACAAAGACCTAAAAAGGAAATGCTGACTTCCTAACTGCTAAACACAATGCTCAGCAAAGGGATCCAGATTGCTGCTGGATCTGCTACTGAAGTCTCCTTGTGATCCAGCAGGCAGGCTTGGAAGAGATCATTTGGCTAAGTAAAAGGGAAAAGTCCAAATGGTGCAACAAGACAGGCACCATTACCCTATGTACATGTATGATCGCACAAATGGTGTGAATCTACATCGTGCACAACCATAGAAACAAAAAGATGTACCCCATTTGTGTACAATGAATCAAAATGCAGTCTGTAAAAATAAAAATTTTAAAATGGATAAAGTTCTATCACTTACAATATTGAAATATTACTCATTTTCACATCTTAAAGGAAAAGGAACAATGCCAGAAAATGAAAACATCTTTCCCTAATCAAATGACTCAATCTAGTCTGTTGAATATATACAAAAATGATGTTTCAATACACCAGTAACTTTAAAAACATTTGTTTTTCTAATGTTAAATAGAAAAATATAAGAAGAACGTCCTCTGGTCAATTCTCAGATGAAACTTTATTTTAACCTTTTCATGGTAAAAATATATCACTTGAAAAGAAGCATAGTTTAGCATGATGGTTGTATAGCCATAACATCAAAACCCAACCAGACTCAGGAGAACTTTTGCTGTTCAATTGATTCTTTAAAAATTCTAAGGGAATGCAATATACTGACTATAATTTTTTCATTTGGAGGTTAGGTTGTTTTCATTTTACAGCAATATGAATAATTGGTCCTTATATGTCAACAGGTTATGTATGTATGCTGGACATATGCATTAAATTGTTTGGGTGGTTAAGTCATGATCTGATATGTTTAAAAATAGAGACTAGAAAATGAGTTCATGGCTTTAAATGCTAAAAATATTTTGGTTCATATTATTAATATTATTAGATGTGATCATATATAATAAAAGCATTTTAAAGGTGTGTGTGTGTGTGTGTGTGTGTGTGTGTGTGTGTGTTCATGTGTATGTGGTTTTAGATATGGAATCCATGGCTTCATCCATACTAGGCTCTATCACGGACCCATATACCAGTCCTAATAGAGCTATTTTCTTTGAAGGTCTCTTTAAGTTTTCAAATAAGAGATAATGGTTTATCATAAATAAGCTGGAAATATTAAAAATCACAACTCATCCATGTTAAATGCTCTACTTTTGAATTATTTTTCATTAGAGTTACATTTCTACCATTTGTTCTATTATGGTTTTAAATAAAATAAAAATATGTGCATCCATGGCAAAGTTATATGTGCTAAGTGATAAATTTTTTTTCTCCTGTCTCATAATTTTCATATTTCAATCAGATAGTCGAAGCAGTTAATATGAGAAAGAAGGTTACACCTTCTAGAAGTTGTGGTCAGTGTTACCTTTGATCATTCACAATGCTTCTTTTGACTTTAATCTTGTCCTCTCCCGTGCTCAGGTGAAAACTATAAATACAAATATTCATATTCAGCATCAACTTCATCCACCACATCGTCAACAACAAAATCAGACGGAGAAAGAACGGGCCGGACCGTCTAAGCCAGTACTTCCAAATGTGTGTTCTGAGGTTCTAGATTCTTTTGCAAACCTGGGCAACTGTGTGCTCTTGCTCTTTTGAACATTCACAATGCACATCAAGATACAAAAGAACTGGAGACATTCTGAGAAGGAATCTGCTTTAGTGTGTTGAATAATACACTTCATGAACTTACAGACCACTGACCCCTTTTCTGTGTTATTACATCTCTTAGGTCAGAAGAATGTATGTTTCAGGGTTACAAAAAATACTCCAGAAAACAATTTTCATTTATAAAACTGTGAAAATAAGGCACAGAGGAGAATATATGGACAATACTATTTTCTGGGAATTTACTGGAGTATTTAAATAGAAAAATAGTAAATAGAAAAAAGTGAAACACTAGGTTGCAATCAAACTGTCTTATTTTGTTTAAAAAAAAAAATTCTCCAAACTGAGGTTTTTGCAACCCAGGGGACACTCTACCTGATCCACTGGAGTGTGAGAAGAATCTAACAGAATTAGTGTTTATATTTAATTATCCTTTTAATTTTTGACATTAGAATATATATTTATTCAGTTATATACACACATGCATACAAACACACATAAATTAGGTAAAGTTAGAAAATTTTTTTCTCAAATAATTCAGTCATTTACCTGATATTAACCACATAAACAGTGTAGTTCCAATTCTGGAAGGTTGAATTGAGCTGGAAAACACAAAAGGCTAAGTTTGGTAACACTTTAAAAAAAAATGAGTCCAATTTCTTCCCTTTCCAAAGATAAGCTGTATGGATAAGACCCTGGGAAAATCCTAGAGAGTTCGAGAAGTGAATGGCAAAGGTAACAGATACTAGATCCAGAGATGAAAGAGTTTGTCCAGGGTCACTTAACTACGAAGTGGCAGATCCCACACAGGAACACTCTTGTTTTCTCTAGCTCATATCATGATATGAAGAGTACCACCAAACACCTTTCTTATTATTCATTTAGTAATCACTGAGGTATAATAGAACTTCTTTTCTAGTAACTACCACCTCAAACTATTAGTAATAAGACAAATTACAAATTAATATAAATCTTGAAAAAACAATAAAAATATGTTTGACATTATTGGAACTAAGTTAATTTCATGTGGTTATTTAATATAAGATTATGGGTCTCAGTACAATATTTTTTTACTGAAGCAATGGATGCCCCTCAACACGAGCAACAAGCTGTGGTCATGTGGTATCCACTACAACTGCAAAATAGGACTTATCCAATTACATGAGATTGTCCTACTTATATAATACTTCCCAAGGGCTTTTTAGGTCTGGTTTCATATAAGCATTCAAACTTCCTTATAAGTAGGTCTAAAATTGAATAAAATTTTAGAAAATTCTGGTTTAAAAAAGTTTTTCACCATTTTAAATTATAAATAGTAATACAGGTTGAATATCATTTATCCTGCCCAAAGTATTTCAGATTTCATATTTATTTCAATTTTGGAATATTTTCAGACATCACTAATCTGATAATTCCAAAACATACTTCAGATTTTAAATTCTCAGATATGGAATTTTCAACCCATAATATGAGTTGGGGATAAAACTTGTATCTCCTTAATCATCAAGCATCTGCTTTGGTCACTTGCATCTTAAACTGTGGAGTCCAGTAAAGCTTAGCTTCAGATGAGAGCAATTTTACCAAAAACAAGCATGAAATAAATGTAAGTGTAAAATTATACCTTAAATGTAAATTATACCTTAAAATGTAAGTGTAAAATTCACTTTCTAGTGAATGCTTTTAGGATTAATAACATTATCAGTGGCTTGAGAATGAAAAAAAGAATTTTACATTTTGAAATTATTCTTACTTTAAATAAAATATAAAGAACAAGGCCGAAAGAAATAAAATGCAAGAATGTACTTTTCTGTGGAGTCTGCTCTCCATTTAAAAATTAAATGGAACTCCTAATGTTTGAATTAGTTAGGATGTTAATGAGTCACTCAAAAAAAGTTAACAGTGGCCCTTTTCTTTAACTTCTATTAAAGAATTTCACTTTCCCCACCAATTTTATAACAGAATTCTTAATTATATACTATTATTTCCTATGGTCAACTTGTCTTAAAGAGTGTTGTCTTTAAAAATAAGTCTGTTTTCTAACAGTTATTCTTCAAATACATTGATATTTACACTTACATCTCTGTGTGTATATACATGTAATGTATATATATATATATATATATATATTTACCACTGCCTTTCAATGGTTGTTTTAACTATTTTTGCTATCAATATTTATCAGACAACCTAACACATAAGAAAATCCATTATCTTACTTCAGAATGTATATGCTAGTGATTCTACTGATACAAAAAGCTAAAGTTTGAACTGCACTGGCATTATATAGAAAAAGAAGCACAAAATCTCACAGCATAGGATCCATGACAAATGAAACTTCTGAGATTAGTATAAAAAAGGAAACAATTGAAAAAATACATAGGCTCTGTTTGGAAGACAGAGAATAAAATGTTAAAATTTTTTTTAATTTGAAACTACTGAAATGTCCATCAATGGAATATATTGGTTAAATAAATTATAACTTAAGTGCACTTCAACAGAAAACTTGTTAAATAACAATCACATAATTAAACATACAGTTTTTTAAAAAAGAAAAGTTCTCCTATACTAACTCTGGAAACAACATAAATTTTTACAGTGTAGAATGGTACTTTATTAATTTTAGTGTAAAAATAAAAGAAGAAAAGAATTTATAGTGTTATTTTCTTTTATGTGTACAAAGAGCTCTAGAAAACATTTAAAAAAACTAACAGTGATTTCAAGCAGAGGGGACACCAGGCAAGGAGGGGAACAACTTCATGATAAGTCATTGTGTAAGTTTTGGTCTTGATTGAACATTCAAACAAAAAAATAAGAAATCTATTTTTAAAAACCTAGCTGAAAATGTATGGAGCTATTAGTAAGTAAAGATACCTAACAAAATTTATTGATGTGATTTTGTTACCTTTTTTATTTAGGAAATTGATAGTCTGTGAGGCTCAGTTTCATATCCTTTATTCATTATTCATAAGCATATGTTGCTTATTATATATCTATTAATGTATCTATGATTAACAGAATCTGTGTTTTAGTATGCTCTGTGGATTCGGTTACCTGGAATCATTTTCAAATTTCCATAAGTTAAAGGTTTAAAACAAAAAAGAAATTTTTCACATTCACTTACCCATTCTGCCACCTTGCTCTGTACTTTGACCTCAGAGTGACGAAGGATATTTTGGATCACTATGGATAGTCTATACATAATTCCATCTGTCCGTTGGAAATAGCATTAATCCATTAATTATACTTTACATTCATATAAAACAATGTAAATTTATAATCTCATAATTTCATACAACTTCAAAGAAACTCCATTTATAGAGTCACAGAAATTTTATAAAATATTTTGAGGTTAAATTTACTGTCTTTTGCAACTTCTAAAAATAAGTATCAGATTGCTCTTGCAGATGTTTCGTTGCTCCTAAATCATCTCTCGCATAGGACCTTTGTCATGCTTGCATGTTTATTCAGAATTTTTAGTAGTATAGATTTCTGGTATCTATCATCTGTAAAATGATAATTTCCCAAGTACAATTTGATTTATCAAAGAAACAAATCACATTTCGTACACTATAAAAAATGATCAAGTCTGGGATGTGACAGCTGAATGACAGAATGCGTAGGTAGCTTAAAAACATCAGGCACACACATATTTGCTGTCCTGAAACTCTTCTTGATTCACACTCATCTCTCTCCCCCGTAAAACACTGACATCTACAAAACCATTGGGTTGGAATTCACCAAGTTTTTCATTATAACTCTTAAATATGGTCATCTATGCCAAAGTAGAGAGAAGAAAGAGAATATTTGCAGGTGGGCAGAACTTTAGTTGGTCTAATTTGCTTTAAAAAGAAAAATGTATTGTGAAAAGTGACCTGATTTTTCCTTTGGGGGCAATCTTTAAAGTAGTCTGATTTTTTTCCCGATGAAAATTTAATTCACCAGCATGAGATTGCCAAAACTCTCTCACTTAGGCCATAGGACACTTGACTCAAAGAAGCTAATGAAGCAAATATCCTTTGACATATGGTATGTTATAGAGAAAAGAAAACAGTTTTGAATAGTCTTGTCAATATCTTTCTTCATGCTTTGTTTAAGTCTTAACTAAAATATGCATAGAAAATATAGAAATATATAATTAAAACAATGTTGAGGAAGACATTTAAAGAAAATTGTGGAAAGGCCTTAGAAAAAAATATAAGTATGATTCTGGAAACTCTGAAATCTACCAAAATGTAAATTTCAGTCTCACGGCTTAAAGAATGTCTTTCCAGTAAAGAAGTCAGTCTCACGTTAAAAAATTAGAACTGCTAATCCTGGATCTAATAATGTAAATACATAAACTTGGATAAGGCATAGGACAGGTGAGTTTAATTTATGCAGATGATGTTATTTCAACCTCTAAAACTCTTCAGGTATTTTAATGGTCTTGATTTTATATTTTTAAAAAATATGTTCTGAATGAAAAATTGAGGAGCACTAAAATAAATGACAATAATTTAAACAAAAAATTCCATTTGTTCAAAATAAAGATCTATCATATCGAATTATGAACATTTTGATGGGAAATTCAACTTGCCAAGATCCTAGGGATCCTGTGTGATTATTAACCAAAGTTGGGAGAGTATCTGAAAAGCTACCACTAGATGGAGCCCTGAAGCATTTTTTTTTTGGCAATGCTTTCCCTCTCAGAAAAATATTGCAATACTAAAAATCAGTATTTCTAACCATGACACTTCTAAAAATTTATGGAAGCATCCAAATATTTCAAGTAGCTTCCTTAAGTTTTAAAGTCAGCTCCTTTTTTTTTTCAGTAAATTGCATTTATAAATGAGAGATATCCAGCATCAGAAGCAGTCTAGAGAGTTCTGTCCCTTGAGTTATATTGCCTATAACCAATAAAATTAGTTAACATACCAAATAACCTAACATCTTATGGTACAGTTTTTATTCTGCCATGGACAATTAGCAAGTTGTCCATCTTCAGAAGCCTCAGGATTACATATTTTGCAAACTTAGCTTAAAACTACTTTGCAGAGTCTGCCACTTTAAACTTTTTGAAGAGTATACTCAGTGAGAAATCATGAGGCATGTCCAAGGGTGAAGCATCAAAGGAAAGAAAATGTTCACTGAAAGGTTGGTGACAATGGTTCTGGACTGCAGCAAACTAGTTGGCTTCAACAGTCCCACTGGAGTAAATGCAGCCAAAACCCAACTTCAGCTCCTCCTCTCCCTCAGACACAGCAACTTGCTTGTGAGTCAATACAAATCTTCACGTGTCCCAGAGACTTCAAAAGATGTATACAGGGCTGAGGTTGTGGCTTAGTGGCAGAGCACTTGCCTAGCATGTGTGAAGCAGTGGGTTCGATTCTCAGCACCACATATAAATAAATAAATAAAATAAAGGTCTATCAACATCTAAAAACTATTAACAAAAAGATGTATACATTATCCTAATAATGCCAGGCAGGCCAGGAAAACTCCTGATAGACATTTCTTGAAAAAAAAAATTAAGAATATATCCACTTTCCAATTAGGTAAGTCTTCCAGTCACACAAACTTCAAAGTAGAAATTCCTTCTGGCCATCACGGATGTGGTATCAAAATGGTCTTCATTTTTGCAGATTTCTTATCAATTACTCTTTCTTTTTTTTTTTTTTTTTTTTTTTTAGTTTTTTTAGTTTCTTGAAAGATATAGAAATGACTCTTGTCTTCAAGAGTGTGAAATACGGGTTTGAAATGAGGGGTTTGAAAACATATTTGAAAAGATGTTAAAATCCAAACCAAATGCTTACATTTGAGACTATGTCATGGAATTATTGATGAGATGGTTATAACAGGACAGTGGCATTTATAATACAACTGGCATCATGCAGAGCCTACAGTTTCTTGAAAATATCTGGCCCAGAAAGCTAGAGTAATTGTAAATTTCCTGTGAGTGAATTTGTTATCCAAATAGCTAAACATATCTGAGAAACTGGAAGGAACACTACAATTTGTACTTGAAAACTAGATTTTCAGAACAATGATAAGAACTAAGAGTTAATTTCTTACTTGGGCTGTTTGTGCCAACTTCACAAAAGTTTATTGTCCAGTAGCACCAGAATGCTGTTTCAAGCAAGAAGATAGGATTTTTAATGAAAATTATTAGTTCTGGAGCTTTCTTTTTGAAAGAGCAGAAAGATCCTTTATTTGTAGGAACATCAAGATTATTCATGATATTCTGAAATACCAGTTTTTGTAAAAAGTAGCTTAAATGCTGACTTTCTTAGTGCAATCTGAGGTATCAGATAAAAGTCTAACTGAAAATAACAAAAGAGTTTTGTACAGAAAAACTGGAACATTTCACAAAGGTCAGGAAAACAAATTTTATTGATATATTATGGACATATATATGATTATCTTCTCCCTGACTGGCAGATTGTGACTGAACTCAGTAAAACTCTGATTGACTGGAATTAAAAGAACTGTAAGGTGATAACAGACTTGACATTCGTGTCTATCTTATTTACAGCGAACAAAATGGGATCTTCTAATGTATGAGATCATAAGCCTGAGAATGTTTACTCTATCAGTTTCCCAAAGAATAAGAAATTGTTGATAGTACGTGAACAGTCTCAGATAGTCCAGCACATAACACTGGATGTCATTTATTCACAAGGGAAAAAAATTCTCTTTTCAATTGTTTCGAATTTGATTACATCAAAGAAAAAAATCTTACTTGCATACTGTCCATCTTTAATACTTTGTTACTTTTCCTTTTTAAAAAGATAGTGAAGACTTCAGGCTCTGAGTTGTGAGAAGCCAAAGGAATACAGAAAGAAGTCAGAAACACTGTTCACTTTACACTTCTTATTTTCACTTCTTTTTATATAAAGTAGTTGTAAGATGAAAATGTATTTTTTCATGTAAACGCAAATGTTTACATAAAAATGTGAGTCGATAAAGTAGGTGAGGTGGTTTAAGGATATGATAAATGTTGTTAAGATGGTGAACAACTTTGAGCACACAATTTTGAGACTATTTCTTCCACATGAGTTTTGAATATTTTAAAATGCTGATTATATTTTGATGGAGAATCCTCTGCATTGAATTATTTTTTTATTAATGTGGTCAAGATAAACCATTTAAAGTGATTCCAACATTTGCCTGCTTTGTTGAAACTTCAGTGGAGGTTATGACGCAAAGAGAGATGGACCAAACAAGGCTCTCTTCAAGAATGTCAGAAGTGACATGATTGAGTGAACACAGCAGCTCCACTCCACCAAGTCAAGGACTCTGAAGCTCCACATAAATGTTCTTGGGCAGCAGAGGACGTGCCAGTCCTGGAGGGTGAAAGCCACAGAGGCTCTTTGTATGCTCATACAAAGAGTGAAATACTTAGTTAGAATTATAATATTCCCATCTGCTGGCGGGGTTCCATGTGAAATATGTGCTGGAAACTTCAGCTGCCGTTGCTTTCTTGGGGCTTGCTGGAATTTTTGCTCCATCATAAATCTCCTTGGTATAACTAGCAGAACAACCATAAACACTTCCCTGAATCGATGTCTTTATAACCCTAATGAAATTTATATCTATGTTTTATGTAAAATATTCCATACTTCCAACTTAAATGTCCTTAACAGAGGAAGTTGATGTAACCTCGGAAGCCAGACTCAAAAAATGAACGATGTGGGTTTCTTTGCTCTGGGTTTTTTGTCCCTTGTGACATATTACAGATGTCTCCGACTCACAAGCTAACGAACCCGGGTTCAGGAAATCCCATTGTTTCTAAGACCTCATAGTTGAGAATATTACTTTGTTGGAGGCAATGGTGTGGTCACCTGATTGGAATTTCTCTTAAGAAAAACTGAAATTGCTAACTTCAAATTAAAAAATCCCTATGTCATGTAGTCCACATGGGTAGCAGGTTAAATAATAACTCAATTCACCTGGTGTTTCCTCTGCTCACACTTTACCTCAAATAACTACTGCATTTGCAGATTATAAATAATATAAATAGAAAGTAAATATGGAGAAAAAAGACAAGAAATAATGGGAGTTACTTGAATCTCTGTCATTAAAAACCTGGAAGGTGGGGCTGGGAATATAGCTCAGTTGGTAGAGTGCTTGCCTCACAAGCACGAGGACCTGGGTTCAATACCCAGCACCGCAAAAACTAAAAGGGACTGGAAGAGTAGCTCAAGAGTAGAGCACTTGGCTAGTATGTGCAAAGTCCTGGGTTCTATCTCCAGCACATGTGCGCACACACACACACACACAAAAACAACAACAACTATGATTTAATAGACATATATTCACATTCTAACCATTATTTATCAACAAATAAAAATGGAGAGCAAAGTATAACAATGGAAATTGATTCAAGTGTCACAAATGTTTGAATTTCAATGAAAAATTAAATTACTAAAATTATTTAGATTTTTTAAATTATAAAATCCTTTAAAATCCAGTTTCCTCAAGAGAATGAGCTGACTAAATATCATGGAAGGATTAGCTCTTCTTTCTCCAATCTTAATTTTAAAGCAAATTAATTCCTTTGAATACAAACTTTTTCTCTTAAAATTTCCTTTGGAAAAAATCTTTGGCTTAAAGTACAGAAAAGGAGTACTGGAAATGAACTTATTCCACTGGTCATAACAATAGGGAGCTCAAGAGACATAACTGATATTTATTTTTCTAGTCTTGCAAATGTACAATGTACCAATTGCTTCCAATAACAGAAACTTTGTTGGAACATCAGATATCCCCACCCTTAGAATACATTTTTAATTTTGTTAGATATCTACAAATATAAAAGGTAATGATTTCTTACCATTCATCTGATTATCGACTCTGTTAGTAACAGGCAAGTTAGTGGTGACAGTGGGTGATGTAGTACTAGCAGAGTTTACAGTAGCTGGTAACAAAGATGAGAAAGATGTAATTTTGCAAGGAGCACATGACAGTTAATATAGATGAGCAATCTATAATTATTGCATGAAAACACATAGAAGAGGAATGGAAACCAGTTCTTGGCACTAATACAATGCATAAAATGAAGCAGTGCTTTCTATGGCCCATCAAGAATCAATTCACATGGCCTTGTTGCCATACTGCATAAGGGACTGGAGAAAGGGTATTTATATTCTAGACCCAGGTCTGCCATCAACAGAAGGGCAATCGAACAACAGGTTACCAAACCTTTCCATAACTCAGTTCCCTGAGTTGGGAAAAGGAAAAAATACAGAAGATGAAGAAAAAATACAGAAGAAGAAGATCTGTGCAGATCTACATCTTGAAAATTTTCTGAACTAAGTCAGTCTGCTGATACACTGAGACTACAGGAATAAAATCTCACAATAAAATATATTCCTCTTGTAGAAGAAAAATGTAAAGAAAAAGAGAATGAAACATACAGACTAAATAATGTAAAGATCTCAATACCTTTACTAAACATTGGTGGATAAAAAGTATTTCACAAGGGCAACCCTACAAGGGAGATATTTTCAAAGCATATGTCATAGATATTCTTCTATTACATTTCAAACTCTCAAAGATCTTCTAAGGGATTGGAAGAGCTATATAAGAAGCTATATATATATATATCACATATATACATATGCATATATATGTCTATGTGTATATATAGTAAAATAAAGTACACACAGTATATCTTACAAGTACATTTGTATTAAATGTACATTCATATGTACAATAACCATTTGTTACGTATCTCTTTTAATTGAAAATTTTTTAAAACAGAATTGAGAAATGCCTTTCAAAGATTCTTTATAAAGTACTGATTTCCTTGATGCAAAATATCCATTTGTAACTAAAATAATTTTTCATTCCAAAGTAACATAATACTTCAGAACTGGGAGTTAGTTTTGAAGCCTTTGTATTATCAACAATCTGTGTTTATTGTGATGCAAAATACGTAACAAAAATGCTTTGGGGTCAGGACACAGGGGGAAAAGCAAAAAAAAAAAAAAAAAAAAAGGCTGCCTATCTGGTCCTTTGACCCAAAGAATAAGTAATTATAGATATCTCCGATTAAAATAATAAAATAATTTTTTTAAACTTTCAGATCCTGTACTAAATAAAGTTAATGTTTTCTGGTGTGTTTCACATAACTATTTCAAAGTTATACTGGATTCATGAAAAGAAACTGAACTTATTTTTCATAGGGTTTTGACCAATAATAACATGAGAAATGTCTTAGAAAGGAAAACAAAGATAATAATGAATCCCTCCTCTCCTGCTTGACCTACTCCCACATTGGAACTCTAGAAAAGAGCTTAGGTTTCTACTTTTTGTTCTCACTTCCAACCTGTCAAGTTGGTCACATGATTCTCTTTAATAAGAGATCCAGCTTTTATGAAAGATGTGGCCCTGATTCTTATGTGGCACATAGAATATGCTAGTTCATACAGAAGTATTTAATAGAATAAATGGATGAAAAGGAGCCGGGGTAATTAGAAGGAGCAATGATAAAATTAAAGCAACATATTTATACTACTATTTTAAAACCTACATGATAATTATTTAGCATGCAACTATTTAGTATATAATATATAAATATTGACCATGCTGTAGTCCTTAAACATCATAATAAACATATTAACATGAGGTTAGCATAACCACTTTTATCATAAGATTTAAGTTATATTGCACATCACAAACTGCCTCCCAGCCTTGTCTAAAATTTAACTAAATATTCAAAAAATTTCCCCCTTGTTTTAAAGACACAAATAGTTCTTCAAACTACTGTATAATGATGTTTATACTAGACCTTTGCAATATTCTTGAGAAGAAACAGGGGAAATGAAATCCACCCTTGTTGAACAGCATATAATCATTCACATTTTTAAAAACTCAGTGCTTCATGGAAATATGTCAACAGTGTGTGAATGCATTCTTTCTCCACACTGCATGTACTGTGCACCCACACAACTAAAACACATCCAGAAATTTTTGTTTTGTTGGCTTCTGGCCTTCTAAGTAAAATAAAAATAAAAATAAAAGCATGGCCACTACATCATCCAAAATAGCGAGTACAACGTGGACTCCCTACCTTGACAGAGGGTCCCCAGTTCTGCGCAGTTGGCTAGTTCTGCAGCTGGGAGCAGGATCAGGTAGGAACCTTGATCAACACAGAGGGAACAGACCAATTTGACTTATGATTTACTGATAACATAAAAAACCATGAATCATATGGTTAGTGGAACAGGAACAACCCTAGAGAAGCCCACCAATAATGCTCCAATATAAATGTCTCTTATGTCACTGTACCTTAATTTTCTCAAATATAAATTTAAGGCATTGAAATTGCCCTCACAACCTTAAACCCAACTTTTAAGCCATGCAACATGAAATGAAAAGAACAGCAATGATCCCTTAAAGTTTGTGTGGAAAAAGTTCAGGGCTTTTTTGCATAATTAATTATAAAGCTCTGGTGGAAAGTCATACAAATAAAATAGTATAAATATCAAGGCTAAGTTTCAAAAGTGAACTTGCAGAATATGGTTTCTCACAAAATACATATTTTTGGTTCATAGACACTAGCAAGTTGATCCTACTTAAAACCCTAGAATATGCTTCTGTGATTCAGTGTCTTGTTTCTTTTTTGTTTCAAGCTTTTACTGATTCATTCTCAGCAGGAAGTAGATTTAATGCTGATTTTCTAGAAGTAGTGGATTTTCTCTGTTGCAATAAGACTTCCTGTGTCACTTGACAGACTTTTACCAGTATGCTGTGGCTAAGGAAGATGGGCTAAACTTATTACAAAGCATATTGCATTTGAATAAAATCATAAGAAGAAATACAAAAGTATATGACATATGTGTGCCTATATACCTACAGATTCATACGTATGCACATACATACATAATACTATACATTTACCATTTAAGGGACATTTATGTGAAAATGATTTCATTCTAAAAATGAAACATTCTAAAATTTGAACATTTTCCCAACTTTCCCATGGGAAAAGGCAGAGCAGATGCATGAGCTCACAAAAGACTTCTAATGAGGTGAATGGTGCGTGTAAGCAGAAGACACCCCAGCAGTTTAATAGCATCTCAGGAGGCACCATTTCCTCATTCTTGATTGCCTCAGGCAGCAGGGCCAGGAAAGGGATCATGGTGTATGAGAAAGGCCCAGCCTTTCACGCAGGTCTATGATGTGATATCAACTGGTGAGAAGCGCTCATTACAGGTCTTTATGTGTTCATGCAACACACATGCACTCATCGCCTTCAATCAGGGAGGCACAGGGGTCAGGACAATATCTCAGCAGTGCTGCTGCTCTCAGAAGCAAGAATGGAGCTGGCTGCACAGTTTTGAGTGCCAAGGGAACTGTGGTGGGAGCAGTCTACAGGGGGATATGACAACAGCTTGGTGGAGAGAGAGAATGGGAAGTCCATCACAATGGAGGAGACCTGGGAGACACGCACAGTAAGAGATCTGGGACTGCCAGACAATTTCTGAGGCATACATCAGGGAGGTACTGAAGAGGTCTGGGAACTCAAATAACTTGGCATTACTGCAGTAGAGTATTGTAGAGAACCACAGGGACAACAAGATATACAGGTAATCAGCAGACTGCAGAGGGCTTGTAGACTGAGACCCTGTGTCTTTCCTCCAATGGGGAATCCCACAGCCAGTAGGTGGGTGCTCCAACTTCACTGAATAAATTACTCAACACGTTATGAATGACTGCTAAAATTCTGACCTCTTTCTTAAAGGCAATGGGAAAAAATGAGTAAGAGCTAGCGAAAATTAGATTAATATTTGAAAACAATAATTTTTGAGATTCTATCACTGAAACAAGGAAAATACAAGAAGAAGAAATAATACTAAGAATTCAGGCTTGATGTCATGCATATGGTGAGGAAGGGCAGAGAGAAGCCTACACACATTTAGGATTTTTATCAACTAACTGAAGAGTAGAAAAGAAAGAAGAGGGACAGTCTGGCTAGTTTTCAACTTGAGAAACAGGTACATAACCATCTCATTAAAGGAGACAGGAAATACCAAGACTGCAAACTTAGGTGGACAGTGGTAAAGAGTAAGGGCCAACATGAAACCGAGGCGCTGTGCAACATGGAATTTCTAAGAGGTCTAGCCAGGAAATGCTCGGCAGAAGCTACTGATGGGTCTGGGACCTCCAGTGCCAAAGCTTTGATATGCGAACCAAAGAGAATGAACTATGGGTATTCCCATGGTTAAGGATCAGGCATACAGAATGGAGAAGGTAAAAACAGCTCCTGTGGAAGGTGGTCTCACAGAATGTAAGTGAAGAAAGTTCAGGGGAGGTGCGGCAGGATCCGTCAAGTATGCCAGAAGGGTGAGGAATGACGAAGGCCCAAAAGGGTCGTCACTCTGTTCTGGAGTTTTGGTAGGAGTTCTACAGAAATTAGTTTTAGTTGCATGACTATCATTAAATTCAGACTGCTGAGGTTTAAGGAGTGCATGCTGGAAAACGAGGTTTAGTTGTCTAAGGAAGCCAAGGCAGGGAGGGAAAGTTTCAAAGTCTGAAAGCTGAATCAAGAGTACTCTGGCAAAAAGCATTTGAGGAGGCAGAAGTTGAGGCAAGATGGAGGGAGAATCACTCTATCTTGAATGCTGTCTTCCCTCTGTTTCTTTCCATCACAATGTATGCCCACTTTTTTCAGGACCTCATTCTCCAATAGGCATTCTGTATTTTAGTAAGGAACTTCTGAAAATGAAAAAGCCTTTACAACTCAGTGACTGAGGAAATCTCAGCCACTAACATGCAACAGAGGAGACCCTTGGATCCAGTTCCTCTGGTTCTCAAATTACACACAATGCTGGCAGTCAAAGGCTCCTTAGGCCACTTCTGGAACTGATACAATATCTCTGGAAGACAAAGAGAGATAAGGGACAGTGTTGTGGGAAAGAAGTTCTTAGGCTAACTACATTTCCACTACATTATGTTGGAGAGTTTAGAGGTGGAAAAAAGAAAAGAAAGTCAGCTATGATTTAGAACAAGATATGCAATCATATTCTTGAACATTTTATCAGTTTCATTGTATGCTACCAAGTATAAATATTAGCATGTGACAGGTTTTCCTGGGAAATTATAACTTTTGCTTCTCAATATTTTAATTTGGTGTTCTTCCTGGGCAATTTTAGGTTAGCAAATTAACATTGCCTTATAAATACTCAATAAATACTATTTTACAATGATCCAACAAAGCAATAGAAATCAAATTTGAAAACTGCATTAGTGAAAATGGTATAAAAACAATAACAAATTTAACTGGAAGGAAGTTACATTAATGAATGAGATTTGACAATACAAATATACCAAATTACATAAACAAACACACGAAATATAAAAAGTATATAGAGTCAGGCATGGTGATGTGTGCTTGTCACCCCAGCTACTCAGGAGCTGAGGCAAGAGGGTCACTTGAGCCAAGGAGTATGAGGCCAACCTGGGTAACATGGTGAGACCCCATTTCAAATAAAAGTAAGCTAACAAACAAAAATCCCCAAAAGTAAACTCAATCTTTGCATTTCTTCCTAGTTCCATTTCTAGCATATCTGTATAAGATAGCCAATATCATGATCAATTTTGTTAGGCTGATGTATTTATAAACTGGGAAATTAAAGAAGTGGAGACAATCTTCTCTCCCAGATACTGAGAGATTTATCATCAACAGTATTTATAATGTGACCTGGGTATGTCCCTGATTTTTGAGGCTAGCCAAAGTGTTTAATTTAGAGTCAAGTTTTCATAAAAAAAAATGAGCAGTTGATGAACAGTTATAAAGCTCTCATCTTTTCTTTGTACATATTATTGTTCTTCCCAAATCACGCTATTGAATATATATTTATGCAAGTTGTGGCAAAAATGGACTGATGTGCAGCCAGCGGCTCATCTCACACCCTCCTTGATAACACAAATAATAGTAACTTGAGCAGTAATTTTAGATAAGCACAAAATAAAAAATAAGACCCTCCCATTTTCTCTTTCTGTTGTTATTAAAATGGATTTGATAAATTTTCAATAAAATATGTTTAAAAGAAAACTATTTCTGGAAATTGCTAATAAATAGTTTGAGTCTCCTCAAAGAGTAAAATTCATTATAAAGTGATTATATTTTACTTTTACTTGAAAATGATTTAGTAATCAAAAAATATTAAACTCAATAGTTTGTTAGGGAGAGAAGGAAGGCTCCAACAATGAATTAGTTTTATGCTGTAAGGGACAGAACTGTAGAAAGGGCAGAACTCGAAGAGCTTAAGAAAGGGCAGGACTCTAAGAGCTGATGAAGCCATAGCAACTAGGTGCAAAATTTTGAAGATGAAAACAAAAGTCTTTAAGAATGTAAAAATTTCTAGAGAAGAATAACAACAAAATCGGGTACTTATGATCTGTGTCTTATCTCTATATCCACAGTGACTAATAGAGGGAAGTGCTTAAGCTATGCTTGTTAAATAATGTAATTTGTTTGAACTTGTCCTATTCATTGAATTATACTGTACCACTCCTCAGGAAAGAGCAGTAATCAGTAAAATAAATAAAACTGGTAGAGAGAGCACTGTCTGTTCTTTGTGAAAATTGATGGACATCAGCCAGTGTCTAAACCCTGAATTATAACACAGCAAATGCTTGCACCTATAATTAAAGAGTCAGCTAAGAAAATTATCTGTCCTTGAAGGTCATAAAACTGAATGTTTAAAATTTTGTTCTAGGAAAAATAAAGATGCCATAATGTGAAAAAGAATTATTGCTAAATAAATCATTTATTTCTGGAAAGGACAAGATTTAACCATAATTTTAAAAATCAGGAGAAAATTTCTTAATCCAGGCATAGTTCCCAAATACACTTAGAAAAATATAGGGAAACAAAATGTCCAATTATGAAATTGTTAAAGCTTTTAATAATAACATTGATGTTATGACAAGGATATTTAATACATGGGAAACAAATGATAGGACATTTAAATATTAAATGTAGACTATTGTTTCACTATTTTACATGCATTATAACTTATCTGGCAAAGTGCCATTGGGAAAATCTATCCATTTCCTATTACAAATTGATGCTGGAATAGCTCATACCTAACAGGCCCTGTCAGTCCAGTGGAATGCTAGGAATGAGGTCCTATTTTCTCACTGATTACTGTACTGATCATTAGTTTGTTAGAAATTAAGATAACCATAAACAGCAGAGCAAAATGTTTTCCAGAAAAAAAGAAAGGTTAAAATGTTAATAGGACACACTTTTTTCTACTTCTTCAAGTTTTGCTTAGCTAACAAAACTAGATATAATCTGTAGTTCAGGTATTTCCTGTCAGTTAATAAGTAACTGGGATTCTTCAACTCCCAGAGCTGATGATTAAGCAACAGGAAATCCCCTTCTCCCATCATTACTCCGGACACACGGTCCAGGGCATGAGTGTACCCAATGGGGGTGTCTAGCGTCATCTTGGAATAGCAAGAAGACTGCCGAAAAAGTTATAGAGACTAACACTCTGAAGCTTGAGTTAGTCCTTTGATGAAATCATTTTGAAAGCTTGCAGATGACTAAGGTACATGAGCATGTATACATTCCAGTAATCTTAAGGCTTGAGAAAGGAGTCTTGAAGATAGTGTTTAAGGAAACATGAGGATGTGTCATCTCATTACATGTGGATTCTCAAAAAGTTGAAATCATAAAAGCAGAGAGTAGAATGGGGGTTCCCAAGGGCTGGGGTGTGCAAGATAAAAAACTGTAGTTAAGCAGAAGGAATAAGTTAAAGAGATCTATTAGGCAATATGTTGCCTATAGTTAAAAACAACGTAATATACACTTGAAATTGCTAGGATAGTAGGTGTTGAATGTTCTCACCACAGGTAAATACAAGTATATGAAGTAACAGATTAAATAGCTTGAATGAATTAGGTAATAGGTCAATTGGCTTCAGTTAGCCATTCCACCAAGTAAAACATATGTAGAAACACCACATGGTATACCACAAATAACTACAACTGTTTTCTGTCAATTAAAAATATTAAAATTAATTAAAAGCAAAGAAAATATGAAGAATCCCTGATACAAACTGGAGAACTGAAGTTTTAGCTCACCAGCCACTCCACTACTTACTTTTTCTATGGTTCTAAGGTTTCCTGCCCTGTATAAGAAAACAGAGTTGCCTAAATTGGGATTCCCAAACTTAAGTGCCTATCAGAGTCAAAAGGTGATCTAAAGACAACAAAAGGGCGTTGCAGCAGGAAGGATACGGGAATACTGAGGGCTAAGGTGACTGGAAGGCCCCTGAAGAAGCAGATGCCACTTAGCTCCCCCTGCATCGTCCCTGTAGAAATTCCAGCCAAGTGCTAGTGTTTTGTTTGCCAGAAGAACACCTAATATTCAGTTTTGTGTGAATCTATTTTTTTAATGTGGCAAATGATTCATAGTTTGAAAGAATTATGTGGAACAAATACAAATAGATGACAATAAATAGCACCACCACCCAAGACTAAGAGATAAAGAGCCTACAAGTGATTGGCTCATCTTGCCTGACCCGGAAGATCTGGCAGGTCTTTTCCAATGTTTCCCAAAGTGTGAACATCAGCAAATTGGACCCTTATGATTCCTTGGACTAGTCCTAGAGTTGGCAAATTTTCTCACCAAAAGCTGAATAGTAAATATTTAAGGTCTGTGGTGTATCCATCACCATCAGTCAACCTAGCCACTGTACCACAATTGCAGCCATAGACAATATATACAAAATAGGCATGGCTGTGGTCCAGTGAACCATTATTTAAAAAGCAAAAGAACAAAACAAACAAACAAACAACAACAACAAAAAGAAAGGCACAAGTGGCCTACCACAGGCCCTTTCAGACTATGAACCCTGGTCTAAGAATTTCTTAGTTTAGGAATCCCTGGAATACTATATCCCTCATATCAAGAATCACTGCAGGAAAGCAACCTTATTATGTTTGTTTCAAATAACTACTATGTTAACACCCTGTAAAGCTAGTGCTTTCCCACAGAATGTACAGAATATGTTACTGGTTCTTGGACTTCATTACTCTTCCTATGGACATGAATCAGCTCACCTACTCTAGTACCAAGTCACATTTTTCAAGTCCTGCTTATGCTGAACAACCATCTAATTTATACCCGTTAAGACAGCATAGTTTTAAAGTCAATCATTCTGGGTTCAAATCCTGATGTGACCACTTACTAATTAAGTAACATTGTGGTTATTTAATCTTCTGTGTCTCTGATCCCTCTCTTCTGCAAAATGGGGCCAAGAAAACAATTCATATGATGAGATCAATGATATAAAACATGATTAAATGTTTATAAAGTGTTTGAAGTGATATCTCATATAGGCAATTTAAATATAATTTTGGTATTAGCAATTACTAACACACCTTGCCAAAAAAAAATTTTAGTTGCCCTAGTCCTTAAAATACTGCCTCATAAAAAGGCAAATATTGGAATAGTCCATACTGTGAGTTTTTAACACTGTCCAAGAATATGATGGAAAGGAGGTCCTAAACTGAAATTGGTCTCCAAGAAAGTAGGAAATGCACCCATCCCTTTCCTTGCTCTTCACACCACACCAAACACATACTCTTGACCTTCTATTTCCTCACTGAGTGGAAGACTTCTACAGGAGTCACTGAAGTTTCTCTTGCCAATTTGACTGGAGAAGGATCTCATGAAACACCCTTAGTTCTGACAAAGTTTGTGTCCTTCTAAAACAGGTTTGTGGTTGAACCCCTTGTCAACAGTCCATGAGAAAATATCTTCCAAACGACATCATTTGATAGCCTTCCTACCATCTGCAGGAGTGCTATGGACCACAGAGAGAGATGGGTGACAGGGATTTCCCAGGCCAGAAAGACAGGCACAGGTCCAGAAAATGGCAAGGTGGCCTAAGGTCTTTGCAATAGGTTTTAGTTGGTACAAAATAGAATAAAAGATCTGATAAAATTCTACCCAAAGTTGCAAATGAATTACTTTAGAATACAAGACCCCTTCTTCCCTCTTTTACTGAGAGTTATCTCTGTAACTACATATTATCAATACTTTAGATTGTCACATGACATTTAAAATTGAAAATGAAATGTCTACTTTTTGTGTTTAAATCAGGCCTAAAATAGAAACCTCCAGAATTAACTTGTATACATAGAGAATATTTTACAGAGGTCTATTTTAATATGGTTTTTGTCATAGAATTAGTTTTCTAAATATTTTGCATTCAGCTACTTCCAGTAATATCACATTAAAGTCTCCTAAAGGGAAACCAGAGAGAAGAATACTTGAAACAACTACAAATGGAGACAAAATGTCAAAGAAAAAATTGGTAATTTCTGATTATCAAGATTTTCCATAAAATGGACAGTTCAGTAGTTAGTACTGGCTATGTAAATACTATTATCTTAGGTGGTAGGTGTTGATTTGAGTAATGCAATTGGAATTTCACTCCAGGATGATAAAGATCAGCTTATTAGTAGACTGCTTTGGTGAATAAGAACAATAACTTATTTATTAATTTCTTTTGTTTCCAACCCAGTGTTAACATTTCTATTTGAGACACAATAATTATAACTGTTTGGATAGTGATAAAACGTGTGACATTTTATGACAGGGAAAATTTAAGAATGATAAGACAAAAAGCTTTAACTGAGTCAGCATGACTTATAATCAAATGTAATTTCTGATTATCTTGTGATGATGGAGCAGATAACGTTTAAAAAATTTAAAGAGCTCCTTAACCATAATTTTATATGTGTGTGTATGTGCATGTGTGTGCGTGTGTGCGTGTGTGTGTGTGTGTGTGTGTAATTTCTTACTGACAAACATTTTCATAGAACAATGCTAAAAAACAAAGAATATTAATTCTCTGTGCCACAGGCTTACCACAGCTTAGGTTGCTTTCAGCTTTCAGAGCAAGGGTTGGGATGTTCCAAAAGTCATTTTGCCAGTCGACCACATTCCCTTTCACATTGCAGCTGAGGTTGGAGAGGATCTTCCAATTCATGGTAAAATTCCAAAGCCGAAAGTTATAAATGTCCCCTTTCAGAGAAGCAATTTCATTTTTATTGGATCCCAACAACAATTTCCCATTCCCAGGAATAACTTTACTGATGGTAGAATCACACGGAACCGTTTCATAGTTTCTTTTGAAATTGACACCGACAGAGCCTAAAGAATTATTCCAAACAATGCAGAGCTGCTCAAAGCTTTCAGTGAAAATGTCTTCTTTTTCCTTCACAGGTAACGCGCTGTTCAGCAAGCATTTTGAGCCGGAAATATTTAGGAAGTAGCCACCGGAGGCCTTTCCAAAACTGAGTAGTTGTGTGAGGGATGCATCTGAGTAAGAGAAAGCTGTCCAGTCACTGTCTTCACTGCCAGTTCTGGTTGCTTCGAAGCACAGCGTGAACGCATGGAGCTCTGGAATGGAGACACTCTTTGCAACAGATACCTGGTAAGCATCTACTGTCTGGGGTAAAATGACCTTTTGATTCCTCAAGGACACAGCAACTAGGACAAAACATAGCACCAAAGACAAGACACATTAACTGCAGAACACAGACTAAGCAGATGCAAACCTCTGACCTATCCTCTCCTCCAGCACTTTCTACTCACTTACTTGTATCCAGCCTCTGTCCCCTCGCTCCTCTCCTTCCCTGCCCATCCTCTATCCCAACCCCTTACCACTGGTCTTAAACCAATGATAACAACAATAAGAAATCCTATCTGTTTTAACTCTAATCATGATTGAGTCTCACACTTAACAGGAGTTATAGCAAGTCAAGTTGGTATTTTTTAATCTCTGAATTAAAAAAATAATAAAATATAACTCCCAAATTAAGAAAATAGCTAGTTTTCAGGAAGGCTTTGTTTACACATTAAGATTTTTTAAAATATGTTATTTTAGCTGAGCATGGTGGCACATGCCTGTAATTCCTGCAGGTCAGGAGACTGACACAGGAGAATGGCGAGTTCAAAGCCAGCCTCAGCAACTCAGTGAGGCCCTAAGTGACTCAGCAAGACCCTGTCTCTAAATAAAATATAAAATAGGGTTGGGGAATGTGGATCAGTGGTTAAGTGCCCCTAGGTTCAATTCCCAGTTAAAAAAAAAAAAAAAAGAAAGTTGTTTTTCAAATATTTTCTAAACATAACCAATAGTTCCATGTTCATTAACAAATATTTTTACTCTTCCTGAACATTCCAAGACCACCCCATTCTTCTCTTCAGATACTCCATATCCTTCTCTTTCTCCCCATTGGCAGGCTATTTTAGGAACAAATGCAAATAGAATTTTATTGAGAGGAGAGAGTGTAATGCAAAATCCAACAAAAATGGAATTTTAAGGTGTGGACCCTTTAAACTTTGGCATCTGAGCTAATTTTGGAGGAGCAGTAAAGAGTAAATAGACAATGGAGCTTCATATCCTAGCTCTTCTAAAGAGTAGACATGACCTTGGATTACTTTGCTTCTTTCTACCTTAGTCTCCTCATCTGTAAAATGAGCAATGGCACCACTGGTTGGATGGTCAATCAAAAACAAATAGGTTAATATCTCAAATCACAGGGTGGTGACCATAGTAATAAACAGGAAGTGCTTATTATTGTTATTTGTATAATAAATATAAAATAAAAATGTAGTAGCCTACTATTTCTGTGATATATATTAAATTATTAAATACTATGAATTTGTCCCTATATTAATAAACTGTATAAAATTGATAAGAGATAAGTATGTTTCCTTAAAAATGCTATTTAAAAACTGTTTCATATGAATGGCTCATATGAACATATTTTAATAAACACCAAGAAGAGCTGTATGATAGGACACCATTTAGTATAAATATTCTAGTAAAAAAATCCATAATAGAATTGTAGAGAATTATGAAATTTAGTCTACTTTTAAAATATAAGGCAGTTTATAGGTCTACTTATGCAAAGGAATACTCATACAAAGTATGAATCCAGCATTCCATCTGCATCATTAAAAAAAAAAGGCTGGAAGGAATTAGTCATAGATACCTATCTTATCAGTGGCTATGAGTGTTTGGTGGATATACAGGGAATTTTAATTCATGTCTTTTTCATTTTCAAGTGTCCTTTATTTTATATTTTTTAAAACATTATTTTGAAAATTTAAATCAGTTGTGTTTTACTTAACCACATGTTTTCCTAATATCAATCACAAACAGCACATAACTTCTCAACCAAAACATACAATTTATAATGACGAAGGTCAGACATTCTCATGGTTATATCCATCTGTTCGTCCCTCCCTCTCTTTCTTTTAAATATATTACATCTATTTAGGAAGCTCATAAGAAGAAAGAAAACAAAAGCAAAAAACAAAAACATGTAACTAAATCTCACAGTCTGGAAGCTTGAGACTCCTTAAGCAAAGACAGGTTTTAGAGATAACAAGATTATTTAAATGTTATGAGTGCCAGAATCTGGGAAATGTATTTAACAATAATGTTTTATTTCTTTCAATTAACCACTTTCAGGGGGCTTTCCTAGGCAAGTTGTTTGTTAGCATAAGTTATGAATAGCTCTTTTTAAATTTACATGTAAATTTTCTATATTTGTCCCCTTGGGTAGTTCTTTAAAAGGACAACATTTTTTTTTGGACTGGGGGACCTTTTATATTTTGAGACAGAGACTCACTAAGTTGCTTAAGACCTCAACAATTTGCTGAGGCTGGCCTCGAACTTGCCCCAAATAAAATGATTTCTAAATAGGGATGTTCTAAATTTCCAGGGGAGAATTGTTAGAATTATAGATTTTAATTATTAGCAATAGAGTATTGACATTGTCTTCCAAGCAGCTTTTATATGCTCTGCATATAAAAAACAGAAAAGAATTCAGCTCTACTGTAACCAAATTTTGGATCTGGTAGTCATAGATGGCTAATGAGAATGCTCAAAGAATATTAACAGATTCTTGTCCTTAGGTCCTAATCCTAATCATTCACATTCACATAAAAGAGCATAACTCTGTCTTCTGGTCCTTGTGTTTACTGTAGCACATGTTAACTAAAAGCAGAAGGTTGGCACTGTCTTTGGTTTACATACCTCTGATGTAGCTGGCATTGAAACCTTTCTTCTGGATGCTAAAGTCACTTGAAAAGGACACATGCATCTCATTCGCACTTGAGTTAAATGATAGTCCTTTGGCTGTTGCTCCACAAAATTTAGTCTGGCTCTCTCCATTATCAAGGGATAATGAGTCATAAATGCAGTTGGGAGCTTCTTCAATGTCAAAGTCATTAAACGTTATCTGAATGATGTAGCCGGTGGGGGCTCGGAGGGTCCACATGCAAGCCTGGCTGTTAGGGTAGTCATTGGGGTAGCACGGAGAAGTAAAGGTCCCTGAAGGGCTGGACAGGACGACCCTGCAGTTGGCACATCCACGCACTGTTGGCCAGACAAAAGAGAGACAGGGAGAAGAGCTGGGATCAGATGCACACAATAAACCAAGCCTGCCACACACTGGGGACAATCAAACTGTAAACATTTAAAAATACAAAAATACAATCGGGAAAATTAAAAGGAATATGAAACCATCTGAAGAAGAAAAATAAATGCTAAGGGTGCAACAAAAAGGAAAAGAAAAATACAAAAATTTACAGCAATGATTTTTAAACTCTAGGCGTCATGTACCCTGAGAATCCAAGTCACGGGAATGCTCTCTGGTAGGATGCACAGATCCCCCCACACGCTGCATGCAATTGCAGGAGCACCTGGGGCCCGGAGAGTCACCAGTGGATTTCACAAAGGTTCACTGACCCAAGTTAAGAAACTCTACTCAGTAATAGAACTGGAAGAGTGGAGGTTATAAACCATAAAGGTAGAGCTCAATATTCCAAACCATGGAAACAAAGAAAAGGGAAACTTTTAGGAAATGAATGGTTGAAGAGAAAGCTCAAAACACAAAACTTAAACAGGTTATCTTCAGCAGATTGTACTTTTTTTCCTCAAATTCAAATATACTTTACCACCTTGCATGTGTGGGATATTTATAGTACTGAAAGTACTTCCATTTATCCCGTTTGTTTATCGTGGTTGGTAATTACATGTTTAGGTGATCATCTCATTTACTCATTCATTCAGTAAATATTTACTGAATGCCCGGTGTGTGCCAAGTACTATTCTAAATAGTAACAACCAACTAGCAGGAAAGATGCTCCCTAGGAAGGCTTACGCTTCAGTCTCAGACTTAAACCATTATTAAACATAATTACAGATGGTGATAAAGGGGGGGAGAAAAGAAAAGCAAGGGACCCACAGTGACAAGAATGGGTGGGGATGTTGGGTGGTTATCCAAAGAGGTGACATTTGTGCAGAGATCCAAATGAAGAGATGGAGCATGTCATCATGTCATGAACACACTAGGGGAACAGCATTGTAGGCTAAGGATCCTCAAAATTAGAGCCCCACTATAAATGAGAGTTGGGTCTCTCCCACTGAAGAGTGGAGGCCAACAGCCACATCTCTGTTGCCTGTCACTCTATTCCCAGTGCACAGGTAGTATGGTTTATACATGAGGTGTCCACCAAAAGCTCATCAATGCAAGAAAATCTCAAAGTGAAATGATTGGGTTATGAGAGATTTAACTGAACAGTAATTAATCCCCTGATAGGGATTAACTGAGTTGTGACTGTTGGCAGGTAGGGTGTGGCTGGAGGAGGTGCGTCAGTGGGGTCATGCCTTTAGGGTATATAATTTGTTCCTGGAGATGGAGCTGTCTCACTCTGCCTCCTGATGTGGTGTCCTGAGCTGGTTTCCTCCTTGACAGTCTTCCCCCATGATGTCCTGCCTCACCCTGGGCCCTCAGGAACATCTATGGACAACGACCTCCAAAACTGTGAGGCTCCCATAAACTCTTCCCCCTCAAAAATTGTTCTTTTCAAGTCTTTTGGTCACAGTGATGAAAAAGTTGACTAAAACAACAGGGTGAACTTGCCATGAATATTAATCAAATGAATATATATAAAAGAAGCGTCTGAGATACAGGGGGAAACATTATTATAGCATTTTCACCAACATGAACATTGAGGATCTTAATTATTTATTCATGGCCTGGGTAGCAGCTGGAGCCAGGAACCAAGGTCAGCTGTCTTCACATCCAGAGGTGCTTCTGCATTAATATTCATGCTGTTTATAAATATTTGCATAGATGTAGGCAGCAATCTCATCTAAACAACAGTCCAGATAAATAAGTTGCATTGAAACTGACATGCCACCTTTCAAAAGTAAAATACTTTAACCATGTTAACAGAAATGACTTTAAATATATTGTCTTCTTCCTTTTACTAAGTTGAGTAAATGACTATGTAGCAGCTTTTCTTGAAAATTGCAGTTATTACGAGTATTACTGATGCTTCTGATGTTCTCAAGGACTGAGGTCTGGTAAGTGGCTGAGGTTAGCTTTCCTTTCTTTTCCCTGTGGCCACTGGTGTTACCTCTGCTTTACCTTGCCAGCTCTGCTCTCCACCCACTCTAATTTACCCTCCCACTGTTCCTCCTAAGGTCTGATATCATATACTGGGCCAAAGACAGAAAAGGGATTACAAATTATGATCACGTGTCTGCAAATGCCTCCCCTTATCTGTCCCTGGAGTACCATGTTCCGCACCTTTACCACACTCTCTGGAGCAGCTGAGTTACTTCTATTTGTGAAATGATCACTGTCTGTCTTCTCCCATAAGCTCAATAAAGGGTATGTACCTGTTACATTCACTATCCTATTCCCAACACCCCACAGTAGCCCTGGCACATGAGAGCGCTTCAGTAAAATCTATTAAATTTATAAACAAATAAGATAGTAGCTCAACTGAAGGAAAACAGGCCTAAAATCAAGGAATGACTATGTATAGCATATGAAACCAAATAAATTCTAAGCTTGTCAAAAGGCTGAGTAGTCCATAAGATCTGGAATGTCTCTTTGGATAGGGCTTGAGGATCTTTCTTCAGATGATTTCATGCATAGCACAGGACAGAGAAGACTTGGCCTCTTGACATATTCAGCATCCCATTATGATACCTTGGACTCAGGAGAAAGAAACAGCCCTAGTCAAGGATTTATATACAGTAAATTTATCCAATAATAGGCACTAAAGATTTAACAAGAAAACACTTATGGAAAACAAGAAGCAAGCTCTGTATCATCCCAATGTTCAGTTAGGCACAATAAATTTTCCAAGATGAGATGCCATCTCTTACTTCTCAGATCCAAACAATATTCAGGACTTAACTTTATCCTGATATATCCTTTTTGCCTAGTTATTCATCAAAGCTGAAAGGGGGTATAAGAAAATTAAATTTGGTAACACTGACTATGTAATCCTACACAAGTTCATTTCTCTGGTCCTGCTTCTCTACCTTTACACAGGGGTTAACAACAGTACCCACTTTCTAGGGTTATTGGAAAGATTAATAATAAATAATCCTAGAGGTTGTATGTGGCACATAGTTAGCAGTATTTTAGCACTGGCTTAATCACGAGTCATTAGGACACCAAATCTGTGCATTCATAATTTAAGAGAAGTAAAACATCAGCCCACCTCAGTATAACCTTTTTTCCCTAAGACACTCACTGGAATAGAATACAGAGAGATAAGACATCCATAATACACATTAAAAAACATTTAGAAGCATTATCCTATATGATTCTCATCTACAGTGGCTAGACAGCATCTAGAGATAGTGCTACTAAACAGCAATTATCTTAATGAGATGAAATGTCAATTAACTAGCTTATTATCATCATGTTCATTACATTTATGGATCACATCAAAGTACAGGATTTTCCTATATATTATTTCATTTAATATCACAACCCTGTAATTATTACTACCCCGTCTTTTGATGAAATAAATAAGACTAGATTCTATAATTGCTCAAAGTTACATGTCTGATTGATAGCGCAACCAAGATCCAAAGCAACTCTTCTGAAGCTAAGTCTAGAGTCTTTTAGGGAGGGAAATACCACAATTAAACAAGTGATTCAGAGCAAAGTAGTGAGCTCAAATACGGATTTAGACAACATTTTCCAAGAGTGCATTTCATCAGCCTAACATTAATGTTTTAAATAACTAATTTGGAAACATTTTAGTAAAGAATCTTAAAAGTCTGAAATACAGTGCTTTGGATCTGTTTAGAAAAATCAAACATCATTGTTTTAACTGATTCCTACACTCAAAGATAGTCCATTAATGAATAATCTCTTCTCTCACAGGGCCAAACTTCCGAAAAGGATGGCCACTGAAGTAGCTGCTGAGTAAGTCAGGCCTTGGTGAGATCAGGGTTAACGTACCTTCTAGAAGCTACCCAAGTGAAAGCGTCTGCCTCACCATGTTCTCAAAGACAAGAGAGAGTAACATGTTCTCACCTCTAAGCTATAACTCAAAGTTTTCGGGCAATGTAAACAAACAACAAACCATATGCCATCCTCTGCCTATGCTTACAAATGTCTAGCCATCATGAACTTTTCACATTTTCACACAAGTTTATTCTTCAATGAAACTCAAATCTCCCATGGAAACCTTCCAGTCGCACCAATGTCTACTAACTCAAACAACATTGAGATTTAGTGAACAGTGTTTTACAGAGACTTTAAATCTCAGAGACTTGGATCCTTACTCCACTCTAGTAGACAGGGCTTCTCATAAGTGCAAATACCATGTTTTTTAAAATAGGAATTTTATAAACAGGAATCTCTCGAAAATAGGAATTTCAGATCCCAAGAGATAAATCAAATTAGAGACCTATTTTAGCTGCTCTCAACACTGATCTGTGCCTGGCACTGTATAACTGTTTTTGTTTTTATTTTCTGTTCTCCTGTACTGAGTTAAAATGATGAACAAAAGGAATACATTTAAATTGCATCTTTTTCTTTATTTGGATGTGGGTAGGACAGTAGCTAATTAATTTGCTGGAAAAGTTGACTAGTGAAAATTATCTCCAGAAAACTTAGCTTAAGTCATCTTTTCCATTTACATCTATTTGAAATTGTTTTAATTATCCACGTGACTGTATTAAATTCTAATGAATGAAAAGCTCATTTGTTGCTTTAAAAAGTTTAAAATATTTAACAACCTTTGTGGTTTCTAAAGTTTACATCTAAGAGCCAGCAACTGAGAATCTAGGATCAGCTCTAATCATTAAAGGGCCTGGAGAGACACATGCCATTTCTCCAGATCAAGTTACAAAGATGTAACATCATTGAAATGTAAAATATAAATATCATCTTAGATGTACACAAAATGTAAATAACATTTTAGACTGACATTACACAAAACTGGATAGCTTCATCAAAGCAAGTATTGAAGCTCAAGTGATTTCAGACCACAAAGCAGACTTTTCAAGATGGCAAAGAATCTGGAGGCAATCTGGCGGTGACATCTGTGGTTCTGTTAATGTGACAGACTTGGCAGGCTTCCCGGACGCCCTCGCCACTCCTCCCCAAACTCTGCATTCAGAGATAGCCATTTCCACACTGGGAGGGGGACTCTCCAGCCAGGGTTACGCTGGTCATTCCAATTTCCTACAGGAACTTCCAGCAGCCATGCGAGGGGATCAGTTCACTCCCACACTCCTCCTAAAACACTGGTTTCCCCATAGTTAACCAGAGAATTGTTTCATTTCCTTCTGTGATGGTTCAACCTCAGAATGTTCTTTGGAAGCACTGTGAATAGGAAACTACCGCAATGACTTAAGCATGAGTTCAAAAGGGCACCGTTTTACTTAGATTAGTTTGATTAGGTTTGACGTGGCTAGAAAACTAACATGAGGTAGAAATGAAAGTTTTTTTAATGAGGATCCATTCAGCTTGACAATTTTCCTTGACTCTCCAGAGATATTCACAAGGACCAACCCTGAAACACCCCTGTATCTTGTGTAATACTAATGTTTAAATGTGGAGCCCTCTCTTTCCATAATCACCTTGGCAAGAGAACATCCATATTTCATTGTAAAAGATAATACTCTCTCTAAAGATCCAAAAAAGTGAACCACTATAAATCCCTTTAGAGTCACCCTGTCATGTGGACATGCTGTATATTCCTTGAGAGAGGATTAGACACACAAGAACATGCACACCCACACACACTCATACATATTTTCAAGGAAAACTATTGTCTCCTAAGCAGTGGTTGAGTGTTCTCATCCCTTAAAAAAAAAAAAAATCTAAAGGCAATAATTTGAAACAACTTCAACTGCAGGGTCTATCACTCAATCTATTTCCTGGTTCATATATTCATTTAAGTCCTGCCCTACAAATCCCCAACTCTGGATTAATCCAGCTTTGGATCTTCTTATTTTAATTCATAGGCTTCTGAGCACCGCTGAAGAGAACTCACAAAATCATGCATCCTATTTATACCAAAGAAGCTTCCACTTTTATCTCACCCTCTACAACATTTGATGCCTCTGACCACATCCTGCTTCTGGACAGTCTCTTCACCCACATTCCTACATTGTCCTGTTCTTTTTTGAGCATTTCTCTTCTCTGCTAGCCCTTATAATCCCTGGTATTTGAAGCATGGTCCTCAGACCAGCAGCATCAGCATCACCTGAGAGGTTGTTAGATACTTAGTATCACCCAGACCTCCTGAACAAAATCTGCAGCTGAAGATTTCCAAGTGTTTTCAAGAAGTGCTCCCTTAAATACCAACATGCCACAGAAGCTGTGCACAATTTCCATGCATATAACTCCCCCCAAAAGGATCTGTCTCTGTCCCCTCTCACAGAACTTTCTCATATTTGTACTACTTAACCCAAAGGTGGACCCCTGACCTGAAGGGAATCAAATAATGAGCTTTCCTAATAAGTTAACTTCATCTTTCTGAGAATTTGGAGATAACAATGCAGATAACTTCTTCAGAGAATGGTAAAGTATCATCATCTTGGTCACTTGCAAACAAAGGAAGCTACTAGCCTGAGAAAGAAAAGAGAAGAGAGAAAATGTAGAGAACAGAAACATGAGAGCATACAAGAGCTCTGAGAAGTAGAGTTATGTTCCAGACATTCCATGTCCTGCTACCAAGGGAAAAAGCAGCTCCTTGTAGCTACTCCACGGATGCTGTGAAGAACTCTTATTATACCTGCTGCTACACTCCTTGGCTTGGTCAGTCTTAGTGGATTTGTGTTCCTTGCAATCAAGTGTACTTTAAGCCAACACCCCAAGGAGCTCTCCTCTCTCCTCAGCTCTTCTCTGTCTCTCTTCCTCTACTCATTCAATATAAGTGATCCCATCTGAACAAAGGCCTTCCTTGTATCCAAATGCTGATGGTCTACATGTGTTACATTTACTTGCAAATGTTGGCTAGATGTCTTCACTCAGATATCCCACATATCCATCAATCCAACGATATTCCACAGATACATCAATCCAAGGATATCCCCCAGGCCATCAATCCAAGGATATCCCACAGACCATCAATCCAAGAACCGTTCCTTAAGTAATTTGCCTTTATCCTCTTTACATTTACAGTACACAAGAGTCATTCAAGCTAAAACTCTGAATATTCCTTCTCCCACACCACTTCTAACAGTTTATTACTTTTTTTGTTCATAGTTATTGAATTTGTCCACTCATCTAATCCCCATGGCCATACAGTTTGAGGTTCTCGCCTTTCCTCTTTGGGATAAATGCTTAGTAACTAACCTCCTTATCAATAGTCCTGTTACTTCCAACTCATCCTCCACAAATCTACCAGAAAGAACTACTGAAATGAAAATGCAAGTAAGAAAGTATAGTTTTTCTAATTCCAATCATTCTGGGATCCAAGAAGACAAGCCCCTTTGAATGACATACATGAGGACTCAGCATTTGCCCTCTTCACACTTCCTAACTTATCTCTTTCCATCCCCCTATATTCATTCACTAAGTGAACACTTCTTAAGCATATATGTGCCTAGCACAGTGCCAAGTGCTGAGAATACAATAATGCACAAGATGCCAGCCCTGACTTTCAGGAATGTATAGATTATTGGAAATGCAGATAGATAGTGATAATACAAAGTAATCACTGTCCTGATAGAACATGTAACTGAGCACCATAGCCTACCTTTAAACTTAGAAGAGGTACCATGTCTAACAGATGAAAAAGAAACTGAGGTCTAAACATGCAGTTAGGATGTAGGCCAAATGGAGAAGGAAAGCAGAGGAGGAGAAGATGTGTGTTGGGGGTGGTAGGGTCAGCAGGGAGGAAAGTGTGCAGGTGAGACAAAATGGATGATTCAAATAATATGACTTTATTTCTGCAGAAGTATAGTGTGCAAAGTAAGGAGAGATAAAAGATAAAGATGACAAAGTAGGTAGAGATTAGAATTTTGCAGAATTCTGCATGCTATATCAAGAAAAATAAAGAAAAAAAGTTATAATAAGAGCACTAGAAAAAAATGAAGAGATTTTTGTGATGGGAAGGTAAAAATCAGATTTGTGCTCAGCCTGATGATTTTTAATAAACCTCATTCCTTTACACATCAACAACACAAACTACCAGCAAACAAAGTTCCTCATCAGAATCACTATAGCCTAACTCCGAAGAGTTCACAGGACAAGAAGAAAGACAAAAGAAATCAGCCACTTGACAGTTTGTCTGCCAAGAAAATAGCAGTCATGGGCAGGCAGGCTAATCCCACAAGGGCTGGACTCACTGAAGCAAAGTCAAACTGATGAGGGTATCAAAGTGAATATTCTGCTCATCAAAGATCTGTCTTATTTTGATCTTGTGTTTTTTATTATCCCTAAAGAAAATTGACAAAACTATAGAAAACACACACTCACCTAACGTTCATTTCACTGAATGTTACAGAAGTTTTTCATATACATTATCCAGGCAGAGTAAAACTGGTCTATGTTGGCATTACTCAGAAAAATACTGCTAAATAGCACCAACATATGTAGAGAATGTCTTTGCCTCATCAAAGCTAACTACAGTTTTAACACTCATGAAGGCAAATAGGTCATTATTGGCTAAATAGCACATTAAAAACTTCTTGAGCACATGAATCTAGATACCCATACTAGGGCTCTACTTGGTTCTTCATAAGAAGTTCAAATAACATTACTTTGAGTGTTGTTTTGATTATTATTTAATAGCATAATTTGTGAGCCATAGTTATTTGTAAATTCATTCAATTTTCTGAGTCTTTACTTCCATTCATGTTCAGTTTCCTTTTAGATGTCTTTACATATGGTTACCAGAGGGTGGTCAGAAGGCGAGGTAGGAGTAAAACAAATTTTAAGAGTCAGTGAAGGTTATTGCTTCCTATTTATTCCATGTAATGTGGTACAGGTGAAGAACCTGAAATTAATAGCTAGAGCAAATTTTGGTTTACAAGATTACCTTCCCAATAAGTTGGGAGAAAATATTGGAAGAAGATGGTAGTAGCAGGATAAGTGTGCACGTTAGCTCAAATTTTCCACATGAGCCTTTAATTTGAGGGCATAAAAAAAGTCACTCAGGTTTGTGCACATAAATGGAAGCAGTTTAAATAGTCAAGGTTTGGAGCAAAACAAATTATAGATGCAACTTGCATGATTGTTCCTCCTTAAGGAATACTTTTAATATAAACATCTTAGTAATGAGGAAAAGCTGATGTAAAAATTCCACAATACAGATTTTTTAAAATAAATGTGTTTCTTTTTTCCGTAAAACCTTCCCTTTTCTACACGAGGACCTTGTTTAAATATGCTATCCATTTAACTGCCTCATTTCATCACTGGAATTAATTACTTTTCAAAATCTTTATAATGTTAACTTTTCACATAGCTCTCAAGTATAATATATAAAGGGTATGTGTAGGGAAAAGAAATAGGTTAACTTAATTTTTTTTCAGCAAACTCTGAAACTGATCTTTTAAAAGTGTTCTTCTGTTCTAATTTATTTCTAACTAAATCACCAAATCTAGCTGATAAGATATACATTTTATTATTGAGGAAAAATATCATCATCCATGTGAAGAACCATATGCTCATGAAGCTGAACCAAAACTCTCAAGATCCTCTCTGGATCTAAAATAATCCCTTACAAGGCATTTTCTGTAGAATTTGAATACAGCCATATGAACCCATAAGACACTGTTGTGTGAAACATACTATGTGGAATGGTAGAGAAATAAAAATGGTAAAATAATTAAACAAGCTACATTTTGGAGTGATTATGTTATGTCAAATGAGATAAGACCAAGTCACCTTCCTCTTAAAACAATCCACGTTCATTTGAGTATCTGGCCATGTTAACTGGATGCACACTGGCTTCTGATTTGGGCTCTTCCATTAACCAATCAGGTGATCTTTAGCTGGTCTCTAGTCACTGAGACCAGATCTGGAGGCAGAAGAGTTTGAGGGACTCTCTTTTGGTTCTAAAACTCTAGTATGAGTGATAGATTCAGGTTCTCACACACAACAAAGCTATAGTTATTCCTACAAGAAAGAAGCTTCCAGAAGAGTTATGAAGCTAGCTGATGCTTCCCTAAGGAAAAGAGTGTCCTGATGTATAGTTCACAAGGTCATGAGGCAAGAGGGTCTCTTTAGTGTTTATGAGGCTCAGCTTGTTTGTGTTCATTTGTCCACTTTGAAGCCATAAGTCCGCGTCCCTCAGGGACAGCCAATACAGGTTGAATGCAAGTAGAGCTAATGTTCAGCAAACATCCTGGCTTCTGGGGTACATTCCTGCTGTTCCAGAAAATTTCCACATCTTGCTAACAGTACTTATTGTGCTATTTTGAATATTGCTGGCTTAGAATTATAGAGCAAGCTTTGACAGATTGTGAAGATTTAGAGTGTGGTTTCATCAGGAAAAAAATCACCTTCTTTCTACTTAATATAGCTGCATTAGTGTGCTCTTGATGCCTACCAGCTTACTTTACAAAGTAAAACAGTTTATTACTTTTATAAAAAGCAAGGCTGAAGTTGGGCTTGCCTCTCCATCACTATGCTGTTTATCTAATTTCAGGTTGCACTGGGTTGGGGATAAGGTGATGTAGGTGCTAACCTGGCCTAGCCCCTCGCAGACTGTGTACCTGGGGGCAACCTACGCAACTTCCCTGCATTTCAAATGCTTTTCCTATGCCCCAGGGATCCTCCACATCAATCACAAGTCTGCAGCAAAAACACACTTGAAAAAGTTCAGGAAGGTCACCAAACTTTAATTATAAGTTTCCAGGAGAGTATAAAAATCTACTTGCTTGCTGTCTTCTTTCAGCCAGTCATATTTTTAAACTTCAGAAAAATGGTAGAGTGACTTGCTCTAGGTGGGTGAGTAAGGTCACACCTGCAGGCAAGCCAGAGAAGGCCAAACCACCAAACGTGGGCGGGCTGGGTGGTCTACAGAGCAAACAGTGCAGCATGTTTCCAATAGGAGGCACAGACCTAAAAACAGAAGCTTGTCAGTGTCCGAGAGGTTTGGATTGTGGCAAAACTCAGAGCTGCCAGTGTGTAGGAGGGCTCAGCTGCATGCATCTGTTTCACTGTCTACTGGAGGAGCAGAAGGAGCACTCAAATTTCTGCAAAATCACTTCTGTGCTCTTGATTATCATTTAGATATGTGGTGGTGTCTGGGAGAAAGAGAAGTATCACTTTAATGTATATGTTCCTTGTGTAATTCCGTCCCATTTACATGTAGGAAAATGCTATAAGATGTAATCTCTCAAGTTATTTTGAAATAACACACATAATAGTATTCTGAGTCACTATTAAGAACACAGTTCTTCTCATTCTCCATAATAACAACACTGATGACAAGGCAGAATTATCCTGAATGCTTATTAAAAGTATATAGGGAGGTCCGTCTTATGGAAAAATTGAAAGGGAAATTTCAAATGATGGCAATTTGAGATTGTAATGTGAAGACAGAGTTTCAGACATGTATATTGTTCTCAAAAGGAGAGGGCTAAGATGAGAAGACCATTTGCCATCAACTCTCAGTAAGAAAAGAGGAGAAACCACAGGATTTGGATTATTTGCTAGTGAATGAAAACAAATAAAAGACACCGAGATACATCTTTCTGAAGATTATTTGCCAAGATAATTTGAGTTGATCCTCTACCCAAGGAAATCAAAATTATTTTCTTCTCCCTTCAATAAAATCAACTGATTTTCAGTTTTTAGGATGAGCAACCCATCAGGCATTTTTCTAAAGGATCATCCAAACCAATGCGGTGCAGTTTTTATGTGGAAGAACTGCTAGCTTTTCTATATAAATTAGGCCAAACAAAGGTAATTGAAGTTTTAATAAAACTTAACATTTGCTGATACAGTTATGCTAATAGTTGACACAGATGGTTTAGCCTAAAAGGAAGAGGTTTTAATTATCAAAAATAGTTTTTTCTCTAGTAGATCCCTTGTATGGATTTTATTGTATGTTATTTTACACATTTCTTTTTCTATTAAACTAAGTTATGATTCAAAAGCAAACAATGCTGGTGAACTTCCTTGGTCACTATTTTGTTTTTAAAACAAATATAAAAAGAAAATGTTTCACACTGAACTTAAAATTCAGGCAAAAGCTCTTGAGCAAAATACTGAAAAACGAATGTTGCAAGTGATTACATGTAAGAGTTAACATGTAACTTACAAACTGAGGCTCATATTTGGTTATTAACAACTTATATAGAAAAATCCCTCTTTACAAAATATGAGAAGAGCAAAATCTTAAAGGCAGCCTACCTTGTCATTTCTGTTTAAACACTTGCTCACAGGAGAGCTGAAAATTAAATACCTATAGTTCACATAAGCTATTCTGAACACAAATCCAAGTTTTTATTTGAGCTGGCTTCTCAGTTACTCCTACCCCAAGATCTTCACAGCTGCTCTCAGCATGTAAAGTCTCCATATACTTCACTGGAAAGTGCACATTGCCTGGCTGGAACTTCTTGTACATTATTTCAGTGAAAGACACCACTGTCCTCTAAAGCACATTATTCAACAATTAGATTTTGGCTGCTGAAGCCCGAGACAAAGGCAGCACTATATCCTATCTAGTTCTACCCCCCAGAATGCATCATGATGTCACTTTTAGGTACAGCCTTTCAATTCCCAGTGTGATTTTTTTTTTAATATGGCTTGTAGGGATGTAGAAGCTACGTAAAAAGATGTGCATCTTCCTCCTAGGGCACACTCTTTTCAGAAATAAAAAAATAAAAGAACTTCCATTAGAACATCTCCTAAGCTAAACTTTTTTCCTCCACAGAACCATTAGTAAAGGCATATTTTAATCTTAATGAGATTTTAATGAAAGAAGTTCATAAACTCTACCCTACTTGGTATGACATCAGTAATTAATGTACTAATCTTTTTGCTGCCTTCTGGTAGATTAAAGCAGGGGGGAGGGGGAGGGGCAGGCACAAGATAATGCCAAGGTTTAATTGATTTTGTCCAGGATTTTAGGGGAAGGCTGGGGGTAGACATTATAAGAATGCTTGATATAAATCATGATTAAATCATTAGAAGATAAGTGGCATCTTGTTATATATAATTAGAGTAGAATTATGATTTATTAAAATATCATATGTTCCTCTTGACCTCTTTGGTAATTGGAGGTCAGGAATACGGAGAAGTAAAATAAAACAGATTTTTACATGGAGTTTGGGTGGGAACCCTGTGCTGTCTGCTTCCTCTTTGATTTTTGGGTTTTGTCCAATAAAAACGGAAGTAGAGAGAAAAGCAAAAAAACAGTACGTGGATGTCTCTAAGATGACCCACTTATCTTGGGTTCACAAGGTGATGTGTGATGCTATACCCTGAGTTACAGACTTCCTCATCCCACACAGGGTAGAGCTTGGGGGTCTTTTTGGTGGCAGGAGAGGGAAGTAGAGGAGATTTGAACATCTTGAGGTACACCCTCTAAAACAAGACTATTACCCTTACTAAGTGCCATGTGATTTTATTTGCTTGCTTTCATTGTCAGATATTTTCTCTTGATTAAATACTAAAAATTCATAAAAATAAGTCGGATCAAAAGAAAGGTAAAGAACAAATAAAGGGTGAACTTTTACACACACACAATCGTATATATGCTTTCTGGACCTATGTTTGACATATATACATCCAATATTCCTGGGGTCAGGAAGCAGTGTTTATTGGTTCACATCTAGATCCCCAATGCATTAGACATGGTGCAGATTTGCCACTTGAATATGCAGAAGTTGAGGAAAAATGTGTATTTCAAAGCATACGTAGCATCAGCATATATACTTATGAGTGTGTGTATATGTATAAAACAAGATAATTTCTTTGGATAATCAGGATTTTGTTTGGGTAGAACTGATTAAGTTGCTTACTGCTGGTCATGACAAAAGTTAAGCTGGATCCTATTCACAGATGTGTTCATATTTGATTCCATATGATATGTCTGCCTAGTCAACTTACACTTACTCAGCACATTTTATATATAGGGCATACATTGCATAAGTCAAAGAGGAGAAGATTAACTGTTGGGAGATCAGAAGCCACGGCAGTGGTGCTACAGGTTTCCTGACATAGGAAGGTCACTGTACTCAAGGACAGTTGGTAACTTATGCATTGTTTCATCTTGAACCCCCAGGACCTCTATCATCAATAGCACTCAGTAGGCTATACTGCTGGTGTAAATCGATTTCATCCACCTCATGCCGGTCATGTAACGAATGTGGAAGCTAAGGTCAAAAGGTAACCATATGACCTGCCCAAGAGGAAGCTGCCAACTAAGATCAAAATAAGAATTATTTCTGTTTCCCAGCTATGATCATTGGAGGTGTTCTCTAATATTTTTATGTTTATACTGAATTTAAACATAGAAAATAAATTTTAGTATGCCTAAGATGCCTGAAGCCATGAATTATTATATTTCAATATGTAAATTAGATTCTAATAATCACCTTGTAAAATAGGTGGTTTCTTTATCTTATTAATAAAACGGAGATTTCTGAATATCACTGGGAGGGATGTACCAGGAATTGAATCCAGGGACTCATGCATGCTAGGCAAGTACTCTTTATCTGAGCTATACCTTCAGCCCCTTTTTATTTTCTATTTTGAGATAAGGTCTCAAGGTGACAATTAACTGTCAAACTTCCTCTAGAATCAAAGGATTTTGAAAAAACTTAGTGAAGAAAGCATACCCCACCATCTCTCTTACTTTAACAAACAGCTCTAGCAGCGAGGCATAGTGGTACACATCTGTAAGCCCAGCAATTTGGGAGGCTGAGGTAGGAGGATTGCAAGTTCAAGGCCAGCCTTAGCAACTTAGAGAGACCCTCAGCAACTCAGTGAGACACTGTGTCAAAAAAAATTTTTTAATGGGCTGGGGATGTAGCTCAGTAGTAAATCATTCAGGTTCAATCCCCCAAATGGAAGTGGGGGCAACTTTATGAAGACCATGAACTTTTGAATCAGCTAGACCCACCATTTGTATGTGATCTTAAGTGCTATTCAACCTCTCAAAGCCAGTTTCTTTTTAGAAAAGGGAAGACATCACCCCCTTTTTGTGGTTACTGTGTGGATCAAAGAAACCCCAAATTGAGTAGCTTATGCAATAACTGACACAGTGTAGCCATCTAGTTAAGGATGGTAGTGGTTCTTGGAGGACTGGCCAGCTCACCCTTCAAGACTATATTTATTCTCTAAACTACTGAGAGTATTAGACCTTCCTAGCTCATTACTGAGTCTGTCAAAAGACTGGTCAACTGAAGAGAGAAAACCTCACCCACAGTCACGCTCCCTTCCCATGCTTCCATCTAGTGACTAATCAAAGTTGGGGTGGAAGGCCAGTCCCCTTGCCCTCATGCAGGCAACTCCGTGGGCCATCCCAGTTCCAGGGCCATCTCCTGCAGAGGACATGGCAGTCATAATCCAACTTATTCCTCAGCCTGATCTCTCCTGCCTCATGGTCCCAAGGTGCTGGTCCAGGATTAGTCCTGACAAGCCTCCTGGATTCTAATCTCCCCTTCAGAGTCTGGCATCCCAGGACTTGACTTGCAACAACTGGTTATTTCATTGTTAAAAGTTTGCCTAAAACAACAGACAGTGAGGATATTAACAAAGAACTCTGTACTGGAACTGCAGCCACGCAGTGGAGACAATGATGTGGCGAGATGGTAAGTTCTGGTCTGATCACTTTCTAAGTAGGCTGGGGCTTTAATGCTTTAAATGTGATGGCACATTGACAGTTTAGCTTCCCTCATTCTGGAACCCTCTTCAGGCCCAATGGTGTTGGTTATTTCTCTCAGACCAAGAAAAAAATTACCCAAATTGAAAAAAAATAAATAAAAAAATTATATCTTCTAATGAATTCCCATCAATTTATATACAAAGAAAACTAACTTAAAGATCAGGATGTTTTCTTAACAAATGTGGTAGGAATTTTACTTTATATGAATTTCTTCCTTTCTTTTGGTGCTAAGGACTGAACTCAGGACCTTATGCATACAAGATAGGCACTCTACCACTGACTATATTCCCAGGCGGTCTTTTATTTCGTACTAGGGATTGAACCCAGGGGTGCTTAACCACCGAGCCACATCCCCAGACCTTTTTATTTATTTATTTATTTAATTTTGAGACAGGGTCTTGCCAAGTTGCTTAGGGCCTCTACGTTGCTAAGGCTGGCTTTGAACTTGGAATCCTCCTACTTCAGCCTCCTATGCCACTAGGATTACAGAAGTGCACCACCAAGCCCAGCTCAGTCCTTCTCAATGGATTTGGAATGCAGAACTTTCCAGATTAATCTAACCAGGTGGCAATTCATTAATTCACTGTAGAATGCTAATCAAAGTAGCATTACTGATAAATGAAATCTCCTATACTTTTCCATTATGATTTAATTTTTAGAAAACTTGTTTTTTTACTATGAATTATAAACATCTTAAAAGAAAACTTCATGTTCAAAAATCACTTTGCTCATGAGCCATGAACATTTATTTTTGAAGCATACAGAGAGGGCTATTTAGTTACTGAAGTACACTGTATTCATAATAAAGAAACAGATGTTTTTCAAATGATGTTAGAAATGAATGAGGAGGGGTTACTATCAAATAATACAAGGAGCTGGAAAATGACATCTTCCTATCATCCTGTCTTTACTAATCTGAACATAAGCACGGTTCCCCCTGGAGAAATGACCCATCTCAAGTTTGAATCTAAATTCTGCCTATACATCTGATCTTTTAATATGTGATACTGAGTGCCATTATAAGAAGGCTCAGTTGATCAAAGCTGAATTTTCATATTCCCCCTTTGATGTATCCTCCAGAGAACTTAATAAACACCATTTTAAAAATATACTGTACTAGAACATAAACCTATCACTCATGTTTGTTTTTCATTGAATTTCTGGTAAGCGGGTGGTGTGATGATTCTCAAAACCTTAATTCCACCACTCCATTACCATGTAGCTAATGGGTTCAGAAAAATCCAACCACAAAAACATAATCACAGTAGCTCTCTGTAAAGAGGTACCTGAAACCTCATTGATTACGACACTTAAAATGTTCCCTGTGAAGGTCAAATTCAAAACTTATTTATGAAAAATAAACCTTTATGTTTAGATTTTAAATCTGTTGGCCAGAAAAAACATGGTAGTTGAGGCTACCATGAGCCTTTTATTTTCCAGAATAAAAAAAAAAAAAAAAAAAAACTAAACATAGGTTCCCAGAGAATATTTAGCTACTTTATTCCAATAGAAACTCTTGTCAGTACTTGAGAGTTAAGAGAAAGAGTGCCCTAGGAACTTAGAAATCAGATTGTTCTTTAAAGTGATAAATGTCAACTTTTGTGTTGATATCAACAGACATAAGCCATCTGAGCAAGAGAGAATCTTTGTAAGACTTGACTAACCAGATTGAACGTGGAGCACCACATTAAGTATAGTAAAAGAAAAGTCTAAAAAAAGCTTAATAGTAACATCCATCTAAATATTGAACTCAACCAGCAAGAAAACCAAGAGAGTGACCTGGAGCCTCTTGTGCCACTGATAAGATTCAGCCTTTCATCAGACACATATGCAAGGCTCATTTTGTTTGATAGGATTCAACAACAGATGCATCCTAGCCTTCTAATTCATGCTCACATCATTGTCTGGGTTTCTACTTAGGTTGGCCCTCTGCTCTTCTGTTTCCTCTGACAGATATTATTCATTGCATATCAACAAACTGGTTCATTAAAATTTGGTTTTCCACACAGAGGCAGAATCCCATCATGTAAGCATGAGAACTATTAAAAATATTTAACAACCTGTAACAGTTAGAACTAGGGGCCCTGATCATCCAGAGTGAACACTGACTGGGATGGCAGACTACTAAAGACAGAGCATCAGTTCTCACCATAAGATGACTTACATGTAAACTTTCACTTACTTGTTCAGCATTCTTCCCTCTCAAACTGTGAGGTTCATGAGTACAAGGACTGTTTCATTTGCCACTGTATCTTCAGAGATAATGCCTAGTATAACACCCAACCCCGATCTGAGAGACCCTAAGCAAATGAATACATGCATACATACATAAACAAAGAAAGCATAATAACTGATATTCATCTACTTTTAACAAGTAGGCTTTAAATCACACTCAAAATTCACGAAGGTGATGAAAAACATTCAGAAAGGTCTCCTGGGAAACAGGTCTGTCAGCTTTCCTACACCATCCTGATCCAGCCCAGCAGACACTATGGGGATTTACCCTAACCACATGAGACCTACAGTGAGACTACTAACAGAAAATAGACCTGGAACAGCCCCTAAGAATCCAACCCCTCAATCAAAGGCATTTTCATAAAACAACTTTCTTTGTGTTAGTAACATAAATCTAAGCTATAAAAAGTAAGTAATTCAATGGATTGATGTAATAAACCAATTTTGCTGCAAAATTAAAGTCTGGCTAGTAGTTACAAGTTTGATGATTGAAACAGTCAACTTTAACCATGTAATGAAGGAAATAAATTGTTTCCCTTTCAGTTTGTTATGCTTCAGTCCCACACTATTAGCCAAGCTGCCATTGGGGAAATGTATTTTCAGTTGATGAAATGATTTGATCATAAGTTTGCATGAAACAAAAAATAAACCATCTAAGAGAGTATATTCAGAACATGCTCTTGGGGGAGAAGGAAGAACCTAATGTTTATGATATTCTGTTTCCTTCCCTTGTGCATGTCAGAAACACCCACTAAAACTTCATGCATGTAACCAATATATAAACCAGAAAGATTATTTTTGAATTCAAACAGAGTTGATCATGATTCGAAAAGAACTTCTAAGTCAAAAAGCGAGGTGCTTAATATACTGTTGAATTTTGTATTTACAAACCAAACTTTGGTTCAGTGTTTTCATTATGGATGTAATGTTTATAGGCACGCAAGTATAAGCAGTGATGAAACCAAATTTTGGTTCAGTGTTTTCATTATATATGCAATGTTTATAGGCACACAAGTACAAGCAGTGATGAACAGCCTTCACTCAGACTGCCAAAGATACTAAGATATTATTTTCAAGTTACTTACATTTTCCCTTAGGCTATTTCTTAACAGAAAACTGAAGGATGAGAGAAAATTAAACTTTTAGTTCAAAACCTATTAACTCTTCGATAACTCTGTAGTATATATCTTCTTTACTCCTTTGCTATTCTGTTGAAAACTTTTCCATCGTGCAAAACTGCAAAATCCAAAATCAATATTCCTCAAGAGACTTGAATCTTTCACTGGGCAGACTGGAATCTCAGTTCTCTTGATTCCCATCCCATTCCTTATATGGTCTAGCCTTATTTAAAGTGAGAGTAGAATCAGTTCATTTCCTAATATTCCCAACATCTAAAGAGATTTTCAAATATTCCCATAACCATCCATTTATTTTATCCCAAAGACAACCTGATAACAACTCTAGGCTCTAATTAAATATCTCATGTTTAAAATGTTGAGAGAAATGCAAGCCCTCTATATATCCCTTCTATATGCTCTTAACTACCAAGCATTTCCTCAAAGAGATGAAAGCAGAAACTTTTTCCTTAGTTTATAGTACCCAATTACTTTAACAGAAATTTTTGGAGGAGGAAGCACGTGTTACTATTTCATGTAGTATCAGATGCCTAAAGAAAACACCTTTTTAATCAGTTCATTGTACAAGGTTATTTTATAATTGCCTGATCTTGGAAAGTGCCCTAAGCACTAACAATTAAAACACTTTAAATATTCTTTCTCAATACTTTAAAAAAAATATGTTTGTAGGCAAAAGTGGAGTTAATTTTGATGGAAAAGGATGAACTGTATCACACTTTTTTCTTTTAAGCTTGGATATTTTGTTGTGTACTTTTAAGACTTAGAAGACAATAGCTTCGTGTGAAATGCTAAAACACATGTAAAATATTAAACTATATCAATAAAACATGTCTTTGACCACAAAAATACCCTCTGACTACCAAAGTACAGTATGAAGAAAAACTTATTGATCATCACACTGACAGGGTTTTCCCAAGTATTTATTCCTTTTACAACTTTGAGGTCCCGTAATATTTTTCTTATCAGTAATCCTTTGGAAACACAACAATCTGTGACGCCATCTAGAGAAGGATTTTTTTTGCACATTTTACAGAGTAATAAATCAAGAATAATAAATCACATATCTGCGCGTGAGCTAAATCTTTGACCTCTCTGAGCATTCTTTCAGTCTTCCAACCAAAGAAACTCCAGTAGGAACTGTAACCATTGTACAGCAACATATCTGTCATACATTTCACTCAGCATTTAGATAAGCTTTAAAAACAGGAATTTAGTCTTGCAAACTTCAAGCACTAGCAAAGTATATGTCAAATTAAATAATATGGGAATTATAAATCTTAGTTTTAACCCAAGGGAAAATATACTGAGGATCTCCCTGTTTTCAATTTTGTTTTCTTTTGCCAGATAATTTTTTAAAAGTCTTGACTTTTTGTACAATATTAAAATAAGTGAACAGTACAAATTCGTGGCTTTGAATTTGTTTAATCTAAAAGTTATGAATGATTTAATGTTGCTATACTCAAAAATCAAATGTATTTTATAATTTGGTTAACTCTTGTTTTCAGTGGTAATTGCAATATGAATATTAGCATTATATTTATCTAATTTTAAAACCTATAATTTCATAATTTCAAAAATAAACTATGTACATAATAAAAATATGTATTTCTTAATATTTATCATTTTATCTTTCATAGAATGATTTTGCTAAATGAGATGAAAAGACAATTTAAAATAAAGGGCAAATAAAAGTCTTTAAAGATATTAATACACATGCTTATGATTATCAAAAATATATAATTCATTTTAATAAAACAAGTATTATTATTTACTCATTATTAATTTAATTATGAATTGCTTTAGCTTTATTACATATTTGCTTAATGATAGTTCGCCATCTCTGGCTATTGAATTTTTTAAAAGATATGTTATTTTCTTCCTTCCAAGTGCTCTTTCCACTACAAGTAACCAAATAATTTTAAGTTCTTCATGAGTATGAATGTATCAAGGCACTTGTTTAAGTAAACATGAAAATTGCTTTTAAAACAGGAAAAGCAGGAAATAGATTTGACATATTTGTTGAAAACATATCTCGTTTCACAGAGTGCAAATACATTTTCATAGACATACAATTTATATTTTTACCCAGTTTAATATAAGGAATCCATTCATATGTATCTGGGGATCACATGAGACTGAAAAGTAAAGGTAACATGAATAAATCAGAAATGAAAATTTCAGCAATATTCTCAACAGAAATTTTACTTATCCAACTGTATTTTAAACTAAATAAAATCTTTTCCATTATTTTTCCTCCTGCAAATTGCAAAATACATATTTACTGTCAGGAGGTAGTAATTTATGCCAGATGATTACTAAAGATACAGATTTCATTTACTTTCTGACTATAATTGGGTTTGTTATACAGTTTTGATAATTCTAAAAATTTCTCATAAGTTTAGCAAGTTTTTTAAAAAATTCAGGAAAGTACTAATACAAACATTACTGTCAGCCTTTTGGCTTACTAATTTTGATCTTACTAAGTTTATATAAAGCAAAATTAAAAGAGTGAATTAATTATGAACTTTATTTAGATGCAGAATTATTAGTAAAAATTCTCAAGAAACTTGGAGTTTCATAGTCTTTTTATTTTTTTTTAATCAATTAATGGTTGGGATTGTATAACCTAGAATTCTTTTGAAAGATATGCTGTGTTCCTGGGAACAATAAACATTATTTCACCTTCCCTCAATTATCCAGGATATTGCAATGGCACATTCTGAGTAATAATCATCGCTGCACCACAGCATCAGTATGGACTGAGAAATCATTAGGGAAACACATCTCCTCTCCTCTAGAACTGATTTTCCAAATAAATCCCTGAGATAAACTTAGTTTCCTATGTTCTTCCTTTTAATAATTCTCTCCAGTCTCTGGAGAAACTTCTCCACTCATTCACACTCTGCCTCTCACTTGCTACATTTCCAACATTTCCAAGACCCTGTGTGCCTTCTGCTCCACTCCAGTTCCACTTCACACACAAGTGTGAACACACATGTATGTGTCTGGCAGGTGTTTGGTGACTGAGCCAAACACCAGAACTATGTACATCTTAAGAGGTGAACTACACCAAAAACCTGTTTCTGAGGGCTGAAGGTATGCACTTGCCTAGGATGTGCATAGTCCTGGGTTCACTGCCCAGCACTGGAAAAAAAAAAAAAAAAAAAAACTGGGTTTTTTTCTAGAGTAACTCTAAATGGTAACCTTTCTAGGCATGGAAACTGATTTCAGATTCTGCTTTTTACGTTCACAAAACAAAACTATATTGAAGATCTTTCAATAATTCACGTTTCAGATTAATAGTTCTTCTAAAGTGCATTTTACTTTGGTAAAATATTCTTAGAATTATAGAGTTCTAATTGTAACAGAATTAGACAGCATATGGTCCACCATCTCACTTTTTAATTGAGGAAAAGACAAGAGAAGGAGGGTAAAATCTGTGCAAGGTCACACCGTTACTCAGTGGATCACCATGAGTAGAATCTTGCCTCCATTCATGAAAATATTTCCAAGCAAGCAATAAACCAAGATCTTTATTTTCCCCTATATACATATGGTTCTTTCTATACATTTGGCAACTTAATGATACAGAGGTTACTAATAATTCTTTTGAACAGTTAATAAATCTAAGGTGTAAAGAGAATTTACTGCCAAGTCACAAACTCAAAATGGTGGAACCAGAACTCAAATTCAATAAGCCCAGTTCTAGAACCTTTTTTCTCATTCAGTTCATATACAGTACTGCCTCCCGTCACCCTAGAAACACCATTATCAATTACTTTGAAATACAAAAGTCAACTATAGGCTATGTAATTTTCCATTTTGAAGATCCTGTTTATTCTCAAGGTCTATTTACAAGAAGCTTAATCTTTGATCATGTTCCTTTATAACTTTTTAAAAATATCTTTCCAACATTAGAATGAATCTGACCCAATTTTCCTATGTACATATATGAATACACCACAGTGAATCTCACCATCATGTATACCCACAAGACACTATTGTAAAAAAACTACAAGTAATAGCAGAAAGATCAGTAGAGTAGAGGGAAGGGAACAGGGGGAGGGAGGAGGGTAGGGAAAGGGGAAGTACTGGGGATTGAATTAGAGAAAATTATATTCCATATTTTTATAATTACATCAAAATGAATCCTAATGTTACCTATAACTCAAAAGAACCAATACAAAAATCAATATCTGTATAGAAAAAAAAATCCATGTGGCTTCCTGAACCAGTTTTCTATCCCTTCATTTTATGAGGTTATTATATTCTATACATACCAAAAATGTTACAACCTAAGTAATCCTACAATGTCTTAAAGACCAAGAAGGCCAGCAAAAATGATGTAGTAGGGCAGTACTTCATTCATTTAACTGTGAGATTATCCTCAGAGACCTTAATAACAGAAACATAGACTACGCAGACTTCAAATAAATTCCTAAGCTTATAAAAGTTACCTGCTGTTGAAGTTCAACAACCTCATTAATTTTATGAAGATTTATGAGTTAAAAGATTTCTCTGATTCTACTTGGAATGGGGTGGGAGGAGCAAGGAGTATTTCATTCTGTCTGGAAAACGATGCTACTCAAAGGGCTTCAAAGTAAGGAGATCATGAAAATCTCTTATTCTTTTCATTTTGATCTTATCACAGAATAAGAACATGTTCCTTAGATTTTTTTCTTAGCACATTCAAATTTCTGTAGCATGGATTTTTGCAATGTACACAAAGCACACTGATTATTTTGTATTATCTATGCTCCTATGTATCAATATCTATATGATCACTTATAAATTCTTACACATGGCCTCATCATAATAACCTACCATCTTAAATCAAATGCATACACTGGGAATTGAATAAATACAAGAAGGCTTGTGCTTAACAATTAACACACATTCATCAATGTATAAATTGCTATAAATGGACATCTATTATTGGGAATGCATCTGCTCCCATGTTGTCTTTCTTGCAGAATAATTTGCAGCTGTTGGTAGATCAGCATTACAGCACTTGTTAACCTAACTCCCACTTCTAATGTTCTTTCCACAGGTGTGGAGTTACTTACAAAAGGCAGCCTGGTCCCACTGAGCACATAAGCTACTATCAATGTGCAACATTTTTTGTTACTAAGATAAAATAAGAACTTAATTTATTAAACAAGGGTGGCTTAACACTACCTAACTTTGTATCTAATGTTTGAAATCTTTTTGTCTATGGATCAGGAACTTGAATTTCCAATTCTAAGCACACCTGCAATACACATGCCTAACCACAGAACACAGAAGGGAACACTTATGGTATTATGCTGAAAAGAAATACACTAGAAAAAAAGAAAAAAAAATCATCTAGTTTCTATGATGTAAGGCAATCCAGAAATAATTATCTGGCATTAAATAAAGACAGTTGCAATGAAAACATTCAGTCAGTAATTTTATAGTGGTTTTAATTCTGTATTCCTAGTAAAGCACAGAATAATCCTTGGAAGTCAAAACATCCTAGAATTATGGATAGTCTTGAAGAAGGCTTGCTTATCATTACCAAATGTGAGCACTGCATATAAATCTAAGCTCTTGCTACCAAAAAGGAATCATGCTTTTTAAGCACAAGTTGTTACATACAGACAAATCTGGTTACTCAAGTCAAGCAGAAGTCATAAAAAAGAAATGCCCAAAGTTTGTATCAGGACTTATTCTTGGTACTGGGATTAAAAGGAGGGGATTTAATTTTAATGTGCTTTCTAGAAAGCTCTGAGATCACCCCTGATCAAAGCATGCTTGGCAGTCCCTAAATTGAATCCTTAAATCCAGTGTTTCTTGCCAAAGTTTGCTGTCTGCTGGTCTCCAGCTTCTTTGGAGGCATTCACATTGTTGTGATACCTCCTGAAACTGATGGACATCCATAGTACAGACAGGACTTTGCCTGACCACTTCTTGCATCTATGTGCTTTAAGTGGTCCACTAAGCTCTGGTAATTGACTATGAAATCTCATGCAGAGAGTAACATTAGATTCTCAATAGCAACCCCGACTCAAAATCATGAAGAACACTATAAATGTATATAAATATTAAAATTAGTATCTGAGAGTTACATTACAGCTGGTTCAGACAGGTTAAAAATTAATAACTATTGTCTCGGGAGACTAAGGCAGGAGGATTGTGAGTTCAAAGCCTCAGTAAAAGCGAGGCAATAAGCAACCCAGTGAGACCCTGTCTCTAATTAAAATACAAAACAGAGCTGGAGATGTGGCTCATTGTTTAAGTGTCCCTCAGTTCAATCCCCAGTACCAAAAAAAAAAAAAAAATTAATACCTATTTAAGAATATAAAGTTTACATTTTTCTTACATTAATTTAGAAATAGAGTATCAGTGATATACAGTGAATGTGGCACACATTGTGGGGAGTGGGAAGAAATTTGACAAATTTTGGAACAAATGATTAGCCACTGAAAGAAAAGTCAATTTCAAGCTTTTTTGAAAATTTGCATTCGGAGGGATGGTAAAAGTGGAGGTGGTAAATGAATGGATAGAAGACAGATGTAGCCGGGAGTGGCGACTGAATTATGGGTCTTGAAATATCCTGTGACAAAGGTGATGCCTCTCTTGGGAACTCTTGGTGTGAAGGTGATGATCTGAGACTGCCCAGTTGCTGTGGTGATGCCCTGTTCAACAGGAGGTTCTGTGCCACTCATGGAGTTTTTCAGTTCTGGACCTTGAGGTTCAGGTACTAGCTGCTCAGGGATAGAAAGTTATGGACAAGAGCTAATAATCATAATCGGGCTGCTCACACTCATGACCTGGGTTCTGCTTGCTTTGAAGAAACTTTCTCACAATAAATCCCTGTGATGTTTAAACCTGTATAATAAATGTGCTGAGCTTGTTGCAAGTTACTATCTCCCTACCCAGGAGGAGTCAACCACTGAGACCCAGCTTTTTCTCTATTTGTGTGTCTGCCTGTCTTTTCTCAATCCCCTCACTGCCCAGTCTGGAAACCTGAATTGAGGGCCATGCAGGTCACAGCAGATATATTAACTACAGAATTAGAGGAAATAACTTAAAATGGTTCCATTATATAGTAGATGAAGATAGAAAGGGAAAAAAGTACTCTGTGTTTACTTCCTTTAGATTATTGTGGTGTTCCAAAATTATGAATAAAATGATGTTAACTATATCATAAGCATTTAGAAAATGTTTATTACCTTCTTTAGTAAACCTTTTGCTAATAACTCTATTAAAATGTCAAGGAAACTCAATTGGGATACATTTTAAGTTGTATATCTAAAATGAATTTGATGATGTATCTATGTAAAGTTATTAACTATTATTTAAACATCAAATATTTATTTCAAATTGCTAAAATTTATGGAATAAATCCTCTTATATGTCACCTTGTATAAAAAAGAAATAATTGAACTACAAAGAAGATTAATATTTTCAACATAGTTTAAGAAACAACTTTGACATCATTAAATGTAAAGATTTGGTCTTCATTTTGATATCACCACCAAGGATAAAGGAAATAAAAATATTTACTGTCAGAAAATTTGTTCTCAACATAATAAGAATGGTTAGATGGATAGATACAAAGATCAGACATAAACCATTCACTAATAGTGTTCATTTCATGTAGGTCTACAGGGCTCCCTTTATGGCCCACTCTTGCTTTCCAGGATTTGGATAGATGAGTAATAAAAAGTGAGTATGGAAGTTAAAATATCACTGTGGTTCCTGATAGATCTGGACATGGTAGCTAAGCCCCAGGACCAGGCCTACTGAGTATCCTGACTACAACCAACCCTTGCAAATCTCCCATCCACACCACCACCAGGTTTGGGGTTTGGGGAATGAACCAGTAGAAACATACTGGAATGAATAAAACCCACTGGTAGGGAGCTGCTCCCACAAAGCAGGGCAGAGTCAGGATGGAGATGCCCAACTATACTTTCCACAAAGGACCAATGGTTTATGTTCCTCCAGGAGTAATGAGAGGCTGGAGCTCTCTTCACAGGGAGGAGCCAGATTTCCCCAGACATGCCACACTGCCATTTTTCTGATTTATTTTGATTTTGCTACTTGAGTCCCATTCTGCCACTCACTAAAACAGTCCATATGAGATTAATGATGAAGCACGATCTACTTCATTTTAATTATAACTTACAAAAGACAAGAGTATAAAATTCTTTGTAAACTTTAACATCCTTTAACTACTTCCAGTAGGTAGAAACTTTGTTCACCCTAAGAGTGGTGGGCTTTTGGGGTAACACACAATTTCAAACTTTCAAAGAGTGTCAGATTGAATGATACTCTTAACACAGAATATTACAATAAAATTCCAGAATATTATCCTAAATAATGCTAATGGCAAGAGATTTCAGTGATAAAAGTTGTATGGACTGCTCTCTGAAATTGATTCAAAAAGAGAAAACAACGTAGTTATGGAGGTGCCTCACGGTAGAAGGGACACTGCAGTGGCAGATGCAGGCCTAGTACATGCCCAACCCAGCATGAATCCCTCTACCTGATACCTCTCTGGAACACCTGGACACTGAAGACCTTCAGCAGTCCTATAAGTCCATATCCTAGGAAGAACAGCAGGACAAAGAGATGGAGACCATCAGATCTGACTGCTCCAGGCCCGTTTCAGCTCAGCTCAGCTCTCAGCTCAGTTCCAACTGAGCTTGGAACTTAAAATATCATCACAAACTCAGTTTGTTCACCTTTATAATGCCCATAATACTACCCTCTATTTAGGTTGTCACGGAAGAAGATAACAGATGTGCTTCTGTGTGCACATAATTATAAATAATATACACATACATGTGTATATATATTATATAGATAAACATTTGCATTTGCAGTGCATAGAACCTTAGAATAGGCCTAAATATCTAAGTGGTAGCTATTAGAGTAGTAAAATTACTCAATTTGATGTATTATAGATGCTATTTTTTAATAGATGAACTGTTTTTGAACCAAGGACTGCAGTTGTTTTCTTAACTCCAGTCAGTAGACAATAAATAAGCAAAGCTTCCTATGCTCTTCAGTTATGGTCTTGTGTGTATGTATGCTAAAGTTGGGACCAGGACATTTTCCCTTTCTACACTTGCTATTTAGACCAAAGTCAGTCTCATAACAAGGCTTATGACTCACAAGACAGTATTTCAGAGATAACTGGAAGTTCCTTGTTTGTATGCCGATGTTGTATGTTCTACTTCACCACCAGAAGAAAATTAGCAATTAACTCTCTTCCTTCCAATGGAGCTTGGTCCAAAATTAAATATTTAGTCACACTTAAAGTTTTTATCCCTGAGAGAAGTTTGGGCTGCCCTGTGGGAAAGAATATTGTGTAAAGATGCATTATCATTACCCAGAAGAAAAAGAGATCATAAAAAGCCACTTGGAGTAACAAATAAAACTTTGACTGATTCATCAGTTTGCTGCTATCTGTGCTTCCATGTTTTCAAAACAATGTAATCACCCCGTTGTGAACCTCTGAGGAGTGGTTAGCATCCTCCATCGGAGCTTCCTTCTCAGGTTCTTTCTTACTTCACACCTTTAGGACATGAGAAGGGTCCCTGAGCACATTTTCTTGACATTCTCATCTTTCTTGGCTTCTAAGAAACACCATCTCTTGGTTTTGCACCTATTATTCTTTTATTATTGCTTTCTCTGATTACTTTTTCCTTCTTTTCCCCCAAATTTTCTTTTCCCTGCAGTTCAGCCCAGAGGTCTCCTTACTTTTGTACCATATTCTTTCTCCCTTTGGCATTTCAACAAATTCGTAATTTCAGTTCCATTCTCCATGGGAATAACTCCCAAATCTGAGTCTCAACTCTTGACATCTGGCCAACGCCCCAGCTCTGCACTTGGATCCACCAGTGGACAAGATAACCTGCTTTTCCATTGATCCTTAAAACCTTCTCTCCTCAGGTCTTTCCCATTTCAGTGAAAGGTCGCTTTGTCCTCCTAGGAGTTGAAGTCCTACTTCTTCCAACCCTACAAAGCTCTTCTGTGTTCCCCTCCTCTCTACTCGGGTTCTTAGGAGTTATGTTCTGGTCTTTGATTTTTCTCACCCAGACTTTTTATTCTTCCCTTGAAATTCTTCTTTCCTAACTTTCTTCCCCACCACTGTCAAATGAGTATTTGTATAGAGAACCTCAGATCATTTCCATCTCTACTTTAAAAGAAAAAAAAAAAAAAATCAAAATGAATTAGGTGACCACCAAACATCTAACTTGAAAGTCAATCTCCTCCATTAGTATTGGCAATATTTCTGTTTTTTTCCTCAATACCACCTTCAAACAGCTATACTATACTAAAGAAGAATATTTGCAAGCATTTCTTTTTTTTTAAATGATTTTCTTAGTGCATTATACATTATAGTTGGGTTCATTTTAACATAATCATGCATGCAAGGAATTTAATTTGCCTTATGTATGTCTTTTGCTTTCTTACCACTGCACTCTGTATAAGCTCTTTCCTCCAACAGGATAACAGAAATGTAAAGGATCAATTCTTTCCTAGATGTGTTTGTGCCAATCATTTATTCATTCTACTGAGATTTATTATCACTCCTACAGCTTTGTATGACTTTCAAAAGAATCTCATACTTTAGTTATTTTCCTCTAACATACATTATTTTGAATTTCATTTGATTATTTTTTAAACACTGTCACAGCTAATCTTATCCATAAGCCCATGTTATACCTTGTGTGTATTAAAGATATTTATAAAAACCAGTAGAACTTTGAATACAAAAGAGAAATAAGGTGTAACCCAATCAGTCACAGAATCACAGAATCTTGAAATGGGACATTCAGTTTCCTCTGATCCAAACTCTGACCTACTGCAGGAACCCCGTGGTAGCACCCTGGCCACAAAAATTTCTAGCAGCTACTGATGTTCCAACAAGAGGAAGCTCATGACTCTGGGGACTAGGACATTCCACTGTTGGCAGCTCTTATTGTTAGAAAGTTCTTTCTTATTCTGGGCCAAGACATACTTCCTGGCAACTTTTCTTCATTCTTCCCCGCTGTGGTTCTACAGAATTGGGCTTCTCTCATTTCTGAAGACATGGGTAGCAGGACTGTCAGTGTTTGCAAATATTCTTCATTATTTCATGGGTATAGACTGGTATAGATAGTCTGGATCCCCTAGCCACTAATGAGAGTGATGTATGTCTACTATGTTTGGCAATACAGATAGTTTTAACCTCCACTTTTAACCACTTTCTTCCTTTGCCCAAACTCTCTGTAATTCTCTGCTTCTTCCATGAAATATTAATATTCTTTCTAGCTTCCTCACTTAATTATTTCTTCCATTTTTTGTCTAGGAATTTTATATTTCCTTATTGACCATACTGTTAGAATTTCAGGCTAAACTGTCATACCTTAGGGCTCACTTTGGAAACATCCTGAAATTCCACAGAACAGACTGACAAACCCATTCCACATGCGTTCGTGGAAAACTCACTTTCCTACCTGAGTCAATATCTGATGTCATTAAGCTCACCTTCAGCAAATTCACCTAAATACCAACCCTTGGAAAAGATTTTACTCTCCAAATTCATTTGAGTTAAGATGAATGACAGACTGGACAGGATAGGACTGGGACACAAGGACCAAAATGAGGTCCCTCCCTGACACTAAGACCCAGTGTCACAAAAGGCAAATCAGCTAACTTCTCTGGACTTAATTTCCTCAACTCTAAATAATAATAAACTGCAATGCACCAGACACTTACTGCATTGTTTCAGCCTCATCCCAGAGTGACACATGTATTACTGGCCTCATCCTCAAAAGATGAGACCATTAAGCAATGCTTCCAAATTCCCAGAGCTTGCAACATAAGAGGGATGAAGGTGAGATTACACCTCCAGTCAGTCTGACTGCAACATCTGCTCTTCAGTACACCATACACTGAAATGAAGAAGGCCACTAGCTGATAGTTGAGCTCATATGAGTCTAATGACACACAAAAACACCTGGGGATAGAGAAGTGGTTCAGAGGAGACAGCCCTAACAAAATAACAAATACACTTGATGATGAATTAAATGAGTCAGCGCACAGTGGTCTTCCTGATCATCTGGGTCCATTCTTTCCAAAGTTGGTCCCCAAGTAGGTTTGATAACTGAAATATTGACTAACAAGTTCAAGGAAGAAAATAATTTAGCACGGCCTCAGGCAAGTCTTGAATCATATATTCTCTCTGCTCTAAAATCTGAGCATGATAGGATCATACTCTTCCACTGACTAGTGGATGCCCATGACTATCTCCACTCTCCAGCTTTTCAAACAGCTCAAACACCTCTCAGTCCATAAGGTGACTTTATATAAATATATATATATATATAATATATATTATACTCACTCAGTTTCCTTTCCTAGTGCAGTTAAGCTAGGATGATACCTGGATTGTATACTGCCACATGCTCAATACTCTAAGCTACTGAACAGAAACACTTCACTGGAAGATTCCAGAACTTCTTCTGGGCTACTATTTCAGCCATGATATTTCAGCCCATATTATGGCCCTTTTCTTGTTTCTTTGAGAGACTGGAGCTCAAGGAAATTATCATTAATTTAAAACACACAAATAAACAAAGTAGATGTAAATAAAGCAAACATAATTGTCTTTTATCTCTCTTGCAAAAGCTATCATTCTTGGCTCAGTAAATAATAATGTTTTATGTCCATACAACATCCAAGCCCCACAGCAAGATTTATAAGAAAAGGAAATCATTTCCTAGAGAAACTGCCTTGGAATGAGGTGGCTCATTATCTGAGCCAGCAGAATCTCAACTCTGCTTAACCCAGACTTCCTTCACAAAAGCAGCAAAAAACATCCTGGTTAAAAACATTCTGGTTTAGTAGAGAACAGAGAGCCAATTAAGGTCAGCAAGCCAAGAGTTTATAAAATTTCCTTTTATTAAAAATAACAAAATTTCAGGGCCTATGCAATGGCATCTAAGAATTACATTTAATTTAGTTTCTTTGTGAATTGAATTAGAAGACAGCTCACTTAATATTCTAGGACATTTTACCTACTTCTGTCTATGCTGGCAATATAGCCTCTGTTGCAGAAGTTCAGTATTTTAAGTCTTTCACAGGAATTGGAACCTATCATATGCTACAGAGATATGATTATTTTAAAGTAATCAACAGTACTTGGCTTCCCACACTGTAATACTACATTGTATTCCATCCACTTTGAGAAGAATTGCACTCTATGCTGTATTTACATGTACTTTCTCTTTTTATAAAATACTGATGATGTTTATTTTAGATTTGACATTTTATTCCAAAGACTTAACGATCTTATTTAATTGTCCTATTATCAAGTTCTTAAAACCACAAAATGCCAGCATAGTATTGAATTATAGAAATAGTTAACTTTCTTGATATACTTCTTCACATCCCATTAAAAATAGCCTGACAACTAGACAAAAAAGCTAACATGAAAATGTGCCAAATTCCACAAGCTGTGAATTAGGATGATTAGTTAATGGGGAGGGGGTTGGAGGTGGTGACACATATTTTCCTACTTAGTCACAATATACTAAAAATAGAAGATCAGTTTACCTCCCCCTCCTAAAAGAGAGAGAGAGAGGAGAAGGCAATAGTTTCCATCAACTATTCTGTTCCATAAACTTGGCCAATGCTAATCAATATTGTTGCTTTAAGAAAAAATTTTTATATACCAATCTATATCTACATTTGGTAAATACCTCTGCATTTCAGGATTATTTTCTTCGAGGAAAACAAAAAAAGACCAGGTTAACAACATGTCTGAAAAGCTTTCTTTGGCTTCCTGTGCAGAGGGTCTTGTCACTCTGGGAACCCCATTGCCTTTTCGTCACACAGCATGAAGACTATGTGGCAAGCACTGTTCAGTAACAGAAGGATCTCTTTTCATTTGACTCTGCAGGATGAGATCACAGAAAGTCTCACACAAAGCGCATGGGCTGTAGGACTTGTTTCACTGGGCCCAAAAAGACACAGCCCTCTTCACTGGGTCTTTTCTTTGAACTACACACTTTAAATGAGCCATAAGATTCAGGGGGAGGGGGAGGGACAAGGAGAAGCAAAAGCCAAATGCCATCTATCCATCTTCTCAGAACTAGAGGAGCCGATGGCAAAGGTCAGACCTTAGTGGGGAAACTCTAAAGGGTCCAAGACAATTGAAAAACACGAGTTTGATAGTTATTTTTTACTCTTTTCCGCTGAATACCCTGCTCTGTTCTTTAGAATATGTCACTCATAGCCATTTCTGACCTGAGTTCCAACTTCCAGGCAAAGACAATTTCTGCTTCTGAGTTTCCACAGCAAAACTGTTGATCTAGCCCAGTTTTATCAATGAAGCTTTAAGAAGATTTTTGGAAAACAATTTTGAATTTTTTTTTTTTTAACCTAAGCAATAATCTACACACTAAAAATACTGAGCTGTAGTTCTCTGATTGAAGAACTACATGATTTTTCAATCTGGAAAGAACATGTTTCCAGACTCTTAAGCTGAAAATGGAAAGAGTAAGTTGTAAATTCCTCCCCCTCAAAACCCCAAATTAATAACCATTAGAGAAAAAAAGCATAAAAAATATTTTCAAGTTGCAGTCTGCTAAATATATTCAGTATTACAAAGTTAAAGTTAATCATATCTGTCTTCCTAAGCACATTTTAATTCTTTTCCTGAAGGGAAAGACAAGGTATCAAAATCCCAACACCTCATCCATTTCATAATTCTGAAAAGAAAATAGAAATCTCTGAAAACAGAAATGGATCTGATGATCTTGTCTATTACATTGAGGGTGAGGGAAAGCCCTTTTCTTAATATGGTTTTGATGATTAATGAATGGCATTACCATATTTACTCCCACATCTTTCCGGCTTGCATAAACCTCTTTGGCTGAGAATACCATCAAGGAAAAACATATTTCCACCACCTAATTCTTAACCTCCCCCTTGTTGTTGTGCTTTTAAAATAATTATAGTGGAAAATTTTTTAAAATTCTTTTCTTTCCCCCTTACCAGATACTAGCAGAGACTAAAATAAAGAAGCAAACAGCTACAGGCTTTGGAAGACAGTGAAGAGTGAAGAGGGGCAGCCCAGAGTGGAGAGTGGGGCTCCTCCTATGATAGGTGGCAGAAGATGATGACTGCCATCATCACACTGCACTCGGGGGACCATGGAGAGGACCCAGGGATAGCTTGTGGACTGCAGTGCATGAGAAATCTTCAGTGCAAAAACATGGATTCACCATATACAGGTCCTTCCACTGACCCTTTTGAGTTGCTCACAAATAAGCCATGACTCAATCGGAGCTTTTTCTAAAAATAATGACTGTTCATTGAAGGAAGAAATGCCACACACTGTATATTAAATTATTAAATTCACTTTGGGAAGATTTTTTTTAGGATACTGGTAATCTCATAAATTAATAAGAGTAGAGGCAAAAGGTTGCAGATGATTATTTCCTTTCAGGACTGAAAAGTTTAGAGGAAAATGAGGAAGATCACTTCCAAATGATGCTGTTGCATACATATTCTCATTATGGCTGCTTTTAGTTACAAATAAATTATTTATTAAGATGAAATTGCAAGCATTTAGGAAGGAAAGTAGCCTGCTAATGAGTCATGGACATTATGTGCTACACCTGGAAAATCTTCTAAATCAGTTGTTTCCTCCAAAGTTCATGTTTTTTAAATATTTTTTTAGTTGTCAATAGATCTTTATTTATTTATATATGGTGCTGAGAATCGAACCCAGTGCTTCACACATGCTAGGCAAGCACTACCACTGAGCCACAACCTCAGCCCCTAAAAGTTCATTTTTGATGTCTGTCTTTGTTTGACACTTAAAATATCAGTTTCCAAAACAATATTTACTTATTCACTGTGCAAATCATGGTGTGGAATAACGACAATAATTTTAGCTAACATATTGTAGGTGCTTTTTATGGGATCAGGTTCTACTAAAAATATTATATGGTGGATTGGGATTGGAGCTCAGTGGTAAAGTGCTTGCCTAGCTGAGGTACTGGGTTCAATCCTCAGCACCACATGAAAGAAAGAAAGAAAGGGGGTGGGGGAGGGAGAAAGAGAGGGAGGGAGGAAAAGGAAGGAAGGAAGGAGCAAAGAAAGAAAAGAAAGAAAGAAAGAGAAAGAGAGAAAGGTAGGTAGGTATTGTGCCCATCTACAACTAAAAATACTGAAAAAAAAAAAAATCATATGGATTCTTATACTTAATTGTCACAGTGATCCACAGGGGTTGGAACTATCATGACCTCATTTCAGAGAAAAGTAACTTTTCACAATATATGGAATAACAAAAGAAAAAGAAAAGTAACCTTTCCCAAGCCCATATAACTTCTAAGGAATAAACTAGTATTCCTACTCATGATCAGCCCATATACTGAGCCATTACACTCTACATCTCAGGAGCACACATGCAAAAGAAAGATACTACTAATGCTGGTTAAGCCTTTCCATGCCTCAGGAAATAGTTAAACTACAGTAAACCTGAATTTCAACTGTGGTGATCAAGAGGTTAATGTAATTGGTCTCCAACTTTAGCTTGCCTCAGAATCACCTGGCGGTCAGCTCCACCCTCAAGTTTCTGATTCAGTATATCTTGGTTAGGGACCCCAAATGTGCATTTCTACCAGTGATGATGTAACACTGGTCCCAAGACCAGATCGTGCTTTAAAAACATCACTCCAAATATAGGACTCTGGGATGCAGTGAAGTGTGAAGAGGAGCAGCCCAGAGTGAAGAATGGGGCTCCTCTGATGACAGGTGGCAAAAGATGCATGACTAGTGTCATCACACCATACCACGGAGAGGTTTTGTTCTATTATTTTGAATAATGGTCTCACCAAGTTCCTGAGGCTGGTCTCAAACTTGTGATTCTCCTGCAATCCTCCTGCCTCAGCCTCCTGAGTCACTGGGACTACAGGTCTGTACCACTACTCCTGGCTCTGAGTTTTAACTGACACATGGCGTAAGGAATTTTGTTGAGCACAATTACTATTAGGTTTAAAATGTACTCTGACTTCTGATAATCCCAATAAAGTAAATTTAATCAGAAAAGAATAAGCAAGTGAGGATGAGTGAAGTTTCATAGGCTTGGTTCATATTGGTGGGTCTTCAGGAAAGAAAAGTGGCCAGGGACCAGGGACCAGGGACCAGGGATGAGTCAGCAGAACTGCATCCTGCTTTCACTCTGCATTGCCATCACTTAACTATTCGCAAACACAGTCTGTTCATCCATAACACACGAAAAATAATTCCCTTGCCTAGGGGGTAGGCAGTAATAAGAATCTAATAAAGTAGGGGAATAACAATATTTTATATACTTAAAAAATAAAACAGTATTATCTCAAAATGCAGGACCTTTTTCTCACAGGAAAACTAAGGGGTTTTTAAATCAGTTTACTATTATTGATCATTATAATGAGACATGATTAGACACTGTAACTCAAAATATTCCTAAAGAGTTGGAAGAGGAAATGCAAGAAAATTTAGTGGGAAGTTGGTGAAGAGCTTGCCCATTACAGAAATAACTGATTTTTGAACAACCAGATGAGTAAAAATTGGTTACATAATCCTCTTGAAAAGAAGGAAAGATAATGAGCAAGAAGTGTTTAGCATTTATTACCAGGCTGATGATAAATCATACACAATTATGGAGAAGTTAATGCCAATTTTTTATCAATGTCTAGAACTTTCTACAAACTGAATTAAATGTTCAGTCTCAGACCTTTCCATACTGTGCTCAGAAACACTTCCTATTGTAAAAGGTGGACTCAAATTTGTTAAGTTTAAAGGAGGGGATTTTCCGGTTTACAGAGAAAGTTGCTGTTGTATTACTTCCAGTTCCTTGTAGTCTTCAAAGAATTATTCCTCTTTTTCTCTTCTTGCCTGTCATTATTATGGTTACAGCTATGCTTCATTTGCCTCCTCCTTTATTTTATGAGACCTTAAAAAGTATTTGTTTTAAAAAGTCATAATATCCACTGACGAATGCTGTACATCTGAAAACAACAAAATATAAATACCCCAAAAGAGTATGAAAGCAAGATGGGATACTAGTCTTTCATAATCAGACCAAGATGAGAAATTATACTTTCACAATACCCGTGATTTGGTACTGAATCATTAAATAATGTACTAGGATTTTTCTGGATGCTATCAGTTTCTGAAAGAATGATCTATGTCAATTAATCTACAAGGGATTTTTAAAGTGAAAAGATTTTTAAATCAAAAGCAAATGTATGCAAATACAAATCCCATAAGTCTATAAAAAAGGCTAATAGCCAACTAACTCCCCCCTGTCCCCCACATACATACACACACCCTGAACCTCACACAACATGACTGTATGTCCCTTCTGCAGATGCCTCTGTGATCACTTCAGCCATGAGGTCTCTGTCTCCACCTAATAACAGAGTTTTGATAACAGATGATCTCAGTCTCATAGAATGAGTTTGTTCTTGCACCATTAATTTAAAAGAGCAGTGAACAGTCAGGGGGTACATTAAGAACAAAACAACTCTGTTCTGTGCAAGGAATCGGCATTCAGTGTGACACTCGTCTTGAACCATATTCAAAAGGGAAAAAAAAAAAAAAGAGTCCAAAAAATCATGATCATATTCTCTACTGTAAAGAATTAGGCACAATGAGAGGTGCCAAATGTACTTCTAAAATTCTCTTTACTTTTTAATTCCCATTTCTTTTTTATGGGAGGTTTGAAAATTCACAATTTACAGCAGTGATGGGAAAAGGAAGCACAAGTGGGAATCACTTTTTAAGGATAACCTTTTTATTAGGAGGGAGTGCAGAGAAAAAAACTAGAGTTTTTTTATGTCTTGATGCAGTGTTTTGAATCTTCCTGCATTATTTTTAGAGGAGCAATTTGCTTAAAATCAAGTAAAACTGTTTTGAAGGCACATTTTGAAAAAGATAATAAAGCCATTATTCTGAATTTTCTCCTTTTTTTTTTTTTTTTTCCAGTTCTGAGGACCAAACTCAGCACTCTCCCACTGAGCCACCCTCCTTGCATTTTAATATTTGTGTATTGCCCCCTAGTCATCTAGATACATGTTCATTCAGCAAACACAGTTCAGCTAATATTGAGTATTGATATTTTGTTTACTATACTAAACATGTTTGTATGTTCACATTGTGAATGTCATTTTTCATTATTTTTCATACTTTTATTTAATTTATTTATTCATTTTTATGTGGTACCGAGAATCAAACCCAGTGTCTCACACATGCTAGGCAAGCTCGGCCACTGAGCTATAATTGCAGCCCCTCGTTTTTCATTATTAATAACAGTATGCTGTATTGATGGAATTGTTGGTGGTCCTTTGTTTTTTTCTACATACCCAGTATTAACTAGGTATCTTAATATAAAAAGCCCTTTAGCATCTATTAAATTATTCTCTTGGGTACATCTCCTAGTAATTAATCAAAAGTAAAACATTATCTAGCATGGAAGAAAAGTCCATGCTAGACTATTTTTAAATGTCAAATATCTACTTTTTAGTATTATAAACCCACTAATTCTAAGATCGATGATTTTTTTTTAAATCTAAAAATACTCATTTAAATGGGAATCATCAGATAGATAAGTGATTGAAACACTAGAAGGGGTATAGATGAAATGAATTTAAAAGTATTTGTCCTTTGATAAGTTAAAAATCACAAGTTAAAAATATACAAATATGGGCTGGGCATATATCTCAGTTGGTAGAGTGCTTGCCTCACATGCACAGGCCCTGGGTTCAATCCCCAACACCACAAAAAAAAATATATATATATATATATATACATATATATATGCTGTATTGATATAATATAATAAATATATGTACTAATACATTATGCTCAAAAAAATAAGTTCAAAGTTGGTTTCTGATTTGTAGAATTCTTTCGCCCACGGAAATAGCGTCATAAAATTCAGTCAAAATCCGAGGCCAACTCATATAGCTAAATCAAATTAATAGCAACCCCAAATACCAAATCCACTTAATACCCTGGAGCCTCAGCCCAAGATCCTGCTAAGCTCTGAGCCTCATGGAAGAGAAAAGAATACAAAGGTGGGGCTGGGAGGAAGCTCCAGTACTTCCCTCTCCTAGGAAAGGGAGAGACAGAGGAGCTCACAGTGCAAGGACATGCAGGAACAAATACATAATACCACAGGAATCGTGAGTCAAGACAAGACAGGAAGTAAACTCCATGGCCTTTCAGGCATGAAGACATGTGAACTCTAAGTCCAGGATTCTGATAAAATCAACTGTTTCGGGAATTCTTCTTAGATGCTATGCTATTTTAGGTAGAATTGGTCTTTCATGAATAAAATATATTCAGAAAATAAAACCATGACTGTACATAAGACTCATAGGCATTTTTTCTTGTCATTATTACCAAAATAATACAGCACAGCAACTATTTACATAGTATTTCTATTGTATTAAGTATTATAAGTAATGTGGAAATGATGTATAGGTATACAGCAGGATGTAAATAGGTTATGTGCAAATACTATGTCATTTTACACAAGGGACTTGAGTATCTGCCAGTCTTGATCTCAATGGAGTCCTGGAAACAATACCATGTGGATACCAAGGGACAACTGTATACATCAACAGAAATGAAATTACTGAAACGCAAAATGAGTCACCCAAATTTGCAAAACTGAATAAGTCAAGTAAATCTGTTCCCAGTTTAACTGACAGATGAGCTCCAGTTGTTCCCAACAGCTCTGTTCACATCAAATCCATGGAGTGGATGGGGTACCCTTATCACAAAGGTGTCCCTTTAAATAATGTATTTTATTTCATTTTCATGTTAGCACTTGGTCTCTCTGGTTTTGTGCAGAAAACAAAAATAAAGACGAACTCTCTAACTTTAGGCACTAATAAGAAATAAGGAAGACAATGCAAATATAATAATCATAAAACACAACATGGCAACTAAGTACCAATTGTTATGAAATTCCAAAGGAGAGATGGGGAAAAAACATAAGATTTAGAAAATATTTTGTTGCTCCATGGCTACCTTTAAAACACCATTCCACAAAGGGTTACGTGTGTATACACATATGCGGAAATTTAAAAGGGAAAAAGTTAATGATCTTTCTAGTGTTATTTTAAATGCTCCCTGCATGAAGAGGCATTTGAGATTGCCTGAGACGGGGAAAACCTTATTGGGTAGTAATGAAGGAGAAAGAAGTTTTAGGCTGAAGAAATGATGACGCAGGATGCACACTGAATGTCAGAGAAAAACACTGTTTTCCCAGTTGCCTCTTACCTTATGTAAGGAAGGGGTAGAAATAATTCAGAAAATATGGGTTGAAGATACACGGTGAAGAACCTCAAATGTCAATCAATAAGGGCTGAACTTAACTTCAGCGCTTGAGAGCTCTTCAAAGTTCCCAAATTACATTTTAAGAAATGCTCATAGGAAAGTGATTTCTTGCTTGATGGCAAGGGAAGACAGGGTCAACAGCATTGGTTTTTCTGTTGTTAGGAAAACTGAGGCAAGAGGTAATAAGGACCTGCATTAGAATGAAGGACACTACAAAAACACAGGACATTCCCACCATTGCAATGAGTTCAAGCTCACAGAGGTGCTGCCAAGGGGGAGTCAAAGATCATCTCTGAAATGTGGATTCTGGGTGGAAGGAAGATGGTGACATTACCAACACCGAAGTTAGGAAAAAGACATTAACATAAGAAGAGCTTAGAAGGTTAGATGTTCTCCTTTCTTCATAAAATATTTCCTAGATTTTCTCCTTTCTTCATAAAACAGACTGTGAACTGTAAGCTAATTAGATATTTGTTCTCAAACTTTTTTTTGATGGTTGTACTTCACATTATGGTTACAAAACTTAACGTCTGTTAGATGAGCCAATGAAAATTTAAAAATAAAAAGATTTATGATTCCATGAAAACTTATTTCAAAGGCAAGGAAAGTTGTTTACAAAGATAAATATGTACAGGTGTAATTAAGTACAGGTAAAACAACCTTTTGTAAATTTACAGGTGGTAAATCTTCAAAATAAGGATTCTGCAATCAGATCATTTCACAATTTCTACTGTAATGGAACTGAAATTAAAAATCACCAATGAAGTATCATAAGCATTCACAAAACACAATTCTGATCTTCAAGAAATAGACGTAGCCTCCAAGGAAAGGGCTGTATATCAAATGACTGATTGTCAGTTCAAATGCAGTCGTATGGGCATCTGGCTCTAGCCATGATGAAATAGCAAGCATTGTACTTCCCCTTTCACCTTAAGAAACAATTAAAGGGGACAAAATAGTTGACTATTTTCAGACATGGAACAATCAACAAACAAAACTCCTGATCCTTAAGAAAAATGGAGTACACAAAATGAATACCATATTTATTGTGTTTTTCTGTTTGTTCTACTTTCCAACCCCATTAATAGAGCTCAAAGAAAGAGTAGTGGTTTCACAATGAAAGACACATAAAATTTTCCCTGCTCTATTATTATATAGAGTTGGTTCCAAGCTACCACTAGTATCTTTATAACATATACAGACTTCGAAGAAAATAAAAAGTCCTTGCAAATGGCTACAGCCAAGGATACTAAAAGCACAGGTTCTGCATAGCAAAACATCTGCTACATCAACTCAATTTTAAATGTGTATGAAACTCATGTCTAATATGTTCTAAGATATAAAATTGGAGCTTTGCCTTTTTTATAATATTTAATTCAAATTACAGAACCCTTTGGATTACTGAACTATACAGAGTGCTTCCTCAATCCCTCCAATAAGGTAACTTTTTGTTGTCAGGACATGCTTTTGTGCAACCCTGTGTATCATCTGGGATTTTAATATTAACAGCTGATGATTATGGGTTCTATTATATCACTTTTGATGAAGAGCTTCATTCTCATTATACCCTTCATAGGTTAAAATTTAAAAAAAGGTGACCTTTTATTCAGGGGACAGTCATAGCAGGTGCTTCTTTAGAAATGAGACCATCTTGACTGATGCTTTCAACTCCTTAGGACCCAGGTAACTTCTGAAGTCAGTAACTAAGGCAGAACAAATAATCCTTCAGAAGTTACTCACCAGGTGCTGAGTCTACTGTAGACTGGAATTTTCAAGTGTTTGATTGGAATTTATTTTTAGGTTCAGACTTGATATTTGCTGAGCAATCCAATTTATAAAGAGATTTGTAGAGTTTTTCACAAGGATCATGAATTTTTGAAATGATAACAAATCACCTAATGGTAAATAAATGATAAACCATTCTGTTCAAGTAGAACAAAGTAATCAGACAAACCAATGCATACAATGACAACAAATAGATAAGTTTTCCTGGGTCATGCCATTTTTATCTTTAATTTTTAATGAAAGTGATAAGTTAGAAACATCAGTAAGTCTCCCATAATGTCATGGTAAAAAGCAAAATCAGTATAGGTGTGAAAAATATAACTAAGAGGAAAAGATATGCTCATTACTACATTAGTCTTTACTAAATGGGAAAATAGCAGCTCTCAAGGAAAAGACTTTAGGGCATAGGAATGATAACCAGAACTTCAAATGTGAGCAGAGGCCAAGAGGTGGATGATTATACTGCAGGTGGGTGAGGTTGATATGCTTTGCAGAAATGTGTTCTGCCCCACACCAACCCAGAGGTCTCAACTACTGAAAATACTTGCATAAACATCACTAATACAAATACAGTAAAATTGAATATTCCTTTCCTGCTGACCAAAGACACTCAGCATATGTCACAAATAAGGTGTGTTTTAGAAAGCTGTTATTCACCTCTTGGTATAGCAGGTAAAATCCTGGTAGTTCCGGAGCACTGTTTATTGTGCCCCAAATCTATTACCAGTTTTTTAATTGGATGCGATTATTTAAAATTGAGGTATGATTTACATACATTAAAAATGCAAAGATTTTATGTGTGCTGATTGATGACTGTTGATAAAGGTGTATCCCTATGTAATTACATCTCAATCAAAATTTGGAATGTTCCCATCAACCCAGCTTATCTTAACATTCTCCTTCTAGTCAGCGGCTCCCTGCAGGCAATGAATGTTCTGATTTTTATCATTATGGCTTAAAGGTGCCTCTTCCATAACTCCACATAAACAGAATCATGTTGTATATACTCTATGTCCTTCCTTTGTTCAATATGTTTTGGAGATCTCCAATTCATATTGTTACATGTAACAGTAATTTGCTCCACTTTTGCTAAATAATAATCTATTTTATGAATATACTGATATCTGCTTATCCATGTCCATTGATGAACATGTGGAATTCTTTTCAGTTTGGGGTTTTTATGTCAATAATGATATGAAATTTTTTAGATCTTTTTTTTTTTTTTTTGGACAAATGTTTTCATTTCATCTGGACAAATACCCAATAAGATTAGTTTGTGTGTGTGTGTGTGTGTGTGTGTGTGTGTGTAACTGTGTAAGAAATTTTCACTGTTTTCCAAGTGGTTGTACCATTTTACAGTTTTACCTGCAATGTACGAAAGTTCCAGTTGCCCCATATCTTCACCGTTACTGGTAATTTCGGCATTTTTAATTTCAGTCAAACTTAAGGCAATAAAATTGTATTTCTAATATTTAGGACAAGATTAGCACTATTCAAGTAAATTTCCTTATGCAAAGATATTAACTGCTAGAATTAGAGAATGTTATATAAATAATCAAGGAGCATCATGTATGTATATTGTGGGCATATATATACATATGAAATCAAGAACTATTATATTCATGTCTGTATCAAATAACAGAAACAATGAGTATTAACTGATTTTGTGTCATGAACCAATATGTTCTTATTGTTAGAAGCACAATAATGTGATGAAAAGAGGAAGCATCCAAATCAAAAAGCAGAGACTTCTATCTTGCTCCATGTTTTTACTAATTTTTTATTTTTCACTTACGTTATTATTTTTAAAAGCATACTTATATAGTTTTGTGTCCTGCTTTATTCAATTACATTTTAATTTTTATCCTATTTCAATAAACATTTAAAAAATAAAGTTAGTGTTTATTATAATAAGCCCTTTATAATGCAAATATAACACAATTATCAATCCCCTGTTTGAATACAGAGGTTATCTTTAATATGTAATTATAATAATTATTTTTTCATGAAAATCTATATGTGTTGTTTCTTACAGGTGCCTTTTGATTAAATAATTTGAAAAAGTTTGATTGATATCATAAAACTTACTGCTTTTATAAAATGTCATACTACTCTTTAATGTATAATATTTATAGAAAGACCAGAATATAGCATAACAAATCAATCCACAAGATCCTTTTTCAACTTATTGGAGAACTTCAAATAGATCTGAACCACATTCATTTATTGAATATATAAGAACTGAAGTTAATTTTTATCAATCACATCTGGGTTATGCAGCTGGAAAAACAGAAACTGACTTTACAAAGTAGCTACCTCTAACCCCTCTCTGTCTGATTTTGACAGGAACAGAGGAACCATCATACACAGTTTTTACCATGTGTATTAACCGTGTTCTCCCACCTACAGCCCACGGGGAACAAAGCCCCAGTGTACACTGGAAAGATATTTCTGACTGGAAAAGAACATGTTTGCAAGATTTCATTTCAGCATTTTAACTCATGTTACTAATTGATGGAGTTACCAAGAACTCAATTAACAGGTCTATTGCTCTCCAAAGCAACTATTTCACTTCAGTCAGTCTAGATGCATCAAAAAATCCCTTGATGCTTGATACATAACAGTTCAAGTTTAAATAAAATCCAACAGCTTAAATTTTTTTAATGTTTCTCAAAGGCATATTTTACTCTCAAACAATACGGGATTCACTTTTATTTTTAATCTGAAATAGCCCCAAATTTCTGATTTTACCTCTGCCTTGAATTAGTAAGATTCAAAATACTTTTAAGGAACTACATACGGTCTTACTTTTTAAAATATGTAAAACTCCAAATGGGGGAAAACAAAATTATTTGTGTTAATTTTTTTTGGAAAATATTTTTTTAGTTGTCAATGGACCTTTATTTTACTTATGTTTTTATATGTGGTGCTGAGAATCAAACCCAGTGCCTCACACATGCTAGGCAAGTGCTCTACTACTGAGCCACAACCGCAGCTCTTGTGTTAATTTTTATTGTTACATTTCTAATCCAGTCTTCTGCCTCTATATGAATAATAAAACTGGATTATTTTACATATTCTGCCCTGAAATCCAAAAAGACTTCTATTTTAACAAAGTATAATAAACTGGTTTTTCGACCAAAACAATAAGGTTTTCCTTACAACACTAAATATTTGTAATTTATATATCTCTACTTCCCACAAATGGGAGTTTTCAACTTAGACAAAAGTCCCCAATTGAAGGTGCTTTCACATATATAATCACACACCACCTAACATTTTGGCCAACAGCAGAATGCATATATGATGGTAATCCTCCACAACAACATCACCTAGTGAATTATGTCACCATCCTTAGTAAGTGTAAGGACACAAACTGGTTTTCATACAACAATGAAATCACCCAATGGCACATTTCTCAGAATGTGTCTCCAACCCTAAGTGATGACTGGCTGGCTGTAATCATAACACAAAGATTATTATAAAGTCAAGTCAGGCGTTATGGTGGACAGAGAACAATGCTAGGTCTTTCTCTAAGTTTCACTTGAACCAACCACCTTGCAAAAAATATCTTAAAAATTTGTCAGACAGAAATATTTAACAGATGATAGAAATACTGAAAAGCACTAAAAAAAAATACAGAAATAAAGAATAGGAAATGAAACCAAGTAATAGGCAAATCATGTTGTGAATTTCATTTAGATGAGATGGATGAAAAAAAGAAATTATGTAAGCTGCTAGGAAGTCAGAGGCACCTAAGGGAACAATTTGAAGAAGAGCAGAAATGTCAACCTTTAAAAACCACCTGTAAATACACTAAATTCTAAATCATTAGTCATTTCATTCTGTGACACAATTTTATCCTAAGCCAGAGTTTCTATGATGAAAATGATTTTTGATCCCATAAATATCAAAAATTACTGCATTAAAGATGCCCTGACTACTTTAAAAATTTAATAAAAAACTTTGGAGAGGTTCCGACTACTCAAGAGATCTTTATATTATAGAGTTTTAGAGAACTATAATATAATTGTTTATACATAACAGTTTTGATACTTTATAATGCATCTTGCCAAGGAAGTAATAAATTCAAATATAGACTACTCTTGCAAGACATTTGGAAATTTGAAGGGAACAATGAATGAAAATGAAGGCCTAAAAGAACAAATAAGTTAAGGGGAAGGGGGAAGTTCTGTTTGTTTTGGGGGGAAAAAATGAGTATGTGTGTGAACTAAACTGAGGAAAGTATAAATCAAGAGAAAAAGATTAAGACACAGATGATGGTGGGAAGAGAAGTAGGGATTTGGTGAAAGAATTTTAATAATTGCTTTTTATTTTAACAAAAATAGATTTTTTAAAGTGTACATTTCAATAGCAATAAGATTAGTTTAGCACTTAAAAAAAAGTGTTTCCATGAGAAGCTCATTTCTTGGAGGAACTAAAAAAAAATTTTTTTTTAAAGAGAAAGTGTTCTGGGTATTATATTCATTTATAGCAGTCACTTTCCTCTTTTGGCACAAATAATTATGGTAAAGTTTTTTGGAATTTTCTTCCTCAAATAGTTGGCTTTCCACAATGACAGAAAAATTGACTTGTTTTTTTAAAATCAACATTGTACCTGAGCTAAGTACAAATTTCTTCTCTTAAATAACTGAATGTCTATGCAATTCTATCTATGCTAAGCAAAAATACGTAAATTCTTCAATTGCTACAACCACTCAATAGTTAATGGAACCCTGTGGTTGGACAGAACTGAAAACATTACGAATCCAGTGAGCCCCCAAAGTAAGGACGGGGACTCCATCCTGGGAGCAAGGAGAACCATCAAGGGAACTCAGGACAGTGGCATGACTCCACACATGATTTATCAGAAACCCTGGGGGCAGGGAGATCTGGGAAGAGCCTGAGAAGACGTACAAAGGAGATGAGCAACTCAGAGCCAGTAGTGACAAAGATAAAGACATCTCATTCAGATTCAGCAGCCCCCAGTCACAACCAAGCATGGGTCCACTAAGAAGGAAAAGGCTTCCAGGGAGCCTGATGCTCCTTGCCTTCCTCATGCTTTTCTGTGTCAATGCTGTTCAATGAGGAAACCATTGTTCTGGAGCACAACAGCATGATGGTGGAAAAGCACAAGACTGCAGATTCAACAAAAGCCAATTCTGCCCCTGAGCAACCTAACGATGGCCCCAGGAAAGCTGCTAACCTCGGGACCCCCAGCAGATACCTCACTGCATTCTGGGTAGTGGAGCCCAGGCCATCTCCCTTCCTGGACTAGAAGTTTTCTTTCAGTTTTGTCAGCACTACCCTCAGGACAGCCTCATCTGACCTCCCGCTACCTGTGCAGCCTCACTCCTTGTCCTCTTCTGCAGAAACTCTGCCTTCTAGTAATAAGGCTTAATGGTGTTTCTACAAAACCATTTGCAGTGCCTCCATGAATTTGCACCTACCCTTGGCCCTTCGCCTGCATTTACCCTTCTCCATTTCCATACCCCTTATTCATCTTCTCACTTCTGTTATCGTCAGGGCTGATACTCATAGGGTAAAAACCACTCCCCCAGTCACAGAAGTTTTACAACTGGCCTAACTGTAGAGAAATCTGATAAAATGGTCAATGCTTTTAAATATTTTGCCCCGCTAGAAGTTGCCTCCTCCATGAAAACTTTTCTGAGATCTGTTATCACTCCATGTCATGTTTGTCGACTAAATCATATATTACCCTTCATCCCACTATTTTCATCTCCTGTCAGTCTCGCCATAAAGCTATCATATAGTTTTGCCTAGACAAAAGAGAGACAGGCAGGCAGGGCGACACACACACACACACACACACACACACACACAGAGCTCAAATGTTACAATGTTATTATATAGCACCTAGTTTTTAAATGAGTCTAAGAGAAAAAGTACTAACTCTATGTTCTAACTCCTGTAAGTACTAAAATGCTGTCACAAATCTTAAATATATTTAATAATAGTGGCATACTGATTAAGAAGGTATAATTCTTAGATCAGCTAGGATCCTGCTAAGGAAATGTGAAATCTCAGTACAATAACTTAGGAAGCAACTCAGTTCATTCACTTCACATTTACTGGGCACATCTGTTGTGGTGACACAATAGACGGTCTTACATTTACAAATGGACACCACCTTAGATACAAGCAATGGCTTAAAATTCAGAAAGAACTTTCTTATGAAATGGTTATAGAAAAGACTCTCTACTATCTGTAAGACATGTAACCAATGAGAATCCAACCAAACACCAGCTAAGACATCAGGATTTACCAAACTGGAGGGCAGAAGTGGTAAGTCAACTTATCAAAGTCTCTCATAGAAAAAACACAAACTGGGTTGGGGAGATAGCTCAGTCGGTAGAGTGCTTGCCTTACAAGCACAAGGCCCTGGGTTCGAACCCCAGCACTGCAAAAAAAAAAAAAAAGAAAAAAAAAAAAGAAAAACCACAAACCACATTGTTTCTTAAAATATTAGGTGTTCAGGGTTGAAACAAATTTTGTGGTCATAAGTTTCCCACAAATAACAGATTTTCAGGTTACCATTCTAAAGAGAAATGAGATTATCAGTCCAAATAAAAAGCTGATATTAACCTCTGAAGAACCACCTCAGAGACAAGTGGTATATACAGTCTGAGAAGAAGAATTCAGGAAGAGGTGGGGTCACATTTCCACAACCCCATGATGCATACCTAAGGCTCATCCTCCCTAAAAAACCACCAAGGCAAATTATCTCTAAGAGTGTTTTATGTGATAACACCATTAGTACAGCCACTGAAATCAGAGTGATCAAAACTTTCATCCTTTGCCTTAAAAATCTGTTCAATAAGGTCTGTAACTCAGCAAAACTATTATTTATATTTGATAGGGGCTAATAGCAATTGTACACTGATGCTTTACTTCTGGATATACATTTAATGCATAAAACAAATAAAGGAGGAAGAAAAGAAGAAAATAACTGCAGGTATGTATGAAAGCAGTGTTTAATAGACACATCCAGAGTATTTTCCTTTTCCAGACCTGCATTTTACTTTAATAATATTCCCTGAGGTTTCAGTCAGGTAAAGAAACTTCTAAAACAATGCTTCTGTCATGGAGAAGAAAATGCTCATACTTTTGGCAAATTCCCGAACAAATAATAGTGGCTAGTCTAATCATATAATTAATGAAAATAAAAGACCCTTATTTTTTAAAGGGTTGACACATTCTGTTCTACTACAAACACTTTCCATCTAAGTTAGCAGCACTAGGCTTGGAATAGAATGTATACCATCTTTGATTCATAACAGTTGATTTATTAAAGAAAATTTTATATTTTCTTACAAAGTCTACCATTTCTAAACTATAAGTGTAAGACAAAGCTGGTTTAGGCATGACTGTACATCAAGATATCTTGACATGAAATACATCATAACAAACTTTTTCTGAATAAAGATTTCATTCAAATGATTAACTATAAATATTTTAATCAATATAATTAGCCTTAAGCATAGAAGTACTGCATTAATGTAGCTCTCACTGGACTACTTGCTTCCTGAGTATTTTTTTAGGGAGGTGTTTAATCGTCTTGGTTCCATGGAAGGGAAAGGATACTTATGTGATTTCATGATCACTGTGGGATTAATATATTTTCTCATCTAACCTCCAAACTTTTCTCCAACTGCTGCACCACCCTGTAAACTATAATCTGGAATACATTTTTCCCTCTCTCTTTTTTCCACATTCTTACTGAATATTATATTGCAACTTCAGTAAGAACAATGCCAAAGAGCACAAATTCCACTTGCTGAATATCAAAGCATTTCTTAAGGAACTGGTAATTTGAAAGGTGGGGGGACAATTTCATACCTACCAAAGTCTCAGAGTTGATATGTACCTTTCCAAGTCTAGAGCTTCCCAGATTTATTTTGTCCAAGAAAGTTGGACCTGTTCCATCTCTAATTTTAGTTCAGTATAAAACTCAGCAGCTAAAATCAAAATGAACCACACAAAGAAAAAATTTCTGAAATGAATCAAATAATTTATAAACCAAACAAAACTATGTGTACATTAAAAACAAAGACTTCGTAATGTACACACATTCTCTATGATGAGTCTGTAGGCTTAAAGGGTCTTCAACGCCTCTAGTACAAGCTTTCCCTCCAAACATTTCTTCACGGACCAATCTTCCAGGGTGAGGAATTTGAAGGGAGGTTTTATTTTTCTGACAACCAATTACTAGGAGAGCCGTTTGGTATTTACAGCATCATCTCACGGTCCTACCTCTGCTCTCTAGAATATATCTGTTATCACTTTCAAACGACTACTCTTCAACTATCTAAGGACCAGTATCTTAAACATACTGACTTTACTACTTCAAAGTAAAATGCCATTCCTCTCAACCAAGTTTTTAAATTAGTAGGATTTTTCATTTTAAAAATTTGAGCTTTATAAGCAACCATATTGTAGCTGACACAAAGGAAAGGCATCCATAGTTGTAGCTGGTCCCCAAGGATATATATATAACATATAGTTGGTGCAGTCAGAGACTGCTCTGGAAAATTCCTGAGATTGCTTGAGAATCTCGCAATCTTGTTTGGCCTGGTCTAGACATTCAATGGTCACCTGCTCTCGAAATTATGACAGTCATGCCTGGAAGCAAGTGTGATCTAACCCCAAAAGAGGACTATGGTTGTGACATCCTACTCCTCTTAATATTGTCTAAGAGGTTTTGGTTTCACTTGTGTCCCCATCCCAGTGGTTGGTCAGTTGAGATTGTCATTGTGGTGACAAAGTAAGCCACCCCATTCTATGTTTAGGAAATTGACTTTGACTCATGTAGGATTTCATATCTAACTGTACCAAATTCAGATCACCCAATGGGACAAGAAGGAAATTAAACATCTCAAAGAAACATTCAGAAATATCTGTATGCAACTTTTTAGGCTCTACTTGTCCATCACACTGGCTCTTTGAATTTAAGGTCTGGAATGAATAAATGGTCCATTTTGGGTAAAAGCTCCAAACAGTAATTTGAAATGCCCTGACCAAAACACATTCACATATCCAAACACACACTTATCATGGTCTGCAAAATAAGTTGCACAATCACAGCCTTAATTTTGACCTTTCAGATACATTTAGTGGTTTTAAGTATACATTAATACTAAAATAGCTAAAATAAATTAGAGATTTATGAAGGGATTATTTTTCTGGACATCTGGAAACCTTTTGATCAAATATAAAAACAGGTCTACAATGTCTATTTAATGCTTAAATGCAAATGGACATGTAAATGATACTAGATTATAACTGCTCATTCTGGGACCATGAGAAAACTTAAGACCCCAAAAAAGCACAAGATTCCTTCCACCCAATTGCCTGCCTTCTAGAACCAGGCTGTGCTCTGGGATGGAAAGAGCTACTTCAGGCCAGACTGTACTTTCAGAATCACTTCCCCACATAGCTGCTGATGTCTCATATGCAGCAGAATAAAAAGCCTTGAGGCAATCTGCTGATGTCACTGATTTTCAGGAGGGAAGGGAGACTCCTCCCTCAGTGCTCATGACTAAGGCCATCTGTGTGGAAACAGGCTCCTGGTTGCTTAGGAATTCACTGGCTCTTGCCCGTTTGTTTCCTACTCAGAAGCCTGCTCAAGATATCATTCATCTTCAGAGTCACAGAGTGTCATGCAACATAAAAAGAGGTTATTATTTGAAACACCTTTTTGAGATTCTTATCAAATGAAGAAAGAGCAACAGTAAGTTAAGTAACTCACAGAAAATTAAAATTCTCATACACTTCAATGATCTCTCTGGTCTTTTTTTTTGTTTTCTAGTGAATTAAAAAAAAAAAAAACAAAGAAATTCATCAGGTTTTCTTTTTTGCAAATTGCCAAAGCAATACGTACTCACTGTACCAAGGCAAAAATTTCAGAGGTGCATAAAGTTCCATTGTCTTCTTCCTTCTTCCTCTAATCTATGCCCCTGAGATAACCCATTTTAAATGCCTAGTTGTGTATCATCCCATGTTTATTGTATTTAGACAGCCTTTTACACACATATGTACATAATATATCCCAGTTTTTTAATACAGTCTATTACAAATCTTGAATAATCTCACATTGTCTATAGTTTGCTTTTTAACTTGACATTATTGTAATGGACAACGTTCTAAGGCAGTATGCAGTTTCTACCATCTTGTTCTGAAGGGTTACAGAGCATTCCACGGTGTGAAAATAAAATAATTTAATAACCATTCTGTTGATGAATGATTAGTGTTTTCCAAGTGTTTGCTATTACAATGCTACAATTAAAATAGATACATATTTCTCTACCCTTTTTAGCTTTTATAAGATAGATGCCTATATGTAGGAGTGGTATACCAAATGGTGTATACATTTCTAACTTTAAGACACATCCAATTATTCTCCCAGACAATGCCAACAGTGTCAGTATACACCCTTTTACCAATGACTTCAGCCATCCCAGATGGTATCAACACTTTCAATACTGTCAAACTAGTGGGTTAAAAAAAAAATCACATTTTGTTATTGTAATTTGCATTTCTGTGGAACCAGTATAAATATCCAATCAATATTTTGTTGCAATTCCTATTAAAAGTTACATTTATTGAGAGAAAGTAAGTTATCTTTCTGTTTTTTTTTTTTGTTTTTTTTTTTTTAAATCCCCAGAGGCAAAAACCTTGTAAGTTATTTGCTTGGTAAGTGTTGCATGAAAATACATTGCTAACTTACCTAACAGGACACTCAATGGAGCAATCCTATTACATGAATTAAACCATGAGTGTTATCAAAATTAAGCTATAATATTTTAACTTTTCATCAATCTTAATAATCAAATGAGGCTCATGAACCTTCCAACCTAGTGATCACAGTCAAATTAGCAAAACATTATCAAGAAACAACCAAAATCCACCTAGGTTACCACTCAGTGTAGAGAGATGCAATGGGAGTGGGTTGGGAAGGGTCATCTGAGGTAACAGAAATGAAACTGAGATCAGAGTGTCAAAAAGAACCACACACATCCTTAAGGGGAAAAGAGTAGGGGTTAGGGAGAAAAGGATCCTGGGGAGGTATGGCCAAGGAACATAAAGGCCTCTGTATCCAGAAGACAGGGTGGGAGAATACAGGAGAGTACAGGGGCTATCAAGATGAAGGGAGGAGCAGATTTGGGGCAAGAAGGTGGAGTTAAGAGTACTCTTTGCATATGTGAGTGTGGGCCCATTACATGTCCAGGGTAGGTGAGGATGAGCAACCAGGGAGGTGACTCCAGGGCCCAGGAAGGGGCTGAGACTGAACATAAGGACTTGGGAGGCACTGGAATTCAGATGCCCCTTTAAGGCCCTAGACCTGAGATCATGTAGGGGTCATCAGAGAATAAAAAAGTCAAGGAGTATGTATGTGGAGATAGAACATCACAGTGAAGAAGTAAATCTTCTAATATTTAAACATTCTAAATATTCTAATATTCTAATAAAGATATGTTATTAAACTATGAAGGTTTTAAAATTGTGTATATCTTAAATTGTAATCTCTACTATTTTAAATGACTTGTGACAGAGTTGGTTTTAAGGAAGTCTACTGTTATCATGTGAAACAAAACTGTCATATTAAAATGCCAATAGTAATTAGACAAAGGGGGATGAAGGGAAGGAAGAGGGAGGGGCATAAGAAGGACATTAGAATTAATTAGACATAACTTTCCTAGGCTTTTGTTTGAATACACGACTAGGGTTACTCCACATCACGTCCAACGACAAGAATAGGATCCTAATTAGAATAAGTCATGCTCCATGTATGTATAATATGCCAAAACACATTCTACTGTCATGTATAGCTAAAAAGAATAAAATAAAACAATTTTTAAAATGTCAATAGTAACCTCTAAAATATTTTTTGAGAAATCAGCTATTTATGTGTGAGGTGGTAGCATTTTAAGTAGGTTGAAAGATACAGATAGACTATGTTCTGGCTTCACAAATGAACACAGAAGACTATCACAAACTTCATTTGATCCACATGAGAAATGGCAATGAAAGAAATGTTTAAAAGGAAAGAAAATCTTGTGTGAGCGAGTAACTTATTCCCAAGCCCTCAAGATGGGAGCCTCCTTATTTTCTGTACCCTGCAGACTTCTCTTGCCTCCTCAGCTTAGTCCTAGCCTGGTTCATTCCTTTTAATTTGCTTTAAAATACACGTTTCTTTTCATTTATTCAAAAGACTGAAATTCAGGAATATGCATGTATCAATTAAAATGTTGACATCTAAAATATAAAGTCCCAATTGAGGTACTTTGTTTTAAGAAGCCTGGAAAATTTACAAATGCATGACCTAATTGAAATGAAAGTAAATAGATCTCGACTAATTTTCATCTCATAATTTATCTTACATACGTAACTGGTTCTTGGAGGAGCACTTTGAAAGTTAAGAATATTTCAACACCTCATCACAAAACCCAAGCTATGTTTAATTTTCAGGTCTCTTTACAAGTATCTTTCCTCTTCCGTCAATGACATAAACAGAAAGAGGGACTTCATAGTAAAATTCTAATAAATGCACACAAAAATTCACTCAAAGATCAGTTTTTTTTTTTTTTTTTTTTTTTTTGGAGACTTTAAAAGCATCCCAGGGATTTTCCAAGTAGCAGAAATTCTTAAAATAATCTGTGCTTGAAAAACAGCATTTACATATTAAATACAAGTAATCAAAAAATAAGCAATTTTAGCAGGTAATCTATTTCTATGATTCCTTAAATGTATTATTTGTAATAGCATAGATGCATTATAAATAGGGAATTTATAAATATTTATTAAATTCTAAGTGGTAAATACATAGACTTCAAGAGTAGTGATTTTTAATTGACATTTCAGGTTTACACTAGACTTCAAGAATAGTGATTTTTAAATTGACATTTCAAGTTTATTCTGAAAGAAAATATAGTAAATAAATAAATAAATAAAACAGAATAAATAAATAAATAAATAAAACAGGAGAAAATAAAGAGTAAACCAGAGCAGACTTAAAAGAAATGTAGTTAGCTCAGTGACAGAACTAAATGAACAATTTCCTTTTAATCATTCACATTCCTCAATCTGATTGACTTGTTTATATAATTAGCTGTTTATGGAAAACTTACTTTTCAACAGCCAAAGGATCTTATTTCAAAGATCAGAAAAAAACTGTAATTACAAAAAAATAGACATTTTAATTCCAAAAGCACTATAATTAAAATTAACTTTTTCATTCCAACTACACTAAATAAACCATGTAATCTGAAAAACAGTTTCAAACTCTTATTTCGTATTATAACATGCTCATAAAATCAGGATGAATGAAAATAGCAAAATCTGTATTTTTCCATAAATAACTATACTAAAGCTTTAAAAAAAAAAAGAATTAAGCACTGTATATTTATTCAATAGCAAAGGAAACAACCAAGCTTTCTTAATGTCAGTTGTGGAGTTATCTCATCACTCAATGTGGGCTAAATAAATAAATAAAATGAGGAGGACAGCAAAGATTAAAGAAAGAAACTTGTCAGAAAACAAAACAAGGATTAAAGTAACAGTGTTCACCCAGCATTCAGAGAGGCTGGAGACCAGAGGCAGACAAAAACCTAGAAGAACAGAAAGAGAAGAAAAGCCAAGTGACAAAGTAACTTTAATAAGCAGCACACTGGTGCAGAGGACAAGGAACTCATCATTCGCTTCAGGCTTCAGAAGAGTCTTACCTGCATGAGGAACGCAAAGGATACACAGGAACAAGAAGAGGAGAAGGGGGCGTGGCTTCCACTTCCAATGGCAGCTCCACGTTCGACTTGAGTGAAACATCCTGCCAAAGAAAGAAAGGCACTGTCAGACCCTGGGCTTCAGGAAAGTGTTATGACAACACCTCTTGTGGTTTCCAGTAGCAACTGGAAAACAGAAATCGTTTCCAGCCTTGCTTTGGAATAAAGGAGCTGTTTTATACTGATCGATGGATTGACTGATTGATACATGCTGGGATCAAACCCCGAGTATGGTATGTACTAGACAAGTGCTCTACCACCTAGCTACACTCCCAGTCCAAGAAGAAACTTCAACAATGAGGATGACCTAACCACCTCCTACAAGTTCACTGGCAAAAGAAGAAGAAGAAAAAAAGAAATCCATGCATTTTATTTGCCACTTGATGGCACTGACCTCATGAGAAAATATATGTACATATACATAATAATTTCTGGGTGAAGATGAGTAAATAAATGATTCAAGAAAATCACTACTTAAAAAAAGAAAGCAATTTCAGCTTCAGTCTATTCTGCCTTACCAGTTGCATGCCCATCTTGGATCTTGGTAGCAGAATCATGTTTTAACAGACCTCCTCCATAATCTCCAAAAACTGTCAAATTTAAGGAAATGTTTTCATTTTGTAGCATCTGCTGCTTTATAGATATTTAAATAAAATTATATTGATTAAGCTCTTTCCCTAAAATGAGGCAGTGAAGCATTAATATTCAAAAAGATTGATTCCTTATTATAACAGTAGATACTGATGTTTTTAAATGGCTAGAAAATACCAAATATTACAGACACTAGTAAATAACATTAGATGGAGAGAAGCTGTTTTGTAACTTTCAAATACTCCTTGTGCACAATGGTCTCAGTTTAAATTTATAGTCATATTTAACAAGCTTTAGAAAGAAACATACATATTATCTTGGCTCAAAATAATAGTATGATTTATTTCATTGATTCAACACCTTCAAAAGAGGCAAGCCAATTAAGGGGGCAGTGAGTCTAAAACCAGTCACCAGAATGGAACACACAGAAGTTGGTGAGCAGGAGAGAATTGAAGAGGCATCCAGGTAGTAAAACAGCAGTATAAGATCTCCAGCTCTTAAATACCTGGAAGAGAAAGCTAGTTTGCCTATAAGTAGTAACTGTGAGTCATTTCATTTCTAAAATAAAGGGTGAACTATAAGATACTTGAGGGTCACTGGGAAATCTTCCTTAAAGCCTGAAGCTTGCTTACCTGGGTAAAACCTAGAATACTAAACACAAAACCAGAAAAGCACTAGAGGAGAAATATTCAAGTGAGCAAAGCACACACGTGATTCCTGCACTTGCCCCAACATTGCATTTTGAACTGCATTTTGAACTCATAGCAAAGAGAACATTAGAGTCAGAGAGATCTGGCCTCTTCACTTAGGAACTGAGCAATCTTTGGAAAATTTACTTTATCACTTGAATTTCCTTTATCTCACCTGTAAACTAATGAACAGCAACATCCCAAGTCCAGAGAGTTGAGATGATCAAATAAGATAATGTCTTGACATTCAGCAAGTGTTCAGTAAATATTAGCTATTATTATTATTACCACCATGCCAGACTCTAACATAAGTGTGGTGGTTCTACCCACAGTGAAATCCAAGGAACCAATGTAAACAAGAACAGACAACAGGCTTAATTCCCTATGCCAACATCAATTGACTGATTTATGGCCACTTCTTGGATCACCTGGGAACCAAACCCAAATAGGTTATTCATGTCTGTTATGCATACAAAAATATTATATAGTGTCTGAATCTCATGTCACGTTTTCGTATTTAACAAAACTGAAGTTCTAGCAATAGGCAGCTCTCGTTGAAAACTCTAAGCTAGGACAAAGTTAAGATCTGAAGAGAATATTTTGTATGGAAAATCATTGTTTTGAATACATTCATCCAAAATATCTAAAGTTAAAAGCAACTGCTGTGTATGAGAAGCATGCTTTAGTAAATAATAATAGATGTGGGCATTGGAGTAGCACAGACTTACATCCTGGTTCCTCCATTAACTTGTGGTTTGGGGACAGGTATTTAAACTCCCAGATTTTTTCCTTATCTGTAAATAGGCTATTACCCACCCAAAAGAACTGGAGACAACAATTCATGCATTAATAGGGACTTCTAAAAAAGTAACACGGCAATATCAATGTTTATAGCAGCTCAATTCACAATAGCTAGATTGTGGAACTAACCTAAATGCCCTTCAACAGATGAATGAATAAAGAAACTGTGGTATATATAAACAATGGAAATATTAGTCAGCCATAAAGAAGAATAAAATTATGGCATTTGCAGGTAAATGGATGGAGTTGGAGAATATCATGCTAAGAGAATAAGACAATTCCAAAAACCCAAAGGCCAAATGTTTTCCCTGATAAATGGATGATGATACATAATGGGGATAGGGGGAGGGGGTAAGAGAAGAATGGGGGAACTTTGGATTATATAGAAGGAAATGAGAGGGGGAGGGGGCAGGGGTATGAAAGATGGTGGAATGAGACAGACATAATTACCCTGTGTACATGTATGATTACATAAATGGTGTGAGTCTACATCGTGTACGATCATAGAAATGAAAAGTTGTACCCATTTGTGTACAATGAATCAAAATGCAGTCTGTAAAAATAAAAAAAAATATGTAAAAGTAGGTTGTAGTTCTGTCTCATAGAAATCTCACTTATTTGGAAGAATGGTCCATTTTCTACTGAAGCTGGATGAATAAGATGTTCCCCATTCATGCTGGGAGTGAATAAGTAGACTTCTAAAACAAACAAACAAAAAAAGCAGTTATATATTCAATGAAGTTTAGAGATGGCAGGACCAAAATGAAGTCTAACCTCATTTCACAGGGAAGGAAACTGAGAACCAGGAAAATAAAAGGGGAGACCAATCAAACCTGGCCGCCAGCCTCACAGATATTAGCAGAAGAAAGTATCAACCTAAGAGAACTAACTCCCAGCTTCTTGCTCTTTGTGACACATGATGATTCTCCTTTATCGATACAGGAATAATGGCCTGCTCTTAAGTTTCTATGCGCTCTAGTCAACCTTCAGGGAATCATGCTCCTGAGCTTGGCTACTCTGCTTATTTATAATATGCTCATGCAACTTTTCCCTTCACTAAAAAGGTTCTAACATTTAGGGATTCCATATCCAATCCTGAAGTTGTTTTACCAAAGCTGCCTGCAATCCTATCAGGTAATGGGAAATGATGACCAAGGCTTGGTACATTCCAGGGCTCCAAACTCCATCGCCTCAGACAGAAAAGGAGCCCAGGACGGAGTAAGCACTTGTAATCAGACATGTGCCACATGACACACCAACTTTCATCCACTTTACTGTTTACTGAAGAACAGAAAAAAAATAAATTAAGAATAGAACAGAGGAAGGAAAGCACTATGTGTCTTCTCAAGGGATCACTTAGCCAAGACATATCCCTGAGATTTAAACAACTTTCTCACAAGAGTGGAAAATCCCGAACAGGGTTACTAAGGTTCTCAATAGGAACTACAAAAAAAAAAAAAAAAACCAGTATACAGGCTTGGGTCATTTTTACTGTGGCCTCAAAGTTCTATGGAGGAAGGCAGGAACATTGTTAAGTAAAAGAGAGTACTAGATTTGTATAATCTGAAAGGAATCTAAAAATTATACCATAAAATCTATCATCTCACAGGGGAGAAAATTGAGATACTAAACTATGTGCCCAAGATCACATCATCAGTGGTATCTGAGCCCAAAACTCTTTGTGTTACCTGGCTTCAACTCAGCTCCCCTACCTATACTGCAAACTTGCTCCCTTTTCAATCTGTACAGTCTACAAAATACAACATGTGTGGGTTCTGTTTCAGGAAGCTTCAGAATGTAACCCATTTACAGCAAATGATTTAAATGTAAGCTTGACCCCTTGAGGCACAATTTCATCCAAATTCATCACTGAAATAATCTGAAAAACCTACCATCCTGCATCTCTCCACTCTTCGTGGTTTCCTCCAAAATCACAAATTAAAGAGAAATTAGTGAAGGAATTTTGAAGTCAGTAGAGAAATTGATAGAGTAGTAATTCTATTATCACCAGCAATAGCATTCACTTCCTTGCCCATATCCCAACTGTGTTTCTATGGCAAATCTTTTCATAAAGGGGTTGAATGAGTGGCAGAGAATACCTTCATTCTTCAAGAGTGAAAAGAACAGTAATTTGGTTTATTCAAGTCTGTTCATAATGGCATTTTTGTTCTGGTTAGATATCATGTTCCTGAGCCTATCTGCCCCCCCCCCAAAAAAAGAGTGCTATTCTACTTCTCAATTTAAGTCCTTTATTATGTTGGGTTCACTCCTACTTCAAAAACATTGATTTGATTCTCAAAATCTTCATAAATCCTAAACTTTACTTAACAGTAACATGCGTAATTAGCTTGTACCATAAGTGAGGAAAAAGTCAACCTGAAGAACTACATTCATATACACCAGATAAGTACAGGTAAAACAGAAAACTGGAAGCAAGAGAGGCAGACTGCACCCATATCCTGGTTCTGATTTTGTACTCTAGTTTGACAGAATCTTCCCAATGGGGAACCTGGGTAAAGGGTACGTGGGATCTCCATGCATTTTTTGTTTACGACTATACTTGAGTCTATAAATATCTTAACATTTTTAATTAAAAAAGCAAATCTGGGAGCTCTAATGTACACAACTTACTCTCCAATGATTCTGGGAAAAAAAATTACCTGTTATAAGAAAGGGGAATGATAAAACAAATAGAGTCAATATTTGTAATAAGTGATTCTGTGTAAAAGGTATACAGGTGTTCTTTAATTATTTTTATTCTTGCAACCTTCTTGTAGATTTAAAATCATTTCCTAAAGAGTGAAACACATACACACTGAAGTGTATCAGTGCTTTTATTTCATGACACTCATCACTTTTATTGCTTTAGTCATTGTAAGTTTGATAGAAGTAGTAGTGTCTCATTTGGACTTGCTTTATTTGGATTGGCATGTTCAAGTCATTTTTTGTTTTTCTATTACAATGTAAATATTTCTCTGATTTGTGATTTTTTTAACCAATTTTATGTTAAATGTTAAGCCTTTGTCTTGTTTTCTTTGTTGCTTTGTTTTAAATTAAAGGTTTTAAGGCATTCTAAAGAATTTGACCCTGAGTAAAGCTTTTTAAAAGTGAGAAAGATGATACTCAGGATGCCACACTCAAGTTTTACTTGCATTTTTAGTTGCAATTGATATTATGACTCCAGCCAACAAGTATACTCAGTGTCATCTCATGTAGATAACAAAATGCCATCCAGTTAGAAATGAACATAGACAAAGTTTTTGCCCATGTACACCACAGGCTTGAAAGAGTTTCTACTTAGTCTAAATTCTAAATAGTTTCTTTAAATTTTTAATCATCCCATTAGAAATATAAACTCTGTAAGATACATGGGCAGTTAGAAAAATGGTCAGTTTTAAAGAAGCGTTTGTCAGTTTCTTTTTAATATATAAACTGAATCTCTTTCAAATCATTATTTCCAGAAATCAGAGTGACGTGTCCAGTTAGGCAGTAAAACTACAGGCTTCTAATATTTCCCATAAGCCAACAGACAATAGCCTCATTCACCATTCACCCTGGAAAAGCACAATGCCATGTAATTTATATAAGCCATAAATGGAACAGTAGCTTCATGTAGCTTGAGACCAACTAATGCAAGTTTTGCTAAATCTATTCAGTTTCTCAGGATATGAAAAACAGTAGTCATTACAACTCCTAAACGTATTTTAAATATATAATTTCAGTATTTGACTGCAATAATATACAAATATTCTTTTTCTTAAAGGAATAAACAGAAAATACACTTCAACAGTTTGTGCAGTTCAGTCTACTAAAATTTAAATTTAAGAGATTAAGCTTATGTTCCCCATTTTCAACAAGATAGTAGGAATATTTACATTGGAAAGGTTGGTATTATTTCCACATATACATTCTAACATGTCAATATCTAAAAAGAATAAAAACTTCTTAAACTATTCCATATGAATTATAAATAACAAAATAAAAATTAATTACAATCTGGGAAAATACAAAAAATTTCAGTCAAAATAGCTCAATAAAGAAATACAAACCAAGGTACTAAACCTGTCATTCAATATTAATGCTTTCACTGACAAAATCTATGATATTTTAATCACATAGAATTCAAATGGATTATATAACTTAATTTCATTATCAATAATTTTTATATTACCTATTGATTAGTCTCATATCCTTTAGTTTAAAACTTGTATTCACCTTTTTAAATGTAATATGCCTTTCTCCCATAAGATATCAATATCTAGGAAAGCTAAAAGGAAACTACATAAATATTTGCTGTTAAAAACCACAGGATATTTTCAGGAAAAACTGAAGTTCAAAACAAATTCATAAGCACTCAAAGTATGTTGTCTGTATGTAAGGAAAAGTCTTATGTTAAGACTATTGGATGTATCCCAAAATAAATTCTTTCAAGTTATACCTCGCAGATTCCACTGGCATAAATAAAGCTTGAAAACTCACAGGTGTGCAATTACTTCACATCCAGTTTTAATAAAACAAAGTGGTTCATTTCTAATTACAATGCGCACTACCAAGAAGAGACCAGCAGAGTGCTAGGCTTGATGGTAGAATGCTTTCTCCTCCTTTAAAAATGTGTGCTGGGTGGGGGAGGAGGAGGAGGAGGGCAGTGAAGAAAAGGGGGGAAAAGAACTGAAGGGGCAGTCTTTTCCCAAAGTCCTGCACTGAAAGGAAATTCGAGGGGAATTGAGTTAGGATCCAGCACCTGGTGGAGATAAGGTGAATACCAATTTCTAGAAACTCTGTTACACTAGTTAGTGTCAGGGGGCCTGCCCAATAAAACCCCAGAAGAAAAATTACATATTACAAGAAAAAGTAACTGCTTAGTGGGCCACAAAAATAAGCTTGGCCCTTCTGAGAACAATCTTCATTTTTCCATTCTGGAGGGCCAGGCAGCGCTGGCCACCCTTTCCAGGGTCGCTCGAAGGCACCCCACTGCTTGGATGACAGTTCCATAGAAGCTCAACCTTTCAGGTTTCTCTTAACAGTTTCAGTTCCCCACACACTCCACTTAAAATTCTGTAGAAAGTCCCTTTCACATAAAATGGCATATTCATTAATTACTTTTAAATCCAAACTGAGAGCATTTTCTGTGCTCTTAATGATTAAAGAGTAAAGCAAAAACACCATTATTCAAATACCCCCAAAGATCCAAGAATAAGTCCATGGTGACAATGTGCAAAATCAACACTTTCTCAGAGTTCCAGTACCTTCCAAGTCCCCAGGTGTTGATCCCAAAGTACGCTTGCTTGGCAGAGCCAGGGCCCTGGACTGAGCTGCGGTGCCGGTTACTCCTTGTTTAATTTGAATCGAAAACACGTTTTCCCCATTCTTGAAACCCTGCCCTTTTTATTATGCTTTACACCGCCCAAATGTGAGGTTCACCTCTTGCTGGGGGAAAAAAAAGGAAAGAAAGCCGCGCACACATGTCACAGCTCCATTTGGCAAAGCTCCTCACTCCAAAGTGCCCCGAGGGGCAAAGTGAAGACAAACCGGTTTATTATGTCAATGAAGTTGAAGTCCTTAACAAAATCATTTAGTTGGGGGCGGGGTGGAGGGTAGAGGTACAGAAGGTGTACAGGAATTCTGGGCAGAGGGAGACTTACTTACATGTTGGCATTACTGCGCGGAGGTCCCCTGAGGCCTCTGGGTCATCCTCCACCACTTGCCGCGCTTCGCTGCTCCGAGCTCCACAAAGGGGACCCCTGCGCCTGGGCCGAGCGCGGCGGCTGGACCCTCTGTCACGCCCTTTCTGGAGAGTTCATCGGGGTTTCCCGGCAGCTGCTCCACGCCCGCGCTCAGGGCGGCGCAAGGTGGACCCCGGGCGCGGCGGAGTTCAAGAGCGAATCCTGTGCGCGAGGGGGCGGGCAGGCGGCAGGTTCCTCCTCGCAGCGAAGTTTAAGAAGTCAGGGCGAGAGGCCGGGGCAGCGGGGTCAGCCTGTGACCGGCCCGGGAGCGGGGGTGCGAGCCACGAGTCCTGCCCCCGCTGGGTGAGGCGGGACTTGGTCCCCCGCTTTGGGGCTCTGGGCTCCCAGCGGGCGCGAGCTCCTCTCTCCCGGCAGCCGATCCGCCCGCGCTTCCGGCGCCGCGGCTTGGCCGGAGCTGGGGGCTCAGGTGCGGCTGCCCCGGCGGCGCGGGGCCCTGGCCCGGCTGTGCGCCGCCCTCGGGCGACCCGGGTTTGGGCGCTCCGCGGTGGGGGCCGTCCGGATCGCGCCGCTGCCCCACCCAGGACCGTCAACCCGAGGGCAGAAAGGGAGAAGTCGCCCCGCGGGGCGGGCCGGGCGCAGGCAGCGGGGAGAAAGTGACCGGGACAGCTGGGGTGGGAGACTGGTGCAGAGCCGAGCGCAGCTCCCAGCGGGGAGGGGACAGGGCAGAGCCCGAGGTCACCCGAAAGCCAGGAGCGCTGCACCCAGCAGTCCCTCGGCGAAGGAAATGAGAAACTCGGAAGGCAGGCACCCTCGTGGGCATCTCCTCCCCGCCCGTGGCTGTTGCACGCTCGCAGCCCACCCGGGTCCCCGCGCGGGGCTCGCTGCCAAGCCCCCGAACCGCTGCCTTACTTTACTTTTCTCTCCGCCCCTCCCCCCTTTTCATTCCCCTCCTCCTGCCCTCCTTTTCAAAAAAATAAAGGAAGGGATATTAACAAGAACCTGGAAAGACATTAACGCATTTTTTGAGCAGTATCAATTTGCCAATGTAAATCCAGCTACTTACAGAGGAACGTCTGGTACCTGCCTGTTTGTTGCTCCTATGAAGTAGCTACCCTATTAAAGATATGGACACACCCCCTTGCAGCTGAGAAGAGAGCAAAGGGGCTCACATTTGTCAGAGGGTCCCTTCCCATTGTGTACTATCAGAGTTAGTTCATATAATGCTAGAGACAAACCTCTGGATGCCAGATCTGTGTGAGCATCCCAAACCGGAAACATCTACCTTGCACAGTGTGCACATATGCAGGTCGCAGAGGCCTTATAAAGACGTGCCATAAAATTATTTACATTTTTTTGGTTAGTGATAGAAAACTGTTGGGGCAGAGAAAAAAAGAGAGCAGGACTTGAGAACAGTTACAGGCAGAAAGGAAACTGGACCTTTGCCACCAAATCCAGGGGCTTGACCAGGGTGTGTTCTACTTGTCATTATTATCAGTATTTATTTTGATGGTATAAACAGTAGGATTAATTGAGACATTTCATTGTAGCATTTAAGGGAAAGCTGAAGTCCTCTACCCAACCCTCTGTTGTTATGAACCCCAGAGATGTAAGGTCTGCACAAACTAGTTAGATGTGCCCAGTGGCTGGGGCCCAGTTCCCCAGACTCCCTATTCAAGTCAGTCTCTTATACCAGCTTCTCCCAAAGAAATTTTTTAAGTCCCACTCAAAATTTTTTGAAAGTCACATCATTTCACAGTTTTGTGAGTAAAATAATGTGCTCAGTGTCTTTCACAAGTCTGCAAAGTAACATTTAAGGGTATGGTCTCATCTGAAGGCTTGACTGGAGAAAGATCTGCTTCCATGTTCTTAAATGTAGATTTAAATGTAGTTGTTTCACTAAAGCTAGAAGTGACCTTGAACCTAAAAGCAAACAAAGAAATATATATATATATATATATATATATATATATATATATATATATAATGAAGGGATATATATATCTGCATTAGCTGATGGTCTCCAGAAAAACAGAACCAACTGTGTGTGTATATGTACATAGATTTATTTTTAAGGAATTGACTTAGGCAATTGTGACGGTGTAAGTCCAAAATCTGTTCGTGTAGGCCAGCAGGCTTGAAACTCAGGGAAAAGTTGCAGTGGGAGCCAGAAGCTGTCTGCTAGCAGAATTCTTATGTCCTCTGGGGAGGTCAGTCTTTGTTCTGTTAGGCCTTCAAATGATTGGATGAAGCTTCCCCACATTATTAAAAATAACAAACTTTCTTCTAAGTCAATTGGTTTGAGTTTTTGGGGTTTTTGTTTTGTTTTGGTACTGGGGATTGAACCCAGGGGTACTTAACCACTGAACCACATCCCCAATCCTTTTTATTTTATTTTGAGACAGGGCCTCGCTAAGTTACAGAGGCTGGCTTTGAACTTGTGATCCTCCTGCTTCAGCCACCCGAGTTTCAGGAATTACAGACATGCACCAACATGCCTGATTAAGTCCATTGGTTTTTTTAAAATAGTTTTTTTAATTTTATTTTTATAAGTTATAATTATATATGGATATGGTATATGACATGATGTCTTGATTTATGTATACAATGTGAATAATTAAGTCAAGCTAATTAACCTATCCACCACCTCACATATTTATCATTTTGTGGGTGTGTGGTGAGAACATTCAGTATTTACTCTCAGTAATTTTGAAATCTACATTTTTATGAACTATAGTCACCTCCTTATGCACATGGTCTCAAAATGTATTCCTCCTGTCTCATTGAAACATTGTATCCTTTGACCAACATCTCTTCATTCCCACTGACCCCCTCTACCTTTCTACTCTCTACTTTTACCAGTTTGTTTTATATTTCACATACAAATGAGGTCATGTGGTATTTGTCTATCATCAGATGAATGGATAAAGAAAATACAGTATCTATACACAATAGAATGCTATTTGGCCATACAGAAGAAGAAAATGCAATCATTTTCACAACATAAATGAATTTGGAGGACATTATGCAAAACCAACTGATGTATGTGTTAATCTCATCCAAGAAAACACCTTCATAGAAACAACCAGAATGCCCTGAACACTGTGATCAAACCAAGTAAACATGTCAAATTAACCATTACATTAACCAAATTCAATTGACATTCTTCTAGAAGATAGGAAAGTAATTTATGTGCTATTATATTTTAATATAATTATGTTCATACTTTACAAATTGATGTTTCTATACAACCATGTAAATCACAACTGAAATATTTCAACGGGCCTTTGCCTGTCATTGGTCAGTTATGTTAGTAACACCCATACATTTTGATAGTTATGTCCTCAAACTAAGGGTTCGTTCTTTATTTTTGAAAGAGCATGTTAGGGAAATGGAGTGCCTGGTAGAAAACACAGGGTCCTTTAACAAATACACTTGGGTCAAAACTTGGCCCTGAAATTTACCAATACCATGAACGCTGGCAGTGTAACTATGTGTATGTAAGCTGTAAAATCAGAACAACAGTACTTAAAATGTTTAACTCACAGAGCTTTTGGACAGATTCAGTGAACTCAGGACAGAGAGCATTCAGTGAATTTTCTGGAATTTGGTAGTATCAGTTGCCTCCTCCTGCCCAGCATATCATCTTATCCTAGAACTGAAGTGCCAGGACCACATTCCTCTGCATACAGGAATCTTCTGAGAACATTCCAGACAAATGAATATTGGCCATCTGCTTGAATCCCTTAACATTGATGAACACTCAACTATGAGAAACTTCCTCTTTCCATTGATTGAATCTAACATTCATGGCTTCAACTTCCATTCAGAACAAGGACATTCTATCTTCCACAATAAGTCTTTTAAATATCTGAAGACAGCTATCATTTCCCTCTTGGTCTTCCCTTATTCAGTGTTCCCAGCCCTCGTTATTTTAACCATTCAATGTCTGGCTCCTGCATTTGCTCTTTCCTATCCACAGGGGTCAACATGAGCCTTCTTTACCAGGTACTCAAAGTGGATTCCATGCCTCACTCCCGATAACTGTAGGAGCCTCCTCTTTCATGAACTGGATGTTACTCTGGTTTAAATACAAGTCAGTATGAACTTTTTTGAGCAGACACACCACATATGTATGACTGGAATAGATATAGTTATAATAAATTGATCTATGTGCCACACAGTAATTTTTTTTCATGAACCAAGTTCAAGAAATGTATCTTAACTTGTAAATAATTCAACACAATTGGAAATTTCTGTCTTAATGTCCTATTTTTCCTTAATCAATCGAAGTCCTCCCCTTTCACCAGGTGTATTGCTTTCTTCAGCAGGGAGAGGGAGAAGAAAGCTGACTTGTTATGTATCAACGTCCCTGGTGTCTGTCTGAGAGGCAAAGTACAGGACCCCTTAGAATAACTTAGCAACCTGATCTCACAAACTGCCATTCCCCCACCCCATCCTGTCTGTCTTCTGATGGGGGAGATAGTTTTGCTTTCTCTGCTGCCCTCCATTCATCTGTGCCTCAACTCCCCTCAGTTCCCCAAGGGCTTAAAGTTATGAAAAAGAATTTCAGACATTCTGAATGCCTTCTGTTGTCTCCTCTACCCCCTCATTCACACAAGCTGTGGAACTGCACATACTAGAGACTTGAATAGGGAGAAGAAGAAGGGGAAGTAAATGGGAAAGAGGACAAAAATTGAATCTCTCAAAGATATTGTGGCTCACAGGAGTTCAAAATTTCTGCAGATAATTATTATTCCTGTTTTGAGAATAGGAAACTAAAGTTCAAAATGAATAAACAACATTCCCAAGATCATACAGGTATGAAAGTCCCCGATCCTGTGTAAGTTTTCAGTGAAACTTCTAATATTGTGCTTTTCTTTTATGACTCCAAGTCTTTTCAGATGAACTGTAAGAAACCTTACTCGGCAACATTGCATAAATTTTCTGAATCCACATCCAAGATTATACTCTGAACCCATATCAAAGAACCGAGTATATTCCATTCTGTTACATTCAGTCCAATGTATCAGTCTGCAGATCTCAATTTGAAATTTGATTCCTCTATGGATCTTAACAGTCTTTAATAACTTTTTGTTACATACAAATTTAATAATGCCATTTCCTAAGTTTGGGTTAAATAACAATGTGGATTCTATGGAATACCAGGAGGAGCCTGCTCCCTGGTACTAGTGATCTATTACAGTCAACATTGGGTGGCACACATTTCCAGCCACCCTATCCATTTCACTATTTTTTAAATTTATTTATTTTGGTACCAGGGATTGAACTTAGGGGCACTCAAGTACTGAGCCACATCCCCAACCCTGTTTTGTATTTTATTTAGAGACAGGGTCTCACTGAGTTGCTTAGCATCTTGCCATTGCTGAGTTGGACTATGAACTTGAAATCCTCCTGCCTCAGCCTCCCAAGCCACTGGGATACAGGTGTGCACCACCACACCTGGCTTGCTTTATTCTTATTCCATATGTTTTCTCAAATGGAGTTCCCAAATTATCATAGTATTTTATATAAGTCAAGAGGTTCAAGTAGATCTTATATTCTCCTGATCTATTAATGGGTCATTCTAGGAATCCGCCTAGAACATGACTCCGAGGACAGTATATATTCTTGATGTGCACCTGCTGATGTCTCCTCTTTTCAAGTTCTTGAAAGGCACCATTAGTCTTGATTTATTTTTCCTGAAGCCTTTTTCTATGAGAAAATCAGAACAAATTATATATTATTTTCAAGTTGACAAGGTATATGTTGCTCAGTCCAGTTCTTATAGCCTGATGATGAATGTAGGCAGCTATCAACTGCATGTACTGAAGTTTTTTCAAGTACTAGAAACTTTTTAGTCTTCCATATAATTCATAGAAGACTAACCATTAACTAACATTATACAAATATTAATACTGGCAAACAATCGCTATAACTATTTTTAGTGCTTCCTTTGTACATAACACTTTATTAAAAATAAGTATGTATAATGTCTCCTTTAATCTTATACCAACCTTACACACACAGAGACATGACCCAAAAGACTTCAGGCAATCAGGATTTAAACTCCAGTTTTTCCTGGTTTCAACCCTATACTTTTAACCAACCAACTCAGGTTCAGTTGTACTTGCAGAAAACATTTTTACAGAGACTCCAGAGTACATTCTGATCAAGAGAAATGCAAAGAAAAAAGACATGGATCTAGGAGATACAAGTATGCAAGTTTTTCTGCTATTTTTTTATCCTGACCTTAACTATTTTGATGAGTACTAACTAATGTTTCTGAGATTCTGACTGCTTTTGTAAACTTTATAGTCTCAAAAATTGGGAACCACTAATAATTATACAAAAATCAAACAGTTTCTCTGGGAATAAATGAAATAATGAGGGTTGCAGTCATCTAAGTAATTATAAGTTTGACTTCACAATCATTAATTTATTCATTCAATAAAAATACTGATTAACAATTATATGACAAGCATTATTCTAGACACTTTCACTACAGCAGTGAACAAAAAGTTCCTGTTTTTATGGAGTTGATGCTGTTGGTGGGAGGGGATCACAGATAGTAAAGTATTGAAAAATAGTATATGGAAAGTGATAGGATCCATTAAAAATAAAGCAAGAAGAGATTAGAGTAAGATAGGATGGTCAGGAAAACTTCTTTAATCAGATGCCATTAAAAAAGATACCTCAAGTAAGTGGGTGATAGATCCAGACAGTTATGTGAAAGAAGAGTCTCCCAAACAAGAAGAAGCAAGTGCAAATGCCCTGTGGCAGTGTGGACTTAGCTTACATACAAGAAAAAGGAGAATAGGCAAGCTAGGCTTCAGGAAAATAAGGGAGTGCAAAATAAGGGAATGTAAAAGGCCATGGTAAGTGAATTGTGAGCAATAGAACAGATATGGAATTTTAATGTAACACAATTAATGATGAGACTCAGAATATGCACCCTGAATATGCCACTTTGGCTTATGGGTTATTTGGTGCTAAAGGCAATTAGGAAGCAGCAAACAAAAAAGAACTCTTTGTCCTCCTCCCATTTGCCTAACAGACAAATATACATCTCCTTTTTTTGTGAAGATTTCCCCCCCTCTCCTTTCTGCCAAATCAAGAGAAAGAAAACAGGAATTAACGTTAGTATGGGAAATCAGTACCAGGATGGGTGTGTGCAAATGAACTTTCCCAGAAGAATTTTTATCTTCCATTAATTTCTCCATATATTTATATACCTACTCCATATTTACTTCCCCTCAAAAACCAAACCCCCTTTCCTTGACTTGTCAATTCTTCACAAATTCATTGCCCTTTGTTAGGATGGTATATAAGTCCTAAATCTAACCACCCCTTTGAGTTATTCATCATTGAGTTCTGTGTGTATGCATGTTGTATGCATGAATTCTGAGGACATTTTTCTGTTAATCTGTCTCTTTGAGTCTAATTCATGAACCTGAGTCACTGAGCCTGAGAGGGTAAAGGAAAGGTTTTATTTTCTCCCCTACCAGAGCACTGAAGATTTCTTAATAGACGATAACATGATCTGACATGTGTAGAAATTAGACTCTCGGGAGTTCAAAGGTAGGAGCAAGGAGACTTTTTAGCAAGTTGTCGCATGATCCAAGTAAGAAACAACAACGAATGGCATTAACTGGAAAGACAAATAGAAATATGAGAAGTAATTTTATTGAGAATATTTTGGAGGTAAGTTCTTCTAATTGGATACTGAATATGAAAGAAAACAGAAGCAAAGAAGAATATTCTAGGTCCCCCCCATAACTGAATGAATGGAGAGACTAATAACTGAGTTGCAGAATAGAGGAGAAGCAATTTTAGGAAAGAAAAGTAAGAGTTCAGTTTTGGTCATGTTAAGTCTGAGATGTCCAACAGACATCCTAACACATGCAACTACCACACTGCCAGGAATTTAGATGGTACTTAGTAAAACGTTATTCATTAATTCAGCAAGCATTGCATTTAAGTAAAGTTTTCTCTCAAGTGAGTGTCAAGCTTTCTGGGTTATTGTTTATAGAATGAACTTTAATAGTGAATTGGAATTTTAATTAAGTCTTGAAGAATAGATTGGATTCACTGTGAAAGTTTGAACAAGTGGGAAAATGTTAGCAACAATACAAGAAATGGTAAAAAATGAAAAAATATTTTTAGGAAAAGTGAGAAAATAGTCTGGCTGTCATGGTAGATTCTAGAAGCTGATGAGGAGAGAAAGGCTGATGGGTGGTAAAAGGTTTGGTAGGAAAGACCAAAAACTTTGACTTGGTCCTCTAAGACATAGAGAACCAAACTTATATTCCACCATTTTTCTTTTGTTTTTGTTTAGTTCATTGACAAGAAAGTCACATAATGAAAGTAATGCTACAGAAAATTAATCAGAATGTACTGTAGAGAAGCCTTTTGAAAGGAGAGAAGATAAACTACTGCAGTAACACCAGGTGAGATAATAAATACTGGGGCACCTGTGGAAAGATGAAGTCAAGGAGATGTTGAATTGAAAATTTGAAGTCGAGATATGATTCCTTCCTATCTAGTTCAAACTATATGACAGATATCTAAGCACTTTGATGGCTTATGTCATGTAGGCCCAGTATGATTAGCTAGATTCTTGTTCACTGATAGAATCTTATATGATTCTTTGCTGTTTCTACATGATTTATCTGTGATAAACAATGGACTTGAGGAGAGAAAGAAAGAAAGAGTGGATGGAGTGAACAGGAAAGGAGCGTGGGGCAGATTATTTAGATTCTTTTAAATCAGAGTACAGGGTGGAAATTTATTTTGAGCTCTCTGGTATGCCAGAAAGAGTATTAAACACAGACTTGACAATTGAATGCTGGATTGAGGATATGTTAAAAAGGTACAATAATGAAAGCATGATGTGATGATTCACTTTCTGTGTCAACTTAGTTAGAGCCACAAGGTACCCAGAAATTTAGTCAAACATTTTTATAGATGTTCTCATAAAGGTATTTATAGATATTGCTCCATACAGAGTTTGGACTGGCCATCCTCCATATACACATGAACCAATTCCTTATAATAAATTCATCTGTCTCTGTCTTTCTGTCTCTCTGTGTTCGATTGGCTCAGTTTCTCTGGAGAACCCTGACAAACACACATGGTGACCACTGAGGAGGGTTTTGGCAGTAGTCTTGGTGGAAGGTAATGAAAGCCTGAAGCAGGTACTGGTAGTAAAAATTCATAAAGAAGAGGACAGATTCAGGATAAGTTTTGGAGACTGAGATGATGAGATTTATTATGGTTTGGATGCAGGGGATCAAAGGGAAAAGAAGGAACAAGGAGAATGCCCAGGTTTTAGGTTGAGCAACTGGAGGGATAAGCGGGGTGAAAGAAGGGGTGGTGTTGGAGGAAAGGGACATGTTGGAGTTGAGTTGCCCACAGATGTCTAAGTACAGATAGCCAATAGGTTACTGGTGTGTACATCTGGAGTTTAAGAGCAGATCTGGGAATTGTCGACATACTGGTGGCCTTTAATGCTCTGAAAATGAGTCAGACTGCTATCCAGAGGTACATACAGAGAAGAGAAGGGAGCTGAGGCTATGCTCTGGGACTAGCTTAAAGAGGAAGAAGTAGAAAGAAAAAAGGGGTGACCAATAAAGTAGAACACAATAGGAAAATGTACTTGTCACTGAAGACAAAAGAGGATCACATTTCAAGAAGGAAGAAGGACTTAGCAGTATTGATATTGATGAGAGATAAAGATGAGATGCTTGGAGCTGGGGTTGTGGCTCAGTGGTACAGTGTTTGCCTGGCACGTGGGAAGTATTGGGTTTGATCCTCAGCATCACATAAAAATAAATAAAATAACGGTGTTGTGTGCCTCTACAACTAAAAAAAATTTAAAAAAAAAGATGAGATGCTTGGATGTGGCCACATACACTTCCCAGTATCTCTTGACAAAAAGAACCTTCCTACTTTCACTTTAGTATGGTGTCCCCCAGTTTCTTTCCTGTTACCACAGCGGATCCAACTTCCTTCTTTTCAGTTTCAAGACAAATATTGTGTGATATCACTTGCATGTAGAATCTTAGAACATCAAACTTACAGAGTAGAGAGTAGAATGGTGGTCACCAGAGGCTGGAGTGAGGGTAGAGGTGTGGAATGGGGAGATGGTGGCCAAATGGAACAGAGTTTCAGATAGATAGGAGAAATAAGTTTTCAATCTCTATTGTACAGCATGGTGATCATAGTTAATATTGATGTATTATGTATTTCAGAATTTAAAAAAAACAGATTTTAAAGGTAAGTACATGAAGTAATGGATATGTTAATTTACTTGATATAATCATACATATTCAATTTTCACAATAAATTTAGCTCAGAAGTAGAACTGAACAATGAAACAGAATGTTCTTGAAGAGGAATATAGTAGAGCTGTTTTTCCCCTTCAAAGGGAGATGCATTTTAGCAGGACACAAATGATTTAAGAAAGAAGAAACTGATGATGGAATGGGGAGACTAATTGCAAAAATGATGTTCTAGAGAAACAAAAGGAATGATGAAGTCCAGAAGGTATATGGAGTACTTGGTTCCTAGTAGGTCCCAACACACTCTCCTAGAATAGTAACTATAATATAGTGACTTCATTTATGGATCACCAGCATCAAACAAGTAAGTGAACTCCTGGAAGGACAGATGGGTGGTTATAGTCAATGGAAAATCCTTGATAAGACTGAAGAATTGTTGGAATTCATATGGAAGCACAAGTGATCTGGAAAGACAGGTCGCACATAGTACACATTTGACATTGACAAAGCTAAATTCAAATTCTTCTCTTTGGCAATCAATCATGGCTGGTTTTCTCCTGCCACAACTGGGAAAGAATGACTGAGTGTGTTAATTGAGTCTCAGTAACAATTGTTAGAAATACTGGAGCTTAATATGTTTGTTCTGGTTTCTCAAAGATGAAGCCCCCAAACTCAACTAGTTTAAGTTTCAAAGTACATAAAATATTTATTATTTTAAATTAATTGAGTTTATACTTTAAGAGACTAATCCCTCTATCATGCCAGAGCTTTTAATTAGGTATAATTTCCTAACAGTGACAGGTAATTCTCACATTCTTTAATTAGCACGACTATATGCAATAACCTTATCTTACTATATATGTAAACATGAGATGTCAGTGGTGATTAGGGCCAATTTTCAATGCTAGTTTTTAGGGTTTAACCTATCACATCCTACTAAATCGTATTACAATGCTACTAAATAACTAAGTCTTCTACCAAGTTATGATAGAAATTGCAAAACAAATAAACAACAAAACCAGTTAGTTTCTCATATTTCTAGAACTACCAGCAAATATCATTAAAAGATTGATGCATTAAGTATGTACAGTTTACAAAATTCTTCTATCAGTGTTTCCAGGAACAACTCACTAGAAGTTTGACTCTGCACATATTGTGTTTCAGAAATAAAAAGTTGACTGAAGATTTTAAAATTCACATTTTCCTTTGCAAAATAGTGGCTACCTTAAAATTTTAATTGTTTGAAAAGACAGGCTTGACACCTTGAAAATTTATGCAAATTATTTTTTAGTCAAAGATCCACATGTTATAAATGTCTTAACATGGTTTTCCTAAAAGATAATGCATGCTTAACTTATAACTAGATCACTGATTATTCACTTGATCTTTGGTATGTTATTGGCAGAATTTTGTCTTTTTCCTTTCTTTAATAGTGGTTTTAATCATATCATCTGTCTGCTGGCCTTGGAGAAGCTGATTTTATTATTGAAATGATCTGGGAAAGGCAGAGCAATTGGGAACAGAGGAAAGCACCATCCCAGGCCAAGCAATATGCTTGAAAATAAGACATGTCTGCTAGACCAGAGATGAGAATGGTGAGAAAATGAAAGGAGGAGTCCAAGTTGTTTGAATTGGTGCACGAAGACTAGCCACTTATGAAAGTTGACCTTGGAATAGAGGTCTCAGAAAGAAAGAAATCAAGAAGTTCTAGGCCCTGGAACTAGCAGAATGAGCAGTGAATGTAGGACTCTGTAGGAGGCCGGACACATTAGAAAAGACAGCTTGAGAAGCAGAGATGCACACAGCAGATCTGCCACTCAGTCAAGAGGTGACCTTGAGCAAAGATCAGCCTCTCTGAGTGTGACTGCACATCTCTAAATGGAATAAATGATGTCCAGCTTCATCATCACTATTTCTATAGATAGTGTTTGTAAAATATCTGGCAGAGTTGGAGCTTAAAAATGATAGGAGCTACTATAATAATAATTTCAAAGTAGAATCAGATTTTTCTATGGAGTAAAGATCCTTTTAGTGAAGAAGGCAAAATTCATTAACAAAATGCAATAGCCAAAAGTTCTTGTTAATTCATATCAAGCTGAATTTTGTGATTCTGTTCAGTGTCTGTATAGTCCCATCCTGGAAATAGTTTGCAGTCAGCATTCCTTCAATTGTGGTGTAAAAGATTTTGCCATTTCAAACTTTCATGGTTTGGCTGACCCACAATGGAGTAAGGACACAGATCTTGGATGGTGGTGTGGTGTGATCACTGAGGAGCAGGTTAACTTGCACAGCTTGGTCTTTCCACATTTGCAGTACAAACATACAAGCCAGGTAAACTGGGCCTTCAGTGTACCTGAGTTGAACCCCTTAAAGCACCATCATCAGAAACTACCTTTTCTGAATTCTGTGTAAACCAGCCTTGATCATGATTTACAAGAAATTACATGATTAGTGTTAAGACTTCTCTCAAGTGCCACTGTATATTTATTTGCCATCTGTGATATACATAATCATTTTATTTCTCATTTATTTTATTGGAGCATTCCAAAATGCCTTCACAAATTACAGTCTAAATGATGTATTGAAGTTTTATAAACCTTTTGTATGTAATGTAAATTTACTATTTTTAACATTTTTCAGTGTGTAGTAGTGCAATGGCATAAGTACTCTAGAATTGTTATCAACTATCACCACTGTCTGGCTCCCAGACTTTTTCATCATTCCAAGAGGAAACTCTGTATGCATTAAGCACTCCCCATTTTTCCTCCCCCAGTCCCTGGTAACTTCATCCTACTTTTTGTCATCATGTTTTGGTCTGTTCTAGGTACTTCATGATAGTCAAATCATACAATATTTGTTCTTTTGTGTCTGACTTATTTCGCTTAGCGTGGTGTTTTCAAGGTTCATCCTTGTTGTACCTTGTATCCAATTTTACTCCTTTTTAAAATTGTATTATGTATATATTTTTTCAAAAGTTTCAATCTCAGAGGTTTGAGTATGCCCTACTAGAATTACACACATGGTTAAAAATTGGCCAGTAACTCAAGGCTTTGGAAGTGGAGTGATCAGAAACAGGAAAGGACTGGTGGAGACCACTTTATTTCCAGTATGAGTTTACAACTCGTGTGGCACCTAGGTCCAGCTCTAATAATAGGTCAGAGAATTGTAGATGTGGATAATAATCCCACTATTCCAGAATTTATTTTACATTGTAAGTTAAACTTTGTTGTATCTTTTTTTGAAAATCAGAATACAAGCACTCTGAAAAAAGATTGAACAAATTCAACCTCCCCTCCCCCATTTCCATTAGCCAGCATTAAATGAATCAGAATGATTATAATGCTACCTGGTAAAGGAGAGAGAAAAGTAGACTTCTGAAGAGTTAATAGCAAGCGAAATCTTATTTCTAATTAAAACTTTGCTTGGTAGACTATTTTTAATATGCCACAGATTGAATAATTATGTTTTAAAAGTGGCAATAAAATGAAAGGCGACAAGAAGGAGGTGCCTGCCATGAAAGTCAGAACTGAAAACTTCTTTTGAAGCTATAAAATATCATTAATCTTTGAGTGAGGTAAAAACAATCCTCCCTCTATTCTCACACAGACAGCTGCTAATAGTTATGTAGTTTCAGGAAAAAAAATATTTTGACATGGAAAATGCTAGTGCATTTGGGCATGGACAACTATGTCTAGAATCCAAATGGATTCAACCTATGAAATATGTTTAAAAGTGAATGCCATTGCAAAAGTTTCTTTTATCAGTATACTTCAAAGTACTCATACTGATTTTTCATTATTAATTTGTGCTGTATTGATACATTTTATGATCAATTTCTCATCATCATTATAAAATTATGGCTGGCATCAAAGAAATCACTCATGCTGCAAGTCAATTTTTTATTTCATTAGCATCCATAAATAATGTTAAATTTAATATAGCTATGCTTTAAATGCCAAATACTACTTATAACTTGTGAAATTGCACTATTAGACTGTACATTTCTATTTTTATATGGTCATTGATTTCAAAGAAAATCTTTGCCAAAATTAATAACATTCACATCCATGAACACATGATCATTTTTTATGGTTTCCTCAAGTGAACCTGGATCATGGATCTTGCTTTCCCAGATCAGCTAGACTCAATAAACTTGTACTCTTGTAATAAGGAATAGGCTGTTGCTTTGGGTAAGAACTGAGTCCAGTGTACCTCAAGAGGACAGTTCTATTCCTGGTAGACCTTGTTCAGTCTTCCTTCTTTTTCTTTCACAACTAAATGTTAACACAATACAAAGTCATCTTCTATAATTGCTAAATTTATTTTTCAAATATACTGAAATGACTCTTGTCTCTTGTAAAAATAGGTACGAAAATTATTTGCTTTCCTTCTTTGTTTATAACTCTCAGATGTAGATTAGTAAAGAACTTGGGAATTTAAAATTTTTAATTATTGGAAAATTAGCATTTGCTGAACTCTAGTTTACATAGAGCTCAATAAACGGTATTAGCAGATATTTCATAGAAAGCGGAATGATAATCTCTGAATGAAAGACAAATTTTGTATGTATTCTCAAATTTAAAGTCATTATTCAAATCAGTTTTTCGACAGTGTAATGAAGTATTCTTTTTAGATCCAACTGAAAGAACTACTATACATAAAACATCCATTAATTATGCAGGTTTGCACAGATAGATATAAAATAAATTACAGTAATTACCATCACTAATGGAAGTATTATGATTAATTTTGTCAGATTCTTTTATCTTTAAAGCAGTTACCAGTAGCTGTCATTAAAATAAAGACTGCAATATTTCTATGAATGATTTTTATGATTTTTATACATTAAAAATTCTTCCCAAAATGGTAAATGTCTTTCCTTTGAATCAAACTTAACCCTGAATTTATGGCTGACTTATTAACAAATTCATATCACATTTTTTCCTCTTTGTCCACATTTCACTCTGTCCTGTGATGCTTATAATTATTTGTTATATATATTTTTTTCATATGCCAAATAATATGTAAAAATTAATACTTTGCTTAAACTGATGAGCTATATTTAAAATGTGTGAGTTATGAACTCTGTAATATATGCAAATATCTTTTTTGAATTTAATTTTTAAAATATACTTTCATAATATGACTTTGATATTGCATTTTAATTCTATTCAAAAACTAACATTTTTGATCAAATCTCCATTGATCCTACAATATTATAGCTACTGAAGTATAGTGTAAATGAAAGAAACATGGATTTTTGAAGATAAAATGAATATGGACCCTTGTCATAGTTCCAGAGAAGCAAAGTTAAGTGGAATATGGAATGGTTCTTGGGGACATTAAAGCAGAATTGTCAACCCACTATTATGTATAACTATAATTCACTAATAAATAAAAGAAATAAAACATGTAATAAAAAAGCAGGATTGTTTTGTTTCATGAAAATATGCATTATAACTGTTATGAATGAAAATTTAACTTAATTTTGGTAAAACTGGAGTTATGTGTTTGCCATTTTGCCTAAGACCGTCTCTTTGTATTTACTCTTATAGTGGCTGGAATTTTACTATACTTTATAGAAGGCCATAGGCAAAATGGGCAAAACACAGTATTCTTCATAGTAAATATAAACTTTTGAAGTAAAAACCAATATCCTATTGTTTAGGATAACTAGATTGCAGCAGACTGGATGTCTCTGAGGCACCTCCTCTCTGTTGGCATCATGTTCTACAAAAGGTGGCCAGACTGAATGAGGAAATGTGAAAATATGGCATCTGCCCAAAACAATCCACTTACTTGGCAATGTGTTGGAGAAACTTTCATTGCACATCAGCCATAAAACTGCAACAAGCAAAATCAAGGTATGTGCACATGCACACAAACACACATTCTTTTTATCATATGGATTTTTTTTTCTCTTGAGCTATGCTGACTTCTAGGATGCCAGCTAAAATAAACCCCCAACTATCACAAGGGCAAAAGACAGAATAGAGACATCTACTACTGTCTATCACATAGAGATAGTTTTCACAGCCCAGACAACTCACAGTGCTAGATAAAAATATCTGCAATTCTCAGAAGAATAAAATAGATTCCAGAATAGCTATAGTACCCAGTTTTCAACAAAAATATGTTTTTTATACAAAAAATTATAGATAAAATCAGGATCAAAGCTGTCAATAGAAACTAATTTGAAGTTGGCCTGGGATTAGATACAACAGATATAAACTTCCAAATAGTACTGTAACTATTTTCAAAAAAAAATTAAAGAATTGTTCAATTAATTGAAGAAAAAAATATAATATTGAGCGAATATATACTAAAATGGAAAATGGAAACTCTGACTCAACTAAAAATTCTAAAGCTAAAAAAGTTATAATTAAAACAAAAAACAGGTAAACTCAAGTTCAATTTTAGATGACACAAAAAAATTAGTATACTTAAAAATAGACCAGTAAGTATCCCATCTGAATATGAGAGAGGGAGCAAATGAAAAAGTCTTACCACAATATGAAGTGGTACAACATAAAAGGATATCCAGAAGGAAGAATACAGAGAAATAGCCAGAAAGAAGGAAAAAAAATTAAAAATAATAGTATACTGGTGTAAAATTTCCTAAATTTGTTGAAAACCATGAACTTATAAATCTAAGCTTTGAAAAGCCCAAATAGAAGGAAAACAGAGAAATCATACTAGGGCACACCAAATTCATGTAAGAAAAGCCAATAATAAAAAAATTATATAAAGCACTGAGAGAAAAAAAAATGACATGCTATTTTGATAGGAATTATACTATGATTGATGTTTGACTTTTTTTTTTTTTTTTTTTTTAAACCTAGGGATTTTTAGCCACTGAGCTACATCCTCACATCCTCAGCCCTTTTTATCTCTTATTTTGAGAGAAGTTCTGGCTAAGTTGCCCAGGTGGGCCTTGAACTTGTGGTTCTCCTGCTTTGGTCTCCTGAGTTGGATGTTTGGCTTTTCTTCAGAAACAACAGAAGCTAGATGATATGGGAATGACCTCATTTAAAGTACTGAAAGAAAAACAGTTAATCAATAAATCCATAAATCAGATACTTTATTCTTTTAAACTAAGTTAAAATAGGTTTAGATTTTTTTTTTTTAATTGAGAGATTTAATGTTAGCAGAACTGCAGTGTTTAAAATGCTACAGAAAGTTCTTCAGACTAAGGACAGTTGCACCATGTGGAAATTTAAATATATAGAAGAGAATAAAGATTATCAGAAAGGATAAATGTATGTTATATGAATTATTTTATATAACTTCTATTCCCTTATTTGAAAATGCATGCATGTTTAAAACAAAATTTATACCATGATATTATTGATATGATAATGTATGTATATGAAAACTACCCAAAGAATGGAGAAATAAGCAACTATACTTTTTAAAATTTTCTATATGTAACTGAAAACAATCTAACACTAATTATGTATATATTGATAAGTCAAAGTTACATGATATAATCTCTAGAGCAACAATAATAAATTGAAAAAGTATGTGTTAAAAATGCTAGTCCAGGATTTATAATGCAATACCACAAAATATTTGCTTACTACAAAAGAAAACAGGAAAGGAGAGATAGAGGAACAAAATAGAAATGAAACAAAAATTTCTAAAACTCAGCAAAACTGCAGACTTAAATATAAATTAATATAGTATAAGTGGTTTTATTAGATGTGAATTAACTAAACACACAAAATAAAAGGTAGACAATATCAAACTGGAAGTAAAGCAAGACTTTTATTAAAGACTCTTGGTTCCCTAAAAAAAGATACACAGTTAAGAAAAAGACAAATATTTTGAAAGAAACAGAACAGAAAGCAAGGTACAATCAGAATAAGCATGAGGAAGTTAGAGTTATTGTAATAATATAAGACAAATTTCCAGCCAAGGAATATTCCTGCAGAAAACATAAGACATTTCATAAACTTAAAAAGGTCAGTACAATAAAAAGATGCAAAAAGTATAAATGACTTTGTACCTTATTACAGAGCTCCCCAAACTGGCAGAACTGAAAGAAAAAAATAGTAAAATTTAAAACCATCAAAGTTCAATACTTGTCTCAGCACTTGACAGAGAAAGTAGACAGAAAATTATGACATAAATCGACGACTTGAACGGAGCAGTCAACTAGTTGAAAAGTACAGAAGCCACTATAAGACCACATGAAACACAGCCTCCCAAGACCATGGAGTACTTACAATATAGACCAGAGGCCACGCATCAGTGCCTAACAAACGTAAAAGGACTGAAGTCCTACAGAATGTGTTCTCTGATAACAACAAAATTAAGCTCAAATTAAAAGCAGAGACATGTCTGGAAATTCTCCCAAATATTTGGAAATCAAACAACATGGTTGTAAATAACCCATTGTTCAAAAAGGAAATTAAAAGGAGAAGATATTTTGAAATGAATAATAATGAACATGTGATCTATCAAAAAGAGTATTTAAGGGGAATTTGTAGCATTTGATGCTTATATTGAAACAGAAGAAAGATCTAGAACTAATGATAAAAGTTTCCAACTTAAGAAGCTAAGGAAAAAAAAAAAGCTAAAATTAAACCCTATCTATTAAACCCTAATAGAACAAAGGAAACAAATTAGAGCAGAAATCAATGAAATATTTTTAAAAGTAAAACAATAGAGAAAATAAGTGAAATAGGAGCTTTTTTTTTTAATTTGATGAAATTGATAACACTAGCTACTCAAATCAGTAAAAAGAAAAAAACAGAAGTTAGCAAGATAGTAATGAGAGGGTTCTACAGATTATTAAAAAGACAAAAAGGAATATTATAAAAAATCTTTCACTGATCAATTTAATGCTTAAATTAAATGGACATGTTCCTTAGAAACAACTGCCAAAATCTGATTCAAGAAGAAACAAAATCTGAATAACCCTATGCCAATTAAAAAAATGATTCATAATTAAAATGTTTTCTACAAAAAGAAAATTCTGTGTTTTTATGGTTTGATTGATAAATTCTATCAAACATTAAAAAGTAAATATTAACTTACAAAAATTCTACCAGAAAATAGAAGAAAAGGGAACACTTGCCAACTCATTTTATGAGGACAATATTACTTGAAGACCAAAATTGGAGAGAGCAAAAGAGAAACAACTCAACAATATAGAACAAGAAAAGTACAGACCAACATTCCTCATAAATAGAGATGCAGAAAATTCTTAATAATACATTATGAAATTAAATAAAACATGATACAAAAAATACTAGGGCAATAAAATATTTGTGTTTGAGATGGAACATGAAAGTTGGAAAATATCTCCAATAATGAGAAGGAAAAATGAAGAACACTACTTTAAATTCAGACAGATGTGGATTCTTCCTCTACTTCCACTTTGTACCTCTGTAAGGTTGCTAAATCTAAATACGTGTTTTGCACATTGCCAAAATACAATTGAGGGAACTTGGGATTCTGAAGATGAAAGAGGAGAACAAAATGGCGCTGGAGGATTGTGGCTGAATGAACAGAAGAGTGATAGTTTCAAAAGAAGGTAGGTAAGAAAGTCTGGCCATTCTTTTCTAGAAAAAAGATCAGTAGGGCATTTTTTTTTTTTTTTTTATAGTAAAGTACAGTGAGGCAACTCTCCCTTTCTGGGCAGTATTCTTAGCACCGCTGGAACTTTCTGCTCTTCAGCTAATCTTAGCTTTAGGTGACTCATCTGTATTTGGGACAGAAAAAGTAAGTGAGTGAGTGAGTGTTGTGCGTGCTTGAAAGAGAGATTCTGCACATCATCACAGACTTGCTGTGTGGCAGTGAGGACAAAGACCTCACCTATGCAAACATGACTGCTACTGTTGTTCAAATAACAAATGCCCTTTTCACGTAGATTATTTGCTTAAGCCAGGCTGCTATCTGGTTTTAGAACTCACTTTTCCTATAGCCAAAAGCAGCCTCTGTGTGTCCTCAGGGTGCTCTCAGGTCAGAGGAGCATCATTGCTTCATGAAAGAAGACTCCTTGTTCCCCTTCTTCCTCTCCTCATTCCAGAACTGACTACTGTATAAAATGACTTGCCCCCAGTTGAGGCAAACCTCTTATGAATTAGTAGGGAAAAAAATGAGAATCAGAGAAATTTCTTTTTTAAAAATCTATATGCAAAATAGAAAATTAAACATTTGTTGAAAACCTGCACCATGCAAGATAGCATGTGAGCGTATCATGACATTGGCACCAGATTTTCCTAGAGTTGACCAGGAGAGAGGCACAGTTCCCATTTCTTACTGGGACAGTACAGGGAAGACTTCAGGAGAATGTGGCCGTAATGGGCTCCTAGGAGCCTGGACCTTCATGCTTCCTCTTCTGACAGTCTCCTTCCTACTTTTCTTTTAGCGTCTTAGAGCATCTCCCCCACTCCCTCAGGTACAGGCTTCCTCATGGTCTTTTGATCTTTCTGTCCACCAATAAAGGGTGCTAACTTTCTAACTAAAAAGTTGGGAAAGCTGGAACTAAGCGCTAGAAATAGAAGTGTTGTGACTGCCTTCTTCCTCAGGTATTTGTATAAAGCACAGAGAACAAAAGTAAGAAATGGTGGGATGTAAGTATGGTAAGTAAGTATGGTGGAATGTAAGAATGGTGGAAAAGTAAGAAGTGGTGGAATGTCAGGGCTTTGCAAAGGTAATTTTTAGGAGAAGGCCTCTGTTAGCAACTAGGAAATCAGCTCTACCTATGGGATTTTAAGTGATCCATAATCTGCAGCTAGTTTCCAATAGTAAAAATCCGCAAAATATCAATAGCAACTGAAATGTGACTATTTGACTATTTTGGGGTCATTTTTAAGATGATCAAAAGGCAGAAGCACCTCATTATTATGCAACATACCAATGTCAGGACAGAATCCAAAAAAATTTAAAGGGGATATGAAAAAAAAAAAAAAGACTGGGAAGGTTTTCCTTGGATTATGTCTGAATGGGGAGAACTCTAGTCAAAGAAAAATATTATTTATGGACCTCCAAGGTGTATACAAATGTAAATCATGGACACTTAATATTTGAACTGTTGAGAAACCTGAACATTAAGTTGGAAGCCCTGCAGCCCCCATGTCATTGCCAAGTCATTATTAAATTCCTCCTTGAAATATCCTCTTGGTTTAGTGAGAATATTTTCATAAGTGCCCAGAATTCCTCTAGAAATTTTTGTACTGTCTCTGTGCTTGAGGCTAACAAAGATATACCCTCCAAAACCTTCTAAAATAGGGTTTTGCTGGGGTATCTTTTTGTTCCATTTTATATTGTTTACAGAAACTTTTTATTCCTTGAGCACCTGGACTTCATTGCAACATTTGTTTCTCTGCATGCATTCAAATGCCTATGTTAATGACTAATTAATAATGAAAAAATACCCAATTTCCTCCCTTTAAGGTAGGAGTATCTACCAGAAATGTTGGCTGAAACATGTGGGTCTAAGATTTATTATGCATGAAAAACAAGGAACTGGTGGGTGGTCAGTACAATGTAGTGGTCACAATGGCAACCAGAGCAACTTGAAAAGATCCTTCTGGAAAACATGAAGTGTATGGTTAGAGTTAAAAATATATAAAGAATCTTGTTGGGCGGAGAGTACATTTAATGTAGCGCAAAGCAGGATGCTTAGTTGTTTGGCTTAAAATGTAAATAGAAAAAAATGGTGATGGAAGAAAGCCTAAATTGTCATTGAGCTAAATTGTCATTGAAATAAATTACTGACCAAAGGAGAATGATGTACTTGTTTTTCAAAGCAAGAATGATAGAATAGGTCTACCTGAATACAAAGACATGAAACCCAGGAACCCTCTCCATATTTTGTTTGGGTAGGATTGATTTATCCTGTGTTCTTTGGAGGCAAGGTACTAAGTCTGAGCCCCGACTCGCCTCCCTGAGGCTCTGAAGAGGAGACTGAAGGTGCTGGGTATCCCAGAGGTGCTGATCATGTGACCTTTTATCAGAGACACTGATCGCCCATTGGAAACTTATGCTGGAGGTCCCCAATTTTCTGAAGCAGGACATAAATTACAAGTAATGACTACCCCTATGGCCGCTCTGACATTTGTCCCGTAAACACTCTAATCCGTGAAGTCATATGCCTGCTTGATTTGCTTTTAAAAAGCTCAGAATGATATTGAGTTCCTACTCCTCAAGTACAGATGTTTCCCAATTTCTTTCTATCTCTCCCCCTCTGTGTGTTCACTTGCCTGACTGTCTGCTTGCTTTTTCTTTTCTTTTTCTTCTTTCTTTCTCTCTCTCTTTCTTTCTTTCTCTCCCCCTCTTCCTCCCTCCCCCCTTCCTTCCTTCCTTCCTTCCTTCCTTCCTTCCTTCCTTCCTTCCTTCCTTCCTTCCTTCCTTCCTTCCTTCCCTCCTTCCTTCCTTCTTTAATACACTTGCCAGTTACTGAGGTCCCACAAGCGCACCTAGCACAGGCCAGATTCTGTGGTAGGCTCAGAAGAAGTGAAAAGTGCAGTTGGCATGTGTTCTTGTTTTTCATAGTTGCCCTTCTGACTGGAAAGCCCTTCTTGCTCATCCTGGCACCTCCCCAAATTTCAGCATGATTTCTTGATGAGGAAGTAAATGATCAAATGCTAACTTGTTCACTGTAATGGGCTGAATGTTTGTTTCCTCTTCAGATTCATACTTGAGATCCTGATTCCCAGTGTGATGGTATGAGGATGTGGGGATTCTGGGAAATAATATAATGGTCATTGAGGGTAGAGCCCTTGTGAATGCGATTAATGACCTTACAAAAATACCTCTTTCTGCCGAGTGAAGATACAATGAGATGATCATCTGCATCCTGAACTGAGGTCCTTTTCAGAACCCAACCATGACGACTCTTTGATCCTGGGTTTCCAGGCTTCAGAAAGTGAGAAATAAATTTCTGTTGTTTGCAAGCCAACTACTCTATGAGACTTTGTCATAGCAACCTTAACTCAGGCTAAGAAATCCACAAAGCCTTCTCTTCTTTATATAGTGATGATTCTTCTCTTCCCACCCAGCCAAGGGCTGAGTCTGTTTCACTCATCCCTGAAATTTCTGAAGTATTTGTCACTGTGCTTGGTATACATGGGACACTGCCTCATCACAAAAGCAAATCCCAGACTCATGAAGAAATGAGTAACAGTGGCTTTATAGAATAGGGTGACAAGATGAGTGGTCCACACAAAAGAGGATGCAGAATTCTGAGAAAAGGGAGCTCCAGATGCAGAGCTGGGGAAAGTCTTACGAAGAGGAAGGCAGAGGAACTGGACATAAACGGACATTGGGATTGAGGTGAATGTCAAGGGGAAATGGAACCTGTTATCACCGTCCTCAAGAAAGGTTTGGAGCAGAAATGAGAAGTCATGTAAAATAGCTCTGACTCTAGTGACATATCCAACCTAAGAACCTGATGGTGATAGAAATAATAATTGATACCAAATTTATATGGACCATTTTAATATGGGGAAAAGGTTATTAATCTGGCCTGAGAAGTCTTTTGTCCTTTTCCAGTGCTTTATAAAGTAATGTGTATTTGATATATTCCCTTGACCTACATCACAAATATATTTAACTACAACAACAGCAACACAACTAGCATTTTCTATTTGCCTTTTTTAGTTTAGGAATTTGAGACTCAGAGAAGTCAAATGATTTATCCAAATTTTCATGCTTGGTAAATAAGGAAGTTTCAAATCCAGATTCTCTGACACTGTCACTAGCTCTTTCTAACATTTCTTGTGGCTGGGTACCCATAACTGTTCACAGGAGCTTCATGGAATGTGTCAGAAGCTGTGAATGAAGATGAATGTGATATAGATGTTAGTTGGTGCAGAATGCTAAACAGCCTTCTCTCTTTCCTTTAGGGCTTGACATCTCCCAGATCCCTACAGCCTTGTGCAGCCTTGGAATACCAAAAACCAAGGAGTCCTCCTTCAACTTGCCAAGAGGTAAAAACAAAACCAAATCCAAACTAATAAGGTTTTTCTCTTCCAGGATTTTGAGAGTAAAGTAAAAAAAAAAAAAAAAGACTGGAACACACACCCTCTAGTTGTGATGGCTCACTGGTGAAGTCAACAGGGTTTCTGTTGTCACAGAATCCCCTGAGCCAGCTGCTTCCTGAACTTTCTTATCCCAGTTCTTGTGCTTCCCCTTCAACTCTCTGCTCTCACTCAGCCAATACTGTAAACTCCCTTTCACTTCCATCGTCCAGAATCTGTTTACCTTGCTTGTGACTGGAGAATCCTGATGAATGTGGGAGTTCTCCTAGTGTGTCTAGAATACGGGTTAATTTTTAAAAAATGAATGCATCTTGTGTGTGATGTAAAACATGATATATGTATGTGCGTGTGTATGTGAGTGTATGAGTTTGTGCCCGAGTGTGTGTGTGTGTGTGTGTGTGTGAGAGAGAGAGAGAGAGAGGGAGAGAGAAAGAGAGAGAGAGAGAGGGAGAGGCATGTATGTAGATTGAAATAATAACAAACAGAGGTTCAGATGAAGGTGAAGATGAAGTTATCGGTTTAGTCTCGGAGGTATTTTGGCTTTTTTTCAAGTGCCTCAGTAAGTAAAGTATATAAAATCAATGACTTTATGTAGACACCTTTATCTTACTTCCCTTGGACCTCTGGTTAGAGTATTAGCCCATTTGGTTGTGAAGTCACAGATATGTACTTGTGCACATCTGATTTCCTCCATAGAACATAAGCCCTTGTCCACAGCACCCATAACTCATTCATCACTCAGTTTTCCTTACCAGTAGGTCAGTGTATAACATTAAGTGGTTCCAAAGACTTCTGTTGTCTTGAGTTATATATTTTTCTCTTATAATTGAAGAAACATATTTCTGAAAGAGACTTACAGATTAATTAGTCCACACTTTATCAAATGGAAAAATAAATAGTTAGAATAAATTAAGTGATTGAATTAGACAGCATACAAAGCTAGAGACAAACTGGGACTAAAAGCCAGGGTCGCTTGACTTTCAATCCAAGAGAGTAATTCATCTGCTGATTTCTCCTGTCCATACTTCCTCCTCCAAGTCTAAATGCATTTGTTCACAGCAAGTGTTATCAACTCTGTTCTTGAGGGATGATCCTTAGACTTTTGCATGTGAGAAGTCATTTCGATTCACTTCAGTTGGAGTGAAAACACCCAGAGCAGAATCTATGCCTTCATGTTCTTTCTGTTCTCCAGCATACCACGTGGTCTCCTGGGAGCAAGTGCTCAGCACATACATTGTGGACTTGGCCCTTCCACCTAAAGAGACAGGGAGGACCTACCGTTAGAAGGTTAGAGGACAACCTATGAGGCTCAGAAGTTTCTTAAAGGAGACTCCTCTGGCCTTTCAGAGCAAAAGAGTTGGAGGAAGCCCTTTGATCTCTTTTCCTCCCACACCAGGCTGACTTTCCACACATCTGGCAGCCACCTTCTCACTTCCCCAAATTTCCGAATATCACATGGAAATTCTGATGTCGAAGTCTCAATTTGTACCCAGGAAAGACATCTCTGGGTCTGAACTTGGAAATTCCTAACTGAAAATCTCTGAATTAGATAAAATGATACATGAATACATACATGTTTATCCAAAACGTTTAGGAAAGAAGGATACTGCTAGCTAAAAATGTCACTTACAGTACTATCCCAATTAAAAATTGAGTTTTTCTCATGCCTTGACATTTTAGGATGGAGTCATTTTTTAGAGAAATATACCCTTTAAAGATGTCTGACACATATTTGATAACATGTAGAGCTAAGAGCTTTTATGTTTTTGATGGTTGGGCTAAAGATGAAAATTGACCAAAACAAAAATTCATCATGGAAAACCGAGAGGGAGAATTATCACTGTCTGCAAATATTTTTTTTATGACTGAGAAAAGCACCAAATCCTTGCAGAGCTGTTATTTATGAAGAAATCATCTTTTCCAGAGGAGGTAGAACTATCCACAGGGAAATTATGAATTTTTGAACAGAGAGAAGAGTAAGAAAGAGCTCTTTTTGAAAAATCAGAATGAGTGCCCTCGGCAATGAAAGTTAAATAAGGATGCCTTGACCTCAGTATATATTGGTCCAAGTAGTCTCACTCAGTTAACACAATTACTGTGTAACACACTGTGCTATGATTTTAGACACATTATTTCATTAATTCTTAGAGTTTCCCATGAGTAGTTAAGAGTTAACAATCTCCATAGTACAGATGAGAATATTCAGGCTGAAATCACATGACTGAAAAGCAATGAGGGCAGCTTTTGAACGCTGATCTTGCCTAACACCCAGAGTCTAATTCACATCACCACACCATATGTAGTGCAAGATAAAATCTGTCATTGGATAGACCTAGCTGTGTATTCTGTTTTCACCATTTACTAGCAAATGTGATACAATGCAATTCACTTACCACTTCTGAACCTCCATTTGCTTACCTGTATATTAAGGGTAATTAATAACATACTGTTTTATTATTAAGATTGAGAAAAATAAAACGCCTGGCATGTAGCACTTACTCAATAATTTCATTCTCTTCTTTGAGTACTTCTTATTTTAAAACTGTCAGTAGCCTAGTCTCATTCTAACCCGAAAACCAGATCAAAGTAAAGGACATACTGGGACTCCAGAGGGACAAGGACAGGGGTGCAGTTCTTGGACACGCACAGCTTCACCGTTTCTCCCGCCTTCCCATGGCATGGTAAGGTGGGTGTTGGCTGCTACTGTGTGACATCTGTGTTCATCAACTTTTTGTTGCTCTGGCCAAAATACCTGACTGAAAAAAAAAAAAAAAAAAAAAAAAGAATGAAGGAAGAGGAGTTTACTGTGGCTCACGGTTCCAGAGATTTCAGTCCATGATCAGATGGTGCCGCTGCCCTGGGCCTGAAGGGAGGCAGAACATCATGTTGGAGTAGAGGAAGGCTGCCCTGCTCAGAGAAGCCGAGGAGGAGGGAGAGGGGAGAGCCAGGGAAAAGATAAAGCACGCCCCCAGTGACCGACTCTCACCTGCCTACAGTTTCCACCTCCTCCCAGTAGTGTGTTTAGTTTTCAATGGATTCATCCACTGATAAAGTCAGATCCCTCTGATCCGGTTATTTTCAAATGTCCCACCTCTGAACCTTGCTGTATTGCAGGCCTCGCCCTCCAAACATGAGTCTCTGAGGGACACTTCATATCCAAACCATAACAACCACCATTTGGACCCCACTGCCAGTTTTCAATGGACTGTGGCGGCAGAGCTCTGATTCTTGAGGCACTACAGCATGGGAGGTGTCGGGGAGAGAGGCACGGTTAGAGTCAACTGCCAGAGTAACAGCGGCAACAATAATCATAATGAAAACTTGCGAAATCCCTTAACTGTGTCCTCCGTGGTTAGCAGGACAGAAGAAAATCCTACTTGTGGAGTCCAGTGTGTGGTGTAAATTGGTACATTTCTGTGGGTGTTGTGTGTACTGGTCTTTTTCTAACCCATTTCCCTACCTTTCAGCTCCCTAGTGATCTATTTCTTCCTCTAGGTAACTCTTAGCATTTAGGCAGGTCCATATGTCTTCCTTTGGTGAAGAAATGGATGGAAGAGTGGATCCTAGGTGGATTCGGGTCCTGTGCTTATCCAAAGGAGTGACAGAAACTGGTCCTTCCCAGAACTTTCTGCATTAAACATCTTTCTTGCCCCTCATTGCTTCTCCAGTATTTCATTTTGTTACAAGAGAATGGGTGTCTCTGAAGCAGAGTCCAAGAAAGTATCAGAGAGAAGGAGGAACTTGACTCAGGACCAGTAGGATTCTTGGCTTACATGACAGTAATGAATTTCAGCTTGTACTAGTCAAAGTCATAGAGAGAAGTTCATGTAGAAAAACACACACATAATCAAGGGATAATGAGGGAAGTTTCAAGACAGAGATGACTTTGGGGGCAAAGCAAGGAATGCACATTCAAAGGAGAGCGCAGACCATCTCAAGAGTGAGCTACTTATTTGGGGGAGGGGAATCCCAGCTCTTCTTTTAGAGGAAACTTGGTGAGGAGTGGGTTTGGAAAGGTATGCAGGAATGTTATCATTCTGGTGATCTCAAGACAGGTTTTGGTGGTCTGGTCAAACTCCAAATCCTCAGGCTGACATGGTCTTCATTATCTGATCAATAGATAGTGCTGGAAGGTCTTCTAAATTATAGGTTCCTCAAGATAGCATATTTCTCTGCTTAATCTAATTATCAAGGGGCTAGTTAACAGTGCCCAGATTGATTTATAGATTTCTCAGAAAGCTTACAGACCTTCCAGATTTCTCTTGGGAATAATAGGTTTGAAAGGGAAATAGGCTTAGGGAGTGACAAACCTCAAAAAGTATGTAGAACTTCTAAATTAAAATCTTTTTTTTTTTTTTTTTTTTTTGCGGTACTGGGGATTAAACTCAGGGCCTTGTGCTTGCAAGGCAAGCACTCTACCAGCTGAGCTATCTCCCCAGCCCCTAAATTATAATCTTATTTCCTTACTTTCTTTTCTGTCTCCTTCCTATTTCTTATTTCTTCTATCCTACCTCAATCATGCTAACAAGGCCTATGTCTCTATCATTATTCCACTTATTAATGAGTGAAAATATGGCCCTCTTTATTTAACTACCTCTATGAGGGTCAGGGCTGCAGGAAGAGAGTAGGAATTCCCGTTAAGTGTGATGAATGTGGAATAAAATTTGTCCTGGCCCATTTATATATGATTTTTTAGTTCATCAAGAAAATTTTCAAGTTAGGGTTAGTAGATAATCTTAAAATGAGTGCTCTGAAAATACAAACTTCACAAAATTCCTTTAGAAAATGGGGAAAGGGAAATAGTGATAATAATCTAGCCCAGGAGGCCAAGGGGCTGGGTTTGGAGGAGTGTGCCACTGTGCCGTCATCTTTTGATTTTTTGACGAGAGTCATTCCAAAAAGCATGTGGGGTTGCCTCACTGTGGTTTTAATTTGAAGTTCCTTTATGATTATTGAGAGAGATACTCAATTTTTGTTTTCAATCTTGAGATTTGGGGCACCATGGCACACACTCTTGTACTCCCTGTCACTCAGGTAGCTGAGGCAGCAGGATCACAAATTCAAGCCCAGACTGGATAACTTAGTGAGACCCTGTCTCAAAAAAAGAGTGGGGGGTAGGGCTAAGGATGTAGTTTGGAGGGTTCAGTGGTAGAACATCCCAGGTTCATCCCTAGCAATGAAAATCAAACAAAGCAAAAGATAGCAAGAACTGGAGAGACTGTGGAGAAGAAGAAACACTGGTGCAGTCCTGGTGGAAATATCAACTGTGTGAACTGATACAGTCATTATGGAGCACGTTATGAAGATTCCTCAAATATCTGAACATAGAACTACCATATGATCTAGGAATCCCACTTCTGGGCATATATCCAAAGGAATTGAAATCAGGACATTGAAGGTTTGGAGGTGTAGCTCAGTAGTAGAATGAATGCTTTGTATGTGTGAGGTCGTAGGTTCAATCCCCAGCACCACACACGCACACACACACCAGTACGTTGAAGGAGTATCTGCACTCCACGTTCATTACAGCATTATTCATAATATTCAAGATATGGGATCACCTAAGTGTCTATAGATGTGGTGTACCTGCCACATATTCATCTATTGATGGCATACATTTGATGATATATATTTCTTTCTGAAAACAGAAATGCTGTCATTTGCAACAGCAGAGATGACCTGAATGATATTTTGTTAAGTGAAAGAAACCAGACACAAAAGGACAAATACTGCCTGATCTCTCTTGCATGTGGAATCTGAAGAAGCTGAAGTCACAGAAGTAGGAACTAGAATGTTGTTACCAGAGCTTAGCTGGTGGTGGCAGGGACAGTGGAGGTGTTGCTAAAGGAGATAGAGTTTCAGTTAGAGAGATAGAACATGTTTTCAAGATCTATTGTCAGCATGGTGATTATAATTAATAATGGTATTGTATGGTTGAAAATTACTTAGAGTATATTTTACATGTTCTCATCACAAAATATCATACGGATGTGAGGTGATGGATTTGTTAACTAGCTTGATCTAATCATTCCACGATATATACCTATGATAAAATATCATGCTGTGCCTCATAAATAAATACCATTATTATTTATCAAAGTAATAAAATTTAGAAAGGGAAAATTTTAATGTATCTCTTTCCTCTCAAGAAAAGCTGTTAATAGGTATTTTCCCCTATTATTTTGTAGGATAGCTATTCACTGAGGTTCAACAGCTTCATAGACTCTTCTAGAATGTAAACTTTAAATGGCAGAGGGTTTATCTGATTTTGTCTATTTCTGTATCTCAGCTCCTAGTAGAGTTGACATTTAAATTTTTGTGAAATTAAGCACTAATTTATAAGCTGGGTAATTTGTTGCTTATGACCATCTTTTTCTAACCACATGTTCCTATTTATTCCTCTATCCTTGTAAGTCATTCCACACACACACACACACACACACACACACACACACACACAGTTCTTTATGTTATTTTTTTGTATCTGCTTAAGTTTCAAGAAATTTAAGCCATGCTATCCTTAATCATTTGACAGAGTTTGGATGTCGATGAGCCAGTTAATGTTCTTGTACCCATAAATGGTGACTTGATAGAGTAACCTGTCCCCAGGTCATCACTTTTTTTTTTATTCTTACCATGAAAGAGAGAAGCAGGAATTTGGTAACTTCATCTTCCTTATACTTCCTCTGTAATTTTTACGCTTGCCTGATATAGCTGTAGTGAGTTAAATGTTACACAAGGCTATGATGGGTTTTGCAATCTGAGTGTGTCTGTTGTGAAAACCACAACCACTTAAGGACAGTCAGTCACTGAAGTGAGAAGTAACCCAGGAAATACAACCCTTATACACACCTTTTTTTTTTCCTATCGAAAACCTCTTTTCCATCCAAATGAGTAAGATAAAATCTGTGATAGGGTTTTTTCTCAATTTGTTTTCAAATTTCATAAATGTTCCCTCTAAACACGACCTGAGGCAAGAGGATTATGAGTTCCAGGCGGGCACTGGCAATTTAGTGAGACCCTGTCTCAATATAAAAAATAAAAAGGGCTGGGGATGTTGCTCATTGGTAAAGCATCCTTAGGTTAGATCCCAAGTACCAAACAAACAAACAGAACAAAGAGCAGAGCTATGCCACTAACTCAACTACCTGGTTTAAAAAAAAAAAGGGGGGGGGGGGTCATGAGTTGTAATGTTTGCCAATATCTATGGTGTAAATATTCATAAAACTACAAAACTCTTTCAGTATCAGATTGGCTATTCTGAGTCTGGCTTTCCACACCAACTCAGATCTAAAACACTAGCTGGCCATGAGGGCATATCTGTGAAACCCTACCCTGTACATTTCCCTACACAGTCAATGGGAATATTGAAGGTTATAACCATCCTAACAGCCATCCTCTTTACCTTAGCGTTATTAGCTGACCCATCTCTAATTAGAATTAAGGACGTGTACTTTAAAGACCTGCTCTTCTCCCTTCAAGATCTCTCTCCCATTGTTCTGTCATTGTAGTAGACAGGGAACAGTGACTCTCAACTCTGCACCTAAAAACCAATATACCAGCAGCTTGGGTCCGCCCCAGAGCTTCAGAATTGTCTGGAGTGGAGCCAGGGCAATTATTATTTTTTTAAAAAAACCCACCATGTGATTCTAATGAGTTGAAAATCACTGCAGAAAGAAACTCCTTCTGCAAAGTAACCAATGGATTAGATCAGTGCTTCCCTACCGTGTGCTTCAAATGGGCTGAAGGAGCTTTGGGACAGTGAGTCCATCAGCCATCTGAATAACTGGGGTGCCTGAGCCTCTTCCAACAGCAGTCTCTAGTATTTACCACAACATGCTCTTGATTCATGATCATTTCATATATGTGCCAAGACAAGTAAAAGCCTGGCAAGCACAGGGTAAACAAGAGCAGAGTCTTGTTTCCAGAGAGCAATTGAAAATGCCCACTTGTTACTAGGGCAGGGAGGGCAACGCCAAAGGATCATTTCTAAATTTTTTCCCTGTGGTCATCATGAAGTCGCACCACTCAGATCCAGGGTATGTTTTTTAAGACTCCAGCTGCTGCAACCTGCTCTGCCTGCATCTACCCCAGGGTCCCCCCAATCTGGACCAATGACTGAGCTCTATGGAGGGATCAGAAATCAGCCACTCCTACTGCACTGGGGCCTCCCTGAAGGGAAACATTGTCTCAAGAACTCTCCATTAGCCTAGCTGAAATCTTAGAGCTGTACTGTCCTCAGAGTCTTTTCCTCCCCAGTCTTCCTCCTCTGGCTCCTTTTCAGACTCAGATCTGCACTACAGACTGAGGGTTTCCCCCTCTTTCCCTATCCCTTCCCTTTACCTTATGTAAGCACGTCCTTGCAATATGTTCTCGGACTTCCAATCCCATTTTGGCATCTGTTCTTGGAGATCTAAAACTAACACTCCTGTTAGTTGAGATTCAGTATGTCAGATATGCTAACTGTTTCTGTGGAAGACAGACAAGGTCTGGCTTAGAGAGATAGGATAAGAAAGCAAATAAACTGCTGGAGGAGTTGTGGGTTCAGGAAAGAGATCTCCTACTTTGGATAAGGAGAACAGAGCTTCAGGAGATGGCCAGCCCTGAATAAAAGAGCGAGTCTGAGAACAAAGAATTAGTGTTACAAGCTCCAGAGGAGAGCATGCTGAGTGAGTTCCTGAAGGGATTTGGGCTAAGATAGACAACATACATTTATTCAATAAGTAGTTCAACAAATATTTGAATGTCTGCTCTATACTAGATACTTTAATTATACTTCTGAAAAGATTTTTAAAAACCAAGATTATGCCCAGGGAATGTTGGTTTCAGGTAAATGCCTTCTCAATCTCTCAATTGGTGTAGGAGCAGTCTTACATTTTACTTCCCCTCTGACTGCCTGCAGTTGAGATCATTTACTCTCCATTGCAGCAACTCTCTTTGTTGTGGTTTTTGATTTGCTTGTTTCTTGTGGTGCTGGGGATGGAAGCCTGGGTCTCACATATGCTAGGTAAGCATTTTACCACTGAGTCCACTTTTCCACTTCTGCCCTGTTATGGTTTAGATATGAGATGTCCCCCCAAAGCTCATGTGTGAGATACAAGAATTTTCAGAGGCAAAATTATTAGATTATGAGAGATGTAAACTGATCAGTGGATTAAGCCACCATTATGGATTACCTGGGTGATAACTGTATGCATGTAGGGCATGGCTGGGGGAAGTAGGTCACTGGGGATATGACTTTGGGGTTTACATTTTATCTCTGGTGAGTGGAGCTCTTTCTGCTGCCTGGTTACCATGTCCAGAGCTGGTCTCCTCTGTCGTGTCCTTCTGCCATGATGCTATGTCTCATCTCGGGCCCAGAGCAAAGGAGCCAATCAACCATGGACTGAACCTTTGAAACCATAAGCCAAGCCAACATTACCTTTTCCTCCTCTACCTTGTTTTGGTCAGGTCTCTTTGTCACAGAGATGGAAAAGCTGACCAAAACATAACTTTTCTAATCCAGAGTCAACACTGAAATTGGCCTAATGTATAATTTGTTATTTTGGAGAGTGGGGCTGGGTGTGGGGGGTGCAGTAAGAGTATTTAAGATCTACTTTCTTAACAAATTTTAAGTACAGTGTAGAATCCATTATTATCAACTATAGTCTCTATGCTGTATCTTAGATCCCCAGAACTTACTCATCTTAAATCTCCAAGTTTGCACCCTTTGATTAACATTTTTCCACTTTTCCCACTTCCTGCCCACTGGTACTACCATTCCACTCTGTGTTTGTATGAGTTCTAAGGTGTTTAGATCTCATTTGTAAGTGAGTTCCTGCAGTCTTTGGCTTTCTGTGCCTGATTTATTTCACTGACCATAGTGTCCTCTGGGTTCATCCATGTTGTCACAAATGACAGGATCTCTTTTCTGAAGCTGAAAAAATTCTGTTGTAGCAGAATATTGCCATAGTATAATCACACACATACACACACACAGACACACACACAGACACACACACACACACACACACACACACACACACACACACCATGGTATATATAGATAGGTACATAGATACCACTTAACTATCAATAGATAACATGGGTGTTCCCATATCTTGGATATTGTGAATAATAATCCAAGGAATATGGAAGTAAAGATAGTTTTGAGACAGTGATTGTATTAATCAGCTTTCTGTTGCTGTGACAAAATATCTAAATATAGCAGCTTAAGGTAGGAAAGATTTATTTTGGCTAAATGTTTAAGGGGTTTCATTCCATGATCACTTGGCCCCATTGCTTTGGACCCAAGACAAGGCAGACTACCATGTGGGAAGCAAAGCTACATGGCAACTAGGAAGTAGAGAGAAAGGGGGGTGGGTGGGAGGGACTGAAGACAAGACATTAACCTAAGGGTTTGCCTCCAAAGGCCCTTACTTCTTCCACCTCCTAAGGTTTCCACCACCTCCCAATAACCCTTAAATTATAAACCCACCAATGGATGAATTCCTTGATGAGGTCAGAGCCCTAATGATCCAATCACCTTCAAAAAGTTCCACATTTGAACACTGATGCTTTGGAGACCAAGCCTTCACATATAAGCTTTTTGGGACATTTCCAGTCCAAACCACAATAGTGATTTTATTTCCTCTTGCTATATACCTAGAAGTGGAATTGCTGTGTCTTCCATGTCTGCACAAAAAAATATGTACTATTGTTTTTCTATTATAAAGTATTTAATAAATGGTAGCATGCTAAATGTATTCTTTTGTAACTCTATTTTTAGACTTTCTATTTTTGAAATTTATTTGAGTTTCTGGATGTGGATGTTTAATTCAACATAAATATTATTGAACAAAGAAGCTGCCATTTATGTATCCATTTTCCTACTTAGTTTTCTCACATTTTGGATATAATAAACTGTGTTACAGATGAACATTTTAAAAATTGTCTCCCTGTGCACATGAGTCCATTTAGATGCAGAATTACTGTGCTGTGGGGAATGGGCATCTCTATTTTTACTTTGCAAGTGGTTCTATCAATTTTTACTGCCAAGTACATGGTTTAAAAATGTTTTCCTAAAACTTGTCACATCTTTATTCGTGTCTTTGTATTAAAAAATATTAGCCATATTTGTTGTAATCTGTTTACCTCATTGCTGTTTTAATTTGTAGTTTCTTGAATGCCGAGGTTGAGTTTCTTCCCATTTGTTTATATAGTTCCAGATCCTTCTGTTACTTGCTAGTTTCTAACCTGTAGCAGAAAGTCCTCTCTCATACTCCCCTGTGATTTTTGTGGAGCTGTTGCTGATAAATAATGTTAGACATAAATCATGTTCAGGCATCGAGTTTGGATCATGATTTGTTATTACCAATGATGGTCCAGGTGGACCAACGTAGATACGAAGTGACCTCAAAAGACTCCAAATGGTTAATAATATCTTGTGCAAAAAGAGGCACCATACTATCCAACATACTACAAAGCTCCAGGGATCCAAACAGTTTGATACTGGCATAAAAATAGACACATAGACCAATGAAAGAGAATAGAGAAACTACACATTAATTCACCTGTTTATGATCAATCGAACACACAATAGAGAAAGGACAGTCTCTTCAATAAATGGTGTTGGGAAAACTGGATATCTGCATGCAGAATGATATTAGACCCTGATCTCACAACATATACCAAATGGATTAAATATTTAAATGCAAGACCTGCAATTTTAAAGCCACTAGAAGAAAACATACAGGACATTGAAAAATATGGGGATCTTCAAGATGGCGGACTAGAGGGCGGCTGCATTTCATGTTGCTCCAGGACTCAAGATTCAAAAGAGGAGATAGTGACTTGGGACCAACTCAAAGCCGCCGGGTGAGTCTCTCCCATAGGGGAGGTGTCCCCAATGGGGCAGTAGCCCCGGGACGCAGGGAACTTTGTGAAGTAGAGTGACTCGGCGGGTCGCCCCTCCCCCGCCAGAGCGGTAAACACGGACAGCGTAGCGGAGCGAAAAATGGCGGATTGAAGTTTCCAGGACCGCGGGCAGATTCTCTAACCTAAGGAGACTCGTCTGCGAAGGGTGAGGCTCCCAAGCCCAGGAGGGAGGTCCGGGCCCCTGGGAACGTTGCCTGCGAAGGCTGCCCTGCCCAGGCGGCAAGACACACCTCACCCGCCGGAGCAGTGAACTCGGAAAGCGGGGAACTTTGCAAAGGAGGTTGCGCGACACACTGCTTGGTTTTGAAGCGATCTGCCAGGGCTCCAGCGGCTGCCAGAGAAAGAGCGGCTGCCAGAGAAAGAGAACGTTGCCTGCGAAGGCTGCCCTGCCCAGGCGGCGAGTTGTTTGGATCCAGCAACCGCCTGAGCAACGAGGAGGGGACTGCCCAGAGGAGGTGGAGAGACAAGCTGAGGGGCGAAGTGAAGGTTCCAGGACTTCGGGCAACTTCTCTAAGAAGGGACAACCTAAGGAGACTCGTCTACGAAGGGTGAGGCTCCCAGGCCCAGGAGAGCTACACAGAGACCAGCTGAGGGGTGGAGCGAAGGTTCCAGGACTTCGGGCAGCTCTCTGAGGAGGGGCCACCTAAGGAGACTCGTCTGCAAAGGGCAGGGCTCCCAAGCCCAGGAGGTAGGTCCAGGCCCCTGGAAACGTTGCTTGGGAAGGCTGCCCTGCCCAGGCGGTAGTTGTGGACTGAGGGGAACCTCTAGGAGGGGAACGGACTAGCGAGACCTCCCCACCGGGTGGGTTCTTCCCCGCCGAGTGAGGTTTTCCCACAAAGACGGTAAAACCAGAGACACAGGCCCAAACAGGCCTTGCCTCAGCCCGCAGTCTAGTTCCCCTTTGGATGACCATTGGTCAACAAGTAGAGGCACCTCTGCCCTCTAGCAGGGAATATACCCCACCTGAAGACCACCACCCCTAGAGAGGCAGCTACCTAGGGGAACACCGAAGTATCAACTTCCTCTAAGACTTCAGGCTACTGAAGGATAAGAGGGGATACACTAGCAATCTTCAGGGACATTATAAGTCAATAGAGGAAATCTGCAACATCTCTGCAGTCCACTGATACCTGAACAATATGAGAAAACAAGGGAAGAAAATGCATCAAACAAATCTGGATGTTATATCAATAAAATCCAATGACAGCATGGCAGAAGAAATGTCAGAAAGGGAGTTCAGAATGTACATAATCAACATGATAAGGGAAGCAAACGATGAAATGAAAGAGCAAATGCAGGCATTGAATGAACGCACCAATAGACAGTTAAAAGAGCAAATACAGGAAGCAAAAGACCATTTCAATAAAGAGTTAGAGATATTGAAAAAAAAACAAACAGAAATCCTTGAAATGAAGGAAACAATAAACCAAATTAAGAACTCCATAGAAAGCACAACCAATAGGATAGAACACCTGGAAGACAGAACCTCAGATATTGAAGACAAAATATTTAACCTCGAAAACAAAGTCGAACAAACAGAGAAGATGGTAAGAAATCATGAACAGAATCTCCAAGAACTATGGGATATCATGAAAAGGCCAAATTTGAGAATTATTGGGATTGAGGAAGGCTTAGAGAAACAAACCAAAGGAATGCACAACCTATTCAATGAGATAATTTCAGAAAATTTCCCAAATCTGAAGAATGAAATGGAAAATCAAGTTCAAGAGGCTTACAGGACTCCAAATACACAAAATTACAACAGACCCACACCAAGGCACATTATAATGAAAATACCTAACATACAAAATAAAGACAGAATCTTAAAGGCTGTGAGAGAAAAGAACCAAATTACATTCAGGGGGAAGCCAATACGGATATCAGCAGATTTTTCAATCCAGACCCTAAAAGCTAGAAGGGCCTGGAATAACATTTTTCAAGCCCTAAAAGAAAATGGATGCCAACCAAGAATCTTATACCCAGCAAAACTTACCTTCAGATTTGACGACGAAATAAAATCCTTCCATGATAAACAAAAGCTAAAAGAATATACAAAAAGAAAGCCAGCATTACAGAACATTCTCAGCAAAATATTCCATGAAGAAGATATGAAAAACAAAGAAGCAAATCAGCAAAGGGAGGAGATATCCTAAAGGAACTCTCAAATAAAGAGGAACCAAGTTGTGTCAAAAATAAGCAAATAAATGAATAAAATGAGTCAAATGACCGGGAATACAAATCATATCTCAATAATAACCCTGAATATTAACGGCCTGAATTCATCAATCAAAAGACATAGACTGGCAGATTGGATAAAAAAGAAAGATCCAACAATATGTTGCCTGCAAGAGACTCATCTCTTAGAAAGAGATACCCATAGACTAAAGGTGAAAGGATGGGAAAAAACTTACCATGCACATGGACCCAGCAAAAAAGCTGGGGTATCCATCCTCATTTCAGATAAAGTGGACTTCAAGCCAAAGTTAATCAGAAGGGATAAAGAAGGACATTTCATAATGCTTAAGGGAACCATAAATCAGCAAGACATAACAATCATAAATATCTATGCCCCAAACAGTGGCTCACCCATGTATGTCAAACAAATTCTTCTCAATCTCAGAAACCAAATAGACCACAATACAATAATACTAGGTGATTTTAACACGCCTCTCTCACCACTGGACAGATCTTCCAAACAAAAATTGAATAAAGAAACCACAGATCTCAATAACACAATCAATAATTTAGACTTAACAGACATTTATAGAATATACCATCCAAAGAAGAGTGAATACACTTTCTTCTCAGCAGCACATGGATCCTTCTCTAAAATAGACCATATATTATGCCACAAAGCTAATGTTAGTAAATACAAGAAGATAGAGACACTTCCTTGTATTTTATCAGACCATAATGGATTGAAACTAGAAATAAATGAAAGAGCAAAAAACAGAAATTACTCCAACACCTGGAGATTAAACAATATGCTATTATATGAGGAATGGATAACAGAAGATATTAGGAAGGAAATTAAAAAATTCTTAGAGGTAAACGAGAACAAAGAAACATCATATCAAAATCTCTGGGACACTATGAAAGCGGTACTTAGAGGAAGATTTATTTCATGGAGCGCATTTAATAAAAGAAGTAAAACTCAAAAAATAAATGACCTAACACTACAGCTCAAAGCCCTAGAAAAAGAAGAACAGACCAACACCAAAAGTAGTAGAAGACAGGAAATAGTTAAACTCAGAGCTGAAATCAACGAAATTGAAACGAAAGAAACAATACAAAAAATTGACAAAATAAATAGTTGGTTCTTCGAAAAAATAAACAAAATTGATAAACCTTTAGCCACACTAACAAAGAGAAGACGAGAGAAAACCCAAATCACCAAAATTCGGAATGAACAAGGAAATATCACAACAGACTCGACTGAAATACAAAACATAATTAGAAGCTATTTTGAAAATCTATATTCCAACAAAATAGAAAATTTTGAAGATATCAACAAGTTTCTAGAGACCTATGAATTGCCTAAACTAAACGAGGAGGACATACACAATTTAAATAGACCAATTTCAAGTAATGAAATAGAAGAAGTCATCAAAAGCCTACCAACAAAGAAAAGTCCAGGACCTGATGGTTTCTCAGCCGAGTTCTACAAAACCTTTAAAGAAGAGCTCATTCCAATACTCTTCAAAGTATTCCATGAAATAGAAGAGGAGGGAACCCTCCCAAACTCATTCTACGAAGCCAATATCACCCTGATACCTAAACCAGACAGAGACACATCGAGGAAAGAAAATTTCAGACCAATATCCTTAATGAACATCGACGCAAAAATTCTCAACAAAATTTTAGCAAATCGCATACAAAAATGTATTAAAAAGATAGTGCACCATGATCAAGTGGGTTTCATCCCAGGGATGCAAGGTTGGTTCAACATCAGGAAATCAATAAATGTAATTCACCATATCAACAGACTTAAAGTCAAGAATCACATGATTATTTCAATAGATGCAGAAAAAGCATTTGATAAAATACAGCACCCCTTCATGCTCAAAACACTAGAAAAAATAGGGATAGTGGGAACGTTCCTTAACATTGTAAAGGCCATCTATGCTAAGCCCATGGCTAATATTATTCTTAATGGTGAAAAACTGAAAGCATTCCCCCTAAAATCTGGAACAAGGCAGGGATGCCCTCTCTCACCACTCCTATTCAATATCGTCCTTGAAACTCTAGCCAGAGCAATTAGACAGACCAAAGAAATTAAAGGGATACGAATTGGAAAAGAAGAACTCAAACTATCCCTATTTGCTGATGATATGATTATATACTTAGAGGAACCAGGAAATTCCACCAGAAAACTCTTAGAACTCATAAGTGAATTCAGTAAAGTAGCAGGATACAAGATCAATGCTCATAAATCCAATGCATTTTTATACATAAGTGATGAATCTTCAGAAAGAGAAATTAGGAAAACTACTCCATTCACAATAGCCTCGAAAAAAATAAAATACTTGGGAATCAATCTCACAAAAGAGGTGAAAGACCTCTACAATGAGAACTACAGAACACTAAAGAAAGAAATTAAGGAACACCTTAGAAGATGGAAAGATCTCCCATGTTCCTGGATAGGCAGAATTAATATTGTCAAAATGGCCATACTACCAAAAGTGCTATACAGATTCAATGCAATTCCAATTAAAATCCCAATGATGTACCTTACAGAAGTAGAACAAGCAATCATGAAATTCATCTGGAAGAATAAGAAACCCAGAATTGCTAAAGCAATCCTTCGCAGGAAAAATGAAGCAGGGGGTATTGCAATACCTGAACTTCAACTGTACTACAAAGCAATAGTAACAAAAACGGCATGGTATTGGTACCAAAATAGACAGGTAGATCAATGGTACAGAATAGAGGACATGGACACAAACCCAAACAAATATAATTTCCTCATACTAGACAAAGGGGCCAAAAATATGCAATGGAGAAAAGATAGCCTCTTCAATAAATGGTGCTGGGAGAACTGGAAATCCATATGCAACAAAATGAAAATAAACCCATATCTCTCACCGTGCACAAAACTAAACTCAAAATGGATTAAGGACCTTGGAATCAGACCAGAGACCCTGCATCTTATAGAAGAAAAAGTAGGTCCAGATCTTCAACATGTCGGCTTAGGACCAGACTTCCTCAACAGGACTCCCATAGCACAAGAAATAAAAGCAAGAATCAACAACTGGGATAGATTCAAACTAAAAAGCTTTCTCTCAGCAAAGGAAACTATCAGCAATGTGAAGAAAGAACCTACAGAGTGGGAGAAAATCTTTGCCAATCACACTTCAGATAGAGCACTAATCTCCAGAATCTATAAAGAACTCAAAAAACTCAACACCAAGACTACAAATAATCCAATCAACAAATGGTCTAAGGAAATGAACAGACACTTCACAGAAGAAGACCTACAAACAATCAACAAACATATGGAAAAATGTTCAACATCTCTAGTAATAAAAGAAATGCAAATCAAAACCACCCTAAGATTCCATCTCACCCCAATCAGAATGGCGATTATCAAAAACACAAGCAACAACAGGTGTTGGCGAGGATGTGGGGAAAAAGGTACACTCATACATTGCTGGTGGGGTTGCAAATTAGTGCAACCACTCTGGAAGGCAGTATGGAGATTCCTTAAAAAACTTGGAATGGAACTACCATTTGACCCAGCTATCCCACTCCTTGGCCTATACCCAAAGGACTTAAAATCAGCATACTACAGAGATACAGCCACATCAATGTTCATTGCTGCTCAATTCACCATAGCCAGATTGTGGAACCAACCTAGATGCCCTTCAGTTGATGAATGGATAAAGAAACTGTGGCATATATATACAATGGAATATTACTCAGCCATAAAGAATGATAAAATTATGGTATTTGCAAGCAAATGGACGAAATTGGAGAATATCATGCTAAGTGAGATAAGCCAATCTCAAAAAACCAAAGGAAGAATGATCTCGCTGATAAGTGGATGATGATACATAATGGGGGGTGGGAGGGGTTAGTTTTAGGGTTAGAGTGAGGGTTAGGGAGGGGGGCAAGAATGGGGGAAGGAAGGACTGTATAGAGGGAAAAGAGGGATGGGAGGGGTGGGGGGAAGGGGAAAAAATAACAGAATGAATCAACCAACATCACCCTATGTAAACGTATGATTACACAAATGGTATGCCTTTACTCTATGTACAAACAGAGAAAGAACATGTATCCCATTGGTTCACAATAAAAAAAAAAAAAAAAAAAAAAGAAAACATACAGGAAAAGTTCCATGATTTTGGTCTGGGCAATAAATTTATGTGTATGAACCCCAAAGCACAGGCAACAAAACCAGACAGGCAAAAGGGAAGACATCAAATTAAAGGGAACAATCAACAGAATGAAAGGAGAACATATGGAATAGAAGAAAATATTTGTAAACCACCCTTTTGATTATGGGTTACTATCCAAAATATATAGTAACTCAAGCAGCTCAATAGTAAGAAAACAACCTGTTTAAGGTACGTGGGCTGGGTACAGCTCAGTGGTATGGTGTGTGCTTGGCATGCATAAGGTGCAGAATTCAATCTCCAGCACCAAAACAAACCAAAAGGAAAAAAAAAGGAAAAAGATTTGTATAGTTATTTCCCTAAATAAAACATACAAATGACTATTACAACTATGAAAAAAATTTCGACATTACTTATCATCATAGGAATGTCAATTAAAACCATCCCATGTCTATTAGAATGGTTATTATTAAAAATATCAAAGATAACAAAGGGGGAGGATGTGGAAAAAAGGGGAACCCTTGCACACTATTGATGGGCATGCAAATTAGTAGAACCATCATGAAAAACATTCTGAAGTTCCTCTGAAAACTAAAAATAGAGCTACCATGTGACCCAACAATCCCACAAGTGGGTTCATATCCAAGGGAAATGAAATCAGTTGAGAGAGCCATCTGCACTCCCATGTCACTGTCACAATGTTCACAAGAGCCAAGATGTAAAATCCACCTAGAATCCATGAATGGATGAATGGATAAAAACATGTCATCTATATCCACAATGGGATACAATTCAGTCTTCAAAAAAAGAGGAAATTCTGTTATTTATAACAAGATGGTTAAACATGGAAGACACCAAAACTACATGAAATAAACCAGACATAGGCAAATATGGCATGGCCACATTATATGTGGAATCTAAAACTGTTGAACCTGTGGAAGCAGAGAGTGGAATGATATTGACTAGGGTCTGGTGTGTGGGGGCTGGGTACATTGTTAGAGCATATAAAATTTCAATTAGGACAAATATGTTCAAGAGATCTCTTGTCCAACATGGTGACTAGAGTTAATGTGCTCTTGAAAATTGCTAAGAGAGTAGCTTTATAATGTTCTTACCTCACAAAAATGATATGTGACAAATATATAAATAGGGAAGAAGTGTGACTTCTTCAGTCCTTTATCCTTTCCAGCCCAACACAGAAGTCTCCAAAGCCCTAGGAGATGGAGAGTTCTCCGCGGTGGAATCGCCGTGTAGAGGAAAGCTACTCATCCACTTGGAGTACTTCTTTGGTTATACAAATGGGAAATTAACTTTTGTGATAAGCAATGAAATTTGGAGCACTTTAATAATATTTAGAACTTATTTATTTATTTTCATTTGGAGACAGGGTCTCACTAAATTGCTAATGCCTCAAACTTTTGATCCTCCTGCCTCAGCCTCTCCAGAAACTGGGGTTACAGGTGTATACCAACCAAGGAGGTATTTTTGTTTTCTTGTTTTTGTTTTTCTGAGAAGACAGCAGCATTGCCTTACCTAACAAAAATACTTTACCTATATTCTATTGATGTATATATATATATATATATTTTTTTTTTTTTTCTTTTCTTTTCTTTTTTGGTATCTGAGATTGAACCCAGGGGCACTCAACAACTGAGCTGCATCCCCAGTCCTTTTTATATTTGATTTAGAGACATAGTTCTGTTAAATTGCTTAGGGTCTTGCTAAGTTACTGAGGCTGGCTTTGAACTTGAAATCCTCCTGCCTTAACCTCCCAAGCCCCTGGGATTACAGTTGTGCACCAGTCTTTTAGTTTTCATGTTTAGTAGGGGGTTCTTTTTCTTTTTTTCCTTAATTTAAAAAAATTTGTTTATTTTTAAACTGATACATAAGACATAAAAATTCCACACCTTTAGGAGGTACCCTATGATGTTTCAATACTTCTTTTTCTTTTTGTATCTCATGAGTATAAAAAGTTTCAAATAACTTCTCCCAATCTGTGACCTTTTTTTTTTTTTCACTGTTTCACTGTTAATTATCTCATGATGTACTGAAATTTTAAACTAAATTAGAGCCATTTTACTAATGTTTTTCCTTTTGGGTTGTGCTTTCTTTTTTAAAAAATAAATATTTGCTCCAATATAATTACAATTTTCTATGTTTATGCAAAAACCTTTTATTTTTGTTTAAAAATTTTTTCTTGAATTTTTCCCAGGATCTTTGCTTGGGTTTGATGTGTGCTACAGTTCTAAGATAAGAGAACTTTCCTCCCCATATCTAATGGTTCCAGAACCATTTATGAAGCATTCATTGTTGTGCTACTGATCTGTAATGCCTGGTGACTGTCTTGATTTGTACTACATCAGGTTCCCATTTTATACTATACTATTGGAGTAGAAAAGGGAGTTGAGAAACCAACCTTTCCATTTTATGTACATATAATATGAACACACATATACACAGAATTTTCTAGAAAATATAATTGTTTTACCAAAAATATATATTTTATATACTCTCTCTCTCTCTTGTTATTTTCTGATGAACAGTATTCCACAGAACTGCCTTTTTGTAAACTAGTATAGCAATAACTTTGAATGGCTGAATAATATTTTAAGAGCAATTGTTATGAGCAAACCAGTGTTCAGAGAGTATTAAATAGATATTGTATAATTTCTTCATCCATTTCCCTGTTATTGGGTATCAACATTTTGCTTATTTTCTTGGCATTGAAATATGGTTGCAACAAATAACTTCATCCCTCTGTCCCTAGATATTGGTACTTATATTTCACTGGGATAGAGTCCTAGAAGAAAGATGGGTAGGTCTAACCAGATATTTATTTTTAATTTTAGTACATGTTGCCAAATTGCCTTCCAAGAAGCTGTAACATCACATTTCACTGAAAATATTGAAAGCAATCTTTCCTTTCATTCTGCCAACTCTGTTAGACCTCATTGTTAAATTTTACTAGCCTGATGGATGCAAAGTAATATCTTTCTGCTTTTTGAAAGTACTTTTTCAAATGAACATTTCTTTCAAAAGTTTCTTGCCCACTTAGATGAATTCTATGATTTATTTACTCCTAGGCCATGTTATTGGGTATTATATTGGGTTGGTTATCATTTTCTTGTTAATTTTTAATATCCCTTAAATAGTATATTATTATTATTATTATTATTATTATTATTACTACATTACTAGAGTACTAACCCAGTAATAAGCCAGGGGTACCCTGCCAGTGAGCTATGTCCCCAGTTCTTTTTATTTTCTATTTTAAGACAGGGTCTCACTAGTTGCCCAGGATGGCCTCGAATTTGGGATTCTCCTGACTCAGCCTCCCAAATTGCAGGGATTACAGGATTTTATTTGTAATAATTTTGGCATATAAAATCTTTTCATTTCGAAATTGTTACACAATTCTGAGTTTCTCTGCTCTTGTATTTTACATGCACTCTTCTACATTTCATTGAAAAATTTTATATTTAACCTCTAATCTCCAGTTGGTAATCTGGAAAAAAGTACAGTAGATAAGTTATTTTTCTTGTGTTTCTAAACTTTTGGACATTCATCAGAACTAAAATCAATGTTTTAAATCAAGAGGTACTTCACTAAAAAAAATGTGTCTGAAGATTATTTAAAAACTATATTGAAGATATTTTTGAAATTAAGCAAACATTAAGAATATTTGTCTTATGTTTTCTGACTAGACTTCTTTTCAAATGTTACCTAATGTACTCTCTTTAATAAAATAATGGAATGCAGTCATTTATTTCTTGTGTGAGGACAGGTATTCTTAATTTACTCCTGTATTTTAAATATACTGCTTCAGATTCTTTGTACCTCTTTCTTATTTGTTATTTCTGTAAGTTGATCATTTTTTTTTCATGACCTGTTCTGGAATTTCTACTGTGTTTTACATTTCATCAATGGTTAACTTCTCTCTCTTTGCTCACATAATCATTCACAAAGTAACCCAAACAAATGCCCACTGAATTTCAGTTTAACTTTCAAAGTGCTTTCTTTTCCCACTACTTCTCTGCCATCCCAATAACAAAAGAGCGTTAGAAAAATTTCACTCTCCTTTTCCTTCTAACTTTTCTTCCTATGTCCATGAGAACTTTGAAATGTTTTACTTCATCTGCGCATTCTGCATTTAACCTCTAAGTTCACCATACAAACTGGGAAATTTCACCACGTTTTTATTCTCCAGGATAATTTTTTTTCTGTTAGATATTATATGTTTTCTGAATATTGCATGTAATTTTGCAGGTAAAACATTTGGCTTGTTGTTTTTCAGGAGTTTTTTAATTTCTTTGTTAATCATGGATAGATTTAATTAATTTCATTGATTCATGTTATGTTTTCCAAGAAATTGTTCATTTTATCCAAGTGTTCATATTTGCCAAACATAAAAATATTCACATTGTCTTCAGTGATTTTAAAGATCTCTTATAAATGTAGTGTCCCTCTTTTCATATTGTTTATTCTTGATGTTTTGTACTTGGGGCTTGTTGATTTAGTAGATAATATCTGGATTTGTTGATCCTACATATTTTGCCTCTTCTGTGTTTTGCTTTGGGTTTTTCCTAAACTGAGTTGTAGATTACTCATCGTTTTCAACCCCTCTTCTCATGTTTGTATTTAAGACTAGCCTTCTCTATAAATTCTTTCGTAGCTGCATCTCATATGATTTACACATAGCACATCATAGTTCTTTTGTTCTAGTGTTAAATTGACACTATGATTTTTTTCTTAGAGACAAAATTATCTAGAATGTTCTATAAAATTCTAAAAAGACTGATAAATATATTTTAATACATAAGCATAACTTTATTATTTGTTCTTACTTGTTTTATAAAATGCATTCAGTATTTACAGTCATTCTTGGTATCCATGGAAGATTGCTCCTAGGACTCCCACAAACACCAAAAGCCTCAAATGTTCAAGTCCCTTATGGAAAATGGTGTACTATTTGCAAGTTGCCTACACTTGATCTTCTGCATACTTTAAACCATCTCTAGATTATCTAATACAGCTAAACGTTGTGTAAATCATTGTTATACCATTGTTTAAGGGAAAATTAACAAGATAAACGTCTGAATATATTCGTGCAAACAAGCCTGAGATTCCTAATAGAAGGGTGTCTCATGAGGTGGGCTGTGCTTCATCCTAGCTCTGTGGTGGGGAACATTTTCTCTGCAGGGCACAAGGTAATAGAATGCGACCAGAGAGAATACTGTGGACCTGTTGGACTGAAGAAACAGAGCTTGGAGTCCTGGCATGTTGAAAAAGTGAGAATAATTAGAGCAACAAACAGGAAAGCTATTGCAAATAAAGAAGACTCTAGAAATCTGCCCGGGGAGTCCCCAGTGGCCCTTGTCCTGGGTCTGGGCCTCCCATACACAAGGCAAGACTGGTGAGACTGACCAGGGCTGCAACACACGTCGAGATCAGAAGGAATATAGAGGTCAAGCACTCTGCAAGGTGCCGTGTCCAATATGGTCAATTGTGAATGACAGCCAGATGCATCCTTTGGTGTTGCTAATAGTTAACATTATTCATTCTGCCCCAATCTTATTGTTATTCTTACCTTTCTTTCTGTCTTTGTTTTTTGTTTTGCTTTTGTGTGTTGTTTTTCCTGAACATCTTTCAATTCTGTCAAAGTGCCAAGATCCTCTAGCACCCTTATCCAAATAAAACATAAAAAGTTATTTTCTTTGCTGATTTCTCAAAAGAAGTGAATTCATACCATAGTTTCATTAAAATATAAAATGGTTTGAACTAAATATTCTTAACTAGTTATTTAACTAAATTACTTAACTAGATATGCCCATGGTCAAGTTTGAAAAATAATGTTCAGAGACTGATGCAGACACACCCAAGTTGTGGAATGAGTTCAGGACTGGAGGCAAAGAGCAGTTCTCAAGAGTTGACAGTACAAGTGGCCATATACAGAGTATCTGGCAGACTGCTGTCGGCCCTGTCATGGGACCTAGATTTCTGTTTACAAAACTCTTTCCTGTCTTGTGATCTTTAGGCATCACACCCCTCACAGCTTTTTTTATAAAAGACCTCTGGAAGGGGAGGTGTTGAAGTGGGATCAGGTTATTTCACAAAAATAATCAGTAATATTTCAGCGGTTCTCTTAGGGACCTTAGAGCTTCCTATCGGACATGTTGAATAATGCTAAGCAAATGATACAAAAATCATGTATTACCTCTTGTGCTTTATTGATAAGAAAGTTGTGACTCAGAGACACCAAGTGATTTTTAATGTTTTTATTTTAGGCAGGTGCCAGAGCTGAGAAAGCAAAGCCAGTCTGCCTGATACCAGACACCTTGCTTTTCCCACTACCCTTGCCACACACCTACTGTTACCTGAAGCAGGGGATTCTGTGAGCCTCACCACCTGACCAAGTGGTGATCTATATAAGAGAAATGGAACAAATAATAGCCAGAGTCACCTCCTGGGAAATTCCTCTTCAGCGTGTTCTGCATGTTCTCCACTCTCCCTTGGGAAGATTTCCATGATCCTGATCTCCAGGTTCTCTCTCTTCCTTCCCTCCTCTTCCAGGTCCAGTACCCTTGTCTATCACTTTACTCATCCTTCATTCATGCCAGAGCTGAACTGACCAATATGGTAGCCACTAACCACTTTCAGGGAATTACTAATTTAAATTAGTTAAAACAAAATTTAAACTTCAGTCCCTCAATTATTCTAGCCTCATTTCAAGTGCTCAATAAACATGTGACTAGTAAGCTACTGAATTGGACAGTTACACATACAAAACATTTCCATCATCTCAAAAACCATCTATTGCACAGAGCTGCCATAAAATCTTAGTAGCTAATGATAGCTGAAAGTATTTTTTTTTCCTTCTGTGAGATCTATATTTAACTGGATTTTTTTTTTTTTTTTAACTAAAAGGATCCAGCTCTGATAATAGCCTTTGTTTAAGAGGGAATTTATGAGCATCCAGTCTCTGGGCTACCCTAGAGAACAAAGACCTAGACCTGTAGTGCTCAGATCTAATTGCATACTAGAATCACCTGGGAAACTTAATAATCACATCAGAATGGGGAAGGACACTGTTTCTTTTAAAAACTCTCTAGGCGATTCTAAAATACAGTTGGCACTGAGAACCATAGACCTAAGTGCTTGCTTGGCATGGCCTCTTCTGTGATCTTGATAATTTTCCTGCTGTTGTTGTTGCTTCCCCTTCCCCCGACTTAATGCAGTGACCATGTGCCAAGCCCCCACCTTGTGTCCCTGCTCTGGCCTTATGATTTCAAGTGTCAGCCTGGCTTCCTCCTTCTCAAGGACCACATTTTGTCCCGCATCCCCATCTTTGTCCCAGCACCCTGCTTGTTTCTTTTTAACCCATGGCAACTGATTTTGTCAGAATTTCAGTCTAATTGATCTATAGAATTAGTAGAACTGATCAAATGAATAGAGTTAGAAGTTCTGGTAAGCAGTAATATAGGGAGTCATTGCTCATTTCCTTTCTGCTGTTCATTGATTTTCTCTTAGCCAAACTAAAATTAAAACTTAAATGGAGAGAGAAAAAAGAGAATACTTTTCATATGGTCATTGGAGAATCACAGAACCCAGAACCACAGAAGACTCAGAGGAGACCATTTGTTAGCATAAAGAGCCCCCTGAAATATAGGTACCCAGGCACAGCTGCCTAGGCACAGAACCAGAGTAGCTCCTGGCTCTGGTCAGTCCCAGCAAAGCTCCATTCAGCTGCTATCTCCATTAGAGCAAAGAGTCACAGCTCCAATGGAAAAACTTGAAATCCATGTACAAAGGCAGTGCCTTCATGCAAAGCAGCATTGAGCCACCAGAAAAGCTTTAGAAACCAACAAACAAAAACCAGGATGGTCTGAAAATAGGGATGAATTCAAGTTTCTTGGAAGTGTAGGAAATTACTAATTTATATTTTTCATCTATAAACTTTAAGATTTCTGACATTTAAAACTGTCTTGTCTGGAAATTAGTTTTAAACACTCATTGAATTGCCAATAGCCGTTGACCAGTTTGTCATTAAAGTCTTGGTATATTAATTATTTATTATCTCTGCTAATGTCAGATTCTGTGTCAAGTCAACATGCCTGAGAAATCTCTTTAGCAATCATTTAACCAGACATTGCAGTGACTGCAAATCACATAAACAGATTTTGCTAATCCCAAACTAAATGTATCAACTCAACCCTGCATTTCACAACCAAATTTCCAAAATGGCACTGTTACCCCAACTCTAACTGGCAAGGGAGAAACGTGAGAGATCTGAAGTTGGATTGGAAAAAGAAGGCATTCTTGACTAAATGGCTAAGATTTCTTAGTTTTGCAAATTTTACAAGAACACATGAGCAACGAAGATATTACCAGGACCCTGCCCAGAGTCTTGGAATGGTCCACACAAATGAGTAGTCCTAATGCTTAAGCTTCATTAGCTTTGTGATAAATTCTCTGTTCAAACCCAGATACCTGGGTTTCAATACTAATTGTGTAGCTTTGCACAAATTACTAATCTCTCTGGGTCTCAGTTTTCTCATTTGTAAATAAGGATAACAATAATAGTACCCACTTCATAGGCTCATTTATATTATGTAAATGTCTACTAATAAGGCCTAGCACAGAGTAAAGTCTTTTAATCTTAGAAGTATATTACTAATTGGTCATAGAGCATGCTTAGCTTTAAAAAGCTTTTACTATAATATGATTCAACTAATCCTTTTGATATGTATTTAATATAGTTATTTTTGTTTCCGTTTTTCAGGTGAGAAAATCCTGGTCCCAGAAACATAAGCATTTTGCCTCTTGGTGAGTTTTAGATGTCATTCTTGGAGTTTTTTTGCATGCTTCTCTTATTTCACAGATTATATGGCTACCTAAATATTAGTCTGTCTCCTTCACTCAAGCATAATCATTGATAGAAAAGCCAAGGTCTTGTTTGACTTGGAATCCTCAGCGACTGTTAGCTGGCAATCAAATCAAGTATGCTTCTTGTATACCTATGTGTCTTAAAGACTAGCAGTCCTGATGTCATCTGACTTCATTCGTAAACTGTTTTACAAGATACAAAATGTGAACCTCTGTGGACATGATAATAATAAGAAGTGCTTGTAATTCTCATTCTTCCCTGAAAGAATGAAGACCCCTGTTACATTGTGGGGAAAAGGTGCAAATTTTCTGACTGTATAAAAGCTTGCAAACCACTCATAAAGGGGAAGTTGAAAATGTGCTTCCTTTGAACTGAAGCCAGTGGAGGGAAACAGGGGCCTGCCTGCTGGTACCAAGGTGATCTCCTTCTCTTTTGTTGGCCTTATTCTAAAAATTGGAATTTCTTTTGGACATCATTTATTATAGGTAGTTTGCCTCCTCCAGACTACTATTCTTAGAACACACTTATTCATTATAATTTCTTGCCAGCTTACAAGGTATTTGTAATGTTTTCCACCATCAAAAATGTCTGTTGTGGTTTATTTTAAACAGACTTATTGCCTGTTCTCACTGGAAAACTTTTATGATGGAATTTATAGCTGTTCTATTCTGTGTGTGTGTGTGTGTGTGTGTGTGTGTGTATATATAAAAGACATAGGAAGGCTAATGTAGAGAAGACATGAGAATTGGCTTGGTCTCTGATTTTTTAACTCTGCTCCCCAGCAGGATTCCTTTAATCTACACAGTGGCCAACCTCACCTCTTCCCCTATTCAGTTAGGGTTGCAATCAGGAATTTGAATAAAACTAGAAGGTTCTCCTTCCCAATCAACCACTTTCTCAATTCACCTCAATTATTCACCCCTTCGACTCCATAATATCTCAGCAGTATGGGAAAAGATAAATAAAAATTTAAACTGAGGTTTCTTAAAGATCTTCCCAGATTATACATTTTTAAGTTAAGAGTGTAGATTTTCTTTGTCTTTAAAAATTTTTTTTTAAAAATTTCATATTGCTGAGAAAATGATTCCTGATTTATAAATTGAATATGATAAAAAGTGTGATGATTTTCAAAGTAAGAAAATTGTGTTTGTGAAGGATCTGGGTAATCAGAGTTGTCCTAGATAAGGACATCACAAAAATGTATTTGAGGGGTTCAGGGTTGTAGTTCAGTGGCAGAGCACTGGCCTAGCACCCTTGGAGACACTGGGGTTAATCCCTACTACAGCAAAAAATGAGTGTGTTAGATAGCTCTTCAAGGAACAGACCTCTCCCACATCCTATACTATATTATTTCTGCTTCCATCCAAACTTAAGGGGAGGTTTTGTGAGTTGTTTGGTCTTTACCAAGGTTAGGAATAGACTTTTTAGTAGGTTAATCCCTCTGAATGGGAGTAGAAAGTTAACAGGTAAAGTGGAAGCCAGGCAGTGGCGTAGCAAAGATGACTGTAAGTAACAATCATTTCCGTACTTTTATATCTTCAGATTTCCTGAATCATTGGCATAGAATTCACAGATCCATGTAATCACGTGCAGAGGCCTAGAAATAAAGGATAGGACCCTACTCACAATCCTCCCACCCCAAAAATGGGAAAGAGAGAAGAAAAGAGAAAAATACACTAGATAATTAGTAACAAATGAATTGGCTTTTTTTAGGGTAGATGTATTTCAGGGCTCATTTCCTAGAAGTTTTAAAATAAGGAAATTTTCTTCATTATTAATGGAAAGTTACAGCCACTTCAGGGACTTAAAGTTTTGAATGCATCATTTGGGAGATCTTTAATGAGTAGGAATGTCTTACTCATCTTCCATGATCTCACTATTAATAGCTGTAATTCAAGCACACCATAAAGGTTTAAAGAGTGCTCATCCCCTGGGAATTAAGTTCCTATTTTTCTTGTACACTAAAATGGATAATTAAGAGTCCAAAGGACATGGGGTAAGGGTACAGAACATTATTTAGAGTTTTTATTTTTTATTCATCCACCTATTGTAGTATTCTTAACTTTTCACCTTTTCCCTAGTTACCATTAGTAATTCTAAATGTCTTGCTGAACATCTGATAATCTTTTACGAAGGAGAACAGAGTGAATAGGATCATACTTTGGATATCGGATATTGGAGTAGCATGGCAGCCCAAGTACTGGTCTGTTCTGTACAGTTCCTGATAATCTAGGTAGACAGGAATTACTGGAAACTTGACTTTGTTTGAAGTCATGATAAATAAATTCTCTTACCCTGAAAGACTAATAAGGGACAAAAGCAAAGAAAGAAAAAAAAAAAAAAGACCCAACATAATATTTTCCTCTGTGAGATGTGAAATTAACAGACTTGCCTGAACCAGTTTTACAGACCAGGTGTCACTTATATGGGGGAGGACAGTACAGAACTCCTTGGGAAGTTGCTAAAGTCTGGCTCAATCCCATGGCCAAAGTTCACATTCTCCAATCCATGGGTACAGGTATTCGGTTTAGCTCACTTCAGAAAGTTTATTGAGGGCCAATTACGTTTTAGTAACAGGAGCTGACGCAAGAAACAAGGCACGAGCCCTTCCCAAGGGCTTGGCAGGGGGAACCCCAGGAGCAGAATCATGAATTCAGCCCAGATTATCAGCCTTGTTCATTTGGAGCCTTTTGTTTCCAAAGACAAAACAAATTCAGCTCCTTACTTGTCTATTTAAATGGCAGGGGCAATTACTGAGTTTGTTCTAGGTATGTGAGTTCATTCATTGCTATTTTGTTTCAGTAACTTTTCTTCCTATGACTTTCATCCTTTGGATTTTTATTCTTGGGTTTTCCCAAATCTTATTCTAGATAGTTGATAATTTCTTTCCCCTTTTCTCTCGGGTTTTGATATATTTCCATATTTCTTTTTGTTAAGAGTAAGCACACATGAAGGCAGACAGGCCTGATTGCAAAGTCAAATCTGAGATTTAAAAACTTAAAATATTTAAGTCACTACACACAAACCCAGTGATATATTTGGCTAATAGAATGGGGTGGGCAGATTATGACACTTAAAATTCATCTGTAAGGATTTATCTCTTTTTAAAAATCTGAAGCAAATATTTGGAACACATAAGCATGTTAAATAATGACAGCCATTCATTTTGCTCTCTTTCCAACTTTTGGTGTTTTTTTTTTATATTTTTAGAATTCACATACATATTCATACTATGCACACATGACTTTGTTACAAGTACAAACAAACAAACAAAAAACCTCTTAATTACCTATGAACTAAAATACAAATTCTCTGCCCTAGGAATTATGGTCACCCTTGACCTTCTGTAACCCACCTTTCCAACATTTCTCTCCCTACCTCCCTGACATGGTCTGTTCCCCTCCAACTGCTGCTGACTGCTCTCTGCTTCTGCCTCCACATCCACATTTGTGATCTTTCTTCGCAGCTATACTTTTCTGAAGCCTACCCTGCCTTCAGTGTCCATCTTGTCCTTGGACTGCATGAAGCATTTTAGACCTTTGAGGAGAATAATAATAATAATGATAATAGCAACTGTTGACATTGCTTTGCTTCTATCAGACACCAAGCTTAGCACCCCTGCAAGTATTTTACTCTTTATAAGACCTTCAGTTTCATAAGGCTGAGGGAGGTATAACAATTTGCTGAAATTCACACACTGGCAAATGCAGAAAAAGAACTGGATTTGTTTTACATCACTCAGAGATTCATGTTCTCAATCTAAGAAAAGAAATTCTGAGAGAAACTGAAATAGAGACTCTAGGCCATAAAACAAGCTACAAGTTAACAGAAATAATCTGTGGCAGGGGATAACGGGAGAATATTCTAGGGTGAATGAGTGGGGCTCAGGAACAGGGAAAAATGGTAGGAATATAGGAATATTATGATGAGAGAAGGGACTACATGTAACATTTCATTGACTAAGGGAAGAGAAAAGAGTCAGGAGGGAAATGCTTTGGTGACTAGGGGTTGAAAACTCTGTCCGGAAACATGTCCTGTATTGTTGGAATCTGGGCCAAGCGGAGTAAAGACATTTGTTTTGGGATAATATCTTAAGTATAACTTATTGCATTTTTTTCTCTGAGTGACTGAGATGTCATGAAGACAGACCTGAGCCTGATCTTATTGCCCAAGGGCAGTAGAGGGCAGACACTGCCTAGACAAAAGAAATCAATGTTCTGCTTTGAATCTCAAAATAGAGATTTTTGAAGTCCATGGTGAGATGATGGTCTGAGAACGAGTTTTTTTTTTTTTTTTTTTTTTTTTATTCATAAGAGTCTTACTTAATGGAAGCTATAAAAGAATTTTCTCAGAATTTCCCAATCTTGGCTTTGAATATTGAATTATACACAGAAGACTATGGTGTGAAGTTTTAATATAAACTCTGGAGTAGGAAAGGATGTGGCTATGGCATAATGATAGTTTCTGTCAGACAAGTAAAGGAAATTAAAGTTCTTTCTATGTCTGAGGGTAGAGGAGAGTGAGAGCAAGAAAGATAGAACAGAGAGTGAGAGAAAACACATGAGCATATTAAAGGAAGAGAAGAACAAGTGTTTAGTTAACCGAGGACCTAGTCATGCTCCACTGTGGTCCTACCAGGGTGAAGAGAAGACAGGGACTGGTGATAGGAACAGTGGTAGAAAAGCCCCAAGAGTTCTGGGGTAATCCCCAGATTACCTGCTCCTTTTTCTATGATGCAGCTCCCTGGAGAAGATATTTATCCAGAACCTCTGGAGAAACCTTGGGAATAACAGCAGTGAACCCAACCATCGGTTCCAAAGTTAAACAAGGGGTTTAAATGCCTGAACCCAAGATACAATTCTTGACTTCCAGGGCCTATGTGTGGAGTGCAAGTGATCCAGAACTTTCTCCATGTTCTGAGAGTCCCATAGATGAGGTAGAACTGGAGAAGGGCAGAAATCAGGAAGAACGAGTTAAGAGTGAGGAGACTGCCAGGTCCAGAGGTCACAGAAGAGAAGTCAGCCAACAGAAATATGGAAGCTGAGCGGCCAAGGGGAATTCAGCTGTGCCTCGGGGTGCGAATCCCAAGTAAGGACTCAGCATGTGCTCAAAAGGAACTTTTTAAATCAGGGAGATGGATATTGAGTATCAGTGGGAAGATGCTCATTAATTTAAGATGGCAAGTTGAAAAGGCCCTTTGGGGTGGTCCTTGAGAGGCAATCTGAATCTTAGAGAAATAAGTTTACAGGGTCTTTGTTGTTGTTGTTTTAGTCAGTGGGTTCGTTTCAACTTCACTACAGATTGCTTCAGACCAACTTTTTATTTTATGGTATGGTGCCCCAGATTTGTGACATGAACGATTGGGGCTACCTAGAAGCTTCCTACTTTAACTATTTTTTCTTACATGTAAAATCAGGTATTAAATTTCAAAATTAACAAAACGGCATTTACTAAAACCTGGATGCCTTATAAATATGAGCAATCCAGAGTGAAGTCCTGCCACAATGACATCAATGAAAATAGGGAACGTAAGAGTAGAAATGAGGGTTGGGAAACAAAATAATAAATTCATTTTTTAAACAAAGTTTTCATTTTAGCATAGTTTTAACATAGATGTGCAGAAAAAAAGTATTAAGATTGTACAGAAAGTTTCCATATACACTAGCTTCTTATATTGGTGTGGTATATTTGTCATCCCTAATAGACCAATATTGATACATTATTATTAACTAAGGCCCATTCTTCACTCTGATTTTCTTAGTTTTTATCTAACTTCTTTTTTCTGTTCCAGGATCCCGCTCAGGATAGTGTATTACAGATGCTTGCCATGTCTCATTGAACTCTCCATGGCTGTGACAGTTTCTCAGACTTCCCTTGCTTTTGGTATCCTTGGTATTGAGGAGTACTGGTCAGGTGTTTTGTAGAATGTCCCTCCATTTGCATATATCTTGTGTTTGTCTCATGATTGATCAAGGTTATGGAATTGGGAAGGAAGATTACAGAGGAAAAGAACTGTGTTCGTCATAGCATATTAGCATAGTGACATGCTCTCACTGTGACTCATTGTGGTTGATGTCAAGCTCCATCACTTGGTCAGGTTTCTCCACTGTGAAATTATTCTTTCTCTCTCATTTCTCATCCGTATGCTTTGGAAGGAAGTCACTATGCACGACCTATTCTTGAGCAATGGGGAAGTGTGCTCTACTTTTTAGGGAACAAAATTTGTATATAAAATAGATTCAATTTGACAGAGTTTGAGAGACCTCAGAAGCACATAGTGGAAAATTTCTGTGAGGGTCGAAAATGCAACATTGTAGTTTCATAGAAAAATCAGGACAGAGAAGGAGAGGTGAGGCTGGAAGGAGGAGACAGAGTAAAAGAGAGAAAGAGAGAAAGAGAGAGAGAGAGAAAGAGAGAGAGAGAGAGAAATCAGCATCATGGAACAGCATCTGGAAGCCAAGGAAAACAGCTTCGAAAGGCAAAGACAATTAGCACTGTAAAATGCCTCCATAATCAAAATAAATTAAAAAACCAAGAAAGCGAATGAAACTTTGAATTTGGTAACTAAAAACTACTTATTATTTCAATCGCGTACCCCTATCAATTAACGGAAACTGGAAATACCGTTTGAAGATTACACCATCATTAATTCTTAAAAGTTCCCACGGTGGGCATGCCTGTTGCCTCACTGAACTCCTCATGTGTTATCCTGGCTTTTCACTGAATTGTTTGTGACTTTTATTACAACTTTGCATTCCACAATATCTACCAAGATAAGAGGGTTCTTGCTGTAGAAGAATGAGAGCGTGTTTTTGTACTACCGATGGGTATTGTTTTAAGAAAAAATATTTTCTTGAGTGAACTTCATTTAGGTTCAGAGGCACTTAAGAATCATAGGATAGACAGAGAATAGAGGTATAGAGCCCAGCAGAACAGAGGTGTGGGGGGATGAGGCTGGTGGAATGAAGTGTGAAGGGCTATATTCTAGCCCTACCTTCCTTTCTCCTCAAGGGGCACAATGTCAGTGAAGAGTCTACATTTCTTTGGGTCATCTTACTTGTCTATAGAGCAACAGCCTGAGCCAGCTGGACCCCATAGGTTTATATACACAATCTGAGGTGTACATGATTTGGTGCTAAATTTGAGGCACAAAGAAATTTTCTGTTCAATATCTCATTAAACAATTCCCCCCTTCTCCCCCTCCCCCTTCTCCTCCCCTTCCCTTCCCTCTTCCTCCTCCTCCTCTTCCTCCTCCTCCTCCTTCTTCTTTTTTCTGTGGTACTGGGAAATGAACCCAAGGGCACTTTACTACTGAATTCATTCCTAGACCTTTTTAAATTTTTTTAAAATTTTGAGACAGGGTCTGACTAAGTTTTCAGGCTGGTCACAAACTTACAATCCTCCTGCCTCAGCCTCCTAGTTGGAATACATTTTCTTCTTGAACTAATTCCTTTTTAGGCAAGGGAGAAAAGTACATTCATTTCTTTATAAAGTCAATATTATAGCCCCAAGTCTTTGGAAAATATTTCAGATAGAGCCGCATGAGAATATGAGATTCTTTCCAGGCACAATAAAAGCTATCAATTCCAAACCAAATATTTGTGATCCCACATAGACCAAAACTGAAAGGAGATGAAGCCTTTTAGGGTCATGCTTTTTGAACTACCTTTGGAGTCATATGGATAAATGAAAGGAGGAATATTCCTAGAAATCAAAATGATTATTGAGAAGATTAATTCAGGGCATTGAGTTTAAGTTTTTATAACATGTATTCTTTGGAATTCTGATAGAGAAAATACAATGTAAATGACACAGGCCTGTCTTTGGCTCATGGAAACCACTCAAAATTTCCAAGATAAAATAAGGTCCATCTTTTATTACACACTGATTAACTAAATTAGTTATGAGTAACTAAAGTAGCTTTCTTTTCTTCCAAAAGTAATGTTAAAACACTAGGGATTTTCTTTTCCCCAATCTATGAGTTCCACAGGATAATTATTTCAAATATTTTTCATTTTAAGTCATATCTTGAATTTACTAGTGGAGATAGTATTTGTAAGGAATATGAGTCTTGAAAATAAACATTTTTTTCACAGAAACTGAGATGTAAAGAAGGATTTCCTTCAGATTTTATTTTCAACAACCTTAGTTCTGCGAAAATGACCCTACTTATTCTAAATGGAGATGTGATTTCCACCCCATTAATAGTACCTTAGAAAGAAGTAAGTCCAGATAAAAGTGCTTATCAGATAGCTGTACTTTTTTGTTTCAGATTCCTGTACCATAGACCCTGGGCTCCTTGGGAAAAGATACCATGTCTTTACTTGGAATTTGCTACAGGTACGCATACATATTCAAACAATAAACATTATCTCTAGGTTCAATCTAAAGGATGAGGCTGGTGGAATGAAGTGTGAAGGGCTATATTCTAGCCCTACCAACTCTAAAAACAGATTTCAGAGGTGGCGCTACAGGGTCACTGAGAGGATGTACAGAGGCTGTAGTTTAACATTTTGTGTGACCTCCTTTGCCACAACCAAAACCACCCCCAATAAAACCAGTACACAGTATAACAGAGGTTCCAGGCAAGTCTGCCTGTCCCTGCCTCCTCTAAGCACAGGGGTCTATGCTCCACCCCACCACACACACAGCAATTTTACCACTGACATTGCAGATTTCTATTGGAGTTATTTTCTGTGTCTAGCAAGTATTTCATTGATGCTAAAGTTTTTGTTATGGTTTGGATGTGAGGTGTCCCCCAAAAGCTCACATGTGAGACAATGCAAGAAGGTTCAGAGGAGAAATGATTGGTTTGTGAGAGTCTTAACCCAATCTGTGAATTAATCCCCTGATAGGGATTAAGGGGGTGGTAATTCAAGTGGTAGGTTGTAACTGGAGGAGGTGGAAATTGGGGTGTGGCTTTGGGGTGTATATCTGTAACTAGCATGGGCTGCTTCCCTCTGCCACACTCTTCTACCATGATGTCTTGCCTCGGCTTGAGCCTGAGGAATGGAGCCTGCTGTCTGTGGACTGAAACCTCTGAAACTGTGAGCTCCCAAATCAGCTTTGCCTCCTCTATAATTGTGCTGGTTGGGTCTTTATTCACAGCAGTGAAAAAACTGACTAAAACAGTTTTATTTATAAACTTTGAGAATTATACCTAATTCATTGCATTTTTAAAGATCCAATAGACTTGGGTTACTCTATGCTTATTGTTTATTCTTTTAGAAATGAGCTTTTGAGAAGTTAAGAACAGCAATTTTTACTCCCTTTGTGATTTATACTTCACATCTATGCCAGGTCTCTGTTTTTGGTGGTCTGTATGATGATTTTCTTCCTTTTCTTTTTTTCATATTGAAAACTCAAGAACTATCAGCTAGACCTCTAGTCACATTCATCTTAATGAAACTGTAGCTTCATCGTTTCATAAATATACAACTTGTTCAAACCTCTCTGGGCTATTTAGTGCACACTGGCAGCATATGTACTTGTATCTGCAGAAACTTTTGTAGGTTAATAAAACGTTTGTCAGGAATGTATTCAGATGAAGCTGGGTGTTGGTGGTGCACGCCTGTAATACCAGTGACTTGAGACATTCATGCAGGAAGATTGCAAGTTCAAAGTCAGCCTTAGCAACTTAGTAGGCTATCACCCACCCTAGTGAGATCCTGTCTCAAAATCAAAAATAATAAGGACTGGGGAAATGATTCACTTGTTAAGCACCCTTGGGTTCAATTCCACACACACACACACACACACACACACACACACACACACAAATGTATTCAGACCATTAACTTTTCATTGTCTCAGAGATACTGTTCCAGTAAAATGAGTAAGTGAATATGAATGAATGAATAAAATGTTATAAAGTGTAATTACATCGATTATGCTGAGTCCTCACTCTGTTAACTGAGGTAGGCATTTTATATACATTATTTCTGATCCTTTAATAACTATTCATTGTTATTCCAATTCAGTACTCAGACAAATTGATTGATTCTGCTAGTTTGGTACATTGTCCAGATAACTTCTGGCAGGTCCATCAGACTAGAGTGCAGAATAACCAGACATTCTCAAGAATTCATACTAAAGGTCTCTCAGGATTACTGGTATTGCTTGGCATTGAACTCTGTAGGCTAAAATCCTTGCCATTGTTTTATGACATGGGCCAGAAAACTTTTTCTGTAAAGGGCCAGAAAGGAAGGATTTTATCCTTTATGAACCATGCAGTCTCTGTCACAATTACTCAGCTATTTACTTTGTAGCATGAAAGCAGACACAGAGGAAACGTTAATGAGTGCATGGCTGTGTTCCAATACAACTTTATTGATGAAAACTGGTGGTAGGCCAGATTTGGTCCATAGCATAGTTTGTTGACCTTTTTCCCATGATGCAGAATACTAAGGCATCTTCCTAAGGGTATCATTGTTGAAGACCCTGTTATGGTTTGGATGTGAGTTGTCCCCCAAAAGCTCATATGTGAGACAATGCATGAAGGTTCAGAGGAGAAATGATTGGGTTGTAAGCGGCTTAACCCAATCAGTGAATTAATTCCTGATGGGATTAATTGATGTCACAGGATGTGGCTGGAGGAGGTGGGAATCGAGGCGTGGCTATTGGGTATATATTTTGTATCTGGAGAGTGGAGTCTCTCTCTCTCTGGTTCCTGATATCGTGAGTTGCTTCTCTCTGACACACTCTTCCACCATGAAGTTCTGCTTTACCTTGAACCCTGAGGAATGGAGTGACCTTCAATGGACTAAGACCTCTGAAACTGTAAGCCCTCAAATAAATTTTTCCTCCTCTATCACTGTGCTGGTCAGATCATTTAGTCACAGCAGGGAAAAGGCTGACTAAAACAGACACCAACAAAATCAGTGGTAGTTTGCATCAGTGAAATGATGACTTTTTTTTTTCTAGGCAGATACATTGCTAATGTTCTTAATTTTAAAAAGGAAATGTCATCTGTACTTGAATAGGTAGTATAGGGTCAAAAACAAACTATTAATACACACATGCTTTTAGCAAGTTTTCAAATTTTTATAAATTCTAAACTGGAGGATCTCAACTTCTTGAAAATGTGATTAAATCATATTTGTTTAAGAAGGCAACAGATCTGAAGTCAAAGTGAGGAAGATTGAACTACGTAAAGTATGGTATGAGGTTAAATGAGAAAGTATTTTAAGGCAGAGCCCTGTTATGTGAAAAGGTCCTGGAGCAAGAGAATGCAATGACTTCAGGAACTTGAAAGAAATCTAGAGGGGCTTAAACAAAGACAGCAATAGAAGAAGTGGTCCAAGATCTGTTAAAAGGTGGGCATGGATCAGATAATGGAGCAGAGTAGGGGCATCCTTATGGGTGATCCTTATTGCATAAATATATATATATATATATATATATGTATAAATATATATATATATATATAAACTTTTATTGCCTTAACTTTCTAAAATGAAAGCAAAATAGTTTGATAATCATAAAACAGTTATTAAAATATTCACCCAATTCTATCATATTCCTGACATAGCAAAAAGTTAAGCTATAGTAACTTCTGAGAAAAATTCTAATTATACATCTTAGAAGATGAGAGTTGTTGCTGATTCGGATGACAATGTGACACCCTCATTCCCTAGGAAATATTGGTGGCATTCAATGGCAAGAATGAAATGTTGCGTAACAGTAGAGTTTAGACTTCAAAGTCACAAGGGTATGGTTGAAACTTTGCAACACATCCTTGATGGCTGTGGGCACTAGGTGAGTTACTCAATCCCTTTGACTTTGGTGTTCTCCAGTGGAAATAGGAACCAATGTGCACCCTCCAAAGTCATTATAAGATTATGGGGGTAGAGAGAGAGAGAACATTGTGCATTTTATAGAGGGTCCTTCACCATAGTAAGTGCTTGTGTTAGTTTTCATTGCTGTGACCACAACAAGAACAACTTAGAGGAGGAAAAATTTATTTTGATTCCTGGTTTCAGAGGTACATCCATGGTCAACTGAATTCACTGCTTTGGGTCTGAGGTGAGAGAGAATGTCACAGTGGAAGGGTGCTGGCTGCAGTGGAGGAAAGCAACTCACTTCCTGGTGACTAGGAAGCAGAAATAGGGGAAGTGAATCCTTCCAGGGCACATCATCAGTGACCCGCCTCTTCCAATCATGCTCTATGTGCTACAATTATCACCCTATTAGTCCATTCAAACTTGGCTGTACTGTTTAGGTTATAGCTCTCATAATGTATTCCTTTCACCTCTGAATGCTCCTGTATTAATGTAGGGAACTTGGGCAGGCACCTCATACCCAAATCAGAACATTTCACCCCAGCCCCTAAAAGTTCATGTCCATCTCACAGTGCAAAATACAGTTAGTTTATCCCCAAGAGGCAACATAATATTAATTGTTCCAGCACTGCCCCAAAATCCAAGTCCAAAGTCTCATCTGAGACTCAAGGCAAACTCTTGGCTATAAGCCCTGATAAAAAAAAATCAAAAGCAAGTTACATATATGCAGTGGCTCAGAGTATACATTCCCATTCCAAAGGAGAGGAATAGCGTCATAGAAAGAAGGGATGAGACCAAAACAAGATTCAAACTTCATCAGGCAAACAGGTCTCATAACTCTGCAAACAGCATGTAGGACACCTGGCAGTGAGATAAGCTCCAGAGGGCTTTGGAGGCCCAGCCCTTTTGCCCCTGCTGGTTGTTGTGCACATGGGCTTTCTTTTAACCTGTTTCCACAGTCAGCAAATTTTCTTAACTCTTATTTCCCAGGTTTCTATTCTAGCTTTGGTTTACCTTCACAACTTTACATATTGCCTTCTCAGGGGCAGCCCACAAGGAGTCTGACCTTGCTACACTTTGTATAGCCTCCCAGTCTTCCTTTGAAATTTCAGTAGAGACCTCCATAACTCTTTAACTCAAGCATCCTACAGTCCTGCAGAACCAGGACCATGTACATGATGCCAAGTTCTACTGTCAGTTACACAAAACTATTCCCCTGAGATCACAGTTGCATCTGAGTACCTACATGGTTCTTATGGTGAAACAACTTCCTAGTCTTCTCCCCTGCAAATAGGGAACCCACATGATCTCTTCTCAATTTTCTCCATACCCTAGAGCCAGTAGTGAGTGTGGTCTTACAAATGCCTGAGAAGCCCTTGAGTTATCTTCCTTATAGGTTCTGTGTAAAGTAATTAGCACCTCTTTAGTGGCTGTAATCTCTTTAATAAACACACCTTCCTTGGTCCCTGATTTATCATGCACCTTTCTACCCAAACTGCAAATTTTTATAATCCTTGGCTTTGCTTTCTTCTCCCAATTTTCACAATAAACCTGGCTAGCAGCTGCCAGCAATATCCATGTCACTGATGGCATGTTCTGCTGCCTTGAAATTTCCTCCATCAAATGAACTAGTCCATCCCTTTTAAATTCAGCCTAATACAAAATCTTAGGAAATGGGCAACATGTAGTCATCTTCTTTGTCCGAATGTATCATGAATGGCCTCTACTCCAATTTCCAATAAAGTCCTCTGAAACTACATGAACATGGTCTCATTGGCACATGAAATATTCTACTCTCTAAAATCTATCATATAACAAACTGTAAAACAAGTCTTAAATTAAAAAATATTGAGTATATTTTCCAACCACAATATGATAAAAATTGAAATCAATTAAAAAACATTGGAAAGTATAAATACATGAAAACTAAACAATTTACTCTTGAACAACCAATAGATCAAGAAAGAAATCAAGAAGCATATTTAAACATTTCTTGAAACAAATGATAATGGAGACTCAACATACCCAAACTTATAAGATCCTGCAAAAGTGGTACTATGAAGGAAGTTTGTAGCTATGAACACCTATATCAAAAAGGCACAAAGAGCCCAGCTAAACAATTTATTGCTATGCCTTAAGGAACTCGAAAAACAAGAACAAATCAAAAGCCACATTAGTAGACGGAAGGAAATCATAAATATCAGAGCAGAAATAAATGAAGGAGACACTAAAGAACAGTGCAAAAGAACAAAACAAAAAGTTGATAAAAGATAAAATTTGCAAACTCATAGCTAGACTAAGAAAAAGAGAAGACTCAAATAAAATCAGGGATGAAGCGAGAGAAACCACACTGACACCACAGAAAATGGTGGGTCATTGTTAGAGGTTATTATGAACAGCGATACCCTAACAAATGTGATAATCTGGAAGGAATGGACAGAATCCTGGACACATACACCTTGTCAAGAGAGAACCATAAAGAGCTAGAAAACCCAAACAGACCAATCACAAGCAATGAAAATGAATCAACAATAAAAATTCTGCAGCTTCACTGCTGACTTTTACCAGACATTTTAAGAATGAACACCAACATTCTCAAATTATTCCAAAAAACTGAAAAGGAAGGAATTCTTCTAAACACAAAGCAAATGTTACCGTGGTACCAAAACTAGACAAGGACACAACAAAGAAGAAAACTATAGGCCTATATTTGTGACAAACAGAGATTCAAAAATCCTCAACAAAGTACTACCAAACCAAATTAAACATTAAGAAGGTTATTCATCATGATCAAGTGGGTCATCCCAGGGATACAAGGATGATTAAGTATGCACAAGTCAATAAATGCAAAATGCACATCAACAGAACATGGGACAAAACCATGTCACCTTCTAACAGAAGCAGAAGAGGCATTTGATAATATTCAGCCTGCTTTCATCATGAAAATGCTGAGCAAATTAAGTATAGAAGGAACAAACCACAACAAAATAAAAGCCATATATAGTAAGTGAACAGTTAATATGGAACCATAATTTGATATAAGCTTTCTGGGGAGTAGATATATGATATATTTTAAAATATAAAGTGACTGTTGAGTATGGTGGTTCATGCCTGTAATTCCAGCTACTCAGGAGACTGTGGCAGGAGAATTGCCAGTTTGAGGCTAGCCTGCGCACCTTATTGAGACCCTGTCTCAAAATTTAAAATAAATAACTAAATAAATAACTAAATAAAATGGAGATGTAGCTCAGTGGTAAAGCACTGAACTAACTTGTCTAGTATGTGCAAGGCACTGGGTTCAATTCTCAGTACTACAAGACAACTCAAAAATTATATGTATTTATATATATGTATGTATCTATATCTATATCACAGTCTTCAATCTAGTCCTAGAAATTTGTGGAAAAAAACACTACACAAATGACAAAGGCTATATCCACAAACCTTTATTGAATTCTTGTCAATAATAGCAGAAAGGGAACAGATTAATCAAATTATATCATTCATGCATGCAAAACTGAATACTATTTATAAGATTTTTTTTAGTGCTGATACAAAAATGATAGATACTTCCAAATGAAAATAGTTGGGATATAGATTTACACAAATCATCTTACATGACAAAATATTATACAAACTAATATATAAATAGAAAGGGAAATATTTATTAAAATGTTTATAGTATTTATTCCTGGACTTGAATAAATTTTTCACTTTCCTTGATCTTTCCTACAAAGTTTATAGTTTTTTTTAATCCCACTGAGAATGAATTATTTTTCTCAGAAGTTATATGTATCACCTACATGAAAATCAACCTCAATGATTTTGATGCTAGAAATTACTTCCATGAAGACCTTGCTTATAAAAATCTGATTCCTGTCATTCCTGGGCATATGCCTACATTTATTTCCCATCCTCATTTGTAGTTAAGTGTGATCATGTGACTGATTTCCATAAAATCTGAGTGGAAGTGGTGAGTGCTTTTTGGGAAAGGCTTTAATCAGATGATATACCACTACTAGTTCTTGTTCCCTCTCCTTGAGCTAACTGGAGATGATAAAAAGGCAATGGGTAATGGAGCTATAAGCTGGAAGGAATCTGGATCCATCGACCACCACCTGCAAGAGAGTTACTCTTGACCACATACACCTACCCTGGATTTTAATATGAGGAAGAAGTAAGACCAATATTTTGTTTGTGCTGTTAAGCATTTTGGAATACACACATATTTTGTCTACTTGAACTCCACTAATATGAACCCCTAAAGGCTTTCTTTAATACTATGAAATTGTATATTCTTTGTTAGATTAAAATCAATTTAAAAAATTCAGAGATGCTCATTGCGAACTGTGTCACCACTATTTTCTGTCTTCTGGTACCATTTATTATAACAATGCACAGGCACTTAGGAAGTGTTTAGTTATGTTAAAAGAGCAATAAGGGCTGACAATATATCTTAGTGGTATAGTGCATTGCCTAGTTAGTGCAAGGAAGGCCCTGGGTAAGATTCCCAGCACTGCAAAAAATAAGAAACAATAAAATGCTGGTCACAGTTGAGAGTTGCTATTGGAGGTATGTTAGTCAGTTACTCATGGGTGTGTACTATATGTCCAACAGGAGCAACTTAGAGGAGGAAAGATTTCTTTTGGCTCATGGTTTCAGAGGTTCAGTTGACCCCAAGGAAGAAACATCACAGTGGAAGGGCATGGCAGAGGAAAGGTGCCCAGCTCAATGTTTCTGGGAAGCAGACAGAGACAGGAAGGGGATAGGAACAGAGATGGTTCCCAAGGCCACACCCCCAGTGACCTACTTCCTCCAACCATGCCCCACCTGCCTGCAGTTACCACCCAGTAGTCCATTCAAATTATTAATTCACCGAATGGATTAATCCACTATGAGGTTGCAAACCTCATAATTCAACCATTTCCTAAAAGCCCTGCCTCTGAATGTTCCTGCATTACCTAACACATGAGTTGTTTGACATTACAGATCCAAAACATAACAAAGTATGAGATATTTTTCAGGTGTGGAACTATGGATTTCCTTTAGTAAAAATGTAACTAAAAACTCTAAAAATCAAAACTTAAAATTTTGTAGATTATTCAGCTGAATTTTAGCATCACTTAACTTTTTTCATTCTGAAAATATTCCTTGTAAAATTCAATGCCACTTTATGCATGAGGCAGAATGACCCTCTATCCTCAGTAATAAAAATATTAGTTTTGAATTCCTTCAAACACATTTGAGATTCATGAAGTTTGGGGAAGAGATTCATTAACTAAACGAGATCTCACATAGTGGAAAGCTGGTAATATTCTAGTTTTGCATTCCATTTTATTGAAGGACAAGATATCATACTTCATTTCATTCTATATATTCTTGACCTGAGCTAGAGACAAACATTACTGGCATGAATGGCTTTCATTACTGAAAAAGGGTATTATTAGGAAAGAATGATTGTATTTCTTTATGCAGATTTCTAAAGCAAATTGATCAATCACTTATCAATTTGTAACAATTTAATTAGTAATTTTAATTTTTAAAAATAATTTCTTAAGATCTGAATGCACACTGTAAACAAAAATTTGTTGATATTGTGCTGAGAAATGTACTGCAAATTGTGCTTTACAGTAAACAGAATGGTGCTGTTGAAAAGACAGACTCATTCCGTTACTTCACAGTAGTAGTTGTTCATGAGAAAAAAAACAAGGAAAGAAAAAAGAAAACTTTTGGATTACAAAGGACTTTTTCCCCTGGGACTTCAAAATAACAAAAGTACATTTTTAATACCAACAATCCTGATGGGTATGAGATGGCATCCCATTATTTCCCTAATGATTAGAGCATCTGTTCATATGTTTATTGGTCACTTGTTATCTTTGGAGAAATTCTATTCAAGTTCTTTGTTCTCTCCACTTTTTTCTTGTGGCACTGGGAATGGAACCCAATTGTGATGGCTTGTACCTGAAGGCCTACCAAAATCTTTTGTTGAAAGCATGATCCCCAATTCAGCAATTCTGAGATGGGGCTTTTAGGCAATGATTAATTAGATCCTGAGGTCTGTTATAGACTACTGGGAGGTAGGACCTAGTTAGAAGAAATAGGTCATTTGGGGCATGCCCTGGAATGATTGATCTTCTCTCTGGCCCCTTCCTCCTTTCATCCATCTCTCTATTTCTCTCTCTTTCTCTCTTCCTGGCTGCCATGAGCTGAGCTGCCACACCCTTCCACCATGATGTTCTGCTCCACTTCAGGCCCAAATCAATGGACTTGATTGACATGAACTGAGACCTCTGAAACCATGAGCCATCAAACTCTTCCTTCTCTAAGTTGTTCTTGACTGGTATTTTGATCACAGGGAGGAAAAGTTAACTAATACCCCAGGGGGTCAAATCCAGGGCTTCATACATGCTGGGCAAGCACTCTACCACTGAGTTATATTCCCCAGACAAAGCCCATTTTAAGTTGGATCGTTTGTTATTGTTGAGTCACATTAGACTTTTGAGGCAGGTAAATGTTTTACATATTCAAAAAATAAACTTAAACCCACAACAGTAAGAAAAAATATATAGCAGTAAAAAAATCTATTAGCAGTTTTTCAATAAAGCAGTACTTAAAAAAATGAGTGTACTTCTAAATGACACAGAACATTTCTCTAGAACTTTTTTAGAACTCAAATAACACTACAACTTTAATCAGCTGGATACTTCACAAAGTGCTGTTTACATTAAACAGACAGGAAAATTGAAACTATTTAAAAAGTTATTTTGGCATTAATATATTATAACAGGATTAGGAATTGATCCTGAGAATTCCAATCTAGAATTGGTCAGAAATGCTATCGCCTTTGGGAAAAGGAAATGTGGCTTCTGTGGCATATGTCTTCTTTATTGGGTTCCATTTTCCTACTACAACTCCCTAGCATGATATTTTAGTAACCACTGAGTTCATTTGGAAGCTCATAAAGTAATAATGTCGATTAAAAGAATTAAAATCACTCTTCCCTTGGCTCTCATTCCTGCATGAATGAATTGCACATATGAATGTAGTCCAAATTCAGAAACAGTGGAAGCCAGAAAAAATAAGAATCACTGAGAAAGAAAGTAGAGGATAAAACCAAGTTCAAGTGAGAATTATACTTGTGATTTTAGTAAAAAAATTTTTACCAAAAAATTTGTATAAAATTGTGAAAAATACATGTATGTAGCTTTTCCTTTTAGGTTCTACTAGACATTGACGCTAGTCAATGTCAAACTATATAAGGATGTCTTTTTTATTTTAGCTGCAGAATACTAGGCAGGGGTTCTTAAGTAGTTTTTGTGCTGAAAACATCTTTGGTGAAGTTTGTTTCTCAGAATAATATTTTTAAATGCATAAAATAAAATGAAGTGGGGTATTGGTTATTACTGTAACAAATTAACACACATTTATAATCTTTACAGTTCTGAAGGCCAAATATCGGATAAAGGACTTGCTGGGCTAAAATTAAGGGATTGACAAGGCTGCATTCCTTTTTGGAAGACATAAGACAAATCTGTTTCCTTGCCTTTCTGGCTTTTAGAGGCCACCTACATTCCTGGACCCATGGATCCCTTTTCATCCTCAAAGTCTGTGAAGGAAGATCAAATCCTGTCACAACCCCTCTGCCCACATCCAGCAAAGGTTCTTGCTTTTATGAATGTGTGTGATTAGATTAAACTCACCTGGGTAAATCAGGACACTCCCTGCCTTGGTTTCTCAAGTTCAATCACTTTTGCAAAGTCTGTTTTGACATTTGTATGGTATCATATTCACAGGTTCTGGGAAGTAGGGTGTGGGCATCTTGGGGGCCATTATTTCACTTAATACGATTATAGATAATATAGTGTCAAAATCAGTAATGAACATTTATTTAAAAATAACCTTGTGACATAGTAACGTTTGTCTTTATTCACACATTAAATAACATGATCTAGACTTATTGAGGTCCATAAATGAGAAAGTTATAGGTTTACTCACCAATAAATAATTAGTAACATCGGTGACAATGAAGTATGAAAATATCTGTAATTTTGTTGGTGACAGTCATAGAAATTAATACTACTGTGGTTTGTTTTTTATACTCAAAATTACAGAAAGTGCTAAATTTCAGTTAGATATTTAAAAAGTTAAAGATGTATTTTTCCCCATTCAGTGTCAGAGACACTTTTCAAGGATCAAATACCTTTGCTCTAAGGAGATATTCAGAAAAGAAACACTGATGTTATCCAGGTAGAGGCAAGAGTGGAAAACATTTTATAGGGGCATGCAAATTTTCTTGGCTAGAAGCCTGAACTAAATCAGCAGGTAAATGAGTTTCCATAATCCCAGCAAAATCCAAGTATCTTCAAGTTCTGCTTTTTGCATAAAAAATTTTTTGATATTTCCAAGGACACAGCGATAGCCTACAGCTTCATTCTTTTCTTTATCATTAATTTAGTATTTTATCACACATTACCTTGGGATTATAAATACCTTTTCATGTGTATGCTTCTTACTGTCCTGATGTGGTTGAAAGCCCTGTGAGTTTAAGTTTGTGGAGTTTAAGGGCACTTTTAGGTAATAATGAGTTTTTTGATGCGATTAATCAATTAAAGTTTCCCAGTGGACCTACATAAAATTTGGCAACACTGGCAAATTTTAAAAACATGCTTGGTTAGCAGAATGTATTTTTGAAGTAGTTTTCAGATTAAGATATATGAAAAGATCCTTGATCTGAGAGTCAGACATTATTTATTTTTTATTTTTTCTCTCTCCCACTAAACAGCTGTGTGAGCCTGTGCAAGTAATCCTGGGTCTCAGTTCCATCCTTTGTGAGATGGAAGGCTTGGAGAGCTCCTCTCCAATGTCTCTTCATCTTTAAGAGTTTGTGAATCAAAAAGTTTAGGTCACCTTCATTGACATTACTAAAGTGTAGCACTTCATTAGGATAGAATTCAAGTTTCCAGGATTATTCAACTTCCCCTAATAGTTTAAGACTGTAAATGCCTAGACACTAAGACTTTCCTGAGAAGGTAACTTGTGACTATATCAAACACACCCCTAATAAGATACGTGCCTTCCTGTCAAAATCCTCATTTGGACTGACACACTTCAATCCTAGTCAAAAGAGATGAAAGCAGGATCAGATGGTGAGGACGCTGGAAACTTTCCGAGGAAAGCACATTGTGAACTTTTGGACAATGTTTTCACGAAAACTATAGCATTTTGATGACTTATCCTAAGCACTTAAACAGAAAGGGTCATGGTGACAGTAACATGAGTTATGCTCTCAGCAGGACTTTGATGGCATTTCCTGAAAATTGTGGAGAGTGAACTGCACCCTTACTTTTGTCTTTTACAACTCAGGGATTCCACCCAACTACCTTCTAATTTTTTGTGTCCTACTTCACTCATCTTCGCCTGTCAGACATGGTTTGCACCTGCATCCTTATGGGGAACCCAATCCTCACTTTGACTTGCAGATGTCTGAGAGATGTAAAACAGAGGGTAGGATGTATGCAGATCCTTAAGAGCACTGGAAGGTTGGGGAGGTTGCTCAGTAGTAGAGCACTGGTCTTGTAGCTCTAAGCCCTGGTTTCAATTCCTACAAAATTGGGAGCTACATATTCAGCTTCAGAAATAATAAAAATACAGCAAGAAATTTAGACTTGAATGTATTTCTTCCATCTTTTTTTGTTTTTCTAAGAAATATATTTTGTTTATCCATGTATTTTTAAATGCTCACTATTCAGATTTATAGTAAACATTATGAAGATGAATAAAACATGCCAGATCCTCAAAGAATTCATATTCTAAGTACAGAAATTGCATTATAAGCATTCTGTGGCCTGAATGCTTACGTCCTCTCAAAATCATGTATGGAAACAAATCCCCAGTGCAAGAGTATTAAGAAGTGAGAACTTTGGGGAGGTGACTGGGATTGGTGACCTTATATAAGAGGATCCACGGAGCTTGTTTGCCTCTTTGCCATGTGAAGACAAGGCAAGAGATGGTCCCTCACTAGAACTGCAGTCTGGTGAAGCCTTGATCTTGGAGTTCCTGGTCTCCAGAACTGTTATTGATATATTTCTGTTGTTTATAAACTACCCAGTGTAAGGTATTTTGATACAACAGCCTCTATGGACTATGACAAGGTGGTAGGTTGAACTTTAAAATTCAAACTAGTAACAATGCAAAAAAGGAGTAATCTTTTAAAAATTTTCTCACTGATACAGTGAATGGATATGTAAACTAAACAGCATAGTATAATTGCTGCCTCTCTCACTAGGAAAATGTGACAATGTTCTGTCAGGCAGTCTTGCCTTAGGGCTATGACAGCTATTCTGCTACAATCAGAAAAGTTATGTGCTCACCCACAACTACATTTTTCCTCCTAGGTTTCCCTTAACTACCCAACTCACTTTCTCTATTGGATTCCCACTTATTCTGTAAGGTACAATCTAATAGATGCAGAGATTAAGACTGAAAATAAATTATTCTGAATTTCTTTGCTTTTCCCCCTACATTTTATGAATTATTTTCAAAGGGATTACTATCTTTACCTAAAGTCAGTATTAAAAAGGATCAATAAGCATATAGACTCAACAAGTTATATAGTCATTTGTAAATAACCAACACACGTGTTTCCACATCAATTCAGCATCAAAACAAACCCAAAGGATGAAAAAAAAATAATCCCAGATGTTACTTGCAATCGTCACTAAATGGAGAAATAAAACCTCCAGTGACCTTCCAGGGTTGGTGGGTTGTTTTCCTATTATGCTATATAGGAATCAACCCAAATGAAGAAGAGAGGGAGCCCACAGCAAAAAAAAAAAAAAAAAAAAAAGGTTTTATTCAGGGTCCTAAGGACCACATGAATCCAGTGTACTGGCCATATTATCTAAGTGTTCTACCAACTATTGAGGTGAGTGTTAAAATATATTTTTCTTTGCAGTAGTTGAACACAAGTTGATAATTTCTTATTTAAAATGCATGGGACTAGAAGTGTATCAAATTTTTGATTCTGGAGTATTTGCATAGACTTTACTTGTTGAGCATTCCTAATTTAAAAAATGAAAACATGACATGCTCCAACAGCCCAAATCCAAAATGTTTTTGAGGGTCATGTCAGGGTTCAAAATATTTTGACTTCTGATCATTTTGGATTTTCTTCTTTAGGATTTCTGGCCATTTTGAATTTTAAGATTAGGGATGTTAGCTTTCGCTTTATATATTTTGAAACTCTGTTAATAAGCACATAACAACTATGATTTTGTCTCCTTGATTGCCACTTAATCATTAAGAAATGATTCTCTTTAATCCCAGGAAATGTTCTTGCCTTTAAAATCTTCTTTATACCAGGTTTGATCCTACTGGCAATCTTTGCCTTGGCAGAAGAAAATTCCCTGCCCAAAGAAACAGCAAATATTTTGTGGTCCTGGTCCTTGGTTTCAACTTTGTTGAAGGGATTTTTTGAATGAATTCTTGACATGTTAACACAAGATGTTCAGGGGACACTGACTCACTGATTAGGATGAATGTCAGGATTTAATCTTGAAAGTACCATATTAGGAGTCTGGTTAAAATGAGAAGTGTTTTGTGGACCACAGACCTAATTCCAAACATTGTTTGCATAAATCTTAAATATTCAGACTTGAAGAATTTTAGATCTTTAAAGGATGTGAAGGATGTGAGAAATCTAACTCTGCCTGATCATGTTATATTTGGGGAAATTAACATGAAACTAACAGAGGAAGGTCAGTAGGGTCAATTTTCTTTAGTTGATGGACAGAGCAGATTGTGGTGACCAGGGAACCAGAATCTGTTTCCTAACTCTGAATAGAATATTGCATTACATCACCCTGTGCCTGTGGCTTTCATAATCTTCACACCTTTTCAATTGCTTGTCTTTTGACTTGTGGACAGAAGAAAAGAATATACACTGAGTGGGGGAGAAATCAAATGAGTTGACTTTCTCCAAAGATTCCCATCTCAATGGCAGTTTCTGTTAATTTTAAACTGTTTACTCACCTGTTAAAGTAATCTTTTGGTTACAATTTCCTTGGACACCAAAATTATTTTCAGTTTCCAATATGGAATTAATATTTTTCTTGTTTTGATCACACACAATTGTACTTGTTAAATAATTCTAATGGGCTTGGATATATTATCATCTTTGGCCAGAATATTAGATAGACCAAGAATATGTAGGCTGTCATGTAGTGACTAGGATGAACATGTAGTGACTAGGATTTTATAAGCACATATTCTAAGAATGTTCTGAGTACATCTGACTCACTATTATAGTTCGTGATTTCAAAAGATAAAGAACTACATAAGTTAGACATCGAGACTTGTTGGGTGACGTTAAGCTGCAATATTCCAGTATTCTGATTGTGGCTTTTTTTTTTAGTAACAGATTGACTACTGATTTCTGATTTTTTTTTCTTTCTTTCTCAGTATGGAGGATTAAACCTAGTGCCTTGAATCTGTTAGGTAAGAGATCTATCATTAAGCTACATTTCCAGCCCAGATTTCAATTTCAGTATAATTCTTTCATCTAGTCACTTATTAATTCCATTAGTTAAGGATACTTATTATGCACCAGGCTTCACGTATTTGTATAAACAGCTCTTACAATCAAGGAGTTTAGTATTTAATGGGGGAGATGAACATGAACTACAAAATAACTAAAAACAAACATCACTGTTAATTTTGTAGTTAAGTCCATGTCCTAATCAGATCTTTTGAAGGTGAGTGCTATCTAATTAGGAAAGGCAGTAATGTTATTTTTTTAAAAAAGGACAAAGGCATATCTAGGAAACCTAGGTTTTCCTAGTGATGTGGGACACCCTCTCCTCTCCAAGATGAAACATTGATTCATTGCACCTGTTACTTCAAACCCTGATTTTTATCTGCTGAACTCAAGTCCTTTTGATTTCAGGTCATAATCTAGTGTGTTCCACACACTGAGGGTCCAGTTAGATTTTCAAGTTCATGCTCTGTGGTCACTGTCTATTATCCACAGCCAATTAGAACTTAGGACCCAGATAAGAGAAAAATCTAGCTGCTCTGCCCCCCACAAATACTAGGAACAGTCAATGATGCTGAGCCTGGAATTCTTTCATAACATCACACTGATGATTTACTTACATGGATATGAATACATCTAATGATCTGAACGAGGCAGACTGAGCTTAGAAATGACCATTAGCAGTGTAATCTCAGGCAGATTGATTATCTTACCCTGTGGCTCATTTTCTTCATCTGTAAAACAGGGACACAGGACATACCTCCCAGTCCTATGCTCTAGTTTTCACTGTCCATTACTGAAGTTCCCAAAGTGTCATCCCCAGAACTTTCTAGCAAGTTCCCACACCACTGGGAACCACTGCCTCTGGGGAATCTCTCCTCCCAGCCTCTCCAACTTCTTGGTTTGAGAAGGGGTAAATCCCTCAAACTTTAGGGACCACCAGACTTTAGGAATCACCTAAAGTATCTGAAAATTCAGGAAGCTGGATCCTATCCTGAAAGTTTCTGATTGGGTAGGACTAGGTAAGGACTGAGAATTATATTCCTAACACTCACCCTTTGAGAACCACTGGTCAAATACAATATATGATATACTTTTAATGAATATGTCCATTTCATCCCTGTTAGAATGTATAAAGTCTATGAAGCATAGATCATTCTCTGTTTTGTTTTCTGCTATTTTTCTTGCAAAGAACACAGCCAGGCACATAGTAGCTGCTCAATGAATACATATTGAATGAACAAATGAAAATTGCTTATTCTAGTGTAACATCAGAAAACATATCCTAATTTTATCATCAGATTTTATATGGAGAAAGACAAATACAAAGTTAGAAAACATCATATAGCTCAGTCCCCTCATGCAAGAAAGCATTTGTAAGCGATGGGTCATAAAGACAAGTGGAATTTCTAGATATTTGAGAAATAAATTATTATTAACAACTTATATTACATTATTATATCATTAAAATTAACAATGATAAACATTTATGGAATGCTACTATGTGCTAAGCACTTCATGTATGGTATCTCATTATTCTCATAATAAAACGCTGAAGTGGCTAGTGGTGTCATTTCCATTTTACAGGAAACATCTCCACTGCACCAAGGATCCTGCTCTTCAGTGGACTCCATGGTTTCCATGTTGTCTCCTTTCCTCCACATGCTCTCCCAACTGGGAGCCAACAAGAAGGGTATGACATAGGAGGTGAGTTAAACTTTTTAGAGTGCAGACTTGTTAAGGTTTGAATTAAAATGTGCTGAACTATATTTACATCTTTTAAAAAGGTCAGCCTGGCTACTTTTTAATTACAATGATGTCCTACACAACTATACCAGAATACTGGATTTCCAGATGCAAATGCTGAAGACTACAAATGTTTACATATCTTGTGAAAAATACAAGAACATTTTTCCAGAGTTACGTGTTTTGGGGTTTGTTTTCTTGTGATTATTTAGAATAGTTCATTGAGTTTGAATATTTATTCTATCAATCCCTGTACAAAAGCAGCATTACATTTATGCAGAAATAAACTGACAGTCACGAGTTAGTGATTCATTTTCTTTCAAATGGGCAGTTAGATTAAGTGTCAGCAAACTTTTTCTTAAAGGGCTAGATAGTAAACATTTTAGGTTAGTAAGCCATACAACTCAGTAGTCGTGGTGAGCAACCACAGCGGGGGAGAAATGAATGAGGATGGTTTTGTTGCAATAAAAATCTTATCACAACCATGTGAATAGCCCAGGGGCCATAGCTTGTGACCCCTTAAGTTAAAGGATTCTGATCCAAGTGGCATAAATGAAACTTACCAGATAAATTTCTGGTAAATTTGTCAAATTCATTAAAAAAAATTGTTTTTTACTATAGAAACATCTGTATTCCTATAACTAAATATAAATACTTAAAAAAAGAACAAATCTACCACATTAATCAAAAGACATTTGGCTTTGTAATAAGTTGAACTAGTTAAAAGAATCCTTGTATTTATTTTTCCATAGCACAAATGCAGGTGACACAGTAAGTCCATAATTCCTCACAAAATTTATCAACATAAAACCGAGAACCTAAAGTCCTATAATTTTCTGCATCATTCCATCTATACACTCTGCAGATTCCATCCCACAACAGCGGAGAAGAACCTTAATTTAAAGCACCAAGTTTCCAGGCAACACTACTTTTTTTTTTTTTTTTTCCATTTTCTAACACATGCAGTCAAACTGCCTAAGAAGCAAACACCAATTCACCCTACACTTCAATACATCAAGGGAAGCATTTGGGAAACCAATTATTACTCTTTAAAAGTGATTCTACCTTTCAACTTTACATTTCCTTCCATAAAGCTTTAAATTTTTAATGTATTTATATTTAACATGAATATAATTGAATTTTGAATATAATCTATTTTGGATTCATCTAATATTTTTAAATGTTCTTATTTGTTTTATTAATCTTGAGAACAAAAACCATAATCTCTAATCTAGAACACTCTGGAAATCTTTTTATTCAAAGTTAAATTTAGAATTTTATAGTAGAGCAATATGGTTTGATGTCAAAGTATAGATTTAAAAAAAATTCCCTTAATGTAAGTAAATTAAGAAAACTTACTCCCAATGAAATTTTACAGAGATATGTTCTCATTTTTGGAAGCAGGGTTCAATGGACATTTTGGGGACATTGATAACATTGGCCCTAGAGACTCGAGAGTTTACTGGATCCACTAAATGGACAATGAAAACTGGCTGAGGCTGTTGCTGAGTGCTTCAGTAAGATCAGACACACACAGCTTTCACTGTCATATTCAATGGAACTGAAGTCTTTCTTAAAACTGTGCTCCTGATAGGCTGAAGATAGAGTAATGGACTGTTAGCTCCTTATGCCAAAAATACATGGATCTGTCGTACAAAGGCTTCATTCTCTGCCTGTAGTCAGTAACTTGAGCGCCTTCTGGAGATTCTGTACAGCAGTGCTTACATCTTCATACTGCAAAGCACTGCCAGCATATTTGCAGTATTTCTGAGCTCTAGCAAAGTCCTCTGGAGTTAGACGGACGTCTCCTAGAAAAAAATGATAATTAAGATATTTATTAGACCATAGAAAATGCTGTTAAGTATTAGGCATGTGCTTACATTCAAGATTAATGAACATATTTAAGGTTACATAAAAACATTAAGGTTTTCTTAAATCTCAAGTACATTTTGATCACTTTACTTCATTCTTTTCAATACTTTATTACTAATGCAAACCACAGATATGTCAACACATAATAATTTGTGTAAGATTTTCCTTCATGAAGCAATTAACTAGAATTCTTTATATTTTAACAGGTTAGCTTCAAAAATTACAGTTTGTGCAAAACAAGAAAAGTAGCTTTGGTGTTTATGCTAGAATTGCTGGGTCTCTCTCTTCATGGAACAATACACCCAGACTAAACTAGTCAACCCTCATTTGAGCTAGAATATAAATGTAACCCTCAATACAGAAAGGTGAATGATGTACTTTATGTAAAAAATTATATGTCACTTAACTTTTTCTAGAATGAAAATATTTTATGTTTTTGTACCATCTGTGGAAAAATTCTTAAGATTTCCCAAACTTTTTTATCATTACTATGAACAATTAAAACATGAAAAGAACCATTATAAATTCTTCCTCCAGAATTTATTCCTAGCAAGTTTTCTAACTCTACATATACAATTAATATGTATAGAGCCCAGCTAAATTAATCTGGGGAAAATACACTTAATCTAAGATATGAATATACTTGCATGTTTATTTCTAAAGACAGGTCAAAAACTGGCACATTGTGTCTTGCCATTTGAAATAAGCACTCTTTTCTTTGGAAATCTTTATGAAGACTCTAAGGAGTACTGATTAGAGAAAGCTGGGGGCATAGAACATAATGAGCAGATGACATATTTCAATTCTGTTTATAAGGCTGTACTTTAAAAACAGAATGATTTTTTAAAGCTGTTTTAAATTTTGCCATAGATAGATATAACATAAGATTAAACTTTGACATACCCGAGGTATAGAGGTAGCAATGCTAGGTAAATTGATACCAAATTCTGGTTAATATTGCTTTCTAAAATTTTCAAATAATACTAACACAATGTATTACAAGTTTTTATCTCAGTGCCAGGTACCTGTAGGCATTCAGCTCAATAACTACTGAATGAGTACCAACAAGTTGTCTATACTTCTAGTATTTGTTGAATTATTAAAGTCTGCATAAAAATTGGTCCTTACTATTGTGAACCAGAGATTACACATTCTAATTATAATGGAAATTATTTTAATTTTGGTCTGGTTAAGAAACGAGCAATACAAATCAATAAACTAGTAAAATGTAATTATGTATTAAACAATTAGGAACAGTTTCTCCATAATTCTTTTAGTATTTTAATGGACTTGGAATTTGTTACCCATCAAACCTAAAAAATATCTATCATTCAGTTCTGTTTCCAATTTAGTAAAGCACACTTTAGTTTACATATTTATTTTTCTTGAAAAACAACAATCAGATTCTTTAGTGACTCTTCAAAATAATTAAGAGACTCCAGTCACTTGCATGTACACACCATCTAGGTGACTAAGGCCCTTTGGAAAAATCAAGTTTCCCTTAACACTGCCCTTCTGTGCTTTAGTACTCTATCCTACTATCTCAGGGCAACCTTTAAAATATGCAGGGCCTACATCCAAAATTTACTGGACCTGCTGGAAGAAAGCCCTCATGCTCAAGCTAATGTTATTTTTACAGCATAGCTTTAGCTCTGCTTTGCAGACATATAGCTTATTTATTAAAAAGATAAAATGCATACGATGGCAATAACTATTACTATTTTAGTTTTTGCAAACTAAACTTATCCACCAATGATAAACTATTTTGAAACACAAATATTGGATTTTTCATGAAATAGTTTTAAAACATGAAATATTTAAACTGAAAAATTGTAAATGTATAAAGCTTATAGAAATGCATGTTATGTAACTCATAAAACAATTATTTAACAATAATTAACTTGTAGAGTTACATATAAAATATGCTTTATAGTCAGAGATGTTAGACTTTATTTTCAAGAGTTTAAAGAACTTAAAAGGCCATATTGAAGTTACTTTTTCTAACACAACAGGCATTCTTTAAAAATTCTTTAAAAATAAAGTAAATAAGTCACTAATAACAAAATATGTAAATTAAAAATTTAAATAAAATCCCTAACCTAATTAGAAAAAGCAAAGGAAAACACATTTTAGGAAGAGAACAACTGTTCAGTTTATCGATTTTATATACAAAACAAAACATAAACTTAATGCAACCAAATAGAAGTTGTTTTTCCTACCATTCAAATTTATCAGAAGTCATAATAAGGAGTGGGGAGGGAGAGCAAGTGCACATATAATGTAGACTTAAATGGTGTCAGGATTAGAGATGTTGTCTGACATCATCTCTCCTCTGAAATCTATGCTTCTAAGTTCCATTCAGGCCACAGCCACTCTTTAAAAGAAGGTTTCTTCTCCCTTACAGAGGGCAGAACAAAGATAGGCAGAAGACAGCTATACTATTAAATTCTCTGCTGTAGTGGTGAAGGTGGCCTGGGTCAGCACTGGATCAAAGACATTTTTTAGTATAAAGAGAAACCGCTGTATGCTCAATTGACCTAAATATCCATTTCCAAGGTTGATTTGTCTAATGTCAACACAGAAGACAGAATTTATGAAAATTTCCAAAATGGGTCTTTAAAATCTTTCCAATTTATCTAGTAGTTCTTGAAATTAGTATGTCCAGGGCCTTGGATAATCTCATCCTAGTATACTCCATTATTCTCTGACTTGAATGAAATGCACAGGACATAGGCAGAAAGGGAACAATTTGACCTACAGTTAATCTTAGAGGAAATATAAAACAAGTAAAGAACTCTTTATGGACAGGCATTATTGAGATATATCACTTAATAATGGCAATAGCAGCTGTAATGAATCTAGAGAGAATTTCACCACAGCGAGTACTGCTAAATACTTTTCAGGTATGGTTCCATTTAAGACTCAAAAACCTTACAAGTTGTTACTCACATACTAGGTGCCATACAGAGATCTACAAATAAAAAAGTAAATATTGTGCTTCAAATACCTATCTTTCCATTTCCATTCTCCTCTCTGGAGTCAGTCACAAATTCATTGCAAAAATATGTAATGCACTTTTTTTGATATTAACATGCATATACACATTAAAACAACATGTTTTTATAAAAAGGTGACAGTACTAAGCACTAAGGAGAAAAATGCAGCAGATACAGGAAATACTAGAGTTGGTGGTGATGGTAGTTATTGTGGTTATAAACCTCCTATTTTTAAAAAAACTTTAAGAGGAGTTTTAGGCTCACAGTCAAGTTGAGAGGAAGGTAGAGAGATTTCCCATAATCCCCTACTCGACACATGCATTACCTCTTCCATTATCAACATCCTGTAAAGGAGTGGTACATTTCTGATAAACTTCCACTGAGACATCATCATCACTGAGAGTCTATATTAGGGTTCATTCTTGGTTCTGTATGTTCTTCATGTGGAGACAAATTATACTGACATGTATCCACCATTACAACACAGCATAGCTTCACTGCTGTAAAATTCCTCTGTGCCCCACTCTGTTTATCCCTCCCTTCTTTCCTCCAACCCTTGACAACTATTGACCTTTTCACTCTCTCCACAGTTTTGCCTTTTCTAGAATGTCAAAGAAGAAATTATATAGTGTAATGATCTCTTCAGATTGGTTTCCTTCACTTAGTAATATGGATTTAAGTTTCTTCCATGTCTTTCTAAGGTCTGCGAGCTTATATCTTTTTAGTACTGAACAGAATTCTATCTGGATATATAGCTGACTACTCTATATGCTGTTCTGTTGCACTGATCTGTCTCTTCTCTTGGTAACACTACACTGTCCTGACTACTATAGATTTATTGTATATCTTGAAGTCAAGCAAGGACAGTCCTCCAACTTTGCTCTTCCCCTTTTATATTGTGCTGACTATTCTGGGTTTTTTGCCTCTCTGTATAAATTTTACAGTCAGTTTGTTGATATGCACAAAACAACGTTTGAGATTTTGAGTGGGATGGCATGGAATCAATAAAAAGAACTGACATATTGGAAACACTGAGTCTTCCTATCCATGAACAACATGTAATATCTCTCCATTTATTTAGATTTTCTTTTGATTTCTTTCATCAGAGTTTTATAGTTTTCTTCCTATGAATCTTATACATCTTATGAGATTTATACCTTTATATATATATATATATTATTTTTTTTTACAGTGTTGATATACAGAGTACCTTGTATAACTTTTTGTATAGGCACAAACACAATGGAACTATGTTTTAAATTTCATACACTTGCTGGTATACAAAAAGGTTGTTGACTTCTGTACATTAGCCTTATATTCTGCAACCATGTTTTAAGAGCTTCTTAATTTCAGGAGATTTTTTGGTTGATTCAGACTGTCCACATGGATGATCAAGTCAACAATAAACAGGCAGCTTTATTTCTTCCTTCCCAATATGTATACCTTACTTTAAAAAAAAATTGGGGCAATTTTATTCCCTAGTTCTTCCACTTTGCTTCCCCTCCTCCCTCACCCTTGGTTCCCCTTCTACTTCCACAAGATCTCCATTTTATTACTCAATTTTTTTTTTTTTTTTTTTTTTGCTTTCAAGTTTCCACATACTAGAGAAAACATTTGAATGTTGATTTTCGGAGTCTGGATTATTTTGCTCAGCATGTTCTCCAGTTCAGTCCACATACCAGCAAATGACATAATTTCATTCTTTATGGTTGAATAGAATTTCATTTGGTATATATACCACATTTTCTTTATCCATTTGTCTATTGATGGGAACTTAGGCTGGTTCCACAAATTACTATTATGGATTGTGCTGCTATAAACATTGGTATGCATATATTACTACAGTATGCTGATTTTAGATCTTTAGGACAAATTACCAATGAGTGGGATAGCTGGATCATATTGTGGTTCCATTCCTATCTTTTGAGGAATCACCATACTGATTTCCAAAGTGGTTGCACTAATTTGCAGTTTCACCAACAATGTACTTGTATTTTCCTCCTACGTCTTCACCAGCAATTATTGCTATTCGTATGCTTGATGACTGCCATTCTGACGGGGTGAGATTGAAATCTCAGTGAAGTTTTGACCTGCATCTCTGATTGCTAAGGATGTTGAATGTTTTTTCATTTATTTGTTGACTTCTTTTGTGAAATGTCTCTTTAGATCTTTTGTGAGTGGTTATTAGTCTTTTTGGTGTTAAGTTTTTTGGAGTTCTTAATAAATTCTGTTTATTAATCTCCTGAAGGCAGAGTATAAGGCAAAGATTCTCTCTCATTCTGTAGGCTCTCTATATCTTTAATTTCATTTTTTTCTATTGTTTTAGCCAGAACTTCCAGTATGTCGTTGAACAGTCATGATGAGAAGGGATACTTTCCTCCTTAGTGACTATCACGGAGTTTTTCTCATTTCTCATCATTGAGTATGATGTTAGCTGTAGGATTTTTTGAATATATTCTTAATCCAGTTGAGGAAAGTCCCCTTTATTCCTAATTTACTCAGTTTTCATTACAAATGGGTATGGCATTTTGTCAAATGCTTTTTCTACACTTACTGATAAGATCATGTGATTTTTCTTTTTTAGCCTGTTAATGTGCAAGATTATATTAATTGCTCTTCGAATGCTGAATCAGTCTTGTGTACTCAGAATAAATCCCACTTGGTTGTAGCATGTAACTCTTTTTTATAGATTGTTAGATTCAACAAGATGATATACTGTTGAGGATTTCTGCATAGATATTGGTTTATAGTTTTGTTTTCTTGTAATGTCTTTATCTAGATTTGGTATTAGGGTAATGCTGGTCTCAGAATGAGTTAGGAAATATTCCTTTACTTCTCTCCTCTAAAAGAGATCAAATTAAATGGTACACTTTCTTTCTTAAATGTTTTATGGAATTCATTACTGAGCCTATCTGGATCTGGTACTTTCTATTTTGAAGGTTTTTAATTATTGATTCAATTTCTTTATAGATATAAACACATTCTGATTATTTCTTCTTGTGTGAGCTTGGGCAGACTATTTCCAAGATTTGGTTCATTTCATGTAGGACATCAAGTCTGTAGTCAGAGTTGTTTGGAGTATTTCTTTATTATCCTTTTAATGTCCACAGGATCTTTAAAAATGTCCTTTATCACTTGGGGCATGAAGAGTTTGTCTCTTCTCTTTTTACCTCTGAGTCTCTTTAAAGGCTTATTAATTTTACTGATTTTTTCTCAAAGAACTAGCTTTTGGTTTCATAATTTCCTCTATTGAGTTTCTAGTTCCAGTTTCATTGATTTCTGCTCTGGTTTTTGTTTCATAAATTTTATTTTTGATTAACTGTACATATTGATGGAACACAGCACAGTATTTTAAAACATATGGTGTGCAATGGCCAAATCCAACCTCCCTTTGTCCACCCTACTCCCAGTCTCTAGTAATCACTGTTATATGTTCAGGTTGAATTTAATGTTCACATATGGGAGAAAAGATGCTTATTTGTGGCCTGGCTTATTTCATTTAACATAATACTCCCCCCACCCCGGTTTCTTTTATTTTGTTGCAAATAACAGATTTCATTTTGGTTACATAATTCTGGTTGAGTAATTCTCAATTGTGTGTGTGTGTGTGCATGCATATACATATGTACATATGTATGTGTATGTATAATTGTGTATATCACATACATGCATATGTATGTATACACACACACACATATACATATGTAACACACACACACACACACTTTCCTTAGCCACTCATCTACTGATGGGCCCCTAGGCTGATTCATAGTTTAGCTACTGTGAATACTGTGGCAATAAATTTGTTCTATTGCACTGAGGATATGTCTTTGGTATGCTGATTTCCTTATCTTTGACCATAAACCACAGAAATGGAACGGTTACATCATATCTATTTTAGTGTTTTGAGGAACCCTCATACTAGGTGTTCTTTGTAACAGCTGTACCATTTTACATTCCTATCAACAGTGAATAAGAGTTCCTTTTTCTCTACACTCTTGACAACATTTATTATTATTATTATTATTTTTAATAGTAGCCATTCTACCTAGGGTGAGATGATATCTCATTGTAGTTCTTATTTGCATTTCCCTGATGGCTAATGATATTTAACATTTTCCCACAGATTTATTGGTCATTTGTATTTTTTCTTCTGAGAAGTGTTTATTCATTTAGATCCTTGTTCACTTCTTAACTGAATTACCTTTTTTTGCATTCCTTATATATTCTGGATATTAATACATTTTTTGATGAATAATTAAACATTTTCTCCCATTCTCTAGGTTGTTTCTTTACTCTATTGAACACTTCTTTTGCTGTGCAAAAGCTTTTCAGGTTGATGAAATTCCATTTGTCTATGTTTTCTATGCTTTTAAGTCCTGAAAAACTCAGTGTATTCGAATGTCTTCAAGTACTTCCTCCATGTTTTCTTCTAGTAGTTCCATCAGACTTCCACATCTTACATTTAGGTCTTTGATTCATTTTGAGTTGATTTTTGTACAGGGTGAGAGATGGGGTCAAGTTTCAACCCACATGCAGCCATCCAGTTTTCCCTCACACTTTATTGAAGAGGCTGTCCTTTCTCCAATGGATGTTTTTGGCACCTTTGTTGAGAAACAGCTGGCTGCAGATGCATGAGTTTATTTCTGGAACCTCTATTCTGATCTATATGTCTGCTTTTATACTAGTACCATACTATTACTGGCTTTGGCATGTATCCTGAAACATGCTTCCAGTTTATTTCTTTTTGTTTAAGATTGCTTGGGCTATACGAGGTTTTTTTTGTGCTTCCATATGAATTTTTTTTTTTTTTTTGCAAGTTGGGGATTGAAACCAGGGCCTTGTGCATGCGAGGCAAGCACTCTATCAACTGAACTATATCCCCAGCCCATTCCATATCAATTTGAGGATAGATTTTTCTAGTTTTGTGAAGAATATCATTGCTATTTTGATGAGGATTACAGTGAATCTATAAATCACTCTGAGAAGTTACGGGCATTAAAAATAACATTAATTTTTCAATCCATAAACACAGAAGTCTCTATTTTTGGTATGTATTCATCAGTTCTATTCATCAGTGTTTTATAATTTGCACTTTAGATATTTTTCATTTTGTTTAAATTTGAGGAGTATTTACCATTTTTGGTGGAGGTAGCCACTATGAATGGAAATGCAGTCTTGCTGTAGTATTTATTATTTGTTTTCTTCTGCTTACTTTGGATTTAATTTACTCTTTTTCTAATAAACTAAGGTAGAATTTTAGATGACTGATTATGTGTATTCCCTCTAAGCACTCCCTTTGCAGCATTTCCCAAATTTTGATATGTTGTCTTTTCAAACGATTTGCAAATTTCTCTTTATATTCTGCCTTTGACATGTTATTCTGCAGTATGTTTCTGAAACACCAAGTAAGTATTTGGGATATTTTTCAACTATCATTCTATTATTGATGTCTAGTTTAATTCCAGTGATGTCTGAGAGCAGATACTTTATGATTTATAATTATAAAAAATGTCTTAAGGTATGTTTGATTGAAATTAGAAATAAACAACAAAATAAAAAACAGAAACTTCTCCAATACCTGGAGATTAAATAATACGCTATTATATGATAAATGGATAACAGAAGACATCAAGAGGGAAATAAAAAATTTCTTAGAAGTAAACGAGAACAAAGACGCATCATATCAAAATTTCTGGGACACTATGAAAGCAGTACTTAGAGGAAGATTTATTTCCTGGAGCGCATTTAACAAAAGAAGTAAAAATCAACAAATAAACGACTTAACACTATAGCTCAAAGCCCTAGAAAAAGAAGAGCAGACCAACACCAAAAGTAGTAGAAGACAGGAAATAGTTAAAATCGGAGCTGAAATCAACGAAACTGAAACAAAAGAAACAATAGAAAAAATTAACAAAATAAAGAGTTGGTTCTTTGAAAAAATAAACAAAATTGATAAACTCTTAGCCACATTAACAAAGAGAAAGAGAGAGAAAACTCAAATTACTAAAATTTGGAATGAGCAAGGAAATATCACTACAGACTCGAGTGAAATACAAAACATAATTAGAAGTTATTTTGAAAATCTATACTCCAACAAAACAGAAAACCTCGAAGACATCAACAAGTTTCTAGAGACATATGAATTACCTAAACTGAACCAGGAGGACATACACAACCTAAATAAACCAATTTCAAGCAATGAAATAGAAGAGGTCATCAAAAGCCTACCAACAAAGAAAAGTTCGGGACCAGATGGGTTCTCAGTCAAGTTCTACAAAACCTTTAAAGAAGAGCTCATTCCAATACTCCTCAAAGTATTCCATGAAATAGAAGAGGAGGGAACCCTCCCAAACTCATTCTATGAAGCCAATATCACCCTGATACCTAAACCAGACAGAGACACATTGAGGAAAGAAAATTTTAGACCAATATCCTTAATGAACATCGATGCAAAAATTCTCAACAAAATTTTAGCAAATCACATACAAGAATATATTAAAAAGATAGTACATCACGATCAAGTGGGTTTTATCCCAGGGATGCAAGGTTGGTTCAACATCCAGAAATCAATAAATGTCATTCACCATATCAACAAACTTAAAGTTAAGAATCACATGATTATTTCAATAGATGCAGAAAAAGCATTCGATACAATACAGCATTCCTTCATGCTCAAAACTCTAGACAGTAAATGATCTGAAATCATTATTTGTGTATTCCAGAGATTGTACACATAGGAATATAGATTTTGTTTTTCTTTTTTTCCTAAACAGGGTTATATTATATAAAATGTTCTGTAATTTGCCTTTATTAATATATTTAGTATTATATGGGCACTTTTTTTCACATGAGAGCTACATATTCTTTTTCTTTTTGCACTGCTAGGGATCAAACCCAGGGCTTCAAGCATGCTAGGCAAGCACTCTACAACTAAGCTTCTCCCCTCAGTCCTACCCCTCTTTTTAATAAGTGTACAGTATTATACAGTATAGATAGACCATAATTAACTACTTTCCTGTTAATGAGCATTTAAAATCATTTTTTACTATTACTACAAACAATGCCAAAATAAACTTTCATAAATACATGTGCCCATGTCTCACGTCTAAGTATTTCCTAATGAAAGATTCCTACAAGTTAAATAGCTGAGTAAAAAGGTTTAAGCATTTGCAATTCTGATACTGAAATATGATACTGAATACCAATTTATACTCCCACCAACATGATGCAGGAGTCATTCCTCATACCTTCATTAACTGTAGATTATCATTCTTTTAAGGTATTTTTGCATCGATTGGCAAAGAACTAAACTCACTTTAATTCTCAATTAAATTAGTAAGGTTCTGCATCTTTCATGTATTCATTGTACATTTGAATGACCTGTTTATATTTTCATTCATTTTTTTCTATGGAATTTGACTTATGCATTTGTAGGAACCTTTTATATATGCTCTGAACATTAAAGAAGAAGTATTATTAAACAATAATAATAATAATTCTTATATAATTCTGGTCTATTGGCTGCATTTTAATAATATAATGGGTGAGGGTGGATCTTTTCTATTATGAAAAATATTATTTTTCATCTATCAAACCTGTTAGACACAACTAAATTGTGAGACAAGCAGTCAATTTTTTAAGTTGTTGATGGACCTTTGTTTTATTTATTTATTTATATGCAGTGCTGAGGATTGAACCCAGTGCCTTACACATGCTAGGCAAGTGCTCTACCACTGAGCCACAACCCCAGTCCTAGCCAATTGTTTTAATGTTGCTTTTAAATACATATTCTTGTCACAATGATAAAAATACTTTAGCATGAGTTTAATTCCCATACTATGTTACTTAATTTCTGTTTTAGCTATTTTGTTTCACTGATCTATTTGCTTATTTTTCTTTCTGCCTTCTTTACATCAGACTTCAGATTTACAAGGTGGTTGGGACTATAGAAGGAAACCTGGAAACCAAGATTATCAGAGGCATATAGTATTAGCTGGGTAGGCTATTTGTCTCCTAACAAGTAAATATCTTCCACTATGCTCCTGGGTAATGAGCCAGGTTACAACAGGTTCCTTATCTACTCTTTTTACCTAAACATTGTCATTCTTTTAAGACACATATAAATGCTCTTAAAACTAGGACTTCCGGTATTTAAAATTCACTGTAGCTCTTAATTTTAAGTCCTATAATTAATCTGCTTCTGAATAAAATTGGAAAAACAGAACAAATTTTACGTAGCCACTTAAACATAAGTAAACAATATACTACATCTAAAAGTATAGTAAACAATATATAATATACTACATCTTAATATAAAATAGAGTGTACAAAATATACTACATCTAAACATATAGTAAAGTAAGTTCCTGGTACTTGACAATATGATCACATTATCAACACAGGGTAGGTTCATTGTGCTTACATCTAACTGACAGTTTGGCTGGGTAAAGAATTCTTAAGCTCTGATTCTATAATTGACTAATGTTCCCCCTGAAATCACAATAAAATAAGATAATATAAAAGGAAATAAATCCATAAAATTGAAAAGAAAGAGTAGAGCAGAACTGAAAAGGGTGACTGAGATTAGATTTAAAGAAATTTCTAGAAAAGCAGAAATTTAAGTAGAAGTAGATGCACATTGTTAGATAAAAGAGTAGAAAAAAGCTCAACTCAGAATATATATCTATAGATAGATCCTATCTAGAGAGAGTTTGGAAAGGGTCTAGGCAGAGTAAGAAGGGTGATGACGGGGTCTTTACTGAGAGTCTCCCAAGAAAATACTACACTGACGTCATATCCTTCTTCCTCATTATACAAACCTTTACCTCCAGTAGCTTCTTGACTCTTACTTTTACTCCTAGGTAAAAAAGATAATAGAACGCCTTCCTAAAATCACGGAATAAACTTCTTGGACAGTGCTAGGACTGATAAGGTGTGGTATCTAACCCCGTCCCACACCTTCCTTAAAGACTCTCCTCCCTCAATAGCTGAAAGGCAGGTAGGCTTAATGGTCAGTTCCAACTCATACAGGGAGAACATAAAAATAAACAGCAAAATATATCTGTATACATAATGTCAGAGAAAAATGAATAACAGCTACTAAAAAAAAAAAAGTCAATCAAGATCTTCACTCTAGATAGAAAAAGACTAAATCTCATCAGACATATGAAGAAAACAAACTCCGAATGAGGAAGTCCAAAATAAATTCAACATCTGACTTGAGATAAAAAATGGGGACAGTCAGAAAAACAGGAAAGATTATAATCAACAAACAAACCAATCACCCAGCCTTAAACCAACCAACTAACTAACTAACTAACCAAACAAAATAATTAACCTCAAAGATTTTTATTTTCAATAATGGTCAGCCCGATTCCTTTATATAATCTAATAACGCAGTGCAGATAATGAAGAACAATCACAATACACAGTAATCTTGAAACAAACTAATTTAGCATAAACCTCTATGGAAACAAACTAATTTAGCATAAACCTCTATGGTAGCTTTGTCCAGATGTTTCTGTCACTATATCTAGTAATCTATGAAAAAAAGAACTTCAATGAAAGGGAACACTTCGGAAGTTAGGTATTTTTAATAATATGAAATCATCTTGGTTCTTGTGAGAAATCTAGTGAACACAGGAATTCAAAGAAATTTGTTTAGAATTATTTTGATGTTTGAATTTAAATGTGAACACTTAAATATATGGTACTCTCAAGGTAATATTACAAAATAACAACCCCAAATCGGAAAGACAACAAAGCTCAGAAAATAGTCAACTGACTTACCCTGGGAAATTGTACTAAACAGTGCAGGATCAATGGCCGGAATAGTCTGTGGAGCAGGCTGAATAGTATTACTTGTTACACCTGCAAATCAGAAAATAACAAATGGGTATAAAGTATTACACCTCTTAAATTATATGTTAGGAAAGAACCTAAAAGAAAATGGAGGAAATTTTATTACTTCACTTAGGTATTTTCTTAAAACCTCGACAGATTCTAATTTGTACTTACTTGATGTTAGAGGTTAGTAGAGAAAATATGTAGGAAAATACATTTTTACTTGCAAGTGTTGGCTACACATTTCCTAATGTATATTTTGTCTGTCATGTATGATTCTTCAACGTGCTTCTCAATTGAAGCTAACCAGAGACTCCCTACCTACCTTTAAATTTTTTAGCCAATTAAATAAGTTTGGGGACAAGGTGGGACATAATGATGATTTGGTTTAACTTCAGATGAGTCCCTATTCACCAATTCACATTAAATTACAAATTATACACTTCAAATTTTCCAGTTACCATGTTTTTAAGATGGTATTTTTATTAGATCTAATAAATTTTGTCTTCCTGTTAAAACCTGTCAAAACTGTGAGTCAATGAGCAACTAGTATTAAGCCTAAAAAATATCAGAATTGAAGATTCTTACCTAAAAAAATAACTCAAAGTGTTAAAACTGTCCAAAAAAAAAAAAAAATACCTTAAATGATTCAATCAGCAGGACAAGTAAATGAAGAAGAAAAGTTCAACCAATCTCTCAAAATAAGATTCATTTGCTCCAAACTGAAATAACTTATATTTAGATAAATTAGTGAAATGGGCAATTGGTAGTAAGGGTGAAGTGGTAAAAATATTGGGATAAGAAAATGAGAACAGAGGAAAAGCAGAAGATAAAGAGAAAACTTTCTAAGGACACAAATACATATGCTGTTTAAGTTCTAGAATGATGGTTTCATAAAGGCTGGCTGATGTTCTATGACCACAGTATTCTTGGTATAAAGTTTTGACTTTGAAGGATCTTCTTATGTCTAAAATAGGGGGAAAATGATTTAAATATAGACTATTTTACTTCATTTATTTTGTTTTAGGACAAAATGGCTTCATTACTTAGCCTTTGGAAGCATTAAATATCATAAAAATCTGACTTTTTAAATAAAAACAGGGTTAACAAAAACTTTTTAAATGCAAGGGGGTATAGACAAAAGGCCAAGTACAAATTTTAAATAGCACAAAAAAGATAACATGTTAAAACCTACCTCTCATTTCCTAGACACTTTAGGGCTATTACCAGTTTTGAGGGCATCTTTCCATATCTAGTCTAACCTATCAATACATTTACTATTGCTATTCTTTGCTAAGAAATCTGTGATCCTGCCTAAATAAAATTCTCTAAACAATTTTATTTGTCTCTAAACACACTCCTTTCTCTATCAAGAAGGCATATGGTGTGTGTGTGTGTGTTTTGCAAATGGTAGTATGTTCTGTATACTATACTCATCTTTGTATTTTCCTCTTAATATGGCTTAGTAAGTATACATAAATATATATAAATCTTCCCTGTTCTTTTTAATGGCTACACAGTGTTCCATTCTATCCATGTACCCTAATTTATAAAGTAATCCATTACTGATAAACATTCAACTTGTTTCCAATGTTTGCTACTACAGATAATGCTATGGTGAATATTCTTATAAAATTGTGTGTGTGTGTGTGTGTGTGTGTGTTTGTGTATACTTATAGAAAAATTTGTATTTTTTTTCCTAAATTAAAATTCTCCAAGAAAATGCATTTTGGAAAAGGTATATAATTTGGTTGGGCTCCTGCTCTAACTTTTTAACTTATTTGAATAACTTCCATATGACTAAATAAATAGTCACTATTAAGAACCAAACAGAATTCACAGGGCGGAAATGTTTAGTTATATAGTATAATTTCATTTGAACAATATTAAAAAAGTCTGCATGTTATTAAAGAATGTCATTCAACTAAGACTTGAACTGACAACACAGACCCCTTAACATGCATCAGGCAGCATAAAGATGCCACTTCCTGTTCATCTTGAAGCACAGAGGCCAGGCTTGTCCTCTTGGCAGCCATCATTGGCATGTTCCCTCTGGGGCCCAGAGTAACTGGTTCAACAAATCTTGTAAATACCTGTTAAGTTATTAAAGTGTTTTTTAGTTTATGTTATTTAGTTATTTACTGAGATTATTTAGCTATTTACTGAGTTATTTACTGAAATCTAGTTATTTCTCCTTTCTTGATTTGGACAGGTCTTATGCATAATTCACAAACTGGTTGTAACTCTCTAGACTGCAAGGAATGATGTGACCCTAAAGCAGTCTTGGGAGAAAGCAGAATCAGGTGGGAGATTTCTTCCTTTAACTATTTAGTAAAAAATGTTATCAAATAACTTCAGATTAATTTTTAAGTAGAGGGTTATACAGCACATTAGATGGGTTTAGTACATTTAAAAAATTGAATATTAAAAGATTTCTAGGTAAGCACTGAATTCCTTTACTGCCTAAACTGTGGGGATTCTGAAAAGGGAGGCATGGCTGTTGGGTTAGAAAACTAGAAGAGACAATCCAAAAACCCAAACTAAATAAAACCCTGTAAGAGGAATTCAGAGAGGCAGAGAGAAAGGAAAAAACAAAACAAAAAAAGCCTCAGAGAAAACAAACTCAGTACTTCTGACATGAGCACTACCACAACACAGCTCAGCTTTTCTACAGATGAGGTGAGCTACATTTACAACAAAAAGCCTAGCACTAATTAAAACATGTTCTATTAGTTCATCTAATTAAATATTCTACTAAGAGCTTCTATAATATTTATAGACTGTAAGAAGCATATGCTTCAAGAAAAAAAAAAAGATTAGAGTTTTCAACAATGTGAAGTTTATGAGTGGTTAAAGGCACACTGTGCCTTTTAAACAATCACCATCCCTGCCCTCCTTACACCCCTTTGGTTTTTTTGTGGAAGAACTAAAAACTGTAAATTAGTACATACTATTCTTTTCAGCTATCTTAAGGATTTCCCTTTGATAAAAGTGCATCCTGGACCTTTATATGAGAGAAAGTAAATCACTCCTAAAGTGAATAAGAGGGGAAACATCTGCTATATTTATAAACTAAAAACTTTATTCTGTTTTTTATTAGACAACTATAAACTGATTTTCAAAATGTTTCGAGTATAATAGAAAAAAAAATCTGGGACTAGGAGATTTCCTATCTCAAACCAGTATTTAAAAAAAAAAAAAACTTTTTTAAGTTCCCTTTACTATTAGAAAAGTTAGGTTTGGATTTGACAGCATTTTAGTTCTTCAGAGAAAAGGATACAGAAAGGAGGTTGTAAAATCATGAAGTCATAGAGGTTTGGCTTCAAATTTTGCCTATGTCACTGGCAGATTTGTTTTAAATGCAGTTTATATGAATTTATAAAATAAGATAGAACTTTATTCTGTAAAAGTTTGAAGGTTTTAAATTTTATTCTCTCTACTGAGGACCAAAAGACAGAATAGGGGGGTAGAGGTGGGTGGAGAGCAAAAAGATCAATCCAAAATAAAAGGCACCTTATGCCTGAGTTAACCAGTTCAGAATGAAGTGTCTATGCTAGAAAATTTCCTAATAGAACACCACCTCCTAATTCCCATCTTTACAACATGAATATTATAATCAACAGACAGTGTCTATTGGTTTAATTACACGAAACTACCAATATTTTATCATTTTTGTAATACAAAAATAGCAATTCCATACAGAGCAACTTAATATAGCCCTTCTACTAACAGTAAGATTTTTCTCTCACATATACATAGAATAAATCTATATGTACACCACATATGTATGTGACTTTACTAGAGTTCTGCCCCAAAATATATTGTCTAAAGCAATGTCCCTTGGATGTAAGTTTAATATCCTGTGCCCAAGATGTGACACTTCTGCTGATTCATAAAATTATTTCCAATGTTCATTAACATAGTATTAATGCCCTGTATCTCTGGCACAGAAATAGGAAGAAAAGGGGAAAAGAAGAAAGAAAGGAAGCCAATTTGTTGATTGCTGAGTTTTGTGTTAGGCCTAATAGTAGTCAATTTAATACTTTCCCCTTTTAATAATTAAAATATGTATGAGAAGTATTATTAATTTCATTTTGGAAAGAAGAAAAACCTAGGTTGAAGGAAGCTGAAAAACATGTGTTGGTGGTTTAGGAAGGGGTAGAAACTAATAACAAATACTACTTGACACAAAAAGCACTGTATTCCTACTTCATTCCTCTACAAGAATGACTGGAACTCTTGATTAGTGTTTAATTTTGAAGTACCTTTCAAACAGTATTCACAAAAGGCAAATACACTGATATAGCTGGTTTTGCTTACCTATTCTACAGTCAAAATACTGAATGTTTCTATAAGATAACAAAATATTTACAACAGTGTTCCATAAAATTTTACTTACAAAATAAATTCAAATTATTTTATTAAGTCATAACACAGACCAATAAAGCTGAAAAGTTAGGGTAAAATATACCAAATGATGACACAAAGAGATCAGGGATATGATGATCAATTTCATCAATCATTTTAAAGACATTTTAAAAAATTAGCAATACTGCAAAAAATACAAGGTTGAAAGATTTAAAATAGGAAAAAAAAAAGATTAATTGTAATTGCTTCTACAACTCAAAGGGTAACTTTTATTTTATTAAACATCTTGTAAATGTGGCATAGTGTCATACCATAGATCATTCTTAAGCTGAGACAAATGAAAAAAATTAAGAATAATTCTTGGAAAAAAAATAAAAATCAATTGAATATAAGAAGTAAGGTCACACATAGTTTTTAATTTGGGATTAAGGGTGATACTCTGTCAAAAACACAAGTAAATGGGAATGTATCTTCAACTTTGTGAAAGTATATTCACTGACACTGACCTATTACTGCAGATAAGTGTTTCAATAAAAATGTACACAGAATACTGATTTATTCAAAGATCATAGATACCTGATTTTTTTTTTTCAGGTTACACATTTGTAATGTTAAAAAAGAAAATAAAAACCAAAAACCTGTGATTTTTCTCCTGTGAATTCACTGCTACTAAGATTTTGTGCCTGCTCAAAGCCTGCTCTCCATCTCTGATAATTTCCTCATGGAGTGCAGAACCAGGGTTGTAATTTTGCTATCACAGTGTGACCCTGACATCTCCTATAAGAATCCCCACTCCTTTCAGTGCTATTCTTAAACAACAGTGGAAGAGAAAGAAAGGGAAGTTAATAAAAACAGCAACAACCACAAAAAGTACAGAAACTACTCTTTTTAATAAATCATAAAGTTAGCAGTAACCAACACTTGTCACTGCTCAAAAAAAGTAGATTATAATACATATCAAAACTATGAAAATAATTTAATGCTTTTATGGGTTCGCATGGAACTTTAGTACTTTATGACCATCAATATGGGGTACAAATATGATAAATGCAGTTCTTATTTATGAAAGGGGAATTAAAAAGCTGAGTTTTGATTTCCTACCTGTGCTGTGAGGCACTTCTGCAGGTGTATTTGCTGGAGCATGTGCACCTGGAGGAATCTGTATTCCGGAATAGCCACCTGATGGCATGCTGGTTGGGTCATAAGTTGACGAGGATGATGGCTGAGGTGGTTGGGTGGGCAGGGAGGATGCTCCAGCATCTTCATTTTCCTCAACATCTATTATGTAATACATACATAAGGTTAAAGTAGGCAGTTTGAAATAAAAATGCTATACACACAAGACAAAAGGAAATCTTCATATGCAATTCTATTTAAGGCAACTGATAGGTAGGCTCTTTCTCTTGAAATAATTATTTTAATTTTTAAATCTTCTTACAAAAATTAATTATGCCCAACAATATTATAACTTTTTTCAGTTTAATGCTCAATAATGTCATAATTTTTTTATACATAGCATATTTTTCTTTAAAATAAACTTACTTATGAAAAATCAGGGACATTTTTGACCAAAAATGTCATATTTATGTTATCCAATATGAATTCTCTTTTCTGAGAAATGCCTTTTTCTCAGTACTTTCTGTGTATTAGCTATTTAATCTGAGAAAATTAAATTGTCAGAGTACACTTAATGTGACAATTACATATCCTGGAGATTAATGCTCTATCTGAAGTGCAGGTGGCAAAGATTTCCTCCCATTTTATAGGCTCTCCCTTCACGCTCTTGTTTGTTTCCTTTGCTGTGGAGAAACTTTTTGGTTTTATAACATCCCATTTATATGATTATTGATTTTACTACTTGTGCTTTAGGGGTCTTCTTGGGGAAGCTGGTTCCCAGACCAACATGATGAAGATTTGGGTCTACTTTATCTTCTAGTAGGCTCAGGGTCTCTGGTTTAATGCCTCGCTCCTTGATCCACTTTGAGTTCAGTTTTGTGCACGATGAGAGATAAGGGTTAAACTTCTTTCTACTACATATGAATTTCCAGTTTTCCCAGCACCACTTAAAAAACAAATAACCCAATCAATAAATGGACAAAAGAACTGAATAGGCATTTCATAGAAGAAATTCGAATGGTCAACAAATATATGAAAAAATGTCCAACCTCTCTAGGAATTAAGAGAAATGCAAATTAAAATTACACTGAGTTTCCACCTCACTCCAGTCAGAATGGCAAGTACCAAGAATACAAGTAACAATAAATGTTGGCAAGGATGTGGGGAAAAAGGTATATTCATACATTGCTGATGGAACTGCAATTGGTGCAACCAACTCTGGAAAGCAGTAGGGAGATTCCTGGAATGGTAACACCATTTGACCCAGTTATCCCACTCTTCAGTATATATCCAAAGGAGTTAAAATCAGCATACTATGGTGATGCAACCACGTCAAAGTTTACAGCAGCTCAATTCACAATAGCTAAGCTAGGTGCCCTTCAATAAATACAGGGATAAAGAAAATGTGGTACATATACCAATGGACTATTACTCATTCATAAAAAAGAATGTCTATGACTTTTGCCAATAAATGGATGGATCTGGAGACTATCATGCTAAGTGAAATATGTCAATCCCCAAAACCCAAAGTTTGACTCTTTTCTCTGATAGAAGTGGGGGCAGGGAAGAACAGAAGTTTGTTGGATTAGACAAAGGGGAATAAAGGGAAGGGAAGGGAAGGGGAATAGGAATAGGAAAGATAGAAGAATGAATTGGACACAAGTCTCCTATGTTCATATATGAATACACTATCAGTGAAACTCCACATCATGTACAACCACAGGAATGGGATCCTAATTAAAATAAGTTATGTTCCATGCATGTATAATATGTCAAAATATACTCTACTGTCATGTATATCTAAAAAGAACAAATAAAACATAAACTCCAAGTAGATATCTGCATAGCCCTGAATTACAAATACACACTTATGGAGGAATTGAGGAATCCTTATAGAAAGCAACAACTAATAGCAGAAAGAGGTACAAAGTTTGAGTTAAGGCACATTACTTGTTAGAACAAGAAACAAGATTTTACAGAGGAAGATAACAGGCTGCAGAAGAGCTACAACATGCTATTGGCAATAAAAATTGTTTGTGTGAAGAAAGGACAATGTGAATAGAATCAGAAGAAAAGTGTTTACAGAAAGATCTCAGCTAAGAAATTTGCAGAAAAGAACATTGTCAGCTATTATAAATATGATGAAAGTCATAAAGAAAAACATGGCCAAAATGAATGGAAGAGGATAACTCTAGAGGAAAGAAAACCATAAGATGGAAATAAAAATAGATAAGACTAAGAAAACACATGGAAAACAGGCCGAAAGCACCTAGGCTGTAGCACTTACATTAAATACAAATGGATTAGACACTGTTTTGAGGTTAACTGTTGAAAGGGCCATTTCTGAGGCCAAACTGCTAAAAGTTACGATGTTAACACAACATTACGATACCAGGTTATGTTTTAAAATCGTATACATGTACACACACACACGCATGTGTGTGTGTGTGTGTGTGTGTGTGTATAATTAAAAAACAATCTGATCTTTGCGTGTGTGTTGGAAGAACGAAGTAAGAAAAAGGGAGAGGGACAGAATATGAATGAATTGGAGAATGTTAAATCTGGGTGAAGGGTATATTTGTACTGTTCTAACAACATTTTGGTAAATTTGAATTGTATCAAAATAAAGTTACCACAGAAAAGGAGTTGATTTCAATTTTTTATTTTTTACATCATCAATTTTATATAATGTCTTTTCAAATGTCACAGCAAAAGGGTATACAGTCTGCTGTCAAAAGTAAGTACATCGCTCTCGTTTTTTACCTAAATTAATTAAGTTATAATATTTATTATTTTCTATTGGTTTTATTAGAAATTCAATTTCAGGATAACAGATTAAGATTTTTGTTGAATATAACACACTAAGGGTTAGCTAAAAAATACAAGAGAATATAATACTATACTGAAAAAAAGAACAAAACAGTTTTAAAGAGTTTTTCTCATACAAATTTAGATTTAATAACTTACTCTTGTAGAGTCTTAAGCCATTTCTGAGCAGGTACTATATGATGTTGTGAAATTAACGCCTGATTATGACACCAAGTTTGTTTTAAGTTAATGAGCTGAGAAAATAAACAGTGAAAAATGTTCTTCTATATACTTTTAAGAATTTCTGAAGTCACAATTTTCTACTATCCAGAGGCTCCATTAAATTTGTACGACAATAAAAAATAGAAATTAAAACTTCCATTTAAGCCAGGTTTTGGAAAACAAAGCAAAAACTACCTACACTTAGTAATCTACTTAGTTAAATGTGATAAAATGTCGCGCTCCCTGCCCGCAGAGAGACACGACACCTGGTTCTTTTCAGCCCTTTTATTGCGCGCACCCCCATCCTCTCAGTTCTTCCTTTGTTCCTCCCTTTTAGGAACTTACACTCCAATATATACAGTACTTGTAACCAATCAGCATTTTCGCACGAGGGGAGAGCATTAACAGATACAGGCAGCGAAGGCAGGCATATAGTGGACCTGTACTGTCCATCAGGGAGCTTAGCCAATCCCTGGAACTTCCTCAAAATAATGTCAGTTGTTTGTGCAAAAGTTAACTGCTCTGGCTCACTGCCAGGCGCCATCTTAGCCTTGCCACACCTAGGGCCAGGGGTCCGGCCGAAACCCCGACAATAAAAGGTCTACATATGACTGTTCCAGAACAAAGGAAATCAAAATAACCAAAATGTAAAGGTTTGAGAAGCCAGTGATATGGAAAGAATACCTAATAAACAAAACTGATAACTTTGATACACCTGAAATGACACCTGTGAAATCATTCTAAAAAAGCAAACAATATGTTTAATAAAAGTATTTTCGTGGTATATTTAAGAATATAAGCATAAGAATATAAGAGGTAAAATATTTTCCCAAATCAAATGTTTGAATTATAAATGCAGCACATATATTTGCTTTTACTACAAATATGCATTTGTACAAGTTATATCTACTGAGATAATGGAAGTTTTCAATGTAATGACTACATGTGAAGACCTATTCCAACTTTGCTTAGCTCTTCTTTTAAAAATATTTTATATTTTTTATTAGTGCTGCATTATAGTTGTATATAATGGTGGGACTTGGTGTTATATATATGTACACACATAATATTACAAAATAATCTGGCCAATTTCATGCTTAGTTCTCCCTGGGAGATCACATCATACTTTAACTACACCTCTTGCTTCTGAGATAAGAGCTTCAAACTTCCACTTTTATCCCAACCCTTTCTTCAGAAATCTTTGGTAGAACAGCTAATTGCCAGTTAAGAGTACTTTGAGTAGTAATTACCTTAGTCTCAATGTCTTTTTAATATATATAATCAGAAAAATGAGAGATTATACTCCATTTATGTATGATCTATCAAAATGCATAAATGCATCCTATTGTCATATACAACTAATTAGAACAAATAAAAAGAAATCTCTTCAACCAAACCTACTCATCCTGTATTAGCCATTTCTTAGATGGAATCACCATGCCTCCAATAACCTAAGCTGGAAAATAGGAATCATCTGCTATTACCTCCCTCTTCCCTTGAATTAAACTGTCTTTAAGTCCTATTGATTATACTTCTCTTAACTGTATTTGTTCTCTGTATTGCCAAGGCTGAGACCTTCTGCAAGCTATTATTATCATTTGGATTACCAAAGCCACGGATTTTGTCTCACAATTAGAAGATCTCTCCTTCTCCAATTTACTTTAATTTTTTTTTTTTTTCTTGTACTCTCACTTGATGAATCTGCCTCCCTGATTTTGTGGAAGCTCTTCTTTTTGGTGGTGTAGCATCCCTTCCAACTAATTACTGGACTTTAGTTCAATTAACTACTAAGACATTGTTCAGGCACTATCTCTTACTATTAAAAATGCTGATTAACCTATCACCATTCCCCATGGGAATATAAGCTTCTGTAAGAAAGCACCTGTGGCATATTCATCTCTAGTATTTGGCCAATACCAACACAATGACATTAAAAAGGAAAAAAAAAATGTCTCTTGAACAAAACAAAGAAAATATACATAAAAATTCTAAAAATGGAAGACAAGAGTATGTCCTGGCAGGTGGAGGTGTGCATCATGTCTAAAGCACAGCAATTCTCATAGTGTTGATACTGTCTTCTCAAGGGAAGGATTAACAGTTATATTGAATGATTGGCTGAAATGCTTTCTTAAAAGCTCACCAGAGAAGATGAATATGTATAAGTCTTGTTATTCAATGTCAAACTCGTTGAAGAAAAAAAAATGCATGTGCTTATTTGGGTTAAAAAAAAAAAGATCTGAGTTCAACTGTGGCAATATTAAATAATTATTAGAATTTGGGCAAGTTATTTATTCTTTTTAAATACTTAGTTCCCCAATAATAACTAGGGATGACCAACCGTCACCCAAATTTAGGAAGACTAACTTAGATAATAAGTGTTTAGCATAGTGCCTAACATCAAGCAAGCACTCTACGAATCATATTATTGTAAGTTATAAAGATACTTGTTTTATTAAAATAGATTTTATAAAACTGGCTACATAGAAGTTCAAATGAAACAGGTCATTAGAGATCCTCAGGATTTGTATAGGTAAAGGAAAGTGATTTTAGAAAAGAAGAATGGTTTTAACTAAGAAAACAATGGTACTGCTAACTTCGATGGCTGTCATTAAAAAATTATATGGGTGTTATAGAATCAACTGTGCAACTTCTATTCACATGTGAAGCTCTAACCCCCATGTGACTATATCTGGATACAGTCTTTAGGAGGTAATTAAGATATAAAAAATGAAATCATAAGGGTGAGGCTTTAGTCCCAGGGGACTGGGTCCTTATAAGAGAAGGAATAGAGAGAATGGGATAGACAAAACTTTCTTTCTCTGCTATAGCAGGAAGATGGCCACCACCAAGTGAGGAAAAGAGCACTGACCAGAAATTTACTCTGCTAGATCTTAATCTGGGAATTCTAGTCCCTAGAACCATGAGAAAACAAATCTCTATTATTGAAGTCATCCAGTCTATGGTATATTATAATAAAAGTTCAAATCAAGATAGATTTTGGTAGTGAAAAGTGGGATGCTACTGTAACACATATCTAAAAATGTGGTAGTTTAGTAGCTTTGGAAGTGGGTAATGGATAGTGGTTCTATGAGTGTTAAAGTTCAAATGAAAAGTAATGGATGTTAAAGGCAATTCTGGCTGGACACAGGGGAATATTATACCAGTTACTTGGAAATCAGGCAGGAGAATCACAAGTTTGAGGCCAGCTTGGGTAACTTACTGACACCAGGTCTCAAAAAGAAAAGTAAGGTCTGGGGATGTAGCTCAGTGGTAAAATAACGTTCCCCTGGGGGTTCAATCCCAGGTTCCACACCGAACAAAAATAAAACCAAAACCCAAAAACAAAAACAGAATTCTGGTAAGGTTTTAGATGGAAATGAAGAATATCGGTGATCCTTGTTACATAGTGGCAAAAAACTTGGCTAAATTGTGTTCTAGTGACGAAACTGGATATTTGGCAGGGGAGATTTCTTAGCAAATATTGAAAGTGAAGCTTGGTCCTCCTTACTACTTATAATAAAATGTAAAGAGGGAAATTAAGAAAGGATTTATAGGCCAAAAGGAACCAGGACTTGGGAGACTTGAGGAAAATTTGTAGTTTATCCATATTGAAAAAATTAGAAAGCTTGTTTTACAAAAACATGATGGGTGTGGCTAAAGAATCATTTAATAAAGAAACTATGAGTACAACTCATGGACTTCAGCAGCTATATAAGCAGAAGCCAGGAGTAAAAATGGAATTTCAGCAGTAAAAGCATTGTTAGTTAGGGCTAAAGTGGATTGAAAGAGACAAAATGAAGGAAGGCTGTCATCCTTAGATCATATAGAACTGAACCACAGAACTGTCCAGCTGCAAATATGTGCTCTCCTTCTTTAAGGGTGGGGCTATCACCATCTCTTTCAATGGGCCAGGCTGCCTCCATTCAGAGTCACCACTTGGCCTTGAGTCTTATAGGCAAAACCTCAGAGATGGGACTACCACACCAGTGGGTCCAGAGGGACAAAACACTGAATTAAAGAGGATTATTTCAAAATTTAAAACCTTAATGGAATTTACCTTTGCTAGATTTTAAGTTTGCTTAAGACCTGTCCCATTTTTCTTTCTGATTTCTCTTTTTTGGAATGGGGATACCTATTCTATGACTGCCCCATCACTGAAGTTTGGAAGCACATAACTTGTTCAGATTCATCAGTTCGCAGCTAGAGAACAATTCTGCCTTAGGATGAATTGTACCTTCAATCTCTCTCATTTGTCTGATTGTGAGATGGTGAGATGGTGATGTTGGAATGAGTTAAGACTTGGGACAGATAGTACAGAATGAATGTATTTTGCATGTGGTAAAGACATTTAAGGGGCCAGAAATTGAATGCTGTGGACTGAATTGTGTCACCCCAAATTTCACATGGTAAAGCCTTGTCAACCCAATATTACTATCTGGAAAGAAAGTCTTTAGAATATATTAAAGTCAAAAGAGGTCACAGGTAGGGCCCTAATCTGACAGTACTGTGGCCTTATGAGAGGAAGAAGAGTGGGGCAGGGGACACAGCAAGAGCCATTTGAAAGCCAAAGGGAGAGTTCTCATCACAAAGACAATCCTGTTAGACCTTGGTCTTGGACTTTCTTGTCTCCAGAACTCTGAAAGTAAATTTTGGTTGTTTAAGTCATAAAGTCTGCAGGATTTTGTTATGGCAGTCCAAACACACTAAAACATCAGAAAGTAAGTTTAGGAAATAAAGTAAGTAATATATAGTGTTATCAGACAGTCGTGAGTCTTGTTGATTATCTAAGAATCTCAATTTTTTTCTTGTGGACAACTAGAAGTAATATACACGAGGCCTGGTATAACACATCTCTGATTATAGTCAGTATTAATGAAGGGAAGAAAGTATGCAAAACATTTTAAAATATTAATTGGAAAGTGAGAAAATTGGGGCAATATACTTAAAAAAATCAACTTCTACTGTCATGATGAATAACCCAAAAACTTAATCATGTTTCAGAATGGTCAGGACCCTGAGTCATTCAGCCAACACTCAAGTTCTGGTTCTCTCCTTTGAGCTTCTATGACCTTAAGCAAGCCAAGAATATATGCGAAACCCTGATTTCCTCTGTAAAACAGGTATAATATGAACCAGCTCTTAGGAATTTTTGAGAGTATGAGAATATATGTGAAAATGATTTGAAAGTTTTATGGCACTGTAAGAATATGAGGCATTTATTATATAAAATTACTAGAAGAAACATTTTATATGAAAATTACTTTAAGAATTAGGCAAGAACAGATATACTTCATGAATAGATAGGAACAAATTAACTTCAAATGCTGTATTAAAGAGATGTAAAATAATTCACACGTAGTATTTGTATGTGTTTTTAACTGACTGGCTTTATAAAATTCTTAAAAATCTTTGAATAAATAAAACAAAGATTTTCCCTAATTCCTATTTTTTTAAAAAAATTCTTATCAAGGCAATAATTTATATATAGTGAAACTCATCCTTTGTAGGTAGTTTGAAACCTTATACAGTGTATAAATATCACCATGGCTACATTATAGGATATTCCCATCATCCCCCAAATGTTTCCCATGCTACTTTGTAGTAAACCTCCTTCCCTCCTCCTTGACTGCTCACTAATCTGATTTCTGTCTTTATAGTGTTGCCTTTTTCAGAACATTATATAAATACAATCATATAACAGGTAGCTTATGGTGTTTGACTTTTGAGATTACTCTACATGGTTGCATATATTAGCAGTTTACTGCCTTTAACTGTTCAGAATTTGATGCAAGGATATGCCACAATTTTTTGACTTATTTACAAACTGATGACGCCTAGATTATCTCCAGATTTCTTTAGTTACAAATAAAGCTCTTACAAACATTTACATACAGGTCTTTGTGTGAAAAAACATTTACATTTCCCTTGGGCAGATAACTAGGAGTGGGACTTTCGGGCCTATATCTATGTATATGTTTAATTTTTTATGAAAGTACCAAACGCTTTCCCTATTTCTATGAGAGCTTCAGCTATTCAGTATCCTTGTTGGTAATTCTATTAGCCTGTAAAATTTTAGCTCTGGGTATCTTGTTTTGGTTTTGTTTTTCCTGAATGACTGAAAATTTCAGCATGGTTTTGTGTGCTTATGTGAACCCCTACTCATTCTAAAATGATGTGTAGAAATACTCACGATAATTCATATTTTCACAGTGGATCATACAACCTCTTACAAGTAAGTGCAACTCAGGACTGAAAACTGATAAGGACTGTAAACATGCAGAAATTATTCAGATGGGCTAAAAGAAGTAAAATACCACCTATTTTATCAGTGCACATTTATTTACTGGGAAATGATTGAGGGAAAAAAAAAGGCCATGGAGACAGATTTGCATGGAAAATTAGTGCCAAAGAGCATCTTTAGTACCAGGGCAAGTTGTTTTCACAAAGGATTTCTAGAAAGCATTTAAAGAGTAAATAATTTAAAAGCTATTTAATCTGTTCTAAAGCATAGAAAAAGACTAGAAATTTTCAAATTTTATTTGAGAAGCATAACATTAATAACAAAAAAGAAAACTATAGAGAAATTTTAGTTATAAATGTCAATGCAAATTCCTTAATGATAAAAGTAAAATTAAAATATCACAAGCAGGTAGAGTTTGTCGCATGGTGAAAAGTTCATTCAACATTAGGCAATCTTTTAATAAAATCATCTATAATAACGTAAGACATAAGCAGATGAATCATATTGGAGTTGGCAAACTAGCCAATGGCTGGTTGCCTGTTTTTGTAAATAAGGTTTTAATGGAACACAACCATGCTCAGTTGTTTACATACTGTCTATGGCTGCCTTAATACAATAGCAGTACAGTCAAACAGTTGCAAAAAACTAGTTCACAGTTCAAAATATTTACTATATGATCCTTTTTGAAAAAGTTTATTGACCCCTGCATTTGATCATTGTCACAGATGGCTGAAAATTGAATAACAAAATGTAAAAATCATTGGGAATTTTCTTAGTTCAGAGAACAGCAGTTGTTCTTTTTGGAATAGTCTATTTCCTGCAAGTCTAATCAATTAAAAAAAAAAAGTGAAAAATGTTTTTCCTTTCTGTTTCATCACATATTATCTGAAAGGTCAAGTGAAACAAGACCTTCATTTTTTTCATAATAAAATTGTGTAAATCCACTTATTGTGTAATAAAAATTTTCCTGTCTCTATAAAGTTAAAAAAAAAAAAAAAAGACCAGGTGCAAAACACTACATATATTACTAATTGTGTAAAAAAGGGAGGATATATATTCCTGCTTATAAACTCATAAAATTGATTGATCTCTATAAATATACACAAAAAACTACAAGTAATGTTTACTTATTTGAATTTTGGTAGGGCTTAGGAACATGGGGCAAGGGGTAGATCGGAGAAATTTCCTTTGTACTTTTCACATACTCTGTAATTCCTGAACCAAGTATTACTTACCTACTACCTCCCCTAACTCCTGAATAATTCAAATATGTACACAAAAAATAACACATTAATTATTAATTATTAGCTAATATTCTTTTTGGTCTGGAAACAAATGATCAGTGCATTGCTTTTCCCATGCAGGAATGGAATTTGATTAAGATGTAGGAAATAAGCTGTGTGTAGTGGCACACACCTGTAATCTCAGTGGCTCAGGAGGCTGAGACACAAGAGATCGAAAGTTCAAAGCCAGCCTCAGCAACTTATCGAGATTCTAAGCAACTTACTTAGACCCTGTCTCAAAACAAAAATGACAAAACAAAACAAAAAGGGCTGGGGTTGTGGCTCAGTGGTTAAGCACCCCTGGGTTCAATTCCCGGTCCAAAAAAAAATGATACAGGAGATAGCAACATCACTATGTTGATGTGAACAGATATTATAGCAGTTAGGCCTTAATCTCTCATTATCCCCAAGTTTATGATATTTATACTTGATTTTCAAGGATTCTAGAACTCATTAAAAAAATATACTGCTTCTTTCTAGAACACTGAATAATCTGAAAAAATATGATCTCACTAAATCATTTTACTTAGAACAAATAAATATATACCATTATCTTCTTCAATTCCAACAGGGCCTGCTTGAGGTGTCTCTCCATTCTTTAAACAATTATGGATATATGTTGCCTTCCACCTTGCATATTTTCTGTGTTTCACATTCTAAAAGAGAGTATTTTTATATTAATATTAGACCATGGTAAAAGAGTAAAAATATTAAGCATTTAAGATAGCCTATACTGAGATAAAATTTATTTTTATATGGCACACCTCTGAAGAGTCTGGTGATCACCCACCCAACTGCTGATTCTACCAACTGTGTAGGGCTTGACAAACTCTATGTAAAGCTATCTTCACCAAACCCAGTTCTTCTGTATGGTGTCACATTTCAGAAAAAGTCTGCAGGGGAAATATGACAGTGTTTTTCCAGCAAAATTTGCAACTCTTATGCACAACAGAGAAAGAAACTAAATGAAATTTTAAGATTAAATATAAAATAGAGTAACAACAAACTAAATTATTTTCACTCAAGACCTGTACAAATCCATGAAAACTAAGATGACATAGTTGTTAAAACATATATTAAACTAATAGTTGAGTTAACTTTTAAGCTGTCACATGATACCTAATAGCTGAATCTCATCACCTCAATTCTAAGGGGAAAATAATACCCCACTGTGGTGGTGTAAGGTGAACTGAAAACATCGCTTAAGAACTTGCTAGTTGCCTCTTTCCTAAAATTCCATACGTTAATTCCTGTCTTCTTCCAAGTCTAATTGTATTTTGTTTTACTTTACCAACAATCTTACCAAAAGCAACACCTACATTTAAAGTCTTCACATTTTTACCATTCTGTTCACTTAGTGGGAAGGGGTTTGCTTTCTTTCTTTTCTGTTTAGTTCATGTTTCCTTGTCACGCAAAAGTAAGAGAATTTGAAAGTGATGGTGCATTTTAATGACAGGGAGCCCGCATGTGTCAGCAGCCTGTATGTCACGAAAGAGGAACTAAGTCGCTCCTGCTAATGTCACCAATAACCTACTCCACATTGGCAAATTCAATGGAAACTTTCCAGTTATCATTTAACCAAACCTATCACCAGCACACTAAAGTACGGAACATTACAATTATTGAGAAATACTCTCTATCCCTGATGTTTTGACACTGTTTCTCCTGGTTTTCTTCCTACTGCCTGTGGCTACTTAATGCTTTATCCAAACAATAATCTGAGGTACCCTGTTGGGGCAGAGATTGCAAACTAGTGGTTCAGTCCATGATGATTCTCATAGAATTTAAAGTATGAGTTGCCTTCCATAGTACTAGGAAGGTTATAGAAATCTGTATTTCTTTTTTTTTTTTTTTTTTTAATGAGAATTCTGAAAACACTGGGCCTGCCTTATTTGGTATAATTATCTGAGCTAAACAGCACAGTCCTTCAGATGATGTACGTTCATTTATATTTATTCATTCTCTCTCTCTCCCCCCTGTTCCCCCACCACTCTCCTTCCCTTAGTTTACTGTTTCCATTTATCATCAGCTGCCATCTATTATCTCATACCAGGCTGCCTTTATTCATTACCAATCAGGTTTCTTAACATGATAAGAGAAAAGTGCCCTCATATAGTACATTTTCTTATCTCTCCACACTCATTCCTGTGGATATCTTTATCACTCTTAAATGTTTGTATTTAGTCTGAATTTGCTTCTGGCAAATAGCCAACTAAGTGACATCTCTAACTGGATGTTGTATATACAACTAAATTTAATTTGTCTAAAAACTTTTCTCCTGATTCTCTCCCAACCTCTCCTACTTGCAGGGAACTTCATTATCTCAAATGAAAAATAAACGAGTTATTCTTAGCACCTTTTCCTATCCCCCCACCCCCAAAGCCTTCCCTGAGTCCCTCATTTAATTCACTAGGGATTTAGTTGATTTTGTTTCTGGAACACATCTTGAATTAGTCTTCTTCCCACATTCTCTGCAATATTCCCCTAATCTGTCTCTTTATTTACTCTTGCCCTACCCTGTCACCATTTTCCTTGCCCAGTATTCAGGTTGTCTTTATAAAATATAAACACCTGCCCATCAATCTTCAGGGCTTTCCAATGCACTTAAAATATAAAACAAACCCTAACTTGGGCTATGAGAGTCTATTTATGCTACATAGTTCTTAACTATCCAATCTACTCTCAATGTGTACCCCACTCATTCAGTACCACCAGCTATGAGGACACATTTTCTATCTGTATACATGTCAAGATTCACACCACCTCTCCTCTGCCTGATTCATTTTTTTCCTCACAAGTTAATTCACTCTTACTCAACGTAGTTCTCATATATCAGCTCAAATGTCACTTCCTCAAAAAGATTACCCCCTGACCTTCCCAATCTAAGACTCCTCAGTAATTCTCTTTTCTATGACAATATTTATTACAATTCATAATTACATACTTATATGTGTTTACAGAGTATCCCCCCACAAACACAAATTTAACATATTTTAGAAAATAACCTAATGAAAGACACAGTCTATGTCAATTATTTATTCCAAGTACAGGGCCTTGGTTTCAGCACATAGTATTTGCTAAATAAATATACACATTTCCAAAATATAGTAGCTTGATTTTGATGGAAGTCATTCTGTTCACTAAACAGATTTATTATTTTTGTGATAATGTAATACATTATAATTACTGTGGTATGTCATGGGATATTGGAGTTAGGAAGTTCAATTAAGGTTACTATATAGTTACATAGAACAATTTGAAATTTCAACTGTTTTTGTCCTACAGAATAGAACTATTATATGGTTCATGCTTTTCTTCCTTCCATTTCATTCTTTGAGAGTAAAGAATATGTACTAAAGCACTGAACTTTTTGTATTTTCATTTTTCAAAATCCTGAGCAACTGGGATTGCAGTTCCACAAATGCCACATTATTATCAAATTTAAGAACCTCCAGGTTTACCTTTTCACTTGAATTCATTATTTGCAAAATGATTATTTTAAATGTTCATTTATTATTTTATACTCTAGCAACTGTAAGTAATTGAAGTAATTAGCTAGTTTAAATTTTTGGTGGTTTGAAATTTCCTTCTTTTGAGAGAAAATATAAGATATGTACAGTTGACTTCAAAATTTTTGTAGGATCAATAAATATTTGCTATTATTAAGCAATTAGTAATATGAGAAATAAAAAGTAAGTCAATACATTATTTCTGCCTGTAGGGAGCTATCTTGCTATGGACGCACAATTAAAACATCAAAGATTACTATAAAATACAATTAAATAGAAAATATTAAATTTGTTTCTTGCAGTAAATGCATGCAAGAGTTGAGTAAAATAAAGTAAAAAAATAGGATAAAGAATAAGTGATAAAGAAAACAATATTTTAATTTGGCTTTCCAGGGTGAGCATGATGTGACAAGGTAGACTACTCTGGGGAGACATCAGCAATGTCAGAAAAACAGAAATAAAGGAAATATCTTATTTGAAGATAATTTGCCATGGGTAGAAGATACATAATTCAGGGCTTATGGGTAAGTAAGATAAATCCAAAATAAGACAAAAGTCTTGAGTTAATATCTTGATAGTACGTTACAGGTTATAAAGCATTTCTGTACATTTTCTTATTTGGTCCTCATATTAACCTTGAAATGTAGGCAAATCATGTTTTAGTTCCATTAATGTTTTGAGACAGTATAGGATTAGCTCAATATAAATACATGTGGAACCCAAGGCGCTCCACATTGTTGACACTGCTTCAGTCTTGGTTCCTGCTATTTCCATTAATTCCAGATGGGATTGTGTATCATGTGCAATCTTTTCCTCATGCTCTTCTCCTTTATCTAACATGATATCCTTTTCAATCCAAAGTCTCTCAAATTTCAGCACAAATATTCATTCCCAACCAGCCTCCTTGCTTTCCAGTAAGTCAACACTTTTTTATCATTTATTCAAGCCAGGGACTATGCTAAGTGTTGAGGATTAACAAGATGAATGAGTCAGAAATAACCATTAGAGTTAAATATGAAAGCCAGGAAATAACTGCCACCCCTAAATATGATACCCATCTTAACTAAAGTTTGTTTTAGTCAGTATTCCATCTCTATAACAAAACAATTAAGATAATCACTTATAAACAGGAAACTTTACTCAGTTTTGGAGGCTCTACTCCACAACTGGTTTACCTACCAGCTCTGGGCCTGTCTAGGGTGGGGCAGTACATCAGGGTGGGAATGCACAATAATGCAAAAGGACTCACCTCGGCTAGGCAGTGTGACGTGGGGAGGGGCCAGGTTTCCAGTCCCCTTCAAGGGCCAGCTTCCAATGATATGAGTACCTCAAAAAGGCCCCACCTCCTAAAGGCTCACCACCATCCTGGGGACCATGCATTTAACACATGGACCTTTGGAGGTCACTTATCTAAAACACAGCAGTCCCATAGTTCCAATAGTACTTCATCTATTTTTTTTCTTAGTGTTTTAAAATCTCATCATTGTAGAGAGGAGGAAATGCCATTAAAAAGTAAAATGTTATGCCCAAGGTCACACTATTTTAGTAGTAAAGCAAGACACTCAATTCAGGACTTCCTTTGCAAGTTATACAATTAGTAATTCAAATGGAAATATGAATATGGGAAACTGGTTTTAACACGTGTTTCAGTCAGCTTTCTTACTGCCCAGACCAAGACCTGACAAGAATATTAGAAGAGTTGAAGTTTATTTTGGGGTTCATTGTTTCAGAGGTCTCAGTCCATAGAAGGCCAGCTCCATTCCTTGGGGCTCTGGGTGAGGCAGAACATCATGGCAGAAAAATGTGGTGGAGGAAAATGACTCAGGACATTGCACCAAGAAGAAAGAGAGAGAGGGGGAGGGAGGGAGGGAGAGATAGAGATAGAGATAGAGATAGAGATAGAGAAAGAGAGGGAGGGAGGGAGAGGGAGGGGGAGGGGGAGGGAGAGGGAGAGAGAGAGAGAGATAAGGAGTACATGCACACACGCACTCTACGCACCAGGGACCAAAAGCACAGGCCCAATGACCCACCTCTTCCAGTCACACTCTACCTGCTTTCAGTTACCACTCAGTTAATCCCTATCAGGGAATTAATTTGCTGATTGTGTTAAGACTCTCATAACCCAATCATTTCACCTCTAAATCTTCTTGCATTGTCTCACACATGAACTTTTGGGGGATACTTCATATCTAAACGAACAGGTCAACTATATATATCTTGGAAGATACAAAGAGCATCATTTTGAAGGTAAATGAGTACATTGCTTTGAAATGTGTAAACTGGCTGCTTGGGGATCCTTAAATAATACGAATCTTTCCCAATCTGGAATACTTTAATCCTTTCTGAAGATCTGGAGGGAAAGCAGTACTGTAATGACTTTACAAGGTTATTTTGATCCTAATAGTGTATGAAGATTAAGAAGATGAAAGATAAGCTAAAAAGCGTCCATTTTAGTAAGCACATTTTAAAAAATGTCCCCCAAAGAAGATAAAACAATAGTTTGATTTATACCAGTTTCCAAAACATTCTCAGTTGGGCAAACAGGTGTGAATAATATTTAGCAGCAATTTCTAACAGTAGTAACATCAAATTAATGTACTTTTAAATACTGCTTTCTTTAAAATAAAGCATGCTGGTATCACACAATATTACAAGAGGAAATTTTTAAGATGTATTTTTGAAATCTGTTAACTTCTTTTGGCTGACTAGACATCCTTTCTGGGAAACAGGAACAGCAAAAAGAACTTTAACTTTTGTCCCTGGCCTTCAAGTTCTTGTTTTGTATCTGGATAATGAGAAAGACTGACAAATGCAAATTTACGCTACTAAAGTCAGCAGCAGTATACAAAGTTTTCATTTAATCCTGAATTCATCTGGCTGGACTTACTACCCCTAAGAATGGTAGGAAAACACTAGTCACAGACTAGCAGATTTTTAAAAACTATTTAAGAATGACATAAGCGTGAAACTAAAGTGCATATGCATGCACACCTGTGCACACACGCACACATACACACTCCAAAAAATTCTGACCCACTCTATAAAAAATCTAGAATAAAATATTCTTCAGTAGTATACCAATGAACTGTCTTGAAAGAGAATGTTTTATATGAGCTACCTCCAATTCTCTTTTGATTTTCTCTTTAATCTAGCCTAGTCAAGTTTTTATCCACACCACTCAATGCAACTGCTTTTGACAAGGTTATAGATTTCTCTGCTGCTTAATCCAATGCTTAATGGCAACTTCCCCAAGCCTATCAATATGAAAAGCTTATCAGTATTGCCTTGAACCCACGGTTTTCTGGTTATCAAGGTCTGCTGGTTTTCCTTTTACCTTGCTAGAGGTTCCTTTGTCCTTTATAATGGTTTCTTCATAAGACCAAAGGCTGGGAGTGCCAGACTTCAGTTCCTTACCTTCTCCTCCTGTACTTTATCTTAATGTTCTCATCCAATTTAATGGATTTAAATACCATTTCACAATGTTAACTCCCAAATTTTATCTTCTGTTCATACCTCTCTTCTGAACCTTAAATCTTATTGCAACCAACTTGACATGTTACTTCTACATAGGATAGCTATCTTAAAGTTCCAAGACAACTAATGATCTTCTTCCCCTACACTGGCTACTTCACATGACATAAATGATAATTCCATTCTTATTATCTGTTCAAGCCCAAATCCTGAGTCACCTTTTGAGTTCTCTCTCTCTCACTCTACCACTGAAATCTATTTAACTTCTGTCAGCTCTATATGTGAAATAATCCTAAATTCAATCACTTCTTGACATGACCTTTACTGAAAATTCTGGTCTGAGCAATCATTACCTCTTATCTGGATTATTTAATAATGTACTAATGGGTCTCTTTTCTCCCACTCTTGTCCATTACAGTGAATGGAATAATATTTTTTAAAGACAAGTCAAATCTTTTTTATTTTGCTTATTTTCCGTAGTGGGGGTTGAACCCAGGGCCTCGTGCAGGCTAGCCAAGTGCCCTACAACTAAGCTACATTTCCAGTCCTGGATTTGGTTTCAATTTCCCCTCCCCATCCTCATCTCCTGCCATTCTACTTCTCCTCACTCTGGATTCAGCAACCCTGTCCTCCTTGCTACTTTGTGAACATGAACAGGCAGCCTATATTGTCTTGAAAACTTTGCACTTTCTCTTGCCTCTTCCCTGATACCTGAACAATTTATTCCCTTACTTCTTTAAGACATTGCTAAAATGTTGCCTTCTTAGTGAAGCCTTCCCTCAGTCAACTTAAAAATTGATCTTTTTATTCCTACCTTGAATTCCTCCATGACACTTACCATATGACACAGTATACATTTTAATTATGAATGTTATTGTCTGTCTTTATTATAGGAATATGATTCCCACAGGGCAGGCACTTTGTCCATTACTGTATTGCCCTGCCTAGGGTAGTGCTTGGTGTACTGTAGAACTTAACAATTATGTAGTGAATGCAGAAGTGGATAGGTAGGTTTTAAGGGTCCATACTTTTATCAAGTAAACCAAATGATTCTGAAGCTGGATGTCTGGAAACGATACTATAAAAATCACTGAAATGAAACAAAACTTTTTTTGGCTAATGAATAAACATGTATATCAAACTTAAGTTCACAGTTTGACTTTTGCTCACAGGGAAGATAATACATGGATATTCTCAAGTCCCTAAATTCTCCCAAGTACATTATACAAACAGGTGGTCTACATAGCTCCAGGAATACTGGGATGTAATATAATGAGAAATGCTTGAAAAATAAGCATTAAACAAACATTATCACATGAGTAATATACTGAAGCATTTAGAGTCACAGATTACATGTACTTCCTGAGATTTATTCATTTTTAGTTTTATATTTTTCAAAGCAACCAGAATTTCATGAAATAAGTTTCAAAAAAGAGCAAAACTACACCCCCAAAACCATATTAAGATTTAATCCAAATACTTAAATATAATTACTCTATTTTTATATTAGAAGGTACATTCCAATTATCTAGACTTAATTATTTAATACATTTTCATCAAATTTATAAAAAAGTTTCAACAACAGTACAAGATATTCCCACATAATTTTAAATTGGATTCTCCAACTGTTTACATTTATCAATCTATTTATGTGTGTGGAAATATAAACATATGTATATACACATTTTTTTTTTTCTGTACCATTGAAGAGTTCAGTAGAAGACACTGTGTCCCCTTACCCTTTCATTGTACATTACTAAGCTCCAGGACAATCCAAAACACAATGGTTATCAAAACGTTAATGTCTGATACATATTTATAATAAATTCTGTCAACTGTCTCAATAATGTCACCTGAAGTTCTGTCCCAGATCTAGATCTAAGGAACATGCATTACTTAGTTGTCATGTTCATTCCGACTTCAATCTGGACCAGCATTTGTTAGTTTTTCTTGACCTTGATGTGAACGTAGTTGTATGTCTATTGACTTGGTTCTATCGTCTGATGTTTTCATGATTAGGTTCACAATGTGCATTTTTGGCAACATTACCACTAAAGTGATGTTTTCCTTTTCAGTTCATTTTATTAGGAGGTACACGATGTGGTTTGTCCTGATACAGGTGGTAGCAGGTTTATGACCTAGTTAAAGATGTGTACAACAAAATTTTTCCTTATGAACTCAATATTTTTCTTTTTGATTAGCCACCTGAAGGAGATATTTATTAGAATTCTACTGTAAAGAACTTTTTTGTTGTTCTATTATTTATTCATTGCATTGTATTTATCAGTATGGACCCAAAGAGTTTTACTCAATGGGTTATTATCCATTGCTATCATTCTTAGTTTGTTATTTTGATGCATAAATTGTCCTTGACATGGACAGTGGGAATCCATTCAATTAAAATGCTGGACCCTGATTATGACCACACTTATTTATTTTGTGGCACAAGAAAATTCAGCTGCTTGGTGCTTTCCCTGACTCAACTAGAGACAGTCATTTGTGCAAGAGTCCTCTTTCCTTTATAGAAGACTGGTATTTAAAGCCATATGCATGCACTCAGGGTAATCATTGCTACCAATGCAACAAAGCTTCTACGTCTTCTCAGTACAGAGATTAAAAAAAAAAAAAAAACAACTCTATACACACTTATTTTTCTAAAATATTCATCTCCCATTCTCTGAAAGTGAGAAACCTGTCTCCTTCAATATATTCATTTGTTCAGTTCTTAAGTACAGAGTTAGTAGGTTTAAAATTCCTTACCTTATCAAGAAAAAAAAAAAAAATCAAGCCTATGGAGGGTTCTGTGTTTAATTTTATTTGCAGTAAAACTGATGTGTCCTGATATATATAAAACTTAAGTGTATGACTTGATATTTTGACAGATATATGTGCCTGTGTAAACCATACTGCTATCAATATATAACACTTAATAGTTCCCCAGAAAGTTCCTTTTCAGATCAATTTCCTTCATTGAAAAAAAATACCTAAAACTATTTTCTACTTTTTTTTTTTTAAACTAGAATTTGTTACAGTGCTTGACATGAAATGAATCATAGAAATGTACTGACTATTCTTTTGCTCAGGATGTCTGCGAGCTTCATCTATGTAGACTATACTAGTAGTCAGTTCCTTTTTGTGTCTGAGTAATACCACAATTTGTTTATCAATCCCCCTGTTGGTAGACATCTGGGCTGTTTCCAGCTTAGGACTATTATGAATAAATTTCCTATGAGCACTCCTGAACAAGTCTTTTTCTGGACATATGTTTTCATTTCTCTTGGATAAATACCAGAAAAGGAATTGCTGGGTAAAAGGGTGGGAGTATGTTTAACTTTACAAAAATCTGCCAAATCTTTTCCCAAAGTAGTTATAACATCTAACATTTCCACCAAGCAATGTATGAAAGCTCTTATTTTCCACATTCTGGACATCTGATGTGGTTGGTTGGTTTTTATTCATTTTAGTTAATATTACTAATTTTTAAAATTATTCAGTCTATCAATGACTAAGAAGCATGTTAAAATCTCCAAATATGATTATGAATTTTTCTATTTTCTATTTTTCTTGTCAAATTTATTTCACATATATATATTTTTAGGGGGGTTACCCAGGAATTGAACTCAGGGGCACTCAACAACTGAGCCACATCCCTAGCCCTATTTTGTATTTTATTTAGAGACAGGGTCTCACTGAGTTTCTTAGTGTCTCACTGTTGCTGAGACTGGTTTTGAACTCTCCATCCTCCTGCCTCAGCCTCCCAAGCTGCTGGGATTATAGGTGCATGTCACTGTGCCTGGTTGTTTCATATAATTTGAATCTTTCATTATTAGGTGGTGCATAGGCATTTGTAACTATGTTTTCCTGATAAACCAGTCCTTTTATTATTATAAAATATTCCATTTCACTTCCAGTAGCACCTTAAAATTTACTTTACTTAATATTGTCACTTGTGATTTTGTTTACTTAGTATTTGTGCTTGCTGTCTTTCTCCTGTTCTCATTTTCAAAATGCTTATTTTTGTATTTGTTTCTTATAAACAGCATACAGTTAAGGATTGCTGTTTTCATCCAGTTTGAAAATTTCTACTTTTATAAGAAGTGTTAGTTCATTTATACCTATAGCATATATTAACACAGTCATATTTAGGCCTAAAATTTGTTAGCTGTTTTGTATTGATCCCATTTGTTTTTGTTTTCCTTTCTTTCCCTTCCCTGCCGCCTTCTGGGTTTAACAAATACATATAACATACACATACACACACACACATATAAACAAACACATATATGTAAAATGTAGAGTTATAAAAATTTTCAGTCATGTATCTTTTAAAGAAAAGAAGAATGTATACAGTCTTTTACACTTACACACATTATTATATCCAGTGTTCATTCGTTCCAGTAAACTGAGGTTTTCATTTGGTATCATTTTCCTTCTGCCTGAAAAACTTCCAGCTGCTGTTTAGATCTTTAATACCAATCTGCTATCAATGAATTAATCTGCTTAATTTTCATTTTTTGAAGTATAGCATTGCTATATAGAATCCTGAATTTACAGGCTTTTATTTTTCCTGTCAGTACTTTAAAAATGTTATTTCATTATCTTCTGTTCTCTATTTGTTTCAAGACTTTCTCTGGTTAGACTAGAATGTTCATTCGTAGGTGTGATTTTTTTTTTCTTTAAAAAGTAATTAATTTTCTTTTTTTTAAAAAAAATTCCTCTGCTTTTATTGGTATAGGTGTGATTTCCCTTATGTTTATTTTATGAAGTATTCTCTGGGCTTGCAGGGGCTGTAACTGATTTTCTGTCCAATCTGGAAAATCTATAGTCTTTATTAAAGTATCTTTTCCTTTTCTTTCTACTGCAGTTTTTTTGAAACTCCAAATGCACACATTACATTTCCAAATATAGTAGGAATGATACATAATGCCTTGGTATTTCTGAGTAAATTCATTTAAATATAAAGTAAACACATAAGATTGATTAGGGTGTTAGATGTATTTGTTGACATCTCTACATACAGTTAGAAGAACATTTTTAAACATGGTCTGTTCCTTATTATACAGTAAAATAATGGTTCAGACTCTGGTTACACACTGAAATAATTTTAGATTTTGGAACATTTCAGATACCAGAATATCCTATTAGGATGCTCAAATGGTAAAGTCTATGCAGTTATTCCAAAATCCCCAAATCTTGGAAATCTAAAAAACTTCAGGTCCATTTTGAATAATGGATACTTAACCTATAGTACTGAGACTGTACTTAGAAAACTCAGAGCAAATGGGGCTCATATTTTTTATGCCTTTTAAAATTTTTATTTTTCTAGTATTTCATTTATTGCTTATATTCTATAAAAACAATTGCTCTGAAACGGCCTGGGAACTAAAAAAGTAAAAATTTAAAAAAGTCTGAATATTTTACCACAGAGACTTTGAGGAATACTATCCTGGACACCTGAAACAAGGTACTTATATTTTTATGACCCTCAGTTTTCTCTGTATAATTCAGAGTTGTGAAAGGTGGAACATGATGTACGTGCAGTATGAAAGTACAGTGCCAAGCAAATGGCAGGTGCTGCACTCGGATCCCTTCCTTTAGCTTCATTAGTAGACCATGTAGCATCACAGTTATTTAATTCTCTAAGTTAGAACATAAAACTCTGTGAAGGTCTAAAAATATATCTCATGAATCTGATCCTCCCAAGTTAGTAGAAACAACAAATAAGAACAATATTATCTTTTACCCACAATTTCATATTCTTTCTAAATTAGTAGTATGAAACTTTAACCTACGATTATGATAGAAAAAAGGTAAACTGTTATCCATTCCTCAAATATTGTTGGTAGTGGAATAAATCTAAACCACAATACTAGGCAGTCTATCAATAATATTGGCTACAGATTTCACAAGATACCATTATAGAAGAAAAACAATATAAAAAAATAAAGAATAAAATAAAAAATATTTGTATTTTGAAGATTCCTTGCCTTAAGATATACAATTTTTTTAAAGTAATGTATACTCGGGTGTTTCTATTCCTACAACTGGACACTGATTTGAAGAAAGTCACAGGAATACTAAAGGTTTACACAGTAAGAAATTTAATTATAATGTTGAAAAGAAATGATATAAGACACAGATAAAAGTTAAATGTGTACACTTAAAATAGAGATTAAGAGAGTTGAGAAAAAAATAGGGGCAGATAAATTATACTTTAAAAATTAAGGACGACAAACCAGTTGAAGACTAAGGAAAATACAGACTTTATTTAGTTTTGTATGAGTAATGACATGAAATGAAGGGGGAGGGGGACAGGAAATGGACCAAGAAAAATTCTGTGAGTAAATGAGATCTATGACTTTTGAGAATAATTAGGAAAGAAATTGTGTACACAAGTCTAAATATTTCAATCTACAGATTGAAAAATAAAAGGCCAACTACAGCAATGTTTGAAAACATTAATCAGTCACTTCTTTAATCTGATATTTTATTCAGTGTACAAATTTATACTTAATGCTGAAGAAAGAATAAGAAGAAAATGAGACATTCTGAATTATAATATAAAAAAATAAAGTCAATATATTTACAGTGTTAGATATAGTTAGGATATCTAAAAATCTAAAAATCTAAATAAAGGGTAAAGAGTTGAGAAAATGGACAAATTCTTATATGGGTTAGAAAAAGGCAGTTAAAACTTGAAGAGAAGGTAAAGCTTAGGCAAAGCAGGTTAAAAATGCATTTTCCAAGGTGAATACTGACAGGATAGTAAATAGACATATTTGACAAACAAAACTTACGACAGGTAAAAGGGTACAAGTCAGGTATGAAAAACTACGATAGAAAGCCTAGAACTCTAGCAGAGGAGCCTAGACTTGCAATGCCTGCAAACTGAAGTCTCTGTATGTTCTTTAATAAAACAATGACAGAAGAGAATGGATTGTGGGGAAACAGAGCTCAAGATAGGAAGATAAATAAATTAGGTAAATCACAGTAATTCAGCTTGTGAACCAGTGACTTTTCTGCAAAGTGCTGAAATTTCAATCAAAAACTTAAGTGGAAGACTCAAAATCATGCTACAAATACCCTACAGAACGCTTCAGGTGTTCAGGTTGCTTCTGCTATGTTTATTACTCCCTATTATTTTTATATTTTGTGTTACATTGGTATTTTGAACCTCCTATTATTGTTGCTATGAGACCTAACATCTCCCTTCTTCCTAGAACATTCTTCCTTGTTGCCATCATTTTCAGTGGTTCTACTTTTCACTAGTCAATTTTTACCAACACTCCCAGACCCCCGCTCCTTTTTGTAGCTCTTAATTAAAAACTTTTGATTTCATTTTTTGGTCTGCTTTTTCATCTTCTTTATTCTCCTTTCCCCATCACTTCTCTCGAGCCTATGTATGTAATCATAGCGTGCTACAGCTGAAATGACTGCAGGGATTCTCTTGCCCAGGCTTTCTGCTTTCTAGGAGAGTAATCAAATCCAGAGAGGTAAGATGACTTCCTGGTCTGGGGTTCAGTGGAGCCTGGCTCTGACAATCACAGTCTCTTTTTTTTGTAGAATAATTTTCAGTGCCAAAAAGAGACAACTCTAAGATTTTTAAAAATTCAAAAAAATATGATTTACAGATCATAACTGTCACAAGCATGAAGATAAAATTAGAATTATGAAAATTTGACAGCTTTTTTTTTTTTTTTAATGATTGAACTCAGAGCCTTATGCTTGCTAGGTAAGTGCTCTCCCACAAAGTCGCAGCTCCAACCCTGGAAATACAATAATTTAAAAATACAATAATAAGAACAATTACAATGCTGCTCTCCCCATTTTTTCATGTTATTTTAGTGTTTCTCAAACAGCATACTTTGAGGAGCAAGGGAAGGAACAATTCTGAAGAAAGTTTCAACTCTACTGAAAAGCCCTGGAGTATGATGCAGTTCAGTACCACCGCTGCTTTTCCCTCATAAATGAATACACTAGTTAGAGCGTCCTGAAGTACATCTACAGATTATATATTTAAAATAAAATCTGCCTACCTGAAATCCTCAAACTCATTCTTTCCCACTTTTCTGTTTCCTGTCTTTGTCTCTGTTAGTGTTTTCAAAGTACAGGATGAAACTAAAGTGGAAGTGGAAAGGAGGGAATGAGTTAAAACTGCTAAATGCTTTATGTAACCAGTTTATACAATTAAGCTTTTTATTAGTTTTTGAAATAAGAAATATTACAATAGTTTGTGACGTATCTTAGTCACCTTATATCATCAGTAAGTCTTACATTTATACAAAGGAACTAAGACAAAGGGCTAATGCCACTGATTGTCCTGTTTATCCACATTTGTAGGATAAAAATCACAGCTAGAGTGTATTTCTCCCTATTCTACTCAAACACAGCATCACTTAAAATTATTGGCATTTTAGACGATTGTTTTTTAAAGACCTAAAACTCAGTAATCATTATGAAGACTTCATTTCTAGAAACAGAAAATAATGGAACGACGACAATAAAAGAATGAAATTAAGAGAAAACAAATTTGAAACAAGGTTGATCAAACTGACTGGTTTCAGAATTATGCTGATGGCATATGGACAGTCTTACTGGCACCCTTTCCTTGTAAGCTGACTTCACACATTTAATTAATCTTCATTCATAGTCAAAAATAAGTTCACTTAGTCATATAAGGATAAGATCACTATAGCATAATGGATATGAAAAATGTCAATACCGCAGGTCAAGCAATTTATAAATTTTGATAAACACAACTTTTGCTAAAAGTATAAGTTTTGTACATTATAACTGACATTTACTAATGAAAAACACCTACATAATTACATGCTGTGTACATACACATTTTCTAATTTAAAAATGTGGGATTTACATGAAGGCCTAAGAATAAACCTCAGACAAATTGTTTGACCATAGGGACTTCCCTTTCCACTCTGGCCTTAGAATGTTTAATTTTCTTATTTTATTTCTCTCTTTCTTTCTCCCCTGCTCCCTCCCCCACCTCCCATACCATTCCAGACCCCTCTGGGTATCCAGTCCCTTATCCAACAATAAAGATGCTATTTCTTACTTCATTTTAGTACAAGTGCAGGGCACAAGAAATGCGTAGGTAGAAGGTTGGGTAGTGAGATGACAAAGGGAAAGGGGAAGAGTGCCATTATTTTGGGAAAATGTTTTAAGCTACGTTATTTGTAACTGAGTATCTGTATAAATTTCACCCCACCATCCTGAACCTCTCTCAAAGCTTTCTCAGTAGCCTCATTTGAAGTCTGCCTTAATTACAATATTCAAAAAATTAGGAAAACTTTTAAGGGTATCTAAACATAAAACTAGATGTTTCTTCTGAAATGCAGAAAAAATCATAGGCTTTAGGCGCGTGAAAGTGTTTATGTATCCTTTAAATGAAAAGAATCTATTACTTGAGATTTCTAGAAATTTCGTTCTCTTTATTTTTATCACATTATCTGGACATTTTTAGTATTTATAACTTTATTCACTTTCTTCACTTGTATTCTAAATACAGGTATTTACCAAGGTATCTTCTTGAACATGCTCTCCTCTCTTTTAAAAAGATCCAACCTAGAGGGACTTGTGTCTAATTCTGTAACTTGAAGTATTCCCTCTACCTTGCTAATTTCTTGCCTATTTATTTCCAGGAGTGATTTTCTTTTTGATGCCAACTACACTTCAAATTTTGAAATCTAAGTCTGAATATATTATTTTCTCTAATCAAACAATCTAAAGTGTATGACTCTCCACTTTGTACTTAAGGTGTACCGAATTTATGAAATCATTCTTCCTTTGCCAAATGGCCTGATGTTCTCCCTTATTCTACAGATTCCTATCATATGAACACCCCAAACCACAGTTCTTTACTAACACACTACACTAATCAAAGATTGTAGGCCTTCTATTATCAGTCTGATCTGACTGATTAAAAAAAAAAAAGTTTACTTTTCTAATCTGAATTCTCACTCTTCTCCTTCATTATCCTGGTTTTCCAGAAAACCATAAAGGTGGTTAGGTAGGATGTACCTATAAGGCCTTCAGAATACAAAAAGGAAGCTTTTGGTTATCTCAATGACTGATGGATACTACTGGCATTGCATAGGCAAGGTCAGGGGTGCTTGGTGTTCTTAAATAGAAGGGACAGAAAATCCAAATTGTTTATTATTTGTCACAACTCTAAAATGTCCTGTACAACTTTTAAGCTGGCAAAAATCCCTGCTTATACTCATCAGAGCTATAGCATACTCCATTTCATGTACAAATAAAAAGAACTTTTGCAGTTTTGATATACAATTTTTTTTCAAAAATGCATATACCTCACAGATAGATGGTACTTTTTGTCTGAAACTTTACTAAGAGCTGCCTATTATTTAAAAAAAATCCTATCACAGAACATGCTGTTCTTTGTAGTACTTAAATCACCAATATAGCATGACTGTATCAGCCTCAGATGTAGTTCTCTTTATCTCTTTCAAGATTAATATCTTCCCTCTCAGAAAGCAAATTTTCTTGTTCCAGTGAAAACAACACTGAATTCAAAGCAATGAGCTTGTCATATAGCTCGTGTATAAAATGATTATGTACTCTGCTTATCTTAGAATCATTATGAGAAACAAATCAATAAAATGGATATGAAGTAGCTTTTAAAATATCAACTCCCATACGTATTTTACACAATAAACAAATCACGAGCAATAACATTTCTGACTAGAAATGAAACAGAAAAAAATGGTTCTAAAAAGTCTTTGCCTCTGGAATGTTTATCAAATAATAGCATAGAAATTTAATACTATACAGGATTAATAACATATAAACACTTAATAAAATCAAATTCTAAATTTCTGCTGGCTAATAAAGTTGCTACACATATGGTAAAGAGTAAAAAAAGAGGTGGATTTGAGGAACTTAGTACAAAACTAAAATATACTATTAAAAAAATTTCATCCACTTTCTTTTAAAAAGTGGCTAATAAAATTTTTTAAAATTATGTTTTATTTCCACTACACTTCTGAAGGTATGATGCTCTAAATAAATCATGAAATAATAAAACTGATAAATGGCAACATTATTACTCATCTTCAGCTAATAAGACAATAAAAAATATACACTCACTTCATCAGTGAGTTCTCCAAATACTGTTATGACATCTATTAAAAGGCTCGCAGTATAGAAGGACTTGATCATGTTTCTGGAAGAAAAAAAGAGAGTCTAGTTTAAATGAAAAACATTAAAATATAGGATTAGTTATATAGCTTTAAGAAGAAAAATTCCAATGTTTATAAAACCACTCTGAAACTAATGTTTAAATAAAATCAGATTTCAAGGATACAATGGAATGCCTATGTAATGTTATTAGAAGAAAGTAATGACATTTACAAAAATACTAAAACAAGATTTTAATGTATGGTTTTGATTTTATAAAATGCAATTAGAGTACTACTTGAATCCATACCAAACCATAAGGTACTTCTTTACATTTAATTATTAAATTATTATAATGACAAATAATTTGAATTGGGAGGAGTACTTTTTCAAAATCAACATTATTGGGTTAGACATTTTGGTGAAAATATACTCTTAGATATTCCTAAATGTTAAGAACAGCTAATGGCTAATTAGGGTAAATTTTCTTGGGGAAAAAAAGAAATAGCAAAACATGCCCTGGCTAAGTCTTCTTTCAGTCATTTCTCTAAAAAGAAAGCCCCATGTTTATAACCCCAAATCATTCTGAGGGTCTGTTAAAAACAAACAAACCCAAAACCAAAATAACATAACTAAATCATTAAAGTCTCAAATGATAATAAGATAATTCTGATCATACAGTAAGTAAAAAGTAAATTTTCTTCTTTCTTTACTTACTTGTGAAATCGCCCAGCACGATCTTCATTGTCTGCATACAAAAACATTTTCAAAGCATAATTCTCCAAATGAGCACAACCAACTATTTCTTGAGTAATAGCTTCATTATCACCCAATTGTTTCTTAAGCTAAAATGAAATCAGATTAAGCTAAAATGAAATAGCTCATGATTCTGGATTTTTAAGTCTCTGCTTAAGTACACATAAAACTAATAATCATTTCAAATAAATTATTTTATATTAATTTCAATAAAAATGTACCAATGAAATCTTGCAGAAAGTGGTTCTCAGTTCAATGTATTTCAAACAAAATCCCATTTTATACAACTATGAAGAAATACACTTATGATAACCCAATAGTATAATTTAGTTCTAAAGACAAAAATTCAAGAGCAATCAGATAATATATCTAAGTATTCTTGTGAGGAATCAGAAAAATATTTCCAAACAATATTATCCCATATACTATCAGTTACCCTAAAAGTAGAATTAGAAAAGTAAAATTAGAACATTATTCCCCCAAAATATATAATTTAAAAATCTTCATTTATTCTCATTTTAATTTATTCTAATAAATATAAAAAATAAGACTAGAAGAATTATCACATCTGAAAAATACTATCTCTTAGAACACAATGTGGAAAAAAATCTAACTCTAAATAAGATGATCAACTTAGAATTAGATTATGGAAGTTTTAAAAATTTAGAAAATATTAAATAGAAAGTAAGTCATAGCTATCTATGTAATAGCCTTAGAGAATGTACTAATATGGACTAGCCCTTGTCTTTGTTAAGAGAGAAAGCAGGAGACAGGTGGCTACAGAAGTCATAGGGCGAAGCCCTGATTACGAAGTGAAACCACTATGGCTGCCACTGCATGCACTGCCATTCAATCCAACCCATTCAATTTTTCCTCAGTAACCAACTCCACAGTGACCTCTGAAGTTACAAAATGTTCAATGTTCAAAACTGTGACTTATTAGTCCCCCATCACACTCCTGTTAGGAGGGAACAATACCTAGACCCCAAGAGTAGCATACCCTGACAATCAGAAGATAAGCAACTGGTGTCATCTCCTTCATCATGTCTCACTAAATAGCCTATTTCATCATGGTAAGACCTATTTAAGGCTTCCCAAATCAATCATTCACATGACTATACGAGGGAAGATTAGAAAGGGTTTGACACTCACAAGATGATGAGCCAAAAGCAATCTACAACAATGGGGAACAAGATATAATGTATATAAGTAGATAGTTCAACCTAATTTACATTTAACAACTCCCCTTAGAGTATGATGTAAATACAAAAAAGAAAAAAAGTGTGTCATTTTTTCCTCAGGTATAACGATAATGCTGGGTGTTGCCAAGGGAAAGAACAAAAATGACAATACACACACAAGTACACAAACACACAAAATAAAATGGTATTTAAAACATAATCTGATACTAAATTATCTGTATTTAACTTACAGCTTCTAATTGATCCATTAACTTTGATAAAAATTTACGACATTCAGGAGTTTTACTATCAATCTTCATTCCAGTTTGCATAGCATATAAACGACCTATAAAGAAAAGAAAAATAAGTTGATTTACACTTTTAAACTTCCTTTTAAATGAATGAATGTTCTGCCTAATAACTAATTTAAAATTTAAAATAAAATTCTCATTTACTGAGAATTTTATTTATAAATATGAAGGACACAAAAGTATTATCCAAATAATAAGAGGAGATCCATGATAATAACACATTTTCACTAAGCAAGGAATTCTCTTTTGGGATTATGCTTCAAAACAAAAAACAAAAAAAAGACTAGGTAGGTTAAGTTGTCAAAGGAATCTACAATCTAATTAGTAAATCAAGACATTTTGAAGAACAACCATATGTACAAGAACATTTAGGCAATCAGACTTTTTGAACAGAGATTTCTAGTGAGAATTGTTTTAGTCATTTTTACAAGTAGTATCTCATTTTAAATGAATAAAAATATTTGAGATAAGACTAAAGCTGAAGAACTTTGTGACAAATATTACAATTTTAATAGCATTCTCAGTGACGAGAACAAAAGGTGCAATTCCTGGGCCTTTTTTTCATTTGGGGAATGTCTTTTAAACTACCATTCAAAACAGTACCAAATGTGCAGTTATATCTATAATATATGCAAGCACTCATATTCCCTAAACTCACAAATTAAACCTAAAAATTCTTGTCATTTTGAAGACTGCTTTAGCTCACTCTGAGTTTGAATTTTCCTGAATTCTAAAAAGATATTAAGACATCATGGAATAGCTCTATATTCTCTTTTTTGGGTACAGAAAAAAAAAAAAAAAAAAAAAAAACTTCTGCCAAATTGGTTTTCTTCTTTTCTTTTCCTCCGCCTTTTTTTTTTTTTGATTGAACCCAGAGGCACTTAACCACTGAGTCACATCCCAAAACCTTTTTATTTTTTATTTTGAGACAAGATATTGATAAGATGCTTAGGGCTGTGCTAAATTGCTGAGGCTGGCCTCAAATTTGTGATCCTCCTGCCTCAGCCTCCCAAGCTGCTGGGATTATAAGGGTGCACCACTATACTGGCTAGGATTGGTTTTCTTTTTAACCAAATGACTTGCAGCAAAATTCTTTACAGGTTATGAAGCAGAAATGTAAATTCGTCCCCCTTCAATAGAATCTTCGTGAAACTATCTTCCCTCCTTATTTTTCTCCTAAAGATGAAATCATCTCTATTTAATAATGCTTAGTATTTATACAACCAAAATTTAAACTTCATGATAACGGGGTTTTATCCTATTTGGTTTGCTGATGTATTCCTGGCAAGCTAATGCTTAGCTCTTGATAAACATTTTCTGAATAGATAAAAACATGAATGAAATAAAGCACATTCTGCCCCACTGATTAAAATGTCACCTTTATCATCCATTATGTTTCCATGAGCTAACAGAACCCAACTGTTCTTCCTGCTGTATTAGTCCACTGGTTCATCACCATTTTATTTAGAAGAGCTTCATAACAGGAATGTGTTAGTTACTCCTAGGATTTCCAATTCAATTATGTCTACCTGATAAAATCCTCTTTGGAAATGTATAAATATATTCATGATATGGTCATTTACTATATCTGTTTTGAATTTTAATTATATTATCTGATTTTATACTTTTTAATGACTAAGACTTTTAGAACTCATGTTAGAAAGCTTGAATATTACTAATGTATTTATTTCCTTGTACTAAAAATAAGGATAAAATCCAGTTTTAGAAGGAAAAAATGGAGTTTCAAAATGCCACACACACTGACACATAGTGTCACACAGTGTAAAGGAATGGTGCTTTCATTGTGTACTAACCAGCAAGGTGATCACTCTGATGTACAGATACTAATTTGAAGGGCGGGAAAAGTTAAATAGTTTAAATATCCATTACTTTGGTCACAAATCTGACTAAATTTTCTCCCTTCTTTTCATTTCTCTTTTTAACCAGTCATATTACCTAGCAAATATCTAGGTCCTTTTCCCATTTGACTATGCATTAAAAATGCTTGAACACCCTATCTTTTCCAAACCACTCATATTTCTTTTGAGTTATTCAAGTTTTGTGCCTGACTGAGGCACATTTTTCTACTTAAAACTATCAGAACTCCCTAACCACTTCTTTTCTGTGATTTGTCCCTGTCCTTTCAGGGTTTGTGCTGCATTTCTTTTTTTAAAGTGTATCATATGAGCTCTTTAGATAATAAAAATATTGGCTACAAATACTATGCCCAGTCTTAATTTTTGAATGCTGTTTTAAAATAAAGTGCCTTAAAATGCTTATGTACTCAAAACTACTATTAGTGACAATCCCCCAACTCCAACAAATCTAAGCTTGAAAAAGTTCTTTCATCTCCAGATAATTAATAATCAGTTATGTGACTTTTCTGTTTTTGCTATGGTTTAATTTTTTAACTTTAACTCTAGTCTAACTTGTATTTCCCAAATTACTGGTATCTGTTTCAAAAATCACTTAATATGTTAATCCTTTCTCCAGTGGTTTGTGGTTCCTTCTGCAATACTTTTTGGCTATTTGATTTTGCTGACATCCTAGATCATATGTCATTTTCTTCCATGATAACATCTATAAATGATAATATAATTTTTCTTTCTCTAAATTTAATCATACTATGCCTTACTGTACTGCCAAAATTCTATTAGTGTCCTTGCTCTTATTTTTAAGAAGGCGGCTTCCAGTAGAGAACAGGGATTAGTATGCCAGGTCCCATGCACATTGCTCAGATGTTCTTAACAGAGCCAGGGCCCTCAGTTATACTGAAGCTTGAGATCTCTGAGACTCATAGATCCGGGATTCAGAAAACAACTGCCTGCAGTGTGGAAAGAAAACTAGCATTTTTGACTGGTATTTTAATTTCATTCTTCTAAATTTTCTATTTTAATATATCTCATGATACATATGTATCAGTACATCAATATATAAGTGTAATTTATAAGTAATATACATAAAAGATCTATGTTCATTTTAAAAAACCATTTAAATGGGCATATGGGCAGGAGATCAAACAAAAGGTTGAGTATCAAGGGCCTACTATAAGTCCAATCCTTTTATCTATGACTAGATATTTTCTTGCCCCAACTAGGCCAGCTTCCTCCCTACATTCTCATTCCCCCTACTCAAGTTCCTTGAACAACTGCTGCATAATCAGCATACTCCCTTACATCTCCTCAGATCTCTTTCTCTGAGTTAACTAAAACCTGATGTCACATGAAGAAATCACTCATAGCTGCAGATCTTTTAAGTAGTGATAGGGATCTTCTAAAAAAATTCTCTCATACTCCTCTTAAGATTGGGAAGTTTTCCTCTTTGCATTCCACTGCTAATTACATTCCAATATTTTCTCAATGTCTTTTCAACATGCTGGCCTTGGGCATACTCTGCCATCTAAACTTGTTACACTTGTAATCACCCATGAACCTTGGGGTCTTTGTCCCTTCATCATCTTGAAAACTTTGCTGTTTACATAGATAATCAACACTGTGGCAAGACCTGTCAGTTGCCTTTCCACTATGATTCTTCCTATCATCCTTACTATAAAGACACCTATATCATCAAGGAGTATAATGTACCTAGCCAAGAGCAGACTTTCTAGTATTCTTAGAAGCAAAATATGGCCATGTAAGTAAGATTAACATCATATGACCAGAAATTGCTGGAAGGTCTCCTTAAAAGGAGAAATGAGAGCAGAGGAAAGACCTTAATGACCCTTTCTCTTTTCTCCTCCTTACAGCCTAGAATAAACATGTAAGATGACTAGGTTCTAGTACTCATCTTGGTCGACATGCAACCTAAAAATGACAACTGTGCTGGTTAGTAGCTTTGAAATCAGAATGGGCATAGATGGCTGATAGCTTCAGGGAGATGGTATGATGGTACTGCCACTATAAGACTTTTTAAAGAAGTGAGTAAATCCTTATTTACTTATCCATTATTATTTGGATTTTCTGCAATAAGCAAGCAAATCTAATTCTAATGCAACTCCAGCAATATGTTTTTAATTCTTACTGACCCCAATAATTTTATGTACTCTCCATTACACACTGGTCATCCCATAATTAAATTACCATCTCAAACTGCTGTAGTGCCAAGATAATCACCCATTCTCTGAATGAAATTTCCTTTTCTTCCAACATTTAACTATGCACATTACTACAGGTTTGTAGTCAACTGGCTTCTCTCTACTCCTTTCATTATTCTGTGAAACCAGACTTAATTTTACAATATACTTTCTAACAGTGTTATTGTCCTATCTCCTCTATCTCTAAATCTTTTTACTATATCCCTCTGGCAAAAGCATACTTGTATACAATCTCATCTGTTCTTTTTCTCTATGCCTGCATCAGAACAGCAAAAACTGCTGGAAGACTGGCATCATTAAATATAATCATTCTACTGTTCTTCCCTTCTCCCTCCCCCTCAATTTCCTTCATCTAGTCCACTGATCTTCTATTTTGATGGAATCCTTCCTTTTTCCTTTCTTTCTTTCTCCCTACCTCCCTTATTTTTTGTACTAGCTTTCGCATATCAGAGAAACCATTTGACCTTTTGCTTTCTAAGTCTGGCTTATTTCACTTAGCCTGATAAGTCTCCACTTCCATCCATTTGCCAGCAAATGCCATCATTTCATCCTTGTTCATGGCTGAGTAATACCCCATTATGTATATATACCACATTTTTTTAAATCTACTCATCTGTTGAAGGGCACATAGGTTGGTTCCATAGCTTGGCTACTGTGAACTGTGTTACTACAAATAGTGATGTGACAATATCCCTAGAGTATGCTAATTTTAGATACTTTGGATATATGCCAAGGAGCGGGATCATATGGTGGTTCCAATTCTAGTTTTTTGAGAAATCTCCACATTGCTTTCCAGGGTGACTGCACTAATCTGCAGTGCCACCAACAATATATGGTGTACCTTTTCCCCCCACATCCTCACCAACATTTATTATTTACATTCTTGATATTTGCCATTCTGACTGGAATGAGATGAAATATCAATGTTGTTTTGATTTGCATTTCCCTGATTGCTAGAGATGTTGCACATATTTTCATATATTTGTTGGCCAATGGAATCTCACTAATATGTATATATACAGACTAAACTTAAAAAAGTAAATAAAAAATAACAAAGATCAGAAGAGTGGAGGGATGGGAACAGGGAGGAGGGAGAAGGGGAGAAAAGGGAAGTACTAGGGACTGAATTAGAGCAAATTATATTCTATGCTTTAATAATTATGTCAAAATGAATCATAATGTTAGGTACAACTAAAAGCAACCAATGAAAAACCACAAAAATTCATATTCATCAACCTCAAATAAGGTTAATCCTTTCTTTCCCAATATCCCAAATGACTATTTCAAATATACTTCACTCTCTTTAAAACAAGCACAAATTTAATATACACTAATTTATTCACTAAGTTTACACAGGTCAATATAACATGCTAGTGTGGGGGAAGAATGATACAAACAGTTTCATTTTCCTAGAAAGTCTTTCTCCTTATTCCTTATAGTAGTGAAAATTATACACTATGTGTGGCCTACCATACACAGAGCATGGTTAGCTACTTGGTAGACCAATTGTGGGGATAAAGGGCTATCGAACACAGATAACAGTCCAGAAAGCAAAAGGTGAGGCTGATAGCTAGAGTTACCTTGGCTTTAGTAACAACCATCTCAAAACTTACCCATTAAGCAAACACACAGAAAGTTAACTCAGCACTTTCTTGCTACCGTAAGAAAGTGATTTTTTTTTCCCCGACATAAAAAGTCTCAGTTTTTAATAGTTACTTTACTTCTGGGGAAAATGTGCATACTTATACCTTCTCTGGAAAAAGAATTCAATTGTTTCCAATTCACGATCCCCACCATTATCATTCAACTCTTATCCTTTAGAGTTAACCTAATGCACCTAAAATAAAGTGTAATGATAATATAATTTGTGAGAATGGCGTATACTTCTTTTTTTTGGTTTATATGCATATTTAGGCTTAGCAATAATAAAGATATTATTATACAGTAATATTCTTAATTGAAAAAAATGGAACCTCTCAGAATTGGAATGATTTAGGACAGAAATGGTTTCGCGTAGTTTCAGAAAAAGTTAAGTGATTTACAATTCTTAAGTACAGAAAACGTATCACAAGATGTATTGTCTAATATTAAATGAAATGAAATGAAAGACCTTAGGTCTACTTATTAAAATTAATAAGTATACTAAAATATTTTTTTGCCATAGGGATGGAAAAATGGATTACTTTAATACAGAACTCCATTTAAGATAAGCAATTCATTGCAGGAACAGCAATACGAAAAATTAATGTTTAACATGGACAATACCTATGAAAGCAGAACAAATAATGTGTAGCTAAAATCATCTATAATAAAATACATTTGATTTATTTCATCACAGAAATGTTTATTTTTATGAATAAATATTATCTGATGATGAGTAATGAGGCATGTCTGCAAAATGATTAAATACTTTCCAACCCGACTTTAGTTTAATGTGAGGCATTTAGGAAACAACACTTATTAATCCCAAAGTTATGTGTAAGTCAAAGTTCCATAAAGTCTGAACATTAACATTCTAACATAGTTTGCTTATCCTTAACAAATATAAAACACATGATATAAGCACACACAAAAAGATATATCAAAAAGCAATTGTGAATAGTGATGCTTTCTTAGGTTAAAGGAATGTGGCACTCAAATAGGATACATATTGATATGTTAAAGTAAAATTTTATTCCAAAAAGTAGAATTGAATATTTTATTCTATGTATATTGTAAATACCTGTTACAAGATTACTATTATTGTTTGTGAAGGAACTTCTGAGTCAAATATTAAATTACACAATTTTTATGCAGGTATACCTTACTACTTTCCTAAGTAAAAATAACAAAAACACCCCCTTGTACAGTTTGACCATTTAAAAAAAAAAAAAAAAAAAAAGGAAGGAAGAAAACATGAAAGATACGTGCTCCAAAGCTAGAAACAAAAACAAAACAAAACAACAAAGGTACAAAAGGATCAAAAGGAACTGCAAATAACTTAAGTGTTGGCCTGATCAAATCCCTCTAAAGACAACAAACTTCAGACATTAAGAAACTTAAAATTCACCATGTTCTACAGTCAATAAAAAAATGACTAGGGGTTGGGGATACAGCTCAGTTGATAGAGTACTTGTCTTGCAAGCACAAGGCCCTGGGTTCAAATCCTCAGCCCCACCAAAAAAAAAAAAAAAAAAAAAAAAAAAAAAATGACTAAAAGACTAAAGATGCCAACAGATAAGAAAATGTGACCCATACAAGGAGAAATAATCTAATAATCAACAGATCAAACAATATCAAAATAATGGAAAGAGTAGACATAAGTCAATACTAGGAAATATATTATGAAAATATATAAAGAAGCTGAATAAAAAGGAGAAATGGAACATACACAGAGGAACTCAAGTGGAAACTCCTAGAGATGAAAAATATAATACCTGAAATGAAAAATTAATGGATATGATTAAATTTATAGACAACAAAAAAGAAATGATCAGTGAACTACAGAACATGGCATTAGAAACTAACTGAAAATAAAACATGGAGAAAAATAATTATTGAAAAAGAAAATCACATGACTCAAAAACCTGTGTTTTTAGATTATATGTGTAACTGGATTCCTAAAAGAAGGGAGAAGGGTGGCAGAAAAGAAAACAACAACAATAACAACAACAACAAAAAAAAACTCTGCTAAAAGAAAGAAGAAATGGATGAATTTTACATCTTTCAAAAATGAAGATGGAAGAGCTGATTTTCAAACAACAAAAGTTGAAAGAATTAAATGGGAGCAAACCTGCAAAATAAATGATAAAGCTCTTCAAGGCGAAGAAAAAGACATCAAATTTAAAACTTGGATCTACACAAAAGAATGAAGAGTGCTGAATAAGGTATTTATGTGATCAAGTTTAAATAATTTTACTTTCTCATTTTATAAGCATCTTTAATTAAAATGTATAGTTAAAAAGAAAAAAATGTATTATAGGGTACACATCATATATAAATGTATACGTAAGACAAACACACACAAATGACAGCAGAGGTGAAAAGAAAGTCATTACCTTACATGTGAGGTTATATAATATACTACAATAAAAATAAAGAGGAGCTGGGTGTGGTGGTACATAGCTATAATCCCAGCTACTTGGAAAGGAGGCTGAGGCAAGAAGAGTCAAAGTATGAGAATAACCTGGGCAACTTAGCAAGACCATACTTCAAAGTAAAAAAAATAAGGGGCTGAGGATGTAGCACTGAAGTAAGGAATATAAAAAAGAGTAATATCTAATAAACCCACGGGGGAGGGATAATGAGAAAAAAAATTACAGTTATTGGTACCAAAACAGAAAGGTGGATCAATGGTACAGAATAGAGGACACGGATACAAACCCAAATAAATACAATTTTCTCACACTAGATAAAGGGGCCAAAAATATGCAATGGAGAAAAGATAGCCTCTTCAACAAATGGTACTGGGAGAATTGGAAATCCATATGCAACAGAATGAAACTAAACCCATATCTCTCACCATGCACGAATCTAAACTCAAAATGGATTAAGGATCTCGGAATCAGACCAGAGACCTTGCATCTTATAGAAGAAAAAGTAGGTCCAGAGCTTCAACATGTCGACTTAGGACCAGACTTCCTCAACAGGACTCAAATAGCACAAGAAATAAAAGCAAGAATTAATAACTGGGATAGATTCAAACTAAAAAGCTTTCTCTCAGCAAAGGAAACTATCAGCAATGCGAAGAAAGAGCCTACAGAGTGGGAGAAAATCTTTGCCAATCATACTTCAGATAGAGCACTAATCTCCAGAATCTATAAAGAACTCAAAAAACTCTACACCAAAAATGCAAATAATCCAATCGACAAATGGGCTAAGGAAATGAATAGACACTTCACAGAAGAAGATCTACAAGCAATCAACAAACATATGGAAAAATGTTCAACATCTCTAGTAATAAGAGAAATGCAAATCAAAACCACCCTAAGATTCCATCTCACCCCAATTAGAATGGCGATTATCAAGAATACAAGCAACAACAGGTGTTGGCGAGGATGTGGGGAGAAAGGTACACTCATACATTGCTGGTGGGGCTGCAAATTAGTGCAGCCACTCTGGAAAGCTGTGTGGAGACTCCTTAGAAAACTTGGAATGGAACCACCATTTGACCCAGCTATCCCACTCCTTGGCCTATACCCAAAGGACTTAAAATCAGCATATTACAGAGATACAGCCACATCAATGTTCATAGCTGCTCAGTTCACAATAGCCAGATTGTGGAACCAACCTAGATGTCCTTCAATTGATGAATGGATAAAGAAACTGTGGTATATATATACAATGGAATATTACTCAGCCATAAAGAATGATAAAATTATGGCATTTGCAGGCAAATGGATGAAACTGGAGAATATCATGCTAAGTGAGATAAGCCAATCTCAAAAAACCAAAGGACAAATGATATTGCTAATAAGTGGATGATGACACATAATGGGGGGTGGGAGGGGTTAGGGTTAGGGAGGGGGGCAAGAATGGAGGAAGGAAGGACTGTATAGAGGGAAAAGAGGGATGGTAGGGTTGCGGGGGAAGGGAAAAAAATAACAGAATGAATCAAACAACATTACCCTATGTAGATTTATGATTACACAAATGGTATGCCTTTACGCCATGTACAAACAGAGAAACATGTATCCCATTTGTTTACAATAATAAAAAAAAATTACAGTTATTAAAAAGGCAGAAAAAGAACAAAGACAGGTCAAAAAGAAAATCAAAGACAAGATTCTACAGGAGTCCACTGAACTGGAATTAACAGTAACTTAGTAATAATGAATATTGAATGAGTATCATGAATTATACCTGGATCTAATCATTTAAAATGGAAAAATCAATCCACCAGAAAAATCATGAAACTGATCTAGTATTTTGAGTTTATTGCCAAGAAATTAAAGTTCCACAAAGTGAGGTATATTTGCCCTAGGACACAGCCAACAAGTGGTAGGCTGAGCCTGGGACCAGAGTCCTTTGCTAAATACATGCACATAAAATTACATACAACTACATATATGGGACTATATAATTTTTTGCACCATGCTTCTGTACATTATTTTGTGGATATCTTCTGTAATAAATGTAACTCCATATAATTTACACAGTTACATAATATTCTATTATATTAATATACAATAATGTACCTGAAATTGCCCATATAGACTTCTCAATTTTATTTATTATAAAAAACAGTTAAGTAAATCTTTATGTGTCTACTTTTTACACTGAAATCTGAATGGAAATGTGGCAAAATGCTAATGGTGATGATTCTAAGGAGGAAACTATATGCTTCCTGTATTTTTTCTATGCATTACAAATTTTCTATGATAAGTATATATTTAGACCAATGGTTCTCAAGGATGGCAAAAATAACACTGCTTTTTGGGGAAGCCAGAAAAGTGGAGGCTTATTTTTTGATTTTGTTATCTGCTAATGCAATGTCTGGGGGGGACCATTTACAACACCAATATCCAAAATGTGCTGGGCAGTCCTGACAAGAATTCCCCCTTCAAGATGATCACAGTATTTCCAAAGATAAACAAGAATAAACTGAGGTTGAAAAAAACACACAAAAACCAAAAATGAGAAGCCTTGTTACAGGACAGGGAGGAGGGAGGATAAATACGATTCGTTCGTGATGAATTGGAGCAAAAGCAGGAGCTGAACAAACATGGTTATTGAAACCTATTATAGAGAATCCTACGCTGTTCAAAAAGCACATAAAACTTACACTGTGAAAACCAAACGTAATTACTATTTAAAAAAATCTTATCCAAGATGTTTACATTTGCCTGGGTGCTAAAGAAAGAAATAAAACTTCAAGATGTGTAATTTGACTTGCACAGACCCTATCCCTTCAACCTCGTTTTTTTTTTTTTCTCAAGAGCTGTAAAATAAAATGATTTACTTTATTCAAAAAAGAGGGGTATTAAAATGACTATTTTTACAAAATAAAATTCATATTCGTATGTGTTATAAAAACAAATGATGAATGGAATGCTAACGATTGAGTCAGTAGTCTACTCTTTTGTGTATTTTTGTTATTAACCTGTCATTTCCACAGTATAGTGTCCTGAGTTAGTTAATAAAGAAAAAAAAAGTACTTAAGCAATAGGCCTATGGTCTGCAATTTATCATTCAGATTCTGAAACCAGCAAAGAAAATAAAGAACCAATTCTCTTTGCTAGCTTAGTTAAGCTTGTCTAACTTTTAAAAATCCAATTTCTGTGCAATCACAACAAAATAATAATAGAAAACTGATGATTAATGCTAATCTCTAAATTATCATGTAATAATAAAGAAATCCAATATTATTTAGCTTTTACTTATACTAAATTAAAATTTTCTGTATGGCCTGTATCATCTCTGGAATGAAATAAGAATATGAATTAACAACTTCCCAAATAACTATTTAATTTTCCTTTGATCATATAAACAAAAGAACTCTCTTAAGAACATTTATATATCTTCATTGAAAGTCTATTGATTTTACAATGTCACCCCCTAGAGGAAACTACAAAAATGTAACCTTTAGTTATAGAAAACTTAAAAGGAAGGAAAGGAAGATCTTTCTGGCTTTAGCTTTACCTATAGGATTAAACTTGAGAGTATCAAAATATCAGAGTGTCTGCTGTTGGCAGAGATGCAAATGTTTTCTGCTTTATTATAGGGAAGGGAGATGCAACTCAAAGGCATGTGCTGTTAACAGAAAAACTGTCCTTCATTTCCATTCTCCACTTAGAAATTTCCCAGATTATTTCACTGTCTTTTTGTTCTCCCAATTTAACTAGCCCCTTTCCCTTCAATCATTCTGCTGCTTATTCAACAACTTGTTCTCTAATTACTACCTGATACTGACAAATTTTTATTCAGTCAATTCTCTTCTGACAACTGATATTCAGTTTCTGAGTCCATCACTTAGTAACAGAAGGACCAGAAGGGCAGCGAAGACCAAATGAGGAATCTTGAAGGAAATCATCATTGTTACAAATGCCAAGAGCTGCAAGAATGTCAGTTGCCTGGCTTGTTTTGGTTATATATGGTTATAGTTCCCTTGAGGGACCACTATTACAATAAAATCCAGATCCTTTCAGCAAACATTTTTGGAGTTCCTACTCTTTTTTAATGTAAGTATTTCTTGTGGTGGGCACTACCTGGCACAGCAAACAAAAGAAAGCAACAAGGGAGCAAGCTTGCCTCCATAAGTCTGCAGTCCAGAAGAGAAGACAGGCAAATGCAAAAGCGACTAAGGTGAAGCCATAGAAGACAGAGAAAAGACACAGAGAATATGACTCTTAAAAACAGGGATTTAAGTGAAGTTCTCCCAGGAAAAATGATATTCAGGTTAGTACTTTCAAGATAAAAATGGTGTTTTGTGTCGTGGGAAAAGGAAAAAGTGTGGCAGTAGAAAGAACAGTGTTTGAGTCTTGGAAACAAGAGAAAGTAAGGTGCCAGGAGTGGGATGAAATTCAGCTTGATTAATATTATAAAATATTACTCAGAATTCAAGTCAAAAGGGGCCACTGAGGACACATTTTTTTCTCACTGATATGGAGCAGTGAGTTTTGAAAAAAAAAATTTTGCTTTTCATAAAGCTTTATCTCAGTTTTACGGTCTGAAACATGCCTCCTTAAATTTTTTAAAAAGAGTAATTAAAAAAACAAACAAACAAACAAAAACCATCCCTGAACTCCAAAGCCACAACTTTCCTGTAAGTATACACACACAAAAATATATACATCAGATCACTGTGTATACAATTTTGTACCCTGCATTTTCATATAACTTTTCCCCTTATCATAAAAGATGTTTTATACTTTTTACACAATTACATTAACTATTTTCACAATAACATTTATTTATATCTATATCTACCTATCTATTTATTTGTGATAGATATCACAAATGTATAAATAACCACTCAGGAAGCCTGCAAAAGGTTTTCAGTATATTTGTGATTATTTCCTAAACACAAGTTTCCCAAAACTGGAATAAACTTAATAACCCATACTTTACATTTTATATGAAGATCTTCAAAAACTTTCTATCAATCCACACCACTATGTCAGTATAGGCTTTACCACATTTATTGGCACTTGGTTAAAATTTTACCACTTTAATTCACATTTACTACTAAGCTGAATGTTAATAATTACTATTGACTCTTTTAAGATTTGTATGTACATTTTTTTTTTGTTCACCGATTTATGGGAATCTTAGTATTTAAAAAAACACATTTGTGTGTTATATTCTATAAATACCCTTTGTCTTGATATTGAAAATGTTTTCCTAATGCAATATCTATTACATTAATTTGTATTGCTTTGTCACAGAAGTTCTACATGGTTAGAGTGCACTACATCATTTACTTGAATTTTTTTTTATTAGGCATTTGAAGCAGATCTTTCTAGAGGCAACAGGAATCACTTGTTTGAAGCACAAACTAGGAAGCTACAATAGCACAGGTGTAAGGTAAAGGTATACCAGAAAAACTAAGGAGGAAAATGCAATTTAAAAAATTAACAAGTGGTCGACTGTGAGTGATATGAGAGAAGGGAGGAAAAGTTCAGCTTCTAATTTTCAGTTAATAAATTTAAAAATATGGGAGAAATAAAAGATATTCTAGGAAACTTAATATATCAACATTAGCTCCAGCAGAATTTTTAACAGAATTTAAGAAATATATCAAACTTCCCAAAGAGTACAAAGTTCTGCTTTATTGATGACTTTTTAACCCAACTCAAGTTTGAGGAAAAAGATGCAATTTTCTCAAGAATATTAAGATACCAGTACAATATTGTTACCAAAAATCTCAAAGTGGTAACTTAAAAAATAATAATAAAAAAACTAAACTAATCTCAATAAACATTCTTGGGAGAACACAGAGAAAGTAAAACAAACTAAGTAAAAAAATAATATTATTTATAGACTGGATACTGCAAAGCACGCTACAAAAGAAAATTAAAAAAAAGATAAAATAGATGCCACCAAAATTACGATTTTTCAGTCTGTGCAATACCTTGTTAATGAAGACAAAAAGGCAAGCTAAAGACTGGGAGAAAATAAACAAATACCTTAGAGAAGACTAGTAACCCAATGATTTAAAAAAAAAAAGGGGTAGGGGCAGAACCATGAAAATTTCACCAAAGATGATATACATGTAGTAAAAAAAGCACATGATAAGATGTTCAACTTCATGAGCCATGAAACAAAAATTAAAACTTATTACAATGACTTAAGAAATAAAGATATGCAAAATAATGCTGAGGATTTGAAGCTAGGTAAGGTAAAACACATCTGTAATCCCAGCAGCTCAGGAGGCTGAGGCAGGAGGACAGCAAATTCAAAGTTTCAGCAATTTAGGGAGGCCCTAAGCAACTTAGTGACAGCCTGATTCAGAAAAAGGGCTGGGATATGGCTTAGTGGTTAAGCGTCCCTGGGTACAATCCCTAGCATCTAAATAAATGAATGAAGGAATGAATGAATAAATAAATAAAAATGCTGCTGAGGATTTGGAGAAACAGGTTCACTCATCATTCATATGTTCTAAGTGGAAATGTAATATGATACAGTCACTCTGGAAAAGCATACTATTTTCCTATGAAACTAAATGTACAATTATTATAAAAGACCAGAACTGTACTTCTTTCTGGTCTTTTATCTCAGAGAAATGGCAACTTACATCCACACAAAAAACTATACATAAACATGCTAGCATTATTTAAAATATATACAAACTGGAAACAAATACCCTACAATGGTTAAACTGTTAAGTTGTAGTATATACACATGATGGAATATGACTGAGCAACTAATCTGGATTGATTTCCAGAGAATTATACCAAGTAAATTCCAAGAACTTTTATAATGTGTGATTTCATTTATGTAACATTTTTAATGATAAAATTTAAGAACCAGAAAACAGGTTTGAGTTTGGCAGGAAACAGAGGGAGGTGGGGTAAAATGAAAAGTAATATGGCTATAAGAATGTATACACACAAACAAATGTGAGTAAAACTGGGAAAGTCTGAGTAAGACTTGTGCATTGCATCAATGTTAATATTTTGGTTGTGATACTTCATTGTAGTTTTACAAGATATTACCACTGGGGGACACTGGTTAAAAGACACACAGAGTCCTTCCCTCTGAATTTCTTATAACTGCATAAGGACCTTAAATTATCTCAAAGTTCAAACAGGGAAACAATATATCTCTATAAACAGACAAAAAGTAATCTGACATACATTGTTTCAGCATTCATTTCTGAATGTTTTCTGAAAAGAAAATAAAAGAACAAACAACTCAGAAACAAAATTAAGTCAATTTTAGAATATGGTGAAACACTAGAGAATTACCATTAAGGTCAGAGATAGGTCATTTTTGGGAATCATAATAAATATTAGAAAAGAGAAGGCACAATATGTATATTCTATCATGATATGACCCATGACTTATTTGAAAACCTATAAGCACAGTAAGGCACAGGTTGAGAATTTTATTCAAAATGCTTGGGCCAGAAATGTTTCGCGTTTTGGAATATTTGCATAAACATAATCAACAAATATCCTGGAGAAGGGAACTAAGTCTCAAAGTGAAATTTATTTATGTTCTACATACATTTTATATACAGTATGAAGGTCATTTCCTGTAATAATTGTATTAATTTTGTGTATGAAATAGTTTCATGATGTGGAACTTTCTATTTGTGGTGTCACGGCAGCACTCAAAATTTCAGATATTTAGAGTGTTCGAATTTCACATTTAGAATACTTAACTTGTAATAAATTAGAAAATATACAGTATTGGGATCCAATGACATTTCCTTGCTACATTAGTGTGACATAAAACTAAAAAGCGATGAATTATTGTATGTTTGTTTATTTGACAAACACAAAATTAACATTCTCTATGTCTTAGGTATTGTATTAGGAGATAGAGATTCAACGATTATTAAAAAACATTTCTTGCTTAGAGTATATATTCTAGTGGAATATTAACAGCATTTAGAGAGGAGGCATGCATTAAATATTTATGAATCCTGACTATGTGCCACGTGGTTAAAAAAAAAAAAACAAGATATCAATCCTTGTCCCCTAGGAGGACCAAGATTGAAAGGAAAATAGATGTTTATAACACAATATGTTAAGCAGAGGACCACACTAGAATAATTTCTAGACTGCCCTTAAGAAAAGCAATCTCCAAGAAGTAAAATTGTATTGAACCAGTAAGAATAAGTTAGTCAAATTCAGAGGAAGTTAGAAGGGGATTTCATGCAGAGAGCAGCAGATATAAAACTTTTATGAATCAGCATGTAGTTTAGCAATATAATCAATTTTATTCTCACAAAAATTCTTCCTTACTCTAAGAATTTAGAAAATTTTTATTTGCTATAAAATAGGAAAGTATCCCTTCACACATTTTGAAGCTGACATATAAACCTTTTCTTCAAGAAGTTTAAACAGGTTAAAAAAAAGTGATTTCTATACACTGTCAAATACTGATATCTAAAAAATACATTTTTCTTCCAATTTTAAATATTCTAACAATGTAACTATCACAATCTTCTGATTATAAAAAGCTCCTAAGTGTCAGAAAGTTTGCATTTTTCCTTTTTCTTTTGAAAAAAAATCTTTTTCTGATACTTCTATTACTTAGCCTATAGAATTGCACAATGAAGGATGCATTCGTATGCTCAAGAGACTTTTCCTGGTTCTTCTTCATACAACAAAAAGTATTTAAAAGCGTACAAAATTTCTGTGAAATAAAGTACCAAGAGTCTTTACAAATATTGTTAATACATAATTGACAAAACAACAAAGATACATATTGCATATTTTAGAATTAAATATAAAAAAATTTTTATTGGAAATGCATCTTATAATCAGTTAAATTAATATGATTAATACTTTCATTTTATGAATTTAACATGGAAGAAACAATTCACATAAAAAAACTAGAAGAGAATGAAAGGAATCTGTCACAACAAAATCTTTGAATTCTGTCTGATTTATATGCTAAAAACCATATAATCACATCCCTTCAAACAATATTTTTAATACTACATTGGTTAAAAGTTCAATTATGTTTGTCTCAATATTTCCTAAATATTAGAAAAGGATTTCTTAGGTCATCATTCCAGTAACTCATTTTCTCAATTCCTATGACATATACAAAAATGAATTACAAAGATTATTATAAAGATTGATCATTCCCTTTGAATCAGAGCCTTCTTGTCTATTGTAGGACACAGTTAAAAACATAAATTTCAACATGGTTTTGCCAAAAAAAAAATTAAATGTTTTTATCCTGTCTCCTATTTTAAATCTATTTTTGTTAAAACAAAACAAAGCAAAAACAAACAAAAAACAAAATGAAACAAAACAACCTCAGAGCTAAAAATTTAGCTCACTAATTTAAGGAGAAACGTATAACATTTAAGTGGCAAAGCCAGGTGTTAATGCCAAGCTACTTTTTCAGAAAAATATAACATAATTTTCCAACTGGAATATCAATCATTTCCTTTCTAAATTCTAATTCAACAAAGCAAGAAGCCACATAGCCCCTAGAGGAGCTTGTTGTTTGGATGAAACAGGGAATTTCTGCTTTTAGTATTTTTCTTTTGATCTTTGTGTTTTGCTCTCAACTCAGGAATTAATGAACAGAGAATGCAGCAATAAGGTCATCTAATGAGAATTCTTATCATTTTGGAAATGTGGAACACTGCAACACAGGATAGCATTTAAATTGAAGCATTACCCCTAAGAACAGAAGAATTTTTGCCTATGGCCCTTGCAGGTAATTTTTCCAAAATTCCCTCCCCAAAACCACTTGTCCATGACCTTGGCCCCAAACTGCTCCTGCTTGCCCCCTCAAAAAAATCAAAAGTTGTGGCTGCTAATATTCCACAACAATTTCTCCCTTTTGCAATTCATTCTTAAAGACAAAATTGTTCCTAAAAAGACCAAAACTCAAGGTGACTCCCTGCTTCCCATTTATACACATGTTATACCCTCTTTCCTCAAACTAGAAAGGTTTTTGGAAACGTTCATGACCAGTACTTTTAAATAAGGGCTTATTCATTGCTCTGGTTAAATTTTCTTCCATACAAGACAGGGGAAGACAAGTTCTACCTATTACCTTAATTAATGGAGGCTTCACTTACACCAGTAATTTGAATTGTCTCATTTTTCTAGGCATCTTGAATTTTCCGCTTCTCCCTCAGGGCAATAAACCATAACAATAAGAAGTGTGACAGTATACTTTTCTTTGTTAAAACAGAAAGGCAACTGGGAACAAGAGGTAGGCAAAGACAAGTGGCATACTTTGCTATCCTGATGAAAGGCACTTGTCAGAAAGAACAATTTTAGAAGAAAAGCATGGAAGTTGTGAATTGGAAAATCAATTTCTTTAGACTTTGAAGAATGCTATAAAATCCCCAGTTTGAAGAGTGCTGGTTGAATATGCCTAATGCACAATTACTAGAAAAGAAATCATCTTGAATAGTCTTCTGTTGAACAGCAAAATCAGATCCACAAATACAGCAGCTAAGGTAATCATCAGATAGCAAATACAAACATATAAATTATTTGAAGTAAAAAGAGTATTTAAAAAATATCAGCAGTAACGAGAAACTATCAGAAATGCTCTTTTTTGTTTTACTCTCAACTCAGAATGATATTCTTTATTAATGAACAGTTAAGGTCATTTGATGAGAATTTTTATCATTTTGGGAATTTGGAACACTGCCTCACAGAACAGTTTTTAACATGAAGCATTACCCTTAAAAGATAGATGTATACATGACATATATGAATTATAAAATATATAGATGGGATTCTATTACATTTCCCTAACAATTAGTGACAGCATCTTAAAAAGTGACTAACTGCTGTATAATTTATTCAAAAAATAAAAAAATTACAAGTATTCACTGTCTTAGTTACTCTATTAAGAGTCAGAATTCAATAAGTATCCATATAAAAGAATTTGGAATCAAATTAAAAAAAAGTAAACTCAATGAATGAGATAAACAATAAGTTGCATGGAGATGAAGATAGACCTTGAGAAAAAAGAAAATGTAGAAAGAAAGAAAAATTATGGAAGAATTAAGAGACAAAGAAATTGAAGGGGAAAACTATAACACATGTCTGATCAGTTTCACTAGGGAACAGAGAGAAAGGAGAAGCAATATCTGAACAGATTTTCATTATTTTCTAAAACTGATGAAAGATATCTATCTACAGACTCAGGAAGCTAAAAGTCCCAAACAAGTAGACAAAAATAAATTAACATATAAAAAAAGAAAGAAAGGTCTAGGAAATTAGAATGTAAATCATAAAGCAAGAAACTAATAAATTGGTTATAGTTTAAAAATGAGTTTTTGAACAAGGATTTCATAGAAAAAAACTATGAACTGGGAGAAGATATCTGCAACACAAATAACACAGTATTGATGTATATATTATTAAGAAAAGACAGTACAGGGGCTGGGGAGTTAGCTTAGTCGGTAGAGTGCTTGCCTTGTAAGCACAAGGTCCTGGGTTTGATCCTCAGCACCCCCCCAAAAAAAAAAAAAAAAAAAAGAAAAGACAGTACAAAAAAATAAAAGGGCAAAGACAGTAAATGGGCATTTCAAAGGGGAAATCACATATGGTTAATTAACATATGAAAAGATGTTGAACATCATTAAGACTCAGAGAATTGTAAATATAATTCCATTCACACCCACCAGATTGGCAAAAATTAAAAAGTCTAATAACATTAAACATGATGAGTACATTAGCATTCATTTTATTATTCCTTAAACTCACTATGAACATTATGCAAGTTTATATATATTTATATATGAAAAATTTTATCGATAACTGGATTTTGCAATAAAATGTGTGTTCATAACCCTGTGGAGAGCCATTTCAGTGAAATAGTGGAAATGAAAACCAGACTGCAATGGGCTGAGAAGACTCTATAAGAATTTAAAGACAATTCTAGACAATTTGACCTTATGTATGGGGTTGGGGACACGGGGCTCCAATTTTAGGGGGATGTCATGGTGAGAGTTTCTGTTACGTTTTTATTTTTTAAATAAAGAAAATTGGAACAGGTTTAGGAAGAAATAACAAAAGGAATCAGATAACCACATAGGAAATAAAGGGTCCAGGGCAGTCACAAAAGTACATCATACTACAGAACCCATGAATAAGGATTAACTTAGATGAGAACAAGGGGTCCTATTTCACTGCTATGAGAGATTGTTTCTTTGTTTTGCTCCTATCACTTTTCCCCAGCTGTATCCACTCCAGTCAAGATGGAGTCCTTACTTCTCCTTCAAGCAGGTCTCTGCCTAAGGATTTTTATTCTTTATTCCCTCTATAAAGAATACTCCTTCCCAAATGAAAATGAAGAGTTGCTTTCCAATTCTACCTTTGATCAAATGTCAACTCAGGCATGCTCTCTGACCACTCTGAAACTGAAATCCCCTTCACACTCCCTACCACCACCCTAGTACTCCCTATTCTCTTTCTGTGCCTTATTTTTATTCATTATCTTCTAATATTATATAAAACATATATTTTGTTTAACTTCCCTGCTCTCATTGTATGTAAGCTTGTGAATCTGTATTGTAACTAGTTTCTAGTAATTCTTGGTACAAGATAAAAGCTCAATAAATAAATGATAAATGGGTTCTGCTTGAAGTATAGTGAAAACAATGCTGTAAGATTTTAACAAAATGAGGTCAAGCATAATCAATTCACTGCCTAAAGAAGAAGTGACAACTGCGTTAGATCTTAAATCATGAAGTCTGACAAGCGCAGAAAAAAAGCGGGCATTCTCCCAGATTTGAGAATTGGGGTACATATGGAGTGTAGTAGAAACGACAATGGACCAGATTTTAGCTGACCTTTCCATGTCCACAACAGAGGGCATACACAGAGCTTCTCCACTCTAAAGATCCTTTGCAGAAGATTTATGAGTAGGTCACTTGTTTTATTTGCAGTAGAGTAAAAATACACAATGAAGTTTATATGAAACTATACACTGTTCCCGTTACCTACTATAATGTAAAAAGTCTGGACAAACTCAACCTGTTCTTCCATAAGCTCTAGATGAATAAGTATCACAATCAAAGCGGGAATATGGCTAACAAAGTTCTCAACTAGAAAAAGAAGCCACGAGTAAACATCGCCATTGGTGGGAATGATCGGTTGGGAGGTGTAAGAGGAACTGTCAAACTCAACTATTCAGAAGCAGGTACTCTATTTACCATTTGTGAATCTGGACTGGACCAGAATGCTGTCCTCACTAACCCGCACTTATCCCTGTTTCCAATGCGTTCACCTTCCTTTTATCCACACCACTACTAGCTTTGGGACACTCACTTTCGTTTCCACCTCATCTCAATTACTCGACTGTCCAGACTATGTCCAGGAAAACCTCGGGGTGTGTTCCGCGTTCATCCACCCGTTTAGGCAGGTCTGACCCTGGAGTAGGAGCCGGGAGAGGCGCCGGACCCTACGGTGCTTTGGAGTTTGTGCCATTCCGGGGCCTGTGAAAAGCTCCGGCTCCCTGAGGAGGGCGGGGACCGGGCGTGCCCGGGGGTCAGAGCGCAGGTCGAAGGCCGGGGGGCGGGGCGTGCCCCGAGATCCAGGGTGGCCTGTGGGCCCGGGTGTAACCAGGTGGGGAAGGGCGCGGCGACTCGGAAAGACTCACAGTAATAGGCCACCACCGGGTCCCGCTTGTCATGCTCCTGAGCGGTCCTCAGATGATGCTGTATGCTCTTAAACTGTGGGGGGAGCGGGGGCAGCGGAGCAAGAGCGGCCATCTCTACTCCAAGAATCACCTCTTCCTACTCGCGCGCCACCGACACTTCCGCTTCCGTCTGGGCGGTCGCGCGCGTGAGCTTCGGGCACATCCCATTCTATCATTCGTTGCTCAGCGACGTCAAGTCAACTATGGATGCTCAGTAGGGACAAGCTCTGTGCGCCCGGCTCTTGGCGTTTACAGCCCAGAGAAGGCTGAGCGGCTTGGCGGTGACGTTGTACGTGACACCAGCGCCCTCTGCTGGTGGAAGAGAGAAGAGTTGTTTTGTTTTGTTTTGATTTTTTCGTTCCCTGAATTGGCTAGTGGCAAAAGGAAAGATAACAAAGGGAAAAACAAGAAAGTAATGTTTATTGACTGGGAGAAAGAGTAAAAGTCTGAGTAAATCATTCAGCATTTATCCCTTCCAGTTCCTCAAGTTATATTAATAGTGTCCATTGTAACATTTTTGACTAGAATTTTAATTTCAATTATTGCCTGAGAAGAGAAATGGTGTGTTTAAATATTACATTAGAAAATCTGTGTTGATGCATTGATAAAATAACCAGATTTTTCAACATAAACACTAAACGCATGAAGCTAAAATAAAATTGAACTTTTGTTGTGAACTGGCTAGTACATATTTTTAATGAATGAATGTTCTGTAGATTGTTGAAGAATGATTAGCAATTTGTAGACTATTTTCACATTCATTATCTTGTCTTCTACACAGAGTGTTGTGGACTTATTCAATGCTGTTGACTCATGCCATGGTACAGTAGGCATCATCTTTTCCTTCTAACAGCAGTGATGTCAATTCTCTTTGCTTTCCTCTTTATCACATAAGATCACACTTCAAGACTTTACAGTTTAGGGGGTGGGAGTTGTGGCTCAGTGGTAGAACACTTGCCTGGCATGTATGAGGTCCTGGGTTTGATACTCAGTACCACATATAAATAAATAAAGGATCCATTGACAACTAAAATATATATAGACTTCACATTTTGTTTACCTCCTTTATTAACCTGCATCTTTGCTTTGGATCAGTCCCCAGTTTTGAGGATTCTTCTTAAAACTCATTTTCATTGAAATCCCATTATTTCCAAGAACCAAACTCTCAAACTCTGAAATTTCCCTTTGCCTACAATTTTTAAGTTACTCCCCTCTTCCTACCACCAAATAATTCATTCCATGTCTTTATATTATTTCACTCTGCATCCCTTGTCTATACCTGTTTGCTGAATCCATCATATAACTCTGGGTCTGGCTTTTTTACTCAGCATGAAACCGATTCCTGTACCTTTCACTAATCTCAGCAACACATTCTTAAATAATATCTTGAGAATATATTTTTCTTGGTCTTTCTTTTACTTCCCCTATCGTGACTTCTTATTTAAAATTTCTGGATTGGTAGAGAAATCAATGAAGAAACACAGACCGGGACCTATATATGTCTTCTTTCCAACCACACTTCTCATTTAGTATTCACCTATTACTTCTTCATTTTCAACTGTGGCTGCCCTTAAAGATCTACTTAGAAACTTTTAAAAAGGATCAGATCCAGGTCTGGGTTGTATCTTATATATCAGTACTTTAGAAAGGTCCTCATGCAATTTTAATGGTGCATGTACTAGAGTCATATCCATAGATGATATTTCAAGGTTTCCCCACTCTTCAAATCAGACCTTCTGCCCCAGTTGCCCCATGAACAGTTCACTTCCTGTTACTGAGATAAGGCACAGATAGGAATTTTTTCACCTTGCCTCTGTCACAACTCAAAGTAACTGCAGCTAGCATTTGCTGAGCATCTCCTATGTATCATGCATGTTGCTAGTGTCTTTCTATTAATTCATTTAATCTTCACCACAACCCATGAGGCAGATATCATAATTATTTTACAGATGAGAAAAAACAGGACTCAGAGTTTAGGTAATTTGCATAAGTCACAGTCAGTAAGGATGAGTGTTTGACTTTGAAATCTAGGTGTTTTGCTTTCAGATGTATACCTAAATACTACTAGTGGACCAGGTTGTCTCTGTAGACCAATATGGTCTTGTATTTTATCTTTGCTCTAACCCATCATCCTGTGTTTGGAAAACAAACATTCTTCCTCCTGGGGAAGGTTGCACCTTCCCGTTATTTCCTGATCTCTCCCTTTGGGACTCCAAGTTGCCAGTCTCTCATTTGCCTTTGTGGGCGGGTGGGAAAGGCATTAGGGGTAAACGAGTGTGTGAAAAGGATGGAATTGGCTTTTGCCCCATTTACCAACACACACTGTCTTCTTTCTAAATACTGTACACCCTCAGGAGAGAATAACTGGTATGATGGAGACAAATACAGACGGTGTTAGCACAACAGCACTTTGGAATTATGCGATGAGATGAAGTCAATATTAACAACAGTGATGTTGGCTGCTCTTGTTTTACTATGAAGAATTTATTATGATATTTTGCCTAAACTCTCCTCCATCAGCTTTGGCTGAGGATCTGCCCTCACTCTCCAGGACCCAGTTAGAACCTTGATAAGTGAGGGGTTGGTCAAGATGCAGAGCAGGATAGGGGATGAGGGTGATTAGGGGAAGAAGAAAAGGGAGAGAAACTAGAACTGAGCCAAGTTTCAATAGGAAAAGTTAAATGATTTGCATAATCCCCTGTCTCCATGGTATGAACGATCATCTCACAGTAAAAGTTCCTCTTCCCATTGTGGTCAGAATTAATTTGGTGATAAAAGACAGATTAATTAATGTAGTAAGAGTTGTATCTGTAGCTCTATCTTTTGGGTACACTGCATGTGTTACCCCCATTCTAGTATCATGAGACTCACATCCTAATTGTTTGGAATTCCCCCAAATAGAGACAATTAAAAAAAAAATAAACATCTATCAGAAGAATAAGGGAAGACCCTGAAGACCGGGACAGGCACATTTGCTCTGCTGTGGTCATGACATGTTAAAACTATGAAAGTTGCAGTTTACATTTTCAACATGCATATTTAATTGTTACAACATCATTGAATTTCATGAGTACATTTAGAAAGAATTAATATGTATATGCTGATTTTTTCTGTTCTCTCTGTTGTTCCTATTTAGGATGCTTATCCTCTAGCCAGCTGCAGATTCTGATTATGATACTTTTAAAGAAATCTTGAGAGTATTTGGTATAAGTCCCCTTTCTTATTTTGCTTTGTCACAATCGTATTAGGCATTCTAGCTCTTTCCACATAAATTTTAGGAACAATTTGTCAATTTCTACAAAAATTTGCTGGATTTTGACTGGAATTATATTGGATTTACAGATCAATTTGGAGTGATTGAAGCTATAAATAAGACTTTCAACATTAAATTAAATTTTAATGTTTGTTTTATTCTGCGAAAATGTTAACTTTGATAATATTTCATTATTCAAGTAGGTTTTTGTACATTCTTTAGAATTTTGTGTGTGCATGATTATGTTTATGAGTAAAGATAATTTTCTTTTTTTCCAATTTGTGTATATTCTTGTCTTCTTGTACTTATTGAATAAATATATATTCAAGTTATACATTTTGCTTTGTTTTGATTTTTCTTATTGAACTCCAGTTCAACATGAAACAGAGTGATAAAAGTGGACATCCTTGCCCTTTATCAGATTATAGGGAAAATTGTTCATTCTGTCAATAGTAAATGAGATGTTTCCTGAAGATTTCCTTAGATTTTATTTAGTTTAGGTAATTTTCTTTTAGAATGAAAGGTATGAGTCATTTGTTTCCTCATAAGTGGATGTTAAATTTTATCAAATGCCTTTATCTTATCTATTAAGATATCTGTGGAGTTCTTCCTTCATTCCTTTAATACAGTTCAATTTACAGTATTGAATTTTCATTGCTGGGATAAACCCCACTTTAACATAATGCATTATCTGTACATATGTAGGTGGTTTACATTTCCTAATACATTTTTGATAAAGATTTTTTTATATCAAAGGTATGCTGGTCTCTGTAAATGAAATGGTAAATATTCCCTCCTTATTCCCAAAGGGGATCTTGGAGTATAATTTTTTCCTAAATATTTGATAGAATCACCAGCAAGACCACATGAACCTGCAGTTTCCTTCCTGAAAAGGGTTTGGATTTAAAATTGATTTCTTTAATAGATTTAGGGATGTTCATTTCTTTTATTTATACTGTTTTCTTTTGAATCAACTTTTAGTAAAATGTGTTTCAAGAAATTTTTCCAGTTAATCCAAGTATCAAACTTATTGTTATACATTGTTCAAGAGTCCTTATAATCATTTTAATATCCTATCATGACACTCCTTTTTTCCTTCATTGTAGGAATAATTTTTAATATCTTCTGTATTATCTATAGCAGTCTACTTAAAAACTTATTAGTTTTATGAAGAGTGCAAAGAACCAGATTTGTTTAATGCATTTTCTCTATTATCTTTCAGTTTCTGTCTCTATGTTTTATATGCTTGTTTTCCCATTCTTTAATTTATATTTAATTTATCATATTGCTAATTTCATAATTTTTTCAAACATAATATTTAGAACAAACTTCCAGTATTCTGCCAAACACTGTTTTAGTGCTCCCAACAAGTTTTTGACAAATTGTGTTTGTATTACCATTTTGTTTTTAATTTCCATTGTAACTTATTCTTTGATTCATGGATTAATAATAGTGCGTCATTACTTTTTCAAACATTTGGGCACATCTTGATGTTATCGTTGATTTCTAGTTTAATTTCATTGTTATCAGTAAATGTATTCTGTATGATTTCCAACCTTGGGACATCTTATGGCCAAGCAATCATCTCTCTGTGAATGTTTTGCATAACACTTGAAGAGTATATTCTTCTGGCACTGAATGGAGTGCTCCATAAGCATCAAGAAGTTCAAGTTAGTTATTAGTAATGTTTAATTTTGCTTTATCTTTTTGATGTTTGTCTACTATGTGAGTTGAATACTGAGAAGTGTTGAAACTTTAACTGTAATTAGATTCATTTCTCTTTTCAATCTATCTTCGCTTCATGTATTCTGTGCTCTGTAACTGAGGGTATACATTTTGACTATTTCACTTCCCGATGCAATTATACATCAATCAATAGGAAATGTCTCTTCATTCCTGTCATTATTTCTTGCCTGAAATCTACTTGGGTTTCTCATATTAATATAGCCAATTAAGCTTTCTGATGCTTAGTGTTTCATAATAAATCATTTTCTATTTCTTATCTATATTTAAATGTTTTAAATATCAAATATTTAAAAATGTTTAAAATGGGATTCCTGTTAATAGTTTGGTCTGGAGTTTTGTAAATCATACATTAAGCCAATCTCTGTTTTTTAAACAGAGCTCCAAGATCTTTTATATTTATTGTAGCTATTGATGTGTTCTGGTTTAAGTCTACTACATTGTTATTGTTTTCTATTTGTCTGATTTGCTTTTGTTCTACTTTTTGCAATCTTTGAGATTAAGTGAATGTTTTATGATTGTATTTAATTTTCTATTTCATTTCTATTTAATTTTCTTTGTTGACTTGTTAACAAAAAATTTGCTAATTTGTTTATTGACTATTGTTTATATCATATCCTAAATATATCTTTAAAATTATCACAACATCCTCAAATGACAGCATATAACTTGACATATATATTTATGAATATTATAGTAATACATTTCTATACTTGATTTGTCAGATGTTCATCTATTTTATTGTTATTTTCCACATCTATTTTGGATTTATTTACTCTATTGTTTGTTTTATAATTATAACTATCTGCCTATATCCTTTTAAAATTATTTTTGTTCTTAGTTTTATTTTGAAGTTCTTTGGTTTTTTTAAAATTAACTTTATTGTTTCTGTGTTCATTATTGATGTATTTTCTGTTGTCCATTTTCTATGCACTAGAAATTTGGTCAAAGCTCATGGGTTTTCAGGTAATATTCTGCCTATTGTTCATATATAAATAGCCTGGAAAACTTCAGTTTAAATTACTTATTTCATCCAAGAGCTTTTTATAAATAGTTTCAAATATCTTTTCAAATAGATGCAATTTGTTTAGTTTTAACAAGTGTTCTTCTTAGTTTTTACTATATTTTCTTTTCAGTCAGAAAATTAATTTCTATCTTTGAATCTAATTTTATATATATAACATTTATTACCCAGAACAATATACTGGTTGCTAACCAGTATACTGATACAGTATGCTGATACAGTACAGTATACTGATACAGTATCAGTATCCTGATAGTTACTAAAAAATAAACTGATAGAACAATGGTTCAGTAAGAAATTAAAAAGATTATCCAAACCAATTCTCATCTTTTCTCTATCTTTAAACATAATAATTTATACTCATCTTGCTCCATTTTGTCTTGCTATAATAAAACACCACAGACTGGGTAATTCATAAAGAAAAAATATTTATTTCTTAGAATTCTGCAGGTTGAGATGTTCAAGAACAGAGGTCTGGCATCAGGAGATGGCCTTCATGATAAAAGGCATCACATGGTGAGAGAAAAAGCAAGAGACCAAACATGATTTAATAACAAACCCACTCTTCTGATAACAAACCCACTCCCTGATAACAACTAGGATCCACTCATGCGATCAGTGCTCTCATGACCTAATACAGATCTCACCTTCCAACACGATTGCATTAAGGAATAAGTAGCTACCACAGGAACTTTTGGAGATATGTTCACACTTTAGCAGTACTGTTTTTCGTCAAAGAAGCAGAGGTAAGCAGCGTTCCTTTGGGGCTCAGAAATCCATCTGTCTACGTTATCAGTCTAGGAGGTATAGTCCTGGAAGGCCAAGGAGGTTGGAGTTCAAAGGCCACACTGTTGTAGAGGGGAAGCAGCAAAGCAAGAGAGATCTTCAAAAGTCTTCAGCTGAGTCCTGGTTAGAGTAACATCTTCAAACATATTTTTCGGGAAAAAACTGCTTGAAAGGATTAAAAGGAACAATACCTGAGATTCCCACAGAATAGTTGTTGTTCCCAACAGTGAGGGTGGAAAAATCTCTTTATAATAAAGGGGCAACTTTGACAATGCCCAACTCTAAAGGATGAATCAAATAAAAAAATAAATCAAAGCATTGTCTACAAATGGGCAATGATGTCAAGGGAAAGTCTGCTATGCCTTTTTTTGAAAACATGATCTTCACAGAGGAACATAATGAGGAGCAAACCAGGAAAAATTCCTTTCTCCCCTCTGCCTTCCTTCCTTGGATATATGAGGACCTACTCCCTGCAGGTACGACACTTTATATGGTAACCTTGAGTCAACATGTGTGAGGATGCTACTTGAGAATTTAAAGTAGTGGAAGGAAAACATTTCCTAAACACCAAAAGGATGACTGATAGGGTACTCATAAAGGTTTTTGCCTTTGCCATGGGGCAAGATCAGTCCTTCAGTAAGGACTATACTGGTCCCATCCAGCAAAGTTTAAAAGGAAGCAGAGGCAACTATCCACTTCCAAGTAACTTAACTGTGTTCCAGAAGAAACATTAAGAATATTTCTCAAAAGAAAAATATTAGCATCCAACAAGGTAGAAGAGACTATGTCTGACATCCAGTTGAAGATTACCAGCCTCTTGCAAAGTTGCAGGAAAGAAAATATGACCCATGATGAATATGTGTATGTTTGTAGGCAGATTGTTAAGAATAGTCCAACTTAGATATAAGCAATAAATGGTTATCTTAGATAATTTAAATACCAGAATAATAAAAATTAAGAAATGTTTTGGTTTATTAGCACCAAGTATCAGTTATCTTAAACAAAGATAGTAAGTAAATATTCTTCCTCTTAATGGTGAGCTGTAATGCCAGTCCCTGCTCTCCTGGCGTGGTACTGGATCACTCAGTAGAATGTGTTCTCAAATAGATACTAAATTTTGATTATCTTTTTATATGAACTCTCAATGCAGTATGTGTTAAATAATAGCTATTCTATAGCTATTTGTTGAATGAAGGAAAGTTGTATTTACTCCTGTGCTTTCATGTAGAGAAAGCTTAATGATGTAAAAAATCTAAGCACAGAAATTCATAATAGCAAACATAGGCTCAATAATGCCTAATAAAATACTAAAAACCTTAATATTTGGTTGAATATGCCTATTTCCCTAATAAGACAACAGTGTAAGGCAATAATACACAAAAATTTTAAATGATATAAAATGAAGAAGACTGTTGGTAAGACAGGCAGGCAGGAAGACATGCAATAAATTAATACAAAATTCTTTTTAATAATTTTATAACTATTGAGGAAATCTAACAATACAAACATTACTTTTTATTTCAGTCATTTTAAATGTAAAGGTTATGGCTAATTGATCCTTATGGGAACAATAAGAAAAGAGGAAACCATGCACAATATTATTCACAGCATTTTAAATTTATTTGTTGGTTATAATTCCAAATAATTTAATATTAAAAATTTCAAGAAAACAATATAATATTAAAAATGAAATTCTCCATATCTTCAAGTTAGTGATCAAACTACAGAATTACTCTTTAATAATTAATTTATAACGTTCAATTTTCAGTAAGTTATATTTTACATGAATGCAAAAATAGTTACATCCTCAAAGGTAAAATTGCTTGATTCAGAGGAAAGGGTAATAGGAAGATCTGGATTATAGTTTGTATGACTTTGAACACATAAATTACCATCCCTGAACATTAATTTTCTAGTATGCTAAAAGATAATGAAAGTTTCTCTAGCCACAAAATGATCTGATAAATTAAGATGTTGTTTGTGAGGGAAGAGATGATTAACTAATGTTGATGAATTAACATTAGTTCTCTATATATTTTATAATAAAATAAATGCTAAAATTAAAAATAGAATGAAACATTTATTCAACAATCTCTTAGAACTTAGCATTATATTTTATAATAGACATAAATTTCAGACACACCAAAGTAAGTTTCAAGAACATACATTTGTATTTGAAATTGAGGTACTCACTGAATAAGATGAAACTAAATAAAAAGGATAAATTATTATGGCATGATTGTAGGTAATCAACCCTTGTCATTGCCTAATTAGAAAACATAATCTTCTAAATACAATCTCAAAAACCTCAGCAACACATAATACCACCGTGATTACAGTAAATGTATACATTGCAATGAGAAAAATGGTCTTTTCAAAGTGTTCCGGAACCATGCATTTTATAATAGTCATTTTTTTCCCAAGAGATGCAGCATCACACAAGTAAAGTGGTTTTACTTGGAAACCAAAAAGCTGAATCTGGAGCCAAAATGCTATCACCTCTAGACTAATTCTTAATAAAACTGAGAGGATATAGATCACAGTGTAGATGGGCTTTTGAAGAATGCATTCTTGATTGATGCTTTTACATGCAGCATAAAGATGGAAAATAGCACCAGGAACCAGGACAATCACTAGTTGCAATGCCCAGAATACCTAAAGTATGGCACAAATATCTTAGTCAAATCAATTAATGGACATATAATCCAAAATACCCTAAAAAATGTGCTGATACTTGACAGAAGCTATACTCAAAGTTCCAAGTTTCATAGAAATCTTATAACAATAAATAGAAGATCATAGCACAACAATGTTTGACATATCATATTTAGTTACTAAGATGTTTAAAACTTTAAATATAGTAGTTATGAAAATATGATCATATTTTACTGTCATTTTATTGAATTTTAGTAGCTACTTAATTTCTATATTCTAAATGCAAGTCTGGAGTATAATCGTAGCACCAATAGATAACAGAATTCTGGATTTTCTGAATACAAAGCCAATTAAAGAAAAATTAATATTAATTTTGGAAACCATGCCTGTTAAAGTATTACTTTTACTGATATTCTTTTACATTTAAAATTTTAAAAAAGAAAGCGTGTGTTGTGGAGTCAACATTAAAGTGCTCACAGAAAAACTTACTTGTGGAGTGATTGGCCTGAACTGATTGTAGCAGAAAAGGTTTACGTCTCTTTTGTCTGGATCACAGCTGAAGTGCAGAGCCTCGTTCCCATAAACCGCAAAGCCCAAAACTCCCAGGAAGAACATTCGGACAGATCCAAAAAAAAGTGTGTGGAATTGACCAATCACGGTTGGAGGTTTAACCTTTTATGGTTTCAGGAGGAAAAAAGTCATTGAAAACAAATATTAATAAAAGAGTCTTCTGAAGGATGTTTTAATTTTTAAAGTTTAAGGTTCAAGAAGTTTTGAAGCAAGATAGATTTGTAGTGATCATCAGACAAATGCAAAGCCTGTATTATGAGATTTCTTATGCCTTTTCACTTTCGAAATATAAAATACCACAGTCCAATAGGGGAATATTGTTAATGTAATGTGTAATTTTAGAAATATTTTAGGCAGCTTTGAGTTCAATTAATATTCTCTTTTCCTCTGCTCCCTTTGAAAAATTAGATGACAGATCCCATATTAAACTCAGTACACACACTATCTTAAATAATGTGTATTTAGTTGTCACAACAAGTTTTTTCTACTTCTTAATTATGGAATTGAGAGAATGAATAACTTTAAAACATCAACATCTATATGTACTTCCTGAATTATTCTACTCACAGATTTAAATTCAGAATATTCTGAAGTATAAGGTTGCTATTTATATTATTCACCATAAATATAGAGGAATGTATTCATCACCACTCATGCAAAACGGGTTAACAAACACAGACAAATCTCATAACAATTGATGTCTTTTTTTTTTTTTTTTGGTATAATACTTACACATCCTTCATAGAAGTTTTTGATGTAATTTAGAGACATGTCTCAGGAGATGTTATCCTGACATCCCTGTGGGTTAATTCTTGACCCACGTTGCCGGTTCCCTTCTGCCAGAATCAAACTCCTATATTTTCTCATGACTCTTACAGCCGAAAACACTTATCACTGCAAATTTCTCTCCCCTCCTCCTTTTCTGTCTTTTTTTTTTTTTTTCATAGATCTCTGGGGCCCCAGTCAACTTTCCTATCTCTGTCCCAAAAGAAAACAAAAACAAAGAAACAAAAGCAGAGGACATGTGGTCAATCTAATAATCCCTTGGCTTGCACTATCAGCATAGTCAGCCAGTTAGCCAGGAGTGCCAGCAAAGCAAGAGGCCAACTGGACAAATTCTCTGAGCACTCAGTGCCTCTGCAATTACCTGAGAATTCCCTATGTGTAAACCAGCAGACTCTTTAACTTGAGGTTCCATTAGATGTGTCCTAAAAGATAAGTATACAGGTAATATCCCTGATCCCTTCTTCTTTACTTCCATGGGATATACCTAACTTCTAGGAAGTTTAGAAAATAGTAACGAGGCTATGATAAATATTGTATCATTGAATATTACTAATGTGCTCCTCCTTTTGCTGAATACTTGCCACATTCATGGAAACACAATTAGGTCTCAAGGCTAAGGACACACATATGGGAAGAAGTGACTGCGTGATACCCTGTCATTACGGGCAATGGGTCAGGGCAGTAGCAGGGTTGAAGAGGAGGGCTATGCTGGATAGGAAACAACAAAAATGAGCAACTTGATGATTCTTCAGAATGACTACATAAAAGCACTGGAGAAAAGATTCTCATCTTTCTAGAATCAGAATTCCAGGGTTTCCTTTGTGTTGATTCCTATGAAAGGACATCTAAAAGCCCTAAGAGCTATTTCCATGGGAGAAATCTTGCTTTGCCCTCTACCTTTGTGCAGTAATGAATGTTATTGTTTAGTTAAATATATGTAAGTGTTGGACATGTATAAATCATTAATATCTTCCTGTTTCCTCTAAGGGATATAGATAATTGTATTAAAACTTGATGGTATTTGTAGAAGAGGGAAATGCAGAACCATGTTCATTGGTGGGATCTGTGAAGGGTCAAATGAATAATACCAGTTTTTCCCTTACAGGTTATGACCAAAATAAGCAATAGGACAAAGGAAAAGGCATGAAGGTGCCCAAGATATTAAAGATTAGGTTGATGAGGGATGTGGTTTATCTCTTTTGGAAAGTATGATTCTTAGATAAATTGTTGTGTCTTGGTCAATGATACATCATGGTTGCCTTTAATGCCTGCATGGAGTGCCTGCTTGCTGCTGCAAGAGTTATGGCATGAAAAAATCAAGATCTTTGTGGGGTAACTTGCTCACAAGAGGGAAAGACTGGACAATAAATAAGACAGTAGCTTTTGTGAGACTGGAGTCACACCTCTGACCATTGGTAGGGTTGTTAAGGTAATGCTCTGGGCTTCTTTGCATTCTAATAGTTATGGATGTCCAAAAGTAGCAAGAAAAGATAATTCCCAATACATAAACATTGTTTAGGACTTTGCTTGGTACATGTTTGCTAATCCAGATTTGAGTAATAGCTTTTTGCTTCTTCATAGATCTGCAAAATCATATCACAGAGGTGTGAGTGCAAAGACAGGAAAATATTTGTGGGTGGTTTTATTTTCTACCACAAATATTCTATCATATTTTGTATCCCTTCCAGCCATCTTTAAACATTTCCCCAGGATGCAGAAACTGTCATCTAATTATAGTGTCAATGTGAAATCTGTGGCTTTATGATTTTCATTATGTGTGGATATGGCTCAGATGTGACTCTTCTTATTCCAGAACCTGGAGATACAAAAGAAAATGTTATCTTCCTCAAAAATTAACACACAATGGTGATACATGGATAGGATGATCACAGTAGATAATTTCACTCCAAAAGTGGAAGAACCAGACACATAAATGTCCACTGCTCCATAACAATTCTGAAATCTCACAGGGAGAATTATCATCAGTTTTTCCTACTTTGGAGGAAGGGAATGTTTCATGACCAGGATGTAGTACTATTCTCTGAAAGCTGTTCTCCACCCTACTCTGCTTTCTTGCTTAACAGAAGCAATTCCCTGTTGCTGATAATAGTCTGTAGCTATTCAGAGGCCTGTAGTTCTATACTCTGTTCTTTGCTGAAAGCATCTTCCCTGTGACATAGGAAAAAATGGTGTGCTAGCAACTGAAAAGCTTCTTCTGTCTGCTTTCTGCTAGAAGAAAGTTGGGAATTGAGCAGTCTCTTTTTATAATTTGACAAATATCTGGCTGTTTTATTCCATCCTAGTGATTCTTTTGTTGGTACAACACTCCTAATCACTTTTTTGCCTTTCTATGAATCAGATTTAATATACTTGCTTGAAAAAAATCATAAAATTATTTTATTTATTATTTTTTATTATTATTATTATTATTATTATTATTATTATTAATTTTGGAACTGGGGATTTAACCCAAGGGTGCTTACCCACTGAGGCACATTTCCAGTCTTTTTTATTTTATTTTTTAAAATTTCAAGCCAGGGTTTTGATAAATTGCTTAGGGTTTCACTAAATTGCTGACTGGCTTTGAACTTGTGACCATCCTGCCTCAGCCTCCCAAGTTGCTGGAATTATTGGCATACAATTATTATAAAGTCATATTTATCATTCTAAATATGTATATATATTTAATGCTATCTTTGGGTTATGCTTTCTCTGAGTCCAGGCTTTAAGATTTATAGAAATATTTTGTCAAACTGAAATACTCATTAGTCATTCCTTAAATATTTATGTAATGTAAAGCACATTGTAGCCACACCATTGATTTGCCTTTTATCCTAAGATCATTTCTTATATTTGAAATTTCTACTGACAGGGAGATTAAGATGAGCAAAAAAAATTCCCGTTCCCATGTAAGAAGTCCTGACTTTCGTGTATTATTTTTTCCTAAATTTTGCTTGTAAATTCATCTTTAGGTTTCTAGAGGAGGTCATGTATGTAGAGTGATTGCTAGGACCCAGAAACAGGAGAAACTAAGGGGAAGAAACAGTTTGTACCCTCTTATTTTTTCCTGCGAAAATATCAGGAGATTATTGGGGTATATAGCAGGTGGATGATGCTGTGGAGCTTGACCTTATATTACATTCCTGACCAGATCTCATTATGGAGAGAAAAGGCCAAGAAGAGGATGGTGCAAGTAGTAGAGTAGTAAAAAAATTAATGGCATCACTATGAGTGGGAAGAGCACCAGGTAACTTAACATCATGGGCTCTTGAACTAAAGATCTGAGATCTCATCCAAATTATTTGCCATCTCTGAATCTCAGTTTATTTTAGAGTATACTCATATGGTTGTTGTATGTGGATTCTCAAAAGATTTAGAGAACATTTCTCTGGCTCTCAATGACAGCCTAAGGTACCTGTTGTTTTCAATTAATTGTCCTTATTATGCAGACTATAAAATATTACCGAAGTAATGATCATTTTAAAAGAAGGATTTGTCACTACTTTATTCAGGATACAGAACTTTTGTGTTCGCCAGAGTAAAAGGGTTTTGGAAAAGGATGAATATCAAATGAAAATCCACATCTCTCTTCAGTCTTTCTCTTGTCTCATTTTAATCTACTTGGGAAGGACACTTTTCTTCCTTTAGAGTCTATTTGCATGCCAAGGTACCCATTTCTGCTACCAATTCTAGTGGGATTGAATCCCAGGGAGACATTAAGTAAATATAATTATTAAAATTTACTTCCATTCTCCCAGTCCTACAGAGTTGAAAAATGAACAGGATAACTTCATGAGTTTCCTAAGTAAATGGACTAAGACTTGAGGGAACATTACCTGCTAACTTGCTCAAACTTAACTTAAAACTTTCACTTTCACACAAAGGAGGGAAGGCAAGCTCAGATCTCCTATTACTGCTGTTAGTGTGAAAAATGAGTTGCTGACATTTAATGATCACTAACCCAGAAGTGAATAAACCTCTAATTTTGTGCAGAACCCAGGGTAAGGACTGAAAGAAATAAAAATGTGTAAAAGCACTGTGCAAGATGACTAACATGTGAAAATAAATTTCAGATGCTCTATATAATATGTTCTCTAATTTAGTACTTTAAAAGCAAGTAACCAAAGATTCAAAGACTTCATAAGAATCCTTGTTATACTCATCTTAAAAATGGAAGAATAGGGCACACTTCCAAACTCATTTTATAGACCAGCGTCACCATGATACCAAAGCCAGATAAAGATACTACACACAAAAAAAAAAAAAGAAAGAAAGAAAGAAAGAAATAAATAAAGAAAGAAAAGAAAAAGCTGCAGGCAATATTCCTGATGATCATAAGAACCCAAATCCTTCATAAAACATTAGCAGACTAAGCTCTATAGACATTACAAGGATCCATATACAATGACAACATCAATTCCTGTGATACAAAGATTATTCAACACATGCAAATTAATAAATGTGACATACCACATTAGCAGAATGAAAGATAAAAACCACATGATCATTTCAATAAATGCAGAGAAGTCATTTGATAAATGTGAATGACTATTCACTATAAAAACTCTCAGCAGAGTAAGTGTAGAAGGAACTTACCTCAACACAATATAGGCCTACATGAAAAGCCCACAGCTAACATCATCATCAAAGGGGAAAAATTGGAAAGCTGTCCCTCTAAGATCTGCCACCACAAGGAGGATGCCCACTCTTATCACTTTCACTGAGTGTAGTACTGCAAATCCTACCCAGAGCAGTTTGAAAATATCTAACTGGGAAAGAAAACACCACAATCATGTAAGAAATACTAAAGACGCAATACCTCCCTGCCTCAAAAGAAACTGTTAGAACTTACAAACAAATTTAGTAAAGTTGAAAGATATGAAAACCAAACAACAAATTAGGTGGCATTTCTGTAAATGGGTAACAAGCTATCTGGAAAAAGAAAGTAAAACAAAACAGGAAGATGAGTATTGGCAAGAATGTGAAGAAAAAGGAAGGCTTGCCATTATGGAAAAGATTATGGAGGTTCTTAAAAAAAAAAAAAAAAAAAAAAAAAACTAGAAATACCTTAACGATCCAGCAATCCCACTTGTGGGTTTGATGCAAAGAAATGAACCGACACCTTATGGAGCTATCTGCAGGTGCTCTCATGTCCACTACAGCATTTTTTTCAGCATTATTTAACAATAACCAAGATATGGAACAACCTAAATGTCTGTCCAGAAATGCTGAATGTATGCACACACAATATTATTCTGACTTAAAGAAAAATGAAATCCTGCCATTTGCAACAGCATGGGTAAAAAGCATGCTAAGCAACATAAGCCAGAAACAGAAAGATAAATACTATGTGATCTCACTCATATGTTGAATCTAAAACATTTAAACTCTTAGAAGCAGATGGTAAAATGGTGATTACTTGGAATAAGGAGAGAGGGCAACAGGGAGATGAAGGCAGCAAAATTTCAGTTATTCAAGATTAATAACTCCTGGAGACTTAAAACACATCTATGTGACTAGAGTTAACCATACTTTATTGTAAGTTTCAAATTTGCTGAAGGATAGATCAGCTAGATCTAAGTGTTTCCAACACATACACACACACACAGAGGCAAGCACACACAAAGGTGCTGTGAGAGGTGATGGATGTGTTAATTAGTATCACTGTGATGATTTTAACTTCACAATGTATATGAATATGAAAACATTATGCTGTACACTTTAAATGTATATAACTGACAAGTAGAGACCTCTGTTAAGCAAAAGTGAAAAAAGTAAGTTCAATTACATGGATCACCATAGAGCCATATTTTCCTATATTTTAGAGCTTATGCACCATTTTTTTCATTTATTCAATAAATACTGATCATCTATAGTACCAGCTGCCGTGCAAGTTGTGGGAAATACTAGAGAACAATGTAGCCCTTGCCTTCAAGGATCTTACATAAAAGCATGTGTGTGTGTGTGTGTGTGTATGTGTGTGTGTATGTATGTATGTACATGTGTATATGTACATGTGATTGACATGTATGCTGCTGAGAATTTACTTAAAATGGAGCATGATTTAAATTTAATCATTGGGAGTATGGTCACATACTCTTGGCTTGGCTTACATTATATCTGGCAAACAAAGGGAAATGATCTCAATATAAATTTCCACTCTAATATTCTTTAATTCTCAGTATTTTGCATTGTATCACAGCAATTTACCCTCCTGCTCAACAGATGCCCAGAGACTGCTGAATGGGGGAACTGGGGTCAATTTAGGTGCTCACAATAGTAGGTTTCTCAGAAGGACGACTGAGATAGGGCAATCTGGATAGCTGTCTAGATTCATAAGTCACATCCCTTAATCGATTCGCATCTCACCAAAATCTCTGACGTGCCAACATTGGGTTTGTCTTTATGTATGAATAACATATATTTTCTGAATGGAATGGGGGATGACTTAGTAGAAAGATCAATAACCAATGATGTTATTTTGGGTAAATGATTTAACTTTCTGGGTTGTTTCCAATTTTCCCAACAGGAAGGATCTGTAAGTAATTTCACAATTCTATGGTTTTATGATTCTAAGTATATAACCATGCTTGGAGTTCTTGAACTACCTTTGAGATTTATTGTCAGTAATTCAAATGTTATCATAAATTGCTTGTCCCAATGGTTAAACTGAAGGTCTTATTTTCCTTTCTTTTTCAATAAGTTTGTATTTCAGATATTTTTAAATTGTATGGTTCCTAACTGTGTAACATAAAGAAATTTATTTTTTTGGATACTCCATTTACATGGCCACGCTCTATAGGCAAATATTGCCTGTAAATCCAAAAGACCTGAGTTTGTGTCTTTTTTCTTTTATTACTGATTATTAGCTAAGCATTTTGTGTTAATTCTTGAGCTTCAACTTTTCTATTTGTAAAGTGGGGAAAAATAATTCTTGCTAAAATAGGTACTGTGATTTGCTATGATTAAATGAGAATATGTAAGGTGATATATTGCACAGTGTCTGATAATGTGCTATATTTTTTGTAAATAATATTTTCACTCCTATCATGGAGATAAGACTCATTCTAGCAAGGTTGGCAGGAAGTATACAAAATAGGTAAAAAACTGGATTCTTCAGAAATTAACAACTCTAAGCATTAATTTCCTCACCTGGGTGAAGTTTGTGGAGTTGGATCTGTTGATTTGTTTTTAACAAATTTTGACAAGAAATCAGTCATTATATATTCATGTATGCTTTCTGTCCCCTCCTTCTCTTCCTCTGGGACTATAATTGCATATATATTTGATTGTTTGGTATAGTCCAAAAGGTATTGCTATGATTTGAGTGTCTTCCCACAATTCACACTAAAATTTAATTGCCATTGTGACAATTTTAAGAGGTGGGTCCTTTAAGAGATCATGAAGTCATGGGACTCTGCCATCATGAATGGATTAATGCCATTATCACAGGAATGGATTGGTTACCTCAGGAGTGGGTTCCTAACAAAAAGGATAAATTCTTCCCTATTTCCTCTCTTTCTGTCTAATGCATACTTCTTGCTGATATACCACATTGTGACATTCCATGGGGGATACACTCCAAGTTCCCAAGTAGATGCCTAAAACTAGATAGTGCTGAACTTTATATACTACATATTTTGCTGTTCATAGTACCCATGAGAAAGTTAAATTTATAATAGACACAGTCAGAGGTTAACAATAACCAATAATAAAATAGAACAATTATAACAATAACAATTATAACAATATCCTGCAATAAAAGTTATGTGAATGTAGTCTTTCTCACAAGGTATCTTATTGTACTGTACTTACCCTTCTTGTGATGATGTGAGATGGTTCAATGCCTCAGTAACAATATAAAGTGAGGTGAATGACTTAGCCATTGGGACACAGCTACTATGTAGGGATGGATTACTTGAACGCAAGCCCTGTGACACAGATGCTACAGTAGTTGTTATGATAATAGACAGCTGAGTGACCAATACATAGGTCACATATGCAGAGTGGATACTCAACCAAGGGAAGGGTTTCTCCTCAAGCAGAATGGAGTGACACAAGAGAGATTTCATCACACCATTCAGAATGGAGCACCCTTTAAAACTTAATAATTGTTTACTTGTGGAACCTTCCATCTAATATCTTTTGCAGCAGTTTACTGTGGGTAGTTGAAATCATGGGAAGTGAAACTCTGGTTGAAGGGAACTTATATTTTGTTATAGCAGCATAAAACAAATGAAGACAGTGACAAATCCTTTCTATCTTCTGCTTTCAAAATACTTTTATTTTAGTATTTTTACTTGATTTGCTAATTTCACTGATCTTTTCTTCTATCTAATCTCATCTGAATCCTAGTCAGACATTTTTCATTAGGATATTGTACTTTTATCTTTAGAAAGAGGTCAGTGAACTATAGCCCAAGGATCTGCCATCCCTTTTATGAAACATGCTTTTATTATAGCATAGTTATGCACATTTACATATTATCTCTGACTTCTTTTGCCACAGGGTCAAGATTGAAAAATTGCTACAGAAATATGGTCTTATAAAGCTAAAATATTTATCATCTGGCCCACCAAGGAAAACTTGCCAGTCTTTCTGGAGCCAATCTTGCTCAAGAGGATGAATTTGGGAATTTCTTCTTACTCTTCTCTAGTAATCATGATAGGATTTTTCTCTATTTTAAACAGATGGAGCATAATTTAATTGCTTTTTAATATCTTCATTTCATCACATCTGTCATTTCTAGGTATGTTTCTAATTGTTTTAGTCAGGATTTTTGCTACTGTGACTAAAGGACCCAACCAGAACAACTGTAGAGCTGAAAAGGTTTATTTAGGGCTCACAGTTTCAGAGGTCTCAGTCCACAAGTGGCTGGCTCCATTCCTCAGGGCTCAAGGTGAGGCAGGACATTAAGCGGAAGAGTGTGGCAGAGGGAAGCTCACATGGTGATCAGAAAGCAGAGAGAGAGAGAGTTCACTTTCCGGAGACAAAATATATACCTCATAGCCACACCCCCAATGAACCACTTCCTCCAGCAACACCCCACCTGCCACCAGTTACCACTCAGTTAATCCCACCAGGGATTAATTCCCTGATTATGATAAGGCTGTAACCCAATCATTTCTTTGCTAACCCTTCTTGCATTATCTCACACATGAGCTTTTGGGGGACACCACATCTAAACCATAACACTAATGATTGTTTTTCTCCTCATAATTAATTCTATTTTCTGACACTTTATATACCTGATACTTTTTGACTGGTTGCCTGACATTGTAAATTTTATTTTGTTGGTTGTTGGATTTTATTGTCTTCCTTTAAAACATTGTTAGAATTTGTTCTGGCATGCAGTTAGCCTACTGGAATCATTCTGATACCTTAGAGGCTTGTCTAAATCAAACCTCAAAGAATTGGCTTGTATTACAGGGCAGATTTAAGTTCACGACTAAAGAAATGTTCTTCTGAGTACAGTCATGCATTGCTCAATGATAACAGTGCCTCTGAGAAATGCACTGTTAGATTATTTCATTGTTATGTGAATATCATAGTGTGCTCTTACAAACTAACATGACTGTGACATCACTAGAAGTTATGGGACTACTGTTGTATGTATGGTACATCACTAACAAAAATGTCATGCAGTGCATGACTGAATTCAATAGAATTTCTCTTGCCTTACAAGATCTATCCATTGTGCTGTGGAGACACAAACTACTTTCAATCCAGTTTGTACTTCAGATCTTTATAGATGGTTCTTTCTCTGTCTTGAGCAGTCACTTCTCTTTCAGAAGCAGTTCAATACTTAGCCAAAGCTTCAAGTAGATCCCTCTGCAGATGTCTGGGGTTCTCTGTTTAGCTCCCCTTCTACAGTAGCCTTACCAGCAACTTCTGGCCCTTTTTACTTGCTCCATGTTGATTTTTGGTTCCTCAATTTAGGGATATCATGGTTGTGTTAGGGTTTCCCCTTCAGGGTTTGCTTGGCTTGTTTCTTTCTTCTCAGGTTCTATGCTGCTTATTTTCCAATGTTTGTCTCATCTTTTATAATGATTATTGCAGTTTTTTGGGGGGACTATTTTTCTAACTTTTTAAAGCAGAAGAGAACATTCAATCCTATCACTCCAGTTCTTACTAAGTCTTACACTGGTGTTGTTGTTCTCAAATGTTCTAAAGAGTTAAGGTTATTGGATATGTGACCTCAGAATAAATACAATGCCAATTTTACAATGTTTATAATATTGTATATAACTTGATACTTAAAATCAAGAAGTCAAGAGAGTTCTGTGGAATTGTCAAGTTATTACATACTTAGTAATAAGCCAGGTTATGTAGGTTGTTTAGTAAAGTTCTTAAAAAAAAGACACTGACACACTTTGTTGCAATTTCTGTGAGTTATTGGTTTTATAAGATTAAATAGATTAGACATATACATTTTACTGGGTTTCAATTTCCAATCTGAAACAGAAAAATAGTAATACCTATCTCATAGGATTGCTATTAGAATCAAATGAGACTATGTAAAGCATTTAACATAACACTTAGACCATAAGCACCAAATAAACATAGAAATATTATTATATTGCTAAAAACTGGTCATCTGACATACTTAGACAAGTCTATAAACCTTTAAGTGCCTGCTATGCCTAAGAGTCCTTGGAAATTCTTCATGCTGTGTTTTGGGTGAAAACAGACCAATTTATCTGGATCTAGCTGTGTGGATCAGCTCCTAGGTCAGTAGACACTAGCAGCCATGACTAGACTTGGTATAGAAAGCTATGCCTAATAAACTAGTTCTATTTAGATTGGGAGGAGGCTTGACACAGAGGTCGGGAATATTATGATCCTTCACCTCCATAGCATCCTCAGGTGCTGGGAAGGTGTGTTGCAGACAGTGAATTATATCCTTCACTGAGCATAGCTCTCCCTGGCAGGAAAGTGTCCCCCTTAGCTTATGTCCTTGGCCAATGCAGGCCTACTCCCATCCCAATCCAGAAGAATAGTCTAGTGTTATCCAGCTGTAGGACTCCTCTTGGTATTGTGTGAGACTTTAGCCTCAATCATAATACAGGTGTTTTTCTGCTGCTCAGTCCTGTTGTCCTCATTTCCTTATTGGGAAAACTCCTGATAGTCCTCTTTGATAAGCATCTTGTACACTGATGGTCACCTCAGAATCTCTTCATATGAAACCCAGTCTAAGACACTTGAGGGGTTAGTTAATTTTCTAACACTGTAGTCATTGATTGAGAAAACCAACTTATAAAGAGAAAAAGGTTTTGGTTCACGATTTTAGACGTTTCAAGGGACTGCTTGACCCTGTGGCTCTGGTCCTATGGTGATGCAGCACATTTTGGTAAGAAGTATGTGGTAGAGCAAAACTGCTCATATCATGGCCTGAGAGAGAATGGAAAAGAAAGAGGAAGGGGATGGAGTTCCACTGTCTGTTTCAAGGGCATACCCAGATGACCTGAAGATATCCTAATAGGCCCCACTTCTTAAAGGTGCCATCACCTCCCACTAGCGCCACCTTGGGAACCAAGTCTTTAACAGCTGGACTTTGGAGGACATTCCTAAACTACAGCACTTGGGGAGCATGCATGTAAGAAATACACAAGTGAGAGGATGTTGGATTCTGAGTGCAGACAATCCACTGCTCTGATTCTCCCTGAGCCTTGATAAAAGCCTCACAGTTGGATCAACAGTTGCACAACTGTTAAGATAATTTCTTTATCCTCTCTTCCATGTGTTTCTTAAGCACAACCTATATCACCTTAATGAGTCTGGAAAAGTTTTGTTTTAAACTAAAAGATCTTTATAATATGTATTCCTCAGTATTTTTCATGCCTGCTGAACAAGGCTGAAAGAGGAAGAAAGAGTATGAAGGAAGTATAGAGAGGGAGAAAATGGCTAAATGAACTAGAATGGTTCCTTCTGAAATCTTAAAATGGCAACTTCAGGCAACTGGGCTTACCCTTCAGGCATACCAGAGGATAGACTGTTCCAGTCTCTCAGTTTCACTTCAACTTCCTAGAAGTATCCATGCCTCCTGTCACTCTTGGAATAGTTCATCTATTCTAAAAGATGTTCAGATATGGCACTTCTCCTATGAGTGATTCCTATCTAATCATTGAGGGCTATGAGAGAAATTCTCCAGTTAACAGAATTTTCCACTATGAGACAACCGCCATTTGAAGGTTAATCTGAAGTCATCATACATTGCCATTAGAAAATAAGGAACTTGGGCATTAAAGTTGGCTGTATGAACATAATTAACATTCTTAGTAATAAATTAGTGATGAGTACAAATCTGCTAGAATTGGAGCATTAGCTATACCATTCAACATGCTTAGGTATTGGTGTTATTTCAAATCACTTTAATGTCAAGAGTTAGTACCTAGGTTTATTGTTAGGAAGATTATATTTATCTTTCTGATAAATATTAAATTTTAAAACCTGCGCATGTTCAGTTTTCTTTCCCTTTTTTCTTCTTCTTTTTGAGAACCAAGTGTCTATAGATGTATGTGCATCTGCTAATCAATGACTTTTTGAAATTGGTACAAAATCAAACTTCTACAGTCTATACTTTGTCAGTGCTTATTTCTGACTTCCTTCCAATTTCCATCAATATGAGTCTGTAAGTCATCAATTTGTTGTCATTTTTTAATGTCGTACATAATGGGAAATTGTAAATGCCTTTGTTTCATGCTTTAGTGTGGGGAAAATTAATGATTGCTTTATGTTTAACAGAGCACTATACTGTAACTGCTTCTTGATTTCAGTATATACTAAATCATATTTTGCATTATTGAAATACAGAACATTTCTTTAATTTATGAAATGCTTCTAGAATTGAACTTTTATGCACATAATTAGTCTTATGTGCATAAACTGCAGGTTACCGAATTAAATCCTGTGCCAAATTGCTGGGCTATCGTTATAACTTCCGTTTCTTATTCCCTTTGTGACATGTTACCAGGGAAAATTCACTGCTTTGAATAATAATGAGCTCTAGACAAATTTAGCTTTTGAAAGCTGATTAATGTCTTTCCCTCTTATGAACACATAATTTATAAAATACCTTTACTCCTTTTTATAAGGAAAATATAATGTCCATTTTTTCTATGAATTCCTACGTATTAAGTATTGGGATGTGCTAATTTAGCTTTAAAATGTTAATTAATATCCTGTAATGTAGATGTGCTGTTGATGGCAAAATATAAAACCATATGTGAGATGATTCTATTAATATGCTACTTACTATAACTGAGTTTTGTGAATCACATAAACCAACACTGTTAAAATCATCTCATGTTTTCTGATCATTTTAGAATGACTGGTTTTTCAGTTTTATGTGTTAGGGATACATATTTTCCAAGGTGTAGTGAAAGGTCCTGTAAATGTCTTGGTGAACTTTAATGACCTTATCACTACAAGTGTTATTGTACATACAAATGAACGGAAGCCAACCCCAGTATTTATGTTACCATGATTGAAATACAAGCAACTGAAGATATGAATTTTTGTGCCACAAGAGATTTAATCTCTAAAATGCATATACAGAATTTTTAACATTTTTGGTGAGGTGGCAGGTTTCTTCAATAATTATAATAATACTGGTAGAAGTTAATAACAGTTTAAAAGCAATTATGTCAGTGATAATACTAATATTTGCAGCTAGTTTGGACAACAGTAGCTAAAGTTTACAGTGATAATAAGCTTAAAGATGATTTTATATCAATAGATATGAAAATATCTAACACTGAATTATTAGGGAAATGTGAATGGGTAAGAATTAAAAGAATGTGTCCTAAAAATGCTTGGCTAAAAATTGCTTATTAATTATCAAATGACACAAAGAGACCTGGACAAAAAGAAAGACCCTGCAGAAATGAATTCCATGGAGTTGGTAGGCAGAACAATTTGGAGTTGAATGGTATTTGAATTTCCTTTGATTCCTTATATTTCAGAATTCAAAAGCATTAACAATCCTGTATAGTTTCAAGACTATATTTAGTAGATGTGTAGTCCTACTAATTTTCCCATGAGTCCTTCCTAAAAGATTCTGAAAATAAAACTCCTTGAAGTCCTATCTATGCTCCCCAAAATATTTTAACAACTCTACATATCTTCTTAGAGTCAAATGTTCTACATTTAGCTTTATATTGTACACATAGACTTGACAGGTATTTTCTTATAGGTGTGATTATGTATGTTTCAGTAGATGTATCTTTTTGTGAGACTGTGTGGATAGAAAGAGTTGCCAAAAATATTTCTCTGATTTATCTTTATTAAGTTATTATTTAAAGTCTTTGGATAAATTTTCCCAATCATTATGTCAAATTCCAGAAGATTCTGGTGTTTGAATTTGATGACTGTGGGAGAATGTTAGATCTGAAAACAAATCATAACAAAACAAAACAACAAGAACAAAAACAACTAATGTTCCCAGGAAGGAAGAATTATCAATGCGCTTTTATTGAAAATTCTTTTTTTTTTTTTGTCTTAAATTTCTACTGCTTCTACACTAGCACAGTTCAGACCTGGTCTTAAGTTTCTCAATTGTCTTTTTTTTCCTATCAGTCTTTTTCCTACTCAAAAATATCTACATTCAGTGCCAGAATAATCATTCTGTGTGTGGTTTTGTTTCCCTTCTAAATCCTCATATTTCCTCATAGGTTAATGATGAAGTCTATACTTCACACCTTAATTTAGTGTTTTGAAGATTCCACAAATTGGCATTTCAGGTATCATCTTGTTAGAAAATCTGTATTTCAGCCACTTCTAATTGTATCCTTATACCTACAATGTGCCTTATATTTTTTCCACACGTGAATTCAAAATGCCCTATTTTATTCCTCTTCTCTTTATCTTCCCACTAAAAATCGTATTCATTTTTAGGTTAAATTTAAACTCCTTAGCTGAATGATCCCATCCTTGAACAGATGAGGTGAAAACCAACTTTTCTCCTGAATTTTTAGAAAACTTGCAACACCCAGTATATTACAAGGTTGTTTGACCTTTTTGTGTAATTAAGGAAAACGAAACAAAACAAACTTCATTTGCATCTAAAATTCTGAAGACACACAGCTTGGTGAGCAAATTACAACTCTGAATTAATTAGAAAAAAGTGCCTTTTAAAATATAATAGTTTTTTTAAATACATACACACATATGGCTTTTAATTGACCCTGGACAGTTGTACATATTTATTGGATATAATGTGATGCTTCATGAACACAATGTATAATGATCAAATTGTTTGTTGTTTGTCATCATTAAAAAGTCTGATTCAATCATCCATATAAAGAGAAATGGTTCATTTGGTTTACATTTTTCAGGTTCCAGTCCATAATTTATTGGCCCTTATTGCTTTTGGACCTGTGGAGAGGCCACACATCATGGTGGAAATGTGTGATAGAGCAAAAATGCTCATCTCATGGCCAGGAAGCAAGAGAGAGCAAGGTGGGTTTAGTGTCCCACAGTCCTCTTTGAGAGCATGTTCCTGGTCACCTAAAGACTTATGAACCCTGTCTCTTAAAGGTTCTTCTATACCTCAATAGTACCACACTGGGCATTGGCTTTAACTCATGGGACTTTGAGAGACATTCAAGATTCAAAGTAGTTTGTTGGGATGAACCCAACTATTATGTATAACTATAAAGCTCTAACAAAAAAGAAAAAAGAAAAAGGATTCAAGGTAAACAGTAGATCAAGGTAACTGATTTATCCATCACCTCAAACATTTATCATTTCTTTGTGTTGGGAAGATTCAAAATCTCTTTTGAAATATATAATCACTTTCTGAAACTTGGTGACCCTATGGTGCTACAGGACAGTAGAAGTTATCTCTCTTATTCATCTGCACCCTGTGCTCCTTAACCATTCTTTCTCCATCTCTCTTCTTTCCCCTCTTGCCAGCAGCTGGCAATCACTATTCTAAGCTATTTCCATAGGATCAGCTTTTTTAACTTGCGCATATGAGAGAGAACACTTGGTACATGTATTTCTGTTCCTGACTTCTCTTGATCTTTGTAGATTTAAGTCCTTGCCAGTTTGCCTGGCTTAGCAAATGGAGATTCACAATATTTGCTTCCCTTTTCTGTCACTGTCCAGCTGGGTGACTGTGAGTATATTATTTTATTGCTCTAGATTTAGCTTTGTCACCTGCAAAGTGGTAATAATAATATGCAATTCATACGGTTGCTACAGACATGGCAAGAGATAATGGGTATCAATCACCTAGCTCAACACCAGGGACATAAATCCTAGTCATTAGGTTGTATTGACAACTACCCATGGTGTTATGCTACCATCCTTATGCTCTAGGCGGGTCTGTTTTTTTCTACTTGAATTAAAGTTTCTAGTATATAAGTTAAATATGTTTGGAGACACAAATGTGTTTTCTTGATGAAATGTTTACTGATGATCATTATCAAGTCAATGCCTCTTTAGGAAATATTAACAGGACTACATTTTTTAAAACTATGATATTATTTTCTTCTAATGTTGATATCAACTAGACATATACACACACATTTGAATCCAGAGAGAAAGTAAATATGAGAAAAGTAGTAGTCTTATTAATACTTTGAATTTGATTTAAAGTTATAAATGAATTTTGAGAAAGATATTAGATAATATGATTTTATCATTACTGTTCAATTAATGAGAATAATTTCCACTTTCTGAAAGACAATTTGTGGAAAAATATCAGATTACAAACAACGCAAATGTCAAAATCACTGAGTTATCTGAAAAAAAAGAAAAGGAAAGAAAAAAGTGATAGAGATAATTCACCACACAATACCAAAGAAAAAGGTCTTAGCTCTGACCCATGGAGATTGCCTTCAAGCTGACAAGGTAATTTGTTTTCCAACCTAGACTCATTCAAATTCTTGTCTTCTCTGGCAATATCACTGAAGGTTATATTCTGTGGACCAAATTCATATCAGTCTTTTAACCTCTACAGAACACTTTGTAACTGCCTGTATTGGCTTTGAGTGGAACTTTTCCTATTTTATAATTGAGCTCTTCATGCTGAGAAACCTCTGGGGGGTCGGGAAGAACAGCCCTGAGCATGAGAAGGTATGGGAATTGTACATAAGGATGATTTCCATTAAGCAATAATATATTTGCACATGGACAGTGGGATTGATTTTGATTTTGAGCTATGTTTATATTTACAAAATATCAAACCTCCATATGAAGAGTAACATTCCAGGCAGTTATGTTCCTTAAAATCATTTCAATGTTTTTAGATATTTAGATGCTTCCAATTTTGGTAAAGCTGCTGTTTATACTTGGGTTCTATAGATAAGAACACATGCAATGTAAGCATTGTTTGATTCCTCAGAACTGATGTTCTGGCCTGGCATGTGACTTAGTGGTAGGGCACTTGCCCACCATGTGGGAGGTCCAGGGTTCCACCCCTAGCACTGTAAAACAAACACAAACAAACAAACCAAAATTTATGTTCTACTTGCGTTAGGTATATAGTGAAAAAAATGAGTACAATATTTGTTTAGTCATATGTGGAATTACCTTATTTTTATTTTATTATCAGTTACTTCATATTGTTTTATTTTTATTATTTTTTTTTATTATTTCAGACAAAGTCTACAGATAGGTGACGACAGAATTAAAGTTTGTCCTACTTTTTCTGTATAGAATATTCCTGTTTTATAAATCTCACCAACAGTCAAATGTCAACGAACTTGATAGTTTACCACCTTAATTTCCTCATGAGCTTCATGAATCTTTCAGTAGTTTCAGAAAAATCAGAAGTTTGAATCACCAATGTTTATTTTCGTAAATGACGCCTTCATTGTCATGTTTCCTGTAAATGATTCAATCTGTCTTCAAAACTGAAAAATAAATATGACTTTAGATTATAAAATAACCCTTCTACCATGGAAATCAGTATGGAGGATTTTCAAAAAGACTAAGCATGGAACCACCACATGACCCAGCTATACCACTCCTCAGTATTTATTCTGAAGAATTAAAGTCATCGCACTACAGTGTTACATACGTAGCCAGTTATAACAGCACAATTCACATTAGCCAAACTATGGAATCAATTTAGGTGTCCATTAGCAGATAAAGAAAATGTGGTATATATACACAATGGAATTTTATTCATTTATAAAGAAAAATGAAATGATGGCATTGGAGGAAGATGGGTGGAACTAGAGACCATCATGTTAAGCTAAATAAGTCAAACTCAGAGAGTCAAGGGTCATGTTTTTCTCGTACGTGGAAGCTAGAGAGGAAACATGAAGAGAAGGGTGAGGGTGGATCTCCTAAATATCAAAGGGAGATCAATAGAGGAAAAGGACCAAGGGGTGAGAGATGGGGAGGTGGGGAGTAGTTCTGGGAGTGATATTGGTCAAATTATATTGCTATAGCATGTGTATGTACATTCAGCAAATTCTGTCATTATATACAATAACAATGCACCAATAAAAGTGTGGAGAAAAATAAATTTTGTTTTGTAAAAAAGGTGATAGAGGGCAACAATACATTCTTTGGGGGAGGATACTAGGAATTTAACCCAGGTACATTTTACCACAGATAAGAAAAATAACCTCTCCATTTTTATAGAAATGAGAAGACCTTATAAAAATGGTTCTAAACCATCTAACAAAGAAAATATTTTTCCAGTAATATTACATATTCCAGTTTTTCCAAATGCTAAGACAAGCTCAGTTGAATCTAAGAGTAGCAGCTAACTTAAATCATAAGTTCAAATGTGGCATTATAAATCTTTTCCAAAAAAAAAAAAAAAGAAAGAAAAAGAAAGAAAAACTAAAAATGCCATTGCATTATGGGTTAAATTATATACAATGGTTTACATTTTTAATGTTTTGCAAAGAATTTTCACATCAATTATTTTATGTGATTTTTGCTATTATAAGATAAGAAAAGTAAGGCAGATATGGTTTAATAATACTTGCTTTGGTCAAAGTAAAGTCTTTTATAATCAAATCGAGTATCATATTTAACAAAACCTAAAACTACTTTTCTGAGTTGTCATTCACTTTTCTGATTACTGTGCTTATACTTAAGTGGAAAGGATGAAAACAAAATGCTGGAGAAAAGATGATTCTTTTGTTGCTTCCATTCAGTTCCTTCTGTGTTTACAGCAGTTGACTTGTTAACTGAGATTTACAGAACAAGAGCAGCACTCAGTAGGTGGCGCTAATGAGACATACATGATTGAATTGTCAACTCCTATTGCCAGAGAAGATTTATTATAAAGTTTAGTAACAAGGATGTTGTGGCAAAGACAGACTGGTTGTACTGTCTCTCACTTGGGGAGAGCTTTTGTAATGTCAAATGATTATAGGGATTTATTCAATCCATGCTGTATACAGAATTTGAAGATAATGTTTATTCTTTCTTGTCTACTTTATAACATTTGAAAAACAATTAAGGATCTTCTGCTGAAAAATAAGCCTAGCTCTCATTCACGTGAAGTACCTTCCAATCTTATGCTGCAATAGGGGAAAAACTGGATAATGTTAGATGATTCCATTAAACATGAAATATGGAATTCAAGTGGGATTTTGGGAGCTAATAAGAAATTATAATTCTGCCCTTCTGTCAGACATATCTAGCAGGTTATTTACCACTTTCCCATTTGGGTCAAGTGTTCAAAGTTGGAAAATTACTCTATTACACATTCAGAACAAAAATGGAATGTACTGTGGCAATTAAGTGAGCTTATTAGAATAAACAAATACTACTTAATTAGAAAGGATTGAAGTATTTGCTTACCTTGTCAATTTAAGAATTAAACTACAAAAACAACATTCAACTGTGTGTTAGAAAGTGACTTGGTGACTCCTGGGCAAGGTAAGAGCCATTTCCTCAAGAAAGAAAGAAATAGTTGCATTTCAAGTGGGATTAAGATGTTACTAAGAATAAACTAATGCATGTTCTCCGAAGTTACAATTCTACATTAAGTCATTGACATTTCTGTTATCCTGTTATTCAGTTGTTATTTTTCTTCCAAGAAAATTCAGTCTCTCCCAGTTCAATATTTTAATTTGAATAAATCTGTTTTCCATTTTTATAATCCTACTTGAAACAAGTGGCCTGATGAAAGTATTTCAAAAAGGTTTCCTTTCATATGACTAAATATTTAGGTGACAGACTAATTAATTTTTCACAACTAATCATAATGATTAGAAATAAGTCACATTATTATATAAACAAAGTAACTTTTCTCATTAGGGAAATGATTTGATTTTGTTTGATTTTATCAACAAATTGAAATTATGAATTCTTATATTCTTTGCCTTTTTCTAACAAAAATGATCACTTCTCAGCTACCAGGTTTTTTGTTTTGTTTTGTTTTGTAGACAGCAGTGTAAACCAAAGGCCATGTCTTAGTGAGTTTAAGCTGTGAATGTTTTTTTGAGCACAGGCACTGATATTTTATCATTTTATTGGATTAAATAGAAATGTTTTTCCTAACAGAATGAGTATTCTAAGTCCATCAGCTTCTCAGTGGGAGAAAAATTTTATGTATTTCTTGTGTCTACAAGTTTCACAATTGGTTATGTCTTATTCTGATCTATCCATGGATCAAAACCCTCAATGAGACAGACAAAAATTACATTTTCTGCTTAGAAACTTCCATTATTTAAGGGGATTCAACAGATTTTCTATAAATGGATTTGGCAATAAACATGATAAACTATAAACTGGGAAGATGCTCTCCTTTCTTCTTCTTAACACCTTTATTGGTATATAATTCATACATTATGCTATTGACCCATTAAAGTATCCAATTAAATGGTGTTTAGCATATTCACAGAGTTGTACAGTCATGACTGCAATCAATTTAAAATATTTCATCATCCTCAAAAGAAACCCCTCACCATTAGCACAACCCCATTTTCTCCCATTTCTCCTTAATTCCCTTTGTCCTGGGAAACCACTAATTTATTTTCTAGATTAGTATTTTTAATTCCTGTAAAATATATATAATTATAATATGTAATTATTAATATATACATTATTATATTATATATTATATTAATATGTTATGTATATTACATTGGTTGTTTTATTTTCTTACTGGCCATTCTAGGATTTATCATATACATCTTATCAGAATCATCTTATGATTTATACTAACAATTTCAGTGAGATAGGAAAACATTACTCCTATATAGCTCTACTTCTTCTTACCTCTTCTTGTGACAATATTATTATACATTACATTTATACATGTTACAAACCCAAAGATACATTGCTATAAATCTTACTTTATATCACATTTTTTTTTTATTGAAACTGTGAGAGGACAGGACAGCTAGTATATATTTATAGAGTTTGTTTTATTAACCTTCCCGTTTACAGTTTCTGTCTTCATTGTTCTTGTGAGTGTTCTGCATTTATGTTTGCATTCTTGTGGATTTTTCATTTGTTCTGTGGATTCCTCTAGTCTCCTTTCCTTACATTCACATAGCTCTGCTTCCATCCACTAACTTTGTACATTTATTGTCAAATACTATTGCACTTCTATAGTTCATTAACCCAGCAGTATAATTATGTACATATGGTTTTACGCAACCACTTTTAAAAATAAGAAAGCAAAGAAGGAACTTGCATTTGTACTACCTTTTATAATTATATAACTGTATTTACCAAGGCTCTGTGTTTTTGCATGTGAATCTGAATTCCTGATACTTATCATCTGCCTGAAGAACTTCTTTTAGTATTTCTTCTGAGGTGAGTCTGTTTATAAAACTTCTCATTTTTTGTCTTCATTTTGCCTTCATTTTTAGAGAACAGTTTTGCTGGATATAAGATACATGGTTGACAGCTTTTTTTGCACTTAGTACTGTGAACATGTGATTGCACTGGAGGAATGTGCCACTGTACTTTGTGATGGGAAATCAGTTCTTAACCTTAAGGTTGTTCCCTTGCATTTGACAAGTTGTTTCCTCTTGCAGCTTTCAGTATTTTATCTTTGTCCTTATCTTTGAATATTTTTACTTTGAAACATCTAGGCGTGGATCTCTTTGTGTTTGTCCTACTGGGAATTCATGAATTTCTTCAATGTATCTTGAAAGATTTTCGTCAAATTTAGGAAGCTTTCAACCATTATTTCTTTGAATATTTTTTGTGCTCCTTATTGTTTGTTCTCCAGTTTTGGTATTCCTATTGTGTATATTTTAGTATGCTTAATTATGTTCCCCGTTTTTCTGAATCTCTGTTATTTTTCCTTTTTCTTTCTCTATTCAGATTGCATAATCTCTATAACCTTATTTTCAATTTTACTGACTTTTCTGATAGTTCAAATCTGGTCTTCAGCACTCTAGTGAATGTTTCATGTCAATTATTACACTTTTTCAACTCTAGAAATTCCACTAGGTTCTTTTTTAAAGTAATTGTTATCTCTTTATTGATATTCTATATTTGATGAGACATTATTGTCATACCTTTTTCACTTTTTAAACTATAGTCTTTTAGTTCTTTGAATATATTGTTATTAGTTACTTTGAAATCTTCATCTGCTAAGTTTGACATTTGGATCCTTTCAAGGACAATTTATTGATGTCTTTCTGTATATATGTCATACTTTCCTATTCCTTTGCATTTCTCATAGTATTTTATGGAAAATGGTACATTTTAGATAATACATTACAACCACTCTGCTGTTTGCTTGTTTACTTGCTTAATAACTTGTTGGACTGTTTTAGTGATGTCTTTCCCTGCTGCTACCACCTACAGTGTGTAGTCTCTGAGGTCACTCCTTAGGTGTCAAAACTTTGCATATGTACAGTCATTTGATATGAAGTAGTTTTAGCATTATTCTTTTTGATCCTTTCCCTTTGATACCGCCACTTATTGGTGACGAGTTCTGCTTCCTCAGATGTTGAAGTATAATGTCAGAGAAGCACGTCAAGCTAAGCATATTAAGCAGGTTTTATTTAAAGGTAATAACACAGACTTCTCCCAGGGAGGAGAAGGGGGCCATGGATGAGGTTCTAGAATCCCCAGAAATGAGTGGGCCCTGCATATTTTATAGATTAAGGTTTCCTTTGTTCTCCTGTTCTTTCCCCATTTATCTCTCTCCTTCCTGCCTACAGTGACTAGGCCCAGGAGATGGCAAAAAGGTGAGAAGCAGATGGGCAGGGTGAGGGCCAAATGGAGTGATCCAGGCAGATAGGGACCCAGGGGACCTTAATTAGCAATTCCCTGTCTTTTTGGGAGGGGTAGTTAGGCAGGTAACCTTGATGATCAAAAGGGCTCTGGAGATACTGACATTCCAATCTCCCAGGGACAGTCTCCAACTTCCCAGACTGAGATGGTCTTCATTCCACGATTTGACCAGAGTCCCTATTCTACACTAACTGCCTGTCCTCAATTCTGGCTTCACCTTTATTAACCTGTCTGCCTGTGTAAGTATCATATCCAGCTGTTAGCCTCCAGTAATTGCTGGCTGATTACTCTATTGTTCTTAAAAATACCTTGAGGGCATTAATTGCTTCACAGTATGATTCAATTAAATTCATGCCCCTTTGTGAGGGTAGTCTCTGAGGCCAGCCTTTCAGGTTTATTCCCTCCTTAGGAGGGCTCTTCTTAGTTACCGCTTTCTCTGGTTCTCTCTGGTAAACTTGTAGCTGCTTACAATTTAGCTTGCTTTTCTTACGGGGTTACAAGCCCCCTCTTAATTTTTTGTTACCATTATATTCATTGTTTTCAAGAATGTGTTTCAGCTTGAACTTTCCCATACTCTGTTCCAAAATTAAGTTAGTTCTGTTGGGAGAACTTTGGAGTTCTCTGCTTTTGCAGTCTTATCTCCCCACCATCGCCACTGGCTAACTTCTGTCATAACTCTGAAGGCAGGGACATTGACTTCTTTTCTATGAGTGACACAGTTGTTTGACAAGCAGGGCAATGGGCATGGTGGCCGCTCAATCTCCACCACTTGCCTCTCCCAGCCAGGGGACGGTTGACCCTTCAGAGCCTGTCTCTAGTTTGCTGTACCTGTGGTAGAAGATGTGCCTTACTAGTGGGGGTTATATGTAGTAAGATAGCTCCAGATCTTGCAGTTGCTCTTGCCTGGAACAGAATCTGGATCTGGGAAGGATAAGGATTCGCGGTGGTGGTGACCTAGGTCTTTTCTGGGGGGAGGGTATTATAGCACTTGCCTGGGAGATGTGGAGAGAGGAAGTCCACGTAGCACATACACAGAGAGAAGCTTCTGTCACATTGATCTGGGAATATGGGGAATAGAGGAAGTGGGTTGAATTCCAAATGACAGACTTTGGCTGGTTTTGTATCTTTAGGTGTTGAATGCATTTTGGACAATCTCAGAACCATTACTTAGGTAGGTATGTTTAAATGTTCACCAATTAGTATTGTTTTGGTGGGGTCAGTATCTGTGCAACTCTTCATACCACCATTTCAGAAGAAGACTTCTCATCCTGGGCTGCTTCTGCTTTCATTTGTACTAGTGTATCTGAAAGATCTGCTTGAGTTAATGCAGGAGGGCTTTACCACTGTTTTACTAAGTCATGTTGTCTTAACATTTCTTTCATTTGAAAATCATGTTTATCAGACCAAGAAGTTTGCCAGAATATGCCTTCTTTCTAGAACAGTGCAACCATGAGATGTCATGTTCTTGCAAGAAAAGCCTTTATCCTGAATGCATAGTTGCATTAAAAGCAAATTGTTTGTCCTCATTTTCCTGTAACTGGTTCTATTTCCACAAAGTTTCTTTGATCTGGTAGTAAATTTTATTTTTTTAATCTACCGTATGCATTGTCTGCTAACTTTCCTGTGCAATTAGGAAACATTTGCAAAAAATAAATATGATTCCCAAGACAAAGTTACATGATGGTAGCTATCTTTAAATAAACATTTATCTATGTGTGCCGGAGAGTTCAACAGAGGCCACCTGGATTTCAGGTGCTGTGAACTCCAGTACTCAAGCCCACTTGAGATTCCCACGTATCTGCTTCAATTACCTCCACAACGTGTTCTCTAAAGAAAAGTTAGTTGCTTTGAAAGTTTGTGCCCCTCCCCACCAATACATTGAAACCTAACTGCCAATATGACGGTGTTAAGAAGTAAGGTGATAAAGTTATGAGGGCAGAGGGATTAATGCCTTTATATAAGAGGCCCAATGGAACTACTTGTTCTCTTGCACCATTTGAGGATGCAGAGAAGCACAGCATATGAGGAATGGGCTTTTACTGGAAGTCAAATTTGTCAGAGCTTTGATTTTGTACCTCCCAGCCTCCAGAACTGTGAGAAATAAATTTACGTTGTTTATAAATTACCCCATCTATGGCTTTTTGTTAAAATAGCCCATATGGACTAACACAGTGAGACACTGTTTTGCATAGTAAAACTTAGAAGTAGGCACAGTGGCTTCCACAGCCCCATGTCCCTGTGCATTAATAACATCTCCTTCATCAATGTCCAATAACCAGAATTTGTTACCACGAAAGAACATATATTAAAACATTAGATTCACACAAAACCCATAATTTACCCAAGGTCTCACTCTTGGACTTACATGTTTTATGCATTTAGAGAAATTTACAATGATACTTATTCATCATTATAGTACCATTCAAAATAATTTCAGTGACCTAAAAATCTTCTGGACTTCACATATTCATCTCATTCTCCCACAACCACTATCTTTTTACTGTCTCCCTTTTCCAGATGTCATATATTTGGAATAATACAGTATGTATCTTTTTAAGATTGTTGTGATTCACTTAGTGATACCTGCTTAAGTTTTCTCCATGGCTTTTCATGGATCAATAGCTTATTTCATTGTAGTGCTGAGTAATATTCTGTTGTCTGATTTATTGTTGAAAGGCTTCTTGATGGCTTCCAGATTTTGCCACTTAGAAATAAGTTTGCTATAAACATCCATGCACAGATTTTTGGTGAATATATGTTCTGGAAAAAATCCAGTCCTAGTGTATGAGGACTAGCCCCAAGCAGCCAAGAGACCAAATAAAAAGTCAGACAAAGCTGGAGTTGCAGAGAGTGCAATTTATTGGGGGCTTACTGATGGAGATGTGGTCCTGGCATGAGCAAGACCAGTTGGATCCCTGCAATTTGAGCCAGAAAGAGTGACACATAAATGGGTTTGAACAAAAATGACTTCTTAGCTGGACTATACTTAGTTTATCATAAGCAAATATCAAAGAGTCAGGCCCATCCATGGAGCCAGGGTCTGGTTGTAAAGCTCCACATACTACTCTAATGGTTTTGTCTATTTCTAGCTTGCCGGGGAAATATGCAGGAAAACCTGGCTCGGGTTATTCTGGGTATGATCAGAGTGGTTATGACTCAAGATGTCTGCAGTCATGTTAAGCTGAATCCATTCAACATATGTTTTTAAGTCTTTTGGATATATACCAAGATTGTAATTGCTTGATCATATGGTAAGGGTATTTTTTTTTAAAGAAACTGTTGAAATGTCTTCTAAATTTTGCATTCCCATCATCAATGAATGATAGCGCTCTGTTCTGTATCCTTCTTAGCATTTTGTGCTGTCAGTGTTTTGAATTTCAACTATTCTTACAGGCATATGCAGGTAACTCACTGTTGTTGTAATTTGCAATTCCCTGGTCACATACGATGTGGAAGATCTTTCCATGTGATTATTTATACTTGCCTCTCTGTTCATTGGTAAAGTGTCTATAAGATCATCAAACAATTTTTTCATTGAGTTGTTTGTTTTCTTATTGTTGAGTTGTAACTATTCTTCATGTCTTTTGAATATCTCGAATTTTAAGAGTTCTTTGTAATATTTGGTATATTTCGGATCAAAGATTCCAGTCTCTGTGGCCTGCCTTTGCATCCTCTTGGCAATAGATTTTGAGGAGTAGAAGTTTTCATTTAAGTCAATAAGTATAGCTTATTAATCATTTTTTTCTTTAAATATGTCTTCAGTGTTATATCTAAGAAATCATTGCCACATCCAAGGTCATCTAAGTCTTCTATGTGATATCCTAGGAGTTTTACAGTTTATGTTCTACATTCAGATCTATGATTCATCTTGAGTTAATTTTTGTGTAGTGTATAAGATCTGAGCATAGATGATAATGATTATGATAGTGATGATGATGATGATGATGATGATGATGATGATGATGGTTTTGTACTTGGATTTTCAGTTGCTGTGTATCTTTTCTTTATGGAAAAGATTATCTTTGCTTCACTGCATTCTTCTGTCCTTTTGTCAAAGATGAATCGTTTATATTTATGTGGTACATTTTGAGGGTGTTGAGTCTGTTCCACTGACCTACATTTTTATTTTTTCACTTATATTACACTATCTTCATTACTATAGCTTTACAGTATGTCTTGAAGCCAAGTAAGGTTAATCCTTCAATCCTATACTTTTCCTTCAATACTCTTTTAACTATTTGGGGTCTTCTCCATCTCCATGTAAAACTTTGTTATTAATTGTTGATATCCACAGATTACCTTGTTGAGATTTTCATCTGAATCTAGAAATCAAGGAAGGAATAAGTGACATCTTGAGTGTTTCCATTCATGAATATGGGATATTGTCACCATTTATCCCATACTTTGATTCCATTCATTAGGGTATTGTAGTTTTCTCATATTGATAGTGTATCTATTTTATTAGATTTATATCTACAAATTTCATTTTGGGATCCAATGTAAATGTTTAGGGTTTTAATTTCAAATCATGCCTATACATTGATGGTATGAAGGAAAACAGTTGACTTTTGTCCATTAACTTTGTATCTACCGGCATTGCTAAAATTACTTATTAGTTACAGTGAGTTTTTTCCATTTAAAAATTTTTTAAAATTAGTTATACATGACAGTAGAATGCACTTGGATGCATCATATATAAGGGACTATAATTTCTCATTTTCCTGGCTATACCCGATGTAGAATCCCACTGGTCATATAGTTATATATGGACATAAGGTAATAATGTCTGATTCCAAATATATATATATATATATATATATGTTAAGTTTTTGGTGTTAAGGTTTTTTAGTTCTTATATATCCTGGAGATTAATGCTCTATCTGAGGTGCATGTGGTAAAGACTTTTTTCCCATTCTGTAGGCCCTTTCTTTATATTATTGATTGTTTCCTTTGTTGAGAAATAGCTTTTTAGTTTGAATACAGTGAGTTTTTATGTTTTTTCTTTTTTTCAAATTTTCTACATAGGCAATTAGGTCGTCTATGAATGAAGGTAGTTTCATTTCTTTCTTTCAAATCAATTTTCCTCATTCTTTTTATAATATTATATATATATATAGAGAGAGGAGAACAATTGACTTTTGATATAATTGATGTTATATATAATATATAATACATAAAACATATATGAAGGAATATATATATATATATATATATATATATATACACATACATAAAACATCTTTTTTATCCATTCATCTGTTGAAGAGCATCTAGGTTGGTTCCATAGTTTAGCAATTGTGAATTGATGTGACTGCATCACTGTAGTATGCTGATTTTAAGTCCTTTGGGTATAATCTGAGAAGAGGAATAACTGGGTCAAATGGTGGTTCTATTCCAAGTGTTCTGAGGAGTCTTCATATTGCTTTCCATAATGATTGCATAAATTTGCATTCCCACCAGCAATGTATGAGTGTATCTTTTTCCCCACAGTCTTGCCAACATATATTGTTACTTTTGTTCTTGATAATTGCCGTTCTGACTGGGGTGAGATGAAATCTTAGAGTAGTTTTGATTTGCATTTCTCTAATTGCTAAAGATGTTGAACATTTTTTCTTATATTTGTCAATTGATTGTATATCTTCTTCTGTGAAGTGTCTGTTCAGTTCCTTAGCCCATTTATTGATTGGGCTATTTGTATTTTTGGTGTTAAATTCTTTTAGTTCTTATATATCCTGGAGATTAGTGCTCTATCTGAGGTGCATGTGGTAAAGATTTTTTCCCATTCTGAAGGCTCTTTCTTTACATTATTGATTGTTTCCTTTGTTGAGAAGCAGCTTTTTAGTTTGAATACAGTGAGTTTTTGTTTTTTTTTTTTTTTCAAATTTTCTACATAGGCAATTAGGCCATCTGTGAATGAAGGCAGTTTCATTTCTTCCTTTCAAATCAATTTTCCTCATTTCTTTTTTCTTATCTCATTGCATTATCTAGGACTTCTAGTACAATGTGAGAAATGAATGGTGAAAGGGGACATTATTTCCTTGTTTCTGATATTAGAGAGAAAACATCTAGTTTCACATTTTGGTAAAATTTTCTTTATGTTTCCTCTGTGTGAGATTTGTTGAGCTTCCATGGGTATGAGGGTTGTTAGCTTTTCATCAATATGGGGTCATTATTCTGTAAATAGTTTTTCTTCTGTTCCCTTTTTTCCTTTATTTCAGGGACCCAATTATAATTTTATTGGTCTACTTAAATTTCCCACAGTTTATTATTATCTTTTTGTCTGTGTATTTCATTTTAAATTATTTCTATTATTACATTTAAGTTCACTAATTTTTTTCATCTGCAATGTTTATCTGCTATTGATTATATGAAGTTTAATTTTCTTCATAGACTTTGTTTTTTCCTCTATAGAAATTTAATGTATGTCTTCTTATATTATCTATGATGAGTTCCTCTTTTTTCTTAAACACACAGACTGGAGTTTTATTGATATTTCTATCTAATGCCTTCATCTACTTATTATATCATCTGTACCATTATTGATTTAACTTTAATTAATTGATTTTTGTCATGATGTTTAAGCATAGATTTTTTTAGGAAGGCATGATCAGAGGAGCCTTTAGTTTATAATACATTTTTCCTAACTATGAACACAATACCATTCTGGGAAATCTATCTGATATCCTGTGTATTAAAGGGGTTTTTATACTCTGGCTACTACGAATACAGCTTATCAAAGTCATGAATAGAGCTATAGACTTGTTTTCCTACCCCTTCTAGGTAATTTCTTTACAAAACTTGGCATATAATTATTTAGCTAAAAATTCAATATGGAACCATTTGTAAATCTCTGGAGTTCTCTCTGTATGCAGCTCTCTCTTTTTTCTAGTACTCTGCCCTGCAAATTTTAGACCTCTGGGTTTCCCTGAAATCCTAAAGCTTCATCTCTATAAGTTAGACTTGCAGGCTCAACCTGGTTTCCTTTTTGCCTTCCTATGGCTTTGAAATTCTTTCTTTAGGTAGTAAGTTTGAGTAACTGGGAGTTCACATCATCTGTTCACCCTGTCTCAGGGATCACTGTGCTGTTCTGCTTCTTATTCAAAGTTTTAAACTATTGTTTTGTATATTTTTTCTTTCTTGTTTGTTTAATGTTTTTTAAATCTTGACTGGAAGTAGTAATCACTCTTTGCTCCTTTGGTTTCAAATATATTATTTGATATTTTTTTCTATTATTTTGTCCAGACTACTTTTCACACTGTGACCTTCCATGCACTGGAACTGTAACACTGTATTTAATTTGGCATAGAGACTCAGTTTTATTCCTCATGATGTAAACTGGTTTTCTTAGTACTCTCTATTAAATAATATATATTTTCTGTGTTCATTTGTTGCAATATATTTTAAAATATTATTTTTTTTTATCTGCATGGAACCATTTTTAAACTTTCTATGCTTTTTCATTGATTTTTTTTTTCCTGTTATTGTACCAGTTTCACTCCGCTTTTAGTATTTTTGTATTGGTATCTTCTCTCTCTCTCTCTCTCTCTCTTTTAACTATAGGCTTCTTATTTTTGTTTCTATTGCTATAGCATTGGTTGGAATATTCTCTGCTTTGTTAAATAGCAATGATGACAGTGGATACCTTGGGTTGTTCATGATCTTAAAGGGGAATCTATAGTATTTAACTTTTTCTTTATGATACCTTGAAGGAAGATGCATTTCAGCAGGTGAGAATTATAAAATCAGTGTAAATCTTAAATTGCTCACATTCTCTTAACAATAGTAATTACTCATATGAACAAATTTTTAAATACTAAGAATATAGTTTTACACAGCTTTTGTATTAAAGTAATAAAATGTATAATGTATATTATAAATTTTGAATTCCTCAGGATACAAAGTGTAACTTTCGATTATATTGAAATTACATTTATCCATAAATTTTTTTTCCTGCAAGAACATTGAGATACAACAGACACTGAACTCAAGTAAATATACTTCAAAATATAGTTTTCCTGAGATCTTTTTGAAATTAAGCAGGATATATTTTCTCTGTGAGTTCTAATTTTATCAGGTATAAAATTCAGACTTAAATACCTATCTCAAAGAATAATTATAAACATTAAATGAGATATGAAATTAAATGGCATATGGTACATTAAGTAGAGTAAAAAGCTTGTTTCTTAAGTAAATATTTATTTCTGCTTTCAGTTGAAAATGAGACAATATTGTTAAGTGTAATTCTGTGATGTATCTAAATAGCTGTAACATAATTATAATAACTTTATATTTTTCTGAAGTATCAATGGTATCATCATTATTAAAATATTGACAATTTTCTCCACTGCAACCAAACTTAACCTTTGAGTAAATATAGATGATTTACTCAAAATGGATAAAATTAAATACAGATGCCTCATTTCTATAATCCAGCCAATTATATATTTGTTAAAACAGCTTTTGAACTAAACATTTTCTCATCTAAATGGTTAAGATCATATAGAAACAATAGAGAAAAAATAGAAATATGTATAGTAATGTAGATTTCAATCCATTATCATATAAATCCATTAAAATAGAATAGTGCAATTTGAATGTTTGAGATCTTTCATAATTTAGATTGTTTTAGAAATTTGCTTTGTATAATGAGATTGAATGTAAAGAGAAAACTTTTTAAATAACCTTGAAGATAAAATTTCTAATGACACATTTCAACTTACATGTAATGTTAATTATCTCATTATATAGTTAAGATACATAAATAAAAATAGAATATTCATATATTCAAAGAAATGTACATGAAAATTCTATTTAGCCAATCAACTTTATAATGGGTTATTTTATTTCCACAATCCCACAATGCTGGGACTCGAACCCGGGCCTCCAGCATGGGAGTCAGGCACTCTACGTGATGTGCTATATTGCCAGCACTATAATGGGTTATTTTAAATAGTGAAATGCAATAAGGATTTGTAATCGAGTAAAAAACAAGAATGTTGATTAGGACACAAAATATTCAGCTTGTCTAATCCAACTATGATAATGAAACCCTCTTCATGATGGGTAATGTCTGGAAAAGTTGCGTACTTTGCAGGTGAATGGCCTTGCACAAGTACACATTTTATCAATTTATGACTGATCATTGTAAGTGGTCCTTGATTAACTTCCTTGTTATTTTATGATTTTTATTCTTTAATAACCAAGAATAGTCAGATGTTTCCCAATGAAAAGAGTGTTGTTTAACTACTCTAGAACTGAGCCATCAATTCTGAGCAGTTTATTTAGACTCAGGTGGTAGTGATTTGGGAATTATTTTACTTGTAGGGGCATTATATTTAAAAGATTGCATCAAATCAGGTGCAGTGGTGCATCCTGTATGCCGTTCCTGTCACTTAGGTGGAAGGATCACTTGAACCCAGGAGTTTGAGTTCATATGAAACTGTATCAAAAGGAAAAAAAAAAGTGTCAGAATTTTATTGAGTATATATTTAGGAGTGTCAGGACTCAATGTAAAACATACCTTTATTTAGCATTAATAGATTCTAGCAAGTGAGTTTCCAAAAGAAAAAACATGTAGGTAATTCAGTTTGAAAAATTGTGAGTTCTCCTATAGGTGAGCATAAGAACTGTGACTACCAATTTCACACCCGGGATTTATTCAAACGTATACCAGAAGACAAGTACAAGAACAGACAAAGTAAGTTACAATGAAAACAGGGACAGTAGTGGTTACTTTGGGGGCTGGTGGTTCTGAATGATGGTTTAGAGTGAGCTGAACATACAAGAAATGCACAGGGTGAGGGATGTAGTTCAGTGATAAAATGCTCCCTTATTATGCACAGGGAGTTCCTGAATTCCATTCCCAGCATCCCACCCTCCCCCCCCAACCAAAGAGAAAGAATGTATGTGAAGTAAGAAAAGAGGATGATAGAAATAAGACTGGGAAGAGGGTTCTATTCATTTATTTCTCCCTTTGTCACTGGTTTGCTTCCTAAATTCAACACTGAGGACTTGCTAACTCAGCTACCAAATCCTGAGAGATCCACAAACTTCTTGCCTGGGGCTCCTCCCGCTGGGAGGCGGGTGGGAATGGAGTATATAGGGACGCAGTGTGAGGATTCCGTTCCCTTCCAATTCCGTGCAACAGGACCTGCAGACAGGAGCTAAGCGTGGGATGAACACACAGTGGCAGTGGCCCGCGCTGCCTCCCAGTGTTTCAGCGTTGGCAGGCTGGACAGCGCCAGGATGACTTCTGCTCCTCCTCTGGAAGTGGGGCAGGTACTTCTAACCCCAGAGTGACAGATCATTGTTCACCAAAGGGCTGCTCTTCGCTAGCCATCAGTGAGAACAAGCCACTGAAGATGGAACAGAGACACAACTGCTTTCCTTTATTTATTTAATTCTGAGCTAGCAGTAGCCAACGTAACCCCTTCTAGAGGGCAACTCCGGAGCGTGGGGACAGACTTCTCCCCAGGTCTGTCTCCTTCGGGACACACGGTGTGACCGGTTCCCGCGTGCAGAAAACTTACCAGGGAGAGAGGGGCATCAGTTAAAACCAAGTAGTGTGCATTGCACTTTAACGGGGCACTTGGGCACTTGGAAACTCCAGCAGACGCTCCCGGAAAGGACATCATGCCTTCCAAATCTTTTCCCAACCTCTCTCTGTTCACCGGAGCGAATCAGAGCGGTTTCGCTCCCGAGGTGTTAGAAAAGGATTTCCTGCCGGGCTCCGACGGGACCACGGCGGAGCTGGTGATCCGCTGTGTGATCCCGTCCCTCTACCTGCTCATCATCACGGTGGGCTTGCTGGGCAACATCATGCTGGTGAAGATCTTTGTCACCAACAGCGCCATGAGGAGCGTCCCCAACATCTTCATTTCTAACCTGGCGGCCGGGGATTTGCTGCTCCTGCTCACCTGCGTCCCGGTGGACGCCTCGCGCTACTTCTTTGATGAATGGGTGTTTGGCAAGGTGGGCTGCAAACTGATCCCGGTCATCCAGCTCACCTCCGTGGGCGTTTCCGTGTTCACCCTCACTGCCCTCAGCGCCGACAGGTAAGACCACAGGTAGCAACGGGGTGTTTGGGAGAAGTGGACGTGGGGTAGGGCGGGGAAGGAAGGAGGGCCGGAAGGATGCTAGGAAAGGCTGGGGGTGGAGAGGGAGGCAGGGAAAGAGACGAAATGTGGGAAGTAGAGTAAATGGAGTCAAAGTGGACTGAGATATGAAACTTGAAAAAATACAAAAAGTTATTTTATATAATTTAAATTGCATTACCTTTAATATTGCTCATCCTAGTTCCTCCGTTCCTTTATAGACTTTGGGAATCTTTATTAACTCTTTCATAGAAAACCTGTAGAACAAAGGTGGGAAAGTACAACTATTTTGTGGGATCCCTTTGTGTGTGCCTAAACCTTAAAAGTGGACTTTCCTTAGTCTGTAGAGAAATACTCCGATATATTAAGAATGTCTGCTCTAGTATTAGGGATATGTTTTAGATTTTTTTTCCGAAATAAGAAGCAGCATCATTTACACCCATTAATTATGTGCTATTTATTGAACTGAAAAACAATTAGAATAATAAATGTTCTTCAGACAGATGCTTTTTCTCATTCATCCTATTTAATATCTGAAGTCATGTTATTTTTTGCAGATAAATACTAAATTCCAGTGTCTTAAAACAATGCTGGAAAATATGTCTTTGATATTGAATATGCTTTTCACATTCTAACAGTGTGAAAAGTCCATTATGATACCTGGCAGATTAATTGGTTTAACCTTGTCATTTTCCACCTGTACGTATTGAAGCTCAGGCAATATAAGTCTGCTTGAAAGAGCTGGGAGGAAAATCTAGGCCTCCTGACCCAGGGTCCAGTGCTGTATCCAGAATCATGCCTTTGAGGGTTTTAGCAGAAGAACTGAGATAGGAAGAGGACAAACTGCATGATTAGGTGTCATTGCATGGAGCTGTGGTTTTAATTTCCCTGAAAAAAGGGGAGGGAGATGAATTAAGCTATTTAGATAAACAACTTGGATAATTAAGGTGGAATTAACTCTCCTCTTTAATTTACACATTAAATTATTAATGAAAATGAATCTGGATCTGAATTTGCTGGTGTTTGCAATAATACCCTTTTATTACTTGGGAATTGGCCGATGTGTGTTGAAGGAAAGACAATATCCAGTGGGGAATTGAGTCATTAATTCTTAAACTGGAAACAATTTTTAGTTTATGTAATATGTTCTCTAAAATCATACTCCTGGAAAACTGGGTGACTTTCGTGCAAATGATTCACTTCATTTTGTTCATGTGATATCATTTACCTTTTAAAAAGTTTTCTTTGACTTCCAAAACTAAAATGTGACTTTTTAGTTTAGCTGCCTGTCTATATGGAAACAATTTTAATTAAACTGTAAAAAAAAAAAAAAAGAAAAAAAAAGAAAAAGAAGAAAAACTTAATGATTCGAATAAACCAATGATTAGCTATCACACAATTGGAATTATCATCATTATACTTTCTTTTTAGAACATGACAATAGCAAGACCCAGGGCTTGATTTAATTCCCACAAGCTTTTTCAATATTTTCACGGAGACACACAGGTAAATTTGCCCTGACCAATGTCAGAAAAATGCAAATCCTCATATACTTAGTGACTTTTTAGTTTTATTCGCATATCAGGTACTTTTTGCATATAGCACAGTTAGTTTAATCATAATGCTAAAGGTAACTGGGCTGCCCTCTACTTGGACCACAATCTGCCTTTGTCTATTTTCATCTTGTTCCAAAGGAATTTAAGGCAACTTAGAAATAAAAATACAAACAACACATAACAGAAATGAAAGGGAGGAAACCATAAAAAGGGAAATAATAAATGGATAGGAAAAATGAAAGTTGAAAAATACAAGTTGACCCATACTTCACAAAATGTGAATTCTAAAATTTTCTGAGTGCTATCTAGTTGCTAATTCAGAAAGGAAAATTAACTTTTCATATCAAGAACTCAGTTGTTTTTATATGACCACAGAAACAGGATGAATCACAATTTATGCATCTAATACCTAATACATTGGTTTATATTTAAGTAAAGGTTGTGTTTTTTTTTTCTTTTTTTTTTTACAAAAAATTAGATGTATTTAACCCAGTGAGCTCAATCACATCTAGCTTATTTCTCTTTCCTCTTTCCTTAGGAGCATCACTTCCTGACTTAGGAAGCTGTGTATGATTCTCACACTATTTATAGTATTTCCATGCTTTGGATATTGCTTTATAGTCTTTAGAGATTATTCATCTTCTTTGATCTGAAACCTGTGGGATGATAAATAAGGAGGGAAGGCACCTAACTGAAGTTTATGGCACTTGGGTGCTAATCTTGCATCTGTTATACCCAAATGTTTTACCTGGAGAAAGATGATAAAACAGCCCAACATCCACGCTCACAAGACAGGGCACTCCTCATTTGCAAAGTAAGAATAACATCTTCAACATGGAATAACATATGATAAGAGCAGGCATCTGGTTCTTCAAATACTGAGCTTCTGCTGGATTCTCACTGCTCTATGCACCCATTGCACTGAACAATTAGTAGGAAGCCTGTGGCAAAGATGTCCATAGCTGCACCCTGTCTTCTTGAAAATCCATTTCTAAATCTGGCTCATATTCAGAATTATCAGAAAATCTCAGTAAATGCAGAATCTCATTTCATAGAGATTTCATTGTTAAATCTGGGGAGAAACTTAATAACACGCTCTCTTTTCTTTTCCAGTTCTCTGGGTGATTCTGAAGATTGGCATATATTAAGCATTGTTAGCTTCTGTCTCCATTTCTCACCACTATTCCCACTTCCACCTAATACCTAATGACTCCTACTCCATTCTATCACAGTTGGTTTTAATAAGAGATGGCCTTTTTATTTGAGCAATATTGTCCACTTATTAAGAACCTACTGTGGGCCAGGTATTATATTATGTGCTAGAGATATAGCAGAGAGCAAGACCTCTCTTTCTATTGTATATAGTTCACATTGAGACTTTTTGTTGGTTTATTCCCTGCTTGATAAATGAAAGTTTGATAAGAAAAAAAAGAGAAGGTAATGTAACTAGAAATACTGTGGAAATGTGGAGATGGAAATTTTGAGGTATTGTAAGAGCTAAAACATAATCTGATTTTGTATTTCATTTTGTATTATGATTAAATTTAATTATCTCTTTGCATTAAATTTAGACTGTACACAGATAAGCAAGATTTACAACAGGAATTGACAAAGAAATATCTTCATTGACAGTGAATACATGAATTGTAATTATGCTTTTCTCTATCTGCTTTTTGATTGATTAGTCTCTACTACTCAGGGATAATATTCTAAGACTATTCATAAGGGAAAATGTAACTTTTTATAAACACTTGTTGTGCTACAGAGTTCAGTGAAACAATAGTTATACTGAGAAAATTTCCCCACATTTTATATTAATATTTGAAGGAAGTATGCACTAGATGGTTTTAGTTTTTACTTTCTCTACTTCCAAAGATGCGAATGCAACCTTGGTTGGTATAGAATACATCCTTTGATGATTGTGAGCTTTACTTCAGTACTAACAATGACACTGGTACTCTGTTATTTTCAACTGCAGTTTCTAGTTTTGTACAATTTGCAACACTACCCTTTCATTTAAATGTGCGTCCTTTAGAGAGGATTCCTGGGTCCGAGCTAGAGAGGATTCCTGGGTCTGATCTCCTTTTCTCACAAGAAGTAGCTCAACATCCTCCCTGTTGAAAAGGTTGCCCTACCCTTGTCCCATTCTTGCTTGAAAAGCTCCTTGCTTTTCCTAAACAAAGAATTTTGTATCTGTTACTAGTAATCTTATCAGTGTGAATGATTTACAGTTTTAATTCTTATTTGAAGTGTCCCAACATAAATTATGGTTATAGTACCTGCTATGGTATGAATGTGTGTGTCTTCCCAAAATTCATTTGGTGAAATCCTAACCCCCAAGGTGATAGTGTTGGGTGTGGGGATTTTGGGAGGTGATTAGGTCAAGAAAGCAGGGACCTCAAAAGAAAAAAAAAAAATTAGTGCCCTTATAAAAAGAACTCCAAAAAGACGCTTGTCCCTTCCATCATGTGAAGAAGCATTGAAAAGTCACCATGAATGTACTAAGAAGAGCATCGAATCTGCCAGCATGTTGATCTTAGACTTGCTGGTCTCCAGAACTATGAAAAACATAACTGTGGTGTTCAGAAGCCACTTAGTCTAGGGTGTATGTTATCGTGCCCCCAATTAACTAAGATAGTGCCTCTGCAATAGCATGTGCTTACATGTTGCATAGAGAAGTAACATTTTCCTTCTCTTAAACACACAGAGGGAGTTCAGAATGCAATTTGTGAGTTTTGATAGTATAAAAAGAAGGCTTGATCTAATCGAAGAGATCACCTATCTGCCTTTTAAAAATCTTCCTCCACATAAAAATGATTTACAATCATCTTTTTGTACTTGGCTCTTAAATATGAATTATCAGTCAATAATCATCTAATTTGGGGAAGAAATTTCAGCACAAAAAGATAAAATAAAACCTGGAACTATGCTGGAAGATGAAGATTAATTTTTTGTTTGAATTGCATAAATAATATAAGACAATGCACATATAACATAGGAATAATAAAGGACGGAAAGTAAAACTAGTAGAATATCTTAGAAATAAAACCAAGAAGAAGATAGAGATGTGCTTGATAAATTGGAAACTAAGACAGAAGAAGCACTGAGATGCACGAACTGGGTTTCCAATTATCCAGGAAGGTGGTAAAGGAACATTAGAGAAACTAAATCCAGGTACGTGGGAAATTATGCAAATGAAAAAATAAGCAAGTATTAACTCTAGGATAAGCAGAGGTGCTTATAAGAAAGAACGCCCTAATATATCATCATATTGCAGTACTTAACTTGAAGCTGAACAAATGTTTTAATCACAATAATTTTGTATCACCTATACTTAATACACACCATGCAAAGTACTAAATCAGAACATTGGTGTTGGAGTGGAGTACAGATAATATAAGAGAAAAATCTTCAACTATCATAAAAGAATGTCCAGAGCTAACATTAACATTCAATTCAAGAAACAGTGGTAGAAGTATATTGTTTAGAAATATGGAGGTAATGATATGGAATTTGCTTTAATTCGTGAGTGGGATGAAATAGGGGTTTCTATTTTGATTTATAGGACTCAATACTCTCTGATTTAAACAAAACTCTGAATGTATTAATCTGATGTAAGAAAAAAAATTAGCTCATTCTAGTTACCGATTCTAATTCTTTCATTTCCTTGAGAATATGCAATTAAGAATGGGGGAATTTAGCACTTTTTACCAAGTTGGAAACCTGGGGAAAATGCACTCACTGTACATGCTACTTTATTTAAGTCAGTGTGATTGCTACACTGTTGCTTTCCTTTAATTTCTCTGCATTTTCTGTTTCATATGGAAAGTTCCTCTAGATTAAAATATGAATTGCCCTTCTCCGTGGTGGGTCTGGAAAGGTCACTTGGGAGAGAGAGAGGCTGCCTGAGGGTGATGCTAAGACTGTGAGCTGCTCACCCCGAATGGGGCGTATGAAGCCCCTTAACAGACTACAGAAGGAGACCTAACTGGTTGTCATGAGACTTGAAATATGCTGAACTTTTAGAGCATCAGATAATTCAAGTTCAGATAAGGAGAAGGTACAGGGTCCTGACATGGTTAGAATCTACTATTTACCTGACTCTTAATAGGGGTTTTTTGTTTTGTTTTGTTTTTATTTTTTTCCTAATAAAAAAATTTGAGCACAGTGTTCTTATCCCTACTTTAAAAATGAAGAAAATTCAGATCTTAAGTGAATTTTTCTCAAAGGTTATCTCCTCCATATATTGCAACCTCAAATGCCTCTGAATACAAATATAAATAATTGGAGGCCTGCATACAATTTTGATTTGTTTGCATCATCATTACCTCACTAACGTGTGTGACTGACTTTGCTATAGAAAGTTTTGGACTAAGTTGCTGTATCCTGGAGTGTGAATATTTTACCAGTAGTTATGTCTGATGTATGACCACCAGTATATTTGGTGGGAGGAGAAAGGCTTTCAGGGAATATTGATGGTGAAATCAATTTGAGCTATAAAGAAAATACTGTTCCATTTTCAATTCTTATTATTGAATTATAGAGAAAATTCCAATCTGAATCAGTAACTAAGAGTTATTACTACCCTTAGAAAGTGAGTTGGAATTCTCAGGCTCAGAAGTTATAGAATATCAAGGTAGAATGTAATTGTATTATACTATGAACATTTGAAGTTTTATTGGTGTGGCCTGTATATAGCAATGACAGTAATAAAGTTTTGGAAATGAAACTATTTAAATAAAAAATTTAATAAATGATGATATTCAATTAAAGATGAGACATGTAGTATGTGTGGATGGAGAAAAATATTGTGAAATAGGTAAATTTGAAAAAGGCAATTTTGGAAATCCCAATTTAAAATATTTTTCTGTCTCTTCTTGTCTTGTATACTCATAATTAGTGGAAAGACTTGAGACAGGGACACCAGGGAACTTAGGTCTACCATACACTACCAAACAGCCAGGCAGCAAGGGAAGCACTGGCACCTCTTACCAAATGAGATTTCCTTCTTATTAAGGAGAATAATTCGACATGAATTGTCTTTCTAGGTACAGAGCCATCGTAAACCCCATGGATGTGCAGGCATCGGGGGCTGTGCTGCGGACCTGTGTGAAGGCTGTGGGCATCTGGGTGGTCTCCGTGTTGTTGGCAGTTCCCGAAGCTGTGTTTTCAGAAGTGGCACGCATTGGCAGCTTGGATAATAGCAGCTTCACAGCATGTATACCTTACCCTCAGACAGATGAATTACACCCAAAGATTCATTCGGTGCTCATATTTTTGGTCTATTTCCTCATACCGCTTGCTATTATTAGCATTTATTACTATCACATTGCAAAAACTTTAATTAAAAGTGCACATAATCTTCCTGGAGAATACAATGAACATACAAAAAAGCAGGTAAGCTTGGTAGATGTGTGTGTTGGGAATGAACTGGTTGGAACAAGAGATTGCCATTTGTGTGCTGTTTTGTGGCTTACTGTTCTGTGAATGGTGAGGACAGCATAGGGCCTGCTTTAGCCTTACCTAGAAGGGATGTTGGGATCTCTAGTGTGTGGTCATGTCATAGCCCTGCAAAAGTCTACTGGATCTAGTTTACATGGGTCTATGACAATGACCTGCAATTTCAACACTAGAAATTAATGTCTTTGAAGGTTTTTATTTACAGGCAAATGTTTATGCAAAGACCAAATCATAAAGCAGAAATTTTCACATATTTAATATAAATATACTTATTTTTTAACTCTTTTATCAGCCTACTAAAAGTGACAGGGGATCTGGGAAAAGGATGAATCAGAAAAGACTATAGGCACTGCCTGGGATCTGAGGATGGGGCTTCCGTGGGATGCAGGAATGTGAGGCTCTGATGACAGCACAGCAGTGGAGAGGGAATGGGTATCATTTGAGAGTGGATTGAAAATACTGGTCTACCACAAATTTATAATTTTCCCTAAAATTTACATATTAATTTAAAAATTATAATATAAGCTGATGTGCTTTTTCTTTCTTAAGGAACATTGTAGTATTAATTTCAGGTAAAACTAATTGTGTTGATTCACATAGAGACAGAAATTGTGTTCTTATGGGAAAGTTTCTAGTTGCATATTTTGTATAATTCTGGAAAAGAACTTCTAAAAGGTATTGTTAGTACAGGGAGATTATGGGTATCTGTTCCCAATATGAGGGCAAACGAATTGAATCTGAGATTATTAAAATTGCTGGGATGTAGATAAAATGGTAGACTGGGTCCTCTGGCACTTTTAACAATAACAAAAACTGGAGAAACTTTCTTGAGTGGCAGGTAACACCATTAATTGGTAACCATCCACACTGAAGAGCCATATCTGCTTGAAAGACTTAAAAGTCAATCAATCTTTAAAGATGTTGTTAGATAAATTAATAGATTTGCAATCTACATATCTGGCATCACTGAGATATCCAGCTCATAACCTCGCTGGGCTTTTTTTTTTTTTTTTTTTTTTTTTTTTTTTTTTTGGTGGTGCTGGGGATTAAACCCAGGGCTTTGTGTATGTGAGGATGTGAGGGAAGCACTCTGCCAACTGAGCTATATCCCCAGCCCCTCACTGGGCATTTTACTTTATATGACCATTTCTTTTTTTCAGAGGTCTGTAATGTAACTTCTATCTCAAATTGGACATTTGACTTTTGGGTTTTGGTTTCTAAAGTTGAGTTCCTCTCATACAACCTCCTTCCCTACCATTTTGTTGTTGTTGTTGTTAATGTTTTTTGTTCTACCTTGTCTTTGTGAATTTCCCTATTGGGATCTATAAACTCTGGCAGGGGTAACTGGGTTGTGACATCTGCCAAGAAGTCATCTCAAAGCCCCCAGCCTACTATACACTAGATCTCTTAGTATGGTATAGATTGCCATGAAATTCTAATATCTATACTCTACCAGCTGAGAAGGAACTGCCGAGTAACCTCGATTTCAAGTTGGACATTGCTGGGTCATCTAAATTAGGCCATGGGGATACATCTGGTCTACACATTCTGCTTCCCCAGGTCAGCTGTGTTTTAATCCTAAAACTTCCCAGTCTTCTCTGGAATATTCTAGCTGAAGAGCAATAGTTCTATTTCAAAAATATGACTATTATCAGTGTCTTTTGATAAATTATGCTTCCACATTTGTGCTGATTTATATAAATATTTAGGAAAAAATTATTTCAAACCTGGACTTTAGATGTTAGATATACTCCATGTTTGAATAAATATGTCAAAATGGACTCTACTGTCATGTATAAGTAACCAGAACAAATAAATACTAATGATTGATATTTGAATTTTGTCTACTATCACATTTCTGAAGATATTCTTATAAAACAGTAAACATAACATAAATTTGATTAAAAAAAGAAAATGCATTTTTATTTGTAAAAGTAATTTAACAGTAATTTTATAGGGTTCCAGACTCTTTGATTTATGTGAGTTAGGAGTTTAAATCTCAAGTTATTTTTCTTATTTTGTGCAGTAAGACTTTTAAAAAAGTCCTGTTTCATATACCAGTTTTTCCTATTAAAAATGCCCAGATCTTAAAATAATACCTAAATTTGAATATATTCTATGAATTCTTTAATGTAGTGTATTTAATACAAACAGAAATAACATCTTTATACTGAACGCAATGAAAACTTAAGCAAAGGAAAATAGTTTAAAAATAAGAATTTGTTTGATTACAGTTTTGACATGAATCCATAGTCGTTTATTAAAAATTCACCATCTAGTCTTGTATAAGCTCAATGAAAATAGCGTAGTGACCAAAACAGATTTTTCCAAACTGTTAAAATAATCATTTTGATGAAGAAATACAGGATTTGTATGTTTATGGAGGTATTGTCATGCTATCGTAAGTTTCACTCCTGTTGTGCGGTGTGAAGCTTGAATGTGGCCACTCTGTTTTCATTTTAACCAATGGGACTCTTCCCTTCTGTTTTTACAGATGGAAACAAGGAAACGCCTGGCTAAAATTGTGCTGGTCTTTGTGGGCTGCTTTGTCTTCTGTTGGTTTCCAAATCACATCCTCTACATGTACCGGTCCTTCAACTATAAGGAGATTGACCCCTCTCTAGGTCACATGATTGTCACCTTAGTGGCCCGAGTTCTGAGTTTTTGTAATTCCTGTGTCAATCCATTTGCTCTCTATCTCCTCAGTGAAAGCTTCAGGAAACATTTCAATAGCCAGTTATGTTGTGGGAGGAAGTCCCGTCCAGAGAGATCAACCAGCTACCTACTCAGCTCTTCAGCTGTGCGTATGACATCTCTGAAAAGCAATGCGAAGAACATGGTGACCAATTCTGTGCTACTAAATGGGCACAGCCTGAAACAGGAAATGGCACTGTGATTATGGTCATTAAACTATTTCAGAAGAATTTACTAACTTTCCTTTTCCTATTGAGCAAAGCAGAACTGAGTAATTTCTCCATTCTCACTGTTGCTCAGTTAATTCATTAGACATTTCCATGATAGACTCAGAAAAGGCAAGAAACATTTTACTCTGAATAGGACTTTAAATTACATTATATACACTCATATGCTATACACATATCTCATATTAAAAGTGATTCAAAAACCAATTTAATATGTGTATAAATGAAAATTGCTTCAGGATTTAGGCTGTTGCTAGAGCCAACTCTAGCATATTTAGCTTAAATTTGTTTTCTCTTGAGGCATAAAATAAATTACTATATTGAGTCAATGATTCAACAAGGGGGAATATCAAAATCCTATTATTAGGAATACAAATCATATTTTTCTGGTGAGTACATTGTATTTACAACTAGTACAAACACACACACACACACAGAAAAATAATGGAAACTAAAAAAGTGGAACTTAACACAAATCAACATTTATCGTGGTTCTTTGCGTGATTAATCATAGCTTATAAAAATAGCTCATATCTATAACTTCTAGGTATAAATGTATGATGACATTTGCATTATGAATTATAAATAGGTATCATATCAATATGATTTACCTTATGATTGTTAAATTGGTTTCATGTGCCCCAAATTGCAAAATTATGATTCAGAAATTTGCATGTCCATCTTTGTATACATTGCTAAATTCTCGACAGTTCTGTTGGTTCTCTGTAGATGTAATAAGATTTGTATGATTCTGGTGAGTTCTCACCCTCTCTTGGCAATAGTCAACTGACAAATATGTGGAATCTCACTTAAGCAATTTTCTCTGCTTGATGTCACAGTTTTCTCTGAATGAATATCTTGATTTTTTTTCAGTAAAATGAAAACATGATACCAATAAAATTTTAAAAGCTACCACTTTTAAAAATTTAATTTTTGAAACAATGTTTCATGCTACTGCTCTTTCCAAATTTGCTGAGATGATTGTTTATATATTAAGCTCTTCCTTAAATATTGCTATTCCATACCATTTAACATATGAAATTTTCAATTACATATAGCAGTTGGAAAAATAAACACAAGAAAATTGCTTGTGCTATTTGATAATCATAAGGATAACAAGCACTAATCAAATATTTTCTGTGTTATAGGAATATTCCTAAAGATATACATGTATTGTTGAACTCCGTCCTTGATATAATCATTGAGGTGAACAAGAGTAGGATCTAATTTTGGTAGGGTATGAAATTACCCAATTTTGGGGTATCTTTATTCAGAAGAGTATACAGTTTTGCAAATGAGATGAAAACATCTGGTCATGTGAACACTTTGTCAGGACCCTGAACTTAGGCCTCATTCACCTCTGAAGTAGATCTTGTTTTTATCTTTAATTTATAGATTAGGAAATTGAGGTTCAGTTTTATTAAATAGCTTGAAGATTATTCATCCATGTGGAAGAGCTGTGATACAACAGTAGATACCATAGGGTGATGCGTGCGTCTCACTATTCCACTGCCACTCGCCAGTGGCTTCCCATTACCCTCAAGAGTTGTTCGTAATCTGTGGATAAACTTAGGTCCTCTCATCATAAAGTCACACAAATAGCATGCACAGGATTTATATTGAATTTAAGGATTTTTAAATCTTTTAAGGCTCATTCATTGAAACCTAAGAAGTCATAGCTTCAGAGTAAGAATTCTTGGTCAATGCAGAACCTTTCTTTTGGACGGTGTTAAGAAGATGGTAGATACAGATGAAAATTTCAAGATACACACATATATTTTGCATAATCCTCTTAGTTTAATATATATATATATACACATATGTATCTTGTATATAAATGAAACACTGCAATATAGATGCATACATATCTTACAAGATATATATGTGTATGAAATTACATATTTATATATGAAGCTAAGGTATACAACTATTTAAAAATATTTTTCTGTAATGACAAATGAGTGAAATGGCACCACAAATTTCTATTTTTCTGTTTTTAAAAAGGACAATCTTAACAATAGTGACATATATGAGCATATAATATTAGCTATTTTGGCTGCATTGAAAGCCAGAATTTCTTTTAATGTTAATCCTGCCTTTTAGAGATTCAATCAATACTCTTATAGCTCTGTTTACAAATTAATCAGGTTGAAAATGATCTGTGCAAACTCCTTTTATAGTTTGACTATTGCACTCTACTTCTGGGTTATAATCTTAATCCACTCACTGTTAGAATCTCTCATTTTCAAGAAGTTCTGTGAATTACAGCATTTTCTCAAATATTCCCTTTCTTTGGAATAGAGTCTTGATAATTACTACATTGGAATATATTTTATGATGTTTCACATTTCTTTCTCTCTGTATAAAGTTTATTTTACATATATACATAATATGAAAATGAGTCTTTAATGATTGAACTATCTTACACTTTCCAAGTCAAACAAAACTTCAGGTTTTACATGTACATACTCATGCTCACACATGAGATTTGGTTCATATTAACATTATATTTCACACTTTGGTATTTGTTGGATTTCACATGTTTAAATCATATGTATCTGTTTAACATGCTTACTTTTAGAAATATTTATAAAGATGATCTTTGATGACGGTTGGACATATGATTTTTTTTTCCATTTTACCATTTTTTTTCCATCGCAAAAGCGATATGCATTCCACAAAAACGGAACTTTAGATTTTCAGCTTTGATCCTCTCCCGAGTTGGTGACAATACTCTTCTGAGGCTGGACAGCTGCAGTGGCCAGTCAGCCTTGATCATGAGGGTAAATAGCTGGTTTTGTAATCTACAGGGAGTTATACTGAATAAAGTATGAGATATTCAATACTTTATTATAAAATAGGCCTTCTATTTAATGATTTTGCCCAATTTTAGGCTAATGTAAGTGTTCCAAAGTTACTTAGTGTAGGCAAGTCTAAATTATGATGTTTGTTTTGTCAGGTGTTTTAAATGCGTTTTTGACTTGGGGTATTTTCAATTTGCAATGGGTTTATCAATGGTTTATTTTGTCATAACTCTATCATAGATTGAAAATTATCTATTTGAAGATTTCACTGCTCTTACTCTTGTTCTTTTTTCTTTTTTTCTTTTTTTGGTACCAAGGATTGACCCAAAGGGCACTTTGCCACTGAGCTACATTCCCAACTCTTTTTTAGAAAATTATATTTTAGGACAGGGTCTTGCTAAGTTACTTAGGACCTCACTAAATTACTGAGGCTGACCTTGGATTTGCAATCCTCCTGCCTCAGCTTCCAGAGCTGCTGGGATTACATTACAGGCATATACCACCACACCCGGTTACTATAGTTTAAAAGTATGCCCTAAAGGTTATGTTTTTGAAACTTAATCCCCAATGCAACCATGTTGAGAGACTAGACTTTCAAGATACAATTAGGAGGAGAATAGGTTTATGTGCCACAATCATAGGAATAGATACGCTGTTGCAAGAATAGCATGCATGCAAAGGATGAGTTTGTCTTCCCTTCCCTTCTCTCATGCACACTCTCCTTGTGATGTGTTCCACCATGTCATGATGCAGCAAGAAGGCTCTTGCTAGATGTGCTCCCTTGAACTGTTTTAATTAGCTTTTTCACTGCTGTGACTGAAAGACCCAACCAGAACAATTGTAGAGGAGCAAAAGTTTATTTGGGAGCTCAAAGTTTCAGAGGTCTTAGTCCATAGACAGCCAGCTCCATTCCTTGGGACTGGAGATGAGGCTGAACATTATGGCGGAAGAGTGTGGTGGAGGGAAGCAGCTCACATGATGATCAGAAGCAGGGAGAGAGAGAGAGAGAGAGAGAGAGAGAGAGAGAGAGAGAGAGAGAGAGAGAGAGAGAGAGAGAGAGATCTCCACTTGTTAAATACAAATATATATACACCAAAGTCATGCTCCCAATGCCCTACTTCCTCCAGCCACACCCCACTTACCTTCAGTTACCACTCAATTAATCCTATCCATTGATTGGGTTCAATCATTTCTTCTTTGAACCTTCTTGCATTGTCTCACATGTGAACTTTTGGAGGACACCTCACATTAAAACCATAACACCAGCCTCCAGAACTGTGAGTCAAATAAATTTCTATCATTTAATCAACTAGTCTGTTACAGCAATATCTATTACAGCAGCAGAAAGCAAACTAACATGGTTCTTGCTACCAAACATTGATGTTAAAATAAATTAATTACAAATTTATCTATGAAGTGCACACTACAGAAGTAAAACAATTGAGTGATGCATATTAGAAGTAGAATAAAAATGCCAAACTCCAAAACTGTTGAAATAATACATAGATTTAGTGGACTGCGATAAACCCAAAGTTAATCAATTACTGATTTATGCAATTCCATCTAGCAGTATCATGATTCAAGAAAATATTTCTGAAAAAACGTGTTTAGTGTGGCAATATCTGTCATCATGGAGAGAAATTTCATCAAATTCTTATTTTAATATTCATTTAGGATATATCCTTTATTGTGAATCTCTGTCTTTGAGCCAGGAATTGTTTAAAAGATATAAAAAGAGCATTCTTTGACTGCTTGAAACCATAGACTATTCCCCCTTGATTATCTCATTAGTAAAGTGGGTTAACAACAATTGTAAGTTATGTGATGCATGTAAACTGTTACATAGTGCTTTGCATAATTTTCAGTGTTCAGTGAAGGTAGCTTCTATCATTATATTTAAGTTACCTTTCCTTTTGTAGATAATAATAAAATTTATTGAAATAATAAAACTTACCAAGTGCCAGATCCAGTACTATATGCTTTATAGGACTCATTATGTCAGCCTATAAGGCAGGTGTTATTCTAATTCTCATCCTATGAATGAAGAAACTGAGGGTTAATAAGCATATTAGATATAGAAGGAAGAACTTATGGTTAAATTCTTATCCGTCTTTAAATTCTTATATAGTTCTTCATTGCATAATGGCATTTTGGTTATGGTAGATTCCATATATGAAGGTGTCCATGACATTATATAAGCTAAATTTGTGTAAGTACACCCTGTGATGTTAGCACAACGATGAAATGAGCTAACAATGCATTTCTGGTAACGCATCACTGTATTGCCACTGGTAAGCAATGCATGAATGTATTTTAGCCATTCAAGACTTCTAGGAGTCTAGAATTCAGGTAATTCATTGAAAGATAGAAGTTATTATGTCAACAGTTTCCTTCCTGAAATGCAGAGGTAACCTGACAATGGAGGACAAAAAGGTTTTTTTTTTTTTTTTTGACTTTACCTTTATTGTTCCTAATGTAAGGAACACAGTTTGAATTCTGGGTCACCCATGTGAATATCTTTACAAAAATAAATTTAATACATGAAAATGTGGAAACATAATTTTCCCCTAAATTTATTTCTAAATATTATAGATGCTATATAAAAAGGGGAAGAGAAATAAATAATGGAACTTTTTTTGGTTAAATATTTTTTATTTTTACAGACACATTTTGATTCATTATACACAAATGGGATACAACTTTTCATTTCTATGGTTGTACACAATGTATATTCATGCCATTCATGTAATCATACATATGTATAGGGTAATACTGTCTGCTTCATTCTACTGTTTTTCCATCCCCACCCCCTCCCACCCCTTTTTCCTCTACACCATCCAAAGTTCCTTCATTCTTCTCTTTCCCCCACCACCCCCCATCATTATATATTGTCATGCACTTATCAGAGAAAACATTTGGCCTTTGGTTTTTTGGGCTAGACCTATTTCACTTAGCATGATATTTTCCAACTTCATCCATTAATCCAGTGACAGTAAGGTTAATGGAACTTTTTTATATCAAAACATATATTTCATTTGACTATTTATTTGTTAGAACATACCTTAAATGTTTATACAATACTACAGAGGTATAAAAGGGTTAATAGATTTTAAATAAGTATAATGTTCCACTTACTAGCATTTTATTATTAGCTTTATTGCTCACTCATGAAATGTTTCTACTAGGTTTCTAAAACTTGAAATGTTCAGCCACTAGATTTCTGTTAAAAGTATATATATTTCAACTTCAAGTAAATTATCATATTTGTATATTTTCTTCAGACTTTTCCAAACAAAGAGAAAATGTGAGAAAATAAGGTCAGCAAAAAGCAATTTTTGTAAGATTATTAAAGAATAAAAAGAAGATAGCTAACAAAGTCTGGTTGAAACAGCATTTTAAATGATCATTAAGAGGATGTGTTACTTATACGTTGTGGATACAGCATTTTATACCATTGCATTCTCAAAATTATGATGCCAAATTCTTCCAAGTGCTCTATTTTTTTCATATGTTGCATCTCACCACAAAATTTCGAACAGGAAATTTTCTTATTTACACATAGAGACAAGTTTTAATATGTATGGGCAATTTGTGTTTGAAGTGGTATGCAGCAAAATTTAACCAAGATTTCATTTCTGGGAACTAACTCTTGGGTAATAAACAGATAATAATTACCCATTATTCCTCATAGTGGAAGAATAATATAAATTTAACCCACTTAGGAACTTAAAAAGTATTTTACAAAATATTGAATGATATTGAACAAAATTATTTGAAATTGGAAACCTGTAATCACTTGAGGTATCTTGGCACTGTGGATAATTGAATCTTAAAATGAAGTATTAGAATGCTCAGACTGTTGTTTTCATACACTAGAAAAAATTTGTATTTGGAAACTAGCTCTATTCTGAAAACTTTTAATTTCCTGCTGAATGTCAGGAATCTCATTGCTTCTAGTATGTGGTATTCTGCTGCTTTCTTCTAGCCAAAAATTGTAAGCAAGTTCTCAGTATGATTCATTTTGTACTCTTTTGCATGATTATTTATGTGTATGTATAAGAGAAAGGAGAATTCTTTCTTTTCTTCCTCAGGACATGTTCGTATGAGACTGAAGAAGTAGGAGGAAAAAATCCCATTTTATATGACCTTGTTGTCTTTGTTAGACTTTGTCATTCTTATATGTTCATGCTTTTTGATGAGCAAAGTTTCTTCATGAAAAAAACAGGAAGAGTGTGGTCAAATAGATATAAAATCTTGTTGATACTTAATAAAATTCAATGGCAAATTGAATTTAGTGTGCACTTCTAACTTATTTGAAAAAAAAATTATTTCAGTAACAAGTTACCAACAGCAGTAATATTTCTGCTTGTTTCATCAAACACATCTCTTGAAATTAACAAAAACCTTATAAATTTCAGTGCATTCAAGTGTGTATAATCTGTCTGTCTGCTTTATTTTTGTATATCAGCCTAAGCTATAATAAGCTGTCAAGAGAATTTAAAAATTAGGACTTTGTTCTCCTCTCTGGTAGTCTGCCAAGAAATATATTATAATGGAATTAAGCACTGTTAAATAAAATGGTTTGTAATATCTCATTGCACAGGACAGGAGGATACATTATATTTCAGAAGAATTTGTCATTCAAGAACAAATTCCATTGTGTATATATACCAAAAACACAAAGAACCCACAGTTTCTTTATCCATTCATCTGTTGAAGGGCATCTAGGTTGGTTCCACAATCTAGCTACTGTGAATTGAGCTACTATAAACATTGGTGTGGTTGCTTTCCTGTATTATGCTAATTTTAAGTCCTTTGGGTATAAACCCAGGGATAACTGGGTCAAAAGGTGGGTCCATTCCAAGTTTTCTGAGGAATCTCCACACTGCTTTCCAGAGTGGCTGCACCAATTTACAACTCCACCACCTATGTAAAAGTGTGACTTTTCCCCCCACATCCACACCAACATCTGTTATTGTTTGTGTTATTGATAATAGACATTTTAATTGGAGTAAGATGGAATCTTAGAGTTGTTTAAATTTGCATTTTTCTAATTACTAGAAATGTTGAACACTTTTTCATATATTTATTAATCACCTGTATGTCTTCTTCTGTAAAGTGTCTTTCTAATTCCTTGGCTCATTTATTGACTGGATTCTTTGTGTTTTTGGTGTAAAGTTTTTTAAGTTCCTTATAAATTTTGGAGATTAGTGCTCTATCTGAAGTGCATGTGGAAAAGATTTTCTCCCACTCTGTAGGCTCTCTTTTTACATTATTGATTGTATCCTTTGCTGAGCAAAATCTTTTTAGTTTGAATCTATCCAATTTGTTGATTCTTGCTTTGATTTCTTGTGCTTTGGGAGTCTTGTTAAAGAAATTTGATCCTAAGCCAACATGGTGAAGATTTGGGCCTACTTTTTCTTCTATTTGGTGCAGGATCTCTGGTCTAATTCTTAAGTCCTTGAGTCATTTTGAGTTGAGTTTTGAACAGGGTGAGAGATAGAGGTTTGATTTCATTTTACTACATATGAATTTCCAGTTTTCTCAGCACCATTTGTTGAACAGGCTATCTTTTCTCCATTGTATGTTTTTGGCTCCTTTGTCTAGTATGAGGTAACTGTATTTTTGTGGAATTTTCTCTGTGCCTTCCATTCTGTACCATTGGTCTGCCTGTCTATTTTGGTGCCAATACCATGCTGTTTTGTTACTATTGCTCTATAGTATAGTTTAAGGTCTGGTATTGTGATACCTCCTGTTTCACTCTTTCTGCTCAGGATTGTTTTGGCTATTTGAGAACTCTTATTCTTCCAGATGAAAAGAAGAATAATATTATGGTATTTGTGGATAAATGGATGGAATTGGAGAATATCATGCTAAGTGAAATAAGCTAATCCCCCAAAACCAAAGGCCAATTGTTTTCCCTGATAAGTGGATGATGATAAGTGATGGGGTAGGGAGGTGGGGGTGAGAGAAGAATGGAGGAACTTTAGATTATGTAGAGGGAAATGAGAGGGAGGAGAGGATGGGGGCATGAAAAATGGTGGAGTGAGAAAGATATCATTACCCTATGTGCATGTATCATTACATGAATGGTATGAGTCTACATTGTGCACAACCATAGAAACGAAAATATGTACCCCATTTGTGTACAATGAATCAAAATGCAGTCTGTACAATTAAAAAAAAAAAGAAAAGAAAAGAAAATGACTATTCCATGGGAAAAAAAGAATAAGTTCAAAAATAAAAAGCAAAGATAAATATTCAAACACCTTTATTGCTTAAAGTTCCTTATTTTATATTAACATCAATTTTGGAATATTATGTTGCCTTTACTTAATAATTTCAAAAACTTGAAATCTGTAAGGAAAAGAAGAAATAAAAGTTGAAGTTGCTCTTTTCATATAAAAGTACTTTGATTAAAAACCCCCTTTGATTTGCTTTCAACTGTATTAAGGAAATTGAAAATCTCCATCTTCCAATATTCTTTTCCTTTTTACTTTTCTGTGAAACTTTTTACCTGAATATTCAACTTGTGTGAAGTTTCCTCTGCTTTCCCGATTCAATTGACTGATGCATCTTGATGTTTGTTGAACATATGAACAACTTGCTTGATTTTATGTTGTTGCTATAACTGTCTTCTGTCTTCTGCCAACTGACTGAACTGTTGTTAGAGAAGGTATTCCTTGATATGTATTCTTCAGAACTGTATTTTAGGATTTAATGTATGTTCGTATCAGTACTCTCAATCTCTTTTAATGGGAAGATTGTGAAAGTGGTGACAAATGAGTGTCTTGACTCCAATTTTCACAAGATAGTGAAGGACAAAGGGAGGGATGGTGTGGGATCTTGAAGTCAACACTGCTCACTGACTGGTCTTTAAAGAACATCGTTCACTCTTTTAGCACACAGTCTTTAAGGCAGGGTATCATTCTTGTCCTCTGGAGACTTACGAAACTATAGTATATTGACAGTACCAAACATCTGATGAAAATAAAACATCCACACAATCATCTATTTTTATTCTTTGGGGTTTAGAGAAAACATCTCTGTGATTATGTGAACTTTTCGCCTTATTTCAATATCTTAGTATTGATATCAGTTAAATTCTCCTATTAGATTCTACTGGCTATGTTAACTACAAATAAATTACTTAATTAGTTTAAGCTTCTTGTGCTTTTCTTAGATTCAAACAGTTACCTCAAAGTATATGAAATCAACATTTTTCTTAATGTTTCCACCTACTTACTAATCATCATTAAGGACAAACGATGAGTACATAATGAGTTTAGCTAAATAAAGGTCAATTTTGTCCTTAGTTCTTGGGAGTAATAACAGCCATTGCAAATAATAATCAGGGAAACCTTTGTGAATCAACTTATTAGATATAGAAGATAAGCGATAATAAGGAGAACTGATATAGAAAAGGAATTGCCCCCCCATATTTGACTTACTGTGAAAAGGTAGAAACTGGTTATTATTGAGACTATAAATATTCAGAGTAAGGAAAAAACCAGAAATATAATTAACGAGAGCTTATTTTACTGGATATTTTGCCTTATCAAGTATAGTCAAAATGTTATATATGATGTAAAATGTTTGACATATTTCAAAGAGCATTCCCTGGTTTTAGTATGGTCTATTAGTCATCTTAAATTCTTTAATGAAGGTTCTAAAAAAACTTTAGATACTGTTCCTTATCATTGCAGTCAATTATTTAAAAAAAATCCTTACAAATTATGAAACAAGTCAAAGAGACGTTGTTTGCTATTTTATTTTGTAGTAATGACTTTGAAGAGGAACCTGAGACTTGAGCAGAATTACCCAACTAAACTAGAGATGGGGTGGGCATGGGTTTGGTTTGCAAGTGGCTGTCAAAGTTGGTGCATAGGGGAGTCCAATGGAGGTCACTCTATCAGTCATTGCTCTGACAGCAGAAGTAGAAAGGAACTACTTTTGGTAGAACTTTTTATATTTAGGACCAAATATATAATCATTCCAAGTCCCAAAGTCATGCTGAAATGTGCTCTCATTCTTGGCCTGAGCAGCCTAACTCTTTGGGAGTGAGGAAAGGAAGATTTCCACTGAAGAGTGAAAAAACAAAAAAGAAGAAAAGGGGTGGGAGGTTGCTGAGTGCCTATAATAATGACTTTCAATTTTAGTTCAGGCTGATTTTCCTAAGAAGAAAGGTCTTGAGTGCTGGATGGAGCTTTGAAGAGGCTTTCAGTTGTGGTCCAGACCTGTAAATCCTGTCTTTGTGGACATTCATTGTGGACCTTTCATAAGTGTCTCACAGTTGTGCCTGTAGCTGACTCCTTGTTCCCCAGTCTGCTCACTCCTTCTACATATCAATAAGTGTTATCCCTTCCATCTTTTACTGAAGGAAAATAAGGGCAGAAGTACCATCCTTAATTCCTCTTTCTCTGCCTCTTAACTCTATTCTATCAAGTCCTGTCCACTCTACTTCAGAGGATATATCTCAAGTCTGTGCCTCTTCATTTCAATTATTACCATGTACTACTCTCAAGTGATCATCCTCTTTTGCCTAGATCAATGCAATAAACTCTTAACCAATCTCTCTGTTTTCACTTTAGTCCATATTCTACATTGCAGATGAAAATCATGTTACAACTAAATGAGATCATATCTTACTAATATACTTAAAAATGATTTGCTTATTTTGTAAGCTCTAGCCCCTGACTATAGACTTTTCATTTTCTACCTAACTCTAACTCTCTGCCCTTCAGCCTCACTGACCCTCTTTCGATACTTCAGCACATAAACAGGTTCACACTTCAATGCCTTTGTGCTTGAGTCTTGTGTCTAGAAATTTCTTTTCTCCATCTTCACATGGCTGCCTCTTTCTTGCCAGAGAGGCTCTCTGTGATCAATCTACCCATTCTATCATTCTATCATATTACTTTGTCTTGATTTATGTTCTGATAGTGTCTATCTTGTCTCTTTATTGACTTGCTTGCATGGTCTTGCTCCTTCATCTTGAATATAAACCATATAAAAGTAGGGAATTGTCTGTGTTGACGTGTACCATATCCCATGACTTCAAATAGTTCCTGCCGTGCATTTTATTTTAGGTGATGCTCAGTAAGTAATTGTAGACTGAATAGATGAAGGTTGAAATGTGCTGGATTGGCAGATAAAGAGGGTACATAAGAATAAAGAATGGAAGCATTTTGTGCAGTGTCTCAAGGGAACATCCTATATTCCTCTTTCATATTGGAAATGAATGTGAAAAGGAGCTACATTGTAATTGATCCAACTCTATGAAATATTTGATTTATCATTATTTTATACTCTGCTTTTATAATCTACCTTGCTATGTAAAGATTGACATGTATTTTTTCCAGGACAGATACCTACAAGAATTTGATGAATTTGTACCTTTGGCCTTCCAAAGCATGGAGTGTCTTGTAAAATATTATTTGGGTGATTTATTTTTGAAGAAATGTCATGGGCATAAAGCAAAACTGGAACCTTTGTCCTAAAAGCCACATGAGATGTTTATGCCCTTAGATTTGCCTTGTTCTTAAATACCTTGTGGTTTGAAGTGAGATTAAAGCTCACAGTCACTCATCAGGAATCAATACCCTTGAGAATCATTTTTGTAGGTTAAGAGTCACCATGTGATGTGGGACCAGGACTCTTCTCTAACTGGAAGGTAATTCACTGATTTCCATTATGTTAGTATGAAATCTAATCCAGTCAGCTTGTCATTTCAATAGTGACATGACTGAAGCAGGCAACTTCTGAAGAAAGGAGCTTTATTTTGGCTCACAGTTCTGGAGATGCAAGACCTAGGAACTGCATCTGATGACAGCCTTCCTAAGACTGTGGCAGAGTCCTGAGGCAGTGTAGGATATCACATAGCAAGAGACAGGGAGAGGCAAGTGTCTCTCCCATTTTATGTAGCCAACAGGATTCAATCATGGGGCTCCACCCTGATGATCTAATCTGATAACATCCTAGAGACCCTACTTCTATGAATCATAGGTCAATTAAGTTTCTACCCTGTTGATACTATTAACATATGACATTGGGGACTAAGCTCCTGCATGAATCTGGGGAAAGAGGAAAGGGCAAACCATATTCAAAGCATAATAACTTTCTTTCCTTTTTATCAACTTATAATTAAAAATTATTTTGTACGATGGTTCCATAAAGTTATAAAAAGAAAAAAATAGTCATTGTGTAATATAATCTTAGATAGTATTGCTATTGATAAAATAGATAAATCATTTGTCTAAGATAACGTGTAAAACTTAGTTTTATTTTTTGGTACTGGGGATTGAACCTAGGGTACTTTACTCTATCATTGAGCTACATCTTTAGACCCTTTTTTTTTAAAAAAGTTTTTTGAGATAAGGAAACTGTGGAAGCTGAGCTCAAACTTGAGATCCTCCTACTGCAGCCTCCTAAGTTGCTGGGGTTGTGTGTGCCATCTTGCCCAACTATGTCAAATATTTCCAATTCAGTGCTTTAGTGGTTGGATATAGTTGACTTGTTAGAATATATAAATCAGAGATTAGGTTAGCCATGCCATGTGCTTCTGTTACCATTTAGCTATTTGATCTAGTGCTTGTATTGAGAATCCTAAAATTCTGTATGTTATGAATTTCTGACTTTGTATGATTTGTTGCCCTCTTACTGTGGAAATTTGATTCTTTTAGACTGCAGGATGTGTGTGGCCCAAAAGGACAGGGAATACTGCAATAACAGCACAGAGCAAGGCCAGAATTTTACCATTTCTTCAGATGAATGCTACATGTGTTCTTAATCTGGACAGATAGTTCCATTATCTCACAGAAAATATAGGTAAAGATAAAGCATGAATGGCTTTATTTTTTAATCTTCATATGATTAATAAAACAAAAATAAGTTGCCTAGATATAGACAGTGTTAAAAGTAGCTGGATAAAGTAATCTACCTCAGGATAAAGTTGAGGTATAACACTGCAGTGTAAAAAGGATTACTCTTTGTGGGTTAACATAGGTTCCCATCCTGTTCTTATCCTAACTCTTGCAAAATAAAGGGCATTAAGTTTTAGATTTGATGAGCAATTTTGAGCATTTTTTTTTTTTACAGATTCATTGCATTAGCTTGTCAACAACTATAATTCACTAGAACACTATCTCTGTCAGAGATTTATCTGGGTGTGAGAAGACATCTACCATCTACACCACCAGGAGGAGAACTGTGGCATCTCATCTTTGAGTCTTTATGGAAACAACTGGGTGATGCATTGTGGTGTACCACTCTAATACAACGTTTTTCTTGATAGCTCACTCCCTTTGCTTTTCTTTTCTTATAATGGCCTTCTTTGCCTGAACTTGAGTGGAGAGTTGGTCTTCAGCTGTGTTAATTTGATTATTTGTCTAGATTTTTGTGGAGTTTTATAGCAAGTTCTTAGACTTATGCTTTCTATATGAAATAGCATAAAATTTTATTTAACAAATATTTATGGAATAACAAGTACTTAATGGATGCTCTGTTATGTTGAGTAGACAGCATATATGACATGGTCAGAAAATTCTTAGCTGTCAGAAATTTCTAACTCAAAGCAGAAGGAAAATCTTGGACAAGGTTTCTGAAAATTCGAAACTAAATGGAAAATGGAAAGATGGCATTTGTATAAAAATTTATGTGGGACAGTCAACCAGGTAAAGTATCCAGGTCTCCTAAACAATTGTGGGAGAAATACAATAACCAAGAAAAAAAAAAGATATCATTTAAAATTATAGTACACTCCTGGTCCTGGAAATAAATATAGTGCTGAGAAAGAGAGTAATAATATGTGGGTGAGGATCCAAAGGGGCCTCTGATGCTTAAGTTGAGAGGAAGGATGAAAAGGACCCTTCCAATATATTTTTAAAAAATTATTACCAATATTGTGGGGTGATCAGCCATATCCATCATTGATGAGGGAAAGGATTTCTGTCAGAGGCTGGCTATCGATTAATTACCAAAAAACTTATCTGATCAAATAAACACAAGAATCAATAATCTTTTCAAGTGGAAGCGGGTGTGATGGATGGAGCCATGCCAGAACTGGCTTCCAACAAGATGGAGAAGCCCACCTCCACCTTTCTTTATAGTCGCACAGGTAAAGGGGCCTGGACCTGGAGGGACTTCTGTGAGGAATGGGATGAGGTGGAGTTAGGGAAGCTTTTTGCTTCGGGAATTAGCATCTTCTCAGGCGGTGAGTCACTCCATACTGGGTCACCTATTCCCCGGCTCTCTGAAACAGTCTCCCATGACCGCCAGTTCCTGTAAGTCAGGCCTCTGTATCCCATGGCTCAGCCAAGTCTGATTCTGCTAGACATGGATGGCTCCCTACAAATATTGTTCTATTATACCACTTGTACGTGAAAGATCTTACTTGACCCCTACGGGACAGGTTAGGGACAGGAATGGAAAGTGATGGTAATTAGAGGAATGTTTTAGGAACAGGAACTAGCATATCCCGATGGCAGAAAAAGTTGGATTAGCATGGTGGTCCAAAAACAGGACAGTGTGACTGAGGAGAGTGAGTGAGCGGGAGGGTATGATGAGGTGAGATTTGGGAAATAAGTAGTGGCCTGTCATTCTGGATTTTTGAACTTAAATTTGAGTTGAAGTTGCAATAGCATGCATGATGGAGATGCCTTCCATCAGTGCAGTGGCCACGCAGGTCAGAGAGAGATGGTCAAATGTAGGATAAAAATGGGTGTACACACGTGAGGAACTATTGATGGATTATGTACTCGTTCTAAAAGAGGGGACTTGAGTTCTTGAATGGGGAACTTTTTCTTATGGGTGTGATATATATTGTTCCAGACTATTTTGAATGCAAGTGATAGAAGTTAAAATTATATTAAAATTAATTTATTGGCCTACATGATTGGGAAAGGTGAATTAGGGCTATAGGCAAAACCATACCCAGACACATAGATGGTTTATGAATTTTATATTATCCTCATTTCTCTGCTTCTGTCCTTTTTAAAAAGTACCCTATTATCTTTCTTCAAACATCAGGCAACATGATCCAGGTAGTCCCAGGTTAAAAACATTGGAGGAATCAGAAATCCCTCATCTACATGCAGAGTCTCATGAAGGACTCAGGTCTCTTGGGTGTGGAGCTGCTACAGTGGCTAAGCATTGTGTCCAAGGCCTGGTGCATATGACTATCTTTAGTGGGCAGCAGCTGTCATCCTAACAGAGATGGGACTGGGGAGCTAACTGCATCCAACAAAACAAACAAGCTAGCAAGTAAGCAAACGAACCCATGAAAATCCACCACAACCCTTTAGAACAGCCTGCAAACAGTCCCTGACATCCTGCAACTGGCCTGGTCCAAAACTTGACCTTGCTGTTCATCTATTGAGCATGAACAAGTTTGCAGAACATTAATATCAGACATGGCCATGCTGTAAGCACAATGGATTGAGTAAAAGCAATACCACTGTGTAGTCATGTCTGAACATAGATCATGCACATTGTTCAAGCCACAAAACTTACCCTAAAACCCCCTGGCTAAGATGAGTGTTTTGCTGCTTCTTTAAAGTGTTTTTCCGGTTTAGTTTATGAAGATTGTCAATCACAGAATTGCCCTTGCTTCCTGATAGCATCCCATCCAGAGCCAGGACCTGCTTCTTTCATTCCTCATTCTTCAAGTTTCAACTGCTAACCCACATAAAATGAACTCTCACATTTAAATCTCCACATGTATTTCCTTTATAAAATTTGTCCTGGAATCTAGGCTTCTTGTTTATCTATTACTTTGTCTGTTTAGTTTGTGGTGCTGAGGATCAAACCCAGAGCCTCATGAATGCTAAGCACGTGCTGTATCAGAGTGCCACCAGTCCCTGTGGTCTCTTTTCCCCAGGAATACGAATTCCATGAGGGCTGAAATCTTTTCTGTCATGTACATAGCTCTATCTCTAGTGTCTATTATGGGAATTGGGATTTAGTAGGTACTCAACAAATGTTTATTGAATGTGTGAATAAAAAGGAACAAAATGAAATCAATTTTGTGGTTGATTTGAAGAATTAATCTTCTTTGGATGGAGCTGAAAATAAATTCAGAACATTATAATATTTTGAGAAATGCAATAGAAACCCTAAGAAATACACAAATACTGGAAGATGAGGGACTGAGGGTTTCTGGATGCAGATGCTAGGTTATCAAAAAAGACTTGAAGAACTTAAGCAGGGTCTTGAAGAATAGTTAGAATGGAATCAGTGATGATCTCTGATGAGGTAATACCAGGTGAAAGAATATCAGATAGTAGGCGAATCTCTGAGGGTCTATTTTGACTGAAGCATAGACTTCTCAGAGGGAATTGTGGAAGCAAGAGTTAGGAAGGCTAGTTGATTTCAGACTGTGCAGTTTGAAAGGCATGTTATGACTGGATTCTGTGTTGCAAGTAAGGGGCAGCTGTTGACTTTGAGCAAAAGTCTGACTTAAGTAGCGCTTTTCCTTGAAGTGACAGATAAGAAAGTAGCATGTAGGATGGTTCATAGAGTGGTGAGGTTGTGAGGAAAACAATTTGGTGCCATGAAAAACTGTGAAGACTTGAACTAGGGTTTTGGAGTGAGAATTGAAAAAAGAAGTGAGCACAGAGAGAGAATTTAGAGAGAATGCGAGCACACAGATTATTTAACAGAGTATGTAGAATTGCACTAGCTGTGTTTTAATTTGATATTTGCCTATATCTTCTGACAGATGCAATTAACTATTTTATTGAAAGAATCTGTTGGGTGGAAAATTACTTGATCTGGAAGGAGGGTAAGAGCATTGTGACTGATTCCAAATTTCAGAGAGAGAAACTTGAAGTCAACATAGTACTGAGAAATATGCTAGCATTGCCAATTGCAGAGAAATGTCTCTAGTCATGCAGGATATACTGACTAGATGCACCTAGCAATGGATCAGATTTGTGAATAACAAAATTATACAGTTCTTTCCAAAGAGGCACAAGCTGGGTTTAAGGACTTTTAAGTCCCATTTTGGTCTTTTTCAGGCTTGAAGAAAGTAGTAGTAATATTACAATGGAATCAATAATGATATGTTACTACTATCATTGCTTATTAAAATGTTCATAGCTATCTTAGTTAATCCATTATTGACAAGCAGATTCTATGTCACATTTGAGGATAGTCTACACATAGTCCTTGAATTCATAAATTAAAGATTTCATAGATTCTTTCATTTATTTTAGTAATTATGTGCTTAATTTTGTAATGAATGGATATTGCAATGATAAACTATTCTGATAGAATAAATATCTGCCTTATACATCTAAAATTTAATTTACTCTTAATGTCTGTAATGTTAATAAAGCAGTGTTGAAATATATACAACTCCTAATTACATTATCTCTACTCTCTTTCATCTTTGATTTGGCTGGCATCTTAACATTTTGGACTGATCATTATTTGCTACTTGCATCCAATATTTAATTTAGATGACTTTATCATCTATGCATACATTTTAATCAGCTCTTGTTCCATGTTGGAGTACAGTTCAATTCTATTAAATAATTCACTTTGCCATTAAATTCACCTTTCAATGGTGTTGCCTGTTAAATATGGTGTTTTGGAGAAAATCCATATTACTGAACATGCACTGGTGACATGAATTATCTCCTGAAGATGGTGTTGTGATTCAGTGCCATAAGTTATTTGGACAGCTCTTACGGTAACTCTGTTTTACTCTGTAACACCTCATAACTCACTGCTGTCAGCTGAGAGGGAGGGAGGAAGTCTCTGGATCTTCTATGCCCTCTTCCATTAGTCCCCTTTCCATTCTATCCTAGAAGAGAACAACTCTGTCATAGTAATCACTGGTGAAATTTCCCCTTGAAACATATGGCTTATCTTTTGAATTGTTTTGATTCTAAAAGGATTAAATAACCCCTTGAAAGACGCAGAAAGATTTTATTACCCAGTGTATTTATCTTCCAACTTTCTAGAGCAAAGATATCCTCATGTCTTTGTGTTCCCTTTGGGACAAATGGCTTATTTGCAACTCGATGAGGTCACCCAAGAACTGTCTGAGCATGTGTCATGTTTTATGTATCAGATAGGAATAGCAGGTAGAAATACAAGGGGAGAGGGATCTGCGGTTGGAATGCAGAACTGTTACAATTATCTGTCGTTTCAAACAAATGCCAGAAGATGGCAGTCCTATTTGATCAGGACTTTATGTATTTTGCAAGACCCATGAGTCCTCTTTGGTTACATGATCATAGCTCAGGAAGAAACTCAGAAATTAGCTTTTGTTACTATAGAAACCAAACGAAGTGACTGATCTTTTTTTCTTTTTCTTTTTTTTTTTTAAATAAACAGTTTCAAAATCAGGTAAAAATAACAAGGAATGCTAGGAAAAATTGATAAGGAAAATAAAATCTATTTTTTTCCTCCTTATAATAGTATTCTAAAATTTTTGGGCCTGACAAGTTTTTTGGATAGCTTATTTTTTTTTTTTTAGAAATATATTCCAGTTAACTTTTGAAATATCCTATTACTTTAAAACAAATTAAACTAATTTGTATTGTAATAAATGCAATAAATATATGTGTGAGGCTGAAATGATTTCTTTCAGTACAAGAGATAGATGAGGATACTTTTCAAGGTTTTTGGTGGAGTATAATGGATTTCAATGTAGAAATAATCTAACAGTGCTGGATTTAGAAAATAAAATTGAATTGTCTTTTCCTCCTCAAAATCTTAATAAGTTCAGAATATTTTGCAGCTATTTTCATTTAATTTAGTTACTATGTGATCTACAAAGTAGACATTATTTCTAACCACTCCAACCTATAATTTCAAAAAGCACATTTATCATTAGGACACTCATATTTTCCCTTTGCATTTAGGAGATTATGGAGCTTGTATTTCACTACATTTTAAATTTTGGGGGCAGGGACTACCAGGGATTGAATTTAGGAGCACTTGAACTCTGAGCCACATCCCCAGACCTATTTTGTATTTTACTTAGAGATATGGTCTTACTTAGTTGCTTAGTGCCTTGTCGTTGCTGGGCTGGCCTTGAACTTTCAATCCTCTGTCTCAGCCCCCCAAGCTGCTGGAATTACAGGTATGCACTTCTATGCCCAGCACTACATTTTAATTTTATGTGAAATCTGTTAACTAGTGAGCATAAGCAATACATGTAAGAGCTACATTTTAAGAAAGCACCTTTATTCTCTAGGAGTAAAAATCATTTGCCCATGAACAGTGACAATTCATGAAAAAATGCTCTGCAGGCTAATTGAAAGGGACTAGCACAAATGAGAGCTGTATAATTATCACACCCTTCTTACTCCCAGTCCCTAAACCCTCCTTTATGCTCACTGGGGATGTGTAACCCTGTCCTATGTGTCTTAGATACCAGGGTTTATCACAATCTAGGGCCTCATTTAACCCCATATTTATTCAACTCGGTGTTTATGCCTTTGCTGGTGTGCCTCTGACCTTAGACACCAGGCTGCATAACTAAGTTTTTGACTTTCCTGGGAAGTCTGCCATCAAGAGGCTTTGCTATATTACTTGGACTGCTGTCTCATATAAGATTCTTTATTTAGGCACTTTAACATTGTCGTTCCTTACTACTAAGTCATTACTTTATTCTAGCTATTGGGTTTTTGGAGAGGCAAGAACTCTCCAAACTGCAACTGGGTTGCTAAGCTGCTGTCTGATGACTGACCTCTTCTATACCCACTGGGATTCTGCCTGTTCTCCCAGGACTGCCCCCCTTCCCCATCTCTCCTCCCACATCTCTTGAGACCCATGCCCTTACTGCATTATTTGACCAGGTCTTACCTAGACTGGTATTTGGTGTTATAAATAGGTGCTTGCCCATGGTTTGTATCTTACAGCACTATATGTGCAACATAACATTCTCCAAAGTTCCATTTCACTACTTCTAAGTCACACTCTGAGTTCCAGAATTTGTCTTTCTGCTGCATAGTGGAAATGCTACAGAGCAGTATGTTATTGAACATCTCTTCCCTCTTTGGTGGCATTACATTGGTAGCTCAAAATTGGACAGGTAAATTAGTGAGCACTACTAACAACTAGGGCTTCCCTCTTCTGGTCCCCTTCCCATAGCGTGTAGGAAGGTGAACATTTACCAGAACACCATTACCTCTCACCTTTTACCTATCCCACATTATTCTCCCCCCAGTGTGGTTCCTTCCCCACTGCTATGGCAAAATTTTCACACCCATTCACTAGGTATTCAGGCCAGTACTGTGAGGACAATCTTGGACTCTCAAACATCTTGACTGTGCCGTTTCCCTTTGCTGCTGCCTTGCTTGTACTCCATAAGAGAATTCTCTCTCTTGATGAAAGTCCTTCAGAAGTTCAACTTAAAACAGAGGTTCTTGAAATGTGATCAGTGGAAACAGTATCAGCACATTCAGGGAATCGACATGCAAGTTCTAAGTTCCCACCCCAGGGTTAATACCTCTGAAGCTCTGGAGGTGGGGGTCCAGCACTCTGTTTTAATAAGCCCTTCAAGGGCTTCAATTACACATTCAAATTTAGAGCCTCTAATGATTTAGGATGAAGTTCAAAGTTTTTGAATGGAATCTTGAAAAGCTTACTCCCCCAACCCCCGTCCCCTAAACTTTCTTTATCTCTCTCTAACTTGAACTCCTTGATTTTGCATATAGAAATAGTTTCAGTTCCTCTATTTGGGTGATCTTTTCTTTGACAAAGCTCTCTTTTGTTGATAGCTCTTTGCATACACCAAGAACTAGGTTCCTTACTCCCTGTCTCTTTCTTTCCTTGCCTAAACATTTTTTTTTTGGTCTTCAATGTATGCTATTCCTTTATCACAGTGATGTTTAATCTTGTTTGTAGTTTATAATTTTAAAGACAATTTCATGTCCGAATATCACAGGTACAATGTGACCTATTTTCATCTTATTTTGTATGGTCTTTAAACTCTTAATTTTTTTTTATTTCTAATTTATTGTGACCATAACCTTATATATCATATTGATACAAAATAACCTAAGCAATTAAAAATCATTTTTGTCGAGAAAGTTGGTTCCTAAGTTGACATGACAGAAAGTTGGGCCTACATTTTTTTCTGGTAGGTGCAGATCTCTGGTCTATTGCCTAGGTCCTTGATCCATTTTGAGTTGATTTTGTACAGGGTGAGAAATAGGGGTTAAATTTCATTGTGCTACATATTGATTTCCAGCTTTTCCAGTACCATTTGTTGAAGAGGCTATCTTTTCTCCAAAGTATGTTTATGGTACCTTTGTCTAGTATGAGATAACTGTATTTATATGGGTTTGTCTCTGTGTCTTCTATTCTGTTTTATTATTCTTCATTGTCTGTTTTTGTGCCAATATCATGCTGTTTTTGTTACTATAGCTCTGTAGTATAATTTAAGACCTGGTATTGTGATGCCTCCTGCTTCAATTTTGTTGCTAAGGATTGCTTTGGCTATTCCTGGTCTCTTATTTTTATAAATGAGTTTCATGACTCAATTGTATGAAGAATTTCTCAATTTCTATGAAGAACATCATTGGAATTTTAATAGGAATTGCAATAAATCTAAATAACACTTTTGGTGATATGGCCATTTTGACAATATTAATTCTGCCTATCTAAGAACATGGGAGATATTTCCATCTTCTAAGGTTTTCTTTAATTTCTTTCTTTAGTGTTCTGTAGTTTTCATTGTAGAGGTCTTTCACCTCTTTTGTTAGATTGATTCCCAAGTTTTTTTTTTTTTTTTTGAGGTAATTGTGAATGGGATAGTTTTCTTAATTTCTCTTTCACTTGATTCATCATTGTTGTATAGAACCCCTATTGATTTATGGGTGTTAATTTTATATCCTGATACTTTGCTAAATTCTTGTATGAGTTCTAGAAGTTTTCTAGTGGAGGGGGATGAGGATAGGACAAACAGTAGAATGAATGAGACAACTTTCCTATGTTCATTATAAGAATACACTACCAGTGAAACTCCAGATCATGTACAAATGTAGGACAGGATCCTAATTAGAATGATATACTCCATGATGCCATAAGTGGAAGTACAATATGTCAAAACAGACTCTACTGTCATGTATATCTAAAAAGAGCAAATTAAAAAACCATTTTTAAGACTGAAATAATATTTCAACAAATTTTTTTAAAACTATATATGTAAAATACCTTTAGCAACAATAGATAAGTTTGGAATGCAGGAAGACAATTCCTTCTTAAAGTTCATCATATAATGAATGAGGATTCAATGTAAATATAGGCAATGTAGTCACATGATTCTTGGATTTGTGTCAAGGTGTTACAACTAGAAGGAAAATGTTAAAAAAAGAGCTTCTTAATTTTTCAAATAGAACAATCATGTGCTGAAGAATTTGATAGAAAGAAATATAATAAATAATATAAGAACAAAAGAAGCATTATCTGCTTATTATAGTGGGAAATTTAATATTTTAAATAAGTCTTCCAAACATTTTAAATTTCTGCAATCAGCATATGTTTTGGTGAATGTCTTATTTCTATTTAGAAGTATTTGTTTTATTATGTATAAAATGTATATGTATAATAACTGCTTCTTATTGTTGGAAGATGATTCAATAACATTTAAAAAAAATTTGCACTTTAAAGTAAAAATTTTGGAATCCCAGCAAACATTTATCTAACAGCTGCAAGTTTAGAGGGGAAAAAAGAACAATAAGAATCACAGCTACTTCATAGGAAAAAATGTCACCAAATGCCACTGAATGCTCTCAACATGAGCCTGACTTTATTCTCTCTCTTTCTTTGAAACCTTAGAGTGAAATCTTTAATAGTTCCAACCATCTCATAGAATTTGAGAAAAGACCATACTAGTCATTAGTGTAGAAAAAAAAAAAAGGCCTTGATTTGGGGTATACGCAAAATCAAGGAGGAGTGAAAAGTGAAAGGAAGAAAATTTCCTTTATCATTTATAATCTCCAACAATTTATAGAAAAGTTGTTTTGATTAATGGTATTGTGATTGAATTAGGTTGACCTTTCCTTCCCCTCAGTGGTGAAAGCTTATAGTCCTGGCTATTACACACCTCTTTTCCACAGCCAGCCACCTGGACCATTTCTATGGAATTCTGCATCCTGGATTTGGAGTGCTTCCTGTATTCTTAAAACAAACTGGAGCTAAGGGGATGCAAAGAGGAACAGCTGCACATAATCAGGCTTCTCATTATTTCAGAGATTTTTCTAAGACACAGGGGATTCTATTCTCTTTGTTGCCTATACCTTTAGGCACAGAAAAAAATAAACTTTGTTTTTGTTAGCTTCTTGTGTGGACTAAATACATAAATAAATATAGGTAATGCACTTATTACTGTGCCTGGCACATTATGTTTGCATTATTTTTATTCAAATCAGTAACATTTATGAAGTTACTTTTCCTAGCACTTGGTAGACAGCAAGAAAGTATGTGCCAGGGCTTTGTGGACCTCTGCTGTGTAACAAATGGGACACTTAGGAGAGATATGTATGCCCTGGGGAATAAGTGCCCTCTAACGTTGGCATCAAAGTGAACTCTCAGGTTTGTGTGGGTGTAGAAACTAAATGAAGTCTTCTGGAATATCCTGAACATTTAGATTTGGGTTCAACCACAATTCTGAATACTTCTTATGTGTCTAGTCCTAAACAACCAGACATATTTCAAGTACAATGCATATGTACTAATACACCTAATTCTTATGAAATAGGAGTTATCATGTCTTCACAACAAGAAAACTGGGGCTTAGAGGATGGTGCTATTTGCTCAAGATGGCCCATATAGAAAACAAAAGAACCTGAAGTTGAGTCCAGATCTTCTGATTCCACTTCTGAGGTTATTCCCACTGTGCTGTGACTTTATCAACAAATGGTGCTGCTAGACTATACACTTTCTATTTTCAATCTAGGATTCTCCTGGAGTCTTGGGACAGTAGTCTTACAGTCTGTATCCATTTGGCATTAACTGAGGCTGTGGAATGAGAACAGGGGCACAAAGAGCTATCGTCACTGAGTATTGTATAGGTTGATCAGCTGTAATCCAAAATATCTGAATCCAGACTACTTCAAAATCTGAAAATCTTGAGTGTTGACATGAGGCCACAAGTGGAAGAATCCACCTCTGATTCTGTGAAGGGTCAGCAGCACAAAAATGCATAACACACAAAAATATTATAAAATGTTACTCTAGTGTATGTGTATAAGGTTTTATAATGTGGCATAAATATCTTTAGACTTGGTTCCCATTCCTAAGATATTCCATTATGTGTATGCAATTATTCCAAAATCATCAACAGCAGCAACAACAACAACAAAAAGAAATCTCAAATCTGAACACTACTGGTCCAAAGCATTTTGGATAAGGAATACTCACCCTGTATACAGAAATGACTAGGCTTTAGCAAGCATCAAAGGGAAGCTTCCTGCCTTTACGAACAGTTTTTGGAATATAAATTTTCACACTGTGTTCTTTAAATGGGACTCAGGTAATCTTGAAAAGTGGCCAATTTTTTATTTTAACTGTTTATTTGACTTGTTGGAAATTGTTTTCAGAGATAGTTCAGACGGTGTCTAAAGAGTACATTTCTCCATTCTTATTAGGAGTCGATTGTTTTCATCCCTCAAATTTTTATGTTCACTGAATCCTACGATTTTTCCTAATTCTTGAATAATGACATTGTCTTTTCATTTAACACTTTTTGTCCATTTTTATTTCTTTAAAGTTTTGCTCTGCTGGTTTTATGTTCCTACTTAGGATGTTCCTTAAGTGAAGCAAATTGGTCAGTGAAACTTAGGAGTCATTCACCAAAACTACCTGCCTTCAGTGAGCTGAGCATGATGAAAGTTTTTATGTGAGACTATTTTATCACTGCCCAGTAACTGACTACATTAAAATCTACCATCCTTAAGCATCATTTGATAATGAATATTTTTAACAAAACCTGGTGGATGGTCTGTAAAACTCTAAGAAAATTCAATGAGTGATCCCCAATTTTTTGAGGAAAAAAAATCTGGCATCATTTTCTCTCTATAAAAGCTTATACACTTAAAGCATGTGAAACTATGGGAATATTAACTTGCTGCAAGTTAAACATGATTAATACTTCTCTGGGAACCCATTTCTCTCATCCTTCTTATTCAAAATTTGTACTTTTTCTGAACTTTCTGAAACATTAATCCCTAGAATAGTTCTCAAATACCATGGATCTCACTGACCTGTGGAATTCATTACAGTATAGAGCTGATGATAGGAGAAGAGTCAGGAGAGAGAGGATATCTATGCTAAGCAACTGGAAAGTGGACCATAGAGTTCACACTTTGTAACGTATTGGTGATCACATTTTTAGAGGTAAAATCTCAATTAGTATATAATCACTGACTGTATGATCTTGGATATATACATATTGGAGGCATGTTGAAATAGAATGTCCACATTTATGTTTAAGTATAAAAAGATCTAATGATTTTCCCTTCTTCCTTTTAAACTGACCATATTTGGATGAAGAGTCAGCCATAGGAGGTTGACACACAAGCTACAATCCAGAGTTTTATGGTAGTTAGAGAAAGCCATGATTCAAACAGGAAATGTGTTGAAAGCCTCCCTTGAAGGATAAGGTCATAGTTGTATATGGTCTTTGGTTAAAGGGCATGCCTTCCAAAGAGAGCCAGTGGGAACTAGGCAAGAGGTGTGCTGAGGAAAGAAAGCTTCCTCCAGCTGGGATTCCATATACCATGTGGGTTCTCCAGACCCTGCTAGTCAAGGCAGCCATTGAGTTTAAGCAGATGTTGGCACTCCAGCAGCATATCTATGGAATATTTGATTATAATTTGCTTTCTTGGAAGATCTTATATGTCTTAGCAACAAGAGCCCAAACTGCATCATAAAGGACCAACAGGGTAATATCTTCTATATATAGGATTCTTCTAGGGACAAATGATAAACTGCAAAGAGTCATTGCTACTTTATAGTTTGGATGAAACCACAACAGAAGACACCCAATAAAGTAATGAATTAGGGATTATTTTAACATGTGTACTCATGCAAGGGTTACTCCTTTTCTCCCCCATGTTATTGGTTAGGAAGTCAAGAGAATCAGTAGCCTTGAGGTGAGTCAACACCTATGAAAACAATCCAAATAGGAAAGGAAAAATGAATCTTGAACTTTTTTCGTGGTGGGATTCCTTTCTCATGAACAAATATGAAATTATTTTAACTTGGTTAGTTTTCACAAGATCCGTAGGTAAAAAGGGAAAACTAGAATCAAGCAGAAACTAGATGTTAGGATGCTTCTCAGGTTGAGAAAGTTATAATTATCAAATAATAATAGCAAACACGTATATATTAAATATATTATTCCATTTCATGTTTTCAAGTACTGATTTAAACATTTTACATAAATTCAATCATTCACTCTGTCTTTATAACAGCTCCATGAAGTAGATCCTATTATTAATCTCATTTTATGGATGAAAAACAGGTGTAGAGAGTTCATATAACTTGCCTAGGTTTATAGAGTTAGTATATGGTGGAGTTAGGGTTTTGAGCTTATGAAGAATGGATTTAGAGCCAATATTCTCAATCATTGTACAAAACTGCCCAAAAAAAGTGCATTTCATCATTGTTTAAAAAAGTTAAGCAGATGGACAATATCATGCTAAGTGAGATAAGCCAATCTCAAAAAACCAAAGGACGAATGATCTCGCTGATAAGCAGATGATGATACATAATGGGGGGTGGGAGAAGGGCAAGAATGGAGGAAGGAGGGACTGTATAGAGGGAAAAGATGGGTGGGAGGGGTGGGGGGAAGGAAAAAATAACAGAATGAATCAAATGCCATTACCCTATGTAAACGCATGATTACACAAATGGTACGCCTTTACTCCATGTACAAAAAGAGAAACAACATGTATCCCATTTGCTTACAATAAAAATAAATTTAAAAAAAAGTTAAGCAGATATGACCTGGCGTAGTGGCACTTGACTGTAATTCCAACAATCCGGGATCCTGAGGCAGGGGCATCATAAGTTTGAGGTCAGCTCCAGCAACTTAGCAAGACTTTGTCTCAAAGTAAACTAAGATGGACTAGGGATGTATCACGGTGGTAAAGCATCGCTGGGTACAATTCCCAGTGCTAAAAGAAATTTTGAAATGGAAGAATAACATGTAGGGATTAGTCCCACAAGATATTTAAACTTCATACAAAACTAGAATAATTAAAAGTGTAATTTAAATGATTCAACTATTGTAATTAGTGATGAAAATAGATTGACCAATCAATGGAAAAGAATATCTATCCAGGAATCAAACCATTTAAGATAATGCCTGATATGTGAATCTTCATGAATCATGAAACAGGTAAAAGAGATGGGTCATTCAAAATGTATTGTTGAGCATATTGATTAGATAATTTAAAAATTAATTTTGATTTTACTTCACTGATTTTCATCAAAATAAATTATAAAAGACCTAAACATAGAAAATGAATCTAATAAAAAAACCAGAAAGATATTTCTTCAACTTGTAAATGAAGATAAGCTCTAAGGATCTGTATAAAATACATAAAAATATGACTGTATATATTAATTCTTTCAAGTCAATAGAGTAAAAAAACTGAATTAAAAATATGAAGATGTATTTGAAGTAAAATGTGACAGATTGTTACTCTTCATAATTTAAAGTCATTAAAAAAATTTAAGAGAGAAAATTATTCTGGAGAATATTTTTCATTTTCTCCTTCAATGTAGATTGCTATTCTAAAGAATTTTTACTTTGCTTTTCCAAAAAACATTAAGTGTTGAAACACAAAATAATAAAATTTCTTACAAGATATTTTGTATTATGCTAACCTCTTTGTATTAAAATATGAGTTACAACAGCTTTTTAGTTTGTAATTGTCTTCTCAGGGAGAAAAATAACCCACAATCCTCATTGACATTAGTTAATACCTTTTCTAAGAGCATATCATATCATTAAGTATTATCCCCTGGTGTGAATGAGAAAAGACACTCTTACAATCTTTTTAATTGATTGTTTTATATTATAACCAGGACAACCATAATTGCATAACTCTAGTCTCATTTTTTTTGTGGTTCATATAATTTTAGGCAACTTAAATTTTGCATTGAAGAGGTGTTGTTGGCTATGTCAAGCAAATTATCAAGAACCAGCACATGAAAAAAAAAAGAGTAGTAATCAAGATTATAATGTGGAGCTCAATTCTCGGAAGCTTTTAAGAATTTCTGTGTCAATTCTTGCATAATGCATGAAGGGCTTGGGTTCTTTTATATTTATGCATGGGTAGGGAACTATGTAAAAATGTCATGATTTTTCTTTATTCTAGTAAATGTGTTTATTGTATAAAAATATTTATATTGGTCTATTACCCTTTAAGAGTGGGTGAGACAGTGTTCAAGGCTCTTCTCCTTTAGCCTTCTTTTTATAGTTTTTAGATTATGAAGATAGGGCAAGTTCTGTTGTTTGTTATTGCATATCAAATCATCCTAAAACCTCAAGGTTTAAAATAATGGTGATTTATTATTTTTCATGTTCCTGTCAGTAAAAATAAACTAGACCTTTTATATTTAAAAACTTAAGTTCATCAAAAGACATTATTATTAAGCAAATTAGCAGTCAAGTCACAGCCTGAGTAATATTATTTTGCAAAAGATAAAACTGCAAGAGACCTGGTACCCAGGATGCTTTTAAAAAACCCTACAAATTAATAATAAAAGACACACATTTTGTTAAAAAATAGGTAAATGTTTTTATGATACAATTTGCAAATCTTAAAGTCTAAATAACACTTCTCATATCATTAGCCTTCAGGAAATAAAAATTAAAGTCATACTAAAATGCCATTATACATTCACTCTAGTGACCAAAATAAAAAGACTGATAACATCAAATTTGGCAAAGATGTAGATTATCTAAGATTACTATACATTGCTGCTGGAAATATACATGCAGCCCTCACTTTGGGAAAGTATTGGTAATTACTTGTAAAACTAAACATACATATCCTGTGACTAGCATTTTCCATATTTGGTATTTCCCCCAAAGAAATGAAACAAAGAGACTCTCACAATTCTATTCATTTAGCTCTTTTCTGAATTGCTCCAAACTGAACAACCACAACAGCATGGTGTCCATCAATAGGAGGATGGATGAGCCATCTGTGGTATATTAATGCACTTAAAATATTACTCAGCAATACAAAGAAACAATGTATTGATACGTATAGCAGTTGGAATAAGGCTTTAAAAGATTACGACAAGTCTAAGAAGTTACACATTAAAAGCATATATTGTATAGTTCCATATGATATGTTGAAGTCTTATATTGGTCAAATCTAATCAATAGTAACCTGTTCCCCACTCCCCCTTACCATCCAGAGTTTTGTTTTCTGCAGTTTGCTCTCTGTGGTCAGCCATGTTTCAAATATATTGATTGGATAATTCCAGAAATAACAATACATAAATTTTAAATTTCCTTTCATTCTGACATTTCATATTTTTCTATTTTATCCCACCTAGGACAAGAATCATGCAGTACATCTACATTGTATATGCCACCTGCTCATTAATCTCTCAGCTATCTTTGTTATCAGATTGACTGCCCCTGGATTCCAGTGTTTGTGTTCAAGATCTTAATTCACTTAATAATGTCCTGATAGTACAAAAGTAGCAATGCTGGCAATTTGGGTATTTTGAAAATCCGTAGAGTGCTCCCTTTAAGTGAAGATGTGAAAAATCTCAACCTGGTAAGAAAAAAAAATACCAGAGCTGCTTAGATCTATAGTAAAAATGAATCCTCTCTCTGTGAAATTGCAAAGAAGGAAAAAGAAATTAATGCTAGATTTATGATTGTACCTCAAACTGCAAATGTTGTATTCACTATACATGATAAGTTCTTAGCTAAGATGAGAAAGACATTAAATTTGTAGAAAACATGAGCAGAAAATGTATTCTGGTTGACTACAACATACTGTGCCAGAAAGTTTTGTGACCATATGAAGATTTCAGGAAAAGATCCCCAAAACTAGTGACTTCAAGACATTTACTGCCAAGTAAGGGATGGTTACACAGATTCAGGAGTAGGTTTGGATCAAAAAATATAAAAAATTAATGCAGAGGCTTCCTTTGCCAATGAAGAAATTGCTGTCACATTTCTGGTAGTGTAAAAGTTGACTAAGAAGAAAGAATACCATCCAGCAAGTCTTCAATGAAGATGACACTGAGTTCCTCTGGGAGAAGATGCTCAGTAGAACCTGTGTTTATGGAAGTGCAAAAGAGACATCAGGACAAATTAACTTATGTACTATGGGGCGATTCTTCAGGACATGTGATAAATCTAGTCATAGTATAAAAAAACCAAGGACTTCCAGTGCTTTCGAAAACAAAAACAAAAATTACCTGCACATAATCTGAGAACATGACCAGAGAATGCTTGACGACAATCTTGTTCATGGAATGGTTCCACCAGTGCTTCATTCCAGAAGTTTATATATATATGAAGAAATGTTGGAATTTAATGTGCTACTGATAGACAATGTACCTCACCTTCCTGAGTCTGTTTGCTATGAAATGAAAATGTTGAGGTTGTCCTTTCACCTCAAAAAAACAATCTCTTTGCTTTACCCCTTGATCCAGGACATTATTTGATTTGTCAAGGCAACAGAGACCTACTTAATATTGACCTGGCTCCCCAGCTGCTGGCCAACTGGTCCCTGCTGAGCATGGCAACTGAGCAGTGCAGTGTCAGAGTGGTAGCCCTGAAGGGCTGCAGCACTGGTGGCAAGCACAGCCTGGAGTTGTGTGAGCTCACCAAATAGGTGTGGCCGTCCTGAGGTGCACCAACCTGTCACCCTTCCACAGCCAGGCCTGAGAATGGTAGGACGCTTGGTGCAGCCCAGAGACTGCAAGTAGGGATCATTGGAGCACCTCAGTCTTCTGCTTCCTGACCTGCAGGCAAGAAACTGCAAGTGGGGCAAACCTACATGGAAACTGGACTTGAGAACTGACCAGAGGCATTAGTATCTTTCCAAACCCTACTTAGTTTCAACCAATACCATTGGTACTTCTCCAAACTCTAATTAGCATAAGTTTGGACCAATACAGTGACCCACGTGTAAACCCCTAGACTGGCATACTCTGATGGAGAAAAACTGCTATCTGGTCCTCTTGTACTGTAAGAGATATGTTCTTATTTCTATTCTTCAATAAATTCTATTGTTAAACTCACTCATCTTTGTCTGTGAATTTAATTCTCCAAATTCACAAGACAAGAACCCAGAAAGAAGAAATTGATGGTGAGATGCTGGGGTCTGTTGCAACACTGGAGGGCAAGGCTCACCATTAAGAGCTGTAACACCTCTCTGCTGCATAGACCTGAAGCTTGTGCAGACCCACCTGCCAGGAGAAGCAGGGAATCAAATTTTATCTCAAAACTCTAATTTCAATATTTGATTGCATTTGATATAGAGCATCAATTGGTGTTAGATCCTAATCTAGACATAATGTAGTGCTGGAATCATTCATTATTGATGATGAAATAACATTCTTCAAAGCTCCACTGGACAAATTAAAAACAGAAATTGTAAATGCCTACTGGAGGAATACAGTCATGAATAATTTAAAGACATCTGGGGATAGATGAAAAATTAGGAAAATAAATTCCATAACATATTACAGTGTATTATTATAATTATTTTATTATTAGTTGTGATTCTTTTCCTGTGCCTAATTAATGAATTAAACTTTATCACAGGTGTATATTACAAGAAAAAACCTTATGTATGTAGGGTTCAGTATTATCTGTGGTTTCAGACATCCACTGGAGGTCTTGGAATGCATCTCCCTGTGATAAAGGGGGATTCATCATACTGAGAAAAGTTAGTGAAACAGAATAGTATTTATCTCTGGGGATGCTTTAGTGACTCACTGGGGATGGGCATAAGAAAGTATTTTGAGGTAAAGATATTGTTCTATGTCTTGATAGAAGTTTGGATTATAGAGCTTTATCCATTTGTCAAAACTCTGTAAGTATCATTTAAAACGTATGCTTCTCTGCATATAAATGTAACAATTTCACAGGATCGAATAATGCACAGGACTCAATATTTCATAGAGTATACTCATATGAAGCTTTAGTCTAGGCAAAGAGAATGCTACGGTCGGAGAGAGTGTGTAGGTGAGAATGGTGGCCAGAGAGTCCCAGGTCCAGCTCCCCAGGGTCTGTCCCAAATTCATACAACACTCTTGATCTGTGGATTATGAGCCATCAAAATCTGAATGAGGACTCTTACCTTTAGGAGTCCATAAGAAAATATTTCCAGTGGAGTATTTATGCTCTACTAGTTACAGAGCTAAGCCAAGGTGTTAAATCTATTACACTAGTTGTAAATGATCAATAAACAAGATGGCCCTGAGTGCAAAATTTGAAATTTGAAATTTAAATAGTATTTTATTAATCTTAACCATTGTTCTTATCCTGGTACCAGAAATGAGCACAGAACTGCTCCAGCATAGTAATGAGGTAATGGTATCTTACACACACAATTTTACAAGAAAAGAAAACTGTAAAAAATATTAAACTGCAGTTTGTAATATGCATTCTGAAATACTTAAGTGTACAGATTCTCCAATTTACTTTCAAAAGCACCAAAATTAGAGAGATTTATGAATATGTAGAAAAGCAGATATCAGGATTAAAAATAAGTAAAATGTTAATAGGAGAATGTAGAAAGTGAATATACTGGTGTTTCTTTACAATTCTTTTTGTTTCCTTACAATTCTTTTTGTTTATAAAATTTCATAAGTTGTTATAGAAATGATCCACAAGTGCTCATATTTATCATGTGTGCTCTAACCTACAATTTTGAGCATAGCAAAGGGTTGCCCCCACAATACCGCTAGGCAAAGCATTTGTCTTCTGTCTTCCATCATTCTGCATTTGCTTCTCTCTCTTCTTTTTACTTTCAGTTTGCTTCCAGGTGCACATGAGCTCTTTGCTTATCATTAATTCTGTCCATTAAAGTTTCTTTCAAAATTTCCCTTCCTCCAACAAAATTTTTTTCTTATGGTTCTAAAGTCAGTAAATAGAAGAGGCAATTTACATTAAATTACTATGATCACACTTTGATGAGGTCTTCTTTGCAGATAAATAGTACTGACTACTATGTATCTATGGACTTATAAAAAACCCTCCATTTTCCTCAATTTCAATCGAATTCTGGAAAAAGTTCATTCATGTATGGAAGTAATTTACAACATGGTAAGGAATTTGTCAGATGCAAAAATTAGTGATACATTCTAGATTTTTTTATTCTGGAGAGGATGAGAACATATGGGGGACAAAAATTACGAAAGAAATAGACTCTTTATGCACGAAGATGGGTGAACGAAATGGGAAAAGAGAAAAGAATCAGTAACTATCAATATGCTGGATAGCTTTTGAAAATAAAATAGAGTTCATATTGGAGAACAATGATTTGTTAGGAAGTAAAACTTTCATCTATATTAGAAGACACTATTTAGTATATCTCTAAGAAAAGTGGAAATGTAATACTAAATCCTTGAGACCAGAATTAGAGAGATGAAGGGCCCATGTTGTATTGAGTATGATTTAATAAATCACACAATAATGTATTTTATTACATTACATAAATTTAAAAAGTATTTTTACAGAGCACAATTACTAGAAAGTGAATATGGTCCTTGAGGAAGACCTATTCAGTGTGGGACAGTGGTACTTAGAAAATAGATGATAAAGAGGTTACTATTGCAAACCCAAGAGGAACGTTATCTAAAAGTACATCCAAGTGAAGCGTCAGATAGGTATTTCTGGCAGGGCAATGTTTATTAACATCTGCTTGTCAATGAATATTAATGGACTTAATCTATTCCATTCTTAATTCACCCATAAAAAGAAATAACAGATCCAGAAAGTCAAGGGTTCAATGTTTTCTCTCATATGTGGAAACTAGACCAAAATAAGGAAAAATAAAAGGATGTTGAGGGGTGGATCTCATGGAAGTAGAAGAGAGACCAGTGGAGAAGAAGTAGGGGATGTGAAGGGAGAAGGGATGGAAAAGGGAGAAATGGAGGAATGCAACTGACCCAATTATCTTATGCATGAATATTAATGTACCACAGTGAATTTCACCTTTATGTATATCTTTAAAGCACTAATTAAAAAAATATAAATGTTTATACAGAAAGAAAATTAGTGGAGTGGATGAAAGAGAAACCGGGAGGAGAGGAGGGAAAGGGGAAGCACTGGGGACTGAACTGGAGCAATTTATATTCCATGCTTGTGCAATTATGTCAAAATGAGCCCCAATGTTATGTATAACTCTAATGTGCTGATAAAAACTTAAAAGAAGAAGAACAACAAAATAAATGGATTTTCAGAGTGGATCATAAAAAAAGTGTAACTTTAGATTGAAAAAAAATCAACAAGTAAATCAACCCAGAATATTTTGTGGAAGAAATGAGTAGATTTATTCACAGGCCCTTGGGGGTGGGGGGAAGTAAAGATCTTGACTTTGAGATTAAAAAGAATGCATTTTAGGGGAACAATTATTCAAAGAGAATCAGAAGTCTCTTTATAGTGCTAATATGAAGAATTTATAACAGGGATAAACATTATGACTAACTATACTTCAGATAGAAGCAACTTTAACTTGCGTGCATACACACACACAGACACACACATGCTGGGCAATAGCATTTCAACATCTCGAGAATCAATGTAGAATATAAACTGGAATTGCAGAATTCACCCCCTTATCAAAAATAATAACAAGAACATTATATATTATAACTATGGAATTCACTGAAGGAAGAAATTCACAGGCTTTGAAGAAATTAATGGTCTTAAGTACATAACCAAAGAGAAAATTGAAAATAAATAAGCATTTGAATCTAGAAACTATAAAGCAACCACAAATACTTTAGAAAACAAAACAAAAAATCTGAAGAACTCATAAACACGAAAGCTGTTTTTTAAAGAAAAAGCAGATAAATCATGACCTAACCTACTGAAGAGAGAAGGAAAATGAAATATCAAAATCAAGTAACAGGAGGTCAAAATCAGAGAAGCTGTAGTCTGTAAAAAATTTTAAAAAAAGAAGAATCATGGAATACTATTAAGCCATAAGTGAAAAAAAAATTCAATACAATTTTACTCAGATCACTCCATAATAGCACTTAGAGAGAACCCTCAGTCCCCTTTAGAGCTACACATTACTCTCTTGTGTAGGTGTATATATCCTATTCAACCAGCTTCCTTTTGATAATAAATTAGATTTTTTTGTCTCTTACAATTGTCTTGTGCAAGTCTCTTTATATTTTTGCTAACAATCTTTGGACTAGATTTTTAGAATTGAGATCACTTTTCCAAGGGATGTACATACAATTTTTTGAGATATTATGAAGTTTTCCTGTAGTCATTTTATTTCTACCAGTAGTATATAAAATGCCACATAAGTAATTTTTGAAGGATTGGGAGACTACAAACTGACTTTAAATTTAAGGTAGGAAAAGAAGCAAGAATAAATAAGGAAAACTTCTAAAAAGAAGATCAATAAAGGTAGACCTATAAGACTGATAAGATTTAAAATATAATAAAAAGATTTCTAATTATGTAAGTGTGGTACAGATCAATAATACAGAGTAGAATTTATAGAATTAGTAACAATTCATAAGGGATTAACATATAAGTATATATATACTTTCAAGGTAATGGTGAAAAAAAATGGGCTAATCAACAAATAGAGTTGAACAATGAAATAACTGGGAAAACAGTGATTGGTTCATATTTATATCTCACAATGCATATTAGGATAACACACAAATGTTTAAAAAGTCTAAATATGAAAATTTGAAATCACAAGTACTCAAAGGAAGAAAGAATTTGTTAAAAATTCTTGAAGTGGAAAATCAAATTAGAAATGCACATGGCATAATGATCAAAAATTAACACATTTGAATTTCCTTTCAAAAACAGTATAAACAAAGTCAAACTACAAGTGATAAATTTGGAAACAAGTATTTTTAGCCTTTTTTATGTACTGACACACCTAGAAGAAGACCAACAGCTAGGCCTAATTTTCCACTGGGACTTGATGCTTATGCATACCAGGTGTTTACATCTGGCCTCCATTCTAGTTGATCTGGCATTCTTTACTACTGGCTGGTGATTGTGCCAAATTGATATTAGAATTTTAGAGTATCAAACTTCCCAATAATTCAATAAAGGACAAGTCATATAAACAGTTCAAAAAAATAATGCAAAAAAGCTGTTTAATATGAAAAGATTTTCAAATTCACTCTTAATAAAGGTTTATTGAATGCACATCTGTCATCTATCAAGTGAAAAAAAATCTGAAAAATTTAATACACTCTTGGACCAGTCTCTGGGGTCCAGGACTTTCTCATACTTTTCTGGTAGGGTTGTAAATTGCTATGATCTCTATGGATTGCAATTTTCTAATACTTGTCAAATTACAAGACAAATAGAATTCAACTCATTCATTTGGCTTCTGGAAGTTTATTGCTGTGATATACTCACACACCTAAAATGTAATTCATATGCAAAACTTGGAACCGCAGAATTACTTCTGGTTTGAAATTACTAGAAACTATCTAAACATTCATTGATAGGGTATTAGTTATAAATTATAGTCTTTCAGTGCAATGCAATAATGCATGCTGCAGTTCAGTCTGTTTTTTCCCACAAAAGTTCATGTTCTAGAAGCTTGGTCCCCAATATAATGGAATTGACAGGTGTTGGAAGCTGTAAGATATGGGACTTCATGGGTGGTGATTAGGTCATGGGACACCATCCTCATGAGTAGATTAATGTTTTACCTCAAGAGATTGAAGTAGTTTCCTTGAGACTGGATTATGACTTATGGGAATGAGTTAGGACTTATGGGGCTGCATTGGTTGCTGACCAAGTGGGTTGTAATAAAGGAAGGAAGTCAGCCTTCCTCAGGCTCTCTCTCTCTCTCTCTCTCTCTCTCTCTCTCTCTCTCTCTTGCACTTGCCCACTTCCCTTTCTGCTTCTCTATGACATTGTGACAGCAAAACCCCTTACTGGAAGCTGAGTATACATGGTATTGTGCTCTAGAACTTTTCTGCCTCAAGAACTGTGAGCCAAAATAAACCTTTTTATAACTTACCCAGTCTTGGGTATTTTGTTATGGCAACACAAAAGAACGAAGATGATGGGCAACTGTAAAACGTAAGAAGTCTTTGCAATATTATGGAAAGGTCATTCAGACGCATTGCTAAGTGAATTGTGCAAGGGTAGGTTTCATAGCATTCTGATCTGGTGTAAAAATGGTAGATGATGACAGGAATAATAAATATGATTTTAAAATTTCATGTAGCTTAAGGAAATTAGGAAACATACACAGCAAAGCAGTAATAGTGGTTATGTGATAGGGAAGGTGGTGAAGTATGCTGGGCCAACCCACAACTCTGGTGGGAGGCAGTCTTCCTTTCCCTCTGTAAGATGGTGCACACTTTTTGTTTTGGGAACCATGTGAAACACACTAGATATTTAAAAGTAAATGAAAGCATGAGAGGTAAGAAAATGAAATAAAACTATAGTTATAATAGAAATAGAAAATATATACCTCATTATTGGAGTCATAGTTTATTTTTCCTGCTCCTAAGATTGGTCATAGTTTTCTTCAAAAATTTTCCAGAGATTGATGTTACTCTTTTCCCTCTGACCACAGAAGAAATGCTTTGTAGAAATCATGGTGCTGTTATGGACTAATAGGAGACATACTTTTCTTCCTTATGTTGATCTCTCCATGTGGATATTTTGATATTTCTAACCAGTTTAAACATGATTTGTTCTTCTACCTCAATTGACTATAACAACTGAGTAACAAATTTTGGTTTTGTTCTGTTTACTTGTTATGTTACAACTTGGGTCTCCTTTTTCTTCCTCTGCCTTATTGAACTTCATTGTTGCTGACCACCTTTGCAAACTATCTGTGGTTCTTAACCTAGAATTCCTTCCTTCTCTACCTCCTTAGATTTAGTGACAACATTTGCCCTGACTACTGGGATTCTGGAATGCTAAATCATTTGAGCTTATCTTTGGTGGACAAACCCACTTCTTATTTGGAGAAAAAAAAAGTTGCATATCATATTTACATGTAGGAGTTGCCTTACTTCCTTGAAAACTCAGTGTAGACCCTCATGAATTGGAGCATCGTATGTTCAGTATTTCATTCAAAATTAATAGACTGGTATCTTTTTCATATTAACAATTCAAAAAAATAAGCAGGATTGATAAAGGAGATGTGTAGGGTATTCTTTTCCTTCACATATTTTATTCCAAGATATGAGGAAGAAAACACTTTTTTTCTGACCACGTCTCCGTTTTCTCACCTGTATGTCCTGTTATTCTTGAAGGAGATGGACACATATCTGGTAATGAACAGTCTTGATATTGTGCAATACTTGCTACTTTCTTGGGAAAATTTTCTCTTAATTTAGAGTTCATAACATCTTCCTTTCACAGCTTCCTAGACTTCTCCATGATGGCATTTATCCTCATTCAAAATTAAATACCTGTGTGGTTTTTTTTTTTTTTTAATGCACAATCATCTTTCTAGACTCTTAAATTCTGTGAGATCATGGCATATATTCTTTGGCTAACTTCTATGACCAGTGGCATCCACATGCCTTGGCACAGACATAATCGCCAATGAGCATATGAATGAATGGATGTTCTCTTGGAATCTTTCTGGGAGAGACTTTGGATGATAATCTACAGGGGATAAATTTTCCCCTTCTTTAAAAGTTCTAATGTATTGTCATGCTTAGGAAGCCCAAAGTGAACCTTAAAAACTAATTGCACTTCCAAGCAGGAGTGTATTTCTATTTTAAAAGTCCTGTTTTAATTTATTTCCATTCTGGGGAACTTTGTCATAATGACAGCGGTGAGCTTGGAATAACCGCATACCAACGGTAACAAGCAAAACTGGAGCAACCTGGAAGAATGTCAGTGGCAGGCAAAAAGGCATATGGTCCCGAAGACCAGCAGTTTTAAATCTGAGCATACTTCCCAACCAACTAGGGGACTTGTTGAACACAGGTTTCTGACCCTCTTGTAGGTCTTTGACTCAGTAGCTCTGAAGCAAGGACTGAGAAATTGCATTTCTTACATATTCCAAGTGATGTTACTATTCTGGTAGCCTTCATGCTCAAACATCAAAAACAATTGTTTTATCATTCTATTTTTTTGTGAATTTTTACTGGGAAATTGAATAACTTTTCCTCTGTACTTTTTTTTGCATGAACTTACTCCTATCAGTACCTTTAGAATCTTGGTTTCTGGCAAAGTTATATATATATTGTGGTTTGAGGTAATAAAACACTCAGCTCTTCCTAGTGATATACGAGTTCAGGAAGTAACAACACTCAAATAACCCTACTGAGTCATTTTTTATGAATAGAATTACGGTTCTGAGTCATTACTTATTGTTTTCTGGTCTACCAGAATGAGGATTTTTCCAAAGTCAGCAGGGGTAATTCATTTTTAGGGCTTGACAAAACTATGCATGCCTTCCGAAGGGTAGCTTGAGGGAAGAAAGAAATCCCTTTGCGACAGGGATTTCTCTCCATTACAAGCTCCTCTGTATATGTGCTTTTTGTTTATTATTATAAAAGCAATGTTTAAAGAAAAATTAAGAGGAGAATAAGAATAGGAGTGGAGGGAGAGAGAAATGCAAGAAGGAATGGTTGGTATTCTATTAGTCAGAGTTCTCTAGAGGAACAGAACTCACAGGATATGCACATGTATGATTAAAAAAATGGGATTTATTAGGTTGTCTTACACAATCAGAAGATGGATTGTCCCGCAATGGCTCTCTGTAGACTGGAGAGCTGGAGGGACCAGTAGTTTCTCAGTCCAAGAAGTTGGAGCCCCAGAAGAGGACTGGAGATGCATCTCCAGTCTGGGATTGAAGGCCTAGAAGCTCCCTGGAGAAACTCGGTGAGTGTCTACACTGGAAGAGTGAAGCAGCTGGAGTCCAACATCCTTGGGAGATGGGAACAGAAATAGACTCACCTGGTCAAGAAGAAACAATCTTGCATCTGTCACTGCTTCTTCCTTCTTTAGTCTTTTCCTTCCAGGTCCCCAGCATACTGGACAGTGCTGCCCCACATTCAGGGCAGATGCCCTTCCTCAGTTCCTGATCCACATGCCTGTAGTTTCTGGAAACACATATATCGCTAGGATATACCCAGAAGTCTTTTAATGCTAAGTATTTCTCAGTCCAATTAAGTGGGCAAACCAGATTAGCGATCAAAGAGATATAATAATAAATTAAGTAACCTAATACCTATTTGAGGTATCATCAAAAAGATGCAACTAGTAAATTAGATAAATATATAAATATATATTCAACTTCACTAACAAATTCAATTAAAGAAATTATAAAGTATCAGTTTTTACTTAAGAAATCGAAATCATTTTTAAAAATGATTCTTCCTATTGCAGGGAGTACAGAGAAATATATTCTCAGAAATTACTGCATATTATAAAGAAGAGATGATTTATAAAGAAATAGACACCACTCACTTCTATAAAGTGTCCTGTTAAAAAGTTAAATTTTCAAACACCTTCCTCCCATAATTATTTTCCTCTTTATAATGCTTTCATTTCTAATAGGCAGATAGAAGAGTATCATCACAGAATGGTGAGTTCAAATCATGAGCTTGATATTGGGAGACAATCAGAGTATTTAGTTAAAAAAAATGAAAGAGGCTAAGACATGAAGGGCCAGATTTGAAAATGTTTAGATATAAAAAAGGAGAGATTTTCATGTGTCTGTCTGTAGTGGGATAATTACAGACCAGAAAACACCAGAAACATTCCACTAACTTACTACCATATAAAAGGAAAAACCATTTAAATCAACAAAATATGAAATATATAATTTCCCACTGTGGCAATTTTTTTGTTTTGCTACACAAATTGTAATAACATTCTAAGGCAGTTAACTTGCATAAATATAAGAACAACTTGATTTAGTTCATTAATTTTTCTGTTGTTTGCATGGTAAGGAAAGTTCAAAGGACTTGAAAACTATTTTAGTAAGTAGGATATATCCTTCTTCTTGAATTTATATTATTCATTGACTGTAACAAAATATTTTTCTTAAACTAAATCAAAATGTTCCTAATCTATGTGATAGCATTTCAAATGACTGGGATCCAACAATAATTTGATTATTTTGTGTATATGAATGACTATTGGAACATGAATAATCAATCACCAAATGTTGAAGTTCAAATTTGTTATAGGAAGACCAAGTGATAGGAATTTGTTAATAAAAATGTTGCATTTGCTGACATATAATTACCAGATTCTTCTACAGTCATCTTTGATGCATGTATTAGTGCATTTTGAGTTACTATAACAAAATGCAGAAGGCTGGGTACTTTATAAAAATGGAATTTATTTAGCTCATTGTTTTGGAGACATAAAGTCCAAGATTGGGCAGCCTCATTCATTCAGCGTCTGGTGAGGGCCCCCCTGATTATGTCACAACATGTAATGGATCGCATAGTAGGAGCACCGGCAAATCAATTATATGGTGAGAGAGGAAGCAAGAGCCTGGCAGAAGCCCTGCTCTCTTTTGCATAATTACCTACTTTCACGGGAACTAATCTATAACCCTCCAAGAGGCCAGCAATATCCCCTTCCTGAGGGCAGTCATGACCCAATCACTTCTTTCTAGGCCCCCACTGCTCCCGATTCCCTTGCATTAGTGACTGAGGTTCCAGCACATGAACTTTTGGAGAAATGCTCAAACCATATCCAAATCACAGTGCCATGTAAAATTTGGTGGCTTAAAATAACACTATTTATTTTGCCCATGGTTCTACAGATCAGCAATTTGGCCCGTGTGCAACAGAATAGTCTGGTTTTGTTTAGGTTCATTTATGTAGCTGCCAGGTCACCTGGAGGGTACTTGATCTGAGAGGGCTTTAGTTCATGTCTGCCCCACCTGTCTTTTATCTTCCAGCATACCAGCTTGAAGAGATGGCAATATTCCAAGGGACTGCAGACGTGTGCCAGGCTTGGCATTCACATGAAATTTTTTCCTCCACCTTCCACAGGCAATTCCAGATGCAAGGGGTGCAGAATAGCTTTGCTTTTTGATGAGAACCACTGTGTTGTCATTTTTGCAATCTGCTAGACACACAGGATTTTTTTCCACAAAATATTATATTAGTTGTGATATGGTTTGGATATGAAGGGTCTCCAAAGTGTCGTGTGTCAATGTGGGAATATTCAGAGGTGAAGTACAGGTGGGGTGTGGCTGGGAGAGAGTAGGTCACTGGCAGTGTCTTCTGGAAGGATCAATCTTCCCTGTGTCCGCCGCCGCTGCCTCCTCCTCCTCCTCCTCCTCCTCCTCCTCCTCCTTCTTCTTCTTCTTCTTCTTCTTCTTTCTCCTCCTCCTCCTCCTCCTTCTTCTTCTTCCTCTCTCTTCCTCTCTCTCTCTCTCTCTCTCTCTCTCTCTCTGTCTCTCTCTCTCTCTTCTCTCTCTCTCTCTGCTTCCCAGTTGATTTCTATGAGGTGCATGGCTTTCCTCTGCAGCTGCCTTTTTTCCATAGGGTCTGCCTTATCTCTGGCCCAAAGTGATAGAGTTGGCTGACCACAGACTGAACCTAGGAGCCAAAATAAACTTTTCCTCCTGCACGTTGTTCTTGTCAGGTGTTTTGTCCACAGGGACAAAAGATGAGTAACACAAGTTGTTGAGATCATTTCCAGCCATCATTTCTCTCTCATTCACAATGTGAAATAGTCACCATGGTGAATTCTGGTAAAATTAATGATTTGATTTGAAATATAAAATTCAAAAGTGTCTGTCTTTCCCTTTATCCTTCAATAGATGCTTGCTCATCCTGTACAGAAAACATGAGGTTGAATTCCTTTAAGAACCTGTTGGTCGTGATCTTCCCTTTCCTGAAATATTTTCTCCTTTACCATCTCACTATCCTTGGTGTCTGGCTGTTTCATGGATGCCTCCTCAACTTTTGTCCCTGTGTGTAGGTCAGGAGTCAATTCATGTGTTATGAATGGCTTGTATTTCTTCTCATACTTACTGAGTTCTCAACTTTCCACAAATCAATGTACTCTGCGTAAGTTCCCTACCCTAAGAAAATTTTAGGAGTAGTCTCTAAACTCTATTATTATTGAATTAAAATTATATGTTTTCAATTGTGATTCCATCTTTTAAATATAAGCTTTTTAAGGGCAAAGATGTGTCTAGTTATCTTTGGATAGGCAGGGCGTAACCCTTCATTTGACAGATAGTAGGTGTTCAGTGATTATTTAAAAAAATTTTTTTTAGTTTTATTTGGACAGAATATCTTTATTTATTTAATTTTATGTGGTGCTGAGGATTGTACCCAGTGCCTCACATGTGCAAGGCAAGTGCTCTACCATTGAGCTACATACAGTACCAGCCCCGGTGTTCAGTAATTTTTTAAAAACAAAAATTAATAAAAGAGTTAATGAGAGTAGAAATAGGGTCATATCTTTATTCTCTTTTTTCAATCTGTGCAAAACCTTTATATGTGTGATATACTCCCACATTTTCAACTATCAATGTTACACTGATGATTCTTAAATCGTATTTTTTGGTTTGATTTGTAGGTTTGTTTGTTTATTTGTTTAACCATCATTGTATTCTGAGTTCCAGAGTTGCCTCCAAATGGCTTTAAATAAATGTATACATGAATAATTTTGCTCTTCTCTTAAATATAATTTACAGTAGTCTGACTTCCCACCTTGCTCAAAGCCTGATAGGTATCTGCTTCCCCAAGCCTCTGATAATGACTGCAGTCAATGATGTCATTATCACCAAAAACTCAAGGAGTACTTTTCATTTGGACTTCAAATGTGTTGAATGGTAGAGATAAACACCATCATCACTGTTTTACCATCATGAAAATCAAATCTCAAGGAAATACAGATCGCCCACTGTTATGCTGACCATAAATGGTAGAACAGAGACTTGAATTCAGTTTTTTCTAACTTACAAGAATGTGTTTCTTTCTTTCCACCTGGTTTTAGAATGGAAAGCGGTCACAGGGCTTGCTGACTCACTGCTCATGGACTGAGAAATAGAGGAAAGGCATATCAATCCTTATTCTTCCTTGTTTGCCATACCCAGTCAATTTTCAATGCTCTTGATTAATCTTAGCAACATTTTCTCATCAGTATCTCTCTTTCTTTCCCATTCATGCTTCCTTAATTCATGTCTTCATTCCTTTCAGTAATTATTATAATAGGTTTATAATTAATCTCCCTTACCATAATTTCTCCTGAGTTTCAAAGTACTGCAATGAATTTTCATTTTAATATTTTCACATAGACTAACCATGCATCTAATAGTGTGCCTGATAGGGTTTACTTTTACAAATGGATTCAAAATGAAAGTATTTTTTCTAGAAATATTAAATAACTTCAGAATTTATGATGGGTAGAAACATGACAATATTTATTCACCTAACCTTAAAGCAAAAATAAACAAAAAAATTATTTTCAAAAATCAGGAGCAGGTGTTGCAATTAAAATGTAGACAACAAATTACAAAATGTGTTGGTAGAATGGACACCATTCCAGCTATTTAACTGTGTGCTGCTTATGTAAATCACCTGCTGTTGAAGCCAGATAAGTGTTTAGTTGCATTCATATTTTAACATTTACAAACTTGACATTATTTGTAAAATTTTATACATTATATCCTGAACACATGGGTATTTACTCTTGGCTCTTCTATATGCATTTGGTTTTTTAAAAGCCAAAATCATTAAGCTAAAAAAACATTAGAAAAGGAAAAAAAAATTGTTCTAAGATAGTGAATGAATACTGGTTAATACTTATTAGCATTTATTATATCCTAGTAAATGCACTAAAAGCTTAAGGGCATAATTTAATTTAATCCTGAAAATAACCTTATCAAATAGGTACTCCAATACCTATTTTACAGATAAGAAAACAGAGGCTTAGTTAGGCTAAGTATCTTATCCAAGATCATCTGGCTACTGAAAAGTAGAGTGGGATTTAAAAGCAATTTGAGTAGCATCAAACTTGAATAGAAGAGCCCATTGCAGGCAGCTTCTGCAGCAGGAAGTTAGATTCCAATAATGGGGACTGAGTTTCAGAGGAAGGACTATCTCTGGAAAATTTGCTAATGTCAGACCTACATTCTTACACATGGTTTAGTTGTAGATGGTGTGGATCTGTAAGCTGGAGGTTGTTGTGTCTGAATATGGAGCATTATTTCTTTCAATGACTTCTTATGCCTCTTTCAGCTTCACCAACAGATGGCTCCATTAAGATATGCTTTTCTCCCACCTCCTAATAGTATTGCCTACTGCCCCACTTACATATATATATATACTTATAGTTAAATATCTCATTTTTTACTGAGTAATAGACTGTTTGTTTTTTTCTTTTTTGATTGATTGTTTTCATTTTCTGTTTTTGTTTGTTTCTTTCTTTAAAAAAATAATTTGTTAGGGGAGTGAAAGGGATTGAACCCAGGGCCCCAGGGCCTCACACATGCTAGGCATGCGCTCTAACACTGAGTTATATCCAGGCCCACTGAAATAGCCTTTAGAAACAAACCATAGACTAAAATCATGTAGTAATACATTGTATAACAGGCTCATAATAATTATATTTTATTAACAATTACATTTTTCTAAGTGATTACATCTAGTTGCCTATGTATTCAATTGAGAATAAAATAAAAACACTACATTATATAGGTTTTCAATTTTATTTTTGAAATAACATGGAACTCAGTGATGAGTGCCATGTTTGCTATTGAAAGGAATTGCCATCATAACATTTTTTGTTTAATACATGACACACAGTACATTTTCTTAATTCAACTTTGCAAAATATTCATTGCACATAAAAAGGAAAGTGACAATTGGAAAAATGTTGGTCTATAATTAGGTCAACACTGTCACATTTATTTAGATTATTTTATCTCAGCTAAGCTAGAAATTACTTTAAATAATTTCTGTTTGTTGTAGTTATGTTATTTCTTCTTTTAATTGTGTAATTTTGCAAAATACAAGTTTTCCTATTATTCAAAGATGTGGTAGTAGAACTTATTTGGAGATTTTAATATTACCATGAATTGTAAATTCCGTGTAGATAGAAATAATGTTTGCTTTCCCTGTGTTTGTATTCAAATGTGTGGTATAATGTCAGGACCATTGTCAGAATATGATAAATGTTTGAATTTATTTCCTTAATGGTTGTAATTGCTTCTGGTTCTTATTGGTGCTACTTAATGCTGACTAATTGAGGAGATGAAGAAAATTATGTCTTTACTTTGATCTTTTACACATAGAAATTTAATGATACTCCTAAGTTCTTATAAAACCTTGTCTTTAAAGACATGTGTCATTGTATGCATAATTATAATCATTTTAATTATTTCTTTCCATTTCTTCATTAGTTCTTAAGTAGAATATTTGTCCCTTTTGTCTTTTTTGATTGATAGAGGTGATTAGAAACAAACTATATTTAAAATGGTAATACCTCAAAGTGAGACCAGCCAGAAATTTGTTAAGAGGCTCATATTTCAAAGATATTATTATTAATTTGAGAAATTAGAGGTGCAGTGATGTTAGCAGAACTCACACTTTCTCTAGCAAATATTTACTTATTCCCAAAATGATCTTTCAAGGAATTTGCTTATGTATTCAGTGGTCTTTGGTTGTACAGTTTATCTTTTCTCCTTTGACTAGGGGCCTCATGGTGAGTCTCCATCAGTCCCACCTCTACTGCCCCTTTCCATCTGTACTGGGCAGAGGATGGTCCCACAGCTGAAACCCTCCTCCAGACTTTTAACATAACAAACTGGGGCTGGATTCCTCAAGAGAATTCTGCAGAATTCTGCTACTGCCTGAAGTCTATGTTTACTTTCTCTCATGATTTTGCCCCAATTTCTTGTTTTTCCTTTATGTTTGTGAAGGGGAAGCTACTTAGTTTTATTAAAGAAGGAGTTGTCCTTTCAATTTTGTTTTCGTTATTTAAATATTGCTTTTAGTTGGTTTCTGAGAGGCGTTAGAGTAAAATCAATTTTATTCTACCAACTTAACGGGAAATAGGAAAAGCAATATAACATATGAACAGATTTTATTTCATTTGACCTCATACAGGTTAAGTGTGGACCTATCAGGGATACAATACTCATTGCTATGAGAGCACAGTGATAGATTCTTTATGAGTAGAGTCAAGGTCCAGGCTAGAGAATTTCCTAGAATCCTCATAGAGTGGATTCAAGCCTTGCTACTTAAGATCACCTACAAGGTCTCACTTCAGGTCTACTTCTATTCCTCATAATTTTTTTTTTTTTGCAAAGTAATTAGTCACAAGGGATTTCTAGATTCCTAAATAAGTGATTCAAAGCAGTCTGTTAAGATGTATTTTCTCTGTAGCAATTTTTGGCAGAAAACCAAAAAAAAATATATTTATATACAAATCTCATTTCTGTAAACTGTTTAATAATAAAAAGTAAAAAGTTAATTACTGAAAAATGAAGGAATGGGTAGATTTTTAAAAAATTAACAGCAACTTTGTGATTTAAGGTGATATATATGTATTATGCAGAAAGCAGTTATGTACAAAAGTTCAAATCATTTTATTAATCTTTAATCCACATTTTTCTTGATATTTTAGTTTGTAAAGCAAATTAATGGAACAAAATTTTGCTATAGATACATTTGAGGTGACTTTCTGGGAGTATTTAAAGACACCAAACCAAGTGAGTTGAGGTGCTGAAGATGTAGCACAGGGGTTTGGTGCTCTAGTGGGTGAGGGTCAATCCTCCTGGCAAATGACAGTTCAGTACTCTGATCTCAGAGGTTCTTGTGCTTCTCTAGGTTCTTCTTTAGAACATTCTGTGAGTTTTATTCTGCCTTGCATAAAAATCATTTGCTAGAACAGTGACACCATCACTGGGAATTTGCTCTGTTGGTGGGCATATCATTAGGCTTTATTTTTCCGAAATTCATAATTCACAGCTGCACTCAGTGAGATAGTATTATTTTCTTGTTCATGGAAATAAAATTCTACAGGTAATTTACTGATGTGCTAATTACCATTTCCATTGTGAGCAAAGGAACACCGTGGTTTCTCAAATTGTTCCGATACTGAAAAATGTATTTATATTTGCAAAAACTCTGAAGCAGAAAATGGTATTACTTTTGTGGCTTGTTGCCAAACATGGTAAGCAATATGCTTATAATTTCTTTTTTTGGTTAATCGTCAGCCATGCTTGAGCAGGAAATGCCATAATGGCTGATTTGCTTGTGTGTGTGGGTAACAATTACTTCACAGTATCAGCACTCGTGGAGGCGAGGTGGCTAGGAAGATCTGTGTATTTCTTTTTACACAACTGAAGTGTTGAATTACTTAAAGACCTGCAAAGGAAATAGTATTCCCATGGGTTCAAATTTTCAAGAGCTTTTTATTTTAATTGTCGACCTTTTGTAGTCTTCTTGCTTCTTTTTCACTACCATCTGGGCATGCTGCTGCTTTCTATTTTCAGTTGTTCCTAAGGTCTTTCTGTTTACTTTTCTATCTCTTAATCTACACATATATGAGTCCAATTTATCCTTCAGAGCTTATTTCACCCATCCTCTGTGAAATCTGTTCTGATTTCCCAACTGCTTTGATGTCTCATTTTGTGCCTTGCTCAAGGCTCTTAGGATTGTGTGCCTTAATCAAGGCTCTGGTTATTAGGTTTGCAATACAGGAGCTGATTTCCACGCATGATGACTTTGCTGGGTTCTGGGCTTGTGGAGAGCAGGAGCTTTGCTTTTCCAGTCTGTAAAATTTCTCCTCTTCTCACATAGCTCTTGTTTGCAGACATGGTAAATCACAATGTTTCCTGATTGAATTGTTAACCAAACTTCTTTCTTACCCTTATCATCTCCTTCCTTGGCCTTGTAGATTTCATTCTCATGGTTTTTATGTCTAGTGTGCTGGACGTTCCCTGATGTCTACTCATTTGATTTTTGTTGGCTTCATAAGGGGATTTTTTTTTAAAATTCGTATTTCTATCTTCGTTTTTGCCAAACAAAAGTCAACCCTGTACATTTCTCTCTTTATAACCTGTTCCCTTTATAACCTGTTCTCTTCCTGAGTGCAGCAACCAGGGAGGCCCAGGCCATCAAAGTGCGGTTCTGTACCTCCTTTCTATATAATGACTCCACAGAATGCTGAACCTCTGTGGTGTCACTTTGTTCTTCTCAATTGCTACCAAGTTGCTGGGAGCTACTTGGAAAATGAGGTCTACTGAAAACCTCAACTCAGATGTAATTTAGCTCAAATGAAATACGCAGGAATTAAATTCATCATCTTGGCCTAAACCTTTCTCCTTGTCATTGTTTCCTATTTCTATTATTAATGATATCAATAAAAAATACTTAACAGAAAGCATATGACCTTAATTAAATGCTCTCATGAAAGGGGAAAATGTCCAGGAGAAAACACACCAATCAATTAATGTCTTGAGTATTTATATTTTAGGATATTCTTTTTCTTATTTAAATCATATCTTCTTTTTTTATATTTCACAATAAATATGAATGATTTTACAATAAAAATATTTAAAGATTTGCTATTGAAAAACACAGTAAGTTAGAACTTAATGGGAACTGCTCTAGTTGTTAGGAAACAGAGGCTTTAGTCTTGATTCTGTAACAACCCACACACATGGCTGTGCAATGTCACAAGCTACTGTTTGCTTCTGCTTTGTCAACATTCACTCACCAAGTTCATTTTATATACATGTATATATAATATGTACATGTACATATACACACACACATATATATAACAGGAATATATAGGCATATATATACATATATATATATATATATATGTACGTATCTGGCACTAGATTTTTGGTGCTTGGGTACAAGATTTTATTTTTGAACTGATAGTGTTCCAGTCTAGTGGGAGAGAGAAGTATCCAAAAATATAAGAGTGGAAGCAATAGAGACACAAAACCAGTGAAACAGGAGCAGAGGGGAGAGATGGAATAACTTTGCTTCCAGTGGAAGGGGACTTACTTGGCCCAATTTCAGTGTTCTTTCTTGCTATATGATTCCAGTGTTGACCATCTCTTCAACAGTAATGGTTTCTAAAGGATACATTTGTCCTATTGGTTGATTTAGATAGGAGCAGAGCATTTTTAAAAGAAGAAAAAGAATAGAACATACATTTATTTTATGATTCAGATGTTAGCATTCTCTCCAAACAATAATGCCTATGTAAATGTAGAAGATAAAGATACTTGTGAATAATTTTTTTCTTCAAATGCATATGTTCATAATCTTAAAAGTCTTCTTTTACAAAAAATGAGATCAAAGTCAGAACAGTTTTGGAGAAGGTGATTATGGAAATTAAACGAAAACAATGGAAGAAGTAGTAATCATAAGCATACTTGATAGAAAGTCTCATTATTTCAAACACAATACAAGGTGCCTATCATACAGGGAACAGGGATCAGGTGTTTTAACAGTTCAAGTTAGAAACACTGATATTAGTGTGACTGTATTAGTCAGATCTGTACTAAATAGTAAAGTCAGCTAGTTTGGGTAGCTATTTGGAAGGTAAATTTGTAGTTCAAGATGTTAGTTCAAGCCTAATCTAGTCAAGTCTTAAGATAGCTCCTATTAGAAAATGGAGTTTTAAAATTGTGAATTGGCAAATTACAGTTGCATATGTTTGTAGGTTACAAATTGATGTTTTAATTTATTAATACAATGTGGAATAATTATATCAAGTTAATTAACATATCCATCACCTCAAATGCTTAATATTTTTGTAGTGAGAACATTGGAAATCCACTCGACTTGCAATTTTGAACTGTATAATACATTACTATTTACTTTATTCACCATGCTCTGCAATAGAACTAAAAAATAAAAAATAAACTTTTCTACTAATTCAGGTTTTAAAGTTGTGCCCTCTCACCATCATCTCAGTCCTCCTGTCCCCACAGACTCCAGTCACTACCATATGCCTTTTTTTCTTCTTTTTCTTTTTTTTATTTCATTTTTTATTTTTACTTTTATTTTTATTTTACTTTTTGGTACCAGGGGACTAAATCCAGAGACACTTTACCACCGACTCACATCCCCAGCTCATTTTTAAATTTTTTTATTTTGAGGCAGGGTCTCACTAACTTATTTACCCTCACTATTTGCTGAGGCTGGCTTTGAACTTGTAATCCTTCTTTCTGTTTCCTTGAGTTTGATTATTTTATATTCTATATGTATGTGAGAACGTGCAATATCTGCCTTTTGTTCCTGGATTAATTCTCTTAGCTTTTTGAATTCGATTCACGTTATTGCAAATGACAAAATTTCCTTCTTTTATATGACTGGATATTATTCCATTATGTATACCATGTGTTTTCTTTTTTCACTCATTATTTGATTGATACTTGTTCAATTTTATAATTTGATTATTACAAATAATGATTCAATATGGAAACTTTATTAATGCTTTTAAAGCATTATGAATGCTTTGAACGTGAAAGTGTTGACATTTCTCATTTCTTCAACATATTGATTTCAAATCTTCTGTGTAAGTACCTGGAAGTGGGATGCTAAATCATATGATAGCTCTCTCTTTTTTTTTTTTTTTTTTTTTTTTAGCTCTATTGTACAGTTTTCCACAATTACTGTACTAATTTACTTTCCTGCCAACAGTGTATAGGAATCTTTCCTTTCACTATGCCCACCACTTACTATCTTTGGTTGTTTTGATAATAGCCATTCTTCTATATGTAAAGTAATATCTCATAATGGTTATAATTTGCATTTCCCTAATGATTAGTATTGCTGAACATTTTTCATATTGGCTATTTGTATGCCTGCTTTTGAGAAATTTCTACTCAGATCCTTTTCCCATTTTAAAAAAACTGGATTATTTTTCTTGCTGTAGACTTGAGTTCCTTATATACTTTGAATATTAATCTTTTGTCAGATGCAAGGTGTTATGGTTTTGGATATGAGGTATACCCTAAAAGTTCTTGTGTTAATGCAGGAATATTCCGAGATGAAATGATTAGTTTATGAGAGATGTAACCTAATAAATCCATCCTAGTTTGAATGGATTAACTGAATGGTGACTACATTCAGGTGGAGTATGGTTGGAGAAAGATGGGTCTCTGAGAGTGTGCTATAGAAGGATTCCTCTTCCTGCGCCCCTTCTACTCTCTCCTTGCTGATTTGTCAGCACTAACAGGAGAGACTATCTCAGAAATGAGTAGAATTTTAGATTTCCAGATTATGAAGTTGCATCATTATTAATAAATACATAATTGCAAACATGAGAAAGATCCATAGACTAATTTAAGAATGAATTCCATTAGCTGGTAAATTGAATTGAGGCATATGTTTAACAAAATATGTATAAGTAAAATATGTATACATATAAATATGTAAATATGTATGCTGAAAATCATCAATGTTGTTGAAGAAAAACCCAGTGATCTAAATAAATGAATTAACATACTGTGTTCATGAATTGGAAGACTTAATGTAGCTTACTATGTTACAAACTCTATTCTCCTCAAATTTATTCATAAGTTTAATACACTTTAATTTAATTTAATTTCACTTCCTGTGAAAATTTCCATAGTCGCATTTTTTGCAGATAAAAATGAGCATATTTTGAAATTTAAATCAAAAGGTTCAGGTTTTGAGATGGGTAAAAACAATTCTGATGAAGAGTAAAGCTCGAGTAATCAATTGACCCAATATTAAACCTTACCATATTACTACAATAATCAAGACAGTGTGACATTGGTGGAGAAATAGACACAGTGATCAGTGGAAGATAATAGAGGGATAGGAAAACAGTCTTGTACAAATATTCAACTAATTTTTTTTTTTTTTTTTACAAAGGTACAAAACATTTCAGTGGGGAAGGGAAAGACTGTGGAAGAAACAGAGCTAGGGGAAAAATGAAATGACCTAAATCTTGCACTTTATTAAAAAATTAACTCAAAATAGATTTTGGACTTTAATTTTAAATGTAAAGCTATAAAAAACCTTTAGAAAAAAATGCAGAAGAAAATATTCAGAATCTAGGGCTGGGAAGCATTTTTACTTTTCACAAAAAGCACAAACTTTATAAAAAGAAAAACTGGTAAATAAGACATCATGAAAGTTAAATAGAGCAGTAAAATTTTGCCTCTGGGGATGCTGATTATCTCTCTTTTCAAACATCATACATTTTAAATGTTATATGGGCAGAACCACCTAGATCTATGTGTGAATTTGTTAAAATTGTTTTACTCAATTAAAAACTCATCTTCAAGATTTTTTTAAAAGATTCTGAAAACAACTCAACATTCAATGAAAAAAATAATTTGCAGCAGCTGTTAATCAGAGGAATTTTCAAAGCTTTATTATCTTCAGACAAACAATATTGCTAATTTTCCAACATTAACAGATGCTTTGACTAATGGTTTACAGTGGTATACATAGTCACTGTGTGAAATGTGCACAAATGGGTATTTGATTATTTTAGTTGATATTAAGAATCTTCTAGTCTGTGTAACTCATCTTCTCAAAAGTCTGCAACCCACCATGAACTGCTATTTCAAAGGTTGCATTTTTAGAAGATAGCCTATAGTATATTACTTTTATTAATAACATTCTGGCTTTCAAGCCATTTACCCTCTGATTGAAAGGATGAGACAACCTACAAGAAAGACTCATGAATTTTCAGTTCTGTGCCTGGTTGAGGAAGACTAAATTTACCTACCTAGCTACAAAGTATAGCAATGCCCTTGCTTAGTTATAAAATGGTGCTAGTTTTCCAATTCAATTTTATCCTCTTGGGAAGTTTGATTAATCTAGAAGACTGTATAAAACATGACAACAGAGTACTCTTTAAAAAGGTAAGAATATTGAGTCTAAATTTTTTTCTTAGATTATTTTTTCCTAAGAGAATGTCCTTAAAGGCTTCCAAACTGATAAAGTTCTTTTTTAAAACTGAAGCTGTTTCTCACACTCCATTAAACTCTCACTTTTATCTTTGAAATTGATGTGAAAGCAAAATATTTATATACTATGTTGACTCCAATTTTTAAATTGCTCTGTGAAAAAGAAAACAAAAATAAAATTAAATTTAAGACTCAAGAAGTGGCCCAGAACATAAAATACATTTTGCAAGGATTGTTAAAACCTTTGCATCTCTGTTGTAACTAGCTAGCATTAGGGTGACAATCTAGAACATTGCAGAACATTTTGTAATAATTAGGAAATCATTGTTTTGCATGTTTTTTAAAAACCTGTTTTTATTAAAAATAAAATCCAGAGAAAATATGAAAACAGAATGCTCTTTTCTTTACTCATACAATTTAAAACTTGATTACAAACTTGGAAATCATGAATATGCAGTTAATAATAAAGAACTTAATAGAATTTGAAAAGTCAAATGTCTCCCTCAATCTGAGGAAAACTGGAGGCAGATTCTTCAGTTCATAACATATAATGCTTACTTCTAATTGTTAACTATAATTTCACATACACTTTGCCAAGAAAATTAATCACTTCAAAATTCATCTGCTTCCACTTTGCTTTCTAGCTCCTAGATCTGCATCTGAAAAGAGAAGGAGTATACCAGAAAGGAGTTCTCTGAAGTCCCAGTCAAAGAACAGATGGTTTTCTCTGGAATGAAAATCAGCGTACTGCTCCCTTCATTGAGAAAGTCTTGGTTCTTCCTTTATATGCATAATGCCAACTAAACCAAATAGTGTGCATAGTGACATATTGATCTGTTTTGTGGTAGACTCTCCTTATATAGTATCAACCTATTAATAATTCCAGTCACCAGCCAATCTGGGGTCTATACTTGGATATCATCACTACAATGGTTTGTTGCCCACAAATAAATGGTATTAGAACATTCAGGATGCAACCAGTCATTAAAGCTGCTAGATTGACACTCACCCGTAATCTCAATGACTGGGGAGTCTGAGGCAGGAAGATCACAAGTTTGAGCCTTGGCGACTTAGCAAGATCTTGTTTCAAAATTAAAATAAAAAAATAAAATAAAAAGGGACTGGGGATGTAGCTATGTAGCTCAGCATCTCAGTGATAGAGCAAGCCTGGGTTCAATTCCCAGTATTGACCCCTGCCCCCAATAAAAAAAAGATGTGTCCTCTGCTAGATGGATGAATAAACCTAGTTTTAAATATTCGTTCAGTAAATTGGCCCTCTGTGATATCTGATAACATTAGAAGTCCATTGATTGATGCATTTCACTACTGGGTTCTGATTAAGAACGTTTGTTGAAGTTTAGGCGTACTTCAGAAACATGGCTGTTGGCTTCACAGAAGGAAAGTGAGGCTCTTCCATTTGGTCCCTTTTATGACACAAACTTAAGTGCTACCTATGGCAAAGCTTAACACTTACAGTATGCCAAACAGAATCTCACTGGCATATTTCCTATGTGAAATTCTCTGGGAGAAAACATTCCATTCTCAAGAAAGCAATGACAAAATTCTTCTTTCTGTTATTGGTAGTTCCCAATGTGACTTAATGGGGCCAGAAGGTAATAAAATGCAATACAATTAGTAAAAACACAGGCAAGAGAATCAGCTGCTGGCAAATTTTTATTTTTTTCATTTTCACATGTATGTGAATTTAAGTATAAATATGTGAACAGGAAGAACTAAGGAAAGTCAAAATGTTTTAGTAAACGAGTTGCAGAAATTACACTTTATAACAAGCACAAATAAACTTGCTAAATTGTTCATATTTGTAGTGTCAGCTTCCTGTGCTATTCCTGTAAGTATTCTCCTAAAATAAATGAACCACTTATACAAATTATCCTGGGTTCAGTGAAGTCAGAAGATATAATTTATGCTCTGTTTTATCAAGACCCTGGCTAAGCTGGATTTCAGGTCATAAGTGTAAGACAGGAGATTGGCCCAGTTGATATCTCAGCTGAAACAGGGCATTGTGTCTGCCTAGTGTACTGTGCTACGTGCAGGAGATGAGAAGATAAAATTAGAAAAAACATTATGAATCTCTCTCAGCCTCTGAAAGAGTAAAATATCATAGTTATAGTTAATGAATCTCCTTTAAACTGTAGCATGGTTTCCCCATTATCCTGTGAAATTAATTAAAAGCATTGCAAGGAATTCATTACTTTCTCTACTTCAATGAAAATGTTTAATGAAAACGATACTGTGATAGGAAAGTAGAGATTGAGAGGACTGATTTGCTGCTAAACCCATTCATTTTTTTCTTCTTTAGCCTTTTTATAGTTATTTCAATGGGCATGCCTCTGGAATCAGTCAGATGATTCAAAATCTCTTTGTTGTGTGACCTTCTTCAAACCTGCCATGCCTCAGTGTCCTCATCTATGAATGGGAGTGGATAATACAGTACTGCCTGAAGAGAGTCCAGGGCACATGGAACAAGACCCCAGTTCGAAAACAGTAGAGGCTTGGAAGTGCACACAAGGCCCTTGGAAAATATTAGTATTTCCTTCTCTTCACTCCTGCTGCTCTCCCTTATTCATTTTCTTTTGCTTGGTCTCCCCAGCTTCAATCTTCTCTGTTTCGATTTCCACACTGACTCAGGAGTTACAAATATGATGATGTCTAAAACACTTAATGTCTTTCACAACATGATCAAAACCTGTTTGCCTGGACTCAATTCCTGAAACCCTCCAGTCATATTTTATGACTCACCTGTCCTTTACGCTTCTCCAGGCTGTTTGTTGAACACTGTTCAACCTCAATTTTGCCTATAGGTTCATATTTTCCCTTTTGCTGCATCTTGTCACTTTCCTTCTTCACAAAGCCACCACCAAAAATGCGGTCAAATACATACACAGTCACGTGTTGACTAAAGATGGGGACAAGCTCTGTGAAATGAATCATTAATGGTTTTGTCATTATGTGAACATCACACAGTGTACTTAGACCTAGATGGCATACCTGAGTACACACCTGAGCCATGTGGTGTAGCCTATTACTGCTGGCTGCAAACCTGCACAGCACAGTGCTGTACTGAATACTGCACCTAGCCTTAATCCACTGGCATTAAAACCTATCTAAACATGTGATCACAGCTTCACTATTAGCAAGTGAGCAATGTGTTGTATTTTGACTTGTCTGTAATCACCTGGCCAATGGAATTTTTCAGCTCCATTTTAATCTTTTGGGACCACTGTCCTATATGTGGTCCCTCACTAACTGAAACTTGGTGATGGGGTATATGGCCATACTTTAGAAGAGTGCCTTACACTCCAGTTCTTACACCAGAATTTTTGGTGTAAGACTATATGATTATTCTGTTTTATTTTTTGTTTTCTAAGACTAGGTGTAGTATTATCCAATTCATAATTAGCACTCAGGGATTGATGCCTGGGAGTATTTTGAAAAGCAATTTCAAAAAATTAAAATAGGGAAAGTACAATATGACTTATCTCACGAAAACTCTAGAAAAGTATTTTCTAGTAGAATATTATTGGATAAGGTGCATAAACTATGTGCCTTGCTAATCAAAATCCTAAGAGATATTTTCTTCTTTCCTTCATTTTTGGAGAAAGATAAATTAGATCTTTGTTTTTCAAAACCTCTCACATTCATTTATAAACGTGCATTTACTTGGATGTAAGATCAACAACAGATTTTTCTGGTCACAGTTCTTAAATGTTAAATAGGTCTATAAAATAATTTGTCTCACTTGTATTTTCCTATTCTCCAGAGGAAAAATAGACAACCTAGTTTCATGTAGAGTAATCTTTGGAATCAATTTCTATGCTCCTAGTACACTGCAGATTTTACACATTTGTGATTAAATGACATAGATTTTCTCAAATTATCTACTATTATAAACCATGTTAAAAATTCATCTTGATGTGGACTATATAGTAATATTTTACAAGTGCTCAAAGTGATAGTGATGAGGGAAGAGAAGAAAAAACTCAGCTGGACAGAGAAGCAGAAGCAAAGGCATAGCCCCAAACCTGACCGCTCTTTGCCTGCCATGCTCTCACCAGCTGACCAGGAAGGTCTGCAAGTAGAAACCATTAGACTCACATTCCTGGGATTCACAGCAACACTTGAGCCTTCTCAGCAGTTCTCCGAATTTCAGTGTTGCCATGACAACCTCTGTATTCATCCTTAGGTGTACATTGGCATCACATTCTGGCAACTGATGGGATCACATGATCCTCTGGGTAACAACTTAAATTATCACCCTTTAAAATAGTGACAATTAAAAAATTTTCACTTCACTATGTATTAAGGTATCAAACAGCTCTCAGCAGAAGCAAAGTGATAATTTTTGTAATTATCTATCTACAAAGTAACATACGATGCCTTACAGCTAGGAGTTATTACATTCTTAGTGCTGGTAATAAAGAAAAAACCTCTCTGATCCCTGGAATGTTGCTTACATGTATGTGTTGCTCATAGTTTAATCAAATATAGTAGTAAGCTGTGGTGCAGGATGGTGTATATGAGTGACCTTAGCAGAGAACAAGAACTTTTCTCATATTATTACCTAGGAATTCAGGTTAAATTGGTTGGAAAGGAAGGGAAAGCACTATAGAATACTTTCTCTTTCACTTTTACATGCTGATCACTGTTATGCTTTGATTATTTCCCCCTCATTTCTTCACAGAGAAATAGGGATACAAATTCACAGAAATAAAATGATGTTTTGTTACTTTTGCGGTACTAAAACTTCCGTAACCTAGACAGCAGATATCTAATTTGTAATGTTTAAAGGGGCTAAATCAATCTGGCTATTGGAGATAATATGTAGAAATAATTCTTGTAGGTGTATTTGTATAGATTAGCTCAATCTTAGAATGAATATTTACCTCCCTCTAAGATTTATATATTTCATAAAATTAAAAGACAGTCTTTTGTTTTCCTGGAAAATATGAACTCTAAATAATATGTGACTATACACAATATGGTAACATTTGTTATTGGCTAAATTATCTCACACTAAGGAAAATAATGTATCATTGACCAAAGTAAATGATAGGGCTGCACATTTTAGCCAACTTTAACAAGTATTATATTAAATATTGGTATTAATATATAGTTAAAGCTGTGTCACTCAATGATATTGACACGAAGATAATTTTTTTATAATTAAGGGCAATGGTATTTTCAACATTTACTATGTTTCAGCATAGTATCTAAGACATAGAGAGGATTCATTACATACTTATTGAAAGACTGAGTTGTCTTCTCATGTTAATGTACTAGATGGTCATTCATAGCGTTACTAACTGAGTAATTGCATTTTGAAGTAAAGAATAAGAATGGCATACATTTGAACTATATACTCTCAATCTGTTTCCAGGTTGGCATTGGTGGTAATAGTGATGGTAGGAGAACAAATTCATTTCAGTTGATAAGGGAGGTGGATGGATGAGGGAGAAAGGAGTGTGTTTAGTATTGGAAACAGATGCTCCTGAAGGGAAAAATGAAAGAACTTTGCTCCTGGTGCTGGTTTGGGACTGACCTAGATCCATTTGGAGTTATGGTTCAGAAGCCTTAGGAAGGAAAAACATAATTCAACTGAAAGTACAAAGTATAAATTATTCTCAAATCTGAGTCAGTAGGCTCTCTGCCTAGGGAGATCTTGGGGGAAAGCCTTGTGGATTAAGAGATTAAGGACACTTGGGTAGGACCAAAGAGGGATTCCAGAGCTGGTTTTGGTGGGCAATGGAGGTAGCTCAGAGAATTTATCAACAGGGTTGAAAAGATGAGAAGATTATGTCAAGGACATAGCAAAGAACATTTCACAGTAGCTCAACTCTGGGCAGCAGTTCAATTTTTCTCTCTCTGTGCAGAACTTGGGGTCAGGGTAACAATTAAAAGCATAAAGAAAAAAGCTAAAGACAGACACAGCAGTAGCCTTTCCTTTCTTTAACATGAGGACGAAAGTAGGAAAAGGCGAAGTTCTGATGTTCTACCTGGAGGACCAACAAGCTACTTACTGACTCTTCTATATATAGGGTTTGCTTCTACCCACTAATGGTTAGGGAAATTGCAATTTAAAAGCCATGTTTTTGTTTGTTTATTCAGCTGCAAAAAACTCAAGACTCCTCTCAAATAGTTGTGAACAATGAAATGTACTACATTACATTGAAAGCCCCATCGAAAGTCCAACAGGAATCAATAAAGTGATTCAAAAGTTCTAGATAAGAGATGGATATCTGGTACAATTCACTTTCATACTGAAGAGGTAGTTATACTTTTGTTATACTGTCCTCCCCAAGTCCATTGGGAAAGGTGTATGATGTGTCTATGTGACTTTCTGTCCTTTTTTACTGTTAGCCTCCAGGTTATCCCCTTTCCCCAGATGGTGTGTGTGTGTGTGTGTGTGTGTGTGTGTGTGTGTGTGTGTCTGTGTATCTCCCCTTCTCTGTGTTTAAAAAAATATTCCTCTCATTGAAAGCATGTTTTCAAGTTAACACTGAGATTTCATAATATTTGTTCTGGAAGAACTTTCCCTGGAAGAACTTTTTAATTTTTGAATATAAAGGACAGAACAAAGAATACACCAGAGAAGCAAAAGGTCAATAGCAAGTTAACAAACAAACAAACAAACATAGAAGCAAGAATCTCCTATAATTTACTAATTCTCAGGGAGTTTATCCCTTGGAGGATTGAAACTTGTGCTCCACACAGCAATGAAATTGAAAGAATTCTCTGGTAAGCATACTTAATCCCTGCTGTGGGAGAAAGCATTTTCTTTGGCATGACAGATTTACTTTGTATTCCCACTGATATTATTAAAACAATCACCTGCTGTATGTACAGCTTTGTTTCCAGCGCTGATATTGTGTCAGAACCTAACAATCCTCCAGCCTCCCTCAACAGGAAAATCCCTGTCCATCCTCTCACACATATCTCATCTCCTTTGATCCCCAGTTATCCTCTGTGAAACAGCACACCAGAGGGACAAGAATCTGCTTCTTCCTCTTCTCCAGTTGCTTTAGAAAGCAGCTCTCCCAGGTTAGTGCAGGATAATTTTCCCTCACACTAATGAGGACCTGTGATTACATTTACTGCAAATCCAACCACCAGACAAACACAATTTCTCAGAAATAAGCGTAAGCTCTAGTGTTACAGTTCCACTAGGTGAAATTTTAACTCCAGGGGGCAATAGACCCTAATTTCTAATTTAGTAATTTGTGAATGAGTATTTAGAATCAGAATCTTTCTGTAATGTAGGGGCTGCCTGTGCTAGTGGAGCAACTATACTCCAAAGGAATTGGAAGTATAAGTTCTTAGCATCAGGGAGTCAGGGGTTCTTGAGCAAGAGAAATAGCTTGATGCAGCAATGATTCAGAGGAATATAGGTTTGGCAGATCCCACTGGAGATTTCTGAGATTTAAACAAGAAATATAGTTAGGGAATTCTTTTGTATTGACTGAGTAAATATGATACTAAAATGTGAACAGAATGATTAAGTAGTGAAAAGCATTTTGTTAAAGAGTAGAATTGAGTTAACTGGCTATAAGGCATTCCTGGCCAGTGGATGGTTTTCTTCCCCCCTAACTTTTCTGGTTCACGTCTTTTCTTCCCTCTGTGTTAGACTATGTCTGGCACACACCTACAGTGGGTGACATTTGTGGGACCCTTAGCCCCACTTTTTTATTCAATCTTTCCAAGGATCACTTTGTTACCAGGATCTTAGGATGAAAGCGCCAGTCCCGGGGTCCCCAAAAGACTAGGTTCTGTCACCCATCTTGAGATGCCAATCAAAGAGATGATGGCAGGAAAGGAACTTTGATCAGTATAGTCTACTGGGAAGACAAGGAAACCTGTGTCCTTATCCCTGTCTTTGGAGATACTGACATGAACTCCCAGATTACATAGGGAAGGGGGACAAAAGTATGCATAGTCAAAAGTCTTGATCATACTGTGGCCTGGTTGATCCTCATCTCAGGATTTAGCAGCAATAGTGATAAGAGCTACAAGAAAGTTGATGTTACCTGTGGGTAGTTTCAGCTCGTTGCAATATGTTTAGCAATCAGATGTGTGGTTCCTGAAATTCAAGGAGAGAATGAAATCCAGGAAAGAATGAAAAATGGAGGCAGAGATGCCAATTGTTTAAAATCCTGCTTTTAGTTACCCATTGGATACTGGTAGGCCAAAGTGAAGAATTGGTGCTTAGCACAAGAAGCCTCTGAGTTCATATTACAAGTTGCTCAATTACTCTACCGCTTCATTCATTATTAAGAATGACTCTGAACTCAAGAATTTATGCAGCTCTGTGCAATTTTAATTCAACATATTATATATCTTGGGGGTTGAAAGAGGTAATGGTATAAAATCTTATTTATAATAATAGAAATTTCCACTGGAATTGGAAGTCATCTAAACACATTAATTTTCAAATAAACACAGTCCTCAGGAAGTGAAATGATTTACCAGAGATGGCTATTTCCATTCAGGACTTGAAAACTGCACATAAGTGATCTTTTGTCCAGATAAGAAATGTTTTGTAACCATTATGATGTGACAAAATGGCCATGAGTCAACATTTCTGTATTTTCAGGCTATTGTGAGCTAAGCACAAATTAGTCATTACAAATATGTGTGTATGTTGAATATGACAAAATAGTTGTGCTTACAAGAAAAAAATGCATAATGCAATTGCAACTGATATGTATGGGTCAAGAAAATAATCATTCCTTATTAGTGGAAAAAGAAAAAGGAAAGAAAATCCAGTGTCATCAAAACTGAACTTAAAAATAATTTCAGATTTCATAGAGAACTTGGGCAGGACACAAAATGAAAAAAGAGATCAATGTATTTAGTCACCCTACTCTTGGTGTTCCCAGCACTGAGGAGCTAATTTATTCGGATGGTTCCCAAACTCTCAGTGAGTTGATCTAAGATATTTTTGTTCATTAGGAAAAAAACTCTCCATTTTTCTATGATAACTGTCATATGAATTTCAAGAGAATAAATAATAGAGTATTTACATGGAACTTGCTAATTGGTTTTTATATAATTTCTATTGATAATAAAAGGAAATAATTTTGCTGTTGATGCTGTGCTGGGGATGGAGCCCAGAGTTCTGGGCATGCTAGGCAATTGCTCTACTGCTGAGCTACCCACCATGCCCAGAAAAATAACCTTTTAAACTCAGTAGCAAGATTTTGATTTCTCTATTTTTAAAAATAGTTAAGAACATGTTTTTGCAGTAGGGAATGGAGGCCTCAAGTGAGAGAGGAAAAATTATTGACCAGTATTTATTAATAATAAAGTTTGTTTTTTGTTTTCTCACGCATCTAAAGGGACTTAGAATAGGCGAACGAACCCAGAAAAAGAGCACTTTATTCTTGCCTTTGAAGTATTGCTTCTGAATTTGCCTGAGATCAAATCATTCTTCTTGATGAAAAAGATAATAGTGTAAGACAGAAGAAAAAGTATAATGCTCTTTCTGTAATGAAGCCAGTGGTCAGAAATCAACATAATAAACCTTCACTGGGTGCAGTTCAGGACATCATAGTTAGGAAGGGGGAAGAAAAGACAAAATAAGATGATGAGAATAATTTGCTTTGCCAGGTATTAATAAAACATCTGAAGATTCCAGTGGCCTACATATTTATTACTGTATTACAATGTGACCATATTTATAATAGAACTGTTTTCCTTTCTACTCTTTTGCAATGAGACATTGCTCCATTTTCTTTGAGTTTCCCCATGCTTTGTCATTGATATTTCAGGTCTTCCAAACCTTGCTCTTCTAGGTAGTGAGTCATTCTTTGGTTGTTGTTCAGTTCATCATTCTGTTAGTTTTTACCCATTTGGCATTTCTCTTTGCCTTTTAAATATTCTCAATGTGTCATGGTGGCCATACATTTTGTATCTACATAATATCACCCCTTAGGTTGAATCTCTTAAATTATGTACAATAGGGAATAATGTACATTTATCACCCTATAATGAAGTCATTTCATACTTAGCAATTGGTTCTTGTATAAGGCTGGAAGTTCAGGATGTCCTGAATGAGTTTCAGTGGGATTAGAGGTGATTGTGTCAATCTACCAGGTAAATCTGTAGAAATTATGTGGAATAAAGGAATTTGTTAACTTAAAAAACAACCTCATAAATTTACTAAAGATTTAGGTGGCATTGACATTGAGAAAGGATTTTATGCTGATATTGGTATAAGAAGAAGTAGAAAAGAGTACTTAAATACTAAAATAATGATGTGCTCAGCAAGAATAGTATATATCTAAATTTGTATAATCATAAATATATTCTTATATTTTAGGATTGTCAGTATCATTTGAAGTGATTTTCTATTCCATATTCAGTATTCTATGTAGGACTCGTAAGAAGGTAGGAGATAAGGTAGAAATATCAAAACATTTTAAAAACTCTTATAATAATTCTTTAAAATAAGAAGCATCAAGTTGGAAAATACAAAATTTACAATACCTCTGGGAGTATTTTTGAATACAGCTGTAGAAATAAGTGTTGTATTGTTGTACTGCATCCTGTGACAGAGAAAATATTTGAAGTTGTTATTGAAAAATTGGGTTTTCCAATCAGAATTTTAATGCCAGTTCTGCCACTTACAAACTTTGTGAATATGGCAATGGTACAATCCTGACATAGAGTCATACTGATTAAGGAGAGCAGTGGTATACAGAGACCAAGAAGTCATCTTTACTGAGTATATGCATTTATTCTTGAAGAGCTAGAACTATTCTTTAAAGAGTTACTTTTCTTCCACCAATCAGAAAATGATAAAGAAATACACTAACAAAATTGACAAGTAACATCCTTAACCAAATTTCTTAAATTCCCTTCTTTTTCTTAAAGGTAAAAGAAGATTTCTACAAAGTCAAGGATTAAGGATACTAAAATGACCCACAGAAGTTTGCCTGCCCTGAACTCAGTTAGGAAGGCATATTTTAAGTGGGGACAGCATGGTTAGAATGCATAGTGGTAGAATGCATCCTTGGTCTGTAACTTTTCTAGAATTACTCAACTCCAGCAATCACTGGAGAAATCTTTGAATCGGCACAACTTTGGAGATGTAGGCTTTAGCTCAACACACCAGCTGATTCAGACAGATGGTCCCATGACATCTCTTTTGCTTCAGTGCATTGACTGTCTTAGAATCCTAGCTAATTGAAAGTAATTCTTTCAGTGGACTTGTCTTTACTGCTGCCCTAGGGTTCCCTAATTTCCTTTCAAGGATCAGCAATACTACTTTCCTGAATTGATAGGTAATGGTTGCAAAAAATTCCACACAATACCCCTTCCTGAGTTTACCTATTTCTATGTTGGTACTTCACCATAATGACTCTCATGACTCATTTGCACATGATATGTCAACCTCATAGCTCCCAGATGTTTGTTTCATTTCATACTTTTGTTAAATATATTAATCTCCCCATTAAAATCTATTGAGCTTTATTTATAATTTCTTCTTTCTTTTTTTTAAATTCACACTTTGGCATTCCCTTTGCAAAAATATAAAAATGAGTGACTGAGCCCCAATCCATGTTGTAAAGGTGCAAACTAGCTATGAATTAATGTCTTCCATTGGGTGCATGCATAGTTCTCTTGCTATAAGAGAAGAAACAAAGAAAATCTTTGTAAAGGAAAGTGAGCTGGAAGAAAGTTGACTACTGGGACATTTTTGGACTGTGTGAATGTTCTATATTACAGTAGCAACAGTGTGGGGCTCTGCTAGTTTGTTTTCAAGAGTTCAATTATGCTTTGATTAGCAGAAATTCTGAGGTCTAGCAAAGTGTAGAGTAACATTGCAGGTTTCCAAGGAAGTCATAAAATTTGGTCTGTTGGTGTACTTCTTTCCTCCTCCTCCTCCTTTCTTTCAACAGGAAGTCAGGGGAAGTTATCCGGCCTCATCTAATCTCAAAATCTCTTTCATAAATTTATTATAATGGATGTTGACAAAGTAAATAATACCTGTGGTTGAATTTACTTTACTGAAATGAACCTTAACATATAAACAAGTGTAGTATCACTACTGAACTTAATTGAACATTCTAATTAGATGTCACTACTCCCAAACCCAGAGTAATTGCCTTGTAATTTCAAGGACTTTAAGCATATCTGCTTAAAGACACTATGATTAATACTTCTTTTATTATTGGAAAAATTATTCATAGCCATGATTCAAAAAAGCAGAACAAAACCAAACAAAAAGGAAAAAGAAAAGAAATAGAAAGGTAGAGATAAGACAGAGCTTCTGCAACCTACAGGTAAAAGATCTGAAGACCTGTGCCTATGGCCTTACTTTTCCACCAATCATCACCCAGCTGATTGATCTGGGTAGCAAATTCACCATCTCCTTCTTTCACTAAGTCCCAAACTTGGTTTTTCTGAAAAGAAAGACCTTCCCCAACAGAGGTGTCCTGCTTTTTAATACCTCTAAGAAAGAAAACCTTTGGAAATGTATTTTTCTGGTTAAACAGATTTGATACTTTTTTAAAAAAACATAATATGTGCAAGTGTGTGTGTACATATTTTAAAAGTCAGGTATTTTCCCTGTAGTAATTTGTTAGCGTTTACCTGTCCTACTCTTTTCCCTTAGTTGTTTACTGCTATATACTAATACTAACAAAGATCAGAAAAATTATGCCAGAATGTATAAATTATACAAATAAAAATTCAAAATTGGAGTCAAAGAAAACAACCATGTCCCTTGCTATATATAGTTTTGTTTGGACCTGCTTGGCTTTCCTTTTCATATTTCTGTCCTAAACCTGTCACTTGAGTGATATATCTATATAGTTATCTGTTACTAGACATCTGCACTTGGGTTTCTTCTTTGGCTAAAGTAGGAGATGTGATGGTCCTTGCCCTTTATCCTCTCTCTCTTACAGCATATTTATTACCTGCCTCACAGATTATCTAACATCCATATAACACACCTCTTTGCTGCTCTTCCTTCTCCTACCCCTCCTCCTCCTCCTCTTCCTCAATTTTGGTGAGTGGCAATCTGACCCAGAAAACAAAATGTGGTGCTTTCTACTCTGTTTCATTCTCATTCTCCTCAATAAGATTCTTTCATCCAACAAATACAGTTCAAAGGCATATTGTTGGTTCATTTATAAAAATAGATCACATGATGGACCATAAAAAGATTGAATATCTTTTGGGTCACTATGAAATTAAATCAGGAACCAGTGACAATAGCATGTATACAGAAGGCTTCAAATAGTTGGAAATAAAATATGAAACTTCTGAATGATCCATGGGTAAGAAAATAAGTTATGGGGAAAGTTAAAACTCATTTGAATTAAATAATAATGAAAATTCAGATATCAAATTTTGGAATAAAGCTAAAACAGTGCATAGAGGGATATTTGTAATTTTACTGTTTATATTAGCAAATTCAATGACAGTAGGTATCTTGTTCTTTGGGCATCTAGATTTCAGAAACACAATAGGTGCTTAACCAATTATTTACGGGGTCAGCTTCCTTTATGTTCACTTCTCCTTGCAGACATGTTCTAACTGTTTATATTGAGTTTTCCCAACTCTTACCTTGCTAGCTTGTTCATCTGCATTTCAAAACATGTAGAAGTTAAAGATTTTAATGCAATTCTCTCTCATTTCTGGGATTTCTGATTTTATATTTCACAATTGTGAAAGTAGCACTTTTTTAAAGAGTAGTACTTTTTTTTAAAAGTATATATTTCATTTTCTTTTACTCTACAAAAGTATATTGTTACTTTCAAATAATGACTGGTAGAAATTCCTGTTTACCTTATTTTTGTTTTATCTACATATATTCTTATGAGAAGAATATTTAGGACACAGGTAAAAAAAATGAGAAGGGTAAATTTTTTGCTAGTTTACTGCAAACACAGTCAAATAAAAATATGATATGTAATAGATTTACTTTTGGAAAGAAAAGTACATTGCATCAGTATAAATTCTATGTTCTGTTGGAAAAGTTGCTGAAACCCTGGATTGGGTTGATGCATAGCTCTTTATTCAAATGATAATATCTTGATGTTTGACATTGATTGATTGTCACTCGTGACTACCAATTCTGCATACTTCTGAGTTTCTTTGTAATTTTAGAGCTAAAATTTTATACACATAGTGATCTCAATAAATGTGGATGCATAAATATTGGGTTGGTTCGATTTCAAAGTGCTCACTCTATGTTCACACCCATAGAAATAATTTCTGGCTCATTTCCCAATACCTGGAATGGCACCATTCTTTCCATTGAATAATTCTATTAAGTAAAGAAAGTCAATACTATTTTTATTCTTTTCCTTTCTTTCTTTTCTAATTTTTTTTTTTTTTAATTTTTGGTGCTAGGGATTGAACATAGGGACTTACACACACCAAGTATGTTCTCTACCACTAAACTATATCCCCTCACCCAATAGACTTAAAAAAAAAAAAAAGAACTGAACAGTTTAGTTTTAGCATGGGTTCATCACCTCAGGCTATAGATCCACCTTTACTTAATTTCTAATGAAAAATATATGAGGACGGTATACAAAGGTAGTCTTGCTATGGGAATTGTGGTTCTCTCTGCTTTATGACTGTTACCCTCTTAATGTTGAGAAATGTTGACATATGCTGCATGGGACAGTACTTAAGGATTAAAGACTAGCTTTGACATTTTGACAAATGAACACCGGTGCTAATTTCTCAGAGCAGGCACAGATGACTGATTATTTCATCAAGCACTCGATCTAAAATGATAAGTGGTGCCAAGACAAAATTAATCAGCAATTTAAGTGACTGACAGGTTGCTCAAAGTGTAAACCTCTGCCACACAACTTTATGTGCTCAGATACTAGTCTCCAAAGGCAAAGGTGATAAAGTCTCTTCATTTAAATATATTTTATCAGTCTGACACAAATACAATATCTGACATAAAAAACATTTTTAGAAAAAACAAATAGGACACATTGGAGTGAACACAGGTGTTAATTATTTGAAAACAAATACTAATGAAATTTCCCATAAATTATATACTTACATAATAAAATACATCAAGAAAAACAGAAAACTAAGACCAAGACAAACTATGGTTTTTAGTTTGAAGTGGTTTTTGAGCCTTTCTTTTTCTACTGCTCTATCTATACTTGAACATCTTTTTCTTTGTTGTTAGGAATTTCTGTTTTTTTTTTTTTTAACTTTATTTTATTTAGTTTTGTTTTTGGTGCTGGGGATAAAATCCAGCACCTCATGCATGCTAGGCAAGTGTTCCACCACTGAACCACAATCCTAGTCTGAACACCATTTTCTTTAAACAAAAATGAGGAATGTATTTTATCTAACACCCTACATTTTTTTTTTCTGTATTTCTAACTAGCAATTTATTTTGGCATCTTTTCCTGGTACTTCAAATAACTCTAATTTTCATAATATTACAGTATATTTCATTAATTTTCACTCCAAATTACTATTGTTATGTGAATAAATACCAGCATAGTCAGAACTCAAGGTTAGATAATTCAAAGATATTTAAGTGAAGTGTAATAAAAATGATATGTAAAGATATTAATGATTAAATGTGATTCAAAAGAATGTAAACCTTTTTGCACTCTGAATATTGGACTAACAGTAATTAATTTCCCACTGGACTAACACTAATTAGCATCCCATGCCATCTTCTTCAACATCAGTCTCTTTGACATTCAGGCTTGTTTTGTGTGTGTCTGTGTTAAAAGTTCTGTGAGAATTTAAACACATTTCCAAGGTATTTAATTGTAGAACGATTTTAGATTTTTTTCTTATTCTATCTTACATTGGGTTTTTGAGGTCTTCTCCAAACATCCCAATTTTGTTTTTAACAGAAACAACTGTCTTTTTAAAAGTGTACACTATTTAATAAAATTACACAGAATTACAAATCCAATGGAATAATAGGTTTGGAAATAAACACTGATTTGGTTGACATGAACCTAATTTTTGTGAGCAGGAGGGTCTAAGTGTCCACAAAAGCGGGCTCAGAACTGTCACAGCCACCTATATCAGCTCAGGTGATTTATAAGACAGTGTCAGTTAACCTGTCACATTAGTTAAGTGGAGGTCAGTTAGGACGAAATCTGCCGCACATTTTTACATGCTTCCTCTGTGGGCTAAAAAACAAAATTACTGGTTCAAAGAGTTTAACAAAATTCAAGATTTTGATAAATACCACCATTTTTTCCCCCTCTAAACTATTATAGAAATATCGAAGGGTTTCCATTTCTCACTGACTCATAAATACTGGCTATAATCAATCGTGTTAATCTTTACCTAGTGGATAAATATTATACTTTGTTTAATTTGCATTTGTTTTATTTTTAGTGAGATTGCAAATACTCCTATATCTTTTCCTGTGAACTGATAGTTTATATATTTTGTCCACTGTTATGATCTATTGAGTTTGCAGGATTTTAAAAAGTATTTTTTATGTATTATAGTTTATGTCACCCTTAAATGTTCTGATTTCATTGGTCTAGGGTGAGACCTGGTCATTCATAATTTACACTTTCTTTTAAAGATGATTATAATATTAAGTCGTAGATGAGTGTCTCCAATTTTGCTTTATCTTTCATAGTGTAGGAGTTTCTTTTATGGGGATAAACTTGTTAAAGTCTCTGTTTTCACTCAATAATCAAGATTTCATCCAGCATTGAGTATCTCTGTATTTTACTACTTTATTTACTCTCATTCTGCAAAGTTTTTAATTTTAAGTTTGTCATGCTTACTGATAATTTCCACTGGGTCACTGAGTTTTCAGTAAGTACGGTTGTTTGTGTCGTCCTCAGGTAGGATGAGGTTTCTGGGTAAAGGACACATTAGTTGTTGCTTGTGTCTGTGCAGTGATAACTGAACTCACTCCTCCACACCCCAGTGCTCCTTCCTGATTAGAGCCAGATGTCATCCTGTGAAAACTGGGACTGTAGGCTAGGCAGCAAAACACACATGAGGATCTAGTTTTTATAGAAGGGGAAGAGTTGTCTTTGCTCCCTCTGAAGATACAAAGAGAAATTTTACCTTTCTAGGGTAAATGAATTTTCCTAGCAGCCCAAAGGGAAGAATCCTTGCTTCTTACCCTTTAGAATGTAAATAGAATCTCTAGGGAGAAGCTCAGACTAGTGTCCCTAGGTTTGCAACCCACAGATGTCTCCACTGTGCAGGATGTCATCTCTTCCTTGAAGTGTGAAGGTCTCTCCTGGGAAGCAAATCTCTCCAGAGTTCTGTCTCTTCAGACATAATGTACCTCCTATGGCTTATGTTTTAGCCCAGAAATCTTCATTGTGCAGAAATAAGAATAACTTCTCTGTAGTCTCACACTATGGTGTATGCTTTTGTAACCTATTTAAGGGATCAATTTGTACTCAAAGTTTATAATCTTCTATGTACTTTTAAAGTTCTAAAAATTTTATGTTTTGTATTGGAAGCTTAAAACTGGCCTAAAATCTATTTCGTTTTTCTTCAGTACTTGATGTCGAACCCAGGGGTGCGTTGCCACTGAGCTACACATTCAACCTGCCCCCGCCCTTTATTATTATTATTATTTTTTGGTACTGGAGATTGAACCCAGGGACACTTAACCAATAAGCCAATCCCCAGTTCCTCTCTTTTATATTTTATTTAGAGACAGGGCTTGAGATAGGGTCTTGCTAAATTGCTGAGGCTGATGAAATTGTGATTCCTCAGCCTCAGCCTCCCAAAGGGCTGGGATTACAGAAAGCACCATCACACCTGGCTATTATCTACTCTTGTGGCTAATATGAAGTAAACTAATTTTATTTTATTTTTCTCATGTGGATAGCCATTGTACCATTCCAGTTTACTACAAGTCCATCTTTTCCCCATTGACCAGTTTCTAGATGCAGCAAGGTATATGAGGTCATCTGTCTCCATCGCGAGGGTGTCATTCCTTCCTTGAAATGTGAACACGTACCTCCAGCAGAGTAAATCTCTCTCTTTCCAGTAGCCTGTTAACTTAGACTTTCACCCCTGGCACACTATTTTATTTACCAAACTTGAATGATAAATTTAGATATTAAAGCAAGCTGACGCCTCGCTCTTTACTTCCTTTCTTTCTCTGCATCCTTCTTTTTCCCTTTCTTCTCTATCATTGTGCCTTCTCTCCCCTCCTGACTTTCCTGCTATTCTTCTTCTTCCTTCTCTTCCTCTTCCTACTCTTCCACTTCATCTTCCTTTTCCTTTTCCATGTCCTCCTCTTCTTCAAGATTGCTTTTGGCTATTCATGGAACTTCTGCATTTTTATGAAATGTTGGATACATTAAAAAATTTTTTTTGAATTTTTACAGACTGCATTTTGATTCATTGTACACAAATGGGATACATCTTTTCATCTCTGTGGTTGTGCATGATGTAGATTCATACCATTCGTGTAATCATACATGTACATAGGGTAACGGTGTCTGTCTCATTCCACCATTTTTTATACCCCCACCCGCTTCTCCCTCTCATTTCCCTCTACATAATCTAAAGTTCCTCCATTCTTCTCTCACCCGCATCCCCCCAGCCCCATATATATCATCATCCACTTATCAGGGAAAACATTTGGCCTTTGGTTTTTGGGATTCACTTATTTCACTTAGCATCATATTCTCCAATTCCATCCATTTATCTGCAAATGTCATAATATTATTCTTTATAGCTGAATAATATTCCACTGTGTATATACCACAGTTTCTTTATCCATTCATCAGTTGAGGGGCATCTAGGTTAGTTCCACAATCAAGTTATTGTGAATTGAGCTGCTATAAACATTGATGTAGCTGCATCACTGTAGTATGCTGATTTTAAGTCCTTTGGGTATAAACCGAGGAGTGGGGTAACTGGGTCAAAAGGTAGGTCCATTCCAAGTTTTCTGAGGATTCTTCACACTGCTTTCCAGAATGGCTGCACCAATTTGCAACTCCACCAGCAATATAAAAGTGTGCCTTTTTCCCCACAACCACACTGACATCTATTATTGTTTGTGTTCTTGATAATAGACATTCTAATTGGAGTAAGATGAAATCTTAGAGTTGTTTTAATTTGCATTTCTCTAATTTCTAGAGATGTTGAACACTTTTCATTTATTTATTAATCACCTGTATGTCTTCTTCTGTAAATTGTCTGTCTAGTTCCTTGGCCCATTTATTGAGTTCTTTGTATTTTTGGTGTAAAATTTTGTAAGTTCTTTATAAATTTTGGAAATTAGTGCTCTATGTGAATTCTGTGTGGAAGAGATTTTCTCCCACTCTGTGCGCTCTCTTTTCACATTATTGATTGTATACTTTGCTGAGAAAAAGCTATTTAGTTTGAATTCATCCCATTTTTTGATTCTTGCTTTGATTTCTTGTGCTTTGGGAGTCTTGTTAAGAAAGTCTGATCCTAAACCAACATGATGAAGATTTGGGCCTACTTTGTCTTCTATTTGGTGCAGGGTCTCTGGTCTAATTCCTAAGTCCTTGATCCATTTTGAGTTGAATTTTGTGCAGGGCAAGAAGAGAAAGACAATTTCATTTTGCTGCATATGTATTTCCAGTTTTCCTATCACCATTTGTTGAAGAGGCTATCTTTTCTCCATTGTATGTTTTTGGTTACTTTGTCTAGTATGAGATAACTGATTTATGGGGGTGTTTCTCTGTGTCTTCTGTACCATTGATTTATGTTTATTATTGTTCCAACAGATGATGTTTTTATTACTATTGCTCTGTAGTATAGTTTAAGGTCACATTTTCTGCTCAGGATTGCTTTGGCTATTTGAGGTCTCTTGTTCTTCCAGATGAAGTTCATGATTGCTTTCTCTATTTCTATGAGGAATGTCATTGGGATTTTAATTGGAATTTTGTTGAATCTGTATAGAACCTTTGGTAGCATGGCCATTTTGACAATTAATTCTGCCTATCTAAGAACATGGAAGGTCTATCCATCTTCTAAGGCTTTCTTGAATTTCTTTCTTTAGTGTTCTGTAGTTTTCATTGTAGAGGTCTTTCACCTCTTTTGTTAGATTGATTCCCAAGTATTTTATTTTTGTTTTTGAGGGTATTATGAATGGGTGGTTTTCCTAATTTCTCTTTCAGATGATTCACTCTTATGAATAGAAATGCATTAGATTTATGTGTTTTGATTTTATATCCTGCTACTTTGCTGGATTCACTTATTAGTTCTAGAAGTTTTCTAGTGGAGTTTTCTGGATTCTCTAAATATAGAATCATGTCATTGGCAAATAGTGACAGCTTAAGTTCTTTTCCTATTTGTATCCCTTTAATTTCTTTGGTCTGTCTACTTGCTTTGGTTAGAGTTTCAAGGACAATGTTGTATAGAAGTGGTGAAAGAGGGTATCCTGTCTTGTTTCAGTTTTTAGAAGAAATGGTTTCAGTTTTTCTCCATTTATAATGATGTTGGCCATGGGCTTAGCATAGATGGCCTTTATAATGTTGAGGTATGTTCCTACTGTCCGTATATTTTTTAGTGTTTTAAGCATGAAGGAGTGTTGTATTTTATCAAATGCTATCTCAGCATCTATTGAAATAATTATATGATTCTTAACTTTAAGTCTATCGATGTACTGAATTACCTTTATTGATTTCAAGATGTTGAACTAACCTTTCAGCCCTGGGATAAACCCCACTTGATCGTGGTGCACTGTCTTTTAAATATGTTTTTGTATGCAATTTGCCAGAATTTTGTTAAGTATTTTTGCATCTGTGTTCATCAGGGATATTGGTCTAAAGTTTGCTTTCTTTGATGAGTCTGTCTAGTTTTAACATCAAAGTGATACTAGCCTCATAGAATGAGTTTGGAAGGGTTCCCTCCTTTTCTATTTTCTGAATACTTTAAGGAATATTGGTATTAGCTCTTCTTTAAGTGTCTTGTAGAATTTGACTGAGAATCTATATGGTCTTGGGCTTTTCTAGGTTGGTAGGTTTTTGATGGCTTCTATTCAGTGCTTGAAATTGATCTGTTTAAATTGTGTACTTCTTCCTGATGCAGTTTGGGAGGATCATATGTCTAGAAATTTGTCAATGTCCTTGATATTTTCTATTTTGTTGGAGTATAGATTTTCAAAGTAGCTTCTAATTATGCTATGTATTTCAATGATGTCTGTCCTGATCTTTCCTTTTTCATCACGATTCTAGTAATTTGAGGTACTAGTAATTTGAGATCTCCTTTTCTCATTAGTGCGACTAAGGGTTTATTAATTTTGTTTACTCTTTCAGAGAACCAAGTTTTGTTGTGTCAATTTTTTGAATTGTTTCTCTTGTTCATTGATTTCAGCTCTGATTTTAATTATTTCCTCCTCTACTATTTTTGGTGTTGATCTGTTCTTCTTTTTTCTAGGGCTTTGAGATGTAATGTTAGGTCATTTAGTTGTTGACTTTTTATCTTTTTAATGTATGAGCTCAATGCAATGAACTTTCCTCTTAGTACTGCTTTCAGAGTATCCCAGTGATTTTGATATGTGTTGTTGTTATTGTTTACCTCTAAGAATTTTTTATTTCCTCCCTGATATCTTCTGTTATTATTACATGATTCAATAGCATATTATTTAGTCTCCAGGTGTAGGAGTAGTTTTTGTTTTTTATTTTATCGTTCATTTCTAATTGCATTCCATTATGGTCTGATAGAATACAAAGTAGTATCTCTATTATTATTATTATTATTTTTGTATTTACTAATGGCTTCTTTGTGGCATAGCACATGGTCTATTTTGGAGGATTCATGAGCTGCTGAGAAGAAAGTATATTCACTTGATGATGGATGAAATATTCTACATGTTCATTAAGTCTATATCATTGATTGTATTATTTAGTTCTACAGTTTCTTTGTTCAGTTTTTATTTGGAGGATCTATCCAGTGTTAAAGTCACCCACTATTATTGTGTTTTGGTTTATTTGATTCTGAAAACTGAGAAGGGTTTGTTTGATGCACAGATACTCCATTGTTTGTGGCATAAATATTTATAATTGTTATGTCTTTCTGGCTTATATTTTCCTAGAGCAGTATGAAATGTCTTTTATCCCTTCTGACTAACTTAAGTTTGAAGTCCACTTTATCTGATATGAGAAAGGATACCCCTGCTTTTTTACTGAGTCCAATGTGCAGAGTATGTTTTTCCCCATCCTTTCACCTTTAGTCTGTGGATGTCTTTTTCTATGAGATGAATCTCTTAAAGACAGCATATTTTGGGGTCTTTCTTTTTAATTCAATCTGCCAGTCTACATCCTTTGATTAATGAGTTTAGGCCATTAACATTCAAGGTTATTATTGTGATATTATTTGTGTTCCTAGTCATTTTGGCTTATTTTTGGTTTTTAACTTGACTTGGTTTCTCCTTTGATTGTTTTTTCCTTTAGGGTAGTTTCTTACTTTGTTGACTTGTATTGTTTTTCACTTACTTCTCATGAATATTTTGCTGAGAATGTTCTGCAGTGAGACTTTTTATTTGTAAATTCTTTTAACTTTTGTTTATTGTGGAAAAATTTTATTTCATCATCAAATCTGAAGGTTTGTTTTGCTGGGTATAGGATTCTTAGTTGGCATCCATGTTCTTTCAGAGCTTGAAATGTATCATTCCAGGCTCTTCTTTCTTTTAGGGTCTGGGCTGAGAAAACTGCTGACATCTCTATTGGTTTCTCTTTATAAGTAATCTGTGACACTTTTCTCTTTCAGCCTTTAAAATCCTATCTATATTTTGTATGTGAGGTATTTTCATTATAATGTGCCATGGTGTGGATCTGTTGTAATTTTGTGCATTCAGTGTTCTGTTAGCCTCTCATGTTTGATTTTGCATTTCACTTTTCAGGTTTGGGAAATTTTGTTGTTCATTCCTTTGGTTTGTGTCTCTGCCTTCTTCAATCCCAATAATTCTTAAATTTGGTCTTTTCATGATATCCCATAATTCTTGGAGATTCCATTCATGATTTCTTACCATCTTCTTGGTTTGGTCAACTTCATTTTCAAGATAAATATTTTGTCTTCATTGTCTGAGATTCTGTCTTCCATGAGATCTATTCTGTTGGTGATGCTTTCTATTGAGTTTTTAATTTGGTTTATTGTTTCTTTCATTTCAAGTATTTCTGGTTTTCTTTTTCAGAATCTCTATCCCTTTATTGAAATGCTCTTTGCTTCCTGCATTTGCTCTTTTAACTGTTTATTGGAGTGATCATGCATTGCCTGCCTTTGCTATCGTATCTCATCTTTTGCTTCACAGATCATTTTAATTATACAGATTCTGAACTCTCTTTTTTGTCATTTCTACTGCCATGCTGTCATTGGATTCTATCAAAATAGCATCTTGGTTTTTTAAGGACACTTTCTTGCCCTGCTTTTTCATATTGTTTCTGTATATTCCCTTTAGCAGTGAAGATCTGAGGTACTGCAGTGTCCCCTGTAGGCATATTGTGACCCCACAGGTTTCCAGGACCTCTCTTTGAGGGGGAGATCAATATTAGCAGCACCCAATACAAACAATATGCAGTCCTAAAGCAGGGAGCCCCTATAAAAAAACTTTAACATTATTGTAATAAACAGGATGAGTTTGATTATTATCTACAGTATTTCTAAGTGGTGGACAAAGAGGATGGGGAGGGGTGTAGATGCAACTGTTAATGAGAAAAGAAGTGAGTAAATAGAGGTGCCTGATCGAGGGAAGAATGAGAGTGAGGTCAAAAGAAGTTGGTCTTTAGCACGAGTAAAGGGAGAAAGAGACTCCAAGGGACTAGGTAAATAAAAGGAAAGTAGAGTGAGAGGAAAAAAAAGAAGAAATAAAAAAACAACAACAAAAAAAATCTATGATTCACAGTCATTCACCACTCAAACCTCCCAGTCTGCAGTATCTCCATGGAGTGCAGCACCTGTCAAAGTGCTCCAGTCTCTTGTAGGTGTTTCAGAAAGGGAGCTGCCCTCCAATGATGGTGGCCACACCTTCAGGGATAATTCAAAATGTCTGCATCAGCCTCCAAAGAAGCTGGGGAGCCCCAATGTGGGTGCTCCGAGTTCGTGCCGGGTGGGAGAGCTCCGAGGTCCATCTGTGGCAGCTGTGGGGGCGGGGCCGGTGGGTGCTGTCTCCTGGATACAATTTTCATGAACAAACCCTTTGAAATTTTAACTAGTATTGCATTGAATCAGTTGATGAAATGCAAAGAATCATAATCTTTACCAGATCAAACATTTTCATGAATCTGGCTACCATGCTCAAAATAGACTCCACGGGTGTTTGGTGAGGACAGGCTGACAGAGACAGAGTCAGACATACCCGTCAAGAGGCTACTGAGAGATGCAGACCAGAAGATCCTGGCCATTCACATCAGGGTGGTGGCAACAAAGGTAATAAGAAGTTATTGGGTTTGGAGTGTATTTGAAAAAAATTAGTCAAACAGGTTTCATGATTGATTTGATGTATTTGAAAGGAAGAAAACATTAAAGGATGACATCAGTGTTGTTACATTTTTTTCCCCAAGGACAATGGGAAGAAAGGAGTGTCCATCAATTAAATGGACAAAACTGTGAGTAGAGATCAATTTGGAGTATGTTGTGTTTGAGATGTCAAGGTAGGAAACTAGATAGATGTCTAGGCCAGAGATACAAATCCTTACCTGATAAGAACAAGCCAAACGTCAATAACTCTTATAAGATTCATCAGAGAATTGAGATCCCAGGGCAACTTGCTGCCCCCAAAGCAGGAGAGATAGGCAAACACAGAGAATCACTCCTTATGGGCTGCAGAAATCACCCTAAGGTCCAGCAACTCTTAAAGCATAATTGACTAATTGCTAATCATGGACCAGCTTGAAAGGTAAAACTGCTGGAGATCTGGACATTTGTCCTTTAGGGAGATATAATTTCCTGTTTTACCTCCAGAAGTCCCACTAGTTTCTTAAAATGAAGGTAAAAAAAATTGCTTTGTGCTTTCTGGCCAGGGGAAAGCAAAAATAACTGGTCTCAAGTAAGCCCAGAATACTCTGCTTTACTTATAAAGTCAGCACAGCTGACTTGGGGTTTTCCACCCCATAAGTGACCTGGAGGAAGAGAAATAGAAATCCCTCACCAAACCCCAGTGTTCCTGTCTCATTTAGATGGGGAATACAAAGCTAAGAAACACTTGTAACACAACCCAGGAGCAAATGCTCTGTAAAGACTGTGGATTCTAGAATGCTTCTATTAAACCCTTATCACCACATCAGTATGGTTCTCACAGAAATAACAATGGATTACAGCTGAAAAACTGTGAAACTCAGACTCTATTTAAGGAGTAAGGAGATGTTTCTACAGAACCCAATAACATCAGAGGAGTCAAAAAGAACAGCATTATACAGACAAAAATAAGAATGTTACAGAAAACAGTACTCACAGCCTTACTCCCTGCCAGGGAAACATAAAACTGCCTATATAAGGTATTATTTACAGTAGTTTTTTCCCCCTGAAATATCATGCCTATATTTCCATAATAAATGGCAAATGATGCTAAAAGGCAAAATATGTTGTCTGAAGAGACAAAACAAGCATCAGATTCAGACATAGATGTGGCAGAAAGTTTGGAATTATCTGACTTGGATTTTAAAAGAACTATGTTATTCTAAGGGCATTAATTGGAATAGTAGATAATATGCAAGAATGGATGTGTGATATAAGATAAAGATTCAGCTCCAAGAAAGAATAAAAAGAAAATGGCTGAAATGAAAAGCACTACCCTCAGAGATGAAGAATGTCTTTGATGGACTCACCTTTGGAGTTCATTCACAGCTAAGTTTGCTGAAAATTTACCCCTGCCCTGGGAGGTTTCAGTCTCTAAGTCCACTTGAATAAACTAGCACTAGACAGATTATCAGGAGAAAAAGCATAAAAATTTATTAACATGTACATGTATACAGGAATCAGATAAAATATGAAAGTCCAAGAAAGGTCAGATTGTTGAAGCTTAAATACCCTCTTCACAGGGAGAAGACAGTGGTGAATTTAAGCCACTGTAGAGGAATAAGAAATGATTTTTAGGGAAAATAAATAAACCTGGAGAACAGACAATAGACTGTGACAAAGTTCCTCTGGGTTATAGGTTCAGGTGAGGGAGGATGAGGGTGGAGTTCTGCTTTGAACCAAAGCTGTTTTGCTACTCAGTTAAGTTTCTCAGGAAATCTCTTGGAGTTTCCCTGGGAAGAATAGATGAAAGGCTGCTGGGGCATGGTCATGACTTTTAGTCTCTTGTCTTCTCTGGTGTCTAATCTTTCTGGGTCATTTGATGAGATTCTTGAGGAAGGAGATTTAAGCCAGTTTCATTTCTTTTGGAAGATGCTTCTCCATTCAGATGAGGAAATGACAGGTCCTCCCTGTGCTTGGTTGTGGGCACAAGATTAGAGAGATGATAGTTTTAGGGCCACTTCGAAGGCCTTCTGATCTCCTTTAATTCAAAGTGCTCGACACGTCAAAGCATCATACTCCGGTGTGTTGTTTTCTGAGCCTCAACAGATGAAACCAAGATTTTTTTTCAGTAGGTGTACAGACAAATAGCAGTACACCCATGTAATGGAATTTCTCTCAGCGATAAAGAAAATAAAAGCTGTTAAACCACAGAAACATCTGAAGTTCCCTTGAATGCTTATTCCTAAGTAAAAGAAGTCAGTCTGAAAAAGCTACATAGTGTAGCTATGATTCTAAATATATGGCACTACAGAAAAGTCAAAACTACAGTGATTATCAGAGGTTTGAAGAAAGAATGAATTAGCAAAACACAGATTTTAGGGCAGTGAAACTTGTGTTTGATAGTATGGTGTCTATATGATTTTACACTTTTGAAAACTCAGTGAGCTGTACAACACGAAGAGTGAAGCCTAGCATGAACTATGGGCTTTACTTAATAATAATCACATTGGTTCATCAATTGTAAAAAATTCACCATACTAATGCAAGATGTTAGTAAGAGGGGAAACTGGATGAGGGGAACAAAGGGTGTGTGTAGTCTACTTTCGGTGTATGTTCTTTTAAATCCAAACTGCTCTAAAAATAAAGTCTATGATGTTTTCAAAAACTCATCTTTGTTTCCTCATGGTATACTTTTTTTTAATTAAAATCTTTATTATTTTTACAGCCTGCATTTTGATTCATTGCTAAACTTGTTTATAGAAATAGCACTGTTATTGGGTTGCTTAGAAAAATGTCAGGCTGTGTGTGGCTAGGGGTGAAATAACATTATAGTAACGTAATTAAAAGAAGTGATTGCTTCTCCGACGTAGCACCAAAGTGACAAAAAAGTGCTGCTGTGAAAGAGAAAGGATTCTTTTGGTGGTTGGCAGCCTGCGTGAGGGTATCATTTTATAGCTGTGGTTTTCTTGAACATTTCACTGTTGATATCCATCAGAGAAGCTATGGAAGCATAATAATCACATTGGTGATTATTATGGAAACTTTATTAGAGTTCCGCTTGCATTTCACAGAACTGAAGTAATTGCAAAAGAAAGGTAAGGATAGGAGGACTTTTGATAATTAGCACCACAGATAAAAATGATTGCTTTTTGTTCATTTCAGTGACTGGATAAAGAATTATTAAGGGGCACATAATTTAGTCCAATTAACCACAAACCTATTGAATAACTGTATTTTAGAACCATTTCAGAGTCTGATTTATTTTAGGTTGCCAGACACTTGATAAATGACAAGAATTTTAAGTAAATGTGGCTAAGCTCTTTTACTTGGGAAAATAGAAAAATGAAATCTCATATGAAATTGTATCAGGTTTTATAGTAATCATTTGAGCTGTAATATAATTCTAATTGGTTTACCGGTGAAGTTTTTAGGGTTCTTATTTCTAGCATTTTTGATGATCAATTTCAATTTGCTTCCATGTATTTCATTTTTCCTTTCATCATCTGTCTTTTCATATTGTGAAACTTGGTAATAATATATTCATTTGAATTTTATGAACCCCGTAAATGCCCTTTTATGATGCCTTTTTCATTTCTAGAGAAAAAGACATTCTCAGTCGCAGAAGGTTATTCTTTTAAGCTTTTTACAAAAGCTAGTAAAATTGGTTTAACTGTCCTGACCCCTTTGGTTTTAGTCAGTTTCCCATTTCACTGTTGCAAGTAAATTACATCTCAAGTTTTTAGTGGCTATCAGAAGTTGAAGAGCCAGAGATAATGTTGGGGGAAAAGTATAAAAATAGATTTTATAAAGGATCCCACAGTATTATGCAATTATAATATCCCAATTTGGATATATATGAGTGAGGAAAGAGTTTTATATTATGGCTACTCATAAGTTCATAGCATGACACCCTTATCCTCTAAATATTTCCACGTATTTTACTTATGTATAACAATAGCTACATCACCTGAGAACTTCTTGTGAGACACCAACAAACTAAACTCAAGCAAAGGAAAGTTCTGCAAGAATGGTAATTAGTTTTAGCATGGAACAAGTGTTCAATAAATGTCAGGTCTATCACACCTCTTAGGTCATTTTTATAACTTATTTTCTAAACTGAGATTTAATTTATGCACAATGATGTGCACAAGTGCACATTCTTTAAGTATAGTTTAAAGAGTCTTGGTAAATAGACAACTGTGTCACCCATATACAATCAAGTTACAGAGTATTTTGATCTTTGTACACAAATTCTTGCCCCTCTCCTGCTGATTTTCACCATTGAGTAGATCCAACCTTTTTCTTACTCTTATTAGGTAAGAGAAATTGTGGTTATTCTCAAAAGTGATGTAATTTGTATAGTCTCTTGCTTCTGGCTTCTTGGTCATCCATGTTGTTGGACCTAAGAGTTTCTTTTTGTTTCTAAGTTATATTTCACAGTATGAATATACCACATTTTGCATATTCGTTCATCTCTTGATGAATGTTATTTGTTTTAATTTTCAGAACATTGTGAATTAAATGAATATAGTTACTTGCAATGAAATGTAAAGGGGACTCTATAGCTGAATTGTAGATCATAAACAAGTGAGTGGTGAGAGGCAGTACTGGCAAGTTAGTTTTGGACTAATCGTGGAAAACATTAACTGTTTGGTTAAAAGAATTTGGATTTAATTGTCAAAAGAATGGGGAAACATTGAGGAAATAGTGTTTCCAATTCTCATTTCAGAAATATTCCTCTAGACACAATGGGTGGAAAACAAGGCTTTTGATAAGCTCTACCTTCCGAGGAGGAAGCAATAGTTTTCAGAATTACAATATGTGTCAAGTACTTCCATTAGGTAAGGCATAAGATATAGAGTGTGTTTCATAACTTGTTAGGTGTTTTCTGTGGTGCTGTGGTATAAGAAATAAGCAAGGCCCCGAACACACAGAATAAATTTGGAGAGCTCTTAACTGAAGTGGGGAATCAGGAGAAAGTTTTAACCAGAAGACTTACATGTTCTTTTATTGAGACTCAGGAAGATTATTATTGTGCAGTGTTTAGCATTTTTTCTCACCAGTGATGATGCACTTTGTAACTGAGAATGGGCACAGGAGAGTTAGAAGTGAGGTTAGAGATGGAAGATAATTCAGGGGACGGAATGGACAGTGTTTAGTGTCATAGATGTAGTTGGTGAGGAAGAAGAAAGGACTTTGACTTTTGTTTTTGTTTTTGATAAGGTGATGGTACCATAAAAAGTTTAGATAAGAGAGAGAGAAAGATCATTTCATAATTTGTAGATATTGAATTTAGGGCCCCTGTGGCATTTCTAGATAGACATGTACACTGGTTAGTTGAATATGTGTGCTTACAGGACAGGAGATTAGCCTTTATCTTGAGAGTCCTGGGCTTTCAGAGGTTCACTGAGATCACGTGGGTAGAAACATCAAGTGATGAGTGCTGAGTGCTAAAGGAAAAACCCTTTGAAATACCAGCACTTAGAAGGGGAAGGAGAAGGTCCAGCAAAGGATACAGAGAAGGAATAATCAGTGGAATAATCCACTGTAAAGAGGAAGAGCATGCCTTTTTATTCCTTTTGACCCTTTCACTCCCTATTCAGTTATCACTCTCTATGAACCTATTAAAAATCCTCAAACTTCTTAGTTGTGTTTAATTAGGCAAGAATTCCTCATTACCATATGTCCTCCAAATTTCCTGCAGTTCTTCACATTCATCATGAAAGAGGTTCTTTTCCAATCTCTTTACCTTAATCGCAGTTCCTTTTTCAGGAACACAACTTTTCTTAGACCCTAGCTCTTTTGCATAGTGTTTTTTTTTTTCCTCTCTAGAACCTTCTCTACCCCTCTTTATTCATCTGATCTGTTCATCAGATTACAAGGCATCTATGCAGTTTTCTAATTCTCTCAAATAAGGTCAAAATCCCCATTGAAAGTCCTCCTTAGAGTAAGTATTACAGGCATGGTGTTATACTCTTTTTAAGATTTATCTTAATAACTGATTTTCAACAATTTGAAAATTGAACGTGGTTGTGGTTTTCTTTAAACTTATTCTGTTTGAATTCCTTTGACCTCTTTTGAATCTGTGGTTTGTAGTGTTTGTATTTGGAAGAAATTCAGTTATGTCATCATATTTGTTTTACCACATTTCCCCATTATTTTCTGGAATTCCATTCATAACTTGTTAGGTCACTTGCTAGTCACAGACATTTTTCTTTCTCTATGTCATTTGGATCGCTTCTATTGCTATGCCTTCAAGTGTATTGGTCTTTCATTTTTACTTTCTATTTTGTTCTTAATTGCTTTCAGTGACATCTCTTTTCTTCATCAGCTACCTATTTTTAGTATCTTTCCCCTACATTCATTTTTTCCTTTATGTCCTTGATCATTTTTATGAGATCGATGCTAGATGTTTTAAGATTCTTCTCTCCTGATTACTCCATGTCTGCCATTCCTGGCTCTCTGATTTTTCTTCACAATGTGGATAATAGTTTTCTTCATTTCTGCTCATTTTCTAGTAATTTTCGATTATGTGCCAATTGTTACAGTTACACACAGATGATTGTTGGATTTGTTGTATTCCTTTAAAAACAAGTGTGTCTTGGCAAAAGTAAAGTCACTTGGGGGTCTGTGATTACTAACTCCAATCTCTTTCTCCTCAATTGTTGAGGACAACTATCATCTGAGTCACTCCAGGCCATCAGCTGTGGTTCAAGTAGAGCTCACCTCACTGGTTTTCCTCTTTCAAAACCTACAGTTTTGCACTCCTAGTTATCCAAAATATGAAAAGTTATTTTATTGTATTTTGCCCACGTTTCTATGTGTTTACAGCAAGTTTGCAGTTATAGCAGCCTGTCTTTACAGAAATCATGATTTTATTTCTATTAGCTTTGTTTGCTTGGTTAATGTCTCCCTGGCTAGTGTGTAAGCTCCATAAGCCTAAGAACTTTTAATCATTACATGCAAAAGTATAGGACAAAATAATGCTTAGCACTTAAATAAATACATCTTGAAGGAATAAATTGTTGAAGGAAGTAACTCATATAGAAGGTCAAACAATTTTTATTAATTTCATTTTTTGATATGGGGTCTCACTACATTTGTTGCCCAGGTTGGTCTCAAACTTCTGTATTCATGTGGTTCTCTTGCCTCAGCCTCCTGAGTAGCTGGAATTACAGACACATGCCACTAGACTCAACTCAAAAAATGCCAATGACATAGAGATAATTAAAATAAGGCCTACAATGTCAATATATCATAAGCCATCTCAGGCAGAGCCAGAGTGGTGGAGTGACATTGGTGAAAGTCTATTGCACTAGTATAAGAGGACAGAGACATAGAAAGTAAACATGTTAAAAACTGGAAAAATTAGGCAAATCCAGATTTATATAATAAACAGTATTATAATCAGCTATGATGATGAGAAAGATACATTGATTTGCATATGATAGTTTTCTCTTTCACATTCAGTAATAAAAATCTACTGCTACCAAGCTTTCCATGGTAAAACTTGGTGTCAGGGATGACTAGATTCCTTTTGATTTTTGCTTACAATTCTGTATACGTTCTAAGTTTATTCAAAACTATGTTTCTACTGAAATTGTTATTATATATTCTTATTTATGTATAATTATTAAACTCAACAAAATATTTTGGGGTTCACAGAAAATGATTTTTTAGAGATAGAAGAGATTAAAACATGTTTACACTTAATTCAGAAGGTCCTAGAAGACATTCCAATGTGGAAACTACATGGAATTGGGTAGTCATTGAAGGTTAAAGTCCCTGGGGAGATAGAACAGGATTGACAGCTCTGCTTGATTCATCATCCATAAATACAGGAAATTATTTCCTTTTGATGCTACTGAGAAAATAAATAACCGCATTTAAACAAAAAGCACAGGATAGTTTTTGTGTGAGATTTAAAGCTATTGGTACTCCATTACACTGTGAATGAGTAGGTACATATCTTTTCTGGGACAGAATGGTTTGTTACCTTGGAAGAGGACAAAAGAAATCTACCAACAACATGGTTGTTAGCAATATTAACAACCCAGTTAAAGTGGAGGTCATAAATTTGTAGTGATATCGATTGACACTAGTCTTAGATCTTGGATTTCACAGAGGTGCACTGAAGCTTGGGTATAGAACAGGTTGTATGACTCATGATCCAGAATGTCTTGGGAAAATCAGCAAGATATATTGATAAAGGCATTGAAGTGCAAGAAAGATTTCTTGAAGTCATAGAGTATGTATCAATATAGCACCCCCTTGGAAAAAAAAAAAAAAGGAAGTGAAAAGGAAGAGTCATGAAGAAAGCAGACCTCAGAATCAGATGGTGAGAAAAAGCAATCTTATGGAGAATGCCGTTTATGGCAAGCCTGCTAAGGGACAGAGGATTGTGTTTATAATTGGCTTTTTGATTTTAAACGTGGAACTGTAGGTGGCTGAAGTGTAGTTGAAGTACAGGTCATTAAAGTCAAAGAGGTAGAGAAGCTTTCAGGAAATAATGTCGAATGAATCCTTTAGATGAGGCCACCCAGCATCTACGTCCTCAAGGAATGAAAGTGAGTGGCTAGGAGTCTTATAGGTAACCTCAAGGAGGAAGTGTGATAGAGTTGGGAGTCATAAAGGAAACGCAGCACATCAGCAGCTCCCGTTCCAAGAAGGAACTGATAACTCACTTTGTGTTCTGTTTTGACTCAGATTTCAAGAGTTGCTTCAAATCATTGTAATTTATTGGATGTTATTTAAAGTGCAAACATTGCATTTATTTAAAAAATATATTCAATTTATTTAAAGGCTCTTTCTTCTTGATCCTCTTTCCACCACTGTGTGTTTTGCTTATTTTATCAAGTTGCAAGTCGTTTACCTTGGCTTCTCTCTTGCTTGAAGCTCAATATTCACTCCCTAAACCCAATCATTCATAATTTTCTTCCAGACAAGTCAAACTAGCCTACCAGTAGAACGTTCTGTAGTTTCCTTCAATCCTACTCTTGCCCCAATATATTTGTATTTATTTTCAGACTTTTATTAGTTAAAGCAGAGTAGTTAATATTGTATTCCCTATTTTAGAGACAAAATATGATAAACCATGTGAAATCCACACCCCTTAGCCAAGTCTTCTGTTTTTCTCACCTTGCCTCCCAAATTTTTGTTTACGTCTCTCACTATATCTTTACAAAGACCCGGTATCAGTGGTATGCAAATGTAGCCAATGATCGGAACACCCAAACTTCTAGAGATTGCATCCCAGGTCATTCTTAACAACGATTGAACTGAAAACTTTGTGGGTAGGACCCCCAAATCAGAATTTGTTTTTCAAAAAAATATTTTTGGATGATATTGTGAATGAACAGCTTCACATTTTATTTGATGTATTGTCTCACTTCAGGCCAAAAAGCAACTGGCCAACTGACCATGAACTAAAATCTCTGAAACTGTGAACCAAAATAAGCCTTTCCTCCTTTTTAAGATCATTATCTCAGATGTCCAATGTCAGGAAACTGACTAGCACATACAGTTCTAAATGTTCCAGTATGAAACAGACAGTATATGCTTATCATATACATTATGTTCTTTTATTTATTTAATCTCTAAAAATTTCCATTGGAGACACAAATGATGTTGAGAAATCTGTCTAGATTATACACATCTGGCAGTCACAATACCAGGATTTAACCAAAGCTTCCAAATATGAATTCTTATTAAGGGAAAAAGATATTATCTTTGTTTCCACATCAAGAATCCAATCCAAACCTGATACATTGATTTTGTACCACCTTCTTGCAACATGAGTTCTTGGTCTTCTCTGATGGTAATTGGTCTTTGTTGAAATTTGTACCTGGGATATTTGACCTAGTTTCAGGTGTGTTTTATTTTAGACTGGCTTCTCTGTCACTAAAATCTACAATGAGGAAAAGGATTATTGAATCTCAATTTTTCAGTCAATAGCAGTTGAATTAAGATTAATTTGTTTAGGTAATTCATGTCTCTAGAAACCTGTTGATGTCTTCGAGATTTTCTATTTTGTTGGAGTATAGATTTTCAAAATAATTTCTAATTATGTTTTGTATTTCAATTGTGTCCGTCGTGATATTTCCTTGTTCATTCCGAATTTTAGTAATTTGAGTTTTCTCTCTCCTTCTCTTTGTTAGTGTGGCTAAGGGTTTATCAATTTTGTTTATTTTTTCAAATAACCAACTTTTTATTTTGTCAATTTTTTCAATTGTTTCATTTGTTTCAATTTCGTTGATTTCAGCTCTGATTTTAACTATTTCCTGTCTTCTACTACTTTTGGTGTTGGTATGCTCTTCTTTTTCTAGGGATTTGAGTTGTAGTGTTAGGTCGCTTATTTGTTGATTTTTTCTTCTTTTATTGAAGAAGAAAATTTTATTTGAATGTGCTCCATGAAATAAATTTTCCTCTAAGTACTGTTTTCATAGAGTCCCAGAGATTTTGATATGTATCTTTGTTCTCATTTACCTCTAAGAATTTTTTTATTTCCCTCTTTATATCTTCTGTTATTCATTCATCATTCAGTTGTGTATTATTTAATCTCCAGGTGTTGGAGTACTTTCTGCTTTTTATTGTCATTTATTTCTAATTTTAATCCATTATGATCTGATAGAATACAAGATAGTATCTCTATCTTCTTGTATTTTCTAACAGTAGCTTTGTGGCATAATATATGGTCTATTTTAGAGAAGGATCCATGTGCTGCTGAGAAGAAAGTGTATTTACTCTTTGTTGGATGGTATATTCTATATAAGTCTGTTAAGTCTAAATTATTGATTGTGTTATTGTGCTATAGTTTCTTTGTTCAATTTTTGTTTGGAGGTTCTGTCCAGTGGTGAGACAGGTGTATTAAAGTCACCTAGTATTATTGTGTTGTGGTCTACTTGATTCCTGGAATTGAGAAGGATTTGTTTAGATCAATTTCACGTAATGAAATAGAAGAAGTCATCAAAAACCCACCAACAAAGAAAAGTCTGGGACCAGATGGGTTCTCAGCCGAGTTCTAGAAAACCTTTAAAGAAGAGTTCATTCCAATACTCCTCAAAGTATTCCATGAAATAGAAGAGGAGGGAACCCTCCCAAACTCATTCTATGAAGCCAATATCACCCCAATACCTAAAGCAGACAGAGACACATCAAGGAAAGAAAATTTCAGACCAATGTCCTTAATGAACATCAATGAAAAAATTCTCAACAAAATTTTAGCAAATCGCATACAAAAATATATTAAAAGATAGTGCACCATGATCAAGTGGGTTTTATCCCAGGGATGCAAGGTTGGTTCAACATCCAGAAATCAATAAATGTCATTCACCATATCAACACACTTAAAGTCAAGAATCACATGATTATTTTGATAGATGCAGAAAAAGTATTCGATAAAATACAGCATCCCTTCATGCTCAAAACACTAGAAAAAATGTACTAATGGAAAAGTACTGTACAAAAAGTATACACAAAACAACATCAGGGTACATCTAAGATAATATTATTACTTCCCAGACACATATTCAGGATTTCAGAAATAGGCAATGTTCATGTAAATATGAAAAGAAACCTTAGCATAACATGATAGCTATAGCCCAGACCATCGTGAGGCGCTATGGGTCCCTAAGCAAGACTTTCAACATCTCTGGTTCTCACCTTTTTCATTGTTAGCAGAATTCCATTTTGAAATTCTTTCACAGTACGAAACACTCCCTATAATTTACAATAAACTCAAAAAAATTAAATGATGACTGAAGTTTATAGTTATTTATATGCTTCCAAAACAAATTAGCCCAATATATGACTTAGTCAATGTCAAATATGTGTTCAGACCAATATCCTTAATGAATATCGATGCAAAAATTCTCAACAAAATTTTAGCAAATCGCATACAAATATATATTAAAAAGATAGTGCACCACGATCAAGTGGGTTTTATCCCAGGGATGCAAGGTTGGTTCAACATTCGGAAATCAATAAATGTCATTCACCATATCAACAGACTTAAAGTTAAGAATCACATGATTATTTCAATAGATGCAGAAAAAGCATTCAATAAAATACAGCATCCCTTCATGCTCAAAACACTAGAAAAAATTGGGGTAGTGGGAACATTCCTAAACATTATAAAGGCAATCTACGCTAAGCCCATGGCTAATATCATTCTAAATGGTGAAAAACTGAAAGCGTTCCCCCTAAAAACTGGAACAAGGCAGGGATGCCCTCTTTCACCACTTCTATTCAACATCGTCCTTGAGACTCTAGCCAGAGCAATCAGACAAACCAAAGAAATTAAAGGGATACGAATAGGAAAAGAAGAACTCAAACTATCCCTGTTCGCTGATGACATGATTATATATTTAGAGGAACCTGTACAGTACTTTTCCATTAGTACATTATACTCAAAACAAGCTAATGAGATACAGAGAGATGGTACTTTCATTCCCACATACAAATGCTGAAACTGATGTACAGAGATGTCCATGGGTTTGTCCCAACAGGATACTATTAGGGAAAGACTGAAGCAATACCGCTATGCTTGTTTTGCCCATTAGTCCTTCCTTCTTCACTATTAGATTTGACAGATATTTTGGACATGACTGAATGCTCAGAAGAGCTGCTCATCTCCCCTGACAACTACAATAGATGCAAACAAGCTGACCAGCTCCCCAAGCGCTCCTCCCTCGTCAATGTCTTAAACCACTCTATAAAGAAAATGAATTAAAGTTAATCAGGAAATGAATATGCAGCACCGTGCAAACATCTTGAGAATAACACTCATGGTAGTTTGTGACTTTATTTTAATGATTCTGAAAACCATGTTTTATCATCATAGAAAGTGACAAAAAACTTATTTAGATTGAAATGAGAGAATAATATTAAATGGGAAAAGCCAGAATACGACAATATTTTTATTTTGCCTCTCAAAGCGAGATCTAGCTGACTAAGAGCATTTTAGTGTTGATGGCTTTTAAGTAATTTACTGAGTGGTGCCCTGTTATTTTAGGAACTTTCATGAATCATAGGAAATAAATGAATTTACTGGTGACTTCATAGCAGACTGCAGTTGATAATTTTTTTCTAGTTAAATCTTGATATGGAAAAATATCAGTCTTTAGAAAGTTGCAATAAAGTTAAAGTGGCTAATTTTGTTACGGCCCAGCATATGTTTGTTTCCAAGTTTTGAATACAATTAGAGGGTATTTAATGAAGAGAAAAATGTAGTTGTGTGTTTATCTCTTTACTCTGAATGTTCCTTCATTTCCTCTTTTGTAATCTTATAGCACTTTGTACAATCTTGAGTCACTTTGTGACACATTACATCATTGCATAGTCATTCATAGCTCTTTCTAAACTTTTGCTGAGTATGAGCTGTTTTGGGGACATTTGTCCAGATTGGACATGTGATTGATGACTGATTCTCCCTATTATATCTAGCTTAATATCCAATTATGTTAGTCAGTTTTCCATTTCTTTAAGAACTTCTGAAGACAGCAAGGTACATTTTAGCGGACAGTTTTGGAGGTTACAGTCTATGACCAGTTGACTCTGTACTTCTGTGGCCTGTGGTAAGGTATCACATCATGAAGGGATCATGGGGCAGAGCAAAACTGCTTACATCATGACCAGGAACAAAAAGCAGAAGAAGGGGCTGGAGTTCCAATGCCCCTCTCAAGGTCATGCTCCCAGTGACTTGAAGATCTCCTATTACAGCTGACCTCCTAGAGGTTCTAGTACCCAGCAATGGGACAAGCTGAGGACCAAGCCTATAACATATGGGCCTTTGAGAGACACCTAAGTGAAACTCTGGCACTGTTAAAAATATACTTGAATATTTAAAATATTATTTGAAATAATAGATGATAAAAATTTTATTAAAATTCTTTTCTTGTTTTTTTTTTCAATTTTTAATTTTTAGAGACTGCATTTTAATTCTTTGTATACAAATGGCATACATCATTTCATTTCTATGGTTGTACACAATGTAGATTCATACCATTAGGGTAATCATACATGTACATAGGGTAATGATGTCTGTCTCATTTCACCATTTTTCATAACCCTCTCCCTCTCATTTCTTTCTACCTAATCTACCATTCTTTTCTCACCCCCCACCTCTCCACCCCCATTATATATTTTCATCCACTTATCTGGGAAAACATTCAACCTTTGGATTTTTGGGATTGGCTTATTTCACTTATGATATTCTCCAATTCCATCCATTTATTTGCAAATGTCATAATATTATTCTTCTTTGTGACTGAATAATATGCAGTAAAATGAAATTAAATCTCTATCTCTCACCCTGCACAAAACTCAACTCAAAATGGATCAAAGTCTTAGGAATAAGACCAGAGACTGCACCAAAGAGAAGACAAGGTAGGCCCGAATCTTCATCATGTTGGTTTAGGACCAGACTTCCTTAACAAGACCCCCAAAGCACAAGAAATCAAAGCAAGAGTCAATAAATGGAATGGATTCAAACTAAAAAGTTTTTTCTCAGCAAAGGATACAATCAATAGTGTGAAAAGAGAGCCCACACAGTGGGAAAAAATCTCTTCCACACAGAATTCACATAGAGCACTAATTTCCAAAATTTATAAAGAACTTACAAAACTTTACACAAAAATACAAAGAACCCAATCAATAAATGGGCCAAGGAACTGGAAAGACACTTACCAGAAGATATACAGGTGACTAATAAATATATGAAAAAGTGTTCAACATCTCTAGAAACTAGAGAAATGCAAATTAAAACAACTCTAAGAGTTCATCTTACTCCAATTAGAATGGCTATTATCAAGAACACAAACAATAATAGATGTTAGCATGGATATGGGGAAAAAGGCACACTTTTACATTGCTGGTGGAGTTGTAAATTGGTGCAGCCACTCTGGAAAGCAGTGTGGAGAATCCTCAGAAAACTCGGAATGGACCCACCTTTTGACCCAGCTATCCCACTCCTGGGTTTATACCCAAAGGACTTAAAATCAGCATACTACAGTGATGCAGCCAAATCAATGTTTATAGCTGCTTAATTCACGATAGCTAGATTGTGGAACCAACCTAGATGTCCTGCAGCAGATGAATGGATAAAATTCTTTCTTTTAGAATAATGAAGTAGAATTTTTTACACAAGAGGCAGAATCTTGCAAGCAAAAATTTTGCAGAATAAAAGGATAGAATCAATAGTTATTTGTTACTATCGACTCTCCTTCTGTAGGATGGACACAGCTTGTAAAACAGTTTTTTCTTGGAAAATATAAACTATAGGTTTATATTCTATCTTAGTTATTGTTAATACAATTTTTCTTTTAAATCTTCCTTACAAATTTCAAATATGTTTAACTGACTTTGAGCAGGGCAGTCTCAGGGATGGAATCCAGGGATGCTTTGCCAATAAGCTATATCCCCAATCCTTCTTTTGTTTTGAGACAGGGTCTCACTAAATTGCTAAGGTTGAACTCAAACTTATTATCTTTCTGTTTCAGCCTCCTTAGTGGGTGGGATTATAGGCATATATTGAACATTATTAAAGCTAACTTGAGATGCATGATGAAATTAAAGTGGATATGGGTTTCAAGGACAGCTTTATAATGTCCCAAAGACTTATAGAAATGGAGAGAATTCTACATTAATAAATGTGTTGCAGTACCAAAGGCCTGATATTTTCTGTGGAATTTTAATATTTTATCAATTGAGTTTTAATTTTTCAGTATCAAGGATGTTTATCTGAAAAATCTGCATCAAAATACCAATATTCATCCTTTACCAGCTGATACCCAAGGTATAAGTTTAAATGTAAAAGAAATAATCTTTGACATTGCAGCCCAGGAAAAAATAAACATTTGCCAAAATGGAGAATTTGCAAAGGTTCAACAAGAAGACTTAGAGAACTCCATGAGAGATATGGCAAGAAATAAGAGACAAAGTTCACTTACTTCACAGTTGTTCTGCAGGATTGCCTTGGATAAGGAAAAACATCCGTGTGTCATTATCTTGCCATCTTAGAATTTATTCTCACTATTAGAAAAAGACCATTTCTAACAATGACAATAAGGCTGCTTTCCCTCTCATGGGAGCTGTGTTGACAATAGCACATCCCTTTTGCAATCACTCTGAGTGGCAAGGCAAGGACGCCCTCTACTCTAATGCTGTCTCACAATCTTCTCCTGCATTCTTCTAGCTCCAGATCAATCTGAAGTCCCTGCTCATGCATTGTGTTGTGATTAGTATTGCATCCCCCACGTGGATATGAAGAGATAATATCAAGTGATGAATATGTAGTCTGAAAACACTAGCCAAAGAAAGCAAGATGTACTTTTTATTAAAGTAGAAGCTATTGAATCAAATTCACGCTTGTCAAAAGATTCTAAATGGTCCTTTAAAAACTGTAGAAAAAGAGCTTTCCAACTATAACAGAAGTCATTTAGTAGCTGGAAAGGTCAGAAATATCAACCAAGGCCAAAAGAATTGGGAGAATTACATTTTATCTTTGCCTTTCCTGCGAACAATGATGCACTCAGCAGATACTCAGAAAGGAGCTGTATTTCCATAAGTCTCTTAGATGAGTTGATATTGTCTGGGAGTTGATATTAATTTCCTTGTTTGCTGAAATCTACTGGACAAACCATTTTTATGTCTAAGACTTCAAAAAGCTATCTAAATCCTTTGTGTGTTTATGACTACATAATCTTGGTGAGGTTTGTGAATAGAGATTTGTGAATTTCTTTTTGTTTCTTTTAGTTTCATTTTTGAATAAAGGTCTTAGCATTCAAAAAATTTTCAAAGGGTTCCCATATCAATCAATGTCACAGTAAGAAACAGATGGCATACACAAATTGGGATCATTTGAGCAGATTTAAGTAGGAGACTATTTATAAGGTGTTGGAAGGATGTAGGAAAATCGTGCTGAATAACACCATATCCTTGAATTTGTGCTGGAGAGAGTAGTCATTTCCTAAGGCCTGAAGTGGCAAGAAGAGAAATAACTGGAAGGGGAGGGAAAGAGTGCAAAGAGGACTGCTTGGCAGCAGCTGTTATTTCATGAGAGATGACATCATTCCACAGTGAGTTCTCTCCTTTCCCCCAAAGTGGGAGCTGAGGGTAAATGCCCTGAATTACTTTTCTTCCATTTTTTGGTCTCCTGCTCAAACACCAACTGGCAGAAACCAACAATCCAGTGAGCAAGGAAGTCTGTAAGCCCCAGGAAGCCTTCTCCAAAGGCATTAATAAATATAGAAAAGAGTGCGAAATAACATAAAATATACTTACGTAGTATACATATGCACATGTAAGTATACAACTGCATATATGCATTCCTATAAATACATGCATATATGTACCACGTGTGCATGTATCTTCAGTTCCACCACAAAAGCAAGGTTTAATCTTTCCCTGTTAACTCTCCGTCGTCCTGTATCTTTGCAACTTTTGCATGTTACATTTTACCTTGTTTAGATTCTAAAATTAGGGTGATGGTGTACATGTGCATAGTTAAAATAAATAAAATGACACTTGAAAATCTCCTAAAGCATTCCTATGTCATGTAAATGTAGCTCAGTGCATGCAGTATCATATTGGAGAGCCAGTACAAGATCAACAAAAGCAAAGCCTCCGTGTAGATGTCTGGGCATTTGAGCCTTTTTGTTTTATTTGTAGCTAACAAATTCATAGTGGTAAAGGAGGAATGAATAAAAAATTCTGAAATGTTCCTGATTTTCTGTAGAGTTTATACCTATTTTAATAGCAAACTCTTATTAGTTTAAGACATTCATGTTTGTTTATTCTAATAAGGATTAAATGAATGAGTCAAGTAACATTTGGGAGGATGATGAATTAATAAACAAGTTAAATGGTATTTTATATTTATATTATACACAGAATCCTTTCAGTTCTAATAATCCTCTTCAAACTTTTCTTCTCAGTTGTGAATTCCCTATGTAGAGCACAGTAGGGTTAATATTTCAACCTCTTAGAATTAAATTGAAAGAAATGATATCTATATAAAAACTCTTCAAAACTGGATGAGTGATCGTTGCTATGGAGAAGGAACTCTTTCATTATACAGATGTTTGGAATTAATAGCTATGAAAGTGTTTTCATTCAACATATTCAGTAAGGATTCACTGAGTATCTATTATGTGACAGGCACCATCAAACAAAGTCATAATTACTAAGCAATACATGGGTCTTAGTCTCAAGGATTTTACAGTTTATTAGATGAACAATGTATATACCCGAGGAAGATGTAGTATTTAAAAGAAATGAATGATAGCGTAGAGGAAGAGAGGCAGTCTCTATGTCAACTATGTGCATACTGGAAATTCTTCATTGAAGATAAAACACTTAAGAATCTTGAAGGAAAAGGACTCAGCTAGAGTCACTGTGGAGGAAGATTTACCACTACTGTCAGATATCAAATTCTGAGAAAATACGATGAGGTCATTGAACAACTCATGGTACTTGCTAAGGAGGTGTCATTGGCAAAATTTGATGGAGAGGTTCCAGTGGAGAAATTGTGGCAGAAGATCCCCTGTGCAATGAAGTGACTGTGGACTGCAAAGAGAAAGCAAAAGAGTAAGTGCAGTAAGCGCAGAGAGTTCCTCCCAGGTATGTTGCTTTGAACAACAGACAGACAAGGTTTCTGGGTTAGGAGAAGCTGTGTTGTGCAGAGAAGAGGGGGTCAAGAGGAGCCAGAAAGGGGGAAAAGTTTGCAAATACAAGGAAAAGATATCAGTGGAACACGTTTTCACATGAAAAGGCAAAAGATCAGTTGGTGAGTAAGGGGGACTGAGCCTTCCATGGGAGAAAATTCTCTTGAGATTGGGGGAGGTGTGAGAGAGTAGAGTTAGGTAAGTTGGTAGTCTGGATGCTGAGGAAGTTAAGTTTTGATAGTCTAGTTAGAGACTGAGTATGGTTGGCGTTGATATAGGAAAGGAAGGAGTTAATAAATGCTGTAGGAAACTGTTATTGGAGACCTCCAAAGTCTTGCTATAGACTGAGTACTGTTCTCTCCCAAAATTCAGACACAAATCCTACCCCCAGTACCTCAGAATGTGACTCTATTTGGAGATGGTTTTCACAGAGGTGATTAAGTCAAAATGAGGTCACTAGGGTAGGCCTAATCTGATATGACTGGTGTCTTTTTAAAAGAGGAAATTTGGGCACAGATACATATGATGTGAAGATATAAGGAGAGGGTAGCTACTGCAAGCCACAATGGAAAACCTGGGATAAAATTTCCCCTAAGGCCTTCAAAAGAAACCAAGCCTGCCAGTGGACTTATTTTTGGACTTCAAATCTTAAGAACTGTGAAGAAATAAACTGTTATTTAAGATGTTCAGTCTGTTGTGTAGCCTGTTAGGGTTTGGATATGAGTGTCCCCCCAAAGCGCCTGTTAGTGCAGGAATGTTTGGAGGTGAAGTGACTGGATTGTGAGAGCTGTAACCTAATCAGTTCATCCTAGTTTGAATGGACTGTGTGGTAACTGTGGCACGTGGAATGTGACTGTGGGAGGTGGGTCACTGGGTGTGCCCCGGGAGCGGGAGGGTGCATATTCCTTGCAGCCTTCCCGCTGTCCCACTTCCTGAGCTGAGCAGGCTTCTTCCACTATGTACTTCCTCATCTCAGATCCAGAGCCGTGGGAGTGGGTCATCTATGGACTGAAGCCTCTGAAACTATGAGCCCCAAATAAACATTTCCTCCTCTAAGTGACTCTCCATTGGTATTTGGTCACAGAGATGCAACAACTGAGTAAAACTCAGCCCCAGTAAACTAATACAGAGATCAAATAAAAATAAAAGCATAATTGTATAGTGATGTATTGTTCTTTTTTTGTCTCCCAAGACTTGAGACTTCACACAGAGGTGCAGAAGAATTATATTCTATGTTGCATATGGTAAGTTATTTAAGGATAGAAAGGCCTGTGTCATTATCTTTATGGAGAAAAAGACTATCAAAATGATAAATGTCATTCAGAATTTTACATTTAACATAGATAGCTACATGGAAACTTTGTGTATGTATACATAGGTATAGTTATGTATATATGCTCTATATATTTTATATGATATGGCATATCAACTACATAATGGTGTTCATTCATTGTATTACATATCATGTATGTGCATATATATTTATAGTTGGCACAAAATTTAAATTACAGAAGCTGGAAAGAAAAGTTGGAAAAACAAAAGAGAAGAGTGACAGAAACGTAGTTAAATAGGAAAGAAACAACTAGAAATTGAGAGCATAGCTGCAGGGTAGGGTTAAATGCTTTCTCCTATATTGCTCCATTTCTTCCTTAAAATACTCTTTGGTATTTATGATGTCATTTATATAAATGGGGAAGTTGAATCCAAGAAAAGAGAAATAACTCACCAAGATCAAATATATAGCTCTTAAATATAAGAACTTGGATTGGAGTAAAAAATACAAAGGTATCACAATACAATATGTAATTAATTGCTCGGTGAATCATAGTTTTTTCCATGCCTGCCCTGTTTGTATTCTGTGAAAGTAAATAGTTTTACAACAACATTAGGTAAAGACAAACTCAAATTTTCTTTTAAATTATTCCAATTATCTATAGCAACAGGAACCAATTCAGGCTCTAATAAGCTTATTTGCATTAAATCATGGTTGAACACTTTTAGAGTAAGTTTGTGGGAATTTATGAATGCAAACTTGAAGAGAACCTCCAGGTCTGTAGAATAATGGTGGTGATCTGATTCCAAAAATCCATTTTACTCCCTTAAATAAATAAAAAGACAATAAATATAAAAATAACAGAACTAACAAAACCAAACATGACCCACATTTTTAGCACTGCTGAAAGAAAGAATACTGCTTCATCTTATCATTAAGAAATAAAACAGGTTCCATAAGCACTCCTACTGCTTATTTCTTCTAATCTATTGGTTCACTGAATGACTTAGGAGACTCAGTCCAAAGAAAAGAAGATGCTGAGCCTGTTAGTCCATGCTTGCAATCCCAGAGGCTGGGGAGGCTGAGGCAGGAGGATTGAGACTTCAAAGCCAGCCTCAGAAAAAGTGAGTTGCTAAGCAACTCCATGAGACCCTGTCTCTAAATAAAATACAAAATAGGGCTGGAGTTGTGTTCAGTGGTCAACTGCCCCTGAGTTCAATCCCTGGTATGTCCCCCACCAAGAAAAGAAGAGTATGGGAGACTTGAACAAAGCAGAGACAAAGATATATCATGCACATGTGTGTGCACACACAAATATTCAATGAGCTAATATTTATTCATTGAGTGTCTATCTGTCAGGAGCAAGAACTTTTATCAAATACATTAATAGAAATATCTTTTTCACCACCAATTCCAGGAACTAGGATCTCAAACTTATTGATTAGGAGTCATTAATTCTCCAGAAATTTGGGCCTGCCATAGGCAAGATCAGAGAGGCCCCCAAGATGAGGATCGATGGAGTAGGTGTTGCAAGTTTTACTTGTGTGTACTGAGCAAAAGGATAAAGGTATATGGTGTTGAAAGTGGAAGCACCATGATGTATTATCTACCTCTTATGCTATTCAGATCTACTCATACTATGCATTAAGTTAAATCCACCTGTCATTGGTTTTTAAGGTGACAGCTGGTTTTGATTTTACAGCAACAACTATCCAAATTTAGTGGATTTAGCTACAATTTGACTCTTAGCTAGCCCTTCTGCTGGACTAGGTGGCGTGCTTGATTATTTACACACATCATTGTCTTCTGACCAGAGGAACTGAGTCCAAGTTTCCCATCCCCCTTCATAGACTGAATTTACTGTAATGGTTACCATTTTCACTGTACTAAAGCAATAACAGGTGTGCCCCTGGATCACATGAGTTTTTGTGAGGAATAAAATATATAGTCCCATTGTTTTCCTTATAAAGCAATACATTATAACAACACGAACATTATAGGAACAGGATCAGTTAGTTAATGATAACGCCAGTATCCTTTCCATGTCTGCCAGTCTACTAATATGAGAAGCCCTAAATGACCAGGCAGCTGCTCAGTTTGGGTTTTAATGGAAACCTTATTCAAGACATTGGTAGAAGGAAAATGTTCCAACTTCAGAGATATCATCCATAAGCTAGAGCTCTTGTTCTGCCCTGTGAAGGCCACAAAATGTATAGGGATGGCAGAACTAGCATATTGCTACCATTGGCATTCTTTCTTCCTAATGTGTGACCATTGGTCTATAAAAGATGTTTTTTATAATTTTTATATGTGATAAACCAGATACTCTATGAACCCTTGCATGGTGATGCTATCCAAGGTGTTGTGGGAAAGGAAGGCAGTTTTGTGCCCAGAATACCTATCCGTTCAAGTTAGGACAAATCACTACTCCCTTACTGGTAGAAGTGGTCTGATGTGTTCAACTTGTCACCATGTAGTTAGTTGTTTTCCTTGATGGATATTACTGTGTGAAGGACTCAATGGTGATCTCTCCTTTCGACAGGTTTGCCAATCAACAGCAGCAATATCTAGAACCACATAGCAAGAGGGAGCCTATATTGCCATCTGCATTTTCATTCTATAGTAAGTGTATTCATGGGATCAATATTTAAATAATTGTGTGTATGAGAACAAAAGTTGACTGAACTCCTATGAATAAATCATGTAGAATCCTTTTCTCCAATCTTCTGATATTAGCTGCTTCTGCCAACAAGCAAAACCATTTACCACAGTTCAATCTATCTAATTCTGTGACACAGGTTCAGATCTTCTATTAAATGCTTTAACACCTTTGAAGCTTTCTCCTTACCGTTGCTGTTCAAGGATCACTTGTGATGGTTCATCTGGATTGTGAACTGGGATGGATTAAGAGATGACTAAGATTAAGAAATTTCTGGGTGTGTCTATAAGTGTGATTGGCATTCCAGAAATGATTGGCATGTGAAACAGCAAACTGAGGGGGCATGCCTACCTTGAATGTGGGTACCACAGTCCATTAGGCCTGGATGGAGAGAAAGGTGGAAGAATGACAGATGCAGTTGCAATTCTTCTTGGCTGGGTGCTTACACTGCTCCTGCCATCACCTAAGTGCATCAGACTCCAGCTCCTTCACTTTTCCAAAGCAGACTCTGACCAGCAATTCTCCAGGGAGTTTCTAGGCCTTCAGTCTCAGACTGGGTCTTCATCATTACTCCTGCTTCTTCTGAGGCTCCAGCCTCTTGGATTGAGAAATTACTGGTTCCTCCTGCTCTCCAGCCTGCAGAAGGCCATTGTGGGACTATGCAGCTTCTAATCATGTGAGAGAATATAATAGTCACACATAATCATCATATATAATCATGTGTCATATAATACATGTTATCTAGTGTATTATATAGATATATGTATATCTCCTGTTGGTTCTGTCTCTCTAGGGAATCCTGACTAGTATACCACTCCTGAGAGTATGTACTTAATATAACATTATCCATATTATACTCATTGCTTATATACCACTCCTGAGAGAATGTACTTAATATAACAATATCCATATTATACTCATTGCAACTTTTGTGACCCTTCTATGAATCAGGTGTAGTGTGGTAATTGTGAAATCAGAAAATGTCCCAGGGTCAGGACACTAGTCCTTGTTAGGTTTAAGGAGAAAACCAGCAGCTGCTTTGCTAATGATTAGTATCAGATCTCTGTGGCAGATGATCTAGCTCCAAGATCTTGGAAAACTTGCTGCATCTCTTCTCTAGGGCTTGCCAGAAATTGCACAAGGTTTTTTTTTTTTTTTTTTTTTTTTTTTTTTTTAAATCTACCCTGAATGACTCTAGAACTAGACATTCTGGTTCATATTATCAAGGAATACTTGTACTGCATTTTGAATCTGTTGGAGAGACTTTCTTTGCTGTGGGTTCTACTCAAAACACATCCCTTAGAGTTAGACAATAAGGGATGTGGAGCAGTATTTCAAAGTATGGAATGTGCTATTTCCAATGTCTGAAGAGGTCTACTAAATATTGCTTTTTTAGTTGTAGCAATTTCAAAGTGTAATAATTTTTTATTTCCTCTGGATGCCATGGTAGCTTTTAAAAAGATGCACTTTTTGCTTCTTCTTCCATTGAGAGATTGAATCCATTTTCTTTTCTCCTGAAGTTGGGCTAACCTAACATAATGAATATAACATGGCAAATGTTCCCCACTGGAGTTTTTGAGGCCAAATGAAAATTAACCTTTTAGCTTTTCTTCAGACTTTTTGAGACACTGACTCTCAGGATCTCATTGTCATACTGTGAGAAATTCCAGGAACCATGGGGAGACCACCATGTGGAAAGGAACTGAGGCTCAAGGTTAACTACAGCTGAGTTCACAGTCATACAGTCTCAGCTTTCTAGCCATTTGAGTGAGCCTCTAGCCCCAGTTGTTGGCTGCATGGGATCAGGGATAAGCTTTTCTTGTCATTTCTTGGCTGAATTGTGGATTCCTGAACAAAATAAATGGTTGTTGTTTTTCTAAGTAACAAGTTGTTAAGCTGATCTATCATACAGCTCTGTATGATGAGAATAAAGAGAATACCCTCTCCAGATTCTTAGCACAGGACTGCTGAATACTTCTCCTGAAAGTTATAGGGTTTCTTACTCTCTGTTACACATATGAATCTCCATGATATAAAGAACATTTGACAGTTTTGGCTTTCCTTTCTGCTTAACCCAATGCTATCTGTATCATGTGCCAGTGTCCAGAATACCACATGGGCCAAATGGAGAAGTATACTGCCTTCTGTGGGAGACACAGGTTATTAACTAAATGAGGGTATGGCCTTATTCATGCTTTCTGGAATGTCACTGGAGGACATATCTGGACTAGATCTTGGAATATAGATATAAAAGTGAATACAAGAAATTTTTTTTACTGTCACTCTCTGGTCACTAAAGTCCCACCCAATGATAAACACTATTCTGATTTCTAATACATATTTTTTGTTTACCTTTGAGCTTATGTAAATGGAACAAGACAGAAAGTTCCTACTCTTTTATTTTTGGCTTCTTTCACTAAATACACTTGTGAGATTCATTACTGTTGATGCAGTTGTAGTCTGTTCAGTTTTGTTGTTATGTGTATATTGCAGTGTATGAATCTACTGCAATTTATCTATTCTATTGTTGATGAGCATTTAGGATTTTTCCACTATGGAGCTAATGGTATTGCTACAAATACTACTCTATATGTCTTTGGTATTTGATATTTTACACTGGTATAAGCGCTACTGAATGTGTATTTGATATGTAATGTCACACATTTCTATTAGTTACACAGCAGGAATAAAATCGCTGGGTTTCAGATAGTCTATTTGATTTTATTTGGTTATTTTCTGTTTTTCTTTTTTAAGATTGAGCTTAACAAGCAAAGAGGATTTTGTCTATAATATCTAGAGATGGAGTAGGAAAGGCTTCCTTTGAAGAAGCAAATTTGAGTTGAAATGTGAAGGCTAAGTAGATATTTTATTTTATAAAACATTTGGGAAAATGCTTTCTCAGACAGGAGCCTGTTCAAACATGGAGGTGGCAGAGTATGTTGCATTTGAAAAAATTAAATACCAGGTGCTTAGAGAATTACGAGGTCAAAAAGCAGTGTTATTTTAGAAAAATATTCAAGGGTTTTATTGCCTTTTAAAATATTCTCAAGGTTTTATTTACTAGAATTAATACAGTAGGACTGTGTCTTTTGCAGGGTAGCACCATAATCATATTTTCACTTAGAAAAGAAAATCCTGGGCACACACACTTGAATGGAGTAATACATAGGGAGAGGGGAACAACTAGGAGAGTATTCAGCAGTGTAAACAAGAACAATCAAAGTGATATTTTGAAAGGTATTTAGTTTCTGAATTACTGAAATCAATTTGTTATGGTTAATGAGACATTTTTGCAGATGCCTTGGTTTCTTTGAGAAAACAAAACAGAATTGAATATATTTTACACAGTCAAGGATATTAATATTCAGCAAATAAATTTCAGGGACACACACATCATTCCTTAACAAGCTGTGTAGTCCAGGAGAGGAAATCCAGTTGGGCAGGGTTGATATGAATGGGATGTCAGAAAATGGAGTTAACAAATTTCCTCATGATACTTGGCTCAAGAGACTTGGCTGAGAAGGTATAGAGTGAGATAAAGAAGTTATTGGGAAATATTGACTGAAGGTGGAGTTTTGGTTGTGTTAATTTCTTTTACAGGAAGTAAATTTAAAAGAAACATCTAATAGGAAGTAAAATATAAGGCTAGCAAGAGAGCAGGGGCAATCCTTAGCATGTTTTCCAAGAAATCTGAAGGGGAGGATTCCAAATGCCTGAGAGTTCTTGGCTTTAGATAGGATGATGTATCTTTGGTAACCATTAAAAGGCAGGAGCAATTGGGTCCAGATTCAATGAGGTTTGAAGATGAAGTGACTAAAGAATTTGATATTTCTACTTTTTCTCTCTGAAGGAGGAGGAGAGGACTTTGCCCAAGTGTTAAGTGGTGAGTGGACTAGTGGTGACAGCATGGTTAACCAGAAGATCACCTTAGGGTAGTAGAATGACAGCTTCCAGGTGCAAGCAATTATTCATGAAGCACAGTACCAGTGTGATGTCCTTATGATTTATATTTATAGTTCTCAGTTTGGTAGGTACAGGGGAAAGAAAGTAGGTGACTCCTTCAGAGTCACTGTGGTTTTCTTTGCCTGTTTTTCTATTGCTATATTGTATTTTGAGAAAGGTTCAGAAAAAAAAGAACAAATAATTAGGTGACTAGAGTAGCAGTTAAAAATGTCTATCAGGCACAAACAGTTCCTGAGATTTGAAAAAAAAAGTATCTGGGTTATCAAAATCACTAAGCAAGATTTTTAAATTGTATTTCAAAGAACATATAAAGGATTAGTTGATTGCACTCTAAAATAGTTTTATTCTGTTTTTGGCTCAAGCATCTTGTTCTTCCCCTTCACAAGGCTTGGCACTAACAATATATGCTAACAATTACAATGTGACAATTATGTGTTAATTAGTTCAATGTCTATATCCTCCAATAGAAGATAAACTCATAATTCTAGGGATTTGCCTCTTTTTCTTTTGTTGTTGAGTCCTGCTTGTATTTAATAATATTTACTGTGTTGGTTGTATGGAGTTTGTGTAAAAAGTTTTCCCTGTATATTAGCATAAGGGTTCTCTGGTCAGGACTAGAATTTCTTCTTGTGTGTTAAATTGGTTTCAAGTTGTTCAACAATAAGACTGTAAGATTTGGAATCTGAGTTCTCTTATGCAAGTTATAGAAGCTCTCTAAATTTCAATTTTCTCACCTGTAGAAAGGATGCATAAGACAAGGAAGGTTGCTACTAAAATAATAACAATTGAAGCCACAGCTACATTTCAGGGAAGGGGAGGAATTTAACTCAAAGGAAAGGTTAAAAATAAGATTATGAAAAGGATTATCTCGAGGGAACAAATTGAGAAAAGAATTTAATTATTCTATATAATAAAGAATTAAGTATTTAGAGTCAATTTGCTAGTCACCAGCAGAATTATTTAAAGGAAGCTCAGAAAGGTCATTGGAAAACAAATCCAGAAGAAATGGATCCCTGAACTTTTGGAGCCTGGTTATGGCTATGGAATCTCATAGCTAGTATGCACTTTCTTACAGCAGTGATGAGAAATAATACCTGATACATACAATTGCTTTTAAAACATTGCCCTTGTACTTTGGAATTTTTCTTCCTTATTCAGAAATCCCAATCAGTCTGTCATTAACAGCTTGTGTCTTTTGCTGCCCCAAAGAACTCAGATAATGGAGCTGTGATTTCCTATGAAGCAAAGTAACTTTGTGAGAAGACTGTAGCTGTGGGATTAGTGGAGAAATAGCCAGAAGAAATGGACAAGATTCCAACCAAGAGATTGGCACACCAACTGAGTATGGAAATCCAAATACATGTGAGGCCATTTGAGTTCTCACATTTAGAAGAGCTAGGAGGGGTAAGATAGGTTCATATTATTTCAGTGCACTATCTAAAGAGTGACCGACCTCAGAATGCTTTAGAGTACATAGAATTCATAACATCTACATTGTAGAGTTTATTGCCATTGTAATAGCATATGCCATTGTAATAGTTAGCATATGTAAAACTTTTGTGCAAATTATAAAAAAAAATCAACTTTACTTTTGGTAGATGAATTAGAAAATGTTAACACTTTGGCATGGATACATTCTTCTTTAAAGGACACAACCCCTGCTAGGTTGTATAGTTTCCTGTGCCTCTGTGCTCAGGCATTTTTACACAGTGCCCACACTGTGCAATCTTAGCATAGCAGCCTTTGGATAACATAACTGTCGAGTGTACAGTAAACACAAATCAGAATGGTAGCAGCTCAAATTATTCTGGATTACATTAGATTATGACTTGCTTATTGTTTATTTCTGGAAATAAGAGCTGATATGTTAATTATAAAGGGTGGTTCATTTTCCTTCAAATTTTCAAAATTCATATGTGTGTTTGTGTGTCCATGTATGTATGTGTGGGTGTACAGGTCTGCTTTGAAAGTTGACCTGTTCTTTGAATTTGCTGATATCAAATGCATGCATAATAGGAAATTGAGTCATCTTTACGAATTCCTTCAAAGACAAATGCATTTTACATTGGTGGTAGAAGGTTTTAATTGAGTTCTTTGTTTTAGATATTCACAAGGTGTTCTGTTTTAGTTTTAATTACCACTCTGGGATAGCTTTTCCTGGTTCACTACAATTTCAACTACAAATCAGGCTCTTGGACCTGGGCTGACCTTGAGGGAAGGTTTAAACCTTTATTGTGTCTTTATAAGCCCAATTCTTTGCAGATCTCTATGCTCTGCACATCATTGACTCTAAGTTAATATATTCTCAAATGCAGTTTGACTTATGTGATTTCTGTGACCTTGGGACACACCAAGAGATTCACAGACATTCACTTCTTTTGCATTGAGTCGCTCTACCTCGAATCCTTAGGTACTTATCGTCTTATGGTTAACTATCTTAGACACAATGTGGCTACATAAAACCTATGCAGAATTTATGATATTTTAACTGAAAAATGATGTGATTTTACATTATATTTTACAGTGACATCTTTTGGAATTTACCTCCAATTCTCCCAAGTACTTGGCAAATTGGAACTATTTGGAGTGAGAGAATGAATCGATTTTCCTGATATAAAACACTACTGACTGAATGCTTATATCTCCCCACAAATTCAAACATTGAAGCCTAATCTCTATTGTGATGATTGTGGTAGTATTCGGAGGTGACATCTTTAGAAGTGATTAGAGCATGAAGTTGGAGCCCTCATGAATGAGATTACTGCCTTTATAAGAAAAGAGAGGAGAGAAATGATGTTATGGTTTGAAATTGAAATATCCCCCCCCAAAACTGGTATGTTGAAAGCATGATCCCCAATGTAGCAAGGTTTAAAGGTGAAGGCTTTCAGGCAATGAGTGGGACTTTCACTTCTTCAGTGGATGAATCCACTTGATGGATTAATCCATTGATAGCTGAATAGACTACTGTTTGGTAACTAAAGGCAGGTATGGTGTGGCTCAAAAAGTGGGTCACTGGGGGTATCCCCTTGGGGATTATATCTTGTCCCTGGCTCCTTGCTCCCTCTCTGCTTGCTGGTTTCCATGAATTGAGAAACTTTTCTCCACCATGCCCTTCTAACTGATGTGTTGCCCCACATGGGCACTGAGCAACAGAGTCAGACTATAGTCTGAACCTCTGAAACCATGATTTCCAAATGAATTTTTCCTTCTCTAAGTTGTTACTGTTAGGTATTTTGGTCACTGTGACAAAAAGCTGACCAGCAACGATGATTTCTTTCTTGTTCATGTGGGGATGCATGAAAAAGATTGCTGTCTACAATCAAGGAACTGATCCTCACCAGACACTGGATCTCTAGAAACTTGTTCTGGGATTTCCAGTCTTGATAACTGTGAGAAATAAATGTCTGTGGTTTAAACCACCCAAGCTATGGTCATTTCATTATAGCAGCCCAAATTGATTAAAATACATAGTGCCAGACATAATTTACATTATTCCAACTTCCTATGAAGGACATAGAATTCAAAAATCAATTTTATAGCCAATTTTTGATGAGAAATATGTTTCTGGCTCCATATAAAAATATATCTAAATTCCCATCTTATAAAGTAGTAGAAATGATATTTTAAAATTTAACTTGAATAGTAAATAGCAGGATCATGGCATTTAAACCATTAAAACAAAGATTTTGACAATGTTACATAGTTCAAACAAGATAAATAAGTTCTGAGTATATAATAATGTGGTTAGCATAATCATTTATTCAGCATTGATTTATTTTTCATTCTTCTTAACAGAATGCTAGTTTGGTTTATGTATCTGTCTCTATCCCACACAGTCTATGACTTGGGAATATATTCACAACCTCAGTTTCAAGAATGAGTAAGATTGTATTAAGCTGGGCCCAGTGGTACACACCTGTAATTCCAGTGGTTCTTGAGGCTGAGGCAAGAGGATTGCCAGATCAAAGCCAGCTTCAGCAATGGCAAGGCACTAAGCAACTCAATGAGACCCTGTCACTAAATAAAATACAGAATAGGGCTGGGAAAGTGGCTCAGTGGTTGAGTGCCCCTGAGTACAATCCCTGGTACAAAAAAAAAAAAAAAAAAAATTGTAATTAAAAGAAACTCCAACTTCTCTGGTCACTAACCAACTCAAATATAAGCTCATGATCCAATGCTGCCCAATCAAATGTGAGGTTAGTTTTATTGAACAATTTTAGAAATCTTTTGCTTGATCCTAAAATCACTGAAAAATAATTCTCTCCCTTGTGCTAAACATAGCAAGGGGGCATAAAGTTACTAGCAGATAGTCTACTATCTGATTCACCACTGGATCCAGCAACCTTGAAGTTTACCCAATATTTGAATCTGATCTTTTGAGAGCTAATGTGTTTTCCTTACGTTGAACAAGTCCAATTAAGTGATAGACATATTAAAGAAATAATGATTAACCCACCATCACACAAATATATGTCTGGTGAAAAACTGATAAATATTTTAAAAAACAGAAAACTAGGTGTGATGAAGAATTTAGCATGGGTATCCAGAAAGACCTCTTAAAAGATCATGTTTCAGGAGTTCAGGAGTTAAAATAAAGTGTTATTTTTCAAGACCTAGAATTGGGAAAAGAGTCTTCCATGCAAAGATCCTGAGGTAGGAAGTTAATTGGTTCTTTTAAGGAACTTAAGAAAATTTTTCATAGCTCTCTTATGGGGAAGTGATATCAGGTAAACTGGAAATTGGTATGAAATGTAATTAGGGATATAGATAATGTCCAGACACCATGGGATATTTAGGACATAAGAAGTATTGGAGGAGTCATGAATTCAATCAAATATCATACTGTCTTTTAGGTTTAATGGCATATTTCTCCTTTATTTGTCCCTGGATACTTGTTAGCAATCTCAGTGGGGGAACGTTCTCTGTAGGTACAAAAGTAAACAGGGAAGGTATTATGTCCCACAAAGTCCTTTTTTTTCTTGTTTTGCTAAAAATGCGATCAAATATTTTACTCTAAAGTATTCTTTCTTTTATGCTCATCTTAGTTCAATTTTTAAATATGAGAAGTAATTTATGTCAGCCAACTTTGAGTTAACCTAAACCAGAAGCTCTGTTCAGTTTCTGTGGGTTGGTTAACAAAAATGATGGAAGTTTATGTTCAGTTAAAAGCTTGATTGTATCTTTTCTTTATCAGCATGGGAAAACATTTCGATTATGGCTTACTCACATATTATAGGTATACAACTCTTGAAGAAACCCCCAGAAGGTCATGTAAACCAGAAGAGCAAGAGGACTATTGGGCCCTCTTTACCTCTATGGTCTTGTTAGCCTCACTTTTGATCTACCATGGGTGAACAGAATCTCAACACGACACTGATGGGAAGCCAGAGGGAAGTAGACAGGACGCGGAAAAATGTATACAGGTGAATACCTCTGCCTTGAGGGAGGAGACTAGTAGGAGTCTAAATTACAAGGTCCATTGAAGAATAGCAACTTGGTCTTTTATAAAAGCTGAAATAAAATGAATCTGATGGATGAGACATAGTAGCCAGAAATCTCAGGGAGACAACATTCAAAATCAAGTGGACAAGATCTTTATAATTTAGCAAGAATCATATGGGTTATGGAAATAAGGTTTTCTCCCCCAAATAAAATTCTGTCAAAGACAAGAAAGATTAACAAATAGGTTGAGAATCAGCCCAGTAGAGGAAACGAAAAGGTACTAAGAAACTGAGGCAGACGACCTATTAGCAATAGTTGGAACAGGAATGAGTAGAAACACTAATTTAGTTTCTTCACTAATTAACAAGTTAAATAAAATCTCTGACACATGTTCAGAAAAATTAGCAATAACAACTAAATTTATAACTGCAAAATGTTATTGCTGCTATTAATTTTTGCTAATCATATTGTAAGTGTCATCTCTTATGATGGAGTTTTGTGGAAGGATTACCCCTGTCAGGTAGATGAGTGATTAGTTACTCATTATTCATAGAGGGGGAAAAATCCAAAGTAAATTCTCCTAAAAGTGATGTACCTTATTACTTTACCAAAAGTGAATTCAGATTCTTTGACTATTACATGTCTATCTTTTATACTTTTAGAGCAGAAAAATAAATAAAATTTGTTAGAATATAACTCTATTTCTATATTTTGTTAATAAAGACAACATCTAGGGTTTACCCCGAAAACCCCAAACCCTGAATTAATGTGGGGGACAGTTCCCTGCTAGGGAAGAGAGGCCCTGAGTTGAATATAAGATATTTGACAGACAGGTCTTATAACCTGACAAAATTCATTCCTTACCAAATAATCAAGGGTCAACAGGCACAAAGAAATTGATGGACTTAGATACTATTATATATTGTGGTATTATAACAGCAATAACATATTTTTAGAGGAGATTAGTTGAGAAATAAGAAAAATGCACACATTTTTAGACAGTAATAAGTGTTCAAAGACCAGTTTCTTGCTGGGTATGGTGGTTCACTCCTGTAAGACCAGTGATTTGGGAAGCTGAGGAAGGAGGATCCCAAGTTCAAAGCTAGCCCCAGCAACTTTGTAAGGCTTATAAACCTTATAAACGTCTCACAATAAAAAATGAAAAGAGCTGGGGATGTGATTCAGTGGGTAAATGTCCCTGGGTTCAATCTCTGGAGCCACAAAAAAAAAAAAAAAAAAAAAAAAAAAAAAAAGAGTTTATAGGTTGTTAAAAATAGGAGTTTCTCAAATTTAAAATGTCTTTAAAATAATTGCTTAATTCCCTCATGAGGGGTGTTCAAGGGAGATGGAATTCTTCATAAACATTGGAAGAGGTGATCTAAATCCAATAAACTGAGTGAATTGCTGACACCTGAGTCCAGGACTAAGCCGTCTCTCACTTATGGTTTCTATTTTCCTTGACCTCTCTTCCTCTTCTGGCAAAGTATGACTTTGAAATTATAATTGCAGATGAAGCTAATAATAACATGTTTTCCTGAAGCTGTTTCTAGCAAAGTGTAAAACTCCACATTGGTCTACCCTGTTAAAGTCAGAAAAAGTTAAAAATAATTAATATGACTTGAAAGATAACTGCTTGTCTTTTTCGAATTTGCATATGGCTGGGGGAAGAGTCAAACAATTTCCACGTCTTCTGATTGGGCAAATATATTTGAAAACTTTTTGACTAAATTATATAGCAAAAGTACATTCCCAATTCTATTTGGAATAGAGGACTTAGTGCCCTTATTTGGGTTTGTAGAATGCTTTGTTTTGCTAGGCAGGGTTTCAGAATTATATTCAGTAACAGACTTGATGATAGCTGTGAATAATTCATTTCAAGGCACACAGTTTTTTTCCAAATTACCAAAGTACCCTAAATGTGAAAAAGAGGGCATACAAATGTGTTGAAGATTAAGTACTTGACACAAGAATGAAGCAAACTGTGCATCAAATTGGAATTATTTATTTACAGTTATTCATTCATTTATTTAGTGATATCAAAAGGGTTGAAAGCCACCCAGTGAATCAATAAAGACACAAAGGTTCTAGTGGCCTTTATAACATAAAAACAGAATGCTGTTTTTATAATTTGCCTGCTCATAAAAATTATATATTGCTGGATGGGTTGATTCTTTTTTTTTTGTCAAGAAAATATTAATTATAAGTAGATTCAAGCTAATAATTTATCAAGATTAAGACATTATGGAATCCACTATACCTCATATTTGGGTGAATACTTTAAATAATTAGAGGAGGCAGTCAATAATAAAATTTTACATTTACATAGCACATGATTTCATATGCACACTTTCTCCTTTAATTTTAATATTATCATGAACAATTGACATAGAAAACCCTTTTATGTGTCTGATCTTAAAGAAATAGTCCATTATCTATCATTGCTTGTTCCCATTTGTAATTCTCAGATACAGGTTCACATACAGCCCATGTGTTTTCTTGTGCATTTATTCCCTGGAAGAGACTACCCCTCTCCATTTGGTATGTGACATGGAAGATACATGTGTGAGTAAAGAGCCTCACTCAGATAATAATTCTTCCCTTTTTATATCAGTAGTTATAAAGCAATAGTCTTTCAGGATACTTCTTTAATTTATGGTACATTCTTAAATTTGTATGATTGGTATCTCGGATTTTCTTAAGTTCAAATTTTATTTTAAAATTTGCCTGGGAAAGGCACCTATGCATTTGATTACAGAATGGTTTTCAGGACAGTCTAGGTGTTGTCTGAGATAGAATAAAATAAACTTTAAGAGAGTCAAATGTAAAATCCTATGCTTTGCATTAAAAAAAATGTAACTTGGTGGCATCTGGGAAAGGAAAAGATTTAGAAAGCTTGCTTTATTGCATAGTCCATTTGTGTAAATGGTGCAATGGCATTGCCAGTGGTACTAATAGAATCTAGGTTTCATTTGTAAAAATAGACTATTCAGGAAAGTCTAAGGTGTATGGGTGATTTCCACATCTCAGATTCTAAAGCAGCACAGACTTTGTGAAATCCTTTTTAAATGGCACTGGTCAGGTTTGACTTCTGGCTCTTGCACATACTAATTATACAATCTTGGATAGATTAGTTAAAAATTTCTCTAAGACCCAATTTTCTCATTTTTGAAATTCAGCTTATGCAATAGTACTTTCTTTAAAATAATGTGTAACTGATGTAATATTTAGTGGTATATTTGTTTAAATGTTTGTTTAATAATATTAACATACCAAGTAAAATAACCTTCCCTTTTGTTTTTCATGGCCTGTGGAATCCCATTCCCTGTTCAACAGATACCCTATGCCATCTGCTTATTGATGGAATGCTTTCTGCACACTTCCATTTTCAAGAACTTGGCTTCTCACTTTAGCTGTCTGTGAGGTTGCCTGGTTTTCCACATCACATCAATCCTGTGGCACAGAATTCCCATGAAGAGGTTCCCTCACCACTAAAAAGACAGTTAAGAAATCCCTGGTATTTGAAAGTTTTGCACTCTGGCTTATCCCATCTGTATTACAATGGTACAACCTCCTCATAATGATACTTTTGACCTTTTGAAGTGCTCTCAATCATGTGACCTCAGTTCCTTTCTTCAGTCTTTCACTTGATAGTGGAATGGTCTGAAAAAATTAGTACAAATCTCTATTTTAATTCCAAAATTATTAGTCTATTTGCATTTTTAGAATATTCTTGTGTTTTTTTACTTACTCTATTAAAAGTAAATACAAGATACAGTAAATATTTACAAAGAATAGTATTTAGATCACAAAGTTGAAAGATCATGACTTTTGCCTTCATCAAATAATTTGTGGTGATCTATTTATAAGTAAGATTGAGAGTCAGATTTATGCATGGATAAGTCATTGGTTTTCCTTTTAATATTCCAATCTTATCTTTAGGATTTAATGTCATATGACAATGCAGTGTTTGTTACTGAAAATATGATCTAGTCAAATATGTGATTTAAATTCACTCATGTTTGCATCACATTTTCATTTATGCTTTCTTAAAATTTATGCTTTACTAGTTCTACCAGGACCAAAATTAATAGATATGATATTGCCATGTTAATGTAAGTAAACTTTGTTCGATATTAATGGAGTTTACACATTAAATATATATAATTTAGGAAAGAAACATAATATAAGACGTACAAAATAAGACTGAAAAATAATTAAAATTATTATTTGACAATGTATCCAATATGGAAATAAATAAAATTTCTAGACCTCAAAATTTAATTACTCTTCAAATGATTTAACATATGTGAATATGAATTATTTATAAAAGAAACTTAAAGAAAGTATATTTTGGGTCTTTTTTATTAATTCTAACAACTTTATTCAGATATTCATTTTTCACTACTTTGAAATATGTTTAGTATACAGATATATAAGTCATGTGGTTTAACATTTACTTCTATTTCATACCACCTTAATACAACATTTTCAACATGTTTCATGTTTCCTATTAGTTTACACTTACATTTGGGAGCCATGTATACTATAGCCATATGTACCAAAACCAATGCCCTGGATACTTTCTACATCTCAAAAGCACTGAAATATTTTTCTTTGATAGTATTGATACTTCTGATTATTAATTGAAAATTCTTTTCTTCCATCTCTGCCAATGAGTAACAACTTTGTTTTCTTTTCTGTCTGAATTTTTTTTAAAAAAATTTCATTTATCTTATAGTGATTAAACAATTTATTGCTATGACATTCTATTGGTATTCAATTTAGTAAGAGGACTGAGTATTTTCTTACTTATTAACATGCATATGATATTCAAAGTATTAACTGTACCTAAAAAATAGTGGAATAAAGATTAACATGTAAGAGTACATATAAGCCTTTTAGATTGGTTTTCTTCCTTCGCTAAGTACTGTGCTTTTTCATGGCTGTGGATAAGAACTTAAAGAACAATTTTCAGGGACAAAAAAGTCTCTGAAGGGGTTCATGGTTTCAAAGTTCTCAGTCCATAGAAGGCTGGCTCTATTCTTTGGGGCTCAAGGTGAGGTAGAACATCATGGTAGAAGAGGGTGGCAGAAGGAAGAGGGTCACATGATGGTCAGGAAGCAGAGAGAGAGAAACTCCACTTACCAGATACAAAATATATACCCAAAAGGCACACCCTCAATGACCCACCTCTTGTAGTCACTCAACCTTCCTTCAGTTACTACCTAGTTAATCCTGTTTGGAGATTGTTTTACTGATTGGGTTAAACCTTTCATAACCCAATCATTTCTCCTCTAAACCTCAATGCATTGTCTCACACATGACTTTTGGGACATCTCACAACCAAACTATAGCATTCCGTCCCTTTACCCCAAAAGCTCATATCCATCTCACAATGTAAGATACTTTTAGTCCATTTCCAAGAGTGCCTATAGTTTCAACAGCTCTAAAAGTTCAAATCCAAAGTCTGTCTCAAGGCAATCTTGTATTTTGAACTCCTGAAAAATTAAAAGCAATTTGCAAGTATCCAATATATAAAGGCACAGAGTAGACATTTCCATTCAGAAAAATAAGGCATAGAAAGAAGGGATAGGTCTAAAGCAAGACTGAAACCCAGCTGGGCAAACAAGTTCTGTAGCTCCATGTCCAGCATCTGGGGCAGGTGGCATATTGATGCTCTCTCCAAAGGGCTTGGGCTGCTCTGCTCCTGTGACTTTATTGTTTGTATCCCAAGTGGTGTTTTGGTTGGCTTGTTTCTGATTAATTCCTACAAATTTCCTTAGTGTACATTCCATAGTCCTGGCATTTCTTAGTCTTGGGGGGGTCTCCATTGCAGCTTCAACTTCCTCCTCACATCTCCACACCTTGCCCTCTTGCGGGGGTGACTTCAGGAATTCTGACCTTTACCTGTCCTCCCAGAAGTTCCTTTGAAATCTTGGTGGAAGGAACCACGACCCCCTAACTTCAGTATCCTGTATTCCTGCAGAACCAGTAACATGTGGTTACCGCCATCATGAGCAGTAACCAAGCCTTAAGGGCCTCTGACTGCAGCAACCTCTAAGTGTCTGGGTAGCTGAGCATGTTCAAATAACTTCCTAGGTCCCCTTTGTACAGGAAGTGTACACCCACTGTGCTCTTCTTGAGAATTTTTGGTTTTATTTTTCTGAATCTGAGGTAGATATGATCTTGCCAATTCCTGAGATGCCCTCAGGCCATCTTTCTTATTGTCTCTGGGCAAAGTTTTTAGCATTTCTTTACTGTTGGTAATTTCTTTAACAATTGCAACTTCCTTAACCCTAGTTTTACTCTCACCTTTCAAATCCAAGATTTTCATATCTTTCTGCTCTGCTTTCTGCTCCTGAATATCACAGTAAACTTGGCTATAAGTTTAGAGCAATATTCATACCACTGTTTGAATTCTATGTTACCTAGAAATTTCTTCTGCCAGATTAAGAAGTCCATTACTTTTAAAATCAGCCTCATAGAAAATCTCAGGACGTGGGCAAAATGAAGTCAACTTCTCAACCAGAAAGAACACAAATCACCTCTAGTTCAATTTCCAATAGAGTTCTACTTCTCTGAACCTTCTTGAACCCTTCTTAACTGTCCATGGTCCTATTGGCATTCTGGTCTAAGCTCCCACCAGAATTGAACATTAAGCTCCACTAACAATAATCTAAAGCATTTACAGCTTGCACTCCTGAACATATCAAAATTTGTCCTGCAAATTCCAAAAAGCTCCAAAAGCTTTTGAAACATACAGGCAGGTTAATCACAGCACTGACCCTATCTCTTGACATCAGTTTCTATTTTAGTTAGCTTTTTCACTTCTGTGACTACAAGACCTGACAAGAACAATTTTAGGGAGGAAAAGTTTATTCAGGGGGTTCACAGTTTCAGAGATCTCAGTCCACAGAAGGCTCTATTTCTCAGGGCTGAAGGTAAGGCAGAACACCATGGCAGAAGAGCATGGAGAAGGGAAATGGCTCACATGTTGATCAAGAGTGGAGAAAGACTCCATTCAGCAGTTACAAAATATATATCTCAAAGGCACACCCCCAATGACGTACCTCCTCCAGCCACTCTACCTTCCTTCAGTGACCACCTTGTTAAGCCTGTCAGGGGATTGATTCCCTGATTGGGTTAAGGCTTTCACAACCCAATCATTTCTCCTTTAAATCTTCTTGCAATGTTTCACGCATAAGCTTTTGGGGGACACCTCACAATCAAACCAAGATACTGCTTTTTTTTTTTTTTGTTAAAGAAACAACTGGCAATATTGCTCTTTTTTACCTATGTCAATATGGCATAATTTAGGAAATCGTTGAAGTTTTAGAAAGATAACAAGATAGTAAAACCTCAAACTATTTAATGAGAGAGTAATTTTAAAACATTCAAATCTATTGGTTCAGAAATAGGAAATCTGAGTGAAGGGGAAAGCAACTGAAAGTATTTGCTGGCAAGAAAAGTCATAATTTTTTAAAGTCCTTTTTCTTTCTTTTTTTCCCTATAGGAAAACATTCCCTGAGTGAGTTCATAATGGAATAAATATACTGCCTGTGTTGCTGTGACTGTGTGTGCTCCAAACCCCAATGCTGCTTCAGCATTGATCCCCTTCAAGTGTGTCTAATTTCACCTTTTCATTGAAGCTGACATTGAGAACTCCACTTAAAATAACACACTCCAAATCTACCTCACCCTCCTGTATTTCTCCCCAAAAGACTTATCTCATGTTAATATGTGGTGTAATTTAGTTACTTGTTATTTGGTTGTTTGCTTTCTGTCTGTTCTTACTAGATTGTTTGCCTTAAACATGGTGTGCTTAAAAATATTTTGTTTGCTACTCATTGAATAAGCCAGGAGGAATAATGAAACCATCGTTCACTATGGAGAAGAGACCTGGAGAACTTGTGCAGCAACAAATTCTGAGAAACGACACCGAGGGTTTCTTTATAAGTGTGAAGGGAGAAGGTATAAAGTTGGAAAATACAGCTAAAGCAAACACTAGGTTGTTTTAGATAAACCAACCATATAATTTAGCACAGTATTACACATTTAGGAACACTTGAATGAAAGCAGTTTTGATATAAGAGTGTTTATATAGTCTCTCTAAAGACTATATTTCTAATTCCTCAAATTGAATATACTTGTCTGGAAAGAGCAGTCCTCTAAAATTTCAACCAAGATAAGTAACAAAAACTACCAGGGAGTGAACTTACCTTCTTGCTGAAAGAATATGATATATAAAAATCTATAAAAGTAAGTGATAAAGATAAAATAACAAAGAAATAAGAGAAGTTAAGGCATAACATTTTGCAATACAGAGCCATGATTCCCTGAAAACGTGGGAAACAAATGAGTTCAGTTCCACTACTATTCCACGTTAGGGCCTTGAAAGTGTTTCTAGTCCTCACTGAAGAAATGGGCATCCTTAGGCCGGGGTAGGTGTCCTCCTCAAGTTGCTTAAATGGAGCTCACTGTCCAAGTTTTCTAAACAATGGGGCATAGAACTGGAGAAGAGAGAGCTATGCATACTGTCATAGAAGTGGGGAATAAATGGAACTAGGAAAGAATTGTTTGGTCTAGCTGGTGAATCTTGAATGCAAAACTTGAAAGGCATCTGAGTAGCATAACAGTGTCACAGAATAAAGCTCTGGAATATTTTCAGGAATTTAAAAATATCTAGCATTCCACAAGATAAAGTTCACCATGTGTGACATCCACTCAAGACTACCAGGCGTGCAAAGAATTATGAAAGCAGGCTCCACAATGAGGAGAAAAACCCGTCTAATTCAAAAGTGTACAGTATCTGACTTAGATGACAGAATCAGCAATCATGCACATTAAAACAGTTATAACTGTATACGATATGTTCAAAAAGGTAAATTTAAAAAATTAAGATGTAAAAAGAGATGTGAGTTTAACTTCCAAAGATAAAAATCTATAATATTGGAGGTGCAAGAAAATGTAAATAGTGGGTGGATAGTATTAATGGCAGATTAGGTGTTACAAAAGAAAAAAAAAATCAGTAAAAGTTGAAGATATATTAACTGTCCAAAATGAGGCACTTAAAAATGGAAAGACTAGTAATTAGCTGTGGGATCATTTTAAGTAGCTCAAGATATGTGTAATTAGAGTTCTTGAATGGGAGGAGAGAGGACCAAAAATATTTGAATAAACAATAACTGAAAGACTTTCAAATTTGGTGGGAACTAAATTCATGCATCAAAGGAAACTGAAGAAACCCCAAACACAAGAATTATAAAGAAAGTTGTAAGAAACAAAGCCATCAAATTTCTCAAAACTAGTAAAAAGAGAAAATCTTAAAAGCAACCAGAGGGGAAAAAAATAGCATGTTAAATAAAGAAGGAAGATCATAAAGTTGACAGCAGATGCAAGCCAGAAGACATTGGAACAATATCTTTAAAGTGCTCTAGGATAAAAGTTGTCAACTTAAAATTACAAGCCTAGAAAAATATTTTTGAAAATGAGGTAAAACATTTTCAGACATACAAAACCTAAAATAATTCAACACTCAGGTAATTCAATGTACAGACACATTTGTATGAACAGTAAATGAAGGCTCTAGGCAAAAGAAATTACATCATTTTTTTCTTTGTGCTAGACAAAGAAATGAAGCGCACTGGGAAGAATAACACATGGAAAATTTACTTATTATATAAATCTCCTTAAAATGGTTGTTGAACAACAATAATAATGTGAGGGGTATGGCATGAATTTGAGTAAAATACATGAAAGCAGTAACATGAAGGTCAGAGGGTCAAATTGAAACTGATACTCTAGTTAGATTCTCCTCCCATATATGAAGTGCTATAGTTGAAGGTGGGGTGTGAGTTGTTACAGTTAATAAGCAAACAGAAATTATAAAAACAGAATCATGAAAAATTACTTACATATCCAAAAAGAGGCAAAGGAAGAAACAAAAGGATAATGGCAAATTGGACAAGTTTGGAAGCAAGATGATTGACCCAAATCAGACATATCTATAATGATATTAAATCTAACCACGCGCAGTGGCACAAGCCTGTAATTCCAGTGGCTCTGGAGGCGAGGCAGGAGGATCAGGAGTTCAAAGTCAGTCTCAGCAACTCAGCAAGACCCTGTCTCTAAATAAAATATAAGAAAAGGGCTGGGGATGTGGCTCAGTGGTTAAGTACCACTGGGTTCAATACTCAATATGTGTGTGTGTGTGTGTGTGTGTGTGTGTATAAATGTATATATAAATATATAATATTGTAAATATATGTGAAATATAAAGCATCCAAAGACATATGAAGATTCCAATTAAAAAACAGAAAAAGTTAGAATGAAAGAACAAGATCTAATTATATGCTTCCTAAGAGAACTGTTTTTAAAATAGAGGCACTTATACTTTCAAAGCAAAAGAATGAAAAATGATATATCATTTTAAAACTACTCTAACGAAACAGTAGTAACAGTAACAGTTAGTAACAGTAATCTCTGACAAAGCAGATTACAGAGCAAAAACTAGTGTCAGAGGAAGAGAAAGTTGTTTCAAAATGAAAAGTGCCAATTTGTCAATAGGATATAACAATCCAAAATATTCATATCTCTAATAACAGAGTTTTGAAATATGCAAAGGAAAGATTGATAGATGCGCCAAAAAAGTGAAAAATCAAAACCATAGTTGAAGATTTAAATATTCTCTCAATAAACGATTGAGTGAACTGAAAGATAATCACTAAGGATACAAAAGACTAGAACAATACTGTCAAATATTGTACTAAATGACATTTACAGAGTTTCATCCAACAACAGCAGAATGCATATTCTGTAAACAGGTTTCAACAAAATTTTTAAGAGATCCAAATAATGTGAAGTTTGTTCTCTGCTAATGATGGAATCAAATTATAAAAAAAGAAGAAATGTCCCTTGTAATATTTAAAATACTTGGAGACTAAACAGCGCACTTCAAGGTAAACTGTTGGAAATAATCTAAGTGCCCCTGGACTGATGAATGAACACAGAATATATGGTTCATATGTACAATGACATATTATTCAGCCTTAACATTTGTGACAAGATGGATGGAACCGGAGATCATTTTGTTAAGTGAAATAAGCCATAAAAGGACAAGTACGGAATCTTCTCACTTATATGTGGAATGTAAAAATGTTGATCTCATAGAAATTGAGAGCAGAAAGGTGGTTACCAGAGGCTGTGGAGAGTGGGAGGAGGGTTGCTGAGTGAGCACTAGCTTACAGTTAGAGTAAGAAGTTCTGGTGTGCTACTGAACAGTATGGGGACCATGGACTGCACATTTCAAATAACTGCAAGAGAGAATTCTGAATGTTTTCACCATAAGGAAAGGGGAAAGTTTTGAGGAGATAAATCTGTTTATCCTAAAATTTCACACAATGTATACATGTATCAAAACATCACATAATATCCTGTACATACATACATTTTAGTGATTTTATCTATTAGTAAAAAATAAATTTAACTTAAATAAAAAAACAATATGTTGACCAAAGAAAAAAGCAAAAGGAAATCAGAATTTATTTTGAAGTGAATGAAAAATGGAAGCACACTTCCAAATTTTCTGTGATTTTTTTTTTTTTTTTTTTTTAGTAAACAGCACATACTAGGGGGATTTATAATGATAAACATCTATTTAAAAAATGACATACATTAAAGACCTCAGATTCCACCTTAAGAAAATAGAAAACAGGAGAAAAGAAAAACTATTTAAACTGAAAGTAAGTGAAGAAAGTATAAAATAAAAGCAGCAGACACTGAGATAGAAAACAGCAACAAACCAATTAAATCAAGTTTGTTTTTTAAGATAATGAACTTGTTCAGCATCTAACTACACTGATGAGGATATCTATGAAAAACCTGTAGCCAACATCATATGTGATGGTCGAAGAACAACAAATTTCCCCTTAGGATTAGGAAGAGGAGAGGAGTACCTGCTCTTGCTAGGATTAATAAGTGAGTTTAGCAAGGTAGTTCCTGGGTCAGAAGACTAAAACTTGTTAGTGTGTTAATCTGCCCTAAAATGATATAGATTCAAAATAACTTTTTATTAAAGCCTACTAGGTTTTTTTTGTACATATTAACAAGCAGATTTTAAACTCATGTGGAAATGGAAAAGTAGCCATGGAACTTTGGAAAAGCAAAACAAATACTATATGTTCTTAAATTGAAGGACATAAAAAAGTAAAAAAAAAAATAAGCCTAAAAAGTTCACCCTCACATAAGAGTGGGTTTAAGTTTAGAATCTAATCTTCAGTCTGTCCCTTTTTGCTATTTGAAGTCCTCAGGTACTTGATTTTTGAATTCTGTCTGGAAACTTCAGATGTCATCAGTGGGAAATTTACCATATAGTCAGTCTATTCATCCTGGCTGGTACTAGTGGTGCTTTCAAAAGAACCAATTACTGATCCTCTCCTTGGTAGACTGACTTTATATTTTGTTAAATTTACTCTCATGTTGATAATTTGTTTTCTTCTTTTATTGGATTTACTTTCTACATAATATTTAATGGTAACAAAAGTTTCATGTTAAAGACAAAGAAAAGTCTTCAGTTCTTTTATTTTTTATTTTATTTTTATTTTTTATTTTTTTATTTTTTATTTTTACAGACTGCATCTTGATTCATTGTGCCCAAATGGGGAACAACTTTTCGTTTCTATGGTTATACACAATGTAGATTCACACCGTTCATATAATCATACACATACATATGTCTGTCTCATTTCACCATCTTTCATAGCCCTGCCCCTTCCCACCTCTCATTTCCCTCTACATAATCCAAAGTTCCTCCATTCTTCTCTTATCCCACCATCCCCTCCATCCCTTTATATGTCATTATCTACTTATCAGGGAAAAAAATTGAACTTTGATTTTTTGGGATTGATTTATTTCACGTAGCATGATATTCTTCAATTCCATCCATTTACCTGCAAATGTCATAATTTTATCCTTCTTTATGACTGAATAATATTTCATTTTATATATATATATATATATATATATATATATATATATTACAGTTTCTTTATCCATTCATCTGTTGAAGGGCATCTAGGTTGGTTCCACAATCTAGCTATTGTGAATTCAGCTGCTATAAACATTGATGTGGCTGTGTTGAGTCTTCAGTTCTATAGGATACACTTTTTGAACAAAATCTGAATTTTATTTCTTCATCATTATCCTTTTAAAAAAAGATATGCTTTTAGAATGTATTATCTGGGATGCCCTCACATTTTTTGTCATTGTTTTAAGTTTTATTTTTCTGCAAGAGCCAACAAATAATAGACATCGTGTAGTGATTTGAGGGATATTGCATGAAAACATGTTGTAGTATACTGGATAGGAACAAGTTAAGTTGAGTAAGACCTGGATTCAAATTCAAGATGTATCATCTATCAACTGTATGACCTTGAAAAAAAATCTCTCAGCATTTCCTCAGGTTCTTTATTTATAAAATTGAGGTGGTAATATCTACTTGAAATGATTATGAGGGTTAAAGAAGATTGGTAAGTAGGGTGTCCAGCACATATTTAGCATATGGTTAATGTTCAGCTAGGGTAGCTGTCAATCTCATGACAGTGAATATTTTTATGGATAATATACTTATTTTTGTATTTTATAACATTTAATTAAATGATTTGTAGTTTTTGAAACTTTGTACTTCAATGTTTTTAATTATAGCGAGAAAAATCATTTTCTGATTGAAAAATATATGGGGAGATACTGTAATTAATAAATGATTCAGGAATCCAGAATCTGCTATGTTCGGAAAGAACATATGCTCTCCCTGAGCAAAAGAGAGGCTGGCATTTGGTTACTTCCTTAAGAGGTTCCATGTAGAGAAAGTTTGTTGTTGGATGTCTTATCCCTGCCTTTGTTGTAAAGCTAAGAATACCTCTCCTGTGATTATGCAATGGACTTGATTCACGAGTTGCTTCTCTGCATGGTAAGGATTAATTTAGAAAGCTGATAAACATCACATAGAGAGCATATTTATTTTGAAGCAAAACAGAACAAACTTTGTGAAGTGAACTAATTGTGAAGGTACTAATTTGAATTAGTGTTTGCTTCACTAAAACTCTGCTATACTTTCTGAGATCATTAAATGTGAATAAAGAATTTGTCTTAATTCTCATGTTTGGAAAAGAGTAGAGTATTTAAATTTGGTCTCAGGCTGTCTTCACATTTTTTAGTTTTTCCCCCCAGTGTTATGGTTTGGATATGAGGTATCCCCCACCCCAAACTCCTGTGGTCATGCAGAAATATTTCAGAGTTGAAATGATTAGATTAAGAACTGTAACCTTATCAGTCCATCATCGTTCGAATGACCTAACTAGGTAGGTGGGGGGGGGTGTATGGCTGGAGGTGGTTGGGCACTGGGGATGTGCCCTCTGATGCAACTTCCCTGTGGCTCCTTCCCTCCTTTCTCCTTCTGCTTCCTGGTTGCCATAAGGTGAGCAGCTTTCCTCCACCACTCCCTTCTACCTTAATGTTCTGACTTACCATGGGTCCCAGAACAATGGAGTCAACTGATCAGGGACTGAATTTCTGAAACCATGAGCCTAAAATAAACTCTTCTCTAGGTAATTTTTTGAGGGTGTTTTGGTCACAGTGATGAAAAGCTGACTAAAACACCAGGAAGTTTAATTTTTTTCTGAAAAATAGCACTGTATTATAAAGTCCTAAGGTGGCATGTGAGTTGCTTAAGCTAAAACAATAACCAATGACATTAAATTGAATGTCAAATTAAACATTGCCTTACAATAATGTATATGTTACTTGAGTTTTTCTTCTTTATAATTTCTGTCCAAAATTCCTAATTAATGCAACAAATCATGACACTTATGAAATTCAGACATGTTTCTTTGGTAATTTATTTTCCAGGCATTTTTTTTTAAAAATGAAGTCAATGACATTTCATTATACTTCAAGAAATGTATTCTGGTTTGCTAGCTTTCTCTCACGTTTTCTGAACTATAATGGAATTAAATATTGTCATCCTTCTGCTTTAAAATGAGAATTGTTTTCCTTGTTTGAATTGCCTTCTCATTAATACTAATGAATTCATTTTCTTGACTGATGTACAATTCCTACCTGCTCTTAAAAAATGTGTAAGGTGATTACTCTTTGCACATGCTGTTATTTTCCTTGTTATATTTTGCTATGAAATTCTCTATTTTCCTTGAACAACGGGTTGTCTCAAAGGGAGTTCTTGATTTTTCTCTAAAGCTGGGGTCAGCAAGCTACAGCCTGTGGGCCAGATCCAGCCCACTGTTCCTTTCATACAGCCAGTGAACTGAAAATGGTTTTCATATTCTTATATGGTTGAAAAAAGTCAAAAGGAATAATACTTCATTACAAGTAAAAATAATAAGAAATTTAAATTTTAAGGTACATAAATACAATTTTGAATTTGAAACAATTAAACTTTATATAATTAGTTTTCTTCTCTTCATTATAGAAGTTTCTACATCGTAGTTTTTAATTTGCTTCTGAGCCAGCAAAGTCTAAACACTTAATATCTGGTTCTTTATCGAAAAATCTTTTTTCACCCCTGTAAAGAAATGAATCTCAATACTTATAAAGTACCACTTTTGATGTCAGCTATTATTAAATGATATAAATTATTGAATAAATAGGCTTTTAAATAATATCTTTGTGTTAGATATGGTTTCATAATAGAATCATCTCACAGATTACTGGAAATCAAGACATTGGATTTCTTAAAAGAATCATGTTTCTTTATTTCTAAGCAAAAACTACTTATTCTTTCTTCTTCCTCTTTTTCCTTTGTCCCTTCTTAAATAATATTTTTCTACCTTCTCACTCCTGCTATGTGAGACATATGCCACTTATTCTTCTTCCATTTGGATATCCTCCATTTCAACTTTTTAATGGTGTCATCCACAGGCACTGCAGTGATTTATCTAAAATGCAAATAAAATGCATTGTGTGCTTCTACAATGCCTTTTACCAGTCCAGTGGGTGCACCCCATTAAGACCCTATGAGGCTTTTTGTGGTGGTGTATGCCTGTAATTCCAGCAGCTCCAGAGGCTGAGGCAGGAAGATCATGAGTTCAAAGCCAGCCTCAGCAACTCAGAGGGACCCTGTCTCTAAATACATTTTAAAAAAGGGCTGTGAACATAAAAAACATCATGTCAGTTCATATCAGGTTTTGCCACCAAATGAGATGTGGAAAAACATTCAGTGTTCAGAATTTTTAGACTTCTGAACTGCAGATAAAATATTTGGGGGCCTATAAAGGGAGATGAAGTCTGAAAGGTGAGATGGGAGCACATTATAAAAAATCTGAATACTTGTCTAAGGAGTCAGCTTTCATTTGTAAGTTGATGGAGCATCTTTATAGATAATTTTGCACGTTCAATTTTTACTTATTTTCATGTCTTTTGTGAAAATAAAATTTCTGTTTCTGCCATTAAAAAAAAAAAAAGTGCTGTGGATGGCACTCAGTGATTATGTGCCCCAGGTTTCAATCCCTGGTACCAAAAAAAAAAAAAAAAAAAAAAAAAAAAAAAAGACTATGAATTGACTACTTTATAACTTTCCTATCTGGATTGTCATTATTCTCCAACATAAACAAATTACATTGAAAAATCTGTACTCCAGCTCCAAGACCATGACACTTTTCTTTCTGTTCCCACATTTTAAATAAGCCATTTTTTTCTATCTGGCTTATGCAGATTCCCCTACAGAGATAAAATCTCAACCTTTATGACTGCATGATTGCCAGCCTTGACACATTATCCTTTCTCTCTGCTAAGGCTGAATTTGGCAATAAACCTGGGGGTTCTTCAGAGTTCTGTGTTAAATTTCCAATGCCATACAGTTCACCATGCTGTAACTGTTGACTTGCTCATTTTTCCCACTAATGTGAAAGTTCCTAAAAGACATAATGGGCATCTTTCTGTGTAGCCTCACCTGAAAGCACCCCATCTGTCCATTGTATGTACTAAATGTTAAGTCCTTCTTGTCCCCCCTTTTTGTAGTCTATATTTTTGTTTAACTGAAGGATTTCAGTAGTTGTCAGAGAAAGGATCTTTGGCATAGAAATGGATCCTTACTAAGAAAGTACATCTGAGGAAAACAGTGCGTGTTTTATGCCACGCTTGTCAAAAGCAGAATGTAATAATTACATAAATGCACATCTGTTCTTCTGTGTAATATATTGATTGACAAAGTTGTAATAACTTACTGAATTTTGATATTGTCATCTTCAGAAATCGACAACTGCCTATATGTGTAGTCTTTTTGTGGCAAATACCTCAAATTGGTAAGTTGAGAATATCCAAAATTTCTTGTAGGTGGCATATACTTAAAAGTACATATATGCATAAAATCATTTAGGATTACATTTTAACTCACTTTATTCCTTTTGAGGTGTTTTTCTTTGTTAAATGTTTTTTATGTTGCAGACAGTGTAAACAAAACACTTGAAGGTACTATCATAATTCAAAATCAAGGTCTCTAAGGATAATTGATAAAAGAACACATTTGTTTACTGTCTTTGAGCCAATTTGTTCAAATTGAATGCACTAATGGTGAATATTATTTTTCTCAACAATTGCTCTATCATACTCTGGAAGGACTATTTGGCAATATTTGAAAGTCATTTTTATAAACTACTGTGTTTAACAAAAATTGATTATATAATTTTTTATCATTTGCTTTTAAGCTAAGTAGTTATTTAGGACAGCATGTTCAAGACTATAATCATAAAACCATGGCTTAAATATCTACTTGGTGTAAAAAACAAAAGAATCCCACTTATGTTTCATGTGGTTATTATAATTGCAACTGAAGAGCATTTCTTTTTTCAATTTTTAATTTTTTGATTCATTGTCCACAAATGGGGTACAACTTTTCACTTCTCTGGTTGTACATGAAGTACAGTCACACCATTTGTGTAATCATATATGTACATAGGGTAATGAAGTTTGTCTCATTCCATAGTTTTCCTCACCACCTGGCAATTCTTTAATATTGTTTCCTCTTCACTTGCTATTGTACTCTTATTTGCAGTAGACTGCTGGAGATAGGTCACTAAATGTTGAGAGTAATATTTAAGCAAATAAACATTATAGGATCAAAAGTTGTTCCAATTGCATAAAGAAAACTCTAATAAAATATAGTTTCATCCTTTTATATGACAGTGTGCTCTCCTAACCTTTAAAAGAACTATGGTACCTAATATCCATAGACCTGGAGACATTAATCAATTAGGTACCATAGTTTCTTTAGTCTCTTCATTTTCAGTTAGGGTTAACTTCTAGTAGATAAACAGTGATTACTCTGGTTAGGGCATCAAAGTCCAAATTCATGGACTTGCTAATGATGTAGTTAAAATAATATTAGAATGATTTTTACAATAGATTGGCATAAGGTATGATATCTGATTATATTCACATATTATATACTTGGAATTAATATTAATAGTTTAATAAGAATAAAACATCATAAATGGAACAAAATTATAAATACTTAAGCACCTTTTACACTAGGCCTAGCCAGCATCAGGTGCTGATCGTTCAGTCTACTTCTCTTATACTCAGTCTATGGCACAAACCTTCTAAACTTTTATATATAAATTTTTTTTCTACTTAGCTGTATATATTGTGCTTTAAGAAACATATTTAAATAGCAAAGTCTATTCAAATATTCTAATTTTTCTAGGGAAATTAATTTATAAACCTTGATTTTGAATAGGTTAACACATCTGTGCCTAGACTAATCATTTGTTTTTCTTTCTCTGAATACCTATCTATTCATCTATCCACCTACCCATTTGTCGTCTATCTTTATATTTTGCATATTAGAAGATATAGCATCAAGTGTTTTTCCCTCTTTTCTCTTTCTTTCACCTTCCCTTCCTTCCTTTCTCCCTTCCTTCCGTCTCTCTCTCTCTCTCTCTCTCTCTCTCTTTCTTTCTTTCTTTCAGCTCAAGATGCCCACAATCAATATCTTTTTGGCTGTAAGAAAAGAAAATCTTGTTTATTTTTTCAATTGTTATTATAATTGCAACTGAAGGATATATCACATATATACATGGTATATACTGTTGTGGGGCGCAACTTAAAAACAGACTGATCACCACTGCGAAGTCCAAATTTGAGAGTCTTTATTAGCCAGCCAGTTGACTGTCTCACACAATGCCCCAAAAATGGCTATTGGGAAAGCAGCCCTGACCATAGAATTGTAGAGGTCTTTATATCATAAGTCAGTACATCAATCATAAGTGTATGTTGCTATAATTTAAAATTACAAACTAACATAATGAGATCTAAAATCATTAGCAGAAGGAGGAAGTGGGTCAAAATGACCTTACTTAGGCACAAATTAAAGAATGGTTACTAACATCTAGACAATCACTGTTGACAACACTTTTGATATGGTACATTGCTTAGGAAAAATAGGAACCAAAAAGAGAACAATTTTTCATTAGATAAGAATTGCCATTTTGTGTTGCCAAACATGCTATGTTAAGCAACTATTGATGGGTACAGAGACAGGGTGTTCCCACGGGAGAAGCTTTTCCCACAAATATGGAATCTCAGGGTCAAATGGAGTCTGTTTAGTCATTGCACATATAGCCTGGCCTATAACATTTTCATGGAGTCAAATATGTCAACCCGTCATAATACATATATATCAACTACAAAAAAAAGATTTGCTCAAATTGTAACATTGTTTTGATAATAAAGGGTTTCTAAAGAGCAGACCTAGTGCTTATAATCACCTCCAATTCCCTATGAAAAATGTGAATGCATCCACATTTTGGGTATATGATGAAAATTATTTTTTATTTATTTATTTAGAAAGGATTGAGCCCATAGTCACATAATCACTGAGCCACATCACTCCCAGGCCTTTTTATTTTATTTTTTAAATTTTGAGACAGGATCTTGTTGAGTTACTGAGAGCCTCACTAAATTACTGAGCCTGGCTTTGAACTTGCAAACCTCCTGTCTCAGCATCTCCAGCCACTGGGATTACAGTTGTGTGTGCCACTGTGCCTGGCATGAAATTTTGTATACATACATTCTACTTAAATTGCTTTACCCACACCCTTTGCACTCAGGTGCTTCTGAAATTATATGGACAAAATATTCAGGTGTTTATTCTAGATGGTATTATGAATTTAGTATTTAACATACAGAATCTTTATTTTCTTTTTTTTTTATTGTAAACAAATGGGATACAGGTTGTTTCTCTGTACATGGAGTAAAGGCATACCATTTGTGTAATAAATTTACATAGGGTAATGCTGTTTGATTCATTCATTCCATTATTTTTTCCCTTCCCCCCACCCCTCTCACCCCTCTTTTCCCTCTATACAGTCTTTCCTTCCTCCATTCTTGACCCCTCCATTATGTGTCATCATTCTTTTATCAGCGAGATCATTCATTCTTTGGTTTTTTGAAATTGGCTTATCTCACTTAGCAAGATGTTCTCCAATTTCATCCATTTGCTTGCAAATGCCATAATTTTGTTATTCTTTATGGCTGAGTAATATTCCATTGTATGTGTGTGTGTATATATATATATATATATATATATATATATATATACCACAGTTTCTTTATCCATTCATCATTTGAAGGGCATCTAGTTTGGTTCCACAGTCTGGCTATTGTGAATTGAGCAGCTATGAACATTGATGTGGCTGCATCACTGTAGTATGCTGATTTTAAGTCCTTTGGGTATAGACCAAGGAGTGGGATAGCTGGGTCAAATGGTGTTTCCATTCCAAGCTTTCTGAGGAATCTCCACACTGCTTTCCAGAATGGCTGCACTAATTTGCAACCCCACCAGTAATGTATGAGTGTACCTTTTTCCCCACAACCTTGCCAACAACTATTGTTGCTTGTGTTCTTGATAATTGCCATTTTAATTGGGGTGAGATGGAATCTTAGGGTAGTTTTGATTTGCATTTCTCTTATTACTAGAGATGTTGAACATTTTTTCATATATCTGTTGATCGCTTGTAGATCTTCTTCGGTGAAGTGTCTATTCATTTCCTTAGCCCATTTTTTGATTGGGTTATTTGTATACTTGGTGTAGAGTTTTTTGGGTTCTTTATATATTCTGGAAATCAGTCCCGTATCTGAAGTATGAGTGGCAAAGATTTTCTCCCACTCTATAGGCTCTTTCTTCACATTTCTGATAGTTTCCTTTGCTGAGAGAAAGATTTTTAGTTTGAATCTATCCCAGTTGTTGATTCTTGCTTTTATTCCTTGTGCTATGGGAGTCCTGTTAAGGAAGTCTGATCCTAGGCCAACATGTTGAAGATTAGGACCTACTTTTTCTTCTATAAGGTGAAGGGTCTCTGGTCTGATTCCTAGGTCCTTGATCCATTTTGAGTTGAGTTTTGTGCAGGGTGAGAGATAAGGATTTAGTTTAATTCTGCTACATATGGATTTCCAGTTTTCCCAGCACCATTTGTTGAAGAGGCTATCTTTTCTCCATTGCATATTTTTGGCCCCTTTGCTTAGTATGAGAAAATTGCATTTATTTGGGTTTGTGTCCATGTCCTGTATTCTGTACCATTGATCTACCTGTCTATTTTGGTACCAATACCATGCCATTTTTGTTACTATTGCTTTGTAGTAGAGTTGAAATTCTGGTATTGCAATACCTCCTGCTTCACACTTCCTGCTAAGGATTGCTTTAGTTATTCTGGGTTTCTTATTCTTCCAGGTGAATTTGATGATTGCTTGCTCTATTTTTGTAAGGTACATCATTGGGATTTTAAATGGAATTGCATTGAATCTGATAGCACTTTTGGTAGTATGGCCATTTTGATAATATTAATTCTACCTATCCAAGAACATGGGAGAGCTTTCCATCTTCTAAGATTTTCTTTAATTTCTTTCTGTAGTGTTCTGTAGTTTTCATTGTAGAGGTCTTTCACCTCTTTTGTGAGATTGATTCCCAAGTATTTTATTTTTTTCAAGGCTATTGTGAATGGGGTAGTTTTCCTAACTTCTCTTTCTGATGATTCATCACTTATGTATAAAAATGCATTAGATTAATGAGCACTGATCTTGTACCTGCTACTTTCCTGAATTCACTTATGAGTTCTAAAAGTTTTCTGGTGGAATTTCCAGGTTCCTTTAAATATATAATCATGTCATCAGCTAATAGGGATAGTTTGAGTTCTTCTTTTCCTATTTGTATCCCTTTAATTTCTTTTGTCTGTCTAATTGCTCTGGCTAGAGTTTCAAGGACAATGTTGAATAGAAGTGGTGAAAGAGAGCATCCCTGCCTTGTTCCAATTTTTAGTTTTTCACCATTTAGAATGATATTGACCATGGGCTTAGCATAGATGGCCTTTACAATGTTAAGGAATGTTCCCACTATCCCTATTTTTTCTAGTGTTTTGAGCATGAAGGGATGCTGTATTTTATTGAATACTTTTTCTGCATCTATCAAAATAATCATGTGATTCTTGACTTTAAGTGTGTTGATATGGTGAATGACATTTATTGATTTCTGGATGTTGAACCAACCTTGCATCCCTGGGATAAAACGTACTTGATCGTGGTGCACTATCTTTTTAGTATATTTTTGTATGCCATTTGCTAAAATTTTGTTGAGAATTTTTGCATCAATGTTCATTAAGGATATTGGTCTGAAATTTTCTTTCCTCAATGTGTCTCTGTCTGGTTTAGGTATCAGGGTAATATTGGCTTCATAGAATGAGTTTGGGAGGGTTCCCTCATCTTCTATTTCATGGAATACTTTGAGGAGTATTGGAATGAACTCTTCTTTAAAGGTTTTCTAGAACTCGGCTGAGAACCCATCTGGTCCAGAACTTTTCTTTGTTGGTAGGCTTTTGATGACCTCTTCTATTTCATTACTTGAAATTGATCTATTGAAGTTGTGTATGTCTTCCTGGTTCAGTTTAGGTAAATCATATGTCTCTAGAAACTTGTTGATGTTTTCGAGGTTTTCTGTTTTGTTGGAGTATAGATTTTCAAAATAGCTTCTAACTATGTTTTGTATTTCACTCATGTCTGTAGTGATATTTCCTTGTTCATTACAAATTTTAGTAATTTGGGTTTTCTCTCTTTCTCTTTGTTAGTGTGGCTGAGGGCTTATCAATTTTGTTTATTTTTTTAAAGAACTAACTCTTTATTTTGTTAATTTTTTCAATTGTTTCTTTTGTTTCAATTTTGTTGATTTTAGCTCTGATTTTTAACTATTTCCTGTCTTCTACTACTTTTTGTGTTGGTTTGCTCTTCCTTTTCTAGGGCTTTGAGCTGTAGTGTTAAGTCATTTATTTGTTGATTTTTTCTTCTTTTGTTGAATGCACTCCATGAAATAAATCTTCCTCTAAGTACTCCTTTCATAGTGTCCCAGAGATTTTTATATGATGTGTCTTTGTTCTTGTTTATTTCTAAGATTTGTTTTATTTCCCTCCTGATGTCTTCTGTTGGCCGTTCATAATATAATAGCATATTATTTAATCTCCAGGTGTTGGAGTAGTTTCTGTTTTTTATTCTGTCATTTATTTCTAATTTCAATCCATTGTGATCTGATGGAATACAAGGTATTATCTCTATCTTCTTATATTTGCTAACAGTAGCTTTGTGGCATAAAATATGGTCTATTTTAGAGAAGGATCCATGTGGCGCTGAGAAGAAAGTGTATTCACTCTTCATTGGATGTTATATTCTATATATGTCCATTAAGTCTAAATTATTGATTGTGTTATTGAGATCTATGGTTTCTTTACTCAATTTTTGTTTGAAAGATCTGTCCAGTGAGAGAGGTGTGTTAAAATTGCCTAGTATTATTGTATTGTGGTCTATTTGATTTCTGGAATTGAGAAGGATTTTTTTGGCGTACATGGATGAGCCAATGTTCAGGGCATAGATATTTATGATTGTTATGTCTTGCTGATTTATGCTTCCCTTAAGCAGCATGTAATGTCCTTCTTTATCCCTTCTGACTAGTTTTGGTTTGAAGTCCACATTATCTGAAATGAGGATGGATACTCCAGCTTTTTTGCTGTGTCCGTGTGCATGGTATGTTTTTTCCCATCCTTTCACCTTTAGTCTGTGGGTATCTCTTTCTATGAGATGAGTCTCTTGCAGGCAGCATATTGTCAGATTTTTCTTTTTAATCTAATCTCCTAGTCTATGTCTTTTGATTGATGAATTCTGGCCATTAACATTCAGGGTTATTATTGTGATATGATTTGTATTCCCAGTCATTTGACTCATTTTTGTTTTTTGACATGTTTGGTTTCTCCTTCATTTGGCTATTCCTTTAGGCTACTAGCTCCTCCCATTGCTGATTTGCATCATTGTTTTTCATTTCTTCCTCATGGAATATTTTGCTGAGAATGTTCTGTAATGCCAGTTTTCTTTTTGTAAATTCTTTTAGCTTTTGTTTATCATGGAAGGATTTTATTTCGTTGTCAAATCTGAAAGTAAGTTTTGCTGGGTATAAGATTCTTGGTTGGCATCTGTTTCTTTCAGTCTTGGTAAATGTTGTTCCAGGTCCTTCTAGCTTTTAGGGTCTGGATTGAAAAATCTGCTGATATCTTATTGGTTTCCCCCTGTATGTAATTTGGTTCTTTTCTCTCGCAGCCTTTAAAATTCTGTCTTTATTTTGTATTTTAGGTATTTTCATAATAATGTGCCTTGGTGTGGGTCTGTTGTTATTTTGTGTATTTGGAGTCCTATAAGTCTCTTGTACTTGATTTTCGATTTCATTCTTCAGATTTGGGAAATTTTCTGATATTATTTCATTGAATAGATTATTCATTCCTTTGGTTTGTTTCTCTAAGCCTTCCTCAATTCCAATAGTCTTAAATTTGGCCTTTTCATGATATTGCATAATTTTTGTAGATTCTGTTCATGATTTCTTACCATCTTCTCTGTTAGGTCAATTTTGTTTTCAAGATTAAATATTTTGTCTTCAATGTCTGAAGTTCTGTCTTCCAGATGTTCTATCCTATTGGTTATGCTTCCTATGGAGTTTTTAATTTGGTTTATTGTTTCCTTCATTTCAAGGATTTCTGTTTTTTTTTTTTTTTTTCAGTATCTCAAACTCTTTATTGAAATGATCTTTTGCTTCCCATATTTGCTCTTTTAACTGTCGATTGGTGTTTTCATTTAATGCCTGCATTTGCTCTTTCATCCTTCCATTTGCTTCCCTGATCATTTTAATTATGTACATTCTGAACTCCCTTTCTGACCTTTCTTCTACCATGCTGTCCGTGGGTTTTATTAATATAGCATCTAGGTTTGTTTGGGACATTTTCTTCCCTTGTTTTTTCATATTGGCCAGATTTCAGTGGGACTCTGAGATATTGCAGATTTCCTCTATTGGCTTATAGTGTCCCTGTAGATTTCCAGCATATCACCTCCCAGCCTTCGGTAGCCTGAAGTCTTGGAGGAACTTGATAATGCAGTGCTTCCGAAGAAAGTTGCCCCTAACCCACTGCTGGGTCCAGCTTCGAGAAGCTGGCTGTGGAAGGAACCTGCCTCGAGAGGGAACAGGGCTGCTCAGGAAAACCTCTCACTGCCCTGCCCTGGTCCAAGAAGCCACCTGCGGTCCGGGATTTGCTGCTGGGTTCAGAGCTTGGGGTTGGCTCTGTGCGGAAAAGCTCTCACTGTGTGGACCTGCTCCTAGAAGCTCTCTGTGGATCGTACCTGCCAAGGGAGGGAGCAGGGTTGCTTGGGGAAGACTCTCGCTGCCCTGCCCTGGTCCGAGAAGCTGCTCCGAGAAGCTGCCCCCTGTCTGGTCCTGCCGCCCAGTCTGAGTTTCATCTGGTGGGAGAGACCCACCCTGTGGCTCTATGTTGGTCCGAGTCTCTCAATACCTCCCCTTCTTGAATCCTGAGTTCTGGAGCGACGGGAGATGCAGTCACCCTCTAGTCCGCCATCTTAGATCCCTCCAGAACCTTTATTTTCAATGGTTTGTTTTATAACAACAATTATAACTGTGTTTAATAATTCTTTATAAAGCATATTTTGTAGTCATTCACTTTTTACACCAGAATTTCTCTGTTCCTGAGTTATTGGTACTATTTTATATTATAGTCTTTGCTAAAGTATGTAGCATTTTTAAAAATATATATATTAATATGCTTTCTGGGAATTTACAATAATTTGATGAATCTAAGACTCTCTTACAATGAATTGTACACTAGGGGAGAAAAAAAATATTCTACCCAGTAAATTATAGCTTGCCACTGATATTGGGACATACACTGATTCCAGGCAAGTTAAAAAACTGAAAATAATTTCTATTTTTAGAATCAATGATGAAATTTAGCTGAAAATATTTTTCTTACTCTCCTGTGCAGGAAAAATAAAGCTATTTGGTATAGAACTTCTGGATCATCATTCCTTTGGAGGATAGCACAGCATAGAGTTTAAAAGCACAGACTCTTCTCAAAACCCATCTTTGTTGTTTATTGTGTGATCTTGGGCAAGGTAACATTTCACTTCAGTTTCCTTCTCTTTATAACAGAGGCAAGAAAGATCACATAAACAAAAAACAAATAAAACTCGAGCATCAGCATACACTGTTATAAGAATTAAAAGAGTTAATATTGGAGAGCAGCAGTCTTAAAAAATAAGGACCACATAAATGTTAGGGACAAAAATAAATAATGAAATAAGATTATTTTGCTATGGAAACCAGATATTATTAACAGCTGCAAGTTCAACCGAGATAGGCAAGAAATAGGAATTTAACTTTGTGTTCTTTTTCAAATTTTCTATTTCTTTTTGAGAATTCTGTTTGCCTCTCATGCACACTGTCCTTTTTAGCACCCTTGTGGAATTCTCTGGGTTAGATAGAATCTAAAGTGAAATCCAGTTGTTGCATGCCCTTCAAATTCCACCCAACTCTATTTGACACATCTGGACATGTCCAAAATGACCCACTTGCAGAGCTTGGGATCTGGCTTCTGAATAGCCACTTAGACATGGATTACACAACATTTAGGCGTGCGTGTGTGTGTGTGTGTGTGTGTGTATGTGTGTGGCAGGGGGTGACCAACTTCTTAACAGTGGGATCTCAGCCAGTGAGATGCTTGAGGGAAGGAAGACTCCTAATGGTGTGGTATCTTTACATGAACGAGCAAAAGGAGGAAAGGAACAAAATAGAAAAATCAGAAACAAAGGGGATATATAACCTTAACATATGATAATTTCTCGAAAGAAGAACAGAAACATTTTAATAAGTAGTATTTGCAGAAGTACAAGGTAGTTTGGAAAAATAATCGGTGGGATTCTTTCCTCATATCGTATATTTAGATAAATTTTCAACAGATCAAGGATCTAAATGAAAAATGAAGTTGGATAAAAGCAAAAGGAAAAAGAACAATAACAGAAGGGCAAAGTTCCTTCTACCTGTGAGAAGAAAAATTGTTCCTGATCATAAATCAGAGTTCACTCATTAAAAATGGGTAATATTTGGCTTAGTATGATATTCTCTAACTCTATCCATTTACCAACAAAAGCCATAATTTTCCATTTATGTAGGATCTATCAAAATGTATAAATGCATTCTACTGCCATGTACAACAAATTAGAACAAGCAAAAACATTCAAAAAATGTATAACATTGACTATGTGAATATTTAAAATAATGATATGTGAATAAACCTCATCAGAATAAAAAGAGTGGCAAATGAGGAAAAATATTTGAGGAATAATTTGAGAAGTACTGTGTAAGTCCTTCTTTAAAGGTCTAGGAGAACTGAAGTGAGAATGAGAAAAGATATTTGCAATATCTAAAGGGGAACAGACCTTACATATGAAAAGCTCCTAAAAATTGAGGGAGAAAATGTAATAATAGCACTAGGAAGATAGAAGATAGAAACATGCATTTCACAGAAAAGTAAAAACAGGCCACAAATTTTAAAATGCATAATAAATAAATAAATAAGCAAGCAAATAATTAAATAACTAAAAGTAAAATCAACTTCAGATACAATATCTTTAATCAGACTGACAAAAATTCAAAAGTATGACAGGATATTTTGTTAATAAGACTTTGGAGAATCCAATACCCTCTTACAGTGCTTTGAGGAATGTGAAATAATAGAACTCTACATGAAAAGGAATTTAGAATACCTAGGTAAATCATCTATACATTTACATGAATAGTGAGCCATCCAGCATCTATGAAATTATTGAAAATTTTGTTATAAAGGTATTAGTTAGCATGCACACATTTTCTATTGCAACAATGCTTGTGTTAGTGGAGAATTGAAAATAACATGAAAGCTCTTCAGAAGGGATTGGATGAACTAACTATAGTATATTCACATAATGCAATAATTCACAAATGCAGCTATGACATTGAAGAAAGAATGGCAAGCTCTGCTCAGAAATGGAATGATCTCTGTAATATATTGTCAAATGAAAAAAGTTGGTTGTTCAAAAGGCTAATGGAAACACAAAAGGGCTAAAATAATTTGTAGCAGAAAGAAGAAATAAGGTGAAGGAACTGGTGTGGAAGTGAGGTTTCTCTGAAGGTAGCTTGTTCTTTGTCCTAGGATCTATGGAAACATTTCCTAACCACAAACAATAGTTTAATATTAATCAGTAATGATAGTAATGAAAATAACTGCATTAATCTCTAAATGTGTTCTAACAATGTGTTCAAAAATGTTTTAGGATTTCAAGAATTTTTCCAGTATTTCAACATTTTCCCTTCGTGATAGTACTTTGTAAGATCTCCATCTTAGGGATGAAGAAATGGAGATTCAAAAAGTTCAGTGATTTGCCCCTATTCATTCATCTAGTGAATGGACCCTGTGGGACTCGAATATTCATGTTTGTCTGAATCGAAAAACCACACTGGATTCCTACTGTGAGGTGATATAATTTTTTTAAAAAGTTTGATTTTTATTTATTTATTTATTTACAAAAGAAAGGACTAAGTGATTTTGGAAGAAAAAAATGACATAATTTTAGAAAAAAAGAACTTCTGTAATTCTAATAACTTGTCCAAGGAATTTCTCCTATCTGGCCACATGCTGAGACCTGAGCTAACAAAACAGGTAACATTCAGCAGGGTAAGTCAACCTTGGCTATGAAAAATCTCACGAAACTGCTAGCAGTTTATTGTGCTCTTGATGGGACACATTAGTCATAATTTAATAAATATAAGTTTTGCTGATTTGCTTGCTTTTAATAATTAAATTCAGAATATTTTTGAAATTTATTTTCAAAATATTGATAGCTTCTTTGATTTACAAAATATATGTAAAAATCTTGCATGCATTTGAAGTGATGCTACATGTTTAAAAATTACCATATGATAATAGTGTCACTGACATTATAAGCACTGAACATATAATCTCAAGAAAAATGAAAACTACTCAATGAAAAGTAAAAATGGATAAATAACAAACTTTCACTCAATAGGTAGAAAATATATGTTGCAAGACTTTTCTATGTGATATAATTTTAGAAACAATTTTTTTCTAACATGAGAGCCAAAATTGTAGATTGTCTGTTTCCCAGGAAAACTGGTAGCTTATAAAATTCTATGTTACTAAATTTCAACATGGAAAATGCTATACTAACCAGAATATTTTGACTAACAAAATTAGTTATATACTGGGCAATTTTATGATCCTTAGGATTGCATCCCAATCTTATACTGAAGATTTAATTTCAAATTTTTTTAATACACACACACACCCACACACGGGTGACGATATATGTATGTATATATACATATGCACAAATAAATACCATGGATTAATCATGTTTACTCTGAAGTTCCTTCACAGTGCCAACACATTATATCTTGCATCTTAAGGTGAGAACTCTAATACTGTGCATTGGCTCATACTCAGAAATTGAGTTAAATCAGGGCTTAGTGCTTTTGATTCTCCTCTCAGACTCTTTCAACATTTAGCTTTACTTCCTCAAAGCTCACTCTTTCTCTCTTTTCTTTAGTGACTCTCATCTACTGAACTGATAGTTGGAGAGTCAGAAAGCATTTTTCTCTGGAACTTGAGATTGTCATCAAAGGGCAGCACAAAAGAAAAGCAAAGAGCACATTTAGCACCAATATTCACTGAGGGCCTCGGACCACAGGAGGTCTGCAGTCAGGGTCCGGCGAATGCAGCAGAGTGGTATATTCCTGCACTCGGAAGAAAACCACTCAAAACTTTCCCTCCTGCCTCTCTGTTTATGATTAGGGGATAAAAGTTACTATTGTCCTGGAGGGGGCATAGTTGCAGAGACATTAGAAAATACTAAAATATAGGCTGGGGACTCATCAGATGCTTGTGAACACTCCTAATTTAAGCTGGAGTTAGATATTTTATATTCTCTGAGGGTCTCAGACACCACAAGATCAATAAAATCTCTATTTTTCTGTGAGCTGGATGCCACAGTCTCATTTAAAGAGCATGACCACTAACGAGGAGATGCTAATCCTCAAAAAACGTAAGACACATCACACTTGACTCTATGGGCTGCTATTGTTATTTTAGGTTCAGTAATAAAGAATTGATGTTCAAATAGATTAAGATTCTGGATATGGATTTCAAAGATTGTCATCTTATTACTTTCTAAATGCAAGTATTTCCCCCACCAATAAGTATGAAAACAATTCTGAGATACTAAAATTTCAGATAAATCCATTTGCTAATCCATAGCAAATAGGACACCTGAAGAATTTTAATGCTCCACTGCTCCTTATATTTTATTTCTTTAAATTTTAGTGTGTGAGAGAGAATCTGTACTGTCTCTGTCCCTTCTAGATGGACCATGAATGAAGTTAGTTGGGAGGCCATAGGAAGCTGCTCTCCATCCACTGAGTGCATGATTTTGCTGTGGAGAATGAGCATTACTTTCTTATTCACACTACTTCCACTTTTAGTCTGAGGTCTAAGGTGTCTCCTTTGGCTTCCATTGCCATGTAGAAGCTCACCAGAGCAGCAGTGATTTACTACTTGTAATCGACCCAATTGATCTGGAATTGGTGAGGAGGGTGAGGTTTGTGAATGGAGAAAAAACAACTATGTTCCATATTTAAATAGAAATCCTCATTGTATATGCTTCAACTGTTAATTTTTGAATGTTCAAGTTTTGATGAAAGGCCATATTTTACTGTTTTTATCCTTAATGTGCTTGCATTCACACATACCCCCCCACATGCACCCTCACACATTTAGTGGAATCCTGTCCTTCACAACATACTAGCCCATGTTGAAGTAAGCTTAGCTGCTAGTGTTTCCAGTTATACCCACTCATCCAAAGCAGAAACAGCCTCAGCATATTTGCCAAATGCCTTAGTCTTCTGGTTAAGAGACTTGTTTATGCCTTTAGCAATAAATTAGTGGCAGGAGAGGGATTAGAACGGGTGCTCCAGAGATTCCAATCCTCTCTGAACATCCTGCAACAGTTAGGGAAAGCAGAGTAATGAAGACTTTCTGCTGAATGCTTGGTGGCTAATTAGACTTTCTATTATCTAAATACTGATTGGTTTCTTATCCAATCTATTCACTTAAGGTGAAATACTAATTGAATGTTTTCTCCTTAAGATTTTTCTGAAGACAACAAAGCAGCTAATAAATGAAAGGGAATTTCGGCATTTTCAATGAATGCAAATAAATACATATAGGGAGTTCATATCTATATTATTAGGGATTTTCAGATAAAGATGGAGTTTGGTTTGCATACATCACCATTATTAAAAATTCCTCTCATTTATAATATGGCATGATGGGAGAAAGACTTAAGCTGGCAATGTATTTGAGCAAGACTCCTTCTCCTTCCTCCCTATTTGCTACATGCTGCTGTTCTCTCTTCACTCCATTAGAGTACTTGAAAACCCAGCAGGCTTAAGTCTATTCCTGCTGTGAGTGTGTGTGAGTTCAAGTTCCTTCGGGAGGCAAGTCACACTGATAATAATTTTCTGTTAGTGGCAATTCAGAAAAGCCTTATGTTACTAAAGACTGCTGCATGACTACACTGAGTACTATTTATTGAAGTAGAGAGTGTTTAAGTGTGTTTTCATGAAAAGATGCTCAGCTTCTTTAGAAGAAAAAAAGGGTTTCTGGAATACTTGATTAGGGTTTTTTTTTTTTTTCAGGATGAAATAAGCAGAAGAGTGTGAATACTTTTGCTTAACTCTCTATCTTGGAAGAGATTAAAACTCACAACAGGTTGCAGTGATAGTTCAGAGCTTCTTCATGTGCCCTGTACTCAACTCCAAGAATACCTTACACAATCATAAGACTATGCCAGAATCAGGACACTGACTTTGATACGCTGTTAACGAAACCACGGACATTTATTTGGATATCACAGTTTTTACACAATTGTTGTTTTTATTGTTGTTTTTGCATTGTTTTTAGCTTATGGCATGATTAGAACTTTATCTAACACACAGTTCCTAACCACCACCACAGAGAGGACCCAGAGCTATTCTATCAAAACCAAGGAGACTGCAACTGCAAAAACAGAAGCTATGATTCTTTTTTATCATCCTCACACTTTTCTTATGTCTGTTTTAATGAGGACATTGTAATTGTGCACGTTTATTCTGCAGTTCTCTTGTTGTAGAATTCATCTTTGTATTTGTGAGATTTATATGCTTATATATGTTGATAAATGTAACTTTATCTCCTTTCTCTGCTATGTGTGGATCCATTGCATGAATATATTACAATCTATTTTTGTGTCGATGGACATTTAGGCTACTTCTATTTTCTTTTGCTTTGGCAATCAGAACTTCTAAGATTCACACACACACACACACACACACACACACACGCACACACATGCCTACTTGTGTATATGTACAAAAGTTTCTCTAGAGTTTACACCCCAAAGTAAAATTATTGAATCAGGGAAAATGTATGTTATCTGTACCATAGGAACAAATTTTTCTACAGTCTGATTTTATATAATAAATATCCCTAGCAGCATTAAATGGTATTGCCTGTTGCTTCACACTTTCTAACACCTGATATTGTTTACTTTTTAATTTCAGCCAAAGGGAGTAAAATTTTTTTTGGAGGTTTTTGTTTAATGAGAGTCGATATCTTTTATGTGTATATTTGCCACAAGCTTGTTCTCACTTATGAATGATCAGTTTATATCCTTCATCATATTATTCATCAGGGTATTTTCCTTTATGTACTTGGTACGTTAACAGTTTTTTTTTGTTAAAATGTCCTTTGCATATCTTTTTCTAGTATGTGATTTTTTTTCTCATAATGTGTTTTGAAAAATAGTAGTCTCAACATGAATACCCACAAATTTGGCAATCTCATATATTACATTATTTTAGATCTTGTTTTATGTATTTTAAAAAGCTGTGAAAAAACATATTCTTTTGTGGCTTCTTCTAAGGGTTCTAAAATGTAATGTTTATATATTGAAGTGCTTAATGCATGAGGACCTGACTGTGGTATTATTTAACACAGGAATCTTTTACCAATCTTGCCATGGATAACTATTATAGTACAAATAATTAGATAACCTATCCTTTTCTGAACTTTTGTCACATTTAAAAACCCATATACACATTTCTGGGCTCTATATTCAAAAACTGCATTTGTTTAAAACTTGCACCAAAATTAGTGTTGTGAATTTTTGACCACTCTGTCTTTTTTGACTTTTCTATCTCTACTTTAAGTTGCACTTGTCAAATTCTTCCAAACTATTCCACAACAATTGCAGGTTTGTTTAGAATATTATGAACTTATTAATGGAAGACAATCAATATTTTTGAGACTTTAAAAATTTCTTATGTATCAATATGACATATATCTATTGTATGTAACAGCATGATATACAGTTATCTAATTATGTTATATATCTCAATAAAAGTGTTACATTTTCCCTCTAAGGATCATGCTCACATTTTATTAGTGATGTGCCTGTAATACACACATTCACACACATACACTCAAACACACATGTACATACACACTCAAACTCATATAAGCATGGTAAGAAAGAGAGAGATTGTGTTGAAAGATTCAGTTCAGGTTGAAAGAGAAACAGTTGCTATGGAAAATAGAATTGGTATAAAAATTATGTTTTACAACTTCGTGTACAGGTAGAAAAACATTGATTTTTTTTATGTTGATTACATATTTATTGAAGTTAATAAATTCAAGTATAAAAATTTTAGATTCCATTTTCTATATAGAGAGTAATATATTTGTGTATATAATAACTCTGTTTTTTCATTTTCAAACTCCAAAATTTGTGTATTTTTCTTGACCTATCATACATACTCCTTTCCTTCCTTCTCTGAAATAACACTCTCTCCTTGTTTCCTTTCTGTGTCACTGGCAAGATCTTCTCATAGTAATCTACTTCATTTTTCTGATCTCTGAATGCTGGGTGCCCAGCAATCAGTTTTTTCACTTCTCTTAAGTAAACTCATCCAGTGTCATTGCTTCAAGCACATAGGAACACTAATGGCTCTCAAGTTTGTATATCTAGGTTTGCACTTCTCTTGAACTTGAGAATTACATATAACACCTTTACTTAACATCTCCAACTTACATGTATATTAAAAATCTTGAACTGATCAGATTCAAAAACAGAGACAAAGACTGGAAACATGGAGCACTGGTGAGTTGAGGTCTAAGAGCAGGTAAGGGCCAGCCTATGAATTTAATTGCAGACATTATGAATTTATCTTTGTTGTAAAGAAAATGAGAAATTATTGATGTGTTTTAATGTGGGAATGATAATTTCATTTTAACAATTTTAAAACCAATGGTCAAAGTAGGAGGATGCATTGAAGACAAACATTATCTGAAAGAAGCAGCTCAGAGATCCTCAGGAATCAGAGATCATCGTGGTGAGAAATGATGGTGGGAGAGATGTGGTAGGGGCTGTGTAGATGGAGAGAAAGAAATGTATTGGAGAAATAGCTTTTATATACTAAACATACTGAATGCTTACAATCTCTTTTCTATTTGTACTTTCTAATCTGTTGATTTATCACATTATTCTTACACTGATACCTGTTATGTTTTAGATACACGCTGTCTACCCAAATTTCATGTGTGAGACAATGCAAGAATGATTAGATTATGAGGGGTGTTACCTGATCTGTGGGTTGATCCACTAATGTGGATTAACTGGCTGGTCACTGAGGCTAGAGGAAGTAGATCACTGAAAGGTGTGCCATTGGGGTTTATATTTTGTCCCTGATTAGGATCTCTCTCTCTCTCTCTCTCTCTCTCTCTCTCTCTCTCTCTCTCCTTCCTTGTTGTCATGTCCCAAGCTGCTTCTCTCCAACACATCTTTGTGCCATGGATGTTCTGCCTCATCTTTGGCCCAGAGCTATGCAGTTGACCTTCCACAGACTGAGAACTCTGAAATTCTGAACCCAAATAAACTTATCCTCTGTGTTGTTCTTGTCAGGTCTTTTGGTCATAGTGATAAAAAAGTTGACTAAAGCAATACCATATTGCTTTAATTATAGCAGTTTTGATATTTGGTAATATACTTCAGCAATGTTTTTCTTTCCTTTTACTTCAATGGAAAAACTTTTTATTCATTGTCTTAGTAAGCTTTTCCACTGCTGTGACCAAGAGAATTGCCAAGAATAGTTTTAGAGGACAAACAGTTTATTTGGGGCTCACAGTTTCCATGGTTTCAGTCCATGGACAGCTGGCTCCATTCCTCAGGACTCAAGGTGAGGTTGAACATCTTGGCGGAAGAGTGTGTTACAGGAAAGTACCTCAGGATATCACATCAGGAATCAGAGAGAGAAAGGGAGAGAGAGAGAGGGAAAGAGAGAGAGAGAGAGAGAGAGAGAGAGAGAGAGAGACTGACTCCACTTTCTGGATACAAAATATATACCCCAAAGGCACACCCCAATACCCACCTCCTCCTGCCACACCCTACCTGCCTTCAATTATCACGCCATTGATCCCTACCAGGGAATGAATGAACTGATTAGGCCAAAACTCCTATAACCCAGTCATTTTACCTCTAAGCCTTCCTGCATTGTCTCACACATGAGCTTTTAGGGGACATCTAATATACAAACCATAGCATTCATTATTTTCTGTAATAGAGATAATAAAAAAAATTTCTCAGATATTTTTAATTAATCCATTCATGCTATTTCATATAAAATTGGATTACTTGTTTTTGCAATATCAGAATATTTAGTAACATTCATATAATTTCTTTTATGATAATGATTGGCAGGAGCTAGGAGACTCTGTCTTGAAAAAGGGTGATAATACATATGTCCTGGTTTGCAAGGAGTAGTCTCTATTATAACTCTTGTTTGGGGTAATAATTAAGGGTTGGGTGCTTTTGTTGTTTTATCTTTAAGTTAGGAAATATTTATAGGTTTAATATTTCTTTGCATATTACAAATAAATTGATTTTGTTACTTAAATTAACCAGTTGGACATTACAAGCATTTGAATTTAGAAATATTTTTCTAGATAGATATGAGAATAAATGAATTTGTCAAAATCTCAAAATTCAATGGCATTTTCATTAGATACATAATGAATTATAACTAACCTAGGAACTGTGGAGAACATTCATTTCCATTCCTAACCTCACTCTTAGTGTTGTCTTTGGATAACAGTGGAAGGGGTTTGGTTTAGATTCCAAAGGTAGTCGCTACTGACTTAAGTTAATCAACAATTGGCATTTTCTTACTACAGTCCTGACAAGTTTAAGAATTAAACACATGATTTAATTTGGTGAGTTAGAATTTGTTTCAGAATTATTGTTAGACATTCACAGGAGAGATCCTACTCTCTCTCCCTCCTCTATCTCTTTCTTTCCACTACTCCCTCCCTCTTCCTCTCTGCTCTGCAAACTCTCCATCCTGAAATGTGGGCAAGGCATACTATCATTCAGGGAAATTGGGGTGATTAACTCTCAGGTAGTAAGCTAGACTTAGAATAAAGCTAATGACATGCCAGAATGAAATAAAAGATGGAAAAATAAACAGATTTTGGAAATATCAATTAATTAAGCAACCTTGAATCTCAGAGGAAAAGTGTCTGCAACTTCTCAAAGTATTCCAGGAAATAGAAAAGGAGGAACCCTTCTAAACTCATTCTATGAAGCTAGTATCACTCTGGTACCAAAACCAGACAAAGATGCATCAAGGAAAGAGAACTTTAAACCAATATCCCTGATGAACATAGATGCAAAAATCCTTAACAAAATTCTGGCAAATCACATACAAAAACATATTAAAAAGATAATGCACCATGATCAAGTGGGGTTTATCCCAGGGATGCAAAGTAGGTTCAACATCCAGAAATCATTAAATGTAATTTATCACACCAATAGATTCAAAGTTAAGAATCATATGATTATTTCAACAGATGCTGAGGAAGTGTTTGATAAAATACAACACCCCTTCATCCTTAAAACACTAGAAAAAATATGGATAGTAGGAACATACTTTAATATTATAAAGGCTATTTATGTCAAGCCCATGGCCAACATCATTGTAAATGGAGAAAAACTGGAAGCATTCCCTCCAAACACTGGAACAAGGCAGGGATGCCCTCTTTCACCACTTCTATTCAACATTGTTCTTGAAATACTAGCCAGAGCAATGAGACAGACCAAAGAAATTAAAGGGATACAAACAGGAAAAGAAGAACTCACGGTGTCACTATTTGATGATGACATGATTCTATATTTAGAGGATTCAAAAAAATCCACTAGAAAACTTCTAGAACTAATAAATGAATTCAGCAAAGTAGCAGGATATAAAATCAATACACATAAATATAATGCATTCCTATACATAAGTGGTGAATCATCTGAAAGACAAATTAGGAAAAACACTCCATTCACAACAGCTTAAAAAAATAAAATACTTGGGAATCAATCTAACGAAAGAGGTGAAAGACCTCTACAATGAAAACTACAGAACACTAAAGAAAGAAATTCAAGAAAGCCTTAGAAGATGGAAAGATCTCCATGTTCTTGGATAGGCAGAATTAATATTGTCAAAATGGCCATTCTACCACAGGTGATATACAGATTTAATGCAATTCCAATTAAAATCCCAATGACATTCCTCATAGAAATAGAGAAAGCAATCATGAACTTCATCTGGAAGAATAAGAGACCTCAAATAGCCAAAACAATCCTGAGCCAAAAAAGTAAAGCAGGAGGTATCACAATACCAGACCTTAAACTATATTACAGAGCAATAGTAAGAAAAATGGCATGGTATTGGCACCAAAACAGACAGGCAGATCAATGGTACAGAATAAAAGACACTGAGAAAACCCACATAAAATACGTACCTCATACAAGACAAAAACATACAATGGAGAAAAGATAGCCTCTTCAACAAATGGTGCTGGGAAAATTGGAAATCCATATGCAGTAAAATGAAATTAAACCCCTCTCTCTCTCACCCTGCACAAAACTCAACTCAAAATGGATCAAGGACTTAGGAATTAGACCAGAGACCCTGCACTAAATAGAAGACAAACTGGGCCCGAATCTTCATCATGTTGGCTTAGTATCAGACTGCCTTAACAAGACTCCCAAAGCACAAGAAATCAAAACAAGAATCAATAAATGGGATATATTCAAACTAAAAAGTTTTTTATCAGCAAAGGATATGATCATTAATGTGAAAAGAGAGCCCACACAGTGGGAGAAAATCTTTTCCACATGAACTTCAGATAGAACACTAATCTCCAAAATTTATAAAGAACTTACAAAACTTTACAGCAAAAATACAAATAACCCAATCAATAAATGGGCCAAGGAACTGTACAGATACTTTACAGAAGACATACAGATGATTACTAAGAATATGAAAAAGTGTTCAACATCTCTAATGATTAGAGAAATGCAAATTAAAACAACTCCAAGATTTCATCTTACTCCATTTAGAATGGCTATTATCAAGAACACAATAATAGATTTGGCATGGATGTGGGGAAAAAGACATACTCATACATTGCTGGTGGAGTTGCAAATTGATGCAGCCAACCTGGAAAGTAGTGTGGAGAATCCTCAGAAAACTTGGAATGGTCTCAGCTTGGAGTGGGACCCAGTTATCCCACTCCTGGGTTTACACACAAAGGACTAAAAATTAGCATACTATAGTAATGCAGCCACATCAATGTTTATAGCAGCTCAATTCATAATAGCTAGATTGTGGAACCAACCTAGATGCCCTTCAACAGATGAATGGATAAAGAAACTGTGGTATATATACACAATGGAATTTTACTCACCATAAAGAAGAATAATATTACGGCATTTGCAGATAAATGGATGGAATTGGATAATATCATGCTAAGTGAAATAAGCCAATCCTAAAAAAACCAAAGGTTGAATGTTTTCCCTGATAAGTGGATGATGATATAGAATAGGGGTGGGGGTGTGGGAGTGAGAGAAGAATGGAGGAACTGTAGATTACATAATGGGAAATAAGAGGGAGGGGGTATGAAAATGGTGGAATGAGACAGACATCATTACCCTATGTACGTGTATGATTACATGAATGGTATGAATTTACATTGTGCACAACCATAGACATGAAAAGATGTACCCCATTTGTGTACAATGAATCCAAATGCAGTCTGTAAACATGAAAAAAAAAAGTTAAAAGAGCAAAAAGAGCAATACCCTCATCCACAGTGGCAGTCTGATTTTGTTTTATGTTACTTTTCACATAAGTCGTCCTGTTTTTCAGGAAGTGTGTGATCTTTATATTTCCTTTTCTCAGTTGGGAAAGGAATAGGACCTGTGTTTGTTTACATTTTCTCTGCATGCCTCTGCAAATGTTTGTTAGTTTTTCTACATGTCTCCTCTAACTTTCCTATTTGTTTCTTGGGATTTTCCTAGGAAGGATACTATGTTAATTAAATTTAGATATTTTATATCTCAAATTGTATAAACTTTAGCCCCTTGTGTAAAATGGTGAAGAGGGCTTTTTTAAGGGATTCTTTGCGAAATAAAAATATAGGCCATATATTCTTTCTTTTTTGTAGTACTGGGAACTGAACCCAGTGCTGTGCACATGCTAGGTACATATGCTTCCACTGAATCATTCCCAGAGCTTGTTTTGAGTCAGGGTCTTTCTACCTTACTCAGACAGGCTATAAACTTGTGATCCTTCTGCCTTACCTCTGAGTGGGTGAGATTACATATATATAACAGTGCAGTTGGCGGAAACCACACAGGTGATGTGTAAGAAATTAACTAAATGTGATATATTTTCACTTCTGACTGGTATACCTAAAAAACTAAGATTGATTTTTCATTTGAAATATTGGAGAAGATACCCTGATAAAGAGACATGCCTCACAAAATAGGAAAATGTATTGCAAATGATTCAAAATACATGAGCACAAATTGAAAGCTACAAAATGATGTTTACATTTAACCTAAAGGTGAAAAAATAGGCTTTCATGAATCCAAAGTATATTGAAAGACAACTTAAACTCTTCCATAGCCCTTATTTTTTGACAAATGGAACATTTCTTAAATTGCTACTTTGAATTCTTTATATATCCTGGAAATTAATGCCCTACCTGAGGTGCAAATGGCAAAGATTTTCTCCCATTCTGTAGGTTCTTTCTACAATCTCTTGATTGTTTCTTTTGCTGTGAAGAAGCATTTTAGTTTGATGTCATCCCGTATGTTGATTTTGATTTTATTTCTGGTGTTTTAATTTTCTGGTTCAGGAAGTTAATTCCTGTAACAACACTTTGAAGTGCTGGGCTTCCCTTTTCCTCTAGTGGGCGAGGATCTCGGTCTAATTCCTAGGTCTTTGATCCACTGAAGTTGATTTTTGTGCAGGGTGAAAGATAGGGTTAACTTCCATTCTATACAAATGGATTTCCAGTTTTCCTGGAACTGTTTGTTGAAGAGGCTATCTTTTCTTCTGTGACAAAAACAAACAAAAACCAACAAAAGCAACAAAACAAAACAAACAAAAAAAAAACACATAACCCAATCAATCCAATCAATAATAAATGGACAAAGGAACTGAACAGGCACTTCATTCACAGAAGAAGAAATACAAATGATCAAAAAATATATGAAAAAATGTTCAACATCTCTAGCAATTAGAGAAATGCAAGTTAAAACTACTCTGAGATTCCATCTCATTCCAGTCAAAATGGCAATTGTCAAAAACAGAAGTAGCAATAAATGCTGGCAAGGATATGGGGGAAAAGGAAGCCCTCATACATTGTTGGTGGGACTGCAAATTGGTGCAACCCCTCTAGAAAGCGGTATGAAAATTCCTCAGAAAACTTGGAATGGAACCATCATTTGACCTAGTTATCCCACTCCTTCATATATATCCAAAAGATTTTAAATCAGCATACTATAGTGACACGGCCACATCAATGTTTGCAACAGCACAATTCACAATAGCTAAACTGTGGAACCAACCTAGATGCCCATCAACAGATGAATGGAATTATATACATATATATAAATATATGTATTATATATATAATGTAATATTACTCAGCCATAAGGAAGAATGACTTTATGACTTTTCCCAGTAAATGTGTGGCTCTGGAGACTATCATACTAAGTGAAATAAGCCAATCCCCAAAACAAAAGGTTGAATGTTTTTGCTGTTATGTGGAAGCTAACCACAATAAAAGGCAGGATGGAAGAAGAGAAGTTCAGTGGATTAGACAAAGAGGAATGAAAGGAAGGGAGGGGGATAGGAATAGGAAAGACAGCAGAATATATCTAACATAATTTTCCTTTGTTCACATATGAAAATATCTAACTGAATCCACCATTTTGCCCACCCACAAGAATGGGATCCTGAGTAGAATAATATATATCCAATGTTTGTATAATTTTATCAAAGCAGATTCTACTGACATGTTTAACTAAGAAGAGCTAATAAAAAATTAAGTTGAAAAAATTTGCTACTTTTATGGAAGTTGACAACTCTGCATAAACTTTTAAAAGCTATTAAAATATGAATTGATATGAAATTTGCATATTCTTAAATGAAACACTACCAGATTAACTAAATATGATGAACATATTCTGTTGTTGAGTGGTCATTTGTTGCCACTGTCAGTCAATGATCTGGTATGTGGTAAAGGGGTTCATTTGTGCTATTAACGCCATTTTCTTAAAGTTATTGGGAAAATACTTAATTTTTATGTCTGTTGCTCCATATTCATGTTCAGTAGCCCCCAGTTTGATGATCATAAATGAAACTGCAGTAGAAGTAAACTCTACCAGCTTTTTGAAACTTCTATCAGACACTGGTTCCCAAAGCACATCTAGTGTATAAAGCAAGCAACTTTTGCTGTGGATGACTAATTCTGGAAGTATAGCCTTCCTTGCTACACATCCCATGTTCCCCCAAGTCCACTGTGAACATGTGGATTTTATTTACTATTAGAGCCAAAGTCTACAAGTTCAAAGCACAACATCTCTGTGTAATTAAAATTGGCTTCTGAATTATAAGAAGCACTAAACTATAATTTGGCCCAATTTTTAGTAGACAGATTAATTATACCCAAGAGACTAATTACTTTTCCAATCTTGATGTTTTAAAATTGTAGTGTGGATTCTGTGCCTTGGGATAATGAAGCATTTATTTATTTTTGAGTATTAACCAAAATGACTTACATTAGAGAAATATACCCATGGAAGAACTGCTTTAAGAGCAAGAAAGCCAAAACTCTGAAATGTTCATTTCTTTTTTATTTTAAGCATGATATTTAATTTACTAAAAATTAGGGATTTAATATGACCAATTTTTACTTCTAAAATAAATTTTGTAGAAATGTTCAGTTTAAATACTAAAACTGATTTAAAAGTAAATGAGTCAATTATACAATTTCATTTCAATTAAGGTCATCAGAAATGCTCAAAATACTGTTCTGCATAAGGTATTGAGCAATGTAGTTTGAATTTTATACTTATTTAGCTAATTACTTTTTTGTATAATTTATTTTCTGGAGAAGTACATTTATTGATAAAATGTAGTATCTTTTGTTTGCTTTAATCTTTGTAATCTTTCTTGCTGCCTCTAAAACTGTGCATGTGAATTTCTCACTTTGTTCTCTTTTGAAAGTTGTATTATCTTGACAAGATGCTAAACCTGTATTTATATTCTAACTATAATAATAATGTAGTGACATTATTCAACAGCTTATCTTCAAAGAGCTCAAAGGCTGCAGATAATATGTTATCACACTTATCACAGCATTCTTGTGAATTCTGATGCTTTCTTTTCTTTTCCTTTTGTTTGAATTAAATAACTCCAGAATAGGGTGTTGAAAATGAAAACACTTCATATTGAAAGCATTATCAAGAGCAGTTATTTTTTTGTAACTCAGAAATTTGAAATTTTAAGGTTTTGATCAAAACTTTCACATAGTTAATTCAAAAAGATATGCCAATTAATTTAATTTAACCTCTGTCAAAAAGCTGGATGACCATTTCCACTAATCTGTGCAGAGTATCACACTACCTGTTTAAATTCTTCTATGTATGTAAACACTATTTCTAAAATATAACATAGTTCTACTTTCTTAAAGTATCTTTTTAATATTTAACTGAAATCTGTCTAATTGTACATTTCATGCTTTGGCTCTCATTCTTTATCACAGAGCGAGACAACATTGTAACCGTAGTCCCGGGTCCATACTTGAGCAGGACAAGACATTTCATTGAACAGGTCAAATGGCAAGTATGTAGGCTTGGATTTGTAGTCTATACAGATTATGGGCAGCTGGTGGATTTTTAAAATGGAAGAGGTTTTGAAGAAAGACTTTCACATTAGGAGGATTGAATGGGAAAGGGCCTGAATATAAATGAAGGTTTACCTAACAAAGTGAAAAAAGTCATAAGGACCAGAATAAGTATAATAACAATAGAGACTAAGAAAAGAGAAAGGTTTGGGATTTTTCTGACTTAGCTTGGAAGACTGGGTGACTCAGTTGATGTGGGGCAAATAGCATTGAAGATGACTAGTATTTTGAGCCTGATTGACAGCAAGAATGGTAATATCAATAGAGTAACATTTAATCAATACAGAAAACCTGACACATAAAAATATAGATATCACTATGTGCTCAAACTTTGAAATGGTTGCTCATCATATTCACAATAGAATAAAAGGCCAACTTTCTTACTCTTTCTTAATTCTTCATAATTTGGCTGACATTGTTGCCCTCTTGACACTATCTTATACCACTACAGTCAATATTTCTATCTTCTATATTTTCCTTGCACATTTGATGGCAAGTTTTTATCTGTATCAGTGTTTCTTCTACTTTCTGTACCCTGTGTCTGAAATACTTATTCCTGGGATCTCAGTGGTTATTCAGGTTATTAATTATACCCCACACTGTCTTTTTTTGCATTCCATGACTTCCTATGTTCTGATTAGATATAATTAATCAGAAACCCTAGAATAAAGGTCTACTGGTTCAAGCATATTGCATAATAGAACTCAGAGAATGTTGGTGGGCTGGCCCCTTCGGCATCCTGTCTCTGGGACTAAATGAATGGAAGGAGATCTTCAATGCATGTTTTTTCAGGTGCTATCTTTAGTAGGGTTAGGGCAAGATAAGCTACTTCTCCATCTCTAACAGCCAGAATTCCAGGAGTATCTTAGACCAAAATTCTCTTCTCCTGTTGTACTTTTTTATTGTCCCTTTCTGGTTTTAATCCTAATCTGCATACACAATTACTCAACTACAACTATAGGAATCATTTCCTCTTATTCAGGATTGACATGAACTACCATGTATCTTTCTAATCTGAGTGCTGTAGTATATTCTGTTTACATTATCTAGGTTAAATTCAGTATTCTTTGATCCAAGCAGCTAAATTCAGTGCTTTCTCTGATGATCAAAGAAATCCTAGATCTCTATTGGTTAAAGGAGACTGGCCATTTAGAACTTGACCTAAAAATATTTCCTTATTCATGGAAATGGAAACTACATTTTAAAAAAATACATTGAAGGGTATTCTTTGACTCCTTCCTTAAGTTTCTTTGTGTTACAATATCAAGCTTAAATATTTTTACTGGTTCACATACCTTTAGACTCTGCCCAAAAGTTAAATTTTGCTACTTATATTTTAAAAAATGCACAAACAAACAAATGAAACTAAATAAAAGAGATTATGCATAAACTTATATCTTTAAATCATGTTGGGAACTTCAAATAACCCAAATGAGTATTTAAAAATAATTATTTTCAAGGTGATGATTTCAAACTCAGGACCTTATAAGTGGTAGGCAAGAACTCTACCACTGAGTTAAATTTCCAAGCCTTTAAATTATATATTTGAGAATGCAACTGTATAAACATAAATACATAGAACACAAACATACAATTGTTATCATCCAGATATAGAAAATTTTTATCATTTACAATGTTCCTTCTTGACTATTTCCAATCGATATCCATACTTATATGCAATTGACATTTTGATTTCCATCACTCTGATAATTATGTACTTACCTGTTATTGAACTTCATATAGCAGGATTCATGAAGTATCTTTTCGATCTTTAATCTTTTACTGTATGTAATTTTTAAACATTCATTAATGTTTCTGTATATATCAATGTTTAAATCTTTTTGAATTACAGTATACTTACTATAGAAATATATGGACATGCCATCATTTTGTACATTTTTTATTAGACTCTCACCACTAATGTATGAGTGTACTGGTTGTTCTGCATTTTTGTTAATGTGTTCAGTCTTTTTGATTTTAGTCATCTCAGTAGATGTGAAATGGAGTGCCACCTGCTAACAAACCTCAGTGGTCAGTCTTTGGAGCATTTTTGTTAGTGGACAGAAAACATTGAAGCACAAATGCTGAACTTAACCATGGCAGTTTGTGGAAAGTGAATGGTCATACAACAAATACATATACTCTACTGTTAACATTGGATTAACAATGAATAACCAGAGAGCTGAGGAAAGTCATGCCAATAAAACATTTGTAATCCTTCGCCTATTTTTGGATGTGAGCTGGATTCAGATCTAGTGGACTAAGCTGTAGAAAGCAGGACACTGTAATCTTAAAACAAGTTAAGACAGGAATACAGGGGGAAACAGGAAGGTCACTTAAACCAACAGAGTTTGTAGCTGATGGTGAAAAGGAGAATGCAGAATATATAGTAGAGAAGGAGTTGTTTATTAGCTGTAGTTCTGAAAACACTTGCTGAGGTGAGGGCAGTGGACTAACTCTGTTGAATCCCCTCCTATATGTTTCTCCCAGGAAAAGAGGTCCACCAGAATCCTAAAGGAGCTATTGGCCAGAGGTTCATGAAAATAAGTATAACCAAAGACATAATGGGTGGACGGTAATTGATACTGTATTTTGTCCCATTTCTTCTCTTCAGACCTTAATCACTTATGGTTTTGTAAATGCTATCTGAGTTAACCGTCAAATTCTTCCCTCTGTGGCAAATGCCTTCTACTTAAGAGAGCTACCGGGTGACCTCTTGTGAATTTTTACATCTTTCCTGGGAACTGTCTTCTGCCAATGACTGTTCGTTGGAGGAGAATAAAGTTCCAGCTTTTTGCTCCCACTTGGGATAACCTCATTAAATCCCAGTGTCAGGTCAACTCACGAGAGATTTGTATGAGATATTTGCTGTGTGAGCACTGCCTACTAATGTTACCCCTGCCTAATCTGTTTATTTTTTAATTGTTTAGATCTGGAATGTGCCCCCAAAGCTCATGTGTTGAAAGCATGGTACCCAATGCAGCAAGGGTCAGAGGTGGGGGTTTTGGGCAATGGATCACGAAGGCTCTGACCTCCTCAAGGAGGGACTGATTCGATAGCTTGGTGGACTACTGGGAGGTGGGACTAGTTGAAGGAAGTTGGTCATGGAGGGTGTACCCTGGGAATTTTATCTTATACTTGCTCACCTCCCCTGCCTCTTTTTTTCCTTTCTGGCTACCTTGAGGTGAGTAGCTTTCTTTGGCCATGCCCTGTGTCATGATGTTCTGCCTCAAATTGGGTGTGGAGCAATGGAGTCAGCTGATCCTGGACTGAAACTTTTGAAACCATGAACCAAAATGAATTTTTCCTCCTCTAAGTTGTTCTTGTCAGGTATTTTGTCACAGTGACACAAAGTGACAATGTAGATCTATTTTCCTTTCCCCAGTTGTTTATCCAAGGAGCACTGCTTAAAAAAGAGTTTCCTGAAGTTTAATCCTATTTCAAAGTCTTATTCTCAGAGAATAAGACCTAAAACACCAGATGCTTAATGATGCTGAATACCTTTTCATGTTCTTATTTGTCAATTTTTTAAAATGTCAATCAAAGCCTTTGCTTACTTTAAAAAACAAATTTTATCGTTTTATTTAAAAAACATTCTGGAAGCAATTCCTTTTTTCATATTTAAACATATTATGAAATATAACTTCTTAATAGTGAATAGATATTTTAAATTTTAATGAAGTCTGATTTATATTTTGTAGTTAGTGGTGTGTGTGTGTGTGTGTGTGTGTGTTTGCATCCTAAGAAAACTTTGCCTATTGAAACCCTTAGCTACCAAGCACCTTTAGAGGCAATCTCCTGCATTATGGGTGAGAGAACTGATGTCTCTTTAAAGGATTATCAAGGCACTGATTTAGTCAGCTTTTTTGCTGCTCTGACCAAAAGATCTCACAAAAACAATCTTAGAGGAGGAAACATTTGGCGTTTGTAGTTTCAGAAGTCTCAGTCCATGACAACTGACTCCATTGCTCTGGGTGCAAGGTGAGCAGAACATCATAATAGAAGAATGTGGTGAAGGTAAGTAGGTCAGAACATGGCCACCAAGAATCAGAGAGAAAGAACACACCCTCAATGACTCATCTTTTCCAACCACACTTTGCCTGCCTATAGTTACTACCTAGTTAATCCTTACCAGGGGATTAATAAACTGATTACGTTAAAACTTCATAACTAAATCATTTCACTTCTAAACTTTCTTGCGTTGTCTCACACATGAACTTTTGGGTAACACCTAATATCTAACCCATAACAGTCTACACCTTGCCCCCAAAAGCTCAGGCTCATCTCATAATGCAAGACATTTAGTACATTCTCAAGAGTTCCCATAGTTTTAAAATATTAACATTATAAAAGTCCAAGTCCAAAGTCTTCTCTGAAACTCAAGGCAAACTTTCAGTGTGAGCCACTGTAAAAGTAAAAAGCAAGTTATGTCTATCCAATATATAAAGGTATAGATTAAACATTTCTATTCAACAAGGGAGAAATAGGGTCACAGAAAGATCAAAATCCAGCTGGGCAAACAAGTCCTGCAGGGGCATATGGGATCATGATGTTCTCTCAAAAGGCATTTGCAGGTAAATGGATGGAACTGGAGAATATCATGCTAAGTGAAATAAACCAATCCCCAAAAAACTAAAGGCTGAATGTTTTCTCTGATCTATGGATGATAATTCACAATAAGGAGTGCAATGGAAGTATAGAGGTACTTTGGCTTAGGCAGAGGGGAGTGAAGGGAGGAAAGGGAATATTGGGATAGGGAAGATAGTAGAATAAATAGGACATTATTACCCTATGTATGTATTCATATATATGTACATATTCATATATTATACAACTGGTGTGATTCAACATAATATACAACCAGAAGAATGAGAAGTTATGCTTCATATATATATGTAAATATATATGTATGTATATATGATATGTCAAAATTCTTTCCATTGTCATGTATAACTAATTAGAACAAAAAAAGGTACTTGGCTTGTGTAGCTCCTCCCCTGTGATCTTGCTGACTGCAGGTCACATGGACTCTATTGACTTTTCTCTGCTCAATACTTGCAACGTTTTCTGGCAGGCATTCCATGGTACTGGTATTTCTTAATCTTGGGGGTATCCACTGCAGCGTTGGCTTCTTCCTCACATCTCCATGCATCACCCTATCAGGGGGAGTCTGTAGGGACTCTGAGATCCATAGCACTTTGTCTGCCCCTCCCCCAGACCTTCCTTTGAAATCTTGGTGGAAAAGATTTCTAACTCTAGCATCCTGCAATTCTGCAGAACCAGCACCACATGGTTGACGTGAAGGTCTGCCACCATCACATGCTGCCTGGGACCCTGACAGTGTGTCTGGGCAGCTGAACATGGTGAAACAACTTTCGCCCCACCTCATACTCCTCCTTACTCCCATGCAAGTAGGGTGTCCACTGGTCTCTGCTCAAGGGAATTTTTACTTTTATGCCCTTGAGATGTATGTGGTGTCACCAATTCCTGAGATCCCCTCAAGGCATCTTTCCTATTATTTCTGGGAAAAGTAATTAGTGTTCTTTCAGTGGCTATAATCCCTTTAACTATCAAAAGTTCCTTAGTCTTGGTTTTATTTGTAGTTTTCTAGCTGAACTACAAATTTTTCAAATATTTTATTTCTGATTTCGGTTCCTGATCATTAAGATAAACTTGGATAAAAGACACCAGCAATATCCATATCATCAACTGAATGTTGTGCTGCCTAGAAATTTCTTCCACTAGATTACAAAGTCTATCACCTTTAAATTCACCTTCACAGAAAGTCTCAGGACATGGGCAAAATGCAGACAACTTCTTAACTAGAATGAACCATGAATGACTGCTAGTCCAATTTCCAATAGAGTCCTCCTTTTCCTCTGAAACTTCTTATGCCCAGTCTTTACTATCCACAGTCCTATTGGCATTCTGTTTTTCTGAGCTCCCACCAAAATAGTCCATTAAGATCTGCTTACAACAATCTAAAGCTTTTTTAGTTTGCATCTTTAAAAGTCTCAAAATTTCTCCGACAAATTCCAAAAAGCTCTGAAAATTTCTGAATCACATAGGTTAGTCACAGCTACCATCCACTTCTTGGTACTGATTTCTGTTTTAGTCAGGTTTTTCACTTCTTTGACTAAAATCCCTGATAAGAACAACTTTAGAGGAGCAAAAGTTTATTTGATGCTCATGATTTTAGAGGTTTTAGTTTGTAGACAGCCGGCTCCATTTCTTGGGTTCAAGGTGAAACAGAAATTATGGAAGAAGAGTGTGGTGGAGGAAAGCAGGCCACCAAGAAGCAGAGAGAGAGAATTACCCTCACCATGGACAAACTATAAAACCCAAAGTTATGCCCTAAGTGACCCTCCTACTTCAGTCACACCCTACCTGCCTACAATTACCACCTAGTCAATCCCTATCAAGGAATTAATGCACTGATTAGATTAAAACTTTGATAATCCAATCATTTCACCTCTAAATTTTCTTCCATTGTCTTACACATGAACTTCTGAGAGACACCTAATATCTGAACTATAATAGGTACCTTCAAATTTGTTTTGTCTTTTTACTTCAGCTAAAATTCTTTGGAGAAACTCAGGAGCAACTGCCAAGGTCACTGAGGTCTTCTGTTACATGACCTGGAATAAGCTGTGCTCATTACAATAATGAATTCTCTGTCCAGAATCATTCATGTTTGCCATCCCTCATTTTTGAACTTGTGATCTGTGACTTTGAACTGCCTACTCAGAAATCTACACCTTATTTTGTGCATTTTCAGGACCATGCCCTCTCCTACATATGCTTTCCTATGTGAATGAGCATAGACTCCCCAGTAAAACCCCATACCTTCTTTGTTTGAGGAGAGCATTTTTTTTTTTTTTTGCAAATAACTCAATTACTCTCCTTATTTGCTGTAGGTAATAAAATTTTCTTCATTTTTTAACTTCTGTTTGTTCTTATTGGCTTTGTACTCACCAACAAGAGAACCCACTGCATTCAGCATTCAGTTATATAAGGTCATGAAAATGTTCTCCTATTTTTTCTTATGAAATATTTATAGTTATTTTCTTTCTTTCTTTTTTTCTTTATTATATTTCAATCACTAGCTTTTGAGGTTCATTGCTGAGGTTCTTTGTTTTCTGTGAATGTATTAATTTGTTGCAGCACAATTTGTTCAAACAGCGTTCATTTCCTTAGGACTTTTGTTGAAAATCAGTTGATTTTTTATGGGTGGATTCATCTGTGGACTTATTCTTTTCCATTGAGCTCTTTTCATATTTTGAAACCATGCTAGGCATAGTGGTGCATGACTATAACCCAGCAACTTGGGAGGCTGAGGCAGGAGGATAAAAAGTTAAAGATTAGCTCAGAAACTAGTACCACAATGTAGTGAGACCTTGCTTCAAAATAAAATAATAAAAAGGACTGAAGATAAAGCTCAGTGGTAAAGCACCCTGGGTTCATTCTTCAGCACCCACCCAATTAATTTTTGGTATCATAATACTGTGATCATTCTAACTTCACAGTGAGTCAGCTTTCATTACTTTTCTCTTTAACAAAGGTCATTTCATCTATTCTATATTTTTAACATTTCTATATTATAGAAAAATGAATTGAAATTTTGATTGTGAATTCCTGAAACACATATATCAGTTTGGTTATAAATGTCATCTTAATAATAATAAGTACCTTAGAATATAACTGCTAAATCAATGACATAAATTCTGACTTTATAAAAAATTTATTGTATCACTATTCTGAAAGATACTACCAATTCTAATATAATAACTTAAGTTAATTAAAAATAATAAGGCCATTACCTATAGAGCAAACAGGTCATGAGAACTGATTCCATTTTATAGCTTTGTAACTCAGTCTACTACTAGAGACAAAATCAAATAATATATTTGGTAAAAACTAGGCCTTCTTTTATTGTAATCCCCCTTTCAAGTCAACAACATTTACTTTAACAATAGGTAACTTTCATTAATCTTTCTGGCCAAATAAAAATATTTAAGTCACTTTTTAAGGTTAGGCAATTGTCTACAATTTAAGGCTAATAATGCTCCAGTTTATATCAGTCTTTTTCTATAATTTTAAAAAGTAGAAAGGGGGAAACAGAATCCTATATAAACCCACTGAATTTCAAAAAAATTCTAAAAATTATGATATTAGGAGTCTCTCTGCTGCTGAGTGACACATGGAGCAATAGAATGCACCAAATTTTACAGTAAGGAGATCTCAGCTCTCCAACCACAATGTTTGTATGCTAACTCTATTGCGCTCTCAGGTAAGTGAAATACATGGGAAATCTGTTGAACCCATTTCCCTGATCCACCTTTAATACACCCAGAGTTGTAGACTAGAGAATCAATCCCAGAATTTACTGATGATATTCATATGATGGGAGGTTTACAGATACTCACATTACACCCATCCATGTGACTGAATTTAGCTATACTGACTACAATGGAAAATTATCTATATGCCATCCCATGATAGACACTCTGGCTGTCTAGATGTAACCTTTAAGAAAAAGACAGCATAAGAAATACCTAGGCCGGCCAATTATACTGGCCTTTGGGATTTAAGATTATATGTTCAAACAATTATTAGATGGGACTTTCGTACAAAAAGGCAGTCATTTCTATGAAATATTCACCAATATCTTACTGCCTTAATTGTTCTGCAATAGAATCTGGCACCTTTCCTAAATGGATAAAATACACCACATAATATGCCAATACCACATAAAATCTCTAAAAGTGGTAGATATGTTCTTGGATTGATCCTCAAAAATTGATAAAAGACAGTTATATCAAAATGTCTTCTAGAAGATTCAAAGCCAGAAAGGCTTAACGTGGCAACATTGCCACTAAATATGATTCCCTTTTACTTCTTCTTGAAAAGAATTTACAAGCAACCATGTTTAATCTAAATTTTTAATGCAGTGGAAGATCTAAGAAACTATGCAAATAATTGAGTTACTTAAAACTATTTTTAGAATACAAAATAAGAATTGATATATAATCATTCTGGTTTTTGAAAGTCCATGTAATTTGGACTATTCCCTATTGTTTGGATATTTCTTTGCACTGATGGTAACCATATAATAAAGATCAAGTTAGAACCCAACAAACTGATTGATATTAACTAGAAAGATGAATAAATCACATTTATATGCTAACAGTTATTTCTTATTTGATGATAATTTGGGTCCTATATATTTTAATGTATTCTTTTATGTTTCTATCTGTTCCCACATTCATTATATCTAGGGGCATAATTCCTTCTGTCAAGATGCTATGGATCCTGAAAGTTAAGTATTAATAAAATGATTGAGATCAAATTAAATGCTTTAACAGCTACTATTACAAATATCAGGGATGAGCTTTTTGCTCTCCAATTTAAACTAAGACTTCAATATCATAATGATTGTAAGCATGTCTGTTTTGCTACAACTAACTATCATACCTCCTAATGGGATTAAGGGATAATTAAGAATCATCTAATGGACATTTGACATAGTAATAATAATAGCCAGGATCTCATAAAATCGCATCATCACATCCAGGATATTCAAAAAGCAAAATTGATCTCAAGGACTCTGTATCTCTAGCTGATCAAATACTTCCTAAATTGAATGGTATGTTATTGGATCTAATTCTTTTTTGTATCGGGTGTCATACCCTCAGAACCAAGATCAGGTCCTCAAAATAACTGCTTATCATTTGCATTTTAAAAAGTATAAAAGGGGGAATATGTGGGAAGCCATCCATGTCTAGAAGAATCAGTCTTGACTAAGCCATGGGATACAGAGGTCTGACTCCCAGGAACTGGGAGACTGTTTCAGACAGCTGGGGTAGGTTCCCCTGTATGAAGTGACTCACCATCTGAGGAGATGCTAATTCTGTAAGCAAATGACTTCCCTAACTCAACCCCATGCTGTTCCTCACAGGAGAAGCCCCTCCTGGTCTGAGCCCCTTTACCTGTGTGATTATACATAAAGGTGAAGGTGGGGATATCCATGTTGTTGGAGGCCAGATCTGGTATGGCCCGATCCATCACACCCCCTTCTATTTGAGAAGAATATTGGCTCTTACGTTTATTGATTAGATAAGTTTATTAGTAATTAATTGATCACCGGCACTGTCGTCCTCTGACAGAAACTACCCCTCATCCACACCGGGTGTGGAAACCCCCCACACATATTATTGCCTATTTTAATATAAAAATTGCTGAGAATCACAAAATCAAAAAAATAAAGAATAATGAAACTGTTACGTTTATAGGAAAAAATGAGTTCCAGGCTGAGAAGACTTTTAGACTAATCTCTAGGATGGATTCTTCATACAGGTAACAAATTCTACCTACTTCAGCTAACTACCTGTTCATATCCATCTAACTATATTTCAATTCACATTTTAGTTCATGTACCAGAAAATAATTCTTTTGTACAATTATTAAACAATAATGTTTAATACTAGTGCTTGCTCCTATTGATAGGGAGCACACAGATGTGAATGGGGAACATGAGGTTAAGGGAATTAGTCTATAAACTATGCCCACTATGTAGACCCTCACAGGCTTTATTTCTATTTATTTATTTTGGGACCAGGGATTGAACCCAGGGGCACTTAACCAGTGAGCCACATGCCTAGTCCTTTGTTTTTTAACATTTTATGTTGAGACTGCATCTCACTAATCTACTTAGGGCCTCACTAAGTTTCTAAGACTGGCTTTGAACTTGTGAACTTCCTTCCTCAGCCTCCCCAGCTGCTAGAATTAGAGGAGTGCACCACCACGCCCAGCTTCAAATGCTTTCTTTTTAAAAGCAATTTTCCTGCAGCCCTGACTGGTTTAAGTCAACAGGATACATTACATGCCTCAGCAAGCAATTTGTTTTCTGTAGATCCTAAATGTCAGTAAAGAGAACACAAGTTACCCTGAAGGTGGGGACTTTCGTGACCCTTGCATAGAACAGATCCCAAAACTAAGAGAGATAAGGATAATTCCTACTAACCATACAAATCTATAAGAACAGTGTCTAATTAGAACAGTTCAGTATGGACCACAGTGAACTAGGGTTGTCATGTACAGTGGGGACTTGAAAGTCTATTGTCAATCCGCTGTCAGTCAAAAGAAAACAGGTGAAATTGGGTGGGACTTTCTGGTATCTTCTCTAGGACTCCCAATAAAACTGGAGGGCAGGAAAGGTGCTGTCCTTCTCTCTGAGAAGATCTACTCTCTCACTTGAGAGTGTCCCCTTTGTCCTTTTTCTATCTCTTCTAATAAGCTCATTCCCACTACTCTGAGTGACATGTCTGAAATCTTTCTGGCATGATTGTAAGAACCAGTGAGACAGGACCTCCTCTACTGCCTCAGCTCTGTGGCAGGCCTTTGCCCTGTAACATCATTTATGTTTTTGAAGAGCTTACAGAAAAGTTGCAAAACAAGTTTTTTCTCTGAAAGTTTGATAAGCTAGTCTATGAAAAAAATTAACAATAGATAGATTAACAGGGAAAAGTGCATATGAATTTATTAACATGCAGAAACATGGAACAATCTAAAAAGTATAAGAGATGAAGAGATGTCCAGATAGTTGAGGCTTTAAACAGAATTTTGAGTCGTAGAATGAAATAGATTTTGAGGCAGGAAGGGGAAAGTGGCCACACAAGTCATGAAAGAGTAAGGGGAAGAAAATACATACTAACAAATTTGTCTTATTATGCAGATAAAGTCTCCCAGCTAAGAATCATCAGAAGACCATCTGTGATAATCTGTCTGGGATAGGCATCTGCCTTCAATCACTTTTTCCTGTAAAAAGATCTTTCCTAGGCAGATGTGGAGATCTAAGAGAGAACGACTGTGTCTGCATGCATTACTTGATTTGGTAATCCAGACGGACGTAAATTTCTTTTTATAGGAGGTCAGCTTTTCAAAGTCATTCCTGTGTCTGAAGAGGTTTTTGGTTTCTCTGGATAAGCAACTTAGAATGTACCAAAGGAATACATTTGGGATGAGCAATATTGATTTCTTTTACTAGATCAGGGGTTCTTATCTGGGCCTCTACTGCTAATTTCCAGAAGGAAAAACAAAAAAATCACAGAATGGGTCTGCAAAAGAAACTGTCACCTCTCTGTATTCAGGAAGTTGAAGAATCAAATAGTAGCTGTCCAACTGCTGCTTATTGCGTTGTAACAGCATAGCCTTGATCTCAGGATCAAAAGTCCACCATGAATATTTATTCCTGTTCTATATCAACAAAACAAATGATTTGTGTGCAAGACCCTTTTTTCTTACATAAGTTGTTCTCAGCGTAAGATTTGCATGAGTGCTCCTAACTCATGAAAATAAAGCCTTGACTTTGTAACATCTGTAATATAGGAATACACACCAAAATAGGATTAGTTGCTGAAAGAAGTCATTTATCACAGCCACCAAGAGAGTGCAATGAACAGCTCCAGCTGTCCAAACCAAATGAGAAAAGAGTATTGTTTGGTGAGAATGTGGGAAAGTAGCAATAGTGAATAGGTTTTCACCAAGAAATATGCCTTTGCATTTTGTCTTTCTAGAGTTTTAGTTGGAAAACTCCTTTTCTGTCAAGAACATACCCAGAATTCTAGAGAAAGAGAAAAAGGAACAAACAAAGGGGGTGGAGGAGTTCTCACAAAAATAGAAGGGAGAACAATAAAATACAAGAATGAGATTGGGAGGGAAGAAAGAGGAGATTGCATGGGGAAATTCGGGGGAACAAAATCTATCAAATTATGCTATGCCCATGTATGAATACACCCAATGAATCCTGCTTATATGCATAGTTATAATGTACTAATCAAATAATAATAATAGGAATGGTAGGGAGATCAGTATAGTAGAGTAAGAGATCAAGAGAGGAAAAGGGAAGGTACTGGGGAATAAGACTGATCAAATTATGTTAAGTGCATGTATGAATACGGCACCATGAATCCTATGATGATGTCAAATTTTAACATACACATAAACATTTTAAAAAGAACATCTCCATGTAAATACTTTAAGTTTAAATTAGGAGCTGCAAACTTGTGTTAAATTTTTCCTAATGATTTTAAAAAATACAATTTAAAAAGTTTTAATGTGAATAGAGAAAAAATCTTCATCCAGGTAATAGTAGGATGGGTCAAGATGCTTTTTAAGTTTTTATGGTTTGCAATGAAACCCATGTTTTTGTCTTAGTTTTTCTATCAAAATAGCAAAATCAATGACTTTTAATAGACTTTATCATTTTGGTAGAAGTGTATATTCTTTCATTTTATTAAAAACAGAGGATGTGTTAAAAGGATTATTTATGAATTAATGTTTGGCTTTTCATTGGGTTGAATACCTATTCCTAAAATCTACACAACAGATCTCTCTTCAGAAAATTTTATAACACCATAAAAAAAAACTATTAGAAATCATTTGGAATCATCAAAGGTAATTAATTTCAGATTTTATACAAGGGATTTTATATAAACTAGAAAGAAAAAAACTAAATCTTATGAGTCAGAAACATATTAACTCACCAAATCTACACCTCTATCTTGGGTTTTACAGGATGAAATTGAGATTATGAAGCTTCCATGTGATAACAGGTCACAAATCAATAAAACCAATTATAGTTTGTTTTTAACTTCCTCAATTTGGTCTTTTGCAACATATAATTGTGTTGATAAGTTTAAAAAAAGAAAGAGTAAAACAAGTAGTTTTATTTTGACATATTTTAAAATCATATTTTTGTGTTCAATAAGACATTTATCACTTTAAAGACATTTTTACATATTGTTCTTCCTTTTACAGATAGTGATATAATAAACAGATACAGAGATACTTGAGCAATATTTTAGGAAGAAGAAAAAACATACAATGTATTTTCATTCAAGCACACATGTAGTTATTATCTTTATGTTTATATTCATTATCCACAGTAGGAAAATAATGCCCACAAAATCTGGGTTTATTTGAGGTGTATAAAGTGAGGTATTGTTAAATAGTGATTCTTGTTCTTCCATATTGGCAACTGCTATGAGGTCAGCAAATCATCTTTTGCAAAGCAAATATTAGATTGCTTTGCTTTTTGGTTGTTGGCAGTGTTGCCATTAAAACCTATTTGAAAGAAAAGTCTTATTCTCCAAGTAGTTTTCTTGAAAGGCCATTTTTGTCACTATTACTGTATTATTGAATATTGGAAACTTTTACTGGCATCATGGGATTAAAACGAATACATTAATGTGAGACCTCATATTTAAATAGGTGTGAAAGAAGGAAACCTTCACAAATACCTTAATGCTCCAAATTAAAACACCTTTAGAGAGAATTCTCTAAATTCTCCCAAATTTGCCCCATTTTGTCACCATGATAATCTACCACCTATAATAAACAGAAAGAATGTGCAGGTGGGGCCGTGACAATATGAAAGATATCCTTCTCACAGTTGTGGCTTAATTCCAGCAACTATTTCAAAGTATTGAGGGGCCTGACCTGCATTTCAGAGATTTCACGCTCTTCCTTAAATCTAGGACCAACCTAGATTTCTATCAAGGAACCAGAAAAATTAATCTATAGGGAAATGGAAAATGTAACAAATGTAATGAAGCAAATCCTTTGGAAGGAAGAAAAATAGCTAGGTATATATAAGGCCATTTGTTTTGTGCCAATTCTCCCTAAAGGGTTCAGGTTCAGACACTGTAAACTATGAGGAGGGGACAAAATAAAAACAGTAGTTTCTTTTTTCTCTGAGAATTCAATAGAAGTCTTCTTTGGGGTTCAACATTAGCACCGTTGACATGTTCAACTCTACAGGCACAGAATTTCATTTTTATTCCCACAACTCCATCGAATGAGCCAAGCACCTATGGTGGCATTGCTGACAGATAGTAATGAGGTGTAGGAGCCGCCTTTATTCTGGAGTGACAGAGCAAGGATGTGGGGTCAGAAGATCAGCATTTGAGTTACCTGTTCGCCCCCATGCCTGTCACAGGTGTCCTGTTTTCTCACAGAGCAGCAGGAAATTTGGTTGTATTATAGGGCAAATCTTGGGCTCTATCTGCAATGGGTGAAATTACTATGTAGTAAAATGTCAAGGTATGTGACATTGGCCTTCTCTTCCTTTTCTCCCTTCCACTGAGAGGGATAGAAGGGGCTTGTTTCTCCAGGAAAAGAAGTTGTGCCCTCTCACAATCTTACCCCGCCATCCTTCTTGGTCAGGTGGTGATGATAATCTTGGCACCATCTCCCAGTCTACATCTCTGGTTCCATTTTTCCAATACTGGGTAAATGCTCAACTCATAGAAAATAGAGATCTTCATGGCCTGTTTGAGTTTGAACTATTCAGGACAGAGTTACCCAACACAGTTAAGCTCGCTAATGTCCTATGCATTGAGCTACAGGGCTCGAAATGGAGGTTATTGTGCCTTTCATGTGATACAAAGAGAAACATCCAAAAACGACAACAAAAGTATGTTCAAAGACAATATGTGAGTGATAATTATAGTCTGAGGGTCAAAATTTTAAAAATCCTGAATTTTCTGACTTGTAATATCTGCTAGTTTGGCAATTTGGGATCGCAGTGTAATTTTAAATTCATTTCTTTTTTTATTATTGCATGGAGCTCTTAAGGAACCTTCACATTTGAGCAAGAGAGAGGTGGGTAGAAATAAAGAATAACCTATAAAAGATTGAAGGAGGAAAACAAAAGTTTTAATACATATTAGTGATTATTGAGATATATTCAAATTATAAATTGTCTTCCAAAAGCTAAATAGAGAACTGGTTCTGTAATGGATATTGGCAACTTACCTTTAAGATATCAAGCCTTTAGTACTTCATTTCAAAATAGCTTTTAAAATGAGCTATGTGTCATAAAAAACACACTCAAGGTCCATTAAATAAAGTTCAGAAGATGACTTACGAGAATGTCAAAGTAAAATGCCTTTATTCTGTTTCAAATGTAGAAAAATCACATGCATATTTTGGTGAAAATTTTTGAATAACTTGGAGGATACACAAGTCATGATATTCAGAAGCTTTGGTGGTTTCCATTTGGATTTAAGTTTTGGAAACTTTCCCAGAAATTCCAACAATTATTTACAGCCAACCTGATATACTTACACAGCACAACATTGCTTGAGGTTTATTATGCTGCCTAGATGTCATTAATAAATTATTCCTCTCATGTAGTCCCTAAATCCAGCTGCTCATATCTTCTTATTCTATCTCTCAATTGTCTTCTATTTCTTTGAGATTTCCTTGATTACATTTTCTCAAACCACTGCAAGAACTATTTTTGCTTTCTAAACTCTAATCCTATCATGCAAGCTTAAGAGTTATCTTACAGAAACACAATTTGAATTTTAGGATATGTTTTTTTTTTTTTTTTTTTCTCTTAGAACTGAAGGCAAGAGATCCTGAAAGAAATGAGAAGAAGGAGTACACTCAATACATGTTTCTAACTGTGGCTTAAAAAGATATGCTATCTAATTGTACAAAGAAGCTACAGGAAAGTCAGTAGATTCAAATGACTAACAGTGATGACATTCTTAGTGTGGAGGAGTCTGGAATGGATTATGTATTCAGGAAAGGAGAGATGGAGATGTTAAACAAAAGACAAAGGAAGAATTCAGAAATGTGCATGCCTACTAGGCATTCGGCAGTTTACCATAGAATCAAAGAAGGAGGTTTTATAAATGTCTGAAAATTATTTACATGCAGAGTTATCTCTTTTGGTAAGGTGTGATAATGACAGTTTTAGAACTGCTAAACTGAGGAGTCAGTGAGAAAACAGTTTTTTTTGGCGTCATAGGTAATCTCAAAACCATCTTCCCATCCCCATTTTTAATGTTTCTCTGAGCATGGCTCCCCACAGTTTTAGAATATTGCTCCATTCCTCACTTATTTTTGCAGAATACAAAGAAGATTAAAAACCTGAAATGTGGGTGTTTTTGTGCCACTGGAAAAGTGAGAAACACCATTTAATAATTGTACTGTAGCCTCTGGTTATGCCTAGGAAGTCACTGGATTGCTGCTATGGTAAAAATTGAAGAATGGGATGGGGTATATGCACTGTAGGGGTTATTATTTGTTTCCCAATTAAATAAATAACATATTGCCATAAGTGATATTCCAGCAATCTAGACTAAAGCAGTTTCCTCAGGATATTGGATACTATAGTGTTTTTTTTTTTTCCTGTGTATGTGTGTGTGTGTGTGTGTGTGTGTATGTGTGTTAGCTGAACTCAGATTGTTTTAAGAGGTGGTTTCAAGGGAGAACTATGTGAACTTTTCATAGTCACCCCACAAGCAGTATTACTGAAGAGTTCAACAGAATATTTCCCATATTCTGTCATTCGTTAAATTAAATTTAAGCGGTAGCAGGACTTTATATAAACACCTTGTGTCCCTGGCCACACACTATATAGATTTTTTTTTAATACAGCATTGACAATTGTCTGAATCCCTATAATTAGTGAGATATCTATGGTGGAATGTGAAGTAATTCCCTGTGGAGCAAATCAATTATCATCTGTTTTGTATCTTGAGTTTAAATCAACTTATTTGTTTAAGATTTCTGGTTAAGAAAAATGAGTTCATTAAGACAATTATAAAATAAATTAAGGTAGCAGATCCTATTAAGAAAGAAATGCCAACAAGACTCACTTTGTTTAATGAAAACATTTTCTGTTTGACAGCTCAGTTCGAGCAGAAAATGATAATCTTTTAGACAAAGAAGAAATAAATGTGAGTGCACATTCACATCTGCTTTCTAATAATTCCCTATAGTACTGTTTTGTTGCTTTATAATAATGGGCTTTGTCATCTGGGACATTTTTTTTTTTCTCTCCACTCTCCCAATGCTGAGTTAAAATTATTTTCTGATAAAGTATGCGTGTAATTTTGGCCAATATTAGTGAAGGTGAAAACAATCCAAGATCACCATATGTATTCAATTCCCATTCTTCCACAGAAATCTATCTTCTGGAAATTAAGAGTGGATGGAGCAGACCATAAATATTATTCTAAAATAATATCTGAAAAATAGAAATTCTGAACAGAGCATAGAACCTCTGCAACAGGCTCTTTGGTGGCTGGTGTTGCCATACCATAATTTCAGGGAACACTTGGAAGGATTTAAATGGAATTCTTCCTGAAAATGTTTTGAGGGAAATGTTGACACAGAACTGGAGTGTGTAGCCCAGTCTCGTGTCAGTAGAAGATGAACTCTTGATATTATGGTTTCTTTCAGGGGACAGGGTCAGGGAAAGAAATACAGCAAGACTCCTTTTGAATGGTATCAAGAGCTACAGTATTTTATTCTCATATGTTACTTCATCTAAAACTCCCACAAACTCCCTTTCAGAAATACAAATTACATACCAACTCTTCTACTTGAGCTGTTCAGGGCCTCTCAAGAAATAGCAGTCCTCCTGCTGTGCTGGTAAATCTCTCCCTGACTGTTGTTCAAGAAAGTCCTGGAGGCGGAAATAATGGGCCTCTGGAGAATCCATCAGGGAAAGAAAAACAAAGAGCAGCATCATAAAGAGTAGATAACACTCTCTTTTATACATAAAATGTCATTATGGCTGCAGCTGCTTGTCTTAATTATGGGCATTACAGTTTGGTAGTTAGGGTAGAAAGTTCTTGATTGTAGGTTGTTGATTGTATTTTCTGTTTTATTAATTGTAATTGATCTATTTAAATTGTGTATGTGCTCCTTATTCACTTTGGGTAGGTTCTCCAGCTCTAGAAATTTGTTGATGTCTTTCAGGCACTGAATTCCTGTTCCCCAGCTGACCAACCATGGAGCCTGGGATAACTTTACATAGCTTCTCTGTGTGTCAGTGTTTAAATCCAGGGTGAAAATAAAAATACTTCATAGACATTTGTATGGGTGGTTAATAGTCAACATGACATGCTTAGAAATAGTGCCTGGTAGATAGTAGGTGCCTCATAAATATAATTGCAATTCTTACTAACATTACAGTTATGGATCCTCTGTTGGGTTCTGACGAATTAAGGAGAGAACTGGCAAGAAAATAATTTCTATAGTTATTTTTTCATTAAAACCAAGACAAAGCAATATACCCACTCCCTGGTATATTGGTAGTTGGTATAATTGTTACACTGACAAATTAATAGAGACATATTTAATATTGTGGGATCATTAAGTATAAGTATTATACATCTGTCCTGAAATGTCTTAGAAGAGTCTGCTGTATGCCTATGGTACCTTTCATTTTGCAAACTCTTGGTCACAGAGAGGTGAAATATGCCCCATGTACAGGATATAAAAAAATTGGATTATGATTTTGAAACTGGTTGTCTTTAAATTCATTATGTTATCTCACTAAGAAAGTCTTCCGGTGGGAAGATGGTTCAGAGATCACTTATTACACTAAATCACATGGGTCTTGGGCAAACTGATTATATAAAAGTAGTTCAATTAGGACAGATGTCATTAACATGGTGATAATAATTATGGAAATAAATAACAAAAGTGTGTAGATTTTTATTTTTTGCTTTTACGAGATGATATGTTTCTATAATTTATGAGTTACATTCAATATGTAAATTTATCCTCTGGAATTTGGAAGGTGTTGGGATACCTGGCCTAGGGCTACTCATAGCAGTAAAGAGAGGTTTATTTAGATCATGGCTTCAGAGGCTAGAAGTTCAGAACTCCCAGCACAGTAGCAACAATGTCACCCCTTGACTGCATCATCTTATGGTGTAGAGAGCAATGGTGAGGTGTTCAAGGAAGCAAGAGAGCAGTGACATTGGGAACAGTGGGTAGAGAGGGTTGCTCCTTTTAGCAGAATCTTTGCTCATAGGGTGCCACAAGAAGCACCTTCAGAGCTTGACCCCAATGGCCTAAGGACAAGTCACAAGGTCCAATCTCTTAAAGGTTCTACAACTTCTCCATACTGCCACCCTGATGATCATGTCTTTACCACAGGAAACTTTGAGGGGACACAATCTTTTCACAATCTTTTCCTTTTGTCTAATTCCTTATTACTCTAAATATTAAATATGATATTTAATTATACCATTCTTATAAAATATCAAATCAAACAACTTAGAGAAAAGCATGAAAAGCCATTTACTTTATCTAATCAAAGTTCTCTTGCCAATGGACATCATCATTCACATTTGGAATATAACCCCCTGAGACTTTTCTAACATTTTTGTATGTATGTGTATATATGAATTTATATTCTACATTGGAACTTTATTTTTTATTTTCTAGAACAACTAAATCTAGTCAATTTGTTCATGCAGATACTTCTGGCTCATTCTTTTTAAAAATTGTGCAGTATTTTATAATATATATATCATTTATTCACCTTTCTATATTGTTAACAATTTTTTTATTATAAGACATGTCTCAATATTCTCAATATATATGTATGTCTCAGTATTCAAAGAAGAAAAAACTTTAATGGACCATAAATATAAATACTCAATATGATCAATAACCATAGAAATAAAAATTTAAAAATTATACACTGTGTCTTGTACATCAATTTGGCAAAAATGGAAAAATTTCTCACATGAAATAGGGAAGGAACTATGGAGAAATAGAAACTTGCATATACTGGTGTTCATGTGTATAAATCATGGCAGCTATGGGAAATATTAGTATGTCCAAGTAATTTGACCAAGTACTTATTCGTATGACCAAGTAAATTTGAAGGTGCATATTGCCTATGATATAGCTATTTTATCTTCCTAGATACACAGTAATTTCTGTATCTTTAGTTTTTTAGGTAGGTATTTGAATACTTCACAATCTGTTTGGTGTTTTGGGCATTTCTGGGGTATGGGTACTTGCAACAGTGATTGTTAAATGTTGCTTGTATGTAGTATACAGGGTCATGGAATTTAGATATCCAAGAATGCAGGGAAAATTCCATACAGCAAAAATTGTTTTATTTTCAAGTAGATTTTAATTCAAGTGCCCTTGGGACACTTACCTGGGTAAAATGTCTATTTTAAATAATCTGAGCATAGGATATAGCTCTATTTTTATATTAAAAATACATTATTTTTGCATGGTGTGTATAAACTGAATTTTCTTTTGTTTGGAAATTTACCGTAATGTTGTTTACCATTTTGAAACTACCACCAATGGCAAAACAGGTCATTGGATTTAAGTCACCAGTATCAGTGAATATTTGCAATTCATTTATAATCTAGATTTATCTTTCAATGCTGGTTTACACAATTTGCTTTCTGGATGTTTCTCTGTATGGGAACAAGTGTCTCCCTCCTTCATTATGTCCTCCTCAAGTTTAGGTTTGCTTGAGTATTTGAATCTTAAAATGCATCTTATATGTTTTGACTTATTTTTCTTTCATACACTTTTATTTTTTTATTTTATCTCATACACTTTCATACACATCATCTATGTATATTATTTAAAGAGTGTAATGGCATGTGACAAAACCGTTGTTATCAAAAGGGATTGTTGCATTTGACTGAATTGAGAACAAGTCAAACAAGAACATTTACACACAAGAATCATAATTGGCCAGGCATGTTAAAATTTGCAATATTATAAAACCTCTTAGCAGAAAAATAGTTGATTTTTGTCTTTTTCATAACAGAAATGCACACAGATATTAAAAGTAAGGATTCTAAGCTACAATTATCAACTTACACACCTTTCAAAACAATATGGAATGCAGAATAGCTTGTATATTTATATTTCACTGTGGAATATTGTATATGAAGTTCAAAATCTGCATAACCTTAGGATGTATTACTTATAGACTTACACAAAAGTGATACATTATGAAACATGCAAAAATGTAAATACTGACATTTGTTTTTCTTGAGAATTTAAGCAAAAAGGAAAAAGGGACATGAAAAAGCCTGTAGGGAGGAGGTCAAAATACAATAAATATTTAATTCCTTAAACTAAATAATGGTTGTATAAACGTGATACAATTCTTTAAAATATATTTGGAATGAAAAAAAAATTGAACTGGTTCTTTTTGTAACAGAGACTACTTAAATCACAGTGGCTTAACAAAATAGTGATTTTTATTTCTGACCAGTGTGACCTGCCTGCTGAGACTGCTTTTCATGTAACTTCCCAGGATGAAGATGCATTCAGTTATCAGGGACCTGCTGTTTTCATGGCAGCGTGGGTGAGCAATAGTGAATTAAAGCATTATCTCTTAAGGTTTCTTCTTTCACATGTATCAGTTCTGCTCATATTCTATTGTCCAAAACAATGTAAAAAAGAAGTTAAGCCTGATATTAGTGGAGTAAGAAGCAGGCAGATAAAGTGTTTGATAGGCCCAGGGAAGAAGAATGGCAAATATTTTCAGATACACTATGACTATTATGCAGTGTTGTCTTTGTTTTGCCCTGATTGCTTGTTTAAAAATCTTAAAAACAACTTCCCTAATTGCAGTATTTTAAAATCTTCCAAGAATTTTAATTATGTTTTTTGTTGTTCTTCCTTCTTTTTAGTAAATTATTTATGTTTGTTCTTAGGAAAATTTATTCTTTGTTTACATTATTCATTTATAATTTTGTAGTTGTTTATTCTCATTTGCCTGGTGATACCCAATCATATTTATCAATGATCATTTTGCTTCATTAATTAAAACAAAATTAATTTCCTACACAACTACCAAGTTTGTCTTTTTAAATATTTATTTATTTATTTATATACTGGGGATTGAACCCAGGATGCACTACCACTAAACTACATCCCCAGCCCTTTTTATTTTTTAGTTTGAGACAGGGTCTCACGAAGTTGCTTAGGGCCTGGTTAAGTTGCTGATGCTGGTCTGGAAATTGCAATCCTTCTGCCTCAGATTCTGGAGTTGCTGGGATTACCATCATGCACCACTGTACCTAGCTGCTTAAATATTTTCATAGCAGTTTTAGCCACATAGCAAAATTGAGAGAGAGATAGAGATTGTCCAACATATGCACAGCCTCTCCTATTATCAACATCCCACCAGAGTTGTAGGTTGATTACTATCCATGAATCTGGCACACATAATCACCCAGAGTTCGTAGTTTGCATTAGGATTCACCCTTGGTGGTGTTTATCTCTGAGTTTGGACAAGTATATAATGACATGCATCAATATTATAGTTTCATAGGGAGTGCCCTAAAAATCTCTAGTATTCCAACTCTTTATTGCCTCTCCCCACCCCAGACAACCACTGCTATTTTGATTGTTTCCAGACATTTGACTTTTACAAAATGTAATATAGTTGGAATTATATAGCACATGGGCTTTTCAAAGTGACTTCTTTACAGATTCATTTTTGAATGAGGAACTTTATTTCTCTCTCTCTCTCTCTCTCTCTCTCTCTCTCTCTCTCTCTCTCTCTCTCTCTTTTGTGTGTACTTCTGGACAGGTTATTTTTGATAAGAAGTCAAGAAATCAGAGAGGATTGGCTTCTAGCCCAAATGTCAATCTTGGATGGGAAATGAACCTTGGCTTTGGGAGATCAGTCTCCGCCGCTCACTGCTAACAGTTGGTTTTATTTATTTATTTGTTTATTTATTTATTTATTTTGCAGTGCTGGGGATTGAACCCAGGGCTTTGTGTTTGAGAAGCAAGCACTCTGCCAACTGAGCTATCTCCCCAGCCCCTATTTTCTTTTTTTTAAACGTTTTTATTAGTGCATTATAGTTTTACATAATAGTGGGGTTTAGGCTTCATTTATTTAGAAGCTGTTTCTTTCACTTCAATTGAAGGAGCAAATACTGATAGGGTAAGGCTGGGCAGTGCCTAGACACGTGTGCGTTGGGGGACGCTTACATTAATTCCCTACTCGTGTTCACTGTCAATGACTTTGCAGGCTGGCCCCCTGGATCTCCTGGGGGTCTCTACCATGTTTCAGCTTTTTCCTTTACATGCTTAGTGCCTCGTGTCCCTGAGCTTGTAGTATCATATAGAGGGCCCTGAAACTCCTGTGTACCACCTATTTATTGCCTCCCCCAACTCCTGGTAACTACTGATCATTTTCATTATCTCCATAGTTTTGACTTTTATGAAGAGTCATACAGTTGGAAGTATGCAGTGCTCCATGCGTCTGAATTAACAATTAATTTTGTTCCATTGGTCCCTTCTTTTACCTGAAGTTCATAGCACCCAATTTGCTAAGGTATCTTTTATTGTCTTCAGTGCCTTCGTGAGTTAATCCTTTCTTTCTAAGGAATCTTATCCTGATGGTTTCAAAGTTTGTTTCAGAAGGAAAGAGAAATATGAGGGCTCTTCATGCTCCTATGCACATTTTAATCATTGAGGAAAATTGCTAACTTTCTCTTCAAATATTTGTAATAATTTATTATCTCAACATTAATATATAATTAATGGAAATTTCACCACACACTTGACAATCATATCGCATTATTTTAAAATTATTGTCAAGTAATAGGAGTAAGGTGTTATTGTGAGTTTAATTTGCAAATTCTCATTACTCATAAGACCAAATAGATTCATACATATTAATTCAGCCATTTTCTGTTTCTTTTTAATCTACTCATTTCCTTTGTCAAAAAAATCTCATATTTAATTTTGTTATGGATTCAACAAAATTTTATATCTTCTTACTTGTTCTCACCACTTTCATGGTAACTGTTGCCATTTTTAAAATGTAATTTTTCCTGGCCTATATGATTTTGGAGTTTTGTATATTTTTAGAACATTTGGTCTTACTCCAGATTGTTATATTTTTATTCTGTATTTTCTTCCTTTTATGCCTTTTAGTATGTTTATTATTTTGTATTTTGAATTTTAATAACTTCCGTATACTTGTATGTGATGTGACTTAGGGATTTAACTCATTTCTTTTCCATGTACATAATGCTCTCCTCAAGGCAAATTCTTGGATAGCCCATCATTCCTATTATTTTAAATATTACATCATCCTGACCTAAGTCTCCTGTGTGTGTGTGTGTGTGTGTGTGTGTGTGTGTGATCTTGCATAGCTATCTTTGTTTTAATATAATTATTTTATTCTATTACATTTTTCTGTATATCTTTTCTAGTAACAACATATTTTCTTTAGTATTGCTATTATCATATTTTTGGTATATTTTGTTGCAGAATTAATTTTTTTTAACTTTTAAAAATTGTTTTAGTACTTTGTAGGCTATTTCTTTTGAAGACCTGTGCCTTTCATTGACCTTTATAATTGGTAATTTAAGAACTTTACAGGTCTTTTAAAAATGCTCCATTGCTGTTCCTTGTACATTTTTCTCTTCCAGATCAAAAGTGATTCTTCTAACTTTAGAAGTTTATTTATTTTAAATGCCTTTGAAATATCTTAGATTTTTTAAAACTGTGAAAAACTGATTTATTGCATTAAATACATCCAATATATTAATTTGCCATAGATTTATATTATTCAGCTTTCTTATCCATTCTTTATTGTAAGTTATTTCTCACCCTGAGCTTAGACATTTGAAATAAGGTTTGTTACTATGTCTTTTATAGATTTTTTATTATACTCATAAATCCTCTCTCTTGTTCTTTTTTATTTTGTATTTCTCTTAGTGCTGACGGGTAAGTTGTATTTATTCATCAGTACTAATTTGGAAAACATATAACTTATAAATTATAGTGATAATTTTTCTTCCTTTCCGCTGTTTATAGACTTTTAAAAAGTCTGTTTTACTGTATAGGAAAGTATGAGTAAAACAATGCAAAATTTTAGTAGTGATGATAGGGACTTGTTTTTTTTTCCTACACTCTGTTTGGAATATTTCTGTAGCATAATGATGTTTATAAAAGACTTTAAGTTTCTAGTAGAGAGTTAAAGACTTTCCCATAACTTCTGTCATTATTTTTATTCCTTTCCAGGTCATAAAATTTTGAAGAAGCTCATAAAAAACAAAAGACTTATTCGTTCGTGATTTAGCATTTTTACATTATTTGAACTCCTGGAATCTCTAACATAAGAGCATGTATTTAATACCAAATATTCCTAAAATCTTTGGTTTGATATTTTACTAAGTAAGATGTAGCATGCAAGGACATGATACATAAAATTTGGTGACTTAATCAAAAAAGAAAAATTTAAAGGGGAGAAAGATTTTAATCCATTTTGTAATAATATCAAACTTATGTGTAGTTTTTGGGCAGGAGAGGATTAATTGAGGAGGCTTGGCTTGCTTTCATCCTGCATGTTCCAGAGAAAGGTCTATTTCTGACTAGGCTTGATCAGTTTCTTGGAGATCATCTCTCAGTGACAGACTATATAATACCATGTTGATCCCATAAGATTATGTCACACAATGACAGGGTAGCCATCTCAGCTGGTATAAGTATACTCTGATGTTTGAAAAATGGTAAGATTGTCTAATGATGCATTTCTGAGAACACATCCCTTTCCTTAAGCAAAGTATGACTCTATAGTCATAAATAAAAATGTTTTTCCTATAAAATTTTCTTGTTATGGGACTGGGGATATAGTCCAGTTGATAGAGTGCTTACCTAGCATGCACAAGGCCTTGGGTTCAATACCCAGCACCACAAAAATAAATAAATACATACATAAAATAAAATAAAATGTTCTTGTTAAGCTTGTACTTGTCCCATATAATAAATTCAGACATATATTTTTTCATCAAATTTTTAAGATTTCCTGCTATACACTATACTAGAATGGCTACCATCAAGAAGACAAAAAATAAGGTTAACAAAGTTATCCCAAAACTGGACATCTTACACATTGCTGTTATAAATAGAAAATGTATCAGACATTTTGGAAAATAATTCGGTGGTCTCAGAAAAAATTAAACATGATCTTATCATAAACTCTGGAAATGCCAATTACAGGTATTACCAATGAAAATGTAAACAAATAAGGAATATCTGCACAAAGTTTTGCATGTGAATATTCAGAGCAACAACTTTCATAATAACTCAAGTGCTATCAATAGTACAATGGTTATATGAAATGTGGTATCTTTATACAACAGAATACTACACAGAAATGAAAATGAATGAACTAGTAGAACATAACAACTATTTGAATGGGTATTGCTACTACTAGAACATAAATAAATGAAAGTTGTGTATCACTACACTGTATACTATTCAAAAGTAAAAAGGAACAAATTACTACTACAGTGTACAACATTGGAACATCTCAAAAACGTTATGCTAATTGATAAAAAGATAGTTTTAAAATACCGCTTATTATGTGATTACATTTATATAAAATGTTTGGGAAAGGTGAATTTATAGATATAGAAAGAAGATTGGTTGTTACACGGTTGGAAAAAGTCTGGTTTAATTACAAAGAGGTATCTGGGAACATTTTGGAGTGATGTACACACTCTTAAACTGGAAAGTTGTTATGATGATTGCACAATTCTATTAATTCATTATAGATCACAGGACGGATGATTCTATTTTATATTATTAATAACTCAATAAATATGTTTTAAAATTAGAATAGACACAGTAAAAGAGATGATTAATAAATTAAAGTTAAAATATCCAAGCTGAAGTTCAGGGGGAAATAATGCAAAGTTTGGAAAATAATTAAGTAATATAAAATAATATATATATATAATTATATATGTGTATATATATCTACACTTATATAATTTAATAAATTATTGTCATACATATATATTTGAATTAAAGAACAGGGGAAAACATAGCATGGGTTATTGAATAAAGAGAAAGATGGGGTTTGGTGGGCTATTGCACTATGCATATATTTGAAGTACCAAAAAGAGAGAGTGAAAAAGAATGAAGCAGGATTTGAAGATGTATTAACTAGAAATAAAACTCTAAATAAGTAAAGTTAAAAACATTATTAAAAACAAAATTAAAACTTTCAATAACAAGAGGAGGAAAATGGATTAACTTTAATTGAGCAACAATATGAATAACTATTAATCTTTCAATATAGATTATGAAAACTGAAGTTAATTAATGACATTTGTAATAGGCAGAAAGAAAATATGTTTATGTAGACTATTATAAAATATCTGGACTATCCTACAAAATGTGGATGACCATTATGAATAGTGCTACTGTAAGCTTATTTCTACATGTCTTTTGTTGACCATGTCCTGTCTTTTTTTTTGAGATTTTTACCTCACCTGAAAATTACTTGTGTTTAGATTGTACATTTGTTCTGTTTTATTATATATTATTAAACATTCTCTCACAAATTACCTGTTATACCACTTTACAATATCACCAGCAATATTTTCAAAACCCTTATAAATTTTGGCATTATTTTTTATATGGTGTGCTGTTTTATTTCACTGTGGGTTTAACCGATCTCTTCTTAATGATTATTTTGAACACTTTTTCACATTTATTATACATACAAACATCCTAATTTGTAACTACTCAAGATTTTCTTCCACTGACACAAGTCAATTTAAAATCTGATTTTTTTTGTTCATGTGAGCATGTTATTTTCAGCAAATGACATTCATAACACTATGGCTAGCACCATTATTCATTAGAACCCCAAATTAGAAATAGCCCAAGTGCCATCAATAATACAACTATTAAATAAAATATGGTATCTTTACACAACAGAGTACTACATAGAAATGAAAAATGAATGAACTACTAGAACATAACAACAATAGGAATGAGTATCACAAACATGAGTGAAAGAAAGTCAATCAACAGTAAAGGGTACATGATTTTCTGCAACAGAAGACCCAATCTATCATGAGAGAAGTTTAACTTTATTCAGAAAAAATAATGTGGAAGTAGGGAAATGAGGGAGAATTTGTTGCAAAGATAAGGAGACATTCAGTTAATCAAATCAATGGCAAATTTTATTTCTTGGATGATTGATTTACATTGTTTTCTTGCAACCTGTTGTAACATTTCTAGTTATCTGTGAATTTTTAACAACATTGAAGCTTGGTTTTTAAAAAATATATGCTTGCAAAAAGAAAATAATTTCTTTGAAACAAAAAAAGTTGACTAATATTGTCTGATACAACAGTTGCAATAATCATTAGAAGATCAGATAGCATGCTGAAAACCTTGAAATTCTTTTACTCTTCTGAGAGCTTATATTAGAACTTGTCTTTATATTCAGATGTCATAGAAATGTCATTTGGTTTGCAAATAAAATTGTTTTGCTTCTCAATGTCACTATCATGGCTCATTTAAAATGTATCTCAATTTTGCAAATTCTTAAAAAAAATTTATCTTGCAGCTAGTTGTGGCATTAATTTAGAGTGATATGCAATTTCTGCACAGCAGCTGGCTTTTGATCATTTCTCTGTTCAAGGGAGCTTCTACTTGTCAGCATAAAATTGTGTATGTTTTAGTGTTATGTAAAGTTTTACTTCATAAAGTTTTTTGAAGAAATTAAATATAAGAAGTTGTAGTTGAAAAGTTTGGAGAATTAAGAAAGAAAGGTATTCGTTATATTTTCTATGAAAAGAAGCAGAAGAGACATTGTTATACTTGTACTCTTTTTCAATAAGCTAGTGTACTGAATCTATAATATTTATTAAATTTAGCAAATAAAAATGGAAATGCAGCACATATAATATATATATTTTCTAAGGGGAGAAAATACACTAAATTTTATATTTAAAATGTAGGAAGGTTAAGAGGAAAATTTAAATATATGAATATGGCTTTATATGGATGAAAAGTAATGGTGAACTGATCTGAAATACGGAGTTTCGTTTGACTCTGTTGCCTAAATAATGAAATTGCTAGTTTCTATCACTTATTAATGTTATTAAAACTATACTATATTAGCATAAAGATCTTCCAAAAAACTTGAGAATGAATTTTTGTTGTTGTTTTTTAAGTGACTGTGCTCGATTCTTTCTATGGAGGACCCCACAGTTGATATGAATGCTTTCATGTAGTCCCTTTCCACTGATTGTGGACTTGACCAATGGGACCTTAACAAGTATGATGCAGACATTTGATAAGCATACATGCATTGGGATGTGGCATGAACTTTTAAATTCTCATCTTTGAGACCTCAAAAGTGTAAATATGAATGTGTGTGTGAGAGTCTTCCAGTTCAAAGACTTTTTTCTATGTCAACAAATAATATATTTGGTTCATCCTTTGTTAATAGCATATAGTATAGTCTCTGTGTGAACAAATACAAATATTACTAAATCAATTGAAAACTTGAAAACATTTATGAGGAAAATAGTTTGAAACTGAACTTTTATAAACATAAGGAAATGAAGAATGAGAGATAGTTACCATTTTTAGATAATTTTTTTCATTTTTTTAGAACAAAAGGATAAAAATTAAATGAAGATTTGACTTTGTATCTTTAAACTTGTGCAGTTTCTTCTTGAATTTCAGTCATTCCTCTTAACAATTTCACTCCAAAGAGGATCAAGAATAGAAAAGTCTGGAGTCTAAAGACTAGAGAGCTAGAACAACCACCAGGAATTTTGCCAATTTCATTGTTCAAAAGCAAAATTGAAGTTATTGAAATCCTGGGAAAGAGCTGAGACACACAAGATCATACTCTTGATAAAGGCTTTATAAAGCTGCCAAGAGAGTAGTATCTATTAAGTAAAACAGATAATGATAAGTGTAGTCACAAGTATAAGAAAAGAAGAAAGGCAAGGACAAAGTTAATGAATACAACTCCAGCATAGAGATACTTCACTCTGGCTTCTACAACGCCCTCCAGAATCTTGGATTGATGGATGAAACCCGACTCCATACAGCATCAACAAATACAGGAAAAAGAATCAGAGGCCTGGCTGGCATGAGGTTCAAGCTCAGACAAGCAAAGGAGCCAGAACGAGAAGCTGCAAAGGACACCATGCTCATGCCACTACGCTGTTGTCTCTCCTAGGCCCACGTCAGCTGTAGGGATCGAGATGAGGTTGGCAGGTGGACTGCTACAGGATGGACAGAAGTTGCTAAAACTTTGTCACTGAGGCAGGGGGGGAATGGGGATTACATTGGTCTCCATTCAGCCCAATACCTGACCCTTGAGGAAGGGGTAGGCTAGGTGCGAAATGGCTGAGTCTGCTTCTAAGAATGAAAGATCTAGAAAAGTTCACCAATATGTCTGTCAAAGGACTTAGGTACATAAAATCTTTTCCAATCATTTCTCCATTTATATATATATTTCTCTCTCTTCTTTCAGAAGAACCACTTGATGAAAAAGAATGAATCAGGGAAATTCCTCAGAACATGAGGAATCTAACAATGAAAGGAGCAATAAGAGGTAAGGAATTCTAAGAGTGATGATGTGTTGAAACCAAAGCAGGTCATGGTAGATATAAAGGTGAAATAGAAACACTTGCTCTTTGATGCTTCTGGAAAAATCATTCTTAAATTTCCCAAGATGTGATTCTCAAGAAATGAGGAAGGCATTTAATTAAAAAAATTAATATTGGTCAAAAAAGGAGACTTGGGAAAATTACGAAGTATTTTTTTCCCACATGGAACTAATTTCTAATTAGAGTTTGAGTCATAAAACATGTTTATTAGTTTTTCTTGACCCCATTGTTCATTTCTTGTTATTAGTACCTAGTTTCATTTGTGGACTTGAAATAATTTTTCTTTATGGGTTCAGCATTCTTATCTGTCTCCAAGTTCTTTTAGAGTGTTATTTTCCAGAATCAGATAAAGACATTGAGGACAAGTTTTCTTATCAAGGGACCCTATTTCGTAAAGATGGAATAGTAAAGCACTATGCTATTGTTATTGCTATCTTTTACTATATGGCATAAATTTCTTTGGGTTTTTTACTTGTTTATATTTGTTGGTGTTGGGGATTATACTCAAGACCTTGAGCATGCTAAATACCTGCTCCACCATTGAGCTACATCGCCAGCTATAGCTCCAAAATCTATTTTCTAATGCAATTTAGGAGATGATATTCCTTGGACAGAGACTATTTGATTTTTGTGATTAAGAACCATTGGGATATCAGAAAATCACTAATGGTTTTTGGTTTCTGCTTGTGTTTTCGCTTATAGAGATTAAATTCTTTCATCACCTTTTCTATTCAGCCTTCCACTCCAATTTTTTTCCACCAGTTTTCCAAAAACAGCTGTTTGCTTTGTTAACAATGATTTTATGTGTTATTTCTTTTACATATTTTAGTTTTACTTAAAAATACAATTCTCTTTGGTTGGGTGCCATTTTCATATGAATTGAATGAATGATTTGACTTTCCTAATTCCTGTAACTCCATTCCTAACTCCCAACAGTAGCTTGACTTGTTGGCCAGTTTCTTTGGAAAAGCTCAAGAAATTTAATGAAAACAAAAACACACAAAGTGGTTGTTGCAAACCAGAGACCTCAATTCAGGTCAGCAGATGTTTTGTCAGGCCAGGCTAGCCGACTAGTCCAACTCTGCATTGACTTCCATGCTTCCTGTGACTTCAAACCTACTCTGATTCTCTTTTTTCTACCTGACTACTTGCCGTAAGAATTGCCTTTTTACCCTCATTTAGAGTAGCAGTGTCTTACTTGACCTATAAGGAAGTAGACCTAACTGTGTCCAAGTTCCTGAGCTGCCCTTGATGAGTGAGGAGACCTTGAAAAATAAGTTTTTTTTTTAGGTTCCTTCCCCAGGCCCCCATCATTCTTGTAGGAATGATGCCACCAGAACTCTCTGAGGCTGACCAGGAACACCTTCTGCAATGTGCTGGGAATGTTCTATGTCTGCATTATTCCTTGTGGTACCCACTCAGTCCATGTGGCTATTGGGCGTTAGAGTCAAATAGAGTTAAGTTAGAGTTATGGTCAGTTGTGGGGTGTTAGAGTCAATTAGAGCCAAGTTAGAGTCGTGGTCAGTGTCCAAGGAACTGAATTTTAACTAATTTAAATATTTTTATTTATGCATTTTAGATATACATGACAATAGAGTATATTTTGACATAATATACACACATGGAGAATATCATTTTTATTTTATTTTTTAATTTTTACAGACCCTATTTTGATTCATTGTACACAAATGGGGTACATCTTTTCGTTTCTAAGGTTGTGCATGAGGTAGAGTCATACCATTCATGTAAGCATACATGTACATAGGGTGATGATGTCTGACTCATTCCACCATTTTTCATAACCCCTCCCTCTCATTTCCCTCTACATAATCTAAAGTTCCTCCATTTTCTCTCACCTCCATCATCCCACCACCATTATATATCATCCTCCATTTATCAGGGAAAACACTCAGTCTTTGTTTTTTTTTTTTTTGAATTGGCTTATTTCACTTAACATGATATGGAGAATATCTTAATCTAATTAGAAACCCATTCTTGTGGTTGTACATGATGTGTAGTTTCACTGTGGTTTATTTATATGTGAATACAGGAAAGTTGTGTCAGATTCATTTCACTGTCTTTCCTATTCCTGTGTCCCCTCCCTTCTTTTATTCCCCTTTGTCTAATGTATTGCACTTCTATTCTTCCCCTCTCTCCATTTTGTATGTCAGCCTCCACATATTTGGGAGAACATTTGACCTTGGGTTTTTTGGGATTGGCTTATTTCATTTAGTCTGATAGTCTCCAGATACATTCATTTAGCAGCAAATGCCATAAAGTCATTTTTCTTTATGACTGAGTAATAGTCCATTGTGTATATGTACCATGTTTTCTTTATCCATTCATCTGTTGAAGGGCACCTTGATTGGTTCCAGAGCTTAGCTATTGTGAATTGAGCTGTTATAAACATTGACATGGATGCATCACTGTAGTATGCTGACTTTTATAAACAAAGGAGTGGTATAATGAGGTCAAATGGTGGTTCCATTCCTAGTTTTTGAAGAAGCTCCATTCTGCTTTCCAGAGTGGCTGCACCAATTTGCAGTCCCACCAGCAATATATGAGTGTCCACTTTCCCCCACATCCTCACCAGCATTTATTGTTGCCCATATTCTTGATAATTGCCAGTCTGATTTGAATGAGATGAAATCTCAGTGTAGTTTTAATTGCATTTCTCTAATTCCCAGAGATATTGAACATTTTTTCATATATTTTTTATCATTTATATTTCTTCTTTTGCAAAGTGCCTCTTCAGTTCCTTTGCCCATTTATTGATTGGGTTATTTGTTTTTGAGGTTGTTTATGTGTGTGTTAAGGTTTTTGAGTTCTTTATGCATTCTGGAGATTAATGCTCTATCTTAGGTGCAGGTGGCAAAGAATTTCTCCCATTCTGTAGGCTCTTTCTTCACATTTTTTTATCATTTCCTTTGCTGTGAAGAAGCTTTTTACTTTGATACTGTCCCATTTATTGATTCTTGATTTTACTTCTTGCACTTCAGGAGATTTATTGAGGAAATCAGTTCCTAAACTGAATGAGGGAGAGCTGGACCTATATTTTCTTCTAGTATGTGCAGGGTTTCTGGTCTAATACCTAAGTCTTTGATCCATTTTGAGATGCGATTTGTGTAGAGTGAGAGACAGGGGTTAAATTTAATTCTGCTGAACACCCAATACAATATACAGTCTTAAACAATATACAGTCTTAAACAATATACACCTTTTAAACCAAGTAGCTCCTAATAAGACGTCTACAGTTTTGTCACAATAAATAGAAATGATGTGTTTAATTATTCTCTACAATATGAACAGTAAGTTTACAAAAGGGTTTACCATTTCAAATGGTGGACAAAGAGAACATGGTGGTATAGGATGTGATGTTTATGAGGAAGGAGGAGAGAAATTAGAAGTAAAAATTATAGGAATAATGAAATAAATTAATAGAGGTTGGCTGTTAGCAGGAGACAAGAGAATAAGAGAATCCGGGGAAACAGATAAGTGAATGGAAAATATATATAAAGTAAAAACAAAAGAAGCAAAACTAAAATACACAACAAAACTGTAATATATTATTCCAACATCCCAGTCCTCAATAAACTCTGATGCCTAAAAAAAATACTTGGTTTCAAAAATGATAGAGATGTGAGAGAAGAAAAAAGAAAGAGAACTCACTGGAAAATTGAACGATTGTTTCTGTTGGAGTTCAAAAGTTTCTTATTTTCCCTTCTTAGCTAAAAATGGGTTGTCTGGAGTTTGATGGTACCTCCACCTTCAGCATGGTAGGGGGTTAGACCTGAGGCAGAACTCCTGGAGGAGGGGTGTAGGCTAAGTATGCTCCAGTATCTTCACTGTGTGCCCATTGGTCTGGAGATTTTATGTCAGTACACCTCCAGGGCACAGCAATTGCTGGTCCACTTTAGCAGACTGCAACCCAGGAATCTCCTCTGGGTTCCACTCCTGTGGTGTAGGAGCCTGTTCTTAGCCCCTGTGTCACTTGCGGACCCCATAATTCCTGGTCTCTGATTTAGTCTCCAAACTTGATTTTTCCTGCCCCCATGCTTTTGAATTCCTGATCAGGCACTTCTCTCCCAAGTGGTCCTGAGGGTTGGGTGCAGGGACCTGTGCAGAGCTGTTCTGTGTCAGATGGATCAAGACCAGGCACTGAGACCTACAGGCTGGCTGTATAGCTGCGAGTAATGGGTTGGGTTTGGGGATAGGGAAAGATTGGGAGACTGTGGATTGGGGAACCAAGGGACCCTGTTGGATGCTGGACTGGTGCCAGACCTAGTGGGACCAGGGGATCGGTGGTTGCTGGACTGGAGAGGGAGTCAGGGACCAGACTGGTGCTGGGACCCAGCGAGCGCCAACCGAGTGGTCCCTAGGAACCTAATGGGTGCTGGATCTGCTCACTGGGAGAGCTGAGAGCCAGGTGCCCTCGCCCACTCTTCCAACCTTCTGGCCAGTTGTATCCAGTCCCATCAGGTCCCCCATGCTTCAGAACTTGCACAGTTGGGGAGAGCCTGACCCTGTCTAGCCTCTCTACCTTGTGTTTCCCTAGGCAAAATGTTCCCAGCTTCTGACTGGCCACTGGATTGCTGGACTAAGACAGGTGCATGCAGACAAGCTGCAAATTTATGGATCTGGGTTTCAGTTTCTGTTAGCTCTGCAACAATGCAGTCCCAAGGTGACTATTGGATAGTGGACTTTTGATAGACTCTGGTGGAGAGATTTTTTTTTCTTTTTTTTTCAATATTTGATTAATAAATCAAGTAGTCTGTGGATCAGTTAGGGCAGACTGCTCCTCCAGCCTCACTGGATTTTTCACTCTAAGCCTCAGAGAGATGTGGTATTACTGCTGTTTGAGTTCTAGGTAGCTGAGTTAAGAGAAATGCTAACTCACAGTATTCTGCCATCTTTGCTCAGTCTTATTGGTAGGCTTTTGATGATATCTTCAATTTCATTGCTTGAAGTTGATCAATTTAAATTTTCTATGTTCTCATGATTTAATTTGCATAGGTCATATGTTTCTATTGGTCAATGTTTTCAAGATTTTTTATTTTAATAGAGTATAAAATTTCAAGTTTCTGATTTTCTCCTATATTTCAGTGATATTTCCTTTTTTGTCATGGATTTGATAATTTGAATTTTTTTCCTCTTCTTTTTAGTTAGCTTGGCTAAGGATTTATCATTTTAATTTTTTCAAGAGCCAACATTTTGTTGTTATTTTTGTTTTAAATATTTTTGTTGTTGGTATGTTTCAGTTTCATTGTTTTGAGATCTGATTTTAATTATTTCCTGTCTTCTGCTTTTGATGTTGATTTGTTTTATTTTTTGTTGGGCTTTGAGATGTAAATTTACTTTATTTGGTGACTTTCTAGGCTTTTAATGAATTAACTGAATGCAAAGAACTTTCCTCTTAGAACTGCCTTCATAATGTCCAGAGATTTTGATATGTTGAGTTGCTGTTCTCATTGACATCTAAGTATTTTTTAATTTCACCCCTGATTCCATCTACTATGTATTGGTTATTCAATAGTGTATTAGTTAGTCTCTAGGTGTTAGAGTAGCTTCTATTTTTTATTTTATCATTGATTTCTAATTTTGCTCCATTATGGTGTGATAAAATATAAGGTATTATCTTTATTTTTTATATTTGCTAAAGAAACAGAGTTGCTTTGTGGTCTAAGATATGGTCTATTTTAGAGAAGGATCTATATGCTCCTGTGAACAAAGTCTATTCAGTCATTGGTGGTTGGAATATTCTACTTATATCTATTAAGTATAAATTATTAATTGTATTTTTTAGATCTATATCTTTGTTTAGTTTTTATTTGGAAGATCTGCCCAGTGATGAGACAGACATGTTAAAGTCACCCAGTAATATTGTGTTGTGGTCTATTTGATTCTTGAAATTGAGAAGGGTTTTTTTGATTTATGCTCCATTGTATGGGACTGAAATGTTTATGATTTTTAATGCTTGTTGTTGCATAATTTCCTTAAGCAGTATGAAATGTCCTTCTTTGTTCCTTCTGATTAACTTTAGTTTGAAGTCCACTTTATCTGATATGAGGATAGAAATGCCTTCTTTTTTGTGAGATTCATGTGACTGATATAATTTTCCCATCCACTTACTTTCAGTCTATGGATGGCTTGCCTATGAGATGAGTGTCTTGGTGGCAGCATATTGTTGAGTCTTGTTTTTTATCCCAATCTGTCAGTTTATGTCTTTTTAATTTTTTAAAAATATTTACAGATTGCATTTTGATTCATTGTACACAAATAGGGTACAAATTTTCATTTCTCTGGTTGTACATGATAGTCTATATCTTTTGATTGTTGAGTTTAGGCCATTTACATTCAATGTTATTATTGAGAAATTATTTTTATTCCATGGCATTGTTATTTATTTCTGATTTTTATATGAATTAGTTTCTCCTTTATTGACTGTTCTTCCAGCTTAGTTCCTCCCTTTGCTGGTTTTCAATTTTATTTATTATTTATTTTTTGTTTCTTTCATTTTTTATTTTTTATATTTCAGTAAAATGAGTATGTTTTGTAGTACAGTTTTCTAGTTGTGAATTCTTTTAACTTTTGTTCTTTGTGGAAGGTTTTTATTTCATCATCAAATCTGAAGTTTAATTTTGCTGGATATACTATTCTTGGTTGGCATCCATTTTCTTTCAGAGCTTGGTATATATTTTTCCAAGACCTCCTATCTTTGAGGGTCTAAGGTTGAGAAATCAGCTGAGATCTAAATTGTTTTCCCTGTAAACGTGACCAGTCAGTTTTCTCTGGCAGCCTTTAAAATTCTATCCTTATTCTGTAAGACATTTTCAGGATAATGTGCTTTGGTGTGAGTCTATTGTAATTTTGTATAATTGAAGTCCTGTAAGCTTCCTGTATTTGATTTTCTATTTCATTTTTAAGGTATGGGAAGTTTTCTGATAGCATTTCATTGAAGAAATTGTGCATTCTTTTTGCTTGTATCTCTGAGCCTTAATCTATCCTGACAAATCTCATATTTGATCTTTTCATGTTATCCTATATTTCTTGGAAGTTCTATTCGTGGACTCTTAATATCTTTTCTCTGTGGTCAAGTATATTTTCAAGATTATGTATTTTGTCCTCATAGTCTGAAATTTTGTCTTCCTAGTGATCTAGTCTGCTGGTGATGTTTTCCATTAAATTTTTAATTTGGTTTCTTGATTTCTTCATTTCAGGGATTTCTGTTTGATTTCTTTTTCAGAATCTCTATTTCTTCATTGAAGTGCTCTTTCACTTCCTGTATTTCCTATCTGATTTCACTCCTTACATCATCTTTTACCTTGTAGATCAGTTTAACTATGAACATTCTCAATCCCTTCTCTGACATTTCTACCCCTGGGCTGTTGATAGATTCTGTTATTGAAGTATTTTTGTTTGTATGTGGTTATTCAGTATGGATCTGAGGCAGTAGAGTTTTTGTTGTGTGGACTTAGAGTTTCTGAAGGTTTTTAACATCTCACAGTTTAGAGGGAGACAAATAAAAACAACCAACAGAAACAATATGTAGCATTAAACCAAATTGTTCCTGCTATGATATCTCCAATGAATTGTCATAATAAATAAAAATGATATGATCATTTATTGCTCACAGTAAAAACAGTACATTTGCAAAAGTATTTACAATTTCAAATGGTGAACCGGGAGAGCACAGAAGAGATGTAGGATGTGATGATTATGACAGTGGTAGAGAGAAAAAGAGAAGTAAAAAGATTAAAGGAAGAGAAAACAATAGAGATTGGCTGTTATCAGAAGAAAAAGTAGAAGAATAATCACAGGAAACAGATAAGTGAGAGAAAACATATATCAAGTGAAAATTTAAGAAATAAAATAAAAAGAATACAAAATAAAACCAAAATACACTAATCATACTTCCTAGCCATCAAAAGACTGAGGCATGAAAAATAACTGTCTTCAAAAAATTATAGAAGTGAGAAAAAGAGATAAATATATATGTATAATTAGCTCACATTTAAACAGAGAAAAGCAAAAAAAAAAAAAAAAAAAAAAGCTCTGGAGTCACTGCCACGGATGCAGCTGCCACAGACAATGCGGCCATTGCCCAGAGGTCACGGCTGTGGACTACACCGTTGCCACCACTGCTGTTACCCCTGACGTGGTCTTTTCTCCATACAGCTGCTGCTGGCGTTCCGAGGTCTTTTCCCCAGGCACAGTGATCACCTAACCCACTACCCCCAATGCCACTACTACTGTCACCTGGAGATCTTATCTCCAGATGCTGCTACCAATGGTACTGACCCTCTGCTGCCCCCGCCCAGAGGTCCACCAGAGTACCTGCAGGTTTGGTTAAAGATGGCCAACTCCACCTTTGAACAAGGACCAGCACCTGGGGGGCCAGGGTGTCAGCTGGTTTGCTGCCACAGCCATCTCAGGGCACAGTGCCCTGTCTGGGGACACTGAGTGGTACCTGGAGATCCAGTGCTAGAGTGTTTGCAGTGTTGGCTGCACCTGGAGTTTTCCCGTTGGGGGAGCTGGCAACCACTATCTTGCAGCTTCTTTTCAGGGTCACTCCTATATCCCTGGTGATCTCTCTCTCTGCAAATTAGAACAGCATTGAGATCTTGAGATTGCAGTGTGCCCAAGTCTGGGGTATCTGAAACCCACATCCTCAGGATAGTGACTGGGCCTGCAATCCCAGGATGAATCAGAGGCAGGACTGAGAAAACTTAGACCTCTAAAGAAAAGACTTGTTTGGTTTTCCATTGAGCTTTTTGGTTTGTTTGGTTTGGTTTTGGTTTTAAATATATATTTTTTCCTCTTCTCTAGCATCTCTACAATTATTGGGATCTGGTGTTTTCATACATCAGTTTGTTGAGTACTGTGGTGTATGGATGATATTTTGCAGTTTTGTTGTGTGTTCTTAATTTTTCCTCTCATTTATCAGTTTTCCTGAATTCTGTATATTTTCTCCTGCTAATAGGGACTGTCAATTTCTCTTTCACTCTTAACTATGGACTGTGGCTTCTGGCGTCTCTCCTCCTCCTTCATGAACATCATGCCCTATACCACTTCTGTTGTCCCTTTGTCCAACATTTGCCATTGTGAACCCTTTTAGAAAAGTTGCTGTGTATTGTGTGAACAGAAATTGAATTCATTGTTTCTGTTTGTTGCATGAAAACTGTGGAAGCTGTGATAGGATCTGGTGGGTTTAGGGCTGTGTTGTTTGCACTGGGTGCTGTTAATGTTGGTCTTCTCCCTTGAAGGCAAGGTGTTGGAAACCTTCAGGGACAATATAGATCTGAAGGGTAGAATTCGTCCTGCCTTAGATTCATACTGCTAACACAAGAACAACATGAAAAAACAGGGAATAAAGTGTCCTAGACAAACCAAGATGCTCCAATGACAGAATCCACTGACAACACAGTAGGAAAAATGTCAGAGAAAAAGTTTAGAATGTACATAAACAGATCTTTGAAGTAAAGGATAGTGTAAGGAGTGAAATCAAAGAATAGGAAGTGAAAGATCACTTCAATAAAGAGTTAGAGATTGTAAAAAGAAAACAAAAAGCAGAAATCCTTGAAATGAAGGAAGCAATAAACCAAACTATAAATTCAATGGAAGCGTCATCAACAGACTAGACCACTTGGAAGACAGAATCTCAGGCAATGAAGGCAAAATATATAATCTTGAAAAGAGTTGACTATTCAGAAAAGATGATAAAAAAAACATGAACAGAACAATCAAGAATTATGGGATAACATGAAAAGACCAAAATTTAAGAGTTATCAGGATAGATGAAGGAATAGAGATGCAAACCAAAGGAATACACAATCTTTTCAAGGATATAATACCAGAAAATTCTCCAAACCTAAAGAATGAAATAGAAAATCAAATACAAGAGACTTACAGAAACCCAAATTTACAAAATCATAGCATACCCACCATGCCAAGACACATTATAATGAGAATGACTAACACACAGACTAAAGATGAAATCTTAAAGCCATGAGAGAAACCAATTTGGATATCAAGTGATTTCTCAACCCAGACTCTAAAAGCTAGGAAGTTCTGTAATAATATATTTCAAACTCTGAAAGAAAATGAATGCCAACTAAAAATTTTATATCCAGCAAAAATTAAGTTTCAGATTTGAGAATGAAATAAAAGTCTTCCATGATGAACAAAAGTTAAAAGAAATCGCCACTAGAAAGTCTGCACAGAACGTTCTCAACAAAATATTCCATGAGGATGAAGTGAGAAAAAAAAAAAAGAGAGAGAGAGGGACAACGCTAAAGGAATATTCAATCAAAGGAGAAACTAAGTCAACTTAAAAACCGGAAATAAACTAAAATGATAGGGAACCCAAATCATGTCTCAAAAATAACCTTGAATGTTGACAGCCTAAACTCATCAAACAAAAGACACAGAGTGGCAGATTGGATTAAAAACAAGACCCAATAATATGCTGTCTCCAAGGGACTCACGTCATAGGCAAAGACATCCACAGACTGAAACTGAAAGGATAGGAGAAAACATATCATTCACATATATCATGTAAACAAGCAGGGATTTCCATCCTCATATCAGATAAAGTGGACTTCTAGTCAAAATTAGTCAGAAGATAAAAAGAAGAATATTTCATAATACTTAAGGGAATTACACATCAATAATACATAACAGTCATAAATATTTATGCCCCAAACAATGGAGCATCTACATACATCAAACAAACCCTTCTCAACTTCAAAAAGTCAAATAGACCACAACACAATAATACTGGGTGACTTTAACACAACTATCTCACTAATGGAGAGATCTTCCAAACAAAAACTAAACAAAGAAATTCTAGATCTAATAATACAATCAATAACTGAACTTAACAGACATATATAGAATATCTCATCCATCAATGAGCAAACACACTTTCTTCTCAGCAGCACATGGATTCTTCTCTAGACTATATCTTATGCCATAAATCAACTCTTAGCAAATACAAAAAAAGTAGAGATGATATCCTATATCCTATTAGATCATAATGGGATAAAATTAGAAATCGATGAGAGAATAAAAACTAGCAGCTACTTTAACACCTGAAAACTAAATAATACACTATTAACTAATGAATGGGTACCTGAAGAAATCAGAGATGAAATAAAAAAATATACTTAGAAATGAATGAGAATAGTGCTACAACATATCAAAATATCTGGGACACCAGGAAGGCAGTGCTAAGAGAAAAGTTCATTGCATTAAGCTCATTCATTAAAAGAATTAAAAGTCAATAATAAAACAATAAGTGGCCTAACATTACAATTCAAAGTCTTAGAAAAATAGAAAAAAAAATCAATACCCAAAAGGGTAGAAGATAGGAAATAATTAAAATCAGAACTGAAATCAATGATATTAAAACAAAAGAAACAATTAAAAAATTGACAAAACAAAAAGTTTGTTCTTTAAAAAAATAAAAAAAGTCAATAAACCCTTAGCCATGCTAATGAAAAGAAAAAAGAGAGAAAACTCAAATTAATAAAATCATGATGAAAAATCATGAAATCATGATGAAAAAGGAAATATCATAATGGACACCACTGAAATACAGAAGATAATTAGAAACTATTTTGAAAATTTATAGTCCAAGAAAATAAAAATCCTTGAAGACATCAACAAATTTCTAGAGATGGAGGACCTACCCAAAGTGAATAAGGAGGACATACACAATTTAAATACATCAATTACAACTAATAAAATAGAAAATGCAATCAACAGCCTACAATCAAGAAAAGCCTGGGACCAGACAGATTCTCAGCTGAGTTCTCTATGACCTTCAAAGAAAAACTAATAGCAATACTCCTCAAAATATTAAATAAAATATAAAGGGAGGGAACCCTTAGAAGCTCATTCACTCAGATGCCAAAACCAGACAAAGACACATCAAAGAAAGAAAACATCAGACCAATATCCCTGATGAACACAGATGCAAAAATTCTCAATAAAATTCTGAAAAATCATGTACAAAAACATATTAAAAAGATAGTGCACCACAATTAAGTGGGGTTCATCCCAGGGATGCAAGGTTGATTCAACATCCAGAAATCAATAAATGTAACTCACCACATCAATAGACTTAAAAAAAGAATCACAGGAACATCTCAATAGATGCAGAAAGAGCATTTGACAAAATACAGCACTACTTTATGTTCAAAACCCTAGAAAAACTAGGGATAGAAGGAACATACCTCAGCATGGTAAACGCTATCTATGCTAAACCCAAGGCCAACATCATTCTAAATGGAGAAAATTTGAAAACATTCCCTCTAAAAACTGGAACATGAGAAGGATGCCCTTTTCAAACACTTCTATTCAACACTATCCTTTAAACTCTAGCCAAAACAATAAGGTGAGAGAAATTAAAGATATATGAATAAGAAAAGAAGAATTCAAACTATCACTATTTGCTGATGATGTGATTCTATATTTAGAAGAGCCAAAATTTCCACCAGGAAACTTCTAAAACTCATAAATGAATTCAGCAGAGTAGTAGATTTTAAAATCAACACCCATAAAGCAAGTACATTCCTATATATCAGTGATGAACCTACTGAAAGAAAAATTAGGAAAACTACCCCATTCGCAATAGCCTCAAAAAATAAAATACTTGGGAATCAACCTAACAAAAGAGGTGAAAGACCTCTGTAATGAAAGCCATAGAAAAGTAAAGAAAGAAATTGAAGAAGACCTTAGAGGATGGAAAGATCTCCCTTGTTCTTGGATAGGCAGACTTAATATTGTCAAAATGACCATATTACCAAGAGTTTTATACAGATTCAATGCAATTCCAATTAAAATTCCGATGATATTCCTCATAAAAAGAGAAGAAAGCAATCATGGAATTCATTTGGAAAAATAAGAGACCCAGAATAGCTAAAGTAATTCTTAGCATGAAGAGCAAGGCAGGAGGCATCACAATACCAGAACTTAAACTATGTTACAGAGCTACAGTAACAAAAATGGCATGGTTTTGGCACCAAAATAGATATGTAGACCAATGGTACAGAATAGAAGACACAGAGACAAACCCACATAAATACAGTTATCTCATACTAGACAAAGGCCCTAAAAACACACATTATAGGAAAGATAACTTTTTCAACAAATGGTACTGGGACAAGTGGAAATTCGTATGCAGCAAAACAAAATTAAATTGCTATCTCTCACCCTGCACAAAAATCAACTCAAAGTGGATCAAGGATCTATGAATTAGACCAGAGCCCCTGTGACTTATAGAAGAAAAAGTAGATCCAAACCTTCATCATGTCAGCTTAGGACATGACTTCCTTAACAAGACTCCTAAAGCACAAGAAATAAAATGAAGAATCAATAAATGGGGTGGGTTCAAACTAAAAAGGTTCTTCTCATCAAACAATCAATAATGTGAAAAAAGCCTACAGAGTAGGAGAAAAATCTTTATCACATGCACATCAGAGATAGCATTAATCTCCAGGATATAAAAATGACTCAAAAACTCAACACCAAAATACAAATAACCCAATCAATAAATGGACTAAGGAACTGAGCAGACACTTTACAGAAAAAGATATACAATCAATCAACAAATATATGAAAAAATATTCAGCATCTCTAACAATTAGAGGAATGCAAATCAAAACTAAATTTCATCTCACTCCAGTCAGAATGGCAATTGTTAAGAATACAAGCAACAATAAGTGTTGGCAATGATGTGGGGAAAAAAGGTACACTCATTTACTGCTGGTAGGACTACAAATTGATGCAAACACTCTGGAAAGCAGTATGGAGATTCCTTAGAAAACTTGGAATGGGACCACCATTTGACATAGCTCTCCCACTCCTCAGTCTATACCCAAAGGACTTAAAATCAGCATACCAGAGTGATGCAGCCACATCAGTGTTCATAGCAGCTCAATTCACAATAGCTAAACTGTGAAACCAACCTAAATGCCCTTCAATAGATGAATGGATAAAGAAACTGTGGTATATATACACAATGGAATATTAGTCAGCCTTAAAGAAGAATGCAATTATGGTATTTGCTGGTAAATGGATGGAGCTGGAGAATATCATGCTAAGTGAAATAAGCCAATCCCCCAAAATGTTTTCTCTGACTTGCAAAAGTTAATTCACAATCAGGGGGCAGGGAAGAATAGAGTTAGATTAGGTAGAGGGGAGCGAAGGGATGGGAGGGTGTACAGGGGTAGGAAGTATAGTAGAATGAATTAGACATTATTACCCACGTACATATATAACTATATGACCAGTGGGATTCTACATCATATATAATCAGAAGAATGAGAAATTATACTCCATTATATATGAAGTATCAAAGTACATTCTACTGTCATGTGTAAATAATTAAAACAAATTTAAAAATTTTAAAAACTGTAAAATAGTACAAAAAAAGAGCTCTCTCTGAAAAGTTAAATAATTTTTATTTATTAGATTTCAAAAAATTCTTAACTTCCCTTCTCAGCAGATGGAGTGGGCTAGAGGGTGATGTCTACCACGTACTCGGGATGGGATTGGTAGAGTTTTCTGTGAGAGGAGTTCCCATAGGTGGAGCTTCTGAAGGAGGGTTTTAAGTCTTGGTTGGCTCCAGGTTCTTTATTGAAAGGCAAGCAGGCTGAGGTTCTTAAATCAGCACACCTCCAGGGCCCAGAAATTATCGATCATGGAAACTGAAATACAATGGTACCTCTTACCTTAGGAACTTGCAAATCAAGTTGAATTTGGAAGAGACCTCCCTTTTGAGGATTTTTACCAAATTTTCTTTTAATGCCTGTGTGATGGATGATAATATCCAGCTCTCCAAAATTTCTATCACTTGAATTTGAGAGTATTGAAATTACAGCAAGTAAAATCCTGGAAAATATTACATATTTCCAAGATACACAACATTCATGGGCAAACTCTTCCATGCCACATTTTATTGCTTTCTATCTGTCTATTTTATGCTTCCTTTACAAAGAGTAGCATTAAAAAACAAAACAAAGCAAAACAAAAAGCTAAAAACTGTATCTCAGGATTCTCTCTGTGGATGTTCAATCTTAAGATTGTGAGGTATTTACATTTTGTTTCCTCTGCTGTGAACATAGATGTGAACTGAAAGAAAAGGCAGAGATTTGTGAAATGGTATCCTTGTGAACATTTGGTGAGCACATTCAAACCATATCCAGAAGTCCAGAAAGTTCTACTTGGCCTAAAAATCTTTTGTATGTCTTTTAAGTTGATTTCAAATTAGCACATTTTCTATAAATTAGGAGAAACACAAGAGAATTAGACTTTCCATATGTTATAAATTGATTGTAAAATTAGTGAATTAGAGAAGATACAGAATCTGTACCTTCTGTGGTATAAAAGGTAGCATGTCATGTTACTTTCAGTTGTCGAAAGCATATGAACGATGACATCACAGACATGAGCAGAATCCTCACAGATAGGAGGGTAGGATAAAGGAGGTATTTGTTTCCCAGGGCTGACATAACAAGGTGCCACACACTGGGGGACATGGAGCAACACAACTTTATTGTCTCCCTTCTGGAGGCTGCAAGTTCAAAATAGAATCATTTCTGGGCAGGTTCTCTGAAACCTGTAGGGAAAAGGCTCCCCATGTCTCTTTCTAGCTTCTGGTGACTTGTTGACAAGGTTTGACCTTTCTTAGCTTAAGATTCATCATCCAGTCACTTGGCCATCTTCTTCCTGTGTGCCTTCACGCCATCTTCTCTCTACTGTCTAGCTCTGTGCCCAAATTTCCGTTTTTTATAAGGCTTTCAGTCATATTGGATTAAGGTCCATTCTTTAAACCCATTGTCAGGTCTTATTTTCAAATAGGGTCATTTCTGGAATAGTAGGGGTTCAACCTCTTTTTGAGGAACATGGTTCAACCCATCAGTATCCTGGATCCTAGTTCTTTAGTTACTGAGTCATATCAGTAATTTGGATGGTCAATTATTGGGTGGAACATAATCTCATATATTGGTTTTATTTGTAAACATCTCTCATTTCTAAGTACTTTTCTTCATTTATACCACCAAACTTTAGGCCAAACTTCTATCATCTCTTATTTGCACTATTAGATTGGTTACCAACTGGTCTAACATCTTCTTCTGCCCCAATTTAGTCTTTTTTCTTCCCACAGCAAAAGGGATATCTTCAAACAAATCTCAAGTTACTCACTTATTGAAAATTGTTCTAACAATTCCATTGTTCTAAGGGAAGAGATTAGTCATGTATTTTATGGCAAGAACAAATGAAGAGGTTTGGCTTACTTCTCCAGCCTCTGTGCATCCTGTCATGTTCTTTCTCTCTCTTCACTAGCTACTGAGGCTTTCACATAACATATAGGGCACAGAATCAAGTGTTCTACCACAGGACTTTTGCATATGCTATTCACTTCTCAGAAATGATGTTCTGGGATTCTATTTCTTTTTTATCTTAGCAAACTCCTATTAATTCTTCTAATCATATCCCTAGCCTTACTTCCTCAGAAAACTTTTCCTTGACCTTCACAGAATATTTCCATTTCTTGAATTTTCTCATATATGTAGTCAGATCTTAGTTGTTGTGATATTTGAAACACATTTTCTTTTCCACTAAACTGTGCTTCATAAAATCAAAGATGACATCTTTTTTTTTTCCTTAAGCACAGTGTTTATCAACTCAACAACATTAATATTTGTTAGAGGTAGAGAAGATTTTGCTTCAGGACACAAAGTGTCTGTGATCACAGTTGAGTGAGCCAGGTTTTGGCATACCACCTTGATCTAGACAAAGTCCTGGTGTAGTACAAAGCTTTAAGAGCCTATGGTATATCAGAACTCAGGGGCAGTTAGCTTGGAACTGGACTTGTAAGAGAACACTGGTCTTATGCCATGATGCCTAAGAGCTGTAATACTCAGATATTACTCAGAGAAAACTCCCAACTGGGAAAACAGAGGGAGAGAGAGAAAGTGGGGGTGTGGAATAGGACAGCCAAAAGAAGCAGAGACTAAGGTCATGTGGTCTTGGAGAAGAAGAAGAGGAGTTTCAGTTATTATTGTTTTGTTTCTTTTTCCCTACTTCATGTCATTCTTTTAGTTGTGTTTGCTGCATAAATGTCCTGTATAAATGTCCTGTGAAGCCCCTCTATTTGTGCTTGCTGTGAACTCCCAAATGAGAATCAATCTGTCCAAGTAACCAAACATGTCTTGACTCCTCCAATCCATGTTCCAATTTTATATAAATGTAACCATGTAAAATAAAGGAAAGGAATAAATATATGCAAATGATTTCTACTAAAATATTATTAATAACCATATGCCACAGACATGGTAAATAACTATGTTGAGAATAGTATTTTTATAATATAAGATATAGCAGGGTTCATTGGAGAATGATTCACATAGGATTAAGTTAAAAAAAAAACACTTTAAGTTAGTAGAGGAAAATCATGCATTTCAATAAGTTCTTCCTTTAGCATGGCTTACAACTATCCCATAAATATATTTAAAATTCTCTGAGCTACATTTGACAGTATTTTTAAAACTCTCTATTCTCAGTGAAATATTATTTTGATTTTGGTGCTAATGACATTCAATTGTTTCTCTGTCTTCAAATGTACCCAAAGAACCCTCCGACTGGCGTTTCCTACTGAGCACAAAATATGCTAACATACTCATTAGTGTTTCTAATTTAAATCCATTAAGAAGGGGAAGATAATATTGAAGATGTTACCAATTTGCAAAATAACCTAATTTATATGCATTTTCTTGTCTGTTTCTCAGCTCTAGCTATGTTGGTAGCGTAGTAAAATCAATTTAAACTGTTCTCTCAAAATATCCTGAGACCATTTAAAGTAGAACGATAATAGTCATTCAACTCTTCTGTAGAACTAAAAGAGGAAATCTTAGCAGTTTCCCACAAAATTAATACATAAAAGCTGCATATGTGCACACATGTACAGCATAACGCTCTCCTTCCTGTGCTTCCTTAATTGACCATCAGTTATTTGCATCATAAAACATTCCATTTGTCCCATATTTATTTGTCTATGCACATTCCATTGATTTTGTTGTTTAGATTATATATTTTTAAATATTTTTAAAAACTAATTTTAAAAATGCTTACAGTTGTCAGATATTAGTAGTATTTTGAAGATTTTTTAGTTTTCAGTCATGTAGGTAATAGGTAGAAATGGTACAGAAGGAATAAAGAGGTGTATGCTTGCTAGGATTGTGGTTTCTGGAAGCGTGAATTCCAAGAAGTGAAGTTAAGACCTGTGACAGGCCTTAAATTATCTATGCTGTCACCTTATACCAGAGGCTACAGTCTTGTACTTCAAAAGCAAGCCATCAGATTTCTAGACTCCACACAAATTTGAAAATCCTGTTGCAAGCTAAAGTTGCATTTCCGATTCTACCCTTAAAATATTGTGTTGACTGACCTTGGAGGAAATTGCTTATGTTCTCCAGTCTTATTTGTTTCTAGGAAAACAATATTTGTTATTGAAACTAGATTATTTCAAAAATTGCCTGTATATAGATGAATGCACTTGGCATTTCATTTTGTTCTTTATGATACCAGCTCAATTTAGGACATGTGTAGAATTTTTCTATTTTCTAGAAGAAGATGTACTATCATGATGCTTATGTGATGTTTCAATGAGGCACAAGCAGTCTCACGTCAGATTTTAGCTTAACACATGGCTTATTTATTCCCCTTCTAAGACTCAGACCCACGCCAGAGGCCTCAAGCTAATCACCATGACATCAATAATTTTGTAGCTTGTTTCTGTGTGTGTTTCTGGAATAAAAATATAATAACTGAGAAAATAAAATGCCTTTTTCATTACCTTAATACTTCTTTCATAGTTAGGAAATATTGTCTAATTGATACTTAAGGCAATTTTAAAAATAGAACAAAATCATTAAAATGTTGACATAAGGAAAGTAAGTCAAAATGTGAAGTGTAGAAAAAAATACTTAACAGTTCATAAAAGATAATTTTTGTCATATCTTGTCCTACCCTACTTAAGCCACACTACATAGAATCTTGGTTCAGGTAGGAAAGGATCATGTTAGAAGCTCTGGGGAGAGAAGGGAGTAGAAGGTACCAGAAAGAAAGTGGAAAGACTTGGGGGAGGGGAAATTGTGCATTATACCCGGATGTTCCCCTCACACAAAATGTCTTTGTTTTCTTTTTTTCACCTCACTAAAGCCTACCTATTCTGTAATTCCAGATCAAATCTCATTTTTTTCATAACACTATCTGAATGCTTTGGTGTCATCATAGCAATAATAGTAGTTGACATTCTCTGCTAGGCATTTTTTTTAAGTAACTCTCAAATAGTAACTCATTTTCTTTTTTTTATTTTGCAGAGATAGTTATGTTTAATCTGATTTAAATATTATACAATGTAGATATATATAAAAATGCCACATGGAAACCTATTAGTAAGTATAATTTAATCTATACATAGGTTTTATAAAATTTGGGCATAAAAGCCTATGTATATATTAAATTATTTTCTTCTTTTTACCTACCTTAAAATTTAGGCTTCCATTTTACAGATGAGAGTGTGGTTTAGGTATTAGGTGTCCCCTAAAAGTTTACATGTCAGATGATGCAAGAATTCTTGGAGGTGAAATATTTGGGTTATGAGAGACTTAACCTAATCAGTGCATTAATTCATCCATATGGATTAACTGGATGGTAACTGTAGGCACGTAGAGATGACTAGAGGAGGTAGGTCACTGGGAGTAAGACTTTGGGGTTTATCTTTTGTATCTGGCAAGTGTAACTCTCCCTGACTTCAGGCTGCCATGTCCTGAGCTGCTTTCCTCTGCCATGCCCTTCTGCCATGATGTTTTACCTCATCTTGGGACCAGAACTGTAGAGTCAGATGACCATGGACAGAACCTCTGAAATCGTGAGTTGAAATAACTTTTTCCTCTTCTATGTTGTTCTTGTCAGGTGTTTTGCTCACAGCAACCTCAAAAGCCGACTAAAACAATTAGAAACCGTTGATGTTGAGATTGGAATTCATAGTACCCAGAACTCCAGTGCTTGATCCTCATGCTTAGAATCCCTCTTTTTCTTTGAATTCTTAGAGTACCTATTTATTTGAATATTTATTCAATCCTATTTTATGCTATTACTTTTTCATGCATATGCATTTTATTTAATAGAGTGGAATACAAGTGTCTTGAATATATGGATCCAGTGAAAAATCACACTGTGATACTGAGGCTTCTTCAGTAACGGTAGTGAAAGGAAAACTTAGAAACTTGGGTGCTGACCCCCTTCCTATACATCTCCGGAAGTTAGAACAGGATTTATCAGTCTTGTGCTGTGGCCATTTGGGGCTGGGTACTTCTTTGTTTTGGAGTTCTGTCACTGTGCACTCTTGGATACTTAGCAGCATCTTAAGCATTGTGTACTAGAGTTTTGACTAAATATTTCCAGAAATTACCAAATGTCCCATGAGATACAAAATCACCCCCCATTACAGAACCACTGCTTTTGATAGAGATGTCCTGCCTATTATGATGCATGCATTTGAACATTACAGAGCAGGCCCAGCTATGTCTGCCGGGAAGGCACTCCACAGACTGTTTTATAAATGGATATGGGATTTTGATTTGCTTAATATATCCAGCATCATGTGTTTACAAATCCTCATACATATAATATCAGATTTCTAAATTCTTACTGACACTGTAATAATAGTTGTTGATCCACAGACTTCCATTAGCAAATGTAAGAATGAGGCAATAATGCTAATACCCCAAATGAAAATGCAGATTAACTCATCACTATGGTAACAAGATGATATTATAAAATTTCATCATAATTTATTTTGAAGAGCATTGCTTTAGAATCTTTTGTACACAAACGGAGTCAATATCTTTGATGTCAAGGATATGTGAGGGGTTTTATAATTCTTCAGATTTGATGTTTAAAGCAGTTTTAATTTTATAAAATCTGTCTAATTTTAATAAATTTAGAATGAGATATGGGTTGGCACATTAAAGTAGATTTTTATGGGTGTTATGTAAGTTAAATCCTTAAATTGTTTTTTTACAAGGTCAGAGGAATTTTTCAACACTGAAGTAGAACAACTTATGTGTAGACGTAAACAGGCAAGAGGAAAAGAAAAATGGCAGCTACATAAAATAAGGCTGAGGCAAAATCATCTCTGACTTCACATTGTTGTGCTGACAGAGGTAAGATTTTTTTACATATAGCAATTTCTGTGGTAAGCATGCATGAATCCAGAAATGAACAATGATATTCCTGCTTTTAAAACCCATAGTTGGAAAAATATGCACATAAGCCCCATTGGAACAATACACAACTGTTCAATAATAGAAATACATTGAAATGATTAAAAAGTAATAAGAAAAGTGCTTAGTTTTGTTTAGATGATTTGGGGAAATCTTTTTTGAAAGTGGGATAATTGAACGTCTTCAGACTTGAACAGAATGAGTGAGTTTGGCAAAAGAACTACATGTGGAGAATCATTATACAGCAAAAGGGAAAATCAAATTGTATAGGGGAAGGACAGGTCACCGCATGACTGGAGTATTGTCTGGTAGGAATAAAAGATGAAAAGGAAAGAAAAAAAACCAACAACTTGGAATGCATTTAAGAATCTATTTACCACCTGAGTCTGCCATAAGAAAACACCATACACAGTGATTAAAAAATAGAGATTTATTTTCTTGCAGTTCTGGATGCTGGTAGTGCAGTTCAGAGTTCCAGCATGATGACCTTTTAGTGAGTGCTTGCTTCCCAGCTCAGAGGTGACTGTCACCCCACTGTGCACTCATATGATCTGTTCTTGGTCTTCGTTGTGCACTGAGGCATGAGTGGGCATAGACAGTGGTGGGTGCTTGCTGGGGCCTTGTGTCCTAAGTGCACAAATGCCATCATGAGGATCCCACCTTCTAACCCCAATATCTCCCAACAGCCCCATCAACAAGCACTTTCCTTTGAAGGTAAGGCTTCAACACATGAACTAGGTAGGGTAGGCACACACATTTAGTCCACTCCAAAGGGAAGTTTACATTTGGAACATAAATATACTGGAAACTCTTGGGAGTCAGTGAAATAAACTTTTACTAATATTTTAAATAAAAGTTATAAATACACTTGTTTAAATAGCTTCAAAGTTAAAACCATGTACTTCTTTCCCTGATGCATTTCTCATTTTCAAAGTTTTGATTATTTTTTCCTGGTATTGTACTTCATATTACTCAATACCACTCATAAAGCATCATATATGGCTTTTCAGTTTTCAGTATCACCTATTGATATCCCAAAATGGAATACTTGATTTTTCTAAAATCAAAATAATCAATACTCCAAATTGGTTTCTCCCTGTTGCCGTCCCCCAGTACACTTTTATGAGCATTTTATTCATACTTGACACAGGAAAAGCACTGGGCTTACCCAGACTTCCTGGCACAATTTTTAGTTTTCCCTCCCATTACTCATTGTCGTTACTTTTTAAATTTTACTTTGTTTTCTATGGGCCTCTGATGATTTCATCCCCACTTCTATAGCAAATCCTAATCCTTCTCAACATGTTGAAAATATCCAGAGTTCCATAAATTTCACTTTTTTTGTGGGAGGGTTTGTTCCTGAAATCCTTTGACCTTCTGCTCTAGTCGTGACTGTGTGTTCTGTGGGTCTACTGCTCAGATATGAACCTGGGACTTAACTCACCCTCATCTGGCTGATTATTTTAATCTCATTCTTACCTTAATTTTCTTTGTTCTCATATTGAATTCCATTCTATTTTCTGTGTCTCAGACTGTCCTCCAGGAAGCAGACTCTGAGATAGATCTGGGTGCAAAATATTCATGACGGAGGGTCCTTGGGATCAACACTGGTGATAAGAGAGAAGATGCAAACTTTGCCGAAGGCAGGGGTTGACTTGCAGTGCAGGCGTAAGTCAGACCTGGATATCTACAAAGATTCCTAGAGCTTGAATGGCTCTTCAGAGTTGTCTCAAGTTGAACCAAATTGTCTATGTACACATTATGTCCTGGATATGTCTTGCTCAGCTAAAAGGCATGACTTTGGATAAGAAAGACTTCTGAAGCTGAGGCAATTCCTGAAGGAACCTAGAGATGATGAAAGTTCTCTGCCAGGGTCTTAATTTGAAGAGGCTCTGGAAAGTTCCTAAGAGTGTCTATTATATTCTGTTTTGGTTTACTCTTTCTTTTGGCAAGAACATATCCTTGAATAGCTTCCTGCAGAAGGATGCATGAAAAGTCAAAATTTGAGAACTTGTCTATCTAAAATTACCTTTATTTCAGTTTTCTACTTAATTGAAAATATTGTTGAATGTCAAAGTCTGAGTATAGAATTTCTTCTTAGAATTTTGAAGGAAAAACACAGTTTTCTTCTAACTTGTTAATCCTATTCTCAGTCTTTTATAATCTATTATTTGTTTAATTCACTTGTTTATTCATTCACTTAAGGACATTTTAGGCTGTCTTTTTTTCCTTCTCCAAAAATTGTGATATTTCCTGAAACTGGGCCTTGTCAGAGTTTTTTTTCACAAGAAAGGTCCTTAATAAACTCCTTAAATCTAGAAACTAATGTCCTCCAGTTAAATTAGTTTTTGAAATTAAATTAGTTTTGAAAAAATTTTCAAATTTTTGTCCATAATTTTCTTCTTTCTTTCTTCTTTAGGAATTTCTACCTGAAACTAATCCAATTAGTTCGTATTTTCTCTAATATGTTATCTCTTTGGTTTTGGTTTTACACATGAGCAAATTTTTTCTCAAATTTATCTTCCAAACCTTCAAATGAAATTTAAATTCTTTCAATCATATTGTTAGCTCTGAAACTCTAATTTTTTTTCTTGCTATTATTTGAAAGGTATCATCTTTCTCCTTGTTAGCCATACCAATTGCTACTCTTGGTCTCTTTATCCAGCTTCTAGAACTGTGTTGTTGCTTTCTTCTGTCCTGTTCTGTTTGCTCATATGAGTTTATCCATTTGAAGTGTTATTTTAAAAAATACTTTATTTTCAGAGCAGTTATTGGTCCTCATAATAATCTATTGGATGGCACATAGATCTCCCTTACTCCTCCTGCCCTGTCTACAAATCTCTTCCATTATCAACACCCTGAACCGAGTGGTGTATCTGTTATAACTGATGAACTTCCATTGATCCATCATAACCCAAAGCCCATAGTTCACATCAGGGTCTACTCCATGTTGCAAATTCTATGGGCTTTGACAAGTGTAAAATGGTATATGTCTACTCTTATATTAAGATCCAGAATAGTTTTGCTGTCCTAAAAATCCTATTTCTTTCCTTTATTCATTCTTCTTTTGGTCCTAACTTCTGAAAATCACTGTTCCTTGTATTGTCGTCATAGTGTTGTCATTTCTAGAATGTTAGAAAGTTCAAATAACACAGTAGGTAGAATTTTCAGATTAGCTTCTTTTTCTTAGCATTATGCATTTGGGGCTCCTGCATATGTTTTCATGGGTCAAGAACTCATTTATTTTTAGCATTCAATAGTATTCCATTGTCTGCATGTACCAAAATTTATTTATCTATTCACCGGCTGAAGGACTTGCTTCCAAAGTTTGCAATTATGGGTAAAACTGACATAAGCATCTGTATTGTGAAAGCATAAGTTTCCCACTTATTTGGGTAAATATCAAAAAGTGAGATTACTTGTATCTGTTAAAGAAAAAAATATACAATGGTATTTAATAAAGCACAGTAAGGCAGAGTATATTCAGTTCCACGGTGATAGGGTCCTACATTAGGGAACCCTCTCCAAGAGAGCTTTCAATGGAAAATGCTGTAATGTTATGCATGTGATTTCTTCGCTATAAAAATCAAACACTTTTCCTTCTTTTTTTTTAATTGTAAACAAATGGGATACATGTTGTTTCTCTGTTTGTACATGGAGTCAAGGCATACCATTTGTGTAATCATAAATTTACATAGGATAATGTTGTTTGATTCATTCTGCTATTTTTTCCTTCCCCCCACCCCTCCAACCCCTCTTTTCCCTCTATACAGTCCTTCCTTCCTCCATTATTGCCACCCTACTTAACCCTAACCCTAAACCTAACCCTAACCCTAACACTAACCCCTCCCACCCCCCATTATATGTCATCATCCGCTTATCAGCGAGATCATTTGTTCTTTAGTTTTTTGAGATTGGCTTATCTCACTTAGCATGATATTCTCCAATTTCATCCATCTGCCTGCAAATGCCATAATTTTATCATTCATTATGGCGGAGTAATATTCCATTGTATATATATGCCACAGTTTCTTTATCCTTCCATCAATTGAAGGACATCTAGGTTGGTTCCACAATCTGGCTATGGTGAATTGAGCAGCAATGAACATTGATGTGGCTGTATCTCTGTAGTATGCTGATTTTAAGTCCTTTGGGTATAGGCCAAGGAGTGGGATAGCTGGGTCAAATGGTGGTTCCATTCGAAGCTTTCTGAGGAATCTCCATACTGCTTTCCAGAGTGACTGCAGTAATTTGCAACCCCACCAGAATTGTATGAGTGTACCTTTTTCCCCACATCCTCGCCAACACCTATTGTTCCTTGTGTTCATGAAAATCGCCATTCTAATTGGGATGAGATGGAATCTCACGGTAGTTTTGATTTGCATTTCTCTTATTACTAGAGATGTTGAACATTTTTTCATATATGTGTTGATTGCTTGTACATCTTCTGTGAAGTGTCTGTTCATTTCCTCAGCCCATTTGTTGATTGGATTATTTGTATTCTTGGTGTAGAGTTTTTTGAGTTCTTTATATATTCTGGAAATTAGTGCTCTATCTGAAATATGAGTGGCAAAGATTTTTCTCCCACTCTGTAAGCACTCTTTCCACATTACTGATAGTTTTCTTTGCTGAGAGAAAGCTTTATAGTTTGAATCTATCCCAGTTGTTGATTCTTGCTTTTATTTCTTGTGCTATGGGAGTCCTGTTAAGGAAATCTGATCCTAAGCCAACAAGTTGAAGATTTGGACGTATTTTTTCTTCTATAAGATGCAGGGTCTCTGGTCTGATTCCAAGGTCCTTGATCCATTTTGAGTTGATTTGTACAGGGTGAGAGATAGGGGTTTAATTTCATTCTGTTGCATATGGTTTTCCAGTTTTCCCAGCACCATTTGTTGAAGAGGCTATCTTTTCTCCATTGCATATTTTTGGCCCCTTTGTCTAGTATGAGAAAATTGTATTTATTTGGGTTTGTGTCCTTGTCCTTTTTTCTGTACCATTGATGTACCTTTCTATTTTGGTACCAATACCTTGCCGTTTTTGTTACTATTGATTTGTAGTAGAGTTGATGTTCTGGTATTGCGATACCCCCTGCTTCACTCTTTCTACTGAGGATTGCTTTAGCTATTCTGGGTTTCTTATTCTTCCAGATGAATTTCTAATTGGGTGCTCTATTTCTGTAAGGTACATCATTGAGATTTTAATTGGAATTGCATTGAATCTGTATAGCACTTTAGGTAGTATGGCCATTTTGACAGTATTAATTCTGCCTATCGAAGAACATGGGAGATCTTTCCATCTTCTAAGGTTTTCTTTAATTTCTTTCTTTAGTGTTCTGTAGTTCTCATCGTAGAGGTCTTTCACCTCTTTTGTGAGATTGATTCCAAGTATTTTATTTTTTTCGATGCTATCATGAATGGGGTGGTTTTCCTAACTTCTCTTTCTGAAGATTCATCACTTATGTATAAAAATGCATTGGATTCATGAGCATTGATTTTATCTCCTGCTACTTTACTGAATTCACATATGAGTTCTAATAGTTTTCTGGTGGAATTTCTGGGTTCCTCTAAACATATAATCATGGCATCATTGAAAAGGGATAGTTTGAATTCTTCTTGTCCAATTCGTATCCCTTTAATTTCTTGAGTTTGTCTAATTGCTCTGGATAGAGTTTCAAGGACGATGTTGAATAGAAGTGGTGAAAGAGGGCATCCCTGCCTTGTTCAAGTTTTTAGGGGGAATGCTTTCAGTTTTTCACCATTTAGAATGATATTGGCCATGGGCTTAGCATAGATGGCCTTTACAATGTTAAGAAATGTTCCCACTACCCCAATTTTTTCTAGTGTTTTGAGCATGAAGGGATGCTGAATTTTATAGAATGCTTTTGCTGCATCTATCGAAATAATCATGTGATTCTTAACTGTAAGTCTGTTGATATGGTGAATGACATTTATTGATTTCTGGATGTTGAACCAACCTTGCATCCCTGGGATAAAACTCACTTGATTGTGGTGCACTATCTTTTTAGTACATTTTTGTATGTGATTTGCTAAAATTTTGTTGAGAATTTTTGTGTCGATGTTCATTAAGGACATTGGTCTGAAATTTTCTTTCCTTGAGGTGTCTCTATCAGTTTTAGGTATCAGGGTAATATTGGCTTCATATAATGAGTTTGGGAGGTTTCCCTCCCCTTCTATTTCATGGAATACTTGGAAGAGTATTGGAATAAGCTCTTCTTTAAAGGTTTTGTAGAACTAGGCTGAGACCCCATCTCGTCCCGAACTTTTCTTTGTTGGTAGGCTTTTGATGACCTCTTCTATTTCATTGCTTGAAATTGATTTATTTAAGTTGTGTGTCCTCCTCTTTCAGTTCAGGTAATTCATATGTCTCTAGAAACTTGTTGATGTCTTCGAGGTTTTCTGTTTTGTTGGAGTATAGATTTTCAAAATAGCTTCTAATTATGTTTTGTATTTCACTCATGTCTGTAATGATATTTCCTTGTTCATTCCGAATTTTAGTAATTTGACTTTTCTCCCTCTTTCTCTTTATTAGTGTGGCTAAGGGTTTATCAATTTTATTTTTTCAAAGAACCAACTCTTTATTTTGTTAATTTTTCCGATTGTTTCTTTTGTTTCAATTTTGTTGCTTTTAGCTCTGTTATTAACTATTTCCTGTCTTCTACTACTTTTGGTTTTGGTCTGCTCTTCTTCTTCTAGGGCTTTGAGCTGTAGTGTTAAGTCATTTATTTGTTAATTTCTACTTCTTTTGTTGAATGCACCCCATGAAATAAATCTTCCACTAAGTACTGCTTTCATAGTGTACCAGAGATTTTGATATGATGTGTCTTTGTTCTCATTTCCTTCTAAGAATTTTTTTATTTCCCTCCTGATATCTTCTGTTATTTATTCATCATATAATAGCATATTATTTAATCTGCAGGTGTTGGAGAAGTTTCTGTTTTTTATTCTGTCATTTTTTTCTAAGTTCAATCCATTATGATCTGATAGAATACAAGGTAGTATCTCTATCTTCTTGTATTTGCTAACAGTAGCTTTGTGGCATAATATATGGTCTATTTTAGAGAAGGATTCATGTGCTGCTGAGAAGAAAGTGTATTTGTTATTCGTTGGATGGTATATTTTATATATGTCAGTTAAGTCTAAATTGTTGATTGTGTTATTGAGATCTATGGTTTCTTTATTCAATTTTTGTTTGGAAGATCTGCTCAGTGGTGAGAGAGGTGTGTTAAAATTGCCTAGTATTATTGTGTTGTGGTCTATTTGATTTCTGGAATTGAGAAGGATTTGTTTGATGTACATGGATGAGTCAATGTTCGGGGCATAGATATTTCTGATTGTTATGTCTTGCTGATTTATGCTTCCCTTAAGCAGTATGTAATGTCCTTCTTTATCCCCTCTGACTAGTTTTGGCTTGAAATCCACATTATCTGGAATGAGGATGGATAGTCCAGCTTTTTTGCTGTGTCCATGTCCTTGGTATGTTTTTTCCCAACGCTTCAACTTTAGTCTGTGGGTATCTCTTTCTATGAGATGAGTCTCTTGCAGGCAGCATATTGTTGGATTTTTCTTTTTAATCCAATCTGCCAGTCTATGTCTTTTGATTGATGAGTTCAGGCCATTAACATTCAGGGTTATTATTGTGATATGATTTGTATTCCCAGTCATTTGACTCATTTTTGTTTTTTGACATGATTTGGTTTCTCCTTTATTTGGCTATTCCTTTAGGCTAGTTCCTCCCGTTGCTGATTTGCATCGTTGTTTTTCATCTCTTCCTCATGGAATATTTTGCTGAGAATGTTCTGTAATGCCGGTTTTCTTTTTGTAAATTCTTTTAGTTTTTGTTTATCATGGAAGGATCTTATTTCATCATCAAATCTGAAAGTAAGTTTTTCTGGGTATAAGATTCTTGGTTGGCATCCATTTTCTTTCAGGGCTTGGTAAATGTTGTTCCAGGCCCTTCTAGCTTTTAGGGTCTGGATTGAAAAATCTGCTGATATTCTTATTGCTTTCCCCCTGAATGTAATTTGATTCTTTTTTCTCACAGTCTTTAAAATTCTGTCTTTATTTTGTATGTTAGGTATTTTCATAATAATGTACCTTGGTGTGGATCTGTTGTAATTTTGTATATTTGGAGTCCTATAAGCCTCTTGTACCTGGTTTTCCATTTCATTCTTCAGATTTGGGAAATTTTCTGATATTATTTCATTGAATAGCTTGTTCATTCCTTTGGTTTGTTTCTCTAATCCTTCCTCAATCCCAATAATTCTTAAATTTGGCCTTTTCATCATATCCCATAATTCTTGTAGATTCTGTTCATGATTTCTTACCATCTTTTCTGTTTGGTAAACTTTGTTTTCAAGATTAAATATTTTTGTCTTCAATGTCTGAGGTTCTGTCTTCCAGGTGTTCTATCCTATTGGATATGCTTTCTATGGAGTTTTTAAATTGGTTTATTGTTTCCTTCCTTTCAAGGATTCATGTTTTTTTTTTTTTTCTGTATCTCTAACTCTTTATTGAAATGATCTCTTGCTTCCTTTATTTGCTCTTTAACTGTTGATTGGTGAGATCATTTAATGCCTGCATTTGCTCTTTCATCTCTTCCTTCAATTCCTGCATTTGCTCTTTCATCTCCTCGTTTGCTTCCCTGATTGTTTTAATTATGTACATTCTGAACTCCTTTTCTGACATTTCTTCTTCTGTGCTGTCTTTGGGTTTTATTGATGTAGTATCTAGGTTTGTTTGGGACATTTTCTTCCCTTGTTTTCTCATATTGGTCAGATATCAATGGGACTCTGAGATATTGCAGATTTCCTGTATTGGCTTATAGTGTCCCTGTAGATTTCCAGTATATCACCTCCCTGTCTTCAGTAACCTGAAGTCTTGGAGGAACTTGATAATGCAGTGCTTCCAAAGAAAGCTGCCCCTAGCCCGCTACTGGTTCCAGGGCTTGGAGCTGGCTCTGTGTGGAAAGGCTCTCAGTGGGCGGTCTTCTCCAAGAAGCTGGCCATGAAAGGAGACTGCCGCCCGAGGGAACAGGCCTGGCTTGGGGAAGTCCCTGGCTGCCCTGTTCTGGTCCCTGATGCTGCCTGTGGGTCGGAGCTCGCCGCCTGCTCCGGGATTTGTAGCTGGTTCTGTGCAGAAAGGCTCTCGCTGGGGGCCCTGCTCCGAGAAGCTGGCCATGTGGAAAGAAGCCTGCCGCCAGAGGGAGCAGGGCTACCTGGGGAAGACTCTAGCTGCCCTGCCCTGCTCTGAGAAGCCACCGCTATCTAGGCCTGCCACCTGGGCCGAACTTTACCCGGTGGGGGAGACTCACCCCGTGGCTCTATTTTAGTCTGAGTCTCTCAATGCCTCCCCTTCTTGAATCCTGGGTTCTGGAGTGACAGGAGATGCAGTCACCCTCTAGTCTGCCATCTTGGATCACCCTGTGGAAAGAGCCTGCTACTGGAGGGAGCAGGGCTGCTTGGAGAAGTCTCTGGCTACCCCGCCCTGGTCCCAGAGGGTGCCTGTGGGCTGGAGCTCTCAACTGGCTCTGGGACTTGTGGCTGACTCTGTGTAGAAAGGTTCTCACTGGAGGGCTTGCTCTGAGAAGCTGGCCGTGTGGTAGGAGACTGCCGCCAGAGGGAGCAGGGCTACTTGGGGAAGACTCTAGCTGCCCTGCCCTGCTCTGAGAAGCTGCCCCTGTCTGGGTCTGCCGCCCAGGCTGAGCTTCACCCGGTGGGGGAGACTCACCCGTGGCTCTATTTCAGTCTGAGTCTCTCAATGCCTCCCCTTCTTGAATCCTGGGTTCTGGAGTGACAGAAGATGTAGTCACCCTCTAGTCCGCCATCTTGGATCACCACTTTTCCTTCTTTAGATCATAAAATTTTTATTAAGGTGTATGACTTAAATGAAATATATCCTGAAGTTGCATTGATAAGATTTTGACAGGTGGTTTTGAGAGCAACTGAGATTGGCATAGACTAAGGATCATAATAGAAATAAAAATATGGCAGGCACAGCAGGGTAATGTTGGCTGACATTCTAGTTGTTAATTGCTGCATGGAGAATTCCAGAAGTGACAGGGAATGACTTGAATATTATGTGACTTAGAGGTTCTCTTGTGAGTAAGTGGAGTTAGGAACTATTTTTTAGGTTTCCTGTTTTTGACAAGGTTATGACTGCTACTTTAACCCATGTCTATCTACATGAAAAAGGAGCCTGGAAAATTAGTCACATGTAATTTAGTAGCTTTCCTGTATGTATATTTCCCTTCTTGTAATCCACTTAAGGTTCCTTTGAAAATAATCTATTATGTAAATTTTACTATTCAGATTAAGCAAATTAAGTCATATAGTTAGATGTTTTCAGATCAGAGAAAGATAGAGATCTTATTTGATAATGCTGAGGATGTAATGATCTTGAAAATGTATTGGATTACAAAAATGTTAAGTGGGATTGGAAAATGATTAATGTTTGATAGCTTGGTAATATATCTAATTTTAGACTAAATATAGAGCAGGTGAAATAATTGAGAAGAGTCCTGGAAACAAATAGGAATTGCAGGTATATTCAAGAGTTTAAGGTAGTTTGTGACCAAAGAAGCACATATGCAAAATATGCATACTTTAAAGTTACTTGATTAAAAATTAACATAAATCTGCTGTAAGAAAGGTAAGGTGCTGTTAGTGAAAGGAAGGACATACTGATAGATTGGATACAAGAGACCATAAATACAACTATTGCATAAAGTCAATTCTGACATATTTACCAAGGAAATTAAAGGGAAGAAAAAAAAAAATAACATTTTCAGTAAAGGATGTTCAGGCAACTGGATATACACATGCAACAAAATAACTTCAAACTTGAACCATACACAAGACTAATTTGAAATGAATCAGACCTAAATTTAAAATCTATAACTGTAAAACTTATAAGAATCTTGGATAAATATTCATAAGTTTTAGTTAGGGAAGATTTCCTTAGGCTAAAAAAATAAATAGATAAACAAAAACATGAGTCTTAAAAGAAAAAAAATTGAAAGTCACCCAGATTTTAAAATTTCTGCCAAAGAAAAATAAATGATAAGGCATAAATAGGAAGAAAATTTTTGGAAAGCACACAGGTGATAGAAGACTGGTAACCAAGACACATAAAGAGCATTCATGTTTCATTATGAGGAAAAAAAAAAAAACAATTAAAAGGGTAAAAGATCTGAATGCTACTCTACTGAGGAAGACACATGACTGGAAAATAAACAAATGAATGTCATAAGTCATTAAGGAAATGCAATGAAAACTACATATAAATAGCACTATAGGACTTTGTGTGGATCAATCAATATGAATTGATATTAAATTCTGGTGAGGATGAGGAACAACTAGAACCTCATGCACTTCTGATGAGAATGCAAAATGTCAAATCCACCCTTCTGAACGTTTTCACACATTTTTATAAAGTTGATCATACATTTTCCACACTACCCAGGAATTCTACTCCTAGGTACTTAACCAAGTCAAGGAGTTTCTTTGAATTGCTTTTAATGAATGATCAGGTAGCTTGCACAACAACAACAGGTGCACTAACCTTGAGAATAAACACCTGGAAACAAAGGAAACTAATTCAGAAATACAGCAAGAAAGAAAGATCAATGGGGATATCTCCTGACAGGGTCTATTGAGGTTATTGTAAAGTTAGGATTTATGGCTCTAGGTTTCCCAATGTATTTCAGAAGGAAAATTACATTTATAGTGCAGGTGCACTAAGATGAAGTTTGTCTGACCATGGACCCCCAGAACCTGCATTAATATAAACTGACTTGTGGATGAAACTCCCTGAATGGGATGGTCACCATGACAATTCTGGAGAGGACTAACTAGGATCAAAATCTTACTCCAATTAGAATGGCTATTATCAAGAACACAAACAATAATAGATGTTGGCGTGGATGTGGAGAAAAAGGCATACTTTTACATTGCTGGTGGAGTTGCAAATTGGTGCAGTCACTCTGGAAAGCAGTGTGGAGAATCTTCAGAAAACTTGGAATGGACCCACCTTTTGACCCAGTTATCCCACTCCTCAGTTTATATCCAAAGGACTTAAAGTCAGTATACTACAGTAACGCAGCCACATCAATGTTTATAGCAGCTCACTTCACAATAGCTAGATTGTGGAACCAACCTAGATGCCCTTAGACAGATGAATGGATAATGAAACTGTGGTATATATACACAATGGAATATTACACCACCATAAAGAAGGATAAAATTATGGCATTTGCAGGTAAAAGGATGGAATTGGAGAATATGTTGCTAAGTGAAATAAGCCAATTCCAAAAAACCAAAGGCCAAATGTTTTCCCTGATAAGTGGATGATGACATATAATGGGGGTGGGAGGGTGGGAGGTGAGAGAAGAATGGAGGAACTTTAGATTTCATAGAGGGAGATGAGAGGGAGGGGGGTATGAAAAATGGTGGAATGAGACAGACGTCATTACCCTATGTGCATGTACGATTACATGAATGGTGTGCATCTACACCATGCACAACCATAGAAACGAAAAGATGTACCCCATTTGTATACAATCAAAATACACTGACAAAGAAAAAGAAAAACAAACACACAAACAAGAAAATCCCTTGCCTGACACGATGAAGGAGTTAAACAACTGACTGGTAATGACTGCGGAAGTGTTATCCTGTCAAACATCAAACATTAGTAAATTTGTTTGCTTCTTTCTTTCTTTCTTTTTTTTTTTTTCATGGTACTGGGGATTGAACCCAGGGCTTTGCCAGTGATAGGGAAGTGCTTCACCACTGAGCCACATCCCCAGGAAACAGTAATGACTTTGAAAGTAGCCAGGTTTTTCCATTGCTTTTCTCTGCTCAGAGATGAACCACTCTTCCTCTTAAGAGTGCTTTTTGCATGAGTTGTACTTTCTTTTCACTCATAATAAAATTTTCTTGCTTGACTTTTTATGTCTGACTTTAAATCTTTTGTTGAGACCCAAGAACTGAGGTTTGTTTTGAGCCTCAGCTTTCCCTTCTCTTGTGACACATCCAGCTAAATGTATATTAATTTAGAAGACTTTAGATCCAAAAGATCCCTTCTCATTTGAGTGGAATGTCTACATACCTCTCAGCCCCAGCAGCTTTTTGGCCTCTGGGGGCATTTGCAGATCTGGCTCCAGACTGGGGATCAGGCTTGCTGCAACCAGGCTGTGCTGAACTAATGATCAGCTGGTGGGGGTTTGGATGGCTGCATTGTCTGCTGTGGCAGTTTGGAATCTGGACAGGACCAAATGCAGGGCTACCAATTCTCTCCTGCTGGATTTTTGCCAAGGCCTGAGGTACGGAAGGGTTTGGATGGAAACATGGAATGTAATTCTGTACGATTGGACAGTACTTAAAAGTCAAAGTCCCGGCAGAGAGAAGGGTAGTCAATAACACCTGGCAGGTTGTATCCTTAGGATCTTGAAACTAAGGTGAAAATGAGGTGTGATTCAAGCTGCATGCTTGAACATGCTAAATTCCTAGTTGGACATGCTTAATTCCTGGTTGGATTAAAGTGATCTATCACTCTAGATACCTGTTAATAAAAGCACATAAAAATCAGGTATGTGTCATTCTGGAAACAGTATTTGGCATATAAAAAAATTGGGAGAGTTCACAAAGCAGGGATTTGTGATCCAAAGCAAGAAAATATGGTCCCAGGGGAAGAAAGCAAATTAGGACCACCCATTAAAATACTCATAGTTAAAATTAGGAAAGGAGTTTGGTATTACTACTATAAACATGTCAAAGAACATGGAGAAAAGTTTAAATATATTGCGTAGAAAGAAAAAAGATGGGTGAAAGATTCATTCATTTAGAAGAGCAATGCTGAGCTGGATGACAGACATTGCAATAGAATTATGGAAGGCAGGATCATTGTGGAGGAGGCGGCTCAGCACAGCGCTTGGACTCGAGCAGCCACTGGGACTCCGGGCGGCTGCCTGGGGAGGAGCTGCGTGGCGAGCTGTTTAGACCCAGAACGACCGCTTCTGAACACCGGGGGGTGGCCCTGAGGAAGAGGAGAAGCTCGGCGGGTCACTTGGTCTAGGAGTGACTGCATCAGAGCCACAGGTGGTTGCCAGAGGAGGAGCTGTGTGGTGAGCTGTTTGAACTCAAGAGCGAGCGCTCCTGAACACCGGGGGACTGCCCGGAGGAAGAGGAGGAGCGCGGTGGGACGCTTGGTCTAGGAGTGACTGCATCAGAGACACAGGCAGTTGCCAGAGGAGGAGCTGCGTGGCGAGCTGTTTGATCTCAGAAAAACTGCTCCAGAACACTGGTGGCCTGCCTGGAGGAGGAGAGCGGTGGGACGCTTGGTCTAGGAGTGACTGCATCAGAGCCACAGGTGGTTGCCAGAGGAGGAGGCGAGTGGTGAGTTGATTGGATTAAAAGCGACCGCTCCTGAACACCAGTGGCCTGCCTGGAGGAGGAGCGTGGTGAGTCACTTGGTCTTGGAGCCACCGCTCCTGAACACCCGGGGGGCTACTCCAAGGAGGAGGAGGAGGAACAGGGCGGGTCACTTGGACTTGGAGTGACTGCCTAGGGCTACGGGTGGTTGGCGGGAGGAGGAGACCCGAAGTGAGTTGTCTGGACTCCTAGTGACTGTGTCAGAGGCCGGGTGGCTGTCCGGAGGAGGAGGTGTGTGGTGGGTCTCTGGGTCTCGGAGCTATTGTGCGGGGCTCCAGGTGGTGGCTCAGGGGAGGGGCTGCATAGCCAGGCGATTGGTGTGGAGCAGGGTCCCAGGAGCTAGGTGGCTTCTTGCTGGAAGAGCCGCACAGAGACACGCCTAGGGGCGGAGTGAAGTTTCCAGGGCGGTGGGCAGATTCTTTAGGAGAGGCAGCCTAAGGAGACTCGCCTGCGAAGGGTGAGGCTCCCAGGCCCAGGACGTAGGTCCGGGCCCCTGGGATCATTGCAGAGGAAGACAGCCCAGCCCAGGTGGTAGTTGTAGATTGAGGGGAACCTCTAGAAGGGCAACTGACCAGCGAGACGTCCCCACCGAGTGAGTGTTCCTGGCCGGGGAAGGTTTTCCCACAGGGACGGTAAAACCAGAGACACAGGCACAAACAGGCCTTGCCTCAGCCCACAGTCTAGTTCCCCATTGGATGACCATTGGTCAACAAGTGGAGGCACCTCTGTCCACTAGCAGGGAATATACGCCACCTGAGGGTCACCACCCATAGAGAGGCAGCTTCTTCGTGGAGCTCTGCATTATCGACCTCCTCCAAGACTTCAGGCTACTGAAGGATAAGAGGGGATATACTAGCAATCTTCAGGGACATTATAAGTTGATAGAGGAAATCTGCAATATCTTAATGACCCACTGACTCCTGAACAATATGAGAAAACAAGGGAAGAAAATGCCCCAAACAAATCTAGAGGTTACATCAATAAAATCCAACGACAGCATGGCAGAAGAAATGACAGAAAGGGAGTTCAGAATGTACATAATTAGAATGATTAGGGAAGCAAACGATGAGATGAAAGAGCAAATGCAGGCATTGAACAATCGCACCAATTCACAGTTAACAGAGCAAATTCAGGGAGCAAAAGTTCAATAAAGAGTTAGAGATATTGAAAAAAAAAACAAACAGAAATCCTTGAAATGAAGGAAACAATAAACCAAATTAAGAACTCCATAGAAAGCATAACCAATAGGATAGAACAGCTGGAAGACAGAACTTCAGATATTGAAGACAAAATATTTAACCTCAAAAACAAAGTTGAACAAACAGAGAAGATGGTGAGAAATCATGAACAGAATCTCCAAGAACTATGGGATATCATGAAAAGGCCAAATTTGAGAATTATTGGGATTGAGGAAGGCTTAGAGAAACAAACCAAAGGAATGAATAATCTATTCAATGAAATAATATCAGAAAATTTCCCAAATCTGAAGAATGAAATGGAAAATCAAGTCCAAGAGGCTTAAAGGACTCCAAATACACAAAATTGCAACAGACCCACACCAAGGCACATTATAATGAAAATACCTAACATACAAAATAAAGACAGAATTTTAAAGGCTGTGAGAGAAAAGAACCAAATTACATTCAGGGGGAAGCCAATACGGATATCAGCAGATTTTTCAATCCAGACCCTAAAAGCTAGAAGGGCCTGGAACAACATTTTTCAAGCTCTGAAAGAAAATGGATGCCAACCAAGAATCTTATACCCAGCAAAGCTTACCTTCAAATTTGACGATGAAATAAAATCATTCCATGATAAACAAAAACTAAAAGAATTTACAAAAAGAAAGCCAGCATTACAGAACATTCTCAGCAAAATATTTCATGAGGAAGAGATAAAAAACAAAGAAGCAAATCAGCAAAGGGAGGAATTATCCTAAAGGAACTGTCAAATAAAGGAGGAACCAAGATGTGTCAAAAATTTTAAATATGAACCAAATGACTGGGAATACAAATCATATCTCAATAATAACCCTGAATGTTAGTGGCCTGAATTCATCAATCAAAAGACATAGACTGGCAGATTGGATTAAAAAGAAAGATCCAACAATATGTTGCCTGCAAGAGACTCACCTCATAGAAAGAGATACCCATAGACTAAAGGTGAAAGGATGGGGAAAAACATACCATGCACATGGACTCAAAAAAAAAGCTGGAGTATCCATCCTCATTTCAGATAATGTGGACTTCAAGCCAATGTTAGTCAGAAGGGATAAAGAAGGACATTTCATACTGCTTAAGGGAACCATAAATCAGCAAGATATAACAATCATAAACATCTATGCCCCAAACAGTGGCTCATCCATGTATGTTAAACAAATCCTTCTCAATTTTAGAAACCAAATAGACCATAACACAATAATACTAGGTATTTTAACACGCCTCTTTCACCACTGGACAGATCTTCAAAAACAAAAATTGAACAAAGAAACCATAGATCTCAATAACACAATCAATAATTTAGACTTAACAGACATTTATAGAATATACCATCCAACCAAGAGCGAATACACTTTCTTCTCAGCAGCACATGGATCCTTCTCTAAAATAGACCATATATTATGCCACAAAGCTAATGTCAGCAAATACAAGAAGATAGAGACATTACCTTGTATTCTATCAGATCATAATGGATTGAAGTTACAAATTAATGAAAGAGTAAAAAACAGAAACTACTCCAACACCTGGAGATTAAACAATATGCTACTATATGATGAATGGATAACAGAAGATATTAGGAAGGAAATTAAAAAATTCTTAGAGGTAAACGAGAAGAAAGAAACATCATATCAAAATCTCTGGGACACTATGAAAGCAGTACTTAGAGGAAGATTTATTTCATGGAGGGCATTTAATAAAAGAAGTAAAACTCAAAAAATAAATGACCTAACACTACAGCTCAAAGCCCTAGAAAAAGAAGAACAGACCAACACCAAAAGTAGTAGAAGACAGGAAATAGTTAAACTCAGAGCTGAAATCAACGAAATTGAAATGAAAGAAACAATACAAAAAATTGACAAAATAAATAGTTGGTTCTTCGAAAAAATAAACAAAATTGATAAACCTTTAGCCACACTAACAAAGAGAAGACGAGAGAAAACCCAAATTACTAAAATTCAGAATGAACAAGGAAATATCACAACAGACACGACTGAAATACAAAACATAATTAGAAGCTATTTTGAAAATCTATACTCCAACAAAATAGAAAATTTCGAAGACATCAACAGGTTTCTAGAGATATATGAACTGCCTAAACTGAACGAGGAGGACATACACAATTTAAATAGACCAATTTCAAGTAATGAAATAGAAGAAGTCATCAAAAGCCTTCCAACAAAGAAAAGTCCAGGACCAGATGGGTTCTCAGCCGAGTTCTACAAAACTTTTAAAGAAGAGCTCATTCCAATACTTCTCAAAGTATTCCAGAAAATAGAAGAGGAGGGAACTCTCCCAAACTCATTCTATGAAGCCAATATTACCCTGATTCCTAAACCAGACAAGACACATCAAGGAAAGAAAATTTCAGACCAATATCCTTAATGAACATCAACGCAAAAATTCTAAACAAAATTTTAGCAAATCGCATACAAAAACATATTAAAAAGATAGTGCACCATGATCAAGTGGGTTTTATCCCAGGGATGCAAGGTTGGTTCAACATCAGGAAATCAATAAATGTAATTCACCATATCAATAGACTTAAAGTCAAGAATCACATGATTATTTCGATAGATGCGGAAAAAGCATTTGATAAAATACAGCACCCCTTCATGCTCAAAACACTAGAAAAAATAGGGATAGTGGGAACATTCCTTAACATTGTAAAGGCCATCTACGCTAAACCCATGGCTAATATCATTCTAAATGGTGAAAAACTGAAAGCATTCCCTCTAAAAACTGGAACAAGGCAGGGATGCCCTCTTTCACCACTTCTATTCAATGTCGTCCTTGAAACTCTAGCCAGAGCAATTAGACAGACCAAAGAAATTAAAGGGATACGAATAGGAAAAGAAGAACTCAAACTATCCCTATTTGCTGATGATATGATGGTATACTTAGAGGAACCACAAAATTCCACCAGAAAACTTTTAGAACTCATAAGTGAATTCAGTAAAGTAGCGGGATATAAGATCAATGCACATAAATCTAAGGCATTTTTATACATAAGCGATGAATCTTCAGAAAGAGAAATTAGGAAAACTACACCATTCACAATAGCTTCGAAAAAAATAAAGTATTTGGGAATCAATCTCACAAAAGAGGTGAAAGACCTCTACAATGAGAACTACAGAACACTAAAGAAAGAAATTAAAGAAAACCTTAGAAGATGGAAAGATCTCCCATGTTCTTGGATAGGCAGAATTAATATTGTCAAAATGGCCATACTACCAAAAGTGCTATACAGATTCAATGCAATTCCAATGAAAATCCCAATGATGTACCTTACAGAAATAGAGCAAGCAATTATGAAATTCATCTGGAAGAATAAAAAACCCAGAATAGCTAAAGCAATCCTTGGCAGAAAGAGTGAAGCAGGGGGTATCGCAATACCAGATCTTCAACTCTACTACAAAGCAATAGTAACAAAAACGGCATGGTATTGGTACCAAAATAGAAAGGTGGATCAATGGTACAGAATAGAGGACACGGACACAAACCCAAATAAATACAATTTTCTCATACTAGACAAAGGGGCCAAAATATGCAATGGAGAAAAGATAGCCTCTTCAACAAATGGTGCTGGGAGAATTGGAAATCCATATGCAACAGAATGAAACTAAACCCATATCTCTCACCATGCACGAAACTAAACTCAAAATGGATCAAGGACCTCGGAATCAGACCAGAGACCTTGCATCTTATAGAAGAAAAAGTAGGTCCAGAGCTTCAACATGTCGGCTTAGGACCAGACTTCCTTAACAGGACTCCCATAGCACAAGAAATAAAAGCAAGAATCAACAACTGGGATAGATTCAAACTAAAAAGCTTTCTCTCAGCAAAGGAAACTATCAGCAATGCAAAGAAAGAGCCTACAGAGTGGGAGAAAATCTTTGCCAATCATACTTCAGATAGAGCGCTAATCTCCAGAATCTATAAAGAACTCAAAAAACTCTACACCAAGAATGTAAATAATCCAATTGACAAATGGGCTAAAGAAATGAATAGACACTTCACAGAATAAGATCTACAAGCAATCAACAAACATATTGAAAAATGTTCAACATCTCTAGTAATAAGAGAAATGCAAATCAAAACCACCCTAAGATTCCATCTCACCCCAATTAGAATGGCAATTATCAAGAATACAAGCAACAACAGGTGTTGGCGAGGATGTGGGGAGAAAGGTACACTCTTACATTGCTGGTGGGGCTGCAAATTAGTGCAGCCACTCTGGAAAGCAGTGTGGAGACTCCTTAGAAAACTTGGAATGGAACCACCATTTGACCCAGCTATCCCACTCCTTGGCCTATACCCAAAGGACTTAAAATCAGCATATTACAGAGATACAGCCACATCAATGTTCATAGCTGCTCAATTCACAATAGGTAGATTGTGGAACCAACCTAGATGTCCTTCAATTGATGGAAGGATAAAGAAACTGTGGTATATATATACAATGGAATATTACTTAGCCATAAAGAAAGATAAAATTATGGCATTTGCAGGCAAATGGATGAAACTGGAGAATATCATGCTAAGTGAGATAAGCCAATCTCAAAAAACCAAAGGAAGAATGATATTGCTAATAAGTGGATGATGACACATAATGGTGGGTGGGAAGGGTTAGTGTTGGGGTTGGAGTTGGGTTTAGGGAGGGGGGCAGGAATGGAGGAAGGAAGGACTGTATAGATGGAGGGGAGGGGTGGGAGGGGTGGGGGTAAGGGAAAAAATGGCAGAATGAATCAAACAACATTACCCTATGTAAATTTATGATTACACAAATGGTATGCCTTTACGCCATGTACAGACAGAGAAACAACATGTATCCCATTTGTTTACAATAAAAAAAAAAAAGAATTATGGAAGGCAGAAGACAAAACTACATCTTGAATGCAATGAAAGTTTTCCTGATTACATTTCTATAAACAGCAACAATATACTTGAGCAACCAAAATGCAATAGAGAGGTTTCAAAATACCGAAATGGAAAGAAATTATCAAGAAAGTCTCACTACTATAAATACCATAAATATGAAAAGCCCTTTCAATAGAATAGTAATGATTCCAGAAGGAGTCAAGAAATTTAGAAAGGAAAAAAAAAACACCCCAAATTGAAAATTATGCAGGTTTCTAGAAACAATGTCAATAATTATTAAAGAAACAATAGTGATAATATCTTACAGATTTTTCATTAAAAATTTATGTATACTCACCATAATAATTAATAATGAACCATTTTGTTGGGTAGTTCAATGAATTTTTAAATACAGATTGTGTAACCATGACTGAAAATAGAATACAGAAAAATTCCCCACTAAATATCCTTAGGTATTTTAGAATCTTTTGTATATTCAAGATTCAGTCTTTGTTGATGGGATTCTACTATACAGCATCTGTAATGGTTAATATTATTAGTCCTGACAATACTAAGTATAGGGGAGTTTAGAGCACAGTGGCTTCTCATACATTCCTGGAGGCATTGGAAAATTGTAGGACCACTTTGAAAAAGTGCTCAGAAGTTTCCAGTCATCTAGGTTTAAAATTTATATGACCCAGAAATTAATGTGAATAACAAAAAAGGCATGAGACATTTCATATTATTGATCATAATGACCCTATCCTGGAAACCAGTGAATGCCATCAGCAGGTAAATGGATAAACGGTAGCACACACCACAGGATTCCATTTAACAGAAATGTCCAGAATGGATGAATCCATAGAGGCAGTAGGTGAGTGATGTCCCGAGGGGAGAGTTTATGGGGACTGATGGCTAAAAGGTCTAGGATTTCTACTTGGGGTGATGAAAATGTTTTAAAATTAGATAGTGGTCACAGTTGCACAACTCTGAGACTATACTGAAAAGCTCTGAAAAAGCAATTTAAAAAAGTAAATTTCATGGTGGTAACCTTTATCTTAATAAAGCCGTTGAAAAAACAATGTTATAATAAAAAAATACTACAGCGATCCAACATGGTGGACTAGAGGGTGACTGCATCTCCCGCCGCTCCAGAGGGGTGGTATTGAGAGACTCAGACCAACACAGAGCCACAGGGTGAGTCTCTCCCACTGGGTGAAGCTTGGCACAGGCAGCAGGCCCAGACAGGGGCAGCTTCTCGGAGCAAGGCAGGGCAGCTAGAGTCTTCCCCAAGCAGCCCTGCTCTCTTCGGCGGTGGGCGTGATCCACAGAGAGCTTCTAGGACCAGGCCCGCCCAGTGAGAGCTTTTCTGCACAGAGTCAACCTAAAGCCCTGAATCCAGCTGCCGGTCCCGGCTCCCAGGGGGCTTCTGGCACCAGGGCAGACCAGCGAGAGGCTTTCCCTGAGCAGCCTAGCTCCCTCAGGTGTGGGTAGGCCCTGTCTATAGTCAGCTTCTAGGAGCAGGACCACCCAGTGAGAGGATTTCCACGCAGAACCAGTCCCCACCCCTGGACCCAGTAGTGGGCTAGGGTCAGCTTTCTTTGGAAGCACTGCATTATCAAGTTCCTCCAAGACTTCAGGCTACTAGGCTGGGAGGTGATATACTGGAAATCTTCAAGGATACTATAAGCCAATAGAGGAAATCTACAATATCTCAAGAGTCCCACTGATATCTGGACAATATGAGAAAACAAGGGAAGAAAATGTCCCAAACAAACCTAGATACTATATCAATAAAACCCAATGACAGCACAGAAGAAGAAATGTCAGAAAGGGAGTTCAGAATGTACATAATTAACAAATCAGGGAAGCAAATGAGGAGATGAAAGAGCAAATGCAGGCAATAAATGATCGCACCAATCAACAGTTAAAAGAGCAAATACGGGAAGCAAAAGATCATTTCAATAAAGAGTTAGAGATACTGAAAAAACAAACACACAAACATAAATCCTTGAAAGGAAGGAAACAATAAACCAAGTTAAAAATTCCATAGAAAGCATAACCAATAGGATAGAACACCTGGAAGACAGAACTTCAGATATCGAAGAAAAAATATTTAACCTTGAAAACAAAGTTAACCAAACAGAGAAGATGGTAAGAAATCAGAATCAGAATCTACAGAATTATGGGATATCATGAAAAGGCCAAATTTAAGAATTATCAGGATTGAGGAAGGCATAGAGAAACAAACCAAAGGAATGAACAAGCTATTCAATGAAATACTATCAGAAAATTTCCCAAATCTGAAGAATGAAATGGAAAACCAGGTACAAGAGGCTTATAGGACTCCAAATATACAAAATTACAACAGACCCACACCAAGGCACATTATTATGAAAATACCTAACATACAGAGTAAAGACAGAATTTTAAAGACTGTGAGAGAAAAGAATCAAATTACATTCAGGGGGAAAGCAATAAGAATATCAGCAGATTTTTCAGTCCAGACCCTAAAAGCTAGAAGGGCCTGGAACAACATTTACCAAGCCCTGAAAGAAAATGGATGCCAACCAAGAATCTTATACCCAGCAAAACTTACTTTCAGAAATGATGACGAAATAAGATCCTTCCATGATAAACAAAAGCTAAAAGAATTTACAAAAAGAAAGCCAGCATTACAGAACATTCTCAGCAAAATATTCCATGAGGAAGAGATGAAAAACAACAATGCAAATCAGCAACAGGGGGAACTAGCCTAAAGGAATAGCCAAATAAAGGAGAAACCAAATCATGTCAAAAAACAAAAATGAGTCAAATGACTGGGAATACAAATCATATCACAATAATAACCCTGAATGTTAATGGCCTGAACTCATTGATCAAAAGACATAGACTGGCAGATTGGATAAAAAAGAAATATCCAACAATATGCTGCCTGCAAGAGACTCACCTCATAGAAAGAGATAGCCGCAAACTAAAGTTGAAAGGATGGGAAAAAACATACCAAGGACATGGACACAGCAAAAAAGCTGGAGTATCCATCCTCATTTCAGATAATGTGGACTTCAAGCCACAAGTCAGAAGCTTCATGCTTCAAGTCAGAAGGGATAAAGAAGGACATTACATACTGCTTAAGGGAAGCATAAATCAGCAAGACATAACAATCGTAAATATCTATGCCCCGAGCTTTGGCTCATCCATGTACATCAAACAAATCCTTCTCAATTCCAGAAATCAAATAGACCACAACACAATAATACTAGGTGATTTTAACACACCTCTCTCACCACTGAGTAGATCTTCCAAACAAAAATTGAATAAAGAAACCATAGATCTCAATAACACAATCAACAATTTAGACTTAACTGACATATATAAAATATATCATCCAACGAATAACAAATACACTTTCTTCTCAGCAGCACATGGATCCTTCTCTAAAATAGACCATATATTATGCCACAAAGCTACTGTTAGCAAATACAAGAAGATAGAGATACTACCTTGTATTCTATCAGATCATAATGGATTGAACTTAGAAAAAATGACAGAATAAAAAAGCAGAAACCTCTCCAATACCTGGAGATTAAATAATATGCTATTATATGATGAATGGATAACAGATGATATCAGGAGGGAAATAAAAAAATTCTTAAAAGTAAATGAGAACAAAGACACATCATATGAAAATCTCTGCTACACTATGAAAGCAGTACTTAGAGGAAGATTTATTTCATGGGGCGCATTCAACAAAAGAAGTAAAAATCAACAAATAAATGACTTAACATTACAGCTCAAAGTCCTAGAAAAAGAAGAGCAGACCAACACCAAAACTAGAAGAAAGGAAATAGTTAAAATCAGAGCCGAAATCAATGAAATTGAAACAGAAGAAACAACCGATAAAATTAACAAAATAAAGAGTTGGTTCTTTGGAAAAAAAAAAAGAAAATTGATAAATCCTTAGCAACACTAACACAGAGAAAGAGAGAGAAAACTCAAATTACTAAAATCGGAATGAACAAGGAAATATCACAACAGACAAGAGTGAAATACAAAACATAATTAGAAGCTATTTTGAAAATCTATACTCCAACAAAACAGAAAACCTCGAAAACATCAACAAGTTTCTAGAGACATATGAATTACCTGAACTGAACGAGGAGGACATACACAACTTAAATAAATCAATTTCAAGCAATGAAATAGAAGAGGTCATCAAAAGCCTACCAACAAAGAAAAGTCCAGGACCAGATGGGTTCTCAGCCGAGTTCTAGAAAACCTTTAAAGAAGGTTCTAATACTCCTCAAAGTATTCCATGAAATAGAAGAGGAGGGAACCCTCCCAAACTCATTATATGAAGCCAATATCACCCTGATACCTAAACCAGACAGAGACACATCGAGGAAAGAAAATTTCAGACCAATATCCTTAATGACATTAGACCAAAAATTCTCAACAAAATTTTAGCAAATCGCATACAAAAATATATTAAAAAGATAGTGCACCATGATCAAGTGGGTTTTATCCCAGGGATGCAAGGGTGGTTCAGCATCCAGAAATCAATAAATGTCATTCATCATATCAACAGACTTAAAGTTAAGAATCACATGATTATTTTGATAGATGCAGAAAAAGTATTCGATAAAATACAGCATCCCTTCATGCTCAAAACACTAGAAAAAATAGGGATAGTGGGAACATTCCTTAACATTGTAAAGGTCATCTATGCTAAGCCCATGGCCAATATCATTCTAAATGGTGAAAAACTAAAAATTGGAACAAGGCAGGGATGCCCTCTTTCACTACTTCTATTCAACATTGTCCTTGAAACTCTAGCCAGAGCAATTAGACAGACAAAAGAAATTAAAGGGATACAAATAGGAAAAGAAGCACTCAAACTATCCCTATTAGCTGATGACATGATTATATATTTAAAGAAACCGGGAAGTTCCACCAGAAAACTTTTAGAACTCATAAGTGAATTCAGTAAAGTAGCGGGATATAAGATCAATGCACATAAATCTAAGGCATTTTTATACATAAGTGATGAATCATCAGAAAGAGAATTGGGAAAACTACCACATTCACAATGGCCTCGAAAAAAATAAAATACTTGGGAATCAATCTCACAAAAGAGGTGAAAGACATCTACAATGAGAACTACTGAACACTAAAGAAAGAAATTAGAGAAAACCTTAGAAGATGAAAAGATCTCCCATGTTGTTGGATAGGCAGAATTAATATTGTCAAAATGGCCATTCTACCAAAAGTGCTATACACATTCAATGCAATTCCAATTAAAATCCCAATGATGTACCTTACAGAAATAGAGCAAGCATTTATGAAATTCATCTGGAAGAATAAGAAACCCAGAATAGCTAAAGCAATCCTTAGCAGGAAGAGCAAAGCAGAGTGTATCACAATACCAGATCTTCAACTCTACTGCAAAGCAATAGTAACAAAAACGGCATGGTGTTGGTGCCAAAATAGACAGGTAGATCAATGGTACAGAATAGAGGACATGGACACAAACCCAAATAAATACAATTTTCTCATACTAGACAAAGGGGCCAAAAATATGCAATGGAGAAAAGATAGCCTCTTCAACAAATGGTGCTGGGAAAACTGGAAATCCATATGTAGCAGAATTAAGCTAAACCCATATCTCTCACCCTGCAAAAAACTGAACTCAAAATGGATCAAGTGCCTTGAAATCAGACCACAGACCCTTCAATTATAGAAGAAAAAGTAGGTCCAAATCTTCAACATGTCGGCTTCGGATCAGACTTCCTTAACAGGACTCCCATAGCACAAGAAATAAAAGCAAGAATCAACAACTGGGATAGATTCAAACTAAAAACCTTTCTCTCAGCAAAGGAAACTATCAGTAATGTGAAGAGGGAGCCTACAGAGTGGGAGAATATCTTTGCCACTCATTTTCAGATAGAGTACTGATTTCCAGAATATATAAAGAACTCAAAAAACACTACACCAAGAATACTAATAACCCAATCCAAAAATGGGCTAAGGAAGTGAACAGACACTTCACAGAAGATCTACAAGCAGTCAACAGATATATGAAAAAATGTTCACCATCTTTAGTAATAAGAGAAATGCAAATCAAACCTACCCTAAGATGCCATCTCACCCCAATTAGAATGGCGATTATCAAGAACACAAGCAACAATAGGTGTTGGCGAGGATGTGGGGAAAAAGGTACACTCATACATTGCTGGTGGGGTTGCAAATTAGTGCAGCCACTCTGGAAAGCACTATGGAGATTCCTCAGAAAGCTTAGAATGGAACCACCATTTGACACAGCTATCCCACTCCTTGGCTTATACCCAAAGGACTTAAAATCAGCATACTACAGAGATACAGCCACATCAATGTTCTCTGCTGCTCAATTCATCATAGCCAGATTGTGGAACCAACCTAGATGTCCTCAGTTGATGAATGGATAAAGAAACTCTGGTATATATATACAATGGAATATTACTCTGCCATAAAGAATGATAAAATTATGGCATTTGCAGGCAAATGGATGAAATTGGAGAATATCATACTAAGTGAGATAAGCCTATCTCAAAAAACCAAAGGACGAATGATCTCGCTGATAAGTGGATGATGACACATAAGGGGGTGGGAGGGGTTAGTGTTAGGGTTAGGGTTTGATTTAGGGTTAGGGTTAGTGAGGGGGGCAAGAATGGAGGAAGGAAGGACTGTGTAGAGGGAAAAGAGGGGTGGGAGGGGTGGGGGGAAGGGAAAAAATAACAATGAATCAAACAACATTACCCTATGTAAATTTATGATTACACAAATGGTATGCCTTGATTCCATGTACAAACAGAGAAACAACATGTATCCCATTTGTTTACAATAAAAAAAATACTACAAAGCAAATTAAATGAACTACTGATGTGACTAATCACAAAATAAACTTACCTAAAAATACACTTACAGAAGAAGTTAGAAAAGGAAAGTGCACACTGTTGGACTTCATTTATATGAACTCAAAAAGAGAAGGACAATGGAGGATTGCAAGTCAGAAAAGACAGGTGAGTCAGAAGAATAAAGGGAGGTGACAGAGGTGTAAGGAAGGGCCAGTCCTTTTGTGGCTCTTAGGTAAAACTTATGTCTTCATCTAGTGATTATATGTAAGTATCTCTGAGGCACATATGAAAGATTAATAATTCACTTTATTGTATGTATGATATCTGTCAAAAAAGCACAGCTTGTTACACTGTGCAATTTCTTTGGGAATTACATAACGTGGTTCATTTCAGTAGTTACATGATATAGCTCCAGTTCTTAGAAAAGGATTGCTTTTCTTGACCTGATTGCTATCATTTCTGGATTTATCAGTAATGGTTTATTTGGAAAAAGTACAAAGTCTTATTCTCATTGCAACCTTGATGACAGAGTGACTGAGGGGGGAAAAAATATCGGGCAAAGCTTGAAGGGTTTTTATTTGTTTCTCCAGCTAGTACTCTTACTATAGCTCTATTTGTAACCTTTCCAAAGGGGGGAAAAAACTGCAATATAGGAGTAATGCACAATAAACTATGCTTAGAACATTATAAATGAAAGATATTCTACATAACAATTGGATGAAAAGGCATGGGAATACGAGTCTGCAGGAACATATTAAAAATATATATAGTAATCAGTGCTGGGTGGAATTTTTCAAGAGTATTTCAAGTGCTAATGAATCTGGTCAAATCTTTCAGCTGGGAAATGAGTGGACCTGTTTTTGTTGTTTGTGCTGCCAGATTCCAATTTCTTTCAGCTGAGAAAACCCTTTTATGAATTAATAAAAGCTTTCCAGACTGAAAATAGGAGGATGTACAGCTAAATGGCTAGAATGAGTTGCCAGGATTTTGTAATTGAGACAGTTTGTTATGACCAGAACAATGCTCCATGCACTGAACTCTAATGTTGGAATGTCAGCTTCCCGGGGGCTCTTGAGCTGCCAGCCCACACCTGCTCGCTCTTAGAAGAGTGGTGTTTCCACCCACCTCGGGTGAGTAAAATTTGTGAAGTCAGTATGATGACGATAAGAGGCAGTTTTCATCTTTCGAACAGGATTAAAACATTCATAAATAAATCCTTGCTCAATTCCAAACATCCTCCATTTTCAACATTCAAAGAAAAGCAGTGGGGAAATTAAAAATCTGGAAGGATAAAACCATATAACCAACTGTATTTATCTTGATTTCAAAGCAGTGTGAGCTTCTCCTGGAAAACATTATAATTTCTTAAATCATTGCTCTTAGCCTCGACCCATGTGTAATAGATAAATTTCAATTTGCAAAGTTAAGGATCACCCAATGCAGCTTGATATGAAAGTCAAGCCACCAACAGTGAAATGCTTTCCATAGTACCTTCTAGAATAAACTCTTTAAAGTTCTCAATTTAATCCAGGACGGAACTAATTTAATCCATGAAGAACTAATTTGACTAATGAGTAAATTGTCATTGTCAAGAGATTTGCAGTAATTATAAATGGGATTATGTCTATTAATATAACTACATAGCTTTTTTTTTTCTTTTTAACAAGCTAACCGTTACTTTTTTTGGTGTCCTATCATTTTTATTTATTTGTTCTTGGAAACTATCTTTGAAGGAAACAAACAAATAGAAAATACGTCTTGAGAGAATGAGAACACATAAGTGATACCAGATATTGGGTCTTACTCTGTGAATCCACAGTGCCTGAACATTTAATTCATATCCATGTGATAAACTGTAAACATCAGTATTTGTTTGACTACTATTTTGATAAATGAAAAATCCTATTTTGGTCATGAATTCATTGAAATTTCTTCTTGATATTTATGGAAAAGGCCATTTGCAGGGTTATTCTTATTTAGGATAGAAGGACAACTTAAAAGTGATTGCAATACATTTGCAAAATCAGTTTTTGAATTTTATGTCATTCCCAATTTTATATATTAGTTTCTAAGTGATGGATTTTTAAGACTCATTTCCAAATGGTGACAGGAGAGGACATTAAATCTCAAACATTCAATTCAGTTTCCTCTAAATGACTACTCTTTTCCTATTTATATTTAATCAATTTGCATAATACTTAATGAAATCAGTAAGATTTGCATCACAACCACTTGTTATAAAAAGATGGATCCAGTAAAACTCAGGAATACAGGTGTATGGGAAATTAAAGAGACCACCAGTATTCAAGGGTTATACAGTTGGTGTTCAATGCAGAATGGATAGGGTAATTTTCTCTGGCAAAACTATGAAATTCAATATCTACTGTACAACTATACAACCTACTACTACACAACTAAAATCTACTATACAACTTAACATTATCACATCTTTTCATTATATACCCTGATTGCATATGAAATCTTAGATATGATTCATGACCAAGAATTTGTTGAAGTGGGATTGGTTATTATCCTGTTTAATGCCAACTATTTATTTAAATATCTGTGATCTTGGCAGATGAGATTGGCAAAGTGTACTCAAGAGAGGTAAAAAGATAAATGAAGAACACATAAAACATGGCTAGTCCCTTCAAGTTCGCTAAAATGCTTTGCTTGTTTAGTTACACTGGTATTCACTTTTGCTCTCATATTTGTAATTTTTCCCTGTAATGATATTTGGTAGGATGTAATCAAAGATTTTCTTCTCTAATATGAAGAAATAATGCATGAATTTTTCTTTTTTGTTTGCTATGGTTTTCTCTATAATATCTTACCCACTTACCATAAGAAAAGTACAAGACAGAATAGTTTAAATCCTGATTTGCTTCTTTAATAAGCTTAGCTAAAGAGAGCATAAAAGTAGTGAATGTTTCTAGAATTGTATTATTTTAATTGCATATAATTACTTGTCTAGTTATAATACATATACACATAAGAATGATATTTAATGGGTAGGGAATGTAGCTGAGTGGTAGAACCTTGCTTATCATGTACAAGGTCCTGGGTTCAATCCGTAGTGCCAGAAAAAAAAAAAAAAAAAAAAGAAAAAAGAATTATAATAGTAGCTATGTTAGTGTTTTGTGTGTTAAACTTGTCGATGGAGATTTTGAAGATCCATGTTATTGTGTTTGAAGGTAAAAGGAATACATACTAGGACAACTAAAGGGTATTTTGAAAGACATTTTTAAATATTATATTGTAAGTCAAATAGAATGTACCACAGGAAAACAGTAGGAGATCCCAAATGCGGTACTGAACATCAGAATAAGGAATCGAGGATTAAATAGCATCCCAGAAGAGAACTTTTGGAAAATTTTACAGCAAGCAACAGATTTATAGAGCAGAGGAAAGAGAAAGAGAAAATGTTGAACTCTGAACTTTGGTATGTCCAGGGACTCTGTGGGCTACTCATTAAATATGAATATCAAACCCCCCAGATTTTCTAGTTCAGTAGGTCCAAGAAGGTTGCTGGGCATCTACATTTTTAATATTGGAATTTTAAATCCACTAAAATGTAATCTTTATAAGAACAAGGAAAATGATTTATAATCTTTTGTTTTTCTTCACTGATATATACTGAAAACTCAGGACAGTTTCTGGAATACAGTGTATGTTCAGTAAGTAGACATCATATAATGTACATATGAATACATCATATAACAATATTACCAGTTGAAAACTAAATTTGCTTTGCAACATACCTTATCTTGGACAGATCCTTAAGTATTGACCTTGGCATTAGGAATAGGTAGAAACTCAGAAAAAGCACAGGATACATGGTTTTGTCTATTCAGCCTCCCTTCCTGTGGGAGATTTCCATCTCCCATTCTGTGACTATTTTATTCAGTTAGGGTGCTTTTGAGGCAGGTGCCCTTCCCCTTTTGCTCCCACACCTAGCCAGGTATAGGAAATGACTTTGAGGTCAATGAGACCAGAATACTCCCATCCCACCTGATTTTTCAGTGATAGGAACATGACATAAACCAGCATTTTGTACGGCTTGTACTTAAAGTGACTTTGGTAACTTCTTGTTACCAAATAGCCTCTTTGGAAATTAGGGTAAAGATCAGAAGGTGGAGACTAGATATGCAAAAGAATAGATCCCTGTTGAATTATTTGAACTTTAAATCTTCCTAAAATCAGATCCACCTGATTATTTAAATCAAATTATTTATTTAAATTTTTGCTTAAGCTACTTTGAGTTGGATTTCTGTCATCTGAGTTCAAAAGTACTGATTATTATACCAGAAACAAGCACAAGTTGAAAGTTGTCCTTGAGATTATATCTTCAATGGTAATCTTAAAATCCATTAAATTTCCTCTAAGGACTTATATGGGTGTCCTGAATCTTTCCCATGTAGGTTCAGCTATGAATTTAAACCAGAGTATGAACTTCTTCATTGAAACATTACCCTACCTCTAGATTTGTATTTGTGGGATGAGAAACCTAATCTCAGGCCTTGATGAACAAATCTATTTTGCAAAGTACCACTTAATGTCTTAGAATGATGTAAGACTGCTTAGACTATGAAGTCCATGAATGGTGTCTGCAATATGAGAGGCTATTGGAGTAGCAGAACTTTAAATGATATTTAACTATTAAATACATACAGCTTTTTAGTAAAACATTTGTTTTAAAAAAAAGGCATATGATCAAGAGATCTAGTGAAAGCAATATGTTCCAGCTCAAACTTTAGGGGTTACTTTTTGTAATTTACATCTCATTAACACTTTATGCAAATTGGCACCTAAAACTCAGTGATACTTCTAAGAAATGAGCATTATATGATTACTAATTTTTAGTTTATTTCATTTTAGAGCTATTTTTTCTATCAATTGTTATCAAAGAAAAATACATTAAATTTGAATTAAATAGAAAATAAATTTCTAGTGACACTCACTTTTTATTACTTTCAGTCAATTAATAGTGTTTCCTTAGTGCTGATTTCCCAAAGAAAATGAGATATAAAAAGAGACATAGATATGGAGACAGAGATGTGGACAAAGATGTGGATATACATGGGTACATCAGTTATTCATGGCTGTGTAACAAATAACCCCAAATCGTAGTAACTTAAAACAATAAGCATTATCTCACACAGTATCTATGGATCAGGAGCTTTAAAGTGGTTTAGCAGATGGTTCTGCCTTTGCATCTCTCATTAGGTTATATTAAACATGTTGGCCACACCAACAGTCATTGGAAAGGCTTTGGCGTGTGTTTTAGTCAGCTTTTTCACTGCTGTGACTAAAGGACCTGACCAATACAACTGTAGAGGAGAAAAGGTTTATATGAGGGTTCCCAGTTTCAGAGGTCTTGGTTCATAGAAGGCTGGCTCCATTTCTCAGAGCTCAAGGTGAGGCTGAGCATCAAGGCTGGAGGGTATGGAGAAGGGAAGCAGCACACATCATGGTTATCAAGAAGCAGAGAGAAACTCCACTTTCCAGATACAAGTATGTACCCCAAAGCCACGCCCCAATTCCCACTTCCTCCAGCCACACCCTACCACTTCAGTTACCACTCAGTTAATCCCTATTAGGGGATTAATTCACTGATTGGGTTAAGACGCTCATAACCCAATCATTTCTCCTCTGAACCTTCATGCATTGATTCACCAAGGGCTTTGGGGGGACACCTCACATCTAAACCATAACAACTTGGAATTGCACTTCATTTTCCAAGATGGCCTCAAATAATGATTGAACAGATTCTTCCTGGCTGTTGGTGAGAAGCCTACTTCCTTGCCACATGGTGCTCCCGTTTGAGTGTCCTCATTGCTCTGAAACTGACAATTCCCAAAATGAAAGACACTTCTCCAGTTTCATCTTGAAATGCAACCACCAAAGAACACAAAGAAACAAACACAGTTGCCATATATGCTTGTGGTTGACCTGCAGACCTGGGGGTGGTGGGGAGGAAAAGAAAGAGGCACAGCCTTAACTACAGGCTTGAGCCAACACTTGGACCAATTCTATAACTGATGTCACAGCAGGGCCACCTCTCAACAGCAGTATTCTAAGATCTGATTTTCAACTGGGCCACCACTGTCTTGGAATGTCATTTAGAGAGAATATAAAAGCTAATACACACAGAGAAAAGGGAAATTTAAACATAGGTAGCACAAGAATGCAGAGAGAGAGAGAGAGAGAGACAGACAGACAGAGAGACAGAGAGCCAAAAATAGAGAAGAAAACAAAAACTTTCTAAGACTGCAAATGAAATTCCAAATTATAAGTAGGCACAAAAAGACATCTAGAGCTGAGACAGTCAAGAACATTAATAATTAGAAAATATACTTTGTCCACATGACAATATTTTTATAAGGAGTCTAACAAAGATTAACATATATATGGATCAAAAGAGGGAATTGAACAAACCCTGTATTTTAGTTAAATCTTGAATTTCAATGTAAGGTGCAGTATATGGATTTTTTTACAGTTATAAAATCAGAAAGAAGACAAATCCAACAAAATTAAAAGGAACAAAATTGCCTTTAAAATATTTTATCAGTCTATTTTTGCTAGTATAACAAAATGCCCCTGTTGGGACATTTTATAAATAACAGAAGTTTATTCAGCTCACAGTTTTGTAGGCTATAAGTCCAATATTGAATAACACCATCTGTTTGGCCTCTGATGAGGGTTCCCTTGGTTAATAATGTACAGTGTGGTAGAGCAGAAAGGGAAATGATTGTGTGCAGAAGAGGTCAAGTTTTTGATGTGTTTGGGGTGGTCTCACTTTATTATCTGTTCTCACAAGAACTAACTCACACCTTAAGATAATCCTCTGATGATCTAATTGCCTCACACTAGGTACCACATCAAAGTTGCCACTGTTTTCATAATGCAACACAGGGGTGGGGGTGGGTCGGGCCCCTAGAACTTGAATGTTTGGGAATCATGTCCAAATGTTATCTTAACTTTTTCTTTTTATTCCAGATATGACCAAAAAATAAAATGATGGTACAATATTTCAGATGCAAGCAACCACTAACAGTGAAGGAAATAGGTGAAATGGCCAATGGACTATATAAGACCATTTCACTGGCCCCTTCTCTACTAAATTGAATGAAACTCCCTCAAGCAAAAGTGGCATAAAGAAAATTCTTCACAAGAACACACTTCAGACATCTTGCTAGAATAAGTCTTTCTGCTTAAAATTAAGCCTAAAGTCATCATCTTTATTTTCTAATCTAATATCTGTTTATAGTCTCCTAAGGGTATTGGTAAAATGGAATATTAAAGTGTTCCTTAAAGTTGTAAGAGCAATTTTGATTGTTTTGTGGAATTTGTTCCTTTTTAATCTTAGTAAAGTGGTCTGTGATTGTTTTCACATACCTCCCTCTTTGGACTGCAACAAAATATTATGACTCCTGTGAGAACAAACTGCTCACATGTATGATTGCTTTCTTCCCTATGTAAAATGAGGATGTGTTCATCTTGGCTGTGCTCTCAGGATAATTCCGACTGGAGTGTTGCCTTCCAGATCATTTAGCTTTAGAGTCACATTAAAAATCTGAATCACATTTTTTCATAAGTATAAAGGTTACATGGCGTATTTTTTATCTTTGAAACAGAGGAACTGGCTCAGCGTGTATCTATTTTGCTTCTTGGGAGCAGTCTTTTTTTTCTCTTTTTTTAATATTTATAACAGTGAGATTTCAAAGAGTTATTTTGTGTGTGTGTGTGTGTGTGTGTGTGTGTGTGTATAAAACCAAATTATGTCTGAAACATATTTCCAATTCTGTTTCATTAGTTAAACAATACAAATGTTTGCCAATCATCTTTTCAGGATTAGATGAAAAAAGTGTACATTTTATAATTATTAACTTGGGTTTAGACGTCCAAGATATAACAATTACCTAATTCAGTTCAATGAAGGGGTGTGACATTTTTTCCAGTGGTGATCAGTTTAGGAAAAGAAAAAAAAAAAGTTAACTAAAGCCTTAACTTTTAAAAAATTCAGCATATGAGCAAGATCATGTAGTGCTTTCTTTTCTGTGTCTGGCTTTCATCAGTTAACATGATGATCTCCAGTTACTTCATGTTATCAGTGAAAGGATTTCATTCAATTTTAATGGCTAAACAGTATTCCATTGTATATATTGTGTACGTGTATCAGTTTTTCTTTATCCATTCATCAGTTGATGGACATTTAGGTTGTTTTCGTTTCTAGGCTGTTGTGAAAAATTATGTAATAGTCATGGGATTGCAGATGCATCTTTAACATAATGCTTTTCTCTCTTTGGAAATATACCCAGTAGTGGGATTGCTGAATCATATGGTAGTTTATTTCTTCATTTTTTGAGGACCCTCCATACTATTTTCCATAACTGTTGTTACTAATTGACATATCCAGGAACAATGTACAAGGGTTCCTTTTCCTCCACATCCTCTCCAGCAATTTGTCTGTTTTTTTTTTACAATATCCTAGAGATAGAGGATATCTCATTGTAGTTTTGATTTGCATTTCCCTTATGATTAGTGATATTGAACACTTTTATCTATCTTGTTGGTCATTTGTATATCTTCTTTTGAGAAATATCTATTTTTGTCAATTTATTAATTTGGTTAATAAACTGCCCATTTATTAATTTATTTGCTTTTTCTTTCTATTGAGTGTTTTAGTTCCTTATATATTCTGGATATCAACCTCTTGTTGGGTATATATTTGCAAATATTTTCTCCCTTCTGTAGACTGGTTCTTCACTCTTGTTTCCTAAGGTGCATAGAAGTACTTTAGTTTGATATAATATCATTTCAATATGCTGATTTGGAGTTTGGGTTAAAAAATCTTTGCCCATTCCAAATTATTTCCCCTGTTTTAGTAATTTTATAGTTTAAGTATTAAACTTTAGTCATCAATCCATTTTGTATTCATTTTTTAACTGGTGTGAGAGAGACTTACATTCATTTTTCTGCATGTGGGCTATCCAATTTTCCCAGTGTATTTATTGAAAAGACTATTCTTTCTCTACTACATATTCTTACCACCTTTGTTGAAAATCAGTTTTGTGTGAGAAATGTGGGTTTATTTCTAGGCTCTTTACTCTGTCCATTGGTCTATGTGTCTGCTTTGATGACAATACTATACTGTTTTGATTACTACAGCATTGTAGTATATTTTGAAGTCAGATGTTGTAATGGCTCTTACTTTGTTCTTTTGCTCAAGAATTGCTTTAACTATTCAGGGTGTTTTATGGTTACATGCAAATTCTTGGATTCTATTTTCTAATATTGTAAAGAATGTCATTGATATTTTTATGGAGATTACATTGAACTTTAGACCATTTGGTGTGGTATAGACATTTTAACAATATTGATTTCTCCAATATACTAACATGAAATGTCATTTAATTTTTTGGTTTTCTGTACAGTAATTGTTTGATTGTTTATATTGTAGAGGTTTTTCACCTATTAGATTAAATGTATCCCTAAGGTTTTATTGTTGTTGTTGTTTGTTTTTGAAATTTTTTAAAATTTGTGTTTGAAATAATTTGTTGTTGGTGTATAGCAATGCTAATGATTTTTGAATGTTGATTTCTGTATGCTGCACCTTTGTTGAATTCATTTCTGAGTTCTAATAATACATTGGTTGGGTCTTTGGGAGTTTTATATATATGGGATCATGTCATCTGCAAAAGCAAAATTTAGATGTCTTCTTTTCCAATATTAGTTAAAGTTTTTATTTGTATTTTACTGTCCTATATGAAACTTTAGCTTGATATTGTATCAAGAAAATGAAATCTATGTGTTTCCTAGGAATCATACATAAATATATTTTCATATATATGTCAGTGTGGCATTTTTAATCTAGAAATTTCTTAAAAGTTCAACAATGAAAGATAAGATAAGACTTGTGGGCCAAATTATTGATGAATATATTCTAATACTTTGTCATTTAGTTTTTAAATCTATTGTTTGTAAAATAGATTCAGATTGTTGTGGGTAGTTTTAACTCATTAATTCCTACTGTTGCAAGGAATTCTTTCCTCACTATGCTATGTATACAGTTTTGGTTTTTGTTTATGTGTGTGTGTTTATAATTTTTTCTTTCTTTTTTTTTTTTGGTAGCAGAAATTGAACCTACAGATGCTTTAACACTGAGCCACATCCCTAGCCCTTTTTATTTCTTTATTTTGAGACAGAATCTCATAAAGTGGCATAGGGATATTTATTCCTGGGTGACTTATAATTTGCCTCACTAAGTTGCTCAAACTGGCCTTGAACTTGAAATCCCAAGCTATGGTGTACATAGATTTTTGTCATTTGCAATTTCATGGGTTACAAACCTCTTATATTTCTGTAGAACAGGATATAGGGTGACAGTAGTATAAGTTTGAGCCTATCATAATTTTGATTTTTGTATTTTCCTATTAACTCACTAGTCTTTTTCTTTTATAACTTTTAAAAGCCTTTTATATATTAGAGATAATAGCATTTTACTGTAGATATTTTGAAAATATTAGCATCATTTTTTGGCTTGTCTAAATATATTTATGGTATGTTTCACAAATTAATTTTCTTGATGTATCAATGTTTTCTCTTCTAGTTACCTGTTTTTCTTTCTAATAAATTTTGCCTATATCATGTCTTAAGTATTTTTCTGTACTTAAATTAATCAAAATGTATTTATATTTATTTTCTTAACCTAGTGGTTCTTAAGTTCGGGCCATTTTGCTCCTCAGGAGATAGCAGCATACATCTGATTACATTTTTGGTCAGTGTAATGGGAAGAGTGTACTACTGATAGCTGTTGAGTTCTACTGATGTCTCTGTAGAAGTCAGGATGTTGCTGAACTTTCTAAAATGAATAGAACAATCCCCCACAACAAAGGATAATTTGTTCCAAACTGTCAGTAGTGTTGCTGTTGAGAAAACTTGCCTCAATCTGTCTGGAATTTTAAAATATCATCTATCATAGGATATCTTAATTTTGAGGTTATCTATGGAAATGACATATTGTTCCATTTATTTTTTTTTTTTGTTCTTTAATGTTTTTCAGTAAAATTTCAAATTTTCACCTTATACTTCTTAATTGTATTTTTTAGGATATTTATTCCTGGGTGACTTATAATTTTTGTTTTATTTTGTATTGTCTCTTTCTGAAAACATAATGTCTAGCTGTATATTATTATATAGAAATATAGTTGATTTTATACCTAACAACTACTTAGCACATTGATCTTTTACCTAGCAGTATTGTCAAATTTTTGTTTTTAATAATTTTTCTTTGGATTATTTTTGACTTATTATGTGGTTAATCACGACATCTTCAAATAGTGATTTTTTTTTTTTTTTTTTTTTTTTTTTTGTGGTGCTGGGGATTGAACCCGGGGCCTTCTGCATGTAAGGCAAGCACTCTACCAACTGAGATATATCCCCAGCCCGAATAGTGACAATTTGATGTCCTCTTTTGGCTTTGATTTTTTATTTAAATTTTACTATTCTAAATAAGAATAGTCTAAAGTTGAATAATATAAAAAACAGAAGAGTAAAACACAAAAACAAAAATTTCAGTTCGAATTGGAAAAAAAGGATATCAAATCGTCACATTTGTAAGCAAAATGGCTGGGACCACATAAAAAGCTGTAAATAATCTTAGAAAAATTATTCAAAACAAGAATTTATCCAAGTTGCTAGATATAAGATTATTGTGCTAGACTTACATTATCTATAAATTATTTCAGTTTTATTTTTTCAGTTTACAATTTAGTTTTGGTTATTTCTGGATTCTAAAATACACATTTACTTGTACTATTACTTCTTGAAAGGTTAAATACATCTGTAAGAGCAGCAGTTTCTCCCTATTCATTATTTTAAAGGATACTGGTGGTATGTTTCACTATTAAGGTGTTGGCTGTAGGGTTGTTTTGCTTGTAGCTAGACTTCATCAATTTGAGAAGGTTCTTTTCTATTGTTTTTGTAATTAAAGATTTTGTGTTTTATGGGTATTTGATTCTATTAAATGACCTTTTATTTCACCTATAAAATGGAATCTAAAAGTAGCACAGATGAGCAGAATAGTTTAATGATTAAATATGGTGATCAATGTTAAGGATGTAGAACAGTGCCTTGTAATTAATGTATTATAAGAAACACAGTAATTCCAATGGTGATGGATGATAATTGCTTTGAGGTCATCTGTTAACTTGATCCTTTCACTATAGGTACACTTTGATCATTTGTACAAAATATTTTCCTGGATAAATGTCTCAAAATAAGGGAATGATCCACCTTTATCATTTAAAAAATGTGTTTTTATTTTGAAAGAAAAAGATTGTCAAGCCTATTTTTTCTTGAGGTTGTATTATATTCTTTCATTGCAAACAACAGAGGATTACTTACCATAGTTCCCTTCAGCTATCTGTGCTCCCTATCAGTTCCCTAGTTGGCAAACTGTACCCATGCTTCACAAACTAATAGCCATCCTCTCTGCCAGGATATCGTACACTGTAGGCAAAGTTGATACTCTTTCCTCCACTTCTAAACTTCCTAGAGTTTATCAAATCAGACAACAGACATCATAGATCTTGCCCAAATCCAAACTCCTAATGATTCGAAGGAGATAGACAAACAGTAGCCATAAATGAAATATTTCTTTCCTTTAGGAGTATAAAACTGTAATACACTCTCCCATGGATACTCCTTCTTTTCTGTATCAGGCACATTTTGCTTTTTGAATAACAGGCAAGTTGACAATTTGCACAATCTATGCTTTGGAAATATTATTCCATTCTCTTGGTGTTTTTACTGTCAACCACACACACCAAAAGTTGCCTACATGACTAACCTCTGCTATGCCCCTTATAGTCACTTTATAGACTTATTTACAATAAGTTATTCAGATGTACTTATAATGTTTTGCCCAAACACTTTTGCACATAGGAACTCTTTTTTTGTTATCCCTGTCATTAGAATGTTTTCAAGGACTTTTGGGTATTTATTCACTGGGGTTTACTTTGGGGATATAAGTTATAGACCACCCTGATATTAACCCTTTACAACATACCCTAGTGGTTGGTGCTGGAAAATCTTATATAAAATATGGGCTATGGTGAATTTTCTTTTTTTTTTTTTTTTTTTTTTCCATCCTGGGAATCAAATTCAGGACCTCAGTTATGCTGCACTAGCATTCAATCCACAGAAATACATCCCAGCTTTGATTTTCTAAAAGAGAATTCTTGGAGATGCTATTTAACTTCTCAATGCTTCAGTTTCCTTATCTGTAAAAGAAATATTTTTCTACATTAGACTTGTTAGGACATTTAAATATGAAAAAAAGTGAATATCCAATTAGGTATCACCTACCATATGCACTGATCAGACTGAATTAGACTTGTCTTCTCCTCAGTTTACTGCTAAGTTTTACAAAAAAGAGAGATATAGTGTCTTTTATTCTTCTTAACATTGGTTTAATGCCTGTTACAAAATAAACTATTTTAATATCTAAGTTGGAGCAAGAGACTCTTCCTGTCTATAAAACTTTAAAAGTTGCAACTCAAGAAGCCATCATTATTATGAAATTGATACATTTCTATGTAGTATATTTAAGAAATTCTTCTGCTACAGACTGTGCTCCTTTGTTGTGTATGTATTTCCCATTTTTTTTTAAAATACAGATCACTTAGATTGGAAATATAGATATGAATTTATATATGGTTAGTGATTATTCATCATAACTACATGCTTTATTGATAAGAACTATATGAGTGCTTATTAGAAACAGTTGGAAATGAAATGTCTATTTTAACTTCCATTATCTCTATTTACAAATATGAAACATTATTATAAATTTGATTATTTTTCTAATATTCAAGTTTTATATTTTTGATTCACTATTATGTTTCTTAGGAAGGTACGACACTGAAATTTCAGAGTCTTGGACAAAGAGGGAATATGTAATAGCTTTGAATTACATACCATTTATCCATTATCTATCTTTCTATAAAATAAAGGTTTTCTAAAATTAAAATTTATCTCACAGCAATACCTTTATTTCTCCCTAGGCAGGAGATAAAGGAAGAGCTAGAAGATTTCCTTAGACATCCACAGCTCCTGTCTCCCTTCCAAAGTGTGACTCTCACTCAAGGAATTACCTGAAACATTTCTGTGACACTTACTTGATTTTTCTCTGGCACTTGATACAATTGTCAGGGCTCTTCCTTAATGCTTGGCATGTGAGTCACCACTTTAATCTAGATTTCTGTTCTCTGATTGCTCATTTTCAGTACTCCAGGATCCTTTTATTCTTCCTGCAATTTAAACATGAGTTTTTCAAAAAGGTCTGTTTCCTCTCTCTCTCTCCCTCTGGGTCTGTTACTGTCTCTGTCTCTCTGTCTCCCTCTCTGTTTCTCTCTCTCTGTCTCTCTCTGTCTCTGTCTCTCACACACACACACACACACACACACACACACACACACACACCTGCTCATATTACACATTGGACATTTCTGTTGAATGAACAACAACATGTATGAAACAGATCCTCCTCATCTCCATCTTAAATTACTATCTTGTTGAAAATCAAGGCCATTTACCAAAATGCTGTCTATCACCTTTATTTACTATTCTCTCTCCAACCTAGCTCTAATAAATGACTGAATCTGTCTATTTTAAATCTAGTCTCTGATTAAAAGTCTTTCTGAAGTCTGCACTTACTGCAAAAAATTATTTGAAAAAAAGTTCTTACTTAATCTTTTTCCTGTCTTTATTTCACAGAAGATTTTCCCATAAACCACTCCAGGAGACCCAGTCACCAGCTGTGGGGAGACTGTGCTGCTGGTGAGAGCGTGGCCTGTGGGTCTTGGCGCCCAAGTGCCCTCTTCCCCTGGCCCCGTGGAATTCTTCATTCCCCTCTTAGACCATCTCCCTTCTCTTCCTGATTCAGTTTAGTTTCCAGATCAGGAACTTTACTGACCCTTCTGGATTAGATTTTGGTGTTATTGACCAAATGGTGTTATTGATCAAATGATGTTTACATTTCAGTGTTCGTGAGATTTTTTTTTTTCTGGTCTATCTTGAGAATTCTGATTTCTCCTGACTTTTGTGTCACTTGCCTCTGTTTCATCATGTCACAGAATTATGGTTTACTCAAGTTGAAAGTTAAGCTTCTGTCATTGACAATAGCACTGCTCAGCTGCCTTTCAATTATTAAAGAAAATTCTGTGCTATTAGATTTTTGTATGCCACTGTGAGCTCAAATAATTTACAGAAAACAAGAGAAAAAATATTTTACATCTACCAGAATAAAAAGCAGTCTCCAGATCAGGAGCATAGGGTAAATAGGCCTTAGAGACTGCTGGGATCTCTCGGACCTTCTGTTTTTTAACTGATACAACCAATCCATCAATTGTACTGATATACAGCAAGTTGTTTATTTCTTTGACCCATGCCTGAAACTGTAACATTCAAGATACCAATTTTTCTTAATGTTTTGCTCAAATTGGCAAAAGAAATAAAGATTTTTTTCTGTTCTCAGAAAAGGAGGGTGGATTTCCTCTTTCTTGATATTAGCTCTTTCTGTGTCTATCTTACTTATTCTCTCTCTTTTATTTTCTTTCAGAACTTTTAAGTGTCTACATTTAAACATATCTAAGAAAAGACCCATATTATTATTAATGAAGAGAATTTGATGCATTTTTTTAAAAAAATCTAGAAAATAAAGAGTTTGGACTTATGTAAGAACATTCCCTGCTTAAAGTAGCAATGGCATGGATCAGCTTGGATGTGTTTTTTAATAAGAAAGCAAATTATGCAAGGCTGATTGCTACTGGGCTATAAGAACTTTGTAACTGTTTGAGAAATTACAAGGGCTTGGAGTCCACAACATTTCCTTCCTCTTTCATTAAAAAAAAAAAATAGAAAATCCCCATAGATACACATAAATAAGCCAGTTAGGGACTGGCTAATATGCTAAATACAAGACGTAAATAAGCCTGAAATTTGAACTAGCTTGGTCTACAATCTAAATGGACAATTATTAAAGAAAGCAACATGTCATCTAATATGGAGAAATTTAGTTATCAGCTCCTCTAGATTCCCCCAGCTCACTATAGATTTTAAGATTCTTCCATTCTGTGAACATAAAATGTTCTGGAGAAACTGTAATTTTCTCCATTGTTTTTATTTCTATTGCTACTTAGCAAAGCCACTCCACAATTTTGTGACCAAAAAGGAACAGTTTCTCATTATCTCTGTTGGCTCTGTATGTCACCTGGACTTGGAATGTGGTTCTAATGTGAGATATCTCGGGAAATTGCAGGCAGATAGGGACTGGCCTGTGAAGGAAGGCTCAACTGGAGATGTCTCTCACACAGCTGGCAGCTGATGCCTTTGATGTGGGGAAGTTCGGTTGGGGCTGTCAGCAGGAGCACCCACAGTAGGCCAGTTGTGTGTCTTCGGCTTCTTACAGTCTGGCAGCTGAGTTCTCAGATGGAATGTCCCAGAGCAAATGTTCCAAGAGGCCTAGTGTAAGGTGGAAGGCTTATGATCTAGACTTGGAAGTCACCAAGAGTCTTCCTCATCACATTCTGCTGGTCAAAATTTACAAGCCAACCCCAGATTCAAGTTGAAGGGCCTCAAGAGGGGGTGTGTTGTCAATCAATTATGGTCATATGTGTAAATGACATTCATCTCCTTGTTGAGGCCCCTAGAAAACCCACACATTACAATCTTAAGGAACCTTAATGTCCAGGAGCTCACCAAAATAAATTTCAGATATGGATGCATTGTGTCAGGTGGAGTTCTTCAGGTGCAGATCTTTGAGCCAGATTACTCTCCACTATTGTCACCAGTCAACCAAGGATTCTTTTGCTCAACTCAGATAGAAACCATGAAAAGGGAAAGGTGTTGCCAGCTCTCAGCTGTTGGTACCAGATCTCAGTGTTGCCAGCTTAGCCTGGGGCTACTGTGCTTATTCAAGAAGATGGTAATCATGAAGAAGAACGCAGCAATGCCATCAAAATGAAGCTTTACTGGGCTCGTGCTGCAGTACAAGGGAAACAGTGCAGAGGATGCAGTTCCCAGACTGGCTCTCCTAGGACACAAGGAGCGCTTACACAGGCACCGGGGCAGGTTTGCGCAGACACAGTTATTAGCTGCAGAATTTCTGCACCATCATGACAGCTTAGCTTTTTCCCTGGGCTATCATGACATGCAGGAGGTGCTCACTACCGACACCCCAGAAGGCTGTGGAAAAATACCTGGCAAACCCCAGAGACCACCACCAGCTGGGTCCTGCAGTGGCAGGGATGGCTGGTAGGGTGATGGCAGAGGGAATCCCAGCTCTAGGAAGAGAAGAGGGTGGTTCTGTGTCCTTCTCACTCCCACTAACCTGGGTTGTTCCAACCAGTTGCAAAAACAAGAAAAGGATAATATATAAAAAATGAAAAAGAGCATTAGGGAAGGGCTGGGCCCTTCTTAATCTGCCTCACTGTGAGTCATTCTTTCTATTATAGGGCATGGCCTGTTTAGTTGAAGTTTCGAGGCTCAGGGACTCATTTTCATGAGTTTCATGTGAACTAACTCTGAATTTTTTAGTCTGAGGTGTCAATAGTGCTTCCACTAGTAAAACACCCTTAAATTGTGAATTTCCCAGGGATCTTATTGGAATTCATTCTCCTATATGAAAGTCACTGCCATTAACCTCTGAGACAGGTTCTTCTATGTTTTAGGAGTGACAGTGCTATGACCAAATAGCTTAATAGTTTTAGAAGGCCTTTTGTTTAGTTAAAAGACCAAGAAATACATTTTAAGACCTTTACCTGACTCAGAGGGTCTAGGAAGCAAACAATTAATGTTCTTAGAAATCTCCTGTTCTAATTGCCATAATCTAAGAGTTCATTAAAACTTTCCAAGATTTTACCAAAGGGTATTAGAGCTATACCATGAATCTGGGATTTATTCTAAAACACATTTTATTGAGAGCCCCTTGAATTTGATTTTCACCTTGCAAAATGTGTGGTAGTCATAGCATATGCTCATTTATTATTGTCACTAACTTTAAAGAGGTGTCCCAAGGTAGGGATATCCTAAGTAAAAAGATTCCAAGGGCTTCAGAAATTGAAGAACATTTTGTGACTTATTCTCAGATACCGCACTGCAAATCTGTCATTGAAATATTTGGCCAAATGTTAAGTAAAAGGAAATAAAATGTGAACTTGTAGTTTCTGTAACAAAATACTTAAGACAGTCAAATTACAAACAAGATTTATTTTGGCTCACAGTTTCGGAGGTTTTAGTCTATCCTTGGTTGACTCCATTGTTTTGGGGCCTGTGGTGAAGGAGCACACCATGGTGGAAGTACGTCACGGAGGAAGTTGTCACCTCACGGCAGCTGGGAAGTGAAGAAGAGGAAGGGCCTGGTGTCCCACTGTCCCCTTTAAGGGCATGTTTTCAGTGATGGGAAGACTGCTCATTCGGCCTCAAATCAGGTTCTACAATTTCCTGAGAGCACCACAGGCTAGAGACCAAGTCTTTAACACAAGGGCCTTTGGAGAAAACTTAACCAAACTAAAGAAGAATAACAAAGAATGTATAGCTATTTCAATCAAGCACTTTTCAAAGAAAGCTAATAAGATGAAAAAGCCTATTAGATGCAAAATATCCATTTATTAGCTTATAGAAAATAATGAAGTACATACATAAATTTCAAAGAAGAGACTCAAGAATTGTGAGGAAAGAAAAGTAATTACTCTCGTTTTAAGTAATCTGGACCTTTATGAACACTCCACATAGTGCCTCCTGATAGTGCTCAGGGGAGAAAAAACGGTTTAGTTGCAAATTATCTTAATGAACTGGGTTGTGAATAGGCAAGCTAAAGCGTAGTAGCTAAATGGAAATAATATTTATTAGGCTAGTAAATAAGAAGCAAGAAATCAAACAATTGTTAGTCCAATCCAGTAGTGGTAATTGTTTAAGATTTGGTAAATTATCTAACTATCAATCAATCATATATATAAATCCTTGAGCAAAATGTGTTTCATTATTTTCTTTTTAAATTAGATATATGCTTTCTTCCTGATTGCATAAAGTGTGGAAAATTTTGGTAGCATAATAGTACCATTCACAAAAAATTAGTTTATTGTCTTATAAAATGCCTAATTAAAGTTCTTAAAATTCCCAGGTTGATTTTTCAGTCAAGGTTTTTTTTATCAATGGCAGTATTTTTTTAGAAAAGTTTTGAAGGTATAAAAATATGAAAATGTGTGCTGTTAAGTTAAATGATATTGATTGGTGTCATCTAAAACAATATAAACTTATAGACTTCAAATGTTGCTGAGCATTGTGAAAACTTAATTATTTCACTTAAAATAACTAAACAAAGTATTTTCAACAAATTCATAATATCAGCATTAATTCATGTCTTATTTGCAATGATATGAGTTTAAGTTATTCAAATAAATTATTAGATTACATTAAGTATTTTGTGGAATTCATTGAATATATAGGTGATCTTGGATTTGACAACAAGTTTTTAAATATAATACTAAAGTGACCATGCAGGGAAAATTTAGAATGATAAAATATGATAACTTAAATTTTATTAAAATTAAAATATGTGCTATGTCAAAGACACTGTTAAAATAATAAAAATAATCACAAAAGAAATTATTTGCAAATCACCTGAGGAAAATGTCTATTCAAAATGTAAAAAAGAAATATGGCTTTTAATCCCAGCAATAGTAAAAAAGCTGAAAATGGGCAAACAAAATCACAGAGGGCAATTAAACATATGGAAAGGAGTTTAACACTATTTGTCATTAAAGAATGTCATATTAAAACAATAATGAGGTACTGACTGAAATAAGTAATTTCATAATAGATTGAAAAAAACCCCTGAGAATTCCAGATGTTAAAAGAATATGAAAGAACTGGAAATTTCATTTATTGCGTTTAGGAATGCAAAATGGTACACTTTGGAAGTTTCCTATAGGCTAAAATTAATTTTGCCATATGATCCAACAATTGAGTTCATAAGTTTGATCCCAGATGACTTGAAAATATAATCCACACAAAATCTTCCATGTGAATATTTATAGCATCCTTACTCATAATCACCCCAAACTGGAAGCAACCCAGATGTCATCAATAAATGTCTAGATTAAAAAAGAAATCCACTGTGGTGCATACAGAGAAAAGTTATTCAGTGATGGAAAGAAATGAATTTTCAAGTCACAGAAAGACATGGAGGTCGAATTAAGGCACATATGTATTCCCTTAAAAGAACAAGTATGAAAGACTATATCTATTACATGATTCCAATGATCTGAGATTTGGAAAAGGCAAAGCTATCAAGAATGTGGAGGATGCAGTGGGTGGGGAGTGAGAGAAGAATGGAGGAACTTTAGATTATGTAGAAGGAAATGAGGGGGTTGGTATGAAAAATGGTGGAATGAGACAGACATCATTACCCTATGTACATGTATGATTACAAGGATGGTGTGAATCTACATTGTGTACACCATAGAGACGAAATGATGTGGCCCATTTGTGTACAATGAATCAAACTGCAGTCTGTAAAAAATTTTTCAAAATTAAAAAACAAAAAACAAAACAAAACTGACCTTCCCCCCCAAAAAAGAAAAAAAATATTAGCGATTGCAGGAACCTTGGGGAAGTGGAGGAGGATAAATAGGTGAAAATGGGAGATTTATCAAGCAGTGAAACTATTCCATGTGGTGCTAAAATGATGGGTTCATGGCATTTTGCATTTGCCAAAACCTGAAGAGCTTTATAGCACAAAGTGTGGCTTAAAATATACAGGCAGCAGTACTTAGTTGAAAAACTTCCCCTTGGAATGTATTGATAAATATCTTGACAAATCCAAAGGAGAAACTAAACAATTCTCCTAGGTTAAAAAGATTTAAGTGATATGTTTAAAATATTTCAGGATTTGTGTTCCTTTCAGGATGAATAAAAACAGTCGTGTTCATTCATAAAGACTGTCAATAACTGCCATCAAATTGGTTTATTAAAGTATTTTATAATCTCTTATCAATTTCATGACAAGTTCAACAAATACCTTATAAGATGACAGAAATGCCTGGAGATTTGTCAATACCTCACTGTTTACAGTACTTTTTTTCTGTCAGGTTTCTCAATGATTAAATCCTTAGTAATTGACCATCACCTAAGTAGAGGTTTCAACTCTACTTCTTTCTGATATTTCAGTATATTGTAACAAATTAACCAGAATCTTCCCACCTCTTTATTGAGAGGAAGTTTCTTCATTTCACTTAAAATTATTTAGAGGTTTCCACATGAAAGTATTCATGAAAAAAATTCAATAGTCTTCATACAGTGACTTAATTTCACTATTAGTATTTCAAGGAAAGGAACCAGAGGCAGACTTCTCATGGTTAAGTTGACATTGTCTCTTCATCAGGGTCATTTTCATTCTGTGGGATGGATTCAGGATTTCCCATCCTTTCTGGCAACACCAAACTAATCACAGTAACAATACTCTAGGACTGATCAAAATAGGTTTATGATGGTCACAGGTCTATTTCTTAGTGCATAGAGAGAAGCATTCCATTCTACAAAAATTTAGTCGTGTCTAACACAAATTTAACCGGCTAAATGTGTATGAACTCTAGGAAAATTTCATCTAAACAGTTCTTATTTAAAATGACCCTACATAATTCAGAAAACATGATATACAAAATTTCTTAATCCAACAATTCAATAGGAAAACTTCAGAATAATGAATTTTCAGAGTAGAAATATAGGCAGATAAATAGATGGATAGATTTGTCTTATCTATAAAATTATAGTTGAATGTATAGCAAAGTACTCTCAGAAGGTTCCCTTACTATTTATGTTCATGTGGTCATTAGAGTTCATTAAGAATCCATGTTTCAGACAAAAATTGCACTTCATTTATGTATTTGATGTTTAAGTGTCCTCTCAGAAAATGAGTACAATATGTACTCCACATCAAATGATAGCCAATCCTGATAGATCCAAATAAATGTCTCTTCTTCCCAGGTCAAGTACATTCCATGGTGCTAATTTTTAAAAATAATGATAGAATAAAATAATAAGCCCCAGACTGAGACATTCTGTAAGAACACCAGAAGAAATTAATTACATTATTATTTTTCTAGCCTTGAAGGATGAGCTTATAAGGGAAATAAATCCTACTTCTGATATATAAATGTGATTGAGCTGTGATTATAAGTGCTTCTGAGTACCTACACAGATACTATCTCTCAAACCCTGCCAAAATTAAAGCAAAAAGCAGATAAAATTTTTAAAAACTCATACCTTATAATAAACAATGCTAGAATAAACTAAATAAACAAAAACAGAGCTTAATAATACCCAGAAAAATAAAAAAAAGATGTATGCATATCTATGAAAAGAAAAAAAAATGGGTCAATGGGTCTTATAAATATTTTTTTGAAATATTGTAAATAGTGTATTAAGTAACTCTCTAAAACTTCCCTTTCCCCTATTACTTTATCAGGCTGTGGAATTGTTTTATTCATTTATTTATTTTTCTCCAGTACTGGTGATTGAACCCAGGGCCTCACACATAACACAAGCACTCACACGCTAGGCAAATACTCTTCACACTGAGCAGCTACACCTGCTGCCCCAGACTCTTCATTCATGTGAAATCTTCTCTGTCCTTTAAAGAGATTGGCAGGACCTGCCCCCCAACTTTGTGTGTGTGGAAAGAGGTACTGGAGATTGAACACAAGGCCTAGCATGTGCTAGGGGAGTGCTTCACAACTGAGCTACATTTTTAATTTTTAATTTTGCAACAACAGAGATTCACTAAGTTGCCCAGGCTGGCCTTGAATTTGCCTCAGCCTCCCCAGTAGCTGGATTACAGGCATTTGCCTATATCTCTTTAATACTTTCACTGTCTCTTGCATACCATAATTATTATGATTAGAATTTTTGTGTAAACTGTTAAACTTCTCAGTTTCCTTCATTAGACTCAACTTTTTTGGAGATTATGCCTTCTTGATGTGTGTTCTCAGTGAAAGTCGTAAACTCTTGTTAAGTTTTTCTTGAATTGTATTATCTTTCGGTAGATTTTTTTGATACTTAATTTGCTTTCCCAAATATTTTAACTTGTCCTATTTATTCATACATGCCATAAGTAGCATGACTCACTGTCACATTGTACAAAACCTTCTAATCATAATGTCATATATGCCTTTCCCAAGTTGCTTTAAATAAATGCTGGAAATGTTTTAAAATAAATCTATTCATAGGATGAATCCTATAAAAAGCAATAAACTGACTTTTTGCCCAAGCATATTATTTTATGTCAACCATAACTGCATGACAAAACCTAAATCTCTTTCAAGCAAGAATGTATCTGTATTAACCTGTTTATTTATGTTCCTCAGATAAGAACAGCTCTGGGATTTTATTTGATTTAATTTGCCTAAGCTTGAATACATCTAATTATGCATCTGTGATTTAATTATCATAAGGAAGTTAAGAAATGTGTAGTATTGTCATGCACCAACAGCATAATGGAGAAATGAAAGCTGGAATACCTTAGAAAACTTTCGCCAGGCAGATTCCAGGATGCACACTTCAAGATGGCACAGTTTGGATGGCAGAATAACAAAAAGCAGACAGACAATTCAGTTGACTGCTGAGAAATTGTTCTCTTTGAAAACCAGCCTTAAAGAGAAGTACTACTGAAATTGGAGCAAAATCACTTCCAGGAACCTCTACCACCGTGTATTATTTATATGGTTCCTAAAAGAAAGATTCAAAAAACTTAAATTGGTGCATAGGTTCTTACAAACAAAATGGTTGCCTAATTAAATCTCCTATTCATTTATCTACTAGGTGTAGTATGGAAGTGGAATGGTACATATGTATATTAAGAGCACGAGAAATTGAGTGTAAGTTTGTTTTTCACTATGCGGATAAAAGGTTATGTTTCACTGAATAATTGGCATTTGCTTTGCCTGTCCCATTTCCTCTGTCTGCACCGCTTCCTGCCTACCTTGTGTTCCCCATCACATCTCTGGCTACCCCAACACCAATTCACAAAACCCTACTTATTCCTAAAGTTGTGTCTCAAACATTTGTAACTCAAGTGTCAAGCAAGCCTGTAACCTATATTGTGCTTCAAGATGTTCTGAAGGTTTATATTTTCCTGCTCCTGTTCCTGGGGGATATTGCCTCTCACTGCCAGTCTGCTACTTCCTTTCAGTCAAACCACACTGACCCTTATCTGGAATTTAGCTCCAGCTTCTTGATTCACAACACACACACACACACACACACACACACACACACACACAGAGGAAAAGCATATATAATAACACATACATAATACACCTCTTTATATTGATTATTAGATATCCCTCTTCTTCTGAAATCTTTTCACTTTTTAGGTACCAGAGTTTCATTGTTAACAAAACTTCCTGTTATTTTCAGCATTCATCAGGGAGGGAGAGTTTCATTCATGGTCAACCTCAAACAGCCTGAGCAGTGTTTGCCATAAAACGAATCAAAACTCACTGCTTAAATAAAACCATTCATAAGTTTATAAATCGTAGGTTTTCATGAAAGCCATTTATAGAAAATTAAAATTTGATGATTCTTGACAATACATTTTCTTGAACATATGCAAATGAATATGCAAACACTGCGTTGCTGGTATTTTACCTGCATTTATTTCCAGTCTCCCCATGTATAAATTACCCTGTATACAATATTGCAGCATTAAAAGTCTAAGATCATTTTACATCCTGTAAGTGACTTTATACATTATTTTAATGATCCCTTTATCATATGGAGGCTGACCAACATCTCACACAGCTGGAAGATACTTTTTCTCTTTTGTATGTTCCTTGAGCATCTGTACAGCCATTAATTTACATATTCATGCCGAAGATTCAGGGATATTGGAATACCAGTGGACTAAAACAAGTGTTTAATGAAACAGTGCATCCTAGATGGTTGAAATTAAAATGTTTAGAGAAAAAAATGTTGGAATGATTATAACTACAAACATAACTAGTGAAATAGGTTGAAATGAATTATAAACTCATCACATTTCTTTTTATGAAAATAGGTCCAATATTCTAAAAAAAGAACATCATCATAGAACAAGAATAATAAGAAGTCATTTATTCTGTTTCTCTGCATCACGGTCCCATCACGGTTCCATCTGTAGCTGTCAGATTCCATACCAGTGTGTCCCTAACTCTTTGCCAGAGTTTTGACTCCACAGTTTTTTCAAGGTGAATCATGGTATTTATATAAAGAAGTTTCACAATCCCACATGATCATGATTATAGAAACCTCGTTTGAATTAGAAATACATTTTAACAGACCAATGAATTGTCAAAGTTCTTTTTGATAGGTAGCAGACAGATGTGTGGGAATATGAGGTTAAGGGAATAATTCTATAAATTGTGTAGACTGTACTGACACCCCCCACCACGAGCTTTGTTTGAAAAGCTATTTACCTGTGTCCCTTCCTGGCGTAAGTCAATAGGATACGTTACAGTCCACAGCACATAACCTGTTATCTGTAGGAGATATGCAGGCCTGAAAGGCTCCCTGCATCCTCCCTGCCCGTTAGGAGAGCACAGGTTACCCTGAGGTGGGAAGACTTCAATGACACTTAAATAAACCAGAATCTAAAACTCAGGAAAATAATTAGATAAAGTCAGCATGGGTCAGAGTTGTCCTGGATTTTTACCATGCACAGTGGGGACTCAGAAGTCTGAAACAGTAAGTCAAGAGGTGGATCTGAGAAGGACTCTCCAGAAACTTCCCTGGGACACCCCAATAAAATTGGAGGGCAGGAGTAGCATGCAATCCTCCTTCTCTCAGAGGACCAACTCTCCTCCTTCATAGTGTCTCCTTTCCCCCTTTTTCTGCCCCTTTCAATAAACTCATGCCTGCGACTTTGAGTGACGTCCCTGAAATCTTTCCTGTGTGATCACAGGAACCACTGTAGCTGCCTTGGCTCTGGGGTGGGGATTTGCTCTGCAAGTTTTTCATCTCTATGGCTGCCAGTTGCAAGTACCTGGGATTTAAAGGACCTCTGATGTGGGTACAAAATCTGATCTTGGGATTGGCTGCTGGACCTGCTCATTTTATGCCTTCTCAGTCCCTTTCTTAAAAATATGTCCTCAAATTTTCCTGGCCTACTTCTCCTCCCCTCATTTTACAATCTGATAATTTAGAAAAAAGGACACAATTTGGACATTGTATTTGGACCAACAATGGAAAGCTTTTAAGAGTGTTTTATTAGCATTTAAATATACATTCATTAAATACATAGTACTTAAAACATGATTTATGAACTGCAAACCTTCTTATGATTATTCTGTTTCAATTCTTACTCTAGTTTTGATGCCATTTTGAAAAATATATATTTTAAGTCAATTATTTTTCATGTAGTGTTCTATCATTTTGATTTTTTCCTTAGACTACATATCTTTTTAAAACTGCTAATGTAGACCAGAGATCCTACACACCCTACAAGAAAAAGTAAACCCAAATCTCCCTCACATGGGCTTAGGAACCAGATTTCTCAACAAGACTCCTAAAGTACAAGAAGTAAAATCAAGAATCAATAAATGGAATGGTATCAAACTGAAAAGCTTCTTCACAACAAAGTAAACAATCAAGAACATGAGCCTGCAGAATGGGAGAAAATCTTTGCCAACTACATCACAGATAGAGCATTAATCTCTAGGATAAATAAAGAACTCAAAAACCTTAACACCACAAAAACAAATAACCAATCAATAAGTGGGCAAAGAAACAGTACAGACACTGCACAGAAAAAGAAATAGGAACAGTCAACACATATATGAAAAATATGTTCAATATCTCTAACAATTAGAAAAATGCAAATTAAAACTACTCTGAGATTATATCTCACTCCAGTCAGAATGGCAGTGATCAAGAATACAAGGAATAAATGTTAGTGAGATTATGGGGCAAAAGGTACACTAATACATTGTTGGTAGGATTGCAAATTGGTGCAATCACTCTGGAAAGCAGTATGGAGATTCCTCAGAAAACTTGGACTAGAACCACAATTTGACCCAGTTATTCCACTCCTCAGTAGATACCCAAAGGACTTAAAATCAGCATACTATATTGACACAGCCACATCAATGTTTATAGCAGCTCAATTCATAATAGCTAAGCTGTGGGACCTGTCTAGGCACCCTTCAACAGATGAATGGATAAAGAAAATGTGATGTGCATATATGTATAAATATATGTATACACACACACCCACACACACACACATACATATACACACACAATGGAATATTACTCAGCCATAAAGAAGGATGAAATTTTGGCATTTGCCAGTAAATGAAAGGAACTGGAGACTATCATGTTGAATGAAATAAGCCAATACCAAAAAACCAAAGTTGAATGTTGTCTCTGATATGTGGATACTGACACACAATAGGTGGGGCATGGAGGAGGAGTGGAAAGATGGGGGACTGGGAATGGGAAAGACAGTAGAATGAATTGGACATAATTTTCCTATGTTCATATTTGAATATATGACTGGTGTAACTCCACATCATGCACCACAACAAAAGTAGGATGTTATACTCCATATATGTTTGATGTGTCAAAATATATTCTACTGTTATGTATAACTGAAAAGGACAAATAAAAAAGAAAAAGAATTGCTGATGTAATTTTGTGATATTTTGTTTACTGTTTGAGTCAGACAATTCAAAAAAATATATCTTAAAAAAAAGAGAAACTGCTCAAGAGAAAATTTTCAAGTTTTAACCTTCCCTTCAGTAGTTGAAACTCATCAGTCAAGCCCAGAGGCACAGCCATTTCTACCAGAAAAATGTCCAATCCAGATCGCAGGTATCTTTTTCAGAGTATGTTGTCCAAACACATAAGACTCCAATAATTACCATCCTTCAACTTTCAGTTCTTTCAGAGAAATGTTTGTACCTCTCCTTATAATGTATAATGCATCCTAAAAATGAAACACTGAGATATAAATAACAAAATATGCATAAGGTCTATGACAAAATGTATAAAACTGATGAATGAAATCATAAAACTAAATAGATGGAGTTCTTGGATAAAAAGACTCAATATCGTGAAATCATCAGTTTTTCACAAATTAATTTATAGATTTTGAATAATTCCATTCAAAATCCCAGCAACTTATTTTATGAATATTGACAAACTGATCATAAAGTGTACATAAGAGGCAAAAGACCTAGAATCACCAATACAAAATATTATTAATCTAATTTCATTGATGAGCTTAGTATCCACATTTATGAAACCTACTGTTTTTAGTTTTCTTGTAATGTCTTTTTCCTGGTCTTGGTATTTGCATAATAATGGCCTCACAAAATGCATTATAGAGTATTCCTTCTGGTTTTATCTTCTGGACGAGGTACGGAATTGTATTCCTAAATGACTGGTAGAATTCATTGGTGAACACATCTGGGCTAGATGCTCTCTATTTCAAAAAGTTATTCATTCAATTTCTTTTATTGATATAATCCTGTTCAGGTTATTTTATCTTATGTAAATTTTGGCATATTGCATCTTTAATGGATTCAGTTTGTTTCATCGAGGTTGTGATATTTTGTAGCATAGAGTTTTTCATGTTAATCCCTTATTACTTTTCAATGTTCCTAAGATCTGTATTGATGTCTCCTCCTTTACTTCTGATATTACTAATTTGCCTGTCCTCTTTCTTAGCTGGCAAAAGGCTCATCTATCTTCCGTTTAAAACAAACAAACAAAAACAGCATTGTTTGGTTGATATTTTTTATTTAATTCTGCTTTCAATATCATTGATTTCTGTTCTAATTGTTATTGCAGTTGCATGACACATTATGGTGTTTCTGTCAAAGATGGACTGCCTATACACCATCCTAGGAGATCCCAGAAGACTATACCACCTACAAATGTCATAACAGTCTACATTGGAGTAAGTACAGATGGATGAAATTGTCTAAAGATGTATTTCTCAAAACATTTCCCAATTTTTTAAAAAAATTGTATTTGTTCTTTTAGTTATAAATGACATTAGAATGTATTCTGGCATATTATTCATACATGGAGTATAACTTCCCTTTCTTGTGGTTGTACATAATGTGGAGTTACACTGGTGGTGTGGTTCATGTATGAACATCAGAGGGTTTTGTTTGATTTATTCCACTGTCTTCCCCATTCCCATCTCCCCTCCCTAACCTTCATTGTTCTTTGTCTAATTCAATGAATTTATGTCCATCCTTCCCCACCCCTCTTTTTGAACATTTGGCCTTTGATTTTTTGGGATTGGCTTATTTTGCTTAGCATGATGTCTCCAGTTACATTAATTTACTGGAAAATGCCATAATTTCATTCTTTTTTCCGTTGGAGTAATATTCCACTTGTTATATATACCACATTTTCTTCATCCATTCATCTGTTGAAGGGCACCTAGGTTGGTTCCATAGCTTAGCATTGATATGCTATAAAAATTGATGTGGCCGTATCACTGTAGTATGCTGATTTTAAGTCCTTTGGTTCTAAACCGAGGAGTGGGTAACTGGGACAAATGGTGTTTCCATTCCAAGCTTTCTGAGGAATCTCCATACTACTTTCCAGAGTGGCTGCACCAATTTTCTTTCCCACCAGCAATGTATGAGTGTACCTTTTCCCCCACATCTTCATCCTAATTGTTAACTAATATATGACTATTTCTTTTCCTCTATCATCCATCTTCCCTCTCTCTCTCTCTCTGTATCTCTCTCTTTCCCTTTCTTTCTTTCTATTCAGGATTGAACCCAGGAGCACCTTACCACTGAGCTACATTTCCACTCCCCTTTGTATGTTATTCTGGACAGGGTCTTGCTAAATTGCTGAGAATCTGGCTAAGTTGCTGAGTCTGGCTAAGTTGCTGAGGCTGGCCATGAACTTGCAATTCTTTCACCACCATGTCTGGCCTGTATTTCTTTTCTTCTATTCACTTTAGATTTAATTTTCTGTTCTTTTTCTATTTTAGATATCAGTTCATTTCACATATATATAGATACAGCTATAAATTTACCTCTGAACATGGTTATTGTTGAATCATATAAATTTAAAGTGCATTTTAATGTTAATTTAATGCAAAAGTATTTTTAATATCTTTTTCTAGGCATTCATCGCCAAACTGTTATTTAATTAATTTAATTAAAAGTGTGCTAATTTTCCACATCCTTTGGTTTTTCCTCATTCTGTTTTTGATTGCTAGGTTTAGTCCCTTGTTTAATAACCTAGCTAATTCCTTGGTTTCTGGATAAATTCACACCATAAAAATCAATTCCCAACATTTTATAGGATAGTTAGAATAGCCCCTGAATGTTGATTGAGATATAGCGAGGTGAGGCACTGGAAGTAACCCAACTCTGATTGTAATCCTGAGGTGGTCAAAGATAACTTACACTGGTCAGATATGAGCAGTCAAGGAGACTATGCAAACAGGACTATTTCAAGAGGGATCAAGACTAGTGCACTAAAGGAGAGAAACTGTAGTCAACTGTAGTCACCGGGCCTGAAACAAAAGAGGTGAGAGTTTTTAAGCACTGGGGTAAGCTAATGAAATCGCTGGAGGAAGTCAATGGGGAAGTGGGTCAATAAGAGTAGGTCATCTTTAAGATAAGTCTTATCTTAAAGAAGGGGAAAATACTGACCAGTTTCTGTTAAATTTAGAGGAAAATGAAAAAAGCTTATTATCGATGAAGGTTTTAACTTTATGTTGGAAAAATTTAAAAAACAAAATCAGACATAAGAATATTACTATAGGCATAGGAGCTAGAGAGAAAAAAGTTTTTTTTTTTTTTTTTTTTTGTAGTTTCTATGATAATTTACCAGAGAATCACCAGAGAATCAAAGAAAAGGAGAGGGCAGTGGAAAGAGAAAGAGCAAGTGAGAGCAGAGGAGTGGCAGAGAGTTGAAGTTGAGGAAGTTTAGAATCTAAAGGTAATATTCTAAAATCAAAGGTTCTTGTGAAGGTTAATTTTATGTGTCAACTTGAGTAAGCTCCCTAGATATTAGGTTGAATGTTATTCTAGATTTTGGTGTGAATGTACTTTTAAGATAGAATTGACATTTAAATCAGTAGATTTTCAGGAAAGGAAATTACCCTCCATAATGTGGGTGAGCCTCATCCAATCACTTGCAAAATTTAATAGAAAAAAAGAATGACCTCCCCTGAGAAGGAGGAAATTCTGCCAGCAGACAGTCTCAAATTAGCACCAACTCCTCTTGTTCTCTGGATTGCAATGTACCTTGGAGTCTCTACAATCAAGCAAATCAATTTCTGTGTTTCTCTCTCTTCTTTTGTGCATATGTGCATATGTGTGTATTATATATTTGTTGTTGTTTTATTTTTTTCTTGAAAAATCTAACACGTTCCTCATATTAGAAGACATAATTTGTAGACATACTAATATTAATATAGTATCTGTAAATAATAAACCCAGGAATAAACTTATCAAGAAAGATTCAAAACCTAAGTAATACAAGCTATAAATCTTATCTGAAAGAAGAGGAGTGAATTTGAACTAAAAGAAACTTTGGATATTCATGTAATAGTATAAAATGATATGAACCATAAAGATATCTATATGTCCCAAGTGAATATAAATTTTTCATAATTCCAATGCAAAAAATCAAGTTTTATTGGAGGTGGTGGTTTGATGATAAATAAGTTGATTCCATAATTCATATAGAAAAACAAATGATCTTAGAGTTGTTTTAATTTGCATTTCTCTAACTCCTAGAGATGTTGAACACTTTTTCATATATTTATTAATAGCCTGTATATCTTCTTCTGTAAAGCATCTGTCCAGTTCCTTGGTCCATTTATTGGTTGGGTTCTTTGTACTTTTGGTGTAAAGTTTTGTAAATTCTTTATAATTTTGAAGATTAGTGCTGTATCTGAAGTGTGTATAGAAAAGATTTTCTCCCACTCTTTAGGTTCTCTTTTCACATTATTGATTGTATCCTTTGCTGAGAAAAAGCTGTTTAGTTTGAATCCATCCCATTTATTGATTCTTGCTTTGATTTCTTGGGCTTTGGTAGTCTTATTAAGGAAGTCTGATCTTAAGCCAACATGATGAAGATCTGGGTCTACTTTGTCATCTATTAGGTGCAGGGCCTCTGGTCTAATTCCTAAGTCCTTGATTCATTTTGTGTTGATTTTTGTGCAGGGTGAGAGATAGAGGTTTATCCCATTCCCTGGTTTATACCCAAAGGACTTAAAATTAGCAAACTACAGTAATGCAGCCACATCAATGTTTATAGCAGCTCAATTCACAATAGCTAGATTGTGGAACCAACCTAGATGCCCTTCGACAGATGAATGGATAAAGAAACTGTGGTATATGCACTCAATGAAATATTATTCAGTCATAAAGAAGAATAATGTTATGGCATTTGCAGATAAATGGATGAAATTGGAGAATATCATGCTAAGTGAAATAAGTCAATCCCAAAAATATCAAAAGCTGAATATTTTCCCTCATAAGTGGATGATAACATGTAATGGGGGTGGGAAGGTGGGAGGTGAGAGAAAAATGGAAGAACTTTAGATTATGTAGAGGGAAATGAGGGGGGTGTGAAAATTGGTGGAATGAGACAGACATCATTACCCCATGTATGATTACCCTATGTATGACCTCCCACCTTCCCACCCCCATTACATGTTATCATCCACTTATGAGGGAAAATATTCAGCTTTTGATATTTTTTGGATTGACTTATTTCACTTAGCATGATATTCTCCAATTTCATCCATTTATCTGCAAATGTATTCATGTATGATTATAGGAATAGTATGAATGTACATTGTGCACAACCATAGAAACAAACATTTGTGTTCAATGAATCAAAATGCAGTCTATAAAAATAAAAAAAATAATTAGAAAAAGAAAAGCAAATGATCACTAGTTCATTAGAAGTAATGAAATTCTCTAAAATCTCAAGTCTAGAAGAAATGTTAATCAAACCAGCTAGTATAATTAATTAAATGAGTACATATAATTAAAAGAGTACAGTATTGGCTTGTTAGCAGACAAACCAATAAATTGAGTGAAAGTCCCAAAATAGACAATGATGGGGAAATGATGGACTCTGTCATTAGCAAAGTCAACATAGAAACTGCACTCCTCAGCATATTGCAGAATAAACATCAAATAGATCTGAAATATAACTGTGAAATAGGAAAATATAAGTATTGGAAAAAATGGGTACATTTCTATGTAATCTAGGGGTGGGTAAAACTGTTCATTCTGTGACTTTAAATCCAAAAGCAGTAAAGAAATATATTGATAGATTTGATAATAAATATATTTGCATCACAGAATTTACCATAAACAAAAGCAAAAATAAATTTAAACTTATACACATATATATTTGTGTGTGTGTAGTCATGTGCCACATAGGAAGTTCTAGTCAACAGTGGACCACATATAAGATAGCAGTCCCATGAGATTATAATGAATCTGAAAATTTCCTGTCACCTAGTGACATTGCAGCCATTGCAATAGTCATATGTTTGTGGTGATGCTGGTGAAACAAGACTTTTGCCTGCCAGTCAAATAAAAGTATAGCACATACAATTATATTAAGTGCATAATACTTGATAATGATAATAAATGACTATGGTACTGGGTTATGTATTTACTATGCTGTATGTTCAATGGTTCTTTAAGAGTATACTCCTTCTTATTTAAAAATCTTTATAGTGAAACACATGCCATCTTTCACTGGCAGCAGTCTTATATAACTTTTGTTTCCTGTGTATCCTGATTGTTCCTTTCTCTCTCCTGCTTGATAGAATCTTGTGATGCTTCATCCATCACATATCTATGAGCCATTGGCTAAGTTATCTCTCTCTCTCTCTCAATAGATACCTAATATAACTTTGAAGTGTAGTAAGCTGTGCCACACAGGTTTGTGTAAAAACACTGTAATGTTTGCACAATGATGAAATTACCTAAGATGTATCCCAATACTGACACATGTTGTATTTATTAATTTCACAATCTCAGGTATTTTTTTATAGCAGTACCAGTGGACTGAGACAGAAGACTCAGAAATAGTTGCATATTTATCATGAAAAGTAAATTTTCTAGTATACAAAGATGATTTTAAAATTTAGAGGAATATATTACAATCTCAATAAACAACTTGTCAACTGATTAAAAATGGTTCATGGAGAGGAAATTCAAATAGCTCTGAAATGTTTGAAAATAAACTCTACCTTAATTATGATACAAACTATTAACTGAAACTAAAATCAACTATCACATTGGCAACATTGCAGAGGGTGAAGAATATATTAAATGGGTAAAGCTGTGGAGAAGCAAGAATTACACATACTGGGGTCAGGAACATAATATGCCACAATCCCTGTGGAGGGAATCAGCAATACTTAACAAAAGTATGTATGCACTTATTATTTTAAATAGCACCCCAACTTCCAGAAACCTATTCTGAAGATTTTTTACAAATGTGAAACAACATATGGGCAAGAATATTCACTATGTATTATTTGTAATAGCTAAAATTCGAAAAATTAAGTGTCATCTGAAGGAGATATGTTTGAATGATAATGAAGTTTCCTGCATTTTGAAAAAGTATATGTAATTGCAGAGGTTAAAAAGTTCTAACATTCTCTACAATATAATTTTAAGTAAAAATAAAATGTTACCAAGAAACATGCGATGCTTTGCATAGAAATTTTTTACCTAGCACCCTAAATTTTTCACAGCAAAGTAGGAGAAACAAAGAAGTATAATATATGTGTACATAAGAGAAACCAAAAGTATAGCATATTATATATATTATATATATTATATATATTATTATTATTATACAAGACAACACACAGTCTTCTTAGGACCTATAGTTACCACCTCTACTAGTAGTTAGACCAATGACTAGGTTAAGTAATAGTATGACCGAATAAGGAAAATGCTGGCTAAGAAAGGAAAGAAGATAAAAGTACAGGTGAAATATCCATTTCTAAATGCTCAAAACAGGAAGTACTTCATATTTTTTCAGATTCTGGAATATTTGCATGTACATAATAAGACTCAAATTTAGTCACAAAATTAATTTACAAATGAGAACCGAGACCCTATGGACATAGCCTGAAGGCAATTTTGTTGAATACTTTTGGCATACCTGTGTTTTGACTGCAGCCCATCACAGGAGGTCTTGAGAAATTTTCTGCTTGTGGCATCATGTGGACACTCAAAGAAACAGTTTCAGATTTTTAGGATTTTGAATAAGGGGTGCTCAACCTGTACTGTCAAACAGAACTTTTGACAGTACTCCTACTCCTGTTTTTTCACCTGTTAATCTGCAAACACTTTTTTGAAAATTATTTTTTTAAATGATGTGTGATTCATGGAGGGTTTATAAAAACTCTCTGTTCTGACATATCCATTTTGTAGTGAACCAGTTTGAGGTTGATGACTCCAGAATACCTTGATAGTCAAATAGAAATGCTATTCTCAAGAACACAGCAAGACAGGTCCTTCTGAGATTTTAATTTACATTAACAAGTACCAGCTTTCCCTGCAGGGAATCCTTACCATCACTTTGTGACATAGAACAAAGCTTTGGGTTCATGGGGTCATTATTTGTAGAGGTTCACATGAATATATGGGCATGCTTCATTGATGGTTTTGTTAGGATGAAAGCAAATGGTGTCCATTGGATGACAGCAGCCATCTAGGATCAATGACAACTCGGGGAGATTGACTGCCATAAGAGTCAACATGGAAGACTGAACTGGCCTAACAGCACTCCCACGAGCCAGAATTGTTAAATTTTTAGACCTTTAGGCTGTTTCCAATGTCCTGTCTATCTGACTGCCATTTACTTGAAGAATGTTAGAGTATCAGATTAAAGATGACTGTGTTAGGGGCTTGTGAATACAAAAACAAATTAAAACTTTAGTCTGACTGTCTAATGCTTCAACATGCTTGACTATTAGTTCAGAAACTGGTGAGGAGCAATGGGGGATTGAGAAAGACAAACACATATACAAAGAGAAAGCTGTGACCAGGTAGGACACCATTCTCTGATTGAGGAAGAATGACCCAGAGCTAGCTCAGCATCTTTATTCTATAGCTTTTATTATCAAAAGATTATTTGTGGGAAAGTTTCTCCAAGCAGAAAGCCTCGAAAGTTACGGTCACTTGCAAGATATTGTGGTTATCTTAATGTGCTGTCCCCAGCAGCTGGTGCCTGAGCTCAAGGTCCAGACTGATATAGCTCCATGCCTTTGCACAGAGCCTCCTCAGGCTGGGCATCGCCATAGCAACTGGGCAATCACGACTTGCATTTTTATACAGGAAACTCCCAGCACAAATGCGGTCACAAGGCAATCAGAGACCATGATTCAAGTCACTGCTCTCCATATCCCCCACTTTTTTTCATTTTTTAAGTGTAACCAATGTATGTCTGCTCTGATGTAGTGGAACTTGTGTCAGGTGAGCTGACTGTGAGAAAACAATGCAGAATTAAGAGTAAGGAAATAAGTCTTAAGAGATACCACGCAGTACGTTTTAGCATATTGCAAGGATTGAAACCATTTAGGTCATCTAACAACTTTTTTGGGAAATTGGCAGGAGATAACATGGGGATCTTATTTTCCTGCATAACCTGGATATAATGGTGCAGTTGCTAGAGATCTAAACTAATATTGTTATGATTCCAAATTTCTAACAGATTCATCTTCATCTTTTCCTAATCCATTCCGAGCTATTGGATGAAATAGGTGTTACACAAATAAACTGATAAGCAACATGGCATCGTAATTATTGTCTGACCTTAAGTCTTTGTATCTGATTTAAGTTTTGTATCTGATTTAAGGTTTAAGTTTTTTTTATCAATAGCTTTCTGATCTCGGAGGGCTCTTGAAGTATTTTGTGCTAACGTATTGATGATGGGGAGTGCTAGCTACCCAGTTCCTTCCTTTGTCTACCTGTCCTTTGTCCTGATCTCATTTTCCCCTCTGAGCAAGGGAACCTTCACTGTTGTATGGGGAAATAGACAATGACTGCTCTGCTCTGGCTGCTTCAGACTGAGAGCAGGCAATTTTGGACAAGCAGCTTGGGTTTCCCTTTTATGAATGTTTTGGTCAGTTGAAGGATCCATGGTAAAAGTATGGTTCAGAAAAAATAGGTTGTAAATTCATCTGGGTGGTGGGTGCTTCTTTGAGAGAAACAAGAAGACATAATAACTGGAATGAAATTAATACAGAATAAATGTAGAAGATGATGATGATGATGATTATGATTGATTATAGAGACCAGCAGTGTTTTCACCCTGAGGTGCAAGAGCTAAGAAGTTGTAATTTTGTAAGGCACTAACATAAAATAGTTACAGGGTTTGCAAGGAAAATTACAAAATGAAATTAACAACTGTGAAGACATATTAAGTTTGTATAATAGCTAAGAACCAAAAAACATAATTTTTATAATCCCAAATCTCTATTTTAAATTTAAGTTTGAAGAACACAAGAATGGTAAAATGTTCTTCTATACCTTATACTTTAAAGACTTGTATACTTGGGAGGTATGAAACATTCAGAATATAAAATGGCCAGTAACTGTACCACAATTACACTGATGTTTTTATATTAATCATGTTTAGCTTTTAAAGAAAAATTTAGACTCTGTAATGTAGTGTAATATTCTAAAATAGTACTTGTTGTTTAACCAGAGTTGTACAAATCCTCGTTCCTTTAAGATTATTCTCTCTAGTTCAGCTATATGGCCTGCCATGTAGATTATTCTCTCTAAATGATAAAACTTAGCAGACACAAGAAATTATCTTGATAGATAAGAGCAGATTAATGTTTTAAGAAATCCTTATTACTTTAACACGTAGAGGATTACACTTCTTTACATCAACACATTAATATTTGACCTTAGGAAAAACTTTGAATAACTTTAACTGATAGTGCTTATTATACATAACCAATTTAGTCACACATGAACTTTTTGAAATTTACCCTCCACACACGTTCCGCAACTTACTCAGACATTTTACAACTTGTTTAGCACAAGAATATTACTTTACAGAACAAAACACTTTCTCATGAAGAACACTTTTTTATCTTTCAATTTTCTGTTCTAAAAAATATATTTCCATACATGGACCTTCACTTTATCTTCTTTAGTTTTAGGCCCTTTTTTAAAAAAAAATTATATTTGAAAGCAATCCTTATGAATGTTATTATTTTTTTTAAGACCATTAGTAAGATCAGTTAATATGACCCATGCCCTAAAGGGCCAGTAACACATGGGAAAAACAGATAAGAGAGGATCACCAACACCAGGGCTGACATGTGGGAACATTTAAAACAGTCAAACCAGCACATACAAATTCTCCTTAGCTTGGATAGTAAAGGATGCGGGGCAGATGGAGGACGGAGCCGCTGCAGCAGGCTCAGACTCTTCTTCCTTCTCATTGCTGCATCACACCCAGAGTCAGAAGCCCAGGAGTCTTGACCTTCAGGGGGCCTAAAACCTGAGTCAGAAAACTAAAGGCTTCTTAGGTCCAAATAAAACAACAGCATTTTACCATCCTCTGAGGATTTATTTTTAAATTCTTGTTTGTATAACCATTTGTGAAAGTAGAACATCTTGCTTTTAGTGAAGATCCAGAAACAAAGCAATGTCAAATATTCCTCATTCACCAATTTGGGAAAACACACATAATGTTCAAATATATTACCTGATGGAATTTAAGATGTTAAGAGGACTCGATTTTATATTTAGCAGTTGATCCCCTAGCACCTCAACTTTGTGAATTAATCAGCTGTCTCCTTTAACAAACACATTTATGAAGATTACTCTCATTGATGTTAAATCTAATTTACTCATTTTTAACTACAAAAACCAGCATATCAAGTGTAGTTAACACTATTAGCCATCTCTCTTTGTTGAAGAAATATTCTAGAAGCAATGGATATTACATTTGGACATTTTATAGAAAACACCTCTCTATTGTCTGACCACATAGAAAAACTTGCCAGTTAGTAATTTTAAAGACATCTTTAGTCTCATCTGATTATCAAATTTAAATTTAACTTCCTTTTTAAGTCACATGAACTAAAAGGTATTTGCATCCACTTCTTATTTCAATTTTGATGTATGAGTACTCATTTATCTATGTTATGGTTTAGATGTGAGATGTCCCCAAAAAGCTCATGTATGAGATAATACAAGAAGGTTCATAAAAGAAAGAATTGGGTTATGAAAGTCTTAACCCAATCAGTGAATTAATCACCTGATGAGATTAATTGAATCGTAACTGAAAGCAGGTGGAGTGTGGCTGGAGGAGGTGGGGCACTGGGGTCATGGCTTTGGAGTATATATTTTGTATCCGGCAAGAGAAGTCTCTCTTTCTGCTTCCTGATCATCATATGAGTCATTTCCCTATGCCATGCTCTTCTGCCATAATATTCTGCCTCACCTTGAGCCATGAACAATGCAGCCTGCTGTGTATGGATTGAGACTTTTGAAACTGTGAGCCCTCAAACTTTTCTTCCTTTTCAGTTGTTCTGGTTGGGTCTTTTAGTTACAATGGAGAAATAGCTGACTTAAACAATCTCTATGCCAATTTTGATATCATGTACATAATATATGGACAAAAGCACATATATAGACACCACAGCACAATACACTGGTGTACACACAAACACAAACAGACAGGAAACAAACACTTGTAACTATTTATAAGTGGAACTCCACAGGTAGGAGGCAACATTACAGATATTTATTAAAGTCTCTATTAGATTTAACCTGTTAGAAATTAAAATAAAGCCTATTGGACTTTGATATTATGATTTAAATATAAGGCAGGCCTATGTAGTTGGAAATGCTAGGTATAAAGTCTGACAGCTATGGCAGACACTGAAATCAAAAGTTCAAGTGACAACTTGTCCCCAAAAACTATGAGATTTATCCCCAACACTACCATGTCTGTGTTGTTCTGATTTTGTAAGAGAAAGTTTGCCCAAATTTTTTGAGAGTTAACCCTTGAAAATTGGCCTCTGAATAAAGACAGTATAAAAACCTCTATAGTTAGATAAAATAAGACTGATCAGAAAAATATGCTAATTTATGCATGCTGGCTCAAATGTGAATTCACCATAAAACCATGAGCTCAAAATATAGAATTTTCAAAACAGGAGTTCAAGAAAAAAAAAAAAAAAAAGACATGGCTATAAAGAAGCATGTAGAATATCTTTATCAGATCAGAGTTAATTTTTGGCCCATATTTGATTGAAAAATGAGAAAATGAGAGATCCCTAAAATCCTTACATAAAGATTCTTGAAGAGGAGAGATCCAAGATGGTGGACTAGAGGGTGACTGCATCTCCCGTCGCTCCAGAACTCAGGATTCAAGAAGGGGAGGTATTGAGAGACTGGGACCAACATAGAGCCACAGGGTGAGTCTCTCCCACCGGGTGAAGCATGGCCTGGGCTGCAACCCCGGACAGTGGGCAGCTTCTCAGAGCAGGGCAGGGCAGCGAGAGTCTTCTCCAAGCAGCGTTGCTCCCTTCGGCGGCAGGTGCGGTCCACAGCCAGCTTCCAGGAGCAGGCCCACACAGTGAGAGCTTTTCTGCACAGAGCCAACCCCAAGCCCCGGAGGCAGCGGCGGGTCCCAGCCTGCAGGGGGCATCTGGGACCAGGGCAGGGCAGCAATAGGCTTTCTTGAGGAGCCCTGCTCCCTGCAGTAGCAGGCGGGGTCCACAGCCAGCTTCTTGGAGCAGGCCGGACCAGTGAGAGTTTTACCACACAGAGCCAACCCCAAGCCCTGAATCCAGTGGTGGGCCCCGGCCGGCAGGTGGTTTCTGGGACCAAGACAGGACAGGGAGAGGCAGGTGGTTTCTGGGACCAAGACAGGACAGGGAGAGGCTTTCCCCGAGCAGCCCGGTCACTCCTGGTGGGGGGCAGGCCATGTCTATAGCCAGCTTCTAGGAGCAGGACCACCCAGTGAGAGGATTTTCATGCAGAACCAGCCCCCAGCCCTGGACCCAGTAGGGGGCTGGGGGCAGCTTTCTTCAGAAGCACTGCATTATCAAGTTCCTCCAAGACTTCAGGCTACAGAAGGCTGGGAGGTGATATACTGGAAATCTACAGGGACACTATAAGCCAATAGAGGAAATCTGCAATATCTCAAGAGTCCCACTGATATCTGACCAATATGAGAAAACAAGGGAAGAAAATGTCCCAAACAATCCTAGATACTATATCAATAAAACGCAATGACAGCACAGCAGAAGAAATGTCAGGGAGCTCAGAATGTACATAATTAAAACAATCAGGGAAGCAAACGAGAAGATGAAAGAGCAAATGCAGATATTGAAGGAAGAGATGAAAGAGCAAATGCAGGCATTAAATAATCGCACCAATCAACAGTTAAAAGAGCAAATAAGGGAAGCAAAAGATCATTTCAATAAAGAGTTTGAGATACTGAAAAAAAAAACAAACTGAAATACTTGAAATGAAGGAAACAATAAACCAAGTTAAAAACTCCATAGAAAGCACAACCAATAGGATAGAACACCTGGAAGACAGAACCTCAGACATTGAAGACAAAATATTTAATCTTGAAAACAAAATTGACCAAACAGAGAAGATGGTAAGAAATCATGACCAGAATCTACAAGAATTATGGGTTATCATGAAAAGGCCAAATTTAAGAATTATTGGGATTGAGGAAGGCTTAGAGAAACAAACCAAAGGAATGAACAAGCTATTCAATGAAATAATATCAGAAAATTTCCCAAAATTGAAGAATGAAATGGAAAACCATGTACAAGAGTCTTATAGGACTCCAAATATACAAAATTACAACAGACCCACACCAAGGTACATTATAATGAAAATACCTAACATACAAAATAAAGACAGAATTTTAAAGGCTGTGAGAGAAAAGAATCAAATTACATTCAGGGGGAAACCAATAAGAATATCAGCAGATTTTTCAATCCAGACCCTAAAAGCTAGAAGGGCTTGGAACAACATTTACCAAGCCCTGAAAGAAAACGGATGCCAATCAAGAATCTTATACCCAGAAAAACTTACTTTCAGATTTGAAGACGAAAAAAATCCTTCCATGATAAACAAAAGCCAAAAGAATTTACAAAAGAAAGTCGGCATTACAGAACATTTTCAGCAAAGTATTCCATGAGGAAGAGATGAGAAATAATGATGCAAATCAGCAATGGGAGGAGCTAGCCTAAAGGAATAGCCAAATAAAGGAGAAACCAAATCATGTCAAAAAACAAAAATGAGCCAAATGACTGGGAATACAAATCATATCTCAATAATAACCCTGAATGTGAATGGCCTGAACTCATCAATCAAAAGACATAGACTGGCAGATTGGATTAAAAGAAAAATCCAACAATTTGCTGCCTGCAAGAGACTTATCTCATAAAAAGAGATACCCACAGACTAAAGGTGAAAGGATGGGAAAAAATATACCATGCACATAGACACAGCAAAAAAGCTGGAGTATCCATCCTCATTTCAGATAATGTGGACTTCAAGCCAAAACTAGTCAGAAGGGATAAAGAAGGACATTACATACTGCTTAAGGGAAGCATATATCAGCAAGACATAACAATCATAAATATCTATCCCCGAACATTGACTCAACCATGTACGTCAAAGAAATCCTTCTCAATTCCAGAAATCAAATAGACCACAAAACAATAACACTAGGTGATTTTAACACAACTCTCTCACCACTGGATAGATTTTCCAAACAAAAATTGAATAAAGAAACCATAGATCTCAATAACACAATCAACAATTTAGACTTAACAGACATTTATAGAATATACCACCCAACAAAGAGTGAATACACTTTCTTCTCAGCAGCTCATGGATCCTTCTCTAAAATAGACCATATTTTATGCCACAAAGCTACTATTAGTTAATACAAGAAGATAGAGATACTACCTTGTATTCTATCAGATCATAATCGATTGAAATTAGGTCTAAATGACAGAATAAAAAACAGAAACTTCCCGAATACCTGGAGAGAAAATAATACACTATTATATGATGAATGGATAACAGAAGACATCAGGAGGGAAATAAAAAAATTCTTAGAAGTAAACGAGAACAAAAACACATCATATCAAAATATCTGGGACACTGTGAAAGCAGTACTTAGAGGAAGATTTATTTCATGGCGTGCATGCAACAAAAGAAGTAAAATCAACCAATAAGCGACTTAACACTACAGCTCAAAGCCCTAGAAAAAGAAGAGCAGACCAACACCAAAAGTAGGAGAAGACAGGAAATAGTTAAAATCAGAGCTAAAATCAACGAAATTGAAACAAAAGACAATCGAAAAAATTAACAAAATAAATAGTTGGTTCTTTGAAAAAATAAACAAAATTGATAAACCCTTAGCCACACTAACAAAGAGAAAGTGAGAGGAAACTCAAATTACTAAAATTCAGAATGAACAAGGAAATATCACTACAGACATGAGTGAAATACAAAACATAATTAGAAGCTATTTTGAAAATCTATACTCCAACAAAACAGAAAACCTCGAAGACATCAACAAGTTTCTAGAGACATATGAATTACCTGAACTGAACGAGGAGGACATACACAACTTAAATAAATCAATTTCAAGCAATGAAATAGAAGAGGTCATCAATAGCCTACCAACAAAGAAAAGTCCGGGACCAGATGGGTTCTCAGCCGAGTTCTACAAAACCTTTAAAGAAGAGCTCATTCCAATACTCCTCAAAGTATTCCATGAAATAGAAGAGGAGGGAACCCTCCCAAACTCGTTCTATGAAGCCAATATCACTCTGATACTTAAACAAGACAGACACATCGAGGAAAGAAAATTTCAGACCAATGTCCTTAATGAACATCGACGCAAAAATTATCAACAAAATTTTAGCAAATCGCATACAAAAATATATTAAAAAGATAGTGCACCACAATCAAGTGGGTTTTATCCCAGTAATGCAAGGTTGGTTCAACCTCTGGAAATCAATAAATGTCATACACCATATCAACAGACTTAAAGTTAGGAATCACATGATTATTTTGATAGATGCAGTAAAAGCATTCGATAAAATACAGCATACCTTCATGTTCAAAACACTAGAAAAAATAGGGATAGTGGGAACATTTGTTAACATTGTAAAGTCCACCTATGCTAAACCCATGGCCAATATCATTCTAAATGGTGAAAAACTGAATGCATTACCCCTAAAAACTGGAACAAGACATGGATGCCCTCTTTCGCCACTTCTATTCAACATTGTTCTTGAAATACTAGCCAGAGCAATTAGACAAACCAAAGAAATTAAAGGGATATGAATAGGAAAAGAAGAACTCAAACTATTCTTGTTTGCTGGTGACATGATTATATGTTTAGAGGAACCCGGAAATTCCACCAGAAAACTTTTAGAACTTTTAAGTGAATTCAGTAAAGTAGCAGGTTACAAGATCAATTTTCATAAATCCAATGCATTTTTATACATAAGTGATGAATCTTCAGAAAGAGAAGTTAGGAAAACTACTCCATTCACAATAGCCTCGAAAAAATAAAATACTTGGGAATCAATCTAACAAAAGAGGTGAAAGACCTCTACAATGAGAACTACAGAACATTAAAGAAAGAAATTAAAGAAAATCTTAGAAGATGGAAAGATCTCCCATGTTCTTGGATAGGCAGAATTAATATTGTCAAAATGGCCATACTACCAAAAGTGCTATACAGATTCAATGCAATTCCAATTAAAATCCCAATGATGTACCTTACAGAAATAGAGAAAGCAATTATGAAATTCATCTGGAAGAATAAGGAACCCAGAAGAGCTAAAGCAATCCTTAGCAGAAAGAGCAAAGCAGGAGGTATCCCAATACCAGATCTTCAACTGTACTACAAAGCAATAGTAACAAAAACGGCAAGGCATTGGCACCAAAATAGACAGGTAGATCAGTGGTACAGAATAGAGGACATGGACACAAACCCAAATAAATACAGTTTTCTCATATTAGACAAAGAAGCCAAAAATATGCAATGGAGAAAAGATAGCCTCTTCAACAAATGATGCTGGGAAAACTGGAAATCCATGTGCAACAGAATGAAATTAAACCCCTATCTCTCACCCTGCATAAAAATCAACTCACAATGGTTCAAGGACCTTGGAATCAGACCAGAGACCCTTCATCTAATAGAAAAAATAGTAGGTCCAAATTTCAACATGTCAGCTTCAGATCAGACTTCCTTAACAGGACTCCCATAGCACAAGAAATAAAAGCAAGAATCAATAACTGGGATAGATTCAAACTCAAAACTTTCTCTCAGCAAAGGAAACTATCAGTAATGTGAAGAGAGAGCCTACATAGTGGGAGAAAATCTTTGTCACTCATATTTCAGATAGAGCATTGATTTCCAGAATATATAAAGAACTCAAAAAACTGTACACCAAGATTACAAATAATCCAATCAACAAATGGGCTAAGGAAATGAATAGACTTCACAGAAGAAGATCTACAAGCAATCAACAGATATATGAAAAAATGTTCAACATCTCTAGTTATAAGAGAAATGCAAATCAAAACTACCCTTATATGTCAGGGGCAGGCTCTGAGGGCCCCAGAGCCACAACGTGGCCTGATCTTTAAGATGGCACCTGGCAGCTTGCCAGACATAGCTGCACTCATATACAAGTTTTAGGAAGTAACTCTGGTTGGCTCTTGTACATGAGGCAATCCTGGTATCTGCCTGGAGACTCTTTTTTGATAGGCTGATTTTCCTGGTAGTCTACTCTCTGATAGGCTGAAGTTCTCAATATAAGTCTGAGACTTGTGGAATAAAGCCCTTTTGGTTCCTGTGATCAAGAAGAGTGTACGCATTGTGATTGTTCCCGTGGGCGGTGAGCGATCATAAGTGGTGCCGAAACCCGGGAACTCGAGTTACAAAGAAGGAACTGATCAGGTAAATACAGGGAAAGTAAAGTACAGTCTGGCCAGGTTAAAGTTCACGGGATAAGCGACGGAGTTAAACTTTGCGGGATAAGCGACGGAGTTAAAGTTCGCGGGTTAAGCGACAGAGATTGAGTGTTTGTAAGTGCTTTTGCTTTTGTTTTGCTAGTTAAAGTGCTTTGCATTCTGTTAATTTAATAGAGAAATATGGGCACTGAAATGTCACGAATGCGCATGGAAGGTCCCTTAAAGGATTTGCTCTGGGCCAATGGAATTCCTCTTGAAACTAAAACAGCCCGAAACTTTTTACGCACAGTGGAAGATATTGCGCCATGGTTCTTGGACGAGGGATTACTGAATATCCCTCAATGGGAGCTTCTAGGGGAGGATTTGAGAGCGACAGAGAGAGTAAAACCATTACCCCTGGGAACCATGGCCATATGGATGTTAGTTAGAGGGTGTTTAGATACTCCTAATACCAAATGCAGAAAGGCCATAAAACAAGGGGAAGAGGTTTCGGAGGAAATAAAAGAGGAAAGGTCTAAAGCATCAGAAAGGGCGTCAATAAGATCAGAGACAGACAAGGAAAATGAAACTGGGTGTGAGGATAGTTCAGATGAAGAGGAGGATTTACTATGTAGAACAAAAAATCCTGCTATTACAGGATCTACTAAAGAAAAGATGGGACAAACACACACCACACATGGTGACCCTGCGCTCTCAGCTCTTAGAACCAGCCCAACCATCAGTGGCATGTCCTAGTAAGGAGTATGATATAGTAGCCCCAGTCCCCACAAATATTGGGAGATAATTGTTTCACAATTTTCTTCGTCCAAACCTGAATTGATTACTAACCAGGATTAAGGGTTAAAATGCCCTAGGCATCAAGTTTCTGCTGGAACATTTTATCCCCTTTCAGATCCAGATCTCAGTCAAGGCTTACATTGAAATGTAAATAGAGAAAGCCTAAAGGTTCAGTAGGAGACCCGTCTCAAACCCCCCCCCCCCCAAAAAAAAAGAGCAAAAAGTCTTACCTGAACTCTAGCAAAAGTAAATTTTATGGTGCTTTACTAAAGTAATTAACGGCTGTATCATTTTTCCAGGACTCTTGTTTTTTTGAATTCTACATTTTTTTTGAGCTCATGACTTTTTTGATCAGTTCTATTTTTTTTTTTTTTTTACTCAACTAGAGTTTTGAACATCTCTTACATTGCAATGGAGATTCACCTATAAAGTTTCAAGGCCTTTGATTTTGTGTTATGTGTATGTCGTGCTGTCTGATGTCATGTTTTGTTTGTATCAAAATTGAGCGCTCCTAAAATTAAAATTTAAAAATGGATCCAAATATTTTTAATTCACGTGATTTAAAGAGGTTCAATTTAAATTGGGTAAACTAATAGAAGTAAAATGTCTTGAAAATAACTCGCAAGTCTCTAGGTGGTCAAACTAATAAAATATTGATGTTAATAAAATGTCTAACATCAATTTTTCTAGGACTTTCCTTCAACAAGAGAAAGATGGCAAATGCTGTTCAAGACACTTGTCTGATATCTTGGTTTTTACAAAATAAGTGAATTAGAGTTGACATGCATGGGATTACTCAAATGTGTTTGTAGAAAAAATTGTTTTGTGTCATTCCTAAACTAAAAACAAGGTTACTAAGAGTTATGTCCTAACAGGTACAATTCTATACACAAAGTGTTCTAAAAGTTTCAACTGTGTTTCAATTCGAGTACTATAAATAACAAAATATTTAATCTTGTTAAAATAGAGTAATTTTTTTTAAATTCAGAAATTTCATAAGAGTTGTTTCAGAATGTGAACAAAAAGGGGTCAACAGGAAAGAGAAAATAAAGGTTCTGGGTATGGAAATATATTTAGTAAAAGGGAAAGGAAATGTTTCTGGGTAAGAAAGTGCTTGTGTGATGAAATAAATGAGGGTATAAGTAAGTGCTAAGAAAGTCTATGTAAGTAAAGGGAAAGTTTCAACAAGTTTGCATGTAACTAAGTTGGTTGTATGTATGTGAAACATTTAAAGCTATTTAAGGTTTTTCCTAAGGTGAAATACTAATGTTCTAATATAAACCAAAGTTTAATCTATATGGTAAAATGACATGGTAAAATAACAAGGATTTCTTAGAAACACTAATTTACTCTTAACTTTGTGTCTATTAAGTTTTATTCTTTAGAACATTTAGTCTTAAAAATAGGGGTTTATACAATTATGGTTAAGCAACTGTTAGAGTATTGTACTATGTTATAGAGTCTAAATTTTTCTTTAAAAACTAAATTTGGTAAGATAAGTGTCAAGGTAATTGTGAAATGGTCACTCTTTGTATATTAAATGTGTTCATATTTTCCAGGTATACAAGTTTTTAAAACAGGGAATTTATCAAGCTGCTATTCTCCAAACTAAACTTGTCTATAATGGTACCCAATAAAACTCTCTAACCCTACCCTGAAGCAGTAGCTCAAGTAATCTTAAAGGCACTTAAATCATCTATCACAGTGTTTGGAATTCATCCAGCTACTATCATTATTCCCTATGATAAGCATCAACTTTCTTGGTTATGTAATTTCATGGATTCTTGGACTGTTGTTAGATGCTCCACTCAAGCTAATTCTGTAATATTCCCAAGAGTTACCAGACAACAACCTATTCCTAAGGCTCCTGTGATTTTCACTGATGGATCCAAAAACAGGGACTGGAGCTATTTGTTCCCTAACTCTTCTGCTCAACAAACAGAACTCTTACTCAGATAGTTTAATGTGCAGGGCTTATTGCCTCAAACTCTACTATTTTTCATCCTTTATGGACTTTTATGTGCACATCTCACCCTCAAAAATACTCTTTATAAACAAAAAGGGGGAATAGGGGAGACCTTCATGTCCCCTAAAGATAAACTTTCTCTTTACCTCTTTATTTTAAATTTTTTAACTCTGGATAATGAGGGTCGCTCTGCCACTGAGAGACATGGCAATCATAAACAACATGATACAGCGACGGTAAAATGGAAGGATGTTCTTACAGGACAATGGAATGGCCCGGACCCGGTGCTTTACTGGAGCCGCGGCTCGGTTTGTGTGTTTCCACAGGATAAAACATCGCCTATCTGAGTTCCTGAGCGAAGATGCTGAACATACTCCTAATGACCATGATGCTCATAGCCTTTCCCCCCTTGAACTAACTTACAACCTCTTTTTAGTCTCTTAGGAGGAACAGTTCAATTATGTACCTTTCCACCTACCTCAGTTTGTGTGTTTCCCCCTTTTTATGTTTCTGCTAACTAACGAAACAACTGCTTCTCTCAATTGTACTTCAGATTTGTGCTATCTCTCAATGTTGGAATGCTTCTAGGTTCCCGCTGGCAGTCTTAATGTGTGTTCCTACCTTCTTATCAGTCCCAGTCTCTGTTACAGATGCAGAATTGCCAGTGTTACTATCAAGAAACAGGAGAGATTTTGGCATCACAGCAGCCATGGTCGCCATGGTAGCAGTCTCTGCAGCGGCAGCCGCAACCGCAGCAGCAGCATTGACGCAACCATACAGACAGCAACAACAATCACTTGGCCGAAAATACAGCTGCAGCCTTACAGACTAAAGAGACCCTAAACCAACATCTAACAGCAGGCATACTCCTTGTAAATCAGAGTGGACTTACTACAAGAACAAGTGGATATCTTGCAAGAACTTTTGTGACTGGGATGTGTTTATCCTTTAAGAGCAGTGTGTGTCACCCCTATTGCTTATAATAACCTTAGCTCTGTGGTTATGTTATCTACCTTACTGATAATTGGTCATCTATGTTTGATAATTTAACCAGTCAGCCTTGAGCTGAAATACTCAGAGTCAATGCCACCAGGGTTCAAGTTGCATCGGTATCCGAGATGTTCTCTTTGTTATCTAAAGCCCTGGGATTGACAAAACAGTGGGCTGGAACAGTAGCTGTTCTGATTATTATCTGCTTAGGGATAGCCTATGTTATACGCAGCCAAATCAGAGCTTGCCAAGATGCCCGACGTCATCAACGGGCTATAGTACAGACTTTGACAGCCACTGAGACAGGCACATCCCCCCAAGTATGGCTAAGCATGCGGGACCAGTAGTCAAAGATGGGTAAGATCCGTGGAAATGCATACCAACCTAAGACAGGGTTCTGACGCCTGGAGGTCAGAATTCCAATGACGGGTAAGGATGTAATTTGCCATGGAAAACCTAAGACAAGCATGGTCCCAAGTCATCTTTTCTTTATTTAAAGAATAAGGGGGAGATGTCAGGGGCGGGTTCTGAGGGCCCCAGAGCCACACTGTGGCCTGATTTCTAAGATGGCGCCTGGCAGCTTGCCAGACATAGCTGCACTCATATACAAGTTTTAGGAAGTAACTCTGGTTGGCTGTTGTACATGAGGCAATCCTGGTATCTGCCTGGAGACTGTTCCTTTATAGGCTGACTTTCCTGGTAGTCTACTCTCTGATAGGCTGATGTTCTAAATATAAGTCTGAGACTTGTGGAATAAAGCCCTTTTGGGTCCTGTGATCAAAAAGAGCGTACGCGTTGTGATTGTCCCCACGGGCGGTGGGCGATCATACTAATATTCCATCTTGCCCCAAGTAGAATGGCAATTATCAAGGACACAAGCAACAATAGGTGTTGGAGAGGATGTGGGGAAAAAGGCACACTCATACATTGCTGGTGGGGTTGCAAATTAGTGCAGCCACTCTGGAAAGCAATGTGGAGATTCCTCAGAAAGTTTGGAATGGAACCACCACTTGACCCAGCTATCCCACTCCTTGGCCTATACCCAAAGGACTTAAAATCAGCATACTATAGAGATACAGCCACATCAATGTTCATTGCTGCTCAATTCACCATACCCACATTGTGGAACAAACCTAGATGTCCTTCAATTGATGAATGATAAAAAACTGTGATATATATATATATATATATATATATATATATATATATACACACACACACACAATGGAATATTACTCAGTCATAAAGAATGATAAAATTATGGCATTTTCAGGCAAATGGATGAAATTGGAGAATATCATGCTAAGTGAGATAAGCCTATCTCAAAAAACCAAAGGACAAATGATATCACTGATAAGGGGATGATGACACATAATGGGGGGTGGGTGGGTTAGTGTTAGGGTTAGGGTTAGGGTTAGGGATGGGGGCAAGAATGGAGGAAGGAAGGATTGTATAGAGGGAAAAGAGGGGTGGGAGGGGTGGGGGGAAGGGAAAAATAACAGAATGAACCAAACAACATTACCCTATGTAAATTTATGACTACATAAATGGTATGCCTTACTCCATGTACAAACAGAGAAACAACATGTATCCCATTTGTTTACAATAATAAAAAAAAGATTTTTGAAGAAAAGATGACTTGTATATATGAGAGCATTCCATTTGTATCCCTGTGCTGTATTCTTCAGGGAGGAACCAATTAAGAAAGCAGGGTGATAGACTGTGAGAGCAGATAAGATAGCCAGTCACAAAGGTCCCACATGTGCCTTGAATTTAAAAGTGTCACTCTTTTATTTTCTTTGGTCTCAAACAGGTATTTGAATAATTACCATTTTAAATGCAAGTCTAGGAGAGACAGAGATCTGGCAGAAGCTAAAAAGTAAGGAAAGCTGCTGTTTTGAGCTTGAAAGACAAAATCTCATGCATAGAGCATTTTAATAATTTTTTCTTCTTTTCTTCTTCATTCTTCGAGGTTTAAGAATAGTCATAAGCATAGCAATATGCTGTCTTTGGATCCTGCATGTCCCATGTTTTACACATGGTTATAAATTTGTGCTCCTTACCTTGATCTGATGCATCCTCATGAGCGTCCCCTCATCTAATCATTGAAATTCCCCTGTGTCTAGTCCCCTTTTGGGTGCCAACTGCTGTGACCCGCATGGCTGTTAATTCAGAGACCTGCAAGGGGCAATGGGTTATTGACAAACACATATATAGAGAGAAAGTTGGAACCAGGTGGGACACTGCCCTCTGATGGGGGAACAATGACCCAGAGCAAGCTCAGCATGTTTATTATATAGTTTTTATTATGAAAAGTTTATTTGTGGGCAAGTTTCTCCAAAGCAAACAGCCTCGAAGGTCATGGTCACCTGAAAGACATTGTGGTTATTTTATTGTACCCAGAAGTCTCTATCCCAGCAACTGGTGGCTGAGCTCAAGGTCCAGACTGACATAGCTCCATGCCTTTGCACAGAGCCTCCACAGGTTGGGCGTCACCATAGCAACTGGGCAAACTTGATCTCAACCTGTACACAGGAAGTTCCCAGTGCAAATGCAACCAAGAGGCAATCAGAGACCATGATCCAAGTTATCTGCCGTCTGAATCACTCATGTATATGCTCATAGTGACAGTCTGTTATCTAAGACTTAGTAGAATCAAGTTGCTGATCAAGCAATTACTGTTCTGTGTCACCATTGCCACCTGGATTCTTACGGCGCCAGAGGGGACAACACATCTACCATCATAGACTGGTCATAAAGGAAACGACCGTGTCCTTCTGATGAAGAAGCTGCCACTGTGCACTGGCCTGGCGATTCCTATCCAAGTTGGCTCATTTGTCCTGCAGTGAAGGAAGTCGTACTGCATGGGGCATTGACTCCGTGCTTCCAGAGAGCTGACTCCATTTGGCTTTTGACTTCCCATTGAGGCAACTAATGGAACCTCACTGCTGCTGACACTTTAGGTAATGAGGTTATTCAAATATTATAAGCCTACTCTGGTCACATATTTTGACCCACCAACGAAAACTTTTCTATGCTTTCAGCTTTCTGAACCATTTACAGTCTGACATTGTTATGCATTTTGTTTAAAAGGCCACTCTACAATGGACTGGTAGTCAATATATACGACAAACACTTTACATTCCCTGTATCACCTGCATACATCTGGAATTGTTGAGCATTGAAATTAATTCTTCAAAAATCAAAACAAATGAATATGTAACTTTACCCACCTCTCCTCTCTGTTGTCCACAAGCCTTAATTAGGCAGTTTTTTTAAAAAAAATTGTTTCTAACTTAATGTAGCCATACCTAGACAGTTTCACCCCTGATTAATGACCAAGGTGAAAGAACTGGAGAGTTATATGAATTTAAAATTTAAAAAAAAATTATTAGTTATTTTTATTTATACATAATAGCAGAATCCATTTTGATATAATTATATAAGCACAGAATATATCTTATTCTAGTTAGAGTCCCATTCTTATAGATGTATATTATGGTGAGATTCACTGTTATTTTCATATATGTACATTGGGAAATTAAGTCAGATTCATTCCACTGTCTTTCCTTTGCCTATCTCCTCTCCCTTTCCTCCATTCTCCTTTGTCTAATCTATTGCACTTCTATTCTCCTCACCTTCCCACCCTGCTTATTGTGGGTTAGCTTCCACTTACCAGATAAAACATTCAACCTTTGTTTTTTGAGAACTAACTTACTTCACTTACCATGATATTCTCCAGATCCATCCATTTGCTAGCAAAAGTCTTAAAGACATTCTTCTTTATGGCTGAGTAATACTCAATTGTGTGTGTCTGTGTGTGTGTGTGTGTTTGTGTATGTGTGTGTGTGTGTGTGTGTGAATATATATATCCCCCTTTTTTTTTTCCATTCATCTGTTGAAGGGTACCTAATTTGGCTCCATAGTTTAGCTATTATGAATTGAGCTGCTATAAACATTGATGCCCCTGCCTCACTGTATATGCTGATTTTGGGTATAAATCAAGGAGTAGAATAACTCCCAAATAGTTCCATTCCAAGTTATCTAAGTAATTTCCAGAGTGGTTGCACCAATTAGCAGTCCCACCAGCAATGTATGAATGTACATTTTCCAACATTTATTGTTCCTTGTATTTTTTTTTTAGGGTGATAAAACAAGTTTATGCAGAAATTGTAACATGATCAGAAAGGAAACAGGGAATCTAATATATTTTGTGATGCTGAGTTTGGGTTACAGACTACATAACAAAAACTAATATTTATGCAGTGCTTTCTTGCTGACAAAATATTAAGTGTAAAAATTTAGCTATTTCTATTTTCATTTGTATTTATGTCACAGGAAGTTACCTCCCCTAAGAGTCTCTTTACAGTTTTGTGATTGAGAAAAAAACTAAAAATCCTTCCTATGTGCTGTGGATGTTAAGAACCAAACAGTTTTACCCCCTCAGCATCTTAACAGCCTTCCTCTGCACGCTCTCTTATGGTGTTGGCTGTTTTTTTTTTTTTTTTAATTTATTTTTATTGTAAACAAATGGGATACATGTTGTTTCTCTTTGCACATGGAGTAACAGCATATCATTTGCATAATCATACATTTACATAGGGTAATGTTTGATTCATTCTGTTATTTTTTTCCTTCCCCTCCACCCTTCCCACCCCTCTTTTCCCTCTATACAGTCCCTCCTTCCTCCATTCTTGCCCCCCTCCCACCCCCTATTCTGTGTCATCATCCGCTTATCAGCGAGATCATTTGACCTTTAGTTTTTTGAAATTGGCTTATCTCACTTAGCATGATATTCTCCAATTTTCATTTGCCTGCAAATGCCATAATTTTATTATTCTTTTTAGCTGAGGAATATTCCATTGTATATATATATATACAATGTTCCATTGTATATATATATATACCACAGTTTCTTTATCCATTCATCAATTGAAGGACATCTAGGTTGGTTCCGCAGACTGTCTATTGTGAATTGAGCAGCTATTAACATTGATGTGTCTGTATCTCTGTAGTATGCTGATTTTAAGTCCTTTGGGTATAGACCCAGAAGTGGGATAGCTGGGTCAAATGGTGGTTCCATTCCAAGTTTTTTAAGGAATCTCCACACTGCTTTCCAGAGTGGCTGCACTAATTTGCAACCCCACCAGCAATGTATGAGTGTACCTTTTTCCCCATGTCCTCGCTAACACCTATTGTTGCTAGTTTTCTTGATAATCACCATTCTAATTGGGGTGAGATGGAATCTTAGTGTAGTTTTGATTTGCATTTCTCTTATTACTAAAGATGGTGAACATTTTTTCATATGTTTGTTGATTGCTTGTATATCTTCTTCTGTGAAGTGTCTGTTCATTTCCTGGGCTATGGGAGTCCTGTTAAGGAAGTCTGATCCTAAACCAACAAGTTGAAGATTTGGACCTACTTTTTCTTCTGTAAAATGCAGGGTCTCTGGTCTGATTTCAAGGACCTTGATCCATTGTGAGTTGATTTTTGTGCAGGGTGAGAGATAGGGGTTTAATTTCATTCTGTTGCATATGGATTTCCAGTTTTCCAAGCACCATTTGTTGAAGAGGCTATCTTTTCTCCATTGCATATTTTGGCCCCTTTGTCTAGTATGAGAAAATTGTATTTATTTGGGTTTGTGTCCATGTCCTCTATTCTGTACCATTGATCTACCTGTCTATTTTAGTGCTTTGTGAATCATCTTAATAATGTATAATCTGAAGTCCTTTTGTGACAATTCTTCTAACACACTGTCATTGGATTCTATTAATATAGAATCTAGATTTGTTTGGATCATTTTCTTCCCTTGTTTTTCATGTTGTTTATGTATCTTCCCCTCTAGCAGTGCAGATCTGGGGTATTGCAGATTTCCCCCTATAGGCTTATAGTGGCCCTATAGGTTTCCAAAACCCTTTCTTTAAGGGGAGATCAATATTAGCACTGCCCAATTCAGACACTATGCAATCCTAGACCAAATATCCCCTATGAGGGCAATAACAAAATTGTCATAATAAACAGAATGAGTTAAAATATTATCTTCAATAAAACAAACAGATTTGCAATAAGGTCTGCAGTTTCTAATGGAGGACAAAGAGGATGCAGAGGGATGTAGGATGTGGCTCTTAATGGGATAAGAAAAGAATATACAGAAGTTCTAGATTAAAGAAAGGGTGAGAGTGGAATCAAAAGAAGTTGGATGTTAGCATGCAACAAAGGGAGAAAGAGACTTTGAGGGAACAGGTAAACAAAAGGAAAAGAGATCAAGAAAAGTAAAGAAATAAAAACTTAAAATATTTCAATAGGGAGAAAAAAGAAAATCTACAGTATAACAGTCATATAGTAATAAAACCTCCCAGTCTTTAGTAGCCTGATTTAGGAGAGGTACCTGACAATGAGCTTCTAGTCTCCAGCAGGCGTCTCAGGATGGGATTTGCCCCACCTAAAGATCGGAGCTCTGGTTGCCAGGATAACCCAAGATGGCCTCTCTGGTTTCCAAATGTGTTGGCAACTGGGGAGCTGCAGCTCAGCGTGTGGCCGTGGTCAGCTGGAGGTCCTGGAGGCGGGGTGCGGTTGGTCAGGCAGGGGTCCTGGAGGTCGGGTGTGTTTGGTGTGGTTGTGGGATCCTGGAGGCTGGATGCAGTCATTCTGGGGTCCCAGTGATAGAGCGCAGTCAGTAGGTCTGGGGGTTCTGGCGGCAGGGAGCAGTCAGTCGATGTGAGGGCCCCAGAGGCAGGGAGTGATTGGTCGGACTGAGGGATCCTGGAGATGGGGCTCAGTCAGTCCAGCCAGGGGTCCTACGGGGCCTCTGTTCCTTGTATTCTCGATAATTGCCATTCTGACTATAGTGAGAAGAAATCTCAGTGTAGTCTTAATTTGCATTTCTCTAATTTGTTGGCAATTTGTATTTCTTCTTCTGTGAAGTGCCTGTTCTGTTCCTTTACCCATTTATTAACTGAGTTATTTGGGTTTTGGGAGGGGTGTTTTTTGTGCATTCTTTATATACCCTGAAAATTAATAATGCTCAATCTGAAGTGAGCTATGTAAACTTAACTTGAAGGTTTGTCTTACATTTCTGATCATTCCTTGGCAGGGTACATATTTCTTTTTCCTGTTAATGATCCAGTACACCCTAGTTTACTAACTTTTGGAAGACAGCCCACCAAAATGGGGTCTGTTGAATATATATTTAATTCTGATTTTTTTACCTGGAATTTCTTATTAGATTCACATAACCTTAGATCATAAAATTATGACTATCCGGTTGAGTATTCTGATAGCCAAACACCACAGTGTGACCCATATCGGGCCAATTGGAATATAAAATAAATCTTTTAAATTATTTTATATGTTCTTCTTGCATCTGCCCCCTTCCCTGGAGGTGAAAGGTGGAAGTTTTTGATATAAGTAGGAAATGTTTTTTTATAAAGTAAAATTATAGCTACTAGGATAAGATACAAATATGTCATGGGCCTGGAGAGTAGCAACAGACACAGGGCCTAGGGAGGAAAGACCTTACTTAGATCCTAAGAGCTTCAGGGAGTGAGAATCAATTTATAGTCTGTGTCCTGCAGCTCCCAAACCACAACCCTGTAAAATAATCAGTAAGCAGCAGCTGTGACTTATAACAGACTTCTTGCAGGGTTTGTTGCCTCTTTTCATGTGCTGAGGAAATAGGAAAATAGTCCCATGGATATGACTGAGCTTGGAGGATTCTAACACTTGAGATGTCATCAACTGTAGCTCCTGAATTTGTAGTTTCGTCTTCCTACCCATACACATGGAAACATTAGGGCCAGTTCAGTTTCGTTTCAGTGTAGTGGATACAAATTTATATGCTTTTTCAGATACCCGGGTGACCTTCAATTGTGCTATGATGGCAAGAGAAGCTGACTATTCAGAGACAGCCTATGGACACTGAATTAACCTGTATCCCTACAGGTTATTTAATTGTAGGAAAGAACAGACCAATAGTGTGTCTTTCCATTAAGGACCGAATAACTTTGGGGTGGGTCCCTCTTTGGTTCCTTATAATTATTTGCAATAACAAAGATCAGAAAGTTCAACACTGTACAGTACTGAAATAAGACCTATTGACCCCTCTACAATTCATTCAGAGATGTCTGAGTGTGGTCATGACAATACTACTTGTGATCAATAAGGCAGATTGGCCTTATCCTGATGCTTGGTTCTGGTTAATGACAGTTTTAATTGAATATTTGAGAAAAATTAAACTAATTTTGTCTCAGTTCTTGCTGATAGGATTAATCAAAGCAGTCAACCAACTGGCATGTGTAAAGTTTATTTCCACTAAGAATGTGTTGTAACAAAGGGTGGAATCCTGGGAGATGCAATGTTCACGAGTCCTAAGGCTTACTGTTTGTTTTTTCTGGAGTTCCAAGAAAGTAAGGCCCTGATTACCCTTTCCAAGGCCAGTTCTCAAGTTTACAGTGAGCATCCTGGAGACATAAGGTGTTATTTAACCTCGAGTACAAGGAACAGGCTCACATCACATCCATGTCATATCTGTGGGACTCGGAAGCAAGGGAAACTGACACAATATTCTGGTGTTCATGCTGCTCATCATGCTGTCAATCATAAACCTTTGTTGATGTCCCAGAAGTCTCTGGTCTTCTGTAAGTAGCCAAAAAATGGTAATAGCCTAAATTAATACCTTGCAAATGAGATAAAGTTAATTTCCTGGCCCAACAGTAATTTTGTCCTTTTGATTTATTATGAGTACTTATTAGGACATTTTCTTCTCCTTTTATACATGTGATTTGTTTTAAATTTGAAATAATGTTTTTAAATTTTCTATTTATTACTCTTTATGATTTTTGTCTGCTCTTTATATCCATTGATTTGGGAGGTTTTCACTCTAATTCTATAGTGATTATGTGAGCGTGTGTGTGTGTATGTGTGTGCGTGTGGTCATCATCTTCCATGGTCTGTTTTCTCTTGGAAATCCATTCCCAGATTCTCATGACAGCAGTTTTCTTTTTTTCCCCTGTAAATTCTCTGTGGAATGTATTACTGTTATCATTACGTTTTTATCACCTTGAGCTGGGAGCTGGCCAGAACAAATCAGATCTCCTGATGGGGTCCTCTCCTACTGATCCTCGTTTTCCAGTTCAGGCTTTCCATGAAGATGCAGTCTCTGAATCAAATGGCTTTCTGATTGTCTTGCACATACATGTTCCCATTTCTCGTGGTCCCATAATTTATTCTCACTTCTTCTGTGTTGGGTTGTTAACCAACAAGGCCCTGGGGTCCTATTCCTGGCTGTCATTTTCAGAGCAGCTCTGGGTTCCCCATTAACTTGTCCCTTCTTTTCAGATAACTGTTCACCTATTGGCCTTTAGGGAATTCTTCACTTTCTCTCTGAGCTCAAAAATGCCTGAAAATGTTCATAATTTATATAGGTTCTATGTCTTTTTAGAAAGAGAACATTTCAAAATATTGACATCACATACTGTTTTTTTTTTTTACTATTTTTTCTACTACCAATAAACTCAAAACCCTTATTTGTAAAATTCTTTAATAAACTAATATCCTTTGACAAGTGTTATTTTCACTTTTCACAAAAGTTGCTCTTAAAAATTGTTCAGATTAAGTGTGGAATAAATATTTCTCAACTTCTTGTGTCTTAAAGAAACATCAAAAAGAGTCGGGGTGGATAGCTTTATAATGATCAACATGTTTCTTGTTCTTTGTTTCTAATTTTCTTAATTTAAAATGGGAGATAAATCCTGTCAAAAGCTGGTTAATGGCTGTTGTGATAAAGTATCTAATAGAATGCCAGAGGTGTTGACACAGGGGTCTTCCACCACTTTCCTTGTTTCTATTAATAACTCCTGTTTTCATCTGGGAAACTACTCTTCCATCGCTCACGTTAGCTGGATCATCCTACAAAGTACCAGTTCCTGACCAAACTAAGACTTGGGAGTTTGCTTGCTATATATATTTGAATCTTGATCTCGGTAGTTTAAAGACCGAACCTATTTATTCATAAAGTAGTGCTTCAAAGACCCTGCTATTCATTGTTACTTAGGGCCCCATCCCTGTTGTTTTGAAACCCTCATTCCTCAGAATTTTCTTTTTTCTTTGAGCTGCCCCATTTTCTTCCAACAAATTCTGTGTTTGCTCATGTTAGTTAAAATTGGTCTACTTCTCTTGCAATTAAATATTTTTGTTTTGTTTTGTTTTTCCTACCTTTTTATTGATGCATTATAGTTGTACATACTGATGGGATTTGTTGTTACATATTCATCTATGCACACAATACACAGTGTAAAAATATAATTTGCCAATACCACTTTCCAGCACTTTCCTCCTCCCTCCCCAATTTTCAGTCCTTGTTTCCTTTCCTCTACTGATCTAACTTTGAGTTTCATGAGATATTCCCCCACCTTTCTTTTCCTTTTTTCTCTCTAACTTCTTCACATGAGAAAAAACATATGACTTTCAATCTGAATTTGATGCATTCCACTAAACATAATGTTCTCTAGTTCCATTCATTTTCCTGCAAATGCCATAATTTCATTTCTCTTTATAACTGAATTTTATTCTTTTTATGGTTCCATTGTTAATATGGAACCATACACACTCTCTCTCTCTCTCTCTCTCTCTCTCTCTCTATATATATATATATATATATATATATACACATATATATACATATGTATATATTTTCTTTATCCATTAATTCATTGATGAATACTGAGGCTGGTTCCATAGTTTGGCTATTGTGAATTGTGCTGCTATAACACAAATATAAACATAAAATGGGTATGTATACATTGTAATAAGATGACTTCAATTCTTCAGGATAAATACAGAGGAGTGGAGGAGACATATCACTGGGTCATATGGTGGGTTCCAAACCAAGTCTTCTGAGGAATCTCCATACTGTTTTCCAAGGTGGTTAACTGCATTTAAAATCCACTAATAGTGTAAGAGTATTCCTTTTTCTCCACATCCTCTCCAGCTTTTATTATTTGTATTCTTGATGACTGCAATTCTTACTGGTGAGAGATGAAATTTGTATTATTTTAATTTTCTTAATTGTTAACAATATTGAACATTTTTCATATATTTGTTGGCCATTTACATTTCTTCATTTGAGAAGTGTCAGGTCTTTTAAACTATTTATTCATTTATTTATTTTTATTTTTTATTTTTTAAAATTTTAATTTATTATTATCGTAAACAAATGGGATACATGTTGTTTCTGTTTGTACATGGAGTAACAGCACACCATTTGTATAATTATACATTTCATAGAGTAATGATGTTTGATTCATTCTCTTATTTTTTCCTTCTTCCCCACCCTTCCCACTCCTCTTTTCCCTCTATACTGTCCCTCCTTCCTCCATTATTGTCCCCCTCACACCCCCCCCATTATGTGTCATCATCCGCTTATCAGTGAGATCATTTGTCTTTTGGATTTTTGAGATTGGCTTATCTCACTTAGCATGATATTCTCCAATTTCATCCATTTGTCTGCAAATGCCATCATTTTATTATTCTTTATAGCTGAGGAATATTCCATTGTGTGTATATATATATATATATATATATATATATATATGACAGTTTATTTATCCATTCATCAATTGAAGGACATCTAGGTTGGTTCCGCAGTCTGGCTATTGTGAATTGAGCAGCTATGAACATTGATGTGGCTGTATCTCTGTAGTATGCTGATTTTAAGTCCTTTGGGTATAGGCCAAGGAGTGGGATAGCTGGGTCAAATAGTGGTTCCATTCCAAGTTTTCTAAGGAATCTCCACACTGCTTTCCAGAGTGACTGCACTAATTTGCAGCCCCACCAGCAATGTATGAGTGCACCTTTTTCCCCACATCCTTGGAACACCTAATGTTGCTTGTGTTCTTGATAATCGCCATTCTAATTGGAGTGAGATGGAATCATAGGGTAGTTTTGATTTGCATTTCTCTTATTACTAAAGATGGTGAACATTTTTTCATATGTTTGTTGATTGCTTGTAGATCTTCTTCTGCAAAGTATTTGTTCATATCCTTAGCCCATTTGTCGATTGGGTTATTTGTATTCTTTGTGTAGAGTTTTTGAGTTCTTTATAGATTTTGGAAATTAGCACTCTATCTGAAGTATGAGTGGCAAAGATATTCTCCCACTCTGTAGGCTCTCTCTACGCATTGCTGATAGTTTCCTTTGCTGAGAGAAAGCTATTTAGTTTGAATCTATCCCAGCAGTCGAATCTTGCTTTTATTTCTTGTGCTATGGGAGTCCTGTTAAGAAAGTCTGATCCTAAGTAGACATGTTGAAGATTTGGACCTACTTTGTCTTCTATAAGATGCAAGGTCTCTGGTCTGATTTCGAGGTCCTTGATCCATTGTGAGTTGATTTTTGTGCAGGGTGAGAGATAGGGGTTTAATTTCATTCTGTTGCATATGGTTTTCCAGTTTTCCCAGCACCATTTGTTGAAGAGGCTATCTTTTCTCCATTGCATATTTTTGGCACCTTTGTCTAATATAAGAAAATTGTATTTATTTGGGTTTGTGTCTGTGTCCTCTATTCTGTACCATTGATCTACCTGTCTATTTTAGTGCCAATACCATGCTGTTTTTGTTACTATTGCTTTGTAGTATAGTTGAAGTTCTGGTATTGTGATACCCCCTGCTTCATTCTTCCTGTTAAGGATTACTTTAGCTATTCTGGGTTTCTTATTCTTCCAGATGCATTTCATGATTGCTTGCTCTATTTCTGTAAGGTACATCATTGGAATTTTAATTGGAATTGCATTGAATCTGATAGCCCTTTGGTAGTATGGCCATTTTGACAAGATTGATTCTTCCTATCCAAGAACATGGGAGATCTTTCCATCTTCTAAGGTCTTCCTCAATTTCTTTCTTCAGTGTTTTGTAGTTTTCATTGTAGAGATCTTTTACATCTTTGGTTAGATTGATGCCCAAGTATTTTAATTATTTTTTAGGTTATTGCAAATGGAGTTTTTTTTCTCATTTCCCTTACAGCTGGTTCATTGCTTGCGTATAAAAATGCTTTAGATTTATGCGTGTTGATTTTATAGCCTGCTATTTTGCTTAATTCATTGATGAGGTATAGAAGTTTTCTGGAGGAATTTTTTGGATCCTCTAAATATAGAATCATGTCATCTGCAAATAGTGACAGCTTAAGTTCCTCTTTTCCTATCTGTATCCCTTTAATTTCTTTAGTCTGCCTAATTGCTCTGGCTAGAGTTTTGAGGACAATGTTGAATAGAAGTGGTGAAAGAGGACATCCCTGTCTTGTTCCCGTTTTTAAAGGGAATGGTTTCAGTTTTTCTCCATTAAGAATGATGTTGGCCATGGGCTTAGCATAAATAGCCTTTACAATGTTCAGGTATGTTCCTACTATCCCTATTTTTCCTAGTGTTTTGAGCATGAAGGGGTGTTGTATTTTGTCAAACGCTTTTTCTGCGTCAATTGATATAACCATATGATTCTTATCCTTAAGTCTATTGATATGATGGTTTATGTTTATTGATTTACGGATGTTAAATCATCCTTGCATACCAGGTATGAACCCCACTTGATGTGGTGCACGATTTTCTTAATATGCTTTTGGATACAGTTTGCCAATATTTTGTTAAGGATCTTTGAATCTATATTCATCAAGGATATTGGTCTAAAATTTTCTTTCCTTGATGTGTCGTTGCCTGGTTTGGGTATGCGGGTGATATTAGCTTCATAGAATGAGTTTTGTAGAGTACCCTCTTTTTCTAATTCCTGGAATACTTTGAGAAGTATTGGAATGAGATCTTCATTTTAGGTCTTGTAGAACTCGGCTGAGAATCCGTCTGGTCCTGGGCTTTTCTTGGATGGTAGATTTTTAATGACTTCTTCTATTTCATTGCTTGATATTGATCTGTTTAAATTGTGTATGTCCTCCAGGTTCGGTTTGGGAGGAGCATATGTCTCTAGAAATTTGTCAATGTCTTCAGTAGTTTCTATTTTGTTGGAATACAGATTTTCAAAGTAGCTTCTCATTATGTTATGTATCTCAGTGGTGTCTGTTGTGATAGTTCCTTTTGCATCACGAATTTTAGTAATTTGAGTTTTCTCTCTCCTTCTCTTTGTTAGTGTGGCTAAGGGTTTGTCTATTTTGTTTACTTTCTAAAGAACCAACTTTTTGTTTTGTCAATTTTTTGAATTGTTTCTTTTGTTTCAATTTCATTGATTTCAACTCTGATTTTAATTATTTCCTGTCTTCTACTAATTTTGCTGTTATTCTCTTCCTCTTTTTCTAGTGCTTTGAGCTGTAATGTTAGGTAATTTAATTGTTGGCTTTTCATTCTTTTCTGGACTGTGCTCCATGCAATGAATTTTCTTCCTAATATCACTTTCGTAGTGTCCTAGAGATTTTGATATGTTGTATCATCATTCTCATTGACCTCTAAGATTTTTTTAATCTCCTCCCTGATCTTTTCTGTTATCCATGTTTCTTTCAATAGCATATTGTTTAGTCTCCAGGTGTTGGAGTAATTTCTGTTTTTTATTTTGTCATTGATTTCTATTCTCAGTCCATTATGATTCGATAGAATACAAGGCAGTATCTCTATTTTTTTGCATTTCCTAAGGACTGCTTTGTGGCATAACATATGATCTATTTTCAAGAAGGTTCCATGTGCTGCTGAGAAGAAAGTGAATCCACTCATTGATGCATGGAATATTCCATATAGGTCTATTAAGTCTAGGTTATTGATTGTGTTATTGAGTTCTATGGTTTCTTTGGTTGGTTTTTGTTTGGAAGATCTATCTAGTGGTGACAGCAGTGTGTTAAAATCACCCAGAATTATTGTGTTGTGGTCTATGTGATTCCTGAAATTGAGAAGGATTTGTTTGATGTACAGGGATGCACCATTGTTTGGGGCATAAATATTTGCTATCGTTATGTCTTCCTGATTTATGGTTCCCTTAAGCAGTATGAAATGTCCTTCTTTATCCCTTCTCACTAACTCTGGCTTGTAGTCCACTTTATCTGATCCAAGAATGGAAACCCCCACTTTTTTACTGAGTCCATGTGCATGGTAGGTTTTTTTCCCATCCTTTCACCTTTAGTCTGTGGATGTCTTTTTCTATGAGATGCATCTCTTGCAGGCAGCATATTGTTGGGTCTTTCTTTTTAATCCATTCTGCCAGTCTATGTCTTTTGATTATTGAGTTTAGGCCATTAACGTTGAGCGTTATTACTGAGATATGATTTGTATTCCCAGTCATTTGGCTTATTTTTCATTTTTAAGTTGGTTTGCTTTTTCCTTTGAGTGGTTTTTCTCTAAGGTATTTCCTCCCTTTGCTGACCTCCATTGTTGTTTTTCATTTCCTCCTCATGGAATATTTTGTTGAGAACATTCTGTAGTGCATGGTTTCTATTTGTAAATTCTTTTAACTTTTGTTTATCATGGAAGGATTTTATTTCATCTTCAAATCCAAAGGTTAGTTTTGCTGGGTAAAGGATTCTTGGTTGGCAACCACGTTCTTTCAGAACTTGAAATATGTTGGTGCAGGCCCTTCTAGCTTTTAGAGTCTGGGTTAAGAAGTTGCCTGCTATCTGTCCTGGTCTCCCCCTATATGTAATCTGATGCTTTTCTCTTGCTGCCTTCAAAATCCTATCTTTATTTTGAATGTTAGGCATTTTCATTATAATGTGCCTTGGTGTGGATCTGTTGTGATTTTGTGCATTTGATGTTCTGTAAGCCTCTTTTATTTGATTTTCCATTTCATTCTTCATACTTGGGAAATTTTCTGATATTATTTCATTGAATAGGTTTTTCATTCCTTTTGTTTGTTTCTCTGTGCCTTCCTCAATCCCAATAATTCTTAAATTTGGTCTTTTCATGATGTCCCATAGTTCTTGGAAATTCTGTCATGATTTCTTACCATCTTCTCTGTTAGGGCAACTTTATTTTCAAGATTAAATATTTTGCCTTCATTGTCTGAGGTTCTGTCTTCCAAGTGGTCTAGTCTTTTGGTGATGCTTTCCACTGAGTTTTTTATTTGGTTTATTGTTTCTTTCTTTTCAATTATTTCTGTTTTTTTTTTTTTTTTTTTTTTTTTGAGAATCTCTATCTCTTTGTTGAAATGATCTTTTGCTTCCTGCAGGTACTCTGTCAGCTTATTGGTATTACCTTCATTGCCTGCATTTGCTCTCTTATCTCATTCTTTGCTTTGTGAATCATCTTAATAATGTATAATCTGAAGTCCTTTTCTGACATTTCTTCAAATATATTGTCATTGGATTCTATTAATATAGAATCTAGATTTATTTGAATCATTTTCTTCCCTTGTGTTTTCATTTTGTTCATGTATCTTCCCCTCTAGCTGTGCAGATCTGGAGTATTGCAGATTTCCCCCTATAGGCTTATAGTGGCCCTATAGGTTTCCAAAACCCTTTCTTTAAGGGGAGATCAATATTAGCACTGCCCAATTCAGACACTATGCAATCCTAGACCAAATATCCCCTATGAGGGCAATAACAAAATTGTCATAATAAACAGAATGAGTTAAAATATTATCTTCAATAAAACAAACAGATTTGCAATAAGGTCTGCATTTTCTAATGGAGGACAAAGAGGACACAGAGGGATGTAGAATGTAGCTGTAAATGGGATAAGAAAAGACTATACAGAAGTTCTAGAAAATAGGGTGAGAGTGTAATCAAAAGAAGTTGGATGTTAGCATGCAAAAAAGGGAGAAAGTGACTCTGAGAGAACAGGTAAACAAAAGGAAAAGAGATCAAGAAAAGTAAAGAAATAAAAACTTAAATTTTTTCTATAAGGAGAAAAAAGAAAATCTACAGTATAACAGTCATATAGTAATGAAACCTACCAGTGTTCAGTAGCCTGATGCATGAGAGGTATCTGATAATTAGCTTCAAGTCTCCAGCAGGTGTCTCAGGATGGGATTTGCCCCACCTAAATATCGGAGGTCCAGCATCCAGGATTATCCAAGATGGCTGCTCTGGCTTCAAAATGTGTTGGCAAATAGGGAGCTGCAGCTCAGGGTGTGGACGTGGTCAGCTGGAGGTCCTGGAGGTGGGATGTGGTTGGTCAGACAGGGGTCCTCGAGGTCCGGTGTGCTTGGTGTGGTTGTGGGATCCTGGAGGCCAGGTGCAATCAGTTGTTCTGGGGTCCCAGTGATAGGGCGCAGTCAGTTGGTCTGGGGGTCCTGGCGGCAGGCAGCAGTCAGTCAGTGTGAGGGCCCCAGAGGCAGGGAGTGATCGGTCGGGTTGAGGGATCCTGGAGACAGGGCTCAGTCAGTCTGGCCAGGGGTCCTACGGGGGCCTGACTGTTGTCTCAAAATGGCGGCAGCCAAGTGTAATCAAACCTGCAGGTACTGTAACAGTGAACTTCCAGGCGACAGCAGGCAGCTGGTGCTCCACTGGCGGTCGGCGATCAGTTTGCTGACTGTTGTTAGACCATCGGGAGGTGAACCTCGTGGGTTGGGTGATGGATAGGAGTAAGGCAGGAGATGGACAGGCCAGAAGCAGGCAAATGGCAGATGATAGGCACCTGACAGTGAGCAATCTTCACTCAAAAAAGGCGTCGATATGCTGGCAGACTGCAGGTCATCACAGCAGACAGGTGGGGTAAACACCAGGGAATCGATAAGCAGCAAAAACTGCCTTACCAAGAAACAGATATCCTCTGCTTGAAACTCGAGTTAAGGAGTGACAAGGAATGCAGCTTCCCTCTAGTCCACCATCTTGGATCACAAGAAGTGTCAGTTTAATTCATTTGCCCATTTATTTATTGGGTCATTTGATTTTTTGGTGTAAAATTTTTGAATTCTTTATATATTCTAGTTATTAATCCTCTGCCAGAAGAGTAGCTAGCAGATATTTTCTTCCATTCTGAGGTTATTTCTTCACATTCCTAATTGTTTCTTTTGCTCTGCAGAAGCTTTTTAATTTGATGTCATCCCATTCATTAACTCTTGACATTATTTTCTGGCTTTAGGGGTCCTATTGAGAACATTATTGCCTATACCTTTATGCTGGAGTGTTGACCCTACATTTTCTTCTTGGAGTTGCATAATCTCTGGTCTAATTTCTAGATCTTTGATATATTTTGAGTTGATTTTTATTATTGCAATTAAATATTCTAAATTGATACATTTGATATCAACTATAATCTTCAATTATAACCATTTACTCAATAAATTTTTGTTTGATATTTATGCACCAGCTGTTTTAGGATTTACTGGAGATATATGAAAAGACCACTCACACTCAAAAGTTTTATATTCAATTTTTTCCACTCCCCTCTATACATGCTGCTTCTCAACTTTCTGTGCATTCACCTTCAAGTTCTTATTTAAATTCCACATTTGCTGGAATTACTTCCCTATCTGAAAATAAGAATTGCTGCAGGGTAGCCTCCTGAAATTGCCTTCTCTGTATATTGCCCATGGCTACCTAAAGTTTTCATACCTGTGGTCCCACTTTATTTTACCCTAGGAAACCCACCCATAAATCTTTGCCTTCCAATAGCTTGCTAAGGTAAAATCATAATTAGCATGATGAAAGGGTGAATGCTACAGTAAAATAAACAGAGATGCTAATTTTTATGGGATTACTGAACTTTAATAATTAATTATAGGTTAAAAATAAAACCATACATGTAAAATATTACCTTCTCTTGAATGCACTTTGCAAGGCATGTTTTCTTTCCTTTTAAAAAGATAAATTAATTATTTTTAACTGATACACAAGAATATAAAAATTGTACACATTTATTTTACTCTCCTCTCTTTCACCTAGTTGGAATGGTGGTGTTGGCCACCAGTCCCTACTGAAAATCTTTGCTGTTTCTGGGATGAGGTTTGGCAGAGAAGCAGCCTTGATGGTTCTCATATGAGCTCTGCTCCTGAGGAACCAGTCCCTTATTTTCTTTGACTCTACTCATTTGTCCCTGCACCTGCTACTATCTTAACTCCTCCAGTACTCACTGGAATCAGGTAGAGAATGCAAGTCCAAGGTATACGTTTGGCATGACTAATTTAGGTCTAAAGCTACAGGGTAAAATGCTGTCCAAAAGGTTCCTGCATAGTCAGTCCACCTCAGAAAGCAGAAGATTTTAGAGAAATGGGGCACTAAAGATGATATTTGAAGTAAAAATTAGTCAGTAGTGACATCTGTGCAAGCATGTTTTATCGGATGAGGGTGAGTTGTGGTCCTAATTATCCCCTAATCTTTCAAAATTGGGCAGACTTGACAGAATCTATGGAATTCTGAAGGTTATCCAGATCTCAGACTGTAGGAGGAAAATTATTTATTTCTACCTAAGTCCCACAATAAGGTTGTTTCCCCCCAATAATCACAATATTAGGATATTTTTGAGGGGGGAAAGAAGAAATGCTCTTTTTTGAAATACATGACATATGAAAAATTAAATTTATGTATTTCATCTTTTCCTCTGCATGTGAAAAGTGGACATAATTTTTCCATGTTTAAGATTTAATTATATGGATAAGACATGTTTTATAAATGTTTACATATGAACTTCAAGATAACTCTTGAAACTGTAGGGAAAATTAGTAGAGAAGAGGACGTGGAGGGCATTATCTCTTTCTACCCTTAGTAAACTGTATTTGTAGACCTCAGAGTAATTTCTTAATATTTGCTGTCTCAATAAATTCACATATTTCTTTATTTATAGGATTAGACCTTATTTTTCCAGATTTTCAAAATAAAGCCATCCAAGGGAGTTAAATATTTCTTTCACTCATTCTTGGCAAGATGTTAATATTCTTCCTGTGAAGAAATCTCAAGGGAGTTAAAAATAGCACTTAAAAATCACTTCTACTTTCATCATTGACTGGTGAGATGCATTCAAAATATGATTTCCAAAAGTGCAGGAGGTGAAATGGAGGTGCTTTATTATTTTTGCAGCAGTCAATGCAATTTTAAATTTCATCTCATACATTTGAATTTATCTATCATTTGACATGTGTTATAAAAAGAAAACTGTCCAGTCCATTGATTTCTAGCCATGAATCTTCTATATTTAGTAAATAATATATTTGAGGCAGACTTGGATTCTATTGTCTAAGGGTAACTAATAATTTTTGTAAAAGTGTATAAAACCTGATGTATTTTATAAAATGTTTATGTGAAAACATTTCACCAGAGAGGTATTTAATGAGCAAAGGATTTAACTAGAGGAGAATTTATTCTCCAAATATTGCAACAGTATCAATTTATCACCCAGGGCTGAATAGACAATAGAAAAGATACAGGCTTTGCCCAATCAGATGAAAGGTAATATCAGTTTTAATACCTTTAGCTTTTTTCAAACAACCACGGGAAATAGGGCAGAAATTGTCCATTCATTCTTCCACATCAAAGGTTATATAATATTAGAGTGATTTATAGAGATGAGTTTTGAGAATTCCTTTGTGTGATATTTGACAAAGAGAAACAGCAGCATACGGTCAAAGAATTCAATGGCAGGTGGAATTCTCAAGCTGAGTTATCTTCCTCCTCCTCCTCTTCCTCCTTCTTCCCGTCCTTTTTCTCTGTAGATTCTATCACATGTAGGATAGCTTTCCTTCAGATTGTGCATGTTAAGCACTTTCATCAGCATCATCTTCATCATCAGAATCACTAATGCTTAAGGCACTAAACCACATAGAAAAAGTGAACTAGTGAGCAATTTATGCAAACATAAATATAAATTTGAATAGCAGTTTTATCAAGGAAAACTAGGGTAGGCTTCAAATTTCCATGATTATGAATTTTTAAAAAGTGTTGCATTAGAAAGAAAGAGAATTTGATTTTATTCAAAATATCTTAGCATCTCTTACGACCAAGTCATTTTCCTCTCTCAGGTCATCTCCTTACCTTAACCAACTAATTCCCCCTTTGTGACAGTACTGAACTGCAGCTCCCTCTTAAGGTGGTGTCACCCCCTATGTCTCATCCGGTGAGCAGGTGGACAGGGAGGAGGGAAGCATTATGCTTTATGTTTTTGGAAAAGTTGTTGTTTTTCTATTAAGATTACCTGTTGTTTTCATTTCCAGCTACAAAGTTCCATATATTTAATTTGTTTGTTACCTGGATCACTGTTTTCTTCATCTTATCCAAATCTCAGGTTAGTCTTTAAATGCTAGAAATCATGCTTTAATTGATTTTTTTTTTAATCTATTTTGCACCTCTTTCCATTTATTGCTGTAGAGTTGCCTTTTCACGAGGCCTGACTAACACATATCGGAATAATTGTCCCAACCTTTGCCATTTATATTCTTGGTCCTCTTTACTCTGCTGGGTTTACCCCCCCCCCTTTTTTTTGGCTTAAAATAGTCTTTCTTCTCCAACATGACATGTACAATTTTATTTAACAAATATATGAAGCTAACTACATTATTGCTCTATTCACAGTTCTTTGTAAATATCAGATAATTAATTTTACTAACAGCCTTATGAAGTACAATTTATTACCTCTGTTTTATAAAGCAGGAAGCAAGCACAGAGACTGGGGAAACTTGCCAAGGTCACAGGACTGAAGGGATTGAACTCTGTGTGTGAATCGGTTGGCGCCAGCGGAGGTCTGCGTGAGTCTCCACTGTGTGCCTCTTTTTCACTTATTATATTTACTGTTTGCTTTTCCCTTGAGTGCTGGGGCAGGAGGTTTGGACTGTTTAATTTGGTGTATCTAAGGTGCCAGTAATGGTATCTGGAAACTTTTAAGAGCTCAGTTAATATCTTATCTACAATTATGTATCAGGTAAGTCAGTAGATTACAAAACAGTTGAAGCTTTCCTCAGGTTGGGAGGGAATGAAGTCATCATGACGTGAGTAGTCTCAGAAATAAGAGTCTAATTACAAAAACTGAAAAAAAATTGTAGGGTAACAGAGTGCTTTGACAGGGTTGAATGTGGAGTATAATTTAGATTGGGGGAACTAAAAAGTCTTGATAAAAATATTAAGCTTCAATAAAGAAAATGTGGTATGTATCTTGGATGGAATATTACTCAGCTTTAAAGAAGAATGAAATTGTGGCATTTGCTGGTAAATGGATGGAGTTGGAGAATATCATGCTAAGTGAAATTGCCAAACCCAAAATACCAAAGGCTGAATGCTTTCTCTGATATGCGGATGCTAATTCACAATATAGGTGGGGGGTGCTTTAGATTAGGTAGAGAGGAGGAGAGACGATATGAGGGTAGGAGAGATAATAGATGAAACAGACCTTATTACCTTATGTACATATATGACTGCATGACTGATGTGATTCTACATCATGTACAATTGGAAAAATGAGAAATTATATCCCATTATATATATATATCAAAGTGCACAAATGCATTGTACTGTCATGTATAACTAATGAAAACAAATTAAAAAAATTAAAAACTATTAAGCTTCAAAAAACAAGAGTAAGTAGAATTTGTCCAGATAAATTGGGGAAAGAATGCATCAGAAATATGAGAAATATGGATCTAGATGAGTGAAGTCTAGAAGATAAGACTATGTCAGAACTGAGAAATTAAAATTCCAATATAACTGGAAATGTCTGCTAGAAGGTAACTAAGAGTTCTATTTCAAAGAGTACATGTCAAGATATTTGGATTTTATTTAAAGATAGTGAGAACCATGTAAAATTCTAAACAGAGAATTAAACATAATTGGGCTTATGTTTTGGATATTTGAATGCAATTCAAAGAATAGATTAAAGGGCTGGAGGGGTGACTCAGTGGTGGAACACTTGCCTAGCATGTGTGAAGCCCTGGGTTTGATCCTCAGCACCACATACAAATAAATAAATAAAGTTATTGTGTCCATTTACAACTAAAAAAAATTAAGAAAAGTATGGATTAAAGCAAGTGAGAGAGAAAATAAAGAGGCAAAGCAGGAATGCATCCAATTGCCCAGTAATCCTGACAAGAGACTGTGATAGTCTTCCACATCAACAGATGATATATTCTAAGACCTGCAATAGATGCCTGAAACAGCAGACAGTACCCAAACCTATATGACTATATTTTTCCTACACATACATCCTATGATTAAGTTTAATTTATAAATTAGACATAGTAAGAGATTAACAGTTACTACTAATAAAGTTGTACAATTACTATATTACATAAAATAAGGGCAACTTGAACTCTCTAGCTCTGTTATTCTGTAATAGTCACTCTGATAAGCAAGAGGGCCACTAAGTAACTAACAGGCAGGGTATACAACTTGGATACTCTGGACAAAGGGGTCTTGATAATCCTGGGTGGGATGCAGTGGAACTGTATAAGATTTCATCAAGCTACTCAAAAGAGACCATATCTAAAACTTGTGAATTGTTTATTTCTAGAATTTTCCATTTTATGGTTTTGAAGCATAGTTTACTGCAGTCAACTGAAACCACAAAGCAAGCAAAACTGTGGATAAAGGGGTACAATGTAGTGTTTTAAACTAGGGATGGTGAAATGGAAATGGAGTCGACTCTACAGATATGCAGGGGTGGAAGCTAGTCACTTCATCTGTTTGACTGAATGTTGAAGATGAGGAACGGAAAGGAATACAGGAGGCTTTCCTAGCTTATGATTTGAGCAACTGATCCTGCTGCCATGTAATGATGGGGAAAACAGAAAATAGGGAAAATAGAGTTTTAGGTTACATTTTTGAGAATTTGAAAATATCTACATGAGGCTCTGGAAAAATATCTTGGTTGAGCACAGACATTACTACCAGTTAAAACTAATGCAGGAAATTATAAAGACCAGCAAGAGACTTCAAAGTGAGAATTACAGATTATCTAGAAGAATGAATACCTTTGTGCTGAAAATCAGAATTTTAGATATGGATAGAGCAAGAAGAGTCTGAAATATACCGAGCATAAATGGGAAAACATGTGAGAATGCTTATCACATTATTGAGGTAGCAGGGAGGCAGTATCAATTTAAATGCTCATCATTAAGGAAGTGGATAAATATGATGAAAGCATACTATGCATTAATGTGCCTTTTTAGAATAATAAGCTAGATAAATCTATACATATTAATGACCTTATTTTAAAATATAACACTGGGAGATCAAAGAATGCAAAATCAGATATATAGGACATTGACACTATGCGCTTTTAAATACACAAGCCACATGCACACAAACACTATATATTCTTAAATTACACACACACACACACACACACACACACACACACACAAATGCTCAGTACATGGGACTGGATATCTGCAGGGTAGGAAAAAATGAAAACCACAAATTTAAAAAGGGAATAATAAGTGTAGAACTTGGCATCAAGGTTAATAGTGTGTCCCTGTCCTGATAATATGATTAACTTAAATTTTCTGCACCTGAAATAAAAGAATGTAAGCATAGCTCTAGATTTCTGGAAACAGATTCAATAGCTGCCTTGAAGCCAGAGAATATAAGGATAATGCAGTATCTATTGCTTTATTAAAACACCAGTTATTATCTGCCTTATAAACATTATGTACAGTCAGTACAAGCCAGACTACCTTCACTTAGGAATAAGACAGGAGTGGGAAAAAAAGATCTCATTCTTTATGTAGGAAAACCTGGTTGTGGTGGCACCTACTTATACTTCCTCATCGGGCTGGGACTGAGGCAGAAGGACTGTAATTTTGAGTCTCGCCTTGGTAACTTAATAATATAGTACCCTTCTGTCCCCTGGAAAAAGTAGGGGAAAAATTAAGTATTCTTCCCAGAGAAAATAGTACATATGTTTGCCATTTACCTTGTACAGAGGTTAGTAAAATAGTATCTTGAAAAAACATAAAAATCCAAGATTTTGCTATGAAGGTAGCTTGAGTCAAAATCAAATTACTATATCAACTTGGTTGAGAGATAGAACTTTGAAATTTTTATAAAGCTTACATTTAGTTGCTGAAACATCTAAGTCTTCTCAAAGTGACAAAAATTTTGAAATAGTTGTATAATTCAGGGCATACAAATATCTCAAGGAACAACAAGTTTCACTGAAAATGAATTAAGCAGTGCAAAACCTAAAAAAATGAACAAAGAAAAACACAAAATAGACAAGTAAACAAATCATTATTTGGGAGAGTATGCGAATACAAAAAATGAAATAACTTGAACTACTGTAATGTATTTAAAATGTTCATGGATAGAAAGGAAGGAAGAGAAACCAAAAGTCAATAATAATAATGCAGTTTTTATAAAAAGTGGATTATGAATAAGAGTCAAATAAAAATCCTAAAAAAAAAAATAGTAATTAAAAAATTTTGGAATAGACAAGTATGCACAAAGAATACATTAAAGAGGTGATAAACATGAGAAAATCATTTATATTAAAGTCATGTGAAATAGATGAAAACAAGGACTAGGATGACTCATTTCTAAATATATATATAGAGAGAGTAGTGCAGATGGGATAGAAGCAAATCATGAAGGTTGTGACTGAGAATTTTTCAGATCTGAAGAACTGATGAGTCTGTATATTAAAGGAGAATGTGGAAGCCTGAGTAGAATAATAAAAACAAGATGTCAGGAACATTGCATAGCTATTTCAGGATCATAAGACAAAGAAAACAACTGAAAAGCCACTAAAGAGGAAAAAAAAAAAACCAATTACACAGAAACAAAACATATATTGACAGTTGATTTCTCATCTACAATAAAAATTACACAAATGGTATGCCTTTACTCCATGTACAAACAGAGAAACAACATGTATCCCATTTGTTTACAATTAAAAAAAAGAAAATCATAAGTGAGCATTTTCAAATACTGAGGGAAAAGAATTGTCAATCCAAGTTCAAAACACTCAATTAATTATTCAAGAATGAGGAGGTGCAACAATATTTTAAAGTATCTAAGAGTTGAGAAAATTTATTATTTAGTGATTTTTTAATATGGAAAAGAAAAAGGACAATTTACAAACAGAGAGAGAGGGATAAAATAAAACATTGATCATAGCAAGGAAAGTTGAAGTAATACTCCCACTTTCCATTGAAACAAAGGAATACAGATTAAAATAACCTATAAAGAGACTCAACCTGCCACAAAAAGACATAAATGAAGTTAAAAAGCATATTGCTAAGTGAAAGAAGCCAATATGAAAAGACTACCCTCCAACTATATGACATTCTGGAAAAGGTGAAACTATGCAGGTAAAAAACATCAGTGATTACCAGGGCTTCAGAGGTGAAGCGGGGGAGGGTTCAATAGGTAAAGCCCACAATAGGTGACACTAGTTTCTATGACACCATTCGCTTTGTGATGCTAAAATGATAGACGCATATGAGTATACATTTAGTCAACAGGTGGAGAAAACCAAGAGGAATCCTAACAGTGTACCCATATTTGCTCATTAGTTTTGACAAGTGTACCAAAATATGCAAACTGTTAATTATAAGAGAAAGTGTGGTGGAACTGGTTAGGGAGGGTGACTTGAGACATTACATAGGAATTCTGTGTGTTTTCTGCTCTTTTTCTTTAAGCCAAAAACTGGGTTTGAAAAAATCTATTATATTTTCAAAGGCTAAGTTTATTTAACTGGATAAAAAAACTAACTGAAATTTTATTTTAGCCTTATGCTACTTTGAAGGTCAAATTTAAACATTTAAACATTATCTTTGTAATGGCAATGAATAAAAAATATAACAGCAAAATACTAAGCAAAATAAATCAGATATGATCAACAAGTTTTAAGATAGAGAAAATTAATGGATAATATTGTGACATTATTTCTTAAAGAAAAAACAAAATTAACCAAGAATTATGTAAATAATGAATCTGAATTTATCTTATGACAAAGCAATGACTTGCTTAGGAAAAAAAAAAAAAAAAAACAGACAAATAAAAAGAGATAGGGAAAAAAACCCACGAATGTACTTTTTATTCCATCTCAGGCAAAGATAAATCAAGAAATAATATGACATAGGATTTTTGAATTACAAAATGGGTAAACAGTATAATTGATATGTAAATAAATCCATAGACCCAAATATAGTATGCATACATTTGTAGCTGAACTTGTCCTAAGCTACAAAAAAGAAAGTCCCAGCAAATTCTGGAGAATTTCTACCTTATAGGTTACTCTTTATGCTACGTAATAGGATAATGCAGACTATGATTTATCATGAACAGAAATATATTTGGCTGTGGAGCCTGGGAAGTCCAAGACTGAAGAGACATATCTGTAGGATTCATCTTCATTGCATCATCCCAAAGTGCAGGGTGAAACCACGAGAGAGATCATGAGACAGGAACTTGAACTTACAGCCTCAATTCTTTTTATAAACAGCATTCATTGACTCATGAGGGTGGAGCCTCAGGACCTACACACACCATTTTAGGCCCCACTTTCCAACACTGCCTTGTTTGGGATTAAGTTTCCAAGACACGTGAAAACATACTTTTGGGGAGGACACAATTAAGCCATAGAAATCACATATCGTCTCCACTATTGCATAAAATTAGAAACCAATAATAAAACTATAGATAAACTAATCATTTAGGAATCTACAAGTGCAATTCCATACATAGATTATGATTAAGACCAAATAATAATGGAAATTTTAAAATAATTGGACTATGTATTAAAAGTCAATACACATCAAAAATGTGGAAAATTGCTAAAATAGTAATGATAAGCGTATTTTAAATAGATGTATTTCAATTTAATTTCGTTGAAAGACTTAAAGCAATTGCGAAGCAAATGGAAATGGATAGCATACATGTGAAAAATTTTAAACAAGATTAAAAATGTCAGATCCTAAGCCAACAAGTTGAAGATTTGGACCTACTTTTTCTTCTATAAGATGCAGGGTCTCTGGTCTGATTCCGAGGTCCTTGATCCATTTTGAGTTGAGTTTTGTGTAGGGTGAGAGATAGGGGTTTAATTTCATTCTTTTGCATATGGTTTTCCAGTTTTCCCAGCACCATTTGTTGAAGAGGCTATCTTTTCTCCATTGCATATTTTTGGAACCTTTGTCTAGTATGAGAAAATTTTATTTATTTGGGTTTGTGTCCATGTCCTCTATTCTGTACCATTGATCTACCTGTCTATTTTGGTACCAATACCATGCCGTTTTTGTTACTATTGCTTTGTAGTAGAGTTGAAGATCTGGTATTGGAATACCCCCTGCTTCGCTCTTGCTACTGAGGATTGCTTTAGCTATTCTAGGTTTTTTATTCTTCCAGATGAATTTCATAATTGCTTGCTCTATTTCTGCAAGGTACATCAATGGGATTTTAATTGGAATTGCATTGGTGGGAGGGGTGGAAGGAAAAAAAAATAAACATCATTGCCCTATGTAAACATAAAAAAAAATACATCTAATGTTTCCAACCAAAAGTCAACAATAAACCAAAGTATATAATACCTCTTAAAAAAAAAAAAAGAGGAGAAATTACATGGAATAATACAATGATGTTTCCTGACTTTTCATCCAAAGCTAAGTAGACCAGAGGGCAGTAGAATAACATCTTTAAGGTATTGAAAGTGAGGAATTGTCCATCTGGGCTTTTATAGCCAGCAAAGGTATCCTTTAATTGTAAGGATGAGAAAGAGATATTTTCAGATTGCCAAGGCTGAGGGAAGATGGTGGAAGATGAAAGCTGAGATCTTCAGAAAACACTGAGGAGCACCAGAGATACAAATGTGGAAGTCTTCTTTTTTATATATATTTGGTATCAAGTTAAATGTCTAAAGAAAAAAATAGCAATATGTTGAGTGGTTTGTAACATGTATAGAAGTAAAATGCATAAGGACTCTGGTACCCGAGGCCAGAAAGATGGAAAAAAAAAAAGTCAAATTTTCAAAGAAAAATACATTTATTTTCTGAAATTCTGATTAAAATTAGAATTCCAGCACTTTTATATTTGGAATCCTAATTCTTGTATAAAAGAATAAAAGCCTGAGACTTGAAGGATATGGAAAAACAACCCCCAAGGAGAAAAGGAAAAAATAGGTCCCAGGGAAAGAAGGAAAACAATGAACTCTGGGTTTTCACCATTTCTCAGCCTCAATGGGCTCTGAACTTTCAAAACTGTTCTCTCTGACTCCCCAGACAACACATTCTGCTGTGATTCAGTCTCAGTGAACCCTATAAAACTCAGACCCCCTATTGTAACCAGTTGCCATTTTTTCTCGAAAATGGGCCCCTTCAGTGCTTAATAAAGCATGGTTGGTCCATTGAGGTCTGTCTCCATTTCTTTTTCTTCCTCTTTTATTTAGTTTTCATTTGATGCTGAAACCCAGGATCGGGGTTTGGGGTTCTTCACCCGTCCCTATCCCAATGAATCTCTACTGTTTATTTCTCTTTCTATCTTATACTCAAGGGTTAGTAAGAGTCATGTTAAATGGCCAATGAGACCTGGAGAGTGACTGTTCATTGACCAGCACTTCAGTGGCTCTCAGAGACTGGGGAATTCCTCAGCCATGAACAGCATGACTGAATTCCCACAGTGACTGTTTTTTCTCTCTCTCTGTCTTTCCACCTTATAAAAGGAGACCTTCCCACCCTCTGAGTCCACTTTGGCTAAATGGCTGCTGGTGTGTGACTCAAAATTGATGCCATTCTTGGGCTAGGTTTTTGCCACCTCATTGCTATGTGGATGGTGCAAGAACCTGTACTGGGTCTTTTATTGATGTTAGAGGCATCCTCCTTCTAATCCTCTCCTCTCCAGTTTTCCCCTTCTCTTACCACTTAGACCTCTGTATCAGAGGCCACTTTTTGTCTTTTGGTTTCTGTATGCAACACTGGTCTTCTCATTCTTAAGAGAGGTAAGATCCCTTCCAGTTTCTTGAAGAGACACTCTGCCCAAGATTCAAACCCTTTTGCCTTGTCTGAACCCCAGGGGATGTGCACCATTAAAATTGCAGAAGAGGATGCCCTCTTATTTGTAGATGTTTGGAGACTAGGGGTTCCACTGAGGGTGAGAATGTACGGTGTCTACCCCAATTCAGACACCAGAGACTGGGCTCTGGAGGCACAGATCTAATTTTACTTAGGATTGTACAAGACCAACCCCTGCTCTTCAAACTCCACTCCCTTTATCCCCCTCCCGCTTGCCACCACCTCCTCTTACATAATCTAAAACTCTTCCAGTGAAACACAAGTTGCCTCTCCAGGAGGGGACAGGGGTAAAGGGACAGTTCAAGTTCATGTTCTCTTTTCTATGACAGATATGTTCTAGATTGAGAATAGATTAGGCTCATATTCTGAAAATCCTACTAAGTTTAGGAAGGAGTTCATGCTTCTGACTCAGGCTTATCACCTTACTTGGGCAGATGTTTACTGTATTCTCACTTCCACCCTGACCCCTGATAAGCATGCCCATATTTGGCAAGTGGCTAGAGAACATGCTGACTTCCCCCGTACCCAAAACTCTTATATTAATCCTGTAGCAGATACTGTCCCTCCTACTGCTGTATTTAATTGGACATACCAAACCTCAAGACTCTGGGGTCACTAGACTCCAACACATGATTACTTGCCTTCTTGTGGGCATGAAAAAAATACCCAGGTTAATTATGACAAGATCAGAGAAATCATCCAAGGTCCTGATGTGAATCCTGCCCTCTTTTTGGCTCAACTTATTCAGGCTACCAAATATACCACCCTGGACCTCACTACTCTCACTGGTACTCTCTTTCTCCATGTCAAGTTTCTCAACAGTTCTGTACCTGCTATCCATAACAAAAACTTAGACAGTTGTAGAGGGATCCCAAGACTCCTTGGCAGCAACTTCTAGATGCTGCTTTCAAAGTCTTTAACAATCGGGAAGATAAGGCCAAAAAGGAGAAAGGAAAACACCCCAAAACTAGATATCAACTTCTGGCCTCAGCCATCCAAAATCCTTAAAAAGCACCTGCTTCTTGTGGCCCCACCAGACTCTCTAATACACCTCTTGGGGCCTGTTTCCAATGTGGGCAAATGGGACACTGGGCAACAGCCTGCCCTATCCCAAGGTCCCTACCAAGTCCTGTCCCAACTTTGGACAATGGGGACACTGAAATGTAGACTATCCCCAGGAAAGGACACTCCTCCCCTCAGTATGATCCACTTTCCCAGTCCCACACCCTAAGTTACTGAAATGAGGGATCCCGAATTCCTCTGCCCCTTTCACCTCAGGTGATACACTCAAGGAGCCCCAGGTTACAGGGATGGTGAATGGCCAAACAGTTTCTTTTGTGGTTGAACCTGGGGCAAGTCTTTCCCTTCTGACACAATGGCATGGACCTACTTCCAAAGCAAATATCCCTATTATGGGAGTCTTTGGAACCCCTACACATCAGCCAAGGACAGCTCCCCTCTTTTGCACATTTGAAACCCTCTCACTATCCCATCTTTTATTTCATGCCACATTGTCTTGTTCCCCTTTTGGGCCAAGATCTCCTCCACAAATTAAAAGCCTCCATTATCATTCCTCCTTGAAGATCTACTACGATTTTTTTTTTTAATACATTGCAGCCCAGACCTGGTCTCTGTGCCCCTTAGGCCTCCTGATTACTTCTTTCTTACTGGAATTGACCCCATAGTCTGGGACACATTTCAACCCAACATTGCCAAACACAATCCTTCTATTCAAATTCAACTAGAAGACCCCACTCACTATATTAACCTTCCCTAATATCCTCTAACTTTCTCAAATATCAAGGTTTTAAAACCCATTATATCCTGTTTATTAAAAGCTCATCTTCTCACACCAACCTGATCCCCTCACAACTCCTCCATCCTCAGAGTAAAAAAAAAAAAAAAAGAAAAAACCTAATGGTCAATTCCAATTAGTACAGGACCTCAGAAAAATCAGTGAGGAAATTATCCCCACATATCCTATAGTTACTAATCCCTACATCCTTCTATCTCATATCCCCACCTCCACCATCCATTTTTTTGGTACTAGACCTGAAGAATGCCTCCTTTATTATTCCCCTCCATCCCACTCATGACCATTTTTGCCCTTACCTGGACTGACCCAGACATGAATTTCTCTCAATAACTCACCTGGTCTGTTCTCAATAATGCCTCTGAGATTGCCCACACCACTTTGGCCAGGAACTCCAATGCAACCTGGCCACCCTGAATTTATGCCCCAGCCATCTCATATAGTATATAGACAATCTCCTGCTCTGTAACCCTTCCGTAAAACTCTCCAAACATCACACTACAATCCTCCTCAATTCCTGACCTCCTGGGGGTATTGGATAGCTCAATCTAAATTCTAGCTCTGCTCCCCTCAGGTTCAACATTTAGGCATCCTCTTAAGCCTCACTACTGGTACTATACACCTAGAAAGTCTTCTGGTTCTAAAAGATATTCCTTTACCTTTTTCTAAAAGAGATATGCATTCCCTATTAGGTCTTCTCAATTATTTTCACATCTGGATACCAAAATTCTCTCTTATAGACAAACCCCTTTATGAAGGCTCAAAAGGGGATCTTTGTGAACCTCTTCTATCTCTCCATTCCTTTTCTCTAGCATTTCTATTCTTCAGACTTCTCAAACCCTCAACTCTTTATCTACAAAACCCTAATAAACCTTTCTCCCTCTTCTTCCCCTCAGAACATGGACAAACCCTAGGAGTCCTTTACCAAAAGTCAGGAGATACCACCCACCCCATTGCTTTCCTAGCCGAACTACTAGACTCAGTCTATCAAGACTGGCCCCAATGCCTCTAGCTATAGCAGCCCCCCTTATCCCTAAAGCCTGCAAATTTACCTTCTATCACCTATCACTGTTTTTACCATGTATTCCCTCTCAGATTTCCTCAGTCATCACTCATTCCACTGCCTTCCCACAGCCAGAATTCAATTACTGTATGCCCACCTCCTAGATCCCTTGACTATCTTCCAGTAAGACTCCTCATTAAACCCTGCTGCTCTTCTCCTGACCAAAACCCTTTTGCCCCTGTGGTTTCTCACTCCTGTCCTGACACCCCTAAATTCTTAATGAACCCTTGCTCACATATAACTGATCAACCACTCCCTGATTCCCCAGACTGGTTCATAGATGGAAGCTCCCCAAAATAGCCTCCTTACCTAACAAGTTCTGCTATAATTTGAGATAAAACTACCATGGATTCTCCCTTCATCTTAACTCAAATAATTGAAGCCTCTACTTACCCCCAGGCACAACCTCCCAACAGGATTAACTAGTAACCCTCACTGGTTTTACCACTAGTCAGGGGAAAAAAAAAATCGATCAACATTTTTACTGATTTCAGATATACCTATTACCTTATTCACTTTAACATCTTAATTTGGAGAGAGTGAGTTTTCCTCACTCAGAGAAAACACCCATTCTCATTTTTATCTTTCTTTTTCCTCTATCACATCTCCAACCTTTTTGAAACCAAGTACTTTTCTTGGATCAGGATACTGAAGACTGGGCTGTCTGAATAGTATATTACATTTTTGTTTTATATTCATTTATTTTTACTTTTTTTATTTTGATTTTTTGTTGATTTAAAAAAAATTTTTTTAACTCTGTCTATATATTTTACTCTAACTTATTTGTTTCCCTGGAGCCTCTCTCTCTCGTTTCTCTTGCTGAGAACCAACTTCTCTCTTTTCTTTATGGCTATGTTTTTATTTATTTTTATTCATTTATCAGCACTCTTCCTGTGATCTAATACCTTTATATTCTCACTCCCTACCTCATAAACATCACATCCTAAATACCCTAGCTCTCTCTTTATTCACCATTAGAAACTATAGATGCTTTTGCAAACCTACTATTTATATTGTAGATAATAATCAAACACATCATTTCTGTTTATTATGACAAAACTGTAAATGTTTTAATAGGAACTATTTGGTTTAAGATTGCATATAGCTTACATGGGAAGCTATATTGATTTCCCCTTAAAGGCAAGATATTGGACACCTGGAAGGACACTGTAAGTCTGTAGTGTGGAAACTGGAATGCCTTGAATTCTCACTGCTAGAGAGGAAGACACATGAACAACATGAAAAAAGAAAAGGAAGAAAGTGTCCCAAACAAACCAACATGCTATAGTAATAGAATCCATTAACATCAGAGTACAAAAAACGTCCAAGAAGGAGTTCAGAATGTAAACAGATTAAATGATCTGTGAAGGATGATGTCAGAGAGTAAATGAAGGCAGCAAAAGACTACTTCAATAAAGAGATAGGCATTCTGAAAAATAACCAAACAGAAATCTTTGAAATGAAGAAAACAATAAGCCAAGTTAAAAATGGAATAGAAAGCATCAACAACAGACTAGATCACTTGGAAGAAAGAATCTCAGACAATGAAGACAAAATATATAATCTTTAGAATCAAGTTCAACACACAATGAAGATTGTAAGAAACCATGAACAGAACCTTTGAGAATTATGAGATAACATGAAAGAACTAAATTTAAGATTAACTAGGATAGAGTAAGGTACAGAGATATAAACCAGTGGAATGCTCAATATTTTCAGTGAAATTATATCAGAAAAATTTCCAAACATGAAAAATGAAATGGAAAATCAAAAACAAGAGGCTTACAGGACAACAATGTACAAAATTACAACAGATCCACAACAAAGCTCAGTTTAATGAAAATTCCTAGCATACAGAATAAAGATAGAATTTTAAAAGCCACAAGAGAAATTTGTCAGATTACATATAGGTGGAAACCAGTTTGGATTTCAGCATATTTCTCAACCCACATGCTCTAAGTTAGGAGGTCCTGGAACAGCATATACCAAGCTATGAAAGAAAATACATGCCAACCAAGAATCTTATATCCAGCAAAACTAAGCTTCAGATTTGATGATGAAATAAAAACCTACCATGATAAACAAAAGTTAAAAGAATTTGCAAGAAAACCTGTGCGACAAAACATTCTCAGCAAAATAGCCCATGAGGAATAAATGAAAAACAACAATGAAAATCAGCAAAGGGAAGAGCTACACTAAAGGAAAAGCCAGTCAAATGAGAAAACAAGTCAACTTAAAAGCAAAAATGAACCAAAATGACTGAGAATACAAATCATATCTCATTAGTAACCCTGAACATTAATGGCCTATACTTATTATTCAAAAGATATATACTGGCAGATTGGATTTAAAAAAGAGACCCAAGAAAATGTGGTCTCCAAGAGATTCATCTCATAGGAAAAGACATTCATAGAATGAAGAAGAAATATGAGAAAAAAACATATCACTCACATGGATTAAGTAAATAATAAGGGGTTTCCATCCTCATCAAACAAAGTGGACTTCAAACCTAAGTTAGTCAGAAGGGATAAAGAAGGACATTTCATACTCCTTAAGAAGCAGTATATCAAGAAGAAATAACAATCATAAATATTTATGCCCCAAACAATGGAGCATCTACATTCATCAAACAAACCCTTCTCAATTTCAAGAATTAAATAGATCATAACACAATAATATGGGGTGATTTTAACACAACTCTCACCAATAGATAGGTCTTATAAAGAAAAACTAAACAAAGAAACTCTAGAGCTTGATAATACAAATAATAATTTAGACTTAATGGATCTATATAGAGTATTTCATCCATCAATGAGTGAATACATTTTATTCTCAACAGTACATGGATCCTACTCTAAAATAGACCATATGTTATGCCACAAAGCAATTCTTAGCAAATACAAAAAAATAGAGATACTACCCTGCATTCTAGCAGATCATAATGGAAGGAGATTAGAAATGAATGATTAAAAAAAAAAAAAAACAGAAACTACTCCAACACCTTAAGACTAAATATTACACTATCAAAAGATGTATGGATAGCATGAGACATCCTGGAGGAAAATAAAACATTATTAGAGGTAAATGAGAACACCAATACAATATATCAACATCTCTAGAACACTATGAAGACAGTGCTAAGAGGAAAGTTCATTGCACTGAGCTCATTCATTAAAAGAATAAACTGTCAACAAGTAAATGACCTAACCTTATGACTCAAATCCCTAGAAAAATAAGAACAAATCAACATCAAAATTAGCAGAAGACACAAAATTATTAAAATCAGAGCTGAAATCAATGAAGTTGAAATAAAAGAAGTATTCAATAAATTGACTTAATGAAAAATTGGTTCTTTGAAAAAATACATAAAATTAATAAACCCTGAGCCACACTAATGTAGAGGAGACTGAAAACTCAAATTACTAAAATTAGTGATGAAAAAAGAAATATCAAAACAAACACTATTGAAACACAGAATATATTTAGAAATTTTGAAAATATATTTATAAATTTTGAAAATTTATACTCCAATGAAGTAGAATATCTCAAAAACAGCAACAAATTTCTAGAGACCTATGATCTACCCAACTGAATCAGGAGGACATACACTATTTAAACTGATCAATTTCAAGAAATGAATTAGAAGATGCCATCCAAAGTCTACTGTATTAGTTAGCTTTTATGCTGCTGTGACTAAAAGGATCTGACCATCACAATTATAGAGGAGGAAAAGTTTATTTGAGGACTCACAGTTTCAAAGGCCTTAGTCGTAGTCCATAGAAGGCCAGCTCCATTCCTAAAGGCTTGAGATGAGGCAGAATATTATGGCAGGAGAGGGTAGCAGCTCACATCACGGTGATCAGCAAGCAGAGAGAGAGCATCTCCACTCTCCATATACAAAACATATATCCCATAGCCACAACCCAATTCACACCTCCTCCAGTCACACTCTACCATTTAATTAACCCCATCATGGATTAATTCACTGATTGGATTAAGACTCTTACAGTTCACTCATTTCTTCTCCTAACCTTCTTGCATTTTCTCATACGTGAGCTTTTGGGGTACACCTCACATAACACCTACCAACCAAGAAGGCCCAGCACCAGACAGATTCTCAACTGAATTCTACAAGACCTTTAAAGAAGAACTAATACCAATACACCTCAAGTATTCCATGAAATAGAAAAGGAGGGAATCCTTCCAAACTCATTCTATAAAGGTAGTCTCAGCCTGATACCAAAACCAGACAAAGGCACATCAAGGAAAGAAAACTTCAGACCAATATCCTTGATGAATATAGATGCAAAAATCCTTAACAAAATTCTGGCAAATTCTATACAAACACATATTAAAAAGATAGTGCACCATGATCAAGTGGAGTTCATTCCAAGGATGCAAGTTTGGTTTAACATCTACAAATCAATAAACGTAATTCATTACACCAAAAGACTTAAAGTTAAGAATCATATGATTATTTCAATAGATGCATAAAAAGCATTTGACAAAATACAGGAGCCCTTCATATTCAAAACACCAGTATAACTAGGGATAGTAGGAATATACCTCAACATTGTGCAAACTATCTAAGCTAAGTCATAGGTCAACATCATTCTAAATAGAGAAAACTTGAAAGCATTCCCTCTAAAAACTGCAACAAGACAGGGATGCTCTCTTTTACCACTTCTATTCAACATAGTCCTTGAAACTCTAGCCAGAGCAATTAGACAGACCAAAGAAATTAAAGGGATATGAATAGGAAAATAAGAACTCAAAATGTCACTATTTGTTGATAACATGATTCTACATTTAGAGGATCCTAAAAATTCCACCAGAAAACTTCTAGAATTCATAAATGAATTCAACAACTAGCATATATAAAATTAACACCCCAAAATCAAATGCATTTCTATCCACCAGTGATGAATTCTCTGAAAGAGAAATTAGGAAAACTACCCCATTCACAATAGCCTCAAATAAATAAAATAAATACTTGTGAATCAATCTAACAAAAGAGGTGAAAGACCTATACAATGAAAACTAAATAACACTAAAGAAAGAAATTAGAGAAAACCTTAGAAGATGGAAAGATCTTCCATATTCTTGGATAGAAAGACTTAATATTATCAAAATGGGCATACTACCAAAAGTGTTATACAGGTTCAATGCAATTCCAATAAAAATTCCAATGATGTTCCTTATAGAAATAGAGAAAACAATCATGAAACTCATTTGGAAAAATAAGAGACCCAGAATAGACAAAGCAATTCTTAGCAAGAAGAAGCAGGAGGCATCACAACATTAGACCTTAAACTATACTACTATTATAGTAGTATAGTTAATTATACTATTATATTATAACAAAAATTGCATGCCATGGTATTGGCACCCAAATAGAGATATAGACCAATGGTAGAGAATAGAGAACACAGAGACAAATCCACATAAATATAGTTATCTCATACTAAACAAAGTTGCCAGAAACAAACATTGGAGAAAAGATAGACTCTTCAACAAATGGTGCTGGGTTAACTAGAAATCCACATGCAGCAAAATGAAATTAAACCCCTTTCTCTAACACTACAAAAATCAGCTGAAAGTGGATCAAGGACCTAGGAATTAGACTAGAAATCATATGCCTAATAGAAGAAAAAGTAGGCCCAAATCTTCATCATGTCAGCTTAGTACCAGATTTGCTTAACAAGACTCCCAAAGTGCAAGAAATTAAATATAGGATCAATAAATGAGATGGATTTAAATTAAAAATTTCTTCTCAGCAAAGGAAAAATTCAATAATGTGAAGAGAGAGCCTTCAGAATGGGAGAAAATCTTTACCACACACACATTAGATAGAGCATTAATCTCCAGAATATATTTTAAAAAACTCGAAAAACTTAACACCAAAAACAAACAAACAAACAAATAAAAAACCAAATAATCCGATCAATAAATGGACTAAGGAACTGAGCAGATAATTCACTGAAGAAGGTATACAATTGATCAACAAACATATGAAAAAATGTTCAATATCTCTAACAATTAGAGAAATGCAAATAAAAAATACTCTAAGATTCCATCTCACTCCAGTCAGAATGGCAATTGCCAAGAATACAATCAACAATAAATGTTGACGAGGATGTGGGTCAAAGGTACACTCATACATTGCTGGTGGGACTGCAAATTGGTGCCACCACTCTGGAAAGCAGTATGGAGATTCCTCAGAAAACTGGGAATGGAACCACCATTTGACCCAGCTATCCTACTCCTCTGTCTATACCCAAAGGACTTAAAATCAGCACACTATAGTGATGCAGCCTCATCAATGTTTATAGCAGTTTAATTTACAATATCTCAACTGTAGAACCTATCTAGATACCATTCAATAGATGAATGGATTAAGAAACTGTGGTATATATGCACAATGGACTATTAATTAGTCTTAAAGAAGAATGAAATTATGGCATTTGCAGGTAAATTGATGGAACTGGAAAATATCATGGTAAGAAAAATAGGCCAATCCCAGAAAACCAGAGGCCACATGCTTTCTCTCATATGTAGATGCTGATTGATAATGGAAGAGGGACAAGGGAAGAATGGATAAACTTTAAATTGGGCAGATGGGAGTGAGGGGAGTGGTGGGGTTATGGGCATAGGCAAGATGGTAGAATGAGACAGATGATATTATCCCATGTACATGAACAATTACATTAATGGTGTGACTCTGTATCATGTACAACCCGAGAAATGAAAAGGTCTGCTCCATTTGTGTACAATGTGTCAAAGTGCATTCTTCTATTATGTATAACTAATTAGAATAAGTAATAATATATAAAAACCCTATTGTAACAAGTTGCCATTTTCTCTTTTGAAAATGTGCTCCTCTGTTGCTTCATAAAGCATCACTAATCTGTTGAGGTCTGTCTCCATTTCTTTTTTTATTTCTCTTTCATTTTGCTCTCAAGATTTACTGAATAATTCATATGAAAGGAAAAATTGTGATGAAGCACTTAACATATCTGGTGTTGAAACATATTATAAGAAAAATTATATTTGTAGTGGGCCAGAAATATATCACTGGATCAGAATGGAGACCTTGAAAATAGATAAAGTCATGTAAAAGATCTTTAATATCAGTCAAATGTTAAATTTTAATTACTGGGAAAATGATGCCAAAGTACAAGTATATAAAGTTGTTACCCTATCTTAAAATGCTTTAAAAAAAAAAACAGACTTAATATCAATTATAAGTATTAGATCTAAAATATAAAATATAAAAAAAAAGACAATTTGGGAGATTCTATGTTTACTCTGCAGTTAGTGAACATTGTTTTGATCAAGATAAGATACATGGAGTAGTGAAAAAGAGCATAGATCTAAATTTTTAAAACTTTTATCTTCATAACATAAACAATCTTAAATATGTTAGGCTACAGAAATAAGTTCTACACATGACAGATAAAGTATTAGTTCTTATAACACCTGAAGTTCACTTGAATATCAGTATCATGAGGCAATCTACTACAATGCATTAAAACATGATTAGACAATCTGTAGATGATTAAAATCAAGTGGTCAGTGAATGTACAATAAGATGCTCATATTTCCTTTTAATCAGAGAAACTCAAAAAAGTAATTATGGGATTATTTTGTAAAATTGATTGGTGAATATTTTTAAAGTGGTAACACCACTGATGGCAGAATTGTAAAACAAAATACAAAAAAAACCAAAAACAAATAGAATTGCAAAATAATAAAGAGAAAAAAGGATATTCTCACATTTTCTGAAAACTGAGCTACTGTTGAGAAATCCTAACTCTACAATTCATCCACCTATCCATCCATTTGTTTAACCAGTGTTTGTTTAGAGTTCATAAAATACTAGGCATTCTCTGAGACTTACATATTTAAAAATGATAAAGCTAAGGGGATTATAATAATGAAGCCTCTTTCACTTGAAAGGGACAGAAATACTACTCACCCTGGCTTAAGAAAAAGGGAAGTGTGTTGATTTATGCATCTGAAAGATATAACTCCCCTGTGTGATGATTAATTATACGGTCAAATTGACTGGAATAAGAGATGCTCAGACAGCTGGTAAAACATTATTTTGGGGAGTATCTATGATGGTGTTTCTAGATGAGATTAAAATTTGAATTAGTAGATTGAATATCAAAGATCTGCCTTCATCAGTACAGACAAGGATCAGTCCACTGCTGGAACAGATAGAACAGAAAGGTGATGGAAGGGCAAATTTTCTCTTTCTTCTTGAGTTTGAAAATCCATCTCTTCTGCCTTCATGCATTGGGACTTCTTGTTCCTGAGGACTCAGAGTTTTATACCTGCAGTACCCGTTCCACCTGTATGAATTTGTACTACTTTACACCATAGGCTTTGCTGTTTCTTATTTCTTGATGCAAAAGGTTGATGTGACTCCTCTGATTCTCAAAGTGCTTGAACCCCATGATAAATCTGTTTCTCTCTCTCTCTGAATCTCTTTTGTCACACACACACACACACACACACACACACACACACACACACTGATATACAACTTGCTGAAAAGAGATACATTTTGACTAATACACCTGGATTCAGACACAATGCATTAAAAGACTCAAAAGAGGTAAGCTTGTCTCCATTTCTCTACAAACTGAATGCATTTTAACCTCCAATGTCTTCCTAGAAAATGCAGAAAATAACATTTGAGGAAATAAGTACAATAATTATTAAAATGTCAGTTGGATTCTTTGAATTATACTCAAAAGCATCTGGTGAAAGAACTGAATTCACTCTGTTATGAAAAACAGCAACTGAGAATAATATCAATCGCTTGAATGTAGAACCACAAAAAAGAATATACCTGAGAAAAGTCTGCTTAGGCACATTGAGATAGTTGTTTTAATAACACTAATTAAGGTAAAGAGTACTCTAAAGATCAATTTCTAGTCACTTTCTAAAAATAACAGGCCTCTATTTTCTCCTTGAGGAAATATAAACAAAGAGTTATATGTATTATAAAAATAGAAACTTTTGAAAGTCAATTACTGTAAGAATCAGTATTTCATGATGGATATGAGGGAAGTCAAGTCCAATAATTTATGAAAAAACTTCTGACTCAATGTCTATTTATTTTACTTAAGATTCCAATATGAGGAAAATGTTTTCCTTCTTTTATTTTTACTACACTACTGAAACCTGCTTGGAAAAGGAAGAAAAGGCAGAGTGCTCTTCCTAACATAATCCATGCTTCCCAAATTCTTTCCTTTCTTTTTGCAAAATATAAGTTGTACTCCCTTGAAATACTGATGAGTTCCCCTACTTTCCTATTTTAAACAATTTTCTATTTTTTTTCCTCTAGGAGATAAAATTTAAACTATATATATATTTACAGTGACGATTTTGTAGAGCTAAGATTTGTATACCACGAAGCTCATCCCTTCACAGTGGACCATTTGGTACACTGAGTCACAGAGTGTCAACCACCATGATCTAACTGCAGAGCACTTCATCACCCATCCTGAAACCCGTGCACCCGCTAGCTGCCATTCTCATTCCTCCCTCCTCCTGCCCTGGCAGCCATCCGTCCACTTCCCATCCCTGTGGATGTGCCTATTCTGGACATCTCATATAGAGGGGTGAGAGAAGAATGGAGGAACTTTAGATCACGTAGAGGGAAATGAGAGGGATTCAGGGATGAAAAATGGTGGAATGAGACAGACATCACTACTCTATGTACACGTATGATTACACGAATGGTGTGAATCTACACCATGCACATCCATAGAAATGAAAAGATGTATCCCATTTGTGTACAATGAATCAAAATGCAATCTGTAAAAATAAAATATTAAGAAATAAAATAAAAACACAGTATAATGTTTTGTATAGGATTCTTTCAGTGCAATGTTTTCAAGTTTCTCACAGTGTAGCTGGAATCAATAGTTCATTTCTTTTTATGGTTGAATATAATTTCGGTATATGGATAAATGGCACCTTGTTAGTTTTCTTGTTAGTATATTTCATACCTCCTCATTTTATACTTTTTCTGAGTTTGTGTTTTAATATCCATTTCTAGACTTTTCTCCCATATTTTAGGTAGTTTATGGATTAATCTTTAACACATGGGAATGATCTCTGATCGACATGACATTTTTTTCTTTCTAGGCCAATATCATACTGATTTAATTATTATTAATGTGAAAATATCTTTGAATTTGGTAGGTGAGTTCATTTTTTCCTCTTCAGAATTATCTTATTTCTTTAGGTTATTGTATTCTTTTCTGCAAAATTTAGACTAATTTCATGAATTCTTTCCCCTCTGCTGTTGTATTGTCATTTTAATTGGAATTACAGATCAGTTCTGGAAGAGTGCTGTGTTTACAGTGTTGCAGTTCAACATTTCTAATCCTTTGGCAAAATTTACATCTCCAAGTTTTTAATTTCTTATTTAAATCATGTTTCTAAAAAGGTGTTTTTCACTTCTGTCATCTGCCGTCTTGATACAAGCTGTTATGGCAGAATGTCTTAGACAAGGTGACTTATAAAGCAAATACTTTCTCAGAGTTCTGGAGTTGAAAGTCTCAGATGGGGAGGCTGGCATGGTTGAGCTCTTTGTGAGGTCTTCTCCTGGTTTACAAGGAGCTGCTTTTTCACTCTATTCTCAACTGTGTTAGAGGGAGGGAGGGAGACTGTCTTTTGTCAGAAGGCCACTAATTCCATTTATAAGAGACCCACCCCAAGACCTAATAACTCCCAGGACCCAGCCACTAAAGACCCATCTTAGACACCATCAAGTTATTGATTAGGGGGTTTCAGGATATGTGGATTTTGGAAAGATAAAAACATTCTATTCATAGCACCTACTAATTTTTTATATGCTGTGCTATTATATATATCTTGATTTTGATATAATATTAGATATGCCTCTTTTGCTCTGCCCCATCATTTGCTTTTTGTGTGTTCAATGCCGCCATATGCATACTTGACTGCTCTGCACTCACCCCTGAGACTTTTAGGGAATCCTCCTAGGTTCCCTGGTGGATAGCTTAAGTTGCCTGCACATTTTCTTCCCAGTCTCCTTAATGGAGGTTGACCATAGCCAGTAAGGACTGGAGTGAGGAACATAACCAAGACAGTATTAATTCTGAGATACAATTTAAGTTCCAGAACTTCTACCTTTCATGTTTTCATGGCCTTCTTTGTATTTTTCCATTTTCCTTTTCCGATTCCCCCACTTCATTTCTGTTATCTTATGGAATGGTTCCAGAATTCTTGGATCAAGATATACTCCTAAAATAATTCAACCTAAGAGAAAGTCACAGGAGCAGTACTGATTTTGTACTTTTCATCTTGTATCCAATAGCAATGTGAAGCTCTTCTTAGGGATAATAGGTTGTCTGTAGATTTCTTTGATGGATCATCAATGTAGAATGCAATAAAAATAAAAATGAGAAGTAGCAATACTAGAAGTCAGTTCCCGTGAAGACTAAGGAAGCACACATGCACACACAGACTCACCACACAATCACATGTAGAAATGGGTCTTATTTAGTCTGCATCTCTTTCCTTATAGCCTTCCAATACAATCTGAATTTATCTTAGTGATGTTTGTTTACTAACTCATTTTTCCAAGCTATAAATGTGTTCTGTGGTAGTCTCATTATCATTCTGCTGATAAGTCTGGCAGTACATAGTCAACAAAATTGAGGTCAGCTCATTCAGGCCTCCTGGCTCCAGGACTGCCTCGTTCACTTAGCCCTCAGCCTGAACTACTTATCCACTAAAGTGGATCAACTGTGGATGTTTGAGTTTCAGGGCGTGGCATGTGCTCCTATGCAGCTTCTTTTGCTGAACACAGTTCTCATTTTCTGCACCTGGTCAGGGATGCTGCTGAAGTGGTTAAATACAAGTCTTGGCTCCCTAGATTAAATCTCCTGGCCCAAGAGGGCATAGCACAAAGTGAGTGAGAGAAATTCGTGAAGATAAAACCCTTTTTCTTAACGCTTTCTTGCTTGCAGCTATCATTTCTCTAATCACAAACCTCAGAGTGTGTTATAATTTCTAACTTTATCTTGAGCCACATATGTCTGTTTTATGGCATCTATATAAGTTGGAAACATCAAATTGATCTCAATCTTCCTATTAGTTTAAAATATTTGGTGGGGGGAAGGGTTAGGAGATTGCTAAAAGTTTATATTCCTTGTAATTGATTTTATTTGTAGGTTTTCCAAGACAAAGCATGGTCATAGCTATAGCATTTTTAAGGACATATTGCATAACTTGGAGGTATTGGAAATAACTTGAAAAGCACAATGGATTGGTAGTTTAAGGTATTAATATTCAATAGGAGGAGGAATATCTGTGAAGCCTAAAAATCAGGTATAACATTTAATCCCATAATTTTCTTTCTTTATCATGGATATACTCTGGTTATATAAGTTGTTATGTTAGAATACATTTTGGCAACAAATAATCCTCAAATATCAGAAGCTTATAAAACCCAGATTTTGGGCTGGGGATATAGCTCAGTTGGTTGAGTGTTTACCTCTCAAGCACAAGGCCCTGGGTTCAAATCCCCAGCACTGCAAAAAACAAAAAAACAAAACAAAAAAACCCAGATTTCATTTTTATTTAGTCTACGAGTCTATTATAGGCAGGGTTACCAAATAAGGTACTTGACTTCCAATAATTCTTGAATATTGGATAAATAAAAACTATACCCTTTTATTATAAATATGCCCCATGTAATATTGGGGATATACTCATGCTTTAAAAATGTGTTGTTTATCAGAAACTGAAAATAACAGATGCACTCTATTTTTATTGACTACATGTGAAAACCCTAATTGCAATCTATTTGGGGAGCATTACTCATTGTGGTGAGTTAAGGACATAGGTAGATGGAGACTCCACCTCATCATGTCTTACAATTGTGGAGAAAGAGTGTATCTTGTGTTTTCCCTGAGGAAGGAATCACCATTTCATTCTTGGATGTGTTGCTCAGAGGAGAAACATCTAAGAGGGGATATTGAAAAACAGCCTGATATATCCTTTTGGAATTCTAGAGAAAATCTTGACGATCTCATTTGGAAATATAAAGTGAAATCTCTGGATTTTGATTATGATAGAGGTGAGACCGGGGCAAAGGACAGATAGCTGATTATCAAGGAAAAATAAATGGACAAATAACACTCCCCATCACTGGGTTGCTAACAGCCTCCAGGGAGGGGAAGGATCACTCTCCCCAACACAATCACCCCCGGACTCTCTTCCTGTCATTTGGTGGACTTTTGGTCACGTAGGCAGCATGGGGGAATGAACCATGAGAAGAAAGGAAATCTGAAATCTGAAGAGGGGCAAGATACCCCCACTCCCTGGGATACAAACCTTTAGGCTCCCTCTTCTCCAAAGGAGTCTCTCTCTCTCTCTCTCTCTTTGTTCTGTTTCTTAAATTAAATTTATTTTTTGCTCTTGCTTAGGTGTTTAATCTTCAACACCAGGGAAATGAGGACCCAATCCTGATTTTCAAGACTGGTATCAGAAGTAGAAGTAGAAAATAATATAATTTTAATTATGTTGTCCAAATTTCATGAGCAACAAATATCATGCACTTTTTTGGTCATTTCTTATGTTATGTCATTTCTCATTTAGTTGTTTTATCTATCTCCCTACATTTAACACAATTTAAAAATAATTTTGGTAGTTTATATTGCCTCTGTGGGTCCTTCTGAAATATTAGTGTGTTTGATGGAAAGGATTTAGGGTTTTCCGCGTCCTATGGCCAGACATTATGTGATATCATCAAACTCTTTTCTTATTCCTCAGTGATGGCAGGAATAAGTGAGTACAGAAGGCAGGGCATGATCATGTTTGCTCAAAAAGGAAATGAGTCAAAAAACGCAGGTGATGAAGAGTGGGGTGAGTTGGTAAAGAGGAGATCTTTTCAAGATGTAAAAAGTTTAACTATTGATGGCAATAATGAATTAGAGTGAAACGAGATAGAAAAACAAATACTATAAGTATGGATGACTCCAGAGAATAAGTAAAGAAACCACTTTTTATCACAAGAAAAAAGAATTGTTGGGAAAACATAGGTAAAATAATTTCAATTACTCTGCAAGTGTACATGGAGAAGGTGTGCAGACAAATATGGAGTCTGAGAGGAAAAGAAAAGGGTAGACATTTTCAGCATTTGTAGTACTGCTGGAAAAAGTAAAATAATAATAAAAATTCAGTCTCAGCTAGGTACAGGAAAACTCAGATTATGTCAGTATTAGAACACCAGAAGAAAGACTTTTGAAAAGATCTTGGCAATGTCTTTCTAGTAATATTCCTGAATAAGTGTTCCTCCCAATTCAGACTAGATGTATCACTTTTCCTCCCCTCCTTGTTCAAGCCTCCTGAGGTCCTCAGTTAAGTTTTGACCTTAAATAGAAGTCCTCAGATCATTCTAGCTCACAGAATCTTCAATTTGCTTCATTGTCTGCACCAATGGTCACAACTCTGGGTCAGAGTTTCACATTTCTATTGTAAACTCTTTACCTTTGTCTCCAGCAGCCCCCACCTACCCCCCACATTGTTCATAAATACTGCCCCATTTCCCCATTTTTGTGCCTGGGACTCTGACCTGGATTTTTTTTTTTTTTAATCTTGCTCTCTGTCTTTTTTAATTACTTAGATCTGAAGCAGGTTCAAATACATGCTTGTTCCTCTCTGAGATACGTAAACTCTTAACCTTCCTCTTTCAAAGTGCATACCTATTAGCTCTCTGTTAATGTATTTTTTTTTCTAAGTTCAATTTTGGCTTTCTTTAACTATGTTATTGTCTTATTCTTCCTGTTACAAAATCTCATCAAGCCTCTAAGGACCAGTAAAATAAAAGTAAGTGTGTGATTTCTAAGTATACTGTCGTTATTGCACAAAGTAGTAGTCAATGATTGCCTGAAAGATGCTGAAGAGGGATTGGGGCCTTCGTTAATTTACATTTAATTTTAGCCTCAGAGGTCCTTAAAGGCAGTGGTTACGTCTGCATGTGAATAGGGATATTTAATCAGTCGATGCTGTCAAGCTGATAGTAGTGCTTATCAAGAAATTAGAGGAAAATGTGCTACCAAGTCCATCCTCCTGCCATCCAAGCAGCAACAAATCAGATATGGAAGTCAAACACTGTGATTAAAAAGCTCATCTTCCCTAGGGAGTCTTTCATATACATATATATTTAATATTCAACTTGGCTGTATTACTGCATAGACAGCTTTTCCTATGTCTTAGTGATTTTAATTGTAATACCTCCTGCACTGAGAAGACAGGCTTCTTTTTTTAAGTAATAACTACTGATTAATAGTATTTAAAAACTATTGCATGGCTCAGTCATGTTGAAGGAAGATTTTGGTGACTTTTTTCAGACAATTATCTTTTGCTATGTGTTGTGAAGTACCCCTATGATATATGCAAAATGTTTTTAATTCACTTTGCTCCTATATATGAATTTGCTCCTTTGGACATGAATCTTGGTATTTACGGTTTAGTTATGAACAATAACAATTGTGATTTGCAACATCTTGGGTATTACATCCTACACTAACCTGCTGCAAACTCTTCAGGTGATCTGAATAGTAGAAAAGCAGATTTTCCCTGCCTTTACTCTGGGATTTTGAGAGCATCCAACTCTATCCCTGCCTGGCCCTCTTACTCCTCTAACTCCTTGAATAAGCCTCAGAGGCTTTTTCTGACAATCTTCCACATCATAAGCTGTCAGTAGACTCTGGCTTGCTCAATTAACCTTACATATTTAAGTACTTAGAACAAACATTTCTGCTCAAGAAGTTCATGGATCAATATCTAGAATGTACTCGCTGTCTTAGTAGCCAGAAGACTTGACTTCTCAAAAGCTACAATTACTCTTTCTCTGGAAACATAACCCGATTGTTTTATCAGAACTGGGAACTAAAAGGGCAATTTCTCCTTTGTCTAAGATTCCTGCTTCTTTTTCACAAAATAATATCTCCTAAACTACAATCTGGTTCACTTTATCCTTTATATCAGGAATGTATTAGGGTTCTTCAGAGAAACAGAACCTATAAAATGTCTCTTCTCTCCCTCTCATTCTCTGTCCCTCTTCTTCTTTCTGTACTACCTACAGTGAGGGGGAAGGACAGAGAGAGAAAGGCACACACACACACACACACACACACACAAACACACACACACACAGAGTGGGGGGAGATTTCTAGGAATTGGCTTAGCTCTTTTGATTATGGAAGTTGACAACTTTGAAATTCATGGAGCAGGCTTTCAGGATGGGGATGCTGATAAAAGCTGATGCTATAGTCCTGACTCTGAATTCCACAGGGAAGCAGACTGGAAAATCAGGTCAGGATTCTGTATTACAGTTTTTAAAGAGAATCCCTTCCCCAAGGAACCAAATTCTTTGCTCTTGGGACCATCAGCTGAATGGACACCTACCCCATTATGGAACTTATTTAAAGTTTACTTATTTAAATGTTAAATACATATAAAAATTACCTTCACAGCAACACCCAAACTTGTGTTTAACCTAATAACAGTCACACAATTTAGCCAAGTTGATGCATAAAGTTAACCATCACAAGAACATTTTATTATATAATTTTCTACCAACCAAATCTGAACTGACATGACATATTTATAGGAAAAGATTAAGAAGTACAGACATCTAAGAGAAAAGAAAAATGTTGCCATTAGCTAATTTTCCTACAAAGGGGTCTAGGTTTTTTTAGAAAGGAATATAGAAGGAATGGCTATATGAGAATAACAAATAAAGGAAAACTGTCATGTGGCAATATTTATTTAATGAAATAAAATTATAATTAAAAAATTCCCCACCAACTAAACTCCAAGTTCATAAGACTCCATAAGTGAATTCTACCAAAAACTTTTAAGAGAAAAATCAATATTATAGGAACTCTTTAAAATCATGGGGTAGAAGAGAATATTTCCTTAGTGATTAAGCTTCAGAAAAATTGACATAATAATTGTATGTATTTATGGTGTGATATTTCAAAACATGTACATACTGTATAATGATCAGATCAGGGTAATTAGATTATCCATTGCATCAAACATTTATTATTTCTTTGTATTGGGAATATTCAAAATCCTCCCTACTAACTAAGTCAAGAATTATCATGACATCAAAATCAGAAAAAAAAAAAAAAAACCAAGAAAGGAAATATATGATTATCTTTCAATGATCTTTAACCTAAAAGGTGCAAGACATATATCAATGTATTAAAAGGATAATATTCACATCAAGTGGGCTTTATCTCAGGAATGCATTGATCTATCCAAACTGATTAATCAACTTAATTAACCATATTAATTAATCCAAATAATTATCCTGTAGTGCCCTGAAACTAAGATATAAAAAGTTTGAATAGATGGAGAATAATATATAATATTTTAATACTCATTCATAGCAAAAGAAACCTTGGAATTGAAGGAAACTCCCTTCAGTTTGTAGAAGAAATCAATTTAAGCCCTTCTAATTTATCACTAAAAGATTTATTCCTTTTACTAAGACACAAAGAAAAGAGTATGATGCTTATGTTAACAACTTCTACTCAAATCCTAAGAAATATAATTGGCAACAAACACTAATGAATGTGGCAGAGAGAAAGAACAAATTGTATTTACTTGTAGGTTATAATAGTTTGTATTTGGAATGTCCCAGTAGGTTATGTGTTGAAAACTTTGTCCCAAACCGGTGACCTTAATGGGAGATGGTGGAAACTTTAAAAGGTAGAGCCTACTTGAAACAGGTCAGTCACTGGGTGTATACCTTTGAAGGGTATCTTTCGTCCCTGAACCCTTTCTCTATTTCTCTTTGCTTCCTAAATGCCTTGAGGTAAGCGGCCTCCTCCAATACACACTCCTGCTGCCATAATATTCTGTCTTGTTTCAGGCTCAAAGCAATAGAGTCAACTGACTTTAAACTAAAGTTTTCTGAAACTCTTCATAAATCTTTCCTCCTTTAAGGTGATTTTCTCAGGTATTTTGTCACAACAATGGAAAGTTGACTAATGCAGAAAACCAAGATGGGAGGATGTTGCTGACTATATTTGATCATGTTCTTCAGAAGTTTTTAGAATTCATTTGCAAGAGAAATTTGGATGTTTGGAGAAGCAGACTTGGGACATTGAAAGTGAAATATAGTATGCAATTCTACTGTGGGCTCAGGAGACTAAAATGCTGACAAGAATGTAGAGAGTAAAGGCTGTGCTGATGAAGTTTCAGATGAAAATAAAGACTATTGGGCTTTGGACCTGAGTTCATTCAAGTCAAATTCTAGCAAAGAATTTGTCTACTTTATGTCCATACCTTGAGATTTTATGTGAGGTTGAGTTTAAACATAATAGGCTAATTAATTTGACAGAGAAAATTTCAAGGCAGCACAGCATTTAGGTAATGACTTGGGTATTGTTGAGTGCTTCCAGCCAAGTTTACCATGATAATCAAGGAGAGAAAGAGCAAGATTTGAAAAACTCACAGTTTAGCCTGAAATGGAGTGTGTTTCAACTTATGACAAAGAAGGGTGTGGTAGCTAAAGAGATTAGCATCATTGAAAAGAAGTCAAATACTTTGCACTGGAATAACTGGAACGATGCCAGGAACTGGTCAGATATTTTCCACTGCAGGCTCAGGGGCATAAAAGTATAAACTTGCTTGAAAGACTTTGCTTCTAATAGAGTTAGCACCAGAGTACCCTGCTTTTACAGGTTTGCTAAGAAGTTGTATCCTCAGGAATCATTTCACCAAGTTCAGTCATCTAGATGTTCAGAGGCCACTGAAACTGTGGTTCAAGTGTGCCCAGGTACCACTCCAACTGGCAGTGGACCACAAAATTGTCCAAATGGCAGAGGTTTTGCAGATATGCAGAATATAAGAGTTTAGGAGCCATAGAGATATCTGCTGAAATTTCAAAGGAAGGCCTAGGAGAATGGGCATTGTGTAGCTAGATAGGAATCCCTGTGGACAGCCTCTGAGAGGGTGGTACATGAACAAAAGTCTGCAAGGAAACCCTAGAGGGTTAGTGTTATCAGGAACATTCACGCTCAGCTAAGGAAAGCTGCAGATAACAAGCAGAGCCAGTTCAAGAAGGAGACCATGTGGGCTGCAACCATTGAGGTCATAGGGGTATGACTTCACAGCCCTTTAGAGTTCGCATCTCATCACTACTGGACGAAGAACAGGGAATTATAAGATTTAATGTTTCAGTTTTACTTTGTTTCCATCTCTCCTTTCCATATCCCATTGTCCCTTTTGAAGTGGGAATATTTGCCTTGTGTCTGTCCCACCATTTTATGTGGAAAGTACACAACATGATTTTGTTTTTACAGGGGATCACAGCTAATAAAGTCTTGGGTCTCAGAGGAGACTTTGAACACGGCCTTTTGAGCATTGCTGGAACTCTTAAAACTACGGGGACTCTTGAAGATGTACTTAATATATTTTCTATTGTGAGATGGTCCTGGGCCTTTGGGATCTAGGTGAGAAATATTATATTGTGGATTTCCTTATGTGTTGAAGGTTTAGTCCTCTGCTGGTGGTGCTATTTGGAGGTAGTGGAAACTGTAGGAGGCAGGGCCTAGCTTCAAGGGGTGGGTCTCTGTGGGTGGGCCTTTTGAAGGGTATATTCTGTCCCTGCATCCTTTTGCTTTTCTCTTTGCTTCCTGACTGCCATGAGGAAGGAGCATCCTCCACCATATACTCCTGCTGCTAAGATATTCTGTCTTGCTTCAGGCCCAAAGAAATGGACCCATTTAATGGTGTACTAAAATCTCTGAATTCATGAGCCAAAATAAACCTTTTCTTCTTTAAGTTGATTTTCTCAGGTATTCTGTCACAGAAAAGAAAAGCTGACAAACACATAGATCATGTGATTGTGTATGTAGAAAATCCTAAAAAAATCTATAACACTTATGTTAGACCAAATGATTTTTTTTTCCCCAATTACTCAGAATAAGAAGACAATACAGAAAGTTCTGTGGCTATTACACTGGTAAATTATTTTTGAAAGAATTTTAAGAAAACCTAAGCAAATGGAAAAATACTCTGTATTCATGGATTTAAAGGTTAAATATTAAGATTAAAATTCTTCCCAAGTTAATCTTTAGCTGTAATGCCATCTAAACACAAATTATGTATTTAGTTTTTATAGATATTGACATATTTATTTTATTCTAAAATACATTTGAAAAAGAAAAAGACTTCGGACAGCCAGAACAGTCTTGCAAAAGGCAAAATAAGTAGATCTCACTCTGACTACACAACTTGCCATATGTCAAAACAAAACTGTGACAATGTGTCATTTATAGACTTTGATTAATGAAGTAAAATAAGTAACTAAGAAATAAAGGCATATATACATGACTGATTCTTGAAAAGATAACTAATGTAGACTCCTGATGCAATGAAGATCCCTTATAGAAATGGTGTAGCAAATGGGTATCCAATGACTACACAATTGATCAAAACCTTGCAACATACATCATTATCTCACAATTCATATACAATACATATCAATAATCTGCATATAAAAAACTAAGACTATAATCCTTCTAGTAAAAGCAAACATGGTGCCTATGTATTGTGTCAACTTAGCTAAGAAAGAACTTCATTACAGACTACTCTTTCCTGCACAGTTCTCAATTAGCATAAACTACAAGAGAAATTTTGTGTGAGATTTGGAAGTCAGAAGTAGATGTGTGTGTTTGTGTGTATTTGACTCAGATTATCTGCTATATCTTTACCTGCTGCTGTTCATGCCCTTGTGTGACCCTCTCTGTCACTTGCCTCTAACCAAGAGAACATGACAAAGGTGATGAGATATGTGTGATATGATGTTCACAGTTACATTACCGAGATCCTATCGCCCTTCTTCTTGGCATCCTTTACTCTTACTGGCTTTGGGCAAGAAATTAGTCATGTTAAATAACCCTATGTGGTAAGAAAGTATAGGCAGGTTTTACACAGCCAGCAGGAAAGTAAAACGATTAGTCCTAAAGTTGTAGTAAAATGAATTCCTCCAACAACATGAACAAGCTTGGAACTGGATCCTTCCCTAATCAAGCATTCTAATAAACCCTCCAAGCCTAGGCTGACATCTGAATTACAAACTTAGGGAGGACAGTCCTAAGCTGTGCCAAGATTTCTGACCCACAGAAATGTAAACAAATAAATGTGTTTTTTTTAAACTACTGAATGTGTGATGCAATAATAAATAATTAACACAATTCAGGGAAGATGTTGATATACTATCTTCTCTGATTGTGCATTAGGAATCATATTCTCTTCTCTAAGTAAAATGTAAAAATGCGTTCTTCCCCTCATGTATGTGTGTGTGACCCAAACAAAATAAATACAGAAATCATCAACAGAAACTTATCTGGAAAATATCTAAGTATTTAGAAATCAACCAACATACTTCATAATTAACTTTGATAATTTTTAAAAATTCTTGAGACATTAGAAGATAATTTAAAATAAACAACAGTGGAAATACAGCATATTAATACACTTGGGAAGAAGTAAAACCTGGTTTTAGGTACACATTTATAGTATTATATTCTTATTTAAAAAACAAAACAGGCCTAAGGACAATGACCAAAGCTTCTTCAACAAGCAGTTGAAAAAGTTATTCAGTTATCCACATCTAATGTATGTACCTAAATTATCTGCCTATCTGCCTACTACCTATATTTCCAGCTTTAGCTTTTCTGAGCGAGGATTCAGACTGATGAAAATATTCAAGCAGTAGCTCTGGTGCTTCATTTCCTCTGGTTTTCCTTTTGTAGTAGGCATGTCTTGTCTTCCAAAGAATAGGGCATATCTCATTGATTTCAAGGCAGCTGAATTTTTTTTTCCTGAATTTTAGGGGGTCAAAATATGAGACTGTGTTATTTCAAGATTAACTTTACCTGTAATCCCTCTAGTGGCAAGTAAATCATGGAATCATTCCACTGCTGGCAGGCATTCGCCCTTCTGTGGGTTTCTAATTTATTAAACTGTGTCTTCTTTAGCAGCACTACATGAAAGCTATAGCATAAATCAAAGGTTCCCAGTCAGAGACCCATGCCAATGGCATTTGTTCAGCTTTCTGATCAGCTCTTGCTTTATGAGGACCAGAGATAATATTTATTACAAATTTGTGATACCATAATTTAAATGAATATAAAATGTATAGTTGTCCCTGACTACCAACTTTTCTGTGATAATCCTAATCCAAAAATTAAAACTAAAAAAGAGTACATGTTACATGTACCAGAGTTACAGAGTTATTTATCAGAGCTATTATCAGGTATCTATGGAAGTTTAATGGATATTTTTAGTTGACTTAAGTGTTGTTGTTGTTGTTTTAAGTCATTTTCTACTGTGATCAAACTTCGGAGCTGCTTAATCATGCTAATCATGTGTGTAATTTCAGTATCTTCTGATATAATAATCAGAAAAGCTACATATTTATTTGGGCCTATATGTGTAAGACTGGTTATACTGGATAAGAATTTTATATACATTTATTTTATATATTTATTTATTTGGAATTTTATAAGATATAACAGTAGCTTCACAAATCTAAAATCTAATTGTTGCCAGAAATATAATTGAATAAATAGATGAAAGTGGGTAATATTAATGGTCTACAAATTTCCTCAGTTTTTGATGGGGATATATACAGATAAAGCCATTGTAGTTTGAAAATACTACAGTTGGGAAATGCATTTACTACATATAACTTACTGTGACTGAAAGTTTGGTCCTTGCCCCTGAAGACAATTAAATAATGAGGACATGAGTTTTAGAAAAAGGAAAAAGAAATTTTATTGCTTTGATAGCAGAAGAGAAACTTGGGAATTCTGCCCATCAGGGGAATAGAGGGTTTTCAAGGGCTACATTCCAGGAGTTCTCTGTCCAGAGTAGTAAATTACGTGTTAATTTGGACCTTAGTCATTTCTTAGATCTCCTGGCACTATCCTCCATCTCTAAGTCTGAATGATTTCCTTCCTGTGGTGGGAATGTTCTCAAGAACAGGTAACTCCACCTACTATGAGGAAGAAAGGTGATCCTGTTTTCCCCTATGTTAGCGGGCAGAAAATTAGGGGAGGGAGGGACAGAGGGTGAAGAGAAAGAAACGTGTCCTCATTAGAAATAGGCTGGGCAAATCCAACCCAGCACCTGTCTCTGCAAGCTGCAGTTCCCCATCTACCAACACATGGCAGCCTCCATCTTGGGACACCTCTGCGCCATCTTGGATTATCTCTGCTGCCCCCGCTGCTATCTTTAGTTGGGGCAGCTTCCATCTTGGACACTTACTGGAGACTAGAAACCCATTATCAAAGTACCTACATGTTAGCTGCTGCTGCCACCAAGTACAGATATGGCCACTTCCATCTAGGGATAACAGCCAGGAACTGAAAGAATATCACCAAGGGCCCTGAAGGCTTGGTTACATCTGAGCTATCTCTACAAGGTGTGTGATAGTCACAATCTTGCTTCAGAGACAGAAGAGAGACTTGCAAGGGGTCAATAGGTGGGGAAAGGGTGTGAAGGCATCTTGATCCTGGTTTATCCAGTCAAACTGCCTGGCACCAATTGGGATCCCAGAAACAACTCAGGCAGCACTTGCTGGGACCTGGCATTAGCCTGCTTCACTGCTCCCTCCCCAGTATGGCAACCACTGATCAAATGGTTCTACTGGTTTGGTAATCAACAGGAACCTCTGGCTCCTCAATCCCTAGCCTTCCAACCACTCCCTAACCAACAACCCAGGCCAGTGCTTTTAGCTACATGACTGACTCACATCTCTCAACGCTTGGTTCTGATTTGCCCAACACAGAACAGTTTTCCATGACAGGCACACAGGTCCCAGAACTCAGTCCTCAGGACCTCAGGGGAGAGAGATTCCTGCTTGGGAAGTCAAAAGGGCAGGGACAGGAGAGATACAATTTAAAGACTAAATTAGAGAACAGGAATTGTGGAGTCCACAAGTGAGGGAAGGAGCTAAGACCAGGCTCCTGCATCATGCGAGTGGACCCTAAAGGAAAGTCCTGGGGTGCAGTCTTCCAGAGGGACTGGCAATTGTTATACCCAGTCTCCAGGAGTCCCACCTCCAAGTCTAATCCTCCCACCTTTGTAACTGTCATCATCCTGAGGGTGGAGTCACCAGCAAATTCCAGACAACCCCACCTATCAGAAGAGAAGGGAAGCAGAAAAGATATTGAACTCCAACAGAAACAATTGTTCAATTTTCCTTCAAGACTCTTTATTTAGCCCGCCCATTTTTTCTTTTTCCATTTTCTGCTCTCACATCCCCAATAACTTTGAAATCAAGTACTTTTCATTTTTCAGACTACTGAGGACTGGGAGGTTTGAATAGTACATTACAGCTTGTTGTAGATTCTTTTATTTATTTTTTTTTTTACATTTTTTCCCTTTTTTTTTTTACTCACTCTAGTTATCTGTTTCCTTGGAGTCTCTTTCTCTCTTCTACTAATAATCAGTTTCTTTTGATTCCTCTTTCATGTGTTCTATGATGCAGTACCTCTATTAGTCTCACTTCTTACAGAATTAAAATTACATCCTACACCCCTCCCCAATTCTCTCTTTGTCCACTATTAGAAATTGTAGACCTTACTGTAAAGCTATTGTATATGTTGTAGATAATAATTGAACTCATCATCTCTGTTTATTATGACAAAACTGTTAAGCTCTTAATAGGGGCTATTTGGTTTAAGGCTGCAAAGTGTTTGCATTGGGTGTTGTTAATATTGATCTCACCCTTAAATGTGAGGTATTGGAAATCTGCAGGGACACTATAAATCTATAGGTGGAAACTCTAGTACCTTAGATCGGCACTGCTAGAGGGGAAAACACACCAATGACATGAAAAAGCAAGGGAAGAAAGCCTCCCAAACAAATCAGATGCTATAGTAATAGAATCCTTTGACAGCAAAGTAGAATAAATGCAGAAAAGAAGTTCAAAATGTACATAATTAAAAGGATGGTATAAGAGAAAAATGCAGGTAATAAGATTACTTCAATAAAGATTTAAAAGATCAAATGCAGGAAGCAAAAGATTACTTCAATAAAGAGAGATTCTGAAAAAAAGGAACAGAAATCCTTGAAATGAAGGAAACAATAAACCAAATTAAAAACAAATAGAAAGCATCATGATCAGACTGGATCACGTGGGAAACAAAACCTTGGACAATGAAGACAAAATATATAATCTTTAAAATAAAGTTGACCACACAGAGGAGATGATAAGAAATCATGAACAGAATGTCCAAGAACTATGGGATAGCGTGAAAAGACCAAATTTAAGAATGACTGAGAGAGAGGAAGGCACAGAGATAAAAACCAAAGGAATAAACAAACTATTTAATGAAATCCGAAAATTTCCCAAACCTGAAAAATGAAATGGAAAATCAAATACAAGAGGCTTATAGGACACCAAATGTACAAAATTACAACAGATCCACACCAAGGTAAATTATAATGAAAATGCCCAACATACAACATAAAGATAGAATTTTAAAGGTCACAAGAGAAAAGTATCAAATTACATATAGGGGAAACCAATCTGTACATCAGCAGATTTCTCAACCCATACCCTCAAAGCTAGGAGGTCTTGGAGCAATATATACCAAGCTCTGAAAGAAAAGGGACACCAACCAATAATCATACATCCAGCAAACAAAACTTCAGATTTGATGATGAAATTTAAATTTCACATGATAAACAAAAGTTAAGAGAATTTACAAATAGACAGCCTGCACTACAAAACATTCTCAGCAAAATATTCCATGAGGAAGAAATGACAAACAACAATGAGAGTCAGCAAAGGGAGGAACTACACTAAAGGAAAAGCCAATCAAAGGAGAAACGCAGTCAAAATAAAAAACAAAAATAAACCAAAATAACCAGGAATACAAAACATATCTCAATAATAACCCTGAACATTAATGACCTAAACTCATTAATAAAAAGACATAGACTGGAAAATAGGATTTTAAAAAAGAGACCTAGCAATATGCTGTTTTCGAGAGACTCATCTCATAGGAAAAGACATCCACAGACTGAAGATGAAAGGTTGGGAAAGAATATATCACTCACATGGACTGTGTAAATTATCAGGGGCTTCCATCCTCATATCAGATAAAGTGGAATTCAAACCAAAATTAGAAGGGATGAAGAAGGACATTTCATACTGCGTAAGGGAATCATCATCAACAAGACATAACAACCATATATATTTATGCCACAAACAGAGGAGCATGTATGTCAAACAAACCCTTCTCAATTTCAAGTATCGAATAGAACACCACACAATAATACTGGGTGACTTTAACACACATCTCTCACCAATGAATAGATCTTCCAAATGAAAACTAAACAAAGAAACTATGGAACTCAATAATACAACCAATAATTCAGACTTAACAGACATATATAGATGTTCCATCCATTGATGAGTGAATACCCTTTATTCTCAGCAGCACACGGATCCTTCTCTAAAATAGACCATATGTTATACCACAAAGCATCTCTTAGTAAATACAAAAAAAAAAAAAATAGAGATATTACCCTGCATTCTATCAGATCATAATGGAAGAAGATTAGAAATCAATGGTAAAATAAGCAATAGAAACTACTCAAATACTGGGAGGTTCAACTGAATGATTCATGGACAGCAGAAGACATCAGGGAGGAAATAAAAAAAATTCTTAGAGGTAAATGAGAACACTGATACAACATATCAAAATCCCTGGGACACTATGAAAGCAGTACTAAGAGGAAAGATCATTGCATTGAGCTCATTTATTAAAAGAATAAACAGTCAAAAAATAAATGATCTAACATTACATCTTAAAACCCTAAAAAAAGAAAAACAAATTAACACCGAAAGTAATAGAAGACTGGAAATAATTAAAATCAGAGCTGAAATCAATAAATTGAAACAATTGAAAAAATTGACAAAGTAAAAAGTTGGTTTTTGAAAAAAATAAACAAAATTGATAAACATTTAGCAACAGTAATAAAGAGGAGAGAGAAAACTCAAATTACCAAAATTCATGATAAAAAAGGAAGTATTAAAATGTACACTACTGAAATGCAGAAGATAATTAGAAGGTACTTTGAAAATCTATACTCTGACAAAATAGAAAATCTCAAAGACATTGACATATTTCTAGATAAATATGATGCACTCACAGAAGATATACAAATCAACAAATATATGAAAAATGTTCAACATTTCTAGTAATTAGAGAAATGCAAATCAAAACTACTCTAAGATTTCATCTCATTCCAATTAGAATGGTAATCATCAAGATATAAGCAATAATAAATTTTGATGAGGATGTGGGGAAAAAGGTACACATTACTGGTAGCACTGCAAATTGGTGCCACCACTCTGGAAAGCAGTATGGAGATTCCTCAGAAAACTTGGAATGGAACCAGCATTTGACCCAACTATCTCACTGCTGGGTTTATAACCCAAAGGAGTTAAAATCAGCATACTACAGTGATGCAGCCACATCAATGTTTACAGCAGATCTAGTCATAGTAGCTAAATTGTGGTACCAACTTAGATGCCCTTCGATAGATGAATGGATAAAGAAACTATAATATATTTACACAATGGACTATTACTCAGCCTTAGAGAATAATTACGGCATTTTCAGGTAAATGGATGGAGTTGGAGAATATCATGCTAATCAAGATCAGATGATCCCCCAAAACCAAAGGTCAAATGCTTTCTCTGATAAGTAGATGCTGATACTTAATGGGGGAGTGGTGGTAATGGAAGAATGGAGGAACTTGGGTTTGTGCAGAGGGGAGTAAGGGGAGGGGAGGCAGCTGGGGATGGAAAGACGGTGGAATGAGATGGACATCATTACTGTATATACATATATGATTGCACAAATGATGTGACTCTACATGATGTACAGACAGAGAAATAAAAAGTTGTGCTCCATTTTTGTAGAATGAATCAGAATGCATTCTGCTGTTGTGTATAACTAAATAGAAAATGTTAAAAACAAAAATAAATAGGCTATATTCAAAGCATTTGAAGTGGACCTCTGTTACTCTAACAAACATCTGTAGAGTGCCTGCCCTTTGCCCTCATGATTGTGTGGCTGACTGGGAGCTGTGACTTATTTTCACCATCCGCCATTTTGAGAGAGAATCACAGCACATATGGCTGACTGGGGAAAATATCAGAATTAAAAATATAAAATACATATGTATTATTTTTACACCATTTTAAAGTCAAAATATCACAAATTGGTGATTTTCTTTACTGTATTTTGATATTGAAATCTCAAAGTAAAGTAAAATATATTTCCATTAACCTTTTAAATATTAAGTCAATAATATTTAAAAATGTGCTTGGGGTCTAGACAATGTTAGTTACAGTGAAATAAATGAGTAGAATTAGGAGCTTTAATCTGGAAAATGTATCAGAGTTTGCAAAACAGTAGGAAGAAAATTTTAAAAAAACCTTCAAGAAACACACCTCCAACTGAGCATTTCTTGTTTTGGATTTTTTCTTTCCTCATTGTTTATGAACTAAGGACAGAGCTGGCAGTGGCGACACATGCCTCTGTTCCTATCTAGAAGCCCAGAGGTTGTCCTTGGCAATTTAGCAAGACCTGTTTCCAAGAAAGAACAACAACAGCAACATGTGACAAACAAAACCTAAAGCCAGGAGAAAATCTTTAATAAATGAAGTGCTAGGAGGCAGTCAGCTGGAGGTTAAAAGTTCAGGTAGAGTTAGGATATTGTGATGTAATTAAACCCTTGGCTATAGGTTATTTCTACAAAAGTCAGTAAAAAATAACGAGGAGCATGGGTGGAAGTCAACTAAAATGTCTTGAGTACTTCTAGAGTCCAACACTAATTGCTATTTGCACTTGTTCATTGATTTAAAACATGCTCATTAGTACACTTGAATCTTGTGGAGAACCTAACAGGTGGCCAATGTTAGTTATACTCACTTCAGAGATGTAACTGTGGGAGAGTAGGGAGGTCTTCAAGGTCTCCCAGTTCATAAATAAGGGAGTCTGATTTCTGTTCGTAGTTTGTCTGACTTCAGTCTTGCATTTTCTAAATGTGGCAGATTCCAAGACCATTTCACTTGAGATCAGTTCTACCACACAAGGACCATTCATTAAATAGTCATTTTGGTTTAAAACTCATCCCTGAAACATAAAAAATATGGTTTATTTGTGCTAATTACTTATTTTTCCAGGCATAATCTATGAAATTATTTATAAAAATTCATAAAACTGTACAATGCTTTCCTTGGAAGTTGTTTCAAAAGCTGCCAATTTCTTTTGATATTCTTATTTTTACTAAATTTAGAAAACCTAACCAACATTGAAGAATGTTAAGAATAGCCATAGTCGTTTTGGAGTTTTCTGAATTCTCTGTGGACTAAAAAAATATAGGCAAAATTTCACTGAGAACTGTTAGTTCAAAGTGATGCAAATCAATAACAGTATCACTCTCAGATTTAGGAAGGTAAGTTGTTTAATCATAAGTTAATGAGCATTCTCTTTAAATACAATGAGCTTTGGAGAATATTTGATCATATCCATAATAAGTGTGACTTTTAAATATACCCAACAGATTGATGTGTTTCTTAACGGAAGAAAAGTGTCAAGTATTAGAAAACAAATGCATTTCCTAAATACTTTGATTATAGCATACATAAAGAATATTGTACAAATTATGAATGTACAGCTGGATCACTTTTCTCTAAGTTAACATACCCATAAAACCAGCATAAAAACAATAAGAGGATGTTATACCCCAAAACCTACTGTGTGCACTCATCTATTCATTACCTGTCTGCAAAAGATGCGCAGTGTCTTTTATTCTAATGCAATAGTTGATTATTGCTCAATCATTAGCAAGGTGAAAATGAAATTGTAATAGACATTCTTTTGTATATGATTTCTTTTACTTGACTTGGTATCTGAGAGATCCATTTATTTTCTTTTATGTAGGTACAATTCTGGCATTTGTAGTTCATCATGATAATTATTATATGGACATAAAACTATTCTTGTGATGTGTGAAATACTGGGTTGTCCCACATTTTACCTACTACTAGTGCTGCCAGTACACACAGATTTTGGTGTAAAACATAATCACTTTGGTTGGTTTTATGTATAGGATAAAAATTTCTAATTTGTAGATTATGTATTTATTCAGTTTAAATGGATAAAAAATTTTCCAAAATAATTGCATTTATATTATTAGAGCAGGGTTTGAGAGTACCAATTACTGGGTTTTTCACCAATAATTTTTTTTTTCATTGAATACAGGGACATTTAATCACTGAACCACATCCCCAGTACTTTTTTATGTTTTTCATTTTGAGACATGGTCCTGCCAAGTTTCTAGGGGCCTCACTAAGTTGCTAAGGATGACTTTGAACTTGTGAACCTCCTGAAATCAGCCTCCTGATCTGCTGGAATTACAGGTGTGTGCCACCACACTAAGCTCATCAACACAATTTTGTTTGGGAATTCTGAGGGATTCACAGAAGTTCATTGGTGATTTAAACTTGCTATTTATCATATATATTAACATATCTGAAAGTGTTTCATATATTTATTTTATAGTTGCAAATTCTTTTTAGTAAAGTGCATGCTCACTAAAATCTCTGACTCTTTTGCCTGATTTTTTTATTAGTTCTCTGCTTTTTACTTTTTATTTTTAAAAACTTTATATATTCAGGGTAACCTTTGTTAGAGGCCTCTATTGAAAATATTTTGCTTCTCTGAATTCATTTTTACTCTAATATTTTGCTACTTTTTAAATGTTTTTATTTTGAACAAAAATCAGTTTGCAGAAAACTTGTAAAGATATTACAGAGAGCTCATATATATTGCTTACTAGGTTTCAGTTTCCCGTAATGTTACTATCTCACATTACTATGGTGTATTTGTCAAAAACCAAGAAACTAACATTGGTAGGTTATTATTAACTAAGAATCAGATCTTTTTTCCCCACAAGTTTTTACTTTAATGTTCCTCTTTCTCTTCCTGGATCTAGTTCAGGATACCATATTGCATATATTCATCATGTCTCCTTAGATTCCCAAAGTATGTGACATTTTCCTAAACTTTCTTTTTTGTTTTTCATGACTTTGACAGTACTGAGTATTGACCAGTAATTTTCTATAATTTCTGTCAAACTGGCTATGTTTGACATTTTCTAACTATTTCACTGAGATTGTGAGATTATTTTTGAAAGATTAGCACAGAGTTGTGGTGCCCTTCTCATCTGGTCATATCAGAAGACATACAATACCCTCTTTACTTCATTAGTAAGGTTAACTATAAACCTATTGGTGAACTTAATATAAATGCAATCTATTTAAACAAGGTTTTGACCTCTTAAAATATTTGATATGGAAAGACAGGAATAATTTCTCCTACATTTTATTCTTAAAGTGTTTTTGCTTTACATTTCAAGTTTTAATATATAATCCATCTGAGAAATCCAATTTAGGTATATCAATCAACTTTCTCTCTATGTTGGATATAAGGCTTCAAGATTACTTTTTCCATAGGATTATTTAATTGATCCAACACAAATTAAAGGAGGTTTCCCCTACTAAAGTTGCAGTACTCACCCATGCCTCCTGTCCCAGGATGGTCTACGTGTGGATCTGTTGCCACACTCTGAAGTATCATTCATTGATTCAATTATCTTTGCTGACCCCAAAACGTGGTTATATTGGATTTAAGAAATGCATGATATCTGTCAGTGGAGTTGCCTTTATTTTACTAGACTTCATTTTTTAGACCAGTTTTAGGTTTACAGAGTAATTCAGAAGAAGATACAGATCCAAAACATGCACAGCCTTTCCCATTATTGGCATCTACCATCCAAGTGGTATATTTGTCACAACTGGTGAACCTGCATTGACATATCATTATCACTGAGTTCATGGTTTATAGTAGATTTTACTCTTGATGTTGTGCATGCTATAGGTTTGGACATATGCATACCCAGGTGTGTGAACTATTATAGTATCTTAGAGAGTAGTTTACTGCCCTAAAAATCCTCTGTGCTCTGATTCTTCATTCCTTCATTTTCTCCCAAACCCTGGTAACTACTGATTTTTTAAAATTGTTTCCACAGGGTAACCTTTTCAAGAAAACAATTAATAATCTTTTCAGGTTTGTTTCTTTGACTTATAATACACATTTCAGATTCTTCCATGGTTTTTTCATGGCTTGAGAGTTCATTTATTTTCTATTGTTGAATTTCTCATCATCTGCATTTATCATCTGCATCTGTTATTTATCAATTAACTTGCTGAAAAACTTCTTGGTTGCATCCAAGTTCTGGCAACGATGAATAAAGTTGCTATAAATATCAGTGTTCTGGTTTAAGGGTGGACATAAATTTTCAACTTCTTTGGGTAAATATAAAGGAGTGTGATTACTGGAATGCATAGTAAAAGTTTATTTTGTTTGTAAGAAACTATCACACTGCTTTTTAGAGTGACTATCTTTTGCATTGATACAAGCAATAAAAGAGAGTTCTTTTTTTTTTATTGTGAACAAATGGGATACATGTTCTTTCTCTGTTTGTACATAGAGTAAAGGCATACCATTTGTGTAATCATACGTTTACATAGGGTGATGTTGGTTGATTCATTCTGTTATTTTTTCCCCTTCCCCCCACCCCTCCCATCCCTCTTTTCCCTCTATACAGTCCTTCCTTCCCCCATTCTTGCCCCCCTCCCTAACCCTCACTCTAACCCTAAAACTAACCCCTCCCACGCCCCATTATGTATCATCACCCACTTATCAGCGAGATCATTCTTCCTTTGGTTTTTTGAGATTGGCTTATCTCACTTAGCATGATATTCTCCAATTTCGTCCATTTGCTTGCAAATGCCATAATTTATCATTCTTTATGGCTCAGTAATATTCAATTGTATATATATGCCACAGTTTCTTTATCCATTCATCAACTGAAGGACATCTAGGTTGGTTCCACAATCTGGCTATGGTGAATTGCGCAGCAATGAACATTTATGTGGCTGTATCTCTGTAGTATGCTGATTTTAAGTCCTTTGGGTATAGGCCAAGGAGTGGGATAGCTGGGTCAAATGGTAGTTCCATTCCAAGTTTTCTAAGGAATCTCCATACTGCCTTCCAGAGTGGTTGCACTAATTTGCAACCCCATCAGCAATGTATGAGTGTACGTTTTTCCCCACATCCTCGCCAACACCTGTTGTTGCTTGTGTTCTTCATAATCGCCATTCTGATTGGGGTGAGATGGAATCTTAGGGTGGTTTTGATTTGCATTTCTTTTATTACTAGAGATGTTGAACATTTTTCCATATGTTTGTTGATTGTTTGTAGGTCTTCTTCTGTGAAGTGTCTGTTCATTTCCTTAGACCATTTGTCGATTGGGTTATTTGTAGTCTTGGTGTTGAATTTTTTGAGTTCTTTATAGATTCTGGAGATTAGTGCTCTATCTGAAGTAAGATTGGCAAAGATTTTCTCCCACTCTGTAGGCTCTTTCTTCACATTGCTGATAGTTTCCTTTGCTGAGAGAAAGCTTTTTAGTTTGAATCTATCCCAGTTGTTGATTCTTGCTTTTATTTCTTGTGCTATGGGAGTCCTGTTGAGAAAGTCTGGTCCTAAGCCGACATGTTGAAGATCTGGACCTACTTTTATTCTATAAGATGCAGGGTCTCTGGTCTGATTCCGAGGTCCTTAATCCATTTTGAGTTTAGTTTTGTGCACGGTGAGAGATACGGGTTTATTTTCATTTTGTTGCATATGGATTTCCAATTTTCCCAGCACCATTTATTGAAGAGGCTATCTTTTCTCCATTGCATATTTTTGGCCCCTTTGTCTAGTATGAGGAAATTATATTTATTTGGGTTTGTGTCTGTGTTCTCTATTCTGTACCATTGATCTACCTGTCTATTTTGGTACCAATACCATGCCATTTTTGTTACTATTGCTTTGTAGTACAGTTGAAGTTCAGGTATTGCAATACCCCCTGCTTCATTTTTCCTGCGAAGGATTGCTTTAGCAATTCTGGGTTTCTTATTCTTCCAGATGAATTTCATGATTGCTTGTTCTACTTCTGTAAGGTACATCGTTGGGATTTTAATTGGAATTGCATTGAATCTGTATAGCACTTTTGGTAGTATGGCCATTTTGACAAGATTAATTCTGCCTATCCAAGAACATGGGAGATCTTTCCATCTTCTAAGGTGTTCTTTAATTTCTTTCTTTACTGTTCTGTAGTTCTCATTGTAGAGGTCTTTCACCTCTTTTGTGAGATTGATTCCCAAGTATTTTATTTTTTTCGAGGCTATTGTGAATGGAGTAGTTTTCCTAACTTCTCTTTCTGAAGATTCATCACTTATGTATAAAAATGCATTGGATTTATGAGCATTGATCTTGTATCCTGCTACTTTACTGAATTCACTTATGAGTTCTAAGAGTTTTCTGGTGGAATTTCCTGGTTCCTCTAAGTATATAATCATATCATCAGCAAATAGGGATAGTTTGAGTTCTTCTTTTCCAATTCGTATCCCTTTAATTTCTTTGGTCTGTCTAATTGCTCTGGCTCGAGTTTCAAGGACGATATTGAATAGGAGTGGTGAGAGAGGGCATCCCTGCCTTGTTCCAGATTTTAGGGGGAATGCTTTCAGTTTTTCACCATTAAGAATAATATTAGCCATGGGCTTAGCATAGATGGCCTTTACAATGTTAAGGAACGTTCCCACTATTCCTATTTTTTCTAGTGTTTTGAGCATGAAGGGGTGCTGTATTTTATCAAATGCTTTTTCTGCATCTATTGAAATAATCATGTGATTCTTGACTTTAAGTCTGTTGATGTGGTGAATTACATTTATTGATTTCCTGATGTTGAACCAAACTTGCATCCCTGGGATGAAACCCACTTGATCATGATGCACTATCTTTTTAATACATTTTTGTATGCGATTTGCTAAGATTTTGTTGAGAATTTTTGCGTCGATGTTCATTAAGGATATTGGTCTGAAATTTTCTTTCCTCGATGTGTCTCTGTCTGGTTTAGGTATCAGGGTGATATTGGCTTCGTAGAATGAGTTTGGGAGGGTTCCCTCCTCTTCTATTTCATGGAATACTTTGAAAAGTATTGGAATGAGCTCTTCTTTAAAGGTTTTGTAGAACTCAACTGAGAAACCATCAGGTCCTGGACTTTTCTTTGTTGGTAGGCTTTTGATGACTTCTATTTCATTACTTGAAATTGGTCTATTTAAATTGTGTATGTCCTCCTCGTTTAGTTTAGGCAATTCGTAGGTCTCTAGAAACTTGTTGATATCTTCGAAATTTTCTATTTTGTTGGAATATAGATTTTCAAAATAGCTTCTAATTATGTTTTGTATTTCAATCGTGTCTGTTGTGATATTTCCTTGTTCATTCCAAATTTTGGTAATTTGGGTTTTCTCTCGTCTTCTCTTTGTTAGTGTGGCTAAAGGTTTATCAATTTTGTTTATTTTTTCGAAGAACCAACTATTTATTTTGTCAATTTTTTGTATTGTTTCTTTCGTTTCAATTTCGTTGATTTCAGCTCTGAGTTTAACTATTTCTTGTCTTCTACTACTTTTGGTGTTGGTCTGTTCTTCTTTTTCTAGGACTTTGAGCTGTAGTGTTAGGTCGCTTATTTTTTGAGTTTTACTTCTTTTATTAAATGCGCTCCATGAAATAAATCTTCCTCTAAGTACCGCTTTCATAGTGTCCCAGAGATTTTGATACAATGTTTCTTTGTTCTCGTTTACCTCTAAGAATTTTTTAATTTCCTTCCTAATATCTTCTGTTATCCATTCCTCATATAATAGCATATTGTTTAATCTCCAGGTGTTGGAGTAATTTCTGTTTTTTACTCTTTCATTTATTTCTAGTTTCAATCCATTATGGTCTGATAAAATACAAGGAAGTGTCTCTATCTTCTTGTATTTGCTAACATTAGCTTTGTGGCATAATATATGGTCTATTTTAGAGAAGGATCCATGTGCTGCTGAGAAGAAAGTGTATTCGCTCTTGGTTGGATGGTATATTCTATAAATGTCTGTTAAGTCTAAATTATTGATTGTGTTATTGAGATCTATGGTTTCTTTGTTCAATGTTTTGTTTGGAAGATCTGTCCAGTGGTGAGAGAGGCATGTTAAAATCACCTAGTATTATTGTATTGTGGTCTATTTGGTTTCTGAGATTGAGAAGGATTTGTTTGACATACATGGGTGAGCCACTATTTGGGGAATAGATATTTATGATTGTTATGTCTTGCTGATTTATGGTTCCCTTAAGCATTATGAAATGTCCTTCTGTATCCCTTCTGATTAACTTTGGCTTGAAGTCCACTTTATCTGAAATGAGGATGGATACCCCAGCTTTTTTGCTGGGTCCATGTGCATGGTAAGTTTTTTCCCATCCTTTCACCTTTAGTCTTTGGGTATCTCTTTCTAAGAGATGAGTCTCTTGCAGGCAACATATTGTTGGATCTTTCTTTTTTATCCAATCTGCCAGTCTATGTCTTTTGACTGATGAATTCAGGCCGTTAATATTCAGGGTTATTATTGAGATATGGTTTGTATTCCCGGTCATTTGACTCATTTTATTCATTTATTTGCTTATTTTTGACACGACTTGGTTCCTCTTTATTTGAGAATTCCTTTAGGATATCTCCTCCCTTTGCTGATTTGCTTCTTTGTTTTTCATAACTTCTTCATGGAATATTTTGCTGAGAATGTTCTGTAATGCTGGCTTTCTTTTTGAATATTCTTTTAGCTTTTGTTTATCATGGAAGAATTTTATTTCGTCGTCCAATCTGAAGGTAAGTTTTGCTGGGTATAAGATTCTTGGTTGGCATCCATTTTCTTTTAGGGCTTGAAAAATGTTATTCCAGTCCCTTCTAGCTTTTAAGGTCTGGATTGAAAAATCTGCTGATATCCGTATTGGTTTCCCCCTGAATGTAATTTGGTTCTTTTCTCTCACAGCCTTTAAGATTCTGTCTTTATTTTGTATGTTAGGTATTTTCATTATAATGTGCCTTGGTGTGGGTCTGTTGTAATTTTGTGTATTTGGAGTCCTATAAGCCTCTTGAACTTGATTTTCCATTTCGTTCTTCAGATTTGGGAAATTTTCTGAAATTATCTCATTGAATAGGTTGTTCATTCCTTTGGTTTGTTTCTCTAAGCCTTCCTCAATCCCAATAATTCTCAAATTTGGCCTTTTCATGATATCCCATAGTTCTTGGAGATTCTGTTCATGATTTCTTACCATCTTCTCTGTTTGTTCGACTTTGTTTTCGAGGTTAAATATTTTGTCTTCAATATCTGAGGTTCTGTCTTCCAGGTGTTCTATCCTATTGGTTGTGCTTTCTATGGAGTTCTTAATTTGGTTTATTGTTTCCTTCATTTCAAGGATTTCTGTTTGGTTTTTTTTCAATATCTCTAACTCTTTATTGAAATGGTCTTTTGCTTCCTGTATTTGCTCTTTTAACTGTCTATTGGTGCGTTCATTCAATGCCTGCATTTGCTCTTTCATTTCATCGTTTGCTTCTCTTATCATGTTGATTATGTACATTCTGAACTCCCTTTCTGACATTTCTTCTGCCATGCTGTCATTGGATTTGTCATTGGATATAACATCCAGATTTGTTTGAGGCATTTTCTTCCCTTGTTTTCTCATGTCGTTCAGGTGTCAGTGGACTGCAGCGATGTTGCAGATTTCCTCTATTGACTTATAATGTCCCTGAAGATTGCTAGTGTATCCCCTCTTATCCTTCAGTAGCCTGAAATCTTAGAGGAAGTTAATACTTCGGTGTTCCCCTAGGTAGCTGCCTCTCTAGGGGTGGTGGTCTTCAGGTGGGGTATATTCCCTGCTAGTGGGCAGAGGTGCCTCTACTTGTTGACCAATGGTCATCCAAAGGGGAACTAGACTGCGGGCTGAGGCAATGCCTGTTTGGGCCTGTGTCTCTGGTTTTACCGTCTTTGTGGGAAAATCTCACTCGGCGGGGAAGACCCACCCGGTGGGGAGGTCTCGCTAGTCCGTTCCCCTCCTAGAGGTTCCCCTCAGTCCACAACTACCACCTGGGCAGGGCAGCCTTCCCAGGCAATGTTTCCAGGGGCCTGGACCTACCTCCTGGGCTTGGGAGCCCTGCCCTTCGCAGATGAGTCTCCTTAGGTGGCCCCTCCTCAGAGAAGCTGCCCGCAGTCCTGGAACCTCCGCTCCACCCCTCAGCTGGTCTCTGTGTATCTCTTTCAAGAAAAGGTGCTTAGATCCCCGGCTTGGACTGTGCTTTGCACCTAATCGCCTGGCTATGTGACCCCTCCTCTGAGCAGTCACTTGGAGCCTCGTACATATGCTCCAAGCCCCAGTGACCCGTCACTCGTCTCTTCCTCCAGGCAGCCACCCGGTGTTCTGTGTGGGCGCTTGGAGACCAAGCCACTCACTGCGCACCTCCACCTCCTCAGGACAACCCCCTCCCCGTTGTTCAGGCGGTTGCTGAATCCAAATAGCTCGCCGCCCAACTCTTTCTCTGGCAGCCCCCGGAGCCCTGGCAGATTGCTCCAAAAAACCAAAAAACCAAGCGGTGTGCTGCTCAGCCTCCTCTGCAAGGTTCCCCACTTTCCGAGTTCACTGTTCCAGCGGGGGGAGGTGTGTCTTGCTGCCTGGGCAGGGCAGCCTTCCCAGGGGCCCAGACCTACCTCCTGGGCCAGGGAGCCTCACCCTTCGTAGACGAGTCTCCTTAGGTTGTCCCTTCTTAGAGAAGCTGCCCGCAGTCCTGGAACCTTCACTTCGCCCCTCAGCTTGTCTCTGTGTAGTTCATTCAAGAAAAGGTGCCTAGGTCCCTGGACCGAACCGTGCTATGCACCTAATCGCCTGGCTATGCGACCCGCCCTCTGACCAGTCACTTGGAGCCTCGTACATATGCTCCAAGCCCCAGTGACCTGTCGCTTGTCTCTTCCTCCAGGCAGCCACCCGGTGCTCTGTGTGGGCGCTTGGAGACCAAGCCACTCACTGCGTACCTCCACCTCCTCTGGACAGCCCCCTCCCCGTTGCTCAGGCGGTTGCTGGATCCAAACAACTCACCGCCCCACTCTTTCTCTGGCAGCTGCTGGAGCCCTGGCAGATCGCTCCAAAACCAATCGGTGTGTCGCGCAACCTCCTTTGCAAAGTTCCCCGCTTTCCGAGTTCACTGCGGGGGGAGGTGTGTCTTGCCGCCTGGGCAGGGTAGCCTTCCCAGGCAACGAAACCAGGGGCCTGGACCTCCCTCCTGGGCTTGGGAGCCTCACCCTTCGCAGACGAGTCTCCTTAGGTTAGAGAATCTGCCCGCGGTCCTGGAAACTTCAATCCGCCATTTTTTCGCTCCGCTTCACTGTCCGTTTTTACCACTCCGGCGGGGGAGGGGCGTCTCGCCGAGTCACTCTACTTCACAAAGTTCTCTGCGTTCCGGGGCTACTGCCCCATCCGGGACGCCTCCCCAATGGGAGAGACTCACCCGGCGGCTTTGAGTTGGTCCCAAGTCACTATCTCCTCTTTTGAATCTTGAGTCCTGGAGCAACATGAAATGCAGCCGCCCTCTAGTCTGCCATCTTGAACCCCCAAAAGAGAGTTCTTGACTGGTTGGTCACAGTCACAGTGCCAACACTGGTTGGTCGCAGCTGTGGAGTAAGCAGGCGGGTGAGCCAGGCTGCTTGCATCAGGGAGTTAGTAGGCGGGCACCCAACCTGCCTGCCTTGTGGAGCTGGGCGGCGGGTAGCCAACCCGCCCAACCACCAGGCCAAAGAGAGACGCCATCGCTGAACAACCCCAAATGACCACCATGCAGAGGTTTGTCGACATCAAGAAGTTAGCCAGAGGCTTCTTTATAGGCCGGTGCAGGCATTTTGAATTACTCCTGAGGGCATGGCCATCATCATTGGAAGGGCAACTCCCTTCCTGAGAGACCTAGAGGAGGTTAGAGGACCTTTGACAAGACCCAGGAGCCAAGAAGAGGAGGTTTTGAGACTCAGGACCAACTCAGAGCCACGGGGGGATATAACCCACCTGAAGACCACCGCCCCTAGAAGGCCAGCTTCCTAGTGGAGCACTGCATTATCAAGTTCCTTCAAGACTTCAGGCTACCGAAGGCTAAGAGGTGAGTTATTGGAAATCTACAGAAACAATATTAGTCAATAGAGGAAATATGCAATACCCCAGAGTTTCACTATTAGAGGGGTAGATACCTGAACAATATGAGAAAACAATGGAAGAAAATGTCCCAAACAAACCTAGATGGTATAGCAATAAAATCCAATGACAGCACAGCAGAAGAAATATCAGAAAGGGAGTTCAGAATGTACATAATCAAAACGATCAGGGAAGCAAACTAGGAGATGAAAGAGCAAATGCAGGCATTGAATGATCGCACCAATCAACAGTTAAAAGAGCAAATACAGGAAGCAAAAGATCATTTCAATAAAGAGTTAGAGATACTGAAAAAAAAAAACAAACAAACAGAAATCCTTGAAATGAAGGAAACAATAAACCAAATTAAAAACTCCATAGAAAGCATAACCAATAGGATAGAACACCTGGAAGACAGAACCTCAGATATTGAAGACAAAATATTTAATCTTGAAAACAAAATTGACCAAACAGAGAAGATGGTAGGAAATCATGAACAGAATCTCCAAGAACTATGGGATATTGTGAAAAGGCCAAATTTAAGAATTATTGGTTGAGGAAGGCTTAGAGAAACAAACCAAAGGAATGAATAATCTATTCAATGAAATAATATCAGAAAATTTCCCAAATCTGACGAATGAAATGGAAAATCAAGTACAAGAAACTTATAGGACTCCAAATACACAAAATTACAGTAGACCCACACCAAGGCACATTATAATGAAAATAACTAACATACAAAATAAAGACAGAATTTTAAAGGCTGTGAGAGAAAAGAATCAAATTACATTCAGGGGGAAACCAATACAGATATCAGCAGATTTTTCAATCCACAACCTAAAAGGTAGAAGGGCCTGGAACAACATTTTTCAAGCTCTGAAAGAAAATGGATGCCAACCTAGAATCTTATACCCAGCAAAACTTACCTTCAGATTTGACAATGAAATAAAATCCTTCCATGATAAACACAAGCTAAAAGAATTTACAAAAAGAAAGCCAGCATTACAGAACATTCTCAGCAAAATATTCCATGAGGAAGAGATGAAAAACAATGATGTAAGTCATCAAAGGGAGGAACTACCCTAAAGGAACAAGCAAATAAAGGAGAAATCAAGTCGTGTCAAAAAAAAAAAAAAAGAGCCAAATGACTGGTAATACAAATCATATCTCAATAATAACCCTGAATGTTAATGGCCTGAACTCATCAATCAAAAGACATAGACAGGCAGATTGGATTACAAGGAAGATTCAACAATTTGCTGCCTGCAAGGGACTCATCTCATAGAAAGAGATACTGAGACTAAAGGTGAAAGGATGAGAAAAACATACCATGCACATGGACACAGCAAAAAGCTGGAGTATCCATCCTCATATGAGATCATGTGGACTTCAAGCCAAAGTTAGTCAGAAGGGATAATAAAGGACATTTCATACTGCTTAAGGGAAGCATAAATCAGCAAGACATAACAATCATAAATATCTATACCCCAAATAGTGGTTCATCCATACACGTCGACATTGAAAACAAATCCTTCTCAATACCAGAAATCAAATAGACCACAATACAGTAATACTAGGCAATTTTAACATACCTCTCTCACCACTGGACAGATCCTCCAAATAAAAATTGAATAGAGAAACCATAGATCTCAATAACACAATCAATAATTTAGACTTAACAGACATTTATAGAATATACCATCCAACAACGAGTGAATATACTTTCTTCTCAGCAGCACATGGATCCTTCTCTAAAATAGACCATATATTATGCCACAAAGCTACTGTTAGCAAATACAAGAAGATAGAGATAATACCTTGTATTCTATCACATCATAATGGATTGAAATTAGAAATAAATGATAGAGTAAAAAACAAAAACTACCACAACACCTGGAGATTAAATAATATGCTATTGTAAGAAAAATGGATAACAGAAGATATCAGGAGGGAAATTAAAAAATTCTTAGAGGTAAATGAGAACAAAGAAACAACATATCAAAATCTCTGGGACACTATAAAAGCAGTTCTTAGGGGAAAATTTATTTCATGGAGCTCATTCAATAAAGGAAGAATATATCAAATAAACAATCTAACACTATGGCTCGAAGCCCTAGAAAAAGAAGAACAGAGCAACACCAAAAGTAGTAGAAGACAGGAAACACTTAAAATCAGAGCTGAAATAAAAAAAACTGAAACAAAAGAAACAATAGAAAAAATTGACAAAATAAATAGTTGGTTCTTTGAAAAAAAAAAAATTGATAAACCCTTAGCCACACTCACAAAGAGAAGAAGAGAGAAAACCCAAATTACTAAAATTCAGAATGAACAAGGAAATGTCACAACAGACATGATTGAAATAAAAAACATAATTAGAAGCTATTTTGAAAATCTATACTCCAACAAAATAGAAAATCTTGAAGACATCAACAGGTTTCTAGAAACATGTGAATTACCTAAAGTGAAGGAGGAGGAAATACACAATTTAAATAGATCAATTTCAAGTAATTAAATAGAAGAAATCAGTAAAAGCCGACCAACAATAAAAAAGTCCTGGGACAGATGGGTTCTCAACCGAGTTCTACAAAACCTTTAAAGAAGAGCTCATTCCAATACTTCTCAAAGTATTTCATGAAATAGAAGAGGAGGGAACCCTCCCAAACTCATTCTATGAAGCCAATATCACCCTAATACCTAAACCAGAAAGAGACACATTGAGGAAAGAAAATTTCAGACCAATATCCTTAATGAACATTGATGCAAAGATTCTCAACAAAATCTTAGCAAATTGCATACAAAAATATATTAAAAAGATAGTGCACCATGAACAAATGGGTTTTATCCCAGGGATGCAAGTTTGGTTCAACATCCAGGTATCAATAAATGTAATTCACCATATCAATAGACTTAAAGTCAAGAATCACCTGATTATTTTGATAGATGCAGAAAAAAGATTTGATAAAATACAGCATCCCTTCATGCTCAAAACACTAGAAAAAATAGGGATAGTGGGAACATTCCTTAACATTATAAAGGCCATCTATGCTAAGCCCATGGCCAATATCATTCTAAATGCTGAAAAACTGAAAGCATTCCCCCTAAAAACTGTTACAAGGCAGGGATGCCCTCTTTCACCACTTCTATTCAGTATTGTCCTTGAAACTCTAGTCAGAGCAATTAGGCAGACCAAGGAAATTAAAGAGATACGAATAGGAAAAGAAGAACTCAAACTATCCCTGTTCGCTGATGACATGATTATATATTTAGAGGAACACGGAAATTCTACCAGAAAACATTTAAAAGTCATAAGTGAATTCAGTAAAGTAGCAGGTTACAATATCAATGCTCATAAATCCAATGCATTTTTATACATAAGTGATGAATCTTCATAAAGAGAAGTTAGGAAAACTACCCCATTCACAATAGCCTCGAAAAAAAAAAAAAAAAAACTTGGGAATCAATCTAATAAAAGAGGTGAAAGACCTCTACAATGAGAACTACAGAACACTAAAGAAAGAAATTAAAGAAAACCTTAGAAGATGGAAAGTTTTCCCATGTTCTTGGATAGGCAGAATTAATCTTGTCAAAAGTTCTCCCATGTTCTTGGATAGGCAGAATTAATCTTGTCAAAATGGCCATACTACCAAAAGTGCTATACAGATTCAATGCAATTCCAATTAAAATCCCAATGATGTACCTTACAGAAATAGAGCAAGCAATCATGAAATTCATCTGGAAGAATAAGAAACCCAGAATAGCTCAAGTAATCCTTAGTAGGAAGAGTGAAGCAGTGGATATCGCAATACCAGATCTTCAACTATACTACAAAGCAATAGTAATAAAAATGGCATGGAATTGGTACTAAAATAGACAGGTAGATCAATGGTACAGAATAGAGGACACAGACACAAACCCTAATAAATACAATTTTCTCACACTAGACAACGGTGCCAAAAATATGCAATGGAGAAAAGATAGCCTCTTCAACAAATGGTGCTGGGAAAACTGGAAATCCATATGCAACAGAATGAAAATAAACCCCTATCACCCTGCACAAAACTCAACTCACAATGGATCAAGGACCTTGAAGTCAGACCAGAGACCTTGCATCTTATGGAAGAAAAAGTAGGTCCAAATCTTCAACTTGTTGGCTTAGGATTATACTTCCTTAACTGATCTCTAATAGCACAAGAAATAAAAGCAAGAATCAACAACTGGGATATATTCAAACTAAATAGCTTTCTTTCAGCAAAGGAAACTATCAGTAATGTGAAGAGAGAGCCTTCAGAGTGGGAGAAAATCTTTGTCACTCATACTTCAGATAGAACACTGATTTCCAGAATATATAAAGAACTCAAAAAACTCTACACCAAGAATACAAATTACCCAATCAAAAAATGGGCTAAAGATATGAACAGACACTTCACAAAAGAAGATCTACAAGCAATCAACAAACATATGAAAAAATGTTCAACATCCCTAGTAATAAGAGAAATGCAAATCAAAACTACCCTAAGATTCCATCTCACCCTAATTAGAATGGTGATTATGAAGAAGACAAGCAACAATAGGTGTTGGCGAGGATGTGGGGAACAAGGTACACTCATACATTGCTGGTGGGGCTACAACTTAGTGCAGCCACTCTGGAAAGCAATGTGGAGATTCCTTAGAAAACTTGGAATGGAACCACCATTTGACCCAGCTATCCCACTCCTTGGCCTATACCCAAAGGACTTAAAATCAGCATACTACAGAGATACAGCCACATCAATGTTCATAGCTGCTCAATTCACAATAGCCAGATTGTGGAACCAACTTAGATGCCCCTCAATTGATGAATGGATAAAGAAACTGTGGTATATATATACCTTGGAATATTACTCAGCCATAAAGAATAATAAAATTATGGCATTTGCAGGCAAATGGATGCTGTTGGAGAATATCATGCTAAGTGAGATAAGCCAATCTCAAAAAACCAAAGGACAAATTATCTCACTGATAAGCAGATGATGACATTTATAGGGGGTGGGAAGGTGGCAAGAATGGAGGAAGGAGGGACTCTATAGAGGTATAAGAGAGGTGGGAGGGATGGGAGGATAAAAAAGTAACAGAATGAATTAAAAACTATTACCCTAGGTAAATGTATGATTACACACATGGTATGCCTCTACTTCATGTACAGAGAAACAAGATGTATCCCATTTGTTTACAATAAAAATGAATTAAAAAAAAAAAAGTTCCTGTTTCTCCACATCCACATCCTTGCCTGCATTAGTTGTTGCCCGCATCCTGACTTTTGGTCATCCTAATAGGTGTACAGTAACATCTCATTGTTGTTATACTGTGCATTTCCCTGGTGACATATGATGCTTACCATATTTTCATGTGTATTTTCCATCTATGTCTTCTTTGGTGTACTGTCTATTAAGGTCTTTGGCGCATTTCATAATTGAGTTGTTCATTTTCTGATTGTTGATTTCTAAGGGTACTTTTATGTTAGATCAGTCATTTTGCAATTTTTTTTCTAGTCTGTTTTTTTTTTCTTCATTCTTTTGACAGTGATTTTCATGAAGCATAAATTTTTAATTCTAATGATGCCTAACTTATTTTACTTTTTTACATAGATTATACCTTTGGTGTTGCATTTAAAAAGTCATTACCAAATTTGAGGTCATCTATTTTCTCCCCAATGTTACTTTCTAGGATTTTAAATTTTTATGTTTTCCATTTAGGATTATGATCAATTTTAGTTAATTTTCATAAAGGATATAAAGTTAATATCCAGATCCTTTTATTTTGCATGTGTATATCCATTTGTTCCAGTACCATTTGTTGAAAAGATCATCTTTTCTGAATTGTATTGCCTTTGTTCCTGTCACAAATTTGACTATATTTATGTGGGATTATTTTTGAATCTTTATTTTTGATTCCATTGATCTAAAATTTCATTGATATAAAAATACTTGTTAATTTTTGTAAATGCCACACAGCCTTGATTGCTATAACATTATATCTAAAAAAAAAAGTTATATTAAGTCATGAATTCGGGTGGCATTGTTGTCTAGTTTTGTTCTTCTCTTTTAGTATTGTGTTGGTTCTTCTGGGTTATATTACTTCTCCACAAAAACTTCAGAATGAGTTTGTCCATAGGCACACCATAACTTATTGGGATTTTGATAAGAATTGTATTAAATTTATGTATTGAGTTGGAAAAAAACTGTTATCATGATAATGAGTCTTTCACACATGAACCTGCAACATTTATTCATCTATTTAGTTCTTTTTAATTTCTCTTATTACAGTTTTGTAGATCTTGTACATATTCTGTTAGAATTATATATCTAAGTAATTTGGGGTATGTTAATATAAGTTTTTTTTTTTAAAATTTCCAATTTCACTTGTTCATTGCTGGAATATGTGAAAGTGATTGCTTTGTATGAACTTTGTATTCTGCAACCCTGCTATAATTGCTATAATGCTGTATTTCTTTTAGGAATTTTTGTTGTTTGTACTTCTTTGGGACTTTTTGTGTGTGTGTGTATGGTGCTGGGGTTTGAACCCAGGGCTTTGTGCTTGCAAGGCAAGTACTCTACCAACTGAGCTATCTCCTTGGTCCTTCTTTGGGACTTTTTACATGTTATCTCTGAACACAGAAAGTTTTATTTCTTTGCTCTTGATCTGATATCTTCTATATTCTTTATTACATTATTGCAATTATTAGTACTAACTTTTACTTTTTTAGATTTCCTAGGCTAATTTGACCAAATGCATTTCCATAGAAACTTTAGACAATTTCTGCTTTTACTCTGAGATTATGAGAATTCACACTGAGTGGTCTACAGATACTGAACCATCATTTCATTCTTAAAGTAAAACTAGCTTGGTTGTGTGATACCTTATCCTTTTAAATATAATTGGATTCTACTTACTAATTTTCATCTGTACATGAAATGGTTTTGGTTTATGCATTAGTCCATTTTCTATTGCTATAATAAAATCCTGGAAGCTGAGTATTTTAAAAAGAAAAGAGGTATATTTAGCTGACAGATTTAGATTCTGAAAGTCCAAGATTGGGTGTCTTCATCTGTTCAGTCTCTGGGGAGGGCTCCTTGGCTCTATAATGACATGGCAGAGAAAATACAACAAGAATAACTCACAGAAGATTAGACGAAGGACAAGGAGTAGCCACACTCTGTAACAACCCATTTTTCTGAGAATTAACTAAGGTCCTAATGAGAACTACCTTAATCTCTTCTGTGAGCTTATCTCCAATAACTTACCTCCCACTGGGCTTTAACTCTTAAAGTTTCCTTCACCTCTAAACTTCCAACATGTGAACCTTTGGGGCACAAAAATATCCAAGCCACTGCAATATGTTGTTTTCCTTCCTCAAAATATTTTTTCATGTATTTTTATAAAGATCATGTTAATTCATATGAAGATTAGGAGATTTTCCATCTTTTATTCTACTCTTTAGAAACATTTTGTAAGACATCTTGAAATGTGGAGGAATTTAGCTATTAAGTCCTGTGGTTCTGGACTTGTAGAGAAATTTCAAATAACATGTCTGTGCAAGCTAAAACAACAATAGTAAAGAATCTTCCAAAGTTAGTTAGGGGAATAAGAGGATGAAAAAAGAAGAAGACGTTGCCAACTGCAAAGTTTATAAATAGCAAAACTACTTCCAAAAATGAAAATGAAAAGGACATGTTATGAGAATCAAGACCTAAGAAAAATTTCATCAAAACAAAACAAAATACAACAAACAAACAAACAAACCTATAAATGCATTAAATGTTAGAATAAATTCTTCAGAAAGACAAAAAATGACAGCAGATGGAAACTTTGATATAGGTGGCTAGATAGGCAGGTAGGTAGGTAGATAAATAGACATAAAATAAATATAGCAGTATTAACAATGAGAAAAATAGTATGTGAATAAATGTAAACTAATTTTTTTCTTGACTTATTTTGTGATACTAGGGATTAAACTCAGGAGCACTCTACCTCTGAGATATATCCCCAGCCTTTCTTATTACTTATTGTGAAACAGGGTCTCACTAAATTACCCAGGCTGTTCTCAAACTTATGATCCTTTTACCTCAGTTTCCTGAGGAGCTGGGCTCATAGGCATATACCACTGTGGTTGGCTACTTTTTCTCATTTTAAATGTAAAATCGATGATTAATCATAAGGTTTACAAGTTTTAGAAGTAAGATAAGGGGGAAGAAACAGATATGCTTTGAAAGGTTCTAAGTTACAGAGTAGCGTTATATTTCTTAAAGGAAATGTGTAATAATTGATAATCATACCTGTGTGTTGTAAATCCAGCAACAAAGATCAAAGCAGAATTTTATGAACCATTGGTGAAATTAAAAATGGAATCCTGAGGGCCTGAGGATACATCTCAGTTGGCAGAGTACTTGCCTAGCATATGCAAAGCCCTGGGTTCAATCTCCAGGAAAAAAAAAAAAAAAAAGAAACCCTGATAATTAATAATAATAAAGAGCAACACTCCCACATAGTAATGTTTTCTATTCTGAGTTTTTTTTATCACTATAAGTGCTAATTTTATTCAAAGTTAGTATTTATAATTTAGTTCATTCATTTTAATATACCAGTAGTATTCAGAATGTATGAAAAATACATAATTCATTTATCATTGCAGCTATCATTGGGAAATTAGGGCTTTTATCAGTTTATTATGTTTGGTTATTTCAAATAAAGCTCAAGTCTAATCAGCATCCTAGTGCCCCCTTTTATACACATTCAGGGGTCTCTCTGAAATTTAAACTTAAAGTGGGGTTTGTGTGTTTCAGAACATGCCCATGTTCAATCTTAAGTAATCTCAAATTATTTCTAATGTGTCACATGCCTCAAGGTAGTATGGTTATGACTGTTGTCTGTATCTTTTATAATGTTAAATAATTTCAAATCAAATTTTTGTCAGTCTTTCTTATGGGTTAGTAGAGTTAAACTATGTTTTAAATTTGAATTTCATGATTACTGATGAAATAAATTCATTGATATGGACATCAATTACCCTTCTATTCCCTTATGAATGCCTATAGTTTTTTTTTAATTCTTCATTAATTTTATTTTAGATACTACCTAAGATAACTATGATAAAATAAAATATACATATGATCTAATGATCTAATGATCTTTAGTTAAAAATTAAAGTGTAAGAGAAATTATACAAAGGTTCATAAAGGCTCAAGAAACAAATATTCATATGTGAATATTGTCCTTAAGGATCATATGGGGGGCATTTGTCACATATACCTATGCTAAAATCCCTAAACACAAAGGTATCTTTCTTCATAGCACTCATAAAGGTTTCATTCATATATAAGATACATTCTGCTTTTACCTTGAAGAGCAAGGACAGCGGATTAAAATTCTTCTATTACTTCTTACAGCTTCATAGTATGTGCAGCCATTTTAGACAACACAGATTTATTCTCTTATATTTCAGTAAATAAGTCTGAAGTCTGATATGGCGTGACTGGATTCTCTCCTCAGGGTCTCACCAGGCTAGACCAGGGAACCAAAGGTCCCCTTTTAAGTTCATTTTCTCTCATCTTCGCCGTTTGGTCTCATTTGCCCTCAAGGCATCGCTAGTACATAGAATCTGTCTCATGCTTTTTACTTCCCAGGACACTAGATGGAAAAAGTTTGTTGCTTTTAAGAGTACATGCGATTGGATTAGACTGACTTAAATAACCATTTTTTAGTCATATAATGTAACATGATCATGGAGGTGCCACCAGGGGTTCTGGCTACCACTATTATCTGATTAACATCCTTAATGAACATGATAGCATCATGCTGAGAAGAACAGCTTTGTACATATGAATTAGGAAGGAGTCTGTCAATGTAACGTGACTAAGGGTACATAGTGAATCAAAGGCAACTGGAACATGATGACCCTTCCTTCCTTCTTCATTCCACTTCATTTGACCATGAATTACATCCACTTGTTCTCTGGAAATTTATTTATTCACATTCTTATTTAGCATAAACTACTCTATATAACACAAAGTATACAGGTAATACATTTCATATAATTTGAAATATTAAGGAAACACCAAACATTAGATAGCTGGGGTGTTAGCTGGATTAATCTACTTGAAGCATGATCAAATAGTCTCCATTTCAACTTACCCTGCAACATGGGAAGCTCTGTTTTAATGAGGAAAATGAGTAAGTTTAAGTTTTCTGTATTGAGCCATTCTTAGAAACTAATATCCTTGAACAACAAAAGATAACTTTTTCTGGATGGAAATGTATACTTTTCAGTGTAATGGAGGAATGACAAAATGAAATATCTAGAGCCAGGTCTTAATCACTTCACATTTCCCTCACACAAAATCCTTTCTTTTTGAAATTTGCAAACACAAAGCATTCTTATTGATTAACAAGCATGAGAAGGTAAGAACTTTGAAAATTTAGAACCAGAGAAGTATAGTTTTGAAAGCTTCCTGAGAAGAATGACCTTTATTACTCTCTTTTTTATGTAAAGGATTTAATCACTTCTAATTTTTAGTTCATACATTTTAGTTGCAAATTACTTAGTTTTTCATGCTTGAAACAAAGCTCAATAAGGTGTTAAAAGATATTAGTTTGCTAATATTAGCTAATATTAGTTTAGTTAAGTAATAAAGAGTTTATGAATGAACACCCTAAATAGACATTAATTTATCCCTATTCTATATTTTCTACTTTTAGCCTATGAAAATCATTAAAGAAACTCATATGATTTAAGAGATTTAAATGAATTTATAATGACAATTATTGTAATTCCCATTATAATTTAATTTCTACATTTTGTTTTTTTAAGGACTGAAGTTGAAACAATAAATTAATGTTACAAGGGTGATTTCCAAGTTACCTCCACTTTTTATATTAATAAAATTCATTCATGTTTGCATGACAAAAAAGGGTTATGCTACGAATAACTTGAAAATATAAATCACAGACTGGAATAAAATACTTGTAATTTATATATCTGATAAAACACTTAAGTCTTGATATTATTTAATCCATTACTTTACTCAATATTAACAAAATAAATCATGTTTAAATAAGCACAGATAAAGAGACATTTCTTCAAGGAAGATATATGAATGGTTAGTAAGTGTAATAAAATGTGCTCAGTGTCAATAGTTGTTATAGGGAAGCAAATAAAAGCAATATGAGATGATGGCCATCATGGAAAAGATGGACAGTAAGAATGGCTGGATGTGGTTAAGTTGGAACCCTCAGATGCTGCCACTAATATTATAAAATTATAGGCACACCTCAGAAAATACTACAGACTTCTTTAAAAGTTAAATATAAGTTTACCACGTTAACTAGGAATTCCATTCCAGGCATCTAGCAAATAAAACCATAATGAAAACAAAAACAATGTCAGCACAAAGACTCAGGCATTGATGTTTATAAAAGCATTATTCTTAATAGCCACAACTGGAAGCAATCCAAATGTCTGGTGGTATGCTGTGACTCTTACCTGTGCAGTGGAATGCTACCCAGTACTGAACCATGCCACAGCATGGTTCTAATATACTGCTTATATACTCTAATATACTGCTTACTGACAAAGTCAGACAGAAAGGTCATTTTGCATCATTCGACTTGTATAAATTACAAATTTGCCCCAGATGGGCAAATCTATAGAGACAGTCACGGAATGGTTGTTTCCTAAGACTGGAAGTCTCTGGAAACAGGGAATCACTTCAAATAAGCATGAAAAAATAAAATTGGGTGTGATGAAAATGCTTTTAAAAATGATTCTTGTGATGGTTGCAAAACTATTAATGTGTTAAAAACTGAATTCTTGGGTCTGGGGAGATAGCTCAGTTGGTAGAGTGCTTGCTTTGCAAGCACAAGTCCCTGAGTTAAAAAAAAAAAAAAAAAACTGAATTCTTTAATTATAATGAGTGCATTTTATGAGTGGTAATTGTATTCCCATACAGTTATTTTTAAAATTTAAGAAATGATTTTCTCATGTTAATCTGAGAAACTCCTGCTCAGTTATTTCATATCTTGATTTTTTGGTTAAATTCTCTTTTTTGGCAAAACAATTAGGTCAAATCATCAGAGGAAAACAATTCATTCACACACTGGCATCATTAAGTGACAATGGCATGAGTTGCATGTTTAATGAATATAATTAAGCTACTGTTACCTAATGGAATGAATTATATTTGTAAATAAAATCAAATTACTATTACTATTAGTAGGAGACCATTACTGCACAATCTGTGTATTTCCTCTTAAATTAATACTTATCCATAGAAAACTGGTTGTAATTCACATTTACAAGTGATCTTTTTTTTAAATTTATTTTTATTGTAAACAAATGGGATACATGTTGTTTCTCTGTTTGTACATGGAGTAACAGCATACCATTTGCATAATCATACATTTACCTAGGGTAATGATGTTTGATTCATTCCATTATTTTTTCCTTCCTGCCCCACCCCTCCTACACCTCTTTTCCCTCTATACAGTCCCTCCTTCCTCAATTCTTCTCCCCCTCCCACCCCTCAATATGTGTCATCATCTGCTTATCAGTGAGATAATTTGTCCTTTAGTTTTTTGAGATTGGCTTATCTCACTTAGCATGATATTCTCCAATTTCATCCATTTGCCTGCAAATGCCATAATTTTATTCTTCTTTATGGCTGAGTAATATTCCAAGGTATATATATACCACAGTTTCTTTATCCATTCATCAATTGAAGGACATCTAGGTTGGTTCCACAGTCTGGCTATTGTGAATTGAGCAACTATGAACATTAATGTAGCTGTATCTCTGTAGTATGCTGATTTTAAGTCCTTTGGGTATAGGCCAAGGAGTGGGATAGCTATGTCAAATGGCGGTTCCATTCCAAGTTTTCTAAGGAATCTCCACACTGCTTTCCAAGGTGGCTACACTAATTTGTAGCCCCACCAGCAATGTATGAGTGTACCTTTTTCCCCACATCCTCGCAAACACCTATTGTTGCTTATGTTCTTTATAATCATCATTCTAATTGGGGTGAGATGGAATCTTAGGGTAGTTTTGATTTGCATTTCTCCTATTACTAAAGATGGTGAACATTTTTTCATATGTTTGTTGATTGCATGTAGATCTTCTTCTGTGAAGTGTCTGTTCATATCCTTAGCCCATTTGTTGGTTGGGTAATTTGTATTCTTCATGTAGAGTTTATTGAGTTCTTTATATATTCTGGAAATTAGTGCTCCATCTGAAGTATGAGTGGCTAAGTATGAGTGGCCCACTCTGTAGGCTCTCTCTTCGCATTGCTGATAGTTTCCTTTGCTGAGAGAAAGCTATTTAGTTTGAATATATCCCAGTTGTTGATTCTTGCTTTTATTTCTTGTGCTATGGGATTCCTGTTAGGAAGTCTGATCCTAAGCCAACAAGTTGAAGATTTGGACCTACTTTTTCTTCTATGAGATGCAAGGTCTCTGGTTTGATTTTGAGGTCCTTGATCCATTGTGAGTTGAGTTTTGTGCAGGGTGAGAGATAGGGGTTTCGTTTCATTCTGTTGCATATGGTTTTCCAGTTTTCCAGCACCATTTGTTGAAGAGGCTATCTTTTCTCCATTGCATATTTTTGGCACCTTTGTCTAGTATGAGAAAATTGTATTTATTTGGGTTTGTGTCCGTGTCCTCTATTCTGTACCATTGATCTACCTGTCTATTTTGGTACCAATACCATGCCGTTTTTGTTACTATTGCTTTGTAGTAGAGTTGAAGTTCTGGTATTGCGATACCCCCTGTTTCATTCTTCCTGCTAAGGATTGTTTTAGCTATTCTGGGTTTCTTATTCTTCCAGATGAATTTCATGATTACTTGCTCTATTTCTGTAAGGTTCATCATTGGGATTTTAATTGGAATTGCATTGAATCTGTATAGCACTTTTGGTAGTATGACCATTTTGACAATATTAATTCTGCCTATCTGAGGACATGGGAGATCTTTCCAATTCTACGGTCCTCCTCAATTTCTTTCTTCAATGTTTTGAAGTTTTCATTGTAGAGATCTTTTACCTCTTTGGTTAGATTGATGCCCAAGTATTTTATTTTTTTTGAGGCTATTGCAAATGGAATTGATTTCCTCATTTCCCTTTCAGCTGTTTTGTCGCTTGTGTATAAAAATGCTTTAGATTTATGCGTGTTGATTTTATAGCCTGCTATTTTGCTGAATTCATTGATGAGGTCTAGAAGTTTTCTGGAGGAGGTTTTTGGATCCTCTAAATATAGAATCATTACATCAGCAAATAGTGACAGCTTAAGTTCCTCTTTTCCTATTCGTATCCCTTTAATTTCTTTGGTCTGCCGAATAGCTCTGGCTAGAGTTTCGAGGACAATGTTGAATAGAAGTGTTGAAAGAGGATATCCCTGTCTTGTTCCCGTTTTTAAAGGGAATGGTTTCAGTTTTTCTCCATTAAGAATGATGTTGGCCATGGGCTTAGCATAAATAACCTTTACAATGTTCAAGTATGTTCCTACTATACCTATTTTTTCTGGTGTTTTGAGCATGAGGGGGTGTTGTATTTTGTCAAACGCTTTTTATGTGTCAATTGATATAACCATATGATTCTTATCCTTAAGTCTATTGACATGATGGATTACGTTTATTGATTTATGAATGTTAAACCATCCTTGTATTCCAGGGATGAACCCCACTTGATCATGGTGCACAATTTTCTTAATATGTTTTTGAATACGGTTTGCCAATATTTTGTTAAGGATCTTCTCATCTATATTCATCAAGGATATTGGTCTAAAATTTTCTTTCCTTGACGTACGTTTTCCTGGTTTGGGTATGCAGGTGATATTAGCTTCATAGAATGAGTTTGGTAGGGTACCCTCCTTTTCTATTTCCTGGAACACTTTGAGAAGTATTGGAACTAGTTCTTCTTTGAAGATCATGTAGAACTCGGTTGAGAATCCGTCTGGTCCTGGGCTTTTCTTTGATGGTAGATTTTTAATGACTTCTTCTATTTCATTGCTTGATATTGATCTGTGTAAATTGTTATGTTCTCCTGGTTCAGTTTGTGAGGAGCATATGTCTCTAGAAATTTGTCAATGTTCAGTAGTTTCTATTTTGTTGGAATACAGATTTTCAAATAGCTTCTCATTATGTTCTGTATCTCAGTGGTGTCTGTCATGATATTTCCTTTTTCAGCATGAATTTTAGTAATTTGAGTTTTCTCTCTCCTCTTTGTTAGTGTGGCTAAGGGTTTGTCTATTTTGTTTACTTTTTCAAAGAACCAACTTTTTGTTTTGTCAATTTTTTGAATTGTTTCTTTTGTTTCAGTTTCATTGATTTCAGCTCTGATTTTAATTATTTCCTGTCTTCTACTACTTTTGCTTTTATTCTGTTCTTTTTCTAGGGCTTTGAGCTGTAATGTTAGATCATTTAGTTGTTGACTTTTCATTCTTTTCTGGAATGCGCTCCATGCAATGAATTTTCCTCTTAGTACAGCTTTCATAGTGTCCCAGAGATTTTGATATGTTGTATTATCATTCTCATTGACATCTAAGAATTTTTTTTATCTTCCCTGATGTTTTTTGTTATCCATGTTTCATTCAACAGCATATTATTTAGTCTCCAGGTGTTGAAGTAATTTCTGTTTTTTATTTTGTCATTTATTTCTATTCTCAGTCCATTATGATCTGATAGAACACAAGGCAGTATCTCTATTTTTTTGCATTTCCTAAGGGCTGCTTTGTGGCATAACATATGCTCTATTTTTTAGAAGGTTCCATGTGCTGCTGAGAAGAAACTGAATCCACTCGTTGATGAATGGAATATTCTATATATGTCTATTAAGTCTACAATATTGATTGTGTTAGTGAGTTCTATGGTTTCTTTGTTTGGATTTTGTTTGAAAGATCTATCTAGTGGTGACAGTGGTGCATTAAAGTCACCCAGAATTATTGTGTTGTGGTCTATGTGATTCCTGAAATTGTGAAGGATTTGTTTGATGTACAGGGATGCACCATTTTTGGGGAGCATAAATATTTACCATCGTTATGTCTTCCTGATTTATGTTTCCCTTAAGCAGTATGAAATGTCCTTCTTTATCCCTTCTGACTATCTTTGGCTTGAAGTTCACTTTATCTGATATAAGGATGTAAACCCCCGCTTTTTTACTGAGTCCATGTATGTGTTAGGTTTTTTCCCATCCTTTCACCTTTAGTCTGTGGATGTCTTTTTCTATGAGATGAGTCTCTTGCAGGCAGCATATTGTTGGGTCTTTCTTTTAATCCATTCTGCCAGTCTATGTCTTTTGATTGATGAGTTTAGGCCATTAATGTTCAGCATTATTATTGAGATATGATTTGTATTCCCAGTCATTTGGCTAATTTTTGGTTTTTAAGTTGGCTTGGTTTCTCCTTTGATTGGTTTTTCTCTAAGGTAGTTCCTCCCTTTGCTGACCTCCATTGTTGTTTTTCATTTCCTCCTCCATGGAATATTTTGTTGAGAACATTCTGTAGCGCAGGGTTTCTATTTGTAAATTCTTTTAACTGTTTCTTATCATGGAAGGATTTTATTTCATCTTCAAATCTGAAGGTTAGTTTTGCTGGTTAAAGGATTCTTGTTTGGCAACGATGTTCTTTCAGAGTTTGAAATATGTTGTTCCAGGCCCTTCTAGCTTTTAGAGTCTGGGTTGAGAAGTCTGCTGCTATCCATATTGGTCTCCCCCTATATGTAATCTGATGCTTTTCTCTTGCTGCCTTCAAAATCCTATCTTTATTTTGAATGTTAGTCATTTTCATTATAATGTGCCTTGGTGTGGACCTGTTGTGATTTTGTGCATTTGGTGTTCTGTAAGCCTCTTGTATTTGATTTTCTATTTCTTTCTTCAGATTTGGGAAATTTTCTGATATTATTTCATTGAATAGGTTGTTCATTCCTTTGGTTTGTGTCTCTGTGCCTTTCTCAATCCCAATTATTCTTAAATTTGGTCTTTTCATGATGTCCCATAGTTCTTGGAGATTCTGTTCATGATTTCTTACCATCTTCTCTGTTTGGTCAACTTTGTTTTCAAGATTAAATATTTTGTTTTCATTGTCTGAGGTTCTGTCTTCCAAGTGGTCTAGTCTTTTGGTCATGCTTTCATTGAGTTTTTTATTTGGTTTACTGTTTCCTTCATTTCAAGAATTTCCATTTGTTTTTTTTTTTTTTTTTTTTTTTTTTTTTTGGGAATCTCTATCTCTTAGTTGAAATGATCTTTTGCTTCCTGCAGGTGCTCTTTCAGCTTATTGGTATTATCATTCATTGCCTGTATTTGTTCTCTGATCTCATCCTTTGCTTTGCGAATCATCTTAATCTTGTAAAATCTGAAGTCCTTTTCTGACATTTCTTCTAACATACTCTCATTGGATTCTCTTTTTTTTTTTTATTATTGTATACAAATGGGATACATGTTGTTTCTCTATTTGTACATGGAGTCAAAGCATACCCTTTGTGCAATCATAAATTTACATAGTGCAGTGATGTTTGATTCATTATTTTTTCCCTTTCCCCACCCCTCCAATGCCTCTTTTCCCTCTATACAGTTCTTCTTTCCTCCATTCTTACCACCCTCCTTATCCCTAACCCTAAACCTAACCCTAACCCTAACGCTAACCCTCCCACCCCTATTATATGTCCTCTTCCGCTTATCAGCGAGATCATTCGTCCTTTAGTTTTTTGAGATTGGCTTATCTCACTTAGCATGATATTCTCCACTTTCATCCATTTGCCTGCAAATGCCATAATTTTTTCATTCTTCATTGCGGAGTAATATTCCATTGTATATATATATATGCCACAGTTTCTTTATCCCTTCATCAACTGAAGGGCATCTAGGTTGGTTCCACAATCTGACTATGGTGAATTGAGCAGCAATGAACATTGATGTGGCTGTATCTCGGGAGTATGCTGATTTTAAGTTCTTTGGGTATACACCAAGGAGTGGGATAGCTGGGTCAAATGGTGGTTCCATTCCAAGCTTTCTGAGGAATCTCCATACTGCTTTTCAGAGTGGCTGCACTAATTTGCAACCCCACCAGCAATGTATGAGTGTACCTTTTCCCCACATCCTCGCCAACACCTATTGTTGCTTGTGTTCATGATAATCGCCATTCTAATTGGGGTGAGATGAAATCTTAGGGTAGTTTTGATTTGCATTTCTCTTATTACTAGAGATGTTGAACACTTTTTCATATATCTGTTGATTGCTTGTAGATCTTCTTCTGTGAAGTGTCTGTTCATTTCCTTAGCCCATTTGTTGATTGGATATCCTTAATGAACATCGATGCAAAAATTCTCAACAAAATTGTAGCAAATCGCATACAAAAATACATTAAAAAGATAGTGTACCACGATCAAGTGGGTTTTATCTCAGGGATGCAAGGTTGGTTCAACATCCGGAAATCAATAAATGTCATTCACCATATCAACAGACTTAAAGTTAAGAATCACATGATTATTTCAATAGATGCAGAAAAAGCATTCGATAAAATACAGCATCCCTTCATGCTCAAAACACTAGAAAAAATTGGGGTAATGGGAACATTCCTTAACATTATAAAGGCCATCTACGCTAAGCCCATGGCCAATATCATTCTAAATGGTGAAAAACTGAAAGCATTCCCCCTAAAAATTGGAACAAGGCAGGGATGCCCTCTTTCACCACTTCTATTCAACATTGTACTTGAGACTCTAGCCAGAGCAATTAGACAAACCAAAGAAATTAAAGGGATATGAATAGGAAAAGAAGAACTCAAACTATCTCTGTTCGCTGATGACATGATTATACATTTAGAGGAACACGGAAATTCCACCAGAAAACTTTCAGAAGTCATAAGTGAATTCAGTAAAGTAGCAGGTTACAAGATCAATGCTCATAAATCCAATGCATTTTTATACATAAGTGATGAATCTTCAGAAAGAGAAGTTAGGAAAACTACCCCATTCACAATAGCCTCAAAAAAAAAAAAAATACTTGGGAATCAATCTAATAAAAGAGGTGAAAGACCTCTACAATGAGAACTACAGAACACTAAAGAAAGAAATTAAAGAAAACCTTAGAAGATGGAAAGATCTCCCATGTTTTCTATAGGCAGAATTAATATTGTCAAAATGTCCATACTACCTAAAGTGCTATACAGATTCAATGCAATTCCAATTAAAATCCCAATGATGTACCTTACAGAAATAGAGCAAGCAATCATGAAATTCATCTGGAAAAATAAAAAAAAAAACCAGAATAGCTAAAGCAATCCTCAGTAGAAAGAGCGAAGCAGGGGGTATTGCAATACCAGATCTTCAACTCTACTACAAAGCAATAGTAACAAAAACAGCATGGTATTGGTACCAAAATAGACAGGTAGATCAATGGTACAGAATAGAGGACATGGACACAAACCAAATAATACAATTTTCTCATACTAGACAAAAGTGCCAAAAATATGCAATGGAGAAAAGATAGCCTCTTCAACAAATGATGTAGGGAAACCTAGAAAACCGTATGCAACAGAATGAAACTAAACCCCTATCTCTCATCCTGCACAAAAATCAACTCAAAATGGTTCAAGGACCTCGGAATCAGACCAGAGACCCTGCATCTTATAGAAGAAAAAGTAGGTCCAAATCTTCAACTTGTTGGCTTAGTATCAGACTTCCATAACAGGACTCCCATAGCACAGGAAATAAAAGCAAGAATCAACAACTGGGATAGATTCAAACTAAAAAGCTTTCTCTCAGCAAAGGAAACTTTCAGTAATGTGAAGAGAGAGCCTACAGAGTGGGTGAATATCTTTGCCACTCATACTTCGGATTCTCTTAATATAGAATCTAGATTTGTTTGGATCATTTTCTTTCCTTATTTTTTCATGTTGTTCATGTATCTTCCCCTCTAGCAGTGCAGATGTGGGGTATTGCAGATTTCCCCCTATAGGCTTATAGTGGCCCTATAGGTTCCCAAAACCCTTTCTTTAAGGGGATACCAATATTAGCCATGCCCAATTCACACACTATGGAATCCTAGACCAAATATCCCCTATGAGGACAATAACAAAATGGTCATAATAAACAGAATGAGTTCAAATATTATCTTCAGTAAAACAAACAGATTTGCAATAAGGTCTGCAGTTTCTAATGGAGGACAAAGAGGATGCAGAGGGATGTAGAATGTGACTGTTAATGGGATAAGAATAGAATATACAGAAGTTCTAGATAATAGAAATGGTGAGAGTGTAATCACAAGAAATTGGATATTAGCATGCAAAAAAGGGAGAAAGAGACTCTGAGGGAACAGGCAAAGCAAAGGAAAAGAGAAGAAGAAAAGAAATAAAAACTTAAATTTTTTCAATTAGGAGAAAAAAGAAAATCTACAGTATAACAATCATATAGTAATGAAATCTCCCAGTGTTCAGTAGCATGATGCATGAGAGGTACCTGACAATGAGCTTCAAGTCTCCAGCAGGCGTCTCAGGATGGGATTTGCCCCACCTAAAGATGGAAGCTACTGCTTCCAGGATTATCCAAGATGGCCATTCTGGCTTTGAAATGTGTTGGCAAATGGGAAACTGCAGCTCAGGGTGTGGAGGTGGTCAGCTGGAGGTCCTGGAGGCGGGATGCGGTTGGTCAGGCAGGGGTCCTGGAGGTCGGGTGTGTTTGGTGTGGTTTTGGTATCCTGGAGGCTGGGTGTAGTTGTTCTGGGGTCCCGGTGATAGGGCACAGTCAGTTGGTTTGGGGGTCCTGGTGGCAGGGAGCAGTCAGTCGATGTGAGGGCCCCAGAGGCAGGGAGTGATTGGTTGGGCTGAGGGATCCTGGAGACGGGGCTCTGTCAGTCCGGCCAGGGGTCCTACAGGGCCTGGCTGTTGTCTCAAAATGGTGGCAGCCATGTTTAATCAAACCTGCAGGTACTGTAACAGTGCACTTCCAGGCAACAGCAGGCAGCTGGTGCTCCACTGGTGGTCGGCGATCAGTTTCTACAAGTGCTCTTTCTGACAAAATGAACATAAAGATTGATTCAGCATCTTATACTGAACCTTGTTTTTGGAGCATCAACTAGCCAGGTCCATGACTCAGCAACAGGATTACCAACATTTTTCTTTTCTCAAGCCATCTAGGTGAGGGTATTTCAAGCCCATAGGTACATGTACAATCTTAAACTTCTAGTTGACTTTTTACCTTATCTAACATATGGCAGTTATTTTCATATATGGTACATTTTGTTTCAGTGGAACATTATAGAAATAGATAATGCTTATCTTTTCAATCCAGAAAGAACTAAACAAAGCAACAAATACATAATATTTAATCAGACTGAAAGAAAGACTTACCAACAAAACTTGCTTCTCTTCCCTTACTCCATGCATAATATTTTCTAATCCAATTGTAATGTAAAGATTTTACTTCATCAAGATTACCTTTGTTCATTTTTTCAATCTGTTTTCATCTCTGGTTTTGTTACTTGGCCTCACATTGATTCTAAAGTATTCTTGAATGTAAAATAAAACAAAACAAAAAAACCCAACTTTTTCTCTATTTTGTAGATTTTTACACTAGTTTGCTTTATCGTTTGCTTCTTTAGGCCAATATTCTCTATTATCCCTATCTATAGAGTTAATTTTTCAATTCACCCTGCTGAGAGTTGTCAAGTTCACTGGACTGACTGTTTCACCTGCCATAAGATCATGAAACTTAAGATGATGTCAGAAAGTCTTATTTAGTCCAATTCAGGAATTCCTTAAAACAAATCAACTTATTTGATTCAAAACTGTGTAAAGATGTAAAGAGCTTGATTGGAGACAAAGAAGCAATGGGAAAGTGTTGCAGACCCCATTTTGAGACATACATAATACCAATTCGACATGTATTTTGTCGTGTCAATTGATAGGAAGTCAACCAACTTTTATAAGGAAATGTCTTCAAAATATTCTGACAAACACAGTGTTCTTTATTACTCTATTTCTGTGCATTTACTTTGAGAAGAATGATTCAGAAAAGCAAAAGTTCTCATAATACTCCTATTCAGAAACCCCTTGAACCTATCTGGAACAATTTAACTAAAAGTTACCTTTTTTCCCAGTGTTTGACAAAAAATATATTAGAATTTTGCAGAAAATGTATTAAAATAGAAGTAGGTTTGATGGAAGAACCCATTCTCTACCTATTGAAGAATTTTTATGACCTCAAAGGAATTATTTGTGAGTTATCACCTCTATGTCATTTTTCCGTCCCAATTTTTCTTTCCTGAGAAAATGAATGACTTAACCTGATTGCAGAATTAAGCTGAGGTCAATAGCTCCAAATCCATTCAAATCAGGAGATACATAATCACATTTATCACTATGAAATGCAGAAGACATTATCTAGAGTCTATCTCATTCTCTTTCTTTGTTTCATGGATTCTCCAAAGGGATCTGACTAGCCCATGATTACCTCTATTGGATAGTAAGTGGGCATAATTCACAAACCATTCCCCCTCTTCCTCCAGCTTCTCTGCTTTTACTAATTGATGAATCAGCATTGGGTAGGTCTTCAGGCTATGTTTGGAATCTAGCTTTACCAGTACTAAAGATAAGAAGATATTTTGATCCAGTCTTAATTTTTTGTTCTCAATTATTTATAAATGCAAAGTCAAAGGGGATATAGGAAATAACCCCAAAGACAACTTAAGAAAAATTTTGTCAAAACCTTCCAACTCTTTCTGAATACTTGACTAGGACAGTTTAATTATAATTTAAAAAGATAGATGGATTTGATGGATTGTATTTCACAGACTGAAATAATAAAGCACATTTAACAGATTATTCACCAAGATCAAGTAGGAGTCATCCTAGGTATACGAAGTTTATTTAACATATGCAAGTCAATAACCGTGATACACTGCCACAGCCCTCTCACCTCTCAGTTGCCACCGTTAATTCAGAAGATACTCGATGAGGGGCAATGCGGGGATGAAGAAAAGAAAAACAGATACACCTGGAGAGTAAAAGGTGGGGCCAGGTGGTTCAGCCAAAGCTTGACTGACAGCAAAGCTAGCTCAGCATGTTTATTACATAGGTTTAATTAAAAGGTTATTTGTGGGAAAATTTCAGTAAAGCAGGAAATCCGAAGGGTGCAGGACTAGTGAGATATTAGGGTCATCTTGCTTTGCTCAGAATCCTCTATCCCTGGGAGTTGGTGTTTAAACACAAGGTCTTGACTGATAACTCGAGCCTTTGCGCAGAGTTTTCTGAGTCACCATAGCAACTGGGGCATCTTGACCTGCACCTTAGCACAGGGAGCTCCCAGGGCAAAAGTAGCCACAAGAGAGTCAGAGGCCATGATTTGATTCAACTCACTGCTTTCCACAATACACCACATCAACAGAATGAAGAGCAAAATGATATGACATTTTAACAGATGCAGAAAAGATGTTTGATAAAATTCAGTGTTCCTTCATGAGAAAAATGCTGAACAAATTAGGAATAGAACCTAATATTTACTATGTTGAGATATCTCAACATAGTAAAGTCTGTTTATAATAATCCAACAAATAATATTATACTGAATAAAGAAAAGCTAAAAGTTTTTTTTTTTCCCAAAAACATAGGGACAAAACAAGAACGCCCACTTTCACCACATTTATTTAGTATAGCACTTGAAATCCTAGCCAGAACAATCAGAAAAGAGAAAGAAATAATGAGAGTACAAATGCATAATGTCATGTATTGCCATAACAGTATTAAACAGAATTTCATTGCTCTTTTGATTTTTTTTTAGTTTGTAGAGCCATAAGTGGCAAAATTAATTGAACATTTTTTAATATTAGTGCAAGGAAATTTTCTTTTATGTTTCTGAAATCTTTACATGTGTATAAGTTCTGTCTATTGAGGTTTTTCCATACTTAGTGTTTAGTAAGTTTTTTTTTTTTTTTTTCAGGGCCGAGGACCAAACTCAGGGCCTCGCTGGTGCTAGGCAAGCACTCTGCCCCTGAGCTAAATGCTAAATCCCCAACCCCTAGTCAGTTTTGTTTCTTTTCTTTCTTTTGCTTTTCTTTCTTTCTTTCTTTCTTTCTTTCTTTCTTTCTTTCTTTCTTTCTTTCTTTCTTTCTTTCTTTCTTTCTTTCTTTCCTTTTCATTTCTTTTATTTTTCTTCCTTCCCTCCCTCCCTTCCCCCCTCTCTTTCTTTCTTTCTTTTGTTCTTTCTTTTTTATTCTGCTATGACCAAAAGACTTGACTAGAACAATTTGAGGAGCAAGTTTATTTTGGGGTTCATGGTTTTGGAGATCTCAGTCCATAGATGAATGATTCCACTCCTTGGGGCCTGAGATGAGGCAGAACATCACGGCACAAGTGTGTGCCAGAGGAAACAGCTGGGGACACAGAGAGAGAGTTCTACTCAACAAAGAGAAAATATGAACCCAAAAGTCATGTCCCCAATTACCCACCTCCTCCAGTCATGCTTCATCTGCCTATAGACCATCCAGTTTAATCCCCATCAGTGGATTAACACACTGATTAAGTTAAGGCTCTTGTAACCCAATCATTTTGCCTCAACCCTTTTGCACTGACTCACATATGAGCTTTTAGGGGACACCTCACATCTAAACAGAACACCATAGTTATTTATCAGCAGCATATACCTGTAATTTTTCAGAGTGTTTCATTGAAAAGCTTATATACCTATTCATCAGTAACATGTGTATGAAGGAGGTATTATGGATCTGAATATTACAATAACACTAAGAGCAAAGATTAGATGAAATAATAAATTTCATTAAGGTGATTTCATATTCAAGAAATAATTAGTTATAATAATAGAGATATTTCCTATTTATTAAGAGATGAAAATTTTCAAGTTTCTCCAACAGGTGTTTTACATATGTTATTTAATACTATATCATATAAAATCTAATGTTTTTATAATTTTACAAAACATAATATCAAAATTTACAGATTAGAAAACTGATGCTCATTAATGTTAAGCAACACATGAAAAGTCACAGAAAACTAAATTTTGAATTGAAATATGCCTAATTCTAGAGCCCCTGAGCTTCTATAAAATATTATTTTTATACAAGAAGAGAGACGAAAAAGAAATGGAAGGAGAGAAAGAGAAAAAGAAAAGGCAAAATAACAAAATGAGGAAGAATCAAAAGGAGGAAGGAAAAAAGGAAGACAAGGAACAGGAGGAACAGGAGGAGGAGGGAGAAGCCTCATCATACACAGTAATTATACCCTTGCCATTGCAAGAAAATCTTTAGCTTTATTTGGATATATAAAAATGTGTTTAGACCTATAAAATCATTTATGAGTACACTAGTCATTTGCATTTGGCCACAAAAATGATCCTCCTAAGTAGCTGAATAAAGTCTATTGAATTCCCTGCTACGGTGTAGAGAGGCTGCATTACAATCCAAGCTCATAGCAATTCCTCTCAGAAGTTTTCCCTATTTAACTCATGTTTTGCAGACACACAGATACTCAAGGAAAAGGGAGACAGAGAGAGAGAGACGGGGGAGGGTGTTTATGAAATGGTATAATCACATGGTTTTAAAATGCAACTTTGCTCTAATTTTTTCCCTTTCCCTCCCTTACTGAGCCCCCTTGTGGTCAGTATCTGTAACTTGTCCCTTTGGGACAGCTGTTCAAAGTCCTATGATGAAATACACAGTATGGATAGCTCTCATGCATTACATCTTATTGTAAAATTGTAGCATTCTCATCTAATAATTTTCTTTAAATCAGAATTCATTGTTAAAGGAAAAATACAATTTTCAAGTATTTGCCTTTTAGCTATATAAATATATTTGACATTTAACATATATATGATGCTTCTCTTGTTGAAATACATAAATACATATCAACATACACATATAAACATGTTTGAATACATATTTACAATGATTATAATTTAGTTTCAAATACATAGGAAATTAAAAATACTAATGAAAAGTATGAGGGTCTTAAAGGTTTAAGTAAAATGTCAATATTTTTGACTAGCATTTATAGTAGGGACATAACCTTCCTTGAGGTTATATTCTTTAAGCTGTTATCAATGGTTTCTTAGCTTAACAGACACAAGAAGACTTCAAACCACATTCAAGGTATAATTTAAAGAAAGGCATGGGGAATTCTGCTTCTCAATAAATATGAAGACTGAGAGCACACCATACAGAAAGAAAAAAAGTCTAGATTGATCAGAATGTTATTTGTAAGAAAGAAGATCCAATTTTTCTTGGTTTCTTTTCCTCTATCTCTTTCTCCAACTGGGTGTCCTTCCCAAAGAGCTTTTATTAAAAATGCCAATATCTTTAAATCTATTGCATATAGCTTAAGATTTCTAGAAATAGTTTCCATGGGAAGACTTTTGATAATCATGCTGAAGAGTTGGAATGATTTCAATACATGTTAATTAAATATCGAATTGGTGAAGTCCTAAGAATGTAAAGGAAAACAGGTGCTCATGGAACTTGCAATTTGAGAATGCAAAAGTGGTGGAGGAAATTTGAAATGGAATAGAATATAAAAATGAACTAGTAAAGTGTATTGCAGAGACTAAGGGCAAATTGTTTTCTGGAATTTTATGTCTGAAGTATGTGTGTGGATACATGTATGTGTTATAGTTCTCAATAAAAAATGTTTTGCTATAGTTCCTATTGAAAATTTTGAATACTCTGCAACATACTCTGCAACATACTCCAATTATATAAGAATATTGTTCCAGATTATAGAAAAAGCAGAATAAATTTACTTAAATGCTAACATTAAAATTCAAGATTACAATGGCTCAAAGACATGCTGCAGCAGCTGACAATTCTTATTATACCCTTCAAAATTATTGAAAGTGTGGTTTCCCTTTGAATTTTAAATGCATCATTATTTGATAGAGCATGCCTTTCCTGTTGGTGGCACTGTGTACACAAGAGTTAGAGAAACTTCTGGGAAAGATCACTTCATTTATAGCTATAAATTTGTGACTTGAATAATGTGTGTCTTCTTGAAAATTCCAGAGAAGCCCTATATACCCGTCAGAATCATAGTATTCTAATCTTTTTTTTTCTAAAATGCCCTCCTGTTATCTCTTACTTAATGATCACTACAATACAGAGATTGCTCTGAATTCAGGTGAAATATTATTTTTAAAATTATTGAAACTCAACTGTCTAACTTCTTAAGTTTAGTTGAAAAAGTGGTAATTGGTAAGTTAGGCTTTCCCCCTGAGCTATCGTCTAAAATAAGCGTTAAGAAAAATGGCAATAGATAATCCTTAAAATCAATGAAGAAGCATCAACTTTGTCACTGCTTTTGTAAGTCACTTAAATTTTTTGCCTTTGTCATATATTTTTATAACAAGGAAACTATACACCAAAAAAATTGGATGCAGAGAAGAAAATAATAACGGAATATGCTTTCTAGAATATCAATGAAGTCCTGTCCATAAAATGCTCTTCAATTAGATTAAATAAAAGAATTATTTTGATAATGAAATCTTGAAATTCAAGTAAAACATAAACATTTATTTAATACAAAAGGTAATATCACTATCCCAAAATGAAGTGACTATATTATTAACACTACTTATTTAAAGTGATGCTTTCTTCTGAATATCTGCTGCTCAACATTAAGACAATACCGATGCATTAGCTTTTCATTGCTGTGGCTGACACAAGTAACTCAGAGGAAGAAACGTATCTTGATTCATGGTTTCAGTCCCTGGTTGACTGATTTATTGATTTGAGATTGAAATAAGGTGGGTGGTGGAAGGGAATGACAGAGGAAAGCTGTTCAGTTTATGGCAACTAGGAAGAAGAGGTGGGAGCAGGGAGATCTCGTCCTTAAGGGTGTATCCCCATGACTTATTTGCTCCCACCATGCCCCACCTGTCTACAGTTTCCACTACCTCCCAGTAGTTCATTAAACTATCAATGGATACCATTGATGCAGTCAAGAACTCTCATGATCCAATGACTTCCCAAAAGCCCTACCTCTGAACATTAATGTCTTGAGACTTGAGCCTTCAACAGATGAGTCTTTGTAGGCACTTCATATCCAAAAGATAACAACAGATTTCTAGAAAAAATGTTTATCTTTTTTTAACTACATGAACTGAGAATGTCATCAACAGAATTGAGGTTGCACTAGATTCTTCACCCTATGGGTGAATGTTGTAATTTAACTCCTCTATAGCAAAATCATATTTTATTTTTACACTTTTTCCCCTGTCATTTCAATGAATATACAGAACTTTTCTACAATTTCTTGACTTTTTAGCAAAGTTAATTGTTTCACCTAAAAAGAATATATTTCAAAAACCAAGTTGCTTTAAGAGAAAAAAAAATCCCACTTAAAAATCTGCTCATTTCAGCAAAGGAAATGAGCACCACAGATAAATTCTAAACCATGTGTCTCAAAATGTCAGTTATCATATCTACTAATGCTATTCTTTAACATTCTTTGACACAAACATATCCCTATTCATGTAAACATTATGGTGACCAAATTGAAAATCAAGAGAATATAATGGTATATGTTATGGTTTGGATGTGAGGTGTCCCCAAAAAGCTCATGTGTGAGACAATGCAAAAAGGTTTAGAGGAGAAATGATTAGGCTGTGAGAGTCTTAACCCAATTAGTGAATTAATTCCCTCATAGGGATCAACTGAGTGGTAACTAAAGTGGTAGGGTGTGGCTTTGGGGTACATATTGTACCTGGCAAGTGGAGATCTCTCTCTCTGCCTCCTGATCACCATGTGAGCTGCTTTCCTCTGCCACACTCTTCTGCCATGATGATCCGCCTCACCTTCAGCCCTGAGAAATGGAGTTGGCCTTCTAGGACTAAGACCTCTGAAACTGTGAGCCTTTAAACAAACTTTTACTCGTCTACAGTCGTTCTGGTTGGATCCCTTAGTCACAGCAGTGAAAAAGTTGACTAAAACAGCATGCCTCTATTTCTTTATTTTCTAGAAAGTAATAGCCCAAGTGCATACTTATATCTTTCCAAAATTTACATGTTGAAATCTAACCCTCAGTGTGATAGTATTAGGGTTAGGAAGGTAATTAGGTCATAAGAATGTAACTCTTATAAATGAGATGAGTTCCTTATAAGAAAGACCAGAAAGTTACCTCCCTCCCTTTCCACACTGTGATAGGAAGAAACCAGCAGTTTACAATCCAGAAGAGAGTCTTCCGCAGAGTTGACTGTGCTGGCACCTTGATCTTGAACTTCCACACAAAACTGTGAGAAATAAATTTCTACTATTTATAGGCTGCCCAGTCTATAGTACTTTGTTATAGGAGTTGAGACTAAGATAATAATATTGAGATAGCCTCCATCTGTAATTATATTGACCCCTTATTTTATCCTAGAAGTTATTATTGATTTCTAAGATTACAATAATTAATTAAACCAAGGAATAAATGACTAGATAAGAATGTACCTAAGATGAAATTGGCATGGTATTCAATAAATCACCAATAAAATCGCTGAGAAAAAGAGTAAATCACGTTTGATTTTAATACACTTTCCAATCTATGTGCAGATGTCAATTATCTCTCTACCTTCTTTGTTCCCCACAACTACTCTCAGTGGAATTTTACTCAATTATATCGTCTTTAATTGCCATACTGAAGGTAAATTCTTATAGTTGTTTAATCGTCAGACTCATGTTTGGCATAGTTTTCATGGTCTCTCATTTTTTAATTAATAGACTTTATTTTTTAAAGCAGATTTATTTGACAGTAGAGTTCTCATACATCTCTGTCCCCCTATATATGAAGCTTGCCTCATTATCAACATCCTGTACTAGAGTGGTACGCATGTCAAAACTGATGAACCCACACTGATACCTCGTTACCATGTGGAGGCCATGGTCTGTATTGGGGCTCACTCTTGGCGTTATACATTTTGTGGGACTGGGTAAATGAACAGTGATATGTACATATCATTATCCTATGGGGTGTTTTTACTTCCCTGAAATCCTGTGCTCCAGCTTCTTTCTTTCTTCTATAACCCTTGGCAACTACTAGTCTTCTTATTATCTCCATAGTTCTGCTTTTTCCCAAATATCATATAATTGTAATCATACAGGATCATACAGAATCACACAGCCTTCACAAGCTTATTTTCCTTGATAATATGCATTTAACTTCTTCTGTATCTCTATATGACTTCACAGTTCATTTTTTAGCGGTGAATGACATTTCACTGTATGGCTGTGCCATAGTTTAATGATCTATTCCCCTACTTAAGTACATCTTGGTGGCTTCCAGTTTGGGCAATTATGAATAAAGTCTTTATAAATGTCCATGTGCAGGTTTTTTTTTTCCTTGACACAGTTTCCAACATTTTTAAAGAAGCAAAATTATTGGATCATATGGTAAGAGTGTGCTTGGGTTTATACAAATCTGTCAGACTGTCTTCCAAAATGGCTGTACCACTTTTGCTCTGTGACCAGTAATGAATGAATTTCCTGCTGCTTCACATTCCTACAGGTGTCTGGTGTTGTAAGTATTGAGGATTTTGGCCATTTTGATAGCTCTGTACTAGTACCTCATTACTGTTTTGCGTTTCCTAAATGACAGATGATATAACATATGTCATTTTATATGATTAATATGTTGTATTTGTTGTCTATATATTGTGTTTGCTAAAGTATCTGTTTAGAGCTTTTACCCATGTTTTAATCAAATTGTTCATTTTTTCATTATTGATTTTTAATAATTCCTTTTATTATTTGGATAATATTACTTTATTAGATAATTTTTGGAAATGTTGCTTATCAATCTGTTGGTTGTCTTCTCAGTATTTTGATTCCAATTTTAAAAGAAACTGAATCCTGTCTGGTGACAAAATATGATCATTATTTTAGGGTGGGAGGAAGAAAGAAAGAGTCGGGGTGGTAGGAGGTTCTTTTGTGCTGGTTGCTCAATCTCAGTACCATTTTCTTTCAGTTAGAATTGCTAAAAATTAGAAATGTTATTTTTCAGATTCAATTTCAGCTAGGATTTGGTGTACAAAATTGTCCCAGGAAAAAACTGCTTTCACATGAAATTTAAAAGCAAAAACAAATCTGAGGCAACTTTTCCATAGTTGGATTTAGCAATGGGATCATGATTTGAGTTTAGGTTATTGTCAGCAGCTGGATTCTGAATGCAAGTGTACATTTATTATTGCCTTGCTTGATGGAAATGAGAGGCAGTTGTATCATGACAGAGATGAAGGCAACAACAACTTCCTGAAGGCTGGATCTCACCTATTAAGTGGCATTACCTGAACTCTCTTCCAGCGGGGACCCATTGAGGACCTTACTGCAATAGTTTAAGTGTCAAATAATAAGTATCAATAATTGATGATACTTAATTATTTCTATTTAAAATAACTAAAACAGTTGATTCTCTGCCCTCCCAGAAAAGATTTAATATTTAGGAGCAATTTAAACTCACAGTAAAATTGTTAAAAAATGTGGAAGGCATACAAATTTGTCATATACTTCCTGCCCATACATCATCACCTTCATTAACAACAATCCCAGAAGAATGGCATATTTGCTACAATCACTGAATCTTCACTGACACATTACTATCATCTGAAGTTCATAGTTTGCCTTAGAATTTACTCTTGGTGTTGTACATTTTATAGATTCAGATAAACATGTAAGAACATGGGTATGTAAACATCTGTCACAAGAATACTTTCATTGCCCTATAGTGCAGTAACATACATTATAGTGCCTTTTGGCTCTCTGAGCAGCACCATGGCAGGAGGTAAGAACAAATGCCTTAGGAAAGGTGGCAAGAAGAGATCTAAGAAGAAAGTGGTTGATCCATTTTCTAAGAAAGATTGTTATGATATGGAAACACCAGCTATCTTCAACATAAGAAATATGGGGAAAACATTAGTCACAAGGACCCAAGGAACAAAAGTTTCATCTGATGGCCTTGAGCGTCATGTGTTTAAAGTGAGTCTTGCTGATCTGCAGAATGATGAAGTTGCATTTAGGAGGTTCAAGTTAATTACTGAGGACTTTCAGGGAAAAAATGCCTGACTAACTTCCATGGCATGGATCTTACCCATGACAAAATGTGTCCATGGTCAAAAAATGGCAGACAATGATCGAAGCTCATATTAACGTTAAGAGTATTGATGGTTATTTACTGTGTCTGTTCTGTGTTGGCTTTACTAAAAAAAAAAAAAAAAAATGCAATAATCAGATACGGAAGACTTCTTATGCTCAGCATCAACAGTTCTGCCAAATCTGGAAGAAGATGATGGAAATCATGATTCAGGAGGTTCGAACAAATGATTTGAAAGAAATTGTCAATAAATGGATTCCAGACAGCATTGGGAAAGACAAAGAAAAGGCTTGTCAACCTATTTATCCTCTTCATGTTGTTTTCATTAGAAAATGCTGAAGAAGTTCTAGTTTGGGAAAACCCACGGAGCTTCATGGTGAACATAGTATATCTGGAAAAGCTACTAGAGATAAGATAGGTGCTAATGTTGAACGAGCTGATGGATATGAACCACCCGTTCAGGAATCTGATTAAAATTCATATTTTTAGTAGTGACAAATAAAAATTCATATTTTTAATAGTCTCCTATTTGTGAGACTTGGATCCAAGATGGGGGACTAGAGAGGGGATGCATTCCTTTTCACTCTGTGACTTGAGATTCAAGCAGAAGAAATACTGTTTCTTTGCAAGGTAGCTTACTGCCCACCAGTCCCCTGCTATTTGGCCACCTCCTCCTGTTCCACGTGATTGCACCCCATAGGCCAGCATATCACCTGCCTTCTGTGCGTAGTTGGCTTGTTGGCTGCCACTGACCACCAGTCATTTACCCCTTTGCCTGCCTTTTGCCTGCCCATCACCCATCTTTTACCTGTCCATTGTCTGCCACCCTATGTTCACCTGTCAGTCACCCACTGTTTGCCCTTAGACCACACACAGAATGTCAGCCGATCACTTGCTGCCTGCTGCCCACTGCCAGCTGCTGCCTGGAGTGGGAGAAAATCTCTACCACACGCACATCAGAGTACTAATCTTCAGGATATATAAAGAACTCAAAAACCTTAGCACCCCCCCAAACAAATAACCCAATCAACAAATGGGTTAAGGAACTCAACAGACAATTCACAGAAGTACAGCTGATCAACAAACATGAAAAAATGCTCATCATCACTAGCAATTAGAGAAATGCAAATCAAACTACTCTAAGACTTCATCTCACTCCAATTAGAATGGCAATTATCAAAAGAATATAAGCAAGAATAAACTTTGGTGAGGATGTGGGGAAAAGTTACACTCATACATTGCTGGTGGGACTGCAAATTGGTACAACCACTATAGAAAGCAGTATGGAGAATCCTCAGAAAACTGAAAATGGAATCACCAGCTACTTCACTCCTCAGTTTATACTCAAAGGACTTAAAATCAGCATACTACAGTGAAACAGCCACATTAATGTTTATAGTAGCTCAATTCACAATAGCTAAACAATGGAACCACTTAGGTTCCCTTCAATAGATGAATGTATAAACAAACTGTGGTATATATACATAATGGACTATTAGCCTTAAAGAAGAATGAAATTATGGCAATTACAGGTAAGTGGCTGGAGCTTGAGAATATCATAGTAGTGAAATAAGCCAAACTCCAAAAACCAAAGGCTGAATGTTTTCTCTGATAAGCAGATGATGATTTACAGTGGTGGGAGGCAGTCAGTTGGGAAGAATGAAGAAACTTTGGATAGGGCAGAGAGGTGTGAGGGGAAGGGAGGGGGTGTGGGTGTGGAAGGATGGTGGAATGAGATGGACATTATTACCATATATATATACATATATGTATATATATATATATATATATATATGATTATACTACCAATATTACCGTACCATGTACAGCCAGAAGAATGAGAAATTGTGCTGCATTTGTGCACAATGTGTCCAAATGCATTCCACTGTCATGTATAACTAATTAGGACAAATATAAAAAATAAACTAGAAACTGTAAATGAATAGTGCTGTGAAAAAAATTCAAAAGTTCTATTTGTGAAAAAAAAATATAGTATCACACAAGCTTGCTTTCATTGTCCTAAAAAATCCCCTCTGTTCTATTCTTCCCTCCTTTCCATGGGAGAAAAATTTGTTTTAAAAGAATTTAAAGTTTTCTGGAGAGATAAGACATAGTTTAAAAACATTAAGTAATAAAGTGAAAATAAGGTGTTAGAATCCTAGATTAGAAAATTTGTTTAAGTTCCAGGTTAGAAATTTTGTTTTAATTCATGACAAAATTAGTGGAAAGGTTTGTATATAAGGTATCCCCCAAAAGCTGCAGTAAATGCAGGAATATTCAGAGATATATGATCATATTATGAAAGCTTTAATCTAATCAATTCATCGTATTTTAAATGAGCTGGGCGGTAAGTATTGGCACATGGATCATAAAGTAGGTCCTGAGGGTATGCCCTGGAAGGGTACATCTTCTCTGAATTCTCTTTCTCTCTCTCTCTCTCTCTTTTTCTCTGAGTGTGTGTGTGTGTGTGTGTGTGTGTGTGTGTGTGTGTGTGTTGTTTCTTGACCCCACCATAAGCAGCTGAGCACTTTTTCTTGACGGGGCCTTTACCACCCCCATTATGTGCTGCCTCACCTTGGGCCCAGAGCAATGGAGTGGGCCAGCTATGGACTAAAATCTCTGAAACCATCAGCCCCTAATTAACTTTTCTTCCCCAAGTTTCTCTTGTCAGGTATTTTGCTCACAGTGATGCAGCTTTATTTGTTATTGAAAGTCTAGAGCACTCACCATGTCTTTGATAATGACTAGCTGCTTTAGTGTTTCTTCACTCTGTCTTGACCTTTGGGGGCCATGGCAAAATGTGGAGATTATGGTACCTAGTTATCAGTACCTCAAATAAATTTCAATCTAGCAGTCTTCTGCACCTAATTTATTCAACCTTGGCTTTGATTTCCCTGTCTTCTACCTATCTCTGGTTGTGAGTTCTCTATTTAATATCCTCCATTCTAAGTCCCAGTTCAGTTTCACATTAAAATTCCTGGTTAAAATTCAAATAAGTGATATAACAATTTCCTTGTGGCCTAGACTGAAGGTACTTCTCCTTGTTAACTGTTCTATGGGTGTATGAAGTAGGCATTCACATTTTTCAGCATTCTCCTTCTGAACACTACTGATGTTTAGACAGATGAAAAGATAGAGTTCACAGGATCAGCACAGGTCTGGGGTGGGGGAGGCTAAGAGCTATTCTGCTACAGAAGAAGAGCAAATTATGAAACATATTTTTATTTTATTAGTAGCACTTACTATAATAATGCTTATTCATTCATCCATGTGATATATATTTATATAGAAGTCTTTGCTAATAAATTGAAAAAATAGATATATTCCAGGTGCTTGCGGACTTTAAACTCTAGAGACAATATCTAACTACAAGTGCTATAAAGGTTGAAAGGGAAAAAAACAATTAACAAACTTGTAGTAGAAAATCTAACCTAGTGTAATCAGAGATGGGCACACTGGTAAACTGACAGCATTTGTGTAAGTCTGGAGTCTGGAGACAGTGTGTCCCTCTTGACAAACTAAAAGATGTCCCCTGTGTTTTCAACAGATCGGGTGAGGGAGGACTCAACATAAGGTTAGAAACTATGAAACTAAACCAGGAAGGATTTTATAAGCCAAATGTAGGACTTTAACCTGACATTTAGATATAATTAGAAACCATGAGAAGGTATTATTCGAAGAAGTAACATGATCAAGTTTGAGTTAATTTTGACAGCACTTCTGGAAAAGGACACAGAAATGTCAATTAAGAAACAAAGAAATCAAGGCAGATATTGGAATGGTTCTAACAAAGATAGTGGCAGCAGCTATTCAGACATATGGAGTAGATGGGAACATTTTAAGAAGTAAATGCCATACTATTTGGTGACTGATGATGTGTATTCAGGGAGGGAGAGAAAGGAACAAAGAATCATGGGACTATCATCATAGGATTATTTGATTAAATTTTAAAAATTCAGTTACATTTGAATTTTAAAACAATGGATAATTTTCCTTATGTGAATGCTCATGTACTATTTAAAACCTAGTTTTATAAAATGATTTGTTGTTTCTCTAAAATTCAAAGTATTTTGGCAATTTATATCTATGGAATTAGACATTCATAAAAGGCCAAATATTTGGCTTAATATGATGACTTTAATATTGGAAAAGTTGAATTTGAGGTGTCAGTAATATATTCAAGTGAAACTTCCTCATAGATATTTTTAGATATTTGAGCCTGGGTTTCAGGAGAAAGGATTCCTGATATAATTTTCTTGCTTTACCAAATGCATCCTAAAATACTAGAAATATGTAAAGGTATATTATATAAAGTGAGATAAAAGAAAATATGCAACAGTGAAGGAAAAAACTTAATATCTAAAGGTTGGGTAGAATAACAGTTATTGAATCCACAAGAGTTCCATAGCCTTAAAGAAGGCAAAACAAGCAGAAGAACTCATATCAAAAAAATCCAAGAAAATGAGTTATTTAAGAAACAAATTTTTTTGGAAATATTATTACTCCTTTAGGTCTGTCAGTAGGTCTGTACATGTAGATGTTGCTAATTTCCTGTCTTATCATTCTTATTTCAATGCAAAAGAGTTGGATTCCTAACTGTCTATTCCTGTGGGCAAAGTATATGTGAATTCCCAGGTATTGTTGGTTTGAGATTCACAGAAGATCAAAAGTACTGAGGAAGAAATCGCCTTGCCCGCTCACCACACCATGGAACAGCCTCCATCCAATGTCTGATAACTGGTTGGTTTGTAAATACAGTAGCACTTCCAGTACTTCTGAAGCCCATATTTTTTTGTTGTTATTGCTCACATCTCTTTTTTATTGGTGCATCACAATGACACAAAATAGTGGGATTCAATATGTCATATTCATACATGCTCATAACACAATTTGATCAATCTCATTCCCCAATATCTTCTCTTTCCCTCTCTTCCACCTTTCCCCTGATCCACTTGTTCTACCCTACTGATTGCCCTTATGTTATTATTTATTATTATTTCAATCGGTGCATAATAATTATATTCGTGTAAGTGGGATTTATTGTGACATATTCATACATGAACATAACATAACTTGGTAGGTTTCATTCCCCCATAGTTTTCCATGCCATTCCATCTTCCTTTCCTCTAGATACTTTGCTCTACTCTCCTTGGTCTCCTTTTCATTTTTGTGAGAACCCCCTTTAAAAAAAATTCCTTCACTTCCTCTCTCTCTCTCTCTCTCTCTCTCTCTCTCTCTCTCTCTCTCTCTCTCTCATTTTCACATGAGAGAAAACACTTGAAGCTTGATTTTCTGAGTCTGCTTATTTCTCTTAGCATTATGTTCTCCAGTTCTATTCTCTTTCCAACAAATGACATAATTTCATTCTTCTATTATACTAAATAAAACTTCACTGTGTACATATAACACCTTTTCCTTATCTATTTATCTGTTCATAGGAAACTATGATGGTTTCATAACCTGGTTATTGTGAATTGCACTACTATGAACTTTGGTTATGCATATATCACTATAATATATTGATTTTAGTTCTTTTGGATAAAAATGAAGAAACAGGATAGCTGGGTCATGCAAAGGTCCCATTTCTAGTATTTCAAGTAACTATATTGCTTTTCAAAGTGGTTGTACTAATTTGCAGTCCCATTAACAATGTATGAGTGTACCTTTTCCCCCTTATCCTTGCCAGCATTTATTGTTACTTGTGTTCTTGATGATTACCCCTCTAACTGGAGTGAGATGAAATCTCTGCATAGTTTTTGCATTTCCTGGATTACTAAGAACATCAAGCATTTTTTCACGTATTTATTGTAGAGAACAGTGCTGAAGCATCCAGTGACTCATCTGTGGAAAAGCTATTAAAGTCTTCTGCCCAAATCAACATGGGAAAAAATAAAAAATACAATCTAGGCAAATTTTAAGACTTGATTTGACGATAGTATCCTTTGGGCAAGGTTCCCAAGCATTTTTACACAACTGACTTATAATTATTTTGCCAAGATCAGGCAATGAGAAATATTATCTCAATAACATTTTGTCATTGTCAAGATCATTTGATGAGGCTATTCTAAAGTGAAGAGGATAATAAGTACCTAACGATTTCCAGACTTGATAGTTCCATTATCTAAATGGGGTATGTTGCCCTAAAAGCCAAGAGAAAAGAATTTTACAAGAATAAAGTGGAGAATTCTGGTAAATACTTCTGAGAGATTACATTAAGTAGCAAAAAAATTCAGGTTTGACTATAGGAATACTAGAAATTTCAGAGAAAGAATCAAGAAAAAAACAACTAAGTGTTTCCAGAGAAAAATGTAGGGAGAATAAAAGGTAAATAAAAGAGGGTTGAGAATAGGAATGCAATAATTCATCAGCAATTCTGGATACTAGAATACAGTGGATGTTACAATACAGTCTTGGATATTCAAAGAAAATGATTTTAATGCTCAAATTCTATAAATAGTCAGGTTTTTAATTAGTTTTTTTTCTTGAATATACAGATACTGAGAGTTGGAGAGTTCATCTTTTTCAGAGAAGGTGCTTAAGAAAGTTTGGAAAGAAAGCAAAATGACACCCAAGAAATATCCACTGGAGAGAAATCTAAAGATGGCACTCTGCAATTGACCTAGGAAAGAAGGGGTATAATTTGCAACAGAAAATAAGTGGATTTCCAAAATAGATAAATTTTAAAAAGATCATTGTGAATTTCAATGCACAAAGATAATGAGCAGGCACTAGAAATTATTGGTGATATAAAAAGGAGGTGTGTATATAATATTTTTTAATCATTAAAACAAAAAATGGCAAATCTTTGGATGTGAGAGGAAGGACTTAGGAAAAAGCCCTGGTACCAATATAAACAAAATATATATTTGAGTAATAAGGGACCTATAACTATGTTGCCTGGTTTGAAAATTAGCACAAGAAATGAGTTATAACTGTAATCAATAATACTTTTGTAATCGTAATAATGTAAATATCATTTTTCAGACCTTTAGATTTAACCTATTAATAGAACACAGAAAAATTGATTATGGTCTTCCAATATAAATATTAATTGTAAAAACTATAAACTAATAATAATAAGTAATAACTAAAAGATATTCAAAGCTGAAAATAAGTGGAGAAATATAAAACGTGAAGGTGTTATAATATTCCTTTAAAGGTGGAGTAGAAAAGTAAGAAAGTAGTGAATGCATGTATCAACCACATTTTAAGTTTAATTCTGAAAGAATTGAAAAATAATTGGGAATGCAGATTAGGGAGAAACTAAAGTAAGTTTTTTATATATATTTTTTGTCCTATTTTGTGAGGAATGGGGCATATTAGTAACTGACATTAATGACTAAGTAAAAAAGGGTCAGTTAAAGACAAAGAACTATAAAAAGGCATAGGACAAAAGGGGAAGCCTCAGATCAAGTAGGAAAAATGAAATTTGAATAATTTTTAATGTTTCCATGAACAGTTCATAAAAGTCAAACCAATTTGGTATTATGAAATTTTGCTTAAACTCAGTTTGAATGTTCTAGGTAAAAAGAAAAGTTTTAACCTGGAGACCATATCATGTAAAGAATAATGCTGTCCGTTAGTTTTCTTTTGGTTTTTTGTAACTTTGTGAGCATAAATCCCTGTAGATTTTATAGTCAGGCTCACTGAAATCTCCAGGAGAAGTTCTTCAAGGAGTATTTTTCATAGCATTGTCCATATGAGTTATATGCTCTCTATCATCGAGTCATTAGTCATAATAAAAACTCCCCTTGACTATGTAGATTTAGAATTTATAATTTCTTGATTTTATATAGGAATCAATGATCTAAGACTAAATTAAATAATTTTCATTTCTTCTAGAAAGCTTAATATTGAACTATGTGTAGGTTCATAGGTAATAATATGATGACTTAATGTAAGACTTATTTACTATAGCAACATGGTAGCCCCCTATTTGTATTTCAGCAATAATCTGTTTCATAATAAGGAAATTACTCTGTAGTCTACAACACATTGACGTGTCTCCATACAGCATATTAAAATATATTATTGATTTTTCTCCTTTGCAAAAGCAGCAAAATAATATCTTGATCTTTGCTAATTTGTGTTACATTCTTTGTTGGAAGAATGCTTGTAATATCTCAATGTTATGGTTTAGATATGAGCTGTCCTCTAAAAGCTCATGTGTGAGACAATGCAAGAATTTTCAGAGGTAAACAGATTAGATTATGAGAGTTATAATTTAGTCAGTGGATTAAGTCACCGATAACTGGATTAACTGGACAATGACTGTAGGCAGGTAGGGTGTGGCTGAAAGAAGGTCACTGTGGATGTGCCTGGGGGTTTTATTTTATCTTTGGTGAGGTAAGTGCTGTGTTTCCTGGTTACCATTTCCTGAGGTGCTTAAAAAAATAAAAATTAGAAAACTTTTTGAGGAAAGAGGGAATTTAGTACGGTATAAAAATCAACAAATATATATTATGTAAATGAAGGACAGACATAAAAGTTGATATCAATTTCATTACATGTATGAATTTTCTGGGTTGTGAAAGGATGCAGCTAAAAGTATTCTGGCACTCTGAATTTCTGTCTTCTTTCAGTGGATACACTGCTGTGAGACAAAGTAGATCAGTATTTGAGGGTTGTCCAAACTGAGTCCAGATAATTAATCTGTAATAGTTGTGTAGCCTCCATGCTCACAAGTGGAATCATTGATGTGCAACGATTTGGAAGGAACTACCCGGGGCCAACATAACAAGCTGAAAGTTCGCTGATGCATATGAATTTTCTTCTTAGGGGATAGAAGAAGGAATTAAACTATTAATTCTAGAGAAAGAAAATTACAGATAAAATTTATTTATCACTTCAAATGAATGTAAATTATTCATTTACCAGCTGGTTCATAGTTGTGTGCTATATCAAAATATATCAAAATTCATTAGGATATATTCCTCTTTATCAGTCAGTATTGCTTGTCCTGGAGTCTATTATATCTGTTATTAATAGAGTCACAAAAGAATTCTTCATCTTATTGCTCACCGTTTTTTCAATTGGTTTAATTTTAACCTTTTTATGTGTTTATATTTAAGATGACTTTCTCATAACCAGAATATGACTGGGGATTTTTAAACTAGTCCAACAATCTGGATTCTGATTACCCCTGTCTTTTCATCCCCTTTCAATATTTCTTATTGTTTTATGTTGTTAGATGATTATTATACCTTCTGTTCTATTTTTTTTTTCTGTTGTCATTTTGGATTGAGCATTCATCAGTATTTTGGGTTGACTGAACATTTTCCTATGATTAGATTTTTGATGTACATGTTTGTTTTATATATTCTGGTTAACCTCAGGTTTATATTATGTACTTTGTTAAACTTAGCTTCAAATTACTATATAGTGCTTCACCTACACAATGAGATTCTCATATTAGCAAAATTTCATTTCTTCCCTACTGTCCTTCATGTTATATGCTGTCTTACATTTTTCTTCTATATGTTTATAAACATAAGAATAAAACACTGCTTATTTACTTGAAACTCAATGATCTAAAGAAATTGTAAAAAATCAAAATTTTATATATTTGTCTAGTCACAAACTTTAATCCCCTTCAGTGTTTTGTGCAGGTCTAACTTTCTAGCAGCACTTTTATTTCTCCTGTAAAATTTATTATAATTTATTATAATAGTTTCTTCAATGCAGAGATGCTAATGAATTCAGTTTTTCTGTCTGAAAATTAATTTTTACTTAGTCTTCATCTCTGAATGATATTTTCTTTAAAGATGCCATTCCACTGTATTTTAGCTTACACAATTTCTGAGGAAATGTTTGTGATAATTCTTATCTTTTTCTCTCTTTATGCAATATGCTTTTTTCCTCTAGCTGCTTTTAAGAATTTTCTCTTAATGTGTTTTTAGCAATTTAATTATAGTGTGTGTTTTTAGTCTTATTTTATGTAAATGTTTATCTTCTTTGAAATTTATTGAGATTTTTATCCATGATGTATATTTTCATTAATATTGTGAAATTTTTTTCAATATTATAAAAAAAATACTTCTTTGGTCTTCTTTATTACTTTTCTCTGGGATCAGGGCTATTCATATGTTAGACCACTTTTTGAAAGCTTTATTCTATATTAAATTTCATAGATATTCTACAATGATTTAATAATTTCAGGTATTATATTCTTGGGATGGAATTTCCACTTAGTTCTTTTTATTGTTTCTACTTCTTTTTTTATTATATTTCCCTTTGAATATATATGCATATATATATATGCAATTACAGGAGCTATTTTAACGTTCTTTTTTTAATGGTTCCATTATCTCTTATTCCAGTGAGTGTTTCTGTTGAATAATATTTTTCTTTGTTTTTTGGGTTAGGTTTTCATGTTTATTGACATGACTAGTAATTTTTACTTGCTGCTGGAGAAAGTAGAAATTGCACAAAAAGTCTGGATTTTATGTCCCTTAACAGTTGTTTTGTTTTGGCAAATTTTGTTTTGGCAGACATATGTGCATTAAGATTATACCTTTGAGTCAAGTTTCATGCTACACCAGGGTAGAGTCTGACTACCCTTCACTTACTGCCAAGTCCAGATTCATCTGGGATCCTTACGGAATGATCATTGCACATTGCTGAGTTTTTATACACTTGTTTTTGTAAATGAGATTGTTACAGCTTATACTTTTAATATTCTACTTCTCTAGGATGATATTGTAGCTATTCTGTATACATAAATGTCCATGAAATATTTCTGCACTATCATAATTTGAAAGTAGTTACATAAAAATGATCATTTTCCCTTCATCTGGAACTTGTCAGTAGTTGTCTATGAAAGCTATAGGTCTGGAATTTTTATAAATGCACTTTTAACTTTTATTTGATTAGTTTAGTGACTATATGATTATTCTAATTTTCAGTCTATATTTATTAGCACACATAGACAAATCTACTTTTGTATTTGGAGATATCAACTTATACCTGTGTGTGTGCTTTCTGTACTCTAATTCTATTCCATTGACTTCTGTGTATAGCTTCTTGTTATCATAGTACTCTCTTGATTATTGTAGCTTTTAAACTTGTTATATTGAGATTATAGATAGCTGGAGTTTTTCGACTAAGTTTGTTTCAAAATTACTTTTCAAATTCAATCTATTTACTTTTCAATGTTTGTTTTATATAAAAAATCTCATTCTATTATTTGAAAATAGCCTGATTAATAAAAAATGTAGATTATAGATTTTCAGACCTTCACTAACATTTTTAACCAGATATGAATAATAGGTCAATAAGACAGAATATGGAACCTTGCAAACACCCAATAAATGAAAATCCAAGCAATGAAATTGAAAAAAAAATGAAATTTTAAAGATTACATAGATAGTAAATCTCTATCTAACCACATAAAACTACTTTAAATATTAACAGCTAAAGGCATCTATTAAAAAACAAAGAATGGATAATTTAATATAAAGTCAATACTTTTAGTCTATGCAGTCAACAGAAAGCTCTGTTATAGAGAGGTTCAGGGCAAAATTATTTAAAAAGAAATGCATGCAAACCTTAACAGGAAGAAAACTAGCAAGACTCTCTTCATGTTCAACCAAGCAGAATTTAGAAATTTACAGTATAAGTGTCATGATAGATTTATTGAGACGACATCATAATCTTAAATGTGCACATAGCAAAATTCATGAAAAAATTAATTGAACTAGAAGGAGAGTTAGACACACCAACATTACTGATGGTTCTATATATTCCAAGTGTACAATGTAAGGTGCCAGCAGGATACTCTATTTCTCCCTTGAGTTACAGATATGTCTGAAAATGTCCAAGATATTACTGATAATGACCAAGACCTTCACCTCATTTATCAGAGAAAAAGATTCAGGGCTCTTGAGAAAGGTGTTCAGTGGAAGGTCCATCTACACTTTAGACCCTGGCAGTTGGTTTATGGAGAGGCATAATGGATTCCTTAAAGAACTTCTATTTCAGTTACAAAGTAGCAAACTGATCCCCTGATGAGTGTCACTATTGTCACATGCATTGATCAGTATAAACTCATGCACCCAAGGGGTGTGCATTCTCTTTATCAATGCCACACAGACATCTCAATTACTTTCAGGGGATTTAAAGACAAGCGTCTCGAAAGTTTATTTTTAATGATCGCTTTACCACATTGCCATCTCCCTCCTGGTCAGGTGTGTACTTCACTTCCTAGGGCGGTATTTCTCTTTTTCCTTAAAGTTTTCAATTCATTTTAAGGTAGGAAAATGTCAAATGTGGTATGAGGGTTGAACTTAAGGTTCAGCATTTGTGCTGCCTCCATATTTGATAAAAATCAGGAAAAACCTCTAACTGCAAGTCACTCTATCCACTCTGTGCCTGTCAATAAAATTTTCTAACCTAACATCTCTACTTATCATGGGGACCAGTTCTAGTGCCTGCTTATCCATGAGCAGTAGGCTTAAGGATCCCTTCAGCCCATAGAATTATTTGAACAAGTCAAACATGTCTACAGGAACATGAATCATCCTATCCCCTCATTACCACAGCCAACCTCTAGTGAATCATCCCATCCCTTCATTACTGTAACCTACCTCTGGTAGTCGCTGCATGTTGATTCCCCAGTGTAATGCCTGAATCAGCCCTCAATTTGTGGTGTGCTCCAGCACCAGACTATGGGTACATGTGGCTAATAAGTTGTTGTTGATCTCCTCTGCCCAGGGTTGAGTATTGGATGTTTGGCCATCCCCAGAACCTTAACATGCTCAAACCCCACTCACCAACATGGTAAAGAGTAAGCAATCAAACCAGGATCTGAGAATTACATTCCCTTCTCTCCTTCTCTTCTGAGGAGAAGAACTGTGTCTTTGACAAACCCAGGGTCACCTCCCCAGAGAAATATTGAATGCTCTTTACCTCATACTGTGATTTTACCTGGAAATGGAAGACCTAGAAAGATAAGGGTTAAGATAAGATCAAGTTGAACATCTAAAGACTGAGAGACACTCTGTGGGAATGCCACATAACAAGAAAGGCAAAGACCGGAGTCCTGTAGCTGCGAACCACTCAATGTCAAGATTGCAAGCAAACCACCAGATGTTAGGAAAAAGCATGGGAAGGTATCAGGAAACCTGACCCTGTCCATACCTTGATTTCTAACTTCTAAGCCCCGCAGCTGAGAGGCAATACATGTCCTTTCTTAAGGAGGCCTGAGAAAACTAACACACAGGGTTTTGCCATTAACACAATATATTTGGTACCTTTTCCTGATAAACATGCCAAGGTCTTTCTTGAGCTAATACAGGTAATTGGCTAATACACCCTAGTTTACCATATTAATAGAAAATAGTTTTATTTATTTTATTCTATCTTTTCTTTGTACCTTTTATTTTGGGCTCAATAGATATTTAAGGATAATCAAAATCTGAGACTTTTTTCTCCTTTTTTGCTTACTTTTTCAAACTTGATTTTTTAAAAAAATTAACTTCAGTTTAGGCCTTGTATTTTTCATCACATTTTAAAGGCGTTCAACTCTTACATGTCTGAGAAAGATATTTTGTTGTCTTCTTATAAATAAAAACAGCATAAAGTCTTGGATTACTGAAACTCTCCCAAGATATGTATATTTTCCTTCATTTTATTCTGGCATTTGCTGTTATAAACAAATCTGAGGCCAACAGATTTGTATGTAATTATTAATCTTTTCCTGAATCGAGCCTTGTACATATGCAAGTTAAGCAATTTATTCGATGTGGGAAATGATTATTTCTATCAAACATTATTTATCTCTATGAATTTTATTCTTCAAAATACCAATCATTCATAATTTGAATTTATATGACTTCTACATATGAATGTTTTCTTTCCTTTTATCTTGTTTTTGACCTATCCTTGTGCTGCAAAGGCCTTCCTGAATTTGACCTTTTTCATAATAATAGAATCTTTAAAATGATCACATAATTTTGAGTCTAAAGACCTGAAGTATCTTATTGCCTGCCTTCCTTCCTTCCTTCCTTCTTTCCTTCTTCATTACCTTAGTCACAAAATAGTCTTATTTTTTCCTGTTACTTCTCATTCAGTTCCCTTTTTGCGACTGTTTGAATGGCCCTTTTCCTTTGTGTTCATGTTTTTACTGTTGGTTTTACAGATTTCAAGCCTTCTTGAATTCTATTATAAATTTAGAATGTATACTTCCTAACTATGTCTGTCCTATTCTCTTCAAAAACACATGATTTCTCTTCCTCACCAAGGCTGTGTTCTCTTTATTTTTAGAATATTCATTTATCCTTGAGTACTAAGATGTTTGCTCAGCCCTTACAAGTATCCTTATACACCAGGGCTTTCTTTTTATTACTTCCTTGTATTGTTCCAGAGAGCTTTCACTGATGTGGAAAGGAATACTCAACTATGTTTTTGTTGGTGATTTGTTTAACCTTCCATTTATTAGACATCATTCTTCTGAAAAACTTCTTACTAAAATGTGTTACCAATCCCAAAACTGGAAAAATAAAAGCCTCCACTATTTATAAATTAATGATCTCAAATACTGAAACATTGATCACTCATTCACTGATAAAATTCTTCTAAAATTTGATAAAATCATTAAGATTTAATGCCCAAACATAAATTTTATTATAAAATATTTTGAATATTTCAAAAGTGTAAAAGATATATATATATGTAGATCATTGCAGCAATAAAACATTATTTACACAAATGTTTTAAAATATAACAATCAAGGAGTTATTTGAATTTTTTTCTTTAGTTCTCTATTATTTCTTATACTTTTCTAGGAAGAGAGTAACATCAAATGCACAAGAAAATTAAGTATATCTTTAGTCCAGTAGAGATTAAAGATTTTGTCTCGGGACATGAGGCTTAGTTATACCCTCTCTGTGATTCAACTCAAAGGCAATTATTAGGTTGACATCTTCTCTCTCTATTACATGAATGTGAAACCCTCCATCTGGCTTAATGTCTTATAATCTGATTTTTTAATTTGTTTGGCCAGAGTGAATGAAGCATGTTATCATGTTATTATTCCATATTGGTCTTTTCTGTCAACCTTCTGAAATCCCATGTATATGGAGGTGGTTGGCTGACACTACAGCGGTCATGTTTTACACTCAGAAGGGAAAAGGAGTAGGTACAATCGTAGCTTGCACAGAGTAGCAGTTCTTTTTACCATACCTCATTTTTACCACTGCTATCACATCCACATATACAAGGTACGTACACCCATCCATTTCAATATCAACTGCATTGCATTTGTGGAAATGCTATTTTGAAACTATACAACAGATATCCCATTCTGTCACTCGAGAAAATTAATAAGTGAGACTCTTAGTCATGGAATAGAGAAGCTTCACAAACCATAATAATAGATATTTAACCTCAAACTGTACAAAAGCATAGGGCTCATTTTTCATCCTTGTTGCTCATTTTAAAATCATATTTATGGGCTGGGAGAATAGTTCAGTAGTCGAGTGCTTATCTAGCATGCCTGAGACCCTGGGATTGATCTCCAGCACCATACGCACACAAAGAAAAAAAATCATATTTAACAATAAATGCTAATTAAGGTTCTAAGACCTTTAGTATGTAATAAATATAAATTGAGCAATTAATTTCCACAAAGTCATACATTTTGGAGTCTTTATTTACTTTATATGGGTTTTCCATTCTATCACAGAATTAGGTTGGCATTTCTTTTAGTTTGCTTTGCAATATTCATGATTAATCACTGAATCATTTGAATCATTTGTCACTTCCACTAAATTTTTCTCCCTTTTTCTAAGTACTTTAGATATTCTTATGGATGCCACAAAACAGTTCAGTAAATTTTAGCTAAACAATATCAGTTCCTGCCAGAAAAATGATAAAAGTTCTTATTATATTTTTGGTGCGGGGTACCAGGGTTTGAACTCAGGGACTCTCAACCACTGAGTCACATCTCCAGCCCTATTTTGTATTTTATATAGAGTCAGGGTCTCACTGAATTACTTAGCACCCTGCTTTTGATGAGGCTGACTTTGAACTAGTGGTCCTTCTGCCTCAGTCTTCTGAGCTGCTGGGTTTATAGATGTGGGCCACCATACCCAGCTAAAAGTTTTAAAGTTAGATTTGACTAAAACTTCTTATTTCCTATTAGTTGCTTGACTATTTCTAGCTCTTAACTATGTAAAATAATGAATAGGATTGATTTTATTAATTGTTCCACAAAAACAATAGACCAAGTTCATGATTTATTAGATAACATATAGTGGATTCTAAAATTCTGTAACCTGAATGCTCCTGAGAGTGTAGGGAGATATTTTATACTTCTCCAAGCTTAACTTGTGTTCCATGTGTTATGGTTTGGATGTGAGGTGTCCCCCAAAAGCTCATGTGTGAAATAATGCAAGAAAGTTCAGAGAAGAAATGATTGGGTTGAAAGCATTAACCCATTCAGTGCATTAATACCCTGATGGAATTAACTGAGTGGTAGCTGAAGGCTGGTCGGGTGTGGTTGGAGGAGTTGACATTGCAGGCATAACTTTGGGGTACATATTTTGTATCTGGAGAGTGGAATCTCTCTCTCTGCTTCCGGATCATCATGTGAGCTGCTTCCCTCTGCCACACTCTTCCACCATGATGTCCTGCCTCACCTTGAGCCCTGAGGAATGGAGCCTGCTGTCTATGAATTGAGACCTCTGAAACCATGAGCCCCTAAATAAATCTTTCCTCCTCCACAATTGCTCTGGTTGGGTCTTTTAGTCTCAGTGGCAAAATAGCTGACTAAAACGCCATGTCCGATGGATGCCATGCAAACACACACATGCACGTGTGTGCACACACACAAACACCACAACTCTTTAATATTTACCTTCAAAAGTGAATAAAAGCTGGGTAGGTGCAGTGGTGCATGCCTGTAATCCCTCTCAGCTCAGGGGGCCAAGGTAGGAGGACTGTGAGTTCAAAGCCAGCCTCAGCAACTTGGTGAGGCCCTAAACAACTCAGTGAGACCCTGTCTCTAAATAAAATACAAAACAAGGGCTGGGGATGTGGCTCAGTGGTTAAAAACCCCTGAGTTCAATCCCTAGTACCAAAAAAAAAAGCAAAAAGAAAAAAGTGAATAAAATTCAGTTACGCTTTTGCTTAATATTAATTAGTATATAGTAATTCCCTGATTTTCTGGGTGGCTACAGTGAAATTAATCAATGGGTAACAGTAGGGCTCCCTAAGATGGTAACTAGGAGAGGATTTTCTCAGTGTGTTGGGGAATGATTTGGGGACTCCCCAGTATATGAGAGCCTCTCTTCTTCTTGTGTTCTTGCTGGAGTGTTGGTCCAGGGGCTCTTCTTGGTAATTGGTGGCAACAAGGACCATAAAGTTCACTACCTATTACTGCAGCCAAATTCATTATCATACCTGGAAATGAGTTTTCAAAGTGGCTGTTGAAGGCAATGCCAGTCCTAACATCAAAGATGAAAGGGGAAGAGTATGTATCACTGTTCACGTTTCAAGAGACCACCTGGACCTCCATGTAGCCCAGGATGCCAATGCTTGCTTCACCACCTTTTTGATGTCATGATATTAGGCAGCTTTCTGTAGGTGGCAGGTCAGATCACATCGGGGTGGGCACAAGAAAGGTTAGGCTATTGAGCTTCCCCTTCAGATCAGGGATGACTTTGTCCTGAGTCTTGGCAGAGCAGACTCTGCCATTTTGCTGCAGTCGGTATTCTGCTCCCCACACCACTTTACAACCCAGATTGTTAGTTCGCAAACTTAGTCAGTCATTGGTTCAGATTGTTAGCCCGTGAACCTCCTCTCCAGCCATTGGTCCATTTTTATTAGCCCACGAAATTCTACTACTTAAGAATAGCTCCCCTGCCATTCTCTCTCTCTCTCTCTCTCTCTCTCTCTCTCTCTCTCTCTCTCTCTCTCTCTTTCTCCTCACTTTCACTCACATTCTCTCTCTTCCTCACTCTTGCTTGCTCTCTCTTTTGCTCTTTTTCTCTCTCTCTCTCTCTCTCTCTCTCTCTCTCACCCTGCAGGCAGACATACCTGTCCGCTTAATAAAATCTCTTGTGTGAGTTCCCGTGTCCAGAGTGGTTTCTGGGTGCTTCCAGCCATCATGTCGCACTTTCCCAGAGAGCCTGGCCACAATCTTCTGAGCGGCAGTGATGGCAAGAACTGTGGTCATGAGTTCATTTACCTGCAAATGCCATGGTCATGACAAAATTGTTGTGGATGAACTTGAGCAGGGGTGTTCAGCAGTACAGGGCATTATTGCTGATGATCTTTAGGAGTTGTGCTTCTCATAGTTCACACCCATCGGTAGAAGGGAGAGAAATGGTGATTACTTTGGCACTTCCTTCAGGTCAACCCCTGCCTTCTCCAGGGCCGTGAAGACAGCAGTGGACTCCACAAGACATCAGCTTCAGTGTCACCCTATTTGATATTGGCAGGTCTCACTCCTGGGAGATGTAGACGGACTTTCCATTGATGGCAAGATTCCCATTTTAAGCCTTGTGTCATGTGTGGACATGACATTTCATACTGAAATGTATGGACGATGCAGTTGAGGTCGATGTAGGAGTTATAGATGTTGATAATATCCACTTCGCCATAGTTGAAAGCAGCCTGGTGACCAGGTACCCAATATGGTCAAATCTGTTCACTCTAACCTTCACTATAGCATCTCAGAGTTGTGACTGGAGCTGCACAAGAGGAATATGTGATTATTGTAGAATGCGGAGGAAAAGAGAACTGCAGTCCCTGATTTTTTAAAAATTAAAAATATTAAAAAATTAATTCCCTTGGCACTGTCTGTGAGCATACATAGAATAAGCAACTAAATGGAAAATAAAAACCAAAAAGACTATGTCAATGACATATTTAATGACCCCATTGTGAAAAATTTGAAGAAATTTTGTTTCTTTTTTTTGGAATTTGTTCTAATTAGTTAAACATGCAAGCAGAATGCATTTTGACATATTGTATACAAATGGAGTACAAATTCTCATAACTCTGGCTGTACATGATGCAAAATCACACCAGTGTGGAATCATGTGTATACATAGGGTAATGTTTGACTTGTTCCACCATCTTTCCCTCCCACCACACTCCTCCACTCCCCCCACTCCCCTCTTCCCTATACAAAGTTCCTCCATTCTACCCTAGATACCACCCCCCACATTATGGATCAACATTTGTATATCAGAGAAAACATTTGACCTTTAGTGTTTTGGGATTGACCTATTTCCCTTAGTATGATATTCTCCACATCCATTCATTTACCTGAAAATGCCATATTTCATTCTTTGTTAAGGCTGAGTAATATTCCATTGTGTATATATGCCACATTTTCTTTATCCATTCATCTGTTGAAGGTCACTTTGGTTGGTTCCATAGTTTAATGATTAAGAATGAACTGCTGTAAACATTAATGTGTCTATGTCACTGTAGTATGCTGATTTTAAGTCCTTTGGGTATGAATGAGGAGTAGGATAGCTGGGTCGAATGTTGGTCCCATTCCAATTTTCCTAAGGAATCTCCATACTGCTTTCCATAGTGGTTGCACCAGCAATGTATGAGTATAGCTTTTCCCCCATATCCTTACCAACACTTATTATTACTTGTAATCTAGATAATTGCCATCTGACTGGAGTGAAATGACATCTTGGAGTAGTTTTGATTTACATTTCTCTAATCGTTAGAGATGAACATTTTTTCATGTTTTTTGATTGATTATATATATTCTTTTGTGAAGTGTCTGCTCAGTCCTTTAGCATTTATTGATGGGTTTATTTTGTTTTTTGGTGTTAAGTTTTTTGAATTCTTTATAGGTACTGGAGAATAGTGCTTTATCTGAGGTAAATGTGATAAAGATTTTCTCTCATTTCATAGACTCTTTCTTCATGTGATTGATTATTTCCTTTTCTGAGAAGTATCTATCCCATTTATTGATTCTTGATTTTCTTCCTTGTGCTTTAGGAGTCTTGTTAAGGAAGTCTTTTTCTAAGCCAAGATGATAAAGATTTGGGTCTACTTTTTCTTCTATTAGGCACAGGGTCTAATTCCTAGGTCCTTGATACATTTTGAGTTGAGTTTTTGCAGGGTGAGAGACAGGAGTTTAATTTCATGTTGCTACATGTGGATTTCTAGTTTTCCCAGCACCATTTGATGAAGAGGCTATCTTTTCTCCAATGTATGTTTTTGGTGCCTTTGTCTAGTATGAGATAACAGTATTTATGTGGGTTTGTGTATTCTCTCCTGAACCATTGGGCTACATGTCTATTTTGGTGCCAATGCCATGCTGTATTTGTTACTAGAGCTCTGTAAGTATAGTTTAAGGTCTGGTATCATGATGTCTCCTTGTTCACTCTTCTTGCTAAGGATTGCTTTCATTATTCTGGGTCTCTTATTTTTCCAAATGAATTTCATGATTGCTTTCTGTAGTTCTATGGAAAAGGTCATTGGGATTTTAATAGGAATAGTATTAAGGTGTATAGCATTTTTGGTAGTATGGCCATTTTGGCTATATTATGTTTGCCTATCCAAGAAGATATGAGATCTTTCCATCTTCTTCAATTTCTTTCTTCTGTGTTCTGTAGTTTTCATTGTAGAGGTCTTTCACCTCTTTTGTTAGACTGACTCCCAAGTATTTTATTTATTTTTTTGAGGCTATTTTGAATGGAGTAGTTGTCCTAATTTCTCTTGCAGTGGATTCATCACTGGTGTATAGAAATGCATTTGATTTATGGGTGTTGATTTTCTATCCTCTTACTTTGTTGAATTCAATTATAGTACTAAAAGTTTTCTGGTGGAATTTTGTTGATCTTCTAAATATAGAATCATGTCATTGGCAAATAGTGATAGTTTGAATTCTTCTTTTCCTATTTGTATCCCTTTAATTTCTTTCATCTTTCTAATTGTTTTACACTAAAAGAACAGTCAACCAATGGAGAGACTGAGTCAAATTAAAAACCAGAAATAAACCAAACTGACTGGGAACAAGAGACATCTCAATAATAACCTTGAATGTTAATGGCCTAAACTCATCAATCAAAAGACAGACTGGAAGATTCTGTTAAAAAACAAAACCCAACGATATGCTGTCTCCAAGAGACTCACCTAAGGCAAAGACATCCATAGAATGAAGGTGAAATGATGGGATAAATCATATCACTCATATGGATCACATAAACAAGCAGGGGTTTCCATAGTCATATCAGATAAAGTGAACTTCAGGTCAATGTTAATTATAAGGGACAAAGAAGGACATTTCATACTTCTTAGGGGAATTACATATCAGCCAGTCATAACAATAGTAAATATTTATGCCCCAAATAATGGAGTATCTATGTACATCAAATAAATCCTTCTCCATTTCAGGAATCAAATGGATCACAACACAATAATATTTTGTACTCTTTCAGTACTGGATAGGTCTTCTAAACCAAAATTAAACAAAGTACTATAAAACTAAGTGATACTATCAATAATTTAAACTTATTGGACATATATAGAATACATCATCCATCAACGGCTCATATATCCTAGTCTAAAATAGAACATTTCTTATGCTGTAAAGCAACTCTTAGCAAATACAAAAAAAAAAAAAAAAAAAAAAATAGAGATAATACCCTGCCTTCTATCAGGTCAATGAAATGAGATTATAAATCAATGATAAAATAAAAATAGAAGCTACTCCAACACCTGGAGACTAAATAACATGGTATTGAATGGCAACAAATGGATAGCAGAAGAAATATGGGAGGAAATAAAAAAAATATTTAGAAGTAAATGAGAACACCAATCCACCATATCAAAATCTCTGGGACACTATGAAGGCTCTAAAAGGATAGTTCATCACATTGAACTCATTTATTAAAAGAATAGAAAGTCAACAAATAAATAACCTAACATTACATCTCAAAGCCCTAGAAAAATGAAAAGTCAGCACCAAAAGCAGTAGAAGACAGGAAATAATTAAAATCAGAGATGAAATCAATGAAATTGAAACAAAAGAAACAATTCAAAAAATTGACGAAATGAAAAGCTGGTTCTTTGAAAAAATAAATAAAATTAATAAATAAAAGCCATGCTAATGAAGAGAATGAGAAAACCCAAATTACCAAAATTAGTGATGAAAAAGGAAATACCATGATGGACACTACTGAAATACAGAAGATAATTAGAAACTATTTGGAAAATTTATAACCCAACAAAATAGAAAATCTCAAAGACATTGACAAATTTCTATTTACAGTTTCTTAAGAGATCAAGATCAGAAATAACATAGGTATCTGAACAACTTTATTTGATTGTGAGTAAACAACATAGTACTTTGTAGTCATTCTCTTGGAAACACATTTCCATTTCCACAGGGTTGCTAAGGAGATTTTACATGTTTAGTTTTTATCGGTATATTCTCAAGTCTCTATAGTTTGCTTTCAAGAAATAAGTAATACTCTTCCATGGAGTTCCTAAGAAATTTTGACTTTCTAAACCTTAGTTATTTTCTTCTAAAACAAGTGTTTGAGTTGAGTAAATCTTTGCAAATCTGAACTAAAAATGTATTTTCTAGGTATGTTTTCATCCATTAGTCTGTGAGTGTTGAAAATAAAGTCAGCCTCAGAGATTCTTGAGTAAAAATACATTTTGAAAAGATTCATTTGTTTCAACTGATTTCTTTTCCCATATGAAAAATGAAAGCATTTTCAGCAGAAGAGCTGGACAGTAGATACTCCTCCAACGCTCAATGATCACTCAGTCGAGTAGCAGGTATTGAACACACCATCAGAGAACCTTTTGCATCTTAGGAAACTGAAATGTAGAGAGTGAATTGAAATTAGCTGTGAGGTGAACAAATGCAAAGCAGACAACTAGCAGAGATTTTTCAAAACTGAATTGACTGAGAAAATAACTACTGCCTCTTTGTAGTTCATTTTTTTTTTGAACATCTAGAACATTTTTCTTTTGGAAATGTCAGGGAAAGCAAATATTCAGTGACTTATTTTTACTATACTGTCAAATTTCTCAAACAAGAACTTAAAAAATAATTATAATGACAACAAGATGATTCAATTTTCATTAAAACGAACACACACACAATTTTAATTCTTTTCTGATTGTCTTAAGATTTAAAACAGGCATTAAAGCAAACATTAATGAGATAAGCACATTTTCCTATCTACTGAATATGGTTATAGTGTTTTGTTTATGATTTGCTAATACCAAAGTCACCCAATAATATGTTTTAGAGGAAAAAATTGCTCAAGACTTACATTCAGATTATAAATTACAAACATCTCATAGTGTATTTTAAGCACTGTGTCTTTTATGGCTTTTACATGTACTTTGCAAAAAATTAAATAGTTGGATCTTCAGATTGAAGGAAGAAAAAAACATATGTTGTTAAATGAGAGAACACAACAAAGAAAAAATCTCAAAAACCTAATAACTACAACAATGAAAAGAAAAACTAATATAAAGAGTTCCTTTACTGTAGATTCTTAAACTAAATCTCTCAAAAGTGTTGGTTAATATTATTCTCTGTAATTTAGGTCTAAAACATGAAAAAATTGAAAAATGGAATAAAATTTACTTGGCGTGTTTTAGGTTTTGGCCACATTAAAACACTGCAATTACACTACTTCCTACAAACATTACTTAGTTATTCTTTAAAATTTTCAGTTTATTTAAAAAAAAAAACAAAAAGTCCTTCACCATTAACTTGTCTATGTCTGTATACATCAACTGAGTTTATTTTAGATTGCACATAAGAACATCTTGCGTTTTTCCAAACTGATAATCTCTGTCTCTAACTGGTGTATGTACATCATTCACATTTAAAGTGATTATTGATATGGTTGGAGTTAAATATAGTTTGCTTTTTAAAATGTATTCTTGTTTCTTTTTTTAGATTTTTTTCCTACAAAGACGTATCACATTAGATCATTGTGACCGGCTTGGCTTATTTAGTTTAGCATAATATAATTTAGTTTATCCTGGATTGTTATGGTTAAGATATCAGATAGTCCCCTAAAGCTCATGTGTGAGACATGTAAGAATTTTCAAAGGTAAAATGATTAGATTATGAGACGCGTATCCTAATCAGTAGATTAATCCACCAATATGGATTACCTGGGTGGTAACTGTAGGCATGTAGGGTGTGACTGGAGGAGGGAGGTCACTGGAGGTGTGCCTTTGCAGTTTACATGTCCCTGGTGAGAGGAGCTCTCTGTTTCCTGGCTTTCCTGATTTGAACTGCTTTTCTCTGCCATGCCCTTCAGCCATGATATTCTGCCTCACTTTAAGCCCAGAACTACAGAGTTGACTGATTGAGGAATGAATGAGTCAAACTAAACCATTCCTCCTCTATGTTGTTCTTATCAGGTGTTTTGGTCACAGTGATGAAAATGTGACTAAAATATAACTCTATCAAGTATAAGTAAGTACTTCATTTTTTTATTACAGAATGCTATTGCATTGTAAGGACATTTTATATGCTATTAAACTATTTGTTAGTTGATATCTTGATTTTTTCAATGTTTTTGCTCTTATGAATGATGCTGCTATGCATTTTAATGAATTTCCTTATGGCCATCTGTGTCTACTATTTTGGATATATACACCACTGTCATTCCTGGATCATCTTTCTAACTCTCTATTTGACTTTTTGAGAAACTACCAATCTGCATTCCAAAGTAGCTGCACCACTTTTTATTTCCTCCAGCAACGTATGAAGGTTCCAATTTCTCCACATTCCGGCCAGCACTTTTCATTCTTCATGTTTTCTATTACAACCATCCCAGGGGGTGTGAAATGGTATCTCATTGCGATTTTGATTATATTTTCTTAATGACTGATGATGTTGAAGATCTTTTAGTGGGCTTTTGACTATGTGTATATCTTCTTTTGAGAAATGTTTGCTCAAATCTGTTGCCCACTTTTGATCAGTTTGTCTTATTAATGAGTTTTAAAAGTTCTTTATTCTGAAAACAATTTTTTATCATAAATGTGTGGGGTAAATACTTTCTCCCATTTTGGGGAATGTCTACCAACTTTATTGTTTTCACAGAAGTTTTAAATGTGAAGTCCTATCCATTTCTTTTTCCTTCTTGTTGCTTGTGCTTTGGTTTCACATAGAAGGAATGACTCTCTAATCCAACGTCTTAAGAGAGGTATTCCTATGTTTCCTTTGAAGGGTTTTATAGTTTTAGCTTTAATATTTGATTTTAAGATTCATTTTGAGTTATTTTTTATTTGACTTGAAGAAGTAGTTCAACTTTATATTTTCCCATATCAATATTGTGTTGTCTGAGCACCATTTGTTGAAAGATTAATTTTCCCCATTGTGTTATCTTAATACCTTTGACCAAAATATGTTACCCTTGAATAAATGGATTCTTTCCTAGACTTTAAAGTCTATTTCATTGACACATACTTCTATCTTTATGCCATTACTACACTTACTTAATAATGTAACTTTGTAGTAACATATTTTTTATTAGAATTACAACAAGGACTTTTTTTACAGAAGAAGTCATCTTACAATTCAGATAATTTTCTCTCAACTCAGTCACTTGTCCTAAGGCTCTACATTTTGTGTAATTCGAAAAGTATGATTTATTTTGGTTCATTGTTTTCTTTAGGCACTAGGAATATAAAACCTAATTTTGTAACCCATATCCAAAAACTTTGCTGGAAATTTGGGTTTTAAGTGCATAGAAAATTTCCTTTTTATATTCAAATAATTTAAGGTCTAACTTTTAGTGTCCATGTTCTGTATATCTTTGTTGTTTGAAAATACAGTACAATTATCCTGTGAAATGATATAATAACATTGAAATTCAAGTCAATTTTATTACTCCATTAATGAGACAGAACTCTTCCTGACATCGGTTTAACAAAAAAAATGAACAAACAACAAGTGAACACACCATGAATTTCAAAATATACACTAGTGTCCAATATGTAGCATTATAGGAACAACTGCTTTCTGATCAGAAGAGATCTTTCTGGAATACACTTAGAAATTATGGAAGCAACTTAACTTCTGCAACTGGTATATCCATCAATCTATGCATTCAAACCAACAAGCATTGACTAAACATTGCCCCAGACATGGAATAGATATCCAATAGATATGGTTGGAAAGGATTTACAGCCCAGTGTAGCCATCCACATTTAAACAGGAGCTCTTTGTGATAATAAGTGCTAAGATATAGAAAATCAAAGAGAAGAGGCTCCTATACCAGTTGAGAGAGTCAATTAATGCTGGAAGAAATAAATTTTAAATAAATTCATCAAAAATAAGTAGAGCTAGCCTGATGAAACCTTCTGGAGAGTTCTATTGCCCCCAAGCAAATTTTAAAATTTCTATCTTGCTTCAGTAAAATAATATTTCTGTTCCTGGAATCATATTTTAATGGTATCTGAGAACACAGTGGTATTTGTGAAATAAGAAGTTGTGAAAAAAGTAGAGATTATGAGAACCAGTAGAGATATTAAGCCGAAGACATTTTACATGTTAAGGTTTTAATGTTAAATATTAACTGTGAAAATTTTGTTGAAGAAATCAGTAGAGAATTCATTAAGTTGTAAGATCTCCTTGTGGTGACATTGCTTTGAAGAATGTGGGAGAGTCATTCTCAGAAAAGATAAATGCTGTTATTTATCTTCTACTTGAATCCTGTGCTATGTTTTGGGAGAAGCAGAAATAGATGGTTGCTTCTCTAATTTCTTAATTATATTGTTATATTGTCTGTATGTACAAATATGTAACAAAAATCACACCCTTTGTATATTTGTAATACACTGATTGAAAAAATAAAACATAAAAAAATTTATAAAAACACTTCCAAAAAATGTTTGAGAATGAAGGTTTATGGACTGATGTGGGTCAAGGACATTCTGAGATCTACGTGACTGACGTCTATGGTTCTTCTTTTCTAGACCAGGGTATATAATGTATATACTCATAATTCTGCTTTGTAACAGTGTGGTCTCTCCTTGTAAAAGGTATTCTAATCTATCTTCCAAAAATTTCAGCACAGCATAATTGAACACCACTTCTCACTATAGGAGAACAGAATACAAGCATATTTTTAGAAGTAATTCTCATAATAAAAGTCTTACATTAGTTAAAAATTGCAAAACAGAACCAAATTAATCACTCTTCTACCAGTAGCAGCATATTTTAAATGAGGTCACACCATTATCTGAAATAAAATATCATAGCCCTTAATTTCATATTAATTCTGTTATAACCCTGACTGCCTTGGAGAAAATCAACTACTGTTAGAAAATAAAATACTTTGAATTTGAAAATAAATTCCCATATGGGGTCTGAGTTAAATATTATGTTCCAGTGATATTGATAAACACTAATAGCAACAATGAAGCAAAAGCCACTGAAATTTTTAAAAGGAAACAATCTGCCATTCTATATTTCTGTATCTGAACATTATCTGCTTCAGGTATGAGGGCGAGGCTGTCAATCAGCTCTATGCAGGAGTGAAAGAGTAGATGGTACAGTTTAATTTTATTATGGAAATTGATTTGCATCTTTTATATTTCTTGATTGAAATCTTTCCAGGTAATGGCATTGAAGAATAGTCATAAAACTGCCATGACTGGGGCAATAACTATTATTATGATCAAATTTAATAAAAAAAAAACTTGCCTGCAATATGGGAGCTATGAATAATTCATGTAAATTGTTGCTTAAAATGTGATAGAGAGGAAAAGACTTGTACAAAAAATCTTAATGTATCTAGACAGGGATGATAATTGGTTTTTGCAAATAATGAATACTTCATGTACAAGCCAAGACTAACAAGGATGGAGGAGAAGACTCCACACACAGCAGACAGTTCCACATACCTGATTTGTGAAGGATAAGTAGGACAGATGAATTTTTTTAAAAGAACTGTCAGAAAATACATATTCCAAAATTATATTTAGAACACTACAATGCTTCTTTTAAATAAAGACTAGAGGAGTATTTTTAAAAAGTCTATATTCATATATTTGTGAATGATGTATAAAAAAGTGAGCATTGACTCAAGTGCTCACATTTATTATTTTCCTATCTAGTTTTAGAGGCCTAGAAATTCAAGTTAATCAAAGAATTTACACAAGTGTCCATATCAGAACAATTTCTTGAAAATTTAAGGTTTTATTTATTTGACATACAATTTTTGCAAGAATACTTATCTCTGTATCTATAATCAAATTTTCTGTTCTATCTTTGTTTCAATTTAATTTCACCTCTTTTAACTCTGTTAATCTCTTTGCTTCCTGCTTTTATTGGCTACCATCTGGTGGAAAAAAATTGCAATAGCAGAGGAAGGTCGACACATATGTAATAAGACAAAGGTTTTTAATTGTAAATATGATCATCTATTATACTGCTGACACAGATAGCAAGCCTTATGTTAAAATATTGGTCTTATCACACCAAGTTCCATATCTTCATTCTTAAGCAATTGAAAATGCTTATTTTTAATGTATATCAATTATACAATAAGAATTTCAAAGAAAGTAGAGGCCAGTTTGATTTAATTATTTCAATGTAACTAGGATGTCTGGTTGCCCTGTATAGACTCATTTTATATACATTGTTTCAGCATAATTATTAATAATTCCTATTTTCACTTTTAAACTATATTAAATTAGACAATAATTGTACAATCAACGTATGTATAGTCAGCGATTAGCACAGTACATGTTGACATAATATACATTAGATATTTTTAATTGTTTCAGTATTATTATTAAGAATTCCCCCCATTTATGTTGGATGATTAGATATAGATTCTCATATTTTAGGATTTTTCTTGAACATAGCATCAATAATGCAAATCTTTAACTATGGATCAAAAATGTTAATAGTTGACTTGTCACTTTAAACATCTTTATTTTGAAAATATATTTAATGGCCCATTGCTTACAAAAATTGTATTTTCTTAAGCAGTTTATGAGTGCAATATGAACTGTTATGGCTTGCATGGGAGATGTCCCCCAAAAGTTCACATGTGAGACAATGCATGAAGGTTCAGAGGAGAAATGATTGTGTTGTAAGAATCTTAACCCAATCAGTGGTTTAATCCCCTGATAGGGATTAACTGAGTGGTAACTGAAGTGATAGGGTGTGGCTGGAGGAGATTAGAATTGGGGCATGGCATTGGGGCATATTTTGCATTGGGAGAGTGGAGTCTCTCTCTTTCTCCCTCTCTCTGCTTCCTGATCACGGTGATGTGAACTGTTTCCCTCTGCCACCTTCTCCTCCCATGATGTTCACCCTCACCTTGAGCCCCAAGGAATGAAGTCAGTCTTTGATGGACTCAGATCTCTGAATCTGTGAGCCCTCAAATAGACTTTTCTTCCTCTACAATTGTTCTGGTCAGATATTTTATTCACAGCAGAAAAGAGCTGACTAAAACATGAACAAACAAGATTCTTTGGTAATTTAACTTATGGTGTCTTAATATTGACCTTCTACACTTTAAGTCACTGAACTGAGAGAATGACCTGGTAATGTATTCCTGTACAGCCTTATTTATGCAATGCATTAGTATATACAATACACCTTGCAATCAAGTGAAGGGGAAAAATATATGTAACATATCCATATGCCATGTGCATATCATCTGAGTACAATTAACACATTATCATTTTGATAACTAATGGATTCTTAACATTCATGCACAAAAAACTACTTAATATTTTTGCCTTACAAATGTTCTATATTCTTCAAAGTTTATTTTGTATTTTAACTGGTCAAAAGTTTTACCTTAAATCTTTAAAAATAACTTTTAAAATGTTATTTTAATATCATTTTATTTAACACACTTAGTGATCTAGAAATCATATAACCAAACTCTTGATTAAAATCAGCAAAGGTCATATTGAACAACTTTGCATACATATTCTCTTTTAATGTATAGTAAATATCTTCAAATATGGCAACAGAAATAAACAAAATGCAGTATTAAAGTCTGTTATAGTTAGCAGTAAGCATTAAGGTATATCTGAATCACAAATTTGTTGTTCAGATCTGATTAGTAATTTTCAAATTTGCCTTAAGTGAATTGTTATCCTTCATTGTCAAGTGATACATTAATGTTGGAATAATTACAAGAGTTTACATTTTTTCTGAATTTTGAATTTTAAAATCAAGAATCTTCCTAAGGGAAAAATATAAATAAAATTATCCTTTTTTTAATAAAGATTGATTTAATGATGCTAAAAAATAAAGATGACATGTGTTTCTTCATGTTCACACATTATATGAACATTTCTTCCTTAATATTAATTCTAAATATTTTATATTTATTATTAAGATTTCTATATGTTAATATGTAATCTATATACATTAATATGTAATGTATGTACATTTCATCATATATATGTTTATATATGTATCAGATTCCACATCTTTTTTGTAATATGCATTCAAGTATTCTTCTAACATCACCTTTTAGTTCTCATATTTTGGAACAAGACATTTATATATCTATGAAAAAGATATTGGAAAATAATGCCTTATGCAACAAATTAAATTTATAATAAAAATCAATTGTAAAAATTCATAAAACTTTACATAATTTTTTATCAAAAAGGAAAAACACTAGGTCTTATTTATCTATAATTGAGCTCCCAAAAAGGATATCTTAGATCGGTACTTAAATATTCTTTAAAGTTCTTATATGATTATGATAGCTTATAATAATAAGCTACTATTGAGATATAAATGTATGAAGCACTTTGAACATCAAAGGTATAAATAATAGCTATGGTTTGAATATTAAATGTTTGTATATATGCATACAAACATACATAGTGCTACTGGTCTTCTTGGAAGATACTAATTTATTATTCTGAAAGTGTTTAAAAAAGAATCAAGCATTTATTTCCTCTGACCTATATAAACTATACTCTACATTAATCACACAGATCGTAAGGAAAACTTTCTTTAAGGAAAATATCCCTGTTGATAGAATAATAAGTGAATTAGAATTAAAATATCACTAATTTTCAAACCTAAATTAATTAATGTATATGGCTAGTTATCTCAATGACTTCTATTAGAGTATAATCAAGAGAACTGCTTTTATGCCCCCTTAAAGCAAGTACCTAGGATTTATTACATAGAATTACTTCCATAACTCAAAACTGGATTTCTAGATTTAACTATCAACATGCAGTGAATACCAAGAGACGTGTTAAAAGGCAACACAAATAGGCAATCAGGAAAATTCAGACTAAGCCAAACAATCAGGACCATGCCTTGAATTATTTATTTTCAAGAAATTCCCGGTCTGGGTTTGTGACTCGGTGGTAGATAGAGTGCTTGCCTAGCATGTGTGAGGGTTTGATCCTCAGCACTGCATAAAAATAATAAAAACAAAGGTATTATGTCCATCTACAACTAAAAAATAATTAAGAAAAAAGAAATTCCCAAGCAGGAAAAAAAGATCAAAGGGAGTAAAAAATAGATATAAAGAGAAACCTAAGAGATACGTTGGTTAATTTCAGTATATTTGTTAGGTTCTATTTCAAACAAATCAACTGTACAACTTTGTGAGACAATTGGGAATTATGAAAGCTCATTGGGTATTTAATGATTCCAAGGATATAATGTTAACTCTTTAACTTTTGATATTGTGATTATATTTCTAAATATTGTTTATGTATAGAGATGAATATATACGGAATGATACCATGGCTGAGTTTAGCTCCTTAGTGTGAGGTGGACTTAAAGTTACTGGGATATAGATAAAATAAAATTGGTTTTGAATTTTTATTATTTGTATCTGAGTGAAGGATACATGGTGTGTGGTTGCTTTACTATCCTTTCTTTTTCTCTGCATGTCTGTGAATGTACACATATGTGTCTATATTCATAAAAGTTATGTGGACACATGTATACGTATATTTCATACAAATGAATGTGTATGTGTGTATATGAGAGTGTACAAACACTTTAATATATATTTGTATCTTACATAGACATTCTTTCCTGAATGATTTTCTTTAACATAGAGTATACTTGTCTTAGTATACTCTATTACAAGACTTAGTAATATCCTATATTAAAATAGAAATGATGCTTTCTTTGAATTACAATTATTATATCTTGAGGTCACTAATTCAAGCATAGGAAAAGAAAGATTTTATGAAAGTGCATTTTATGTTCAATAATGACTCAAAAGTTTCTCTTAATGGCTTATGTATGAAATCTTTGAATGACAAAATATTTCATTGACTGGATCACTAATATTTGCACAGAACACTCTGCTTAGTTGTTTCAAGGCTCCAATTATATCCTTTTTTATTCCTCAGAAATTACATTTTAAATCCTTAAGATGATGCAGTTCAGTGAATCCCAATGTTGGATTTTGCAAATCTTTTCATTCCCCAAATTATTACTGTGAGGTAATGATAGGAACAGCTAAAGATCAGAGGCAAGAGCAACTCAATTGCTTGGAATGTCACATTGATATATTATTTCATCTGCAATGACACAGGATGATGGAATTCTTTCCTTATTAAAGAACTACTGAATATCATCTCTCAAAGTACATCCTTTATCTACTCATTTCAATTTTATATACATATTTTGGTTTAATTTTAAAGAAGATATGACTCATCAGATAAAACAGAACAATAATGAAAGTTATGGTAAACATATATATGATTAGGCTCTTTTCTAAACTTTCATATATTAATCATTTATGCATTAAATGTGTTGCATTAACATGCCTGCTACAATCAGTTTCTATGACAACCAAGAAGCTGGCAGATTCATACAGGATGGTTTCCTAGGTTATGACCAATTTATTAGACTTAATTATTGTATTAAAATGACTGGCAACAGTAGCTGTAAAAGTGATAGTTCCTCATTTGAAATTTCCTTACATTTCAAAGGATATTAACATGTTTAAATAATCTTTATGCTAATAATTGGGGAAAGTGAAGTTGAAGAGTGAAGTACATACTAGCTAATGAAACTAGGAAAACATAACTATGATTTAATTTGGAGGAGAGACAGATTTACTTTTATCTAGGAGGGCAGAAGTATATTTTTACTCATATGAATAATATTGAAAAATCATTTCAGTTGCCTTCAGATAGCAGCAGTCTATCTGAACATTGATCAAATAGTAACATTGTTCTTAGTAATGCCTAATAATTTTTAAGAGCTTTAGCACAAGTGATTATTTTCTTACTTGCAATTACTACTATAACTTATTTTTTAATTTCTTATTTTTTATAGAATTTTGTCAATATTATCAGTTTTGTTAAGTCAAAGAGCATCTTATGGATTTATTGATCTTCTCTATTGAATGTATGGTTTCTATTTTATTTATTTATTCTATTTTCTTAAGTGTATCCTTCTCTCTCTCATGTTCATGCACTGTTCTTATTACAATCAGTACTACAATTTAGTAATGAGCTGAACTTATAGAATTTTATTCACTGTTATGAAAACATTCAGCACTTTGTCTCTGAGGACTTCCATACCCATGTACTATTAAATAATTAGTTTTTAAATTATAACTTTATAACATTAATTTAATTATGTATTTTTACTGGGGTAAGAACACTTAAGTTGACATCCACCATTTTACCAAAGTTTTAAATGCACAATACAGTATTGCTAATTGATGCACCATGGTGTACAGCAGATCTCAAGAACTTGTTCATCTTACATACAGAAACATCATATCCCTTCAAAGGCAAAACCCTCAACATCTTCCCCTCCAGCCAACTCCTGACAGCCAGGGTTCTACTTGCTGATTCAATGAGTTTGACCATTTTTGGATACATCATATAAATGATATCATGCAGTTTTTGTTCCTCTGTAACTAGCTTATGTCACTTAACATAAAATGCTCCAGGTTCATCAACATTATCACAAATGGCAGAATGTTCTCATTTTTTTATGGGTGAATAACTTTCCATTGTATGTATGTACCATCTTTTCTTCGTGCATTTATCCATTAGTGGATGTTTAAGTTGTTTCCTTATGTTGGAAATTGTGCATAACGAGAGAGAATATATCATCTTAGCATTTTAATTTCAGTTCTTTTGGATGTATATATAGAAGCAGTAGGTAACATGGTAACTCTATTTTTAATTTTTTGAGCAACATCCACATTGTTTTCCATAGCAGTTGCACCAATCTGCATTTGAACCAAAAGCATATAAGGTAATTTATAGGTATTCGGACCAATACTTGTTCTTTTGCTTGTTGTATTTATTTATTTTTTTTAGTTATTCTAAATTATGAGAAGTGATACATCATTGTCAGTTTTATATGTTTCCCTGATGAACTTTTTATATACCTGTTAGTTTTCTCTGAGGATGTTTATTCAATTTGTTTGCCTATTTTTTAATAGCCTTTCTTTCCTGCCATTGACTTATAGGAGTTTTCCATTTACTTTGTATATTGACCCCGTGTTGGATATATACTTTGCAAATATTTTCTTCCATTCTATTGCTTACCTTATCATAGCACGGATTCTGTCTTAGCTATGAAGAAACTTGTTAGTTTGATGGAAGTCCACTTGTCTATTTTTGCCTGTGTTTTTGATGTCATATCTACATAGTCATCACAAAGAACAGTGTCATAAAGATTTTCCTCTATGTTTTCTTCTACTTTTATAATATCATGTTCCATGTAGGATACTAGGGTACAGTTTCATTCTGTTTCATGTGGTTCTCTAGCTTTGCCGACATCATTTGTTGTACAGATATTGTGTAGTATTGCTTTTGACCCATAGGCATGAATTTATTCTGGGAATTTCTATTTTTTTTTTTTTTTTTTTTTTTTTTGGTTAGACCTTTATAATAGATTTTGTGGTCCTTCCAGATTTGCTCCTCTTTCTCAATATTGCTTTGGCTATGGTTTATTTGTCATTCTATATGACTTTTAGGACTGTTTTTCTCTATTCCTACAAGATATGCCACTGGTATTTTGATAGAAATTACACTGAATTTGTAGATCACTCTGGGTAGTATGGACATATTAATGATTCCAATGTGAACAGGGAATATCTTTCCATTTATTTCTGTCTTCATTATTTTCTTTCTTCAGTATTTTATAGTTTATAGTGTATGACCCTTTCACCTTCTTATTTGATTATTCTGAAATATTTTCTTGATATTATTAAAATGAGATTATTTTCTTTAGGAAAGTGTATAGAAACAGAACAAATCATATTTCAATTTTGTGCCCTGCAACTTTATTGAACTTAATAGTTCTAACAGTTTTTCTTTTGTGGGGATATTAGGGTTTGTTATTTAAGATTATATGGCCAATAAGCAGAGATAATTTTCCTTTCTATTTGAATGTCTGTCCTTCCTTTCTTCTTTCCTTCCTTCCTTCTCTTTCCTCCCCCTTTCTCCTTCCCTCCCTTTATTCTCCCTCCTTTTCTTCTGTCCTTCCTCCCTTTCTCCCTTCCTCCCTCACTTCCTTTCTTCTCTCCTTCTCTCCCCTCTTTTGTCCTTTCTCTCCCTCCCTCCCTCCCTACCTCCTTTCTCTCTTATCACATGATTTGGCTAGTACTTCTAGTACTATGTAAACTGGAAGTGGCAGGAGTGGGCTTTCTCACCCTGTTCTTGATCTTAGTGGAAAATCTTTCAGTGGTTCTCTGTTGAGTAGGATGGTAGCTGTGGGTTTTTCGTGCATGGCCTTTATCTTGTTGCTATATGTTTCTTTTATACCTGTTGGGTTGAAATCTTTTGATATTTTCAAAGATTTTTCCTCTAGCTATTGAGATGATCACATTATTTACATCATTCTGTTAATGTGGCAATTCACATTAATTGATTTGTATATGTTGAACCATGTTTGCATTCCAGAGATAAATCCTTCCTAATCACAATCCTTTTAATGTGCTATTAATTTCCATTTGATAGCATTTTGTTCAGGATTTTTACATGTATGAGTCCATATTTGTCAGATATTGGTCTGTAGTTTTTATTTCTTGTACTATAGAGTATCTGTCTGGCTTTGGTATCAGGGTAAGTTTGGCTCATAAAATGAATTGGGAAGTATTACTCTTACAAATTTTTTGGAATTATTGGTATTAATTATCTTTAAATATTTGATAAACTAAGAAATACAAATAGAATCTAGTTACTGTAGCTGGTGACTTTTCAATTTCATTATCCTTTCAGAAAACTACCTTATTTTCATTGATTTTTTTCTACAGTTCTATTTTAAATTTTCCTTATTTCTGATCTTTGTTATTTTCTTCCTTATGTTAAATTTGGATTTAGTTTGTTCTTTATTTTGTATTCTCCTGAGGTGTGAAGTTAGATTGTTCATTTGAAATCTTTCTTCTTTTTCGACATAGGTACTTATTGGTGTAAACTTTATTCTTAGTACTGCTTTTCCTGAATCTCATCAGTATTTGTATGTTCTGTTCTTATTTTCATTTGTCTTGAGATATTTTGTAATTTCTTTTTTTTATTTCTTCTTTGATTAAGCAGTTATTCAGAAGTGTCTTGTTAACTTCCATATATTTGTGAACTTTCCAGCTTTCCTTTTGTATTTGTAATTTTCTTCCATTTTGTTCAGAAAAGATACTGGGTATGATTTCTTTCTCTTAAAATCAATAAAATTGTTTTGAGACCTAATATATAATATGTTCTGGAGAAATTTCCTTGTGCACTTGAGAAGGGTGCATATTCTGCTGCTATTAGGTGGGATGTTTATATATACCTGTTAAGTCCATTTGATCTACAGGGTTGTCAGCATTTACTATTAACATTGAATTTCTGTCTGGATTTTCTATCCATTATTAAAAGTAGAGTATTGAAATTTCCTATTCCTATTATATTACTATTTAATACATGGATATATCAATATTGGCTTCAGGTATTTATGTGTTCTGATATTAGATGTATTTATAATTGTTAAGTTTTCCTAATGAATTGATCCTTTTTTCATTATATAATGACATTCTTTGTCTTTTGCTATAGTTTTTGACTGAAAATCTACTTTGTCGGAGATAGTAAAGTCATTTCTGCCTTCTTTTGATTACTATTTACATGGAACATCTTTTTCTCTCCTTTTAGTTTTCACATATGTTTGTTCTTAAACCTAAATTGAGTCTCTTATAGAGAACATATAATGGGTTCCTCCTTTTAATCCACATTTTTTAATGTCTTCATTGGGGAATTTAATCCTTTTATGTTTAAAGTAATTATTTATGGGTTAAGACATTATTGTCAATTAAAAATTAAGATCTTTTCTTTCTCTTTTACTGTCCTTGTGATTTGATAAATTTTATTTTTTATTTTTTGCAGTAACACTGATTTCTTTATCTTTTTTTGTGTGTTTGTGGTTAACAAAAGAGCTACGTTAAACATGTAGAGTAATAAGCCTATTTTAAGCCACTAAGACCTTAAATTTAATCACATATAAAATCTACATTTTCACAGTCACACACTTCATGTTATTTTTGTCATGATTTATATATTTTTACTGTATCCAGTAATGAAATTTTAAGACTATAACTACTATTAATACTTGTGTGTCTTAATTTCATACTATAGTTGAAAGTGGTTTTTGTGGGCTCCTACAGCTATCACCATGTTCTGTATTTGTCTGCATATTCACCTGCATTGGTAGTTTGATGCTTCCATAAACCTTTTTGTTGATGTCCTTCTGTTTCAACTTGAAGAACTCTGTTTAGTAGCTCCTATAACATAGGTCTAGTAGTGATGAACTCCCTAATTGGTTATTTGTTTGAGAAAGTCTTCACCTCTGCAGGACAGTTTTGCCACATGTAGTAGTTTTGGTAACTCAGAATAATCTTTTTTTTTTCTGATGGCTTTTATTTTATTTTTATAGACTGCATTTCATTCACTGTACACTGTACAAAAATGGGGTACAAATTTTTGTTTCTATGGTTGTACACAATGTAGATTCACACCATTCCTGTAATCATACATGCACATGGGGTAATGAGGTATGTCTCATTCCACCATTTTTCATATCCCCCATCATTTCCTTCTACATAATCCAAAGTTCCTCCATTCTTCTCTTACCCTGACTCTGCACCCCCATTATGTATCATCACCCACTTATCAGGGAAAACATTCAGCCTTTGGTTTTTTGGGATTGGCTTATTTCACTTAGAGTGATATTCTCCAATTCCATTCATTTACCTGCAAATGCCATAATTTTATTCTTCTTTATGGCTGAATAATATTCCAATGTGTATATATACCACGATTTCATTATCCATTCATCTGTTGAAGGGCATCTAGGTTGGTTCCTGAAAGAGTAATTAGGAAAACCACTTCATTCACAATAGCCTCAAAAAAAAAAAAAAAAAAAAAAAAAAAAACTTGGGAATTAATCTAACAAAAGTGGTGGAACACCTCTACAATGAAAACTTCAGAACACTAAAGAAAGAAATTAATGGAAACCTTAGAAGATGGAAAGATCTCCCATTTTCTTGGATAAGCAGAATTAATATTGTCAAAATGACCATACTACCAAAGGTGCTACACAGATTCAATGCAACTCTGATTAAAATTTCAGTGTCTTACCTCATAGAAATAGAGAAAGCAATCACGAAATTCATCTGAAAGAATAAGAAACCTCGAATAGTCAAAGCAATCCTGAGCAGGAAGAATGAAGCAGGAGGTATAATACAGAGCAATTAGTAACAAAAATGGCATGGTATTGACACCATAGTAGACCAGTAGACCAATGGTACAGAATAGAAGACACAGACAAACCCACATAAATACAGTTACCTCATACTAGACAAAGGAGACAAAAACATACATTGGAGAAAAAATAGACTTCAACAAATGGTGCTGGGAAAACTGAAAATTCATATGTAGTAAAATGAAACTAAACCTCTATCTCTCACCCTGCACAAAACTCAACTCAAAATGGATCAAGGACCTAGGAATTAGACCAGAGACCCTGCATCAAGTAGGCCTGAATCTTTATCATGTAGGCTCAGGACCAGACTTCCTTAACAAGACTCCCAAAGCATAAGAATCAAAGCAAGAATCAATAAATGAGATGGATTCAAACTAAAAAGCTTTTTCTCAGCAAAGGATACAATCAATAATGTGAAAAGAGTGCCTACAGAGTGGAAGAAAATCTTTTCCACACACACTTCAGATAGAGTACTAATCTCCAAAATTTATAAAGAACTTACAAAACTTTTCACCAAAAATACAAATAACCCAATCAATAAATGGGCCAAGGAGTTGGGCACACTTTACAGAAGAAGATATATAGATGATTAACAAATATATGAAAAGGTGTTCAACATCTCTAGTAATTAGAGAAATACACAAATTAAAACAACTCTAAGATTTCATCTAACTCCAATTAGAATGGCTATTATTAAAAACACAAACAATTATAGGTATTGGCACGGATGTGGGGAAAAAGACACACTTTACATTACTGGTGGAGCTGCAAGTTGGTGCAGCCACTCTGGAAAGCAGGATGGAGATTCCTCAGAAAACTTGGAATGGACCCACCTTTTGACCCAGTTATCCCACTCCTTGGTTTATTTTTTGGTTTTGTGAGGATTTTTTTTGTTTGTTTGTGGTTTTTTTTTTTTTTTTTCCCCTTTCTTTAAATAGTATATTCCATTCTCTTACATCCTGGAAGTTTTCTGTTAAGAAACTTGATGTTATTCTTATCAAAGTTCCATTGCACATGATAAATCATTTCTTTTATACTTTTACAATCTGTTTACTTTTGACAATTTGAGGATTTTCTTAATTTCATTCTTTGCTCTCTGACTTAAGAATAATTATGTCTTAAATTCAAACCATGCACATTTTTACTAATTTACCAATGGGATTTTTACTTTAAGTATCTTTTGGCCACAGAACATAGTTAGTATGAAACTAATCTTTTATATTGCTTGAGTTTTTTTGTTAATTTTGTGTTATTATTAAAAATCTATGACTGTTTGAGATGAATATTTATTCTCAACTAGTTGGATGCAATAGTTGATGCTTATTAGGTGAATGTTAATAATTTTATTTTCAAATGTTCTCTGTATTTAATGATTTCTAAATTATTAAACAAAGTATGTTAATCTGTCAGTTTCTTTTTTCATCTGGTGTTTGTTTTCTCTATTCAATTCTGTGAATATTTGAGGCTTTGTCATCAGAAGTGTCTAAGGTTAGAATTAAATAATCTTTATGATGAATTAAACTTTTAAAATTTCATTGTCTTTCAGTTTTGTTCAATTAATATATTTTTGTGTTATTGAGAAAACACTAGTGATTTTGATAGCTGTGGCTGTGCACTGTGACTTAGTGTGTGACTGGTCAATAAGAATTTTTACTTATCAGGGCTGGGGTTGTAGCTCAGTGGTTAGAGTGCTTACACAGCACGTGTGAGGCACTGGGTTCAATCCTCAGCACCACATAAAAAATAAAAATAAGTAAAATAGGTATTGTGACCATCTACAACTAAAAATATTTCTAAAAAAGAATTTTTACTTTTCAACTTTGTTGTACATATATTCATTCTTCCGTATAAATTTTCATGCAAGTATCAAGCTTTGTTTTTGAAAATCCAAGTGTCTTAAAATATGTTGTAAAATATTTTGCTCAAAATTCATAAAATATATGGCATATATACTCTGAAATAAATAGATTAAATATGTGGATCACTTGTAGTTTTGCCCTATTGTCTCTGTGTTCTCTCAATAATTGATTATATATATTCATTTTTAGTCTATGCTTCTACAAGTCTGTGAGCATTTATGATATATCTTAGACATTTTGTTTGAAATGGTTTGCACGTTTACTCATAAGATACACTGAGTAAGAGGTTTATTTAATTCATTCTTTCCATCCACATCCATTCAGTCTACTCAGATATGAAACCTGTCTGGACTGGACTGGATTGCAGCATTGGGAAGACTTGGTCTTCTTTTACTTCACCTTTGTTTGTACACAGGGCATCTGGTTTCTTACTCATTGGTCTTTAGCCCCATAGTTTCCTCTCAATTCGGCTCAGGAAAGTTTCAGAAGTTCAGAGACTTTCTTCCCAGATCTTTAGGTTTCCTTCCCCAAACAGCTCCCCCAGGAGGAAAACATGTAGGGCAGATAACAGCCTGTGCTTGCGGCCACCCCTTTCTCCACCAGGTCTTTTCTTCCTAAATTGGAACTCTGTAGGAGGTTTTATTCTGAGACTTTCAAATTAGCTCTTCAAACTGCATACCATCTCCAGAATAACCAGAATTGCCATTGGTTCAGGGAAAACCCAGTTATGGAGTTGATTCCTTTCATGTTAATATTGTGTTACTCCAGCTATGTACAGCTGATTAAAACACACCCACAAAAAAAACCAAAAAAACAAAAAAACTTCTTTTCTAAAGACCATTAGTCCAAAATTAGCCCAGTTTTCAGCATATCTTTAAATACCCCAGAAGAAAACTGAGAATTATCTGAACTAAACGTTTAAATTACTTTATTCAAATAGATCATGTGTGATAGCAAATCTCTGACTCATAAACTCTCAAACTCTCCCAGGAATGCAAACAAAAATCTCTGCATCAATCAGTCCTGAATGATCAGACTTGGGTAGTGCTCACTCGCTTTCCTAATTTTTGCCTGTACTTAAAACTCAGGACCAAGCAGAGAAAGCCTAATATATGTCTAAAAAAAAAAAAAAAAAGTCTTTTCTTTTCCCCTGCCTCCATTTGAGTCTCTACCAAAGGCAATGGGGGTAACTAACTTCTTTCTTACCAAAAGGTCTAAATAGATACTCTCTATTTCCTTTGGTTTATATTATTTATTTCCATATACTTCATCTTGGTACTTTTTTTTTGTCTCTGGAATTTTAATTCATCTAAGCAGTATTAAGTTATGAGGCTGTATTTTATTTTAATTTATATATACATGTATTCTGGTTGTTTTTGTAGAAATAGTTATGCCATGAACTCTTGAATTCTTGATAGGAAAAGACGTCTATGTCAAATATTCTTCAAGTAATAGTCAAAGTTTGGGACAGTTTAAGTGTTGTATATTGGCCAGGGGTTTAATCTACATGAAGTCTAGCTACAACCACATGAAGAAAATCTCTTCTCCAAGCACAGAATGGTTCCTGGCGAATGGTTCCTGCCACATACTGCCTATCCAATTCCTTAACTACTAAGTGTGCTGAAGTTATATTAGGTTGGTTTAGAGCAAAAGTTAGCAAATAAAGTCCTCAGACCAAATTCAGTTAGAAGCCTATTTTTGCAAATATATTTATATTGGGGTACAATCACAGTCTTTTGCACAGTTTATGGCTTCTTCCGTGCTGCACTGGAGGAGTTGAATAGTTACAATTGAAGCTGTATGGCCTGACAACCATACGATATTTACATTCTGACCCTTCACTGAAAAATTTAACTATATCTCTATATGTTTCATATCCTGTATTTTAAAGTTCTAGAATTTTCACTGGAGTTCTTTTATAGATTTTATATGCCTCATTGCATTCATGCTTGTCTTTAAGTACTAGAACACACTTAAAACAGTTCCTTTAACATTTCTTGCTTAATTCTACAACTTTTGTCTTCTTGCTTTTATTTATATTAAGTTTTCTTCTTCATAAGGCACATTTTCCTGTCTCTGTGGAACTATAGTGAGTTTCAATTGATGCTGGATATTTGAGGATTATGTTGTCTTGTATTGAAGTATGTAAGAATTTGTTTCAGTAGATAATTTCCTTTGAAGGAAACTCCAAATGTGGTACATTTTAAAGCACTGGTGGTTCGGCCCTCAACATACGCATTTCGGGGATTCAATTCAACTTATAGGGACAATTGATCAAAAGACTTAGAGGCCAAGAGTTCCTCTTTCTCAGTAATGCTGATTTCTATTGGAAGTTAATCTCCACTTAGATTTAAGATAAGAAATTGATCTGCATGCAATAATCAAAACAAAATAGCAGTGATTTAAAAAAGATATAAGTACAATTTTTTTCCCATGTGAAAGAAGTTCAAGGTTGGTCTTGAGTCCCCATGGATACCAGGGACTCAACTTCCTCCTATTCTGTGACATCTCTTTGACATCCACCATCAAGGACACTTCACATACCAAGAGAACTACCGGAGTTTGAACAATCATGCCTGTATTCTCATGCTGTTTCCCAGATAAGTCAAGTCTCCTTAACTAATCTTTCAGGAGTCTTACTTTTACTTATATCTAATTAACTGGAATTTGATCAAATGGATTCTTCAAGCTAAAGAATGTAGTGTTTCCATAGGGTATGTTACATCTCAAAAAATTACTTGCTTTTGAAGAAAAATAGATGACAAGTGATAACTAGATATTTCTTCCTTCCCTCACCAGTAATTGATGGTGGACATATATCAAACAGTAAATAAGGCCTTGAGAACATACCAAAACTCAATCAAAAGATACTATATTTTTTAGAGAAGCCATGGTATAACCCAGGTTGTTCAGAAACTGATTTTATGCTAATAAATGGTGAGGGTGAGAGCTGCCTTAGCTGTCCCGCATGGTGTGCTTACCTATAATTCCAAAGACTCAGGAGGCTGAGGCGAGAGTATTTCAAGTTGGAGACTAGCCTCAGCAACTTAGCAAGGCTCTATGAAACAGTGAAAACCTCTTTCAAAAAATATTTTTAAAAGGGCTGGAGATGTACCTTGGTGGTAAAGCATCCCTGGGTTAAATCCCTAGTACTCCCCTCCTCCCAATAAAACAGTTGCATTAGATTATTTATCAATGTGAAATTTTAAATTTCTGAGCTTGCTTCTCCACTGCAACTCTGGATATGTATGACACTATTCTGTTCCTGTAGTCTGAGAGTCAGCAAGATAAAAATAGTGAGGTATATTAAGCAAGGTACAAATCCATCCTAGCTATGATGTTGCTGTCAGGGCATAAATTAGCACAAGGACTCTAGGCCAGGCTCAATATAACACAGGTACAGATTTATTAAATTATATTTCAATGTAACTGGAACAATAAAAATTATGTCATTACAAGTCATCAGTTATTAATTCTACCAAGACTGTGCTAATTATTTCTTATGTAATTATTAGTTTCATTAACTCTTCATGGCAAATGTTACACCCCCATTTTACCAAGTTGGAAATTGAAGCTTAGAGAAATTATTTAATTTTAATATCAACACAATTATTTTGTGGCAAATTTGGGATTCATATCTATATCTATCTGACATCAAAGCCATTATGATATGATGAACTCTAATTATATATGAAAGTAGGAAATTAAGAGATTCTCTTAAAAATCAGACAATTGGAACTAAATCAGGTTTCCTAAGAGACACATGTCATGGTTTTCGCTCTGTTCATGACATATTTTAAAAAGGCAATCAAGTAAAATAGGAATGTGTATCCTGAGGAAGGTCTTAGGGGAACATAAACTGTCTTTAATCATTTAACAGTCTACAATATTGACAAGGTAACGCCCTTTATTATTCTGTATGGCTCAAGAATGGAATTCAGGAAGCAGGATCAATGGATTTATGTTATGAAGAAATTTTTTGTTGTTGTTTTTTGTTTGCTGTAATTCTGAACTATCCACTGATAAAACCAATAACATCTTTGTCATCTCAAACATTAGCAGAAATATGTAAACACTGTTATATAAAGATTTTTCTATGTCATATTACTACAAGGTTGGTCTAAATGCATTGGCATATTCCTATGATGAGATGAATCAAGTTCCCCAAAGCAATAAGTAGAAATACTCACCATCTTTATCCATGAGTGTGACCTTATGTGAACAAAGGGTTTTTGTAGATGAGAGTGCACTAGATTAGGTGGGCAGTAAGTCCAATGACTGGTGTTCTTACAAGAAGAGAGCGATTTGGAGTCACACAAATACACAGAGGAAAGACGGCCATGGGAAAACAGAGGTAGAAATGGGACCAATTGAGCAACAAGTCCAGGAATGCTAAAAACTTACAGCCATTATTAAAAGTTAGGGAAGATTAAGAAAGGATTCTTCAGTGGAGTCATTAGAAGATGCATTTCCAAGTTCACACATTATTTGCAGACTTCTGGTCTCAAGAACAGAAAATATACATTTCTCTTGCTGTAATCCACATGGCTTATAGTTCTTTGTTATGGCAACCCTGAGAAACTAGTACAGAACTTTTTAAACCTGGAATTCTAGTCTTCTCGAGCAAAACTAAGGCCTCACAGAAGATAGTCCTAAAATGGGGATGAATGTAAGAAGTCAGCAATCTTAGGTTAGTTCATAAAATAAAAGGGAGATTTTATATTATGTAGAAAGAAAAAATGTGGGCCCATGGCCAAGGTGAGTGTAGCACAGGATAGCATAGGATATGATTGTTGGGACTGTGAGGGGTAGTGTATGTTTATTGTGAACTAAGATTGGGATGACTACATGGAGAAGACTCTAGAATCATGCAGTCCACCATGGGGAATTCTAACTAGAAGGAATTTGGAGGACAGAACAGAGAATTGGAACAAGAAATAAGCATAAAATTGTGAACAGGATGAATCTAGAACCACATGGAAGTTTGAGTAAGGAACAGTGATCTAAGGTTGGCTCTGTAACAATTGAGGCTTTGGGAGTGGTATTGTAGGGGACAGAAGTATTCAGAAGGGAAAAGCCAGGAAGCATTGATAATAATTAAAAAAAAAAAAAGCAGACTGAAAGAGGCAGAGAGACACAAAGAGAGAAAAGAGAGAACAGGATTAAAGAAAAATAATAGAGAATGCAAGTGCCAACCAATATATTTTTTGAATTTCTAAGATGAGGGAAAACAACAAAATTTCTGTTTAGATATGTTGCCTCTATAAAAGGTTTAAGAACTAAATATTCTAGGTTTTACAGCAACTCTTCACAAATACTTTCCTCTACTATTGTATACACTGGCAAAGAAATATGGTTTTTCAGCTTTAATTTCTCTGGACCACCTGATAATATTCCATTTCTTTGTGGAAGTGGAATTTACAGATCCACATTTGATGTCCAAGAATCTTGAAGTAAATAGTGTTGATTTGCCATTGTTCCAATTTTTTTTCAAATATTCTTCATGCTCAGATAAAATTTCATTTTATCTCACTGTGCTGTTATGGTATTTAGGCAAGTGAAAGAAACACATTTTGAGGAATTTTCATATATTAATGTTCATAGAGGGAGAGTACGCTTTCTGGTTATTTTTTAAAGAAAATATAACAGTTTCCATAGAGGAGAATGTCAAACCGTGCAAGTCAGAGAAAATGCATCTGTTCCTCCCATTCAGTAATAGGTTTGCATTTTTAACACCTTTTACATGATTCAATGTCATCTCATTGCAGATGATTGCTTATATGCAAGCACTTCTGATTTAATCTAGATCATTTCCGATGCAGGGCATTGTGAAGGACTCAATTAAGAATGAAACTGTGCTATTCTATTTTCACATTTCCCATACTAAATTTAAACCCAAATTCATAACTACCTACTGGGTCTATAATGTATCATTGTTCACTTAACATTTTTCTCAAGAATATTATATAATGTCTATCATGATTTTTGATTACTGTTATTCATGTTTAGTATTAAGATCCCCATACTCTTTTTATATAAGTTTATTAGAAAATTCTCTTCCCTGGTCTGATAAATGCCCTTTATTCTTTATTATGATTCAAACAAATAAATGTTTCAAAGATTTTTTACTTTGTAACTTTGTAGAAAGGGTCATATTACTTGGTAATTCAAAAGGAAGTGAATATGAACAGTCTGATAATAAAGAATTGTAAAACACAGGGTATAAATAATTCACCATTTGAATTACTATATTTATATTTAATTTCAAAGTCTTCTTCCAGGCTAGTAACAAGAGACCCAATGAAGTTGTGAAGAAAGGGATATGTCTAGATCTCTTACATCATTATACATATTTGACAAAACATTTGGAAACTTCATTAATTTATGTCAACTTTGGAGAGAGGATTTAACTGGATTAGTGTACACTTCAACTTGAAGTTGAATTCAAGTGTATCAAGTTGATTCTTTCCCTTGGCAAGAAATTACAATGTTAATGAAGCTGAGAAGGAAAGGATTCCACTGTATTCTCTGCTATAAATGTAAGGATTAAAAATGTGAAAAAGGATTTTGAGAATTAAATTACAATATGAATTATTTGGAGTATACTGCAGCATTCTAAATTAGATAAGCCAATCATTATAGGTTAAAGATTATCTTTTTTTCTCACATTGAGAAAGGGTATATTTAAACCATTATTATCTGTGTTTAACTTAGAACAGTAAATATTTGACTTTGTTGCTTTGAGTATATACTGTTAATTATATCACAATAAATACCATTCTAATTCTATAAAAGGGGAGATTCTGGACTGTGTTCATTTTATTTCCATTGCTATAGCAAAGTGTCTGAGATAATCAAATTATCTAGGTTTATTTTTGTTCAGGTGTTAGAGCTTCCACTTTATACTTGGATGACCCCATTGTGTTTGGTCTGGATGAGGAAATACAACATGGATGGAATGTGGTATAGAGCAAATTCACTTATACCTGTCCAGGAAGCCAAGAAAGGAAAAGGAAGTGATGGCAGTTCCCCAGTCTCTTTCTGGGATATGCTCTCAGTGACCTAAAGACCTCTTATTAGGCCCACACCTCTTAAAGGTTCCACAACACCCTCATAGCACCACCCTAGGGGTTCAGACATTTAACACATGGACATTTGGGGGACCTTCAAGATCCAAACTGTAGCATGCACCTTGAATTAAACAATGGAATAATGGGAGTTAGGATTGTTTCATAAAACATGTTAAAATACCTGTTATTTCCCAGATGCAAAATATTTTCTTGTAAATTCCACATCTGCTGTGCATGCAACTGAAGATACAGTGCATATCATTGGATAAAATCTCAGGTTCTCTAACCTGAGATCTTCTAGATATGTTCTACAATGGTCATTCTGAACTATAGAACTTCAAATATTCAAATCCAGTAATTATTCCAAAAGACATAATTACTTACAAATAGTAATGGAATTACATGTAGTTTTAGTCTAGAGTGTCATAGGAAAGATACAAGCAAGTGATCAAAGGTCTTTATTTTTCTTCATTCAACTACATATTGTTAATTTATTAATTACTCAAATATTTATGGAGTGTTCATTATATGTTGTAAATTGCCTGGGAATAAACAACCACCTCCAAAAAAAATTTACAGCAAGGATCATATAACCTAGTTGAGTCACAAATGCATAATGGGGTAATTACAAAGCCATATAGTACATACCATGACAGAATAAGCAGGGGACTTTGGGTCTTGGATCAGAGCTAGTCTTGGGAATATTTCCATTTCAACACTTCCTTTATCATCTTTTTGTGACACAAACACTATCCTATTTTCTGTAATGCAACATTCACAGCTGCCATATTTTCCATCATTATTCCCAAGCTCTGCTCTTGGACCCATATCCCTGGTTTTCTGGCAATTTGCAGTTAGAGACAGAGAATCAAGGAATGTTAGAAGCCTTATTTTTAGGGTCCCTCTTATAGTGAACTTGGGTTACTATAACAAAATGCAATGGACTGTGTGTACAGTCTGAGTACACAGACCTTTATTTCTCACACCTCTGAACTCTGGGAAGTTCAAGTTCAAGGTGCTGGCAGATTCAGTGTCTGGTGAGGGCTCTCGTTCTGGTTTGCAGAGGGTTGTCTTCTCCTTATGTGCTCACATGGCCTTGCCTAGTCACTTCCATGCTGAGAGAGGTGTTGTGGGGATATCATGTCTCTTTCTATTACAATGGCATGAATTACATCATGAGCACTCACCCTCATAACCTAATCTGGCCCTGAGTACCTCCCAAACCTTACCCTCACATTCTCTCTCACTAAGGGCTAGGGTTTGAACACATGATTTGGAGTTGGGAGGTTCAAACATTCACTCAGAGAATCCCTTCACTTGCTCATGTTCTGTGGGCCAGGTATTCTTACAAAATAGATTTTCTTAAAGAGAACTTGTAAGTCATATATGACTCAACTTATATAAAATCTAGATTCATTGTTTTAGTAGGTATTTATATTCCATTTTCTTCTGATATTTTAAAATATTGTGTCTAATGAGTGAACCAAGTAATATATACTTGGTTAAACCTGTAATTTCTACTGGTAATAATTTGGTCTAGGCCCCACCATGGGAAAAAGAAATAATATGCAGTTAGTGGCAGTGAAAGAAAAAGCAGAGGGAGGTTTCTATACAGAACCCTTCCTTGGGAGACTCACAATACAGTTTGAAGAACCATTAACTTCCCTAACAGGGAGGAATGACCCAGTGTTTCAATTTCCTTGACAATCTCAATTTAGAGTGTACATGTAGACAGACACTATCCCGGGGTTTTTGAGGAGCTACATTTTGACATTAATGTTATCTAGATTTCTCCTTACATACACTGCTCCAATAGCTCTCTATTGTCTTGTTAAAATACCAGTATTTAGGAAAATAAGCAATTGAAAAACTTGTACATTATTTTAAATATATTGGAAAGCCACTCATCATCAATATTTTAGAAGAACAAGAATGAGTAATCATTTCTAAATCATGTTGTTGTAAAAAAATACCTAATAGTGGCACTTAATCAATCCAAATTGGATCATAATAGGCACTAATTCTGATGTTTGTATCGTGAGACTAAATTTCCTGATGAAATTTAGTTTGAGGATTGGATATATTTAAAAATTCCTGCTTTTTAATTTCATTGCAATGGAGAGAGCTCAGTGCAAAAGTAAGGTTTTATAAGATATTGCCTCCAGAGTTCAGTAGCTATAATAATTTTTTATGATTATGGATCAAACAATGTAGGGAAATCACAATGACAATCTAAATGGCATCACTTCACTTTATGATCTATGAGGGGTGCAAATTATGGCTTACCATTTCCCATACAAGAGACCAACAATTTAGAATATTTGATCTGCACAGATCCCTAGCATTCCTGAATGGAATGACCAGTGTGTGACTAAATACTGTAATTTGTCTAAGGTCAAAAACTTACTATGATATCTACACTGTTAATTGTCACAAGAAACAGAAATGATGTGATCAGTTATTGTCCACAGTAAAAACAGTAATTTTGCAATAGGATTTACAATTTTGAATGGTGGACAGAGGAGAGAACGGAAGTGATATAGGATATGATGATTATGAGGGAGGGGAAGAGGAAATAGAAGTAAAGAATTAAAGGAAGAATGAAAGACATAACAATAGAGATTGGCTGTTAGCAGAAGAAAACAGAAAGAGAGTCAAGGGAAACAAATGAAAGAAAAAATATATAAAGAAAAAATTTTAAAAATAATAGAATATAAAACAAAATGAAAATCTACTAATCAAACATCTTAGTCCTCAAATCATTGATACACAAAAACAAAACTGGCTTCAAAAATTCTAGAAATGAGAAAAAACAAATATGAATATGTGTAAGTGTCCATGAACTATTCAGGTTACAATTAAACAGAAGGAAAAAGTTAAAAAAAAAAAAAAAAAAGAGAGAGAAAGGTCTTGATGAAAAGTTAAATTGTTTCCATTGGAATCCAAAACATTCTCAGCTTCCCTTCTTAACAGTGTTAGGTGGGGCGGGGTGGACTGAAGAAGGAAGCCTGCTCCACCCACAGGTGGGATTGTTGGAATGTGAGGGGAAGTCCCATAGGCCCAACTCCTAGAGATAGGGTAGAAGTTTTTGTAGGCTCCAGTCTCTTTGTTTAAAGGAGACTGGCCTGATGATTTTAAATCAGCACACCTCTAGGGCCTAGCAGTTGCTCTATATGCTGGCAGACTGCATTACAGGGCTCTTCCCTGAGTTCCACTTGTGTGGTGGAAGAGTCAATTCTTAGTCTCCTCTGTGAGATATGGCTTCTTTCCTGCACAAGAATATTGGGCAGCACTCGTTTCAGTTTAGTTGGGCAGTGTCTGTCTTTGAAGTCTGACAGCTCTGTACCCAGACATGCCTCAGGCCTTCTAAAAATGTGGATTCCTTTAATTCCCTTGTCCCTCTACTTTGCTCATGGAGAAACCACTCTGGTTGGTGACTTCAGTGGTGGCAGTAGTAGTGGTACTGGGAATTTTTTAATTACTTTATTATATTCCATCTCCTGAGTCCCCAATCTGCTTTGAATGCCCAGTATTAAATCCCAATAAAGCCCTTCCCCACCTTTTTTTCCACCTACCTTGATTAGAAGCTGCCTAGCTGCTTTCTTGGTTTCACATTATGGAGCAGTCAAGAAAGCAACCTTCTCTATTCCGCCATCTTGAAACTCTACCAAGGTCAAAAACTTAGGGGTTAAGCTGAGGCAAAATCCTAATTACTGAGCTCAATTTGTGCTTTTAAAAATGCATCATTCAATCCATTTTATATGATTACATTTAACTGACTGTAAAATCCTGTCTTCTATTTTTTTTTTAACACAGCCAAGCTTCTCTTTCCATGATGTGGGTGGGTTTTAACATTGGCTGTTACAGAGACATTGGCTGTCTTACTTTCTACAGAGCATGTGAAAGATGGCAATGTCCAAAAAATTTAGATGACTTCTTTAATCTACCTTGGGCAACTAATCCTACCAACAGCTGGAAGAAAGTTTGGAACCCTCTGAAACCTAGTTTCCACAGATGTTTTGGTAATTCATCGAGCAACTGATACTTCCTTATTCAGGTCCAAAATTTGAGAGAGAGGACATTCAATGTGGGAAAAGGGAAATAACCAGAAAAAGCAAAGTAGAAATTACATTTGTAAGAGCAAAGGAAAATTTATTACTTACTAAAGATACCTTGGGTGATAATAGACTTCACAATATTTTAAAAGTTCATTGTAATTGCATGCAAATATCACCTACACTTACATGTGTTCAATTACATAGTTTTACAATTTCTTTACAGTTTTTCTTCAGATGAAGTGCAGAAATCTTTAATGAGACAGGAAATACACTTAATTAACATTCTCAGCATTGTAAAATATAGGCATTGCAGACAGCTGTGATTAATTTCAATGGCATTATAAAGAAAACATCTGTGAGGGACAATCATATTCTGACAAAGAGTGAAAGGGTTAAATGCCCTTTAATGTCTTGAATTTGGCAAATCTCCCAAGGCTTTTACTAAGAGACTGTTTATGTTTTCTGCCAGGTGGATGCAAATTTGCTCCATAAAAAGGAATTAATTTACCAAGGTATGATGCATCTTTTCTCTTTTCTATTCTGGTAATTGAATATTCATCACATAACAAGTGCTGCTAATTAGCCGATTATTCCATTTACTGACAAATAATGAACTTGCTATTCCTACCAAATGAAGCAAGAGTTGAAAAAAATCAAATTTTATTTAGTTACTACTGCTTCAATAATTTTAAAAATCTTCAAAATATACAATGCATTTCCTTGTGATGAATCCTTAATTACTAATGATAGTATTTAAGCTTTAATATTTTCAAGAAATAGAAGCTTCAGGTTAATAATTAGTGCAACAAAGTCTCTGATTTTGATTAAGTCTGTGTGTTGTCCTAACAACGAGTATATGCATTTCCTCAATTTTTAAACTTATGTAAGTTGGTTCTTTTGGGGGAGTTGTTTTAGCAGTTTAAGGTTCTTAATTATTTACATTGATGTTTTCCAGTGGGGCTATTTAAATCATCTTTCTAAAGGCTAAGTGATCAAGTGATATACATATTAAAATATTTCTCATTTGTTGTAATTATGTATACTTTTATTACTTTTGTTCAATGTTAAATAGTATATCTGTCAAAACTTCATGATATGATTGACAACAGAAAAGTCTTTCTGAACATCCTTTAGACAAAATTTTCCCTTTACAGATCCTCAGTTTCACTCCCAGCATGCCCAGAGAGAGGGGTTGGGACTCTGTCCTGAAACAGGGGAATTAAGTAAAATTCTGGATGTTAAATGGTGAGACCACAGTTTCCATCACTCCTTTGATCTCAGACTTTTCTTCCAAGGCAAGAAGTTAGAAAGTATGAAATCTTCTGTGAAGAACTGGTTGGCCAAAGAGAAAAGTTTTACAAATTTCCCCATTTCAAAACCTGTGATTAAAATGATCAGCTCCCCATGGACATGTCCTTTAGTGGGGGTTCATCTCTAAAATCAAGATTCACAAGGACTTCTAATCACAAATTTTATGTCAATAAACAGAGTACAAGGTAGTCAAAAATCAAAGAAATAATCTGAAGTTATACATGATGATAAATCCGATAGAAAACAAAGACTGATACAGAGAGGAAACAACAACAACAAAGAAAAGGTTATGGTAGATAATAGCAAGGACAGGCAAAATATATGTATTTGTTTGATTGGGGGTGTGGTGGGTTTAAGAGAAGGTCAAGTTCTTAGATTGTAAAATTCTAATTGTCGATAGTAGGATATATATTGTTGATATTTAAAATTAAAAAAGGAACTTTATAAGTATATTCTTCAGAAATATGAATGCAAATATTAGAAAAATAAATTAATCAATCTAGGATAGTTGAGAGTGATTGTTTCAGAAAGGATAATTAGATAACTTATGCACTCTCTAATGGAGAATGCTAAGAATGGATTATCCAATCAGCAACCTAGATACAGCTCGATTGTTGTAGATATATTCTGTTGGCTTTATGGTTGTACCAGGGAAAATAAGGAATGGTGGGAGAGTCTGACCGTCTCTGAGGAAGACAGGGAGTGGGAGAGGAAGACTTCAGAACCAGCTTGCTAAGTGTCACAGGGGACTGTCATTGAGAGCAGGAACACTTGTATTGAACGAGCACTCCAATAATACTCTCAAGGGCAGTGTCACCTGTCCAAGGCCGAATCATCACTGGCAAGGTGAATGGAGTCATGGGACAGATCAGATGTAGGCTAACCGAAACTCACTCCCGTGGCTGGGAGGGAAGCTGTCTTTTCCATTGTTCAAGAAGTAGTGTTTTGTACTGAAGAAGGGATATGGAAATTTCCATATGTAAATTGTTACAAGTTTGCCTCCTACTTTAAGTATTTAGTTTCTCTGATCACATGAAACTGGGTTAAGTATTTAGGACTGTATTACAAAATAGTAGAGATATTATGGTGTTTCTGCTTCTTATTTCTGAACATGAGCGATATATTGAGGTTAGTATTTTTTCCATTGAAGCAACAAATTATAATGTTTTTCTTAATAAGCATTTTTTCAAGTTAATATTAGTATTGAATTTTATTATTTTTTTAACCTGTCACATAACTTTGCAAGTTTTATACTCCATGATTTGTTTTTGTTCTCTTGGTGTGAAAAGACTATAGATTTATTTCATTAAGACAGTTTAATACTTGTTGGACAATTATATATTAATCATGATGTATTATTTTATGCAACTCAATTACTATAATTTTATATTTATGATTTAGGGTTTATGTTAATATGAAAGAAAGGTTGACAACTTTTTTCTTTTTAAGATATATTTGTTTTTTTTTAATATTGAGGCAATCCTAGTTTTATAAAATAAGAATTAGTCTATGTCTGAAAATGATTTTATGATAAGATTTAAAAGAGATGATTATTAATATCTTCAAAGTTGCAACAGCTTACCTGCAAGCCTTTTGAGTTATTTATCTGAAAATTTCAACCACTTCTTCTATAATTACTGTTCTGTTCATGTTAAATTTTATTGAATCACGCCATTATCTGGTCTCCTAAAAATAGATACTTTAGATTTGAATATGTTTTTGTGAATTTACTGCTACAGCTGTTTGGACTGAACATTGAGGGGTGGGGTTGTGCAAGGACTTTCCACTCCACCTGATCAGATTCCCCTGAAGTCTGATTATCCTCCCTCTTGTGCTAAGTGAGTGCAGCAGGTACATTATTTGCACTTTTTTCCATCCATAATGGCTAACTTGCTTTTGGAAATCTGAACAACAAACTATTTTTTTCCCCACATGACCCATATAAATGAAGATGTAAAGACTAAAAATAATGCAGTAAAGTATTCCATGTATATTTGTAACCTATAAGATAAAACTATGGTAGCCTAAGGTTTAAGCAACATAAAAATTGAATTATCCTAGAATCGTCAAAATTAAATTGTGTAATTTTTAATGACTGTACACAAAAATAATATCATTACATTCTTTATTTCATTGACACACATGATTTTTAATAGGAAAAGCAGGAAACAAACTCAAATTTTTGAGGTCATGAAAAATAAGGAAAGTGTTAGAAACAATCTAGAGGCTCCTGAGAAGAAACATCAGGTAAATGTAGTGTGGTGCTGAATGGGATCCTGGAATAGGAAAGGAGTGTTAAGAAAGGCTAACTGTAAAAAATTAAAAATTAAAAAAATTAAAAATTTTTAAAAAAGGCTAATGAGGTCTGAATAAAGTACAGAATTTAATTAACAAGAAACTGCTGATACTATTTCATGAGTTGTGACAAATGTTTTGTAATGTTCACAATAGAGGAAACTAGTATGAGATGTATGTGAATTGCTTGAAATATTCTGGCAACATTTTTGTAAATCAAGAAATATTCTAAATATTTGAGAGAGGAGAATTGCTTAATTTTTCTTCCAGATATGATACAAAAATAAAGACTTGGAATAACTTTCATTAAAAGGTAAGAAATTAGAAAAAATACATGACAAAACTATTGTCAAATTCAAAATAGGCAGCACAGGACTGGTCCCCAAGAGAACGGCAACCAAGGAAGCCCATGAGCTCTCTTCTACCTCTAGGCAACTGCTGGACTCCAGGCTCATGAAAAACCTGAGCAGAGCCCTGTGGACTCATTGCAGTGAATTTGAAGTTTGGAGGAATTGAGGCAGCAGATTTACAGGACATGGTGACAGAATGGAGGAAACTCTGCAGAGAAAAATCAAGGTCCAGAAAACAAAGCATGTTTCTTTTTCAGTCCTTCTTCTAAACAGGATGTCTTAAGTGTGTCAAAAGCAAAAGTCCAAATAGTCAGCAATGAGTCTTCAAGGGGTGGAAAGGTTAACTCCAATTCTCAGAGCTCACCATATGCAGGAGATACTTGAACTCCAATCAGCCAGAGCAGAGAATCCTCACTGACCACCTAGAACTGAGAAGAAGCTCCAAGTGGATTGGGCCTTAGCATTAGTGCTAAAATATTACTTGGGTGGAGGCTGCTTCAGGATCTCCCTAGGTGCTTGTAAGACAGACCGGAACAGAATCAAACTCATCTGCCAACCACCACCTGCCAAAATAATGCTGAATATCCTATAATGAGAGTCATATTTTAAAAAGACACTCAACAGTGCAGGGTTCACAAAGTTTAGCACCCAATCAAAAGCCTCTAACCATTATAAGCAAGAAATTATGATTCAAAACCAGGCATTTTTTTTAAGAAAGCCAGTATAGCCCAAAATGTTGCAGATGATGGAACTAGCAAACAAGAATTTTAAAATTGTTATATTACTTTTGTACACATATTTAAATTTAAAAAATGAGCATAGAAAAAAGAAAGGGATGTAATTTTCAAAAAAAATCCCTGATTTCTTCCCCTCTATTATTGAGAAAAAAGGCAGTTTTTATTTTTGTTATTTCTATTCAATATTAAATGAAAGTTCTAGCTAGTAAAATAGAAATCTAGGCATACGGCTGGAAAAGAAAGAAACACACTGCCTTTATTTTCAAAATGCATAATTGTATTTGTAGAACTTCTAAAGATCTAATAAAGGTTACTAAAACTCATTACTATCTTTAGCAAGACCATGGAACTCAGGGTCAATTTTTAAAAAATCACTTCCACAACTGTATACCACTTTCAAAAATAAACATTTTCAAAAAGTTCACACACAAAGTATTTTAGGATATGTCTAATAAAATATGTTTAATAGTTTGAGAATGGGAACTATATAACATTATTTAAAGAAGTTAAAGAAAATCTTAACTAAATCTTTATTGAATGGATATTTTTACCATGCGTCTGTGTTGGAAGACTAAACATTTTTAAAGTGACAATTTGACACGAATCGATCTGTAGATTCAACAAAATTCAAATCAATACCTAAGCAAGTATTTTGTTTATTTGTAGAAATGGATAAACAGATTCTAAATTATACTTAACAAAAAGCTGTTTTAGAATAGCCACATCAATTTTGAAAACAAACAAACAAACAAGACCAGAATTGTAAGACATGTTACCTGATTTCACATTTTACCATTAGGTTAACAATAATTAAGACCTATGCATTTAAAGAAATTTTATTTGTTCTAATTTGTTGTACATGACAGTAGAATGCATTTATACATTTTGATTGATCATACATAAATGGAGTGTAATCTCTCAATTTTATGATTTTATATATTGTAGGATCACATTGGGCATGCAGTCATATATGTACATTAGGTAATAATGTCTGTTTCACTCTACTATTCTCCCTACACCCATCTTCCTTCCCCTCCTTTCACTCCCCTCTACCTAATCGAAAGTATCTCTATTCTTCCCTATTCCTACCCACCTTATTGTGAATTATCATCCACATATCAGAGAAGACATTTGACCTTTGGTTATTTGGGTTTGTCTTATTTCACTTAGCATGATATTCTCTAACTCCATCCATTTACCAGCAAATGCCATAATTTCACCCTTCTTTAAAGCTGAATAATATTCCATTGTATTTATGTATTATATACACATCACATTTTCTTTATCTATTCATCTGTTGTCAGATATCTAGGTTGGTTCCATGTTTTAGCTATTATGGAGAGCAGTATGGTGATTCCTCAGAAAACTTGAAATGAAACCACCATATGACCCAGCTATCCCACTCCTTGGTTTAAATCCAAAGGACTTAAGATCCATGCAGTTTAAATGATGTTTGATTCATGTGGATTAGAAAACAAAGAGGATAGTCTTTTCAATAACTTATGTAGAAATGACTAGATAGCTATGTAGATTTTAAAAAGTGACTCTTACTTCACATTATGCACAAGAATTTAGTTCAATATATATCATAGACCTATTTACAATTGTAAAATAATTGTAAAATGGAAAAAAAAAAACAAGTCACTATAAAGTCATTGAAAATTCAAGTTATGGATGGAGAAAAAATGCTATTAAATATTACGGTTTGGTTATAAGGTGCCTCCCAAAAGCTCATGTGTGAGACAACGCAAGAAGGTTTAGAGGAGATATGCTAGGTTATGAGAACCTTAATGCAATCAGTGAATTAATCCCCTGATGGGATTAACTGAGTGTAACTGAAGGCTGGTGGGGTGTGGCTGAAGGAGGTGGAGATTGGGGACATGCCTTTGGGGTATGTATTTTGTGTCTGGTGAGTGGAGTCTCTCTCTGCCTCTGATCATCATATGAACTGCTTTCCTCCTCCACACTCTTTTCTCATGACATTCTACCTCAACTCAAGCCCTGAGGAATGGAACTGCTGTCTATGCACTGAAACATCTGGAACCATGAACCACCAACTAACCTTTTCCTCCTCTAAAATTGTTCTTTTCAGGTCTTTTGGTCACAGCTGGGAAAAAGCTGACTAAAACATAATATGTATATTGGAAAATACCCTTGTTTTCAGTGTAACAAACATGACTGAAAAAAATCGTGTATGTAAAAAAGGAAAACTCTTGCAACTCAGAAGAAAATAAAAGGCCACTAAGAATGGAGACAAAAATTGAAAAGGCACTTTATAAACAAATATATATGGGTGGAGCCATATTCACATGAAAAGACGCTCAGAATCATTAGTCATGAGGGAAATGCAAATTAAAATCTTTTAACCATTATAATAGCCAGAAATAAAGTCTAGAAGAAATCAAGTATCAGCAAAATTTGGAGCAAGTGCACCCTCAGAAAGTGATGAAAAAGTGGCTTAATCCATTTGGAGTGTAGTCTTCTTGTTCCTTAGAGATTTTAGCCTTAACTTTCTGAAGGAGCTAACAATTTTCACTTCCAGAAAGCTACCGCATGGAAAGGAAAATATATGTTAATATAAAGAATTTTTCATAAGTGTTCATTGGAGATTTATTTATAATAGCCAAGGATTGGAAATGTCCCAAATCTTCATCAATAGTGAATAGTTAAACAAATTGTATCATACAGTGAAATTCTATTTATAATTAGAATCAATGAAATAGTAACACATGAAAAGATATGATTGAGTCTTAAAAATACAATAAAAAGGAAAAGAAGTCATCCAAATCAGAACAAAAATAATTTATATAAAATTTTGAAAAGACAAATCTAATCTATATGTACCAAAAACAGACCAGTGGTTGCCTAGAGCCAAGGATGTAGGCATTTAAGGTATGTTTTTAGGTAATGTGAATATTCTGTTTCTTGATTGTACTATTGATTACCAAAGCACCTAAACTTGTCAGACTTATTAAAATATACACATAAAATCAGTGCATATTAGCAAGTACTAGGCAAGAGTAAAGTTGTTTTTTACAAACATAATATCAAATAATAGGAAAGACTTATGTTAGTGATACTGTGGAAGGTAATGTGCCAGTGTATGTGTACTAGGTTCTGAACTATCTTCATGCTCATTTATGCAGAAAGTAAAATTCTAGAAAAGAACCCTAACGAAGTAAAGTGAATGCAGCAGAAGGTCACATTATATTATTATGAAAATGAAAAAGATGCCTATATATATGTATGTATGATCTACAAACATATATATGTATGTATGTGAATATATATACAATCATGAAAACCTAATTTTGATATTTTTTAATGAAAACTAATTTAAAAATGGAATGTTATGTTTAAAAATACTATGTATTTCAAATTTTCTTATTATATAAAAAAGTACTTATTTGAGGAAATTTGGCAAGAGTATTAAAAATTACCTATACCACCATCATGATAAGGTACCATAGTAAGATTGCTAATAATTTTGTGGGGCTTCTTTCAGCAGTTTATATAAATGATACAATATATGTATGATGCATATGTATGTTCCTCATACTACATTTATTGAGCTATAAAGAAAACTATGAAAAATCACTAAGGTGCATCTCTGGGAGATTGGAATCTAGAAGATTCTTTGAAATTTTCTATATCCTTCCATTAGAAAACACTACACACACACACACACACACACACACACACAGACATACACACACAAATATATAGTAATTTAGAAAAAGAAACAAAACTAAATTATATCTTTTAATTAAAGAATATAGAAGGAAATGAGAGGGAGGGAGTATGAAAAATGATGGAATGAGACAGACATCATTACCCTATGTACATGTAGGATTACACAGATGGTATGAATCTACATCATGCACAACCATAGAAACAAAATAATATACCCCATTTGTGTACAATGAATCAAAATGCAGTCTGTAATAAATAAATAAATAATTAATTAAAGAAGAAAAATATAGAACAATTTTATTGTATATATTTTGGGGGCTATTGTAAATGGTATTTCTTCTTATTTCTAATTCTAGGTGTTCATGGTGCAAAATAAGAATAGGATTGACTTACTTTTATTGGTCTTTTATACTATGTCCCTTTTAAGCAAACTTAAACAGTTCTAGGAACTTTCTCACAGATGCCTGGTGAGGTTCTTCCTGGAAAACCTTATCATAGTTGAATGGAGGAGTTCTATTTTGTCCTTTTCAGTACTGATGCAAATGACTTCTGTTTGGAGAAGGAGTGTACGGTTCCTCCTGCGAGGTCTTGATTTGCTTCCCTGTGCTTAATTGTGTTGGTCCTCTGGAGTCCTCACTGCAGCACCGGATTCCAGTTCCTTTTCAGATACTTTGTGTTTAGTGTGGGGCCTGGTTTTTCACAATCTTTCCTTCCCTCCTGGGTTCACGTTTTCCCTTTTTCCTAGAGTCAAGTCATCTCTTCCAGCTCTCCGAGCTGTATCCTGCTATATTTTTACCCAATGCTTGTTGGCCTGATGGTGGGGCCAGGTCAGAAAGCGAACTTTTCTTCTCTGATTAAGTGTCAGTGTTAGGCACTGTGTGTTTGAATCTGAGGACATGCTCACACAAGTCCTCTTCCAACTTTTGCACTAGAAATATTAAATATTCCTGATCCTCCCCAAGGTAGGTGATTTTTTTAACTTTCCTTCCCCCATTATAGTTGCTTTCTATCTGTGCCTCAAGGTTTTAGATGTGTGTGTGTGCGCACACACACACACACACACACACACACTTTCTTCACCCTGCAGTTGAAGGCATGTGATTCATGGAAGAAACAGGGGAGACAGGTCTCTGATGGCTAATGTACTGACTGCTCTTTCCTCCTTCAACTAACCCTGAGTATCTGGTGAGGCCTATGGGGAAATCCTTTGAAAGAGGTGGAGTCCTTCTCCTAGCTGTGGCCTAAAGGGGCTGTACACTCATTATTTACTGATTTTAAAAAGAAATTCCATCATATATATTTATGCAATCTTCCTGCCTCATTCTCTAAAGTCACTAGGATTACAGGCACATACTCCCAAGCACATGGGTTTGAAAAATATCAGTCATTTGGAGTATCTCAAGGTTTTTCTTGTGATAAAAACGGGACCAACATCCTACATTCTAAAATTCCTTTCCCTTTTTTTGGGGGGGGGGGTTGTGTTCATGAATAGTCTTCTAAAAATTGCAGTACTTCCTAAGCCGATGCATTACTACCACAAAAATTAGAGAACCAAGTAAATAAGAAAAAGGGAAAGAAAAAAGAAGAGAAATTTTGGTGCTTTGTGGAGTCTGAAAAGAGAAATAAAGATTAAAACATAAATTAAACATTCTCTATAATTTTGAATGAATGAAATTACTGCTAATGTCTGTAAAATATTTTGTTCTCCTCTTTATTCTGGATTATAATTGTTTGCATTGTGGTTTTCTATTACTGATAACCTCGGATTTTCAGTAAAGATTAGCTCATGTTTTCTTTTCTCTTTTGGAGTTGAAAAGGGACTGAATGAGTCATGAGCTGGAGAGACAAATTCCTCAGTCCCACAGCTCACTTAGCATCCTTCTTCTCTCATAGGATCCTGTATTTAGAAACAGAGACTCTGGTCACCTTGAAAGACAATGTTGGATGCTTTTATTATTGTCCCAAGGCAGTTTCTATTTTTACAGTTTTACCCAACATTCATCTGACTTTAAACTGGGACACTAGTCCTCTGATCATCTTGCTCAGCTTCAAGATTTCTCTTTCCTGCGTACCAAAGGACAGTTGTAACTTTAGTCATCCACAGCCCATGCATTAGTGTCATACCAAGTGTTCAAACACAGATCATGATAGTTTTTCAACTATAGTCCAGTTTAACTTCAAGCAATAGGAAATTTTCATCAAATTAAGATATAGCCTATGTCTACTTTCTTGTGCATTATTTTTCATAAAATTTACAACTAGACACTCCAGGATTTTGTTGATATCCAGGGAGTAAAGTCTGTTTAAGAAGCCAGGTGGCAGGTTTTCAGCCTTGAAAGTGCCATGTAGAGTACTGGAGTAATGAATTGGAGGTCACCTCACATCCATTTCTTCTTCTTTCTGATTCTCTTTTTCTATTTTCTGACCAAATCTTAACACCTAAATTCCACTATGGTAAAGCTAATCTCTATAATGGACCCAATATAATGTCATTTGTTTCATGACAAGAGAATCTAGCAAGATTATTGAATTGATGGATATTAGTTAAGACTTCCCCTCTGATATCTCTCTCAGGCCTGTGAGTTTGAGTGACAAAGGTGTGTTTTAGTTTACGTTCAATCTGTGATCAAATGGAAAGTATACCTAAAGGCACACAAACTCGAGAGAGTAAATCAAAGCCTCAAAGCACCAATGTTACTGAGTCTGTACAGTTATTTAGCCTGGTTTCTATGCCAGCCTCCTCAAACAGGTTCTGATAGCAAACTTCTTCTCCTGTGGATTTCTGAGTATTTTAACATATCTGGTATCCTGGTGCTTATATTTTTATGGTCACATGAAAATAATTATGCTTATTGGAATTAGATTTTCTAATCCTCAAATATTTCATTTGCAATCTGTTGTTGAGCAAGTCTTTACTATAGATATGAAGGCCATGGTTCATGTATACAGTCAGTTTATTACATTGCTATCTCTTCCAAAATAGTGGGTCATTTAATGATTTACCAAGTGTTAAGTTAATTAATGTCTCAGACTTTCATAGGTATGTAAAATAACTCAGTTTGCTATAATATTTAATATATCTGATCTCTTGTCAAATAGATATTTTTGGTATATTAAAATTAACTTTATGTAAAGGTAAATTCTTACAGTGCATGTGATACTGAGATGATAAAGTGAATGAAACCTTTAGTATAAGAAGTCTTGGATTGAAGTATCACCTTCAATTTGATAGTCATATATCTTTCAAGAGTCATGGTTTTCTAACCTGCAAAATAATTAGTAACAACATTACCTGTCCACTTTATAGAATTTTGTGACAATTGCCTCATGAAACATATGTGAAAATTTATGTATGTTAAACTTACATATTTTGATTAATTATATAGATAGGTAACTAAGTAGATACAAATATATAGAGGTAGTCACTTAGATATTTTTTAGGTTTTACAAATAAAAAAGAAGTTTTATTATATCACCTTGTCTGGAAAAGCATGAATACCACAGAAGATATTCCTGTTTTTGTGAAACTATATTCTACTACAGACAATAATGTTACAAATAAGGTACTTCAAAAATTATGATTTGAAAAAATAAAGATAAAATGAAAGAGAATAAATAGTGTGGAGTAGAAGTTACTCTGGAATGAATAATAGGAAAAATCTTGTAAGGGGTATGACATTTGTGTAAAAGACTACATGGCAAATGGCAAGTGAAATAGTTTTAAGATGAGAACAAAGGTAATACTGTCCAGGAACTGAAGTGACAGTGAATATAAAGAGAAATTGATTACATTTTCTTGCATGTTTGGAAGCTAGATAATTCCACAATGACCCTTTGCAAATAGGGGAAACAGAGAAATTGTAACACTGCTCCACTTTACCTTGTGAATATAGCTCTGAGGCTTATTTTTAAAAGGGATTACCTTGAGTTATCTGCCAGAGGATCTAGGAAGTGAATATCTCCCAAATTATCAAATGAATGTTAACACAACATCGGGGGACCCCCGGGACCCCCTGTCAGGGCACACCTGGGATGTAGCCTTTGAAGAGCTTCTTTAAAATCCCCTTGTCCCTTCTGATGGGCAAAATCACAGTCTCTGGGACAGGAGTCCCCTGTGCTTCTCCTTTGCTAGCAAAGCAATAAAACTTCCTTTTCCTTTTCCTCAAAACTGTGTCCTCCTTATTGAATTGACATCAGGGACAAGGGCTGAGGTTTCGGTTACAAAATCATTAGCTACTCCATCCAAGAAGGCGGAACATCAGAGCAAGAAGGACCAATGATGCAGCCTGGTTTAAGACTGAAGGACTGGAAACTCCCTGGGGAATCAACTGGTCAGAGACCACAGTGGAAGAGTAAAGGAGCTAGACAGGTCCAATGTCCATGGGCAATGGCGGCAGCAGCAAGAGACACACTTGTTCAAGAAGATTCAAACTTGCTTCCAGGTGGTTTCCTGCTTCTTTCGCTCTTTGTTCCATTTTGGTTTCTGACCTGGTGGGCACTGCCACCACCACTGAGCTCAGTTCTTCCCCCATTGATGTCCCACATGCCAACTGTGTCTCCCAGAGACACACTTAGAAGTCTCTTAACCCTAGGCTGTTCCTATCTGTCTTTCAATTCAGTCAAGTTGACAATCTTCTTTAACCATCACAATGTTGGTATAAGAAATAGAATGTAGACAGGATTTGTGAGAATACTGGGGATAATGGATTATACATATATATATGTATATATATTATATATGTGTCTATATATGTGTGTATATATATATATATATATATATATATTTCTAACCTATGTAAAGATTTTGAATTTCATTCTAAACATTGTAGGAAGCCTTTTAAATTCTCATCTAGATTTAATGAAGACAAATAGAATAAAGACAGAAGATAGGAGGCTATTGCCAAAATCCACATAAGGCAAAATGGGAGTGATATATTGGAAAAGGATCAGACTACAGATGTGTTTGTCAGGGAAAAAAAATCATCAAAAATTACTCCTAGCTCTTTGAAGTGAGCAACCTAACAAGAGTCTTATTATAGTAAAAAATATATATATATTAAACTACCAACTTTAAGTGGATTTCACCCTGAGTTAATGCTTGAATGCTCTACAGAATTAGATGGTTATACTTGATATACAGGTACAAAAAAAGATAATATATGTACAATAAAAATAATTTCCAGAAAAGTCTTATGTTTAGTAATATAGATAATTACACATAAATATTTCTTTCATTTATGACCCTTGCTACTACAAACATTGAGTCTGGGAACCAGTGCCCCACCTAAGTGATCCACAAGGAATTCTGGTTACTGACACTCAAGTTGCTTTAATTGTCAGAAAAGCTTAAATGGCATAGCTTGTGATAACCACTAGGACTGAGTGCTAGGAGGAATACAGATCCTGCCTGTAAAGCACACAGAATTACATGGTTAAACTCGCTATATATAGACAAAAAAAGATAATTGCAAAAATAGATATGTGGTGTTGATATAAAAATGAAAAAAATAGATATCCAGTTATTTTAAAAATTAAATATTTCTTGTCTTGAAATGTGAATAAAATCATTTTTCTCAAACTTGTTGGCTATGATACACCAGTAACCTGAAAAACATAATGTTTATTAACTGATATCAAGATGATACAATCAAATGAGAGAGGGACAAAGGACAGGTAGCATAGATAATAAATTGTCAAGTCAGAAAGATGGGGGTTAATTCAAAGAAAAGGAAATGGAATGACAATACCTGCAGATCACTTCCCTCCTCTCAAAGTTACCAATACCTCATGGGACTCTCTTCTACCAACACAAGAAGTCCTTAAGGAGTACCCTGGGTGACTCTTTTCCTGCTTTTTGGTCCTGTAGGCCAGATAGGAAGAGGTGAGAGGAAAGGAAACCAGAGATCTATAAAGGGGAAAGACACACCCCCTCTCATGGGCACCAGCTGAGTCATTCCCCTCTGTGGAATGAACAGTTTACAAGTATGGTCCTTCCAAATTCTCAGCATTGCACAAACCTTTCACCCAAAGAACCACAGCACAAAGAAGAGACAGCATGCTTTCCTGGGGTTTCTACAGCAATAGCTGTAAATGACTGCCACAAAATTAGAGCACAGTAAGCCCTGTGCCTCCTCTTTAGAGAAGTCTACCTCTGTCTCTTTCTCTGATCTCTGTCTTGAATGAAACTTGTTTTTTACGCTTGCCTTGGCATTTCTCAGGTGTTTATTCTTCAACTCTGGGGGAATGAGGACCACTCCTGATTTCCAAGACTGGTATCACAACCAACTAGGTAATCATACTCAATGGCTTAGAGTGATTTAAAATTGGGGTCTAAAAACTCCAATTAAAACCCCAATTAAAAATCAAATATTTTAGATTGCATTAAGGAAAGAATCAAATACATACTTCACAAAACCATGTAAAATATAATGGTACAAATAGGTTAAAAGTTTAAAGAATGAAAAAGATATACTGCACTAAAGGTAAACTGTTAAAATAAAGATGATGATATAAGTATCAAATTCATTTTCAAATAAAGCTGATTATATGAATATCCAATTAAGTAAATTTTTAGAACAAAGAATTAGAGTTCAAGAGTACCCTTTTATAATGAGCTTAGTTTATGTAGAAGACATTAAAACCCTCAAATTTCATTAATTTAATAAACTGAGAATACATGAAATAAAAATAGTGGAAGAGAAAAGAGAAAGAGAAATGGATGAGTTGACAAATAGACAGATTTTTAAAAAATTCTTTCCAATAATTGATGGAACAGAAGACAGAAGAGCAAGTGTATAGAAATTGATACAATATTGAACCCACATATACTAATTAATATTTATAGAAAATCGCACTTAACAACTGCAGAATATACAATCTTCTCAAATGTATGAAGAATATTTATGAAGAGAAATTATATTCCAATAATAAAAACTACCAAATGTAAAATTAATCACATGCAAAATATATTTTCTGATCAAAAGAGAATAAAATTGGAAGTCAATAAAATACAAGAAGCATAGAAAATCTTTAGATATTTGGAAATTTAATAACATATTTCAAAATTGGAGCCCTTATTTGAGGTCCAACTTTTTTTTTAACATAAAATTCCATGATAGCCATGCATAATAGAACAGATAAATGTCAAAATTTGGGCTGGAGATATAGCTCAGTTGGTAGAGTGCTTGCCTTGCAAGCAAATGCCCTGGGTTAAAACCCCAGCACAGAAAAAAAAAAAAAAAAAAAAAAAAAAGTCAAAATTTTATGAAGTATTTAACCTAAGTTTTAAAGATGAAATGTATCTCTTATCACAGGGAAATAAAACTAGATACTATTAATAACTAAATCAATAAGAAATATCCTAACTTGGAAATTAAGTAACCTATTTCTAAAAAATTGTTGGTTCAAAAGAAAGGAAACTAGAAAATACTTTGAACTGAACAGTGATGAAAATACAACATAAAGTGAGATGATTATAAGGCAGGGCTTAGAGGAATATGTTACAGTTTTACATTCTATGTTAGGTGAGAAGAAAGTTCTTAGGTCCAGTGAGATACAAGTGAACTATAAGAAAATACAAAAATTTGGCAGTTAAAATTAATCAGATTACAAAAATTGAGAGATCCTTCATAAGGAGTTTTCAGTCTTGGCAGAACTAACTAGAAGGAGAAAAATCCACAACAGTGGGTACAAGGAGAAATCAAATGAAATTTAATAGTCTTTTAATTGACATATTTGAGTTTGTGTGACACAATAGTATCTCCAAAACATACAAACAAAATTTGCACACACTAGGTAATTCGTTGCCATAGACCTTCACTGTGCATATAGTTCCTTTTTAAGAATGAAGGCAAAGCATGATATCAAAGAGATCTGCCTGAGAAACTAGGGTATTGGTAAAGATAGGGCCTGAAGGCAGACTGTATTGCAGGGTATCTGAGAAAACAAACAAACAAACAAACAAGCAAAAACAAAACAACAACAAAAAACCCTCTAAAATATACCAGACCTTAAATGTTGCAGTTTCTACTGAAGATGGATATAGTAAAGAGAGCCTAGATGAAGAAATACATTGGTTGATAATACTATACTACCGTAAACACTTACTGAGTGTTTTCTAAAGCTGAAATAAATAGCTTGGGAACACTGCTGTCCTTAAGCAGAGTGAAATCATCATAGAAGACTGAGGACAGGTCAGGAAAGGAGGGAGAAATCCCTGAGGAAATTCAGGCCTCTACTGCAATGATCCTCTGACGATTTGAAGGTTAGCAGGTGAATAGAGAATATCTGAAGAATGGAACAGGGGACTAGGTCTGGAAATCCAAGAGAATTCTTGAGATTATGAAACAAACGCAAAACAAACATCTATTTGATCTTTTACTCAAATATTGGAAGCCAGTAGAAAACTGAACCCAAGTTAAGTTTAAACTCAAACTCAATACCATGGCTTGATAAAAGGAAATATGTTATTTTCTGGCAGTAAATATTTTTATTATAGATCTAAGGGTTCTTTTACACAAAGTTCCTTGTTTGCAATATAGAATGAAAAGAAAAATGAAAAAGCTATGAAAGTCAATCCATGCTCAAATGACAAAATTGTCAATTAAAGCAAACACAAAAATGATCCAGTTAGTGAAATACTCAGAAAGATACTACACAGTAACAATGATAATGATGTCAAAGGATCTAATGTGAGAAATAGATAATATGAGTGAACAAGAAATATAAGCAAATGAATGGAAAATATGAAAAAAATTGAAGAGATATCTTAAAAAAGAAAAATGCAAATAATGGAAAATTAATTAATATGCTTAATGGAGTAGAGTCAGCAGATACAAAGTATAGCACTCTTGAATGTGGATTACTTAAATTTATCCAAAATAAAATATGAAGAGAAAAAGGAATTTAAAAATAAAATGTCAAAGATATGTAAGATTGTATCAAATAGTATAACATATGTATCATTAGAATCCCATAAAATGAAAATAAAGAAAATAGATCAGATTAAATTGAAGTGAAAATGGAAGAAAATGCCCCCCAAGTAGTTAAAACTATCAATCTAAAAATTTATGTTTAGTGAACTCCAGGTAGAACGAAATGAAGAAAAAGCAAAAGCTACTAGGGATACCATAGTGCAGCTGTTGAAAATTAAGCCCCACAGTACTGAAAGCTGACTGAGGTTTTATAAACTACTATACAAAGCAGGACAAATGGCTGACTTCTCATCAAAAACATATGGTATCTCTGAAATGCTAGTGAAAGGACAGCCAGTCTACCTTAGTCCTCAAAAAAGATTTGATGTCCTTGGAAAACATTCTTTAAAAATGAAGAGAAAACATACTTGATGGAGGACTGCTATACCAATTACACAAACTCTTTAAAACTCAACAAAAAGAAGTAAATGACCCTATTAAGAAATGGGCAAATGGTCTGAACAGATGACTCACAATATAAAACAGATAATATACAGATGGTAAATTAGTATATGAAACATGCCCAACATAATACATCATTAGGGAGTTGCAGATTAAATCAATGGTATACTACTACACATCTATTAGAATGGCTAAAATCCCAAGAACTGACCATATTTAAGACTGATAAGGTTATGGAACAATAAGAACTCTCATTCATTGCTGGAAGGGATGGAAATTTGTACAGACATTTTATAAGATCTTTCAACAGTTTCTTACAGACCTAAACAGACTCTTACCATATAATCCAGCAATTATGTTCTTTGACATTTACTCAAAAAAGTTGAAAATTTCTATCCACACAATAACCTATCCATTGTTTATGATAGCTTTATTTATAATTGTTAAAAATTGGAAGCAACCAAGATTTCCTTTAGTAGGTGAATGGATAAACAAACTGTGGTACATTAGACAGTGGAATATTAACAGTGCTAAAAAAACATGCAAGCTATTAAACCATAAAAAGACATGAAGGAATCTTAAATGCATAGGACTATGTGAAAGAAGCCAATCTGCAAGGAATACATATTATATGATTTCAATTACATGCCATTCCAAAAAAAGTCACTTGCATGGAGACAACAAAAAGATCAGTAGTTACCAGGGATTCAGGAAGAAGGGAGGAAAGGATGAATAGCTGGAACCCAGGGGAGTTTTAGGGCAGTGAAACTATTCTCCATGATACTCTAATGGTGAAAACATGACACACATTTATCAACACCAATAGTATGTACCACGCAGAGTGAGCTCTAAGGTAAAGTAGCTTCTTCAGCTGTATTAATATCTGTTCATCCATTGTAACAAGTTTACCACACGAGCAATATGCTAATAATAAAGGAAACTGTGGGAGGGACTAGTTGTATAGAATGGGGGCATCTAGAAACTCTATACTTTCTTTTTTTCTACAAATCTGAAATTGCTCTTAATTTTAAAAACAGTTAAGTCAGAGAAATGACAACAAATTTTAAAACATTTTTATAAAAAATAAGCCTGTAGGAATTAGTCTTCAATCAGACCTAAAATATATGCTAAGAGATTGTTGCCGTTGATTGGAACTTATACATGAAAGCTCAGATCTGCAAGAAAGAACAAAGTGCACTTAGAAAAAAATGTGTCTGTGTGTGTGTGTCACAGAAGGAAATAAGTATAAAAAAATAAAACAGCATAAAAAGTAAAAACAATATATTCCCTGGTAATGATGACATTAAATCAAGTCATTTATAATAAAGAATTGATATATACCATAAATATTTGAGAATTGAAAAATATACTTGTAAAAAACAATGACAAACAATGAAAGAATTTAGAAAATACCTAAGGGGGGAAAAAAAGCATAAATTTATGGATTTAAGTCAAGTAATGGTTAATGGAAATTTATAGCATTAAAATCTAACTTTTAATGTAATGCCTTATGTTAGTAAACAAATTAAGGTTCCAAAATAAGAAACTAAGGACAGAAAATCAAATTAAGTACAAGCGAGGCCATCATTAAAATTGGGGTGAAAATCAATGGTATGAAAAATTGAAAATACAATTTTTAAAAATTAGGTCAACTTTGATAGCTGATGAGGTAAATGAATTGATAAATGTATAGTAAAACTGTTCATGATGGCAATAGTAAAAGATACAAATATCAGGATCAAAAGATACTATGGACATTAAAAGGAATTAAAAAGGACATTATAAATACTAAGCTTCCATTGATGCAACTACAATGTGCTATGAATATCAAACACATTTTATTGTGTGAAAGAAGCCAGACACAAAAGAATATCAACCATGTGATTGCATTTACACAAATTATAACAATGGACAAAGTTAATATATGGTACTAGAATCAGAAAGTTGTCATTTCTGAGTGAGGAATTTTCTGGGCCACAAAGCTTTCCCTGTGACTTTCTGTGGTATTGGGAACATGTTGGGTTTATTCAAGTGCTAAATCTCTTGGACTTGACAGACTCAGAAGGACAAATATTACAGGTTTTGCCTCATATGTGGAATCTGGGGTAGGGGGAGATGACATGGAATTAACAAGGAGACTCTTAGAGAAGAGGAAGGGGACCAGGGGACGGCTGAGAGGAGGGCCAGGGAGGGTATGGGGATGTGATCAAAGTATGTAATTTGCATGTACAAATATGCCACAATGAAACCCATTATTCTGTATAATTAAAATGCACCAATAGAAAAAGTCTCTGAAATGCAAGATTTATTTTTTATAGTAAATTTTATTTCAACTCAAAAGAAAGGATATTTTTATTTTTTGCCACCTTGCCTTCTACCATTATACACCATAATTCAGGAGATTTCACTGTTGCTAATATTTTTATACTCTATTTTTCCATTACCATTTCTCAGTTGTGTGTGTTATTGTGTGTGTGTGTGTGTGTGTGTGTGTGTGTGTTTTCAATAGAGCTATGGTTGAGGCAATGGAGAGAAGAGTATTTCTTAAGCACCCCAAAACTGCTCAACTCTCTTAGCTTTACTCAATTTTTCTTGAGCTAGTATTTATTAGAAACTGATATGATTTTTTTTAGGGAAAGATTGATATGTGTTTTAAAAAGATATTTCTATAAGACATCTAGGTATTAGTTTCATGCATGCTTGAGTTTTTTCTTTATTCCTTAAAATTACCCCAGTGTTACAATAATATTAGATGGCCCTATTAAATAAATTAGAATTAATTAATTGTATATGCACATAGACATCTAAGTCTCCAGTTGGTTAATGACTTTTTATTCAATAAGTAGAGAGAAAATGGAGAATAAATATATCTAGCCCCGTTGTTAACGGTTATAAAGGTCCTGTTTTCCTACATGAATGATAATGATCCCACTGAACTGAATAACTATTGTTCTCATTCTCCTCACAGCTGGCAGATGATATAGTAGAGACAGTCCTAATTACCTGATGGTGTATGAATAAGCAAGGGAAAGATCAGTAGTTTGGTGATTTAATCACTGAATAAAATTAGTGTGAGACCCATTAATTTCCTTTTATATACAAACTACCATAAAAAGGCTCTTTAAACTGATTTCAGCATTATTACTACTATTTAGAAATTTTAAATAATATTATCTCATAGCATTTTTTCCCCCAATAACAAAACTGTTGAACACTTTCTCTGCTGGAAATGTTATTGAGAACCTGTTTAAATTACTGAAGCATTTAGAGAATCAACTTAATGGAAGTATAATGCACCACTTTTAAATATACATTTTGATGAGTTGTGACAAATTTCTACACCCATGTTACAACCAGGGAATGAAGAAACAGATCAGTTCAATTACCCCTGTGCCCATCCAGTTAATTTAGCTCTCTCCACTCCCAGACCCAGATATCCACAGATGTACCTTCTGTTCTTATCATTTCTGTCCCTTTAGATTATTTTGTAATTTTTCCATCCTATTATCTCTCACTTAGTAAGACCCTCTTGCAAGGATAAAAGCAACTGAAGTTATGTCAGAGGTCAAATAGACTAAAATGTCTATGTCTTTTCTTATGAGAAATTAATTCTAACTCTTTTGCCACTGGTCAGCTAGCAGCCTCAAGGAGCTTATTATAGCATGGTGATTGAGTTGATAAACATGGAGTTACAAAATGGATTCACTTATAATCCAAACAATAAATCATTTGATAATTTATCTATTAAGAGTACCATGTTTTAGCACAATGTTTTAGTACAAACCGGATCTACCAGATGCAGTGTAGGAAATTTAGGAAAGATACAACATCTGCTAAAAGACACAAAACCTAGTGACCATAATGATGCAGGGAGGAGAGTGAGTTCAGGGATTTATGGATGTGCATCCTGGAATACTCAGTACAGGCTGCAGGCTCACAGAAAAAAATTTTGAAATAAGTAACATCTCATCATAAACCTGAAAAAATTGTAAGAATTTTCAAGAAAAAGATGGAAGGAAAACAATTTTAGTCAGAATGCACAACTTAAGCAATAGCTGCAAGTAAGCATTGGTGAAGAACAGAGCTCTAGAGATTCATCTTAAGGGATTTGTATGGAGGATAACAGAAGGTTGAGGCATTTATGAGATGGTGACAGCATCGAATTTGATAATTTGGCACAACAATTCTTTCGTGAAGGAAATTGATCAGAATTGTGCAAGCTTAAATATTTTTCAAAGATGATGATACTACAAAGCTTGGGTATAAGTTTGGAGAGGAGCAGACAGATATATTTGAAAGCTAAAAATCAGAAACAACTTGGGGCTATCCATACGTATGTAAAGAGAGAAACTAGTGTTTCCCAATTTGGTAAATGAGTGAGAATAAATCATTTCATGAGTTAGGAAACTGAGTGGACATATCCACTTTGAGATGTCTTTGGAATTTGTTTAATGGGTAAAAAGAATATCTATAAAATCTTTATTAGATCTACCGATTAAATTTGTTATTTCCCATCTTGATCTCTAGGCACAAATACACACAGGCATGCAAACACATACACATATTTGCAAGTAAGTTATAGGCATCATGACACTTCAACATGTATCCCATAGAAAAGCATTTTAATACTGAAACAAAATTATCAGATTATTCAAGAAATGCAATATCTCTACTTTTATTCAATATGCTACAATGAGTATCAAATTTACCTAGTTTTTAACAATTATGTCTCATATCAATTAAATTTCTCTTCTATGCATGCACACACACACACACACACACACTTTCTTATTCATATACAGCAAATCAAAAGTCTTGTATTTTCTAATTCTTGTGAATTCCATAATTTTCTCAGGAAACAAATTTAGTCCACATTTAGAAGGTGAAGTTGATAGTGTAATTCAGAGATAATACAAATAGAATGAACTGGACCCTAAAATCTCATAAAATGCTAAAAGTATTAAAAATTCATCTGTATAATGTACAGATCTAGAGGTAGACTGGAATTACGTAAAAGGGGAGGAAGTGCAGAACAAATTCTTAAAAACCCATGTTATATGCATATATAAATAGACCACAGGGAATTTCACCTTTATGTATAAGTAAAAATAACTGATCAAAAATCAATAGATGAGTGCAAGTAAGTTTCAGAGAATGGAGGAAGGAGAAAGCTGAGAGGGAGTGCAGGATAGGGGTGGGGCTAGAAGACTAGAAGGAAAAGGGAGGATGGTAAACAGAAACCAAATTCCATGCATGAAAGATTTTGTAAGGATGAACCCAACTACTATGTGTAACCATAATGCTCTAATAAAAAAAATAGTCCATGTATAGCATCTTACAGATTTTCTTCTGCTTAGACTAGTTTCTCATATATTAGCACTCTTTTCTAATCTGACACTGGGATGGTTGCAGCTCTTCTCACAATATCCTGCCTCTGGCATAACTCTTTCAGCTTTAAAAAGAATTACCTTTCAAATATCATAGAGGTTTCAGTCCTATTTTTATTTTTATTCTCTTTCAAAAATCAAAGTTATATAGTAGTCCATGGTATTATTGTACACCTACAAAACACATACATCAAGATTCAGGAGCTGGAGAGAAATAAGGAGTATTCAACCTCATAACTTTTGTTTTGCATGGGAGTTTAAATTTTGAGTGACATAATGCTTATTATTTTGTTTACAGATTAGTCCCTATGTGTGGATGAACTTTCAAGGTAAGTGGACAGAATCCAACTTTCAATAAATTACCCAAATTGAAAATTCCTATGTGGATTGAAATGGAATTACTCCCAAGGATTTTAATGGTTTGGGATTTAGGGAGTCACGAACTGGAAAGTACCCTGGAGTACAGGAAAATACTAGTTTGTAGAACAGAATCTGATACTATGGCAAACTCATGTTCTGTGGACTTTTTATCTGCTAAATTAGGAGTAGATAAATTATAGGGCCTTTTTTGTAATAATTTAATTACATAATTTTATTAAAAAGGTCGAATTGCACCTCTATATCTCAATGTATTTCTTTGTTACATGTTCAACCAAGTCCATTAAATTCTTAGAGTCACAAAGTTGCAAATGAAGAAAAGTCTTGATTTGTTCAAGTTCATTCCCTGAATCAAATTTGGACACAGGTTCTCATGTTGTATCTTCCAAAAGCTGCACTGGAATATCTCTGTTATAATGCCACTACTAATGTTATGGGCCAGGCTATAAGAGCAATGGCCAAACAGACTCCATTTTACCCTGAGACTCCATATCATATAGGAAATGTTTCTCCTGTGGGAACACCCTGACTCTGTACCCATCAACAGTTGCTTAGCATGTCATGTTTGGTAACACAAAATGGCAATTCTTACATAATGTGAAATTGTTCTTTTCTTGGTTCCTATTTTTCTTGGAGAATTTATTTTGTCAGAGAACAATTGTCTAGATGTTAGGAACCATTCCTTGTTTTTGACCCTCTTCCCCTTCTGCTTATGATTTTAGATCTCATGATGTGAGTTTGTAATTTTGAATCATAGCAACAGCCACTTATGATTAATGTACCAACATGCTTTACTTATGGTAAAAAAACCCCTGCAATCCTATGCTTGGGGCTGTCCTCCTAGTACCCGTTTTGGGCCTTGTGTGAGACAGTCAGCCAGTTGGTTAATAAATACTCTCAAATTCAGACTTCTCAGTGGTGATCGATCTGTTCTTAAGTTGCGCCCCACAACACTTCTAACCTGACTTATGTAGCATTTTCTCATAATAAAATTTGACAAAGTGAAAAATAAATGGAGAATGACCTGATCAGAAACTCTATTGCTTGAAATATTCAGAAATGATGGACAAAATGTAAATCACCATTTTAAAATCAGAACTGAAATCAAATGAAAACAAGGAAACCAGAGATATGAAACGTAAATAACTTATAGCGGGAATGGAACACTCAGGGCTTATCTAGGAAATTATCTGGATAATGGAGTGAAGTTGGAATTTTCCCTGATATGTGGAGGTTAAACTACAATAAAGGGTGGGGGAGAGAAGTTCAGTAGATTAGACAAAGGGGAATAAAAGGAAGGGGGGGTAGATAGGAAAAGGAAAGACAATAGAATAAATCTAACATAATTTTTCTAGTACACATAGGAAATTACCTAAGTTAACCCCACCCACAAGGATGGAGTCCTAATTAGAGTAAGATATATCCTAGACTTGTATGATTTTATGAAAATGAATTCTAATGTTATGTATAACTAAGAAGAACCCATGAAAAACAATTTAAAAGGAGTTTGATTTTCTAATAAAGGAATAGGTCACAGTCTTTGACCCTAAATGCTGAAATTATAACCCCTCCACAAAGAAATCCCCCTCATTTAAAGAACAGAAAGGGATGAAAAAATCTGACTGTCTTCCTGGGACTCTGAGAGATGTTTGAGATCTGGGAGCAGAAAGTGTTTATCTCCAATAAGTTTGTTTAAACCGTAACCCAAGGCCAAGAAGATGTGAGATCCAAATGTCCAAATTAAATTATCTAAGTTGTGCAGTAATCTCATGGCTATAAACTAATTCTCAAATAAAAAGATTTTCAGTGAAAGAGCTGGGATAACTTAAATATTCTTTAGAATCACTTCCATGAAGTAGTTCATGTAAGACTCATACAGGGAAATAAATAAACCTAAGAAACAGCTCACATTTAGGACTTGGAATCATAAGTTTACAATTTATTCTAGGGAGGAATCAATGATAAATTGAAGAATAACAATCCCCAAATTCCCAAATTGACATAATTAGATAAGTTATGGGAAAAATTAAAATGAATATATAAAAGATGATTCTTTCAATCAGAATAAAGCATGAATGCATTAATAAAATAATTAAAAAGAATAAAATATGAAACATAATTTATTGAAAATCATAAACATAATAAGGAAATTATGGTGAAAGGAATAGAAATTATAGAAACAGAAAAATAATTTTGATAAAAACTATTTAAATCTTGTAGAAAAAAATCTTATTTATATAAGTATGTTTATATCTATATCTGTATACATATATCAATACCCATATAGAATTGATGGACACTTGAACATTTGACACATAATATAACTAAAAAGAGAAAGTTTAAAGATTTTTTTTTGTAGTTATAGGTGGACAGTATGCCTTTATTTTATTGTTTATTTGTATGTGGTGCTGAGGATCGAACCCAGGGCAAGTGCTCTGCCCCTGAGCTACAACCCAGCCCAAGTTTAAAGTTTAATATAAATCTATGGAAAGTGTGTAGACTAGATAATAGAAAGGAAAACATAAAGAGAGCAGTTAATGACCCAATTTAGCCTCCAATATGAATTTAGAAGGTAAGATAGAGACACAGCAAAGATGTAGTATTTGCTGAGATGAAAAGGCATTTTTTTTCAGAAAAAATAATAGGAACAGAAGGAATGAATGATATACTAGTAAACAAATATTTTGATAAACATAGCTAAGTAGTTAGGGTTTTAAAAACATTAAAATTAAAATGTTTTATTGCAACTGTACGGAAAAAGGATATAATTCAACTAAAAGATTTTAAACTCTCTCTTATTTTCTGGAGGAGATAAAAACTAAGTGGACAAAATTCATCTATGAACAGAGATTCTCAGATTCTCAAAATTAATAACAAAATATCAAGAACTAGAAGTCATATTAGAATTGTTTTAAAAGAATGCATACTATAGATTATTGTATTTTGTTTAAAAGTCAAAATAGAAAGAACATACAATTTATAATCTGCTAGGAAAGAAATAAAATGTTTAAAACTATGTATGGTGAGGATTAGGAGGAAGGGAACCCTTCACTAAATCCAACAAAAAGCCTGAAAGAGAAAAATAAATGAATAGATAAGCAAGACAGAAAACAAATAGCAAGGTTCTAGACGATTCAAATATATTAGTAATCTGTATATTTAAAGTCCTGTGAAAAACTCTTAAAGATTACATTTGAGAGACAGAAAGAGATCTAAAACAGGTAATCAATAAGCTGAAAGTAAAAGCAGGTGTTCTAGTTAGATTTTGCATTACTGTGACCAAAACACCCAACAAAAGCTAATTAAGGAGGAAAAGTTTATTTGGGACTCAAGATTTCAGAGGTCAGAGTTCACAGGCCTCCTCTATAGATCTGGCCCCAAGGTGAGGCTGCATGTAAGGAAAGTGGAGGAAATCTGTTAGGCTCCAGGCAGGGTCAGGAAGCAGGGAGGGAGGGAAGAAGGGGCCACAGGGCAGATGCACCCTTCCAGGGCACACCCCAGTGACCCACCTCCTCCAGTCGCCTATCTAGAGTAACACCAATCAGTCCATTCAGACTAGAATGGACAGATTGGGTTACAGTTTATATAATCCAATCATTATACCTTTGAATACTCCTTCATTAACAGGAGCTTTTGGGGGACACCTCATATTCAAACCATGACAGCAGGCAATAGATATTCTGACATCATAATTATAAAAATAGAAACAACAAACAAAGGTGTTATAATAAAAGTTAATAGTAAATAACCTGATGATAATTTGCTATTAGGATCATTACTTAATTCTAAAATAAATACTATATGAGAAATATAAAATAATCATTAATTATTAGGTATTTAATAATGAAAACTCAAAGTGTTTCAAGCAAGAGTTCACCAATACAAGAAAAAGTGAATGAAATTTCCTTTTGTGAGATTGTAACACAAAAACTCATAATTTCTCTAGAAGAGGTTAAAAATAGTATAGGTGGAAAAAAAGTTGGATAAAAAGAAAATATCTTGTTCTTCCTGGAGCCTGTAATCCACATTTAGAGTATGTGTTCTTTAAGAAAAAAAAGAACACAAGAATTATTTCCCAAAATAAACACATGTTAGGCATAACAAATATTTTTTAATGCCAAAGAATTGATCTTATGTCAGAAAACTATATAATACCTACAAATGTTTGGAAGCAATAGTAAGATGATAATAAAAACTACACTTAACATTAATGAGAATTAAAATAACTGAACTAGATTTATCATTATCTATCAGTCTAGTAACAAATTTGTAAGGCAATTGTAAAATAATGTCATTTATATGTATTTTAAATATACAAATGGGCCAGGCATGGTGGCATGTGCTTATAATCTCAGCAACTAAGGAAGCTGAGGCAGGAGCCTCAGCAAATTCTAGACCAGCCTCAGTAACTTAGACCCTATCTCAAAATTAAAAATTAAAAGGACTGGGGATTCAACCCCCAGTTACCTCCCCACACACAAAAATTTGAAGTACACCAAAGGGTACATTATATTAATAATATAGGAAATGGAAGGATTTTCAAAGCAGTGCACCTCTGTGTAATGAATTGGTTTGGAGTAAAAGAGCGCAGTGTGGTTTAAGAATGTGTATAACATTACATTTTAAAATATCTTAAGCAGAATTGTCTTTATACTTGAAGAATTGTGTTCATACTTGCTAGTGTGATATTCATTTTATTTCCAATTTTGAAATATGGCAAATTTCATTAAATAAGCAAATTTAAAAGAATGTTTATATAAGGCAAAAAAAATATTACAGTCATCATTACCTCCATTTTATGGTTACAGAGATTGAACAATGCAGAATAGTTAAATAATTTTACATACGTCACATGGAAAGCACATGACATTACTGGTAAGTAAAACAACTGGGATTCAAATGTGAAGTGATGCATTTTACATTTTAATGTAGGTTCTTCATAACAAATATTCATTTAACTGCTACCAACCATTTACTTTTTAACTGATAATAATATTTACTATTCAATATATAGTGATGATACTGTCACCATAATAATCATAGCTTTAAATATCTTTCATGTGGTAGGTACTGTTCTAAGCACTCCTGGCTTTCTCTCATTACATTCCCTCTTTTAGTTTTTACAACTTTATAAGTTCAGTGTTCTTTTCATCTACACTTTATAAATGAAGAAATTCATTCCTTATCTCTTGCATTTAGAATTAAATTCTTGCAGAAATTACTTTTTATTTATCTCGGTCCGTCACCATGCCATGGGCCATTGTTTTGTTTATATCTCATCATTTAGTATTAAAGAGATAAAAGTTAACATATTTAACAAAATGTAAGTATAAAATTCACAGTTAATTTTCTTGGAATTTTAAATAAATAAAACAATTTCAGGAGAAAGATATAATTTTGAATTTGAAAGTATAATGCTGTGTTTTTAAGAAAAATGAGGTAGATTGAGAGTTTCATCAAGTATATGTTAGAAGCATCATATAAACATTTAGAAAGAAATTTTTAAAAATTAACCTTCTACATATTATATCCTTAATACTATTGATATCTTAGAATTACTTTTCTTGTATGGTTTGTAAACTCTATAAATTAAATGCAGTAATTATAAAGTAAGTCCAATTAAAAACAATGTAAATTGATAAATTCTTGAAAGTAACAAGATTTTTCCTTTTATCTATCTTTTTCTCTTTCTGTCTTTCTGCCTGGACATATGTATGCATATTTATCTATAGCTATAGATATATGTGTCTCTGTGTGTGTGTGCGTGTGTGTGTATGTGTGTATATAATTTCCCTACTTACACAGATAGCAGATTGATACACATGAAAATAAAGAAGGAAAATCTCTCCCCTAGAGTAGAAGTTATTAAATATGCTATAGAATGGAGTTAGAAAATAAATATTTTGCAACCATCATATTAATAATTAGTTTAGCCCAAACAAAACAATTACTTCTAAAAGTAGAATTTGAAAGTCTGATGAGGAAGGAACAATATATTTAAGAATTTCAAAGTTTTTTCCACAAAATACCTACTGATTAAAATTGGAAAAATAATATTTTTATCATGATAAACCCAGTAATGAGGACTTTAACCAAATTATACTTAATCATGTAATCAAATTAATTTTACCAGTAGGGGAAGAAGCTGCCACCACAAGCCTTTTTATATAATACACTATGAAGGATACAACATCATTTCTCTGAAACCTCTGCCAAAATAATAAATAATGTAAACCTCACCATGAGGAAGCAAGGTGAAATTATCCCAAACAGAAAGACAAATGATAAAATAACTGGTCCATATGATCAAAAATGGAAAGGCACTATTTCTGATTAAAGTTCTTAAAAGGGATATCATAGCCTTATATGTGATGCTATATTGCATTGGAGAATTGAGAAAATGAATCTATGAAGGAACTTAATGGTCAGTTGAAAAGAATTTAATATGAGCTGTTAGTACAAAATATTTTTACACATTTCCTGACTCCTTGTTCTTGTGAATTACAAAATATTAGTCAATAGAGGAACAAACCATACTAAAATACATTAGAAAAATGTATCTGCAGGAATAAATATATAGATCTATATATATATAACTTATTTATAGCATAAATTATAATCTACTTCCCTCCAACAATAGAGATTGTTGGAGAGGAAGAGGAATGAGTGAGCAACAAAGCAACTTAGACAAAATGTTAAGAATTGATGAATCAAAGTAAAGAGTAAAAAGAGCTATTTTATCATTCTTAAAGCTTTTCTGGTGAATGTGGTTCTTTGGATGTTTGTGCCTGGACCAGCTACAGCCTAGAAAGCTAACACACATGTAATTGAATTCCTAGAAAAAAAAAAAAATAGAAGCACTGTTTGAAGAAATATTTAGAGGAATAATTGCCATAAATTTCCAAATTTTCTGAAAACTATAAATCCAGATTTCCCACAGCTCTATGTTCAATAAACTCCAGCCTATAAATAAAGAAAACTATACCTGGGACATCAAACTCAAATTCCTAAAAATAATAAAAAAGTGCTCAACAGAAAATCGTAAAAATGATCCAGAGAATAAAAGGCATATTATCACAAAGGGGGAATAAAACCGGATATGAATGACCATAGAATTCTCTTCAGACATGATATAAAGAAGACAAGAAAATGGTTTCTTTACAGTGCTGAAGTTCAGTGATGATCAGGGATTCTTGCATCCAGTTACATACCAGAGTGCTGTTAGATAGTAGTAACTTTTAACATTTATAAGCACAGTAGGTAGTTATGTTTGTACACATCATTAGTATGCTTCTAAATAACTAGTAGGATTTTGAATGTTCCCAGCATGAGGAAATTATAAATGTTTGAGGTGACGGTTATGCCTTTTGCTTTCTTTGATCTGCTCATCCTACATTGTATACATATATTGAAATATTATATTTTATCCCATAAATATTTATAATGGCTATGTCCATTATAAATGTTAAAATGCATGTATGAAAAAGATAATCTGAAGAATGTTTACAAAAATATCTATTTTTCTTTCCTTTCCAAGCTTAAGGTATGTATGAAAATATATTTGCCTAACATGGTATCTGTTTAAAGCAGTTCTTGGAATTATTATTGGTACAAAAACTCAGACATTAGAATTTGTTACTATGTCTTCTGAAATACAGTGAGTGCTTTTGAAATCTAAATCAATAAAAACAAAAAGAAAATCAAAGATGTTTGCAGAAAATTGAAAGCTTGGAAAATTAGTCTCCAGGAGACTTTTACCTTGTGAAATGTTAAGAGATTAAAAAACTATATATCTAAAAGAACAAAATGCCTAATGGAAAAGATTTTTACAAAGAAATGATAAATGTTAGAAATGGTAAGTATGTGGAAAATAAAAGTGGTTAGTATGTGGAAAATAAAAGTGGTTATGTCTCTGTAATATTCACATTTTTAAGACATCAGATTACTGGTTATCTGTCCTAGGATTGAGGGATGGAATAAGGCATACCAGGCTTCGTAGGGAATCAGAATGATGTGATACATGGCTAGACATACCTGTCAAAACTCATCAAATGTACCACTACAAAAAATTACACGATGGTGTGCATAAATAATATCATTAATAAAATTGATTAAAAATATGAATTGTAGTCTACTATATACTCAGCAAAATGACGACTGTATTGGGAAGATTTTTTGAGTGAAGGTAATATTTTTGTATCTTGATTGTAAAGATAGTTATAAGGTTGTCTCTTTGTCAATTCACTTAACTGCACTTAAAATGAGTGTATTCTGTTTTATGCAAACTATGACCAAATAAAGTTGATTACAAAAATTATACCTAATCATACTTCCCATTACATTTCCTTAAGATTTTTACCAATGCTCTATCATTTTATTTTTACCATACTTGTCTTCCCGTTTCTATTATTAACTCTATTACCTTTATCTCTTTCCATCTCTGTCTAATGACAGCTTGTGTCTCTACCTCTTACTATATATCTAGTTGCAAACAAACAAACGAACAAACAAAACCAACTATACCATTTCTCTGTTGTTTGGGTCTTCTGAGACAGTATTTCAAAAACATTTGAAAAAGTTTCAAAACCTATTTCAAAAAATATTATTTATTCATTTATTTATTCATTCTTTCTAGATATACATGACAGTAGAGTATATTGTGACATTTTATACATACATAGAATAAGTGTAACTTGTTCCAATTAGGATCCCATTATTGTGGTTGTACATGATGTGTAGTTACATTGGTCATGTATTTATATATGCACATAAGAGAGTTATGTCTGATTCATTCTACTGTCTTTCTATTCCCATCCCTCTCCCTTCCCTTTATTCCCCCTTTTCTAATCTGATGACTTCTAATCTTCCCTTCCTTGTTTTAGAAACATTTCTCATAGCAACTAAATATCTCTTGAAACTTAAATTTGAGAATTATTATTTACTGTATTTTTAATTATTTGTTATTGTATTGTTTCCAAAACTATGTTCTTTTAAGTAATATACCAGTGAGTATTAAATATCTCTATATTTACTTATGTTGCTAATAATTTCTTTTAATACATATCTTTAATATTTTTCAGGTGTTTGAGCCATTTCCATTTTTGTGAAACTCAAAGCCATAATGCACTCAAAAATTGCTGTAACTGTAAACTTTGCTGGTAGCAAGACATGTTTCTTGCTTTTTTGACACCAATAAATGTGTAACTCCATGTTTTAAACATTTAAGAACAAAAAGTTTGACACATATCAATGATGTTAGTTTACATTTTGCTTATAATTATGAGGTTAACCATTTATTATAAATTTCTTTGCAATTTGTTCTTCCTTTATACATTTGTTTATTCATTCATTTAAATTGTGCATTTTAAATATAAGATTTTTTAGTTGATTTTTAGGTGTCCCTTAACATAGTAAATAATCTGGATTTTTAAAAAATTTATTCTATAAATATTTTAATTACTCTCAAAATTCTCTTAATTTTTTGATAGAGAATGTTTTACATTTGACTGATTCACATGTCATTTCTTTTGGTACATGAGAACACTTAGATTAAATCTCTAGTTAATCATGTACCACCAAAATATTTATTTATGTAAATTCTCCTCATTTAATCCTGGTTCCCAGGGTATCCAGACTAAATTCCTGGTTCTAGCCTTTAGTACATTTAAAATGATATGGTTATAAAGATTAAATCAATCAATGCATGTACAGAATGTACATCCCTAATTTGTTAATTTTTTTTCTTCATAGAATTTATCATGGCCTGAGTTTATTTTAATTCTTTACTTCTTAAGCCTTTATTGTCTGTCTTTTTCTTGTTACTTATTGCTTTATAGCAAAACACTCTTCATTCTAGTACCTCACGATTTGTCTATCACAGTTCTTTGGGTGATGGGCTGGTGCCTGCCTGGGTCTCTCATGCACATATTGCCATCTAAAGATGAACTTGGCCAGTCACGTTCCATGATCACAGAAATCTTCAAGACCATATTGAAAAGTAGTGGATTAAGTCTCTGCCTCTCAATGACAAGAGTAACAAGAGAACTGTGACTAAATTTAACCTGCTGCAATCTTTCCCTCTCCTTTATGGCAGAGCACCTGACTTTTTCGCTGCTGATTCAAATCCACCTAGAGAGAATGGTGCTTGGGATTCTCCACAAGTATATTTTTATTGTTGCTCTTGTTATAGTCCATCAGTCTATTCATTCATACCCCACATTTAAAATAACTCAGTTGTATAATATATTTTAGTACTAGATAGGTTTGTGTAAATGTTTTATTGTCCTACAACAAACAATACTGAAGAAAAGCACTAAACTGCATCTGTATCGTGTCTTGAGAATATTTTGCTGGTTAGAGATGTTAGAAATGAGAAAAAGTTATATTTTCCAACCCAGCAACTCTGGATTGTGTGTGCTTTCTAAATTGTGCTTGCAAAGTCATTTTTTTTTAACCTCATCTCCTATATTTAGTTTTTATTTTCTGCAAGTCAATGGGCAAATCCCAAGCTGTCAACATTTTATTTTCTCAGGAGGAATCCTTGTCCAGTTTCAAAAATTCATTAGGTACATTTTTCAATCTTACAAACAACCTCACATGACAATTTTAGCAAATATTTCATCACTACGAAGTACATGTTTTGAGTTTTCATCTTCCTAGAAGTGTTCTTTTTCTTTTTCTTTTTCTTTTTCTTTTTTCTGTTTCTTTCTTTTTCTTTAAGGCATCCAAGTCTCTTTATTAAGGAAAGAATTAGTTAGCTATTTCTGGGTAAATGGGGTAGATAAATTCCATGGGATCCTATACTTTCAGGGAGTATCCAAAACAATTGTTAGCTAGGATTTGACCATATGAGCTTCTTTTTTTTTAATACCATAATTTTAAAAATTGGAGCATTATAGTTGTACATAATGGTGGGTTTGGTTGTTACATATTTGCACATGCACACAATATAGCAATATGATTTGACCAGTATCATTCTCTACTATTTTTCCTTTTCTAAACGTCCTCCCAACCTTGGTTCCTTTCATCTACTCTACTGATCTCCCCTTGATTTTCATGAGATTCACACCCCCACATCCTCCTTTTCCTTTCTCCTCTTGATCTTCCACAAAGGAGAGTAAACATAACAACCTTGACCAGGATGGTTCTCTTGACATTTCCCTTTGTCCTCCATCTCCTGGGGGTCTGATGATGGTTTCAAAGGCGATGCCAGAGAATTTAGGTTTTTATAATGGCAGTACACATTTTCTGGTACCAAAGCAGCCGAAAAAGCTCGGTGGTGCAAAAAAATCATCACTATTCAGTTTCTAAGTAGACAGGTAAGCAGGGACATTTCAGCTGAATCCATTCCTGGAAGCAGCAGAGGCAGGCTGGCCCAGCCCTTGCTCAAGTTACCCATTCATGGCTCACTGGCTAAGGTATGCTCTGAAGCTAAATACAAAGTCAGGGTAAAGGAAATGCATTCTACCTCTTTTGTGGAAGGGACTGAAAAAATCATAAAGTACCAAGTTTGTGAACATATAAATTAATATGGTCTAAGGCAAGGTTCTTCTTCCTAGCTTGGCTTGTGCAGGTTTGATTGATTTCATACCTATGTTAAATGTACATAGCATTTCATCTTGTTGGACACATGTTTTCTAGAAAGAACAGAAAATTTACTAGGAAAGAAATGATTAAGATAATTTTGATGATTGTGCATTCCAAGATCTAGATAAGGATTAAAATGTAGTTAGGAAGCACACATAGGTGTTGAAGATCATGAACTAAGACTCAAACTGCCCTGGTTTATCTAATTTTTCTTGCTTATTGTGTTTACTATTTTCTAGCTGTTATTACAAACTTAAGGTTTCTTCATCTACTTTTTTTCCTGTTAAGTAAAATACAATTACTATAGTACTTAGTCCATAAGATTGTCACCAGGATTAAAGGAACTAGTGTATGTAAAACCCATACATTAGTGCTTTGATATAATAAGAACTAAGTTCACTGAAGGTCACTCTGAGGAGGTAATATTTCAATTGATAGTTGAATGATGAAAAGACACCAGCTAAGAAGATATATGCAAGAATATTCTATGCTGATGAAACATAATATAAAGCTCCTAAGATAAGAAAGATCATGCCATTCTTGAGGAACAAGAAGAAAGTCAGCTTATTAATTAATTCATTCACAAGTATTTCAAGTCGATAAAGACCAATGCTCTATTACCAGACTTAACATTTAACATTAAAAAATCTTATGCCTTCTAATTAATCCTTCCAAGATACGTTCATTTTCTTCAATATCTTCAAAGTGGAAATTTTAAACCTAAAATCATCCTATTTTCATTACCATGTCACCTTTTTCTCCCTTAAATTGAAATGAAGACATTATTCATACGGTCCCCTACTGTCTCAGTCTGTTCGGGCTGCTATAACAGAAACTCTCAGACTGGTTAACTGGGTAACAACAGAAATTTATTGCTTATAGTTCTGGTACCTGGAAAAATCCAAGACTGAGGCATCAGATTTGGTGTCTGGTGAGGGCTCAGCATCCAAACTGTATGACTATAGTTTATAGTCAATATGTTAATGGGCACTGATATGCAAAATAATGTCATTTGATAAAAACAATGACAATTCACAGTAGGTCTATTTTTATATGATCTTATAACTGCAGAAATATTTAAACACAAAACTTAAGTACTAGAACCAGAAGATGAAGGCATATTGAAGGTATTATGAAGTCTAGGTCTCAAAAAACTAACAATTCTCGATGGATTCTACTCTGGAACTGACTCTGGACTACTTTTTGTTGCATGCATCTCTTTCTGTGGGAAATGAAACCTTTGAAATTCAGGTGTGGCATCCACACAGTCAAAAAGGAAATCCAAACTTTCTCTCACAGCAGACAACTTTCAATTCAGTAGCCTGCCTCTCAATTCCTTCTCTTTGGACTACTCCCTTTGGAATTCCACCTGTAGTTTTTGGAGGACAATCCTTTTCTTCATCCTCTCCATTTAACCACACCTTATCAAAATAGGAGAGCAAGAGATATTTCATTCCATTCTTTCCTTCAGTTTTCAGGCTAGTTATCCATTCAGTCTTATTCATACTTAACAAACATTTATCTATTGTGTAGTAAGTTCCAGGGACTTAACCATGAGCAAGTTATCAAAAATGAATAAAATATACATGAGTCTCACCTACAAGGAATGTGCTTTACTGCTCATGTTTTTGTGTTTCTGATTAAAAAAAAAATCAAACAGAAGGCAAATGAATGAAAACATGGATGTTCCAAAAAGTTTATTAATTTGTGAAAGCTAAATTAGTTATGAAAAATGATATTCTTTTGATAGTAACTGAAAAATTTATTGTTTACCCCTATAAAAACTAAGCATTTCCCAAAATGCTATCATTAGATTGCAAGAATTTGAAAAATGTATTAGTTATGGTTTTTCCTAATTTATTTCCATGCAATGGAAAATTGGGTCATTTTAAGGTGCTTCATTTTTAGCTTTGCAATGATTAAGTAAAGTTTTGTTTCAAGTAATTAAGTAATTGGTCCTTGCCAATGCATACTTTAATTAAATTTATATCAATGAAGATAACACAACATAAAAATAATATCATGTTGGATATTTAATGTTAATGTTCACTACCTTCTATACTATTTAGATTGGGATAATTAAATGTGGCATATTTATTAAAGGAAAAAACACATCAATTTAAGATTACTCTTTAATGAATTCATTTGGTAGTAAAATCTTTTGCATTAAATATTTAAAACAGCTTATGAATATATTTTATTCCCTCAAATATACTAATGAATTTTTAATACAAAACAAATGCTCTATTTTACTTCTTTTTCTCAATGTGTTTGTGTGTATGCTCATGTATGTAAATGTTTTAGTTCATCATGCAAAGACTGACCTAATATTTACAATTTATTTTTAAAACATCTATAAAAAATTGATCAAAAATAACCTCATGATAGATACAAGATTTTGTTTCTGGTTTTTTTTTTTTTTTTTTTTTTTTTTTTTTCCATTTAGGCAAAATACTCAATGCAGGCTTTACAGTCTTTCAGACTAAATGAAAGGAAGATTTGGAAAAAGAGCTAATGTGTTTCCAGGTTGAAGCAGGAAATTCATGTCTTCAAATGTTCTGCCTTATACAGCACCAAGCTTTCTTGCTTGAAGCATTAAGATATTTATGTGAAGCTTTATTTCCCTTTGCTTGGCTCAACTTCATGCTGTAACATGGAATTAACTCAGAGTCTATTAAGTATCTGGCCAAAACCTAATGGCATTTCACAATAAGATCATGAGGTAATCTGTTTCCAGGCAAACTGGTTCTGACAACGCAGAGTGGGCTCTTCCATTTCACCACACTTTGGAGACAACTCCGGATATCACAGGCCTGCTTTTCATTAAGATGATCCTCTGTGATTATACTCAATTATTCTGTCTTTTCTCATTTGACCTCAGTACTTTAGACACAGTAGAGTTTGAAACATGATTTGTGCTTCTAATACTTATGTTTACGTTTTGTGAACTGCTTCTAAATTACATATTCATATTTTCTGGATAAGGTTCTCCATTACTGAGTTAGGAGTTGGGATCTAATTTGTTCAATAGGGACAATGGAAACAAAAGATTTTCTAATAGTACAGATAGCAGGAAAATCATAAATCACCTTTAAAGTTTCTTTGTTTTGTTTTATCTTGTCTTTAGCATCATAAAATTTTTAAACCTCTGTTGATTTACCCACTGAAATTATATTAAATTATTTTTCTTATTTTCAAAACTTAATCTTTTATATAAAAAATAGACACAGTGTGTTTTTCTCATTTTCACAGTACTTGCCCAGCCAATTACATTTTTGTGTGCATTTTCTATTCACAGGTGTTAACTGCACAAGATCACCTTTGATTTATAACTTATATATTTATTTTTTTCAGCTCGAAGAATATAAAGAAGACAACTGAGTTTTATCCACAAGGAACATTTTGATTCTGAAAGTCATCAAGGAGCAAGTAGACCACAGGCCTTGACCTCCATCTTGATAGTACCTGACTGGGTGACTTCAGTGTACTTCTTTTTATACATTATTTATAAGTATGTCTTTAGTTGTAAAAAATCTTATGTCTAGCTTTTTCTTTTCCACCAATAACAATAATAAAGCAGAATTCTTTTAGGTAGATAGTATTTTGCATCTATTTAGATTCTGCAATATCTGCTTAATTATCTGCTTAATTCTAAAAAATTATTGCCTTAGTCCTAAAACAGTTCAAGAATTTGCTGTTTTGTCTTGAGAATCATGCTATTAATGACCAATGTGTTAAATATTTGGAATTATTTGAAGACAAATGTATAGAATGCTAATACTTTATGTTTGTTCACATGATATGTTACTTGCCTTACCTCCTCTCATCCTGCTCTCTCTGAACCCACTGCCATCATAAACCCAATGGTTAACTGACAGTGTTCACCGCACAGGATTCAAGAGCAGCACTGACATGCTAATTGCTCCTCCTTTGGATGCTGGGCATCCAAAACATCACTCTCTTGGTTTTGCCCAATTCCATGGTCACGTCTGTTAGTCTTCTTTTCAGGATTCCCCTCTGTTTTGGTTTCTTGATGATGAATCCCAGAGTTGAGAGGGTCTTTAAAACTTTGTTCTTTGACATCTACATAATTTTTCAGTGATTTCATATTGTTCTGACACCTGACATATCATTTTTTACTCTGAAAATTCCAAATATATCTCCAGATCTTTTTACTGACGTTATAGGCTCAGATGGACTTACTGCTTACTCATTATCTCTATTTGCATTTCAAACAGACATCCTGAGAATTTACTCCCCTTTCCCATTAATAGCAACTCCTTTCTTCTAGTTTTAATGATCAAAAAGCTTGATCCTTCAATACCTTTTACTTCAGTCTTTTCCTAAATTGCAAATAAATTTCTTTGGGAAATACTGATGGATCATCAAATAGACCTATAATCCAACTACTTTCCATACTACCATCTCAATCCAAGCTATTATTATATCTTACTTGCATTTACCCTAGTACTTTACAAATTCTTGCCTCCAAAAAACTTAAATTTTCTATATAGTAACCTCAGGGGTCTTGTTTTATCAGGCTAACTATATTCCACATTCAAAATCTCTGGAGGGCACTCTAATTCCTGAAATATACAATCTAGAACATTTCTGAAAGGTGAGAAAACTGTACATGATACAGAGAATGTTAATGCTCTTCCCTCAATGTCTCCTACATTCTCTTCTGTGCTAAATTCCTGCCTCTACAGCTTCCTAGCCTCCTTGGAACACATCAGGTAAGGGCCAACTGCCGGGTCACTGCATTGCCAGTTCCTCACATTGGCAAAGCTTCCACCCAGATCCCAGAAGTCTCAATACCTCAATTACTTCAAACTGTGACAACATTATCTATTTAATCTTGAGACAATTCCTACACAGCAGATACAATTTTCCTTACACTGTTCCGTGTGATGTTTATTTTTTCTTCCCTAAGATTATTTTCCACCATTCTCAAATTTAAATTCTATCAGGAAAGGATTTTTGGACTATATGGTCACTGATCTATTATCAAAAGCAGAGAATAGGCCCTGACCCACATTTCATATATATATATGAAATACACACACACACACATATATATATACATACATACACATAAACACATACGTAAACCTACACACGAAGACAGAGATATAAATACTTACTTTGTTAAAATAGAGATTAAATAGAGAAATTAAAAAATAGAAGATGAATAGTTCTTGTGTGTCAAGGATTGTTCTTCCTTTGTAATATCTTCTTTTTTTTATATCAACTTTATAATGTACTAGTGTCCTCACTTTTTTTCAACTAAGAAACTAACCAGCAGAGATAAAGAGAATTCAAGTTTAAGTGCTATAGTTATATTCTGAAAGGAACAAAAGTAAATAAAACATTTTTAACAAATAATATAAATCATATTGAATGACAGTAAGACTAAAATTGAAAAGATCAATCATGATCTTAATTAAGAAAGTTACAAGTTTTATAACTGGTTTATAGTAATTCCTAGGCTAAGTGATCCTGTACAGTTTATTAAGTGAACTATTTTCATTAAAAAAAAAATGGTAGTGACTGAACTTATTTGGCAAATTTTTTCTAATAAGATCTAACTATTTTCCAGCTAAAGATATTAATTGGAGGGTGCCAATGAAAATCCAGAAGCTTCATGAGGTCAAATAGTTTGGGGTTAAAAATGACATTAATTAGCTAGTAGTTAGGGGGAAGCTTTCGAGGGTCCTTTCCCCTGGGCCTCCTGGATTCCTAAGGTTAAACCAGAGGTAAAGATAAGGCAACCCAGGGACTCTGTTTTACCCAGGAGCATCAGTCGCCCCCTGTAACTCCTCAGTTGCTTCCCAGGATTGAGAGCATCCTCTTTTTCTTTTCCCTGGCAAACTCTCCTTTTCATTTTCCTTTGCAGCACCCTCCTTTCCTTCCCAGTTCTCAGGCTGGGGCACATCCCTTCTCAAATGGTGCCCCTCGCCGGGATCACAGCTTCCCCTGGTATCCAGTCACCTTGAGTTGAAGAGCCACCACAAGTGCACCTTGTGACTTTGTTGAGCCTGAGACCATGTCAGCTCCGTGAGTTCTTTCCTCCATAAAGGAAATACTGAAAACTTTATTCCATGACTGCCGTGGCATAGAGATAAATGTATTAATAGTATGTTTGAAAACACTTACTTTGATTTAAAATTGCATTTTTCATCTTTTGATTTAAAAGAAATTAAAATAGTTTTGCAGACCACTAACGTTATCGTAGGCCCTAGTCTCAAGCCTTTTGCACTTAGTAGAAGTGTGTCCTGATTCAAAAGCGCCATTTTAAACCACTTAAACTCCATCACCTCCCTTGGGGTTGGTCCCTTGCTCATTATGCTCCGGCTCTCCAGTACTTGGCCTTTAAAGAAATCTGTCACACCTCTCCACCAGGTAGTGGCTTTGCACTTAATGTTCCCTCTGCCTACATCTCTCTTTCCATCCATGTCCTTAGGTTCACTTCTTCTCTCCCTTGCCATAGTGTCGACTGCACTTAAAATAACCCACCCCCTAACTGACCTCTCTCTTCTCTCTGTCCCCCACACTCCTCAGGCCCTCCCAGCTGTTACTCTTCTCTAAACATCTATGAGATCAACTTCTTTTAGATTCCATACATGAGTGAGATAGGAGGAGTAAGTTTTGGTGTTCCATGACCACATAGAAAGAACACAACTAACAATAATATATATCTCAAAATAGAAGAGAGTACCTTGAATGTAGTAATTATAAAGAAAAGGTAAGAGTTGAAGGTGATGAATATATTAAGGATGCTGAGTTATCATTTCCCATTTGCAAAGGAATCAAAGTATCACATTGCACCTTATAGATAGGTACAAATATTATGTGGCAATAAAAATAAAATAATTAAATGAAAATTAAGGTATAAAATAATAACGCAACCCTTCTTTCCCTTGGTTTACAGCACTCATCACAGAACAATTTTATATTATACATTGTTTTTTTATTTTTTTTTTTTCACTTCTTATCTTCTCCTCCCCTAAAAAGCGATTGAACGCAAACTTGAGGACCTCACCTTGTTCAGCAGCACATAAAACAGGGCTTGGCCCATGGTAGGCACTTGGGAAATACTTTTGGATAAAAGAAACTAGTATCATTTGAAAATAAAGTATGATAAATGTTGATTATTGAATATTTATCCATTCTACTGGCTCCATTATTAGCCCATGTAGAACTCATCTGCATTGGAAGGAAAGATGAGGACTTCTCTCACGTGAACTATTTCTGGTTTTGCCTCTCTTGCTGGAAAACACACTACTTTCCACCATCTTTTTCCAAAAACTGACTTTAAAGCCTCAAATTGGAAAGGGTAAAAGTCACAGAGGAACATTATTCTCTTGGTGCCATCTTACCACACCACCAGATTTTTGACCATTGCTATTTATAAGAAGTAGCCTGAATGCCCAGGGATTTATATTCAGTGCAGCTAATTGTGTGCTATGAGCCCTTCTAAGGCTCAGAATGTTGATCTGAAACACAGGCATAAGAGTCTCTTGACTTTTTTGAGGGCTACCCTACATATGTGTGGTGTGACCAGTATAATGTCCAATTAGAAGGATATTTTGATAAAATTACACTGTTTTCTTTCTTCCTGATCCCTTTCCTCTCTGTTACTAATCTCCATTCCCACTTTTAACTCTGCTTCCCCCTCTTCCTTAACTTCCTCTTTCCCTTTCCCACAGGAAACACCCTCACTGACCATAATACCTGGAAAAAAAACCCTTCCCTCATTCCCTGTCCCTTGCTCTCCTCTGCTTCCAAGAGACGCTCTCTTTCAGTCGTCCAACTCTGCTGATGTTCCCAGCTGAAAGATTAGAATAGAGTGTGTTAGAAGACTTTGGAATTAGCACTGATATTTTATCTACCTGGAATTTCATGGCATTGTACTCAAATTTTGCCCTGCAGGTGGTAACATTCAATAAGAGTTGGTCTCCGCTCTTTTGAATGAAAACACACATGAAGAGAGATTTTACTTAGGGCTTTCTATTTTATTTTTTAAATTGTTCTGTTTAGTTATACATGATGACAGAATTCATTTTGATTAATTATATACAAATGGGGTACAACTTTTCATTTCTCTGGACATACATGATATAGAGTCACACCATTTGTGTAATCATACTATATGTAGGGTGGTGATGTTTGTCACTTTCCACCGTCTTTTCTTCCTCCACCCACCTCCCCTCTTTTTCTCTACACAATCCAACATCCCTCCATTCTTCACTTACCCCACCCATTATGTATCAGCATCCACCTATCAGAGAAAATATTTGGCCTTTGGTTTTTTGGGATTGGCTTATTTTAGGGCTTTCTATCTTGTTCAAGTGAACTAATGCACTAAATGGCACAATAGTATTCTATGGAAGTTATAAGAAAATAATTCAGTTTTGAGATGAAAATTGTTGCTTCCCTGAGGAAACAACTTATGTGTAAGAATCGGTATCAAGATGGCTGTAAGAAAGAAAACCATAATGGGTATCAATTCTATTCGCCAAATTTTGGAAGGTTTGAGATTACCTGTTTATTTATTGATCTATTGGTCAACATAAAGAATGACTCCGAATTGTAGTGGATATGAACTGAGAACACATTGACCTCTTAGCGAGTCATTGAAATTATCTGGAGTAACTAATAAAAAGTCTGAAATAAGATAGGGTTGTGGAATTCAAAAGAGTGGGTTGAGTTTTAAAGACTGTGCAATACATATACATAAGTTTTATTTTAGTCTACGAAGTGCAGAGACTTGAGGGAAAATCAGTTGACCAGCATCAGAACCCAGCCACATTGGTTTCCCCTGTTCCTACTACCTTGTACTCTCCAATTAACACTTGAATCAATAACCACAACATTTTGAATACACTCTAAATATTTATAAAATGAAAAAGCTTTTTACAGCCCAAAATCATATGAACAGTTCCTTGTATAATCAGAACTCTAAACAAAATCTTTAAAACAGTAGCTATTTAAGGAGCCCTTAGCAATAAACAACAACAATTCTTCACCAGTTTTCTCTTTAGGTTTAATATGATAAGCAATCTGAAGCCATGATGTTGAAAAATGCCCTGAAAATCATCACATCACTTTGAATGCTTTGTTAAAATGGGTGCAAATGTGACTTTACACATTACTTACCTTCCTGATTCCAGAATTGACTGCCCAGTGTACACATGGGATTTCTTTGCTTTCTGTCTACAGGGATGCTTCACGGGGTCGTTTCCTTGCTTGAGGACACAGGCAGGAATGCCAGGCTGAGCAGCTCATGGCTGCTGCCTTCATGCTTTGGTGTAAGAGGAGATCGGCTATCCTGATATTTGGGCATTGTAAGTGCCTTTCATTTTCCTTTCTTAGCCTGGTTTTAATTAGCATTGGTGATTCAGGACTGACTACATTTTTCATCCAAGTTTTTCTTTCAAGTTACTGATCAATAACTCGTTAATGAAGCCAGAAAAAGAGAACGAAGCATTCCTAAATGTCCACTACCACTCCCCAAAGCAAACAAATAAACAAACCTGGAGCTGCGCTGAAGAAATCATTCAGCTAGCTAAATCGTGCAGTTGCTACGAGGAAGGGTAATTGATTTAGGGGGGGAGAGTGCTGACATCCCTAAATATTAAATCCAGTGCGTAATATTTAAAATAGTTCTTTAAATGGTATTAATATTTGTAGTATCATTTTCAGTTTAACTTTCATAAGACATCATACATTCTTAATAAAATAGTTTTCAAGCTATAGTTCAGCTTAAGAGCCATCAATTCAACCTTCCGTAAATAGAGTTCTTTAGGAGAACATTATATTTGAAATCTCAGAAGGAGGGGAACAGTGTGTGATGCATATCCTCAGTAATCATGCAGAGACTAGAGAAGGTCATTTGCACCGGTGTGCCAGACATTTCAAAAATAAAGCAAAAACGTGGAGGGCTTACCGCACAGTTCAGGACGCTGCCCACTAGGTGGCAGAAGCGCTCCTTGGGCTACTCTGCCTCTCCTGGTGTGGGCTGTAATTAGGTCAGTGTAAGTTAAAGTAGGGCTGAGAGATGAATAAAGTAGATTTTCTCCTCTGGAACACACTGCAGTTTAATTTCACTTCTTTCTACATTGTGTGATGAAGGTAGATTTAACTTTTAAAGGCAAAGAGACAAACCTCTGCCAGGATAAATGAAAAGACTCAGAGAGGGCAACTGACACAACACATAAAAGAAAGGAAATGCTTTCTGGCTGTTTCCTAATTTTGATATCCGGGTCATCGTCAGAAATAATTTCCAGAGGTAAAGTGCGATGTGTATTATATAAGGGCGGGGGTGGGGGGGTGGATTCTGAAGCCTAAAGGGGTTTGCTTGCTGGGTGATGATGTTAAAAATTTTCCCTCCTGGTGGCATGAAATAAAATAAAGCCATTTTATCCTTGAAGCTTATTATTTTTTTTTTTTTCTAATTTTGCCAGCAGCCAGAGCGTGTTAATCTGAGGGGAAAACTCCACACCCTAACACAGGTTTCCCTTTCCTGCAGAATGAGTCACTTAGAAGGGAAGTGGTCCTGAAGGTGAAAGTTGAAATTGCTTGTTCTCTTGTATGTTAGGGACTCTGGGAAGGACAAAAACCTCAAAAACAGGGATGCAGCTTGGAGTGCTGAGCAGCCACAGTACATCCTGGGCCACAACTGAGCAGCCTCATTATCAAAAAGCATCTAGGGCCACTGTGGTCACTTATGTAAGAAACAGTGGGAACAGAGAGGACAATCACAGGAAAATCTATCCTCAGTTGCTGATCAGGGCCTTTAATGTGCAAGAATCAGATCTTTGTGTTTTAAGAAAATAAGGGCAAATAAGTTTAAGAATGGACATGGTATAAATAGTAATGTTTCTTGATTCTAAATTCTCTAGAGGTTAAGAGCATCCAGCTAATTTGGATTTTGTTTCTTTAAATTACAGGTCATGTCACAGGTAATGCCAAACTCAAAGAGAGAGGAGGGGAAGTTGGCAGCAGGTTGAAATGAGCTTATGCTGTATTAGCTGAATGCACAAACAGGTGGCTCAGCTATATGAAAAATTTTCAAATAACTTGTGGATTTTCTGAAAAATGCTTAGAACTGGAATCGAGAGATACTTCTGACACCTCTTCAACATTTTCAGCATTGCCCAGTTGCTAATGTCTCTGTGTTACCCCCAAATTTATTCAAACATATTGAAACTGGAAATCCACCTGGCTAACGACACCTCCTGTTTGTGCAGGCTGTTTTCCATCTGCAGCCACAGATGATGAGACTACAGACTTTGTGTGCAATTCAGTGTTCTTGTGTTTGCCTCCGGAATCGTAGACAATCGCATCAAAGCTATGTGCAAACAAGGTCCATGCCTTAAATTCTCCTTTCTCTTGAAATGATGTTCTCCGTGTATCTCAATATTCTGAGAAAGAAATAAAGAGTCATAGAGAACAGAGAGTAGGAAGGCCAGGAATAAAAATCATGAAAAAGAGACTCTTGAAATCTTGTTTCAAGGGCACAAGAGTGTTCTGTAGCTTCTCATTCCAGGTATACTAACAGTTCCATTTGTTGACAGACACTAGTCAGACAGGGCACAAATAGATACCATACTTTTGATGAAATGAGAAACAGAAAACACAATCAATGAATTGTAATTTATAAAGACAGAGGACTGATCTCTGATGCATATCTCAGAAACCAGGGATACTTTATCCTGGTTTGGAATTTGGAAACAAATGATTGAAAAACATTTTACTGGTTAATCAAAATTTGTTGAAAGAATGGGGTATACCTGAAAAATTACATGCAATTACACACTCACATACACCTACACACATACACATACAAGGGATTAATCTTAATTGAAACTTACTAGGAGTTCTCATTTATTTGCCTAAAATTTGTAAACTCCACTCTTTTGTTTGTTTTAGAATATAACTTCCAAATCAATTTTGAAAAGCAAATATTTTGTTGATATATGAAATGAGAATTTTCTAATGATTGAATCATTTTGAAGCAAAAGCCATAACTTCATGAAGTCCGTTAATCTGATATTAGATGCAAAGACAAAAACACTCCTTTGTAATTTGCCTACTGTTAGACCCAGCAGACTTAGTGGAAATTTCATTCTTACTAAATATTTTATGATCTTTAAGGTTTTAGATATTATTATATCTACTGGATATTCCATGAAAGGTAGCGAAAATACTAAGGATGTCTTAAAGAAAAATTCTTTCCTAAGAATATTTCAAGTATGAAGCCTGTTTTTCTTTAAATGCCTAGCATGAGTCCAATTACACCGACCAAGTCAGAGAAGGACTCAGGAACCCCAGCTGGGCTTTGGTCTGCACCCACAGTTACTCTCTTCTCTATATTCCTGTGGATTTTTCTGCACCCTACACTGTTATCCAATGCATTGAGTTATTTATTTCCATATCCATGAGACTATGAGTTTGAGAATGAATTATAACCCTATTTTAAATTTGCCATCTTGCATTTGATATATGTTGGACTAATGAATCAATAACTGGCTATGATATGGAAAGCACTGTTCAAAATCTTTAGTCTCTACCACAAGGCTTTTTTTTTTTTTTTTTTGTATTTTGTTAGGGTGATGTTATTTTTGTATCCATTGCAATATATTGCATGTTGATTATTTTGCTTCATGTACAGATATTTTAAGTTTATGTATCTGTTTATACCTCTTTGGTGGTGGATGTATAATCTGAGTATAAAAGCATGAGCACTCCTGGGTCCATGTGTCTCTTTGAAGGAATGTGACTGATTTTCTTGTGCATTAAATAGTTGTAAATCAGTTAATCTTGTTCATGGTGGAAAATAACTCAAACTCAAACTTTATTTTTTTAGTTAATGTGAATTTCCAAAATACAGTAATAAGAGGATCAATTTTGACAAGTCATATAAATGTGATAATAGGTGTTAATTATGGAGAAGTATGTCACTTAGTTTAAAGAAAAGGTTTTTATTTCCAATAACTACTTCTTTTGAAGCAATTTTTTTAAAAAAACTTTTGCAGTACTGGGGATTGAGTCCAGGGCCTTATGTATTCTAGACAAGCACTCTACCACTGAGCTACATCCCTAAACCACAGCAATAATTTTGAAGGCAATAATTTGTGGCCCAAATATAATCTTCATTATAACAATACAATTACATGCACACATCAATCAACTATAATGATTAACTTGCTATTTACTGATAGAAGATGATATTATATTCATGACTGACTTAAATTACAAAGTATTTTCTTCTTTAGAAACAATTATTGAATAAATTTGTTAGGCTGTGGTGTATTTTGGTACTCACAACCACACATATACTTGAGCTAATTACTAATAATTGTGTTGTATATAATTTTAGAGTGTTATATATATGATTCATTGCAGCAAGACTCATTTCAATGACTTTTTATGCAAAATATTTACATGTAAATACAAAATACAATACATGTAAACTAAAGTGCATAGATATTAAAGGTACAGTTTGAAGAGTTATCATACATTGAGCATAACTCTGGAAATCAGCATCCAGTCAAGCAACAAAATCACCCTTCACCTGCCATGTTTCTTTCTAACTATTATTTACCAACTCAGCGGTAGTCATTGTCCTGACTTCTAAGTATATATAACATACACATTGCATCTGACTTTGAGTTTTAAATAATTGTGATCACATATCATGTACTCTTTGGGGTCTTGTTCATTTTACTCAGTATTTTTGTGTGTTTGTGTGTGAGAGTGTGAGATTCATCTAGGGCCTTGCTTTTTTTTTTTTTTTTTTTTTTTTTTTTTTTTGGTGCTGGGGATTGAACCCAGGGCCTTGTGCATGCAAAGCAATAGAGTCTTGTTTATAGGTATGGTTTGTTAATTTCTAATGGTTTATCATGCTTCATTGAATGACTATAATTACAAGCTTTGTTAATATCTTTTTTAATATTAATGACTTATGAACTGTTTTCTGTATGTCTTTTATGAAGTTTATGCATGCTCAATGTAGGAAGCTTGTATATGTAAATGCTAGGTAGCATGTATATTTTACAGTTTCTGACATACTGAGGAGGAATGTATAATGGCTACATAACTATAAACTTTCACTCTCCTTGGTGATGTATGAATATGAAAATTGATCCATGTCCTATTCCACATTTGATGCTCTCAATCATTTTTCATTTTAACCATTTTGGTTTTATCTCTCTTTCTGTAGAAATAATGAACAGACTGAAGAACCGTTTGAGACAGTACGGATGGTGGAAGCAGTCAGTTCTCTCAAAACATTCCTTGTGCTTTATCAATTGTTGGTCAAAAATGTTTCACTAATCCTTTAGGATATCATAGTGATAACAAAAGCAAGGGCAAGATGTTCTTCATGTATGAAATCAGAAAAACCTGCAAATTAAAAAGGCAGCATTTGACCTTGTCACTTAATAAACAAATATCAAATTTCAAGACCAAATGAACAATCCCCTTGGAATTAAAATAATCACAACTGAAGGAAAAGCAAGTTGTAACATAAACTCAAAAAAATGTTGATTATGCCTCTACCACTTGTGTTAAATTAGGCCTCAAGAGTGAAGTCAGTCTGAGGCATGAGGAACAGTTCCCAAACATGAAACAATTTTTTTCCCAGGAGACTCTGGGAGAGCTAGAATTCAACCTGAAGATTTCATAGCCTGTGGATAGTGTCCAAATACAAATGTGTCTCATTTATAACAAATTAAATAAAATAATGTTTTCCTTATATGAACATATACTCAATTCTTTCTTCAACTCATTAAAAGGCCACAATTGAAATTCAAACGGTATAATTGAAACTATTCCCATTACTTTCTAGTGTGATTAATAAATTTTACTTGACATTTCCTATAGATGTTTATATAGCAAAAATGTAATATTTGTAAAGTCATTCTGCATGAGATAAAGGTACTCTTCAGATATTTATTGGCAAAAAAATGACAGTAATCATGAATGACTAAAATTACAAAATATCATCTCTTTTATAAGCATAAATAGTTGATAAAATTGTGATTATCAGGGTTATTAGAGCAAAGTTTGACATATATTTGGAGGACTTTTGACAACTTTTATGGAAATTATTCAAACTTCTTCCTCTAAATTGTTTCATTGTGTAATGTGGTGATTCAAAGTCCAGTGTTTAAGTCATTAAGTTCTGTAAATTAATCAATTTTGAGTCAGAATTTGTTAAGTTAATGTTACTGTCCAAAGCCTTGTTTGTGTGAGGGATACACTTTGCTGGGGAAACAGTGTGAAAAATCTGTGACGTACCCAAAAAAATTTGTCTTTTATATATTTAGTGTCAATTTATATTGCTCTCATAAGAATTACAAATCACTTCACCCCATTCTAAGTATTTGAATATGTCAATAAATATTTTTGTACTTAATTATTTCGTATATTTTAAAGATTGAAAATTGCAGTAATGAGTTACAGAAGTACAGTTAATACTTAGAAAACTGTTCTACAAAGCTTCAAGGGCAGGTGTTATTCTTTCTTGGCAAAGATTTTAGAAAAATTGCAAATAGCAGGAAGTATTTTATTAGCACTTCAATCAAGAAATGAATGTCAAGTGCTCAATGTAGGACATAGTGACCCTGGTTACTCCTTATAACTCCATCTAAACCTAACATTTAATATCATTTTAAATATTAATGCCTTCCAAAAATAGATCTATAAAATAAAACAATTTCCAAGTAAAAAGGATGATTCATTTCACATCTTCAAAATAAATGCTGAGAATTTAGATGATTGTCTCTTATTTCTGCCTCTGTGTTTTCTCTAAAAACATGAACAATATTGGAGATATAGCTTCTCATTGCTCAGAAACTTATCACTTTAATGGATATTATGTATGACTAAACATACACAGACTTTTTTTAAGAGTGAGAAAATTATTTGCTCTAGGAATTCTTATAATACAAATGATTAACAGATTCTGTGTGTGTGTGTGTGTGTGTGTGTGTGTGTGTGTGTGCAAGAGAGGTGTTATGGTTTGTATGTGAGGTATGTTTCCCAAAATTTTGTGTGTGAGACAATGCAGGAATGTCCAGAGGTGAAATGATTCAATTATGAGAGCTGTAACTAAATCAGTGGATTAATCCATTTTGATGGATTATTAATTTCAGAGGACTACTGTACCTCCTCGCAATTATAGGAAAGCACAGGGTGGCTGGAGGAAGTAGATCACCAAGGCCCTGTCTCTGGGGTTTATATTTTGTCCTTAGTGTCTTTCTCTGCTTCCCAACTGCCATGAGCAGAGCAACTTTCCTTCTCCTTGCCCTTCCACCATGATGTTCTTCATCAACTTGGGCCAGAGAGATGGAGTCTGCTGACCCTGGATTGAGAACTCTGAGACCACAAGCCCCAAATTAACTCTTCCTCATCTAAGTTGTCCTGTTCAGGTATTTTGGTCACAGTGATGAAAAACTGACTAATACAAAAGGTGAAATTGTAGGAGACAGGGTCCTAAAGAAAACAATGACTCATTCTTTTCCTCTTCATATCCCTTTAATTTCTTTCCCCTAATTGCTCTGGTTAGAGTTTCATAGACTATGTTGAATAAAAGTGGTGAAAGAGGTATACTTGTCTTGTTCCAGTTTTTAAAGGGAATGCTTCCAATTTTTCTCCATTTAGAATGATGTTGGCCTTGGGTTTAGTGTATATAGCTTTTATGATTTTGAGGTATGTTCTTACTCTCCCTAGTTTTCCTACTGGTTTGAACATGTAGTGTGCTATATTTTGTCAAATGATGTTTCTGCATCTGTTGAGATTATCTTATGATTATTGTCTTTAAATCTATTGATGTGATTATGTTTATTGATTTCTGTATGTTGAGCCATCCTTGCATCCCTGTGGTGAATCCCTCTTGATCATGGTGCACTATCTCTTTAATATGTTTTTGTATGCATTTTGCCAAGATTTATTAAGCATTTTTGCATCTTTATTCATCAGGGAGATTGGTCTGAAGTTTTTCTTTCTTCGATGTGTCTTTGTCTCGTTTTGGTGTCAGGGTGATACTAGCTTCCTAGAATGAGTTTGGAAGGGTTCTCTCTCTTTCTATTTCATGGAATAATTTGAGAAGGGTTGGTGTTAATTTTTCTTTGAAGGACTTGACTGAGAAATTGTCTGGTCCTGGGCTTTTCTTAGTTGCTAGCTTTTATGGCATCTTCTATTTCATTACTTGAAATTGACCTGTTTAAATTGTGTATGTCCTCCTGATTCAGTTTGGGTAGTTCATATGTCTCTAGAAATTTGTCAATGTCTTCAAGTTTTTCTATTTTATTGGTGTACAAATTTTCAAAATAGTTTCTGATTATCTTCTGTATTTCAGAAGTGATCATTGTGATATTTCCTTTTTCATCATGAATTTTAGTAATTTGAGTTTTCTCTATCTCTTTATTATGTGGTTAACAGTTTATCAATTTTATTTACTTTTCCAAAGAACTAAATTCTTGTCATTTTTTAAACTGTTTCTTTTCTTTCAATTTCATTTATTTCAGCTATGATTTTAATTATTTCTGGTCTTCTACTGATTTTGGTGTTGATTGGTCCTTTTTCTAAGACTTTGAGATGTAATGCTAAGTTAACTCCACTGTAAAACATCTATAACTCATAAATGAATTTTTCAAAGTAGCAGGATATAAAATTAACACCCATAAATTAATTGTGTTGCAATACATCAGTGATGAATCTACTACAAGGGAAATTGGGAAAACTACCTCATTCACAATAGCCTCAAAAAAATAAAAAATAAAAATGGGAAATAATTGAACAAAAGAGGTGAAAGACCTCTATAATGAAAACTGCAGAACACTAAAGAAAAAAAAATTGTAGAAGATCTCAGAATATGGAAAAACCTTCATGTTCTTAGATAGGCAGAATTAACATTGTCAAAATGGCCATACTACCAAAAGGGCTATACAGATTTAATGCAATTCCTATTAAAATCCCAATGACTTTGTATATCCTGGAGATTAATGCTTTATCTGAGGTGCAGGTGGTAAATATTTTTTCCCATTCTGTAGTCTCTCTGGTTATGTTCTTGATTATTTCCTTTGAGTGAAGAAGCTTTTTAGTTTGATGTCATTCCATTTATTGATTCTTGATTTTACTTCTTATGCTTTAGGAGTCTTGTTGAGAAAGTCTGTTCCTGAATCTATATGACAGAGAGCTGGGTCTACTTTTTTTCTGGTAGGTGCAGGGTCTCTGGTCTAATGTCAAGATCCTTGATCTACTTTGAGTTCTTCGAAGGGTGTCATGTAGGGGTTCAATTTCAATCTACTGCATATGGATTTACAGTTTTCCCAGACCATTTGTTGAAGAGGCTTTTCTCCAATGTTTGTTTGTGGCCCCTTTTTCTAGTAAGAGATAACTGTATTTATGTGGGTATGTCTCCATGTCTTCTATTCTGTTCCATTGATGTTCAATTCTATTTTGGGGCCAATACCATGCTGTTTTTGTTATATAGTTCTGCATTATAATTTAAGGTCCAGTACTATGATACCTCCTGTATTACTTTTCTTGCTAAAGATTGCTTTGGCTATTCTGGGCATCTTATTTTTTGTGACTTCTTTTTCTATTTCTTTGAAGAATCATTGGACTTTTAATAGAGATTGCATTAAATTCATATAATGCTTTTGATAGTATGGCCATTTTGTCAATATTAATTCTTCCCATCCAAGAACATGGGAGGTCTTTCCATTTTCTAAGATCTTTCTCAATTTCTTTCTTAAGTATTCTGTAGTTTTCAAATAGCCCAATTAATAAATGGGCAAAAAACCTGAACAAGCATTTCACAGAAGAAGAAATATGAATGGTCAAAAACATCTGAAAAAAGTTCAACATCTCTAGCAATTAGAGAGCTCAGCATACTACAGTGACACAGTCACATCAGTGTTTATAGTAGCTTAATTCACAATAACCAAGCTTTGGAACCAAACTTAGTTCCCTTCAACAGTTGAATGGATAAAGAAAATGTGGTATATATACACAATGGAATATTACTCAACTATAAAGAAGAATGAAATTATGACATTTACCAGTAAATGGATGGAACTGGAGACTATCATATTAAGTGACATAAGCTGATCCCCCCAAAACAAAGGTTAAATGATTCTCTGATATGTGGATGATAACCCATAACAAGGGAGGGTAGAGAGGGAAAGTGTAGAAGTTCATTAGATTAGACAAAGAGGAATGCAGGGAAGAGAGGGAGGATGGAAACAGGAAAGAGAGTAGAATAAACTGGGCATAACTTTCTTATTCTCATATGTGAATACACAATCAGTTAACTCTACTTCATGTTCATCCACAAGAATGGATCAAAATTATAATTGGTTGCACCCCATGTATGTATAATATTATGTCAAAATACACACTACTGTCCTATATATCTAAAAACAAAACAAAAAGATACCAATGATGTTATTCATAGAAATAGAAAAGGCAGTCATGAAACTTATTTAGAAAAATAAGAGACGCAGAATAACCAAAGCAATCCTTAACAAGAAAAGCGAAGCAGGAAGAATCACAAAACCAGACCTCAAACCATACCACAGAGCTATAGTAATAAAAACAGCATGGTATTGGTACCAAAATAGAACGTGAAAACCAAAGGTACAGAATAGAAGACACAGAGACAAACCCACATAAATATAGTTTTCTCATACTAGACAAAGGTACCAAAAACATACATTAGAGAAAGGATAGCCTCTTCAAAAAATGGTGCTGAGAAAACTGAAAATCCATATGTAGCAAAATAAAATTAAAATCATATCTCTCACCCTGCACAAAAATAAACTTAAAATGGATCAAGGAATAGGCCAAAGACCAGAGACCCTGTACATAACAGAAGAAAAATTAGGCCCAAAACTCCATCATGTCAGCTTGGGAACTGAATTCTTCAACAAGACTCCTAAAGTGCAAGAAGTAAAATCAAGAATCAATAAATTGGATGGTATCAAACTAAAAAGCATCTTCACATCAAGAGAAACAATCAAGAACAGGAAGAGAGAGCCTACAGAATGGGAGAAAATCTTCCCTAATTACACCTCAGATAGAGCATTAATCTCTAGGATATATAAATAACTCAAAAAACTTAACACCTAAAATCCAAAAAGCAAACTAAAAAATGGGCAAAGGAACTGAACAGGCACTTCATAGAAGAAGAAATATGATGGCTCAACAAATTTATGAAAAAATGTTCAATATCTAGCAGTTAGAGAAATACAATTTAAAACTGTACTGAGATTCCATCTCATTCAAGTCAAAATGGCAATTATCAAGAATACAAGTAATGATAAATGTTGGCAAGGGGGAATTGTGGGGGAAAAGGTACACTCATATGTTGCTGGTGGGACTACATATTGGTGCAAACATTATGGAAAATAGTATGGAGATTCTTCAGAAAACTTGGAATAAAACTACAATTTGACCCAGCTATCCCACTCGATTTATATCCACAGGACTTAAAATCAGTATATTACAGTAAAAACACCTACATCAATGTTTATAGCAGTTCAATTCATCTATATATTCTTTAAAAGTTTTAAAACTAAGGGATTTCTATCAGAGATTACTGATAGAAGGAAACCATTATTTACAGTTGAAATTTCAGGGATTTTGCTTTCCTATTTTAATGAAGTATTTTCACTCTAACAAATGTCTTCTATGAATGTTTCAGTATTCCCTGAAGACTACAACAAGCTTTGGAAGACAAACATCAAATGAAATTTGATCTCCAGGTAGTAAGAATGTTTTTTGTCCTTCATGTAGATATAGTCATAATAGTTAGTAAAGAATAAGACATTGTTTTACAACAAAGAATTTTATACAAATACAAATTTATTATATGTTGGTATCTTGACCTAATTTTTAATTATCAATGATATTTTTCTTTTTATATCTTTGAACATTTTCTTTCTCTCCCTCCCTTTCTTTCTTTCTTTCTTTCTTTCTTTCTTTCTTTCTTTCTTTCTTTGGATCTAAAGCAATTCTCCCTCTTTCTCTTCTCCTTTGCTAATAATAAATTGCTACATTGGCGATATCTGTCATTCAAAAGAAACTGAATTACCATATTCAAATTCTTTTTGTTCTTCCAGATTGGTTAAAAACACAAATTCAAGAGTTTAATTCTATTAATTCAGCTAAGGGTTCATGTCTCATTTTCATTGTTATAAAAGGCACTTTCACTTAACCTTATGCCATGGGGTTGTAGAAACCCAATAAGATGATATAGCATAGTATCATAAAGAATAAATTATATTAGGGGACTGGGAGTATAGCTCAGTTGGTTGAGTGTTTGCTTAGCAATCACGAGACCCTGGGTTCAATCCCCAGCACTGCAAAAAAAAAAAAAAGAATTACCAATTATATTAGGAAAACTTAAAATTAATTTTAAAAATAATTTAAAATACAATAAAAAAATGATTAAAAAATGTTAATAAAAAAATAAAAATGTTTGCCTGAAATCAATATTAATTCATTTTATGATCTTAATTTCAAAAATATTAAATGTAACACATTTTTTAAAATGAAAAATCTTTATTCAGATAAGAGAAAAATTATACAGTAGATAAAACTCTTCTGAACTGGATTACATAAAAATCATTAAACCTCTCTTACTCTCTATACCAAAATTTTGGGAGTTGCCAGTATTAGATAGACATCACTGAAATTGGAAGTAAAAGAGGTCCTGACAACTGGATAATTGAAAGTCTATCTAAAAAAGCAATCCAGTCACTATATTCTTATGCTTGTCTGCTCCCCAAATGATTGGAGAGTTTCAAGCGATGGAGTATAAAGCAGACAGTCATCAGGCAGATCTTAGACCAGGATACTGTGCTGTTAAAAAGTGAGAAAGTGGAGTTTATACAATGGATCAGAAGATTTACATTTCTTTTAATCCAGAGTCCTCAGAACTTTTTATGGTTTAGTTTAAAGTGTTTTAATGTTGAGTGTAGGAAATAGACTATTTGGGTCATCTAACTATAGCAACTGCTAAGACATTTAGACACTCATGTCAGAAACTCCCAATAAAATGGCCCATCTAAATTACACTACAATGAAACTCAGAGTGCACAAGGCCCATTTATGCACACAGAGATTCAAATAATTTTCATTTTAAACTTTTCTGTACATTTTTAATACACAGATAAAAATGAAATAATCTATCTTTTGAAGCTGTATTCAAATTTGTTTTATTATTTAATGATAATTTAAATAATATCACACAAATTTTTGAATTCTCACTGCTTCAAGTGCATAGAAATATGATTACTATTTTTGTTAGCATGGTTTTTAGAAACTATCCAGCAATGACTTTCTACCTAAAATTTCTGATGCATATTCTTTAGGTTTGTTTGCATATATTAATCATTATTTATATCGGTTCTCTTTAATCAATATTTTGCTTTGTACATATTATAATTGTGATCTTAGTTATGTATTACTTTAGAAATTTAAAATTTTCTTTTCCTTATAACTAGAAATTTTTATAACTATGATGTACCCTACTTTTCTTGTAATATATTTTCTTAATTCACTGTGTCTGATATTGACACAGCTTCATTATAGTTTTTGGAATAACTTTTCATACTCTTTAATTTCTATCTTTCCATACCTTTTTGTATTAAATGTGTCTGCTATATGTAATCTATAGTTGAGCATTATTTTTAGCCATTGTAAAAAACATTTTTAAAAATTTGGCCCATTTAATTTTGATGTAATCATAAACATATGGAGGTTTAAATCTACCTATCTAGTTTATCCTATTGCCTTCTGTTTTCAATATTCCATTATATTCTCATTCCTATTTCTTTCCATATATTTTATTTCAACCTATTTTCCAATTTTTCCCTTAAGTTACTTGGTTGCTATTATGTGCACTCATTTACTTCTTAATATTATTAGTGTTATATTATTATTAGTGTTATATCTATAATTTCTATTTCACTTTACTCTCTACTATAATTGAATTTATTTTTTTCTGAATAAATTCTAATTTTTTCATTTTATCCTTCAATATAGTAAGCATTTTTATCCATTCATATTTCTTTGTACTTGAATTCTTTCCCCCCACCCCTGTCAAACTGAGGAGACCATCAAACTAAGATTTAGTCTTTAGGTACAAGATGCCCTTCCTAAATAGTCAGATGCCTCCAAAGAAAACAAGCCCAAAATACAAGACTCATTTTTCTTTCCCAAATCAAGACCAATTAAACTTTACTATATTTTGAATTGAAAAATGATTTAAGTAAAATTGTTTTTATATTTCGTATGGCTTTTTTTTGTTTGTTTGTTCGTTTGTCCTCAGTTAGTAGGTTCATTTGTAACATTAACTTCAACTTGTTAGTGAATATTTAAGTGAGTGGATAGGGAAAAATGATGAGAATACAAGAAACTATCTGTTATTATGTACACACACACCTACATGTTTAAAACAAAAAGACATTCAAATTGTTTTGAAGGAAACAGAAACTGCAAGAAAAAAAATTAAAGGAAATGTAACATTTTCCACAGACCATTATGATACTATAATTAAAGAGCAATCAGGAAATGAGCAAAACACAACTACCATAAACTAAATTTTAGTAACAAAATTTAAACCTGCTAGAAGTTCTGAGAAACATAGTTTTAAAATTCTACCAGTAAGATAAGAAAGGACAGAATGGAAAGCAGAAAAATTTTTACCAAAAATGCAGAAAAAAAGCTACAGAATTTTTCAAGAAAAAAATGTAGAAACCTAGACCATAAGAAGATGAAAAGTGTAAAACAATTATAACAATGATGATAATGATAAGAAAAATTATTTAAGTTCTGTTTTAGCTTAGAAATAATGAATGCTATAAAAAGCTTCACTCTTAAACATATAATAAGACATAACAACAACAAGGAAAAATGTTAGATAGGCTGCGATTAAACAGATTCTGTTAAATTCGTCAGAAAACTGAACTTAGCAGACAACTGTAATTGAAAAATAAAGTAGGGAATTGAGCCCTGAAAGGCACTTGAAATTAAAAATAGGCACTGGTAATTGCTTAACTTAGATGAAGCCCAATGAATGACCTATAAGCCCAAAAGTAGATTCAACTAGAAATTATTGATGAATTGTTAAAGACCTATATAGGTTAGCATGAAAATGTAAAACCACTTGGAGAGATAGACATAGCAGGATTCACAAACACTTGTGGATCTTTTTCTTTATGACATCTCCCTAACCCCTACCCTCCACAGATGTTCTCAGGGATGATGAGGAAGAATCCACTGGAAGCTTTGGCCATACTGATAACTAGAAAGTGGAATAGCATTCACTTCTGAAACTACCTAGAGCAACCTATCATATCCTTCCTAAACTTTCAGAGGAGAGTCACTAAAATATGAGGCCTGGTGAAAGTCCATAACCACATAGAAAAATAATGCTGTCTTTATTGGAGATGAGCATAATATGCTAAACCTAGAAGTACATCTTAAGGTAAGGCCAAAACAACTAGGAAGCTACCACACTGCTGCGACTGAGTTTCAGTGCCTTCATAAGTTTGAGACTTAAATAGAACATACAAGATACCTCCACATTTTAAAAACCAAACTAACAACTATTAAACCATCAAATCAAAATAACAATGAAAAATAGCTAGAGGGAACTGCAAGGGACAGATTGTAGGGATCATCACAAAAATAACAAAAAACTTAAGAGAGACAAAACCAATGTACACAGGCCTATCCTCTCTCACACACAAGGATGCCAGTATCAACTGGCCTACACATGTCAAAACTTTAGCAAAAAATCATAAAGCATAAAAGATATAAGTAGAAATTTATCTTAAAACAGAATACAATCGTATGCATCAGGTTCATATGATAAGACAAATGTTAGAAATGTAAAAGTTCAAAGTTGCTCTAAGTTATAGGTTAAAGCCTAGTGGAACAACAATAATAAAGAGAACATTCAAGAATTGAATAGCTCATTTCAGCAGAGATATGTTAACTGTAAGAAAGAAGTAAATGAACAAACAATAGAATTTGGAGACACAATAGAAGGCTTGAGTATATCTGAGAGAACACAGAGTAGGATTAACAAAAAAATTACCAAAACTTTGTATATAATAATTAATACACTGAAAACCAAAGACAATCAGAAAACCTTGATTGTAGACAGAGGACAAAATTTGAAAGAACAATGACAAGAATTTTGGCATACTTCTTGTGAGAAACTATGAAAGCAAGAAGATGATAGAATATGTTTTTTAAAGTGCTGAAAGGTCAAACAAAACAAAAAGTTTTGCAGTCAAAATATTCCTCAAAAGGAAAGAAAAATAAAGCCTTTCTAAAATAAAAAGACTTAACAAATCTTATTTTCAGATAATCTGTTCTATAAGATATTATAGGAAGTTCTTCAGGTTGAAATAATATGATGTAGGTCAAAAATTTGCATATACCCAAAGAAAGTAATTGATATTATTCTTATTTGAATATTTAAAAAGGAAACTAATTGAAGTAATAATAGTAACAATGCATTTTGTGTTTTTAGAGCATGTGTCAAAGTGAAATGTCTGGAGTGTCACAAGGGACAAAAGAGGGATCACATGATTCTGTGGTTATGTCCACATATCATATTTAAAGTAGTATTATTTCAGATTATTTAATCATGTATATGCTACATGTATATTTTATATCCTGGGAAAATACTAAAGGAAAAAAAATGCATTTATGATGAATCAATAAGAAAGATGACAAAATATAATCAGAAGGCAGACAAAAGACAAAAATAAATAAAACAAAAGCAGATGACAGGAGAAAGCAAGCTTGATGACGATTTTAATCTAGATATGTTGGTAATTACTTTAGCTGTGATTTATTTATTTATTTTTTTTGGTATTGAGTATTGAACTCAGGGACACTTAATCACTGAGTCACATCACCAGCCCTTTTTCTATTTTATTTAAAGACGTGGTCTTGCTAAGTTGCTTATGGCCTTGCTAAGTTGCTGAGGCTGGCTTTAAACTTGCCATCCTCCTGCCTCAGCCTCCTGAGCAGCTGAGATTATAGGTATACGCTACCATACAACCCTGTGAATGTTGTAAATACATTGATCAGCAGGTGGAACACAGAAGCAAGAGAGAACTATGTGCCATCGTAGGATATGAGAGAGGCATGAGAGTTGAATGCGATCTGGTGTCTTATAGTGGACACTGTTGACTTTGGAATTAAAAATTAATAATCTAAAGAGGCAAAAGTTTATTCACTGTTGAATGGAAATCACAAAGAAGATTGGAAGAGACATTTCTATTTTACATCACAAATCTTAAGGGTATACTTTGATTATTTAGTCTATCTGTATATATAACTGTGAAAACATTGAATTAACAGTATTAGAAGAATAGGAGTTCAGAAATGGTTGAATGAGAAGCCTAGCAATCATCTCTTCCCAACAAATAATTATTAAATTGATTTTTTTTTTGAAAAACAATTCCATGGTTCTGGACTTTTTTTTTTTTTTGGCACTTCTTATTATCTTTTTTTATTCTTTTTTTTTATTGTAAACAAATGGGATACATGTTGTTTCTCTGTTTGTACATGGAGTAAAGGCATACCATTTGTGTAATCATAAATTTACATAGGGTAATGTTGATTGATTCATTCTGTTATTTTTTTCCTTTCCCACCCACCCCTCCCACTTCTATTTTCCCTCTATACAGTCCTTCCTTCCTCCATTCTTGCCCCCCTCCCTAACCCTAACTCTAACCCTAACACTAACCCCTCGACCCCCCATTATGTGTCATAATCTGCTTATCAGAGAGATCATTTGACCTTTGGTTATTTGAGATTGGCTTATCTCACTTAGCATGATATTCTCCAATTTCATCCACTTGCCTGCAAATGCCATAAATTTATTATTCTTTATGGCTGAGTAATATTCCATTGTATATATATACCACAGTTTCTTTATCCATTCATCAATTGAAGGGCATCTAGGTTGGTTCCACAATTTGCCTATTGTGAATTGAGCAGCTATGAACATTGATGTGGCTGCATCTCTGTAGTATGCTGATTTTAAGTCCTTTGGGTATAGGCCGAGTAGTGGGATAGCTGGGTCAAATGGTGGTTCCATTCCAAGCTTTCTGAGGACTCTCCATACTGCTTTCCAGAGTGGCTGCACTAATTTGCAACCCCACCAGCAATGTATGAGTGTACCTTTTTCCCCACATCCTCGCCAACACCTATTGTTGCTTGTATTCTTGATAATCGCCATTCTAATTGGGATAGAATCTTAGGGTGGTTTTGATTTGCATTTCTCTTATTACTAGAGATGTTGAACATTTTTTCATATGTTTGTTGATTGCTTGTACATCTTCTGTGAAGTGTCTGTTCATTTCCCTAGCCCATTTGTCGATTCGATTATTTGCATTCTTGGTGTAGAGTTTTTTGAGTTCTTTATAGATTCTGGAGATTAGTGCTCTATCTGAAGTATGAGTGGCAAAGATATTCTCCGACTCTGTAGGCTCTCTCTTTACATTACTGATAGTTTCCTTTGCTGAGAGAAAGCTTTTTAGTTGGAATCTATCCCAGTTATTGATTCTTGCTTTTATTTCTTGTGCTATGGGAGTCCTGTTGAGGAGGTCTGATCCTAAACTGACATGTTGAAGATCTGGACCTATTTTTCTTCTATAATCTTCAGGGTGTCTGATCTGATTCCGAGGTTCTTAATCCATTTTGAGTTGAGTTTCATGCATAGTGAGAGATATGGGTTTAGTTTCATTCTGTTGCATATGGAGTTCCAATTTTCTCAGCCCCATTTGTTGAAGAGGCTATCATTTCTCCATTGCATATTTTTGGCACCTTTGTCTAATATGAGAAAATTGTATTTATTTGGGTTTGTGTCCATGTCCTCTATTCTGTACCATTGATCTACCTTTCTATTTTGGTACCAATACCATGCCATTTTTGTTACTATTGCTTTGTAGTACAGTTGAAGATCTAGTATTGCGATACCCCCTGCTTTGCTCTTTCTGCTAGGGATTGCTTTAGCTCTTCTGGGTTTCTTATTCTTCCAAATGAATGTCATGATTTCTTGCTCTATATCTGTAAGGTACGTCATTGGGATTTTAAGTGAATTTCATTGAATCTGTATAGCACTTTTGGTAGTATGGCCATTTTGACAATATTAATTCTGCCTATCCAGGAACATGGGAGATCTTTCCATCTTCTAAAGTTTTCTTTAATTTCTTTCTTTAGTGTTCTGTAGTTGTAGTTGTAGAGGCCTTTCACCTCTTTTGTGAGATTGATTCCCAAGTATTTTATTTTTTTCGAAGCTATTGTGAATGGGGTAGTTTTCCTAATTTTTCTTTCCAAAGATTCATCACTTATGTATAAAAATGCATTGGATTTATGAGCATTGATCTTGTAACCTGCTACTTTACTGAATTCACTTATGAGTTCTAAAAGATTTCTGGTGGAATTTCCTGGTTTCTCTAAGTATATAATCATATCATCAGCAAATAGGGATAGTTTGAGTTTTTCTTTTCCTATTCATATCTTTTTAAATTCTTTGGTTTGTCTAATTACTCTGGCTAGAGTTCCAAGGACAATGTTGAATAGAAGTGGTGAAAGGGGGCATCCCTTCCTTGTTCCAGTTTTTAGGGGGAATGCTTTCAGTTTTTCACCATTTAGAATGATATTGGCCATGGGCTTAGCATAGATGGCCTTTACAATGTTAAGGAATGTTCCCACTATCCCTATTTTTTCTAGTGTTTTGAGCACGAAGGGATGCTGTATTTTATCAATTGCTTTTTTCTGCATCTATTGAAATAATCATGTGATACTTGACTTTAAGTCTGTTTATCTGGTGAATTACATTTATTGATTTCCTGATGTTGAACCAAACTTGCATCCCTAGGATGAAACCCACTTGATCATGGTGCACTATCTTTTTAATATGTTTTTGTATGCAATTTGCTATTCAAGTGTTTTGAGCACGAAGGGATGCTGTATTTTATCAAATGCTTTTTTCTGCATCTATTGAAATAATCATGTGATACTTGACTTTAAGTCTGTTTATCTGGTGAATTACACTTATTGACTTCCTGATGTTAAACCAACCTTGCATCCCTGGGATGAAATCCACTTGATCATGGTGCACTATCTTTTTAATATGTTTTTGTATGCGATTTGCTAAAATTTTGTTGAGAATTTTTGCACCGATGTTCATTAAGGATATTGGTCTGAAATTTTCTTTCCTCTATGTGTCTCTGTCTGGTTTAGGTATCAGGGTGATATTGGCTTCGTAGAATGAGTTTGGGAGGGTTCCCTCCTCTTCTATTTCATGGAATACTTTGAGGAGTATTGGAATGAGTTCTTCTTTAAAGGTTTTATAGAACTTGGCTGAGAACCCATCTGGTCCTGGACTTTTCACTGTTGGTAGGCTTTTGATGACTTCTTTTATTTCATTACTTGTAATTGGTCTATTTAAATTGTGTATGTCCTCCTCGTTCAGTTTAGGTAATTCATATGTCTCTAGAAACTTGTTGATGTCTTCGAGGTTTTCTGTTTTGTTGGAGTATAGATTTTCAAAATAGCTTCTAATTGTGTTTTTTATTTCAATTGTGTCTGTTGTGATATTTCTTTGTTCATTCCGAATTTTAGTATTTGGGTTTTCTCTCTCTTTGTCTTTGTTAGTGTGTCTAAGGGTTTATCAATTTTGTTTATTTTTTTAATGAATCAACTATTTATTTTGTTAATTTTTCTGATTGTTTCTTTTGTTTCTTTTTCTTTGATTTCAGCTCTGAGTTTAACTATTTCCTGTCTTCTACTACTTTTGGTGTTGCTCTGCTCTTCTTTTTCTAGGGTTTTGAACTGTAGTGTTAACTCGTTTATTTGTTAATTTTTTCTTCTTTTATTGAATGTGCTCCATGAAATAAATTTTCCTCTAAGTACTGCTTTCATAGTGTCTCAGAGATTTTGATGTGATGTTTCTTTGTTCTCATTTACCTCTAAGAATTTTTAAATTTCCTTCCTGATATCTTCTGTTATCCATTCATCATATAATAGCATATTGTTTAATCTCCAGGTGTTGGAGTAGTTTCTGTTTTTTATTCTTTCATTTATTTCTAATTTCAATCCATTATGATCTGATAGAATACAAGGTAGTGTCTCTATCTTCTTGTATTTGGTAACATTAGCTTTGTGGCATAATATATGGTCTATTTTAGAGAAGGATCCATGTGCTGCTGAGAAGAAAGTGTATTCACTCTTTGTTGGATGGTGTATTCTATATATGTCCAATAAGTCTAAATTGTTGATTGTGTTATTGAGATCTATGGTTTCTTTGTTCAATTTTTGTTTGGAAGATCTGTCCAGTGGTGAGAGAGGTGTGTTAAAATCACCTAGTATTATTGTGTTATGGTCTATTTGGTTTCTGAAATTGAGAAGGATTTCTTTGACGTACATGGATGAGACAATGTTTGGGGCATAGATATTTATGATTGTTATATCTTGCTGATTTATGGTTCCCTTAAGCAGTATGAAATGTTTTCTTTATCCCTTCTGACTAACTTTGGCTTAATGTCCACATTATCTCATATGAGGATGCATATACCAGCTTTTTTGCTCAGTCCATGTGCATGGTATGTTTTTTCCCATCTTTTCACCTTTAGTCTATGGGTATCTATTTCTAAGAGATGAGTTTCTTGCAGGCAACATATTGTTGGATCTCTCTTTTTAATCCAATCTGCCAGTCTTGTCTTTTGATTCATGAGTTCAGGCCTTTAATATTCAGGGTTATTATTGAGATATGATTTGTATTCCCGGTAATGTGGTTCATTTTTTTTTTTTTTTTGACATGACTTGGTTTCTCCTTTATTTGACAGTTTCTTTAGGATCATTCCTCCCTTTGCAGATTTGCATCTTTGTTTTTCATCTCTTCCTCATGGAATATTTTGCTGAGAATGTTCTGTAATGCTGGCTTTCATTTTGTAAATTCTTTTAGCATTTGTTTATCATGGAAGGATTTTATTTCATCGTCAAATCTGAAGGTAAGTTTTGCTGGATATAAGATTCTTGGTTGGCATCCATTTTCTTTCAGTGCTTGGTAAATGTTGTTCCAGTCCCTTCCAGCTTGTGGGGTCTGGATTGAAAAATCTGCTGATCTCTGTATTGGTTTTCCCCTGAATATAATTTGATTCTTTTCTCTCACAGCCTTTAAAATTCTGTCTTTATTTTGTATGTTAAGTATTTTCATTATAATGTGCTTTGGTGTGGGTCTGTTGTAATTTTGTGTTTTTGGAGTCCTATAAGTCTCTTGAACTTGATTTTCCATTTCATTCTTCAGATTTGGGAAATTTTCTGATATTATTTTATTGAATAGATTGTTCATTCTTTTGGTTTGTTTCTCTAAGCCTTCCTCAATCCCAATAATTCTTAAATCTGGCCTTTTCATGATATCCCATAATTCTTGTAGATTCTGATCATGATTTCTTACCATCTTCTCTGTTTGGTCAACTTTGTTTTCAAGGTTAAATATTTTCTCTTCAATATCTGAGGTTCTGTCTTCCAGGTGTTCTATCCTATTGGTTATGCTTTCTATGGAGTTCTTAATTTGGTTTATTGTTTCCTTCATTTCAAGGATTTCTGTTTGTTTTTTTTTTTTTTCAATATCTCTAACTCTTTATTGAAATGATCTTTTGCTTCTTGTATTTGCTCTTTTAAGTGATGATTGGTGCAATCATTCAATGCCTGCATTTGCTCTTTCATCTCATCGTTAGCTTCCCTGATCATTTTAATTATGTACATTCTGAACTCCCTTTCTGTCATCTCTTCTGCCATGCTGTCATTGGATTTTATTGATGTAACATCTAGATTTGTTTGGGGCATTTTCTTCCCTTGTTTTCTCATATTGTTCAGGTATCAGTGGATTGCTGAGATATTGCAGATTTCCTCTATTGACTTATAGTGTCCCTGAAGATTGCTAGTGTATCCTCTCTTATCCTTCAGTAGCCTGAAGTCTTGGAGGAAGTTGATAATGCAGTGATACACAAGGAAGCTGTCTCTTAGGGGTGGTGACCTTCAGGTGGGGTATATTCCCTGCTAGTGGGCAGAGGTGCCTCCACTTGTTGACCAATGGTCATCCAAAGGGGAACTAGGATGCGGGCTGAGGCAATGCCTGTTTGGGCCTGTGTCGCTGGTTTTATCATCCTTGTGGGAAAACCTCACCCTGCAGGGAAGACTCACCCGGTGGGAAGGTCTTGCTGGTCAGTTCCCCTCCTAGAGGTTCCCCTCAATCCCCAGCTACCACCTGGGCAGGGCAGCCTCCCTCTGCAACATTCCCAGGAGCCCGCACCTACCTCCTGGGCCTGGGAACCTCGCCCTGCACAGAAGAGTCTCCTTAGGCTGCCCCTCCTCAGAGAACCTGCCCTCAGTCCTGGAACCATTGCTCCACCCCTCAGCTTGTCTCTGTGCGGCTTCTCCACCAAGAAGCCACCTAGGTCCTAGGACTGTGCTCTGCACCTAAACACTTGACTGTGCGGCCCCTCTTCTAAGCAGCCACCTGGAGCCCTGGTGTGGTCATTCTGAGTCCAAGCGACCTGCCATGCGCCTCTTCCTCCAGGCAGCTGCCTGGCGCTCTAGTGGGTTGCTCGGAGTCCAAGCATCGTGCTGAGCGGCCCTCCTCTACAATGCTCCCGGTTGTCCGAGTTCACTGCTCCAGCGGGGGGAGGGTTGTCTCATTGGGAGCTCTACTTTACCTAGTTCCCTGCGTTCCGGGACCACTGCCCCATCCGGGACGCCTCCCTAATGGGAGAGACTCACCCGGTGGCTTTGAGTTTGTCCCAAGTCTCTCAATATCTCCTCTTCTTGAATCCTGAGTCCTAGAACAACATGAAATGCAGCCACCCTCTAGTCCGCCATCTTGAAACCGTCAGTTCTGGACTTTGATCAATGGCATGTAATAAACTGAGAAACATTTATTCAAAAAACATCCTGTAAGAAGAATGAGACTGTGCATTATTTTAGACTGATACTGCTGTATACCTTCCTCCTCATCCCAAACTCCTGTGTGCAGTAGCTCTGGTAGGAAAGGTAGCCCTATGCACCTGTAGATGCCCAGACAGAGGGATTTAGGAGGTTGGACTGAAATTATCCAGGAGAATTGATGAAAACAATAGTGATTTTATTTATTTCTTATTTGCAAATCTGGGACTTGAATCCAAAGCCTAACAAATTCTAGGCAAGTGCTCTACCATTGAACTATATCTTCAGTCAACAGCAGTGATTTTAATGAAAAACACCCAAGGAATGCCAATATTACAGGTGACTTGAGGAAAAGATATTTTGAGACAAAACACCAAACGTCATCTAGAAATTTCACAAGGATATGCTATAGTTTGGATATGAGTTTTTCCCCAAAGCTCCTGTTAATGTAGGGATATTCAGAGATAAAATGATTGAATTACGAAAGTAGTAATCTAGTTTGAATAGACTTGAATGAGAGGTAACTGTAGGAAGGTGGGTTTTGGCTGAAGGAATTGGGTCACTGGAGGTGTGCCTTGGAAGGGTGCATTTTTACTGTGATCTTTCTCTCTGTGTCTCTTTCTGCTTCCCAGCTCCACCATAAGCTAAGCAGATTTTTTCTGGTGGGCCTTTCCCCCACCATGCTTTGCTGTGGAGCAGTGGCCATCTATGAATTGAGATCTTTGAAACCATGAGCCCTGAATAAACATTATCTCCTCTACATTGTTCTTGTTGGGTGTTTTGGACACAAATATGCAAAAGATGACTAAAACAGGAGGCAGAGAGAATAGGCCAAACATAGTCGTTAATGAGTCTGTATTATATGCCAACTTGACTAGGTAAGAGTACACATGCTTATGAAGGTTATCTACTGGTACTTGACTGAGTATGAGGCATTGCACCCTTAGGATGTAAAAGCTGGAGAAGGTTGGTAAGCTATTACGCCTTGACTAGTTCCCATTCACGCACAGATCCATTAACAAAGGATAGAAGATTTATCAGCTCAAGTTGTTTAAGAATAACCTCTGATTAAATTGTTGGGTGGCCACTAAGTGAAGCTGATCCTGGGTAGATCCCCAAGGAAAAATAAGAAAACAATAAAATAAAATCACAGATATTAGTGGGTCCAAACTGTAGAAGAGACTTCATAAAATTATTCTAGGAAAGTCAGTAAGCAAAGAAGCAAGTAAAAAAATCTAAAAATAAATCACATCTTAAAAAAAAACAAACCCAAATCCAATAACTCCCCTGGACAGAGAATCTGAACTTAGATTTTCTGCAATATATCATGTTAAGTAAACATCTTTCAAAGTCAGTGGTATATATTATGGCTGATTCCCTACCAAAACTCATTTTGAAAATTGGTCCCCAATGTTGTGTTGAGAGGTTGTGGTGCTTTTATAGCACATTTGGGATAACAAGGGATCTATCTTCATGAATGAAGCAATGAAATATGATATCAATGTATCATCAATTGCAGATTATCAATTAAGATAACAACAAGAATCAAATGGAGAACCTAAAGTCAAAAACTATAAATCTAAAATTAAAGAAAAAAATGTACTAGAAGGGCTCCAAAGTACTGTCAGCTAGCAGAAGAAAGAACAAAGAGAACCAGCAGATAGCATCCATAGAAATACACACTTGGGAATAGAGAGGGAAGCCAGCAAAGAAGAATGAACCAAGTCCTCACCTGGGGAGCATTACCAAACAAATCCGTATAGCCACAATGGAAATTATAGAAGAAACAGAAAGAAAGGAAAGTAATGAATGACTGGTAATGAAAATCTTCCCCACCTCATGAAAAACATTAATCTACATATCCAAGAAGATGCAAATGATAACCATAAAAATATATTATAAAAAAAAAGTATTTTACTCGACAAAAAGAAGAACATTTTATGAATACAAAAGGGTCGATTCTACATGAATTTACAATTACATGCATATATATATATATATGCATGTAATTGTTATAAATTACAATAAATAATATATACATATAGACACACACACATGTATTTGGTGTGAGCGTATGTGTGTGTGGGTGTGTGTTTATATATATATCTACAAAGAGAGATACAAAAGCCAAGATATATATGAGGCAAAAAAACTGACCAAACTTAAGACAGACTTGGACAACTTAACAATGATATTTGAATGCTTCAATAACTTTCAATAATGCAAGATATTAGAGTTTAGAAAGGATATAAAGGCTTTGACATCTCTATCAATCAACTTGACATAATGACATTCCTCCCAACAACAGCAAGATAAACATTCTTTTCAAAAGCTTAGGGGATATTTTTGAATATACTTCATTTTTAAGATTATAAGACAAATTTTGATAAATGTAAATGGACTGAAGTCATACAGAAATTGTTTCTCTTTCACAATTAATTAAATTAGAGAATGACTATGGGAAAAGTTGCCTGGTCATCAAATATTTGCAGATTAAGTAACTTTTAAATAACTCATATTTCAGAGATTTAACAAAGGAGGTCAGAACATAATTTTATTTAATGAAAATAAAACTATAACATATATATTTGAGATTCAGATAAGTTAGTACTGATCATGAAATTTTACGTTTCAGCATCTCTATTAGAATAGAAAAAAAAATTTATCTCAAATCAAAACCTCTTAACTTTTCACCTAAGAAAATAGGAAAGGAAGGACAAACAAACCCTAAGCAAGAAGGAAAGAAATATTAAGTACGAACATGTTTATTAAATATGTAGAAAAGGAAAATAGAGAAAAAGAATAAAATTGTTTTCTTAATCTATAAAATGTCTTAGTTTTAACTTAAAAGATGAAAGAGAGAGAGAGAGAGCACAACTGCAGAAGTGTGAAAGAGGATATCATTACAGAACTTAACAAAAATTAAAAACATAAAAGGAGTATGACAAACTATTTAGATAATTTATGTGAATTGGACAAATTCCTTGAGAGATAGCATCACCAAAACTAACTCACAATGTAATATGATGTCTCAATTCTTACATAATAAAAAAAGTAACTTGAGCAATTAAAAGTGCATCCCAGACTCAGATGGATTAGTTGATGACCTTGACCAATGATTCAATGGCAAGAACCTGTCGAACCTTATGACCTATTCCAGGGATTGGAGAGGACTGCAGGTGTCTCAGTCCATTGAAAGAAGCCTTCAGTTTGCTGACAACGTTGAGAGAAACAGGGATCACAGGTGAAGAGGATGGTAGACCTACATTCTACATGAACATAAATGCAAAAGTTCTCAACCAAGTATCAGCAAAGAGAAGATGGCCACGTGTAACTGTGTCAACATAACTTGGTTAGGTGACATTTACTCCAGGAATGCAAGGTTATGTCAACATTAAAAAATCAATCTGTTTAATTATATTGAAAGGCTATATAAGAAAAATAACATGGGTGTCTCAAGAGAAGTAGAAAAAGCATTTTAAAAATCCAATATTCATTTGTGATAAAATTTCCTGCCCACTAGGCATAGAAGGGGTTTTCTTTAAACTATTGAAGTTCACACTTTAAAATCATCAGCTAATGTCATACTTAATGATGAGAGGGTACTTTACCCCTAATATCAGGTCAGGGCCAGGATGTCTTGTTTCACCAGCCTATTCTACTTTGTCCTGACTGCCTCTCTAGTGTAATAAGTTAAAATACAACACATCAGAGTGATCAAGACTGTGAAGGAAAAATAAAACTATCTTGTTAATGAGAATATGACTGTATGACAATCCCAAATAATCCAGAAAATATTGCTAGAGTAAAGTGAGTAATTTTATTGGGTTCATATGGTTATTAAGAATTTTACTGTATTTATTCATTCTAGCAATGAGCCATCTAACCACAGATTTACACACACGTTTATGGCATCCTGATTCATAATAATGGAAAAGCAAAATTATCTGAATGGCAATGAACTCATTAATAGATTAACAAGATATAGTATATCTATATAATCAAATACTATTCAGCAACAACTTTTGATACGTGTTACAACATGAATGAGCCTCATGCCCTAATTAAAGGACAAGAAACGAAAAAATCCATGTTATAGTTTGATCGTGTCCCCCAATAATTCATGTGCTGGAAGCTTGATTCCCAATGTGGTGATGTTTGTAAGTGGTAAAACCTTTGAGTGTGTCCTACTGGAAAGTTGTTATGTCTTTGGGGATGCCATTCATGGAAGGAATTACCTTGATTCTCTCAGGGTTCCATTTAGCTCCTGGGAGAGCAAGTTATTAAAAGATCAGTCCTGGTCCCTGAATTCCTTTCTGGTTTCCTGTGTTGCCTTGTGATTTCTTCTGCAAGCTCTCAATGTGGTGATTCTCTTTGTGTGGCCCGTGCCAAAGACTGAATAAATAAGTTACCCATTCTTCGGCTTTTGGCCCCCAAACTGTGACTAAATAAGCCCCTTTTCTTTATAAACTACTCAGTCTCAGTTGTTTTCCTATAGCAACAGGAAGCTAACTAATCCAGTCCACATACAATATGATTAAATTTATATGAAATATCTAGAGAAGTCAAATCTGTATCAAGAACATGGAATAACATTCATCTGGGTATAGTGATAAGGACAAGGAATGATTGCAAACAGGCATGAGAGATCTTTCTGGATAATAGAAAGGCTCAACATTTGGATTGAGGTAGTGTTTGTACAAACCATAGCTTTACTAAAAAAAAGTATATGTATATATAGTATGAGTGGATTTTATGAGGTATAAAGTATATCTTCAAAATGTTGTTGCACATTAAAGTAATGGGGAAAAAAAACAAGTTAACAAAATTTTAAAACAATGTAGATGTTCCAAATGATTAGTGAATGGTAATTTTCAGAATTCATTTTGGTGAATCCCTCCTGTGTTTTGTTATGAATGATGAATTTGGCATCTGACTTGTGACTTCACTAAATATGGACCAGTCTGTCATGTTTTCATCTCTGCCTTGTTCCTTTATTCCACAATACAAGCTACATAAGAGTCTTTGGAAATAATTCTACCATTGTTATTTACTCCCTCAGATTTATACATTCTTTGACTAGAAATATTTCTATCCTAAATCATTTTAAAGCATGTTTTATCATGTATTTTTTTAATCAAACTATAGGTCAATTTATTTTCTAGGTTACTAAAATTAAGCCAGATATTTTAATGGAATTAGTATTAATTTATTTTAACTAAGAAATAAGATCCTAAGAGCATTTAGATGCACAAAGAGCACTGATCAATCAGAACAGTGAGGGTAAGAAGCTTTATCCAAAAGTCAATATGTGGCTATTATTGTCCTTTTGATACTACTGCATTATATTGTGTCCATTGTTCCTCAGGTTAATAGATTTCAATATTTTAGTAAGGCAATAAATACTCTTCTACTGATTCTTGGAGCCAAACAAAACAATGGATATAAAGAAATAAGTAGCATGTGTTTAGAGAGTTATTCTTATGCTGTTACGGCATGCACATTATATTGTTGATTTCTCTGAAGATACAACTGAAACTTTCCTCTAGGAAAATTAGTTCCATATGACAATTCATTGAAGATATAGTATAAGAAAAGTTCTTAATTTGTTCAGATTTTATTTTAATATTTTAAGAATAGTTTTAATTTATAAAGTTTGTTGAAGTCAGGTGAAATCCAGACAATTTGGAAATGGTTAATTACCTTAAGAATCTAAACACTGTGTGCTCAGAGATTTTTTTTTTTTTTTACAACTTAGGTAAAATGGACTCTTTGGTTGTATTTGTTGTGAAGGCTTGATTAGGAATTTGTTAACAGAATGAGACTCTTTCTGGTAAGCATGGCAAAGTATTCTGTTTTTTAGTAGATGTATTTCTCTTAGAAGCTAAGACACTGGTTTTTATATGTCCAAATAGGAGAATAGTGATAAGTCTGGATGGTTTACTCAATATATAACCTTACTCCATGTATAACATGTCAGAATATGAATGAGTTAGTATCTTTAAAAGAAACACATCTGTTAAAATGTTGTATCTCATAATACAGATTATATAGGGTGAAAATTTTTTTCAAGTAATAACTTGTAACTTTTGGACAAACTTTTTCTACAATCACTGATTAAGGTATATTTCAAAATGTATACAATACTGTGGTAGACACAGAAAGATTTACTAATAAAAATATAGTAAATACATTTGATGGTTTTCTCCATTGCTCTAAATTTGTGATATAAAGTGTTTTTTCCTAACTGATAAAAAAGTTTAACACAAGCAACGTTTCTATTATTTAGCAAGGCATTGATTAATGTTTTATGATGTTTGATTTTCATTGTGAAAATAATAAAGTTATCTTTATTTTGTTTTAAATATATTTATCAGAACTGAGGAGTAACTTTCAAGGTATTGGATTTCTAAACCCAAATTCTGTATAATTTATATTGGAAATTTTTTAAATAGGATTTATTCTAACTGGCTAACCTTCTAGACACTTTAGGACACCTTATAAAAAGACAAAATAGTTTATGAATTACTAATATTTTATCTGTACTCCTTCTTATTATGGCCAGGTAACTTTCTTATTTTGATATACTATGTACTGGGCATGAAAGAACAATTTCAGTACATTGGGGAGTATCATGGATAACATCATTCATGTGGCCCTCAGTGAATGACTTACGGATTATTGCTCCTGAGTGTCTCTCACATGTAAGTCAACATGTCAACTTATACTATGAGTACAAAATAAATTGGAAAATATTATTTTTTTAGGACTAAGAGATATACATTGAGGACCCATTATGGTAGTGGCCATAAATTGGAAACTGATATTCATTTAGCACATAACATTTCACAAGACTCCTTGTGTGCCTGTGTGGGTACACACTGACTGAAACTTTTTGTGAAGTAATTTATCCTTGAATAGTTCTACTCTCTTAATAATACAATTTTGGTATAACAGATATTATTGAGAGAACAGAATACTGTGGGTATTTAAGTGCAAAAATAGTTCAAGACCTAAAGTAATAAAATATGATTTCATAAGAATATAAGTGAACGTAAAAATTATAAAAGATTTTACAGTGATATAGAACCAAATAGAAAAGAAAACAAATTGGAAATCTTTAGTAATTCCCACAAAAGAAACTATTTAATCAAGAAACCACGAAAATACAAAATATAAAAAATAAAGAAAAAAAAAACACATATTTCCCTTAAGAGAAAGAAAGTTAGCTGTTTGTGGGAAATGAGCAACACTGATCTTAGTACATAGATGACAGTCATAGATGACAGCTTTTTATTGGCTCGTTTTGACATCTTGCCTTCTATAGATTCTGTACACAGCTGTGATCTAGGGGAGCAGAGAGCAGGAGGTGAGCCTTAGTGTCTGTGAATAAAGATGTTTCTTTTGGTTACATGTACAGAAAAGAGTAAGATGTCAGTTCCCTCTGAGATGAGGAAGAATGCCAGTCGAATAATTTCATGGACTCCTTTTGTGTCCAAAAGGTTTCATATCACGCTTTTCTATATCAATTGAGAGAAACCAAGAGACAGATTAAACTTTGTCAAATTCTCTTTCTGAACAGCTATGTTACTGTTTGTTTGAAACTCCAGATTGAACCATGATCTACATAGATAACTTTAGACTTTTTAAGGCAAGAAAAATTCCTTCACTTATTTCAAAAGATCCCATTATAACCCCTATAAAAACAGTTCAAGCCCTGAAGCATGAAATTTGATTGCAACTCATCTGCTTTCATTGCTCCCTACACAGTATCATGATAATGTAGCCTCGAATTTTAGTGAGAGATTTATTTCCACTACAGATTAAAAACCAGCCATTCCCTTCAGAAACACATTTGCCACTATCCTTTTAGATTAAAGAGAACTTTGTTAATAGCATTTAATGTTGGTGCATCTGGGTACAAGTTTGTTTATGCATTTGGAAATCAGGAATACCACAATTAGATTTTTCTGGCATTTGTAAAACTCCACAGAATACAGAGTTAGTTTCAGAATTATGCAGCATCCAAAAGACACATATGAATATCATATTCAAACAACAAAAATGGACCTATTGTTTTATGTCCACCCAATAAGTCCACTGCAGTCCCAGCTCCAGAAATCTAATTCTGGAGATGTAAATTCAAATGATTAAAGTAGGACAAACTCTCCTACCTTCTGCAATAGAAAAAAACACTTTTAAAAAATTTTAAGAATAGAAACCATTGTTAATGATGCATAAACGCAGAACACTCAGCTACACTGAATGAATTTATTACAGAAGCATTTTTTTTTTTATCTATAGGAAGGAATGGGAAATTTCTAAAACCAGAGTTCCTGGCTTGCAGAATAAAGCAAACAAGGAATAAAAACTGAATAAAACCATGAATGTTAAAACATAAAGATTTATGGGCAAGGTAATATTGTATATAGAAAATTTTATGAACTTATAAGAAAATACTAATATTCAAACAATGATTTTACTAAGGGTGCTTGATTCAGAATAAATATATAAAATTCAATTGTATCAATATACCCTAGAAATGAATAACTAGAAAATATCATTAAATTAAAACAATTACATTTATAGTAATTTTCAAAAGTATGCAATACTTAGGAATAAATCTGATAAAAACTGTGAAAGATTGAACCATGAAAACTTCAAAACACAGCTGAAATAAATTAAAGAAATACAAAATAAATGCAAAATCACACCAGGCATAAAATATGCAAGTCTCAATATTATGAAAATATCAATGATTCATTTATTTATATAGAGATTTGGTGCTATATATTTGCAAAATCACAGAGGAATTTTTGTTCATTTGAACTGACAAGTTAATTCTAAATATATTTGGAAAGACAAATGACTTACAGGTTAGAGTAAATTTAGAAAAACTTAGTTGAAGGACTTATACTTCATAATTTCACACTGACTATGGGTAGTTTTGGTAAGAATATTGAAGTGTGTCTGTGGCCTTCATTAACTACAGTAGGGAAAGGCATCTCCCTCTCCCTCTTTATTTTGCAATAGGTTCACCTAGACTGTATACATTGCCTGAGAAGGGGAGATAGGAAGTGTACAGATTAGAAAGTATAAGAAAGTATAATTCTTTTTTTATTTTAAAAATGTTATTTCATTTTTTTTATTGTAAACAAATGGGATTCATGTTGTTTCTCTGTTTGTACATGGAGTAAGGCATACCATTTGTATAATCATAAATTTACATAGGGTAATGTTCTTTGATTCATTCTGTATTTTTCCCTCCCCCCAAACCTATCCCACCCTACTTTTCCCTCTATACAGTCCTTCCTTCCTCCATTATTGCCCCCCTCCCTAACTCTAACCCTAACCCTAACACTAATGGGGGGTGGGAGACCCCCCCATTATGTGTCATAATCCGCTATCAGCGAGATCATTCGTCCTTTGGTTTTTTGAGATTGGCTTATCTCACTTAGCATGATATTCTCCAATTTCATCCATTTGCTTGCAAATGCCATAATTTTATTATTCTTTATGGCTGAGTAATATTCCATTGTATATATATACCACAGTTTCTTCATCCATTCATCAATTGAAGGTCATCTAGGTTGGTACCACAATTTGCCTATTGTGAATTGAGCAGCTATGAACATTGATGTGGCTGTATCTCTGTAGTATGCTGATTTTAAGTCCTTTGGGTATAGGCCAAGGAATGGGATAGCTGGGTCAAATGGTGGTTCCATTCCAAGCTTTCTGAAGTATCTCCATACTGCTTTCCAGAGTAGCTGCACTAATTTGCAACCCCACCAGCAATGTATGAGTGTACCTTTTTCCCCACATCCTCGCCAACACCTATTGTTGCTTGTGTTCTTGATAATTGCCATTCTAATTGGGGTGAGATGGAATCTTAGGGTAGTTTTGATTTGCATTTCTCTTATTACTAGAGATGTTGAACATTTTTTCATATATCTGTTGATTGCTTGTAGATCTTCTTCTGTGAAGTGTCTGTTCATTTCCTTAGACCATTCACTGATTGGTTTATTTGTATTCTTGGTGTAGAGTTTTTTGAGTTCTTTATAGATTCTGGAAATTAGTACTCTATCTGAAGTATGAGTGGCAAAGACTTTCTCCCACTCTGTAGGCTCTCTCTTCGCATTACTGATAGTTTCCTTTGCTGAGAGAAAGTTTTTAGTTTGAATCTATCCCAGTTGTTGATTCTTGCTTTTATTTCTTGTACTATGGGAGTCATGTTAAGGAAGTCTGATCCTAAGCTGACATGTTGAAGACCTGGACCTACTTTTTCTTCTATAAAATGAAGGATCTCTGCTCTGACTCCGAGTTTCTAGATCCATTTTGAGTTGAGTTTTGTGCAGGGTGAGAGATAGGGGTTTAATTTCATTCTGTTGCATATGGAGTTCCAATTTTCCCAGCCCCATTTGTTGATGAGGCTATCTTTTCTCCATTGCATATTTTTGGCCCCTTTGTCTAGTATGAGAAAATTGTATTTATTTGGGTTTATGTCCATGTCCTCTATTCTGTACCATTGATCTACCTTTCTATTTTGGTACCAATATCATGCCATTTTTGTTACTATTGCTTTGTAGTAGAGTTGAAGATCTGGTATTGTGATACCCCCTGCTTCGCTCTTTCTTTTAAGGATTGCTTTAGCTATTCTGAGTTTCTTATTCTTCCAGATGAACTTCATAAATGTTTGCTCTATTTTTATAAGGTACGTCATTGGGATTTTAATTGGAATTGCATTGAATCTGTATAGCACTTTAGGTAGTATGGCCATTTTGACAATATTAATTCTGCCTACCCAACAACATGGGAGATCTTTCCACCTTCTAAGATTTTCTTTAATTTCTTTCTTTAGTGTTCTGCAGTTCTCATTGTAGAGGTCTTTCACCTCTTTTGTGAGATTGATTCCCAAGTATTTTATTTTTTTCGATGCTATTGTGAATGGGGTAGTTTTCCTAATTATTCTTTCCAAAGATTTCATCACTTATGTATAAAAATGCATTGAATTTATGAGAATTGATCTTGTAACCTGCTACTTTACTGAATTCACATATGAGTTCCAAAAGTTTTCTGGTGGAATTTCTGGGTGAAAAGGGATAGTTTGAATTCTTCTTTTCCAATTCCTATCCCTTTAATTTCTTTGGTTTGTCTAACTGCTCTGGCTAGAGTTTCAAGGACGATGTTGAATAGAAGTGGTGAAAGAGGGCATCCCTGCCTCGCTCCAGTTTTTAGGGGGAATGCTTTCAGTTTTCCACCATTTAGAATGATATTGGCCATGGGCTTAGCATAGATGGCCTTTGCAATGTTAAGGAGTGTTTTCACTATCCCTATATTTTCTTGTGTTTTGAGCATGAAGGGATGCTGTATTTTATCAAATGCTTTTTTCTGCATCTATTGAAATAATCATTTGATACTTGACTTTAAGTCTGTTTATCTGGTGAATTACATTTATTGATTTCCTGATGTTGAACCAACCTTGCATCCCTGGGATGAAACCCACTTGATCCTGGTGCACTATTTTTGATATGTTTTTGTATGCTATTTGCTAAAATTTTGCTGAGAATTTTTGCATTGATGTTCATTAAGGATATTGGTCTGAAATTTTCTTTCCTCTATGTGTCTCTATCTGGTTTAGGTATCAGGGTGATATTGGCTTCATAGAACGAGTTTGGGAGGGTTCCCTCCTCTTCTATTTCATGGAATACTTTGAGGAGTATTGGAATGAGCTCTTCTTTAAAGGTTTTGTAGAACTTGGCTGAGAACCCATCAGGTCCCGGACTTTTCTTTGTTGGTAGGCTTTTGATAACCTCTTCTATTTCATTGCTTGAAATTGATATATTTAAGTTGTGTATATCCTCCTTGTTCAGTTTAGGTAATTCATATGTCTCTAGAAACTTGTTGATGTCTTCGAGGTTTTCTGTTTTGTTGGAGTATAGATTTTCAAAATAGCTTCTAATTGTGTTTTGTATTTCACTCGTGTCTGTAGTGGTATTTCCTTGTTCATTCTGAGTTTTAGTAATTTGAGTTTTCTCTCTCTTTCTCTTTGTTAGTGTGGCTAAGGGTTTATCAATTTTGTCTATTTTTTCAAAGAACCAACTCTTTATTTTGTCAATTTTTTGTATCGTTTCTTTTGTTTCAATTTCTTTGATTTCAGCTCTGATTTTAACTATTTCCTGTCTTCTACTGCTTTTGGTGTTGGTCTGCTCTTCTTTTTCTAGGGCTTTGAGCTGTAGTGTTAAGTCGTTTATTTGTTGATTTTTTCTTCTTTTGTTGAATGTTCCCCATGAAATAAATCTTCCTCTAAGTGCTGCTTTCATAGTGTCCCAGAGATTTTGATATGATGTGCCTTTGTTCTTGTTTATTTCTAAGAAATTTTTATTTACCTCTTGATGTCTTCTGGTTTCCATTCATCATATAATAGTGTATTATTTAATCTCCAGGTATTGTGAAAGTTTCTGTTTTTTATTCTTTCATTTATTTCTAATTTCAATCCTTTATGATCTGATAGAATACAAGGTAGTGACTCTATCTTCTTGTATTTGCTAACAGTAGCTTTGTGGCATAAAATATGGTCTATTTTAGAGAAGGATCCATGTGCTGCTGAGAAGAAAGTGTATTTGTTCTTTGTTGGATGGTATATTCTATATAAGTCGGTTAAGTCTAACTTGTTGATTGTGTTATTGAGATCTATGGTTTCTTTATTCAATTTTTGTTTGGAAGATCTATCCAGTGGTGAGAGAGGTGAGTTAAAATAGCCTAGTATTATTGTGTTGTGGTCTATTTGATTTCTGGAATTGAGGATTTATTTGACTTTTATGGATGAGCCAATTTTCGGGCATAGATATTTATGATTGCTATGTCTTGCTGATTTATGCTTCCCTTAAGCAGCATGTAATGTCCTTCTTTATCCCTTCTGACTAGTTTTGGCTTGAAATCCACATTATCTGAAATGAGGATGGATACTCCAGCTTTTTTGGTGTGTCCCTGTGCATGGTATGTTTTTTCCCATCCTTTCACCTTTAGAGTCTATGGTATCTCTTTCTGTGAGATGAGTCTCTTGCAGGCAGCATATGGTTGGATTTTTCTTTTTAATCCAATCTGCCAGTCTATGTATTTTGATTGATGAGTTCAGGCCATTAACATTCAGGGTTATTATTGTGATATGAAATGTATTCCCAGTCTTTTGACTCATTTTTTGTTTTTTGACATGATTTGTTTTCTCCTTTATTTGGCAATTTCTTTAGGCTATTTCCTCCCATTGCTGATTTGCATCATTGTTTTTCATCTCTTCCTCATGGAATATTTTGCTGAGAATGTTCTGTAATTATGGCTTTCTTTTTTGTAAATTCTTTTAGCTTTTCTTTATCATGGAAGGATTTTATTTCATTGTCAAATCTGAAAGTAAGTTTTGCTGCTATAAGATTCTTGGTTGGCATCCGTTTTCTTTCAGTGCTTGGTAAATGTTGTTCCAGGCCCTTCTAGCTTTTAGGGTCTGGATTGAAAAATCTGCTGATATTCTTATTGGTTTCCCCCAAATGTAATTTGATTCTTTTCTCTTGCAGCCTTTAAAATTCTGCCTTTATTTTGTATGTTAAGTATTTTCATAACAATATGCTTTGGTGTGGGTCTGTTGTAATTTTGTATATTTGGAGTCCTATAAGCCTCTTGTACGTGGTTTTCCATTTCATTCTTCACATTTGGGATATTTTCTGATATTATTTCATTGAATAGCTTGTTCATTCCTTTGGTTTGTTTCTCTAAGACTTCCTCAATCCCAATAATTCTTAAATTTGGCCTTTTCATGATATCCCATAATTCTTGTAGATTCTGTTCATGATTTCTTACCATCTTCTCTGTTTGGTCAATTTTGTTTTCAAGATTAAATATTTTGTCTTCAATGTCTAAGGCTCTGTCTTCCAGGTGTTCTATCCTATTGGTTATGCTTTCTATGGAGTTTTTAACTTGGTTTATTATTTCCTTCATTTCAAGGATTTCTGTTTTTTTTTTTTTTTTTCAGTATCTCCAACTCTCTATTGAAATGATCTTTTGCGTCCCGTATTTGCTCTTTTAACTGATGATTGGTGCGATCATTTAATGCCTGCATTTGCTCTTTCATCTCTTCCTTCAATGCCTGCATTTGCTCTTTCATCTCCTTGTTTGCTTCCCCAATTGTTTTAATTATGTACATTCTGAACTCCCTTTCTGACATTTCTTCTGCTGTGCTGTGCTGTCATTGGGTTTTATTGATATAGTATCTAGGTTTGTTTGGGACATTTTCTTCCCTTGTTTTCTCATATTGGTCAGGTATCAGTGGGACTCTGAGATATTGCAGATTTCCTGTTTTGTCTTATAGTATCCCTGTAGATTTCCAGTATATCACCTCCCAGCCTTCTGTAGCCTGAAGTCTTGGAGGAACTTGATAATGCAGTGCTTCTGAAGAAAGTTGCCCGTAGCCCCCTACTGGGTCCAGGGCTGGTGGCTGGTTCTGCATGGAAATCCTCTCACTGTGCGGGCCTGCTCCTAGAAGCTGGCTATATACAGGGCCTGCTGCAGCCTGAGGGAGCCGGACTGCTTGGGGAAAGCCTCTTGCTGTCCTGTCTTGGTCCCACAAGCTACCTGCTGGCCTGAGCCCACCAATGAATTCAGGGCTTGGGGTTGGCTCTGTGCAGAAAAGTTCTCACTGGGCGGGCCTGCTCCAAGAAGCTGGCTGTGGACTCCACCTGCCTCCAGATAATTCTTAATAAAATAGCTTCACTATCACTATTTTTTAAAAAATGACTACTGTATGGTAGTCTTATAAAAAGAATATCCTAAAGTTGTGGAAAAGTTCCTATGAAAACTATGATTTAAAAAAAAAAATTATGAGTGAGACTTCTACTTCTGGAATGATGGAGTAGATATCTTACCCCTATTTTTCTAGGTATAGTTTAAATGCCTCAACTTTATACATAAGACAATTCTAAGAAAACGTTGGAAAATGCTAAGAAGGAAACAGACCAATTAGGAATTCATGGTGGAAGAAATGACAGGACAATGGCCTTCTGGATTTCCATTTTTGCCTGTGGCATCCCACAACAGTTATTGGAGAAACCAGAGACCTGGAAATGTCAACAGTAGCAGACAAAAACAAACACAAGCAAATAAACAACAATTGCAAACTTTCAGAAAAGCCTATTCTCTTTAGGAGCAAGAACAAGGTGGCCTGAGAAACAGATATCCTAAGGTAGAACTATTCACTCCAGATACTATAAAGCAATGATACCCATGATGATGAGTTCTAGTTCCCCAGATGTTGAAAATTGAGCACTCAAGAAACACAAAAGCAAGCCTAGAGAGCAAGTTTTATTTAAAGGATAGAACAGAGATAGATTTCTCTGCAGAGAAGGGGTCTCAGAACTGGGTGTCTGACAAAGTGGTGGTGTTCTGTCCCTTTTATTACAGTTTAAATTTCCTTTGTTCTCATGCCCTCTTCTTCCCTTATCTCACCTACATGACCAGGGACAAGGGGTGTGCCTAAAGGTGGGAAAGCAGCCTTCTAGGGATGCATCTCTGTGTCTGCCCAAAGATGCAAGAAAAGGGCCACCCAGGAGGAGCTTCATTAACAACATTTTGGGAGGAACAGTTCCCTGTAGGCAGGTAATCTTGGCGACAGCTTGAGGGGAAGATACAGAAGGGTTTTGAAGGCATTAGCTTAACTTTCCTTTCCTTTGGAACCAGTCCCCGTTTCCCTGATAGGACCCAATTATTTATTATTTACACTGATTGTCTTTTTGTCCCCTGGCCTCAATACCACCCCAATAAAACATGCTAGTTGTGAAGTGGAGATTCTAGGCTTCTGTCCTAACCTGTAACGAGGTGATTCATCCTGGTTCCCTGAGTCAGAGAAGAAAGAGTGGGGATCTAGAACATACATCACCTCTGGGTGGCGACTTGGTCTCTCTCTGTACTCTGTCAAGGGAAACTAAGTGCAGAGGCTAGACCTAGAGGTAGTAAGGTACTCCTCACCATCTTCCTTGGGAGGTTTCAGATGTTTAATGGAGAGTCAACATTTTCATGATTATTTGTGCCAATAAGGCCAGCCTCCACCCCTTCAGTGTAAGTGGGGACTGCATAGAAAACAATGAAACCACCTTTGCTCAACAGCCTAGGTTGTTTGAGCCCTAGTGAAAAGCAAAGTCTACATTGAAGAGGAACCCCTAGAGACGACTGTCAACAGAAGCCAAATGGAAAACCTGAATTAATTTCCCCACCTGAACAAGGTATCTCTCTCTACTCTGTTCCAGTTGAAAGACAGCTACAACACAAGATTTAAATAAGATTCAGGGTCTCACATAGATAACTAAAAATGTTCAGAATTTAATGGAAAAAATCATTCACCATTCTAAGAAGCAGGAATACCTCAACTTATGGAGAGAAAAAAATCAGTAGATGTTGATGTTTAGATAAAACAGGTTAGGATGATCTTAAAAGGATTCAAAGGCTGCCATCATAAAACTGCTTTGAGAACAATTATAACCACACTTTAAATCAATGAAAAGAAAGAAAAATCTTAGGAAAACAAAAAAGAATATAAAAAAGAACCAAATGGGAATTTTAGCACTGAAAATAGTGCAATTACTTAAAATTAAAAACCTTAGTGGTTGGACTCTCAATCAGAATGAAAAAAGAGAAGAGAATCACTGAACTTGATAATAGAATAGTAGACCAAAATCACACAATCTGAATGAGAGTATAAGCAAGAATATGAGTAATTTCCTTTTTCTGCTTCAGTTTTCTAAATTAATTTTATACTTGAAGAAAAATCATAAAATATATCTGATGTGGTCCAATATAAAGCAGAGGAAAATGTTAAAAAATTCTATTATAGATGGGGGAGAGTAAATGTATGTGTTATGAGTTGGATGTGAAGTGTTCCCAGAAGCTCATGTGTTAGGCAATGCAGCAATATTCAGAGGTGAACTGAATGGATACTGAGGTTCTGAGCTTACCACAAGATTAATCCTTTCTATCAGTAATCATTTGAATGGACTTCCTTGGAGGTGGTAAGAATTATAGGCAGGTGGGGATGACCAGAGGCAGTACGTCATGGGTTGGGGGGACATGGTTGTGAATACTATATCTGTCCCTGGCCTCCTTCCCTGTCCTCTCTCTTTCTCCCTCTCTCTCTCTCTTTCCCTTCCTGCTTGCCATAAGGTGAGCAATTGTCCTCAGACATACCCTTATATCATGATATAGTAACCTTAGACCCGGAGCAACTGGGTTGGCCTACCACAAACTGAGACTTCTGAAACCATGAGCTACAATAAACTTCTCCTTATATGCTGTTCTTTTCGAGTATTTTGGTTCATACAATGAAAAACTGGTTAGCATAATATATAAAGGAAGTCAGATTTCTACATACCACATAAACTGTTTAAAATGATTAAAACAGGAAGCAATGGTAAGGCATACATACAGGACACTTAGAGCAATTGCTATGAAAACTGCATGAGAAAATATATTAAAGTACTATGGGTAATCCAAAATGAAATTCTAAAGTATGTTGAACCGATTTATAGAAAAGTAAAGAAAAAGTACATTGCACTGAAGTAAAATGGGAGAGAAAAGAAAATATATATTGCTAAGGATTATATGCTTGGTCATAAACTATCTACAAATTTAGAAAAACTGTAATCTTGATTTTTTCTCTTTCCACAATGGGATCACTGTAATCTAATAATACAAACCTTACCATGAAGTGTTCAAACACCTTAAATGACACTTTTAACTAATTTTTGAGCAAGGAGGAAGTCTCTCAGTGAAAATAAAGAATTTACATTGCACTGACTAAAATGAAAATACAAAATATCAACATTTGTGGGGTACAAGTAAAGTCATGCTGCAGTGGAAAGTTATAACTTTAAATGCTTACTTTACAAAAAAGCAGCAGCATTAAAAATTATTCTAAATTTCCAACTCGGGAAAGTAGAATTCAGGCATGGTGGTACATGCCTGAATTCCAGTGGCTCAGAAGGGTGAAACAGGTGGATCACAAGTTTGAGGCCAGCCTCAGCAATTTAGTGAGGCTGTAAGCAACTTTGTGAGACCCTGTCTCAAAATAGAAAACAAAAAATGCTTAGAGCAAATGTAAAGACAAAGCAAGAAGAAGGAAAGAGACACTATCGGACCAATATCCATGAAGGCAATCACATAAAAATAGAGAAAATCAATTAAAGAAAAAGAAGCAAAACAATCTTGAGTCTCTAAAGTGATCAATATAACTGGCAAATCTCTAGGTAAAAAGGAAAAGAGAAGACAAAAATTGTTAGCATCACTGTAGTAAATATTTCTACAAACCAGATAGGTATCAAAATGTAATAAGTATCATTAAATTCTCTAAAACCTCTGATTTTACAGAGAAGTTGAAATGAAAAAAATTCTGGAAAATAAGATAAACAAATCATGCAATGTGAAATGGATAACTTAAATAGCTATGTATGTTAAAGAGATTATATTCATAATGTTAAAATGAAATTTTATGAAAGACATTTCCAGGTCCACATGGTTTCAATGGAGAATTCAACCAAACATTTGAAGAAAAATTAATATCAATTCTCTATACTCTCTTCCAGAAGAGGGAAGAAGACACTCATCAAACTAATTTCATAAAGATATTTTTACTCTGATAAAATATCAGGTAATGAAGTATAAAAAGGAAACCTGAATATCATTATCCCTTATAAAATTAATCCAATTAATCTTGTGTATAAGTAAGATAGCTACTAAATGCATCCATTATTAATATATGGTCCCTTCAACTAAAACCTTGGGGCTATTTGAAAAAATCAAAGTTTTATGTATCAAATCTCTGAATATTAGGCAATTTTTGTAATGTAAGGAGAAATCTGTGTAGATTAACTCATTCCATTGCATCTATCTCTGTAAAGGGATAACATTAATTATTGAAATTGAAATATAGCATTTTGGAGAGCTTTAAAATTTTTACCTTGAGTTATCTTTTCATAGGTGTCTTGTTTTTATGGAGTAAAATCTTCATTATCATAGATCTTAGATGAAATTGTAGCTAGAATGAGAAAATTCAAAGAGTTGTGTAGTTACTTAAAGAAAGAATAATTTATTTCAATTGCATTATTATATATCTATCTATCTATCTGATCAAGTGGTATTTATTCCAGGTATGATGCAAGATTGGGTTAATCATTTTTTAAAATGCAATCCACCATATTAACAAACTAAACAGAAACAATCTTATTGTTTAATGCAGAAAACACATTTCATAAGATCATTCATTGCCTATGTGTGTTAAAAATTTTCAGAAAATCTAGAAATAGAGAAAAATTCCCTTAACTTAATCTAGAAATAGAGAAAAACACCTACATGAAACTTAGAGGTAGCATAATATTTAATGGAAAAATAATTAATGTTTTTCCCTCAAAACATTAATTTAATGTCTACTCTAATCTGTGCTATTAGAAATAGTATTAAAAATTTTACGTGATAATAAAGAAAAGAAAATAATTAATAGATATACAGATTGAAAAAGAAGAAATAAAGTTGTGTCTCTTTATAGTATTGAATATCTATGTATCTGAGGATGCAAAATCAAAGTACAGAATCAAATATATTTCTATACACCACCAACACATATATAAAAACAGAAATTAAAAATATAATACTATCTACAGTGCTAGAAATAGGTATAAATCTAATAAAATGCACATAGGACTTGTATGCGATGATACAAAATACTGATTATATAAATCAAAGATCAAAAATGAAGACATACCATGTTCATGGATTAAAGAACTAAACAGTGAAGATGCCAATTCTCTTCAAATTGATAAACAAATTCAAGGAACTTCTTACCATAATAATGGCATGATTTTTTTATTTGCACTATAGATAACTCTAGAATTTACATGGAAGTCAAAGGCAAATAGCTAAATAATTGGAAAAAGAAGAAGAAAGTATCAGAAACCTGTGTATTTGATCAAAGTTTCTTACAGTAATCAAGACTGTGTAACATTGATGGAAGGATGGTTATTTAAGACAATGAAACAACATGATACCTGTAAATAACCCCATACAAGTTTGGACAACTGGTATTTGCAAAGGTGTAAAAAAATCCAAAGTTGAAAGGATAATTTTCTAAATGAAGGCTGAAGCACCAGAAACCGTGGCACATGCCTGCAATCCCAGCAGTTCAGGAAACTAGGCAGGAGGATCAAGAGTTCAAAGCCAGCCTCAGCAAAAGTGAGGTGCTAAGCAACTCAGTAAGAGTTGCACTTAGACCCTATCTATAAATAAAATACAAAACAGGGTGGGGATGGGACTCAGTGGTTGAGTGCCCCTGAGTTTAATCCCCAGTACCAAAACCAAAACAAAACAGAACAAAAAACACCAAAATAATAATAGTAATAATAATAATAATTATAATGCTGGAGCAATTGTATATCCAGAAGTACAAAAATAAAACTCTCCCTAAACTTCACATCTTATTTAAAGACATCACACCTTATATTAAATTAATATGAGCAAACTGGATCATATATTTAAGTGCCAAATATAAACTTTATAAATTTTTGAAGATAACATAGGAAAGAGCATCTTTGGAGCCTAGGCTTTGGTGAAGAATTCACAGGTATGCTACCAAGTTTGCCACTGAACAGAGAAAAATTGTTAGATTTAATGAAAATTAGAAGTCTGTGAAAGACTCTATTAAGAGAAGGAAAAGACAAGTAACAGGCTAAGAGAAATTATTTGTCAACAACTGATTCAACAATAGGCCATCATCTAGAAGATCTAAGTAGTTCTCAAAACTCAACCCTAAAACAAACAAACAACAGCTACAAAAATTCAAATGCAAATAGCCTAAAACCATGAAAATATATTCCTCTACAGAAGGTATATTATTGGTAAATAAACACATAAAAAGATGTTTACGATATTAGTCATTAGAGAAATGCAAATTAAGACCTGAATGAAATCTTGCGACTCACCTATTAAAAACAGCTAAAATGCTAAAATATAATACTGTGATTATTGAAATACTGAAGTACATGCAGTAAATCACTTCTGCATTCTTGGTGGGAATATAAAGTGATATAGAGTCTCAAAAACAATTGGGTAGTTTCTTTAAAATTTTTGTGATTACAATATCATCCAATAATTGCAGTCCTGGTGTTTATCCCAGACACATGAAAATATATGTACACACAAAAAAAAAAAAACATGGATGAATCTTGGTAGTAGTTTTATTTGTAATGACTAAAAAACTAGAAATGCCCCCAATGTCCTGTGATGCTTAAATAAACAGTGTTATATCCATAGCATGGAATACTATTCAGAAATTAAAAGAATGAACTATTGATCCATGCAAGAACAGATATGGATTTTTAAGGACATTATGTTGTGAGAAAGTACCAGAAGACCAGAAATTTTATCATTACATTTAGATAAAATCTTAAAATGTTAAAATTGAAGATAGAAAACAGATTAGTGTTGGCCAGGGGTTTGGAATAGTAGAGATAGTGCACCTTTACTTTGAGAGCAGAAGAGAGATCTATTTGTGATGTAATGTTTTGGCATCTTGATTGTAGTGGTGGTTACACAAATCTACAGATGTGGTTAACTGACATTGGACCATATATAATGCATTGAACCAATGTCAATTTGTCAATTATTTTATTAACTTTCATATTAAGTTACCATCATACAGAATATATCCATAGGGGGAAATTGAATGAAGGGTTCTGGGACTTCTGCACTACCTGTGAAAATCTCTATGAATCTTTAATTATTTCAAAGCAAACATTTTAAAAAGTGAAGATTTTGAGTAATATGCTGGTTTTAGAAACATGTAGTAATTATCTTTAATTCAACAAGTAGAGTTGAAGTAGAAGAAAGCAGTTCCTTAGTTTTGTTCATATTATACTTTGCTCAATAATGTTGATATTAAGGGCTGGGGAGATAGCTCAGTTGGTAGAGTGCTCGCCTTGCAAGCACAAGGCCCTGGGTTCAATCCCCAACACTGCAAAAAAAAAAAAAATAATAATAATAATGTTGATATTATGTGACAAATGGAATGTCAATGTTTCTTTTATTGTTACCCCAGACTTAGAGGCCCTTGGTGTACATTAGCCAAAAAATCCTAACCCATCCTGTCCCATCACTATTCAATGGCTGCACCCCAATTCATGACATTAAGTTACAGGGGTTTCTAAGTTATGAAAATAAGAAGAAAGGAAATGGGATACCCATAGTGGAGTGAATGACAGCAGTGACTCCCTAGTGTCAAGGAACAATGTTCTGATTACTCTTTAATAAAGAACTGTTGGCACAGATGAAAAACCAGTCATAGCCATTACTTCATATCTGTAAATCAGTTCAGAGAATGCAAAAGCAGACAGACAGTAAAAAGAGACCGCATCTCTCCTGATTGAAAAAAAAAATGCAATACATGAGGAAAAAGTATGTCATAGAAGAAAAAAAACAGCAGTGACTTTGGAACTAGTGTTCAGGGTTTGTTTGAATCTCTGCTCCATCATATTTTTTTTCTTAAAATAAAATGAGAAATGCCAACTGTGAAATTATATTTTGGTGAATAACAATAGCATATTACAATGTTGCAAGACAAATTATTATCTAGTTTGGTTGATTTTTTATTTTTTAAATTGTAAAATAACTATGATGTTCTTTTTGTATTACATTTGAAAAAAGCATTGAAACATACAAAATAATTTGAAGCCATTAATAAAATATTTTATTTTTAATGACTAATAGAACTGACATATTTTCTAATAATTCATTTGAATATGACTTTAGGAAGTAATCACAATGAAAAATTTTGGTTTTTGTTTCACATACGTCGTTACATATTTTGCAGAAATATGTAGCTTCAAATAACAGAGCTTCCGGTCTTCTGTTAAAAAAATATATACTAAATGGAAGTCCCTAATACTGATTCTTCAAAAGTTATGCTAAAATTTCCATAAAGACTTGCTACAAAAGTAAACCTATGGAGCTAGTATTTTGACTAATAAATGAATCATATTTATGAATAATAACATATTTTAAAGAGATAAATATCTTTATTTTTATCTTAATTTATGTATGTTTATGTGGACATATAGCATTTTTGTTCAATTCACAATTATAATGTAATCTTTCCTGGCTAGTACATATGGCTCTACTTATTATTTCTTAATAAGTACATGATTTCTAAGAAATGGATAGATCATATTTTATTTAACACTTCATCTTTTGATGGACATTTAATTTCTTTACAATGTGTACTAACAGAGTGATAATAGAGATCTTAGTACATTACCTCCACAAACATACTGTAGCTGAAACTTCAAAATGATTTTGAATTTTGTATCGAGTCAAGCAGATTTTTAAGTATGAAAATCGCAAAATATGTTTTCATATATGCTAAGTCTCAGAAAATACGCCATTCAATGTGTTATATTTTTAAAGTAATTTTGAAATAATTTTAAATGGTTTAAATTAGAAGAAAGAAAACCATATTTTATTATTGGTCTGAAGGTATAGTAATTATTTTAAGAAATTAAGCTATCTCATGTTAAAGTTGCAGTAGGAACAATACCAGAAAAAAATTTTTGCAACTTTTTGGTAACCAATAAATGTTAACTACGTTTTTTGATACTTAAAAAATTGTGTAAGATAAAAATCTTGTATTGAGTATTAAATCCGAGTCATTCCCATTCCATAGAAAAATGCCATTTTTACATTTTAGCATTATATCAGAAGCTAATGTAATTGCAGCCAAATAGAAAATAAAGATATAAATATTGTAAATAAATTAATATTCCTAATTCCAGGTATTATTTTTATAGCAAAACAAAGGGTATTAGATGATAAGATCAGGAATCTCCTCAAGATTTTGGTTATTGAAGGTAAAAGATCAATGAGTTATATAGTAATGATAATAAATACTTAGAAAATGAAATGAAAAATAACTATTCACAATAATTATTGGGGTTTAAGTGAGTCCAAACCGTAAAACAACTCAAATTTGCTTCACTTGAGCATCTCATATGATAAACAAAGCCATTAAATATGGGTAGAGAACCTAACACCATCTGTGTTGCTAAGATGATAAGTATTGTGCTGCATCTGCAGGAAATTGGCCTTCTTCATATGAACCTAAGAATTAAATGGACTTAAAACGTGTGATAGTGCTGGATGTTCACAAGCCTCCCCAAACAATGGCTTCTGCTCCTGTAGGGCATGTCATGTGGAAGGTCACAGCAGAACCTGCCATCTGTTCAGAAAGCTCCTTCCAAGAGGCAATGGAGAAGTCTGGGATGAGAGCACCATGATTGTCCTTGAAATATCATGATTCACTCTGAATTATTCCTTTTTATTTAAGCATAATAAAAAGGGGGGGGGGGCTTAAATGCTGGTGAAGTTTTTTCCACGTGGAAGGAAACATAAGAAGGTGTTAGAGAAGCAACCCAAACAAATATTAAGCAAACATGTGAATACATCTAATGCATCCAAAGAGGAAAGATATAAAGATCTACAAAAGTTGAGAAGAAAATATAAAATTGGATCAAATGTCAAGGTTCACTAGTATCTCTTTGGGGAAATAATATTAATGAAAAACTATTGCATCTCCACAAGTACATAAAAGGATACTGCATTTAGTTAGCTCTGTAGCATGTCTAGTTGAGCATTTAGCCTGCTTTCTCAGAAGAATGATATTTCTTCCACTTATATTTACTGCTTGCAAAGAAATTCAGATTTGTCTGTGATTACGCAACTGAGATACAAAATAAAATCATGAGGCATGTTTTGGTAAATTGTTCTACAATTTTGAATTATTTTATCCTTCAAAATTTGAATTTGCATAAAATACTTTACATTAGTAGAGGTATCATCGTTTAAAATTATGTTTATATACATCTATTTTCTTCTACCTTACTGAAGTGTTATATAAAAAATTTACCAGCTCAATTCCATAACTCATTTAAATGACTAGAGGGTCTTTTTGAAACCAATAATGGTTATATTAATCAATTGAAATATCAGTGTAGTTTGAGAATTATAATTCTTGAGGGAAGATTCAAAATAAATCTAACTTCAGCTCATCAGAACACTTAAAAATATTGAAAAATAAATGCATCTGACTGAATTGTAGTCCTACTTCATTGACTAGAAGAAAAAGCAATCAATGCTAAGATCCTCACCACTATTATGGGTGTGCTGGATATTCTGCCTCCAACTTGGGAAATACATCTAATTAAGGGAAGATTGCCTTAATGATTTGCCTAGGATCACAATTAGTAGAGACCTCTGGGAACTGTGGTTTCTTCTCTGGGTTCTCCAATTTAACTGTATTGCTATTCAATACTGGACATTAATGAAAACGTCATGAAAAAGATACAATATCTCATTGAAGCGATTCCTTTTAGGACTACATTACCTGTTTTAAATATCTGTGACTGTACATTTTAAAAGAAAAGTTTTCCAAATACTTCCTCTATGTGTATACCATGAGTTTTTAATTTTAATTTTTGACAGACAACAGTTGTCTTTAAGAGTCAATGCAAAGATGAACAGTTGCCTGGAGTTCATTTCTATTCAAAACTTTTTGACAATCAACTATGCAAACTGATTTTTCATATCAGAAGAACAACAAACTACTCTTTCTAATTCATGTTTCTAACAGGATTTGTTTTATACAGTAGCAATTTTTAGGTTGACAGCAGAACAAAAGCACTGTGATAATCCACTTTATTACTCTAATTGTCTTTCCATCCTGATATTGTATCCTTTGTAATCTCCAAGAGTGTGGAAGGAACCAACTGACTTGCATCTAACAAAAGAATATGGCAGAAGAGAAGAGATTCTGAGATTAGCCCATTAAAGACAGTGGCCTCTATTTTGTTAGCACTCACCCTCAGGATCTTATCAGAGTGGCCACATAGGAGTAGCCCACATGACAGAGGACTGAGTGCATTCTCCAGCTAATGACCAGGGAGGAAGTGAAATTCTTTAACAGTCCACCAGGATCTGATTCTTGCCGACATTCTCATGTGTGAGTGAGCTTTGAAATCCGACCCTTTCCTGGTTGAGACTTAAGAGGCCTGTGGTCTCACACAACTCCTTTGTTATATTTGTGGGGTAGACCAGAGAAAGAAGAACAAGAAAAATGGAGACAGGATTTGTGACCCACAGAAACTTTGAGAAATAAGTGTTATATTTAAGACTCAGGGTTTAGGGTAATTTGTTAGGCAGCAAAAGATCAAAAAAAAAAAAAAAACATATATGCTCATAGTGTTTAAATTGGGTGATATTGTCTCTGAGAATAATCAATGAAGAAGGGAAAAACTTGGACAAATCCTCAGAATCATTCATGTTTTAGCCGTGTTTTATTAGTTCACACCTGGCACTACTATAACTAGGCATCACAAGCTGAGTGATTTATAAACAACAAACATTCATTTCTCACAGTCTGTCGGCTGAGAAGTTCAAGACTGGCATATTTGGTGTCTGCGGAAGGCCTATTTCTCATACAGGATGTCTCCTCTCCCTGCATCCTCACATCTTCACATGGAAATATGAGTTTTCTCTTTGGTCTCTCATATGGATACTGATCCCATTCACGAGGGCTCTGCTCTCACTCTCTAGGAACCTCCCCCAAACCCCATCTTTTAAGACTATCACCCTGGGTTTAGAATTTCCATATATGAATGGCTGGGGAGCACAAAGATTTAAGGCCATATCTTCTCTGCTTTTAAATGTGCTAAGGTATTTTTAATGCCAAGAATGTGATGTGTTTTAGTGAATGCACCATGTGACCTTAAAAGTAATACATAGTCTGCCACTGTTGGAAGAATTGTTCTATAAATTTCAATTAGAGAATGTTAATTATTAGTGCTGTACAGGTCCCCCATTTCTTTACTGAGTTTTTGTCTTGTGGAACTATTACTTATTCCGCAGCTGTGTGGAAGCATTACTCATTGAGGGGGGACTTGTCTATTTCTTTCTACAGACCCAAGTTTATTTCTTCCTATGGTTTTATCAGTTTTTGTCTCATGTGTTTAATACTCTCATATTAGGTACATTTATGTTTATTATCATGTCCTTTTGGAGAACTGATTCCATTATCACATTTTGTAAGATCCTATTATCCCTGATAATTTCCCATTTCTGAAACTACTATATCTACTCCTGGTCTGATTAGTGTTAACATCATTTTATTTTTCATTTCCATAGATAAGAAAGGCCTTGCAAGGAAGGCTGCATACAAGTTTAGGAGAGAGGCCACAGAAGAAACCATCCACATCTATACCTAGATCATGGACTTTTCGTGAGAAAATAAATTTTTGTTATTTAAGTCACTTGGTCTTTGCTAATTTTTACATCAATGCTGGAACTAAAATGTGTCCAATATTTTTTTTAATATTTATTTAAAATATTTATTTCAAAATAAAATATTGCAGACCTTTTTAGGATTTGTGTTGAAATTAATAATCACATTTAAATTATTAGTAATATTCATCTGTTTTCAATAATATTCCCACTTGTAACTCGTTATATTATTTTATCTAACTTTTGAACTTTTACAGTTTTATTTTTAATTTACAATAGCACAAATCATTCACCACAGACCAAAGAATATTTTAAATAAGAAATGAACTCTAGAATTTTCTATATTGCTTTTCTAATGAGATTTGTCTGTCAACCTTTTAAACAGAGTACATCTTATGTCTTAAATAGCTTAGAATTTGTCTGGAAGCTACCATCATTTTATAATTAATTGGTTGTATATCCTCTTTTGCTTTAAGAGTAATTCTAAGCTTTCTCATAATTTATTCACAAGTAAGAAATATTTTATATTAAGGCACATACTAATATGTCTCCACAGTACCAAAAAAGTTAGATCACGTGCTTACTCGTGTCTTAACATGTGTGCCACATCAAAGGTCTCTTCGAGATCAGTGACTGTGTGGGTTTACCTGTCACCTCTCTAGGTCTTCCTGTGTCTCTCCTTTCTTCCTGTTGTCTTCTCTTTATCTTGGGTCACTGGAGATATTTACATACCTGATTTAGGGCCCTGCCAATCCTTTGGATTAAAATTTGCTTAATCCTGTGTTAGTGACAAATTCTAAAACTTCACCCATCTTTTTTGAAATCCCTTTTTTTGTTGCCTTTTTATTCTTCCCAATAACCTCATTTTCCTTTTTTATCCCTTTACATAGAAACATGATCTGAATGCTAAGTATTTCTGATTTTTTTAGTCTTATCATCATATTGTATTTAAAATTGTCCATTTATTTTGGTCCTCCAGGCTCTATTCTCATTCCTTTGTTCTTTTATTTTACAAGAGTCCCTGTGAGTATTTCTTTGCCTTTATATTTAATTCCACATGATGAGATTCTTTATTGGGTTTATTAGCAGGTAATATTTTAAATTAGAGGACTTCTTTAAAAATGGGATGTGGAAAATTGACAAACCAGGTTCTATCCAAAACAAGGTCACTGCATTGTGAAGTGACTATGAACAAGGTCACACAATGAAGTGACTATCATTGATGCCAAATAAGGAGTTAGAAATCTGACAGTTGTTTAGCTTGGAGAAGAAAGAGTATGTTGAAAAGATGCAGCTGTCTAAATATTGGCAGGACTATAATCAGGAAAAATAAGATACTTTTTCTGGATGTATGAAAAAATGCAGATTGCAAATTTCATCTCTATCTACATAAAAGTTGTATTACCAAAAGATCCAATGTAGGCTAATTTAAGTTTCTGAGGAGGTTAGCTCCCTTCCATAGGTATTCAAATAGAACCACAATGACCTATTGCCATAGTCTTTTGAAAAAAGATTTCTAATTTAGGTGGCTATGTGATTAGATATATATTAAAGGCAAAATGAAATAGCAAGTAAACTAGTAATTTACATGGACTAAATATTTAAAAAAGTAAGCTTTAAAATGTTTATTTGTCATTTATTTAAAAAACCTTATTTCCAAATGTTAGAGTTTGATCCTAATGATATAGTTGATTAATGCAAATTGGATTCCAAAGTAATTATGCTTTCCAGTCTAATAATCATAAACATCTTCCATAACTTTCCTCTTTCTCTAGAAAAAAATGAGCTATATTTGTCAGTTATTTAGAAAAGGGATATATAAAGAATGCATTTAAAGCAAAATAATGTAAAAATATTAAAATTTTAAATATTAGACTGCTGCATATCTTTTCATGTGGGAAAAATGTGTAGCTGTCTGAATATTTGTAAATGGATTACTGTCCTTTTCCTTGCTTTTCCACCATCTCTTTCTAGAAGATTTGAGCAATGCTACCTAAATTTTCTAACCAAACTAATATGGTATTAAATTCTGTAAATTATACTACTGCCAATAATTTCCCAGGATAGGAAGTCTAATGATTATTTTAATAACTGCTTTAAAATAAATATTATATTGGTTATTAGCCAGTCATTAACAAAATAAACTGTGTACTATTAATTTCCGCTTAGAAAGTCCTCAGATAAGGTACCCCACTTGAGGTTAGTCTCTGAGGTATTATTTCTGAATCTCTCAGAATGCTTTTGTGTTCAATTTTGTACCACAAGAGACATTTTAGCTATTCTAATGAATAAAATGACACTTTTCTTCTTGCTGATTTCTACATGTATATGATTTCAAAAATGACTCAGTTGTTTTCCTAGCCTTGCCTGCTTGTAATGAAGCTGCTCACACAATTTTCTACTGGAATCTACAAAACTTTGATTAGATTGAATTTGAATCTACATCATAAAAATTTCGTGGGTAATTAAAGCTCTATTTGAACATATGTATGATGTTTTCACTTAGCTTTAAACATATGTATATTTGTGTCCATTTTCATTTCCTTTATTCCTTAAAGAGTGTATTAAATTTACAGTGATAGTATAAATGCAAATATAAAATATGGTTCAATTTAATTAGATGTAGTATATTTTCAAGTAAAAGTATTATGTGATTTAGTAGTTGTTAATGTTATTTTGATATAAAACGTGCAGATGGAGGACATTTTGGATTCCCTTACACATTTATCCCAGGGCCACTTATCCATGAATCTCAATGCTGTCCCAGTGAAAATGCTGGCATCTAAGCAAAGGAGACACTACACTTTTTCTTTTTTCTTCTTTTTGTAGTGCTGAGGCTCTAACCTAGGACATTTTCCTGTGAGGTGAACACTATACTGGTCTCACTATACTGGTGAGAAAATTTATTTTCAATTACACTTGAATAAAACAAAAAGCTTCTGACTTGGTAAATTGGATGTCATAAATACTAATACTCAGTATTTTTAGTAGAAGAATCTCTCAAATCTTCAATTACAGAAAATACAGTATTAGGGTAAAGTCAATAAATTTAAATGATGAGTGTTGGGAACTTAAAGAATTCAGAAGGAACATAAGTTATAAGGGGGTATGTGGTAAAGTATTCAAAGAGAGGTCTCTTAATATGCAGGACCCAGAACATCCCTGAAGAAGAGAATCTAGTGTGGTGGATATTAAACTTGGAATCATTGGTAGGGAGTTGTAAGGTACTTGTACAGTACTGTGTATTTTTAGAATTCCAAACTGTTACACTACTTAAGTGTTTTAATTTAACAAATAATGCTGTCATATTAAAACTCAACATACCATGTTTCTGAATATAGAAACATGTCTAACATGTTATAAAAATATGTCCCTGAAAAATACTTGAAAATATGGGGTATGGTTCTTTTATATTTGAAAATTTCATATGTGAACTATCCCATTTTTCACTAATGGTAAGAGTGGCAAATGCATATATTTTCTCACCGGCAAAATTTATTCCTTTTTTCTTGATGTTCTCATAAATCCATGTTAATAATTAAAGTAGTTATAGGATGAAGTAGGTGATTCGCATTTATTATTTTCCCCTTAGTTCTCAGGCTATAAATTTATTTGGCTTTGAAAATCTCTTCTAATGTTAAATGTATTACATTAAATAATCCTGAAGATGTCATTTAAAAAAAATTTTTTGAAGTCAGCCTTTGAGATATTTGTCTCCTAGGTTTTTGTTTCTATACTATTATACTTAATATCTTTTGTACATATACTTAGAATACATATCAATTTTACATTATTTAATATTAGGACTTTGATAAATTTGTTTTTTCTTTTGGCAGCTTTGCTGAGTATTATTTACATGCCATAAAATTCACCCATGCTAAACCTAAATGTCAATGGTTTAATTAATGAATAAATTGATGTGCCCCCCTCACCAAAAATGTTTTAGACTATATCCATCTCCCCAATTCATGTCAATCTGTAGTCATTCCCTACTGTCAGCCTTATTTCTAAGCAATTGTAATGTCATATCTCTGTGTATGTATGCATGTGCTTCTCCTTCCCTTTTCTAAAAATTTTTCATAAATGGAACAATACTTCAAGAAATCAATTCTTTCTGATTCCTGTTTTACTATTGCTTTAGGGAATCACCCAAGTTTTTGTATGATTGATACTTCATTCAAAATTACTTGTGAGTACACATATACACCTCATTTTTGTCATTCACTAGCTAAAACTCATTTTGTAACAATTTTGAGCTATCATGAATAATGCTACTATATGTATTCATATAGAGTTCTTACATAGCCATATGTTTACATTTCTCTTGGATATATTCCTTGGAGAGAAATTGCCAGGTCATATGGTAAGTGTGTTTTGCTTTCAATAAACACATACATACACAAATGGCCAAAATATTTTTTATCTGCCAAACTATTTTTTTCAAGTTCCTGGATCAATTTTACATTTTCAATGGCAATGTTTGAGAGTCCAGCTTTTCTTTATCCTTGATGGAGGCTGCCAACATCAGCCTCCTTTATTTTAGCTGTTTTAGTGAGCAAGTAATGGTATCTTATGGTAGTTCTACTTCATATGTCTCCAGTGATGATTTTTTTTTTTAGAATCTTTTATGTTTGTTTTGTTTAGATGTACCCTTTAAAACATCTTATTTGGTTTAATTGCTTGTGTTCTTATTTATGGAGTTGTTTGTCTTAACATAGATGTGTAAGAATTTCAAATACATTTTTGATACAAGTAGTTTTATGACATTTATATTTTGAAAATATTTCCTTCCAGTTTATGGCTTATATTTTCATTTTTTAATGGTATCTCATGAAGATCTAACATTTTCATTTGTGACAAAGTACAATTTATCAGGATTTTCTTTTATGACTCCAACTTTTGTTTTAAGAAAACTTTGTCTAATCCCAAAGCACAACTTTTCTTTCCTATTTTGTTCCAGAAGTTTTATATTTTTATTACACTTTTGGCAGGATTCATCACAAGGGCATTATTGTGTATATAGCGTGGTAAGAGTGAATTAAAGTTTTGAATTTTGCATTTCATAATCATTTTTATTATGACTTATTGAAGACATTGTGCTTCCTCTATTGAATTTTCTTGGCACCTTCTTGGAAAATCAATTAACCCTATGTATTTGTTCAATAGCTGAACCTCTTTTTTCTTGTACTTAGGACTCTCCTTGCAATAATAAAGTGGTCTTATTTGTTACAGAATTTCAAAGCTTTCCAGTATGTATTGAAAGGACATAGTAAAAGTCTCCCACTTTAGTTTTATTTTTTAAAATTTGTTCTGGGTACTGTAAATACTTTGTATTTCTATATAAACAATAACATAGCTAATAATTATAGTAACAGAATTTCAGGTTACCCTTAAAGAAGAATTTCAAAATTTTTTATTATTCAGACCATGAAATCTTGGCTTCAATAGTTCTTCCCTGAAATTATCTAAATGTTTATTTTCCCTTCAAACTTGTTCTTATAATATTGTAGTAAGACAAAATATCTTTACTCTTCTATAGTACTGTATAAAAATCTTCATTTTTTAGATGTAAGACTATGCCTCTTAATCTTGAGAGAGTTCTTGGTTTGATTCTGTTCTACGTGATATCCAAAGGTAGCATTTTTTTCCACCTGTGTTTATAGCCAGCAACACATAAGCAACATGTAAATTAGTCATTTCTTTAGTATTCTGAAGATATCTCCACAACTGACATTGGAAGTGTAAGGAAATTTTCCCTCAATCTTCAGTAAATGTATCAAATACTAGGTTTATTTTCTTTTCCCATAATATAACATATGTGACTTGGTGGTTTATATCATTGAATAAGAGCCGGTGGAAAGAGTTAATTTTGTTTTATTCCGACAAGCTATTTCTGTAAAGTGTTTTTTGGAACCCAAATGATGACCAAAATTTCAAATTAAAAGTCTTTTCTACCAGTGCTTTTTGTGAAAAAGTGTTTTGAGGAGGACACAGTGCATGTGTTAAAATTAAAATAATGCTTTGTTCTCCTGTGAAATAATTTTTCCAGTGAAATAACTCATGTGTATTGAGCTAATATTGGTCTACAAAGATGATTTCTCAGATGCCATGTTTCAGCTGTGACTAAATCACATCCCTAAAGAATTTGACTATATTTTTCTTTCACCAGCCTGGAGAGAAGATAGTTATAATCTCAGTAGAAATCTGAGACATTAAGAACTTAATCTTAGAGAACTAAAAGCAATCTGGGACCTCAGGGTTATCTAAAAATAATGCTCTCATGGAAAACCTATGCTGTCACTAGTCAAGAATCTACTTATTTGGGTAACTTTATACTTTCGTATGTTAACTTTATTTAACATTTGCTTACAATTAATATAACTAAACATAATTCACTTCATGTATAGAAATAATTTGAAAATAAGACCTCATTCCAAATCCATCTGAATTGGTGATTCAAATATCATTTCCTCCCTTCCTTTCCTACTCCTTCCTTCCTTCCTTCCTTCCTTCCTTCCTTCCTTCCTTCCTTCCTTCCTTCCCTTCGAATGCTGGGGATGGAAGCCTCACATATGCTAGTAAGTGCTGTCCCACTGAACTGTATCCCAAATCTTAGTACACTCTACTCTAACTTGTCACTTCCACATGGCTATTAAAGGACCGGTTTTTAATCAGTCGTGCCCACCTCTCAACCACTCTTCAAATGCAGATGTAAACTCTCAGTGTTCTGCAGGATTATCAAATTTATGATATAAAACATTTCCTTTCTGAAGAACTAAAACCAAGCTTTCCAACCAGTAACCCATTCTTAAATTCACACTTAAATTATTTAAATTATTAAATTATTCCCATTATTTCCATTGTATTCATTTATAATAACCTATGTAAAACACAAAGATGAGTGTCCTTAGTAATCAGCTTCACTTCAATGTCTTCAACCTTGTGTAATCATTTGTGTTCCCACTCTTCTTACATTGCTACTTCTGTGTCTACATCCCTCCTGTATTAGAAAACTTCTGTATTCAAGATCCAGTTCAAATGTCACCTCCTCTCAGATATTATATTATTGATGCTCTTTAGGTTTGGAGAGAAGATATATTTTATACTATTCTCAGCAACATTAGTTTGTAGTCAGCTTATATGTAGGGTTCCAGATGTCATTTATTTAGCTGTGTAGTCATCCTAAATCTTTGTCCTTTCACATAGAGGATGTATGATTGATGAGTGGAGTTATTAAGCTTTATATAATCATATAACAATTTTATGTATTTTCTTATGTATCAATTTCTATGAGTTTCTCTCTAAGTAAATTCTGGGTAGTTCTTATGTCCAATAAAATGAAAGAATGATACTGATTCTTAAGTGACATGTACTTGAGGGATGAGATGTTCACATTTCATTCTTTCTTCCATTATAGTCATGTACTCATCTACTAACTTTTTAAATTTTTTTCTGAAAATACATAAAGTTGAAGAAAGATATTTTGGGAGAGAAGCACAGACAATGCCATATGTACAAACTATCAAAATATGATACCTGAGACCTGAGTATATTTAGAACAAGTAACTCAAAGCTTAGTGTGACTGGTTTATTTGTTAGCATTTGACTAGAGGATATAACAAGTGTGTGTAATACCAAAGAGGGAGTTTATTCTAGGGATGGAACTGCAAAAATGTAGAAGTATTTCAAGAATTCTAGGGAAAACTTATACTACTGTGTCTGCTGATGAACCTAAAATTGTCATTGGTCAGCATGATTGACATGCAGGAAAATGTTTGATGTGAAGACAGGGGAAAGCAAAGCAAAGTGGAAGCAGGGGGAACAAACAGAGTCCCTGAACTTATGTAGAATAAGAAGCTCAGTTATTTGTATTGGGGGCAGTTAGAGACTTGTGCACATGGATGTGGAAAAGTGCTGGTTTCTGGCTGAAGTTGTTAGTGCCTGTGCTCATGGAGCTGAGTAAGTGCCTGATGCATGACTTGGGGAAATGAAGGTGGGAGGGCGGATGGGAGCTGAAGTAGCTGCAGATCCAGAAGGGTCAGCCAACTCAGTTTGCTTGGGCCACTCATTTTGGTTCTGGTGGAGCTCAGAGCATTCCGTACCTCCAAAATGGAATGGCCCATGTTTTGTTTGCATCCTACAACTTGAAATAAATTTCTGTTATGTTCAACTCTAACACAGAATCACAGAGGAAAGGGAATCCTGGAAGTATTGTTTGAGCATAGCTAAGTTGACAGGATAGAGTCACTTCAATTTGGTCCTCTTTTCTAGAACTTATTCAGCTTAAAATACGTAACATTTCTTAGGGTTGTTATTTGAATTCTTAAGTAAATATTTCAAAATAAATAGAACTGTGAAAGCAATGCCTTTAAAAACATATTTAATTCATCTTGAGTTGTAATTCTTCTGTTAATCACCTTATCTTAACAAGCTAAAAAGAAGAAAAGATTTTTCCCATATCAAGACGCTAATATTTTCTCATTTATCAATTTTTATGTCTGTTAGGAGTCTTATGCAATGTAAACACATTGAACAGATTAGCTTCATAAAAATAATTGCCTGTTTGAAATTACATGATGGGTTTGAATATACTCAGAGTTTTGGATTTAGTGCCATTTTAAATGTGGCATTAAATTCCATACTTATGTTTTCTAATACCAAACATGCAAAGGCATGATTTATATTTATGTGGCCAAATACAAATTACATGTGGTTTTAATAAAAATACTATATTACTAATAATAAAGCAAACATTATAATCTGATAATGACATTCTTCTACAAATTGCTGGTATAAAATGTAATTTTGCATAGAAAATCCAGCTGGGCCATCTTTTGTTCCCATTTTGAGAATCTTTTGTTTGGTTATCATTTTAAGTGAATTACTATGCTTAATCATTTAAGAATGACTTTGTTTTAAAATCAAGTCATGCAATGAAATTAAATATCTCTCAGTATTATACATTAGAAACAGCTTTTATAATTAGAGAGATCAGTTAATTGGCATATTTATTTCCACTTGGGTATGATAATTAAGATAATTTTCATTTATTAATACAAGACATTTCATGGGAGTGTGAAATCTACTGATTATCTCAAAAAGGAAAATCAAAATTTTTATTCCTACTGTAGCCTGAAGAAACAACAGTAACAAAAACAAAATCAAAGTCCCCCAAGTCTGCATGCATAAAAATATCTCTTCCTAAGTTTACTTATTTAATATAGAAAGCTAAACTGGTCATAGACTCCCCAGTAATTATAAAAATGCAACAAATTCAGATAATTCTTGAGGTAAAAACCTCACTTTCACATCATTTATTGTTGTCAATATGTGTATGTCTGTATGCACACATGTATGTTTGCATATTTGATATATAATACACTTTATTTCTTCTATAATGCTGGAATAGTAGAGTGAGAGATAACACTTTTCAAAGATGGCTAAAATCATGTTTCCCATTACACAATCTTCTTTCAATGCAACTTAGATGTTATGAAGTGAACTCTGTTTCTTCTCATGGATCTGGGCCAGTTACAAAACTGTTGCAAAAGTAATGCTATGTAGCTTTCAAAGTTTGGTTGACAAAAACAAAATAATTTTCATTTGACATTTTTGAGATATCAGTTCTTGGAAGTAAGTCATCCTGCTGTGTGGAAATCCAGATAAATTGTGGTTCCCCAGGGTTCATATGGAAAGAAAATGAGATCCCTACCCCAACACACACACACACACACACACACACACACACACACACACACACAGAGCTGTGGCGGAGTTCTCAGACTGTAGCCAGGATGAGTTCACCAGCTATGTTAGTGAGCCATCACTAACGGTGGATAATCCAGTCCCTTGTTAAGTAGACTTAGATGAAGTTATGTACAAAGAGATGAACCAGCTTTACCAAATCTAAATTCAGATTGCTCAAGAAAATAAATGATGGCTATGGCTATGGCTATCATAAAATTTAGGTCTTAAAACTCAACTGAGTTTCTACCTTGTCCATTTGGAACACTGACCTTTGGAACCCTCAGTGCTGTGCTGCTATGCTATCATGATGCTCAGGTCACATGGAAAGGCCTTGTGTATGTGGTAGTAAGATTATCAGCTGGCCAACAGTCATAGCTGGGTGAAATATCCAGTGATAGTCAGCATCTACTGGGCACCATCTAGATCACCTTGTCCCAGCTGGTTGACCATATCCATCTGTGACTTCTTCTCACTGAGTTCTTAATATTACATGTAGAAGAGAGAGAGAAAAAAAAAAAAAAAAAAAACACTTCCACTGTGCCTATTCTGAATGTGTATTTCCCAGAGTCCGTGAGTGTGATAAAATGGTTATTTTAAGTCATTAACTTTTGGGTTATTTGTTACATATAAGCAGATTGGCAACCAGAATTGACTGTGGTACCAGGAATGGGATACAGCCTTTACAAAATCTAAAGTATACTGTAATGGCGTGTTATTTTTCAGTGGTATAGGCTGTTAGGGCATTGAGGAGACCATGAATAATAGGGAAAGAGCATCAAAGAAGGTATTAATAAAACCCAAAGGACGTGGAGAGGCTAGAGGTGGTAGTTTAAAGGAAAGTTGGAAAAATGTTATTGGTAGTCAGAGGCAAAGTCACTCTTTATGTGCAGAGGCAGCCTTTGTAAAACTGATAACTATGTCAGTAGAAATAAGGGATATATTATAGAACTTGATGATGTAACTAAGGAGATTCCCAAGAAAAGATTTGAGTGTGTAGTGTATTATTTTCTAGCTGCCAATTATAAAATGAGGGGAGGAAAATTTATCATAAATATAAATCGTCCCAGATTTGCTGAGTTTTTGCAAATGAAATTGTCTCTCATTCCTTAGGTCCCCCAGAAGACTCATAAACTAAGAAATAGCCGTAGATTGTAGGTTAACTCCAGGTTACTCTAAGGAAAATGTTTCATGGTGAAGATGAAAATAAGGGTATAATTTTAAAACCATTTGTTAAGGCCTTTAAAGGACCCCATAAACCCTCTAATACATCCAAAAGACTTTGAGAGGATCTTAATGGCATGCTCCTTGGCCATCTCTGTTAAAGGGATAAAAAAAGAAAAGATTTCTAAGATCATCATAGGCATCATCCCAGTAGAAGGAAAGAGAGCCCCTGGTGAAAGAACTTTGTGTATGTGGCTTTTCTTTACTGGATTAGATTATAAATGAAAACACAGAAAGTTCATAAGCTTTTAAAAAGAAATTGTTATCATCTTGAATTGAAAGCAAGAGAGAGGGTATAAAACAAAGGGAATGTTTCACACTCCTTTAAGTTAAACAGGAGAAACAAGTGGAGAAATCTATTTTGATACAAACATTCCCTCAGAGGACCAAACCAAAAGCTCAGGGGTTGCAGCCTAGATCCCTCCTTGAACTCCCATGCAGAATTTTACTTTAAAAATATTTTATCAACCTGTTCATGAGTAGATTCCCAAATTCTATGGACCAATAACTGTAGAGTATCCCCCACATTTTTTAGTAGCTATTTTATGCCCATGCTATCATTGTATGCTGCCTGCCTGTGATAAGGAGCCAGATAACTTGTCTCTTAAGTTCATAAGTTTTCAGTCATAAATTTCATTCAAGAAACTCTGCACAAAGCATGAGACCTGAGGAGCCTCATCTATAATTGAAACTGATTTACTGACAAGGTCTTGGGTTTTTGTGAACTAACGTCATAATAGGAAAAAGCCTAAAGCAGGCATTGCTTTATTTTGAATATGGGAGGAAACTGGGATCCTTTAGCTAGAAGGCAAGCTTGCATATTGTATTTTCCAAAGATAGACAGCAATATCTCTCCAGTACCATAAGTTCATATGATGTGATTTCACACCTCTCTCATTGAAAGTTGGGGTCTACACTCCCTTTGAATGCAGGAAGGCACATTAGCATGAAAATTATAAGAGTATCCTATGTCCAAGGAGTAGGTTATAGAAGGCGATACAGCTTCTATCTGATTACTTCGGAATACTTGCCTTTATAGCCCTACGCAACCATGAAACAAATTCGAGACCCGTTTAGGAAGAAACCAAGGCCACGTGGAGAGGCTCTGTGTATGTGTTTGGACAACAACTACAATTGAGATTGTCACTTTTTGCATCACTAAATTTAACTTATTTGCATTTATAATGATTACTAATATGTTTAGATTTATGTGTGATATTCATTACACTTATTTTTTCTTATAGTAAGAAGAGATAAAATATTCTTTTACTAATTTGAAAATATTTCTATTTTTAATTCTGTCAATAATTTATTAAAACTTTATTTGGATTCCATTGCTGTATTTTAGTCAATGATTCTGTATTTTTCTCTTGAACCAGACTACACAGAACTTTAAGATTCTCTTGTCCCTCTGTATCACAATATATTGAGATCTACTGTGGTTTTGACTATAATGACATAATTTCCATTTTTTCTATTTTCCATTTTGGTGTTTTCAGATGACAATATTTATTGAATTGTCATTCATCCTTATTTCATATATTTCCTTCAGCATTTTTCTCAATTCATCTTATATATCATTAGGATATACGCCAATGAAAATTTTTAGGTGATAAATTCTTTGACATCTTTAATTACATCTTCATTTAAAATCTTAGTTAAGTGCCATAAAATAGTAGTATCATATAATTCTTTATTTTTTATATTATGAAATTGTCACTGCATTCTCTTCTATTATTGTCGTGAAAGAAAATTGGCAGGAACAACTCTATTTTGTGATAAGCACTTTGCCTCGTGCTTTGGTGACCACTTGATTAACTTGTTGATATGCCAAAAAAAAAAAAAAAGTTATTTGCTGAGAATGAACATCCTGAGAGTTGCATAAACTGCACTTTCCTAAAACAATTGTATGTGGTCTGTGCTGGGTTCATATCCTTCAATCATAATTCTTGATAAACAACCTATGTAAGTCACTTAAACTTCCTATTTAAAAAAACACACAAAATATCCTCAAACTCCTTCATAACAGAGCACATTTTTGTTTCTGCTGGAACAATTTGCTCCCCAAATTAGAATTCTAAGACCACAAATGTATTCAGTTTGCTTAACAAATAGCCTGAGCTTCTTTGGATGGCAGTGTTGTTTATAATTCCATTATTGATTTGATTAGAATTATTTTTATTGTTTGAAAAAAATCTTAGTTTCACTATTATGTGTTGGGTTACGGCTTTCTAAAGATTGTCTTTATGAGATTTTCCAATATGAGTTATTTCATTACTTTAATATTTGGATCTTTCATTCTTACTGCTTCAAATATTTCTTTTGCTATTTTAGCTCCTTCTAGGACTCTTATTCAGGCAGTTACATGTCTATTGCTATCCTGCAGACACCGCAAGTTCTTATCTTTTTCATATTTTTTATTCTCTCCTGATGATTTCTGGAAGAGTTTTTAAACCTAATATTTCAGTTCAATAAAATACCACTTTGGGCTATATTATTCTGTTACAAAAATCTTTCTACTGAGGTCTTTATTTCCAGTATAAATATAATATTTTTATTAAAGTGATTTCCATTTAGTTCTTCTTTATCATTTTATTATCTTATTTTATGTTACCAATAATTTTTATAGTAGTTTTGTTTCCTTTTCTCAAATATTTGATTTGTCTCTATATTCTAACCATTTATAATCCCCAGGGGATTATCAACCACTAAAGTAGAAAATAGGATCCATACACTGAGGTTGAAGCCACAAACTTTGACTTTGGTAAATTGAATACTGGCTTGAAAGAATCAAGAACAGACAGCTGCACTGAGAACTTCCTATTCTCCACATTTTTTGATACTCTTAAAAAAAGCAAATCGCTAATCAAGGGGATTGCCTGCATCTACTTCTATGAAGTAAATTTCTCCCTTGTTTGTTATTCCCCTAACCCTGGACAAACATGGAAGAGAGACAACACAGGGACTTGGGGGTCAGTAAAACTGTTGTGATTTCGTTTTAGGCTTCTCCTCTGAGGCAGGCTCTAGCAGCATCTTGGTGTTGGTCTACATTAGGTTTAAATTACAGTAAGCAATATTAAGCTTCTGTAAAATGTATTTTCTCTTTGCTCATCCAGTCTATTATTTAGGTAAAAAACTATATATCTCAAAATAATACCAATAGTTTTGTTCTGCGGTATTATTTTACTCTTTACACACTAAGAGCAACATGCAGGAAAAGAACAAAATCAGAAACTGGGCATAATGGTATGCACCTGTAATCCCACTTACTTGGGAGGCTAAGGCAGGAAGATTTCAAGTTCCAGACTGGACAACTTAGTTAGACTCTATCTCAAAACAAAAGAATGTAAAAAAGATTTTAAAAAGGTGGGGTTAGGGGTGTAGCTCAGTGGTAGAGTACTTGCCTAGCTTGTGTAAGAGACTGGGGGTTCTTCCCTGGCATGGGAAACAAAACAAAACAAATAAACCAAAAACTAAAATCAGACAAAACTACACCCCAACATCTCATGCTTATAGCATTATGTTTTGCTATGAATGAATTTACTTCTTAAAAATCTCTGGAAATCATTTTTTCCTTTTAGAATATTTTTGTTTTATAAATCTGTTTATAACTTTTAAAATATATCTCCCTTCAAAAGACAGAGTCTAATCCCTCACCCTCTTCATAGAGACTGTGTTCTCACAAATAGAATTATTTGCAAGCAAAAATGTACATCTTTGGAGATCAGACCGTGAGAGGCACAAGGGCTGTCTCCTTGCTCTCCCCGTTTTTTGTTCTTTTTCAGGGGAAGCGGGTGTCTGGCTGTGAGGGTACTGGAGCCAGAGTGGATATGAAGATGTTCATATTGTAGAGAGTCCAGGACTTGTGCTAACAGCCAGGGAGGAATTCAGAATTTTTGCTAACAGTCATGTGAGTAAGTCATCCAAGAAATGAGCCTTTGAAAAACTGTTGAGCCTTCAAAAGACTGTTCCCTGGTTGAAAAAAATGAGCCTTCAAAAGACTGTTCTCTGGTTGAAGTTTTGACTACAACCTGTTGAGAAATTCCTGAGCCAGAACCGCCCACTGAAGATACTGCAAATTTCATGGATAACACACACACTGGAAGAATAAATGTTTGTCGTGTTAGGTCACTGCATTTTGCAATAATTTGCCAGGCAGCAATAGAAAACTACTATAACATCACAAAACTTAGGCTAATAATGTTGGGTCTAATTTATATTTACAATATGTTATTTTTCATTGATTTTGATTTACGAATGGTAAATGGTCAGTTTGAAAGACGCAGTCAAATTGTCTTTCAAGGTGGCTGTACCATGCTGTAGTTGTGCTAGGGAGGAGTGAAAGACCTTGCTGGCCTGTATCCTCCTCAACCACTGGTGTCATTGTTTTATATTTTGACCATGGTAATAGGTGTGCAGTGCTATATCATTGTTCCTATAACTTGCAATTCTGTAATGACAGAGGATATTGAGTATATTTTCATATGCTTATTTGTCATTTGTACATCTTTGCTGTGGTGTGTGTTAAGGTCATTTGTCCATTTTTAAAATTTGTTCATTTATTAGTGAATTTAAGAATTCTTTGTATATTTTAGATAACATTCCTTTCCATATCTTGTCTTTCGTAAACATTTTCTCCCAGTCTATGACATGTCTTCTTATTTATTCTCAAGAGTATCTTTCATAAAGAAGTTATAAAATTTCTGATGAAATCTAATTTATCAATTATTATTTTATGCAAATGTGTATTTTACTTTATCAAAAAAGGCATTGCCATACCCAAAGTAATCTAGATTTTCTCTTATGTTATCATCAAAAAGTTTTCTGGTTTTTCATTTTTCATTTAGGTTCATGATCTATTATGAGTTAACTTTTATGAAGAGTACAAAATCTGTGACTAAATTCATTTTTTTTTCTTTTGCATATAAATATCTTGCTGAAAGCACTATCTTTTCTTCATTATATTGCCTTTGAAGTTGTTCACTTTTTAAACTTAGTTTTATTTTCTTACAATTTATATGTTATGAATTTCATCAATTGTGTCAGATGTGATGAGTTTTGACAAATGATTTCAGTGTGTGTGCACCTGTTATAATAACAGAGAGGAACTGCATCACCAGAAATAGTTCCTGGAGCCTCTTTGAGATCAATTCCAGCAACCAATCCCACCCTATGGCAAGCAGTAATTTGATTTTTGTCACTATGGATTTGTCTTTGTTTCAAATTTTATAAAAAAAAATATTATGCACTGCGTGTGTGTTTCTTTTCATTTGGAATCATTTTTTTCAAACTCATTTCAATTGAGTGAATTGATTATAGTTGGGGAATTTTATGTGTATATCTGTTATCAGCATTTGATGCTAAATATTTCTGTGAACAAACATTGTCTTTACATTTTTCATCAACACCTAAGGTGATGTAACCATAGCAGAAATTTTAAACGAAACTGTATTCTCACCAACAGTTATGAGAGTTGCAGTGAATTCTTTTGCTTAGTGATACTTAGCATGTTTAGACTTTAATTTTAGTGATCAATGAGTGAATAGAAATCTTACTGGGGTTTTAATTTATATGTCCCTAGTGACTGTTATTTGGCATAATTTTAGTTTGCTTATTTTCCATTTGAATATTTTCTTTGTTTAAGCATCCACTAAAATAACTAAAATATTGTACCTATTTTTATTGTTTATTATTCACTTGATAGATTTGTTGAAAAGTCCTTTCTACATTTTGCATAGGAATACTTTCTGAGTCATATTAAAAAAAAAAAAAAAAAAGAGGGTCTGCAAACTCCTGTCAAGAGTGGAAAAAGAAACTGAGCATATTCATATAATAAAGATCTATAATGCTTGATTGGAATTTCTTAGAGAATTTTTGGAGACCTTTTATCCCCTAGAAACAGAGGAAGAATGAATAATTATTCAGTGATCCTTAATCACTAAAATTATAACCACAAAAAAAATGTTTTTCTTTTTTGTATCTTCATCAAATGAAGGCAAAGAATATACAAACTTGAATATAATGACTGCAATGACTCACTTCGACTAATTTATAATACAAATAAAGACTGTGGTCTGATTTTAAAAACTCTTAAATTGCTGTGTCTTTGTGATGGTTAATCTGAATTGTCCCCTTTTGAACAGGGTAATAATGTGAGATTCATCTTATGACTCTTCCTGCCTATGTACGTATATGACTACACAACCAGTGTGATTCTACATCCTGTACAACCAGAAGAATGAGAAATTATACTCCACTTACGTATGATGTGTCAAAATGCATTCTACTGTCACATGTAACTAATTAGAACAAATGCAAGAAAGGAGGAACAGGTTGGTCCTTTTTCTCTAGAGAACCCTAGAGAAATTTCATAATATTCAAAAATAATCTATAACAAGTCATTAAAATGTTTGAATGATACGTATTCTTTCACATCAAGGAAATAAAAAGGTGCAAAATCTAATCTTGTCAAAGTTTATCTTCACAATAAAAGCCTAAAAGAAGTGCTTACCTTACTTGAGGTAGCTCAGGAAATTGTTAGGTAAATGGCAAATATGTATATATATATATTTAAATATATATATATACATATATATATACATATATACACACGTATATTTTTGTATATATACATATACATACACAAACACACATATATATTTGTATATATATGAAACAAATAATATATATATGTTATATATATATTTGTATATATACTGAAACAAATAATAAATCTATATGAATAAATATATATTTTAACTGTAAATATAATTTGAACACTTAAAAGGAAGTTGACAATTTCAGCTATCAAAAAATTGTATAAAGCATAAAAAAACCAATAAAATACACAATCTAAAGAGACAAAGCAATTATCAAAACTATACTTAGATATAATACAGATTTTGGAATCATCAGAAACGCATTTTAAAATAACTATGATTAATTATGTTAAAAAATTTAATTTAAAAATATAGCCAACATGAATGAGAAGATAGGTACTTTTACCAAGTAGATGGAAACTTCAGAAAATAGTCAAATTGAACTTAAAGGAACAAACAAACAACCAACACAAAAACACGTTGAGAAACAATGAATGTGTTCTATGTGCTCATTGGTAGACTTGAAACTACCTAGGAAAGAAATTAGCCAGTGTGAAGACAAGTGGGTAGAAATTCTCAAAGTGTGGGAACAAACTAAAAACAGCAAAGGGGGAAAAAATGAAACAAAACAAAACAAACCAAACAAAAACAACAGTGTATCAAAGACCTGTGGAACAGCATCAATATGGTATGTTCTATCATAAATCTAGCAGGAACTCTAGAAATAAGGACAAAATCAGTATAAAAACATACTTGAAGAAATAAGGGTCAAGTATGTTCCAAATTAGTGACAATTATAAAACAAAAGTTCCAATATTCTCAGAGAACAAACGGGTAAATATCAAAACCAAAATACACTAAATAAACAAAATAAAAAGATGTTTGTATCAGATTCAAACTGAAAACCTAAGACACACATGCACAAAAAAACTTTTAAAAAGAAAAGAAAGCTTTTTTCTTTTTTTTTTTCTTAAAATGGAACAGGGTAAGAATACAGCAGGCTTTCACCTGAAGCCATGTAAACAAAAATACAAAGGGTTGATGTTTTCAATGCGTTGAAAGAAAAACTCCTTCATTTTTTGTAGGAATGTAAAATCTCACAACTTCTTTTTAAGTCAGTCCAGAAGTTTCTTTCTTTTTTTTTTTTTTCACTCTCTTTTTGAAAACACATTATTCTGAAATAATTGTTTGTTAACAAGAAGTTGCAAAGACAAAGAATAATAGAGGTCATATGTATGATGTATTCTGAAGTTAAATGTAGGTTATAAATACCACATCACACCCCTGTATACTTCCTAGTGAATCGGAAAGGCATGGTCCTTCTCTCTCTCTCTCTCTCTCTCTCTCTCTCTCTCTCTCTCTCTCTCCCTCTATCTCAGACACACACACACACACACACACACACACACACACACAAGCTTGTGTGCAAATGTTTATAGCACCTATATTCATTATCAATGCAATAGCAAAAAAACAAGATGTCCTTTAACATGAATTATGACTTTGATATGGTTCGAGTGTGTCCTTTAAGAGAAACTTGAACCCTGTGGCAGTATTATGAGCAGTTGGAACCTTTAAGAGGTGGAGCCTAGCAGGAGATGGTTAAGTCACTGGGGGGCATCACCTTGGAAGGAATTAATGTTGATTTTGAAGAATAAGTTTGTTCTGATGAAAATGGGTTATAAATCCTGAATATTAAATAATAAATGAATAAATAAATAACATCCTGAGATTCCTGTATGATCAAAGTCCTATAACAAACAATATAAACTAATGTACTTATTATGTTGGTTCAGCAAGTCAAATAAATAAGATAAATATATTTGGATCACCCATTTATCATAATGACTTGCAAAAGACCTTCTCTAATTTGGGGAACTACATTAACCTAAATTTTGCTTTAAGTTTTCAATAGTTGGCCAAACTTTGATGCACATGTGTAGTTATCAAAAGTCTAATAAGATTTAGTGTTTTCTCACTTATGTTTACATTTTCATTTTCTTTGAAAACATCCAATTAGTCTTTCTGACATCCAATTAATCAGTGTGCACAGAAAGCATAAATAAAGTAAAACTGGAAAAGATACTGGAAATTGAAAATATGTAAATGATGAATTGATAAGAAAAAGAAAAGCATGCCCTCCAACATGTAGGAAAGAAAAAAAAAAACTCAAATGATAATTAATTTTATGCAAAAGTGATTAGCTCACCAGTACACCAGTAATCAGGGGATAGTAATTCACAATAACAAATGGGCAAGAAATTTGAAGTTCTGAGAGCAACCAATATTAGCAGAAAGGTCAGACCATTGGAATTCTTCAAGTCTCCTCCAGAACTGTCTCTAAACTACTACCTTGGGAGATGGTTGTCTCTGGGCCACTACTTTGGGAGATATTTAACAGTATCTCATGAAGTTGAAGATGCAGCCATAAAACAACTAAATTAAGTCATTAGTAGATGTATACCCTAGAGAAACTGTTGCATTTGTGTGCAAGCATCAGATAGATACAGCTGATGCCCAGCCACCTACCTCTTTTGCTACCCGGACTCACCTACTCCTATTGACCTGCTGCCAGACTTTATATTCCAGGGACCCCTTCCCTGTTTGAGCCATATTCTCGAAACAATTGAGGGAGAATTGGTGGACACAGGAACAATCAAGAAGTTCACACTGCTAACAGCAATTCTCAACAAGGGGCTTTGGGAGACAGTGGCTCGGCATCCCAGCCTCCTTGTTCTCTGGCTGAACTAACCTGCATTAGGTTCCACACACCCCCAGGGTTTTGACTCCCAGTTGCTCATGTTTTCCTTCAGCTTCTTACAGCACAAGCTTATTGTCCACTCTCTTTTGCCTGTTTCTCTTTCCCTCCTTCTTCATTTCTACTTCCTGGGATCACCTCCAAAATAAATTTTTTTTTGTCCAAATCCTTGACTCAGTTGGGTTTGGTGGGGAAAGCACTCCAACTAAACAGAGTAAAAGAAATGTTCATTGCAGCATGATTTGGAATAGTGAAAAATTAGCAAAATTGAGGCTGTTTTGTTTCATTGTTTCATATAATTTTAGTAGAACAAATCAAGATGTTATCTTTACAGCTAGAAGAACTGATCGTTTGCATCAGTTTCAAACTCTCTGTATTTGTAAAATTAGCAAAATTGAGGCTGTTTCATTTTATCATGTTTCATATTATTTAGCAAAACAAATCACAGATTTATTTTTCCATCTAGAAGAAGTGGGGTTTGTATTGGTTTTATATTCTCTGAATTGGAGAAATTAAATGTTAAATGAAATTTATAGATTTTGTGGAGTCAATCCTGGGAGGATCATTATTTGGCTAAGTGTTGAACATATATTGAAAGGACTACCAGGTAATGGGAGTAAATGTATGCTTGGAATTAAATACAAATATTAAGTTCTGAATGAGTGTTTGTGGTAATATCTATTTCCAGATGATTCTAATAAAGAAGTAAAATGAAATGTTGTATTTGCTTTGGTAAATTAACAATTCAGTTTTATCATACTCTGTATTAGTTGACTCCAGCTTTCATAATAAATACCAACAGGTTGGTGACTTAAATACAGAAATTTATTTTCTCACCATTTTAGGGACTGGTAGTCCAAGATTAAATTGCCAGTAGGGTTAGTATCTAATAAAGGTTCACCTGTTGGATTGTAGGTGACTGGGTGCCTCCTCACTACATACTCTCATGATCTTCTCTTTGTGTATTCCTGGTAAGAGAGAGAAAGAAAAGAGAGAAAGAACACACAAGCACACTGATTTACAAAGACACTAATTCTACTGGATCAGGCCCCAATTCCATGACCTTGTTAAACCTTAACTACCTACCTCGTTAGAGGTGTCTTTTGATCCCCTCTGGAGCTTACGTCTTCAACATATACATTTGGAGGAGGGGATACAAACATTTAGTGCACAATAAATATATTCACAATTTATAGTCAAGATTGTTATTAGAATATGTTATGATGAAACAGCCACCACTGATTATTAAGAAGCTTTGGAAAGTATATGCAAAAAGATTCTTTTTCATATTAATCCTTCTAAGACATTGTTACAAATTGTAATCATGTGTAGAATATAATGTAACCACCGGTTAAAAGAGATATCTCTATGTGTTTCTTGGCAAAGTGCCAAATCACATTCTACTTCCAGTCACAGGAAACGGTGCATTATATTTACTTAAATATTTGGAAAGTCTTCCTAATGTGGACCCATGCTGTTTATTCTTCTAATGTCCACACATTAGACATAGATCTGCCATCTGGAAAATGCAGATCATGTGTGCTGTCTGATTCCAAGTGTCACATAATTCATCTTCATGGCCCAGAACAACTCAAGTGTTCAAACTGAACACTGTAACATGGATATTTAATGTCAATTAACACGTACTCCTTCCATGACTTTCTCATATAAAGTTACCACAACACAGAGACCCTTTCCATTTTATGTCACATCAAACATATTGCCATTTCAAAATTAGTTTACTTTGTTGTTGTTTTGGTAAAGGAAGAGGGAGAGAAGAAAATCAGTCACATGATATTATTTTGACCTTTTTCCCTTATGCTTTATTACTGCTGCTATTGTTAAATAGTTGATAGAGGGTACATTTGGGGGAAAATGTGATACACACAATTCAATAATTCAAGTGAATTTAATAATTCAACAAAACAAGCTGTTCATGAGATATCATCATTATTGATACTACTCCATTACCTTTAGGATTCAAGTGTATTTAGTCTAGGTATTGTTATATCATCACCTCTAACTTTCTGAGTTATTTCCTACTCCACCAATGAGAGACAACTTCATGAGGTTATATAAAAGTAGGAGTCATTGTCTTTGTGGTAGCTCTGGCTGAATACACATGTGGGTTTTTCTATTGGCTTTGGGAATCCTTCTGAGAATCCTCCTCTTAGGTATGATGGACAATTAAAATCATTGTTAATGGTTTCCTCATGTGTCTTCACTTGAGAAATTCTTGAAAGTAGTCTTTCTGTCTCTACTGTTCCATCTCCCAGCAGTCATACAGGCATCTAGGTCTGGGTACTAAGCCTTTTAGTTATGAAATATTTCATTGCCATTGTTTTTAATGGATGAACTCTAACCTATTCAATTGTGGATACTGGGCATTCCTTAGTGCTTCTTATAATTGTTTCTGTTTTATTAATGGTTTATATGATCTCATGAGAAAAATCTCAGAATTTTTTAAAGTAGGTCCTATTAAATTAGCTATATACCTCTATCATGCCCAAAGCTCTCCATTTTTTCTGTTTCAAAATTCTTCTTTATAGTTTCAAAACTCTATGTTAATGATGTTCATTTTTTTGTAATGTTAAAATTAAGAAAATAATAATAAAGCAAAATAAACAAAATTTCAATACATTTAATTTTGTTATATTCTATATTATGAAAGGCACAAAGGAAATTTGTTAAAAATTGAAAAACATAAAAAAATGAGATAAAGATATTTTAAAAGATAAACTATATCACAATTAAAAATTATTTAATACAGCTTAATAGAGTAAAACCTATTTGGGAATATAGAAGGTCTCAAAACCAGCAGAAGTTCAGAGACCTAGGTAAGTAGGCTCTGTGACACAAGGAAGCAGTACTTATGGACAGAAAGTAGAAAGGAGTTTGCTCCGTTAAGGCGTCCAAGTTGCTTTATTTGGCCTGATCAATCTGAGATCTGCTAAAGTTTGGCTCTGGTGATTGGCTAAGACCTTAGTATCTTTTACAAAATAGACTCCTGAATTAGGTTTTTGGAATTGTTGAGTTAGAGTACAGTTTATTAGGTAGACATTCCAGGTACCGAGGGAGACTCAGGTCAAATTTAATTTAATGCAAAAATTATCATCCTAATGTTAAACTTAACAAGAGAAATATTCAGTTGGTTGGGACATGGAGGAATCTTTGAGTCTTCCAAATAAAATGGCAATTCTGAAGTAACACTAGGGGAACTGCAGAAGTTACTGTTCTCATAAACAATATTTGCCATGCAGTTAACAGGTGTGTGGTTAAAGTTATCTCTAAGAAGAGCAAACATTTAATAAATGACAATAGGGAGCCCAGCTTTATTTCTGAAACAGTCCAGGTTTTCAGTGTTACATGGTTATTTTAAATGTACCATTGGAAAAAACAGTATTTATTTTAAGATTTCTCCTAAATGAAATTTAAGTAGAATTTTTCACCTAAATTATGGCAAGGATTAATCAGAGACCCTAATCTCAGAAGGACATAGCCTAACTATTTTTCCAGGACTTACTCTCTAGCCGCAAGTCCTAGAAAACACCCAAGGGCAAGTTTCACATTTCTGGCCTCATTTAAAAACTGCAATCATTTTGGAGGAAATTCTGAAGAGTTTAGGAGAAGCATCCAAAATTTCAATTGCTTCTCTGAATCCTTGGAATCCTGCCTGTTAATAATCTCCATGCTCTTTGCTTAGAATTTACCCGCAGAATCAACTGACAGGAAACTGCCCATCACCCTCCACCCTCCCAGCAAGACTGTGCCAAAACACTCATCAGAAACCACAATGACAAAAATAGATCCAATTGACAACTGTGCAGTGACTAAGAAACGGATATACTGATTTAAGCTATCTTTATTATTTTTTCCTTGTTTGAATGGCGGTGATAAAAAGAGAGAGAAGGTTCGTAATAGCATCTGGTCAAACAGCTTGCACACACAGTCAGCCCTATGCAATTTAAAATATTTGAGATCTTATAACATCCCTGGAAAGCATGCCTTTTAATCCAAACACCACAGACATACAGTGGAGCCTCTAACTATAGTCATACTGCTGGGCAGAGCTTGAAGCAACAGTAACAATAATAAAAGAAAATTCTCTTTGTACAGCTGAATGGCTGCACTAGAATTTTCAGTGTTCAGATGTAATTAGAAAACAGCTGTGAAGGAAAATCAATTGTTCCTGGTAGTCAATGGCTAATTTTCCACAATCAAAATAAAGAATGCAATATGACATGTTTGTAATGAGCAAGTAATTGTTTCTCTTTTGTTTATTGTTTTAACATTTTTTCCCTTTATTTGTGGGAGCTGTCATTTGCTTGCTGCAGAACAACTTCTTCCAGTTTTTGCTTCTTCCATCCATATTTAAATACTAGCAACTGCCAAGGAGGCTCTGTAGTCCAGCTTAGTTTATTCGAGATTGCCTTATGACGGTGATTTGCGGAGTAGCAAGGAAATGTTGTCCTTGCTTTTATGAATTCGCAATAAAGCTTCCATAAATTGAATGATTATTAAACAATAGCATTTATTCATGGAATTTAACTTTGATTCATTCCACAAAGGTCTCATGTGTCAAAAAGATGCAGTTCCAGGAATTCATTGACCTGCTGCTCCAAGTGCATCTGCATCGCAAAACAAAACAAAACTGAAACCACCACACAGCTTTTTTTTTTTCTTTTTCTTTTTTTTAATCCTTCTTCTATCATTAGCATAGACAGAAAGGTATTGGTGCAGCAGATGGATAGAAAAGTAAACCTCGATGGTGCACATTTGGAATTCAGATGGATGGAAAATGAACTTAAATGCTAGAATAGGCCAATGAGAGTAAAATTGTTTTATCATGCAAAAGAGTCTGTTTGAGAAACACCAGGAGGAATAACACTCCTATGCTGCTTTCAGTTGATAAAAGGAAAAGAAAAGGAAAAAAAAATGCTTATATTATTTACTGAAATTAAACTCTATATTATTTGCTTTATACACTTATATTTCTCTGGAACGTTCTTGGAAAGTTAATATAATGGCAGTTGAAGAGAGTGAAATGAATGGTAAATAAAGATAGAGTCTCAGTTGCTATATAATCCTGGGACCATTTTGTAGTCTTAGCTTTCCTGCATTTTGTGAAAAGAAAGATGATAACAAGTGAATATTTGAATTATTCATAATAAGTGAATAATTATTACCAGAAGCATACTATTGCACAGATAAATAATTACAGGAGTTTCAAGTTCTGGAGGAAAAGCATTCTTCAGTCTTTCAAAAATGCATGATTAGTCACCAGTAGCCAGTAAGTGTATGAAGTTTAAACATGTTCATTTATAACTGTGATCAACAACTGTCTGACAATATTGTTGAACTTTTCTCAACCTTGTGTCTTCAGAATGCCTGTTCCAGAATCTTTTCTTGTTAATGATTCTACTTCTGTGCCCTAAAAATGATATTATAGGCTGAAATAAAATTATAGGAGAAGGGAATTCCCTATTTTTATGAAGCAGACAAAATTATTGACTAAACCAAAATTTGAACTAAACTTTGATCACTACTGGTCTAGTTATTTTTTAAAATAAAAGATATTATAAAATTTAAAGTTTAATACATTCTGTAAGTGGCTAAGGTACCATCCAGCTTTTAATAAGAAATTTCAGGAGGTATCAGTCTCTGTGATTATAAATTTTTTGACCTTTTGTTCTCCATCATTTTCTGTGGAATATCAATAATTTAGTATTCACATTTTCTCCTAAAGCAACTCATACTGCCCACTTCTTTACCTCTGCCTACTTTCAGCATAGAGTGTCCCCTTTTTCACTTTCCATTTCTTTTTAAGCACTGTGGTCAAGGTCAAGAGATGTTTGAGTTTTAATTTGTTTTGTGTATTTTTGAAACTAAAATATTGTCTGTATAGTTTTAAATCTTTTGCATCAATGAAGTCTATAGGAACTGGATTGGAAGATAAAATAAGAGGAATTGTACCATAACTGTGATAAAAAGCAGTGTAGCTAAAGTTAATTTAATGGTATAATCAAAACATAAATTCTGGCATTTGCTGGTAAATGGATGGAGTTAGAGAATATCATGCTAAGTGAAATAAGCCAAACCCAAAAAACCAAAGGCCAAATGTTTTCTCTGATAAGTGGAAGATAATTCACAATAAGGGGACGATAGGGAAGAATAGCGTTATTTTATATTATGCAGAGGGGAGTGAAGGAGGGGAAGGGGTATCGGGGTAGGAATGATAGTACAGTGAAACAGACTTTATTACCTCATGTACATGTATGACTGCATGATCCATGTGATCCTGCAATTTGTATAATCAGAAAAATGAGAGATTACACACCATTTATATATGATCTATGAAAATGTATAAATGCATTCTACTATTACGTACAACTAATCAGAAAAAATAAAATTAAAAAATAATTTAAAAACCCATACATTTTCGGACCCAAAAATCAATAGAATAGAAGGAGGAAGACAGAAGATGACAGGGTTTTATAAATTGTTGAGTTTGCAGGTAATATATTATCTCTACAACATGCCTCCTAGGTCAACTACAGGTCCTTCACTCACACTTTTGGTCATATATCTGGTAAAATGTCCTTTTCCTTAGTCACAACACAACAGGTGAGTGACCTGTGTCAGCTCTATAGCTTTAAGGGATTTCAAAACTGTGGGACTACCACAAGATTGAAGGCTGATAGAATTGGGCTGATAGAATTGATAGAATTGTGGCAGTTGAAAAGGTAGGTAAAGATGGAGCTCCTACTGCTGCTAAGATTCCAAGATCTTCATTTTTCCTTGGTCTTCTTAGGAGTAGAATTTTTATTCCTTTCTTTGCTTTCATGATCAACCCAAGAGCATTTCCAGAAGCTCATGATTACCCAACTTCCCCTTATTTTTAATTTTTTAAAAAAATTTTTGAGGGTTGATTTCTGGTGCATCATGTTCAAATAGGTTAAAATAATAAATAAGGTAATACAGAAGATAGTATCTGATAGTGACCTGGGGACACTGAGTAAACAATGGTTTTGGAATCATTCAGCAAGCCAAGATGGAAAAAGCAGGGGAAAAGCAATACCATCTAGATAGTAATGTAGTAGTCATTGTTGACATGGATGAAATATACAAATTTTTATTTCTGTTCCCCTAAAACTATATTCCCATTAACAAAATCTCTGTGGATAAGGTAGGTGCTTCCATAGACCGTTTTTTAGGATGCAGGAATTGAGAGAAACATGTTCTGTTCTCATGAAGAGAAACATTGCTTCAGGTATATTGGAATATTTAACCTGAAGAATAGCAAATTCTGAATTTGAAAATCTTGTATCAAATTTTCAAATAAAGGTTGAGGTGGATTTAAGGCAGGGTAAAATATATTACTGACTCCTTCTTATGATAGGAATAATGGGAATAAATTCCAAATTCAGAGACTAATTCTATATTTTAATGAACTATTGTAGAGATTGGCTTAGAACATATCTAAACCAGGTTTATTATATGAAATTCAGATTACTGATTAAAATATACTGTGAGCCAAATACACTGGGGGAGTCCTGGAATATGTAGTTTGGAGATGTTCCCTTTCCTCAATAGTGTGTGTGTGTGCGTGTGTGTGTGTGTGTGTGTGTGTGTGTGTGTGCTTGTGCTCTGGGGATTGCACCCAGGGTCACTACACCTCCAGTTTTTATTCTTCAATAATCAAAAACCATTCAGCCTTTGGTTTTTTGGGATTGGCTTATTTCACTTAGCATGTTATTCTCCAATTCCATCCATTTATCTGCAAATGCCATAATATTATTCTTCTTTATGGCTGAATAGTATTATATTCTGTATATATATCACAGTTTCTTTACCCGTTCATCTGTTGAAGGGCATGTAGGTTGGTTCCACATTCTAGCTATTGTGAACTGAGCTGCTATAAACATCGATGTGGCTGCATTGCTGTAGTATGCTGATTTTAAGTCCTTTGAGTATAAACCGAGGAATGGGATAATTGGTTTAAAAGGTGGGTCCATTCCAAGTTTTCTGAGGATTCTCCACATTGCTGATGATAAATAATGGGAGTGGGGGGTGGGAGATGAGAGAAGAATATAGGAACTTTAGATTATGTAGAGGAAAATGAGAGTGAGGGGGGTATGAAAAATGGTGGAATGGGGCAGCCATCATTACGCTATGTACATGTGTGATAACATGAATGGTATGAATCTACATTGTGCACTACCATAGAAAGGAAATGATGTACCCCATTTGTGTACAATGAATCAAAATGCAGTCTATAAAAAAGAAAAAAATGAAAAAACCTCTGTTCTCCTGCTGAAGAAGTTTCTATTTTTCTTCATTGTTAATGAAGATATGAATCTGTGATAGAAGAGATAAAAATTCTCTAAAATCCCTTGGCCAGTGCCATATGTCTTTTGGTGCTTTCTTTGCTATGTTAGCAAAATATGAATCAACCAGTTCATAATAAATGAGATACATAACTGATTTGGAAAAGGAGTTTCATATATAAGTAATGATAAGAATTTGGTAATAATTGTGAAAAAAATCTTAGGAATTTTGCTTGGTGAGGGTGAATATAACTTTTAAACATGTTTAAGGTTTTTTGTTTTGTTTTGTTTTGTTACTTCCATACATATTAACTTGTAGATATGTTTCTATTTTCTTGAGAAACTATGTGGTTAAAACAAATTGGAATGAAAATTGACCTACACCATGTTACATATTTAAACATTTAAAACTCTCCATGTGACAGAGAAATAAAGGTTATGAATGACCAGGGAAAAGAAGGATATTGAATCAATTCTGTCATCTGCATACCCCACTTGGTCTACATCCAATTCCTGCATTTTTGCCCATATGCTTTCCCTTCTCTTCCGTTACATGAATTGAAATGTTTTCCAACATTACCTGAGGTCAGTCCTCCAAATGGACTCTGAATTATCTCATCTACTTAAGGATGTAGCTCCTGAAATGATCTTTCCTCATTCTTTCATCACTATGTTCTTCTGTTTATTGCATCATTCTATCCTATACAAATATTTCCTCTTAAAAATTTAAAATAAACCTAACCATGTATACCCTTCCCTCTGAGTTCAACCTGGATTCTTAGTTTACAGTAAAATGATCTAAAGAATTATTTTTCTCACTCCATCTACTTCCTCTCCTTTCATTGTTTTTGTAGCGTCTCCAAGTCAGACTTTATTCCTTCCACTCAACAGGGACAGCTCTCTCTAAAATTGCCAGTAATGACCTAATTTGAAACTCATTTCTCTGTTCTCCTACTAATAATGCAAAAGCTGCACTTGAACACATGGTTGCACCTCCCTTCTAGAAATGAGTCCTTCACATGGCTTCAGGATATCTACCACTCTATCTTGGTTCACCATTTCTTCAGAATCTTCTTTGATCATTTTTTTTTTTTTAATTTACAGAGTCTACATTCAGAAATATGCCAAATTGGATCCTTGACCATCTTTTCTGTATACTTATTCTCTAGCTGACTTTCTCCAGTCTTATGACTTTAAGATCATGCAAAATGTAATGACCTTAAAATGGTGTCTTATTAAGCTATATTCCTCCTGAAAGTCATCTTCTTTTGGGCAAACAAATGCTTAATATTTATTTGTATGTCAGGTCAGCTTATTAATGTTATATTCAAAATTAAACTTTCCTATTTTCCAAATCTTTTTTCAGAAGTTAATTTTCTTATTGCAGTATAGTATTTCAATATATATATATATATATTTAATTTTTAAATTTTATTTGTTCTAGTTAGTTGTATGTGACAGTAGAATGCACTTATACATTTTGATACATCATACATAAATAGAGCATAGTCTCATTTTTCTGATTATATATAGTAGGATCATATCATGTGCCACATTTTTGTATCAATTTTATTAATAAATACATTTGGTTTTGCCAGGTTGAGATTCTTACAAATAGGGTTAGCATGTACATTTTTACACAATTTTGGTAACTATATGTACTTTATTCCTATGTATATATGTATATTTTTTCCTGTGTATATATGTATACACAGTATATTTTGGGGTTATGCACAAAATCAACTTTAGTAGATAAAGTCCAAAATATTTTTGAAGTGGTACACAGATTTATATATCTGTAAGTAATGTATGAGTTTCTTGCTGAGGACTGAGCAGCCCGATGCTCTGTAATTTGTCTTTTTAAATTTAGATATTTGGGGTGATTTTTAGTTCACAGTTGTCATTTAATTTACATTTTCCTCATCACTACAGAAATTAGATATCTATGCATGTCATTGCCCATGTGCTACCTTTGTTTAAATGTTCATTCAAGACTTTTTTCCCACTTTCTATAGAATTGTTAATTATTTCAAAGTTCCTTCCTTCCTTCCTTTCTTTCTTCTTATATTAGATGGGAGTTTTTTTTATCCAAATTATATATTGCAAGCATTTTCTCTCAGTTTATGGCTTGTCTTATCACTCTCTTAAAAAGGTAAATATAATAAATTGCATTTTATTTTTCCTTTATTGCTTCTGATATGTATATGTGGTTAACAAATTTTGCCTATTCTAAAGTAAGAACAAGATTCATCTGTATTTTTGTCTAATAGCTTTGTTAATTTAATTTTTAATATTTGGGTCACTTTAGAATTAATGTTTTGTGTGCATTGAGAGTAAGGGTTAATACCAATTTTTTTCTGGCTAATTAGATTCTGAATGGGATTACACTGACTATATAAATCAATTTAAAGAAAATGGAAATATTAATAGTATTAAATTTTCATATCCTTGAACATTTTACCCTTCCTTTTTTAAATTATATAATTTTGCTCAAAAATATTTTATAATCTCAATGTAGATGTTAGTTCATCTTTCATTAAATTTATTGCTAAGTAATTAATGATGACAAAGACCTGATATACTAATTCACTTAAAAATTTCCTTTTGTCTATTGCTGATATGTTGATAAGTTACACAAATCAAACTTCATTCTAACAATGATAAATGCACTTTTTAATCTAATATTTAAAAATTCTTAGGCATTTCTATGTTTAAAACCATATCTGTGTGAAAAATTCACTGTTTCTTCCTTTCTAACTTTTATACGTTTGGGTCATGAATTGAATTGCATTATTTCACTAAAGGATTTTCAGTACAATGTTATATGCAAATGGTGATGGGAAGTATCTTGTGTTTCTAACTGCAAGGATCATTTTCACTTACTATTAAAATTTTCATTAATATGTATTATGTTTAAAATAAGTTGTCTGCACTTATGTTTGAACATAAGCTCTTCAAACTTTTGCTCTTATCTGAATGAGTTTTTAAATTATTTCATTCTGAATTTTATAAAACCCTTTTTTTGTGCAGCTATTGAGATGAAAACATGAGTTTTAAAATTCAGTTTTTGAGTGGGAAGAATTGGATTGATTGATTTAATTCATTCTTGGAATATGATTATTATTTTTCTTTCTTATAGCTTTTTAAGTTTAATTTGCTTGTATTTTTTAATACCTTTACATTTATAGGAAGATTAGTCTGTGATTTACTCTCTTTAGTAATATTATAGGACATTTCAATAACAATTGTACCCAAATCAAACAGTCACTTGCAAAATACTTTTCTTCTTTTCTAATCTCAGGAGTTTAAGATTGGCATTACTTTTGTCTTAAAATATGACGCATTCTCCAGTAAGATTTTTGTCTTACCATTTTGTGGATTGCAAGTTTCCAAGAAACTTGAAAGATGTGATTTCTTTAAGAAATAATATCTCTTTGATTTTCTGTCTTTTTAATAAATTATTGATAATGATATTTTTCTAGGTATTTATCTTATCTAAATTTTATCTGTGTTCAGAGTTTATTTTTTATATCTGCTGGATCTATAATGATACATTCTTTTTCATTTTATTTATGAGTTTCTTTTTTTGTTCATTTTCTTGATCAGTGTATTAATTCTATAATTAAAAAAATTCTTTAAATCGAATTGTTTGGTTTTTAATTCTGTCTGCATGCTTCATCAACCACTTAGATGCATGAACTAGTTTTTCAGTATTTCTACAAATGTGTCTTCTTAACCATGTTGAAACCATATTTTAGGTACATAAAATTTATAGTTGTTTGATATTTCTGGTGAATTAACTATTACTGTTATAATTTATTTTCCTGTGTTGCTTCTTCACCTAAGGTTACTGCACTTGTTGTTAATACAGCTTTTGCCACATTAGTACTTGTCCTATCATTTACGAGATAAAGTGAAAACCTGCAGAGTTCAGGGCTCAGTCTTTTGTCTCTTTGTCTCTTCCTTCCTGAGAGCTCAGCTTATCTCCATGTCCTGGCTCTGTTGGCAGATCTTACCTCCAATTTTGTTTATTTGGTCATGTAAGATGTCCAGTAACATTCCTGGCTCTGTGGACTTGGCATAGGCCCTCTGCAACACATTTGCCCCAAATCAGCAATTCTTGTCAGAGAAGAAGCAGATGTAAAATGTCAGCTCATTTCTCTGTAATTCCCTTATCTCTGCAATCTTGAATCCTCAGTTTCTGTAAAGCTCATCAGTTCTCTCATACACTCAATTCATTTTTTTTTCTTCATTTTATGCAGCTTTTCTTGTTGTTCTTGCTGGGAACACTAGTCCAGTGCAAGCGATTCCATCATTATGAAGGAAGACCATTTCTCTGCTCAAACCTTCACATCACTCTCAAATCAAAGCCAATGTCAGTACTAACGTGTAGATCCAGTATGATCTTGACTGCTCAGTCCTGCTTTCTTCTTCATTATACTTCCTACCTAAAAAAAAAAAACAAAAAAAAAAAAAAAACAAAATAAAACAAAACAAAACAAAAAAAACAAAAAAAAGATATCTTTATATTCTAAGATTACCCCTTACTTTATATTTGTTTGCATTTCCTGGAATTTTTTCCCCCTGATGTATTTGCATGACTCAGTCCCTTGTGTTTATGTCTCTACTCTAAGGTGTTTCAATATAAGCCCTAATACCTCAGTCCATATTCTTTCTGTGCTCTTTTATTTCACTTAATAGTCCTTATCTCCACCTGTAATAATAGACATTTATTTGTATTTTTCACTGTTTCTCTCCTGCTTTGCAGGAGGTTACATACTCCTTAGAAATAGGAATCTTGTCTACTTTGGACACTGTCCAATACCCAGGACTTGTGACATTTCCTGTAAGTATTTACAAGGTATTTAATAAATATTTATGCATTATATCAACCCACACTTTCCTCCTATATTGCTTTGTTTTGCTCAAATAATTTTCTTTTTTTTCCAAGCCATAGATGAAGATGTTCCTAAGAGAGTTTTGGATTTTTTAAAAATAAGAAATAAAATACAAAAAGCATAAGTAAAAAAATAATAAACCTTAATATAGCAAGTTAATAAACATGCTTTACTGTAGTTTTATTAGAAGATTTTGTATGAATATCATGATGAAATAGTAAGTTTTTGAATAGAATAAGGTCAGGATACAGATAAATTCCATCTTTTGCTGCAGGTAATCATTTGAGCTGTGGGAGAAGAAAGACATTTAAGAACAAGACTTAAAAATGTTGATACATAAAGCAGAACTATGTAGAAACATTATTTTCTAAACTTTGTGTTTTAGTCAGCTTTTTCATTGCTAGGACAAAAAGACTTGATAAAAACAACTTTAGAGGAGGAAAAGTTTATGTGGGGGCTCATGGTTTCAGAGGTCTCAGTCCATAGGAGGGTGGCTCCATTCCTTGGGGCTCGAGGTGAGGCAGAACATCATGGCAGAAGAGTGTGGGGAAGGGAAGCAGCTCACATGATTATCAGAGAGTAGAAAGGGAGGGGTTGGGGAGATAGCTCAGTTGGTAGAGTGCTTGTCTCGCAAGCACAGAGCCCTGGGTTCAATCTCCAGCACCGCAAAAAAAAAAAAAAAAAAAGAAAGCAGAAAGAGATTTCACTCACCAGACACAAAATGTATACCCCAAAGGCATACCTCCAATGCCCACGTCCTCCAGACACACCCTACTTACCTTCAGTTACCACTCAGTTAATCCCATTAGGGAATTAATTCATGAGTTAGTTTAAGGTTCTTATAACCCAGTAATTTCTCCTCTAAACCTTGCACTGTCTCACACATGAGCTTTTGGGGGATACTTCATATCCAAACCATAACACTTTCTATAGCTATAAGGAAAACAGACAAGAGAAGTATGTGAACAACAAAGAAAAAAGTATTAATACTTATTAATATATTTAGAAATAAAAATATTATTAAGTATATTTGAATAATTTTCTCAGTATACATAGTAAAAGTCAATGAGTTCAGAATTAAAGAGGAGGTGGAGGCATAGAAGAGTGCATTTAGAATTCTCTTTTATCAAGCCTCTTCAGGAAATCACCTTGCTGGGAAAGAGTGGAAGAAGTTCCATAGGGAGCTTTTATTTAATATTTTTATCTAGGTATGTGTGAAGTGTTGAATTGTCTTTCTCCAAAATTCATATGTTGAAGTCCTAACCCCCAGTGCCAGAGAATATGATCATATTTGGAGAGACAGTCTTTCATTTTTAGTTATACATAACATTAGGATTCATTTTGACATAATTATGGAAGTATGGAATATATGGAATATAATTTTCCTAATTCAGTCCCCAGAACTTCCCCTTTCCCTCCCCTCCCCACTTTCCCTCCCATCCTCCCTCCCCTTTTTCCCTTCTCTCTACTGATCTTTCTGCTATTTACTTATAGTTTGTTCCTCACCCGCCGCCCCAGGGGTGGGGAAGATTGAACCCAGGGCCTTGTGCTTGTGAGACGAGCACTCTACCAACTAAGCTATACCCCAGTCTCCTGTTTTTTTGTTTTTTTGTTTTTTTGTTTTTGTTTTTAATTAGTGGATATACATGGTGGTGAGGTGTGAGGTATATTCACATATGTACATAGGAAAGTTAGGGCAGATTTGCTCCACTCTTCTCATTTCCCATCTCTCTTCCTTTCCTCTCAATCCCCTTCATCCAATCCACTGATTTAATTTGATGGAATACCTCCCTCCCTCTTCCTTTTTCTCTCCTTTTCTATCTATTTGTTTAACCCAGAGGTAGTTTACCACTTAGCTACATCTCCAGTTATTTTTCATTTTTCTTATTTTTTTGTATTTTAAATTTTTTTTTATTTTTTGGGAATTATAGGTTTGTGCCACCACAATTAATTTTTTCCTTATTTATATGAGTGGGGGTCTTTAAAGAGGTAATGAAGACTAAAAAAGGTCATTAAGAGGGGTCCTAATTGAATACAATTTTCCCTTTCACGAAGAAAAGATTAGGATACAAGATCATAAGAAGAAAGAATATGAGGACAGAGAGAAGATAACCACCTCCAAGACAGAGGCCTCAAAGGAAACTGCTGATATATTGAACTTGAACTTCACCTCCTCAGAATTAAGAGGAAGCAAATTTCTGTTGTTTAAGCCGACTAGCCAGTGACACTGTGTTGCAGAGTTTCAATTAGTATTACATGTTTGTATTTATTTATTTTTTGTCAGGGTGGGGGTACAGGGGAATGAACTCAGGGGCACTCGACCACTGGCCAACTTCCCCAGCCCTATTTTGTATTTTATTTAGACAGGGTCTCACTGAGTGACTTAGAACCTCACTTTTGTTGAAACTGGCTTTGAACTCTCCATCCTCCTGCCTCGTGTTTTCAAACTAAAGGGACAATATGGAAGAAGATAGATGAATGAAGCAAAGTAGAAAGGGGGTGATTTTTAAAACAAGGACAGAAATGTGATAGAGGGATGTATCAAGAGACGTCTCTGTGAGGAAGAAACTGGAGAATGTGTTTATTCAATTTTATCAAATCAGATTTTTAGCAAGGGAAATTTATAGGCATATCAATATATACAGCACATTTCAGTTTCTACATATTGATTTGGAATGTCTCAGGCTAATTTCTAAGACTACATTATCGACATAGTCATCAGGAAGTTTGGATCTGGATTCTCCATCGCTTTCATGGATGGGCCCACAGGGGCTTCTCTGTCCTGAAGGACCTGTCAATTACTTCACAGATATTTAACTTAAACCTGTTATCCTTATATACATTTTTTTGAGTAGGAAATATGACCAATAAGAGTAAAATAAAAATTTTCAGTTAAATATACTTAATATTTGCAAGACAAAATATTTTGAAAAACAGAAAATTTTAGAAATGAGTAGTACCAAAAGAATCCAAAGGACAAAATATGGAAGCAATCAAATGAATGAAGCGATGTAGAAAGGGGATGATTTTTGAAACAAGGACACAAATGTGGTAGAGGGGTGTATCAAGAGGTAAAATCATGAGTTATAAATTGGAGAATGTGTTTATGAAATCTTATGAGGACTTTTTCTCAAGAGGAGTTTACAGACACATGAATGATACATCAATATATAATTCAAATAGATTCAGTGATAGTAATTTAAAACACTGACAACTACTTAGTAATTTACAAACAGTGACAAAAAACAGATATCTAAGAATTTAGCAGAATTTAGAAGAGAATGAGAATGTAATATCCAAATGGAACTAGAGGGAATAATAAGAAAATATGATATATAGGCATACATACACATGTGTATATATTAGCACTTTTGTGTGGTATATCATTTATACATGTGATACACACAAATACATATTCACATACATGTGTGTATATACATATATATGTATAATATGCAGTTACGTTACATCAGAGTATAAATTTACATATCCATATAAATATATACCATAGACTGTGTATTGCTAAAGGAGGGTCAAAGGAAAATCCAAGTATCTAAATAATTGGATCAGTATTATCCACTGCATTGAGCTAATAGGGTATGGATCAGAAACTTCATTCTCACCAAAGGCATAAACTCCAGTTGGATCATCTGATGAGACTGTACGTAGTCACTAAGAAATGTATAGGTTATTTACATCTGCAATCTTAAATGCTAGCATGATATTCCTTTTTGTCATTTGTATTATTCAGTAATATTTAGTTGTAATTTGAGAGCTTCTAAAATCACTCATTAAAAATACTAAATGCTGGGTGCCGTGGCACACGCCTGTAACTCCAGTGGCTTGGGATGCTGTGGCAGGAGTATTGCGAGTTCAAGGCCAAGCACCTCAGCAACTTAGCAAGGTCCAAAGCAGCTCAGTGAGACCCTGTTTAAAATACTATATAAAAAAATATAAAAAAGGGGCTGGGGATGTGACTCAGTGGTTAAGCTCCCCTGGGTTCAATCCTTGGTACCAAAAAAAAACCCCACAAAAACAAACAAAAAACCCTACATGCAAAATGGAGATATTTTCTCCTTCTTTTACTTATCTTCCACAATTGCTAATTTATGCTTAACAATCTATTATCTAGACAGATGTGCCACTGGTTTTTGAATTTGACTTTTGGAGGAAAAAAAGCAATCTTGCTGTTTATCAAAATGTTTGAAAAACATTTTCTGTGTTTTTAATTAATAGCAGTTTGCATCAGTGGGTGATTTTAAATTTCAAATTCCCTAACTTCTCTTCTGTTTTCTTCTGTCTCTTACAGAAGTTTGACCTCTCTGTCTTGCAGGTGAAGTTATTTAGACTTCAGAATGCACAAGAGGGTATTGTAATTCTCTGCAGGCAGTGAATCTCTAGCCATTGATCTGTGTGTCATTTCACCAGACTTTCAGGCACAGCAATGTTACAGTCTGGCAGCAGATCATGAAGGCCTGCAGCAACCTCCTATTCTGATTAATAAAAGAAAGTAAATACTTCAAATTTGTTTATTTTGCATTAGAGGTAGCCTGTGGTTGAACATATATATTACCTTTTGAAAATCAAGAAAAATATTTAGTTTGAATTCCAATAGCATTTGGAATCATGGATTCATATATCAGATATTGAATTAAAGGGGGAAAACAGCATCGGAGGGTAAACATTGAAAAATGATGTAAAATGAAGAAAGCAGGGGCGGGGGTGCATAAAACAGACACTTGAGAAATTTTTCAGGCATGATTCTTTGTCTTCTTGAACTCTGATTTAAAGGTTGCTTAGCAACAGTGGCAGTAACAGCTGGGACACCCTTGATCTTGTTGTGTAAACTATTAAAAATAGGTGATGGGAAGTGGCACCATGGAAACAATGACTCTACTGAAGCAGGTGTCTGTAATGCTGCTTTGCAGTCTAATGTTAGAGGCGTAAATTACAAAAGACAGAAAAATGAAGTACCTATGCCTTTCATTCTCCTAACCTTTGACTATGGCGAAAGGTATTTCTTTTTCCCTTTTAGATTTTCCTTCAATTTCCCAAGCCTCTCGGTATAATCAATTGTGATAATTTTAAATGATTACTTGATATTAAATTTTTATTTCCAAATTTCAAAAATAATTCCATTTCTTTATTAGTAACCAAAGTCTCACCGAATCTAGATTTCACTTATTCACTTAAACACAAATCAGTATCAAGTGTTATGTAAATATTATTGCACTTGCATCTTTTCAGGTTTCTCACTTATGAACATTAATTTTCAAATATCAATTATCTTGAATTTATTTATTTTAGATTAAAATAATTTTAAATCTAATGTTAAATTAATCTGAATCATCTGAAGTTTTTCTTGGATTTGGTTTTACAATTAAATATTTTAATAACAATAATATAAAAATGTACTGTTGCCTATTTTTCACAGAATTTCTTGGTTTTGTGGGATACCCACACTAGGTAACCTACAGGCCATTGTAAATCTCATTATTGGTCGAGGTGCAGGGACTCTTTTTCCAACAATGTCAACTAAATCAAACATTTCTTGCTCTTCAAGTGAATTTTTCTTTCCTAGTCATTCGATTGAAGCACCCTTAAAGAAGTATATTGTTAGAGTAGGTGCATGTGAGATTATGTAACAACAAATCCCATCAATATGTACAACTGTAATGCACCAATAAAAAATGTAGAAAAAAACAAAATAGGCAGAAATTATTTCTTATGACTCTGGCTTATATTTTCCATATAGAAATGCACTAAAAACAAGCTAATAGAAATAAAATTTTATTACAGTTACTACATAAAATATTAATATGTAAAATGTAATAGTTTCCATACAACATGATTTAATGTTAAATTGAAATAAAAATCATATACTTTTCAAAATAATGCACAAAATTGTGGAATATAACAAACTCAGTCCTTAGAAAACTACCTAACATTACTAAAGATCATTAAACATCATAAATAAATGAGAATAAAACAATTTTTATATAAAACAAATCTCAGTATTATAAAGACAGCAATTCTCCTTCAAAATGAGCTATGAACTAAGTAGAATTCTAGTTAAACTCTTGACAGGATTTTTCATGAAAGTTGACAAGATGACTACTAAATCATATGGAGAATAAATGATTACTAACTGCCAAGATAACTTTGCAAAGGACATGGGCATGTAATGGCTCTACACTATACAGAATGGAGGAGATTCTGGTTTGGATCATACCACATGCCCTATTAGAAAAAATATTCAATTTGATAAATTTCTCATATTAATTGATCAGAAAATATTCATTTAACCCCATAATTATGTTTTAAAACTTTTAGTTGAAGTGACCAGGGTAGGTAAGTTTAACTACTAAGCAATGAGACTGGTTTGGCAGGAGCTAAGATAGTTGTTTTACTGTGGTTTATTATTTTGAGTATATAAAGCAGCATTGTCAATAATCTTTTTTTCTAGAACTTGCGTTAAACTTCAGGTTGGTTTTTTTTTTTTTTTTTTTTTTTTTTTTTTTGAAGAAAAAAAGTGACTACAATAACACTAATACATCGCTTCTGAATTATTTTGGAAATGTTTGGGTATTATCCTGCTCTAACTATGCAGGTCTTTCAGAAGAGACACTTTTGTCCTATGTCATTATTTTCAATTGAAGCAATCCTGTCTATTTGTGTAATTTTAAAGGGCATTGGTCTTTGCTGCTTCTTTAGTTCTTACACAGGCAGATCCCTATTGCTTAAGTTGCTTAAGGACATCAGACTCAAGTCCTTCCTGATTAACCCTTCATGCATTTATAGTCTTTGAATACATTGACAGGGTTTTTACTGATGAACTAATAATTTAATTCCTTCAGACTAAATTTTCTTCTCTTCTAAAAGAGTATTCTCCATAGCACCATGTTTCATCATGCAAAACATGTAATAATACATTACAGGTTTTAATATATTAATAGTATGTGAAATTATCATTAATAATATTCAAGTAAAAAGTAAAGGAAAGCAGTTGTGTCTTTCAGAATTACCATGCACTTAAAAAATATCAGTGCCTCATCTAAGTGCCCATAAAATGAAGGGAAACTTTATCTTAGTTTTTAAATATTATCAAATTCTCTAATGTTTGAGGAAAAATTCAAAATTTTCTGGGAATATTTTAGTTGCTAACTAAAGTTTTGAACTAAACTATATATGGAAGAGTAGATGATAAGCAAAAGGGTACTCTATTAATAATCCTAGTGTTATGAAATATTAAAGCATGCAATTATTTTTTAAAATGAAGGGACTTTATTCACAGATTCACTTCTGTAGTGAGAAACATTGGTCAATGACTGAGTTGGGAACCAGTTTGGCTTAATCAAGTTGTGGAGTCATGTTCTTCAGTGTCGTCCTCAGTAACAGTGTGGTAGCTACCGTCCTTCCCCATCTGTTTCTTTCTCTTTTTGTCTTATTTTTTTTTCACTGAGGCTGGCTTTGAGCTTGAGACCCTCCTGCCTCAGTCTTCCAAACCATTGGGATTACGGACGTGCCCAACCAAGCCCAGCTCCCATCCATGTCTTATGATGGCTAAATGAGTAGTCGACATGAGCCTCATAGGAGAGTGACAGAGACCATCTTTGGGCGGGTTGACTACAAAGAGCCTGGTGATACTTTCTCTGCTGCTGGTCTTGACTAGGCGCCAGGTGCTCCGTTCAGGAGCCCTTGGGATTTTTTTTGGTAAACAAATGAGACCTACTAAAACAAAATTAAAACTTGCCTGTAGTTCAAACTTCAAATAATCCTTTTGTTGAAAGGGGATCTTATCTAGATATAAAATATATGAATTGAGTCTAATCTGCCAAAATGATTTAAAATTAACTTTTTTACCCTTTAAATTTGCCTAAAAGTCAATGAATTAATATTAATTCTTTTTTGTTAGAAAACAAGACCAATGAATTACTAATAATTAAATGATTTCATTCAAATTTTGCCGGTTTTTCCAGTAATGCTTTTTCCCTCTGGTCCAACACCTTATCCAGGATACAGCATTGCTTTTACTTATTATTTCTCCTTAATGTCCCCTGGCAAGTTGTTAGTTATTTCTTGCTTTATATAACTTTGGTGTTTTTGAAGGGTGCTGATCACATTTTCTGTAGAATGTCCTAGTTATAAAGGTGTTTTATCTGACTATGGTATCATCAGTGCTTCATTCTTTCCTGTCTTTTAAAATTTTTTCTTAATAATAAAGGATAATCCAATTCTTACTTTTTGTATTTGTAATGTTGGCCTGATATCTTGTACCACATATCACTATTCCTTAGTCCATCTGTGAACTCTGCCTATTCCTGTGGTATCAAGCCACACACAGTACTAGTCTCACACCTCCTTCCTCGTGCTCTCTTTCTTAGGGATTCTGTGCTTCTGTTCTTTGGATGCCCGTCAAGCCTGCTCAGCTCTCCCAGTACATGTGCACACCACACCGATGCTCTCCCACCTTCCATGTTTCGGACAGAAAACCCCCAGTCATGTTCCAAGTTCTGTTCCATTCCTTCCATTCCTTTTCATTCTATTTCAAGCATATTCCTTGTTTTTATTTTTGTTATTGTTGTTCTTTTTGTTTTAGTTTTTTTCCTTACAAGATCAAGTCAGCGTTTCAAAGTGGTAATTAGTTCGAAAAATACTCTTTGAGTTTTATTTTTGTGTTTTACATTTTTTCATTCCCTAACTTCAGTTTTCTTGGTACAGGATTTTTTTGGGGGGGGAGAGGAGTGTTATTAATCCAATCTTAGAGTAAAACAAAATGATTTAAAATGAATATGTTCCCCAAGTGTTATGAGGAACCTACTTGGCTAGTGCTCAGCTTATTCCAATCATTTAGTCTAACATTTATGGTGTCCCCTTTGAAGACACAGGAGGAAAGAGTGAAACAAGGGGGGTTCTTAATGCTGTTAATTCCCTTAACAGACAACTAAGGGAAAGTGAAAATATTAGAGACTTGACCACTGAACTTAATTAAACACAGAGAAATCTCTCAGACCACGAAGTAAGATAAAATAAAACAATCCGGAAAAAAATCTCAGTACATATTTTTATCTACTCTTTGGGCTCTAAAATTAACCCAGAAAGAAGAAAAGCATTGTAAATTAGAAAGATAAACTTTGATCTTCATTCTCTGTAGTATTTTGTATTTGCATCATGTGAATATTGGAGAATACAGAATCCTAACAAAGAATTCTGACAAATGCAGACCTCCTTGTCTTTTGCAGTTAGAGGAGTTCACTATGGTATAAACAGGAATACAATTTGGAATTTAGGAAAATGATAAATAACTGCAAAATATTTTCTATACAAGAGAAAGTAACGGACATGTGTAGACTTTCCCCAATATTATACCTATATTATACCTATAACACACAATGATCATTTGGTTTTGGACGCCTTTGTCACCCCGTGTATTAGTAACTCTGCTCATACAAGGTCATATGTATGACCTTGAATACAGTATGGTGAACAGAACATTCATTGTTGCTGAGATCATGAAGAACAATTGAAGGAGAAGGTGTACAATAAGGAGTTGAGGGCTCAAATTATCAATATTTAGGAAAGGTTATACATAGATGAAGAAATAAATTTCAGTAACATCAAAGAAAATTATCTGAATTGGTTTATATCTAAATTAGGCAGTAACAAAAGATCTCTACTAAAAGATTTAAGCTAACACATGAAGGATGGTTGACTTTTTGAATGAAGAGAAAAACAAGAACTTCTGAAAACAAATGAAGGGAAATCTGAGAAGCAAAGAGAGGTTTTAAAACATTTTGATAAAGAGTGGTCACTAGTAATAGATCATGATTGCTAGAGAGGGTTAATCATGTTAGGGATTACCGAGAGTGGAGGCTTTGACTGATAATAAATTCTAATCCATTCAACAAAATGAGATGATAAATTTGTCATGAAGAAAGAAAATAGCAAATGCCTGAATTATAACTATATCTCAAAAAAATCCTATGATTATAGAAAGATTTGCTTATGCAGAAAATATAGAATTTGTTTTGCTTAAGTAAAAAATAACTTTAAAGTAGACCCTACAATCACAAATAGATTGCAGAAGTTTCACTACTTTAGAATAGCTTATTGGATGGATATTTATAATAACAAATGTATTCAATATTCAGAAAAATTGTGAAATATAAGTATTAAGAAGCACACAATTATTCTTTAGTACATTGGATTAAGAGAACAAAAGCATTTAAACTAAGAGCATTTATTCTCTGACTCATATTTCTATTACAAATACTTATATATCCCTTCATTAATGTATATTCCCATTGATACACTGGAGAAAGATGAAGATTTTTTTCCACACAAGAGTTATTCATTTGAAAATAGCTTCTATATGTTTCATATTCAATTATTAGCTTGTTACATATATACACATTTTGACTTACTTGTAAATTTTCCTTTTGTAGTTCTAAAATATTCTTTATTTTGTTCACTATATTTTCCTAGTATCTTAAATAAGAATTATAAGCTTTTTGGATATGTGAATAAAAACATGATTTTGAGATTTATCATGGATTTCATAATCAAGTTTCACAAAACCAAAAACACAATGTAAGTGTTCATGTTAACTTCAAAGCCAATTTAGTTTCAGAAATATGTGGGGCAAAGATTGTGCACCTTTGATTTCAGAAAAGGTAGTTCAGCTACCATTATACAGTTAAGAATCTGGAATTTGAAGACTTTCTTAAGGTTTAGCTTTGGACAGCAAGTTTAGAAGGAGATATCAAGTGTTCTCTCATAGATGAGGATTACTTCTAACATGATTGATCTTCCTCTGTGAATTGAGTTTATACAGATTTCTATGCCAAGTGCCAGATGAAAGCTACATATTGCTTTCATCTACATTCAAGGCTAGTCATACATTTTTCTGTTTCTTACTCTGCCTTTCCTGATTCATGATGCCATTGCATATTTGAGTTATTATATATTCTTGTCTACTGAATTACCTTTAATGTTTGCTTGATGACTGTTACTCAATCAGCATAATGTGGTTAGCCCAATAGGCTCCTCCTCTTTATATAATCATTAGGATCTCAGTGTGGGGCAGTGTACTATGAAGGTAATACAGGCTCTTGCAATAGAATGCATAGATCCCACTTCTGGCTCTATCAGTTAACAGTTATCTCTATTGTCGAGAGTTCCCATATATTTGTGAATTTCAGTTCTTCATAGGTAAAATGCTGGAGATATATTGCTCATGCAGCTGTTCTGAAGATTACACAAAATAATTCATGCCAATAACTAGAAGAATTTCTGGCATATAGAAAGTACTACAAATAAAGTTGGGAGTTAACAATTTAATGCTTTGGAAACACTTCTTTGGTCTTCCTTCAAAGTTAAATTATCTGTATTAGAATCTCTTAACACATACGGTACCTCTGCTTTGTAGCACTTAAAATGTGTAATATAAAATGTATTTGGAGAGTATTTTTGAAATTTTGGGCATTGTTAATGCTACAATCTCCATGAGAACACTACTTCTTTTCCTTTTCTATCATTACATACCAGATAGCTGGCACAATTCCCAATACACAGTAGGTGTTCAGTATGTAAGTGTTAAATGTATGAAAGAATGGATTTACAGATGGGTAGGTAACCTACTGCAATTGTACTATCTTCCTATTCCATCTTAATAAGGACCAAGTTGTGGTATGCAAAGTGTTAACTATCCTCTTTTCCCTTCCTTGTCTCAAGCTGTCTTCATTGTTCTGATGTTATTGCATTTGAATTCAATTAATAGCAAAAGGATAGATGCTTTTAATATTCTCGTTATGACTCCAAATTACAAATGTGTAAAAATAATTCACATTCTCTTCAATCCAGGTATAAGTGACATTATATCAGTTAAGGTAAGAAAAATTGTTCTTGCATCCTTCATACAACAAAAATGAACTTTGGTGCAACTGAATTTTTCCCTCAGGAGTAACTTTTAAAAAGTTAACACAGGATATTCTCAGGTAGGCAATAACTCAATTGTGGACAAAAGTTTAATTTTCTTACTTGAAGTCAAACAAATATATATATATATTTTTTTTTCTTTTGTTTGTTTATGGCTAAGTTAAATTCCTTAAGTCAAGTAATCAATTCTTAGCAGGCTTTTCAAATAATTCTTTTTTTCTTCAGTAGGTGGAAATCCTTATGGGCATGCTCTATTTTGAAAATCTAAAAATAAAATAAACAGTGTAGCTAATCATTAGGCAGGTGTTAATTGCATTTTCTAATTGAACAACAGTAAATGTGCATTTTCTTTTAATTGAAGAAATACATACTCTATATTTAAACTCAACTGCCCATATAATCTTAAATAGAATTGGAATTTTAAAAAAGTTTCATTACTTCCTTAAGAAATTTTTAAATAAGCATTTAAAACTCTCAAAGGAACACACACACACAAACACACACACGAATTTGCTGTTGAATATATTTAGAAGTTTTATAGATAGATTCCTAAAATTTAGAATAGAAACGAAGAGAGTATTTTGGAGTTCAACATTATCTACACATATTTCTGGTTTTTAATACAAAGAAAAATATTTTTGTATGTAGTCAGTGCAAAAAAATAAAGTGTTGTACAATTCTTCCAGCAAGATAAACCATGTATAAACCGGTTAGCAATTGCCAAATTTTGTTGAGATCCAGAATACTATAAAAATAGAGGCTGAATAACTCCTGACTAGTTGACTGCATGGAGGTTTTGGAAAGGAACTTGGTAAAACTTAAAAATACTGACAACATTTTCTTCAAATAAAATTTTCCAGGGCATTATGGTTTTGCTCAAAATTCTTTCAGTCTCAAGGGATATTCAATTATCATTTAAAATAACATATTTCACTTTAGAGTCAATGTGACATGACTATTCATTTTATGTAGCTAATACAAGTTTGTTGCCAACACAAAAGAAGTAATCTAAACAGTAAAAATCTAAAAATATCTATAGACTAATTTTACTTAATATGTATGAAAAAAGCACAGATAAAAATTAATGATCTCACTCATATGTGTAATCTAAAAAGGTTGATGTAGTAGAAGATGAGAAAGTAGAATGTTGGCAATCAGAGCCAGGAGAAAATGGAGAGGGGAAGAGAGGAAAGAGTGAGCTGCTGACACTAAGTTAGGTAGGAGCAGGAATATTTTATTATTAGTTACAGTATGCCTAATTTATGCATTGCATTGTATCACAGATATATATGTGTTGGGAAAAAATCACAGTATATACAGCATTTAACTGTATGCATGGTTTTAGGTATCCATTTGATGCATTGGAATGTATCCAACAAGGATAATTGTGAACTACTGTATCATCCCTAAAAAAAAAAAAAAAAAAAAAAGGGGAGTTAGACTCTATGCCTCTTAATGTCACCTTTCTCTTTCCCAAATGCTAGCCAAAATAAGAGGAAAATGAGAGCAATTCTTGGCTAGAAATTCAGATTCATATTATCTTGGAGGACATTGGTTTTCTCTTATGCACACTGAGAGCTAGGCAAGTTAGTGGTGTCTGCAGAAAACTACTTTCTCTTATTTACACTGGACAGTTGCTCCTTAGGATGCTGGTCATACAAGTTAACAAAGAAAGCTAATTCTGATGACGTCACTGCTTGTGAAACCTCAGATATAAAACTGTTTTCTGAGCGGGGACTGGTACGGAATGTGGGCATGTGGAAAAGATATGTGTCACTCATCCAGCTGACTCTTACTGGACCAAACACTGAGGGAGAGGAGGCACTGCTTGGCAAAGCACCCTGAGGGGTGGAGATGTTTTCTGTTAGCCTGTTGCCTCTGAATTCTTCTTGGCACAGACTCTGATCTCTTATAATCTTTCCCCAGTAAACCATATGTCTCCCATGCTGTCTTTGGGTCCTTTCTTTGGCCTGTCTGCAACTTATCTCACTGTCCTAGCACAGCTGGCTGTGAATGAAACAACTACTGTACCAATGATTAAATTTCTATGAACCATGACACTAAATATTATAAAAATATAGAAAACGACAAATTTAATCTTTAGTGTCATAAAGCAGGCCACAGTTTACTAATGGTCAGTAAAAGTTTCTTTTTTTAATTATGGATTTGAGGAATAGATATATTGTAGAGATATAATTTGTTTATTATAATTTAATCTAATTAATTAGTTTACAATTTAAAATTTAAAATTTAAAGTTTATTTATTGTTAAAAATATCACTAAAATAAACAGTGAAACACATGAAAAGAACTTACACAAGGTGTATTTGAGAAGGACATTGGTTTTGAGAATATGAAGGAAAGGAAAATTTATAAATTTGTGGTATCATCTTGCTAAACAAGAACAGGATGCATGGGTTAGAGACATCAACCATAAATTGATCTAATTCAAATAGAAGTGGGAACTCAGAGACAGGTCATTAGGAAAACACCCTCTCTACCTGAAAGCTATGGGAGACTATGTATCCTACAGGGAGCTCTGTAAACATAGAGTGGAATATAAATCAACTTTATTTAGGTTCAATTGCATTTGAAGAATATAAATCAGTGGCAGTAGTAATCTCTCTATGGAAATTAAACAGGAAAATTCAGGATTCTAGTAGTTTCACTACGTAAGAAGTCAACTTTTTGTGTAGTTTTTAAAAAATATTTCATTTTGGTCAGAGATAGTGAGTTAGCACAACACTATATCACTGGCATTATATGTGACTTGCATTGTTAAGTTTGTACTTATCTCTATGTTTTGCATGCTCAGTAATGTTTATGTTTCTATAAGAGGATTAAAGTTTTGTTATTTATTATTGAAAAAATATTTCAAGAAACTAATATTCATCGCCATTTTTGTTTGAAATATGAGGCATACAAGTGTGCAATATAGCAAATCAATTGAATACACAATGCATAAGTGCAACCCTTGTTATGATTAATAAGTGACTTCATGTGTGATCCTGTAAATGGACAAAGATTCTGGACTAAGTTAATATTTGACCAATTCTGAGATCTACCACTGTAAATGAGAACTCAATTCAGTAAAAATTTATTGAGAGCCTGGCGTGATCTCAGTCCTGTAAATATGAAAAATCTCTCTGAATCTACTACCTTTTAAAAAATTTGTAGATCAATCTATGGCTTGTCCAAAGGATAAAATGATAATTTATGTTCTTAATTTGGCATAACACGTGTATTTGATATAATAATTTATGTAAGAAATGATACAAATTAAACAGTTGGTTCTCATTTATTTAATTTGCTCTCATACCATTCAATCTGTTAAAATTAGATAGACTATTTTGTTTAAAAACACACATATGCCTTCATTAAATGTCAAATTTCTATGTTTTTATAAATTTGGAAAGGACTCCAGTCTATGCCACTTAAACCAAATGATTTCAAATCTTTCACACTAAAATAAAAAAAAAGTAATACAGCATTGTCAAAGTTTCAGATTTTTTAGTAACCTTTATTTCAATATCATTTGTAACATTTGAAACCATGACCTCTAACTACTACCTGTTTTAAATTATTTGTCCTTATTTAACTTTCATAAATATTCATAAGTATATAAATTATTTTATATAGATTATTGGTTTGCAGATTATTCTTTTTTTAATTCCTGGAACTTAATTTATTGACAAAGAAAGAAAGTATAACCCATTGTTTTAGTGAGGTTTTCATTGCTACAACCAAAAGACCCAAAAAGAGTAATTTTAAGGAGCAAAGTTTATTTTGGGGCTTATGATTTCAGAGGTGTCAGTCTATAGAAGGCTGACTATTCCTCAGGGTTCCAGTTGAGGCAGAATATCATGGTGGGAGAGTTTGGTGGAGGGAAAGAGCTCAAGATATTATACCAGGAAGTAAGGAAAGAGAGAGAGAGAGAGAGAGAGAGAGAGAGAGAGAGGGACACTAAGCTCAGATCACCAAATACATATATCCCAGAGGAGTGCCCCCAGGGAACCACCTCCTCCATCCACACCCTACCTGCCTACAGTTACCACTCAATTAATCCTTATCAAAGGATTAATTCAATGATTGTGTTAAGGGTATTATAACTCAATCATTTCACCTCTACTCCTTCTTCATTGACCCACACATGAACTTTAGGAGAAAACCTCACATCCAAACCATGACACCTATCACTTCTGACACAGAACATTCTGTTTGTTTTCTCTATTACACCAAATTATTATAAACTAAGTGGTCTAAAATAACAAAATTTTATTATATATTTCTCTCCTGGAATCAGAAGTCCAAAATAGACATTTCTAAACTCAAGTTAAGCGTCTGCTGTGCTGTCATATAAAGAAACATATTTACTGGTTTCAGGGATTAAAGAATGGATATTTTTGGAAGTCTATTATTCAGTCTCCCACACACACATTTATAAGACATTTTACAAGACAAGAACATTGGAAAAGAATATTTGAAAGTACATATTCAATAAAGGATTGATAAACAAAATTTATATTCAATGATAGGAAAACAAACAATCCAGGTTCAAAATGGAAACTTTCTTAACAGTACCTCACCCATGAATATATATATATATATTCATTGCAATACAAGAGTACAGGAAGAACCTCAATATCATTATGAAGTTGCAAATTAAAGCAACAATAGGAGAATGCTCTGTACTTATGAGAATTGGTCCAAGTAAAAGAAACACATAACACCAAATCCTGGCAAAGATGTGAAACAATAGGAAATTTGATTCATTATTTGTTGGCATGCAAAATTGTATAGTTTCTTTAGATGATAGGCAATTTTTTATACAATTAAACGTATTCTTAGCACATACTTCACCAATCACGGTTAGTGAGATGAAGATTCATGTTTGTTCAAAGACAGGTGTTCAACAAAGGCCATGGTCTTGGCTTACACTCAAGTAGTAAGAGATGAAGCATCCATGATGAAAGTCTGAGAAGACAGTGATGAACATTCTGCAGTGGTCAAATTTTTGGTAAAACTGTGGTCTGTCATCACTTGGAAGGTTGTTTATATATGTAATGAACATGAACTCCTCAATATGAATATTGGGAAATAAAATCAGCAAAGATTAATTGATGTTCACTGTTCCATGGAAGGCATTAAAACTGAGAAATAATTCAGGAAAGAACTGGCCAGTTGGTTAGTAGTTAGAAAGAATAATGGAGAAATACACAATGTCAGAAAAGTTTCAGATTTTGTAAGACAACAACTTCTGAAACCCAAAGAGTAAAAGATAAAATTTAGAAATGTTTTGAATGCCAAAGATACCTTAAGACTTTTGAATGAATTAAGCTGGTTTTGTTAATTTCTTTCTTTTGGATTAATGGATCTGGGGAAAAAGCCTAAAGGAGTCTTTCATCAAAGATTGGAAAGTCCATGGAATGACAATTAGACTGGGAAAGTTACACATAAGAACAGAAAAAAAAAAATTAACAATTATAAGAATTGTATCTAGAAAGAGGTATAGAAAAGGTTTTTGTATCATGATTCCATGATTCCATGACTGGAATCCATTGGATGAATGTCTCAGTAAGATACTAAGAAGGTTGTCCTGACACAGAGATACATATACCAAAGTGAAGAAGCTATTAGTTGTTTTATTCTTAAACAACCTCTGGGATCCCAACTTTATACACAAAAACTCTTTTAAGAAGTTTCTCAGTACACCATCCCCCACTAATTTTTTTTTTTTCCTACATAACCCACTTTGATATGTTCAGAGAATAAAAAAAGATCCTCAGGGAAAATTCAAGTAGAAAATTCCTCCCAAGGATAATCAATAAATTTTCCCCACATTCAGGGTTGAGGATTTCTTAAGTATCTCCCAGCAGGTTTAAAAATTGTTCCATACCAGTGATTACTATGTGTTTATCCCCTTAAGGATGGAAGAGTTTGAGGGACTCAGTGGAAATTAGTTTATTTATTTATTCATTTGCTTGCTTGATTAATTTTCAGTAGATCAGCAGAGTACTTCAGGTTGTTTGTTTTAAGAAATCAAAAGAATGCTATTTATTTTATTTGTTTTAGTTAATTAAGAGAAAACACTACCACAGAACAATGCCAGCTAATGTTCTTTGACTTGGTTGTGATAGGACACAACTTGAGGTTCCTTTAGGTTGGGAAGATGTTTGTGATGTTTAAGGAACATAGAGAACAGAGAACACTTGGTGATCAAAATGTAGCTCCTCCTGGTTTTCTCACTTTCAGACATAAGGTAAGATTAGGCTTCCTACCTTCTGCATCAATGTAATGGGACCAAGATGACTAATCAATTCTGGTTGGAAACTTCAAAAACTACTGAGTGTCCACCTTCTTTTATCTTAATCAAAACATGTGGATGCATGTGTTGAGTTGGAAGTTCCATCAACCTGTGCCCCTGAGTGACTTCAATAAGCACACTTAAATAAACTGCTTCAATATACACCTTTTGAACCCCCAGCTAACATGTATAAACAACAAGAAATTTTGTTGTGTTGGGCCACTAAGTTTTAGGGGGTTTTCTTACTCAGCCTAACTTAGCCCAACCTGATCAAAGATGACTACATCAATTATTCAAAACAAAGACTTACTGATGGGTCTTTTCAATATTTATTCCCTTAGTTTATTTCATTTTTTATATCCAGAGTGGTTTTGATCATTAAAAAAATCAGGGAGAATTTGAAGTAGATAATATGTCACAAATTAATAATTCAAGAAACATATACCTGACAGTTAAATATCAATCAGAAGATAATGTTCAACCTTAATTTTAATATAATAAAATTTTAACAAGGGGCTGGGAGATAGCTCAGTCAGTAGAGTGCTTGCCTTGCAAGCACAAGGCCCTGGGTTCGATCCCCAGCACCCAAAAAAAATAAATAAATAAAATAAAATTTTAACATAATGGTTTAAGAAGAAACCTGAATTCAACCAGTTGATTGATTGATTTATTTATTTTAACAAACTGCACATTTATTCCTATTATTTGAAGATGGCAGGTATATACTATTCTTCTATCTTAAATGATACAAGTTATACATGTGAAAATGCATTCCTTTAATTATCATGTTAATTTAGTACTATTTTTTAAAAGTTCAGTGAAGAATGTAACTTAAGAAATTGAATATATGAGACATTTTTATGATGCAAGCATTTTCTTTCTTCCCTAACTTATGATGGAAAAATATTTTGTTTATGTACATAAGAAGATTTGAAAGGAACCTGTTTATAAAAAAATTAAAGAGCTTTATTCAATACAGTACAAAATCAAAATGTATGTTCATTTTTCTATTTTTTAACTTTATAAAATCATGTTACAATGCTGAATACAGAGTGCAATGTATTATGTATTATTTTCATGTCATCAGAATTTTGGCCTATGCGTTTATCAGTTATGCAGCCACAAAACCTATACTACATACATGGAAAATAAAAAACAAGAGATCAAAGTATACTCTAAAATCACTTAACTACAAAAGAAGACAGTAAGAGAAGAAGAAATGAAGAAAGGTTATACAAAGCAACTAGAAAACAATACAATGGTAATAGTAAATTTTCACTTAGTGATAATTAACTGGAATGTAAATGGATTAAAATTTTCAATCAAGACACACACAGTAACTAAGTGGATAAAATAACCCAAATATATGAAGGCTACAAGATACTCACTTCAACTCCAAGGACATACAAACTGAAATTGGAAGTAGGAAAAATATTTTTATACAAATGAATACCATGAAAGAGCAGGAGGAGCTATAGTTACATCAGAAAAAATAGACTCTAAATCAAAAGCTATCACATGGGAAAAAGAAGGTATTTACATATGATAAAGGGATCACTTCAGAAAAAGATACATTAATTATAAATATATAAATGCAGCCAACATTAGCACACCTAAATTTATAAATCAAATATTAATAGATCTGAAAAAAAGACTACAATGCATTAATAGTAAGGTACTTCAATACTATGTTGATGTTTGGGCAGATTATCCAGATGGAAAATCCTTAAGGAAATAATCAGGCAAAAATCATAGTCTAGACCAAATGGATCTAACAGACATACACAGAATATTCTAGCCAACAGTGCAGAACATACATTCTTTCCAAGGCACATGGAACATTTTCTAGGATAGATTATATCATAAGCCACAATACATGTCTTAACAAGTTTAAGAAAATCTAAGTCATAGGACATCATCTGAAGTAATCTAAGTCATCTGAACTAAATGGTATAAAACTGGAAATCAAGAATATCAGGAACTTTGAAAATTCAAAAATGAATGAAATTAAGCAAGATGCTCCTCAGTAACCAATGGGTCAATAAAAATAATTTAAATGGAAGTTAAAAAGATTCTTGAGACAAATGAAAATGGAAACACAGCACACCAAAACTTATGGGGTATAGTAAAAGCATTCTAAGAGGGAAGGTTATTGCAATAAATACTAAACATTAAATAAATAGCAAAAAAATCACAGCTAAGAAGGCAGAAAAATAAGTACTAACTAAGCTCAAAATTAATAGAAAGAAGGAAATAAATAAAAACCAGAGCAAAATTAAATGAAATAAGGACTAGAAAAATAGCAGAAAAGATAAAACAAAGGAAGAGCACATTTTTGTAAGTATCAGTAAAATTGATCATTGCTTTAAGAAAGAGTATACTCCATAAGTAAAATTAAAAGTGAAAAAAGGAAACATAAGTGATATCACAGAAATACAAGGATTATAAGAGAATCCTAAGCGTATTTGCACACCAACTGTTAGATAACCTAGACAAATGGATAAATTCCTTGACACATATAACCTACCATAATTTAATTGTATAGAAATAGAAAGTCTAATTAGGGCAATAACAAGTAAGAAAGTAAGACTGATCATATAAAACCTTCCATTTAAGAAAGGCCCAGAACCTGATGTCTTCATGGCTGAATACAATGAAACATTTGAAGATGAACTAAGAACAATTTTTAAACTCCTCCAGAAAAATTTAAGGGCAGGAACTAATTTTGTATTCATTTTATAAAGCCAGCACTATTACCCTGCGACCAATATTTGTCAAGGACACAACAGTAACAATGAAAACTATAGGTCAATACCCCTAATGAATATAGATGGATAAATCCTCATCAAAATACTCTTAAACTGAATTCAAATGCAAACTAAAAAGATTATTCACCATGATCAAGTGGGATTCATCCTGAGGATGCAGGATGTTTCAACATATGTAAAAAAAAAAAAAAACCGGGATGAATCCCATTAACAGAATGAAGGAAAATAACAGAATGAAGGAAATGATAATTTCAACAGATAATTTCAGCAGGAGTGTTTGACAGAATTCAGCATCCTTTCATGATTAAAAAAAAAAAAAAGTCATCAGATTAGGTAGAGAAGGAATAGACCACAACACAATACAGGACAGATTTGACAGATTCAAACTCACAACTAGCAGCATACTTAACTAGGAACAATGAACAATTATTTATCTAAGATCTGGAACAAAACAAAGATGCCCACTTTTGGCATTTCTAGTCAACATAGAACTGAAAGTCCTACTCAGTACAGAAATAGCCAATGAGCATATGAAAAAAAAATTAGTTATACTGAATATTTTTTCATATAACCATGGCTATTTCTATAACTTCGTTTGAGAAATATCCATCAGGTAGTTAACCCATTTTTTTTAAAAAAAATTTGGTTATTTGTCTTCTTGATGTTGAGTTATTTATAATCCTTTCATATTTTGCATATTAACCCCTTATAATGTGCATAGTTTATGAATATTTTATCCCATTTGTAGGTTATCTCCAATATGAATATTGAAGACATGAAGATTTATTATAAAAAATTATAATTAGTATAGTGTAGACAAATTGTACTGCAAAAAGGAATGGAGGTCATGAGCAAGCCTGAACATACACAACCATAAATTGCACAATCACAGTGACAGTGAAATACACTCTTCTCACTCCTGTGTGAATAGAATGCAGATCAAACTTAAAATATTTTTAAAAATTTCACTTTGGAGAAAAATCAGATTTCTGTGGTAAATATGAGTTAACGTTTCTTAAATTGGACGTATATATATATATATGCATGCTAACCAAGAAGAAAAACAGATAAAATGGATTACTGTTATATGTGCAGAACTTCTCTTCTTCAAAATGAATTTCTAAAAGTATGAAAGTCAACCCATGGGGTTGTAGATGATATTTGAAATCCAAATTAATAAACAAAAAGTTGAATAACTCATCATTAGTCATTGAAAAAATGCAAATTAAAAATACCATGCACACATCCTTTGGAATGGCTAAAATAAAATAGATAGTGCCAAGTTCAATAAGAAATTAAAACTATCAAGACTTAAATTAAATAGAATATTAAAGTATTTGTATAATTCATAAAACCCTCAAGTAGTACTTATTAATGCTGAATATATGTATAAATTGTGACTCACTCTTGGGTTCAGCCTGAAAGAAATGTGACCACATGTGCCCAGAGCATATGTACTGTAGTAGAACATTTGCTATATAGCACTGCTCATAATAACCCATAATGTCTAGTAAAGTTATAGTGAATATTAAGTATTTTTACTCATTAGACTATCATGAAAATAATGAATACATATTTTACAAGCTCACAAAGCAACATTAATAAAAATCACACATAAAATATTGAGCAAAGGCATCAGACACAAATGATTGTATTCCAAGTTATACTCTTCACACAAATTACTCAAAATAAAGACAAAAGTCTATGTTACAAGTTAGGACAGTGTTTAACTTTATTGGTGAGAAGAGGTGAGTGTTGAGTGGAAGGTATAATCAAGACCTCTGTGAATTTTGCTAATGTCCTGTTTTCTGATCTGGTGGATATTTACTACATGTGCTGAGTTACACATTTCTGATATATTAACTTCCAATTTAATGCCTCTACCTAATCCTTCCAGTCTTTCCAACCAACTATACTTTAAATTTTCCATGAGTAGGGAGGCATAAGCTGATCAACAAAAAGACACATCTGAACATATTAAATATAAGAAGATTAAACATAATACATATAAATAAATTTTTACTGATAGTTATAATACTACATACATTTGGTCAATTACCACCATGACTCAATTCTCTGATCTTTGTTCTGTCAGAATATGATAAACACATATAAGCGGAAAAAACTCTACATTGATCCATTTAATCTATATACGTATCGCCATTCAATGATTTCATGAAATTACAAAATGCTGAATATTTAATATTTAGTTTTATACACATACATTTCTTGACCAGGTAATTTATTTCTGATTGACCATAACTAGTTATATGTCTTAGATAAATATGCGACCAGGGTGGATTATTTTTTCTTTTGCAATGTTAGTATTTCTGATGGCAGTTTGGAGATACTAAATTCAACAGACTTGGGCAGATTTGCCCATGGTCAAAAAGATTCAGTCAGAGTATCTGTTGCCATGGTATTTCACTGTAGGGTATCCTGATATACTGTCTATTTTATTATTCTCGTGGAAGCTTAGTTACTTTGCAAGAAAAAAAAATTGAAGCACCTTGCCTTTGACAGAAAATAAAAAATAGGTAGTGGCAGTTGAAATGATTTTTAAATGCTGAACTGAAAAGACCTCCTTGATAATGTGTTACACATTGACACATCTAGAAAATAAAATTTACTTGCATTTATATGATTTTATTATGCTTTAAGTAGCCCTGAACATCCTTTGTAGAACTTAAATTGCATTGTGAAATACAAATTATTTATTTATAAATGTAAATATATATATATAATCATGATGACAGTAAGCATCATATTACATATTTTATTTTAGTGATTCAAAGAAAAAATATTTGCTATATAGCATTTCTCATAAAGTAAATGAGTCTGGTTTGCCTTTATACAGTCATATATGTGGGATTAATTGAGATTTCATATATAATATTAATTTGTTAATTCTCTGAACAACATAATTTTTAATGTACAGATCATTGTTTCTTAACCTTGGTATTATTGATATTTCTTACCAGATAATTATTTTTTTGAAGGGACCATTCTGCATATATTGCGATGTTTAACCACAACCTTAGTCTTTAACTTTGGATGCCTGTAAAGGTGCTCTTCCCTCACCTACTTATGGTGATAACAATTAAAAATATCCCCTACATCACCAAATTCTCCTGGAAGCCAATTTATTCTCAGTTGGGTACCACTAGCATAGATAATACCCAAGTATTTTTTTTCATTCACCTGTTGAAAGACTTGTAGATAGTTTCTCGTTGGTTTAGGATTTTCATAGATATTAATGCCACAAAATTCATGTGTCTTTTCTTGTCCATATGCACACACATACTTTTCTTAGGTATACTGTATATCTAAAATCAAAATTGCCATGTCCTAAGACAAAGATATGTTCACCTTTAGTAGACAAAGCCAAGTAGTGTTTACAATGATTATACCACTTTCTACTCTCTATGCAAAGGTCTTACTGCCTCTGCATCCTTGCCAACATTTATAATTTTTTAATAGTTCCTGAAATAGGAGCTCTGTGAAATATTTTTTAATTTTAATTTTCATTTGCCTAGTGATTAATAAAGCGTATCCTCTCTTTCAAGATTTATTGATAATTTCAGTATTTCCTTCGTTTCCTTTTTAAAATGCTGAATTAAGATCATCACCTATTTTATCCATTGGAATATCTATCCTGTTGTTGATAACATAAAAATACGTAGATATTCTAAATGTAAACATCTTTGTTGGGTACATGTATAGAAAATATCTTCTCTTCTGTGACCTTCCTTATCCCTCTTTTACTTTTTTGTCTAAGGATTTCCAACTGCTGGTTTGCACACACTCTACAGCATATCCTCCCAGGGCAGGAACTGAGAGCTATGGTGGTGTTTAACCAGGTGGCTTGGGAACGACAGTTTTGACTTTCTGGCAGCTCTCAAATATCGCAATCAGGTTTTCAGCTGCTTTCTCATATTCACGCTTCATAACTTCAAAAGGCAAAAGCTTAATGCTGAAAACCTGGGCAGTGTTGAGTTCACTTAGGGAAGCTTCCCTCATCTCTGGGATCTTAGCTCCTCAAATCTGTGCTGCTCTCGACCCTCGCATTGCCTCCGTTTTCTCTCACTCTTCTGCATATTAGCTACTTTCTGCTCTACTTGGCTTCTTGCCCTGCACAACTTCAATGTTACCTAGTGGCTCAAGGGCAAAAGTGTAGCACAGCTGTTGAACTCACTTTAATGAGCTTCCCTTTTTATGGTTTCCTGTCCCCTCAAGTCCTGGCCTTCTCAGCTTTCCAATGCTGTTAAACACTTTTTACAAAAAATTAATCCAGATTCTAGCTGTTCTTAGGGGATGCTGCTCATCTACAAGTAACTCCCTCACAGTCTGAAATAGAATTCTGTCAGTGAGTGCTTTTACAACAAACACAGGCTGGATTTGAGACGCTAATTATGGACATTTATGAAAATCCTGTCACATCATTTCTATTCTGGCAACCAATTTAGTGTTAAGAGAAATCAGTGATAGAAAGTGCCTGATCTCAGGCAGACATTTTGAATTTTGATTTTTTGCTATGGTTTCTTTTTGGCATTACTAACTTTATTATTATTGTTTTGAAGGAACTGTGCTTATTTAACATTTCCAGTCTTGGGATTTCTTACAAGCTGTCTTATCTAATGTAAATATGTAACACCACAGAAAAGTGACACATTTTACTATGATAGCGGCAAAGAAAACATTTATCTTTCATTGTGGCTCTTTTTATAATTCAGTAAAGAACTATTTGTTTCTTTCAGATATCTGATGCTTTCTTGGTAGGCCACATTGACTATCTAACCAAAAATTATGCTCTAGCAGTGGAATCACCATATGACCCAGCTATCTCACTTCTTATTTACCCAAAAGAACAAAAATCAGCATATTATAGTGATACATGCATACCGATGTTTATAGCAGCACAATCCACAATAGCCAAGTTATGGAACCAGCCTAAAAGCCCATCAACAGAAGGATAAAGAAATATGCTATATATACACACAATGAGTTTTTCTCAGTCATATAAATGAATGAAATTATGGCATTTGCTGGAGAAGATCATACGAAGTGAAATACACCAGACTCAGAAAGTCCAGGTTAAATGTTTTCTCTCATATGTGAAAGGTAATGAGAAATAAGGAATCACAAACAAGGGAATTTATGGATATATAAGGAAGAACAGTGGGGCAGAGGAAGGGGATTGAGGGATAGATAGGAGGGATAGCAAGGGGGAAGGACTGCAGAATGAAAGTGACCAATTTCATACATGCTAGGTCCATGTATGAATTTATTACAATGTTCTGCTTTTACATGTAACTATAACTGAAAATAAATAAGTTAATAGATGAAAGACTTGGGGTAGAGGGAAGGGATCAAGGGGAGGGATAATGAGGCAAAGTGGGGCACTGGGGACTGAAATGGAGTAAATTATATTATATCCATTTATAAATACATCAAAATAAACTCCACATTATATATAACTGTGTATTTTTTTTCATTTTTCTATTTGTTCTAATTAGTTACACATGACAATAGAATGAATTTTGACACATTGCACACAAAGCATAACTTCTCATTCCTCTGCCTGTACATGGTGCTGAGTTACACCAGTCCTATAATCACACATGTATGTAGGGTAATAATGTGTGTCTCATTCAACTGTCCTTCCCATCCCCACTGCCCAGCCCTCCGGTTATTCCCCTCTGCACATTCCAAAGTTCCTTCATGAAGGAACTAATAAGAATATTTTACAAAATAAATAGCAAGAGAAGAGATGATACTTGAATCTCCAAACTCCCAAATTAGTAGAAAAGCATGTCAATGTATGTAAAAATAGATTATTGTATGACTAATTATATTCATAACATGGAAATAAACTATCCAACATAGTTTTGAAATTGTACATATTTTCCTTTTTATTATCTATTATTTTTGACATCATTCTTTTTTTGACACAGAAACAACCTTTAACGAGACTAAAGGGTTTATATTCAATTGTAATTTAAGAATTTTTACGTTGTGGCTTGCATATGAAATGTACCCCAAAAGTTCACATGTGAGAAAATGCAAGAAGGCTCAGAGGAGAAAGGGTTGGGTTGTGAGAGTCTTAACCCAATCAGTGAATTAATCCCTGATGTGATTAACAGAGTGGTAACTGGAGGTAGATGGGGTGTGGCTGGAGGAAGTGGTTCATTGGGGATGTGGTTATGGGGTATATATTTTTAATCTGGAGAGTGGGGTTTCTCTCTCTCTCTCTCTGCTTTCTGATGATGGGCACTGCTTTCCTCTGTCACCACACTCTTCCACCATGATGTTCGGCCTCATCTTGAGCACCAAGGAATGGAGCCGGCCTTCTATGAACTAAGACCTCTGAAACCATGAACCCTCAAATAAACTTTTCCTCCTTTAAAATTGTTCTGGTCAGATCTTTTCATCACAGCAGTGAAAAAGCTGACTAAAACATCTTATAAGTATTGTTATGATAAAATTAAAATGAAATGTGTTAACATGTTACAGTCCTAACTAATGTACAATTTTATCTACTACCTAATGCAATTCTTCCAGTAATGTATACTATAGGAAGGTATACAGTATTATTAACTCTTATTTTATGGATAAGTGTGTTGCAGAGTTTTAAGTAACAACCAACAATGAATACATGTAAAAATAACACCTGAAACAAAAAAATCTGACTCTTTAAGAAGCAAAAAAAAAAATACATTAGGGAGAGTATTGTATGATAAGCATGTGGTCAAAATACATATGCATGCATTTTTCTTTTATGTTGAAATAAACTATGGATATTTTAAGGTATTATTCTAAATCGTGTTAGCATATCTAATGTTGTTTTACTCTACACATTAGGACAATGAGACACAAGGCCAAACACACACTTGCTGTTGTCTCTGCTTGATGGGAGGAAGAGTTATATTGGAATAAATCTAAGAACTAAGTTTATGAAAAAACACTTCATTTCTTTTACTGTGTATTGTTCAAATATCAGTATTCAAAAATTAAAAGTGCATGAAAAGATAGACTCTATTACAAATACTAATGCTTCGGCCAATACTTTTTACTGCACCCCAGTTTCTTATTTACTTTATCTATTCCAACCTGAATGATAGCATTATATCATTTCTGATGCTTCCTACTGTCCATGATTAATTGGATCCATTACTGGCCCAAATTATGCCAATTAGACTCAATTTCCAAAGAAAATTTTAGCTAAGCTGCAAAAATATTTTAAAAAGAGGGTTGTGATCACTTAATATTTATCACCAGCATACTCTGGTCAAATCAGTGCAGTATATTCACCAAGTAGGTAAGTAACTCAAACTGAGACACTTTGAATGCTAAAATCCATTAGAGGTCCACATTTACTTAAAACTTGGTGACTTTCTTACATTGCTATTGTCCAATATTGTAATGATCACAGATATTTCCTTACAGTTCAGTGTTACTTACTCAACAATAATTTGCAGACTGACATAATAATTTGCGGTATGGGAGAGTTATTGATAATATGTGTTTCAGCTGCCATAGGATCCTTCTGTTTTATATAACAACTGTATAGAGAGAGTAAGTGAAAATTTCTTTGAGACTTAGGAATCAGGTAGTGTACCAATGCTGACTTCTTTCACAAATATCTTTGTAGGCAATGTAGAAGTTTAGAATTATCTCAGTATTTTAAAATCAGCTCAGTATTTTTAAATCATAAATAATATAAATGTTCTGACACAAAATGCAAGATTCATAAAGATAAAAACTAAATTTGTTTCCAGAATACTAATATGATCTTAATAGTGGCTAATATCTTGTCTTAATTACTCAGAAGCTAAGAAATACTGGTCCTGATAAGACGGCATACCAATTCTATTTCTTGTCTGATCTCTTTTCTGTGGGATATAAAGCACTAATTGTTATGTGGACATTTTGCTTTTTAGTATTAAGTGGACTGAATAGCATTTTCTTTTAAGTTCTGAAGTATAGTATTCTAACTTTCTCTGTTTTGTGTTATATTTACTGTAGGTCTTCAAATACACAAGACATTTTGTGAAAACAATAAATAAAACAAGGAGTGGGACAGCTGGATCAAATGGTGATTCCATTCCAAGTTTTCTGATGAATTTTCATACCTTTTCCCCCACATCCTCACCAGCATTTATTGTTACTTGTATTCTTGATAATTGCCATTCTGACTGGAGTGAGATGGAATCTGTGTAGTTTTACCTTGCATTTATCTCACTGCTACAGATGATAAATATATTTTATATGTTTGTTGATCAATTGTATCTCTTCTGTGAAGTATCTGTTCAGTTACTTAACCCATTTATTGATTGGGTTATTCGTTTTTTCAGTGTTAAGTTTTTTGAGTTCTTTATATATCCTGTAGATTAGTGGTCTATCTGAGGTGCATGTGGTAAAGATTTTATCCCATTCTGTAGGCTCTCTTTTCACATTATTGATTGTTTCCATTGCTGAGAAGAACTTTTTTAGTTTGAATCCATCCCATTTATTGAGTCTTAATTTTACTTCTTGCACTTTAGGAGTCCTGTAAGGGAAGTCAGGTCCTAAGTCAACATGATGAATATTTGGGTCTACTTTTTCTTCTATTAGGGGCAAGGTCTCTGTTCTACTGCCTAAGTCTTTGATCCACTTTGAGTTGATTTTTGTGCAGGGTGAGATATAGAGGTTTACTTTTATTTTGTTACACATGGATTTCCAGTTTTCATAGTACCATTTGTTGAATAGGCTATCTTTTTTCCAATGTATGTTTCGGGCACCTTTCTCTAATGAGATAACTATCCCACTCCTCGGTTTATACCCCCCAAATCAGCATGCTACACAGACACAGCCATGTCAATGTTTATACCAGCTCAATTCACAATAAAAAAACTATGGAACCAACCTAGATGCCCTTCAACAGATGAATGGATAAAGAAATTGTGGTACATATTCACAATGGAATATTACTCAGCTTTAAAGAAGAATTAAATTATGGCATTTGCAGGTAAATGCATGTAACTAGAGAATAACATGCTGAGTGAAATAAGTCAATCTCAAAAAACCAAAGACAAAATGCTTTCTTTGATAAGTGGATACTGATCCATAATGGGGGGTGGAGGCAGTTAGGGAAGAATGGAGAAACTTTGGATTGAGGAGAGGGAATGAGGGGAGTGAGGAGAGGGGTAGAGTGGTGGGAATGAGAAGGACAGTAGAATGAGACACACATTATTACCCTGTGTACATATATGATTACACTACTGGTCTGACTCAGCACCATGTACAGTCAGAGGAATGAGAAGTTATGCTTTATTTGTGTACAATATGTCAAAGTGCATTCTCCTGTCATGTATAACTAATTAGAACAAACAAATATAAATAAATATATAAAAAAGAAAATAATAAATAAATCTAAATCATTAAATTGTCCAATTTACATATCATGGAATGAAACAATAATCTTAACCAATTCCCCTATCCTCCTTTGCAAAATGAGGAAGCACAATTTAATTAGGATTAGTTTAAAAAGCTAAGAAAAAGCAGGAATCAGATCAAGGCAATGAATGAAATACTTGACACTTCAACGATCTACAAGTGACAATAAATATCTGAGAATGAGCTTTCATACAGTATGTTGTTTGCAGGTAATTCAAGTGAAACAAAGTTTTACCCTCATAAAGAATTCATTTCACAAGTAATAAATGCCATTTGATTTAAACTATCTCACGTGATCAAATTATTTAATCAAACAATGACAAATAATTGGGGATAAATACAAAATTATGAGTGTGCTGGAATAAGCAAAAAAATTTTGTGTTCTTTGATACTTTTGCTCCTAATTATTATGCTACCTTAAGAATATGTTATTCTCTTAGTCTAGAAAACATATTGACCCATTAGATATAAGGTCATTCATCTTTTGACTTTTGTCAAGAATCTGACTAATGTTTTTATACACATATATATGTATAAAGAGATGATAGAAGAGTGTATGTCTGGCATAGATAGATGGATGAAGGAAAGTTAGATAAACAGAAATTTCTGTTTTTCGGAATTAGGAAAAAGAAGAATTATGGTAAAATATTAATATATCTTCATTGAGACTTGCGATTTACTTTTTGGAAGATAATCTTTATAGGATATAAAATTCACTTTACATTTTGTTTTTATCTTAACCATAAATAGATAAGAAAATTTATGCACTCCTGGGTAAAATATGTCAGACAACCTTAATAGCAAGACTATGCTAAGGAAACCATTGAGTGTCATTAATTTCTAAAGAACAAATAAATCTAACTTTTTATATAGATAAAAAATATCAAACAGAATGCGTGGTTCTAAAAAGTATACAGCTTTTCTATCCATTATGTTACTGAGATTTAATAACCTTTTCTTTTTAAAACTGGAAATGTCCTTTGAAAGCAGCAGTATACTACCCTTCAAAATTTTTAAATGATAATTTGATAAACAATCATGCAACTCTGAAACACATTGATTATGCAGATTACATAAAAATATAAAGAATGGTAATGAGATCATTTTATGTGAAATAAAATAAATACATTGTGTTTGCGCACACCATGCTGATTCTAGCTTCCACTTATTTTCCTTTTATTTTATTGTATTTGGAATCCTGCAACTGATGTTAGTTTGAGCTTGGTTAAATCCCACTCAAACTTCTAGACTTATTTCTAGAGTCAATCGCTACTTATCCATTTTATGCCACTTTAATACTTGGTGAAGAATCTATTATTATACTTGCCACATTGCATGGTAACTCTCTATGCAAAGTCTTCCTTGTTGCTAAGATGTTAATTTCCTGAATGTTGTAATTGCTTTTTATTATTTGTAACTCTAGTCCATAACATAGTCCTGAGCTTCTCAGAGATTAATCCATTTAATAAACTACAGTTTTGCCAGTGCTGCCCTCTGCAAGCAAATGCCAGGCTTCTGGCAAGGAAGGCTACTACTGCTACGCCATTTCAGAGTGATGTTGGAACACTCATAGAAGAGATATATAGATCACTCCTCTACCCCAGCCTCCTCAGCAGATTATTCCTGGAAAAATTATTTTGAAAACCTTAGGGTTAGCTGAACCCACAGTATAGCATACCACTGTGATTTTGCCATGGTCCAAAACACAAGATGATAATATCACTCAATACACAGAAAAGAGTTTTGTGAAGGGATTCATGAATGGTTTGGTATTTATCCACACAAACTGTTTCTAAAGTGTTAGTAGTAATCTTACTTAAAATGACCTCAAATTTAAAAAAATCTAAACACACATTAATAAAGGCATGGATGAGCAAATTGTGTCATATTTGTAAAATGGCATCTTAGCTAACAGTCAAATAAATGGGTCACAAATACATGAAACAACAAGTATTTCTAAAACATGATACTGAAGAACAGAAACTGATGAAAAGGGAATATCCTGTATGTATATCTATCTATCTATCTATCTATCTATCTATCTATCTATCTATATATATGTAAATTATAGACAAAACCATCTATGCTGAAATAAATCAGAATATGGACAGCCTCTTGGGTTTGAGACAGGAATTGCCTGGGAAAGGAAACAGTGAACTTTTTGAGGTCATGAAGACTCTGTGCTTTGAGAGGGTTGCAGATTATATAAGTATATGCATTTGTCATAGCGTCTCTGTGACTTTACTATCTGTGCCATGTACTGTATGTAATTCATACCTAGATCTAATAAAAAACTTAAAATAGAAGTAGAGAACTTGAGAAGCTTATACTAAAGCGTATATGGAAATGCTAATTTTTCATAATAGTCAAAACTGTATTAAAAAAAAAAAAATTTGGCTGGGCACAGCGACACACACCTGTAATCTCAGGTACTCGGGAGGCACAAGGAGTTTCAGGTCAGCCTCAGCAACTTAGGCCCTAAGCGACTTAGCAAGACACTGTCTCAAAATAAAAATAAAGTTAAAAAGGACTGGAAATGTGACTCAGTGGCTAAGCAGCCTTGGGTTCAACCCTCAGTACCAAAAAAAAAAAAAAAAAAAAAAGTTAAAAAAAAAGAAATTACTTTGTAAGATTTACTTGTGAATTTTTAGAAGTACTATAAAGATACAATGAATAAGATTATGTAGGATTGAATTAAAGACAATTAGATTAGGGATGGAATACTGGTTGAGAAAAACATGTAAAGATAATGAATACATATTCAAACAAAGGGATCATAAATGTTTAAAAAGGGAAAGAACATGCTCTAACTACAATAAATGCCATGGAATCATGCACATATATGTGTGAGATAACTACAAACCTTAAAGTTCTACTATACCTGATACACCAAATATAATTCAAACCTGAACCTAGAAACAAGACACAGAAATATTTTAGAAGGCGCATTCCAATATTTTGAAAACTTGGTGTAGACAAAGATTTCTTTTTCAATATAAAACAACATATTGGACCTAAAAGAAAAAATATAGTAAATAGAAGTTCATAAATTTCAAGATTTCTGTGTATCAAAGGATATCATTAAGAAAACAAAAAGGGACTCAGAGACCAGAAGAAAATATTCATTTCATGTGTATCTGATTGTATTCTGTACACAGGCTATATGGAATCTTTTTTAAGTTGAATAATTAAAATAAAACAATCAATCGAAAAGGAGAAAGAGACATGAGAAAGTGCTCAACACCATTCATCATTGGAAAACTTTTAATGAGAGTACACCACCTCTTCTAAAAGGGTTAAAACTAAAAAGAACAATACTTATTGTTAAGAAGAACATAAACAGTTGAAATTTTACAAATTGCTCTAAAATTTATGACTATGAGAAACAGTGTTTATAGTTATAAAGTTAAGTATATACTCCCCATATGACCTAGCACACCACCACTACTTAATTAAACAAGATAAATAAAAGATGATGCATATATATATGAGATTTGCAGAGGGACAAAGATAAGAATGTTTATAGATGTTTTGTTGATAACATCCAAAATATAAAAAGACAAACTGTTCATCAACATGAGAATAGATAAATCTTGATAAATAATGAATCCTTCTCTGGTATTAAATGGGTTATTGTATTAATATTGCCATAGACATGGATGGATCACAAAAATATTATGATGAGAAAAAGAATGGGCACAACAAAGTTTGTCTATATATCATGATTAAAAACAGGCAAAACTAACCCATGCTGATAGATAGCAAAAGGCAATATCTCCTGATAATGGTGAAAATATCCAGGGAAGGGACACTAGTACATTTCCTGTGGCTAAGGAAAAGTTCAACATCTTATTAAGTATACTTATTAAATATAAACTATAACAAATAAAAATCTGCATACTGATTATACATTTGATCTTTTTTAGTCCTGCAGGATATGCTTAACGTCCTTGACTACATTCTAAAGTTTTACTTAAACAAATAGAATAGGTATAATCATGCTAAGCATTTTATAAATTAAAAAGATAACTAGTTTCCTAGTTTCCCATCATAACCCACCTTGATCCTGTTAGATGTTCTCTTTTAATTTTCAAGCTCGTGTTTTACTCCACATTACTTGATCTTATCATTTCAAAAATCTATCTGGGACTATGGGAGTCAATACAAAACTAGTTTTTCCTTTGCTGTTTTTTGGGGTTTTGCTTTTTTTTTTAACCTTAATCTTTGACTAACTGCTATTTTAAGTCATCTTTTAAGTCTTCAGTCTCAAAACAGAGTAAACTCACTCCTCTGCTTGTGCATGAATTTGCCTTTGGAGTACTTATTTCACAAAATTAATCACAATGAAGATAGCATGGACTTCTTGGGAGGTTGGCTGTATGCAGACTCTACAGAAAGCTTAAAAGCTACCTAAAGGAGATATAAAAGGAAGTAAACAATCAACAAACTAAAGGCCAACAGGACATGCAACAAATTTTGGAATCTGGGAGTTTTTGTTAAAGAGGTTGAAAGATTGACAAGTGTCATAAGGTTAGGGAGTGAATAGTAAGAGTGCAAAAGACAGATTTAACCCAAGTTTTGTCACTGATTGATTGTGCAACCTCTCTATGTTCAGATATGCTGGCTATATATTAAAGGTAGTAAGAGTTCCATTTTTATAATTGTGACATTTAAAACAATATTAAATATTAATGTGTTGGCACATAAGAAGAATCTATATAAATATTACTTCTCCTTTTCTTTACTGGGTGAAACAGTCAAAAGTCAGTGGGAAGATGATATGTGGAGGCAACCAGAATGTGCATTTAGTATTTAGGCAGGTGATAAAGAATATAAATCAGTGCACTTAATTTAGCCAGGAGTTCAAATTGACAGAATATAATCAGACATTCAGGAAATGAGTTCACAAAATCTCTGGCCAAAGATTTTCTATCCATCTCTAGTTTCTGACTTTTAAATTAACAATGAGACTTTTATTTTAGTATAAATTTAGACTAGGGAAAATAGAAACTATAAAACATTCAATAGGTTATTGAAGTCCTGGAAATAAGTGCCAAAATTTTTTGGGGAAAAAAATTGCCTTCCAAATAAGAGTGGGCTTCAAAATACAGATATTTTACACCAGAACTTCCAAGCAAGTTTCTAAGATCCACAAAATCTTTCACTGCAGAATTACTTTTGGACATTTTGGCCAACACCATGCTCTCTTCTTTCTATTCAGGCCAACTTTCTTCCTTTTGATTCTCAGATAGCTTTCCACATTAAAGAAATATTCCAATTAGCTTCATAAAAGTGAATTCCCAGAAAAACGGAATGCACAATACACAGAAATAAGTGTGCTTACTAAAATTCACTGTAGTAATTTGAGTTGGCTCCGACATCAGTCATTCTTGGTCTTAAATAGTAAGAAGGGAAAGCAAGCAACCGATTGGATGAGCTCCAGTTTCCATGGCAGGGCAAACGTAGTTGAAAGTGATCTGGTTGCAGAGATGCCAAGGAATGGGGATCACTTAAGTACAGTGTCTGTAGCAGTGTATTCAGGGGCACATTTTTTCATGATCCATCATGGCCTGAAGCATTTGTAAAACTGAAGAGAAATTAATAAACCAAAAATGACAGTGTATACAAATGTAATGGCAGTGTCAAAATGTTTCATGTGTTTCTACTCAATTATTGTTAGTAATTTAAGGTAGAATAGTAACAAATAATTCAGTAACTAAGATAGGATTAGTCTATGGACCAGAGTTTGAGTAGCACAGGACTGTAAAACATATCAGTCTTCATCGATGGTGACCTGATAATGCAACCCTTAAAAAAAAAATAAGAGCAAAACAAAAGCCTATAGTTCTCTCCAATTTTTGTAATGATAACCTTCTGTGTATGGTACAAGCTACTAGCATTGCAAAAAACTTACACAAGCTACTCCCGAGGGTCTTGAGGACATTACTGGCTTAATCCTAGTTAAATAATGGTCAGTAGAAGTTTCAGAATCTTTCTGTTTTATCAGGGAGAAACATAGCCAACAGTCAAGTTTGGGAGATATTAATCCAAAGTCATACAAATTTTTCTAGGGAATGTGTTTGTTCCTAGTGTATTTCAAGAGACAATTACTGTGTGCTCTCCTGGGAGATAGAGAAAATAAGACCAACAACTTCATTTAGAGGATGATAGGATCAGGAAGTTTCTGAAATTTTTGAAATTAGAAGCAACTTAGGGTGTCATGGTCTAGATATTAGGTATCCCCAAAAAACACATGTGTGAAACAATGCAAGAATATTCAGAGGTGAATGATCTTTAACCCAATCAGTGAATTAGTCCTCTGACAGGGATTAACTGAGTGGTAACTGTAGTTTGGTAGGGTGTGGCTGGAGGAGGTGGGTCCCTGGGGGCATCCCTTGGGGAGTATATCTTTTGTGAGCTCAGTCTCTCTCTGCTTTCTGATGATCTTGAGAGCTGTTCCCCTCTGCCACACTCTTCTGCCATGATGTTCAGCCTCATCTCAAGCCCAGAGGAATGGAGCCAGCTGTTTACGGACTGAGACCTCTGAAGCTGTGTGCCCAAAATAAACATTTTCTCCTCTAAAATTGTTCTTGTCAGGTCTTTTAGTCACATCAGTGAAAAAGGTGACTAAAACATAGGGTTATTCATTGTAGAAGTTAATAAGAACCACAGAGCATTTTATAGAATTAGGTATATATAGCATACAGAATCTTAGTTACCCCTGCCTTAAATATGAGTTAGAGATAGCTATCCTAATTTTAAAGGTTATTACTCTTATTATTATTAGTTCAAAAACTAAAAGGATTTAAGCTAGGCATGGTGGCGCAGGCCCATAGTACCAGTGTCAAGAGGCTGAGGCAGGAGGATCGTGAGTTCAAAACCAGCCTCAGCACCTTAAAGAGGGCCTAAGCAGTTTAGCAAGACCCTGTCTTAAAATTGAAAAAAAAAAAAAAATCAGTAAAATTAAAAGGGGATGTGGCTTAGTGGTTAAGTATCCCTGGGTTCAATCTCTGGTACTAGAAAAATAAAAAATAAACCAGATTTGAATAAATTGCTGAAGATCCAAAGAGACAGAATATAAAAAGCTGTGATCTGAAGAGCGGTCTGACCCCAAACACATCATATGGACATGTAGGTTCTTGGACTGTACAAAGGGAATGAAGCTAAAACAAGGATTTTTTTTTTTTTTATTTGTAAGTATCTTTAGTTCTCAAAATTTGTGGGTGATTCTTCAAGAATCATATAGCAACCTAGTAAAAATGACCTATTGCCATTCAGCAAAACCTAGGTTAATTCATCTTAGGTTAAGTCACTTTGCTGAGTGACTTCGTTATTAGGTAACTTCTCCAGGCTTTCTTAAACCATACGTTGAATGGAAAATTGATACGTATCTTCAAGGTTTAAGGTTCAAATAATATAATAATTGTGCAAATCACATGTTTTATCTTTGTAATCATTTAATCATTATGATGATTAGCAACTCAGAATTTGAGATATCTTTTGCTTGCAGACGAGATCCAACAGACTTACATACAAGATGTGGAGGAGACACCAGAGGTGGGGAAATGAGTACTGACAGAATTGTGTGCTTTTGATGTCACGAAGCATCCAGTGATAGGTACAATTTATCAGTGTTCTTTGCTCACTTGTACTTAGTCCATCTAAATATGTTCAGATGAATACAAACAGTAGTAGTAGAAAGTAGCTGCGATTTTTTTTTCAGTAACTTCATCTTGCTCTTTGTTTTGCATTGTTGCTGAGAAGCAAGATTTTTTTTTATTGGTTAAAAATTACAGTCAAGTAATCATACTAGCTTTTTTAAACAGAATTTTGTCAATATACAATGTGTGATATTGTCAGTGTATGCATATGCAATATTAGTGAACCAATTCAGAAAAGTTAAAATGATATACGTTATAACAAAGTTTTAGAGCCACAAACATACCTCTTCTCAAAAATATAACTAGATTTATGTTGTTTGAAGATGCTGAGTGTCGGGTAATGTTAAGGAGCCACAGAAAGCTAATATCACTAGAAATTCCATAGACTGTCTACCAGTCTCTTTACTGAGATGCTCATTAAAATCAACTCTAAGCCTTATATTGAAGCAGGGAGACATTGCTTAATTTCAAGCTTCCACTTTTGTCTCTTTTTTTCCAACTCTTCTCTTTCAGGTGCCATGTGCTCTCCTGACAAATGTGTGCCATTGAGGGAAGATTTTTTTTTAATGATTTTCTGAGAGCATTGAGTTTCTTGTAATTAGCAAATATTGGGTTATATCTCTCTTGGTATAATTAGATACATTAATTTTTTGTATCACTCTGTCAGTTCATAAGAGAGTCAAAATCTATAAAGCTCTCCATAATTATCACTCACTTTTTTATGGCTTACTTCAAAAACATCCTCATCATAATACAACAAACCAGAGGCTCATCTTTAGATATGTATATTAGGATAAGAAAAACATTAGGATGATTGCAGGCACCAAATTTTTTCTCAAAAGATTTCTTTTGGTTTAGAAAGAAAATCTTGTCAGACCATGTTTAGTAAGGAATTCAGGGCTCAGAAGGCAAGGTCAGGCCTATAGATGCGGCCACCTGCCGAAGCAGGCTTCTTATGTAGGAAGACATGGTAAACATATGGTAACCCAGTAGGGTGAGAGTCAGTGGAATGGAAACCCCAATATTTCTCTCTTCCAACCTTTGATTTCCTGCAGCTTTCTCCCACAGGTTAAAGCCAGCTGGGGGCCAGAAAACAAAGGAACTCTGGCTGGCAGTCCATACACATCACGTCCCTAGGATTCAGAGCAAGGTGACGTGGATAAAGAGTGGATCAAGAAGAACAGATAAAAGCTACTGTACAAATTGAGAGCCATGAGCTCCACCTGTGAAATTCCTAGAAATGTGTGATGTGGTTAAATAGTCCAGACAAGAGTAAAAGGAAAATACAAAATGGGAGGTGGTTCTCAGCAGCAGATGCAAACGTCTTTGGGGACTGCTAAGAAATATGGCTAAAAAGAAATAACTGACAGTAATGTGGCCAAAAGCCTTTTAATAATAAGCATGTGGGTGTTTCTTTTGGTCTTGTCAACTTAGTTGTTATTTTTAACTGCCTTTACTTGCCACCAGCATATCACTGTAAATACCTTCAGTTAAAGTAAGCTACATACACCTCTAAAGAAAATTCTCCAATATGGAGTAAATGAGAAAGGAACCAGTGGATGAGGCTGCTCATTGAGAGGGATACTTCTGGGTCATCCATCCATGTGGAATAGAATTGGGCTAAAATTTCACTTGACCATTGAAGAACAGAGTGAGACTAATTGACCTCCAAGGTGCATAAAAACCATGAAAATACACTCAGAACATTTTCAGCTCTACTACATATCTTAATGCTTACAACACTACCCCCTTTTTTAAATACAGAAGAGAATATAGGAGTTTGTAAAATAAAGTAGAATCATATTGTTATTTTTCACAAATTTTTTCATGAAGATTCTGTTGATTTCTAAAAATTAATGAAACAATAAGTACTTAGCATGAAAAAATTCACTTAAGGTTTTTCTTTATTTCTTTTTTTTTTTTTTGGAAATGCAGGGAAATGTTAAACATAAAGAAATTTTTACCACACATGCTTTGAATTTTGTTATGCAGTTGATGATAAATAATGTAATCATATGATTATTACACGTTTACTAGCTCTTTAATAGAGAAAAGGAAAATATCTAACATAAGATACATAAAACATCCACATTTTATATCCTAGCACTTGACTTAGATACTTGATGTAATAGAGAATTGTGTCCTGAGCTCCTCATGATGAGGGTTGTGTTCTAAATAGGTTTACTCCATAAATAAATGAAGGTAATATCAATAGAAGACCAGAAGATTGCCATTCACTCAGAATACACACTGCTTTAATGATCATTTCACACAGGTGCAGAGTAATCAAATATACAGATACACTCCATAGACTAGCAAAATGTGTCTGAGTCTAAAACTGAAGATTTTATTTCATAACCTGGTATCTTTTCTCTTGAGAATTTATTAGCATTAAACAATATTCAGAACATTTCCTGTATCTATATCATCACATCAATGATACATAAGCAAAAGAAATTTCCAGTAGGGAACATTTTCAAAACTAGTAATTACCAAAAGAATTTAAGAATTTTAGGTAGGTGGTAGCATGTCAAGGTATTATTTTATTTTACTGAGTACCTAAGAGTTTTTCACATGCTAAAAATGTCCTTTCATATTTTTGATTATTATAGGAATACAGATTTATTGTTCATCTGATTGAAAAGTGCAAAGCCCGGAGCCAGCGCAGTGTACTCCGGCACGCAAGCAGCTTCAGGGACCAGGACAGGGCAGCCAGAGACCTCCCCAAGCAGCCTGGACACTTGTGGTTAAGGTGCCTTTCAAGGCTAGCTTCTCAGAGTAGACCGCCCAGTGAGAACCTTTCTACATAGAGCCAGCCACAAGTCCCCGAACCAACGGAGAGCTTCGATCTGCAAGCAGCCTCTGGGATCAGGGCAGAGCAGCCAGAGACCTCTTCAGGCGGTTCTGCCCACTCCGGCCGCAGGCTCTTTCCACGGGGCAATCCAAGATGGCAGACTAGAGGGTGACTGCACCCCCAGTCGCTCCAGAACCCAGGAGTTAAGAAGGGGAGGCATTGAGAGACTCGGACTGAAATAGAGCCACGGGTGAGTCTGCCCACTGGGTAAAGCTCAGCCCGGGTGGCAGGCCCAGATAGAGGTGGCTTATCGGAGCCGGGCAGGGCAGCTAGAGTCATCCACAGGCAGCCCTGCGCACTCTGGCGGTGGGCCCCGCCCACACAGCCAGCTTCTCCAGGTTCTCGGAGCAGGCCCCCTAGTGAGAGCCTTTCTGACCAGAACAAGCTCCAAGTCCCGGAGCCAGCGCAGCGTACTCCGGCATGCAAGCAGCTTCAGGGACCACGATAGGGCAGCCAGAGACTTCCCCAAGCAGCCTGGACCCCTGCAGTGGGAGGTGCCTTACAAGGCTAGCTTCTTGGAACACACCGCCCACTGAGAGCCTTTCTACATAGAGCCAGTCACAAGTCCCCGAGCCAATGGAGAGCTTCGATCCGCAAGCAGCCTCTGGGATCAGGGCAGGGCAGCCAGAGACTTCTCCAGGCGGCTCTGCCCACTCTGGCCACAGGCTCTTTCCACAGGGTGATCCAAGATGGTGGCCAAGAGGGTGACTGCATCTCCAGTTGCTCCAGAACCGAGGACTCAAGAAGGGGATGCTTTGAGAGACTTGGACAAAAATAGAGTCACGGGGTGAGTCTCCCCCACTGGGCGAAACTTGGCCTGGGTAGCAGGCACAGATAGGGGTGGCTTATCAGAGCAGGGCAGGGCAGCTAGAGTCTTCCCAAGGTAGCCTTCCACACTACAGGGGTCGGCTCCTCCCACACGGCCAGCTGTACGATGCAGGCCCCAAGTGAGAGCCTATCCGCACAGAGCCAGCTCCAAATTCTGGAACCAGTAGGGGGCTAGGGGCAGCTTTCTTCGGATGCACTGCATTATCAAATTCCTCCAAGACATCAGGCTACTGAAGGCTGGGAGGTGATACACTGGAAATCTACCGGGACACTATAAGCCAATAGAAGAAATCTGCAATATCTCAGGGTCCCATTGACAGCTGACCAATATGAGAAAACAAGGGAAGAAAATGTCCCAAACAAACCTAGATACTACATCAATAAAACCCAATGACAGCACAGCAGAAGAAATGTCAGAAAGGGAGTTCAGAATGTACGTAATTAAAACGATCAGGGAAGCAAATGAGGAGATGAAAGAGCAAATGCAGGCATTGAAGGAGGAGATGAAAGAGCAAATGCAGGCATTAAACGATCGCACCAATCAACAGTTAAAAAACCAAATACGGGAAGCAAGAGATCATTTCAATAAAGAGTTAGAGATACGGAAAAAAAAAACAAAACTGAAATCCTTGAAATGAAGGAAACAATAAACCAAGTTAAAACCTCCATAGAAAGCATAACCAATAGGATAGAACACCTGGAAGACAGAACCTTAGACATTGAAGACAAATTATTTAATCTTGAAAAAAAAGTTGGCCAAACAGAGAAGATGGTAAGAAATCATGAACAGAATCTACAAGAATTATGGGATATCATGAAAAGGCCAAATTTAAGAATTATTGGGATTGAGAAAGGCTTAGAGAAACAAACCAAAGGAATGAATAATCTATTCAATGAAATAATATCAGAAAATTCCCCAAATCTGAAGAATGAAATGGAAAACCAAGTACAAGAGGCTTATAGAACTCCAAACGTACAAAATTACAACAGACCCACACCAAGGCACATTATTATGAGAAAACCTAACATACAAAATAAAGACAGAATATTAAAGGCCGTGAGAGAAAAGAATCAAATTACATTCAGAGGGAAACCAATAAGAATATCAGCAGATTTTTCAATCCAGACCCTAAAAGCTAGAAGGGCCTGGAACAACATTTACCAAGCCTGAAAGAAAATGGATGCCATCCAAGAATCTTATACCCAGCAAAACTTACCTTCAAATTTGACAATGAAATAAGATCCTTCCATGATAAACAAAAGCTAAAGGAATTTACAAAAAGAAAGCCAGCCTTACAGAACATTCTCAGCAAAATATTCCATGAGGAAGAGATGAAAAACAACGATGCAAATCAGAAACAGGAGGCACTAGTATAAAGGAATAGCCAAATAAAGGAGAAACCAAATCATGTCAAAAACAAATATGAGTCAAATGACTGGGAATACAAATCATATCACAATAATAACCCTGCATGTTAATGGCCTGAACTCATCAATCAAAAGACATAGACTGGCAGATTGGATTAAAAAGAAAAATCCAACAATATGCTGCCTGCAAGAGACTCATCTCATAGAAAGAGATACCCATAGACTAAAGGTGAAAGGATGGGGAAAAACATACCATGCACACGGACAGAGCAAAAAAGCTGGAGTATCCATCCTCATTTCAGATAATGTGGACTTCAAACCAAAACTAGTCAGAAGGGATAAAGAAGGACATTACATGCTGCTTAAGGGAAGCATAAATCAGCAAGACATAACAATCATAAATATCTATGCCCCGAACATTGGCTCATCCACGTACGTCAAACAAATCCTTCTCAATTCCATAAATCAAATAGACCACAACACAATAATACTAGGCGATTTTAACACACCTCTCTCACCACTGGATAGATCGTCCAAACAAAAATTGAATAAAGAAACTATAGATCTCAATAACACAATCAACAATTTAGACTTAACGGACATGTATAGAATATACCATCCAAAAAAGAACGAATACACTTTCTTCTCAGCAGCACATGGATCCTTCTCTAAAGTAGACCATATTTTATGCCACAAAGCTACTGTTAGCAAATACAAGAAGATAGAGATACTACCTTGTACTCTATCAGATCATAATGGATTGAAATTAAAATTAAATGACAGAATAAAAAACAGAAATTTCTCCAATACCTGGAGATTAAATAATACACTATTATATGATGAATGGATAACAGAAGACATCAGGAGGGAAATAAAAAAATTCTTAGAAGTAAACGAGAACAAAGACACATCATATCAAAATCTCTGGGACACTATGAAAGCAGTACTTAGAGGAAGATTTGTTTCATGGGGCGCATTCAAAAAAAGAAGTAGAAATCAACAAATAAATGACTTAACACTACAGCTCAAAGCGCTAGAAAAAGAAGAGCAGACCAATACCAAAAGTAGTAGAAGACAGGAAATAGTTAAAATCAGAGCCGAAATCAACGAAATCGAAACAAAAGAAACAATTGGAAAAATTAACAAAATAAAGAGTTGGTTCTTTGAAAAAATAAATAAAATTGATAAACCCTTAGCCACACTAACAAAGAGAAAGAGGGAGAAAACTCAAATTACTAAAATTCGGAATGAACAAGGAAACATCACAACAGACACGAGTGAAATACAAAACATAATTAGAAGCTATTTCGAAAATCTATACTCCAACAAAACAGAAAACCTCAAAGACATCAACAAATTTCTAGAGACATATGAATTACCTAAACTGAACGAGGAGGACATACACAACTTAAATAAACCAATTTCAAGCAATGAAATAGAAGAGGTCATCAAAAGTCTACCAACAAAGAAAAGTCCAGGACCAGATGGGTTCTCAGCCGAGTTCTACAAAACCTTTAAAGAAGAGCTCATTCCAATACTCCTCAAAGTATTCCATGAAATAGAAGAGGAGGGAACCCTCCCAAACTCTTTCTATGAAGCCAATATTACCCTGATACCTAAACCAGACAGAGACACATCAAGGAAAGAAAATTTCAGACCAATATCCTTAATGAACATCGACGCAAAAATTCTCAACAAAATTTTAGCAAATCGCATATAAATATATATTAAAAAGATAGTGCAACACGATCAAGTGGGTTTTATCCCAGGGATGCAAGGTTGGTTCAACAACCGGAAATAAATAAGTGTCATTCACCATATCAACAGACTTAAAGTTAAGAATCACATGATTATTTCAATAGATGCAGAAAAAGCATTTGATAAAATACAGCATCCCTTCATGCTCAAAACACTGGAAAAAATTGGGGTACTGGGAACATTCCTTAACATTATAAAAGCCATCTACACTAAGCCCATGGCTAACATCATTCTAAATGGTGAAAAACTGAAAGCGTTCCCCCTAAAAACTGGAACAAGGCAGGGATGCCCTCTTTCACCACTTGTATTCAACATCGTCCTTGAAACTCTAGCCAGAGCAATTAGACACACCAAAGAAATTAAAGGGATACGAACAGGAAAAGAAGAACTCAAACTATCCCTGTTCGCTGATGACATGATTATATATTTAGAGGAACCTGGAAATTCCACCAGAAAACTTTTAGAACTCATAAGTGAATTCAGTAAAGTAGCAGGTTACAAGATCAATGCTCATAAATCCAATGCATTTTTATACATAAGTGATGAATCTTCAGAAAGAGAAATTAGGAAAACTACCCCATTCACAATAGCTTAAAAAAAAATAAAATACATGGGAATCAATCTCACAAAAGAGGTGAAAGACCTCTACAATGAGAACTACAGAACACTAAAGAAAGAAATTCAAGAAAACCTTAGAAGATGGAAAGATCTCCCATGTTCCTGGATAGGCAGAATTAATATTGTCAAATTGGCTATACTACCTAAAGTGCTATACAGATTCAATGCAATTCCAATTAAAATCCCAATGATGTATCTTGCAGAAATAGAGCAAGCAATTATGAAATTCATCTGGAAGAATAAAAACCTAGAATAGCTAAAGCAAACCTCAGTAGCAAGAGCGAAGCAGGGGGTATTGCAATACCAGATCTTCAACTCTACTACAAAGCAATAGTAACAAAAACGGTATGGTATTGGTACCAAAATAGAAAGGTAGATCAATGGTACAGAATAGAGGACATGGACACAAACCAAAATAAATACAATTTCTCATACTAGACAAAGGGTCCAAAAATATGCAATGGAGAAAAGATGGCCTCTTCAACAAATGGTGCTGGGAAAACTGGAAAACCATATGCAATAGAATGAAATTAAACCCCTATCTCTCACCCTACACAAAACTCAACTCAAAATGGATCAAGGGCCTCGGAATCAGACCAGAGATCCTGCATCTTATAGAAGAAAAAGTAGGTCCAAATCTTCAACTTGTTGGCTTAGGATCAGACTTCCTTAACAGGACTCCCATAGCACACGAAATAAAAGCAAGAATCAACAACTGGGATAGATTCAAACTAAAAATCTTTTTCTCAGCAAAGGAAACTATCAGAAATGTGAAGAGAGAGCCTATAGAGTGGGAGAATATCTTTGCCAACCATACTTCAGATAGAGCGCTAATTTCCAGAATCTATAAAGAACTCAAAAAACTCTACACCAAGAATACAAATAATCCAATCAACAAATGGACTAAGGAAATGAACAGAGACTTCACAGAAGAAAATGTACAAGTAATCAACAGATATATTAAAAAATGTCAACATCCCTAGTAATAAGGGAAATGCAAATCAAAACTACCCTAAGATTTCATCTCACCCCAATAGGCGATTATCAAGAACACAAGCAACAATAGGTATTGGCGAGGATGTGGTGAAAAAGGAACACTCATACATTGCTGGTGGGGTTGCAAATTAGTGCAGCCACTCTGGAAAGCAGTGTGGAGATTCCTCAGAAAGCTTGGAATGGAAACACCATTTGACCCAGCTATTCCACTCCTTGGCCTATACCCAAAGGACTTAAAATCAGCATAGTACAGAGATACAGCCACATCAATGTTCATTGCTGCTCAATTCACCATAGCCAGATTGTGGAACCAACCTAGATGCCCTTAAGTTGATGAATGGATAAAGAAACTGTGGCATATATATACAATGGAATATTACTCCGCAATGAAGAATGATAAAATTATGGCATTTGCAGGCAAATGGATGAAATTGGAGAATATCATGCTAAGTGAGATAAGCCAATCTCAAAAACTAAAGGACGAATGATCTTGCTGATAAGCAGATGAGGACATATAATGGGAGGTTGGAGGGGTTAGCATTAGGTTTAGGGTTAGGTCTAGGGTTAGAGATAAGGAGAGTGGTAAGAATGAAGGAAATAAGGACTGTATAGAGGGAAAAGAGGGGTGGGAGGGGTGGGGGGAAGGGATAAAAAAATAATCAAACATCATTGCCCTATGTAAACGTATGATTACACAAATGGTATGCCTTGACTCTATGTACAAATAGAGAAACAACGTGTATCCCATTTGTATACAATAATAAAAAAAATAAATAAGTAAATAAATAAAGAAAAGTCCAAAGCTACCCTGATATACTTTCTGAATGTAATTTTTTTACAGATAAATGGTGATAGCTTTCTTTGGAAAGCATGATTTACATTCAAGGACACTAGATATGAAGTATGAAGATGGTGATAATCATAATTTTTCTTTGGCTATCAGAGAATTCCTTAATTACATAAATCTTTGGGGAAACAATGGGAAGAAAGTCACTGGTAAGAAGCAAAATAAGCACCCCCATAAATCTCTTCAAGAAATGCATGACAAAGTGACTTGAAAGAATAAGTAGTAGTGGTATATGATCAGAGGAATTTCTACAACGATTGAACATTTTTCAGAAGCTTGTAGAAAAGAACAATTCCCACTCTGAATGATATCTAAGATTTTATTATGAAAAATACTTCTGTAGGTTTCATGTCAGTCCATAGAAAGTGACTATTAATTATTTATCTTTGATGGGAAAAATTGTCTTTAAGAAAAGATGAGTACTTGATGTTAAATATTACCACCTATATAATAAATGTTATAATTTATCACTAAATAAATAAAATGTTAATGTTATTGGTTATATAATTCAGGTTTCTAAAGAGAAAGACTGTAAGTTAGAAATGCCATCTATTTTCTTCTATTCTCTAAAGAAATGTCTTCTCATTACTGTAAATATTTCAATCTTCTGTTTTTGGTCTTTGAGTCTGATAATCCATGCCACCTAATTCAGGGTTCAACCCTCTATATCCACGATATAATGACTGACCAGCTTTGATGTAAGCCTTCTTGTTGCTATTTATTATCTGTGTATATCACATATTCCCCTCATATTCACCTGCACACTATTGTCTTTTTATAAGTGGAGGTTTTCTGGTGTACTATTATAAATATTTGCTAATCAATTAATAATTGTTTTTAGTTCATGTATCTTAACTTACTGAACTTGCCTTCAGAGTAGTGCTAAGACAATTCAAGAAAACCAAAAATTTGTTTCAATATCTTCAAATTCTTTCCCTTCTTTGTACTCTATTAATAATACATCTATTTATATATATACATAAAACATCTTTACAATTTTTTATTTATAAGCAGTTATCATTTATATCAAACAAAAATGTATATTTATACTCTCCTTATTTTCTATGTGGTACTTTATGAATACTGCTTATTTTTCAAATTTCTATTATACTCTGGTATCATTTCCTTTCATCTTGAAGTTCCTTGTTCGGTACTGACTGCTAGACGGACCTGAGAATATTGTTCTCCCAATGTTCCTTTATCTGAATATGTCATTATTTTGCCTTCATATTTGAAGAATGTGTTTTTGCCGGTTGTATCTTTCTTTCTTTCTTTCTTTCTTTCTTTCTTTCTTTCTTTCTTTCTTTCTTTCTTTCTTTCTTTCTTTCTTTCTTTCAATATTTCATCCTACTGTCTTCTACCCTCTTTGTACTGTTTCTGATGAGCAGTCTTATTATGGTTTGGTTGTGAGGTGCCCCACAAAAGCTCACATGTCAGACAATGCAAGAAGGCTTAGAGATGAAACATTGGGGCTATGAAAGCCTTAACAGTCAGTGCATTAATCCACTGATAGGGATTAACTGAGTGGTAACTGAAGGGAGATACTTGGGACTGGAGACCATGGACATTGGGGAAGTATACGCATTTTGTAACTAGTGAGTGGAGTCTCTTTCTCTCTTCCTCTCTCCCTCCCCCCACCTCTCTCTCTCTACCCTTCAGCTTCCTGGTATGATGTCTTGAGCCACTTCCCTCCACCAGACCCTTCTGCCATATTTTGCCTCACCTCCAGCCTCAAGGACTGAGACTTCTGAAACTGTAAGCCCCAAAATAAACTTTTCCTCCTTAAAAATTGTCTCATCAGGTCCTTTTAGTCACAACAGAAAAAAAAAAAAAAAAAAAACAACCTGACTAAACCATGCAGTTAGCATTTAACCTTACTGAAGTTCCTTTTTATGCAATACATAATTTCCTTCTTGCTGCTTTCAAAATTTTCTCTTTGTCTTAGCCTTTCAACAGTTTGACTATGATGTGTTAAGGTTGGAATCTTCTTGTATTTATGCTAATATCAGTTCTTGATCTTCTTGGGTGTTTAATAATTTCATCAACTCGAACAGGAAAAGTTTCTGCTTATAATTGCATCAAATGTTTTTCCCTGCCTCTTTCTTTTAATCTTCTGGAACTCCCTTTATGTGTGTATTTATACTACCAGGGCCAGTTCCTATGTCTCAGTGACTCTATTAATTCTTATTTACTGTAATGTGGCAGAATCTCCTCTTTCGAGATAAAGCTCATAAATTTTGCTGAACAACTGGGTGTTTTAGATATATATTGTGTCAATTCTGGATTCTATTTACACCCCTTCCAAGGATTTTTGTTTTCTGCTTTTTTTTTTCATTTGCTTTGCTTTTTTATTTTTCATGTGCTTTGCTTTTTTAATTTGCTTTGATTTTGTATTTATTTTCTATTCTGTTATGATTAATTTTGGGAAATCTGTCTTCCCCATTTTGTGTGGCCAGTGTCTGCTCAGTTTTTTGTTTCTTGTTCTTGTATTCTAACACTTTCTCTTGTTGTTCCTAGGTGATTGTGCATCAGTGACCAACCAGTGATTTGTCAGGGGTTGTCCTCAAGTTTTTTAATCCAGCAAGTCTTCCACACTTGCTGATGATCTGGTGAGACAGTCATGCATTCAATGTATCTACTCTGAATAATTAGTAACTTTGTTAAGAAAATGAGGGTGAAAATTCAATATCTTCAATGTCTTAATTTTTAATCTGTGTTTTGTCTGAAATATATATTTGATAATTATTTTTCTTTTTTCCTCCCTAAATTCATAAAAAGTGGTATATCTCTATTTCAGCTAGTTTCTTCTCTTTTAAGTCATCCATACCCTTTCTCGTGTGTTCTGCATGTGTTTCTCTTGAAATTGTCGCATGCTTTTTGAGTTCTTTTGTATGCACCAAGCACGATTATCTCCCTAAAATTTCTTGTTTCTTGCAACTCCATTTTTGGTCAATATTCACCTTCATCTGTATTTCATTTCATTTATGCTCACTTTCATTTTTATTGCATTGTCTTGTAAATGTTACTCTTTCTATACTTATACTAACTGATTTTTTTCTTATTTTTCTTATTTTCCTGTTTGGTTATCCAGGTGCATGTGCACTTAGGTAAATATGAAGGTAAGATTGATAGCCATGATATTTTACTTTCTTTAAATTCTGATTATGTAATATAGGTATATACTAAATTATCAGAAAATCTGTTTCCTCTTCAGGCATTGCATTAAATGTCTAGTTAAAAACTGTAAGTTAGTATTCTTTCTTGCCATTAATTTTCTCTATTTGTTTTGTCTGATCATTAATTATTTTTAGTGGTATTTCATGAATATATTTTCCTTTTTGAGTTAACATTTTTTAAAACTTAGGAGTATTCATAGATAGACATTCAGCATGTCTGTATACTTCTGCTTTCCCTAGATGTCTAGCATGTGAAATTTAAAAATTTGAAAGTGGATCTATAACCATGGCTTTTCACGACCTGTTCGAGGAAGGGCAATCTGGTGCTGGTTGTCAGTACTTGTTGCTTAGACTCACCTAGCCAACAACTTTTTGTAGAGTACCACAATTCATTTTTAATTTTTGACATCTTTCTTGTACTATTTTCTCCTCACTGAAATGTCATTCTCAAGCTTTATGTCTACTTTTTTAATAACCACAGAATAATACTTGAGGCATCTTTTGTCTAAGGACTTGTTTTGATGGTTGTGGAAATTTACATATGAGCACATTTATTAGCTGAGACAAGCAAAGAATATTTTCAAAAAACTGTATTCACTTATTTGTGAAATGTAGATAATCTAGAAATTTCATATTGATGAGTGCTTAGCACAACTGGTGATATGGAGTATAGACATTTGATAAGTGCCGAAATTTAGTGAAAATGATGTTTAAAAGGCATGTTTTATGATGTCATTGGAACTCATGATTTGAGGGCAATGCTTTCATATTCTGAATTTACTGATGTTTAGTTTTCTTTTGTAGCTTTCATATTCTGAATTTACTGATGTTTAGTTTTCTTTTGTAGCTTATCACAATTATCTGCAATTTTCCCATAAGTTATTTATAATTTTAATTGTTACTGTCTAGTGTCTTCCGTTCTAATGCACATTCTCTGTCTTATGACGGAGAGCTACCTTTCTTCATGCCATCTTACCTGTATAGGTTTATTACCTCCAGTACTACACCTTACATACTGCTGGTGGTAAAAAATATTTGTTGAATAAAATATTTATTGTGAACCAAGTTTATTACACCCTAATTCCTCCTTGCTTTCCTCTTTCCTATCTTCCTTCTTCCATTCATTCTTTTCTCCTGCATGCTTTATTGTCAAATTCTGTATATTGAATTATATTTAGATGTAAAAAATATTTTTAGGGTAAGAAAAATACCTACTAAAATACATTGATTTTTAGTTGAGGAACTCACACGAAATGGTTTATCTATGTGTGCAGGCTGGAAACACAGTAAATTATTTTTTGTTTATGTTGGTACCTAGACATGATAGAAGAGAGACAAAGGATGATAGAAGGAGGAAAGGGAACAAGAGAGCAAGAGGAAGAAGAGAAGTATTGAGCAGCCAAGAGGAAAGAGACGGAGGAGAAAAAGTAGAAGCAGAGAAATTAGAACACAATTTTAATGGAGCAACAGAAGAGCTAGGGAAATAGAATATCCCTGGTAAGATAAACTTTATTTTTACCTTAAAGGATGTCTTTAGTGTTAAAAAGTAAGTTATATTTAACATGACACAAACTATGTTATAATACATGAATTGTGTATGAATATCATATAAATATGATGTTTGGATAGGTTCAAAGGCCATACTGAATGAGAATGTAGAGTCTAATCCAACTAGAATGAATTAATCCATGTCAGTACATATTTCATGTAATTTGAGAATGAGAATAGTTTCATCTCATTATTTTAGGATAAAGATTGGACTTCATTCAGTCAAAAATAAATAACAGCTTAATAATATTCCAAAGAATGTTATATGGAATGATCATTATTCTCAAAAAAAGATAACAGTTCATGCTTATGTATTCACTTTCCAGTAGGATATATTTTTCTTTATTGTCTTTAATAAACATTAAGAAACAAGTCTAAGACCATAAATGTACTCCTTTCTAAGAAAATAATTTCTTCCCAAATTACAATGACTTAAATAGAACTCTACTTGTAAAAGTAGCTTACAATAACCCAAAGAAAAAATATTTTATATGATTTTTCTTAAAATATGTGTACATTTATGGTCTTATGCTACCTTTGCTTTATTTTTTCTAATGAGTTATACATCAGTAGAATGCACTTGACACATCATACATAAATGGAGTATAACTTCTCCATACGCCTGGTTGTATGTAATGTAAAATGACAACGATCGTGCACTCATATACAGAGAAATGTTTGATTCATTCTGCTATCCTTCCTATCTCCATGCCCACTCCCCTGATTTCACTTCCTTCTGTGTAATCCAAGATACCTCTGTTCTTCCTTAGTGTCCCCTCTTATTGTGAATTAGCATCTGCATATCAGAGAAAACATTAGGTCTTTGTTTTCTTGGGACTGGCATATTTCACTTAGCATGATATTCCCTTGCTCCATCCATTTACTGGAAATGTCATAATTTCATTCATCTTTAAGGCTGAGTAATATTCTCTTGTGTATACTAACCACATTTTCCTTATTCATTCATCTTTTGAATGGTTGGTTCCATAGTTTAGCTATGTGAATTGAGCTGCTACAAATATTGATGTGGTTGTGTCACTCTGGTAGGATGATTTTAAGTCCTTTGGGTACAAACTGAGGAGTGGGATAGCTGGCTCAAATGGAAGTTCCATTCCAAGTTTTCTGACAAATATTCATACTGCTTTTCATAATGGTTGCACCAATTTTCAGTCTCACCAGCAATGTATGAGTGTACCTTTTCCTCCACATCCTCCCCAACAACTGTTGTTACTTGTAGTCTTGATAATTGTGATTCTGACTAGAGATGAAATTTTAGAGTACTTTTGATTTGCATTTCTCTAATAGCTAGAGATTGTGAACATTTTTTCATGTATTTGTTGATGGGTTGTATTTCTTCTTCTGTAAAGTGTCTGTTCAGTTCCTTAGTCCATGTATTGATTGGGTTATTTGATTTTTAAGTATACTATCTTTTTTACCAATCTTTCAATTGATGACATTAACTCTAAATACTACCTATCCATAGAAAATTGGAGTGAGATAAAATACATTCTCAGTATAATCTGACTCTTACTGTGATACCTATGCCTTTTGTAGCTCATTGTCTTTGTTTAGTTTTTTTTCTAAACTCATCTAGCAAGCTGGATATGGAACAATTGTAATGGAATCGTAACAGCAAGTTCAACAAGTTAGAGCAAAATAGACATTCAAACTTTATTTATATCTGCTCCACTGATGTGTCTGACACTGTGAAATCTCCTTGGTAGGTGAGAAAATATTTCTATATTCAGTGGCCTCTGTCAACAATAGGACTAATTAATGACAAATATGAAGGCTTCCTTTGTTTAAGAGACTTACTTACTTTTCTACTAGACTGTAAGACACTATGGTTATTGTAGTAATTGTTTCCATCCAGTCAACTTTTAAGGGGAAATATTTCACACATGTAAAAATAGTTCAGCAACCAATTTTGTGCATGGAGTGGTAAAAGAATCATACTGAGTTAGAGCAAAAGTGTATAATTGCTAAGTGATTTAGAATCTAATCAACATCTCTGTCTAAACAAAATAAGTAATAAAAGAAAAATTATAATTTGTACCAATGGATATTTGAGACACTTTCACTTTCCTTCCCAATGATGGAAATTTTTTTCATATTTATGATCTCTAAGCAATCTTAGACCTTTAGATGAATGTTGTTCTAACATTTAAGTAATCCTCCTTAGAATTCTTCTATCAAAGAAACACAGGCTTATACTTGGGTCAGACACACAGCCCTCACCAATAGCAGTGAAAGAATAAGTTTATTACTGTTTATATTGGCAATAATCCTCACATATATTCAATTAGCAATTTATGGTTCTCTGAAGGTTTCATTCAGAAAAATGTAACACCCATTATGAAATAGTTTCTAAGTTGGAGGGTAATAATTGAAATCATATTCCTTGGAACATTTTCAATGACATAGAAAATGTCAGTTATTTTAATATAAACGTAGCATAGAAAGGAAACCATCATTAAATTCTGCATCACCATATTTCCTATTTGAGGAATGTGGCTGATGATCACTTACTGCTCTACTCCATAGGAAATTGACTTAAAAAGTGCATTTTAAGTGCTTAAAGAAGGTAAGTATTGAATAATTACAAGTTTAATTAGTTAAAATATGGAAAGACAAATCTTTTGCATTTCAAAACTGTCATCTCTCAACGAACTTAAATTTCTTGATTGGACTTGGAATGTAATTAGGTTGTAGTATTCCTTAGTAAGCTGTATTTGCATATTAAATTGCATTATGATCTGTCTTATGTTAAAAAAAATTGTGAGTGAAACAATATTTCCACAAGCATAATATAAAATTATGGATGTGTTAATATAACTAATAAACATGATTGTGCAACAGCAACTTTATGCTTTAAATATTTTCTGGGACAGCTGAAGTTTAAAATTCAAACAGAAAACTACTAATTCTTCACTTGGGGATAATAATACTTTCTTCTTTCAAATTCTTTTAAATTTTATTTTTCCTGTGATGAAGTAGGCATAATTGAATGACAAATGACCACAGTATTTGGAATTCTTTGGGTCAGCAAAAGAATTTGCTGTGTGGTGTTCTGCTAATTTTAAAATCGAATACTTACTAGTAGGCCTGCTACATAGATAGACAATCAGAAAGAAAAAGATGAAAATATAGATTTTATACATGTATATACACATATATATGTATCTCCATAGTTATATAGATATATCTCCATATTCATATGAATTTGGCATCTATAAATCAAGTTATTAAACTCTAAAATAACATGCTTGATTTTTCATTTCTTAATGAAATCTCTCCTAAAGGCTGAAGGTTGAGTTGGTATTGAGATTTCTCATACACTTCTGAATTCCATGTCACATTTTCCAGTGTGCTCAGTTAACTTTCAGTCCCTGTCCCACTCTCTTTTCTTTCTTCAGACTCCATGACATAACATGTGTCCTGTTGTATGTGGACCTGAAACCACAGCCCATGTGAAAAGGCTCAACTCTTCCCTTTGTATTTCCCACACTGATTAACAAACAGATGCCTCCTGATAACTCTTTGGACTTGGGGCATTCATAGGTATTTCTGTCTGTCCTATGTGCTATGTACAAGTCATGGATATTATATATATTTATATATGAAGACTGAAAGCGGGAGAGAATATAGATTGCATAGGAACATCATGGAACAACCTGGTAATGTGTTCTCTGCATCTTCTCTCTCACATAATTCAAACTTGAAGTTCAAAAGCAGGCAACCTAGAACTGTCAAAAGAAAAAAAAAAAATGCTAGCACAGCCTGTTCTCTAGTCAAATAACAAGTAAATGGGCATCCTAGAAAACAACAAATTTTATACAAAAATAATTGCACTCTGGTAAGACACCATTGAACAACAAAAGAAAAGAAAAGCACAAGACAAAAATAAAACACACACACACACACACACACACACACACACACACACACACACACACATACTGAGTTCCAAGGAGGAGGGAAAAGGTGTCTTGAGAGTAGATATAGTGGGATTGTCCTACATCATGTGATTTAGTCACATGGTTTAAAGGCAAAATGAATAAGGAGGTTTTGGTGGTCAGCAGATTGATTGACACCAGAGTGCATCTTTTGTCCTTCCACTCAGGGCTTCCAGGTGGCTACGGCAGCTCTTATCATTACATTCCTGGAGTAGAACACTTCGCAGTGTGTGAAGAACTTCTCCATGTGTGCTTTGCTATTACTAGGTAGACAGGCTTGCTCTGAAGCACCCAAAAAGCTGTGCCCTGACTTTTTTTATTGGCCAGAACTGAACATCCCTAATTCAAGTGCCGGAGTTATTTTTTCCTGAAGGAAGACGTTTCTGATGAACAGAGAGACATTTCTTCAACTAGACAGAAGAACACCAGAGGTCTGCGAAAGCTTGCAATGTGGCTTTTGATTTAGCTAAACAATAATGTCTACCATAAGCTGTATTAATAGGATTTTCTGTTTTCACCATTATAGATGTCTTCAGTCCACTGTGGTCCACCGTTAATTCTGTGAATTGATCAGCCTATTCTGAAATAGCAAATTCCATCTCCAGTCAAGAATGCAGGAATCTCTCTGGAAGCAGATCAATAATTCAACAATGTTTTCCTGTGGCTCTGCTAGCCTCATGGATACTTTAATAACGCAGGGGGATTTAATTGCTACTTGCTGGGATCTAAAGGACACATGCTTTTATCATCAATCTTCCAAAAATCAAAGTGCCACTGGAGTACAATATATATTCTAACATACTGTATCACAGTACTCTCTTGCTTGGTCAAGAAATTCAACTTCCTTCACTCCTAACTTTCCCCACTCTGCCTTATATATAGTCCTCAAATTAATGTAAATATGTTATTCAGTATCTTCAATGTGTTTGTAAAATGGTAACTTCCCATTCTTGCCTGATGTTAAACCTACCCTGTCTTACTCCCAAGAACACCACTGTAATTATTCATAACTCTTCACATCATTAGCTGGCATGGAAGCAATGGAGGTATTTTCTTAATCTGCATTGTGCAAGCTAGATAATTCCATTTTTCTCTTCTAAAACATTTTTTCTTCTTTAGTTTAGGTTCACTGACTATGCTATCTAACCTACTTCATTATTCATAACTGCTGCTTTTCCAGATACACTTTATTGTTTATGGAGGTGTGAAACCTGGATAATATTCATTTAGATTTCTACAGTTCACAGTAACATTACTATTCCTTTTTAATGTCCTTAAAAATTAAAATCTCTGTTATGGGATTATGAAATAGGGAATGGATACACATATTAATAAAATCTGGAGAAGCACGGAAGAATTTTTAATCTGCTCAGAACAATTCCTTACAAAGAAAAATATATTAACTTTTTACATTTCCTACACAAATTACCTTAATAACGCTACAAAATAGACAACCATCTTTTTTGAACTATCAACTTTAAATTAAATTGCCATGTTATAATCTAAGAATTGTTTCTTTCACTGATTCATCAACAGCACAGGGACTTAGTAAATTTTACACCACTGATATTTCTCCATGTATTTAAATTATACATTTATTTTAAACCTGTCAAGATAAGTATAATTACTATGTAGAAACACTCATATTTGCTGTTTCTGTTTTTCTTCATTTTTTCTCTTGCATACAGAATTTCTAGTTTGGAGTGTTGTTCTTCTCATAAAATACTCTACTTTTCTTGGTGATAAATTATTTATATATTTGTCTAAAAATCCTATATTTTATTTATAGTTTGAAAGTTATCTATATTGATATGGCAGCTTTTTTTTTTTTTTTTTGTCAGCTGTGTGAAGATATGTCATTGTCTTTGAGCCTCTATAGTTGATTTGAGATGTCACCAGAAAGTCTACTTGTCATTTGTTAAAGATAAGTGGTCATTTTCAGGGATGGGGATATTGGAATACATCTAGGGGTCTGATTGTCTTTTATTTTTAGTGATATCATATGACAAGAGTAGGTGAGGTTTGTATTCCTATTCCTTGCTTGAGGTTAGTAAAGTTTCTTGAATTTGTGACTTTAATTATTTCATATTTTTGAAAAAGAAATACCATCCATTTCATCTTCAAATATTGCTTACACCCCGATCTATTTTTTTCCTCTTCCATAACTAAGCTCATGTCTCTGTGGCCCTGTCCAAGGGAATTTCTGCTGTAACAGACAATTCTCTATCTGTATTTCATAACATGGCAGCTACTAACTTCATGTGATTTTTAAGCACTTAAATGAGAACAGTGTGCCTAAGGAACTGAATTTCTGCTTCCATTTAATTTTAACTAGTTTAAAAAAATCCAACAGGAGGATAATGACTACCTATTGGGCCATGTAGTGCTAGGAGAAACTCAGTCAGAACTACTAAATTAATTACCCTGGGTTTCCTTCCTAGACATTTCTCTTTCATAATAACTGACTGCCTGATTAGCTGCCTGTTGCCTTCAAGTAGGTTTAAAGTATGTTTTTTGTCTGCTTTTTGAGTTTTGTTGTAGTTGTTGATAGGGTGTTTGTTGGAGCAGGACAAGTATTACATATAATCTAGTCTACAATTTTCAGAAGTAAACTTTACTAATTACCTCCATGCAAACAATACTAAAACTTATCTTTGGGCCTTGAATCTCTCTCTTTTTACTTTCTTGTATGTAAGTTAGGTAGTATCATGGTTCCCAGCTTGATGTTATTGACATTTCCACTGCTTTTACAAAGCAGATATTGATAGCTTTATAATTCTGTTTTTTCATTATAGTTTTATGTTCTGTTTACTCTTTCATATTTTTCTGAAAAGTATAAAAAGACCACATATATTTATCATATATTATGACTCCACCATGACACCACAGGTACCAGATGATGTGATTTGATTGATAGAATACAGAGAGTTATAATCTTATCTCAGTCATAAAAGAATATTCCTAATTCCTCTCTCTCCCATTCCCCATTCTAAACAATGAGTTGCTTAAAACAGCCCATTTCAATTTTTCCCTAACACTTTGGATTTTTTTTCCCCTTTAACTTTTACTACTGCTTTTTAAATATTTTTCTGGCATTTGTAATTATTTTATATTTATGCTTTCTTTTAAAATAATATTTGATTTTATTATTTTGTATAGTTATATGTGCATTATTATTTTTAGTGTTCATTGCCATATTTTTTCATGCAAGGTTTTACTATTCTTTTCATCTAATTTTTTAAATATTTAAACAGCAGACTCATACTTTTTTTGAGTTTTTTTTTATGGCTTTACACATCATACACACTTTTTCTGGCTACAAAAATGTTCTGGTTGCATCAATTTTTTTATCCCTAGGTATAGTTTTGTTATTTACTTACTCTAAACTAAAAAGTCTTAGAAGACAGCAGGTGAATTTTTCTGCAGTTTTGGATAGGTAGGCACTTTTGGTGTGTGTGGGTGTTTTCTCCCAATTTTTTAAAAAATGCTTAATCTATCTTTAAAAACAGAAAGCACACTATGCTTTGATGTGGGACTCAATGTATTAATTTTGCTTGAAATAACATCCATACTTCAATGGCAATATTCAAATTTATTTTTGCATTTTGGACACATTGACACTTATTTTCAAGTCCATGGGCCTTATATACAAGTATTGTCCACAATGTTTATCTTAACTTTTAACATCATAGAATCTGAATGAATATATTCTTAATTTACTTCTTGTGGGGCATTTACTTAAACTGTCAAATATGTAGTAGATGTTTTCTTGCATCCATTCTTCATGTTTAACACAATAGTGAATAGATATCGATTATGTCTGTTATACTTTTGGAGGAAATGATTGACTTGCTCACATATGTGGTAAATTTCCTTTAATTTAATTAATGTACTCGAGATACTGTATTCATATTACAAAGAACAAGTCATGATTTTTGAAGTTCTCTTTACAAAATTTTAACATATAGGTATTTGGCATACATGGCCAATAGAAGCATGCATGGTTACAGTATTTTAAATGTTATTTTTCACAATATGATCAATAATTTATATGAGGATATAAATTCTAGACAAAAACATACATGTAGGAATGTTTACTTGTACACATTTTGTAATTTGTTTTAGAAAATATTGATTAGATAGAACAATGCTCATTTGTATTGCAAATATGTTATTCCAAATATATATTGGAAAATTTCTTTATTGGTAATCTAAGAGATAAAGCCACAATTTAAAATTTCTTGTTTATGATTTTGCAAAGAACCTTTAGGTCTTTTTAAATTATTCATATTTCAAATGATGTACATATGCCATTTTAGTGAATCCAGTTAATAGAAATTATATTATTAATGTAAAATTAATCTTATTTGTGTGATCCTAGAGAAGTTACTTTATCTCTCTGAACCTGTACTTTTACCTGAAAACTAAAAGGTTTCCATTATTTTTATTTCTAACATTAGCTAGGATATAAAATATATTCTTTTTTTATCAATGCTTGCTCTACCTCATCACACTCTTCACGTATCCATAAATACTGAACAAACCCATACCCACACATGGATGTACATGTGGATATATACAGAGATAGTCACATCTCTTCTGTATATTTATGTGTTATTAAGCCTGAATTTTTCTATATAAATGAATATTTGTCATGCATGTGTTTGTCAATTTAGTCTTAATATCATGACTCTAATTTTAAATTGTCAAAACTTCCCCTTCAATGTAACACTCCATATTAATTTTTATATGAGTAGCCATATAAAAGGAGATAGTATTATTAGAATAAATTTAACTTTAGATAAATATTTACTGACGAATAAAATATACTACTATAAACCATATTTATATGATCCTTGAGTTTGTCTATATAAAATCAAACTATAAAATCTACATAATATACATTTAGCTGTTTTGACATGTGACTATTACAGAGAATGCAAATGCAAAGTTACCAACAGTTAAAATAAATTATTTCTGAAAATCACTTTTTTCATATTGAATAATTCATTTTCCTTAGAAAATTATTTCATTATGCTTAAATAAAAGGTTCTATAAAGTACATTAAGCCATTGGGGATGTATAACAAATGCTTTTCCATGTAATTTTCTTTTGTTTATTATTTGTTTTAGTATTTGTATTATTAGCTTTTTTGTTATTATGACTAAAAGAACTGACAAGAGCAATTTTAGGAGGAAAAGTTCATTTGGGGCTCATGATTTCTGAGGTCTCATTCTATAGACAGCTGGCTCCATTCCTCTGGGCTCCAGGTGAGGCAGAACATCATGGCAGAAGTGTGATCAGAGGAAAGCAGATCAGGACATGACCACCAAGAAGCAGAGAGAGACTCTGCTCAACATGGAAAAGATATAAATCCCAAGGGCACAACCCTATCTCTTCCACTCACACCCTCCCTGCCTACAGTTACCTTCAAGTTAATACCTATCAGGGGATTAACATATTGATTAAGTTAAATCTTTTATAACACAATGATTTCATCTTTTAACTTCTTTGGTTGTCTCACACATGAGCATTTGGGGGACACCTAATATATAAATGTGATATTATTGCATAAATTTTATTTATTTTAAATTTGGAATTTAGTTGTAATTAATCATTAAATAATGTTAAATGGATTGAGCTTCTAAAATGCAGATAAATAATAAACCTAATTTTGAAGTTTTATTGTTACCTTAGGTCAAAGATTATTTTCCCCTTATAATATGGATATGATTATATGATTGAGATTAAACTTTGCCATATGTATTGTAAAATCTCACCACCTATGAGAAGTCATTATTCAGTCCAAAACTCAAGCTTAAAAATTTATACATGGCCCATGATTTCATGTGTTCAGTATATGTAGTGTCAATAACAAATTGAGGAAGTGTATTTACTCTGGGCCTCTCTTTTGAGCTCATGGCTTTGTTTACTTTATTAACGTAAAGTCAAGATATTCTACCTCATTCCAAAGACACTGTGCTCCTTATTCAAAATATCTCTCTCATTTCTATTTTCTATTCTTCCTCTTTATGACTAAATAAATACAGCAATATTAATAGAAATTTATCTAAACATTCATCACAACTTCTTTTTTCGTTTTTTGTATAAGTTTGAAACTTTAAGCCTTCGTGTTATAACATAGAACAGTGTTATTTCTATGAAAGCAAATAGGCCTACACTGTGTTTAAAGCAATGTATTTTTCAAGTATCAGATCTTACTAGCCTCTAACAAAAATGTGACTCTTAACACTCAATCTTCCTTCTGTAGAGGAAAGTAATAATTAAAAATTAACAAAATTAACTTGTATTTTGTTGTTACCATACATCAGAAATTGTGATTATTTTGCATATTAATCTATTCAGTGTCACAATAATTTAGTAGGATAAATACACCCCTTTTACAACTGAGAATAGAAAGGACAAGAAAAAAAAAGAATGTGTGCTTTTGGTTATGTAGTTCAGCATTTCACAATGGGTGATAAAAGAAACAAAATAATAAAGCATACCTTATTGCAAACAATATTGTGCTTTCATTTTGCTCTTTTTTTTGGCCTTTGTAGTACCCTGAATGTGTCCTGATGTTGAATTTATAATTCCACTTTATTCTTTATCTCTTTTTTTGTTTAACACTAAAAATTCATGCTTAAAAATGTAATGAAGTGTTCTGTTTATGTAATTTGAGTGCAATCATTTGTTCCTTTTTTTAAAAAGGAAGGATAATTTTCAACTTCTATTATTATTATATGAAATGATTCATATTTATGTTACTTATTTTGTATAAAGTTTATATGTATTGTTACTGTCTACTACATAGACTTCTCAAGTAATTCTTAATATAATTATTAAGCCAGAAATATGTAACTTTAAATGAGGAAAGAATGTTAATATTCAAGTAGACAAATGACAAATTTGTTGATTTAAATTCACTTTCCTTTTTCCAAATAAGAAAATCATTGTACAAATTGCATTTTTATTAGTAAACATTTCTTTAGTTTTAGTCCCCAGAAAAAAACTCAGAGGATTAAAAAAACTAAGACTTTCAATATAGTTAAGAATGAATTATTTGGGCATTTTTAAGAAAACAAGAAATAAAAGCAAAGTAAATTGATTCTAGTTTATTCAAATGGAAAACATAAAACAATTTATGTCTTATTGAAAGGCAGGTATTTAAGAATAACTGGATAATGTTGCTTAGAAAAAATACATGCATACACATATAATACTAAAGTACAGAGAAAAGCATTCATACCCCTATACACACATGTACAGATGCACATACACACTCTATGCACACAGTGGTAACAGCAGGTGCTAAGCAGTTGTTAAGACCACACAGTCTGAAGCCAGGCCCTCTGAGATGAACTCCTTAGTCTAACACTTCTTTACCTGTAAAATTGAACCACAGTAAGATTTACTTCACTGAGTTTATGTAAGTAGTATATGAATTGCTCTTTGTAAAACTTCAGAATAATGCTTGGCAAATAAGTGTTAGGTTGATTTCAGTATTTGTTACTCAGTAAATGCTAACTAATAGATATATTTAGTTTTAAAAAGCAAGCATGTAGAAGATAGTGCCCAAAATATGAATTTTAGAGAAGAATCTGTACAGGTAGATAGAGACATATCAAAATGATACTGAAATACAGACTTTTAAAAGTTCATAATTTTATCACACTATATAACTCCTTTAACTGAAAAATAGTAGAATTTTCCTTTTATCACACTACAATATATATCATATAACATCTTAAGTTATTTAGGAGATAAACTTGACAAATAGTTAAGACAAGTTGTAGGTAACAATATAAGGAAAACATTAAAATATTAGGGTGGATAAATATAAAAAGATCATTATAGTAAATGATCTGTAACATGAATATATATAGCTTACAGAGGTGTTTAATTATAAAAGTTAAAGGTTGTTATTTTATCTTCCCTTACATATCAACTTAATACAATCAGTGGCTTTACTTTATTAATGAATTTGACTGAATATTGAATTTATTAGAATATCTCATTTGGTAGGAATCAGGATTCAGTCATCACTCAAAATTTCAAAAGGCCAGCTAAAATTTATTATGTTTCCTTGGGAAATATTCCTTTAAAGAGATATTAAATTTATATCAGTTCTATTTTGTACATTTAGTATAAATTAGCCTAAAGGACAATATTGTTAATTGATTCCTCTTAAAATGCAGAATTGTATAGTCACCAGATTTCTACAAAGATCAGAAGCTTGGAAATCCAATATTTTCAGTTGGTAGAGACAGATCAATATATTGTTATATTGTATGTGCGTATGTGTATTTGTGTTAGCTTGTTTTTGTTGCCGAAACAAAACAGTGTGCACTAAAACAACTAAACTGAGTTGCTTATAAAAAATATAATTACCATTCTAGAAGCAAAGTTCAAAATCAAGACACTAGCAGATATGTCTATGAGCTGAAATTGCAAATCCACCTTCTGGTTCACAGACAGGGTCTCTTTGCTGTGTCCTTGCATGGTGGAAAGGGCAAGATAAATCTCTGTGGTCTCTTTTGTAAAGGCACAAATCTAGTTTATGGTGGTTCTGTTCTTAGGACGATGACCTGCCAAAGACCCCAACTCCATTTCCTAATACCATTGTATTGGGGATTAGTTTCCAACAAGAATTTGAGGTGTACACATATGGTTTATGATGCCTTTAATACTACCATACACATTTACATAAACAGCTGCATAAACATTTAAAATTCAGAATGGGAAAGGAATGATTACAAAATTTACTCTTCATACCATGGTGTTCTTTTTGCTCTTTTAGTTTTAAAAATTTTTATGCAAAGTAAATGTACTTTTACTAATTTAAATATAAAGGGAGAGGAAGTTATTTAATTGACCTCTTCTTCTTAAGTTAAATGCTGGGTATTTATTCAAGCATGACCTATTTTTGTCATTACGATATAAATGAATGGTAAGTCTTACTTCTTAAATTTGTACACTGGCAACTCAAATAGTTAAACAAGTGTATGAAATTGAACTTTCTTTACTTTGTGTTAAATTGAAATTAAATTATGTAGTTGACTTCAAATAAAAGGAGATTGCTATAATTCTAGAAAATTGTGAGTTGCATTGGCCCAATGATGGTGAAGATTTAAATCTATGTATTTTATGTAATTTATATACCTATATAAGTTTATAGATTTAAATATATAAAATGCAATTTATATATTTCATATATTTTTATATATTACATTTATTACATAAGAGATAAAATTATATAAAAGAGAGATGACATGAAAGTTATGTGAATGTCAGACAATGCATAGCTTTGCAAGCTATAATCAAACATTTAAGTTTTATTCTAAATGAAATAAGAAGCAATTAAATGAATTTCAGAAAATAGGTATTAAGATTATGTTTTTTTAGCATTCATTCTGGTGTGAAATAGGTATTAAGATTATTTCTGTTTTTTAACATTCATTCTGATGTGAAAAATACACCGGTGGTTTGCAAAGTTTAAATCCAATAGAGCAATTAGGATGCTTTAAAACAAGACAGAGGAGAAATGAAACTGGCTTGTGTGTTTGTTGTAGAAGAGGACATCAGAAATAGAGGATATATTTTGGAGGTTGAGCCAATAGAAGCTGCTGGTATACTGATAATGGGATTTGAGAGGAGAAGAGTGCTTAAATTAAGAATAATATATTTTTTTGGCCTAGCTAAATAGTTGAATATTGTTTTACTTATCAATATAAGAAAGATAAAATAAATTCTAAGTAGGAGAGTAATGAATCCAAGGAAAATAAAGAATGAACTCTCGTAAATACAGCAGCTGCCCTTGTAACCAGTAGGAACAGAAGAAGATTTTACATTGTTAAAAATTTAATAAATTAATGAATCATAAGCTATAATTTATACAACCACATTATAGATAGGTCATTTATATTTCATGGGGAACCTAGGCAAAAGTTCTAAAATGGAAGATGGTGTGAAGTACCCTTATATTCCAATGACAATACAAAAAGCCTTGCTGAATGCCCGGTGCAGAGCCTAGCAAAGGACCATGATCAGTTCTGTTGATCCCTTTACTTCAGCAGAATAAGAATTAGTTGCAAGAAATAATTTGTGTTATGAATTTTCAACTCACTCAAGTGAATAGTCGTGTTTTCTCTCCCCAGTAGTAGCTCGCCAGCTAATGGAAGAAGACACTCAAGGAATGCCTCTGTGGACCATGGGATCCTGTGTGTCAGCATACAGTACAGCTGTGTTTCAGTTTCCAGGGGGTTGCTTACTGAACTGTGGAATCACAAGCCCGTCCCTCTGCAGAGGGTAGGAGGAGACCTCTTCAGATGGCTTAGCATGTGTCACCTACCATTGAGAAGTACCAATCATAATCTCAAAAGATATAAACCTGAACACCATAATTCCAAATGTTAAAATCCCTCAAAATCAAAATCCCTGAGGTCTAAAAATCTCTGTATCTCAAAAATTCTGATTCTGGATGATGAAAACCCCAAACGTAGATATAATGAAAGCCAAACTTCCCAAACCCACCATTTCTGCTTAAAACAAATACAAAAAGAAGATCTAAAGGAAGGGTAGAAAGCCGGATTGTCGGGGAAGAGATTAGTGTGTTTTCAGTTGTACGTAGGGGAGCTGCCAAATTACTCAGTAGTGTAGTACTTCTGCCTCTTCACATGTAATACCAAGTCTGCCTTCAAAAAATGCCCTTTGTCAGAAAATAAAAACAATTTGACAAGCTCAGTGACCTTTGAACTAAAGATACTTGCTGATATAGAGGTTTTGCCAGTGTCACAAAACACATTAAATGGTGAACTCTCTTCTTGGTTAGAGATTTGACTATTGGAGAAGATAGATTTCTTTCATTTTCCACTAAATCTAACATAGAAAAACTGGCATCTACTTTACTTTGGATAATGGATGGTACTTTCAAAACTGCCCTATTAATTATATAAATGTTTACTAACTACATAAAAGCTGTTAGATCCCAAACATCTATAATTCATCTACTCTTTGTGAATTCAATTTAATTTTTTTTCTGCAAAGTTCAATCAATCTTCAAATAAGCATTCATAAAGTACTTTGCTTTTTCCTGTCATTAATACCCCAAACCATAATGGTGGATTTGGAATTAGGTTATGAGTATGGCTTCTAAATTTCAGGATGTTACCAAGATAGTTCAATTTTTTTTCCATTTACCCCAACGCATTGGGTAAAAAAATTCAGATGAGTGTACTTGCAGTATAATACGAAAATGATTACAACTTTAGTTTAAAAATTTACTTGTCTGCATTTCCATTCTTCCTAGCTTTTGGAATTCAAGGTGTTAATGAATTAAAGTCAAATTTGCCTGAAGAAGTCTACAAAATTACTCACAATGTATCAATATCTATTAAAAACCCAATGCAGTTTGTGCAAAATCCATTTAGAGAAAGCTATAAATATTGTTTACAGAAATTTTAAAAGTCCTAAATAATTAGAAGTTACACCATGTTTATAGATTGAGGAAGCAAAGATGAAAAATTTCCTCAGTCTGATAGACTGTTTCAGTGTTCTCTCCAACACAATCACTATTTTATTGATGCTTTTGTAATTCCTTATTCTATTTAATTAAGATCCAAATAAAAGCAGACATAAAGATATACCATTTAGACACATGTGCTTCAATGCTAAAACATAAAGGATAGATGAAAATGTTCTTTTTTAAGACAGATTAACAATTATCTTCTTTAAAAGGCGTAAATAACAGTTGGGAGATAGAATGAAATATACTTTTTGGATCCTGGTAATGTTCTATCTTTTTTTAATAAAATTTTTAAAAGATATATTTTAGTTGTTAATGGACTTTTATTTAATTAATTTATTTATATGTGGTTGTTGTTAAAAATATTCGCTTACTAGTAAATTATTGAATTGAATTTTTGCATGCTTTTCAATATTTGTGTCTCTATCCCTTAAATGCAGGCTGTACATAATGACTTCCTTTCATAAATATACATTATAGAAATGTAGTTTTTAAAAAAAGAATACTAACTGTTCAGAGAAGAAACCTAACAAATGCTCCCACTTCAGCCAGGTGACCGAGCCAAACATCATGAGTGATGTCAGGTTGATAGTGTGCACTCTTGTGATGTGATGCTCATGGCACTTTAGCTGTGAGCTTCCCTTTCCAAACCCATAATCTCTGTGCAATCATGAGAAAGACATCTAACAATGGAAACGAAGGGGCATTTTATAAAATGCCTGACCAATACTGCTGTGCTAAATCTAACTTGTCCATCTATCAATCTCTTTGTCTGTCTGTCTACCTACCTACCTATCTACAAAGTGCCATCCCAGTGAAGCCAGATAATTCCAGCAGGAAATTACAGTAGATATACCACAAGAAAATTTATCCAGGCACCACATCGTCAACAGTAGAGAAATGTGCAGGGAAGAGTCCTTGCAGAAAGTTTCCAGTCATTCTCCCTTTTCATTCATGAGAACTAAAAGTGAGGGCTTGCCACACAAAGAACATTGGAAAAGATTACAAACATATCATGTGTGGAAACTCCTTTCACTGCTATCTCTTCCTCTGCAGGATTTATTTGAAGAAAGGGAGTTGATTTAATGTGTATATGAAACTGTTGTTTTAAAATCAGATCCACTAGATCTGTTCCCTGATATTGGCAAGATTTTAGGAAAAGAAATCATCAAAGCACACTTAATTACATAAAAGTAAAATAGTTTGTACTTATTAAACTCACTCCATTAAAATTTGCCTCACAATACATATCTTAAGCATATGTTTGGACTTAAAAAATAGTATCATGCACATTATGCAAAACGCAGTTTAGAAGTTGAATCTATTGAGAAGATGTCTGTTTTCTCTCTGCAGAAACCACACTCAACCAGTTTCCCAGTATTTTTTTCCATATCTGGTTCCTTTGAAAACTGAAAAAAAAATTTAAGAATCCTAGCAATTTTGTCTTAATTCTAAATTCTTGTAGATATTTGCAATTTATTTCTCTCTCAACCTTCTTAAGTCTTATAATTCAAATGTCCTGTGATAAATTGTTTTTAGCAACTCACAAGTGTCAACTCTCTCTAAAGCTTTAGTTTTTGTTAATGAAAACTTTCTTATATTCATATTTCTTCTTTTTTTTTAAATTTCTTCTGTTTTTTATCATGTGTGATTACATCACACCTATTTGGAAATAATATCTATGACATTTGAAAGGTTTTCAATTCACTAGTGTGGAAAAACTGTTTCATGTATCTTTAAGAATGTTATATGGAATTAATGAATTCTAAACCAGTTTAGCATGTCACTTAGGTAGAAATCATTTAAAAGGCTTCTACTGCCTAAAGTTAGAATTACCCAGAGGCTTCCTAGTGGCGATGTCATGGATGCAGTTTGGATTTATATCTCTGGAGCTGGGGAGGAAGGTCTTGGACTGTATGTATAAGCTTGGATGATGCTAGCACAGAGGTACATTAATGGATGAGAATACTCAGGAAGAGGAGACAAAGAGAGAAGAGAAGAAAGCTGGAAGGCAAAACTCAGAAGATTGACAAATGTTAGCGTTAGCAAACTAGGATGCAGAGCTGGTAAAGTGGACCAAGAAGTGATTGAGGTAGGAATAAATCCAGAATATTTGGATATCAGCTGAACTCAGACAGATTTGAGAAGGAGGAAGACAAATGTCAACTGAGAAGCATGCTGCTGAGAAATTCAAACATGATGAAAACTGAAAAGTGACCACTGGATTTATCAACTTGGTGTCCTTCAACATTTGGACCTAGAGCATGTCCAGTGTCCTTGTAAAGATGCAAGGCAGATGATAAATCTTTGGACACACAATGAGAGGGAAGGAACTCCAGAGAGCAATATAATCTCCATATTCAAGCCATTTCAATGTGAAGGGGAATGGCTAAAAGGGAAGGAGATAATGAGAAATACATATTTGGATTCTTACATAATTTTAGAGTAATGATGTAGTAGAAAGGGCCTAGTTGAAAATGCCTAATAAAATGCGGGTAATCAAAGAGAAAATGCTGTGCATAAAACGTAAGTGCAATACTAGTCAGAGAAAATTTATAGGCGGTCTTAATTAATGGTTTCTCTATTCTCCATTAAATACCGTACTATGCCATCTGCTAACAGTGATCATGTTAGTCTTGGTAATGGTATGAGAAGTCTGATGACAGATGAGAGAAGGAACAAATAAAATTGTTTGTTTTGGAAGATGAACTAAGCTTTCTGGAGAGATGATTTGAAGTTTACATTAACACCTGTTTGAGGTTTCACATTATCTTACCCAAGCTTCTCCTTGAAAGTTCAGTGCTTCAGGTCCAAATGCAGAAATAATAAATACTTTGTACAAACAAAATATAGGTTTCACCAAGATGGAGATCTGCAAATATTTTAAGGGAGAGATTATGGTGATGGACCATAAAATATAATCTAAAAAAGAAAAACACTGGAATATATTGGTAGATTGAAAGAACATGGCAGAGTTGCTGAATTGGAGTTTAATATTAGATGTTTAAAAAATATATTTTCAGACAGTCTTTTCCTATTCCATACATGAGGACATAGGCTTAATTAATGATTTTTCAGGACATGAGGGACATAGCTAATTACTATTCAATATCTCTCCTCCCTTATGTTTAGATTGGTGACAAAATACAACGTAAACCATTATTTGAACAGATGTATCCATATAACCCCATTGTAGATTTTCCATCCATTGAAAAACGAATGCAGATTCATGAAACATGTCCAATACTGCCTAATGTTTAACAAATAGGGCATTGATGGGTGTAGGGGTGCTCAAAAATGAAACTGGAAATTATTTGGGATATTTTTTGTCAAAAAAAAAGTCAAGAGAAGGATGCCACCAAGTAATTGGAAATATTAAATATTCTATCATACTTCTAGCTTTGACGATTAAGTTTATGGTAATAGATCAGCATTGAAAAGTCATAATATTGCTAAAATAATGTTTGATTTGGAGCATCCCTTCTTAATTTGTTCATATTCTCTCAGCTTGGAGCATTGATCATTGTCTAATTGCAGCCCCTTTGGCTTCCAATTGTGTGTTCCTATTCATTTTTTTTTTTTCCTACAGGCAGCTTTCAGCCACATGCATAATTGTATCTAATTTCCTGAGTCTTAAATTCAGATAGTGATGACTAAATGAGATCCTTTGTTTTCTGCTTGCTTAGTCTCCCCCGCAAATCCTAATTTCTACAAACAATTAGTTGTTCTACATTTTTTTAAATATGTTATTTTACATACTCAAGTTCAGTAAGTTGCCAGTTCCAAATAAAATATCATTTTAGAGCATGAAAAAAGCATTTACCACAGATTTTGCTTTCAGGCAGGAAGTAGATCATCTTAATATTTGTAATACCATTAATTAAAGTGATATCAGATATGTAGCATTTGGAGGAGACAAATTTGAAAGACTGTTTTGAATGGTTCCCTAGAAGATGCGTGTAGTTGGCTTAGCCTTCTTAAAAGCAATCACGCAGCACGTATTTAAAGGATATGCAGGCATATGGATTTGGTACATATGTCATCCTATGAAATCACTGTCAAAAGGCATGAGGAGTATTACAGGAAAAATGCACCAAAATAATTGCAAAAAAACAGTTCTCTCTCCCAAGATCCCAGGCAGTCACTGTAGAGCTTTCCTGGCAGCATTGAGCAGAGGAGCCAGCTAATGAGGCAAGTCATCCGTTATCATTGCTGTGCTTAGCCTGATTTAGTTATCTGAATCAAAATGACAGATTCAGGAGGAAGGATCCTGGGAACTTGACTGAAAATGTTATGTTGATGTAACCATGCATTGATCAGTCTAGTGCAGTGCTTCTTAGTCTCCATGCCAACAATAAAAAGAAACAAAAAATACTGGGTTAAAGGGCATGCTTTAGGAAAACGGATATTGGGCAAGGTATTTTCTTTATAAACAGGCTGAGTTAAACATTGAAATAAGCTCCATGCCCTGACCAACTCAGGGCTTCTCAACACATAAGAGGTTTTATAAAGTAATTTCAGCTTGTCAGGAACAATTTTCCTCTTTCCCTTTAGGATTACTTATAACTTTAGCTTTTGCAACTATAACCCAGGTTATTGGCAGCCTATTAACTTTATTCCAGTGTGAAAATGGAAAGAATTAACTCTTTCTGTCCTCTTCTAATCTTCTACTGTTCCCCAAAGTCAGTAGTAGACTGCTGTTTTTTTTTTTTTTTTTTTTAAGTGCATTTGACATGCTAGGCATGGATTTAAGAAGCTTGATAAAAGAGGTACTAAAAATAAGAAAAAAAAAATCCAAATTACCTGAGGGGAATACATGCTGTTGACAAATAGCTCTGTCTGCTAGCCCTCAGTTGGACAAAGATTTTTGATATTTTTGATCAGTGGGCTAGACAGATTTTTCTTATTATGGGAAAACTATCAACATTCAGAAAATAACATTGAGGGTGCATTAAAAGCTACATGTGACGAAGAAAAGACTGTTCATCTAAGCTGGAATAGCTCACTGCACAAACCTTGTGCCATCAAAGATGACAAATCTGAAGAAGGTTTATACAAGGCAGGGTTTGTTGTTGTTTTTGGACATACGCATACGTTTTCATTATAGGATGCGAAGAACCAAGAGAGGAGAAACCCACACATATTCTTCCATTTGATGTTTCTGGTTTGTTTTATGCTAAAGAGTGGAAATGTATAATGCATCTTTAACTACTCCCCTGGAGTCATTTAAGTTGATTTGGGCATCACATTAGGATTTAACAATTTTCTAAACTGATCCAATTTAATGCTTTTTCAAAACCTCACTTTCTTGCAGCCTCTCCACATCTCCAAAACAAAGTGCCCAGCTGTATAAATGAATGAAATCAGGGCCTGCAGGAAGCCAAGATCCTAATTTTAACCACATGCTGGAAAGTAAGAGAATTTATCTGTTTCATTTTAGCTTTTTCTTCTCTTTAAAATGGGAACTCTGCTATGTTGGTGATTTTTCTTGGGACCATTGATTCAGTATTCAATCTAAACTGAAGATATTTACAACGGTCATCAGGTAAAACTTCATTTATGGTCACATCTTTCCAGGATTTCCTCCACATTGGACACATAGACCCTGAGTTTCCCACTTCTGTTATAATGCAAAGATCTTTAGCAAGACCCCGAATTTCCCATTTATGTTATAATGCAAAGATTTTTAGCAATCCTCCCCAAATCTCTAAAACTACTTAAACTTGCTGGAAAATTCCAAGACAATACATGTTCTGCTCAAAGTCAGAAAGCAGGTGGAGAGTCTGGGGAAATTATGGTCCTCTGCACCTTTTCCAAGCACATGTGTTCTTTTAAAAAATTTTTTTTCCCTGTGTGTGTAACCAGTTTTATTCTTTATTTTTCTTATTTATTTATTTATTTATTTGAAATATTTTTACCGACTGCATTTTGATTCATTATATACAAATGGGGTACAACTTCTCATTTCTATGGTTGACCACAATGTAGATTCATATCATTCATGTAATCAAACATGTACATAGGGTAGTGATGTTTGTCTCAGTCTACCACCTTTTGTAACCCTGCCCCCTCCTCCCCCTCATTTCCCTCTATGTAATCTAAAGTTCCTCCATTCTGCTCTCACTCCCACCCACCCACCCATATTGTGTATCATCATCCACTTATCAGGGAAAACATTCGGCCTTTGGTTTTTTGGGGTTGGCTTATTTCACTTAAGCATGATATTCTCCAATTCTATTCATTTATCTGTAAATGCCATAATATCATTCTTCTTCATGGCTGAATAATATTTCATTGTGTATACATACCACTGTTTCTTTATCCATTCATCTGTTGAAGGGCTTCTAGGTTGGTTCCACAATCTAACTATTATGAATTGAGTTGCTATAACATTGATATGGCTGCATTCCTTTGGTATGCTAATTTTAAGTCCTTTGGGTATAAACCAAGGAGTGGGATAGCTAGGTCAAAACGTGGGTCCATTCCAAGTTCTCTGAGGAATCTCCATACTGCTTTCCAGAGTGGCTGCATCAATTTGCAACTCCAACAGCAATGTACAAGTGTGCCTTTTTCCCCACATCCATGCCAACATCTATTATTGTTTGTGTTCTTGATAATAGCCATTCTAATTGGAGTAAGATGAAATCTTAGAATTTTAATTTGCATTTCTCTAATTACTAGAGATATTGAACATTTTTTCATATATTTATTAATTGCCTGTATATCTTATTCTGTAAAGAGTTTGTTCAGTTCCTTGGCCCCTTTATTGATTGGGTTCTTTGTATTTTTGGTGTAAAATTTTGTAAGTTCTTTATGAATTCTGGAGATTAGTGCTCTATCTGAAGTGTGTGTGGAAAAGATTTTCTCCCATTCTGTAGGCTCTCTTTTCACATTATTGAATGTTTCCTGTGCTGAGAAAAAACTTTTTAGTTAGAATCCATCCCATTTATTGATTCTTGCTTTGATTTCTTGTGCCTTGGGAGTCTTGTTAAGGAAGTCTGGTCCTAAGGCAACATGATGACAATTCGGGCTTACTTTTTCTTCTATTTGATGTAGGGTCTCAGGTATAATTCCTAGGTCTTTGATCCATTTTAAGTTGAATTTTATACAGGGTGAGAGATAGAGGTTTAATTTCATTTTACTTCAAATAGATTTCCAGTTTTCCCAGCACCAATTGTTGAATGGGCTATCTTTTCTCCATTGTATGTTTTTGGTACCTTTGTCTAGTATGAGGTTACTGTACTTATGTGGGTTTGTCTCTGTGTCTTCTATCCTGTACCATTGGTCTACCTGTCTATTTTGGTGCCAATACCATGCTGTTTTTGTTACTATTGCTCTGTAGTATACTTTAAGGTCGGGTATTGTGCTACCTCCTGCATCACTCTTCCTGCTTAGGATTGCTTTGTCTATTCTGGGTCATTTATTCTTCCAGATGAATTTCATGATTGCTTTCTCTATTTTTATGAGGAATGTCATTGGGATTTTAATTGGTATTGCATGAAATCTGTATAGCACCTTTGGTAGTATGGCCATTTTGACAACATTAATTCTGCCTATCCAAGAACATGGGAGGTCTTCCTTCTACAGTTTTTATTATTTTCTTTAGTGTTCTCTAGTTTTCATTGTAGAGGTCTTTCACCTCTTTTGTTAGATCGATTCACAAGTGTTTTATTTTTTTGAGGCTATTGTGAATGGAGTAGTTTTCCTAATCCTCTTTCAGAGGATTCATCACTTACAAATAGAAATGCATTAGATTTATGTGTTGATTTTATATCTTACTATTTTGCTGAATTCATTTATTAGTTCTAGAAGTGTTTTGGTGGAGTTCTTTGGATTCTCTAAATATAGATTCATGGTATTGGCAAATAGTGATAACTTGAGTTCTTCTTTTCCTGTTTGTATCCTTTTAATTTCTTTTGTCTGTCTGATTGCTCTGGTAAGTGTTTCAAGGTTGATGTCGAATAGAAGTGGTAAAAGAGAGTATCCCTGTCTTCTTTAAGTTTTTAGAGGGAATATTTTCAGTTTTTCTCCATTAAGTATGATTTTGACCATGGACTTAGTGTACACAGCCTTTACAATGTTGAGGAACGTCCCTACAATACCTATTTTTTTCTAGTGTTTTAAGCATGAAGTGGTGTTATATTTTATCAAATGCTTTTTCTGCATCTGTTGAAATAATCATATAATTCTTTTTATTTTATTTTTTTACAGACTGCATTTTGATTCATTGTACACAAATGGGGTACATCATTTCATTTCTATGCTTGTGCACTATGTAGATTCATACCATTTGTGTAATCATACATGTACATAGGGTAATGATGTCTGTCTCATTCCACCCATTTTTCATATCCCCCTTCCCTCTCATTTCCCTCTAATGCAATCTTAACCTTAAGTCTATTGATGTTATGAATCACATTTGTTCTTTTCCATATTGAACCAACTTTGGATCTCTGAGATAAACCCCACTTGATCTCAGTGCACTTTTTAATATTTTTGATGTGATTTGTCAGAATTTTTTAAAGAATTTTTGCATCCATGTTCATCAGGTATGTTTGTCTAATGTTTTCTTTCCTTGATGCATCTTTGTCTGGTTTTGGTATCAGGGTATATTAGCTTCATAAAATGAGTTTGGAGGGTTTCTTCCTTCTCTATTTCATGGAGTCACTTTGAGGAGTACTGGTATATGCTGTTCTCTGAAGGTCTTGTAGGACTCAGCTGAGAATCCATTTGGTTCTGGGCTTATCTTGGTTGGTAGGCTTTTGATGTTTTCTTCTATTTTCATGCTTGAAATTGATTTGTTTAAATTGTGTATGTCCTCCTGATTCAGTTTGGGAAGATCACATTTCTCTAAAAATTTGTCAATGTCTTCAGGATTTTCTATTTTGTTAGAGTATAGATTTTCAAATTAGCTTCTAATTGTGTTAGGTAATTTCAATGGTGTCTGTCATGATATTCCCTTTTTCCTCATGAATTTTAGTAATTTGAGTTTTATCTCTCCTCTTTGTTAGTGTGTCTAAAGGTTTATCTATTTTGTTTATTTTTACAAATAACCAACTTTTTCTTTTGTCAATTTTTCGACTTGTTTCAATTTCATTGATTTCAGTTCTGAATTTAATTATTTCCTATCTTCTGGTACTTTTGGTGGTGTTTCTTCTTCTTTTTCTAGGGCTTTGAGATGTAATGTTAGGTCATTAAGTTTATTATTTTCTCAAGTTTTGATAGCAATCCTGAGAAGTAAATAGTTGGCTTCTTCTTTTAAGAGTTCATTCTCTCCTGTTAGAAAACCTCATTGTCTTAGCATATGATATTTATAATCAAGTTATAGATACATAGGTGCGAGCTGGACTAGTTTCCAAGGAGCTATCCATGATCTGTAGGAGAACCAATGTTGATTGACCTATTAGAGAAATATGGTTTCAGGAACTCACAATTATGGAAAATTGTTTGAGATTGCCTGAAGCATGTTGTTACCCTGTGTTGGTTTAGTGCCGAAGTTTGAATGCAAGTCATGGTTGTGGGAGTAACCCACTAGAGCCAGATGGCCTGCTTAACTCCACCCCTTATCCTGTTTTTCATGGAAGAAGCTCCTACCAGCCCCCTTTTGATCTGTACTGCTATAAATAAACCAAGCTTGGGTGCCTTCATTTGTTAGAGCCAGACCCTTCTGGGCAGCTCAAGCTGTCATACCCCAATTCTAATGATAATTCTGTCTCCTGTTGTTATTTCTGATAAATAAATTTCTTAGATTTTAATTTGCAGCCAGCCCATCCCTCCAACAGGAACCATTTTCCTCGCCCATGAGGGATGTGAGCAAGACTAGTTAACCATTTTATATTGTCACACCTTCGCATGTTGTCAAGTTACATCTATTTTGCATCTGAATTTTTTGCATTAAGTTATCTTTATTTTATTTTATTTTTTATTTCTTTTGGGTCATTTGAAACTGTAGAACCCTACCTCAGAACAATATCAAAACCTAAAGTAACAAAGGAGGACTTACTGGATTAAACAGTTGGAAAATTCCCTGTTCAGTCTCTTTCCTATGATCTGCATAGGGATAATTGAAAGTAAGCCTTAGTCTACTTCTTGTCACCTTTCAGTTATGCTAAAAATTGTTGATAATTTAAGAGAACGTCTTCAGTTACAACGTGGATCAGCAGCTAATGCTGCTTGTGATTGCTGAAACACACTGCTGACTTAGCATTCCTGACTATTCCAGCCAGTGGTAAAAGAAAGCAGCATTTGTTTTCCTTACATTGCTCCCATGCTTGTTAACTCCTCAGATTCAATCTAAGAATTCATGTTTTATATTCAATATTCTAAGAAGGAGAAGAAAAACATCCTGACAGATTATTTGTCCTTGGAGGATTTTGGTTTAAGCCTTTATGCAAAAAGAATACTAGATTAATGATAACTGAGAAGCAAGAAATATTCTTTCTGGTCTCTGAGCAGTGAAATTGACACATGATGGTCTGTGGTGTTATGTACAATCTTCAGATCCCAACAGAATTTCAGTCTTGAAGTCAGCAATGTGTTGCTTTCTCTACTGCATGAATGTCATTGTAAATATTCAAACTTGATGGTCTTCTACTGAGAAACACTATTTTAAAGCTTCCTTTTATCTTCATGGATGAAAGAACAAAAACAGCAAAGATTAAGAAAAACAGTCATGGGGGGAGAGATAACGAGCCCAAATTATTCTATGGTATGTGTGTAGGCAATATATAAATATGCATATATAATATATATATAATGTATATTATATATAGATATGTGTATTTATAATACATAATACATTTTATATATGTATATATTATATAAATATATATAATTTAATATATGTATATATTATATAGATATATATTATATGTAAAAATGTATATATATGTATGTATACATAAATATGTATGTGTGTGTATATATGTATATGTGTGTGTGTGTATACATATATGTGTGTGTGTGTGTATATATATATGTATATATATATACTCTTCAGCCAAAATATGAAAGCTCTTAATTGTCTAGTCTTAAAATATGATCTAATATTTTAAGATAAGCCCACCTAACACAGAAAGATTGAATGATAGTTTTCACATTGTACAATAAATATGGCCAAGTGATGGTTGTAGTGGAGCATGAATGGAGAATATTTTTAGGTCATAACCATGTTCAAAGGAATGATGTTAATATCAATTAGCTTTCATTTTATACCTACCTGGACCTAAAATACTTGAGCAATTTTCTTTAACAGATTTACTTTAACTTATTAACTACTGTTTCAAATTGTTGATTTTTTGGTATGTGGGAATAAAGAGAACAAGTCCTGTGGCCACACTGCTTGGTATTAATTCCTGACTCCAAAAGTTACCACCTCTACCACTTTGTGCAACCTATCAAATATCTCTGTGCCCTTTATTTAAAAAGGAGATGGAGATAATAACAACATGATGTTATATGGTTTTAATGATGATTATCTAAGTTAATAGATGCTATAGAATATATAACAGTTCTAGAATATAGAGCTAACACTCATATACTACCACTATATAATCCATACCCAGAAATTATTATTTATTTATATTATTATTATTATTTATTTATATTAATAAGATTTGTGAAATAAGAATCAATAAAAAGTATGTTAGCATAAATGTTGTTCCTTTACTTTTTCTACTAACATTTGAATTTCATGAACTCATGCTTACTGACCTTTAGAAATAAGTTCGATTGAACCATTAAAACCACAGACATATGTGTAACAGAGCAAACTCAATGTTAGAAGACAGAACATGACATTATTTCCTGATTCCAAATGGTGTGATTTACTTTTTACTTCATATGATATCAAATACTCAGCATAGCAACCTTATCAACATAACAACTTTAATATTTCCAGCATTAAAGTTTTAAGTAGACATTACTTGGTACCATAGTTTTGATTTTGAACATCCCCCAAAGGCCCATGTGCACTTGTTCACCTCATTGTTGGAAGCTTAAGGAGTGAGGCCTATTGGAAAGATGTGAGGTTGCAGAAGACTTGCTTTTGAAGGGAATTTTGGAAGACCAGTCTCTTCTTATGTCTCCCTTTGCTTCCTGGTATCCTGGAGTTAACCCTGCCTCTTCTGCCACACACTCCCACCTCCTTGTGTGGTGCTGCCATAGGCCTAATGTGACAGAGTTAAACAACCATGGATCAAAACGTCTGAACCCATGAGTCACAATAATTGCTTCCTTCTTTGGGGGTTGATTATCTCAGGTATTTTGTCACAGTGATAGAAAACTGATTAACACATCAGTTAGAGGACCATAGGGCTTCAAAATGAATACAGTGAGAAATATTCTTAGAATAAGAAAGTACCGACTGCAGTATGAAGTTAAATTTTGTGTTTTGTAACATATATTTGGGTGATATGCCATTAAACAAGATGGGTAAATGTAAATAAAGGCTGGGTAAAGTGTGGAAAATTATGGTTGCTTTATATTGTCCTGGAAATAAAATTTCTAATAACAAAATTTCCTGTCTTTATAAGTATCTGCTCTCTTTCTACTCTACCACACTTTTTCATATTTCTTGGAGTTCATGTAGTCCAACTCCAAAAAGGCAAATTTGCTATTCCTATTAATTAGACAACTCAGAAACTGGTACAAATTTGTATCTTCTTAGAAATTTCATCCAATCTAAAGTTTCCAGAGACTATTTCAGCCATTATTATTGACTATAATTTAATTTAGCTTAGTGAGCTATTAGAAAATCCTTGAAATATGACAGTCTAGGATTTATCTGATTGTTCTTTCTGTCAATAATATGCTGCTAGTATTTGTAAAACAAATAAAATCTAAATTCATAAGTCTGCTTTCAAATATTTAGACAAATCTTCAATATATACAGTGCTTATATCAAAGGAGTAGACATTTACCAGCCTATTAAACAGGACTTCAAAGGTCAGAATAACTTTCCTTTTGAAAGTTCATTAATGAGGGGCAAATCACTCTTTGAAGAAAAGTACAAATTACGCAGATTCCTTATAGGCTAAATAAATAATTTGTGATTATCACTGTATTAATCTGACATTGAACATAACGTTATTACCTGAAATGTAACCATTTTGCTTCTGACTGTTATGTAAATCAGTGTAGGCCTGGGAGTTTGTGAGGAAACCACCAGGAAGACCAGGTCCTTAAACCTGATGAGTTCTCTCATCTCATCCCTCTCTCTTCATAAGGAGCTGAGTTATCTTTTGACTTCAGCTAATTTTCACAGAGTAAAGCAAACATTCAGTGCAGGAAGTCAAGAGCAGGACACCTTTCATAACATTTGCCACACATATTTTTTAATTGGTTCTTTTTAGCTATATGTGACAGCAGAATCCATTTTGATACAATTATACAAACCTTGAATATACCTAGTTCTAATTAGAGTCCCATTCTTAGGGATGTGCATGGTGGTGGAATTCACTGTGCTGTTTTCATATGTGTACATGGGAGAACTATGTCAGATTCATGCCATTGTCTTTCCTTGGCTTATCCACCCTCCCTTCCCTCCATTCCTCATTGTCTAATCCACTGCACTTCCATTCTTCCTGACTACCTCCTCACCCCACCCTTATTGTGGGTTTGTTTCCACCTAACAGAGAAAACATTGGACCTTCGGTTTTATGGGACTGGCTTACTTCACTTAGCATGATGGCTTCCCTATCCATCTGTTTGCTGGTCCCATCCACATTTGCTTTAGTGATTTCTCTTGGCCTATGTGGACTTGTTCTTCCCCTTCCCAAGTGTTCCTATTTATATTACTTTATGTCCTAATCATTCCTTCCCAGAGTGAACTTTTTTTAGACAAAATTATAAAATATTACCAAAAGCAACTATGTCTATGATCTTCAGAATTTGTTCAGTGAGTTGTTATTTAAGTCATTTTAATGGCAGATATCAAGATTAAACGTTGGAACTTTTGGGGGAAGGAGGAATTTTTGAGGCCTTCTTAGAGTTAACAGTTCATATAGCTGAACTCATTTACTGAGCTATGAGAGACACTTAGGAAACTAATTAATAAATAAGGATGACAGCATAATGATAATGTAAACTTGGATCTGTCTGTGGTTCTTGACTGCTTGTGTTCTAGGCAACGTTAGATTTCACAGTTGATTCATACAAAAGGGGATTCATGGTTGGATAAGTTAGGAAATAGACTATAACTTTTCTTGATTAATGCCTTTAGGAAATTTTGCAAAATAAAAATCCTACTTAGAAATTTTCAGTTACAGATTGAGCATGTAAAGAGCTTGGGATTCATCATTTCAATCCCTACAATAAGAAAACAATTGAATAAGGTGAAAATTAATGATTTTCTTGGACACATCAGAAGTTTGCAGTCTCAAAGCAAACCAAAACCCTAAAATCTGAAAAGGGAGGCAAAACAGAGAATCACTGGTGAGACCAGCTGCCTAGAAAGGAAGCTGTTAGAGCTACATCCATAGGAACACATAGGGGTATTCTGATGAAATTGTGGAAGCTAATGAGAAATTCTTTAATGTCATAGTCTTAAAAACACTCCCCCACTTTTATCTGCAAGATAACCCAATAGATTCTCAAGAAAATGTGCCTTAAAAAGTCTCCTCATGTCTCTAGCAAAGGCAGTAAAAAAGTAATCATTGTGAACTACATTTAGAGTATTCTCCATAACCAATCGTTATTTTTCAGGGAGCAAGTCTTTACTAGAACCTCATCTCAGCTGAGAGAAAGGCATTTCCAACTCCAGCCCTTCCAGTCTTCCTGTCTCACATAACAGAGGGGAAAAAGATAAGGAAAGTTTTTGAAAAATCACAGCCCAGGTACACAGTCCCACTAAAATATGGAGATGTAATTATAATATTATAGACAGATACCCCTCCCACATGCTTCCCTACCCAATGAGCAGTGTAGTAACAGTGGACACAGCTTGAACGGGCTGATAGATGCAGGCTGGGTGTGGAAAGGAGGACAAGAGGGGAGACAAAGCCCAGGTCCCTAGGGGAAACTGATGCTACAGGAACTAGGGGCTCCTATGATCACAGATGAGCACACAGAAACACAAACATCAAATGCAGCTCAATTCTTAGCCGGATTAATATGAAAACTCACATTCTGATCTCTTATCTCAGTGCCTATTGCCTGATACATCAAGTCATGTCCAGCTTTCTAGAAAAAATAAAGCATGCTAAAAGGCAAGAAAAATACTGTCTAAAGAGACAAGGCCATTCATTAAAATAAATGAATAAAAATACAAAGTAAGGTGGCTTTGGTGGTAGAGTGATGAACGTTAACTTCCTTCCAAAGAAAGATGATTAATATGTTAAGGACTGTAGTAGAAATAGCAGTAACATGTAAGAACATCAGACAAATTACAATAGATGGGCGTTAGGATGATTAGTTTTGTGTGTCACTGTAACAGGGCCACAGAGTACTCAGATTCTTGGTCAAACATTTTTCTTAGTGTTTCTGGGAGGGTGCCTTTGATTTACATTTACATTGATAGACTGAGTAAATTAGATTGCAATCTACGACACTTGGGGCTCATCCAGGCAGCTGAGGTCCTGAATAGAACAAAGGATTGATCCCTCCTAAGAGAGAAGTGTCTATAAGTGTGTGTGTGTGTGTGTGTGTGTGTGTGTGTTTATGTATGTGTTGATTCTGTTTCTTTGGAGAAACCTAGTAAAGACTTTCCCTTGGGCTACCTGTCAACATATCAGTCAAACTTGAATCTTTCAGTAAAACTCCTTTAAAACTAAAATTGAGTTTCTTAAAATTACATTAAATATTTATTTTCATCTTACGGCTACCAATTTCTTGATTATCTTTTGATGATCCCAGCCTTCATTCTCTAACATTACTGGCCTATATATGATTCCCTAAATAAATTGATTCCTTTATTAATTATCCCAACAAGTAATTGATTGATCCTTGGTGGTTTGGCCATAGGAAAGAAAGAAAAATCAGAGACAATGTGATTCTCAGAGAATTCTAAGACTAAATATTATAAACTAAAAAGTCCTGGTTTCAGAAATCTAAAATTCTCCATAAATTGCATTTTTTTAAATTTCATAGCCAAGATCACAGGGGAGTAACAAAATTTTACAAGGTAGGAAAGAGAAAAACTAATGATAACTGTTAATAAATGCTAAGATTTTGTCTGCTTTGGGGATATTGACAATCTCTGTCACTCAGGGTCTTGAAACGAAGGGTTATATTTAAAAGGAAGGAGAAAGACTGTGGGCAAAAGTGAAGATGGAGCTGTAATGAGACTTTCAAATGAATCCAGGATGTGTGTATAGTGCCTTATTCAGCAAGTCCAAACTGATAAAAAAAAAAAAAAATCTATCATTAGGAAAGGAAGATGAGGAAGAAACTTCTCTTTCTTGACTTTGGTGTGGGTGCTAAAGTAGAAAAAGCATCTCTTAATCATTGTAAATACTCTTATTAGGTTTTGTTCCCAGTGGTATTAAAACCCATAAAATGAAAATATAACTAAAAAGTCATTTCTCTTAACACAAATTCTAGGATGACTAATGAAAGCATACATCTCTGGAGAACTGGAATCCTTGGCCCACACATATTTGCAAAGATGAAACTCTGAGGAAAATAGAGTCTCATATGTCTAGGTATTAACTGGAAAACGAGAGCCTACAGTAGAAATATTTACACCAAAGGTCAGATGATCACCTCAGATAAAGATGTAAAAACATATTTAACGTAATAAAATAAATAAAATGGAGTTTAACTTTTTTTTATTGTAAACAAATAGGATACATGTTGTTTCTCTGTCTGTACATGGCGTAAAGGCATACCATTTGTGTAATCATAAATTTACATAGGGTAATGTTGTTTGATTCATTCTGCCATTTTTTCCCTTCCCCCCCCTCCCACCCCTCCCCTCCATCTATACAGTCCTTCCTTCCTCCATTCCTGCCCCCCTCCCTAAACCCAACTCCAACCCCAACACTAACCCTTCCCACCCCCCATTATGTGTCATCATCCACTTATTAGCGATATCATTCTTCCTTTGGTTTTTTGAGATTGGCTTATCTCACTTAGCATGATATTCTCCAGTTTCATCCATTTGCCTGCAAATGCCATAATTTTATCATTCTTTATGGCTGAGTAATATTCCATTGTATATATATACCACAGTTTCTTTATCCATTCATCAATTGAAGGACATCTAGGTTGGTTCCACAATCTGGCTATTGTGAACTGAGCAGCTATGAACATTGATGTGACTGTATCCCTGTAATATGCTGATTTTAAGTCCTTTGGGTATAGACCAAGGAGTGGGATAGCTGGGTCAAATGGTGGTTCCATTCCAAGTTTTCTAAGGAGTCTCCATACTGCTTTCCAGAGTGGCTGCACTAATTTGCAGCCCCACCAGCAATGTAAGAGTGTACCTTTCTCCCCACATCCTCGCCAACACCTGTTGTTGCTTGTATTCTTGATAATCGCCATTCTAATTGGGGTGAGATGGAATCTTAGGGTGGTTTTGATTTGCATTTCTCTTATTACTAGAGATGTTGAACATTTTTCCATATGTTTGTTGATTGCTTGTATATCTTCTTCTGTGAAGTGTCTATTCATTTCTTTAGCCCATTTGTCAATTGGATTATTTACATTCTTGGTGTAGAGTTTTTTGAGTTCTTTATAGATTCTGGAGATTAGCACTCTATCTGAAGTATGATTGGCAAAGATTTTCTCCCACTCTGTAGGCTCTTTCTTTGCATTGCTGATAGTTTCCTTTGCTGAGAGAAAGCTTTTTAGTTTGAATCTATCCCAGTTATTAATTCTTGCTTTTATTTCTTGTGCTATGGGAGTCCTGTTGAGGAAGTCTGGTCCTAAGCCGACATGTTGAAGCTCTGGACCTACTTTTTCTAGCCAGAGCAATTAGACAGACCAAAGAAATTAAAGGGATACGAATAGGAAAAGAAGAACTCAAACTATCCCTATTTGCTGATGATATGATGGTATACTTAGAGGAACCAGGAAATTCCACCAGAAAACTTTTAGATCTCATAAGTGAATTCAGTAAAGTAGCGGGATATAAGATCAATGCACATAAATCTAAGGCATTTTTATACATAAGTGATGAATTTTCAGAAAGAGAAATTAGGAAAACTACCCCATTCACAATAGCTTCGAAAAAAATAAAGCATTTGGGAATCAATCTCACAAAAGAGGTGAAAGACCTCTACAATGAGAACTACAGAACACTAAAGAAAGAAATTCAAGAAAACCTTAGAAGATGGAAAGATCTCCCATGTTCCTGGATAGGCAGAATTAATATTGTCAAAATGGCCATACTACCAAAAGTGCTATACAGATTCAATGCAATTCCAATTAAAATCCCAATGATGTACCTTACAGAAATAGAGCAAGCAATTATGAAATTCATCTGGAAGAATAAAAAACCCAGAATAGCTAAAGCAATCCTTGGCAGAAAGAGTGAAGCAGGGGGTATCGCAATACCAGATCTTCAACTCTACTACAAAGCAATAGTAACAAAAACGGTATGGTATTGGTACCAAAATAGAAAGGTGGATCAATGGTACAGAATAGAGGACACGGACACAAACCCAAATAAATACAATTTTCTCATACTAGACAAAGGGGCCAAAAATATGCAATGGAGAAAAGATAGCCTCTTCAACAAATGGTGCTGGGAGAATTGGAAATCCATATGCAAGAGAATGAAACTAAACCCATATCTCTCACCATACACGAAACTAAACTCAAAATGGATTAAGGATCTTGGAATCAGACCAGAGACCTTGCATCTTATAGGAGTTTAACTTTTGAAAGAAAAAAATACTATCATTAGCCAGGATGATATAAAATCAATCTTAAAAACATTTATAAAATGATAAAAGCAACAGTTTTTGAAACTGCAATTTCAAAAACAGACATAGCAGAAAAGGGGACTGAAAAGTTACTAAACAAGTAAGCAAATGTAATATGAGAGAGAAGGTAAGAGGCATTGGGAAAATAATAGAACACTTAGTCTATTACAGGAGTTCCATACTGAAATAATGTAAATAAATAAAAAAGAAGCAATGTTTATAGTGATAACAGCTAGAGCATTTCTAGAACTAATGGAAGATATGTATCCTCAAGTGTAAGAATCTTACAAAATAACCAGACATGTTGTAATACCACAAAATAGGATACAGAAATAGGGAAAAAACAGATTCTCTATAAACAGACTGATAGCAGATTTCCCCATGGGAACAAAAGAGTATATAAGAATAATACATTCAAAGAGCTGAAAAGTAAATTACCAATTGATGATACAGGCAAAATAAATGCATCTATAGACAAATAAAAATTTGTAAAATCACTTTTAAAAACTGTGTGGCAATACTGAATACATCCAAATATATGTGAACCCAATGGCACAGAAGTTCCACTCTTCAATATATACTTGACAAAATGTGCTTTTCTCTTTAATGCTAAAAGATACACATAAGAAAATTAATAGTTTTTATGCATTTAAAATAATTTATTTCTAAGTGTCCTCACCAAGCTTAAGATGGTCTCTTCAACCCAGTGGTGATGCACATTTTTCTGAACTAAATTCCACCTGCTTTAAGCAGTCATTGTATCTTTTATTTCATTTTTTATGTGTTATTTTAGTTATACATGACAGTAGACTGTATTTTGACATGTTATATATAAATGAGTTACAACTTATTCTAATTAAGATCTTGTGGTACATGATATAGAGTTTCACTGTTGATGTCATTATATCTGAACATAGAAAAGTTATGTTCAATTCGTTCTTCTGTCTGTCTTATTACCGTCTACTCCCCACTTCCCTTCATTCCCCTTTGTCTAATCCATTTAGCTTCTATTCTTTCCCTGCCCCCCTTGTTTTGTGTTAAAATCTGCATATTAAAGAGAACATCCAATGTTTGGTTTAGGGGGATTGGCCCATATCACTTAGCGTGATAGTCTACAGGTCAATTCATTTACCAGCAGAACTCATAAAGTCATCCATTTTATGGTTGAATAATAGTCCGTTGTGTATATATACCACATTTTGTTCATCATTCATCTGTTGAAGGGCACCTGGGTTGGTTCTGTAGCTTAACTATTGTGAATTGAGCTGCTATAAACATTGATATGGATGTGTCACTGTAGTGTGATAATTTTAAGTCCTTTCCATATATAGTGAGGAGTGGGATGACTGGGTCAAGTGGTGGTTCCATTCCAAGTTTTCTGAAGAGTCTCCATATTCCAGAAATTTTATAATATTTTTAGTTTTATACTCAACATCGATTGCAAATTGCTTCAAATTGATATGGAATTTTATGTTGTAGCATTTTACAGCATTTTCTATAAATTGCAAAATGAATTAATATCAAATAAATAATGACTGAAATAATTTAGGCACAAAGAAATTCCTAATATATGAATTAGAATGCATGTAAAATTACTACTGGCTATCTTTTTGAGAAGGGAAGTGATTACTGGAAGAGGAGAAAATACAATGTTCTTGGACATGGGCAATAGTTGATTTCCTGATTTGAATGGTGATTTTATAATTCACTTTTGTAAAGAGTGATCAATTTGCCTGCTTAAGATCTGCACAAATTTCTGTAAAATATAATTAACATCAAAAGTTTTACAAAAAATAAAAGGGTGAGAAGCATTTAAAAAGCAACCCAACATTGACAAGTTACTGAACCTCATTGATAAGAAAATAGAGAAATACATTTTATTTAGTGCCAAAGTTGTGTGTTACTAATGATTAATGAGAAAGACAATAGTGATGGAAATCTATGCTTTCAACAAGCATTTTTTAAATACTCTAGCAACAAATGAGGAGGGGATGCAACAGTGAATACTCCCATACCAGTCATCCCACCTCTCCACGACAATCATTCAAGATTATTGACCAAACCCATATGCCATATGCCCTTCATATACTTTTGGTTGAAAAATTATTGAAATGTGCTCCTTGTTAACTCAGTTATCCATACAGAGTCATAAGGAGTGTATCTTATTCTGTTTTGTGCTCTGTAACAGAATACTACCTGACGGGGTAACAGTAGTATATCTGGCTTACAGATATGGAGGCTAGGAAGTCCAAGATGGAGGCATTGCACATGTTGAGGACCCTCTCTTTGCATTATGACATAATGAAAGGCATTACATGGGCCAGTACAAAGGGGGTCTGAATTCATTCTTTGTAAGTATCCCACTCTTGGATAACATACTCACTCCTGCACTAACAGCATTAATCCATTCATGAGAGCTCAACTCTTATGACCTAACTAGTTCTGAAAGATTCTGCCTCTCAACACTGGTATATTTGAAATTAAAACTCTAACACAAGACTTAAAGGGACACATCAATCCATACCAGTAGGTGACATTATAATCATTTCATAGTTGAGAACCCTGAAGTTTAAAGCTATGTTGTATTCTCAAAGTATATTAAAGTAGGGACTGGATTTGAATCCAAATCTTACTGCTTGACTTTGTTACCTTGCAGATTTATAAATTATGGAATGCTTCTTCTGTCAACTACACACTAAGTTGTCTGAAGGCAATAGCTTGTATTTTTATAATCGCACTTTTATCTGTATGCCAATGTTATGTATAAATATATATATAAATATATGAACAAATGTTATAAATATGTACATAAATGAACAAGGGAGTGACAGAATACCTAGAAAAATTATTACTCTTAGATATAGGATGATATTTTAGAATGAACACTTTAAAGGCTTCAAAGTTATTGATGCTGTGCAGTGTTTTAAGATGCATGATGAATACCCATCTTAAAATCTATGTAACATTTGTGTGTGTGCACACATACACATATTCACACCTTCATAATTATCATAGTTAAACCAAAGGCACTATATTCCCATAATAAGACAAGTAGAAAATGGAGAGTAAAAGATTATTTCAAATGATACTCAATTATAGACTTAAAATTTTTCAGGGATTTATTAAATATGCAGAATGACAAGGAATGATATGTTTAGCATTACATGGAAAAAATACTAGTTTGAGAAAATGGCCAAATGCTGCTACTTTTTCTTGGAGCAGTGGCTCTCAAATTTCAGTGGGCAACAAACTCATCTGATAGGCTGGATAAAATTTAGATCGATGGAGCTTAACCCAGACTTTCAGAACCTAGACTTTCTGATTCATCGTTTCTAGAATGGAGCTCCGAATTTTATATTTCTAGCAAGTTTACACATGCTGTTAGTATATAGACCACAGTTCAAGGAATATATCTTTGTAGAGTGATGAAAAGATTTGAGAATTTGTTACATAATATACAGTTTTTCCCTTTATCTAGAAAACTCAAATATTTCTTTTTATTATCTACATGAGTACTCTCTACTCAGATCAAAAGAACCTCCCCTGAGAAGCAGGTCAAGAAAAACCTCCCAGTCTTATTTATATGGCTTCTATCTTTCCTTTGAATATTTCCTGTCTTCTTGAAAAATTGCTCTTCTTTTTTCTTTGATGATATAAAGCTCTCTTAGTTTATTACTGCCAGATCCTTTAAATCTCCTTTGGTTCTACAGTCCCATGAATCCTTGCTTCTTTCTTAGAGCCTTTCTCTTTTTACTCTGCCAAAGTTTTTAGGAGCCCCACTCCATTCCCATGGATGCAGTTAGATTTATATACAGAGGGATTCAAAATCTGCATTTCATCCCTCTCTCTCTTTTGAGCTTCAGACTAATAAAGTGAACTGAGACCAGTACCTAGATGCCCACAATACATTCCCATCAATGTGTTTGAAATGGATTTCCCATCTCCAACTAACACCTGCTCCCTATTCCCATACTTCAACCACCATTTCGTGCTCCCTCACCCCAATGACCTGCTCCTTAAAAGCTTCATCATGGGCATCCATGCCAGGACACTGGGCATCTTCTGTGATTCCTATTCTCCCTCACCTAACAACAAATCTACTTCATTTTGACTAGTTTACCATTTCAAGTGTTCTTAAATCTCTTTATTTAAGGAAGAAGGCAAGGTATAGATGCTCTCTTAGACATTTTTACCATAACTATAATTAAGAAAAAATTTAGGGTAATCACTAAGTAAATGGAAAAAAAGAGGGATGAACAAAAAGAGGGATGAACAATCATGAGGAACTCCTCAAGTAAAAGTCAAACCAAACACTAAATGAGTCAAAGGAACAGAAGGCACAAGGAGGGGCAAGTTGGAGTGATGTGAGGGAGATAAAACATAAACATAGGATGAAAGAAATCAAAATATATTCACCAGCTCCTAAGAAAATATCTTCAATAGTGTTCCTAAGAGGAATATTTCAATAATTTGAAAAGCCCACAACCATAGTATGTTCTTATGTAATTTTTCTTGTTTAGTCAAATAATAAACAGACCCATATCAACACATCTAGACATGCACACACTTTCTCTTCTTTCAAACACACACACACTGGATCATGCACATTCCTTTAGCACATTCAAAAGTATTGATCATACTCTAAGCCATGAGCCAAGTGACAAACGGGGAAAATAACTTAGCATACATAAATTTACCAGCCACAACTCTGTCAATATAATAAACAGAAAACAGATTAAGAGCATTTTACACATTTTAAATTGTATTAATACAAACATATAAATAATATTTGGGTAAAGTCATAATGGGTCTAACTATAAAAATATACTTTCAATTGAGTTACAAAAGTACCACATGGCAAACATATGCTATACAGTTATAGTTATTTATACATAAATACACAGCCTTGAATATGTTTATTCTACAGGAAGAAAGATTAAAAGTGAAAAATAACATCTAGTATGAGGAATCCCACAATAAAAAGAGAGGAAGCGATAACTCACAAAATAGAAGGAAGGACATAAGAGCAGAGATTAGTGAAATAAAATGATGCATTAAAGAATCAAGAATATTAATATTACTTTGGAAAAATTATTATATGAAGAAATCTCTCATATATGATCATTGAAAAAGATACAAGAGAAGATCAATGTTAAGTTTAAAAGTTTATTGTTTTATCAAACAATGATAGAAATAAAGTACTACAAATCAATATTTATTAATACATAAAACAATATTGTAAAATAAAAAAATCTTTGAGAAAATATATGCAACCAAAAAATACTGAAGAAAAAATTGAACATTTGTATTTTTCTATTACTCTGAAAGAACTTGAATTTCCCATTTAAAATCTACCTAAAAAGGAAAAGAAAAGCTTAGATTTATTTGCATTTTTGATTAACAAGAATTGTACATATTAACAGGACTCTATTTCAAAACATGCATATAGCATGCACTGAATTTTTTTCACTTCCACATATAATAGAGCACATCTAACACTTGTCTTTCTTTTTAGGTGTCTTATTTCACTTAATATAATGCCCTTCAGTATCATTCATCTTTTTGCAAATAATGTGATTTCATTTTCCTTTATGACTGAATAGTATTTCATTACTTGTATATCATATTTTATTTATCCATTAATCTACTGATGTGTATCTCTCTGTATTCCAGATCTTCTGGGTATATAGCCAAAGCAAACAAAGTCCACATAACAAAGAGCACACCATAGTTTATGGTAGTACTATTCACAGGACCTAAGTCTAGTTCATTGTATCTTTTTATTTCATTTTTTTTAATTTTTAATTTTTTGGGAGTACTGAGAATTGAACGCAGAGGTGCTTTACCCTTGAAATATATCCCTAACCCTTTTCATTTTGAGAAACTCTCAAAGTTCCCAAGGTTGGTCTTGAACGTATGATCCTATATCCTCTATCTCCCTAGTCAATATGATTATAGGTGTGTCCCACCACACCCAGCTAGCCTATATTATTTTAAAAGCAAATTCTATCACATTTTCAAGAATCAAGTATTTTTAACCAAATAAAACAAAATAAACACTCTAACTTATGTTACTAACAACCTTAGTACTGACCTCCATCAAGGACACTCATAAATAGAGATGAAAATGCTTAACTAAATATTAACAGACTGAATATAACCACATATACTTAACATTATATATCATTATAAATTATTTTGCTTCAGATGAGCAAAGTCTATTCAACATTAGAAAATTTGTTCAAGTCAAAGTTATTTAAGAAATAATAAATCTTTAAAAATTTTTACAAATAGACTTAAAAGACGAAGTACCACACCAGGAAAAAGTGTTGCAGAAAGATAACTGACAAGGATTCATATTATTTATAAATTACATAAATGAAAACTAACACCAACCAATAGAAATGTTTCACAAACTGTGCTGGGTGTAGTGATCACACTGGATCAGGAGGGTGAGGCAGGAGGATCAAGAGTTAAAAGCCAATCTCAGCAATTTAACAAGGCAACTAAACAACTCAATGAGTCCCTGTCTCAAAATAAAATACAAAAAAGGGCTAGGGATGTGGCTCAGTGATTAAGTGGCCCTGAATTCAATTCCCAGTACCAAAAAAAAAAAAAAAAAATTTCACAAAACTACCCAGAAAGGAAGCATAACACATACACACACACACACACACACACACACATATGTTTTATATATATGTGTATATTATATATATGCTATATATAATGTGCATAAGACATATTATATGTAATAATGTACAATTATTATAGAATATATACACACATACACATGCATGAATAAGCAAAAAGAAGCAGGATACCATTTCATATCTACCAGACTGGAAAATGTTAAATGTGTCTTTTATGGAATGTCGGTGAAGAGAAATGGAAATTCTCTGTATTACCCTTGTAATTCTTCTGTAAATTAAAGACTATTTTAAAAATTAAAAAGTTTACTTAAAGAAAAGTGGTACTTTTCACATATCACAGAGCATTGGACTCATTCCTCGTTTTTGCTCATTATGTATTAAACCGTTGCCACCATTCATCTATATGCTTTTCTGTGAACATATATTTTCATGTGTCTGGGATAAACGCCAGGTCTGCAATTATTGGATGATATTGTAATTACAAAAATTTTAAAGAAACTACCCAGTTCTTTTCCAGAGTCTATATCACTTTATATTCCCACCAAGAATGTAGAAGAGATTTAGTTTTTCTGCATGTTCTTCAGTATTTTAAAGAGTCACAATATTATATTTTAGCATTTTACCTGCTTTAATGGGTGAGTAGTGAGATCTCATTGTGGTCTTAATTTGCATTTCTCTAACAACTAATATTGTAAACATCTTTTTATGTGCTTATTTGCCAACCATAGACCTTCTGTAGTGAAATACATCTTCATGGCTTTGGGCCATTTCCAGTTGAATTGTTTTTGTTGTTGTTTGTTTGTTTTAAGATTGAATTTTAAGAATATTTTATATTTCAGATATATTGGCCTCTTGGTGAATATGTTGTTGCATGTAATTTTTCTTGGTATGTTGTCTTTTCCTTTTCTTAACAGAGTCTTTCATAGACCTTTAATTTTCACCCAACAATTATTTTCTCTGATCAATGGTAATTTTGTGTTATACCATTCATATGTTGAAATCTTCATCTCTAAGGTTTTGAATCATATATGTGTATGCACACACATATACACAAATGTATTTATGTATTTATGTGTATATCTCAAAGTTTATGTATGTATGTATATGAATATATAACAAACACAGTATATTATGTATAAACTATACCAAATGTAGCTAAAGGATATCTCATACATTTTATATTGTCCTTATAATCTGTAGAATACATTAATAATTTGGGGCACATTCAAATTATATACTAGATTGCATTTAATAATAAAATCCAAGAACATACTATGATAAGCATGAATGCTATTGCCCAAAATAAATCAATAATAAAGCTGGTACAGGACCACTATAATTTTATTTAAAACAGGTGAAAGTGAATAAAGCATCATGTGAGGACACATTTGAGGTTGTTAAGTTTATATTAAATGTACAGAAATAATTATTTCGGGGCGGTGGAGATAGCTCAATCGGTAGAGTGCTTGCCTTGCAAACACAAGGCCCTGGGTTCGATCCCCAGCACCGCAAAAAAAAAAAAAAAAAAAAAAAATTATTTCAATACTTCGGTCATCTAGAGGTAGAGTGATATGGTTATACTACCTATAAAAGATACAGAATAAAATGTAAAATGCTTGGTAAAGTCCGATTTCTTAAACTCTAATGGGCCCAAGACACACATTTATTTCTACTTAAATATATACTCATATAAGTACATGTATTTATTCAGAAAATGTGTGACATTTTTCAGAATTAAGGTTGTCATATTTAGCAACAATGATTTGATTTTTTAAGTATAAGTATGTTGCATACATTTTTGGAGTTATATTTATACTAAAAATTTATTCATTAGTTTCCTAAACTCGAATTTAACTAGGCATGCCATAGTTTGTATAGTGACCTTATTCACAATATAAGTTTTACAAAAATCAACTAACTTTAGATGTGGTTCCAGTAGCCAAGAATTACAACTGAACGAGTCTCTGCATTACTTTTAACTGTTAAGAAGTACTGTGCAATAGCACTAGTCATGAATAGGAATGGAGTGTTTTTGTATATAATGCATTACTCTTTGCTATGTGATTTTTAAGTTACTTTATTCTAAATTTTATTGGAATTTATTACTAAGGGGATTAGTTTTCTTTTTCTGTTCTTATTTAGTTTTAGTATCAGGGTTTTAGGAGTATTAACATAAATATTCCTAAATATATCCTAATCTCATACATATATTTATTCATATTATTTGTCCAGAAGATACTATGCTCTCAGTAATAGTTAAAAGTTGGGAATCTTCTCTTATTTTGAGAGTAGAGGAGGGATTTCATGCTCATCCAGTACTACAGAGCTTAAATTGTTCTCATTTGACATTTAAGAGCTCTCAACAATTCAATACTGTTGGTTATTTCTGATTTTAGTATGAAAATTGAATAAGCAAACAGTATTGACATGCACATACTAGATTTCTTTTCAATTATTACCTGAAATTATCATTTTAAATTTGGCATTTTCCACTTGAAGCTCCATAAAAATAAACTCTTCAACTTATCTGAAAGCAAACATTCTAAGTTAGCTGTTATTTCTTTCTTTTTTTTTTTTAATGAGTTTGGTGTGTTTTATTGCAAGCATATTAATTTTGTCCAGGTCATCCAGGATAGGGTAGCATTTTCATTTTATGCAACAGGAAGATTTTATGGCCACTGCCACAAACCTGCAGTGTGTGCAAACACCTCTTCTCAAGGATCTTTTCAAAGCGAGGTGAAATGGGAGTGGTGTCTGGATTATTTGGAAATATAGGTTCAATTCTCAGCTTGGCAACATTAAAATGGGTTTTTGGAAACATTTAACATAATTATCTGGATCTTTTACTTCTCTTTTTTAATTTGCTGTTTTTAGATATACTTGACTATAGGGTGTATTTTGACGTATTAGACATACATGGGTTGCAACCCATTCCAATTTTGATCCCATTCTTGTGCTTGTACATGATGTGGAGTTTCACTGGTTGTGTATTTATATATGATCACAGGGAAATTATATCCAATTCATTCTACTGTCTTTCCTATCCCCATCCTTGGCTCTTCCCTTTATTCCTCTTTGTCTAATCCAATGAACCTCTCTACTTCCCCTCTTCTCCCTCCCTTGTTATGACTTCTTAGTATCATCCACCCTGTGTGTTACCCATACATCAACTGACCATTAAGAAAGTGAGAAATCAACTCTTGTTTGTCTTTTTATTCTCTTCCTAAAACTAATCAGATAAACAAAAAAGTGCATCTTTGGACAGTATTAGGAATTGAATTTTGAGAAACAAATCTTCAAAAGGATTTTATTTAAACTGATTGTATTTTCTTTTTTCTCCTCCCTTTTATTTATTCTCCTCTGTCCAAACTCATTCCCCCAAATTCTAAAGGACTCATTTAGAAAGTTGAAATAGAATATCCCTAGGGGAGGCAAAGCCTTTAAAAGCTTCTAAATAAAGAAACAAAACTTTTGGACTGAAAACAGGAGAATGTTTAAATTCTTTCTCTCACATACATGACCCCATGGAACTTTCCCTTTGGGGCAGGGGAATAAGATTTGTAAACTGCAGAAAAAACAATATAGTGCCCTAAGGGTCAACAACTTTATTCCAGGGATAGAATATTTCAGTCTAATGGGATCTCATTGGATAAGGACCTTATCAATTCATAGTCAGCAGAACAATTTGGTGTTGAGTGGTTGGCCCTTGGAGGAAAAATAACACATTCTAAGAAATTATAAACATATGGAAACATTAAATCCGGGTTCACTTAAATTTATTTATTTTTCAACTTGGGGAATAGTCTCTAATTAGCTTTGTTACTAATGCCAACATTAAATTATGTTGTTTAATTTTTATCACCACATATTCCTTATTTGTGTTCTTCTATTAGACTTTTATTTTCCATCTACATCATGAATCATTTCCACTTTTTAAGTTACTTTTTTTTTGCCTCTTTATTTTGGCTGAAATATTATTTCTTTAGGATTGCTGTAATTTCCCCTCTTTCCCCTTCTTATGTCTTGCCATGTAAGTTTTATATGCTCATTTTCTATAACTGAGGTACCTGTTTAGAGGACTTTAATTGGCTGATTTAAATTTCAGGGCAAAGTTAGATCTAAACTATCAAGGTTTACTTTCTGCTTAAGTTTTGCATAACGGTGAATATGGGGCACAATTTTAGTAATAACCAATGTTTTATGATTTGCCTAAGAGAACACTTGCTTTTAATTAAAACATCTCAGAAATTCTTGGTGAAACCTTTTCTTAAAAAAAATGGAAGAAAATTATTATACTGTATTTATTCACAGAACTAGAGATTGTTATTATAGTTTCCATATAATTCAAGACTATAGTCACAAAAACAACTAACTGATTGGTTCACCTTTTTCCACTGGATTCATACACTGAAAAAGAATAAGCATTCCCTTTAATAGTTAGCTTCCTTTCATGTGAGTTGCCTACAAGAGTGAATAAAATCTTATATAAATAATTATCATGCAATATAGCCATCATGTTTTAGATAGACTACCCATTTTAGTATTTTCAACCTTGAAAGAATAATACAGGAGGGTATTTCACAATACATATGTGATTATTCAAGTCACTGGCTTTAGAGGATGCCATTAACTACAAGGCAGGGTGCAATGATTTTCAGTTATGACTCCTTTCTAAAAACTTATTTGATTTAATAAACAATGGTTTATTAGTTTTTTAAACGTTAGTTTTTAAAAATCAATAATAAAATAGCTACTTAAAATAAATCTAGAATAGTGTAGAGTAGGAAGCCACAGACACTCTTTTTCCCCAGGTCAACACTTACTAAACAATAATACATGAATCATTTCCCTTTGTGAGAATTACGGATTTTTTGGTAAGAGGATCCTGTGTGCCAGATGAGAGTGAAGCCAGGCACAATGATGCTAGTAGGAAAGTTCCTGGCATTCACTCTTGAGAGCCCCAGCCCCAGACCCAGCAAAGTATAACTGAAACTTCTATCACTGGCTTTCCCTGGGGAGGAAGAGGAAGTTTGATCATATACACAAGGTCCTGACACTGGTGGATGAGGTGGATGAGGGGCTGACTGATGGACTGTTTGTCTTGCCTGAATCTAAGTTCTGAAAAGAAAGGACTCTCAGTTGAGGGATGCTGAGAACAAACACAATGATATGTGGATAAACACTGACTCACCATAATCTCTCTCACTGGTTCATACAGAAAAAGTTGCCGAAAACCCTCAACTCCCAATTTCTTACAGAACAAGGAAAGACTATAAACATGAGTCAGTGTTTCAGCTTTTTTGAGGGGCCTATACAGGGACTGTCTATCTATTTAAAAGTGCTTACGTGACCTGGCATATTCTAGCTGTCTGTAGGCCATGGATAGTTGGTAGTTTTCTACTGCTAGAGAGGATTTGTTGGTTGAGACAGAGGAAGATGTAGCTGGAAAGACTCTCCCTTTGTAGAGGAAAGGAAAGAGAGGAGCATTCGCCCAGCATTCCAGTTTTTCAAGGGGTTACTGGATGAACTTGCTTTTGTCTCATCTAACTTGGAATGCTTACTCTACAGACATACTATGGAAACCTGAGGACTGCTGAAAAGAGAGGTAAATGGGTTGTGGCAACTACAGAGAACCTAAAGTACTGCAGATGGACATCAAAGGGAGCAAAATACTATGAGTACCTTAAAAAATAAACCGGTAAATATCTTTAATTGGGAATTTACAAGCACAAGTCTAGAGAAGATAGTTCCACAGAAAATGATTGAAAGGCTCCCATAATATCTAGCTGGGTTGATTGTTAAAGCTTTTTCTCTATACAAAGACAATCCATAAAGATTAGGAGAAATTTAATTTTTTTTTTCCCAAATGCATTGTTTTTACAAACCACATTTTAAAAGAAAGAAAGAAAGAAAAATATGGCCCAATGGCTGAATCAAAGGACCAAACTAAATCACCAGAAAAATGTCTAAAGAAATGGAGTTATGTGAACTACAAAGAATTCAACTCAAAATAATGCTGTAAAGATGCTCAATCTATTCATGAAAATGATGCATGTACAAATTTTAAAAATCAGCAAAGAGAAAATATTTTTAAAAACAAACCACTTTGGGAGTTAAAGAATACAAGTACCAAATTGAAAAATTCAATAAAATTATTTAACAGCAAACTTGAAGAGGTGGAAAATGAATCATTAAACTCAAAGATCATATGAAATTATGAAGTCAAAGGAAAAAAAAATGAGGAAAAAAGTAATTAAAATCTAAGGCATTTATCATACATCATAAAACAAAACAGTACACACAACATAGAATTTCCAGAAGGAGAAAAGAAAGAGAAAGAAAAGGGGGTAGAAGTTTATTCGAAGAAAAAATAGCTGAAAAACTCCCCAAAACTGAGGAAGAAATTAGACACACCCATTCAAGCTAACAAATTAACTCCAAACAGGGAAAAAGTTCAAAGAAATTCACCCGAAACAAATTAAAATCTAATTGTCAAAAGCAAAAACATGGCAATTTTGAAGATAGCAAATGAAAACCAATTTGTCTTATATATGGGACCAGTAGAAACTTTGACAGAATGATGTTGAATTATATATTCAACATGCTGAAAGAGAAAACATCTGTCAACCAAGAATACTGTATCTGGTGAATCTGACTTTCAATAATGAAGGGAAAATAAAGATAGTCACAGATAAACAAAAACTGTGAGTTTAGCATCACTGAACTCAACTTGTAATGAACACTTAAGGGAGTTCTTCAAATTTAAATGAATAGATCCTCTGCAGAAACATTAATACATAGAGAGAATAAAGCTCATTGGTAAGGGTAAATATGTAAACAAAATACAGAATACTCTAATACAGTAGTGGTGGAACATAAATCAGCTTTACTTCTGGAATAGAAGTAAATAGATGAAAATATTTTTAAAACATGAAAACGTTAATGGATGCATTATAAAAAAGATATATGACATAAACAAGGAGAAAAAGTAAAAGAAATTAATTGAAGTTAAGTAGTTAACACTTTAAAATAAATTGCCACATGATATTTATACAAACTCCACTGTAACCACAAGGAGAATAACTACTGAAAATATGCAAAAGAAATGAGAAAGACAAACATGTCACTACAAAAATCAGTGGATTACAAAGGAAGATGGTAAAAGAGGAAAAGAATGAGAAATCTGTAATACAGGCAGATAAAAATCACAATATGGCAATAATAATCAGAAATTTCCTAAAATATAAATAGATTTAATACTCCAGTCAGAAGTTACATTATGGCTAAATGGATTGGAAAATAACTAACTCTACCCTGCTATCTGCCATCTAAAAAGAAAGACATTAAATTTAAAGACTTACATAGTCACATAGAATGGAAATAAGAGGGTAGAAAAAAATTCCATACAAAGGTGACCCAAAGAAATTAGTGGTTATACCTGTATCTTACAAAAAAAAATGAAGCAAAAAAACAGTCACAAGAGCCCAAAAAATAAATATGACAATAACAAAAACATCATATAAAGATGAAAGGATCAATTCAAGAGGAAGGTAGAACAAGTAAAATACATATGCAAAGAACATCACTTTTTGAGACCACATGACCCCAAAAAGTATCTAATTTTGAACTGGGTATGATGTTGGTGCATCTCAGTGACTCAGGAGACTGAGGCAGGAGGATTGCAAATTCAAAGCCAGCCTTAACAACTTAGCAAGGCTCAAAAAATTAGCATCTTATAGCTTCTTATTTTGGCAAGATCCTTTCTCAAACAAGCAAACAAACAAACAAAATTCCACAAAACCTAATATTGAAGTGATGTAAGATTAACATACAAAGACTATCTATCACAGAGACTGGAGAGAATGGGTCCTTTTTATCTGTTTACTCTTGGAAAATCATATTTTATCTATTTTTCAGATCAGAGATAGAGACCATCAAATAACTCTTTCAATTCCTGAGATCAAGTTTAATTTATGCATCATACTTATGTTAGTAATAAAATTATGTTTGCAGAACAGACACTATTAAATGTATATCTATGATACTTCAGTGAAAGCAATTAGAGTCTGTAAAAAGCACTTGGGATCACAAAGGAATGTATTAATGTGTTTAGACTATGAAAATCACTGTGTTTCATTGTATACAAATACCACATAAATGGTTTAGCTTTGGGAGCAATGCTTTTTATTTTTTATTTTTTCATTTTAGATACACATGATAATAGAGTGTATGCTTTTTAATACAAATCTGTCCTTACTCCTACAAAACCTTAATGGGATTAATAAAAATGTCTAAGGTTCCTTTACCAATTAGCCAAAACAAATCAATCATCAGTATCTGAACTTCTCACAAATCTGTATGTTTTGATTTTCTAATAAACATCGAAAAGACTTTCCTTGAAAGTTTTACACATGAGCTTACCAGTACAAATTATATTTCATTAACTGTTTCTCTTAACATTGTCTACTCCAGTGACTCTGCCCTAGGGTTGCTATTGTGTAATTCACTAAACAGGTCCATCCATACTCAACTATCCCTAACGTATCTAAGTTCAAAAGTCTATCATGTGTTTCCTAGGTCATCATTTTTCTACCACGAGACCAAGCATATCACGTATTTTCCCAGTGCTGAAGAGTTTCAGACTTAGTGAAATCAGAAAATAACCTCCATATTGAAAACTAGTATATCATCTCTTGAACTGTTTCCTACTTTTCCCTTGAACATGGCTTCCTATTTCACAGTCTGCACAAAACCCAGATAGTGCTTTAGGAATATCATTGCACAGAGTATTTAAACATGCAAGTTCAGGCACTTGTTGCTTTCATTCAAGTATGGATTTTATTAACTTTTATTCTGCTACTCAACTGATAGAACTTTTTCCACTCTATGCAATATAATAATGTATTTCATCATTTTCCAGTAAAATATTCTACTAAACTTAATATCTATTGAATCATTCAAATACATATTTTGAAACATTAAGTCCTATTGTATGTTTAGCTTCTTTTCAGGTCAAAACATCTATGTATAATAGATGGAAAGATGATTAACTAATTTTCCATTTGTTTGGGGACAGACCACCATTTATAAAGCAAACAGACAAATCACTTCAAACAGAGAGGACACTCAAAACCAAGTGATGTACTTCTTCAATCGATACCCCATGACCTTTCAGATGAAAGGATAATAGTCATCCACCCAGAGAAGAGGGAGAAAAGTTCTATGTACTGTTTATGAGATTTAGAGGTCACTTGGTTAGGCAGAAAACAGGAGACAATGGAAACTGCAGAAAACACTAGAGAGAGAACTCATGGCTACATATTTTTCTAAGCTCCCCATTCACTACCAGTTTTCATCTTTTAATAAGCCCCTCTGTTCACCAAACTAAGGACACATTCTGTTTATTGTGTGACTGAGAGCCCCCCTTCCCCTTATGTTCAGCTGTCTATCTGTGCCCTCTTTAGAGTGCAAGTAATTGGTCTAAATCAAGAGCCCAAATGGCATGTCTAACCCTTTCAGCATTCTGGTGATCATATGACAGAGCTTAGAGAATTTGAGGGAGGTCCTAATCAACAAAGCAGGATATTATTTCCAGCGAAGTCTTGTGGCAATGTGCACCTCTGTTGCAAGGACAATTAGAGTCTTTGTTTCTACTCTGATCCTCAGAGTCAGTTTGACTGTTCTACTGAAAAAACTCAAAGGAGTTCCCATAGCATTTCCAAAGCACTGGAGACTGTATAGAAACCACTCCATATTTAATCCTCCAGAACATATGTTTAGGAAAAAATGAGAAATTTCCCTAATCCACTCGTCAAAATTTATTACATTTCCAAACTAATTATGGAGGTAAAATCTTCATTTAAAAGGTTTGAAGTAAATAAACTATAATAAGTTTGTCTTACACTTATCAACCAAAATGCAACTTTTGGAATCAGGAGTCCAAATTCTAAGGCAAAGTATTTTACTGCAATTTACTTTAGCTTTAATATGCCTATTATTACTCTTCTTCACAAGTTAATTTACCTGCAATTTGAAAACACCTAAATTGTATTCAAAAACCTTTGTCTATTTTTTTTATATTTGCGTTTGTTCTTCATTTAACTTTTAAAACACTACTATAATTGACTATTAAAACAAAAACAATAGCAAGTAGTGAGCATATTATGATTATGATTATAGTTCTTCACTCATTCACTACTGCATATAAAATGCCTGCAGTGAGTGTTATTCACTGGCCCCATTAAGAGGTTTCACACTGAACACCACCTCTGGGATGATGTTCATCATCCTCATATGCTTCTCCATTATAATGGCACCGTCTTTCCTGACTTGGATCAAAGTCCACCAGTTCTACCTGATCCATTTCATCAGTCTCTTCTACTTCCTTCCTCTCAGGTAGGAGTTTTTCCAGCAAAGAGAGTTTGTCAGGAGAGAGAAAGCCATTTTCAGGAAAGTTTACCTTAAACTCAATGATTAAGTGACCCTTTTCACATGGTCTACGATAAATTCGTTTAACACACACTTTATATCTCCATGCTTGACAATCTGACCTGGATGAGAGGTGATGACTATGGTTCGATTATCAAGAGTGGATATTGTTTTCTGGAATCCACATAATGCTTCCACCAGCTGTATGTCCATATGAAAAGGTCTTCTCCTCATCGAGTAAAAACAGCATGGTCCTTCTGATCTAACACAATTACAATATCTCCTGGTTCCAGTCCAGGCTCTTGGTCTCCTTCACCATGGAATGTTAATCTTCTGTCCATCTTTCATGCCGTTGTCAATATGAACTTCTAGAATCTTCTTCTCTTGAACTATTTTCCTTCCATTGCAGCTTTTACATCTATCTGATACATTCCCCATGGCCCTGGCACTCCATGCACACAGACTGAATTTGCTGAACCATTCCAGGTCCTATCCGATGAATCCTTATTTGCATTCCATACCTCGGCAGTTGGGGCAGCAATCTACTGCTCCTTTCTTACCACCTTGGCCATCACATTTGTCACAAATCACATTCTTTTGCAGAGCCAGTTTTCTTGTTGCACCATTATATAAATCTTCTAACATCACTGAGAGCTGATGCACAACATTTTTACCTGTCCTTTCTCTTTGCATCCTTCCTCCTCCTCCAAAAAACATATCAAAGATGTCCATGGGGGAGCCAAAACCACCACCGGCCCCACCCTCCTTAATGGCCTGTTCTCCTCCTTTGTCATATAACTCCCTTTTCTTGGCATCAGAGAGAACTTCATAAGCTTGAGAAATCTGTTTAAACTTTTCTCCTTCATTTGGATTCTTATCAGGGTGGTACTACAAGGCAAGTTGCCTGTAAGCCTTTTTCGATTCTTCCTGGGTGACATTGTGTTTGACCCCCAAAACATCATAATAAGTGGTTTCTTTCACCATTTTCTACAGCCGGTGAGCGGGCTGGGGCCGAGTGGGGAAGTGGGAAGGAACGTGTAACTTTGCAGCTGGGGTAGTCGCCACTCCTCCGTCTCTCACCGAGCTTTCTGGAAAATTACCCTTTGAGTCTATGAAACATTTTTTTAAATCAAAGTTAATGGAAACATACTGTAAGATATAGTACTATGCAAATTCAGTGCTACAGTAGGTTGTGGCATATATAGAAGTATCACCTTTATTTAAAAAGGAAAAATATATTTATTTAGTGAGTATTAGAGTTAGAGGGAACCTGAGGTTATCAATAAGTACTACTATTATATAAGTAGCTTTGATACCTTGTTAAAAGTCATGATCGAAAGATCTAGAACCCAAGACTTCTGATTCTTAAGTCATTATTTGTCATCATTGCTTTTTTTTTTTTTTTTTTCTTTTTGAACTCCAGAGTGCTTGATATTAACCAAGTAGAAATTCCTAATTCTATGAAGTGGTTACAAATTATATGTTCAAGTTAAGTAAGCAATAATTCTGAAATTATTCTGAAATAAGCATTATTCTGAAATAAAAAAGAAAAAATAGTTCAGTTTACACAAAATCATGAAGCTGCAGAGATGCCAAAATTCAAAACTTTGTGTCTGCAGGAACTTCTTCCATGACTAGCTCCAATCAAAACCACTCAGGACATTCTTGACGGTGGCACTGTAAATTCATGACACTATTTATAGACAGTGATTTAACTTTGAAATGTAAACATTCCTAAGATAAATATATTAAAAATTGGCTACCTCAACAAAATACTATATTTTGAAAATTCATTTGTGTGTATGTTCAATAAACTTAAAAGCAAATGCTATATTATACCCTAAAGTTTATGACACTCTATCTCCAGGACAGAAGGTGATAAAGGGAGAGTGGACTTTGTATATGAATCCACTCTAACTCAGAGATGTTCATTTACATATCAATAAACATAGGCATAATATATTGTAATTGGTCAAACTTGTGAATAACTTTGTTTATACATTCAACTCAAACTGTTTTCTTTTTTGTTTCTAAGAAACAAAAATAATGGTCAATAGATAATGAGTGACTTGAGTAATGACCAGACCCAAACAATATGTTCTTAAATGCAAAAAGTAGAAAATTATAGAATCTTTTTGAATTTTCAAAACTACGCCTCTCCAGTCTGTGTGCTTTATGATAAAATGAAGGGATTGGACTGCATCATCTTTAAGGATTACTTCACTATGTCAAATATTATTATTTTATTTAAAATTAAAAATAAAGTACCATTAGTTATGGAAACTGATTTTGTTTGTTCCCAAAATATATTTTAGATATGTTAGAAGATGTTACTGGTAGGGTCTGATCAGATAGTTGGTATTCTCTGGATCTTGGACTCAACCATTTTTTCTGTACCAAAATTTATAGAATAAGTATTAAGTAATTAAAGACTCTAGACTCTAGATTTTAAGATTATATTGTTTGAACCCTGTGTTAGTTTGTGTTTTTTCTTTTTTTTGTGCTGTAACCTATTTAGCAGACAAGAACAACTTAGAGGACAAAAAATTTATTCTGGATCCTGGTTTCAGAAGTTCAGTCCGTAGTGGGCCTAATCCATGGCTCTGGGACCAAGATGAATCAGAACATCATGGGAGAACAGGAATTCATGGCATAGGAAATCTCCTCACCTCACATTAGCCAGGTAGCACAGAGAGGAAGGGGAAGGAGCCTCAGAGAAGATGAGACATTTCAGCACACGCCCCCAGTGACCCACCTCTGCAAGTCATTCTCCACTTGTCTACATTTACCACCCAGTTAATTCATTCAAAGTAGTAGAGACTTATTAGGTTACAGCTCTGATAACCTGATCATTTCATCTCAGAATATTACTGCATTAACACAGGAATTTGGGGGGATACCTCATATCTGAACCATAACAAATCCCTGTACTTTAATGAGACTTCGGTGAAATAAAAACACTTTAAGAGAATAAAAATATAATAATTAAGGTAAAAGATACAAATATTTATTCCCATGTATCAGGTTTCCGCAACCATAGCCTGCAGGTCAAATCTAGTCAGCGATATGTTTTACAAATAAGCATTTATTGTAACACAATCATACTCATTTATTCAAATATTGCCTATGGTTGTTTTTAAGATACAATGCTTTTAAAATAAATTTGCAGTAGGCACTGTATAGATTTCAAGCTTAAAATACCTACTTTACAAAAATGGTTAACATTTACTATGTATTATAAAAAGAAAAACCAGATTATGCAATTGAGGTTAACATTGGAAAATAATGTGAAAATTTTCTGAGTTTTAACATCCAGTGAAATGTCCAGAACTTGTACATAAGGCAATTCATAGTAGTAACTTCACAGGAAATAAGTTTCAAGGGCCTTGCTATAAAGTTGTATTAATATAACAATAACATCTCCTTGGAGTTAATGCTATTTAAGATTATTGACATGTATATTAATATGTTTTACTTAAACCCATTTCTACTGATAACAGTTAAGTAATAAACTTCTTATCTTAGAGTAATTTTAATTTTACAGAATTATTGTGTAGGTATTATAGGAGTTCAGAATACTCCATGTCTTCTTTCCTCTGTTATTACCATCTTACATTAGGATGATACATTTGCTATCTATTGTAACATAATTGATGAAGTAGTATTGATAAATAATTATAAATTATTTACTCATATTTCCTTAGTTTCTAAATAATGTTCTTTTCTATTTTATGATCCCACTTAATTCAGTCAGATCCTCTCTTGGTTGTGAATATTTCTCAGATTTTCCTTGTTTTTAGTGACCTTGATGTATTGAGGAGTACTGGTCATATGTTCAATATTGGGGATTACATAATGTTTTTATTATAGTTACAATGGGAAAATGTGTTTTGGGAAGGAATCCAACAGAAGTAAAGTGGTCATTCTTATCATGCCATAACAAGGGTGTATCAACTGACATTAATGTTGATGTTAAGCTTGATCATCTGGCTCAAGATAGTATGCAGCCACATCAATGTTTATAGCAGCTCAATTCACAATAGCTCGATTGTGGAACCAACCTAGATGCCCTTCAACAGATGAATGGATAAAGAAACCGTGTTATATATACACAATGGAATGTTGGCATTAAAGAAGAATAATATTATGACATTTGCAAATAAATGGATGGGCTTGGAGAATATCATGCTAAGTGAAATAAACCAATCCCAAAAACCAAAGGCAGAATGTTTTCCTTGATAAGTGGATGATGATATATAATGGGGGTGGGAAGGTGAGAGAAGAAGGGAGAAACTTTAGTTTCTGTAGATGGAAATGAGAAGGAGGGGGTATGAAAAATGGTGGACCGAGATAGACATCATTACCCTATGTACATGTATGATTACACAAATGGTATGAATCTACATAGTGCACAACCATAGAAACAAATTGATGTACCCCATTTGTGTACAAAGAATCAAAATATAGTCTGTGAAAAATAAAAAATAAAATAAAATAAAAAAGAATAAAGCAAAACCTTCCAACTCAGCATTCATCTTGAAATAACAATATGGGAGGTAGTATTTTCTACAATAGACCAGAATCGACTTTCAACTTTACACACTCTTCTGGGATTTTGTCATTGCCTCACCAGAAGGTGGAAATTATTTTCCCTATTCTTGAAACTTACAGAAGTATTACAGAAGAGATATTGTATATATTCTCAAGTTAGGTCCTAGGAGATATTTTGACTTTCTCCTGGTTCTTTCCCTCTTGGGTCACTGACTCCTAGAAGTCATTTACCCTGTTGCAAAGCAGTCCAGTGACCAGATTTCTAGCTATCCCAGGGCCATGCACAGAGCAGTCATGAGCTGTCCTTACTAATTTCCATGTAAATTATAGGTTTGTGAGAAAAATTAATGTTATGGTTGTTTTAAACTATTAAGATCATCTTTAATGCAGCAATAGATACTATAATAAATAAGAGAATTAAAGGTAAAAAAAAATCTAGGTTTGAAAAGAGGCAAAATTACTTTTACTGAAATGGTTAATGACATGACTAGATAACAGAAAAATACAAATAAATCTATTGAATTAAAAGCAAATATAAAATATCTTTAAAAATATTGTTGTTCAGGTTTCTCTACTGTAAAATTCCTTTTTTTCTCTCCTTTCATACTGAATTCATTGGAAGAAGTCACTAATTAATGCTCACACTTAAGAAGTAGTAAATTATGCCTCACTTCCTTTATGTTTATTAGCTATATAATTTATTTGGCATTCTTCTGCATGTGATAGTTGACTATTCTCCTTTAACAAGTTTTTTCAATAATTAAGAAAGTATGAACTCATGAACATTTATTTCATACATTGTGTTATAACGCAATTCTACTTTATTAACATCCTTTGGCTACTTTGATACATATCCCCATCAGAGAGAGAGACAGAGAGAGAGAAGGAGAGAAACACTTTCTAACTTACTGATACTAAAAGATTCCCCAGGCTCATCTTGTACACGTATTTTCTCCTCAGTCATAGCATCAGGCATTTCTTTAGGATCTTGGTGCTTTTACTGAAGAATGGCATTAGAAACCAGGAGGTGGGTACTAAGGAGGCCCATTACAACTGGAATGACATTGCTTGTAGGCATTCTAAGATGCCAGATTAAGGTATATATTTGTATAACAATCTGTGTGTATATATGTATCTGTAATTATTTCTGTGTATAACAATGTTACTTTTATTGCTAGACATTAGTTTAAACTTAGTTTTCTCTACAGGAACAGCACCACCAGAATATACATACATGTATGATTGTCAAAGGACAATCTATTAGATTGGTTTACAGAATCAGAAGCTAATAGACCCACAATGACTGTCTGCAGGCTGGGAAGATGAAGGAACCAGGAGTTGCTCAGTCAAAGAAGCTGCAGCTTCAGTAAAAGAGGACCAATGCTGCAGCCCCAGTCTGGAACTGGAGCCCAGGAAACTTTCTAGGTCTCTGGTCAGAGTCTGCTTTGGAAAAGTGAAGGAGTTGTCATCCAGTGTCCCCAGGTAATCTCAGAAGCAACAGAGGTGCTCGCTCAAGAACAATTAAATTTACAGCTGCATTGGATTCCTCGTTCTTCCACTTTCATATTTCATCCAGGCCCCCAACCTATTGGACTCTGTTGCTCATGTTTGGAGTAAATTTCCCCTGGGTTTACTTTCCCACATGCCAATCTTCTGTGGAAACACCCTCATCTACGGATCAGAGTCTTTTAGGCATCTCAATTCAATCAAGTTGGCAATCCAGATTAGACATAGCAAAACCGAGGTCTCCAACTTTAATTCACTAACACATGAATTATTCTTGCCTACATTCTTTACTTTTCTGAAAATTTCCTTTCCCAAAGTAAGAAACCTGGCTTCCACTGTCAGTTGTCTTTTTGCTTTCCTGGTCAATTGTAGTGTACATGTGTATGGGTTTCAAAGAAGCAATTCTGTGTTCTATTGGGATGCAGCTTTGTCAACTTAATGCTTAAGTACATTTTCTTCTGTCTTTAGTCTTAAAAACTCACTTATCATCAAAGTTACTTAGGATAGAACCTTATTCCCCTACCACATTTAGTGAGGCTGTTTCATATATTTGTAATGTATATAGATAATTTTGTCCTGGAATTCTCTGAACTCCTAAATCTTCTTCTTCTTCTTCTTCTTTTTAAATGCATTTAAATGAATTTAAACTCTGTGTTCTATAAGATTCTATGGTACTTTTGAAATACTCAGTGACTTGTATTCACTACTACATTCTCATACAGATCAGTTTCACCACCCTCAGTATTCCTGTGTGCATGATCCATAGAATCCTTTCCCCAAGCCTCCCAATGTATTTTAAAGAATAATGCAATATTCTCAAGCAAGATTTTTGTTTTCATTGTTCTCCTTCAAATGCAAAGTCTTTCCTTAATGGAAACTCTATCATTTTAATAAAATGAGACACATAGATGAAAGAAAAATAAAACATGATCATGTCATGATTCTTGGCCAAAAACACTTGACAGATGAGTCAGTCATTCCCATTACTACATGAAAAATGGTAAATGTAGAGAGAAAATTCTCATGTATCATAGAAATGAATCATCAGTAACTAAACTTTGATGTGAAAGAAAATATAAAAGGTTACCAAATTATGAGAAAATTGGATAAGCAAAAGAATTTTTCAGTATTGTTTGACATAGTCTTGAAATTGGGTAGTTATAGTCTTGGTTATTTAGTATATAGAATAGAAGTTAACCTATAGATTTTTCACAAAGTAAAGTAATAATTTCTATCATATGGAAGAGATAATCTCAGTATTTACTGTTTATAGCCTTGCTAACCATTTACTTAGCAATCTAATCTTAATATTTCTTTGTCATATATGTAATTTATGTGCATAATTTGTAATGTGCTCTTTAATCTGGTCACAGCATATAGTTCACTCATTATTTGCTGTTTAATAATCATTTTTATGAGAGTATTTGAAATTTTTATGGGAGTTTTGATTTTAACTTTTGAAAAACTATCCTTTCATGGGGTAAAACTGACTATAAGTAAGTAAAATATATCATATTTTAAAAATAAATACTTGTAACAACATAACAAACTGACGTGAAAAAAATAAAAGCAGAAAAATAGATGCATAGAAGCACTACCATAAAAATCCATCAACAAAAGAAAAAAATTAAGTTTTTATTTAATGATAGTCTTTGTTGGTAAAATCAAAGGATGACTTCTCCATTTTTAATATATAACATGGGTTTCAGAAAAATAATAAAATGTAGCAGCACAATAGTCAACACAATAATCGGAAGTGGTGCCTTCCACTATGGGAATACACAGCAAGAAAGCCCTGGCCAGATACCATTATCTTAATCTTGGAATTCCTGGACTCCAGAAGTTGGAGGATATACATTTTTGATCTTAAAAATTATTCAGTCTCTTATATTCTATTTATAGCAGCAGAAAATGAACTAAGCAGAACAATGTTCATATCCATTATAATTTCATTTAAGAGTGAGGGCAATGTGAAGACACACTTAAACAAAGCCAAGATAATTTATCAGTCCCAAGACCTTCAGAAGTAGCCAGAAAAAGTTGTACATCCATTAGAATACACAGTAATGTAGATGAAGGATATGGATTAGAAGTAAAATATTAGCACATAATATTTGATAAAACATTGTAGTATAACATTGTATTAATAACAATATAATCAATTGTTAACTATTAAGTGTAACAATTTTTTAATAACAAGAAACATGTATGTTTGGCAAAAAATAAGGCTAAAATATGAACCATGTAACATGATGGGAAAAGTTGGTAAGCATAGAATATTCCCTCACACAGGTGAAACCTTTAAAAGTTAAAGTTAATTATATAATTAAGAGTAATATGCAAGTGGATAGAAATAAAATTTTTTTTTACAGAAATAAAGAAAAGAAAGGGGACACAGGATATTCAGTCCTATGAGATGTGGGAAGATTAAAAAGAGAAGAAAACAGGGTAATGAATAGTTAAAAATAGCATGGTAGAAATAATAAAAAAATGTCAATAATAAAAATCTTAATCATATCAGCTGAAAAAGTCACCTCCAGGCTACTCCTGAGAATCATACACTAAATAAAAATTTAAAAAATGATTCACCACATAAAAATAAATAAATGAAACAACATATATCCCTTTGTTTACAATAAAAATAAATTTAAAAAATGCAATCAAGGGAAATAAAAAATGGCATAGTATTGGCACCAATATAGAGAAGTAGACCAATGGAACATAATAGACGACACAGAGACAAACCCACATAAATACATTCATCTCATTCTAGACAAAGTTGCCAAAAAATACAATGGAGAAAAGATAACCTCTTCAACAAATGGTGCTGGCAAAACTGGAAATCCATATGCAGTAAAATGAAATTAAACCCCTCTCACCCTGCACAAAACTCAACTCAAAAAGGATCAAGGATCTAGGAATTAGACCAGAGATCCTGCACCACACAGAAGAAAAAGTAGGCCAAATCTTCATCATATTGTCTTAGGGCCAGACCTCCTTAACAAGACTCCCAGAGTGCAAGAAATAAACGCAAGAATCAATAAATGGAATGGATTCAAACTAAAACGCTTTTTCTCAGCAAAGAATACAATCAATAATGTGAAAAGAGAGCCTAAGAGTGGGAGAGAATCTTTACTACACGCACTTCAGATAGGGCACTAATCTTCAAAATTTATGAAGAACTTACAAAACTTTACACCAAAAATACAAAGAACCCAATCAATAAATGGGCTAAGGAACTGGGCAGACACTTTACAGAAGAAGATATACAGACAATTAACAAATACATGAAAAAGTGCTCATCATCTCAAAAAAATAAAAATAAAATAAAATAAATAAATAAATGAAATAAAGATATTGCAACCATCTACAGTTAAAAATTTTTTTAAAAGATTAAAATAAGGAATACCAAATAATGGATACCATTGGTGTAATACACTTCTCTTAGACACAGAAAGATCCAAGAGACAAGCATATTTTGCTCCGATATGTACATCCTACACATGCTGAAACCAAATTCTAGATCACAAGAAGTCAATAAATTTCAAAAGATCAGTTTCATAAAAAATGTTTTATGACAGCACAAATAAAGGAGAAATGCAATATAAACACAGCCAGTAAAGACTCATTACTAGAAATGATACATGTATAAGTAACACATTAAGAAAAGAAGACAAGTGGGAAATTTTGAAATACATATTAAGCAATTATTTTAAGGTAACTGAATATATACTCAAAAGTTTCTTACTACAGCAACTTCAAGTGCTTTTATCCTAAAACTTTTAGGAATAGGTTGTTCCCCATTTCTTTCAATCTGATTCTGGGAAGAAAATAAAGGTATCTAATCCATTTTCTCATGCGAGTATAACCCTGCAACTAAAACCAGACAAGCACTCTACAAGAAAATAAAATCATGAACAAACGGATGAAAGACGTGAGAAAAAACAGAGTTGCACAAAATAATACCTCTGGAAAAAGAACAATTCATCCAGGAAATATGTCCATCAAAATCAAAAGCAAATAAAATACTTCTTATGAGTGTAGTAACATTTTCATTAAAATCTGGGATATGATAGTCACTCACATAATCACTTATTATTGTGAAGTATTTCCTACCTACTCAAGTCAAAGAAATTTACAGACATTGGAAATCAAAGTAAGAATGAAACCATTTTTTTCTACTATGTGATGGTCTGCTTAGAAAACCCAAGAGAACATAAGTACATACTGCAGAATTAATGAAAGAATTATGGAATATGTAAAGTCTTTATTAAGAAAAGATAAAGTGACACTGAAATACAAAAAGATCTCTGAATTAATAGGGATACCCTAAATTTGCAAATTAGAAGAATCATTGCTATTACAATTTCTAAAGTAAACTATAAATCCAATGTAATTTAAAAAATCATAGTTCATTTTACTTATAGTTAATTTTAATAATTATACGGTTGAAAAGGGAATGACAAAGTGACTAGCACTTTGACTAGTGAACAGGGCACTTCATGTATGACTGATGTGACCTTGTACATCAGCGAAAAAAGTAAGTGACTATTCAGTATATGATGCTTGAACAACTGACCAGTCACAGGAAGAACAATTTGACATACATATTTCTTATGTAATTTTTGCATACATATTTCTTATGTATTTTCCCCAGGAGGATTATACACATAATTATGAAAATCAAAACAAAATAGAACTCTTGTATGAAACTAGAGTATAAAAATATTTCTTATGCAAAATTCTTTAGTATTCCTTATTAAAGCACAAAAAACATGTGTTATTAATAATTTTGACTACTGTAGATAAATATTGATAAAATAGCAGTGTTGAATGAAAAATAACTCAGGAGGATAAAAAATATTTGACACTTGCAAGAAGGAAAGCCAAAATAGTGAGATGTGCTGTCATTTATAGACAATTGGATATGATTTAAAACTGGAAGTCTTTGAAACGTGTTTGATTTAATAACAATAATAGTGCTTATGTCAGATTTATGCTTGCTCTTTATATGGTAACATGTCTATTTCATATATTATTACAAAAATGACTTTCATAATTTGCCCATAAAACTGCTGGTTACAACACTTTAAGAAAATGCTAAAGCTATCCACAGACATTAATCTTGAAGCTACATATACCAACTCGTCATGGAGATCTATAATTCATACCTGTAATTTTAAATTATATATGAAGTCTTTGTTAGACAGACCACTTAAAGTCATGTCTGTTTTATTTCTCCATACTTCACAGTATGAAATTCTTTTGTGGATTCTTATCATTAAAAAAATAATAAAAGTGGAGCTTTACTCAAACACTAGAATTAAATAAAAACAACTTCTGGTCAACTAGAGATGCTATAAATAAAATTCAGAGACAAATTACAACTGGAGGAAGATAGTGTAGCTATCAAATTATTACTATGAAATATTTATAAAGAATTCCTAAAAATCAATACAGAAAGAGCTTCTACAACTCAATTATCTCTCCAAAAATCAAAAGGATAAAAGAGCCAATTGAAGGAAAGAGAAAGTACATGAAAATGAGTTTTTAACAAAATCAGAAAGTCAGAAACTGATAAATGTTTGACATTACTAACTCAAGTAGATATAAATTAGAAAAATGACATACTAGTTTAAATATATAAAATTAATAAAATTTCATATCTTGATAAAATCAAATGTCAACAGGAATAAAACTATTGTGTTTTTAGGAATATAAATGTATAAGCTCAATTTTGGGAAATAGTATTATTTTAGAAAAGAAAAATATTGATCTAATTCTGCTACGTAAACATGGGTAAAAGTGAAAAAAAAAACTAAACAACTAACACTAAAAGCAGATTGTGTTCTCTTTTACCAGAAATGGAAAAGTTAGGATAGTCAAGTGCAATAATATTCTGCAGAATTTAAATTAAATGAAGTAGAGCTATACATATAAAAAAAGGAATCATAAAATATTTCAAAAGCACATTTCTGAATGATGGTATGTTCAGGCATATTTAAAGTTGGAAAACTTACAAAATGATTGCATTCTTATGAATTTATGAGTTTATATCAGTCCATAAAATTATACAAATGCATATCCAAATAATGAAAATAATATTTAGAACAGTAATTGTTATTAAGTAGGGAGATATAAGATGATTTAACTAGATAGTTTTAAATTAAATGCGATTCATGAGAAAATATGGAAAGATGATTATTTTGATAAAGTAGAGGAATGTGATGAAGATGTGTAATTTAAAAATAATTTTTGGTTTGTTTGAAAACCAAAAGGGCTGGTGATTGGTGACATAGCTCAGTGGGTCAAATCACCAGTATTTAAAAAGTAAATAAATGTCTCAATAGAAATACAAATTTTATTTTAAAATTTATGGCAAATAATAAGATAGAAAAGCACAAAACAATTTTGGAAATAAGAATCACAATTGGACTAGAAGGTAAGATTTAATATAGACCTACCATGATGGCAATAATATTAGGTGAATGATTTTGACTGGGGAGCATATGGATAAATCAAAAGAAGAGAATCATCAGAAAGAAACTTAATGTTTTTATGTTTCCATCATTTTAACAGATAATATAGACAGCATTTCATAATAATGATATATTAACAGATTTTTCTTTAAATTGAAATTTAACATTTAACAAGTTATTAAAATGAAATATCAAAATCATTTTATTTCATATTTTAAATGTTTAAAGTATATTAAACATATACATTATATATTGTTCAAGAAAATGCTCACAGAAAATTCTGATATCCCATTTTAAATCTCTTAAATGGTTACCTTAAATTATATTTGAAACTCTCAAAAGTATTAGAAAAGATATTTTGAGCTGGGTTGTAGAAACAGAAATTTAGAGTGGGCATGTGTAAACCTGTGTGAGATTATATGCTTGAGATTTGTGCACATTAGAAACCATACATGCATTTTATACCTCTAAGAGAGTGGCAATCAAACACAAAAATTAGGAATAACTAGATTCTAAATGGATTTTGTTGAGATTTGATTTTGGGAACTTATATTTTATGTATTTAAGTAAAAAATTAGAAAGTTAAAAAGAAAATTCAGATCAAAATACAATGAAGTAAATGAACTTAAAAGGGTTTACTAATGAATATTATGTGAAGTAAGCCAACATTCATTATTCTTTCAGAAAGTACTGAAAGAAAATAAAGGAGAATTTGCATCTGTATTTTGGTAATGTCTTTATTTTTTTCTAAGAATATGGAAAAATCAAAAATCATGTTATGATATCTAAATATTCATGTAAATATTTCAATATCATCTAGGACAGGAAGCACACTAGCAAAAGATTAAGAATAAAATGCATGAAAAATTAGTAAATATTTCTGGCACATATCCAAGCCTAAAGATTACATTTAAAATTAATAAAGGAGAGAGAATTCCCATAGTAAGAAATATAAATTTCTATTACACATATAAAAAGATGGTCTCAAATTTAAAGGAGATAAATTTTTCACATTTTACATTTTCATAAGAGAAAAATTATGTGATATTCAATTGTTAATGATTTTCAGAAACTGGTGACCCCATAAATTGTTCATTATTTTTTTTATTCGAAAAATTCTTGAAGCAATCCAGCAGTGTCTGTAAATATCTTTAAATGGCCTTTGACTTCAAAGCATTGATATTGGAATTTTTCCTGTAGAAACAAAAATATGTGTAGTCAACTATTTTCAACAACATCCAGTCGGTGATATCAAGTATTTGGAAACATCTGTGTATCACAATTATGATAATACATTAAATAGAAGTAATCTTTTTTGAAAAAAAAATTGAGGAAAATCTGTAATTTCTATTAATTGATTTTAGTTGAAATGTATTACCTTGCTATTATACATATCAATGAAAAACTGGAGTATTAAAAGGAATTGCATTTGGAATAAAGCATGAGGATACTATGGTTACAAAGGAAAAAAAAAAAAAAAACTTTGAAAATCCTATACCCTAAACAAATAGAGACACATTTGTAAAACTATTCTGGTTCACAGAAATAAAAAAAAAAAAAAAAATTCAAGTCTTAAAAAAGGTAATGAACGACACCGGATAACAGATGCTATAGAGCTATCGTGGCTATTTTCATCTACTCTCTGCTTCTCTGCAAATCTGCAAATGTTAGCTTCATAGTCTGAATTTCTTTTTCTATAGTCAACAAAAATTCCAGGGTCTCATGCTCTATACTTTGAAATTAAAGAGGAATACTTTATTTTTCTACCATATTTAGTTCAAAATTTTCAGGGAATTTTCTGGCCAAGTGAGTCTCATAGATGTAATTTAACAAAAAATGGAATGCAATGACTGATCCCTCTTGGTTTAAAACAAATTTCAGTAGCCAAAGAGACAGCAAAAATGCAGAGGATTATGACTTTATGAGAGGAATGTAGAATTTTGTGTTATATAATATCTAGTAAGATACAAAATAAATAAAGAAATAAAAGTCTGACCTCAAGTGACTTACTGTTTTATTCAAGAGAACTCATTGACTTACACTACTGAGAAGTCTTGATTTAAGAAGGGATTCACAATTACCTAGACTTGATAGCTGAACAGTGCTGTTAAGGATACATTTCCATACCAGTTTTTACTATTCCTTCTGTTGTGTCATCTTCACCCTAAGGCTGGATGCAGGATGATTGTAAATAAATCTTTAAGCCATATGTGACTCTTGAAGCCATATGCATTCTCATTCTTACCCAGAGGGAATGTCATCTGGAAATTCTCCACAAGGTTGAGAAAGCTTTCCCAGAGCCCTGATTACATTCCTTTTGCATCTCAGGGGCTCAATCTATGACTGAACCAATAATTGTGGCTAAGAAATGGGATCATGTCCAATTTTTACAGCCAGGGATGATGCCAACTTCCCTCAAAATCTCTTGAAGAACATGCGTGGGGACAAAATGCCAGGTAAAAATGAGTAGAGAGAGTAGAGTAATAGTGCCAGAAGACATGTTCATTAATGAGTATTTGTGAGCTCATTTTATGACTCCTGAAAATATATAGATCTTTTAAGTGGATAGATCTCAGTGGGACTGTACATTATGAAGGTTTTATTTTGTTCTTATAAGCCCTCAAAAATATTCTGCTGGATCTCCTTTTTCCACATGTGGAAGACATGTGAGGTAGCTTCTAAAGTCTTTCCAGTTGCTATTGTTCTTAATAATATTCCATGTATTTAAAAGTCAAATAGGAGCAAATAAAAAATTCCATCTCTTATTACAAACAATAATGTTCCCTTTTCCTCCCAAATCTTCCACTCTAAGTCCTGTTTCTGTTGACCCTCCCCTCCAATATATTTCTAGTTGGTGGCACCGTATGTGCCATACTATCCTTGACAGATCTCCACTGTTTTGATCTTTGGTTTATTCAAATTTGTGCAAGAAAGAAAAATTAAAATAAAAAAAGGAAAAAGACCTATCATTCTGTTGTTGTCATTGTTGTTGTTTCCTTGTTACCCCAATTTTTTGTGGTGCATAAACAGATTGCCTCTGATTTACTATGGTCTGATTTAGGGTTTTTCAATTTACAAGCATTCTGTTCTTCATTTTCAGTTAAGTATTCAAAAGATTGCATGAGATACTTAATACTTCCTTAGACAGAAGACTCTACCTTAGATGATTTCCTCAAACTGTAGACTACTCAGTGTTCTGAGTATTTTTAAGTTAGGCTAGACTAAGCTATGATGTTACTATACCTAACTAGATATAATAAGTTCATTTTTGATTTATGATATTTGTTTTAGTCAGCTTTACACTGTTGTGACTCAAAGACCTGACAAGAGCAATTTAAGAGGAGGAAAAGTTTATTTAGGGGCTCACAGTTTCAGAAGTCTCAGTCCATTGATAGCTGGCTCCATTCTTTCAGAGTTGCAATTAAGTGAGGTTGAGCATCATGGCAGAAGAGTATGACAGAGGGAAGCAGCTCATATGATGATCAGAGGCAGAGAGAGAGAGAGAGAGAGAGAGAGAGAGAGAGAGAGAGAGAAACTCCAGTCACCAGATACAAAATACACACACCAAATTCAAGGCCCCTATGATCCACCTCCTCCAGTACACCCTATGTGCCTTGAGTTACCATTCAATTAATCTCATCAGGAGATTAATTCACTGATTGAATTAAGGCTTTCGTGACCCAATCATTTTTCCTCTAAATCTTCTTGCATTCTTTCACATGTGAGCTTTTGGTGGACACATCACATTTAATACATAGCAATAGTTTTCATTTACCTAATGGGTTATCCTTGTGTATGACTCCTGGGTCTTTATCTCCTGAGATATTATGTAGATTCCTTGCAGATAATCCTCTCAACATCAAGAGGGCCCATGCCCTGATCTCTAAAAAACTCTCTGTCATTAGCCACTCTGGACTAAGGAGGACACCAGTAGTAATTTTATCAACCCAGAAATAAATACCCATAGTAAGATTCTGTTGGTTAAACATCTGAACTGTATAATTTGCTTTTGTTGTTATCTCTCCACTAAGATTTTTGGGCAAAAACCCACCATCATTCTTGTCTCTTTAATATTTTCCATCCTGATCAATTGCTTTGAATGGTGGTAACTTCAGTTTGTCACTGGCATAAAGGTTGTTGACTAAAGTTATTGATAAGGCTTTATAGTCAATACACTAGTTAGTCCTGCATATTCCTTTTGTAGAACCACTCTCTACAGCATAGGGTCTTTCCATTACCTAGTCTCCTAAGATTCAAGTCCTTACCTCAAACACACTTTCTTGTTAAACAAAGGTTATATTTTTGTTTAAAAACCTTTGTAGCAAGTTGGAATAGAAGAGAAAAATTTGATGCTTTCAAATAATTATTCCACAAAGAATGGGGAGAACAGCACTTTGAATTAAAAAATTTAGACTTTTGAATTTTTCCATAGTGAAATGTACAATTTAGCAATCAAGAGAAATGTAATATTGTGTATTATTATTCTATCTCTAGTAACTATTTATTCTCTAGGGTTTCACAGGAAACCTGGGTTACCATTCTTTTCACAAAGAGATTTTATTTTTAAAAATGACTTTGAATGATATGCTTTGAATGATATCTGTAGCCCATCAGCATGCTTTTATGGGTTGTGCAGATAAGGAAGTGACAATACATTTCAACAAGGTTAATTTTAAATTGGAATTTTCATAGAAAAAGCATATTTAGGCTCTTCAACTTCATTTCTTTCTCCAAAAATTCAAATTATATCCTTCTTGTGAAAAGTAATCAATTTCACAATAAAAATTTAAAAGAAGTAATTAAAAGTTCAAACAAGTCCTTAAATACTCAAAGTACTTTCTAAACATAGCTTTTGCTTAAGGAGAAGTACCTATTGTAATTGCTGACATATTCCTGTGCCCAAAGATATCTGATATTGGTGCTGACAGAGTTACAAATGAACAACTCGTGTTTCTTAAATCAACTTAATTCTACAGGTCAGCTGACTTGCCTTCTGAACATAGCCATTAAGCTACTCATTTGTCTACAATGGTTTATTATCCCAGAAAATTGCATTTGATATTGTATTTGAGAATATACAGGTGTATCTGTGGAAAGAATGCTTTGCACAATTTATAGAACTTAGGATATCTGAGAAAACAACAACAAAAACTTTATACTTGGACTTGAGAATTTGCAAATTGAAGCCTATATTAGTCATCTGGAGTCCCCTAATGCTTCCCATGCCCACCTTTATGATATTTTAACACTATAGCTAGATGATTAACATAAAACAGCTCTCCTTTCTCTTAAGTTTTATTGTGCCTTCAGAAAATTTTAGGTTGCCTCATAAATTGATCGTTTGACTCTCAAAAGTCAAATCGTGCATGCATATGGATTCATGAATTCATATATATACACAGATGTGTATGGAATCGACATTGCTTTCAAAGAAAAATATGATTTATTCTAATTATGAGAAAGTCTATATCTATAAATATTTAAATACTTATTATGCTGATTCTAGCAACATAGTTGTGAGAAAGATACACTAATATGAATTTTCAATGTTTGTTAATGATTTTTTATTGTAGTAGTTCCTATGAATGCAGGTACTTTCTGTTAACTAGCTGTTAATATTTAGTTCTTGTAATGAGTACCAGAAATATGTGTAAAATTTCACAGCTTGAATATATTCATTGGATGCAAATATAAATATTTAATTAATGTGTATTGATAGATGATACTTTAAATAAAAGAAGAAAGATAAAAAGGAAGGAAGGAAGAAAGAGAAAGGAAAGAAGGAAGGGAAGGAGGTAGAAAGGGAGACAGGGAAAGCAAAGCTAGGGAGAGTGAGGGAGAAGGAGAAAGAACAAAAAGAAAAGCTTCAGTTTGCCACAGCTATAAGATGATGGGTTAAAGATGTATCAAATGCTCAATTACTGAATTATGTAAACCCTTCACTGACAACAATGTGATGTTTCTCTAAATTAATTAATAAGAGAGATTTCATGTAAACCCTTGTTCTCATACATTATTATGGAAAAATAAATAAATGGTAATTTTTTCCTTGTGTGTACATATTAGTATCAGCATGTATACATATAGTCACTGTGCACTATAGTAATTATTTAATGTTATATCTAAAACTTAGAATCTCAGAGTAGCACTTATGATGGCACAAGAAGAGGAATTTTGGTCAAAGTGACTTGCTTGCTTACTGCTGGTAATCAGATAAACACTGTCACATGGCAGGAAACATTAAACAAATGGTCTGGGGTAAAGTTATGTACATTTGTGTAGCAACCTCCTGTCTAAGTGAATAGTTAATTGGACACCTATGTGAAACCCTATTGAAAAGTGGCAGTTCCATTAAGCCCTAAGTCAATAAAAACAACATGAGCCTAATTTGATTTTATTACTACACAAAAGGAAATTATAGAAACATTTAAAATCTGCAGGAATTCGTGGTAGGACATAAATATGCTTACTTTTTTCTCCTTTTTATTTCTTATGCAATAGATATGCTGTTCATAGAATCTCATTAATATACAGAATTGGTATTTTTGCAAGGTGAAAGCTCTAACTAAAATATTTGGATACTTGAGTCCCCAGTGTACTGCTGCTGGGACCAAAGGGACTGTTTCTTTCAGAATTTCTGTCATAAATTTTTCACTCACTGAATATTGCTGAAGGCATTAGATCCAGCAGGAACTACCAAGGGTGACAGGAAGTTCTAGAGCCTCTGGTTGTCTGACTTCCTCTCCCTTTAAAGTTTTGCCTGTTCCCTCTCCATATTTGAAATCTTTAGAAATGGGGCTAAAATGAAGGTTACTTAATCATGCTGAACTGTAAATATAATGTTGCTGTTTCTTTCAATTTGACTTACTGCGGAAAAAAAGCAAAATAAAAAAAATCATTATTTAAAGAGAAGGTCTTATACATCATGGTTATGAGTTTGCAGTCTTGAACTTGACTCCTGGGTTATTTTCTACCACAGAGCCAGGTTTTTTTCATTTGTAAAATGGGGATGATAATCATACCTTCGTCATAAAGTGGTCCTGAAAATTAAATTAGTTCATGAATGGTGCTTAAAATAGTGCCTGCCCATTGTAAGCAGTATCTAATAGCATGCTACTATTATCTGAATTGGTTAAATTCTCTGAATATAAATTAATAAAATTGTGCCAGTACACATCAATGTTTTTCCTAATATGAACATTTTAGTCAGGTTGAAACATAAATTGTATATCTAAATGACAGAGCAATCATTTAGATTAACAATTTTCCTACTGATAGTTTTTTTAATGTTTCTGTAACTTAACAAGCTATTCCAAATAAGCCAACCATTTTGTGACCATTGATAGTGCTTAATGCAAAAACACTATCATAAATCATAAAGAATTGAAAATATCCAAAACTCTTATTTCTTCATCCTTTATTTTAACTAAAGTTGATAAATGCTGAGTATGTGCTTAACATTTTATTACCAATGAAGGGGTATTAAAAGTACTAGACATAAAGTCCCAGTCTTCAGAGGGCTTACAAAAGGATAGAGGGAAAGGCTAATATACAAAAGCATATGATTTACATCAGAAAAGTGCTAAGTGGTTTACTAGGGGGCAAATAAAAAGGGGAAATGAACCTTTGCTCCACATCTAGAGTAGAGACCTCACATTGGTTGAATATTCAGGTCTCTGTTTGGACCAGGATCTATGATCAACTGGTGCTTTATGTCACTGTGTTTTAAAATAGAAGAAGTAGCACAACACTGTGTATTTATAAGGTATGATAAGTTAATGCATCACTTCAGCATTTGTAGATGAAAAATAACTTGCAGCCTAACTATAGAGCACAAAACAAATTGAAAATTAACACAAAGGAAAGATAACAGCTTCAATCTATAATATGTATTATTTCGTGCAATTCATACAAATACCACACCCACGAACATATGAGCACTGAGAATTTACCCTCCACTTTGTTTTAAAATATTATTTTCTGGTCAATTTTCATTGGAAATAAAAAGAAACAGACCAGTAGTAGTCAGGTAAGTAAAATGGAAAAACGCTAGAGCCTTTGCTAATAAAATTACTACCAAAACATGCAGAAATTGAAATTTGTATTGGATTGCTTTTAGTTTTAGTTTTAGTTTTAATTCAATCATTAGGGGCTCTTATACTCAGTATCTGATGGAAGGTATATGGCTTCTCTCCATGAAAACAGGAAGAGATTTATTTTTGAATTGGGAAAGGATTATCAATTGTTTTATGTACATTAGCTGCATTATGGCAGTTTAAATGTCGCTGTCTTTCTGCTTTCCCACAAGGTAAGAGATATATTATCAAGTAGGAGTGAATGAGAAAGAAATTCATATATAAAAATAGCTACTCCAAAGTGCTAAGAAAGCAATTAAACACCTGTCTGATTGAGTGGAAAGCAAATGAGTTTCTCCCACTAGGATTACACAGAAATTAGTAAAAGCAAGAGAAACCTGGAAAAAAGTGGTTATAGGATAGATTCAAAGACACTAAAAGGGAAATTCTGAAGTTTCAAGGGATTTTCTGGTACAAGAAAAATCCTCTAGGTACCATGGGGTAGGAAGGAGGTGCTCAAGCCCAGGGAAGACAACTGAATACAAACACCAAAGATTAAACAGGGGAATCCAGAGTTTTGAAGGTCAGAGTTAACACGAGTGACATTAATGAGGAGAAGACACCAAGTTCAGTTTTCCTCCCAGGGTTGATTCTGTTTTTTCTCATTTTGTATTTTCTGATGTTTGCAGATATATAAAGCTTGAAAGTTATGTGTTTATATGCCAGAAGGGAAAAGCATGCCCAGAAAACCATGTAAGCTTCTAAATTCAGTGGCGTGGTGCTGTATTCTCCCTGGTTTTAAGCTAGAAATAAGATAGTAAATAAAAATAATACATATTTTTAAAAAATTCTTCAATATAATTTAACTAGTGACTCTAGAGTAGATTAAGCAAAGTCCTGAAATAACTGGTGTGACTCAGAAAGATCTATTTCTCTGAAACATGAACAGAAAAATCTGTGTGTAAGTTGTTTCAACCGTGGATCACTATAGTAATGATTCAAAGGACCTGGATAAAACTGTTAAGCCTTGTCTTCCTCTCTAAATTTATTCTCTGGAATCTGTTTTGTTTTTTTTTTTAATTGTACACAAATGGGATACATGTTGTTTCTCTGTTTGTACATGGAGTAAAGGCATACCATTTGTGTAATCATAAATTTACATAGGGTAATGTTGTTTGATTCATTCTGTTATTTTTTCCTTCCCCCCAACCCCTCCCACCCCACTTTTCCCTCTATACAATACTTCCTACCTCCATTCTTCACCTTCCTTAACCCTAACCCTAACCCTAACGCTAACCCCTCCCACCCCCCATTATATGTCATCATCTGCTTATCAGCGAGATCATTTGTCCTTTAGTTTTTGAAATTGGCTTATCTCACGTAGCATGATATTCTCCAATTTCATCCATTTGCCTGCAAATACCATAATTTATCATTCTTTATGGCTCAGTAATATTCAATTGTATATATATGCCACAGTTTCTTTATCCATTCATCAACTGAAGGACATATAGGTTGGTTCCACAATCTGGCTATGGTGAATTGAGCAGCAATGAACATTGATGTGGCTGTGTCTCTGTAGTATGCTGATTTTAAGTCCTTTGGGTATAGGCCAACGAGTGGGATAGCTGGGTCAAATGGTGGGTCCATTCCAAGCTTTCTGAGGAATCTCCATACTGCTTTCCAGAGTGGCTGCACTAACTTGCAACCCCACCAGCAATGTATGAGTGTACCTTTTTACCCACATCCTCGCCAACAACTATTGTTGCTTGTGTTCTTGATAATCGCCATTCTAATTGGGGTGAGATGGAATCTTAGGGTAATTTTGATTTGCATTTCTCTTATTACTAGAGATGTTGAACATTTTTTCATGTATCTGTTGATTGCTTGTAGACCTTCTTCTGTGAAGTGTCTGTTCATTTCCTTCGCCCATTTGTTGTTTGGATTACTTGTATTCTTGGTGTAGAGTTTTTTTGAGTTCTTTCTATATTCTGGAAATTAGTGCTCTATCTGAAGTATGAGTGGCAAAGATTTTCTCCCACTCTGTAGGCTCTCTCTTCACATTACTGATAGTTTCCATTGTTGAGAGAAAGCTTTTTAGTTTGAATCTATCCCAGTTGTTGATTCTTGCTTTTATTTCTTGTGCTATGAGAGTCCTGTTAAGGAAGTCTGATCCTAAGCCAACAAGTTGAAGATTTGGACCTATTTTTTCTTCTAAAAGATGAAGGGTCTCTGGTCTGATTCCAAGGTCATTGATCCATTTTGAGTTGAGTTTTGTGCAGGGTGAGAGATAGGGGTTTAATTTCATTCTGTTGCATTTGGTTTTCCAGTTTTCCCTGCACCATTTGTTGAAGAGGCTATCTTTTCTCCATTGCATATTTTTGGACCCTTTGTCTAGTATGAGAAAATTGTATTTATTTGGGTTTGTTTCCATGTCCTCTATTGTGTACCTTTGATCTACCTGTCTATTTTGGTACCAATACCATGCCGTTTTTGTTACAATTGTTTTGTAGTAGAGTTGAAGATCTGGTATTGCAATACCCCCTGCTTCACTCTTTTTCTGCTAAGGATTTCTTTAACTATTCTGGGTTACTTATTCTTCCAGATGAATTTCATAATTGCTTGCTCTATTTCTGTAAGATACATCATTGGGATTTTCATTGGAATTGCATTGAATCTGTATAGCACTTTTGGTAGTATGGCCATTTTGACAATATTAATTCTGCCTATCCAAGAACATGGGAGATCTTTCCATCTTCTAAGGTTTTCCTTAATTTCTTTCTTTAGTGTTCTGTACTTCTCATTGTAGAGGTCTTTCACATCTTTCGTGAGATTGATTCCCAAGTCTTTTATTTTTTTTTGAGGCTATTGTGAATGGGGTAGTTTTCCTAACTTCTCTTTCTGAAGATTCATCACTTATGTATAAAAATGCATTGGATTTATGAGCATTGATCTTGTAACCTGCTACTTTACTGAATTCACTTATGAGTTCTAAAAGTTCTTTGGAGGAATTTCCTGGTTCCTCTAAACATATAATCATGTCATCAGTGAAAAGGGATAGTTTGAATTCTTCTTTTCCTATTCGTATCCTTTTAATTTCTTTGGTTTGTCTAATTGCTCTGGCTAGAGTTTCAAGGACGATGTTGAATAGAAGTGGTGAAAGAGGGCATCCCTGCCTTGTTCCAGTTTTTAGGGGGAACGCTTTCAGTTTTTCATCATTTAGAATGATATTGGCCATGGGCTTAGCATAGATGGCCTTTACAATGTTAAGGAATGTTCCCACTACCCCAATTTTTTCTAGTGTTTTGAGCATGAAGGGATGCTGTATTTTATCGAATGCTTTTTCTGCATCTATCAAAATAATCATATGATGCTTAATTTTAAGTCTTTTGATATGGTGAATGACATTTATTGATTTCTGAATGTTGAACCAACCTTGCATCCCTGGGATAAAACCTACTTGATCGTGGTGCACTATCTTTTTAATATATTTTTGTATGTGATTTGCTAAGATTTTGTTGAGAATTTTTGCATCGATGTTCATTAAGGATATTGGTCTAAAATTTTCTTTCCTTGATGTGTCTCTGTCTGGTTTAGGTATCAGGGTGATATTGGCTTCATAGAATGAGTTTGGGGGGTTCCCTCCTCTTCTATTTCATGGAATACTTTGAGGAGTACTGGAATGAACTCTTCTTTAAAGGTTTTGTAGAACTCGGCTGAGAACCCATCTGATCCCGAACTTTTCTTTGTTTTTAGGTTTTTGATGACCTCTTCTATTTCATTGCTTGAACTTGATTTATTTAAGTTGTGTGTGTCCTCTGCATTCAGTTTAGGTAATTCATATGTCTCTAGAAACTTGTTGATGTCTTCGAGGTTTTCTGTTTTGTTTGGAATATAGATTTTCAAAACAACTTCTAATTATGCTTTGTATTTCAATTGTGTCTGTTGTGATATAAGCTAGAAGGGCCTGGAACAACATTTACCAAGCCCTGAAAGAAAACGGATGCCAACCAAGAATCTTATACCCAGCAAAACTTACTTTCAGATTTGACGACGAAATAAAATCCTTCTATGATAAACAAAAGCTAAAAGAATTTACAAAAAGAAAGCCAGCATTACAGAACATTCTCAGCAAAATATTCCATGAGGAAGAGATGAGAAACAATCATGCAAATCAGCAAAGGGAGGAACTAGCCTAAAGGAATAGCCAAATAAAGGAGAAACCAAATCATGTCAAAAAACAAAAATGAGTCAAATGACTGGGAATACAAATCATATCACAATAATAACCCTGAATGTAATGGCCTGAACTCAACAATCAAAAGACATAGACTGGCAGATTGGATTAAAGAGAAAAATCCAACCATATGCTGCCTGGAAGAGATGCATCTCATAGAAAGAGATACCCATAGACTAAATGTGAAAGGATGGGAAAAAACATACCATGCACATGGACACAGCAAAAAAGCTGGAGTATCCATCCTCATTTCAGATAATGTGGACTTCAAGCCAAAACTAGTCAGAAGGGATAAAGAAGGACATTACATACTGCTTAAGGGAAGAATAAATCAGCAAGACATAGCAATCATAAATATGCCTGGAACATTGGCTCATCCATGTACGTCAAACAAATCCTTCTCAATTCCAGAAATAAAATAGACCACAACACAATAATAGTAGGCGATTTTAACACACCTCTCTCATAACTGGATAGATCTTCCAAACAAAAATTGTATAAAGAAACCATAGATCTCAATAACACAATCAACAATTTAGACTTAATGGACATGTATAGAATATACCATCCAACAAAGAGTGAATACACTTTCTTCTCAGCAGCACATGGATCCTTCTCTAAAATAGACCATATTTTATGCCACAAAGCTACTCTTAGCAAATACAAGAAGATAGAGTCACTACCTTGTATTCTATCAGATCATAATGGATTGAAATTAGAAATAAATGACAGAATAAAAAACAGAAACTTCTCCAATACCTGGAGATTAAATAATACACTATTATATGATGAAGGGATAACAGAAGACATCAGGAGGGAAATAAAAAAATTCTTAGAAGTAAACTAGAACAAAGACACATCATATCAAAATCTCTGGGACACTATGAAAGCAGTACTTAGAGGAAGATTTATTTCATGGGGCGCATTCAAGAAAAGAAGTAAAAATTAACAAATAAACAACTTAACACTACAGCTCAAAGTCCTAGAAAAAGAAGAGCAGACCAACACCAAAAGTAGTAGAAGACAGGAAATAGTTAAAATCAGAGCCGAAATCAACGAAATTGAAACAAAAGAAACAATCTGAAAAATTAACAAAATAGTTGGTTCTTTGAAAAAATAAACAAAATTGATAAACCCTTAGCCACACTAACAAAGAGAAAGAGGGAGAAAATTCAAATTATTAAAATTCAGAATGGACTTTGCTTTTTGATGCTAGTGCTAAAATTCTGCAACCTCAATTTCTCTTGTGCCTTTTTCTATATGCCAATAAGAGATTAGAAGTAAAATCAAGGAAGAAGGCTTACTCCTTCTTGCCCGTTTTGGTCTTGTATCACGGAGACCCTGACTTGAGCGGGTCTGCCCAGCAGGAGAATCCAGTTCCGAATTTGGCTACTGGAGAGCTCGCAGAAACATTCTCACTGCAGCTTCCAGGTGCCCAAACCAGGTAGACAGCAAGAAACTGTTTTCATGTTCCAGATTCCTGAAATGTTTTCCCTTACTTTCTTCGACCCTTAGAGTTTCAACTGCCTTTTGAAGCTACTTTCTCAGGATTACATCAGAATTATCTTTGCTTGCCTTTTTTATTCTTCCTATAATTTTTCAACCAGTTCTTTAAAGTCCTTCTGTTAAATGAACTAGCATAGTTATCTATGCTTGCATGAGGGATATATTAAGTTGAGCAGAACAATGCTCCACACGCAACTAAAACAAGCTGAAAAAATTACATAAACTATATTTTGAAATCATCACAATGCTGTGAATATAATGGAAATTAAAAGAAGCAAACAAGGCCGAACCATTCAGAACCAAATGCATGCATCAGCAACCTTGTGTTTTTCTTCTTAAGCAGTTGCTGATCCTGATATAATTTGAGAATAGGGGTTTAATGTGGGCAAAATAATTCTGCAAGCCTGAAGAGAAAACAGAAAAACTTTGGATAGCAATACAGGGCTGAGTTACATTTTTGATGGGGCTCAAATACAATTAGTTGCTACAAAAAGTTGCTAAATTATGAGGTTGTTCAGAAGAAAACCTAATTGGGAGAACTTAGTGACCAGAGGTCAGAGGTTATTGTTTTAGGAATGACTTTCCATAGTAAGTTACTGGGGTACAGGAAAGCTGTATCAGTTTCAAAATTTGTGCGAGATTGAATAAAAGCACTGACTTGGGAACCCTTTACCCAATACGCAGCTGGTCTTTGCATGAGTACTTTCCCCAAATCTAATTCTATGAGGAGAGAACAAAAACTAAACTGAACCCACTGAAGGGCAAACGAAATGTCCTATTCTGATACCATCAAGGTTCACAGGTAAATGCTCTGGAGGGCTGTTTCTTGAAGGACAACCAATGTTGGAACTCAGAGCTACCCAGCTCATTTCTAGAAGTGATTCTTTCCTATTCCTATCAGTCTGATAGAGGAAAGGGAGGGGAAGGACAAGAACAGCTTGTGGGTAAAGCTATCACAGTGAAAGGACTTACAGGTTCTTTTACAATAAATAATTCACAGGAGACAAACTATAAGTCTCACCAAACAGGAAAAGGTGACTGGGCTTCTGAAAGCAAAAACGGAATAGAAAAAAAAAAAATTAATCAAACTAAAAGTTTGTTCTTTGAAAAATATTAATAAAATTAATATTGCTTAAATCCTAGCCAGGAGAATATAAGAGAAAATAAGAGATGGGAAGGTGGTGTAGAGGGAAGGGGAGAGAGAATAATGTGCTTCTGTGTGTGTGTGTGTGTGAGTGTGTGTGTGTGTGTGTGTGTGAGCGCTATGGTTTGAATGTCTGTCCTCTCCAGAAATTACGTTGAAATTAAATTGCCACTATAAGGGTATTAAGAAGTGAGACCTTTAATGGGTGATTAACCCTTGAGGCCTCCACAGTGGTGGAGGGATCCAAGTATTATAAGAGATTGTGTTTACCCCTCTCTTGCAGATTTTCTCACCATCTAGCCTTCTGCCATGTGATGTTGCAGCAGAAGGGGACTCTGAGTGCTATAACTGCAATATGGGAGCTCCTAGCCTTCAGAACTGTGAGTAAATAAATTTGTTTATTATAAATTACCAAGCCTTTTGTATTATGTTACAGCAGCACTAAACAGACTGAGACAATGAGCGATAAGTGAAATTTGATATTAGGTAAAATACATAAGCACCAAAAATGAAATACTTTGTTATAAACCTAACCAATGTGTGAGATCTGTAGGCTGACTATTGCAAAACATTGCTAAAACTAATTGTAGAAAAGATGAATAAAGAGGTACATCATGCTCATAGCCTGGAAGACTAAATATTTGTAAAATATTAATTCATTCAAAATTAATCTGTAGAGTCAACACAATCCTGACCAAAATCTTGGCAAAATTTTTTGAAAGTACTCCTAAAGTGACTCTGTAATTTTTATGGAATGACACAGGCAATAAAGTAGCTAACAATTTCAAAATAAGGAGAAAATTTATACAATTTACAACACTTAAATTCAAACTTACCATAAAGCTACTTTAATGAAATACTGTTATATTAGTGCAAAGATAGACAATTATATATTAAATACATGGAAAAGAATACAGCAATAGATTCACACAAATATGGACAATGTACTTTGTGGAGGGGTGGTACTGGGATTGAACTCAGGGGTACTCGACCATTGAGTCACGTCCCCAGCCCTAGTTTGTATTTTATTTAGAGTCAGGGTCTCACTGAGTAGCTTAGCACCTCACCATTGCTAAGGCTGGCTTCGAACTTACTATCCTCCTGTCTCAGCTTCCCAAGTCACTGGAATTACAGGCCTGCACCACCACTTAGATGCAAAATTAAATCAGTAGAGGAAAGATAATTCTTTTGACTAAGGATGTTAGAAAAATTGGAAATCCATATATAAAAAAAGAAAAAAATACTTCATCTATATCGTATACATTAAACCAAAATTTACTTAGAGTAACAAATGTACATGTAAATCCTATATGCAAATCCTTACAAAAATTTCTACATGAAATAGGTGAAAAAAAACATGTTTTCAGTTAGATAAGATTTCAAAAATAGAAGATCGATCCACTGAGAACAGCATGCTAAACTTCTTCAAAATCAAACCTCTGTTTGAAAGATACTGTTAAGAGGATGAAAACACAAGCCAGAGGGTAAGAGACAATATTTGCCCATTACAAATCTGATGAAGGACTTGTACAACAATGTGAAAAGTTCTCTCAAAGCTCAAAATTTAAAAACCAAGAGACACAAATAGATAAAATAGACAACAATATTGAAAACATTTTAAAATATCCAAACACACATACATTAGACTCTTCAAGGGTAAGAAGCTACATATCAAAATCAGAATGAACACAGTAAGAAGGCAACTCATGGAATAGGAGAAAATATTCACAAATTATATCTGATCATGAGCCAAAGTCCAGAACATATAAGGAAGTCCTACAACTCAAGAACAATTGACAACAGCAATAAAACCTAATAAACAAATAGATGAAGGACTGGGATAGACATTTTTCCAAAGATATACAAAAGGTCAAAGAATACAAAATGTTCAACATCCCAAATCAAAACTACAGCAAGATAGTACCTCATGGTCTTTAGGATGGATAATAGTAAGCAACAAAACAAAACAAAAAACAGAAAATAGAAAGTGGCAGGGATGTGGATTATGGATTGTTTGTGGAAATGTAAAATGTCCATTATGTAAAACAATATGACAGTAAAAGAGCTACTGAAAACTAAAAATAGAATTATCATATTATCCAGCAATTCCACTTTTAAATTTAAAATAGGGCCTCAACTAGAGATTTATACACCTACATACATAGCAGGATTATTCATGGTAGGCAAAAGGTATACATTGGTGATTCAATAAGTAAACTAATTTTTGTGTGTGTGTAATATTCAGTCTTAAAATGGAAGAAATTTTCACATATAATACCTGAATAAATATTTTACTAAGAGAAACAAGTTAAATACTTAGTAAAATATTTATTATTCAGGTATTATATGTGAAAGTTTCATATATACATATAAATATTTAGGCAGGCACAGTGGCACACACCTGTAATCCATATACTTGGGAAGCTGAAGGCAGAAGATGGCAGTTCAATGCCAGAATGTGTATTTCAGTGAAACATTATGTGTCCAAATAAAATTTTAAAAAGACTGGAGTGTATGTTTTAATTTTTCCATCACTATAAACAAAGAAACAAACAAAAAACACTGACAAGAAAAAATTAAGGGAAATATGTTCCTTTTCATTTGCCGTTTCTGAGCTTGCATAGCTCTGAATGCCAGGTGAGACAGAAGAACATCATGGTGGAAAGTCATGGTAGATGGTAGCAGTTCAGGCAAGGCAACCAGAAAACAAAGCTGGATCTCCACTTACCAGGGACAAAGTATAAATCCTAAAAGACCACCCTCAATAACCAAATTCCTCCAGCTACATCCTACTGTCTACAATTATCACTCAGTTAATCTATATCAGTGGATTAACTCACTGATTGGTTTATATCTCACAATCACATTCACCTCTGAAAATTCTCACACTGTCTTACATATGATCTTTGGGAAGACACTGCATTTCTCAATTATGACATTCTGCCCCTGTCCCCAAAAGCTCATGCTTATCTCATAATGCAGAATACGTTTAGTCCATTTCCAAGAATCTTGATAGTATTAACAGGGTATTATTGCCAAAAAGTCCAAGTCCAAAATCTTGTCTGAGACTCAAACAAAGTCTTGGATATGAGCCAAGATCAAAAGCACAGAGTAAACATTTTCATTCCAAAAGGGAGAAAGAAGTGATGGAATTGAAACAAGAATGAAATACAGCTGAGCACACAAGCTGTGTAGCTCCATGCCCAGCATCTGGGGCATATGACACTGTGAAATTCTTTCCAAAAGGCCTGTGTAGCTCTGATGGCCTGGCTGGTTGCAGCCACATGGCCTCTCTCTTGGCTTGTGTCTGACCAATTGCTGCAGCTTTCCTCAGCAGATTTCCATGTAACTGGTATCTCTTAATCTTGGGAGTCTCCAGTGCAGTTTCACTTCCTTCTCACATCTTCACACATCACCCTCTCAGGGGCTACTTCAGGGATTCTACCCCACTACAGTGTAACTCAGTAATAGAGCAGCCCTAGGTTAAATCCTCAGTACTGCAAAAATAAATGAATAAATAAATAAATTTTTTTAGAATGTTACTTATATAAATTTGACTAATCTAGGTCCTAATTGTATGATTTATATGAATTTTGAATAATCCAGGTATTAATCAGAAATTTTCCAATTTCCTGTATGTACTTCTATGAAATACCTAGATTAGTCAAATTCATAGAAATAGAAATACAGTGTTGGTTTTCAGGACCAAGGAGAGGAAGTAATGAAGTGTTGTTTTCTCTAGGATTTCAGTTTTGCAAAAAGAAATGTTCTAGATATTGTTTATACAATGTGGATGCCCATAACACTAGTCATCTGTATTTTTAAAAAGTGACTAAGGTGATTTTATGTTTGTATAATTAACCACAATCAAAAAATTTTCAAAAGCCTACTAAAAATATGAGAAGGACTTGAGCAGACATTTCACCAATAAGAGACATGATTGTCCAAGAAGTTCATGAAAAGATAATTAACAATTCTCATCATTAGAGAAAAACCCAAATTAAAAGCACAATGCCACAGTACTTATTAAATTGAAGAAAGCTGAGAATGATAGTACCAAGTGTCAAAAAGAATCTAAATTTAATGTAGAACTCTTGAAAACTGCTGATCAGAATATACAGTGGTATAAATATTCTTAAAATATTGACAATTCATTTAAAAGTTAAATATATACAATATCTTGCAATCTAGTCATTCTAACAGCAATGAAAATATCTATACTGATAGTTGTGCACAAATATTTGTAGCAGCTCTATTGATAATCTCCTTCACACACACAAATTATCATATGAAGGTGTAAATAACTATACTATCTATACATTGAAGTACTATCATTAAAAAAAGTATTGACATATGTACCAGAATGGATGACTGTAATATTATGGGGTAAATATGCTTTATGAATCCATTTATGTAATACAAATTTAGCTATAATAACAGAAATCAGGTCAATGGTTAATAAGGTATTAAGGGCAGGAGCATGTTGGGTAAGAAGAGTCAAAGAATTGACTAACAACACTTTAGGTGAAGAAAAGTACATTAAATATATTGAATATTTTTATAGTTTAATGAGTCCATAATTACAAAATATAAAACTTATCAAATTGTATGTGTTAATAACTTAATTCAGTTTAGGTTGATTATATTTTAATAGAAATAAAAATTAAAATCTTTATAAAATAATGTTTATTTTGCAATATTGTTAAGTGAAAATGCTAGAGGTAAACCTTTTCCATAAGAGCAATAAAAATATTAAACTCAGTGGACATTTCAGCAAAAATAAAACAACAGAAACTAACACAAGTGGTAAACAATAAAGAGAGGTTGAGAAATGTATGTAGGGCATAGATACAGGAATAAGATTATTTTAAGCATGTATTTTTCATATAGCTTTCAAATGATAAAAATTATATATGACAGAAATACAAACCATAAAGGATGAAATAAACAAAATAGAACACAAAATAAGCAAAATAATTTTCGTCAAGGTGATAGCAGAACCAGAGGCAAGTATAAATTTAAATAAGTTCTGAATAGTATGTTCTGACTGTATACTGACTATTATATATTCTAATTACAGAACAGAAAAATAGTATCTCTAATTTCATTAAACAAGAATGCTTACATTTCAAACATAAGATTATTACTTTAACCTCTCTACCTATGAAACATTTACACCCATTAAAGTCTACTGGGGATTGAGGATGGAGCTCATGGAGCTGGAGTACGTATCTAGCATATGTGAGACTCTGGGATTAATTCCCAACACTGCAAAAAAAGGGGAAAATGAATGAAAAAGAAAAGAAAATTATAATGTTATATAGTTTTATTATGAGAAAAAAACAGTTTAATCATAAACACAATTCAACATAACTTTGGAAGAGGGAAATACATCTTGCTTGGGTTTTAGGTATTTGGAAGGAAGGTGGACAGAATTCAACTTCTTTTTTTGAGGAATGAAGATAAGACACAAAATCTAGCAAGATATTCTAAAATTAACTTCATAGCATTGACTGGAAAATAGTATCAATTTTCTAAGGGAATTTTTGCATACAACAAGGGTCACTTATCCTAAACTATATATTTTGCCATAAGGGTATAGAAAGATAAAAAAATTTCCTATATGCTAATAAATGTTAAGGAACAGAAATTATTAATGGTGAGAATAAGATATGAAAGATTGCTAGATGCAAACAAATGCATGTCTGGTGAGTGAGAGAGAGAGTTCTTATGCTTAATAGGGCCAAAGGAGGAAGTGTATACGTGGTAGTGTGTGTGTATCTTTGGGAGCACGTATGTGTGTTAGACAACACGACACGCTTAAGAGGAAATCAGTTATTTTTAGCTATTGGGTTAAAAATCATCGAATGTTAGCAACATGGGAAAATAAATCCTTTGTATAAAAGAAGTCATGATGTATTCATGACTTTTCTGGAGTCAAAAGACCCTCCAGAGAACAGAAATGAAACCTCTGATCTTAAACTATTTTCCACAAATCAGAGGTGCCAAATGTAGTTCTGGAGGTTTGGATTAAACCTGCTCTAAACAGGTGGCCATTCTCATGAAGTTCATTTGATGTTAAATATCTGATAGTCTTTTCCATCAATCATTTACAAATGAGTATTACTCTATCAATATATTATTCCACAGGGTTTTTTTAGAAAAACACTTACCTGTATTTTAGCCTCATATAACAATGTGAAGAAATCAGGAAAATTAATGATGATGTATTAGAAGTAATCTATAGAATAAAAACATATTATTTAATGGGGACATAGTAGACTATAATTCCTTTTGAAAATGCAGATTTATTTTTTAAAGACTTTTCCTCTGATTAAAAATACATAAGATTTTTTTTAATTATAAGAAAAAAGTGGATATAAAAATCCAATATAAGAAAACATAGATACCATAAAGAACAAGGCCAGTAATATGCTGTATTTAAAAATGATTAAGATTTTAGATTTAGAGTTTAGAAAAAATCTCTACATGTTTTTTCATATTTCTTATTTGTGCTTAATCAGTGGAATGGCATTTCTACACTGAAGAAAGCCAAATTTCCAAAAGACCGTTATAAGCTTTCAGGATTCATTTATTTTAGTTGTTATTACACTTCCAAGCTGCCAGCTCATTTCTCAAATAAGAAGACTCAATAGATGTCAGTGTTGAGGGGATTTAAAATTCATCCCAATATTTATGACTCTTACTTCAAGGATGAAAGATGATCCCTAAAGCCAAAATGACAGAAAAAAAAATACTTGTTTAGGAATCAAAATCCGATGGAAAGAAAGCTTACATTCTTCATAACACTAACTCTACAGAACATATGTATGCTTACATATCACCAAAATATTTTTTAACTTGCATTAATTGTTCTATTTGCTCATTAAGTATACGTTTTTTTAGCTCTACTTTGTTCTTGGATTTTATAGTAGTCTTCTTTAAGTCTATTAAATATGGTTGTTGACATTTTAAAATGAGTTTTCCCATAACTAAAATGTTCGACAGTATGTTAATTTTATCTCAAAAGAGAATACATATGCCTTCTATGATTTTCTTTTTTAATGTAACTTCTCTGAGTCACTTAAAAAACACAATAATTAGGAAACATGATAGAGGTTTTATCCTTAAGATAATCATAATATTGGAATTAGAATAATGGCTATGGGTTTTGGAAGTAAATGTCCACGTTATCTATAGAATAATTAGTAGCCACTTAGCATGATATTGTCCAGCTTCATCCATTTACCTGCAAATGCCATAATTGCATTCTTCTTTATGACTGAGTAATATTCAATTGTGTATAGGTATCACATTTTCTTTATCCATTCATCTGTTGAAGGACACTCAGGTTGGTTCCAGAGTTTAGCTATTGTGAGTTCAGTTGCTATAAACATTGATGTGGCTGTGTCATGATAGTATGCTGATTTTAAGTAGGTAAATGGATGGAGCTGCTAAGTGAAATAAGCCAAACCCTTCAAAACCAAAGCCTGAATGTTTTCTCTGAGAAACGAATGCTGATCCATAATGGGGGGCACAGAGAAGAATGAGGGAAGTTTGGATTGTGCAGAGGGGAATGAAGGGAGGGGTGGGGTGGTGGGGATGGGAAGGATGGTGGAATGAAACAGACATTATTACCCTATGTACATATATGATTACACTATTGGTGTGACTGCACCACATACAGCCAGAGGGAGGAGAAATTATGCTCCATTTGTGTACAATGTGTTCAAATGCATTCTACTAACATATATAACTAATTAGAACAAATTCTTTTTAAATGGCATTTGCCACATGAAAGCAAAGTAAAATAAAATAATAAGTAATAGTCACATACTTAAAATGAATCTATATCCCTATTTCTTAGGTATACTTTCCAGGCATTGTATTTTACTTATTTATTTTTTTGGTTACCTTCAGTTTAAAAATTTGAAAAACAGGCCATCATTTTACAAACAAAACATAGTACTCTTATAATATTTGCCTTTATAAAATTTTACTTTCTTACTTTTGCAACTATGAGTGGAAACAATTTTAATATACCTTACACAGTTATTCCTCAGTGCTTAATAGACATAAAAATAGAATTTTTTTCAACCAATTTTTTTCATATAGCTCTTAATTTTCTACAATCTACATTTCTATTATGACCGACTACAGTTATTGAGTCCTCTAATTAGGAGGAAATGCATTAAGAGTGATATCAGCAAAATGGTAGAAGTTTCTAACATGTCCCTCACAGAAACATCAATTTGAACAACTATCCATACTCAAAAATGCCTTTATAAAAGCTAAGAAATATGGGTATGAGATTACTGCCCCAAGGGTTTAAGCATTAAAAAATAAGATGAATTTGAGAGGCAGGAAGGACAGTTTCATGTTATTCATACCCACATTTTCCCTAAGCCCGTGCAACTTAGTGCAAAGAAAGATACCATTAAATGAAGAAGAAGAGAGTGAATACCCAACTTTATCTCAAATCCCAATATCAGGCCTACCCTAATGAGCTCTGATACCAGGAGTCCCTGCAGATCCAGACTCCGCCCTGCCCAATTCCAGGTCAACCCTGTTATCACAGGCATCAGGCCTAGACCTGCGAACCCCGGATCTTGGTTTAAATGAATTCCTGACTTGCCCTTATAGAACCAGTTTCTAGGCCTGCCTCCATAAACCTGGGACCCAGGCCCAGCCTTGTGGTCCCTGGTGTCAATCCAGACACCATCAACTCAATATCAGGTCCATCCTTGTAGAATGGGATGCAAGACCAACTCCAGAATCAAAGCATCCCCCATGGACTCAGGGTCAAGGCTCATCTCAGTCCCGGTTCCTGTCCCATCCCTATGTACCCAGAAACCTGGACTAACTTATTGGACTCTGTAAGTAGGTGAAGCTCCCACACATTCAGAACCCAGCTCAGCCCTATGGATCCAGGCTCAAGGTCCAAACAAGAATCAGCTGGCCTCTAAGACCCAGGCTTAATGCCGATCCCAGCGCCAGGTTGATCCCTATGAATTCAAACTATAGACACCAGGTTTCCCATCTGTAACCAAGCTACAGTATCACCTCAGTGGATAAAGGCTCTAGGCCCAAACAACAAACACTCCCAGTCTGCCTGCCCAGAATCTCTGGATGAGTTTATTGGGGAAAGACTTTTCCATATCAAAGTCTATTAGTAAAGACTGGAACGAATACCCACTTCACCAATATAAGACCCCCAAATCACAAGTAATAAGGGAAACATGAGACCACTAACAAGACAAACAACAAGAACAAGAACAAGAACAACAAACCAATCCAAGAAATAGAAATCTGGCAAAGAATTCAAAGTAATTATCTTGAAGAATCTTAGTGAGCTACAAGAGAACACCACAGATAAACCATTAAGCAAAACCAAGAAAATAATATGTGAACAGAATAAGAAGTTCAACAAAGGGACAGAGTCATAAAAACCAAAGAAAAAATAAAGAAAAGAAAAATATCTGGACCTAAAGAACACAGAGGCTGAACACAAATATTCCATGAAAAGTTTCAACAGCAGATTTAGTTAAGCAAAAGAAGAGGTGAGGTCACAGGCAGTTCATTTGAAACTATCTAGTCAGGAATAAAGATAAAAATCAATGAAAAGAGAGAAGAAAGTCTATAGAATTTATGGGACACCATCAAGTGAATCACATTCTATACATTATAGAAATAAAAAGGGATGAAAAACTTAAAGAAATAATGATAAAAAATTTACCAAATATAGAGAGGGAAATAACATCTAGATCCATGGAGTACAAAAAAATCAAAATAGATCAAGTGTGTGTTCACAGAGCAATATTATAATCAGGAATTTTGGAGACAGTAAGAGAATATAACTCATCAAGTCCAAGGAAACTCTATGAGACCATCAGTGGGTTTGCCAGCAGAAACTCTGTGTTTCAGAGAAAACATACATATTCAAGGTGCTGACAAAGGAAATGAAATACCTAGCGAACAAGAAAATGATACCCAAGAAAACTGCCCAGGAGTAATAAAGACATTCACAAACAAAAATAAGGGAGCTCATCATCATTTACCAGGAATGCTAAATGGAGTTCACTAAGTAGAAATGAAAGTACATAGAGCATGAAAAAATATATATATACACACACACACACACACATATATATATATAAACAAGCAAATATGCTTACTTACAAAAATATAAAATATAATGTAAAGTTGAGAATATGCTCAAGTTCTGAATACTCTAATATTTTAATTGTGGTATATAATTTCCTTTAAAATACAGTATAAATGTAAAAGAACCAAAGAATTAAAAATAACTGTAGCTACAATAAATTGTTAAGATTCACAATATTTAAAGACTTTAATTTTGACATTAATACTATAAAATGTGGAGGGAGATGTTAGTGTAGATATTTTTGAAATATTTTTTGATACAATAGAAGTTTCGTATACTCTTTTTTTTAACTTTTTTTTTATTATTGTAAACAAATGGGATACATGTTGTTTCTCTGTTTGTACATAGCGTAAAGGCATAACATTTGTGTAATCATAAATTTACATAGGGTAATGTTGTTTGATTCATTCTGTTATTTTTTTCCCTTCCCCCCCACCCCTCCCACCCCTCTTTTCCCTATATACAGTCCTTCCTTCCTCCATTCTTGCCCCCTCCCTAACCCTAACTCTAACCCTAACACTAACCCCTCCTACCCCCCATTATGTGTCATCATCCACTTATTAGCGATATCATTTGTCCTTTGGTTTTTTGAGATTGGCTTATCTCACTTAGCATGATATTCTCCAGTTTCATCCATTTGCCTGCAAATGCCATAATTTTATCATTCTTTATGGCTGAGTAATATTCCATTGTATATATATACCACATTTTCTTTATCCATTCATCAATTGAAGGACATCTAGGTTGGTTCCACAATCTGGCTATTGTGAACTAAGCAGCTATGAACATTGATGTGGCTGTATCTTTGTAATATGCTGATTTTAAGTCCTTTGGGTATAGGCCAAGGAGTGGGATAGCTGGGTCAAATGGTGGTTCCATTCCAAGTTTTCTAAGGAGTCTCCACACTGCTTTCCAGAGTGGCTGCACTAATTTGCAGCCCCACCAGCAATGTATGAGTGTACCTTTCTCCCCACATCCTCGCCAACACCTGTTGTTGCTTGTATTCTTGATAATCGCCATTCTAATTGGGGTGAGATGGAATCTTAGGGTGGTTTTGATTTGCATTTCTCTTATTACTGGAGATGTTGAACATTTTTCCATATGTTTGTTGATTGCTTGTAGATCTTCTTCTGTGAAGTGTCTATTCATTTCCTTAGCCCATTTGTCGATTGGATTATTTGCATTCTTGGTGTAGAGTTTTTTGAGTTCTTTATAGATTCTGGAGATTAGTGCTCTATCTGAAGTATCATTGGCAAAGATTTTCTCCCACTCTGTAGGCTTTTTCTTCGCATTGCTGATAGTTTCCTTTGCTGAGAGAAAGCTTTTTAGTTTGAATCTATCCCAGTTGTTGATTCTTGCTTTTATTTCTTGTGCTATGGGAGTCCTGTTGAGGAAGTCTGGTCCTAAGCCGACATGTTGAAGCTCTGGACCTACTTTTTCTTCTATAAGATGCAAGGTCTCTGGTCTGATTCCGAGATCCTTAATCCATTTTGAGTTTAGTTTTGTGCATGGTGAGAGATATGGGTTTAGTTTCATTCTGTTGCATATGGATTTCCAATTCTCCCAGCACCATTTGTTGAAGAGGCTATCTTTTCTCCATTGCATATCCTATACTCTTGAAATATACTTTCCTTATCACTACGTGATGATTAATGTAAGTCCCATGGTGGCCACTAAATAAAAGCCTGTAGTATACACAAATGCTGAACATAAAGAGGTCCAACCATACCATTGTAAAGGTCATCAATTAACAAAGGAAGGTAATATGGTAAATAGAAACAAAGAATATGCAAGATACTCAGAATACAATTAATAGTTTTACCATGGTAAATTTGTAGCTATCAATAATTACTTTTTGTAAATGGATTAATTTCTCCAAACAAAAGACATAAAGTGGTTAATGGAAAAGAAAAAAAATGTCCAATTGTACATTACGAGAGTCACTTTACCTCTGACTTCACAGGTTGAAAGTGAAGGAATGTGGAAAGCAACCTTTGCAAATGCTACCTAAAGAGAGCAAGAGTGTCTAGACTTACACCAGACAAAACAGACATTGCATCAAAATAATCAGAAAAGACAGGGAAGGTCATTATATGATGGTAAACGTGTCAATTGATACAGAGGATATAATAATTGTAAAAATATTTGCTCTCAACATTGAAGATGTGTATATACAAAACAAGTATTTACAGAACTGAAAGTAAATTAAACAAAAATGCAAAGTAAGGAACTTCAGAATTCACTCAAAATGAGGAATAAATTGTCGAGGCAGAAATATTAATAAGGAAACAACAGATTTGGGCAATACTGCAGATCAAATGGATGTACTATATAATATACAGAACATTTTGTGCAACAGAGCACAAGAATATCCATTTTTCTCAATTGCAAATTGAATATTAAGGAGAAAACGGTGTACTACAAAACAGTTCTTTAAGAATTTAAGATTAAATATTAAGTATCTCTTCTGAACACAATGGTGTTATAATATAATTAAATAACAAAGCAAATTGGAAAACTTGGAAATGTGGGAATTAAACAATTCACTTCTGCACAATCAATGAAAGATGAAATCAAGAGAATTCAAAATATATGTGAAGAAAAACGAGAATGTGAACAATATATACCTAAACTTCTAGGATTTCTCGAAAACCATACAAGAGAAAAACATTATAGGAATTGCCTACAATATGAATGCAGGAAGATTTCAAATGAGCAATGAAATTTAACACCCCAGGGACTTACTGAGAATAAGAAAGGAAATACCATAGACTAGAGCATAAATAAATAAAATTAAAATGAAAAATATATTAGTAAATTAAAAGTTATTTTAAAAGAGAAGTGAAATCAACAAAACTTAAGCTAGAATAACAAAGGGAAAAAAGTGAGAAAACCTCAAGAAAGAAAATGAAAGAAGAGACATTATAAGTGTCGCCACAGAAATACAGATCATAATAGACAAAAAGACTATATGACAACATTATAGGACAATATCCGTGATAAAATTAATGCAAAATTGCTCAACAAAATACTAAGAATTTGAATTCAAAAGCACACTAAAAGATCACACTCCATGATCAAGGGTTTTTCAAAAAACAGGATAAATCAATAAATAGGATAACCACATAACATAATAAAGGAAAAATGGTATATGATCATCTCAATCATCTCAACAACTGCGGAAAAGGAATATCGCAATATTTAACATTCTTCATCATTAAAAACTCTCCATAAATTAGGTATTAAAGAAATGTACTTCAGTATGATAAAGGACGTGAATGCAACGTCTGCAGCAAGCATCATGTTCAAAATCCGCAAACTCTTTCATTAAGATGAGGCACAGACAAGGATGCCCACTCTTCCACAGCACACCCCCAGTGAGCTTCCTCTTCCAGTCACTTCCCAGCAAATATTTTCTCTTATTCTACAGGCTGAATCATCACTCAAGTGATCTTTCTGTTTTACAATGCAGTCAGTCCTTTCAAACTAGGATAGACAGATTAGGTTAGCTCTCATAATCTGATTGTTTTACTTCTGTATATTACTGCACTAACACAGGAGTTTTAAGGGAACACCTCATATCCAAACCATAACAGATCCAAAGATTTCTACACTGAAACGACAAAAAAGAAAAATGAATAAAATTAAAGATCTAAATAAATAAAAATCCAATCATTATAGATTAGAAAGAATTATTATATTTATATGTCCATACTATCCAAAGTAATCTACAGATTCACCGAATTCTCATTTAAATTACAATGGCATTCTTCACAGAAATATAAAAAGAGGTCTAACTCTTGCATAAAATCATGAACACCGCAATAACCAGAGAGGTTTTGACAAAGAACGAAGTCAGAGGCCTCACACTGATTTCAAAATTTACTACAAAGTAAATTGAATAGATCAATAGAATAGGTTAGAGATCCCAGAAACAATTCTGTACATTTACAGTCAATTGATTTTTTTTTTTGGCAAAGTCTCCAGGCACATACAAGGGGGAAGTGACAATCTTTTCAGTAAATAGTTTGGGGAAAAGTGAATGTGCATATATGGAAGAATGAAATTGGGCCTTTATTTCACCACATATATAAAAATCAACTCAAAATTGATTAAGGACTGAAAGATAAGATTTGAAACTACAGAACTAGGAAAAGACAAAAGTAGAAACATCTTGACATTGCTCTGAATAATACTTTTCGTATAAAACTCCCAAGAACATAGGCAACAAAAACAAAAAATAGACAAATGAGATTGCTTCAAACTGAAAAGCTTCTGCATTGTAAAACGGAAAGATCACTTGAGTGATGATTCAGCCTGTAGAATAAGAGAAAATATTTGCTAATTACATATCTCGTAAATATTCCATATATGAATACATAGGGAGCTCAACACAACTCAGTAACAAAATCAAGTAACTTGATTTTAAAAATGTATAAGACACTTGCATAAATATTTGTCAAAGAAGACATACAAATCAACAACATATGTAAAAATGCTCAGCGTTGCAAATCATCAGGGCAATGCAAAACAAACCACAATGAGACACCATTTCATACCTACTGGAATAACTGTTTTCAAAAAAAGAAAAGGTAAGTGTTGGAAAGAATGGAGAGAAAAGGGAATCCCAGTGATGGGAATATAAATTGGGAAAACTATTAAGGAAAACAGTATGGAAGTTCCTAAACTTGTTAAAAAATGGAACCATCATCTGATCCCAAAATGACCATGTGTGTGTGTGTGTGTGTGTGTGTGTGTGTGTGTGTGTGTACACACCCAAAGGAAATGAAAGAATTATATCAAAAACATGTGTGCATTCCTTTGTTCATTCTGGCATTATTCACAACTGGCATGAAATAAACATGTCACTGTTCATGGCAAATAGATAAAGGAAATGTGAGATATATTTCACATAAGTATATATATATATTATATATGTAATATGTATTTACTGGAATATATTTGTAATATTTAAGGGTATAGTGTAATATAATGAAATAATAAAATGACATATAATAAAATCAGTATAATCCTTTATTTATTTGGTCTTAAAAGGAGAAATCTTGTCATCTGCAACAACCTAGGAATATTATGACAAGTAAAATTAAATAAGCACATGAAGGGAAATACTGCATTATTTTACTTTTAGGTGGAATATAAAAAACAATTTAACTCATAGGATCAGGGAGAAGAATGGTGTTTTCCAGGTGTGGAAGGTTGGAGGAAAGGTTGTGATGTTTAAAATGTGCGAGGTTTCAGTTACACAAGATTGGTAAAGATTTGTAGATCTAATTATAGCATGGGACTGTAGTTAGTAATACTTTATTGAATTCTTGCAATAAAGAGAGCAAATCTTAAATAGTCCTTCCTCTCGTTCTCTCTCTCTCTCTCTCTCTGTCTCTCTCTCTCTCTCTCTCTCTCTCTCTCACACACACACACACACACACATACACACACACTCACACACTCACAGACTGTGATGGTAGTACAACAGAGACCAGAGCTCAAGACTGAGCTAGGGTAAACCCTGGGAAGGAGCTGTAGGAGTTGACACCAATTGGATCCTGGGAGAAATATGGAAGTCAGAGACTGGGAAGGTGATAAGTTTGTTAATATGATTATGGTACTCATTTCACAATATACATTTATATCAAAACATTATTTTGCATACTTTAAATACATTCAATTTTTATTTGTCTGTTATATCTTCATAAAGCTGGTGGGGAGAGTCTGCAAGTGATAGTTACTGTTAGACTTTCTATGATATTTTAAAAATTATAAATAATCATAAAAATTCTCAGTGTTTTATTTAATGTTTTCCCAGTTCTTACATACTTTTCACTGTCTACTACTAAAACGGATTTTCAGTAAAATGCATTATTTCTATTATGAACTTAAGTAGAAAGAAAAAAGCTACATATTAAAGTAAGACTGTTTACAACAACATGTTAATGATAACTCTTGTTGATTTTTTAAAAATTTTGTTTTGAGTTCACTAGAACAAATATGCATTAGTTATCATGAAATTTTTATTAAAATAAGAGTCTCATCCCTACAATGTTCAACTTCAATAATTAATAAATTCGAGTAGCTTTCTACAATCTAATATTCAAACATATTCTGTCTTAAAAGTTTATGTTCTACTTATTTCCTCTATTTCTGGTCCTTAGTGATGCAAATATCAAGAACAAATTAAACAGATGGGAATTTTATTAGAGGTAATGCTAGTGTAAAAGTAAATAGGTTGGAGATAGTGTTGGCTGAGAGAACTATCAGAACATTAAACATCTCAGTCCTAGGTGGGGAGCGAAGAAGTGTTTGGTTGGGAGTATCCTGGACTGCTGAGTGCTCTACAGAGCTTTTGGAGGAGGAATTAGAGATTTCTTGACTACATAGAGAAGGGGAGATAAAATCCTCCTCTGGTCAGGCTATGCCTTTAATCCCAGCAGCTGGGGAGACTGAGGCAGGAGGATTGCAAGATCAAAACCAGCTTCAGCAACTTAGTGAGGCCCTAAGCAATTCAGTGAGACCCTATCTCTAAATAAAATACAAAAAGGGCTGGGAATGTGACTCAGTGGTTGAGTGCTCCTGAGTTGAATCCCCAGTACCAAAAACAAAACCCAAAAAACTCCCGTGTCTTCCAGATAGACTTGTGCTTTCCTATCCCTTCCATGTTTGGTCACTGATGGAGATGGCCTTCAGGAGGTGTGCACTTGCAAAAACAAGGAATGAGTGCAAATGGCAGCCTGGCTGACTTCATCCTGCCTTAGGAGGTCTGCAATTGGCATCATCAGCCCCAAATAGCAACATGTCCTAAATCCCAGTTATTTTCATGAACTCAAATTTGGTTATGATTTCCATTGTCTTTAGGAATTTGGTTTCTCCTGATGAAAATTACCTACTTTCTCTGTCATATACACATTCTATGTATCCTCCGTAAATCAGACACACAGTCCTTGAAGATATTCATTCACATCTAATTTAATAACTCCCATTGTGCGTCACTTAGTTGTAACACAAGAGTAAGTCCTGCTTTGTCCAATTGTTAACAATAATCAAATTGGTAATAAAAAATACTTTACACACAGCTTTGTGGTTTATAACCACTTCACTGTTGTTCTTTCATTAATATTACTTTTTTAAAAAGTCTTAGGGCATAAACAAAACAGGAAATTGAGCACAAATTGACTCTTTTTGTGCATGAAAAATGTTTGAGTTCAGATAGATGACTTTCCAGGGTCTACCAGTATAAAATCTTAATGACAGATGGCTATTATTGTATCTATAACTACAGTGAAATTATATGGATCCATACTAACTAAAGGAAATCTCTTCCTCCTAAAATGAAAAGGCAACAGATTATAATATTGTGACCGTGTCTGAAAATCTTCTCTATTATCACTTTTGTGAACTTTTACAAAGAAAAGCAACATCAGCAAAGACTTCCTGATGTTGATAGTGACCTTTCGCCACATACACGCTATTTTTTCTTGTGTGTGTGTTCCAAACTTGAAGGAAGGTCCAGCGTCATCACTTATATTTTATGTGCTTCTATTCCATAAGGTAAATAGTATTATGCATACTCTTCCATAGTATAGACTAGGAAAATCCAGAAAGATGCCTGACATATATACTGAAAAGCGTTTTGTAAATCAACACATTTACAGGATGAATATGTAGATAAGATAGAGTTTCTCCAGTTTTCCATAATGTTTATTAAATTGCTTTATGGGAAAAAAACCTGTTATCACATTATCACACAATTTATTTTGATTCAATAGATTTATAAAAATACGTTTAAATGTAAAAGATGCAAGAGGATTAGGTTTAATCTTATTAAATCCAAACATTAATTGCTTTGTGGTTAAAAAAACTATAGCCTATGTACATGATATTTCTTTTTTGCAAATTATTCGTTGAAAATTATTCCCTTAGCTTATGCACCTAAGTATATAACGTGTATGGGTTAGTATTATTTTAATGTTTTCAATCTATAATATTTCCATTTGTATTACTGTTTTGACATATTTATTCATTTTTATAGATACAGTTTCACATTTAATTTAATACTAAAAGTAAATGGTCTGTGCAGTAACCACATATAGTTATATTATTCTGAGATACAGAACTTTACCTTGGTGAGATGAACATCTTCAAGGAATTTTATTGACCATTGTTACTCTTTTCTTGTGCGTGAGTCTGAGCTTTTACATGCTCATTGTTGCCATAGAAGATTAACAATTTGATTGAACATATGATTCTAGACTCACAATCATCCCTTCAAAAGTCTTTAAAATAATTTCCTCATTTTCAGTTATAATTTAGTGGTTAAGTTCACAAGTTTAAGATCATCAAACTTTTTATTCCCTTCTGAGAACATTTTTTTTTTTCCCTGGGATGTGATTTTTTTTTAATATACAAATTTATAATTAAAATTTGAGTTTAAAGAAAAAAAAGGTGGTTCCCTTTCATTAAGTTTGCCTAACTGTGAAACTTGTTTTAAAATTTAATTATGAACGTTTCTCCTAAGGCTTAGAATATCCTATGTATACTTTTTCCCACCCGCTCCATAGTTTTGTTTTCCTTCTCAGTGAGAGCACAATAGTTTCTCCAAGTATCAGTTCCCCTCCTTCAGATCTGCTGTGTTTGCCTTCCTTGTCTTCACCCTAATAACCTTTCCTCTGTATTTTGAAAGACATTGGGTTTGGTTTTCTAGTAATTTGATATACCACTGCTGGTTCTAAATTTCCTCATCTGTGAGGTTGGTTTTCATTATGTCTTGCATTTCACTTCCAAGCATACTTCTCTCACCTTTTCATGGTAGACTTTCTTTCATTTTTTTTTTTTCTTGGCTTTGTTGGTTGTAATGTCAATATATGAATCTGTAAGATTAATATAAATCTGTTAATCTGTTATGTTGCTTTTGTTTTTTATTTGCTCATCCTTGCATAATAAAAACTTCTATTAGAGCTTCAGATTTTCCAAATGTCAACTAATTCTTATCTTCCTTGTGGCCGATACATATTCTTCCTTGATCAATAACAACAACAAGGTAACTAGGCTCAGTTCATTTTAGATCTAGAATCAGCATGATGTTCTTGGGTGTATTGTGCTGTCTGGTTTTTATTTATTTATTGGACTGTTTGTTTAGCATTCCTAGTGACTTAACTTTCTAAATTAAGGGTGCTTATATGCCCGAGATCTACTGGGAATCTCAATAAGTCCTCAATCTGATGCTTTACATACAGATATTCCTGAATGTCTCCACCTCTGGATGCAGAAAGAATAAATGGATGCTTGCCTTTGACTAAATGTGGATGTGTAGGAGAAGGAGGGAACAATACCCAGGGTCTGGTTTGTAAAGACTGAAGGTCAGTGAGAGAAAAAAGCCAAGTAGAATAAATTGAGTGCCTTTTGTCTTCTTGATGGGTGACAGGTCTGCTTTGTGTCACAGGAAAATTTATGAGTAGGTCAGAGTTTATACCATAAAATGTATTCTCCTGGAATTAAAGCTACCAGGAAGATCTTACTCCACTCTAGCTGGAATTTAAACTACCAGGAAGATATTAAAACGTTCTAGCAGGGGACTATGGCAGTTTTTTGTTTAGGGTGGAAATGTGAGATCTTAACTTTCTTTTTGTTTTGCTTAAAAAGCAGTTTGGGTAGAATTTGGGAAAAGTTGCATCAGGCTGTCTTCATATACCAATTTAAACTGAGTACTGATAATGCTCTTTAAATCTAAAACCTAATGAAACTAAGTTTTATTTAAAATGTTAAGCATAATAATTTTGAATGTTAATACAAAACCGCTTAGGAGAATTTCTCTCACAAAACACAGTAGTGCAATATAGCAAATCCATTGTATTATTTGATCTAGATATCTGTTTTACTTAGATCAGCTTTTCAGAGGTAATGAATAAGCATATCATTGTTGTCTCATCTTCCCCATAATCTTTTATGGGCCTGAGTAAGAGGCTTGACAGAAATATGCTACGGTTGAGGGAATAAATTGACTTTTTCTTGCAATAGTGTTATTAATTAATTCTACATGAAATCCTCTTTTGCTTTGCTTTCTCAGAATATTTAAATAATAGGAGATAGCAAGCACAGTTATGTTTGGTTTTGTTCAACAAAATTTATAAATAATATCACAAATTATTTGGTTAAGACCCATTTTTAAATGCAGTATTTAAAGCCGCTAAAAGCAAATTAGTAGACCTAATACCTATCAAAAGTCCCTGCTTTTAAAAATACAATCCCAGTTAAGTTGCTGCACTAGAATACACAACAAAACCCTTATGTAAATGTAATCTTAATATATACAAATGTAAATCATTGAACAGTTTTCAGACTCTTTTTTTTTTTTTTTTTTTTTTTTGGTACTGGGGATCAAACTCAGGGCCTTCTGCTTGTGAGGCAAGCACTCTACCAGCTGAGCTATCTCCCCAGCCCCAGACTCTTGAAAACTAAACCAAACCAAAGAAATACAAACACACAAGCTCGTGATCAATGCACATACACATACAAAATACAGTTCCAAAGAAATCAAGAGCCCAAACAATAATTTATGTATTATTAAGTTTATGAAGTTCCCACTATTTAACAAATTATTAGAATTTTAAACATACTAGGTATAACTTCACATACATGACAAGAGGACAAGTGCATTAAACACAGGATCTTTATGATCCAGTAGAATATTTAATAAAGTTCTGAATGCAGTGTGCAAAATTACTGAAATATTTAATGTGAGTCTTTAAATTATAAGATAATGATGGATCATTTTGAAAGCAGAAAATGCAAAATAGTTACTTTTATTTGAACACCTGTTTCAAAGAAATGGCAATTTTACAAAACAATACAACTAAAACAGACATAATCCAAATTTTTGTCCTTTCTTTTTAAAATTGTTTGGTGACCCAGCTGGGGAGAGGCTGTTTCTCAAGAAAACAAGTAACAAATGAAGGAGGACATTTATGTTTAAAGTTGATGGTTTATTTAGCTTTTCTACTAATCTTTATACCATTCAGGTATTGCTCTCACACTATAACCTATTCTTTGTCATCTATTCATCCACTCTCCTATAATTTATTTGACTATTAGGTCTTAGGATCCCTTTTTTACTCAAACTTTATTCCTATCAAAGAATCCATATATGCCCCATTTCTTAAAATAATTTTATCATATAGCATAACTGATTTAATTGATAATAATAAAATATATTATAATAATATAATAATGATATATAATAATATAATAATAAAATTGATAAATAAAAATATTTAAATATTTTTAGATATTTATAGACTATCAGTAAGTAAATTTTATATTAATAATAGCATGTGCTTTAACACATATTGTTATCTCTTAAAACATATTATGTATCATTTTATCTTCCATATTTTTATTTTCCTTAATGTCTATAAAAATAATATAGTCAACATTCTTCTGACAGTCTCATGCATACCAGTAGACCTAAATGATTCAGAAAATAGATGCATAGGTCTTCTGCTATAATTATTATCACTGTTTAATTGAGAGAGTGAGGATTATCAAGTCTACCTGTGGTGGGCTCCCCAAAAGATATCCATGTGCTGACCCTTGGGACCTGTGAAATTTGCCTTATGCTACAGAAAACTGATTATTGAAGAATCTTGAGATGAGAGTTTATCCTGGATAGCCACATGAGCTCTTAATTATTCATAGATGATTTATAGTGGTATCTTTTTCCTAATGATATAATTCATTGTGACATATACAGGAGATCTATGAGACTTGAGAATTTTTTGGCAGCATAAGTATTGAAAGTTTTCAGTGAAATGGACAAAGACGAGAGAAAAAGAAAGACAGCTGTGGGATTCCCTAAATTCTGTAGATAGGAAATAGGATAATAAAAATCATTCAGCTGGAAACATATGCTACCCTTGATAGAAAAGGAGGATGTCTCTAAGAGCCAAGCCTCATTTCCAAGGATGACTCCTCACTCCTTGAGGGTAGACCCAGAACCTCAGGGAACCCACTGATTTCACAGATTGTTACCAGACCTTGAAATCCAATGGAATTTTTCTTGCTGGATTGTTGATTTTGTGCAGCCAATGACTGCTTTCTTTGGTTAGTTCCCCTTTGAAATAGCAATATCTATCATTTTCTTTTTATGCTTGTTCCACCTTTATATTTTGTGGACAGGGTAATTATTTTCCAGTTTCATGGCTCCAAAGATAGAAGATACTTCTATACTCAGGATAGATCTTACACAGATTCTTACCTTTCTCTCATTTACATCATTTAGGTGATGAGATTTTGCATTTTTTCAGCTGAAATTTAAATGAGAGTTTTGGATTTGAGTGAGTACTGCAATGAGTAGAAAATTTTGTGAAGTTTGGGATATGGTAAATGTATTTTGCATGTGAGATGATCATGAATCTTTGTAAGCCAAAAGTTATAGAAGGCTGAGCAAAGACTCCTCTATCCAAAACATTTATTTATATCCAAATTCCTATGAATGTTGTACCCTTATGTGGAAAAGACATAAAAAAAAAGTGTTTTGCATATGTGATTAAGTCATGGATCTTGAATTGGGAGATTATCTTTCATAATTTGTGGAGGCTTTAAATGTAATCACAAATAAAATTATAATTGAGAAGCAATCAAAAGTCAAAAGTCATTCAGTAGAGGAAAATGAAATGCAACCATAGACACAAAGATTTCAGTGAAGTGACCACAAACTAAGGCAAGCTGGAAGTCACCAAGGGCTGAAAGAAGCATTAGACAGAATGACCACAGCTATACTAATCCCTTGATTTCAGTCCAGTAATTCTCATTTAGAACCTTTGATATCCAGAACTATATATAAAAAAAAAAATCCATCTTATTCTTAACTACCAGTTTGTGATAATTTGTAGCAGGAACCAACTAATCTTATATACCTTATTTCCCATCCCCCTCTTTGCCATGTAATAGGATAAATTAAGCAAACTTTTTAGATATCAGAATGTTTGACACTGCAGAATATTTATTAGTCATGCAAACAAATGTTAACATACAGTAAATCATGCAAATTAAAATTTATATTCAGGAAGAGGATATTAGTGGGAAAGAAACAAATTGACAATTGGCAACATAAAAATTAACAAAGTAAAAGTACATTTTTAATTTTTATAGTTTTCATTGATTTTCAATTGATAACTAGAAAAAACTACATACATAAATGTATTTCTTATCCATTCATACAAATGTAATTTCAAATGAAATGCTCTAATTTGGAATCCAATTGCTGAATGTTTTTCTTGGTTTAATTTTATTAATTGTTGTATTAGTAAATTTTAAGGCTATAAAGCAAAAGTACCTGTGACACTCTTTTAAAGTTAGTTGTGAAGTATGCATACAGTAAGAGTGATGAGTTGACAAATATAAAAGTACTTATTAAAGCCAGATAATCACTCAAATTTGAATAACCTAGTTTGTTTTAAAATAATTTACATGAGCATTCATGTACTAAAATTATACTTGATACTATATAAATGAATATTTCATAAATCATTATATGAATAAAGTCAAAATGTTCTTTTTTTTGGTATAGGGAGGTACTGGGAATTGAATTCAGGGGCACTCAACCAGTGAACCAAATCTCCAGCCCTATTCTGTATTTTATTTAGAGACAGGTTTTCAATGAGTTGCTTAGCACATCACTCTTGCTAAGGCTGGCTTTGAATTTGCAATCCTCCTGCCTCAGCCTCCAGAGCAGCTGGGATTACAGGTGTGCACCACCATGCTCAGCTTCAAAATATTCTTTACAAATGTGGAAATAAATATTATTATTTCAATGTTTCTATTATATAAGCTAAATGACAGTTAAGAGGGATTAAATTCACCTAAAACATACAGAGAACATTTTACTCTGAAGGTATTTTAAAGTGCCATAAAGACATGAAAAGTGTATGATTTCTATATTTTAAGAAGTATTTTAAAATTTCTTTTTAAGGTGCTAAGAATCTATAGGTGATTATAAAGACACAATAGTAAACAAAGTGGAGTAACTGCTTGCTCATTTCTTTGCATTACTGTGAATTCCAAAATCAGCATGAATCTTAGGAGTATACTTATAATTTTAAAATTTGAATTTACTCTGCTAAGAAATAATTTAAAATATAATTTCAAATTTTACTAATGTCATTATAAACTTTCTTGAAGCTACATAGGATTTTGTAATGACCTATTCGTATTGTGTTAGACCTTGACCTTCATTAGTTATATGTCTCTTTTTATACAAAGAGTTCTATTTCAATCTATGTGGGAATGAATGCTTTCAAAGACTGGACTGACACTAGTGTGGAATTATTAATTTTTAAATTATTATTAAAAAAGATTATTTTTAAATTATTATTAAAGATTATTAATTTTTAAAAATGAAACCTGAACTTCATTAATTGAAGTAGATTTAAATGCAAATAAATGATTATTTTGTGAAGAACGTTTTATTTTAATTTTAAATGTCAAAAAGTGATGCAGGAAAATTGAGGACATTTTGTTGAAAGACAAATTTATCAATAAAGTTAATTTTACAAGTTAAATTTAATATTACTATAGACGATTTTAGTGAAATACATAAAAATATATTTTTAATTAAGTGATTCACTGAATGTACTCTATGGAAATATGCTAGAATATTCTAGAAATACAAATGACAGTTTCAGGAAATGAATAATATAGTTTATAGCATTTTAGTGACTTTACAAAATATGCCATAAAGTATTATGTGTGTGTGTGTGTGTGTGTGTGTGTGTGTGTGTGTGTGTATTTTTTATATGATGTAGATGCACTATTTGGTGAAGGCTGCTATAACAAACTACCACAAATAGGGTAGCTTAAACAACAGAAATTTATTTTCTCACAATTTTGGACTCTAGAATTCATATAATAACATGTCATCAAGTTTTGTCTCTTTTGAACATCTCTCCTTGGCTTGTGGGTGGTTGTTTTCTCCATTTTTATCTTATTTCCTCTGTATATTAATCTATGTTAAACTCTTCTTATAAGGACACTAATCATATTAGGTTAGGGTTCATCCTAATGACCTCATTTCATTGTAATTACCTCCTTAAAGATCCAATCTCTAAATATAGTTACATTCTAACAGATAAGGGATGAGGACTTGAATGTATGAATGAGGGGAAATTCTGTACAAAGTAACACATATGTATATATAGAATATATTCTACAGTGTATATTCCAAAAGTAGGTACATTTTTTTTTGTATTAGACACATTTATTTATTTTTTACCATTTTTTTTTATTTATTTTTTTACGTTTACATAGGGTAATGATGTTTCTTTTTTTTCCCCTTCCCCCCCACCCCTCCCACCCTTTTCCCTTTATACAGTCCTTCTTTCCTTCATTCTTACCGCTCTCCTTAGCCTAACTCTAAACCTAACCCTAAACCTAATGCTAACCCCTCCCACCCCCATTATATGTCCTCATCCGCTTATCAGCGAGATCATTCATCCTTTAGTGTTTTGAGATTGGTTTATCTCACTTAGCATGATATTCTCCAATTTCGACCATTTGCCTACAAATGCCATAATTTTATCATTCTTCATTGTGGAGTAATATTCCATTGTATAAATATGCCACAGTTTCTTTATCCATTCATCAACTGAAGGGCATCTAGGTTGGTTCCACAATCTGGCTATGGTGAATTGAGCAGCAATGAACATTGATGTGGCTGTATCTCTGTAGTATGCTGATTTTAAGTCCTTTGGGTATAGACCAAGGAGTGGGATAGCTGGGTCAAATGGTGTTTCCATTCCAAGCTTTCTGAGGAATCTCCACACTGCTTTCCAGAGTGGCTGCACTAATTTGCAACCCCACCAGCAATGTATGAGTGTTCCTTTTTCACCACATCCTCGCCAACACCTATTGTTGCTTGTGTTCTTGATAATCGCCATTCTAATTGGGGTGAGATGAAATCTTAGGGTAGTTTTGATTTGCATTTCCCTTATTACTAGGGATGTTGAACATTTCTTCATATATCTGTTGATTACTTGTACATCTTCTTCTGTGAAGTGTCTGTTCATTTCCTTAGCCCATTTGTTGATTGGATTATTTGTATTCTTGGTGTAGAGTTTTTTGAGTTCTTTATAGATTCTGGAAATTAGCGCTCTATCTGAGGTATGGTTGGCAAAAATATTCTCCCACTCTGTAGGCTCTCTCTTTACATTTCTGATAGTTTCCTTTGCTGAGAGAAAGCTTTTTAGTTTGAATCTATCCCAGTTGTTGATTCTTGCTTTTATTTCTTGTGCTATGAGAGTCCTGTTAAGGAAGTCTGATCCTAAGCCAACAAGTTGAAGATTTGTACCTACTTTTTCTTCTATAAGATGCAGGGTCTCTGGTCTGATTCCAAGGTCCTTGATCCATTTTGAGTTGAGTTTTGTGTAGGGTGAGAGATAGGGGTTTAATTTCATTCTATTGCATATGGTTTTCCAGTTTTCCCAGCACCATTTGTTGAAGAGGCTATCTTTTCTCCATTGCATATTTTTGGAACCTTTGTCTAGTATGAGAAAATTGTATTTATTTGGGTTTGTGTCCATGTCCTCTATTCTGTACCATTGATCTACCTTTCTATTTTGGTACCAATACCATGCCGTTTTTGTTACTATTGCTTTGTAGTAGAGTTGAAGATCTGGTATTGCAATACCCCCTGCTTCGCTCTTGCTACTGAGGATTGCTTTAGCTATTCTAGGTTTTTTATTCTTCCAGATGAATTTCATAATTGCTTGCTCTATTTCTGCAAGGTACATCATTGGGATTTTCATTGGAATTGCATTGAATCTGTATAGCACTTTAGGTAGTATAGCCATTTTGACGATATTAATTCTGCCTATCCAGGAACATGGGAGATCTTTCCATCTTCTAAAGTTTTCTTGAATTTCTTTCTTTAGTGTTCTGTAGTTCTCATTGTAGAGGCCTTTCACCTCTTTTGTGAGATTGATTCCCAAGTCTTTTATTTTTTTCGATGCTATTGTGAATGGGGTAGTTTTCCTAATTTCTCTTTCCAAAGATTCATCACTTATGTATAAAAATGCATTGGATTTATGAGCATTGATCTTGTAACCTGCTACTTTACTGAATTCACTTATGAGTTCTAAAAGTTTTCTGGTGGAATTTCCAGGTTCCTCTAAATATATAATCATGTCATCAGCGAACAGGGATAGTTTGAGTTCTTCTTTTCCTATTCGTATCCCTTTAATTTCTTTGGTTTGTCTGATTGCTCTGGCTAGAGTCTCAAGGATGATGTTGAATGGAAGTGGTGAAAGAGGGCATCCCTGCCTTGTTCCAGTTTTTAGGGGGAACGCTTTCAGTTTTTCACCATTTAGAATGATATTAGCCATGGGCTTAGCGTAGATTGCCTTTATAATGTTTAGGAATGTTCCCACTACCCCAATTTTTTCTAGTGTTTTGAGCATGAAGGGATGCTGTATTTTATCGAATGCTTTTTCTGCATCTATTGAAATAATCATGTGATTCTTAACTTTAAGTCTGTTGATATGGTGAATGACATTTATTGATTTCCGAATGTTGAACCAACCTTGCATCCCTGGGATAAAACCCACTTGATCGTGGTGCACTATCTTTTTAATATATATTTGTATGCGATTTGCTAAAATTTTGTTGAGAATTTTTGCATCGATGTTCATTAAGGATATTGGTCTGAAATTTTCCTTCCTCCATGTGTCTCTGTCTGGTTTAGGTATCAGGGTGATATTGGCTTCATAGAACGAGTTTGGGAGGGTTCCCTCCTCTTCTATTTCATGGAATAGTTTGAGGAGTATTGGAATGAGCTCTTCTTTAAAGGTTTTGTAGAACTCGGCTGAGAACCCGTCTGGTCCTGGACTTTTCTTGGTTGGTAGGCTTTTGATGACCTCTTCTATTTCATTGCTTGAAATTGGTTTATTTAGGTTGTGTATGTCCTCCTCGTTCAGTTTAGGTAATTCATATGTCTCTAGAAATTTGTTGATGTCTTCGAGGTTTTCTGTTTTGTTGGAGTATAGATTTTCGAAATAGTTTCTAATTATGCTTTGTATTTCACTCGTGTCTGTTGTGATGTTTCCTTGTTCATTCCGAATTTTAGTAATTTGAGTTTTCTCCCTCTTTCTCTTTGTTAGTGTGGCTAAGGGTTTATCAATTTTATTTATTTTTTCAAAGAACCAACTCTTTATTTTGTTAATTTTTCCAATTGTTTCTTTTGTTTCGATTTCGTTGATTTCGGCTCTGATTTTAACTATTTCCTGTCTTCTACTACTTTTGGTATTGGTCTGCTCTTCTTTTTCTAGTGCTTTGAGCTGTAGTGTTAAGTCGTTTATTTGTTGATTTCTACTTCTTTTTTTGAATGCACCCCATGAAATAAATCTTCCTCTAAGTACTGCTTTCATAGTGTCCCAGAGATTTTGATATGATGTGTCTTTGTTCTCGTTTACTTCTAAGAATTTTTTTATTTCCCTCCTGATGTCTTCTGTTATCCATTCATCGTATAATAGTGTATTATTTAGTCTCCAAGTATTGGAGAAGTTTCTGTTTTTTATTCTGTCATTTATTTCTAATTTCAATCCATTATGATCTGATAGAGTACAAGGTAGTATCTCTATCTTCTTGTATTTGCTAACAGTAGCTTTGTGGCATAAAATATGGTCTATTTTAGAGAAGGATCCATGTGCTGTTGAGAAGAAAGTGTATTCGTTCTTTGTTGGATGGTATATTCTATATATGTCTGTTAAGTCTAAATTGCTGATTGTGTTGTTGAGATCTATAGTTTCTTTATTCAATTTTTGTTTGGACGATCTATCCAGTGGTGAGGGAGGTGTGTTAAAATCGCCTAGTATGATTGTGTTGTGGTCTATTTGAATTCTGTAATTGAGAAGGATTTGTTTGACGTACGTGGATGAGCCAAAGTTCGGGGCATAGATATTTATGATTGTTATGTCTTGCTGATTTATGCTTCCCTTAAGCAGCATGTAATGTCCTTCTTTATCCCTTCTGACTAGTTTTGGTTTGAAGTCCACATTATCTGAGATGAGGATGGATACTCCAGCTTTTTTGCTGTGTCCGTGTGCATGGTATGTTTTTCCCCATCCTTTCACCTTTAGTCTATGGGTGTCTATTTCTATGAGATGAGTCTCTTGCAGGCAGCATATTGTTGGATTTTTCTTTTTAATCCAATCTGCCAGTCTATGTCTTTTGATTGATGAGTTCAGGCCATTAACATTCAGGGTTATTATTGTGATATGATTTGTATTCCCAGTCAATTGACTCATATTTGTTTTTGACATGATTTGGTTTCTCCTTTATTTGGCTGTTCCTTTAGGCCAGTGCCTCCTGTTGCTGATTTGCATCGTTGTTTTTTATCTCTTCCTCATGGAATATTTTGCTGAGAATGTTCTGTAATGCTGGCTTTCTTTTTGTAAATTTCTTTAGCTTTTGTTTATCATGGAAAAATCTTATTTCATCGTCAAATTTGAAGGGAAGTTTTGCTGGGTATAAGATTCTTGGTTGGCATCCGTTTTCTTTCAGGGCTTGGTAAATGTTGTTCCAGGCCCTTCTGGCTTTTAGGGTCTGGATTGAAAAATCTGCTGATATTCTTATTGGTTTCCCTCCGAATGTAATTTGATTCTTTTCTCTTGCGGCCTTTAAAATTCTGTCTTTATTTTGTATGTTAGGTATTTTCATAATAATGTGTCTTGGTGTGGGTCTGTTGTAATTTTGTATGTTTGGAGTTCTATAAGCCTCTTGTATTTGGTTTTCCATTTCATTCTTCAGATTTGGGAAATTTTCTGATATTATTTCATTGAATAGATTGTTCATTCCTTTGGTTTGTTTCTCAAAGCCTCCTCAATCCCAATAATTCTTAAATTTGGCCTTTTCATGATATCCCATAATTCTTGTAGATTCTGTTCATGATTTCTTACCATCTTTTCTGTTTGGCCAACTTTGCTTTCGAGATTAAATAATTTGTCTTCAATGTCTGAGGTTCTGTCTTCCAGGTGCTCCATTCTATTGGTTATGCTTTCTATGGAGTTTTTAACTTGGTTTATTGTTTCCTTCATTTCAAGTATTTCAGTTTGGTTTTTTTTTCAGTATCTCTAACTCTTTATTGAAATGATCTCTTGCTTCCCGTATTTGGTCTTTTAACTGTTGATTGGTGCGATCGTTTAATGCCTGCATTTGCTCTTTCATCTCCTCCTTCAATGCCTGCATTTGCTCTTTCATCTCCTCATTTGCTTCCCTGGTCGTTTTAATTACGTACATTCTGAACTCCCTTTCTGACATTTCTTCTGCTGTGCTGTCATTGGGTTTTATTGATGTAGTATCTAGGTTTGTTTGGGACATTTTCTTCCCTTGTTTTCTCATATTGGTCAGTTGTCAGTGGGACCCTGAGATATTGCAGTTTTCCGCTATTGGCTTATAGTGTCCCGGTAGATTTCCAGTGTATCACCTCCCAGCCTTAAGTAGCCTGATGTCTTGGAGGAATCTGATAAAGCAGCGTATCCGAAGAAAACTGCCCCTAGCCCCCTACTGGTTCCACGATTTGGAACTGGCTCTGTGCTGAAATGCTCTCACCTTGGGCCTGCACCGTGCAGCTGGCCGTGTGGGAGGAGCTCACTGCCGGAGTGTGGAAGGCTACCTTGGGAAGACTCTAGCTGCCCTGCCCGGCTCCGATAAGCCACCTCTATCTGGGCCTGCCCCCCGGGCCGAGCTTTATCCAGTGGGCAGACTCACCCGTGGCTCTATTTCAGTCTGAGTCTCTCAATGCCTCCCCTTCTTAACTCCTGGGTTCTGGAGCGAGAGGGGGTGCAGTCTCCCTCTAGGCCTCCATCTTGGATAGCCCCAAGAAGAGAGCCTGCAGCCGGAGTGGGCAGAGCCGCCTGAAGAGGTGTCTGGCTGCCCTGCCCTGATCCCAGAGGCTGTTTGCGGATTGAGGCTCTCCGTTGGTTCGGGGGCTTGTGGCTGGTTCTATGTAGAAAGTCTCTCACTGGGCGGTCAGCTCCGAGAGGCTAGCCTTGAACGGCACCTCCCACCGCAGGGGTCCAGACTACTTGGGGAAGTCTCTGGCTGCCCTGTCTGGACCCTGAATCTGCTTGCGTGCCAGAGTATGCTGAGCTGCACTGGCTCCGGGACTCGGAGCTTGTTCTGGTCAGAAAGGCTCTCACTAGCGGGCCAGTTCCGTTCCGAGAACCTGGAGAAGCTGGCTGTGTGGGCGGGGCCCACCGCCGGAGTGCGCAGGCCTGCTTGTGGATGACTCTAGCTGCCCTGCCTGGCTCCGATAAGCCACCTCTATCTGGGCCTGCCCCCCGGGCCGAGCTTTACCCAGTGGGCAGACTCACCTGTGGCTCTATTTCAGTCCGAGTCTCTCAATGCCTCCCCTTCTTAACTCCTGGGTTCTGGAGCGACAGGGGGTGCAGTCTCCCTCTAGGCCGCCATCTTGGATCGCCTCCAAAAGTAGGTACATTTACAAAATTTAATAAGAATGATTATTAGAAAGATAACTGGTTCTAGTAAAAGGTTCATTGTTTAAATAATGTATTTGCTATACATTTTAACTTTTTAATATAATATAATATAAATATAGAATGGTGCATGTGCAATAAGTATGATTTTGTGTAGGCTATACAAACTCAAAAAACCAAAACCTAGATTAAAAAAATAGAATGTTATCTGTTCCCCAATAGGTTCTACGTGTTCTCTTTTAGGTAATACCTCCAAGGATTACTACTAGTATGACTTCTAATGTTACATATTTATTGTTTCCCTTTGTGTATTTTATAAAATGGAAATAATATTATGAACTGTTTAATATCTCACTCCATTTTTTTAGTTCATGAAGTATATATAATTGAAACTTTAAATCCTCATGTATAATTGCTAAGTATTGCACATGTGTACATTCACAAAATTGTCTTTACAATCAAATAGTAAATGAAGTAGGATAAAGGAATAAGGAACAGGCAGAAAGGAGACAAAGGAAGGACAAGGAAATATAATTTTTACTTAGAAGATTCATACACATTTCTGGATCTGTCACTCCCAAATTCCTAGGAAATTTGTAAATCTACCTGTGCACTTTTAATTAACTCTCAAATAAATAGATTAAACAAAAGAATAATAAATTCTTTTAAGAAACTTACAATTTAGGGGATATTCTAGCACTATGTACCAAATAGATGATAAAGACCATGTCAATGTGGGGATCCTGAGTTAGACCGTCAAAGCATCATGAACCATCTTGGGATTACCAGAATAATATCATTCTTACACATCTTCCCATACCCTTCACCAAGTTTCTTTTAAAAGAATAACTGTGGAACCCAAAAATACATCTCTTACTCTTTCAATGTCCCATATTCTCCTTTGAATTTGTATTCCTTGTTTCACGAGTATCTCTTTCTTGAGATTTCCCTCATTCTGCCTTGAGTATGTACCCGCTTTCCTCAATAAACCTCAGTTCATGCCTCTGACTTCATTATGTATGCCAGGGATCCTACTGGTCCTGAGTGTCTCCTTCTCTCTTGAAACTCCTTGGATTGTTTTTTGGAGACACCTCTTCTCCATGTAAATTAACATTTCATCACCTTCACAACTTTTCCCTGTCACTATGAAAATGCTCCCTCCTACTACTCTTAGTGTCTCTTTACCAGTGAATACTAATCTACTTTCTGCCATGATAAATTAGTTTGTGTCTTTCAGAACACAATATAAATAAAACCATAAAATTTCTCTTCTTTTTTTATCAGACTTCTTTCAGTTAGTCTAATTATTTTGAGACATCTCCTTAACAAGGGTCATTATAAAAGAAGAAAACAGAAAAAGCACAATAAAAGTAGTAAAAATATAAAAAGGGACAAGAAGAGAAATTGCAGATATGAAGAAGATTATGAGAGAATATTATAAAGTATAGCATATATAATTGAAAATTACTGAATAAATTATTAAAACATGATAATTTTACTAGTGACTCAGAGTAATAGGAAATCTGAATCAATACAGAGTGGGTCATTAATTTAGAAGTTAATTTTATTTCTATATATTAAAAAAGAATGTTCCAAAGTTGAATTGAAAATAACTACATTAAGATGAATGAATAAAGAAACTGTGGTATATATATATATATATACAGTGAAATATTATTCAGTCATAAAGGATAATAATATTATGGCATTTACAAATAAATGGATGGAATTGGAGAATATCATGCTAAGTGAACTAAGCCAATCCCAACAAACCAAAGGTTGAATGTTTTCCCTGATAAGTGGATGATGATATATAATGTGGGTGGTGGGGTGGGAGGTGAAAGAAGAATGGAGGAATTTTTGATTATGTAGAGGGAAATAAGAGGGAGGGGAGTATGAAAAATGGTGGAATGAGACAGACATCATTACCCTATGTACATGTATGATTACATGAATGGTATGAATCTACGTCATGTACAACCATAGAAATGAAATGATGTACCCCATTTGTGTACAATGAATCAAAATGTAGTCTGTAAAAATAAAATAAAATAAATAATTAAAAAAATAAAGAAAATTTGAAAGTGTTAAAAAAAAATAACTACATTAGTCCTCATCTAAACACAGGAGATATGTTCAAAGACATCTAATGGACTCCTGAAAGCATGGGCCATAACTGGCTCTGTATAGAAGTACTGTGATACTGCAACACCCGACTGACTGACAACCCAGATGACTACTAAGTTGCTAATCAGCAAACAGTATATACAGCAGAGATATGCTGGGGAAAGGGATGAATCACATTTTAGGTGGGATGAAATGGGACTGCATGACATTTCATCATTCTACTCAAAAAGTGCATATTTTAAAACTTATGAATTGTTTATTCCTAGAAATTCTGATTTAGTATTTTTGGATCACAGTTAACTGTGGGTAACCAAATCTTTGCAAAGTGAAATCATCATTAATGAAGGGACAATTTTGTATTCACTGTGGCATCAAGCCTATAAAGAACTTTACATAAATTAACTATAAATAATAAATAAATTTAACAAAATATACTTAAGGTCTGTACACTGAAATTGATTAAAAAAAAAAAAACACTGTTGAGAGAAATTATAAATAACCTAATAATGTCATGTTTTGTGTTTTGGAAGGTTTTAAAAATTTTAACATGTTTATTTTGTATCAGTAGTTACAAAAAATAAAATAAACACTGTTGAATACATACAACAATGTTAGTCAATCTCAAAAGTATTATGTTAGCTGTAAAGAGCTGTGTAAGTCAGTTTTCTATCTCTGTGATCAAAATACTCAAGTGAAACAGCTTAAAGGAGGAAAAGTTTATTTTGGGCTCCTCGTTTTAGAGGTTCAGTTCATGGTTGGACAACTTCTTTGCTCTGGGCCAAAGATGAGGCAGAACATCGTGGCAGAAGGGTATAGTGGAGGAGCATTTCTTCTTTCATGGCAGGCAGGAAGCAGAGAAAGGGAAATGGCCACAGGGAAGATGAATTCTTTCAGGTCATGCTCCCGTTGATCCACTTCCTCTACCCATGCCCCATATTCCCACAGTTACTCCCCAGTCCTTCCAAACTAGGATGGACTGATTAGGTCACAGTTCTCAAATCCAGTCATTGCATCTCTGAACATTCTTGCATTAATACAGGAGTTTTAGGGGGACACCTCATATTCAAATCATAACAAGAGTGATACACAAAAGACTAAATAATTCATTATGATTTGTCAAGTTCCAGAAATATTAAGTTTATAGAGATAAATACTTATCTCCAGAGTCTAGATGAAGGGAAGGAATTGACTCAAAAGCATAAAATGACTTTATGAACAGATAACATTTTTGCCTATAACATGATTATGGTGGTTATACTACTATTTTATGTACTTATCAAAATTGTAAAGTTAAAATCGATGAGTTGTATTGCACATAATCATTTGAAATAAAAAAAAAATTGTTTGAAAAAGAATCTTGTCTTCCAGACTCAAATGGTTTAAAATATGAGTTCTACCATAATTAACAGATAATTTTGATTTATACTCAACATAAACATTGGTAGAATATAAAAAAATTGAACTCCTTAAACATATTACATGAAGTTAGTAATGTACTGATAATAAACCAGAGAGGATAGTATTGGAATACAAATATAAAAGTTCCAATTTTGTATTGCATACATAATTATAAAATTTTAAACAAAGGATTTTGTGTCCATTGTGTATCAAATTATGCTCAATAAAAAGAGGTGACTATCCAAAAATTGCTACTTATTACACTAAAAAATAACCCAGAACTTACTATACTTTAATATTTTAAGGAGAAAATAAAACAAAATCATGGAAATGATTTGATATATTATAATAGGTTTTCAGATTAAACACATTAAAGTAATAATAGATGAACATTTTTAAACTGATATTTTATAATGAGAAAATTCTAGATAGAGCAGTAGTAAGTGAAGAAACTTTAAAAAATTATTTTTTAGTTATGAGTAAGACATGTATTTTCTAGATCCTCACATCACATCATTATTACTTCTATTCGACAGTATAATGAAGTATATTACAGTGTATAAAACACTTTAAATAAATATTACAATGAGTAGAAGTGAAGAAACAGCTCTCTTTCAAATGCAGTCACTATATAATCTACAGATGCCATTTTGCAAATAATAAAATAGAGAACCTAAGACCAGAAACACAAGTTTGGCATCTTGAAGGATAATGTTGAAGCATATTCTAAAACTGAATGATACAGATTTGGGAAGTGGTGTCAACCTAAAGAAAGATAAATGTATGGAAAACCAGATTAAGCAACATCCAGCAGACAACAGAACCATACCTTCAAATTGATGAAATGAAATAGCTGTCAATCTGGACTTTTTAACCAATGAAAATAGTCCTCAAAAATGATGTAAAATAAATACATTTCAAGTGAGAAAATTTGTCAATGGTGAACTCAAAAGCATAATATGAAAATAATATTATTCAGTCAAAATGGAATGGTAACACATGAAAGAAAATACATGCACAAAATAGGATACTGCAAATATGTGGATAAATTTAAATGTATTGCAAGAAAAAGGATGGGATAAATAGAGTTAAAGTATTGAACGTATTTATATTAGATATTAATAAGTCACACTTCTGTTTCTAATACCAGAAAAACAGTGAATCAATGCCTTACTAATAGCTCACTGGAAAGGTAACAATTCATTAATTATGTCAGTAGATTGAGAGTATGAGTCAGGGAAATAAAGACTAGAAATAGTATCTTTGCTAACATCATACTCAAGTCACTTCAGAGATATCCTACATACACAGGAATTGCCAACTCACTTTCCAAAATAAGAATAATGGTTACTTCTGGGAACCACTGAGGCTGTGACCTCTGTCACAAACTGGAAGCCTTTTGGTTGATGGAAACACCTGTACCTTTACTTGCATTTGATGCAGAAAAGATGTTGCACAGGAATGTTTTCTTATTTTCATTAAATAATGTATTTTCTTAACATTTTTTCACATGTTCTATTTCTCAATTCAGAAAATTTAAATAAAATGAAATGAGAAAACCTAAATAAAGAACATATCTACTCCATTAAGCTATGCATTTAAATATGTTCTTAACAATCTTTATCCTATGTTTATAGGACATTTTATAGTTAAGTTTGAGTGAATTAGTTAGACAATATCTTATTTATATGGTAAACAAAATTTATTGGACTTAAATAACTTTTCCTCTATGCTTTGAATATTTGAATAATGATAAATAACTGATTAAATATTGTGTTTTACTCACTGTATATATTGAGCGCTTGCAAATTGTGCCAACATATCATTGCATAAAAATTGAATGACTGTTATCTAGTCAGACTGTCTTTTCTTTGAATCATTAACTTGTGCCTATATATGACTTTTTCCATCTTTTCAATGAACCATATTCATAATATCCAACAGTTCAGACATTTAAAAAAGTGCCAAGGTTGTATTATTTTCTGGCTACTAATCCTCAGAAATTATTGCAAGGGATTTTAGTCTCCACCATTGTTGTTCAGGTGGTGACTTTAGCTGCTGTGACTTTTTTAGATTTCTTTCCCCATTGCTTTAATCAACTGTAACATTTTAACTAACTTGTTATAAGATTGCATTAAATGCTATGACATTACTGAGCATTTAATCGATGCATTGCTCTGCGTTAGTCATTATGAAATTAAAAAGTTGAGTAGGTATCCACTCACCAATGCAGAATCATCAGAAAAATCCAGTGCTATGTCTTAGTAATGCTATGGGTCTGCTTGAATTTAGACAAATGTTGTTTTAGATTCCTTTGACTAAGTCTCATCAAATATAAATGCCAATAAAACCTTGCTAGAAGATAGGTCTTCATAGTCAATTGATAAATAAAAGACTCAATCACAAAAGCAGGAAAACAAAAGCAAAAAAAAAAAAAAGTGTTACCTTGAAGAAAAGTGCCAAACTACATCACAAGTTGAAACTAATAACTAAACACATCAAAGAAGTGAGGGCTTTGATTTTGTTTGTGGTTTTTTTTTTTGTGTGTGTGTGTGTGTGTGTGGTGCTAAGGAGTTTTAAATTCATATAGGGTCAAATTTACTTGGAATGTATAATAATTTATTTTATAATACCAAATTAAACAATAAAATAATGAATGACCGATAAAAATAAATTAATTGTGAATAGCATTGAATGTAATACCTGTGTTCTCATCCCAACCTCCTTTCTGGTTGTATCATGATTTGCTCATTTCTTTTATGAGTTGCTGCAACTCAGTTGATTTCATGATAATCATGTAACAACTTAATGATTGCACCATTTATTAGTCATGAGATTCAGGTAAAAAGTAGCAAGAATACTTACATTTACTGTGTTTAAAAGATTTATTTGCATATTTTTGTAGAATGTTCATTATTTTAAGATCACAAAAGTATTGCTATTGTCACTAAGTACTGATATATTCTTCCCAAAAGCATCCTTAGTCCTTCAGGCCCTACAGAACATAGCAACATTGCTTAGTTTAGTATTTACATTTCTGCAACATCTTATTACTCATATATTTCCTATGCTTCTTTTGAGGTAAGCAAAAGTAACCATTTTCTATTTTTATCAACTGTCATCTCAAATCAATATGAAAGACACTAATCAAATGTGGTTTCCAGAATTCTACTCCTGGCTTTCTTTGCTCTTGCATTTTTAGATTTTCTTTGTTTCTATAATTTGGTTGCCACATGCTGGCTTTTTTTTTTTTTTCATTGTTTATTATGTTACCACATGTTCTTGGAAATACTTCTACAAGAAATAATTTAGTTCAAATAATGTGAATCCCAAATGTGCCATAATTAAAAAAAAACAATGATAAACAAAGAAATGTTAATGACAAACATAAAGTTGAATGTATAATTCCAATGTCCTAGAGTAAAATCCTGGCTTCCTATAACAATAATGAAATACTTACAAAGGACATTTAGTCTAATTTTTAAAGCACAGATATTTTTACTTGAGGAAACTTTTCCTTACTATTTTGTTTCAAAAAGCAATGTCAATGCCTTTTAGTTTAATTTATTTTTTTCCACCTCTAGATACTTCTGAGTGTCTTTCAGGAAAAGAATTAAATAGGAAGATAATTTTCAATATTGAGAGGAGATGAAATCTGCTTTATTATTGTTGATGTTAAATTGAGTTGTGGTATCTAAGATACAGCTTTCTGCACATTACAATTATGTAATGGTATATCCTTCCTTTGGTCAGCTTTTATTCTTTTAAGGGAATACACAATTAAAAGGGAACACATTGATGTAATAGAAGGCAAAAAGATTAACATTGATTATATGTACACCACAGAAAAGGAATCTGGGATAGTTTATATTAGAAGTCTATAAATGTTCTTAGCCTATTCTATCACCCTGAAAAATAGAATGAAATTGAATAGCAATGCATTCATAGCAAATAATTTTAGAATAAACTGCACACCAAAACAATGTGATAAATAGTTTCCTTGGGAGAATAAATAAGTGTTTGGAGCCTACATATATTTTAGAGTTGTAAAAAGAAAATGAAAAACAACTACCCTGAAATGACCATCTTCCTCCTGTGTAATCTAACATGTACATCATGTATATTTTCAACCATTCTATTAACAGATTTAACACATTGTATGTTTTCAAGATTTCAGTCACTGCTTGCACTTAGTACCCTGACTTTCACACTTTGGCAAAATTTTACAATCAGATCATTTCTCTGTGGGACATAAAACCCACATGGATCAGGTTATGTGCTTTAAGATACAGGATATAGACCCTATAATTGTTCATCTCTCAATTCGAGTCACTATTGGAAAATTCTGGATTCTCCTTGAAGCTCTTTTTGAATTCACCTATAAGGAATGTCAAAATAGGACAGAGGGTGTCTGTCACTGAAAGAAGCTGGATCTGACAGGGGCTTCCACTGTTCCTCTCCACAGGCCCTCCTGGGTCTCAGGAGCTCTGCTGTGATGGGCTGGGTTAACAGCTTGTATGGGCAGCAGGCTCCATTTTGCAAATACAACCTTAAAATTCATTATTCTGGTAAAGATGGCCATGTATTAGGAAACGGAGAAAAAGATTCAAAATTTGCAGGTTATTTTAGAATGTTCATAGTCATGATCATTCTACTGATTTCTAAACTAAAAAAAAAAAAAAAGAACCAGAATTGTGTATGCTTCCATAGATATAAGAATATTTGTACAGTGGAAAGAAAAGAACATTATGATTTTAGTAAAAGCTACAAGGAATTTATTTTTAGTCTTCCTTGAAGAGTTCTTTCTGGCTAAATATCTTGCCAACACTAATTAGAGTTTTTGCACTAATATTGAATTTTCCAGAAAGGATGGTGGCTGGAAGCAAAAAGAGAGAAGAAAATAAGAAACTTTTTTTTTTTTTTTACCACATTATCTTTCCTTCTAATGTCCATGTCTGTTAGTAACAATTTTTTAAAAATTTATCATTCATATAGCACAAAATTCACCCATGTCAGTGTACAATTCAATTTTTTTTTATAATGGTTTGAAACCATCATCACAGTTAATTTTAGAACATTTTCAGTACCTCAAAAGGAAACCCCACATGAAATGTAGTCTTTAGCAATTGTCTCCTTTCACTCATGATTCCAAGTCCATCCATGCTACAGCATGTGACACTATTCTACTCCGGTTTCTTTTTATGGCCATGTTATACTGCATAGATGCAGCATATTTATTTACTAATTTGTGAAATGAATTATTAATTATTGAAGCATTAGAATTCACCAGTGAAGTCATGTGGATCTGGGCTGGTCTTGGTGAGTATATTTAAATTACTAATTCAAACTCTTGTGATAGTGTAGGCCTATCCAAATTGTCTCTTTAATCCAGTGTTCATTTTGGTAATTTGGGTCTTCTGAGAACATTTTTTATTTCATTTAAGTAATGAAATAAAGTAATATTGGTATACAAATATTCATAGCATTATTTTATAATCATTTTTGTTTCTTTCTAGTTGGCTATAATGCTGCTTTTTTCATTTCTGATTCTAATTTGAGTCTTTTTTGATCAAGCTAACTAAGGTTCATCATTTTGTTTATTATTTTAAAGAAGCAGTTTTTTGTTCAATAGATTTTTGTTATTGTTTGTCCTCTAGTCCATTAATTTAAAATTATAATCCTTATCATACAGAATTACTTCTCCTTGTTTTGGGTATTGTTTGTTCTTCTTTTCTTTTTATTTATTTGAGATTTTTATTCATTTTTCAAACATGTATACACTGTTACCAATTACCCTCTAAGTATTGCTTTGAATGCCTCCCATAGGTTTGGTATACTCTGTCTTCATTTTCATTAATCTAACAATAATTTCTAATTTCCATTTTATTTCTTCTTTAATCCATTGGTTATTTAGCACTGTGTTGTTTAATTGTCATATACCTTGGAATTTTCCCAGATCTATTTCTCTTATTGATGTTTCAGTGTATTCAATTGTTGTTAGAAAAAACACTTTCCATCCTCTGTTGCTTTTAAAAATTACTGAGGCTTGCTATTGATCTTGCATATGATCTCTCTGGAGTGTTCCACATACACTTCAGAAGAATACATGTCCCGATGCTGTTGGATGGACCCATCCGTGTTGATTAGTTACAGCTACTTTATAATGTTGCTCATGTCTTTTCTTTCTTTTTGGTATTGCCTGGATATTCTTCCCACTATTGAAATTAAGGCACTGATTTTCCAGTTATTTTGGTTGAATCATCTTCTTGTCTTGTTTTCTGTCATTTTTTTGATCCATGTATCATGATGCTCCTTGGTTAATAGTATACGTGCTTGTAACTGTTCTATTTCCTTGATGGATGGTAGTGTTCATCATTATAACATGTTTCTCTTTATCTCTAATAGCTTTGATTAATTTACTTGAAAGACTATTTTTGTATGATTAAAAAAACTGTAGTTTGTGATATCTGATTGTTGATTTTGTCTATCCTTTCACTTTCAAACTATTGTACCAAAAGTTTGACCCTTGTAATCAGGATGCATTTTATTTGTTTTGTTTTTCTTTGTTTTAATTCATCCTAAAAAACTCTGCATTTTTATTAACGTGTTTAGCATTCACATTTAATATTATTGTCGATATAGGTGGATCTCTATCTTCCATATTACCTTTTGTTTGCTACATGTGGCACCTCTGTGTGTCCCTCCTTTCCTCCCTGAAGGCTTTCATTTTTGCATTAAGGGAATATTTTACAATGTAGCAATTTAAAAACTGTAATCATATCTTACCATTGTTTTAGTCTCTTTCTTGGTGGTTGACTTACAGATTCCCATATAGATCTTAAGATACTTTCATATTCATACTCAATTCCAGTGAAATATAGAAATATTACAACTCTAAATATTTACTCCACTGAGGTATTATTGTTATGTTTTAAAATGTTATAAACCTAAAATACATTGTTAAAATTATTACTTATATAATCACATCCTCTAAAGAAGATGAAAAAATGTAATTCATACATATTTAAGCTTCTGTTATTTTAATCTCACTTATTGGACAGGCATAGTGGTGCATGCCTGTAATCCCAGTGGCCTGGGAGTCTGAAGCAGGAGGATGGTGAGTTCAAAGTCAGCCTCAGCAAAGGCAAGGTGCTAAGCATCTCAGTGAGACCCTGTCTCTAAAAGAAAATACAAAATAGCGTACCAAAAAACAAAACAAAACAAAACAAAAAGAAGTAGAAGAAAACCTCACTTACCAGGTTTATTTTTCTTCAGGAGAGAAGAAATCTGTAGAATCAATTCGAGTGATCATCTGAAGTCACTTCCTTAGCCTAATAGCATTTTTATTATAATTTATCTATGTGTGAATGTGTGAATCACTTCACATTTATCCTTATGTAGACTTATTTGAGATTTCCAGATGTGTAGCTTAATAGTTTTCAATACATGTGGAAAAATTCAGTTCTTGTATATTTGAATATCTTTTGTAATCATTCCCTTTTTTTCCCCTCCTAATGTGATTCTCCTGTTAACCTTGGTGATTGATGTACCTAACCACCAGCAACACTTCTCTGAGTTCCTCTTAATTTTTCATCACTAATTTTCCTAGCTTTCAGATTGCACATTTCTATTGATTCATCTTCAAGTTCTCCAACTCCTCTACTGGTTTATGTCTAAATTTTTTTAGATATTTTACTTTTCAACTCTGAAATATCCTGTTATTTCTTTTTTCAACTCTGAAATATCCTTTTATTTATTTATTTTTGTTATCACTTTATTGATATTCCTTATTTTATGAGAACTTGTTGTCATATCTCCTTTATCATAGTCTCTTTCAGTTTCTCTTTTCTTTTATCATGGTTTCCTTAGTTCATTGAATGCATTTATAAAAGAAATTTTGATTTGTTAATTTCAAAATCTGATCACTTTCCTAGGTACTTTGATTTACCTGCTTTTTTCACCAAGTGTTTGAATGCATAGATCATTCTGTCATTTTTTTCCTTTTGGGGGGACCCTGTGGGGGAAGGTTATCTTACAGTTTTGTTTTGGAAATAGGACATTTTTGAAAATGTCTTGTAGCAACTCTGTCTACTGGTGACATTCTTCCATTTCCTCTAGTCTTACTATTATGTGCTCCTTTCTTTGTTTAATAACTAAATGGATTATTTTATTGAACTTGTTGCCCACTCCACACAGAATTAAATCTATGATGTTGTTCCTTGGGACATATGATGTTAAAATTTGAGTGTCAACTTGACTGTATTCGGGGATTGCTTGAGAACCGATAAAGCACGCTTCTGGGTGTGCCTGGGCAGAGGTGGGGGTGGTGTTTCCAGAGACAGCTGATGCACTGACTGGTGCGAAGTCCCGCCCTGTATATGGGTGGCATCATCCAACTCCTCGTGCCTGGATTGAAACTCGCTTTCTTTCTCCTGCTCTCCTTCCTAAGTGGGCGTGTTTTCTGCTGCTGTTGCCCTTGAATATGAGACTCCAGGGTTGTCATCCATTGACTGTCAACTTGTACTAGTGTTCCTCTGGGGGGCGTTTAGGGCTTCAAACTTGGACTAAGGACGGTGTCATTGATCCGTCTTATTCTTAGGCTTCTTGGACAAAGAAGCTACCAGTGTTCTTGGTTGTCCTTTCACAGATAGCCATTATGGAACTTTTCTACCTCTGTGATTATGTGAACCAATCAAATATATCTGTTACCATTGTATGTATTCTTCTGGTTCTCTTTCTCTGGAGAACACTGATTAATACAAGGGACAGGAGGCTGGGGTCGTAGGTCAATGGTTGAGTGCTTGCCTAGCATGCATGAGGCACTGAGTTCGATCCTCAGCACCACATAAAAATAAATAAATAAATTGGGAGTATTATGCCATCCTATAACTAAAAGAAAGTTTTAAAAAATACAAGGGACACAGCTTTGGGTATTTTCTCATTTTAGGATGTATATGTTTTGGCAAGGCAATCTTTGACTAACTCTTTTCTTGATCACTCTCACTTGTTAACCTCTAATAATTTTGGCAAAATACTCTTTTGTTTCCTACAGTGTTCTAGAATATGCATTCTCACATATTATTCTTATCAAATTCCAGTTTCTTTATAAAGAAGATTCCTGAAGTTAATGTTTGATATTTTCTCTGATTCCAGAAAGGTTCTTCCCCACTGTTTCTTTCCTCTTTGCCTCCAGAAAACTAGTATAACTGTTTATAGCTTACCTATGATACCAATGAATCTTTCCATCTAATTAATTGCCTTCTTCATAACCTCCTCTAAGATTGTCCTTAGGCTTGAACTTCTCCATACTGTGTTGGAAATTGAAATCAGCTCCTTTGAACAAGGATTTGGAGAAGCCCTCTGATCTCAGTCTTCTTTCCCTATTACCCCTAGCATGGCTGTGGGCTGAGATCCAGAATATGGCTGTGCTTTTCTCTGAGTGACACTGTGACTTGAGGAGCTGAGAGCTTGTAGAAGGTAAGACAGCAGTCTCAGGTCTCCTTAGATTTTGTTTTGTTTGTTTTGGTATGTTAACTGCATCCCATAAACCAGGAAAATAAGAATGAAGTCACAAGTGATCAAGATAGAGTGCCCAAACTACAGGTAGGACCTAGGAAGAAGAATGGAAAAGTCACCTCTTGCTATTCTCATCTGGAACTTAGCATCAGCAACAGATAGCTGCGAGGGGGTGAGAAGTGCTGGTGCTCTCCCCTTCCAGGAGACAGCTCTCTGGGACCTGGGTGGTCATGGGGGTGGGAAGCCCTAAGTTCTTACCCTTTACAATGTGAAGCAGAGTTTCCATCTCCTTGGCTGGGATGAGGAAAGGCAAGGGTATGTGTTCAAATAACACAGGTTCTCTTAGTCATTACGAAGTTTCTGCAGATTTTCTTGGATAAACATTTACTTACTTTATTTAAATCCAATTTCAGAAATTTTTAGAAGTTACCAGCTTTACTTTATTCACCAATTTCACTGAGGAATGGATCTGTGAAATTCCTCATGTTGTCATACTGAAGGTGGCAACCCTTGTCTAATTTTGTTTGTTTTTTTTTTTTTTTTTTGGGGTGCTGGGGATCGAACCCAGGGCCTTGTGCTTACAAGGCAAGCACTCTACCGACTGAGCTATCTCCCCAGCCCCACCCTTGTCTAATTTTAAGTCTCTCACCATGTGGTTTTACCTCTCAAACTGTGCTTGACATAACACTGTGAGTACTCCTAATCCAGAGAGCTTGGTAGCACTAAGAACATATTTCTTCCCCTTGATTTAGTCAACGTATATACTGGGAATATTATATTAAAAATTCTATGTTAATAACATATGATTCACAAGGTTTTTAAACACAAAATCTGATACATGAGAAAGAACACTCTCATAATAGACTACCTGTGGCAACAGCTCCAGATTGATGGCATAGGCCTGCATTTTCCTCAACATATATGTGGTGGGCAGATGGCGAGTGATCTGTCACTAGCCAAAGTGCAAGTTTTAATACTGGACTTATGGGCAAACCGCCCATAATCATAAAATTACCTGGAATCTATCATGATATTGACCTAAAAGTTTCTATGATTTTCTTGCTGCATGTTATATAGTAAATGATTTAATGTGCATAATGCCAGTAAAATTAAAACAGTTAATTTTCTTCTTCAAGGCTTCTATAACTTCCCCCAAAAACCTGATCATACTAGTGGATCCTTTTACAATTTCAAAGGAAGCGCAGAAAAGGTTGTCATAGAAGCATGCATAATTTAACAATGAAAGATTCAGTCCCTGCTAAAAAATATTCTATTTCTAAGGTCTGCCCTTTGCCCTCTATGTCCATACAGCTGTCCTTCTCAGTCACTCTTAATCTTTCCATGTTCTCTCTTCTTTTCCCTCAAGATTTCACTATGCAACTTTTAATACTCACATCATTTCAATTACATTCTCAAGGCTAATTATTCCCGAAAGAACATCTCTATCTTGTCCTATCTCCCTTCATGCCACCAATCTAATTACATAAAGTGTTGTGTTCCAGAAAAATACTGACAGATCATTTTCCCAGTTGAGTTCCCCAACTATTAAAATGAATCTTACCCCTCACTTTCATTTCCTCAAACTATTGACACTAGTGCTGAATTTAGCACAGCCTCTAAAATGAAAGTGTGCTAATGATTCCAGGGAACCATAAAACAGGAAAATTACAAATATTTCAATATACTGCCAAAAGAACATAATACAGTACTCAGTGCATCACTACTTGACAAATCGTTTTCAGAGTTTTAGAGTTTCTTATGAAGCTTAGTAGTTTGAAGTGCCATAATAGAATATCATGTACATTTCTAATTTATTTTCAAGATACACAAATCATTGAGAAGAAATCCATTTCTAAGATGCTGACGCTAAAATATGTTCCTAGTGTGCTTTGAGAAAGTAGAATATTTTCTTACTTGCCAGTTTTCTTATTTGCTGTCTTTAGTATTATATCATTTGTTGCATAAAGTATCTCTCAAGTTGAGTATTGGCTACCAAATAATTTCTTGTTACAAATATCCAAACAAGCATAGATTCCATCAGATGCTTTCTGCTATCATTCCTTTAATTGATGTGTTGGTAGAATTCTTCTTTTGGATTGATTTTTTAGTACTGAATTCCTTTTGAAGGATTTTACTTTATCTATGGAGCCCTGCCACCCTCATACCCCCAAGCAAACCCAAAATAAAGATCTTTACCAAGTATACATTAGAATTATGAAAAATGAATTCAAATTACAGAAAGTAAATAAGTCCTCAATAGAAGAACAAAGTAGTTTGTAATTTTCCAATATATCTAAATGATTTAAAATAACATCAACAAAGGTATTAGAATTATATTTGAATTCGTTAAATCTAAATCCTACAATTTGCTGTCTAAATGAGTTTGAAAACATTTACTATGCACATCAGATTTTTTATTGACATATATATATGCACTAAATTCATAAATTTAAGTGTGATAATACCTATGAAGATTAAATGTGATAAAGGCTATGCAATAAACTTCTGGTATGTGCTGAGTTTTAGCTTTCAATAATGAAAATGTGTTTTTTAGTATTATACATTCATTATATCTTGCTACTTTTTTAATTAAAAAATAACAGTAAAATTAAGTAATATACTATGGTGTTAAGGTCACTAAGCTAGTAAATATATAAGATTAGAGACAGAGAACTGAATCATTGTATTCTTCTGAGTATAATCAAGATCCCATAATATTTTAAAATAGCATTTACTAAGTGCTTTGTAAGTGCTGAGGAGTGGCATTTTTTAATTACTTGAACTTTAAGAACTCATATAACTATATGCCAGCTGCTGATGTTCCCTGTTTTTGGAAAACAAAAATTCTTTCCTTCCTTTTCCCTAAAGTGTTAAATTTCCCACTGAGTCTTTTTCCACACGTTGGGTACTATAATTAGAGATCCTTTGCCCTATACCCTTTATAAGAACCTAGAGGAACATTTGTCAACTGTGAGGAAAAATAACACTTACTAATCTTGAGTACTAGAAGAAATCTGTCAACTTGGTATTAAAAGATGTTAAATATCATAAATATAAAAGAATCATGTTCTGGATATATTATTTGCAATGCTTTTTTTTCCTCCTTTTGTAGGATGTTTTACATTCTTTTAATAATTTCTTATAAAAAGCAGAATTTTTAAATTTTCATGAAATCAAATTACCCAGTTATTTTTCTTTTATAGATCATGCTTTTGATATTATATTTAAAAAAAATATGTGCCTTACCCAAAGTTCCAAAGATCTCTTTTTTAAAATTTTGCTTCTATAAATATTAAACTTTATGCTTTAAATTTATGCTAAGGACTTACTTTGCATAACTTTTTCATATATGATATGATCCATAATTGAAATTGTTGTTTTATACAGGTAACAAACTGTTATGCAATCATTAATACAAAAAAATCATTTCTTCTGTGAATTAACTTTGAAATTTTGTTGAAAATCAATTGACCATATATATGGTTTATATCTGAACCCCATGTCTTTTTCATTAATATGTCTACTTGTATTCCAATAACTCAAAATCTCAATTACTTAATTTTGGATTACATCTTCAGATTAGGTAAGTTTTTCATTGTTGTCCCTACTCCACGTTGTTCAGTTTATATTAGGTCTTTTGCATTTTCCTATGATTATTATAAAAATTCCAGCAAAATATTTTTCTGTTTCCAGTATATTGAAATTGTAATATCCATAGATCAATTTGAAAGGAATCAGTATCCCAATAATAATTTGATAAATACTTTACACATCTCATTTTATGTAGTTTGTTTTCTCTCAACAATATTTTGCAGTTTTAAATACAAAAGTCTTCCATACATTTTACCATGCTATTATAATTACACCATATATTAATTATATAAAATAATGGGTTTCATTGTGGCAATTTAATACATGCATATAATGTATTATGCACATGGATTAAATTGATCATATTCATCCTCCTATTTACCTCCCATCCCCTTCCTTAATAGTCCTTTTACTTTCATGTAGTCTTTTTCTTTTCATCTAGATTCCACATGAGACAAAAACAGATGATTTTATTCTTCTATAGTGCTGAATAACACCCCATTGTGTACATACACCACATTTTCTTTATCTGTTAATCCACTGATGGACATGATCTATTCAGATACCTCTTTTGTATACTGACTTCACTTTCTTCATCTATGTACCCAGAATTAGTATAACTAAATAATATGGTAACTCTATTTTTGGCTTTATAAGGAAACTCCATATTATTTTCCATAGTAGATATACTAATGTACATCTTCACCAATAGTGCATAGGGTTTATTTTTCCCACATCCTTGCAAAAATTTGCTGGGTTTTGTTTTCTGGATAATAGACCTTCAGACTGGGATGAAATGGAATCTCTCTGTATTTCTGACTAGCATTTCTCTGATGACTAAAGATGTTCAGCATTTTTTCTATTTGTTGGCCATTGCTACTTGTTCTTCTGAGAAATGTCAACTCAGTTCATATTTTTTAACTTTATTGATTGGATTAATTGTTCTTCTGGTGTTTTTTTGAGTTCTTTATAAATTTTTTGTTCTTTCTATTAGTCCTCTATTAGATACAGAGCTGGCAAAGATTTTCTTCAATTCTATAGGATATCTCTACACTCTGGTACTTCCTTTGCTGTGCAGAAGCTTTTCACTTTGAGGTAAATCCCATTTGTCAATTCTTGCAATTATTTCCTTAGCTATTGGAGCCTTGTTCAGAAAATTTCTGCCTATACCCATATCTTGCAGTGTTTCTGTTATTTTCCTCTGTTAGTTCAAAAGTTTCAAGTCTTACATTATGATCTCTGATGCATTATGTTAGAATTTTTGTACAGAGTGAGAGACAGGGATCGAATTTCAGTCTTCTACAGATAGAAGCCCAGTTTTTCCAGCACCATGTGTTGAAAGGATGGGTCTTTTCTTCAACATACACTTTTGATTCCTTTGCCAAGAATTAGTTCACTGCAGATACATGGATTTATTACTATATGCTCTACTCTATATTCCACTGGTTTGCATGTCTACTTTTTAATGTCAATACTATAATGTTTTTTGTTGTTACTACTCTAATGGCTCTATAGTATATTTTTAAGGTAGGTTTTGTGGATGCTTCCAGCATTGTTATTTTTGCTTGCAATTGGGTATTAGTCAGCTTTTCATTGCTGTGACCAAAATACCTGAACAAGAACTACTTAGAGGAAGAGAAGTTTATTTGGGGCTCATGGTTTCAGTTGATGGTCAGCCAAGTCCACTGTTCTAGCCCAAGGTGAGACAAAACATTGTGGCAGAAGGGCATAACAGAGGAAAGCTTCTTAGCTCATGGCAGTTGGAAAGCAAAAAGAAAACACATGTAGCCAGGGACAACATGAAATTCCTGAAGTCATGCCCCCATTACCTACTGCCTCCAACCGTTCCCCACCTGCCTGCAGTTAATGAAGGCAGTGCACTAATCATTTTAAATTATAAATTCATCAAAGGGATTAAACCACTGAGAAGGTAACAGCTCTCATAATCTAATTATATCATCTTCGAACACTGCAACTTTGGATAATCCTTGAGGTTTTAAGGGGACACATAATATCCTAACAATAAAAGAGTATAGCTACATCTGTTTGCTTCCAGATTTCATTGGATCAGAATACCACACTCTATCCTGTTCCTTTCAGTTTGTGTATGTCTTTGCCAGTGAGGTGAGTTTCTTTTAAATAGCAAATAGTTGGGCATTTTTTAAAAATGTTATTAGCTAATGGTCATCTTATAATTTGAGAATTGAGACCATTCATATTCACAGTTATTTTTGAAAGAAACATACAAGTTCTTGCCATTTTACTGTTTCATTCTTGGGATTTTTTGAATATTCTATGTTTATTTTTCCCTTGTTCATCTTAGAGGAATGATATTGTATTGAAATAATCAAGTTTGACTCTTTCTTCTCATTTGTTTAAATACTCTTCTAATGAGATTTTATGCTTCTCTGTGTTCTTAGGCTGTTTCTCTTGCTTCTTAATAAGGCTGTAGGGATCCTTAGAATATCCCCAGTAAAACCAGCTTAGTGGTCATGAACTCTTTTTGATTATGCTTATCTTGCAAGGTCTTTGTGCTTTCTTCAATTTTGAAGGATAACTTTGTTAGATATAGTATTCCAGGTTAGCAGTATTTTCTTTCAGGACCTGAAAAATATCATTCCATGCCTTTGGTCTTTAGACGGTCCATGGAAAAATCAGCTCTAATTCTGAAGGACTTACCTTTATAAATGACTTGGCACATCTCTCTCACATTTAAATTTTTTTCTTCTGTAATTTTGGCAGTTTATAATATTTTGTGGAGGGGTTCTTTTTGATCATGTCTATTTGGTATCTATAATTTTTTTGATATTATTTAACTTAATATGTTTCTAGGCCATTAGTCTGTACTTGAAATCTCACTTCTATATCTTGGAGTCATAAGATTGGTCTCTTAATGTTGTTCCAGAGATTTTGTATACTCTGTTTATGGTTTCTAATTTTATTCTTTATTACTGTTTAAATGTGCTAGTTCATCCACCTTGTCTTCCAGCCTTGATATTCTTTCTTCTGCTTGATTTAATCTTTTGGAGAGGCTTTCAACTGAATTATTTATTTGAGCTATTTCATTTCTGAGGTTTCCATTTGTTTGTTTGTTTGTTTGTTTTTTATAAACTTTACCTCTTTATTGAATTACTCTTTCATATATTGCATTGTATTCCTTAACTCTTTCAGTTATTTGTATCTTCTTTTAGCAATCTCTTGTTTGAATTTATTGTCTTGCATTTAATCCACTTCAATATATTCAATTTCAGATAGAGATAATAGGCGGTCATGAACTTTTGGGAGAATCTCATTGCCTTATTTTTCATGTTTCTTTGGTTGCTATGTTAAGATTTGTGCACCTGCTCAGATAGACAGTTCTTCCACTTTTTATAAAGCAGACTTCTCTTATCAATATGTCCTGGGATATTGTTTTGTTGTGTAGTGTTGAATTTAATTTGAAGTCGACTTCACATTTTAGTTTATCTATGCCTTCTCAGGTTTGTAATTTCTTTTTAAATTTTTATTTACTTTTTTTTTTGTTTTACTATGTATAGCCCTTCACTCCCAAGGCCCTCAGTCAGTATTCCAGAGGGTGCAGCAAATGACCAAGATTTGTTGGTGCACCCTCGGAATACTTCTGAGCATGGATGAAGCAACCAACCAACACAGTGTATCTTGGGGAAAGAGTTGTGGTAGCCAAGCTTTCTACAAGTTGCAACCACTGTATGTCCATACCCAGCCCTTGTGAATCCACAAACAGCTGGTCTCACTCCCACAGAACTTGAACTCCCAATTTTAATTGGCAATGTCTTCTGTTTACCTTTGTCTCACAGAATGTGTCCTCCATGGGATAGAGTTCTCAGTGGCTTTTCATTACTGTCACTTTCCTGGACCCAAATGACTCTTGGGATGGATACCTGGTAAACAAAAAAGAGGTCACTGGATTTTGAAGATTTAAAATATAAAGAATTCTGTTCACTGAAGTAATAAGCTCAGATAAAGGGAACCTTCTTAAGATGGCTCCCTATCATACCACTGTGTGACTATGCTTGAAAGTACAAGGAAACTCTTCTGCTCTAGCTATAGCTCTCCATGTATATCCCAAGTCTTTTTTTCACTTAGAGTGTATATTTTCCAGGTGCTGGTTTCTGTACTTGTGGAAATTACTTCGACTCTTTTTCTTTCACCTTAAGCTCCACTGAAGACTTGTTTTCTCTCCCCTGTCAAGTCACTGGGTACTCAGCATCAGGGCTCACCTTGTCAGTGACTCTATTGTTGCTCTCCAATATTTTCCTCTGACCCCCTCCCTTCCTCCACACCATTCTTTTGGTTCAAACTCTTGGAGAAGCATGAGAGCTCTGAGTGTCTAAGCTATTACTTTCCTTCTTATTTTATCACTTTTACTTCTAGGACAATTTTATTTTTATATTATTGAAATAATATTGTTGTCTTTTTAAGTTTTGAATTGTTTTGTGATTTTAAGTAAACATACACTTTATTTTTGAACATTGATTTTATATCATGCAACATTCCTAAGTTCACTTGTTAATGGTACACAATTGAGATCCCATAGAATTTTCTCTCTAGCTGATGATGTAACTTGTGGATAAACACAGTTATTTGTTTTTTCCAATGTGGTTGTTTTGCTTTTCTTGTTTGTTTTTTGAGAGCTATCTACAACATATAGCACAATATTGAATGACAGTGGTAAGATAGGAAATCTTTAAATTTTTCCTGATATAAGGAGAAGAAAAGCATGCTGTATTTCACTTTCCAGTTATTTCAAACTTGCTTGCTACAAATTTTTCTCAGAATTAGATATTGGATTTTGTAAAATGTGCTTTTTACATATTTTATGGTATATTTTTATTCTTTTAATCTGTAATTATGGCAAAATGCTTTATTTGCTGTTCTACTATAAACACAACTTTTCATGTATGGAATTAAATGAATAAACACTCGGTCATGATTTATTATCATATATATAATTTTGTTAAAATTTTCAAAAGAATCATTGTTATCTATGATTATAAGACTTATTGGTCTGTATTCTTCTATAACTTGCATAGAAAAGCTTTTGGTATCACATAAATGCTGATCTTTTAGATAGATATGGGCATTATTTCCTTTTCTTCAATTATTTTGGAAGACTTTGTGTGAAATCCATATATTATTTGTCCTTTAAGTGTGCTGGTAGAATTCACCAGATAAATCACTAAGGATTAATATGATACAAGGTTATCAAAAAAAAGTCATTAATATGTGTGAAGCCAAGATACACACACACACATATATTTATATATCATGTGTCTTGATGACATTATATCAAGTGAGAAGAAAAAACTAAATGGAACAATAGTTGTTATGGGGCGCAACTTAAGAACAGACTGATCACCACTGAGAAGTCCAAATTTGAGAGTCTTTATTAAGCCGGCCGGTTGACTGTCTCACACAATGCCCCAAAAAATGGCTATTGGAAGAACAGCCTTGACCACAGGGTTGTAGAGGCTCTTATACCAAAAATCACATCAATCATAAGTGTCTGTTGCTATGATTCGAAATTACAAACTAACATCATGAGATCATCAACAGAGGGAGAAGTGGGTCAAAATGACCCTTACCTAAGTTCAAACTAAAGAATAGTCACTAATATCCACACAATCACTGCTCACATGATATATTGTTTAGGAGCAATAGGAATCAAAAGAGAGCAATTTTTCATTACATAAGAATTGTCATTTTGTATTGCTAGACATGCCATTCTAAGTAACTGAGGATACAGAGGTGGGATGTTCCCATGGGAGAAGCTTATTTCCTACATAACATGGAGTCTTAGAGCAAAATGGAGTCTGTTTAGTCATTTTCCTTAGTGTCTGGCCTATAACATTCTCACAGAGTCAGATCTGTCAGCCCATCACATAGTCTGGACCATTTAGAGATTAAGACATTATGCCCACAGAATGAATAAAAACACCTACATATTAAATATTATTTTTCCCAAATATTCATCTTCCATTCTGACACTACCTTCTTCAAAGACAAACTAAAATTTGCTAATATATGAGGTCTAATAATATTTAAATATATGTTTAATTTTTAAACTCAAATTGTAAAATGATAATTTTAACTCAAAGAAGTGAATGGATATATTACATTAGGACTCTGCACATATTCTTTGTAAAAAAGAAAAAATAAGATTTTCATATGGAAGAGTATTTTTAATAATTAAATCAATAATTACAATCATAGAAGTTACATATATAATATTTTTAACCTAAATGGTAGCTAAAACAAAGTTTATTTTATATATGGTACTATTTTGCAGTTTGGGTAATGGTAAGTATTATTCATATAAAATAATAATTTTATCCTCTGTTTTTATTTATTTGCGATGAGTTACAAATAACTCCTTACATGTACACTATTTTATTTTTAATGTATTATATAATTATAGAATTAGCAATTCATATTAAATATCAAATACTTAATAAAACATGATTTGAAAGCTCAGGATACATTTTTGTCATTAATTAATGCCTAAATATATTTTCCTCAAGGCCTTTTAAGTAATCTCTTCCTTGATGTCAGGAAATGCCTAACCTTGGTTCCTTAATTATTATCATAATCTGTTAAAACATCTACATAGGACATAAAAAGTAAACATCTTTCCATGAGGGAAGGCTGATGCTGTTTCCATGAATACAATAGTCTACTCTTAGAATCTAAAATCAAAATCTAGCTAGTAATCAGTAGGAAAACACCATTAATCATAAGGAATCCACTCTAGTATTCACCTTTACAGTCCTGGTCACTAATTAGGTGATAAGAATAATAATTAAAATAAATAACAGTTTTGCAAACATTGCATTTGTGGCCAGCACCTGGGATAAATGCTACATATCAGAGATTTTTAACAACTTTCCAAATGATAACAAAATTAATAGTAATAACAATTTATTTTTATTATATCACATATGAACACTCCTGGCATATAATAAAATATGGGAAAACTTCATATTTACTCTAAAAGTAAATGCTTCTATCACTGATATATCAATTTAATAGATAAAATGCTTATAATTCAGAATTTAATAAATCCTCATATAGAAGAATTATTAATAAGAAATATTAGTAACTAAATTAAACAAGAATTCTTTTTCCAAAGTGTATATCAGAAAAGTTTCAGCACTACATTTAAAATATCTTCTTTGATTTATGATTGCCTTCAACTAAGAAAGAGTTACCACTTTGGAGTTGCTCTTGGTGTTGCAAGTTTATGTAGGAACTAAAACACACTGAACAACTGATATAATCAATCACATGTATGTGAAAATATGTGTAAAAGAATATGTATTTTCATAATTTTTTTAAGTTCATCCAACAAGTGGAAATTTGAAAGTGTTCTAGTAAATCCATTGAGTAATGTATAACTTAAAATAGAAAAAGTACAGTCACAAACATTATGATTGAATGTTATAATATCATTAAACAAGGCTGAATGTAAATTAATAGTGTTAGTAACATGCTTCTAAGACTGAAAATAGACAATGTTAATGTGTGAGATTGAAAGCCAGGAGCATGACTGAGTGCCTCTGGCTGTGGAGAAGGTAGGCAGGAATATAAGAGCTCTTTACAGAGGATTCTGGAATATGGCAATGATCTATATTTTCACCTTATAGTCTATTTATACCCTTAATGATTTAATCATTGATCCTTTGTTATAACTTACAGAGTTGTACATTTGTTTTATATGGTATACTTTAATGAAAGCTTTAAAAGTTTAAAGTGTATCATAAAACGCATTTTAAGATATATATACAGTTCATAGGAAACATAATATCTGACTGCATGTGTCAAACAGTCATTGATAGAAACCACTGGAGAGCTATTGTTTTCATAAACCCTAGATATTTATTGCATGAATACAAATAAAAATTATTCATCAATTTTTATAGTACAAAGTTTTGCTCACTGCAAATCCATTTACTTCAAAATGTAAAGGGAGAATCATGAGTTAATAAAACCTCTAAGTTTACAAAAACTAAGGGGAAATCTGTTGCTCTACTTTAAGAAAAATAACCAAAATCACTGGTCTCACAGCTCTACTCAAGCATTTACTGAAAACCAATACATAGATAATGGAAGAGTTTCTTTCACTAAAGTCTTCCATTTGATTGATTTGCTTTCGGGCTAACATTCATTTCCACAGCACAGCTCCCTCAATGTCTTTAACGTCATGATCAGTATTCTATCATGAGGTATACCACATTGTCTTCACGTTTTAAACGAGGCCTCCATGATCTTACCACATCCCAATTAATCCATTACCAAAAACACTAATTATAGCAAATAGTTTTAATTTTATTACAACTGCTTCATCTTTTTTTGTGTGGATAATTATCTGTTAAAAACAGAGTAAGTAAAGGTGGTGGGTGTGCCTTTTGTTTACCCTTTCAGATTAAACTATATTCTGTGTAGTTTCTTCTGAAAAAGTAGAAACAAAGAAATCTTCACATCCCCAGAGAAGCCTGACTGAGGAGTGATTTGAGCCAGGGAAGCTCAGAGGGATGCTGCTTGAGATGGAGGAAGTAATGGGGAGGAAATGAAATGAAATGAACAGGTGGCCCGCTAGGGTCAAAAGCATGTGCTTAGTTCCCCAAAAGAAATGGCTGTTACACTGAAAGTTAAAGATATGACAATGAATGGTTTGAAGAGGTTTAGAGATTCAGTAACTTTCCCAAAGAATCATCATTACTTAGATTCAACACCAAACTTGAAAGAGAACAGTTGAACAAACTCGGAAGACTCCACACTGTCTCCTGGCCACAGGTCTAGAGTGCTGATTCTCTCATTATACGTCTTCCCTACAGAGGCCTTTGAAAGAAATTTGAAGTCAATTTTGAACTCTATTTCTGGGAAGTTTTATGAAAACCTTTATTTCAAGAAATACTTCCAAGATTTCCTTTTTCTCCCTCAACAGTAACCCTGTAATAAAAAGTTTGAATATTGTTTTCCAGATCGCTTAAGTATATTGACTGATAGTCTAGCCCAAGTGAGATTGGTCTTTTTTTTTAATTAAATTATTTTTTAATTTTTACAGACTACATTTTGATTCATTGTATACAAATGAGTGGAGTACAACTTTTCATTTCCATGGTTGTGCACAATGTAGATTCACACCATTAGGGTAATACTGTGTGTTTCATTATATGATCTTTACGTCCCCCACCCGCTCCCACCTCATTTCTTACAGCAGAAAATCAGTCAGCCCAATGTTGACATAGGCCCTTGGGCTACCCTAAGATCTTTACATAGCCAATAAAGTTCTTTCAGGATTAGGTTTGTACATTCTACCATACACATGAAAGTTGTCACAAAGTGGAGTCATTTTTATTAAGGAGTATTCCCCCACAATACAAAATCAATCAGTCAATAAAGCTAGAAGATTATAAAGGGGAACATCTCATGAATGCATATTTTATAGCAAGATCTAGTCCCAAAGACGGTCAGAACCAGAATCTTGCACAAAGGCCACCTCGACCTTATGTAAAAAATAGTTCTGCAAAGCTATCTTGCTGGCAATCATGTGTTTAATCTCAGGTCGATGCCACGTTGTAGCCAAGGATTATTATTCAAATATCTTATGCAATCCTCTTCATTTTATCCTTTGAAAGCTTTTTGAATATGCTTATAGTTTGTGATACAAATATTGAGATTGCAAAGATGTTATTAACAAATAAATATCGAATTCCTTGGAAAATTTCTCTCTGATGGGTATTCAGTTGAACATTTCATAAGCCATTTAAACATTATATTAATCAAACTCTGATAACACACAATTAAGAAGTCTTATTGTTTTGCTTTCATTTGTTTTGATCTATATTACTCTCCAAATCTTCCGGTGCAGCAGGATTCCAGGGTACAAGCCCTACATTTGGAGTATGCCCAGCAATGAAAACTGGATAAACTGTTAGGTGTCACTTATTGATAACTATAGTAATTTGGAATGAGTAGAGGGAGTCCAGAAAAAAACATAAGAATAGAAGAAGTAAAACTCTGCATATTCCTTTTCTATTATTGTAACAAATGTCTTCATACTTCATGTATTTAGAATGTTCCGATGTATTCTCTTACAGTTCTAGAAATCAGGAGCCTAAAAGCAGGAATGTGTCCCTTTGGGGACCCCTGAAGAGACTCTCTCTCCATACTTTCTTAAGTTTCTAGAGGTCATCTGTATTCTTTGACTCACAGCAGCATATACCATCTTCAGAACAAAGGTGTGCTATATTCCAATCACCCTTCCTCCTCTCTTGGCATTGTTTTCATATTGTTTTCTTTTTCTTACTATGACCCTCCTTCCTCTTTATGTGAACCACTTTATTTGTGGAGCAGGTGGATAATCCAGGATAAACTCAGCATCAGAAGATTCTTACTTTTACTCAATCTGTGAAGACCCTTCTGCCACCTAAGGTAACATAATCACAGACTGTATAGATTAAGTCATGAACATCATTTTGAAATCCTTTTTCTGTGTACCATACCTGAGTAGCATATTAATCCCAAAAGCTAGAAGACAGCAAGTTTTCACATACCAGCCAATGGGAACTAAGTCAGTATATATATATGTAAACATTAGAAAATTGAAGAGAAACAGTATGACAATCTAGAAGCATAGGAAAAGTGCCTTACTGAAAAACAAAAAGCCATGTTCATTCATTTGTGGATTATTCTAAGATGGCAGAATCAAAACATGGTGGCAGATACAGTATGGTCCAGGAAACCAAAATATTTACTATTAGACCTTTTATAGAAAGAGATTGCTAATCCCTTGTCTAGAGAATTCTTTGAATAGAAAAACTATAGCATTTCTTTAATATAATGTTTTTGATATCTAAAATGGATTTTATGTTAGATTCCCAGGGGTGTCATAGCACCATTCCACAAACATTTGCTCAGTTCTTGAGGTTATAAGTCCAAAGGTGACAAGGTAATATTTCTTCTGAAGACTCTAGGGGAAGAACTGCTCCTCTCCTCCCTAGATTCTGGTTGCCAGCAACCCCTGACACTCCTTGGTCCTGCACAGCCCACTCTAATCCCTTCCTCTGTCTTCATGTGGCCTTCTTTGTATCTTCATCCACATTTCCCTCCTGTTACAATGAAACCAGTCATTGGATTACAGCTCCCCCCGCCGCCCCGATACTGGAGTGTGACTCACTTTACTTTGATCCCATCTGCATATCCTATTCTAAATAAGGCCACATGAAAATATTCTTGGGTTTAGGACATCAACATTTTTTAAGGGACATAATTCAACCCATAATAGATAAGAGGAGACATGGATGTCAACAATTCACATTCTGCTTAATGTCTATAATATTAGTAATAGATTTAACCCTTCTAGCAAAAGAAAAGTGATCAATTCCTTTAAATAGTACTGTAGTATTTGCGTTTGAAATAGGAATATTAAATATGTATGCCAAAACTAATGTTGAGCTTAATGTTCCAATACTTTTGTTACCATGCGATTATGTAGCTTCACTTAAAAAAAATGGTCCTGTCCCCTTTTTGATTTTTGATTTTTTATTTTATTCCTTTCTCTCTTTCATAGGTTTAAGCTCCTAACCATGGACCTATCCAGAATTTTACAATATACATCATTTAGTAATAAGAAAGGAGAGAGAGAGAGAGAAATATGACTTCATCCATAGCCAGAGTAAGTTTTAAAATATTAGTTTGTCTCTTTATACCTTTGAGATTTGAAACAGATTTTATCTGGACCTGGTTTTTATTTGTATTTCATGTGGCTAAGTATGTTTTGTTTTTATGCTGCCTGTTAAATTGAAGCCACAGTAGCAGAGATTGTCTTATTACTTTTGTAAATGTGCCCAAAGGTTATTAAGCGGTAAGCTTTTCTAATAAAAATAATTTATGAATATGAAAATGTTCATAAATGATATTTAATTCTTAAGGGAAGCCATAGAAGCTCTGAAACCATCAGATGATATATCCTTTTTGGACTCTGCATTGCTTCTCTGGTACAGCATCAAGGTTGAATGGAATGAAAACTGACTTTTAAAACTGCAGTGCAGAACATAAATTAGGAAGAAATGTCATATCATATGGCTGTTTTGGGAAAAAAATAGCTTCCTCGCTTTTGATCACTGTTTGCACTTGATGAGTTTGTGTTGCTAGATATATATTCCCAAATTTGAAATATTTCAAATACTTATAGTGAAAAAGAAGATTATCATAGTTCTAATTAGTATTTTTATTCCTCCAAATTTCATGTTTAATATGATGAACATTCTGAGAAAGATTTGTTCACTCATTTATTTATACTTCCATACAAAATTTCAACATTTATCTTGTTATTATAGTCATTCATTTATTTGATTGTCACCTCTTCTAAACTATAATGACCTTGAACGTAGTATACTTCATTTATCTCTGCAATCACTACCTTCATGTTGATATGGCAACTAAAATCCAGAATAAACTGGGGAAGTCCCTAATAAGTAGTATGCACATGTCTAATAATAATAAATATGTAACTAAGTAGTAATGAATATTGTTGAAAAAACATTAAATACATATAGATTGAGGTTTTATATTGTTTGAAAGCAAACCATATATCTTGTTTTGCTTTTCTCACTTTAATTTGAAAGATGCTAAGAAAACTTCATAAGCTCCAAGAAAATAGGAGTCCATGAATTTCTTCATAGAACATTTTATTAGTGTTTTCCAGAGAAACAAAATGTATATATAAGTGAAGATATTTATTTTTAGAATTTTTTAGCATAAGAATTACCTTTCACAATTATGAACACAAGAAAACCAGTGTCTAATTCAGCTCAAGTCCAAAGTTCTGAGAATCAGGGCAATCAAAGATGTAAATCACAGTCTAAGGGTAGAATACTAAGGTCCCAGCTCCTCAGGCAGGCAGGAAGCAAAGGGACAAATTATTTTTTCTCCACTTCTTTGTTCTATTCAAACTTTCAATAAATGGACTGAATGTGTCTACCCACTTTGGGGACAGAAATATGCTTTACTGAGTCTACTAATTAAATGCTAATCTCATGTGTAAATACTCCTCTAGACACACCCAGAAATAATGTTTAATCTGGGTAGGCCATGGTTCATTCAAGTTTCACTCATAAAATTGAGCCTCACAAATGTTTAGAAACACAAAATTACATTAGCCTCTTTTAACTTTCTCTATAAATTTACTTATATATGATATATGTATTTTATGAAACTTTTCAATTTACACTTAATATTTAAGTTTCAAAATACAGTTGACAAATTTACACTGAATTCTGATTTGATTTTAGAATTTTGCTACATAGGCCTCAATTTTAGGTAAAGTGTTGGTTAGTTTGGGAGCACCAGTTGAGTAAAGAGCTCATGCTCTTTAAGTGTTCAAAATATGTACCAGTGATCCTCCATGTTCTATGCAGATTGCAATTTGTAAAAGATATTGTATACATTTGAAATTTATTTTCTTCATTTTCCAGAGAAGTCCCATAATATGATTACCAATAAACATTTACTAAGCATTTATTCTGTTTCATCATAGGAGACAAAAAATTCCTCTCTGTGTATAATTCAGCTTGGTTAAAAGCCTACTTAAAAGAACATAATAGTTCAATGGATCTCATTAAATAAAAAAGAATAGACACTTGTTACTTGCTTGACTGGACTTCCTGCATTATCTAAAGCAGTGTCTTTGGATTAGCAGTTGCTGTCACACTGGTGAGTCATATTTTGCACACTTCTATACTTATCTGCTGGCCCCACTCAGTCTAGCCACAAGTCAATATCCCATTCATCTTTTAAGTCATTCCCAACTTGCCTAACCAATTCCCAGTATTCTTCCCATCCCCTGCTGCAAATGTCTCCATCCTTCTCATTATATTTTATCATTGAAGCTTTATTCCTCTCAGTGAAGACACATCACACATTATTTACCAGGTATGAATAGCTTAAGTAATGAGACTAATTCACTCACTTTTTTAATTCACATAGTACTTAGCACAGCACCTTGCACAGGCTATCTCCTCTAAAATGTCTATTGGATTAATAAATGAATAGGCGCTACTTAACATTACCTCCTGGGAATATTGTTATCCAATCACATTCAGATCACAGCATAAAATTCTAAAAGATTCTTAAGACCTTTCCAATGAAACAGAATTCTACCCTGGATTATTTTGACTTGAACATTTGCCAAGTTTATCTGACTTTGAAATAAATAATGTGTCTAATGGATTGGGAAGAATATGAGGGATTTTACTGGCATCAATAATTGCTTCCTCAACATGCCTGTAATCCTGGCTACTCAGGAGACTGAGGCAGGATAATTACAAAAATAAATCATCTCAAAAAATAAATAAATAATTTTTTCTTAATATTTAATTGTAAACTGTCTCTTTTAAATAAAACATAATTTACATAAAACATTCTAAATAAAAGAAAGAGGAAACTATAATCATTGATATGTAAATCAAAGTTAAATGTCTACTTTTAGATGTATTTTATCAATTGAATACCTAAAACCACGTGAAGTTTTTTTTTTTTCATATGAATAGGTGTAGATACAAATTTAACTTCTTTGGAATAACTGAGTTTCCACAATTATTGCCAATGACAGGCACACAAACTTGATTTCACTTTCATACTTTCTAAGAGAACGTGCATGTACTTTTGAATCCAGAAAATAAATGTTGAGTTCTTTTAAGGTGAAAAACCATTAATAGTATGTTTTCCCTGAACTTCACTGATAACCCTTTCAAGTACACCAGGGAAGGAAGCTAACACTGCAAGGACACATTCTGTTCCAGGCAACTGGCTAAGGACCCTATATCTGTCTCACATTTAATGATTAACATCTCTTAGCAAATTACTTTGTATTTATTTCATAAATAACAAGTTGAAACTCATGTGCTTTCCCAATATTAAACAACAGTAACAGAATTAAATTCTAAACATTTCTGACTCTGTGTACCCTGCTCTTTTCACTTCCAAATACTCACTGATGTACTGGTAATTATTTAGGAAGTGGTTGGGGTAAAAGGGGTCTCATATAGAGCATTGGCTGATGTTTTGCCTTCACAATTTATTGCTACCAATACCATCTCACTGAAGATGGGTTGGAAAGAAAATTTAACTCTGTGTGCTCAAGAAACTCCCCCACAGCAAAAACTACAAAAAACAAACATCCTCTTATGGACAATTAACATTAGGTCAATGTCATAGAAAAGCTGCTAATACTGGTCAACACAGTGACAAATGGCATTCTAGGACTTTGGAAAAATAGGAAATAATGGGCAGATAATCATGAAAAATCAAAACTTTACAGTGGCTAGAAACTAGGAAGACAACAAAAGATTACAATTGCAAAGATTTGTTAAACACTTTCTGGTATCTTCAGTATATGTTTATCCATGTCTTAAGAGTGAGATTTAAAAAAAAATTTATATGAATATGTGTCCCCTAAATAATATAGTTTGCAATTGCAAAAGCTATAAATAACTCAAGTGCTTATCAATAGTGGAATGTACAAATAAAAGGCAAAATGTTCATAAAATGAATTACCATACAGCAGTAAAGAAGAAGGAACTATTGACCACCACCCAAATCAACACAGATGAACTTCAAGAAAAAGCACATCAACAAAAGATACACACAAAAATAAAAGCAGAAGAGTTCAACTTAAATAAGTTTTTTTTTTCTTCTAAGACAGGCAAATTTAATCAATATATTATTTAGCAAGGTATAAACAGTAAATACCACTACAAAGAGTGAACTATGGTGAACAATGAATTCTAGACTGTGATTTTCTCTGAGAATAGCAAGGGAGAAGAAATTTGGCTGAATTATAAAAGGTATTTCACCATTATGATAATATTTTATTCTTTAAGGTCAGATATATAATTGTTCTTAAATCTTGCTAATGCATTTATACATGTTGTATGAATGTAACAGTTTTCAATAATACTTTGAAAAATTTATAGCAATTCCAGTCATAATTTCATAGAAAATAAATAAATAATTTTAAATCATTACCTCTTTATGGACTACTATGGAATCTTCTCATGTAAATTCAGTGAAATGAAGTACAGCATAAGACTCATGAGGACACTACTTATTTCTCCTTATTTAATGTTTAGTCAAAGCATATAGAAGTCACTTACTTCCAACTCTGATCAACTTTGTACTTGAATAACATTTATAGTGGGTATAAAAATGTACTGATGCAGCATTAAGATAAGAGCAATCAAATCTAAAAATAAGTAAAATCCATACCAAAAATAGAAGATCAGGAAACAGAATTATTTGAGATCATTAAAGCACAAGCATATATCCATTACTATAAAAATGAAAATATCTTAGAAATTTGGAATTTCATTTATATTAAAAATATGTAATATGATAAAGTTATAAGAATTTTTGAATATATGCTGAAATATGTTGGATTCAACAACAGATGTCCATGTACTAAAATATAAGTTGTGCTTTTCAGATAGTAGCTTTATAATAATCATTTAGAGTTGCATGTAAAATTTAAATAGTGATAAATCACAGAAAACAATATCAATGTGCACAATAACAATTAAATAAGAAATTTATTTGACTGGAACTGGAAAACATCATGTAAGTGAAATAAGCCAGACTCATAAAGTCAAGAATCTTGAGACAGGGTTTAGGGGAGGGAAAAGGGAGGTATAGAGGCATGAAGTAGGCCAAATTATGTTATGTGCAGTTGTGAATACATCAAAAGAAAACTACTATTGTATATAATTACAACACATCGATAAAAAGAGTTCCCAACTTCAACAAAAAACAGAAAAAAGAAAAAGGGTGAATAAATTTATTAGTACACATTATATGCGTGAATGGAAATATCATATTGAATTCCATCTATTTGTAAAATAATTTAAAAACATAAAAGATTTTAAAGTTAACAGTAAATGTCCTGTATAAAACTGAACATAACAGACCATTTAAAATGGCAAAAATTGAATACAAAATATGCTTTGAACTCAATGCATTTTTGGTTTTAATTGTTAATACAGTTAACATATTTATTTCTTCTTCTTATACATTTGGTAAAGAATCTTAAATAATGTATAGAGAACTCAGAGAGCTCACATCTAATAAATAACAATGTGTACATTAAAAATGAATCATGCCTGGTGAGGTGGTGCATGCCTATAATCCCAGCGACTCAGGAGGCTGAGGCAGGAGGATAGCCAGTTCAAAGCCAACCTCAGCAATTTAGTGAGGCCCTAAGCAACTCAGTGAGACCCTGTCTCTAAATAAATTGCAAAATAGGCCTGGGGATGTGGTTCAGTGGTCAAGTGCCCCTGAATTCCATCCACAGTACCAAAGCAAAAAACAAAAAACAAAAAAACAAAAAAAAAGAAAAAAGAAAAAAAATGAATCATATACCAAAAATTGAGCTAATATGACTAAAGAGTATTGGGTATGGCTAAATGCGTGTATGGAAGAATTTGCAGGAAAGATAATATTGCATTCTTTAAAACAATATTTTATATAATAATTTTCTAATGAATAATTAAAGTAACATTTTTGATACTATGAAGAAAATATATCATCCATCATTTTAATAATATCATTATACACTGAAATTTTCAATTTTTTCCCTCTGTATTTATAATACCACTGTTTTAATCACACAGTGTTATTTTGAGACTTAATTTCTTCATGAGATATTATGAGTAAAGCATTTTTCTATGAATATCTTTGGCCATATATTTTTAACACTTTCTTTTGGATAAAGTTGCATAGGTAGAATTAAAACTTCCAAGGATCTCCATGTGTTTAACTCTAATATATGGTTTATTCAAAAGATTTTTTTCAATTCTTCATTGACATTAGAAATATAGTTTTCCTCTTTCAATATTGTTAAATAGAATATAATTTTCCCTTCTGCATTGCAGACTGATTTGCAACCTGATCCAGAGAATTATAAAGTCTTTCAAAAGTATATTGACTGATTAGATTTATTCTTTCATGTACTATTTAGTTATGTTATTTTCTAATTTATTGTTGTCATGCCTATAAATTTTATAAGCTCTGCAACCTAAAGAAATTGACTATTTACAAAACATATTTGCAGGGGAAAAGAGGTAAGGATAAGACTAACCATGTAGTCCATTTAACTAATGAACTAATCAGTAAACGTAATACCATATAGTAAAAAAATCTACCCATGTCCACTGATTTAGCATAATAAGAAAATTCTATTAAAGTCTATGGTATCAAAGCAATATAAAAGGTGGGAAGGTAAACCTTTACTGTAGTTTCAGATGACAGAGATGATAAACAGTACAGGTCAGGAGGAGGAATGAAGGGGAGACCCTTCAAACGTTACCAAAAGGCTCCACCATGCTGTTCTCAGCACTACGGAGTAGTACAGGAAAAATGTTACCTGTGACAGTAAAATAAAGACCATTATAACATGCACTTCTTGATTCAATATTACAGTCTTTGTTTCATAAGCATGTTTTCTCAAGATAGAAGGAAAGTGACCCATCAAAGAAGAACAATGTTGAGGAAAAGGAAATTGTGGCTGGGTGCCAAGATAGAATTTTGCTCTAAAATTAGCTCTAAAAACTGTCTTTTCTAAAGTCATAGTGAAAACATTTTAAAATTATTGTTGTAAGTAAATTATAAATATTGTTAGATCATTCTATTAAAAATAGATTCAAGTTTTTATATCATTTTTTTTACATTCAATTTCACTGTGTATCACTGTTGGAAAATTATAGATTAGAAAATTTCAAAAAAGGCCTAATATTACCATGTTATATGTAACATGGTTAATTAATATATGCATTTATTTATTAATAAAAGACTAACTGGATGCATGCCTATAATCCCAGTGACTCGGGAGGCTGAGGCAGGAGGATCACAAGTTTCAAAGTACCCTCAGCAATTTAGTGATACCCTCAGCAACTTAGGGAGACCCTGTCTCAAAATAAATATTGGGGATATAGCTCAGTGGTAAAGTACCCCAGGTTCAAGCCCCCAGTACCAAAAAAATAAAAAATAAAAAATAAATCAAAAAAGTATTAGAAAAGAAGATTCCATACTCACAGACCTCCTCTTTTTCATATACAGAAAAAAATAAAACAATAACAAAACTTAAGTTCTGTGAGAATTATTGACAACAAAGTGGACAAACTCTTCCTCTTAGACTGATTATGCTGTGGTGGTTGATAAAACGCACCATAATCAGTAGAATATTACCATTTTCTGCATGGATCATAGAGCAAGAAACAGATAAACATTTTGGCACAGACAAGTCAGTGCATCTGTTTGACAACTGTGTTGTCCTAGTATGGAAATCACTTTTTTTTCTCTATTTTTTCAGAACTTATATAAAAATCTTTGTTTTTTCATGGTAAAGATAGATTTCAATAAATGCCTTCGACCAAGTTTATACCTATTCAATATCAAAGTAACATATCCAAAATTTTAAAACCTATCCAACTATCCAGATGTTTCATTGATGCAGTGCCAATTTATTTTCTAATTAATACTTTGTTGATCTAAACTTGGGCTTTTAAAATATGTTGAAAAAACAAATAGAAAAATAAAAGTATCTAATATCCTAATATCCACAAAACAAAACTCAATAGTCTTAAATTTTTAGTGATCTGTATTTCAACTCAAGAAAGCATTTCTAAATTCTCCATACCTTTCAATGAGAGGAAGGAAATTCCTCTAAGTGGTAGACATGTATTTGAATTCTGTATTAACAGTTATTAAACTAAGATTGAATTTTCTCCTAATCACTTTGTTATAAGCCTACCTATTTTTAGTACTATGCTGTCATTTAATCTATTAGGGATTTTGAAGGTGTCTGTCTCAATCTTGGTCATGAAAATTTGTAGTCAAAAATATTTTGAACTTGTGACAAGATCTACAAATTGGTATTATAATTTGCATTGTACTCCTACAGTGTAATGGATACTCAAAAAATTGATCAATAACACATTTTTACAAGAAGTGGAAATTACAGGACTATCTTATAAACTGAAATTCAAAGAAGTTTTGAAATGGAAATTATCTCAATTCTATTTCCCGTCTGTGTTTTCAAATAGATGGCCTTGAGATTTTATGAATTGCTGGATGAATTAGTGCAATTATTTTGTGGTGACTATTTAAGTATATTCCTCCCCAGTACAATTCCTGGAATAAAATGAAAAATGAAGAATAAAAATACTAAATAAAATTAGGTGAAATTACCCATCTATTTGCTGACAACTTTGGGGCAGAATTTTTTAAACTGAAGGATGCAGTCAAGTCATATTGAATGTCTGATGTAAGAAACAACTTCTGCTTTGGGGAATATCTTGGTCTCAACAAGAAAACTACAGAATTGAACCAAACATAACCATTTCCTCTGAAATAAATCAATAATATTGAGTTTTTCCATGTTCCTTGTGGAAAGAATGATTAAAATGGTGTTCAGGGGTCAGAAGTGCTGCACCAATGAAATATAGCCCGTTTTGAAAGAAGCAAAATGTGGACTGAAACATTCTCCTAACAAAACATATAAACACATACACACATAAAACAGTATTTAATATAAACATAGTATGAAAAAATTTTAAATCATCATTGTAAAAACAATGTTCGAATGAAAGGATGAAATCCATAATTCCTTTAACCAATTCACCCACATTGTTGATGATTTTTGGAGGAGAAGCAATTTCAACTGTACTTAACTCTCTCCCTCAGCAAATATTTTCTAGTTATATGGAAATTTTTGGCAGTATCATTTACCTAATGTTCCTTATAGTCACTTTCTTCTCTAGGTTGATACTCTCGTGAAAAGAAATTAAACTTTTTCTCCCAGAAATAATGAAGCAGTTTGGAATTATGCACTCTTCAATTTCATAATCCTTTAAATCCAAGGCCATTACATTTTTATCTCTTTTTAAGATACTACTTATGTATTCCTTTGAGAAAGCATCCTGATTCTCACTTCAGTTATTTATGATTTAAATTTGCATACTGTCTTTCTTCTGAAAAGCTTATGGCATTGAATAAAAACACTTTCAACTTTCATTAAACATCTGTCACAATCCAATGCTAAAAAAAATACAGCAGGGAAGCTTTACAACAATAACTGAAGAAATATGATAGAAAAAAGAAAATGATAAATAGTAACAAGAAGAAATTTATTATACCATCACTCAAAGTCCTCCGACTAAGCTGCAAAAGCATTTTAAAGTTTGTGTTAAATGTATTCATTACATATAACCCATTTTCTAGACAAATTCAAGAACATGATTCTGAAAATGATGTGTAATGTCTTCCCTTACCTAGGAAAATTGTTGAAACCTTTGTTTAAAATGCTTTCCCATTTACGTTCTAATCTGTTTAGAATTTACCATTCATCTTGTAGTGTTGAGAGCAGAATATCAACAGGCTAGCCAATAGCAGCAGAGACAGCGTTTGAATCTCTCTGAATAAATTTTACCCTGAGAAATTGAGCAATTTGGGTGACAAAATGAGATACTTGTGAACAACAACTGTAAAAATCGAGTGAAAGGTATTCATCAAAAACAAGAAGACCTGTGTGGTAATAATCCCTCTTTGAAGGGAATCAGAGGAAAGGTCAGGGAAATTCTACATTTCTAACGTCAATAGAACTTTAAAATATTATTTACAGGATATAGTTTCTCCCACTCAGAGGGGTTACAGAATTAACCTCCACAGAACAGGAGTACAGCCCAAACTAGGAAAGGGTGTACCAACCTCCAGTGCATGCACAAATGCAAGAAAACTGTGCAAAAGTTGAAAAAATGATGATCTAGAACAAAGGAACTCTCTAATTAATCAAATGGAGCTCCTTTCAAAATCAAAAAAGAGCACTGTGAAGAAATGATTCATGGTAGAAATTATATTAAAAAAAACAGAAACATTAGTCAAAGAAGAGAGAGACACATTTAACAAGATGTAAAAGAATAACAAGTAGGAAAAGAGATAATAAGGCCCTGGTAGAAACTCATATCCAAAATGTCTGTAACATTTGCAAACTAATACTTTTATAAATAGCACAATTTAAGACTATAATCTTAAATTAACCAACACAGAATTTAAAAATCTTAGAAACATTTTTTTTTTTCTTTCCCCTAAAGGGAAACTCAAAATTAGAGCTACCAGTACTCAGTAAAAGGATAGAAATGAAAAGGAGATTAATTTTGGCATTTAATATTAAACTAGAGAACACAAGAGAGTGAAGAGATGTTATAGATATCATTATAAAATAAATAGAAGATAGAAATGTAAAATGATAAAGGAGAAAGAGGGGAAATAATATTTTCAATAGATAGGATAATAAGTGAAAAGGTAGGCAACCAAGTTCCAACCTACAGGTAATTGAGGTCTCCATAAAATAAGATGAAAGCAGTAGAATAGAACAAACATTAAAATTTATAATTAGTATAATTAGAGAAATTGAGTAACAATTTGGCAGAGAGTGGTAATAGCATATGAAAAGTAGAATATGCTTGATAGTTTCCTGTCATTATTGAAAGGGAAAGTACATCAATTCAAATAAAGAAATTAAAGACTTAATATTTAGAAAACATGAAGTAAAATATTCCTCTGGTTGCACAGGAAATGATTATATATCTAGAAAGCATAAAATGACCATGGAAAAATATTTGCAACATTATTTTATAAAATAAACATAATAAGATAAGCTTAATACCTACAAATAATAGTGTATAATGAAATAAAACTAATAAAACAAAAATATTTATATTTATATTTATGTAAAATTTATTGTTTAAATTTGGGATTAAAACTGTAAAATATAACTAGAAGATACAACATTAGGCAAATAAATGGAAAGACAACACGTTTTGGACAAGCAAATGCCTTACTGCACAGATGTTCATCCTCTCTGTTGATGTATAAATTTAACTTGCTCTCAATAAATACACATTTGTGTTTTTAGGGTTAACTGAAAAACTCCTTGGGATGAAATGACAAAGCGAAAACCCTGAAAATCGTGATTGTTGTAACTTGACCATCTCTTCAAGGCCTCGAATACCAAATAATACAAAAAGGTTACTCTTTTCAATAGAAAAATATGTTATTATCAGAATATGTAGAAATGACAAGGCCCAAGAATTACCAAAATACTCTCAAAGAAGAACAATTTTGGATGATGGCTATTATATATAAAGATTACCATACAAATATGTAATTAGGATAACACTTTTAAGCAATAGACCAATGGAGCTGGATAGAAAGCAAGGATATTAAAAGATCAACTTTGGTTTGAGGATAAGGAAAAAGAATGAAGGCTCAAGAGTGATTTTGTACTTGTTTAAAGAAGTATAATGGAGAATAAAAGCTTACAACAACACAGAGAGTGGAAATATAAAGGATTCTTACTGTATAATATTGCCAATAACTCAACAACAGGGAATTAAGCAGATAAATAAAACTACAGGCAATTGAACACTGATTTCCAATTAAGCACCAGGCATATCCTCCAGAATACTGGGCAAATGTACAAACAGCTGGTGTCAAGTTCAGTCTGAGGAAAGGACATCTATCAGCAGAGAGAACTTCTGGTGTTATCTCGTTTGGTTAACCATGTTGCATGGACAACTTTATAGCAGTGGAATAAATGGAAAGTCTAGCACACAGTGTGGCTACAACCAGTCTGTGTCCTGTGTCTCATTTACTCCAATGAATTAATACTCCTTCCTAGAAAAAAATGTGGTTATGTTTCATAAAAAATTAAATTAATACTACTGAATTCTATTTCCAATCAGATCCCTTTAGAAAACATGAGCATCACAATAACATACATCTGCAATGCATTTTTTCTTTGCAATTTGTGTATCCTGAAGGAAATTTCTGTCCCATGTTTCTATTAGTTTTACCTCATTTTTATGCATTGGAGTCAAAAAAGAAGTGCTCATAAAACAGAACCACATAAAATACTTAAACTTACTTGAAAACAATTTTCTTAAGTCTCTGTTCACATATTGAAATTCGTTTTATTTAAAATCAATATTATACTTTAAAAATAAAGTTAAAGGCTGAATTCCTGTGCCAAATTATTTTTTTGTGTTTAAAAGGTAATATAATTTTAATTACTTTCACTTTTTTATCTTTTACTGCTGACCAAAGCAGAAAGGTACTGCTTATGTTTACAGAATCACATAAAACAGAATACATGATGGATGACTTTTTAAATATTATTTAATGGGAAATAGTGAGTTGTTAAGTCCAGGAAAGAAATGCATTTTGATTTCCCTTCAACATAGCTCACTTATGTCTGCTCAATACCTTTTCCCCTCAGACTTATTTTTATGTATTTCTGTTTCCTATCATTGACTTTCCCTACTTGAGACCTTGTGCAGGTAGACACCACACAGGTGCTCACACAAACGTCCCATACATATGTGGAATGGAGACTGATTGTGGAAACTTAATTAAATAAGTTAAGGTATATTTAACAGGATCTATGTGAGCTTCATTATTTTGTCACTTCTCTCAAGGAAAAAATAAGAAGTTATACTTCTCAGAAAGCACCTAAGAAATTAATCCTTTTATAAAAAAGGAAGCAAATTTCCTTCTTGTCATTAACATAGTTATCCAATACTTTTAATTGCAGTAATATACACCATCTTGACCAGTTTTAAATGCATGATTCAGTGGTTTGAATATGCTCATAAGGCTGTGCAAGGGTCACCATCCTCCATCTCCATAATCCTTCCCATTTTGTTAATCTGAAACCCTGTATTCTACAATTTCCCTTCCCCTAGCTTCTGGAAACAATTATCATTCCATTCTCTCTTTTTTTTTTCTAAATAATTTTTTTATTGTGATTCATTGTAAACAAATGGGGTACAACTTGTTTCTCTGTTTGTACATGAAGTAGAGTCATACCATTTGTGTAATCATATATGTACATAGGGTAATGATGTTTGTCTCATTCTGTTATTTTTCCTTCCCCCCACCTCTCCCGCCCCTCTTTTCCCTCTATACAGTCCCTCCTTCCTCCATTCTTGCCCCCCTCCCACCCCCCATTATGTATCATCATCCGCTTATCAGAGAGATCATTCAGCCTTTGGATTTTTGGGATTGGCATATCATTCCATTTTCTATCTCTATGATTTTCACTATTCTAAGTACCTCAGACAAGTGAAATCATACAGTATTTGCATTTTTAAACTGGCTTACTTCACTGAGCATAATGTCCTCAGATCTCATGTGTTATAATACACATTAGAATTTCCTTTTATAAGGCTGAATAATTTATATACAAATATATAAATTTTTTTATATATGTGTGTGTATACACACACACACTTGAGTTCCTTTCGGCTACTACATTAATACTACTATGAACAAGAGTATAAAAGTGTTCAAGATTTTGCTTTCACTTCTTTAGGATATACACTCAAAAGTGGAAATGCTAGATCATATGGTAGGTCTATTCTTAATTTTATGAAAAACCATGATACTGTTTTCCATATTGACTGCTCCATTTTACATTCCTGCCTAACAGAAGTGCTCCAATTTTTTAACATCTTCACTAACACTTGCCAACTTCCTTTATATATGTGTGCATGTCTGTGTGTGTGTGCATGTGTCCCATCCTAATAAGTGTGGGGTGTTAGCTCTTGAGCATTTTTTTGCATTTTCCAAATGATTAATGATCTCTATTTTTCATGTGTTTATTGACTGTTTATGTACCTTATACATAAAAATGTCTATTTAAATTCTTTGACAATTTTTGAATTATAGTATTGAATTTTTGTCATTGTCGATTTTTAGTAGTTCTGTATATATCCTGCAAGTTAATTCATTATTGCATGTATGAGTTGAACATGTTTTCGCCAAATCTGTGAATTTTCCTCTGTGAATTTTCCTCTGCTACTACCGGCATTTTTTTCTTTTCTTTTCTTTTTTTTTTGGTACCAGGGATTGAACTCAGGGGCACTCAACCACTGAGTCACATCCCTAGTCCTATTTTATATTTTATTTAGAGACAGGATATCACTGAGTTGCTTAGTGCCCCACTTTCGCTGAGGCTGCTTTCAACTTGAGATCCTCCTGCCTCAGCCACTGGAGCCGCTGGGATTATAGACATGTGTCCGGCTCCTACTACCAGCTTCTGATGCACATGATTTTTCTAGTTTTCATGAAGTCGAATTTGTCTGTTTTTCTTCTGTCGTTATATTTTTGTTGTCATGTCCAAGAAATCATTATCTAAGACAAGATTGTGGAGCTTTTCTACTGTTTTCTTCTAATCGTTTTATAATTCTAGTTCTCATATTTATATCTTTCATTCAGTTTGAGTTAATTTTTATATGTGGTGTTAGACAATGATCCAACTTCATTCTTTGGCATTTGGGTATCCAGGTCTTACCGTACCAATTTTTTTTTCAAGAGATCATCTCTTTTCTCATTGAATAGACTTAATACCCTTGCTAAAAGTTATTTGAACATGTATATGAGGGTTTTTTCCCTGATCTTTCTATTCTATACCACATTGATCATTTGGTTTTATACCAGTATCACTCTGTTCAGATTACTGTAGAATGTTTGGGGTCAGAAAATGAGAGTCCTCCAGCTTTGTTTGTTTTTTAAGACTATATTGTTCTGTTTTGGCCTCTCATTATTCCACATAAATTTTAGAATAGGTTTTTCTATTTCTCCAAAAACAAAACAAAACAAAGCAAAAGGCATTAGGATTTTGATAGGAATTTCATGTAATTGTCCATTACACTGTGTAAAAATAAAACTGTTCTTTATACGGTCTTTGTAACCTGCTAGTTTGTTAAACTGATATGTTACTCATAACCAGAGTTTTGTTGTTGTTGTTGTTGTTGTTGTTGGATGGACTTACAAGACAGACTCTGACAGTGTACTTTTGTTTTGTAGATTGAGATAACAGTTCTTCAGACATTATATTCTTCCACCTTCCTAGAATGGGAAAACAACACGAGTTTTCCAAAAAATCTAAATATTAAACACGCACGTGTTCCTGCTTATGGTTGTAAAGGTGATTATGAACATATGAAAAATTTCAATAGCAAAATTACATTAATTGTGTTTTAAAGTGTCTGTAATAACTAGTAGTGATGGATGGTAAAAGGCTTGAACTGAATACATATTTCAATGATAAAAGCATATTTTTGTGGTTTATAACTGTCAATAGTCCATAAGTTTAACAATAAAATCTTTGGAAGAGGTTCAAAAATTATAATTATTTTCATTTTTAATCAGTATTCCTTTGATTTTATATCACAGATATTTATTTCCCAGAATTACTATACAAATATATCTATTGTTTACTTTGGAGTTTGTGATATTCTGGTGATTCTAAATTACAGTATAAATGATTTCTGATAAATTCTGCATAAGATCAGTCAAATGTCAAAACATAATTTGTACCAACTGATTTACTCTGTTTTGAAATGCATCAGTTCAAACTACTTTAATGCACTGAGATCTAATCCATACAACTAAAAATTTCTTGCCTCCAATTATTAATATATATTACAAGTATACTATCAGTCATTACCAATATGCTGTTGGCAAAAGGGCTGTAATGGTTAATCGAATGAATCATAAATTGTATCATTCTCTCATTAGGTACATGAAAGGATGATAATTCCTCTCGGACTAGGTAGAATGGTTTGAGTTTACTAAAGAAATATGAATGAAGTATCTTGCTACTTGAATGTAGAGCCATTTAATTATCATTGCAATCCAGTTCAGTGATTTCTTCTGCAGGTAACCATAGAAGTTTATTCCCCAAATAAACATATAACAGAGTATTACAGTCCTTCTTTCCTTCATTCTTACCACACTCCTTATCCCTAACCCTAAACCTAACCCTAAACCTAATGCTAACCGCTCCCACCCCCCATTATATGTCCTCATCTGCTTATCAGAGAGATCATTCGTCCTTTAGTTTTTTGAGATTGGCTTATCTCACTTAGCATGATATTCTCCAATTTCATCCATTTGCCTGCAAATGCCATGATTTTATCATTCTTCATTGTGGAGTAATATTCCATTGTATATATATGCCACAGTTTCTTTATCCATTCATCAACTGAAGGACATCTAGGTTGGTTCCACAATCTGGCTATGGTGAATTGAGCAGCAATGAACATTGATGTGGCTGTGTCTCTGTAGTATGCTGATTTTAAGTCCTTTGGGTATAGGCCAAGGAGTGGGATAGCTGGGTCAAATGGTGTTTCCATTCCAAGCTTTCTGAGGAATCTCCATACTGCTTTCCAGAGTGGCTGCACTAATTTGCAACCCCACCAGCAATGTATGAGTGTTCCTTTTTCACCACATCCTTGCCAACACCTATTGTTGCTTATGTTCTTGATAATCGCCATTCTAGTTGGGGTGAGATGAAATCTTAGGGTAGTTTTGATTTGCATTTCCCTTATTACTAGGGATGTTGAACATTTTTTCATATATCTGTTGATTGCTTGTACATCTTCTTCTGTGAAGTGTCTGTTCATTTCCTTAGCCCATTTGTTGATTGGATTATTTGTATTCTTGGTGTAGAGTTTTTTGAGTTCTTTATAGATTCTGGAAATTAGCGCTCTATCTGAAGTATGGTTGGCAAAGATATTCTCCCACTCTGTAGGCTCTCTCTTCACATTGCTGATAGTTTCCTTTGCTGAGAGAAAGCTTTTTAGTTTGAATCTATCCCAGTTGTTGATTCTTGCTTTTATTTCTTGTGCTATGGGAGTCCTGTTAAGGAAGTCTGATCCTAAGCCAACAAGTTGAAGATTTGGACCTACTTTTTCTTCTATAAGATGTATAGAGGGAAAAGAGGGGTGGGAAGGGTGGAGGGGAAGGGAAAAAAATAGTGAATCAAACATCATAGCCCTATGTAAACGTATGATTACACAAATGGTATGCCTTGACTCCATGTACAAATAGAGAAACAACATGTATCCCATTAGTATACAATCATAATAAAAAAAAAAAAAAGAACTGGGGATTGAACCCATGAGTTCTCTAAAAAAAAAAAAAAAAAAAAAAAAACCAGTATTTTACTGAAATTCATGTAGAGTGAAATAAAAGATTGATGACAAACCACCAAGATTGGATGATATTACTTATTGTAATATGACCAAGCTATTCTGAATGATATAGGGAGACACGAATATACTAATTAGGCTCTATCGCATGAAAAAATTTTCTGAAACTTGGCACAAACATCCCAATATGCAATCAAGTAGATGACTTTATTTGAATTGCTTCAACCTAGATTTTTTTGTTCTATATATCTTAGCTTAGAAGACCATACATTAAATTTACTATGAAAAAACACTTTATTTTTTAAAAGACTGATTTTTTTATAAATCTCAGATGTTATACTGCATATACATGTTCCAACACAATTCACCAAAATTAATCATATTCCTAAACTGTCTTAGCTATATATTATGCCATATATTTTATAAAAATTTCCCATATGGTTACAGATTATTTTCTTCCTGGATAGGCTTACATTTTAGGTGTAAAAAATACCAATAAACATTCCACTTTTTGAATGCTAAAATATTAATAGTTCAAAGGGAAATAGGTTCCAGAATTCTTCCTAAATGTAGAATGCTCTTTTAGTATAAAAGACACTATGTGATCACTCTAGAGTTTATTACAGCAAGAAAAATGAATGCCAAGATTTGCAAAGATGAAATAAGATTAGATATAAAAACTATATTCATATCTCCTGCCTTCATATGATCTCTGTGAGTGCAGGACACTAACATTCTGTCACTCATAGGTATTATAAAATCTGATGTTTAATTAGCACTGATATAATTTGTATTATGTGTATTCATGAATGATAAGGCTCCATGAGATGACTAATATGCTAACAGAAGATTCTGGGTTCAACAATATTAAGGCTACAATCAGTGAACTGATACCAAAATAATATATGAAAAAAATCCCAGATTAGCTTTCAAAGTTGTACCCCATTTGTGTACAATGAATCAAAATTTCAGTCTGTAAAAATAAAAAATAGTTAAAAAAAGAAACAACAGAGACTTTTAGCACAAAAACATATGAAAAATTTTAGAACTTATTAAATGCCTACTTCCAAAAAAGAATAACTTTGAGAAATGAAAGAAAATGAGATAGCATAATTTATTTTATAACTTTAGTAGTATTAAGTTGTATTAATCAAGAAGAACAAATTATCTTCTATCCTGCACTAAGTGTACCTTGTCTGTTTTGTTGGTTAGCTTAGGAGTTTAATGATTTAGAAGAAGAGAGGTAATGAGATTGTGGGGGATATTTTTAAACCAGTTCAGCATTTGCTAAGGGAATTGGGACTATTTACCATGGTGAAGAGAATACTAAACAGGTTATAATAATCATTTGCAAATATTTGGAATACTGTAATATATAGAATAGTGTACCAATTTTGTTTATCTCCAGCAGGCAAAAATAGAGCCAAACCACTAAATGAAGAATTGGAGTTGACAATATTCAGCACTATGTTAGAAGAATTTACCAGAAAGAACTGTTTAACAGTATAATGACCTGCTTAAGAAAGTATGAAATGCCATATGTTAGAGAGGCTTATCCTTCAAGAAAACAATTTTTTTCTCCCTTGGCAGGAGAAAAAGTTGGACATTTATGATTCTCTACAAACCTTAACTTCCATGTATTTATACTATTATATCATACCAAGAGTCTGGTTGTATAAGTCATAAATATACTGATATTCACAGACCATCCAAAACCAAGTGTTTTGCCTGAAATTTTTAGAGGAATAAATATAATAATGACAAAATTGTCTATTCTCTAAACTCACTGGTTGAAGGGAGAACCTATCTGAAATACTCTGGTAAATTTATAAGCTGGTGATTTCTCCAGTCCTCCTTCAAACAAACCCACATGTAAAATAAACTTGAGGTGAAAGATGAATATCTAGATCTCTCAAGGGCTATTGGAAGTGGGACTGATGATTCAGAGATTCAGAGCCATCTTTATAATGATCATATTAGAGTCACCTAATTAACTGAAGATCAGATAATAAATGGGGAATGACCCATTTCCAACATATAATGAGACTATTGGACAATTAGAAATACTGGAAACATATATATATATATATGTATATATATATATGTATACATATATATACATGTATACATATGTGTGTGTATCCATATACAAACACATATATGTATATATATCATACATGTAATATATCCATACATATACATATATATATGCATATGTATATGTATACATATTCATAAGCAATATATATACATCATATGTATTGTGTATATGTATATACACACACATACTTATATATATTTATGTATGCATAAGAAATGATTGCTATTAACTGCTACCCTAAAAGATTTGAAGATGCAAAAATTACAGTACCCTTATATGTTTCTCTATTTAATTCTTAATTTATCAATTGAGCTCTACAAAAATGGAACCTCATAAAGCTAATTAATTGGTAAACACAAATGGAACCATGGTTCTAGCCTATGTTAAAACAAGTTCTGGTATGCAGAATAGAGTTCTTGCTAAGGAGAAGTTATTATTTCCAATTGCCACCAGGAAGAAGAATCAGAAGAAGTTCACATTCACCTGGATAGACAACCATATAAACTTGACCCAAGCCCTTTCATAGTTTAGTCAAATGGTAACTGTACAAACTAGACATTCTGGAATATTCTATTCGTTTACTATATTGATGATATTATGATACCCATAAACTATTAGTCTAACATTGCTAAGTTCTCTGAATGCCTTGGTGAGAGAAATGTGCTTTAATGGGAAGGGAGAAAAGGAAAAAAAATTAAACATTCACAAGCTGGGGAGTATCTGAAAGTACCATGTTGAAAGGTATACTAAGAGATTCAGGCCAGGATACCTTGTAACTCTTTTTACCAGAAGGAAAATCATAATGACTGGCATACATTTTTGGTTTGGAAACAGCATATTCTATTTTGGAGTCCCTGACTTGACCCATCTCTAAGGCTAGTAAGTTCAAGTGTAACTGAGTAAGAAATGTCTCTACCGCAGGTCCAGGCTACAGCATATATAGCTTTGTCCTTTGGGACACCAATACATGAATCCTATGTTATTAAAGTTATCTGTGTTTGAAAAAGACTTGTGCAGTTTCTGACAGAAGTACAAGTATCACAACACAGACCCCTAATGTTCAGGAGTTGTGACAAATGGGAAAACAGGGACATTACTCTAAGGACCCAAGGAGCTGTAGTTACCCAAAGTTAGCACTCATGCCCACTAAATCATTGATTTGGCCAGGAGTAAATTTGGAAAAAATACCCAAATAAAGGCTGAGATCTGAAACTTTTGCATGGTACAAAAATTCTCTGAGGGACTTAAGAGGAAAATGCCCACTGGAGAGTCAATGGGAATCAGTGGGAAACCAATGAGGATTGCAGGTTGATGCTGAAACTTGTTGACAAGCTTCATTCATTTGTGCTGGCAAAACTTTCTAGGAATCAGCACTTTGTTGATAAAACTGACCTGGATGATGTCTGTGAAGACCCTAGCAAAATTAACTAAGTATGTCACTCGTTCTCTCAAATGCTACTGGCCACTATGTAGAGCAAGATCAAAGAGGCGGATGATTGATTTTATATCCTGCTACTCTACTGAATTCATTTATGAGTTCTAGAAGTTTTCTGGTGAAATTTTTTGGCTCCTCTAAATATAGAATCTTGTCATCAGCAAATCGTGATAGTTTGAGTTCTTCTTTTCCTTTTAATTTCTTTGGTCTGTCTAATTGCTCTGGCTAGAGTTTCAAGGACAATGTTGAATAGAAGTGGTGAGAGAGGGAATCCCTGCCTTGTTCCAGTTTTAGGGGGGATGTTTCAGTTTTTCTCCATTTAGAATGATATTGACTTAGTGTAGATAGTCTTTACAATGTTGAGGAATGTTCCTACTATTCCTATTTTTTCTACTGTTTTGAGCATGAAGGAGTGCTATATTTTATCAAATCCTTTTTCTACATCTAATGAAATAATCATGTGATTCTTAACTTTAAGTCTGTTGATATGGTGAATTACATTTATTGGTTTCTGGCTGTTGAACCAACCTTGCAACCCTGGGATACAACCCACTTGATCGTGGTGCACAATCTTTTTAATATGATTTTGTATGCAATTTGCTAAAATTTTGTTAAGAATTTTGCATCTATGTTCATTAGGGATATTGGTCTGAAATTTTCATTCCTCAATGTGTCTCTGTCTGGTTTCGGTATCAGGATGATATTAGCTTCATAGGATGAATTCAGTAAAGTAGCAGGATATACAATCAATGTTCCTAAATCTGATGCATTTTTATTCATAAGTGATAAATCCTCTGAAAGAGAATTTAGGAAAACTACCCATTCACAATAGCCTCAAAAAAAAAAAAAAAAAGTACTTGGGAATCAATCTAACAAAAGAGGGGAAAGCCCTCTACAATGAGAACTACAGAACACTAAAGAAAGAAATTAAAGAAAACCTTAGAAGATTGAATGATCTTCCATGTTCTTGGATAGGCAGAATTAATATTGCTAAAATAGCCATACTACCAAAAGTGCTATACAGATTCAATGCAATTCCAATTAAAATCCCAATGATGTACCTCATAGAAATAGAGCAAGCAATTATGAAATTCATTTGGGAAAATAAGAGATCTAGAATATCCAAAGCAATCCTTAGCAGGAAGAGCGAAGTAGGAGGTATCACAATACCAGAACTTAAATTATACTACAGAGCAATAGTAACAAAAACAGCATGGTATTGGTGCCAAAATAGACAGGTAGATCAATGGTACAGAATAGAGGACACAGAGACAAACCCAAACAAATACAGTTTTCTCATACTAGACAAAGGTGCTAAAAACAAACAATGGAGAAAAGATAACCTGTTCAACAAATGGTGCTGGGAAAACTGGAAATACATATGCAACAGAATGAAACTAAACCCCTATATCTCACCCTGCATAAAACTCAACTCAAAATGGATCAAGGACCTTGGAATCAGACCAGAGACTCTTTACCTTATAGAAGAAAAAGTAGGTCCAAATCTTCCTCATGTCAGCTTAGGATCAGACTTCCTTAACATGACTCCCATAGCACAAGAAATAAAAGCAAGAATCAATAATTAGGATAAATTCAAACTAAAAAGGAAACTATCAGCAATGTGAAGAGAAAGCCTACAGAGTGGGAGAAAATCTTTGCCACACATAGTTTAGATAGAGCACTAATCTCCAGAATACATAAAGAACTCAAAAGACTTTACACCAAGAATACAAATAACCCAATCACCAAATGGGCTAAAAAAATGAACAGACACTTCACAGAAGAAGATCTACAAGCGACCAACAGATACATGAAAAAATGTTCAACATCTCTAGTAATAAGAGAAATGCAAATCAAAACTACCCTAAGGTTTCATCTCGCCCCAATTAGAATGGTGATTATAAAGAATACAAGCAACAATAGGTGTTGGCAAGGATGTGGGGAAAAAGGTACACTCATACATTGCTGGTGGGGTTGCAAATTAGTGCAGCCACTCTGGAAAGCAGTGAGGAGATTCCTTAGAAAACTTGGAATGGAAACACCATTTGACCCAGCTATCCCACTCCTTGGCCTATACCCAAAGGACTTAAAATCAGCATACTACAGAGATACAGCCACATCAGTGTTCATAGCTGTTCAATTTACAATAGCCAGACTGTGGAACCAACCTAGATGTCCTTCAATTGATGAATGGATAAAGAAACTGTGGTATATATATACAATGGAATATTACTCAGCTATAAAGGATAATAAAATATGGCATTTGCAGGCAAATGAATGAAGTTGGAGAATATCATGCTAAGTAAGATAAAACAATCCCAAAAAACCAAAGGCCAAGTGATCTCTCTGATAAGCGGATGATGATACATATTGGGAAGTGGGAGAGAGGCAAGAATGGAGGAAGGATGGATTGTATAGAGGAAAAAGAGGGGTGGGAGGGGTGGAGGGAAGAAAAAATAACAGAATGAGACAAACTTCATTACCCTATATACATGTATGACTACACAAATGGTATAACTCTTCTTCATGTACAACCAGAGAAACAAGTTGTACCCCATTTGTTAACAATGAATCAAAATAAATAAATTAATTTAAAACAATAGGTGGAGGACATATCAGACCTAGAATGAGAAGCCCCTTTCTTCTCCTGTGATCCCGAAGTACCAGTCCCTGACAAATCCTAATATTGTACCTGCTGGCAAAGGAGAAATATCTATAGGATTCAACTGGAATCTCACAAAGGGGAAGTCAGGTAGATTTTGAGTTGTGATGCAATACATTAACAACAAAATTAGTCTTAGAAGGAGGAGTAAGACTGTAATACTGGAAACAAGAATGTCAGGAAAAAGATGTACAGTTGTGGGAACACTATGTAAGAAGATCTTTTAATCTAAGGTTCCTGTTTATCCCAGAACATCACTGGAGAAGGTGCACTATACAACCAAGTAGTCAGAAGGACAGACAACTGTTACTACCTAACCCCAGCCTGGGACCCCATAGTGATTATGCAGTGGTCTCACGAGGAAACAGCCTTAGCAGCAGGAAGGAGAGACTGTGAGCCCAACTATGTGAGCCCTACTTTACCAAGACTGATGAATGCACTGCCACCACTAAGTGTTCAATCCAGAGACAAAGACCAGCACTGAGTTCCTGATGTGACTGCATTCTATTAGGAGACAATGCAATCATTTTATGGCATGTTAATTACAGCCAATAATTTTCCTTTCTAAAAAGGCAAGTAGTTCATCCTGAACAGGACTGACACACATATTCTAGGTATGGATTCCCTCTTTTAACTCTTATGTTAATTGCCATACAATATCACCTCAGAACTACCTGGTTGGTGATCATTTTGTTTTCAGTGTCTTGTTTATTAAATTTAATTCTGGCAAAGTCTGCTTCATTCAAATCCAGCTTTTCTTGTTTCTTCTTCATTCAGTCTACCCACTTCTCCTATGTCCACAAGTCTCACAGTCCTTGTCACTACTTTTCAGCTCTATGACAACTGATTCATGTGCTTCACCTGGTATACAAAATGCCTCCTATGTCTACTTTTCTGTTCCACATAGGCTTTAACTACAGTTATTTCCTCCATGAAAATAGCCATCTAATAACCTTTGTATCCTGCACTCTTCCCACGCATTCATAACTGTGGTGAGATCTAATCATTAATTGAATGCTTAGAAGAACCAGTACTCTTTCAGATGCTTTACCTAAATGGTAGCATTTAAGAGCTTTGAAACAATAAGCTCATATTAAAATATTCTTTGTGTAGATAGTGTTCACAAAGTTTATGGGGAGTTGAACAGCTTTTCTGTTAAGAAGTGAGTTTGTTTAACTTCAAGTTCTTTTCTCCTATGCACTGCCCATGTTTTAGTCAGCTATTTTGCTGCTGTGACTAAAGGATCTGACCAACACAATTATGGAGGAGGAAGGGTTTGAGGGTTCACTGTCTCAGAGGTCTTAGTCCATAGAACCTGGCCCATTCCTCGGGGCTCTAGGTAAGCAGAATGTCCCAGCGGAAGAGTGTGGCAGAGGGAAGCAGCTCCAATCATCAGGAAGCAGAGAAAGTCTCCATTCTCCAGATACAAAATATATACCCAAAGCCATGCCCCAATTCCAATCCCCTCCAACCACACGCTATCACTTCAATTAATCCCATCAGGGATTAATTCACTGATTGGGTTAAGACTCTTACAACTCAATCATCTCTCCTCTGAACCTTCTTGTGTTGTCTCACATGTGAGCTTTTGGGAGACACCTCACATACAAACCATAACAGCCCAAGTGTTAATTAACCTGGCATATGAAGTTCTACATAATCTGGTGTTTATACTGTATAGCTCCTCATTTCATCCCTTCCCACCCACATTTTCAGAACTCTCAAATGCAATTTCTTTATTCTTGGTATTTTCAATTTCTACCTGAGTCTTTGAGAATCAAGGCAACTCTGAGAATCTCGCCTGGGAAGAGATTTTTCTCAGGTAGATATGGTTTGCTCCATTTTCTGTGTTCCTCAAATCTTCCATTCATGATTATGCTATCAAAGTGACAGTCTTGATTTCTAACTCATCTTTGTATTTATATCTATCCTCCCAACATTAAGCTCATTAACACATGTACACTATCTTAATCACCTTTTTATCTCTAGTAATCAATATCATTCCTGAAAAACAAGTAGGGATGAGTAAATGAAAATGTGAATAAACTAATGGAAATGTTGAATTTACCAGAATGAAAAGACATAAACCAAATAGAAGAGAAGAGAAATTCTGTTACGTTCACATTAACTGCCTTGCTGTGCTGAAACAGATTTAGGTCAATGGTTTCAGAGTGTGGGCTAAGAGTCTCCATTGCTCTGAAGTTTCACATGTGTAAGGCAATCATGAGAATCCTATTTTCTGTTAAGACAGACATTGAAGTTATTTTAAAATAAGTAAAACTCCTATTGCTATAATATATTTTTATTTTGAAAAATAAAGTTATTTAGATTAAAAATGTTAATGGTAATTTGTATTTTTTACTTCTAAAGTGAATCAATAATTTATATTATACATATATATAATGTCTCAGTTTTAATTAGCACAATTCATCTGGATTGTCAATAACTTTGAAGACCACATAATGGGCTCTGAGATCAAAATATTAAGAACAAACATTTTAGTCCAAATGCCTAATTCTAAACATTTTGATACTAGAAGTGAAAACAAGCAGTCTAATTACTAGTACAACAATAGTTTGTGCATATAAAACTATGTAACAATATGTATACATATATACCCTATATAAATCTTGACGTGTTTCATTAGTTTTAATGATAATTAAAATTCAAAATTAAAAACATGAAATTTTATTATTATTTTAGATATCACATCACAAAAGAGAAATAAAAGTTGCTTTTATATGAAAGAAAATTATACTTTAAATTAAAAAAAAATCACCTTATATTTTATTTTGAAATATCTTTATAGCATTTGAATGATAACATTCAGAAATTGTCATCCATTGTAGCTTTAGAAGGACAATTTTGTACTGAGTTTGAAATTTTGTAGTTGATTTTCAATTTTCTTATTTATGAATCACTATTCTTTGTTAAGGTATACATATAATCCATAAGGTAATTTTTTAAAAAAATTGAAACTGAAAATCAAAGACAATGTAGTATATAATATTTTAATACTCAAAGTTCTTGCTCTAATCTTACTTATGTCATGAGTGAATTGGTCTATTTTTAAAATCATAACATACAACTATTAAGAAGTAACAAGCAACAACAATTGTCTTATTTCACTTTAAATTTGTAGCTCTTTTTATTAGAAGATGAAATAATAACCTGACTAATTTCAATGAAAGATAAACAAATACTAAACTTCTTTCCCTCTCTATTATTTTGTCTGGTTTTGTTTTTAAAGGAAATTCTTTTATTGAACCATAGGAAATTGGAACATTGTAAGTGGACTAATTTGGTAAAAGTTTTGTTAAAGATACTGTCTTCTAAAATAGAGAGTAGTTCACGCTCAATTCTTATCAGATTTATAAACATTAGTTTTAAAACACTTAAATGTGAATATTAGAAATTGTGATTAAATTGACATAATAAGAGTTATGAGTGAATGAATTTAATGGTTATAATTGCCCTATTAGGCAATAATGTCTGAATCCTGCCCCGAATAAACAAACTTACTACGCAAAACCCCTGAGGGAGTTCTTGCATAGGGGATCAAAACAAGGAAAATAACACTTTATTATTTTATTGGGCTTAGTCCAAAATTCCATTAAGATCTTGAACAAATTGTGCTGGTCCTCATTTAAATGACCTTAAAATCTATTTTAAGGAAATCTCAGGAGTTCCTTGAAATAATAAGAGTTGTGATTCTTGCCGCATTTTTCTAGAACTTGCAAAATCAGTGTGTACCTTTGACTCTTACTAGTCAGAGAAAAAGAATATTGAGCACCAGCCTTGGATCTGGGAGTGGGCCAGGCAAGAAAGAAGAGGGGTTTCATGAGAAAGACTGAAAGAAGTCATTTGTTTTAACATCTATAGTCAAATGTTCATTTTAGACTAGGACAACACACTGAGGCCACTGTCAAAGTGACAAGAGAAAGCAGATGACCCACACTTTACCATATTCCTATAAACATTTTGGAAGGAAGAGATTTAAAAAGGTTTTCCCAATTAATGTTATAAATACTGTAAATGACTGTCCAACATCAGGTTTTATCACCTTCTATGTGGTTTTTTGCTTCTTCAGACCTCTTTGAAAATTACCCTTAATGTAATTAGGATCCTGTACTTGACTTCCTCAGATCAATGTCTTTGAATCTATCTTTGAACAATAATACAGTGAGGAGAAAAAAAGGTGATGGAGAAAAATTTTTGACCTTATATCAGCACTTCTTAGTGCCTGTCAACCTGATATACTTATTGCAATGCCTTTAGTGAAATACAGCTCTAATCAATCCTTTTAGGGGGAAAATGCAGATGATCAGAAAAAACATTGCTCACTTCCTAGATCCTTGTTATGACTACTCCAAGGCCTTGTAGTCTAACCTGCATGAACTTGGGATTTTGTGATTATCCCTTTATGGTGCCCCCAGAAATTTCTGAATTGGTTCAAAACAAAGCAAAACAAAAAATATTGAACACAAGGTTACACAATGCAATGCTCATTGACATATATTCTATTTCCTTCCTTGATTTCCAATCAGCTGTGTTACCCCAGCAAACTCGCCAGCACAAACCCTGATTTGACACACACAAATGGAAGTTTAAAAAATAAGGTTGTGACTGGGACTCCGGGCGGCTGCCTGAGGAGGAGGTGCGTGGCAAGCTGTTTGGACTCAGAGGGATCGCTTCTGAACACGGGGGGGGGGGGGGGGGGGGGGGGGGGGGTTGCCCGGAGGAAGAGGAGAAGCGCAGCGGGTTGCTTGGTCTCCAAGCGACCGCTCCTGAACACCCAGGGGGTCTACCCCGAGGAGGAGGAGGAAAAAGGCGGGTCACTTGGACTCGGAGTGACTGCCTAGGGCAACAGGCGGTTGGCGGGAGGAGGAGACGAGAAGTGAGTTGCTTGGACTCCTAGTGACTGCGTCGGAAACTGGGCGGCTGTCCAGAGGAAGAGGTGTGTGGCGGGTCTCTGGGTCTCGGAGCTACTGTACGGGGCTCCAGGTGGCAGCTTGGAGGAGGGGCCGCATAGCCAGGCGATTAGATGCAGAGCAGGGTCCCAGGACCTAGGCGGCTTCTTGGTGGAAGAGTCGCACAGAGACACGCCTAGGGGCGGAGCGAAGTTTCCAGGACTGCGGGCAGATTCTCTGAGGAGAGGCAGCCTAAGGAGACTCGTCTGCAAAGGCTGAGGCTCCCAGGCCCAGGAGGTAGGTCCGGGCCCCTGGGAACGTTGCAGAGCACGACAGCCCAGCCCAGGCGGTAGTTGTAGATTGAGGGGAACCTCTAGGAGGGGAACTGACCAGCGAGACCTCCCCACCGAGTGACTCTTACCTGCCGGGTGAGGTTTTCCCACAAGGACAGTAAAACCAGAAACACAGGAACAAACAGGCCTTGCCTCAGCCCGCAGCCTAGTTCCCCTTTGGATGACCATTGGTCAACAAGTGGAGGCACCTCTGCCCACTAGCAGGGAATATACCCCACCTGAGGGTCACCAACCCTAGAGAGGCAGCTTCCTTGTGGAGCACCGCATTATCAACTTCCTCCAAGACTGCAGGCTACTGAAGGATAAGAGGGGATATACTAGCAATCTTCAGGGACATTATAAGTCAATAGAGGAAATCTGCAATATCTTAATGACCCACTGATTCCTGAACAATATGAGAAAGCAAGGGAAGAAAATACCCCAAACAAATCTAGATGTTACATCAATAAAATCCAACGACAGCATGGCAGAAGAAATGACAGAAAGGGAGTTCAGAATGTACATAATTAAAATGATCAGGGAAGCAAACGATGAGATGAAAGAACAATGCAGGCATTGAATGATGAGATGAAAGAGCAAATGCAGGCATTGAATGATAGCACCAATTGACAGTTAAAAGAGCAATTACGGAAGCAAAAGATCATTTCAATAAAGAGTTAGAGATATTGAAAAAAAAAACAAACAGAAATCCTTGAAATGAAGGAAACAATAAACCAAATTAAGAACTCCATAGAAAGCATAACCAATAGGATAGAACACCTGGAAGACAGAACCTCAGACATTGAAGACAAATTATTTAACCTTGAAAACAAAGTTGAACAAACAGAGAAGATGGTAAGAAATCATGAACAGAATCTCCAAGAACTATGGGATATCATGAAAAGGCCAAATTTGAGAATTATTGGGATTGAGGAAGGCTTAGAGAAACAAAACAAAGGAATGAACAATCTATTCAATGAAATAATATCAGAAAATTTCCCAAATCTGAAGAATGAAATGGAAAATCAAGTTCAAGAGGCTTATAGGACTCCAAATACACAAAATTACAACAGACCCACACCAAGGCACATTATAATGAAAATACCTAACATACAAAATAAAGACAGAATTTTAAAGGCTGTGAGAGAAAAGAACCAAATTACATTCAGGGGAAACCAATACGGATATCAGCAGATTTTTCAATCCAGACCCTAAAAGCTAGAAGGGCCTGGAACAACATTTTTCAAGCTCTGAAGGAAAATGGATGCCAACCAAGAATCTTATACCCAGGAAAACTTACCTTCAAATTTGACGATGAAATAAAATCATTCCATGATAAACAAAAGCTAAAAGAATTTACCAAAAGAAAACTGGCATTACAGAACATTCTCAGCAAAATATTCCATGAGGAAGAGATAAAAAATAAAGAAGCAAATCAGCAAAGTGAGGAATTATCCTAAAGGAACTGTCAAATAAAAGAGGAACCAAGGTGTGTCAAAAAATAAATAAATAAATAAATAATAAAATTTTAAAAATGAACCAACTGACTGGGAATACAAATCATCTCAGTAATAACCCTGAATGTTAATGGCCTGAATTCATCAATCAAAAGACATAGACTGGCAGATTGGATTAAAAAGAAAGATTGAACAATATGTTGCCTGCAAGAGACTCATCTCATAGAAAGAGATACCCATAGACTAAAGGTGAAAGGATGGGGAAAACATACCATGCACATGGACTCAGCAAAAAAGCTGGAGTATCCATCCTCATTTCAGATAATGTGGACTTCAAACCAATGTTAGTCAGAAGGGATAAAGAAGGACATTTCATACTGCTTAAGGGAAGCATTAATCAGCAAGATATAACAATCATAAACATCTATGCCCCAAACAGTGGCTCATCCATGTATGTCAAACAAATCCTTCTCAATTTTAGAAACCAAATAGACCATAACACAATAATACTAGGTGATTTTAACATGCCTCTCTCACCACTGGACAGATCTTCGAAACAAAAATTGAACAAAGAAACCACAGATCTCAATAACACAATCAATAATTTAGACTTAACAGACATTTATAGAATATACCACCCAACCAAGAGTGAATACACTTTCTTCTCAGCAGCACATGGATCCTTCTCTAAAATAGACCATATATTATGCCACAAAGCTACTGTTAGCAAATACAAGAAGATAGAGATAATACCTTGTATTCTATCAGATCATAATGGATTGAAGTTAGAAATAAATGAAAGAGTAAAAAACAGAAACTACTCCAACACCTGGAGATTAAACAATATGCTATTATATGATGAATGGATAACAGAAGATATTAGGAAGGAAATTAAAAAATTCTTAGAGGTAAATGAGAACAAAGAAACATCATATCAAAATCTCTGGGACGCTATGAAAGCCGTACTTAGAGGAAAATTTATTTCATGGAGCGCATTTAATAAAAGAAGTAAAAATCAACAAATAAACCACCTAACACTACAGCTCAAAGCCCTAGAAAAAGAAGAACAGACCAACACCAAAAGTAGTAGAAGACAGGAAATAGTTAAACTCAGAGCTGAAATCAATGAAATTGAAACAAAAAAAACAATACAAAAAATTGACAAAATAAATAGTTGGTTCTTCGAAAAAATAAACAAAATTGATAAACCTTTAGCCACACTAATAAAGAGAAGACGAGAGAAAACCCAAATCACCAAAATTCGGAATGAACAAGGAAATATCACAACAGACATGACTGAAATACAAAACATAATTAGAAGCTATTTTGAAAATCTATACTCCAACAAAATAGAAAATTTCGAAGACAGCAACAGGTTACTAGAGACATATAAATTGCCTAAAGTGAACGAGGAGACATACACAATTTAAATAGACCAATTTCAAGTAATGAAATAGAAGAAGTCATCAAAAGCCTACCAACAAAGAAAAGTCCAGGACCAGATGGGTTCTCAGCCAATCTACAAAACCTTTAAAGAAGAGCTCATTCCAATACTTCTCAAAGTATTCCATAAAATAGAAGAGGAGGAAACCCTCCCAAACTCATTCTATGAAGCCAATATTACCCTGATACCTAAACCAGACAGAGACACATCGAGGAAAGAAAATTTCAGACCAATATCCTTAATGAACATCGACGCAAACATTCTAAACAAAATTTTAGCAAATCGCATACAAAAACATATTAAAAGATAGTGCACCATGATCAAGTGGGTTTCATCCCAGGGATGCAAGGTTGGATCAACCTCAGGAAATCAATAAATGTCATTCACCATATCAAAGACTTAAAGTCAAGAATCACATGATTATTTCAATAGATGTAGAAAAAGCATTTGATAAAATACAGCACCCCTTCATGCTCAAAACACTAGAAAAAATAGGGATAGTGGGAACATTCCTTAACATTGTAAAGGCCATCTATGCTGAGCCCATGGCTAATATCATTCTAAATGGTGAAAAACTGAAAGCATTCCCCCTAAAAACTGGAACAAGGTAGGGATGCCCTCTTTCACCACTTCTTTTCAATATCGTCCTTGAAACTCTAGCCAGAGCAATTAGACAGACCAAATAAATTAAAGGGATACGAATAGAAAAAGAAGAACTCAAACTATCCCTATTTGCTGATGATATGATTATATACTTAGAGGAACCAGGAAATTCCACCAGAAAACTTTTAGATCTCATAAGTGAATTCAGTAAAGTAGCGGGATATAAGATCAATGCACATAAATCTAAGGCATTTTTATACATAAGTGATGAATCTTCAGAAAGAGAAATTAGGAAAACTACCACATTCACAATAGCATTGAAAAAAATAAAATACTTGGGAATCAATCTCACAAAAGAGGTGAAAGACCTCTACAATGAGAACTACAGAACACTAAAGAAAGTAATTAAAGAAAACCTTAGAAGATGGAAAGGTCTCCCATGTTCTTGGATAGGCAGAATTAATATTGTCAAAATGGCCATACTACCAAAAGTGCTACACAGATTCAATGCAATTCCAATTAAAATCCCAATGATGTACCTTACAGAAATAGAGCAAGCAATTATGAAATTCATCTGGAAGAATAAAAACCCAGAATAGCTAAAGCAATCCTTGGCAGAAAGAGTGAAGCAGGGGTTATCGCAATACCAGATCTTCAACTCTACTACAAAGCAATAGTAACAAAAACGGCATGGTATTGGTAGCAAAATAGAAAGGTGGATCAATGGTACAGAATAGAGGACACGGACACAAACCCAAATAAATACAATTTTCTCATACTAGACAAAGGGGCCAAAAATATGCAATGGAGAAAAGATAGCCTCTTCAACAAATGGTGCTGGGAGAAATGGAAATCCATATGCAACAGAATGAAACTAAACCCATATCTCTTACCATGCACACAACTAAACTCAAAACGGATTAAGAACCTCGGAATCAGACCAGAGACCTTGCATCTTATAGAAGAAAAAGTAGGTCCAGAGCTTCAACATGTCAGCTTAGGACCAGACTTCCTCAACATGACTCCCATAGCACAAGAAATAAAAGCAAGAATCAATAACTGGGATAGATTTGAACTAAAAAGCTTTCTCTCAGCAAAGGAAACTATCAGCAATGCGAAGAAAGAGCCTACAGAGTGGGAGAAAATCTTTGCCAATCATACTTCAGATAGAGCACTAATCCCCAGAATCTATAAAGAACTCAAAAAACTCTACAACAAGAATGCAAATAATCCAATCGACAAATGGGCTAAGGAAATGAATAGACACTTCACAGAATAAGATCTACAAGTAATCAACAAACATATGGAAAAATGTTCAACACCTCTAGTAATAAGAGAAATGCAAATCAAAACCACCCTAAGATTCCATCTCACCCCAATTAGAATGGTGATTATCAAGAATACAAGCAACAACAGGTGTTGGCGAGGATGTGGGGAGAAAGGTATACTCATACATTGCTGGTGGGGCTGCAAATTAGTGCAGCCACTCTGGAAAGCAGTGTGGAGACTCCTTAGAAAACTTGGAATGGAACCACCATTTGACCCAGCTATCCCACTCCTTGGCCTATACCCAAAGGACTTAAAATCAGCATATTACAGAGATACAGCCACATCAATGTTCATAGCTGCTCAGTTCACAATAGCCAGATTGTGGAACCAACCTAGATGTCCTTCAATTGATGAATGGATAAAGAAATTGCAGTATATATATACAATGGAATATTACTCAGCCATAAAGAATGATAAAATTATGGCATTTGCAGGCAAATGGATGAAATTGGAGAATATCATGCTAAGTGAGATAAGCCAATCTCAAAAAACAAAAGGACAAATGATATCGCTAATAAGTGGATGATGACACATAATGGGGTATGGGAGGGTTAGTGTTAGGGTTAGAGTTAGGGTTAGGGAGGGGGGCAAGAATGGAGGAAGGAAGGACTGTATATAGGGAAAAGAGGGGTGGGAGGGGTGGGAGGGAAGGTAAAAATAACAGAATGAATCACACAACATTTCCCTATGTAAATTTGATTACACAAATGGTATGCCTTTACGCCATGTACTAACAGAGAAACAACAAGTGTCCCGTTTGTTTACAATAAAAAAAAATAAATAAATGAAAAATAAGGTTATCACACTTCTGTAATTAAATCAATTTAATATTCAAATTCTGAAATTCCTTCTTCATTTCCATCATTCTTGTGTAACCCAAATCAAAGAGCTTTTGTCCAAGAACAGGTGTGAGGTCAACAGCTGGTGGTGTCACTGAAGAGTACACCAGCTCAGATTCACTGCCATGCCCAAGTGCTTATAGATCCCACTTTCCCAATGTTTTGCAAAAGTACACTTGCAAACATTACAAAAATAGCTTTGGATGAACAACTATATCACACACAAGCAAATTAGCAAATGTTAGTTCTCTAAAGTTTATAATGCATTTATAATTCATACTACAATTCTGTCTGAGCACAAAGAAGAGTTTCAAGTTAAAACATATTAAATGTTATGTTTGATAATGGTTTTTATTGGCTTTAGACTATGGAAGAAATAATACTATTTGTGATAAAGTGAAAGAGAGAGAACAGAGTGAACATAATTCTTAATTCATAAAATCCAATTTTCATTTTCAATACATGTGTAGAGTGGGCTCCATTAATTCTTAGTGATTAAATCATGTTCTTCCACCACATTCATGTGTTGAAGTCCTAACACCTAGTACTTCAAAACTGTGACCTTATTTGGAAATAGAAGAATTATGGAAATAATCAGATGTTGTCATAATAGAGAGGTAGGCCCCTGGTCCAATATCACAGCTGTCCTCATAAAAAAGAGGAAATTTGAAGACAGATACATACCCAAGGGAGAATGCCACATGAAGATGAAGGCAGAAATCATGGTGACGCTTCTACCTGTCAAAGAAGGTCAAAGATTGCCAGAAACCACCAAAAGCAAGAGATAAGATTTTTCATATATTCACCAGAAAAGGATCCATCTAAATACCTTAATCTCAAACTTTTAACCTTCAGACTATGAGTCAATGTATAACTGGTGTTTAAACCATTCCATTTCTGGTACTTTGTTACAAAATCCCCAGAAAACTGATACAAATACTAATCTGTGTGTGTGTGTGTGTGTGTGTGTGTGTATGTGTGTGTGTGTGTGTTTTATTGGGTTTTCAGGTTGGAATCCAGGATGTCATATATGCTGAGCAAGCTCTCTACCCCTGAGCTACACTCCCATACATTGTTAATTTTACTTTGACACAAGTATCACCAAGATGTTGAAGTTGGTCTCGGACTCCTGATCTTCCTGCCCTAGTCTCTCAAATAGCTGGAATTAAAGACCTGATCCACCATGCCCTCCTTAGTTTTAGTTTATTTATTTGCTTTTAATCATCCATTGAACATTCAAGAAAATATTACCTATAATTATTAAAATAGGTGAGACTATGTTATAAACAAATCAAAATAGTGTATTCATATAACAAGTCTATTTCTTGTTTAAATTACCAGTCCATTGAAATTTGATTGGGATTCTGTCCCACCTCTCTATACTCAGTAGTAACATAGTAAGCTAGCCACCAATAATGGGGCAGTTAGGTATTTCATGGAGAATAGATATGGCAAATCATACACTAGGTCTGATAGCTCCCCTCTGGAGGTGACACATACCATGTCATTGTATGTCAAAGTCACATCACCCAGTTTAATTTGAAGAGGTAGGGAAAAGTTTCAAATTGTGCCCAGAGGGAGAAAAAACAAAATATATGAGCAGTCAAATAACTGTCAACTCACCATCAATGTGATATATTATTGCAACCAGAGTTTGAGAGGAAACTCTGTTCTCTGCTTCTGCTAGTGGGTGGGTTCTGTGTAAGCTATAGTCCTCTACCACAGAGAAAGGCCCTTTCACGGTTGGTAGCTAATCAGAGCAGGGATGCCTACCGGGTTTAGCTCCAAGGGTTTCAGTCAGCAAAGCCAGATTCTTCTCCATTACAATTGACCAGCATGACTCATCTATGTGTTGCAGCTATAAATGGTAGACTGTGTCCTTCAGTGTTACTGCAGACCCCAGAAGCTCATCTCCAACTTCTTTTTGGCCAACTTGGCCAGGCCACCACCAATGCAACATACCAGTGACCCTGTTTCCCCTCAGTCCCAGTTTGCTCTGCCTTAGGCCCAGACTGGCACTGATACTATGGCCCATGCTTGCCCACCCACCCAGGGTCACTGCTCTGTAGCTCCGGGACAAGGGCTTGGATACCTTAAGAAGAGCATATACCACCATAATCTTGTTTTAAAATATTTTCTTTGTATAAATTCTCCCTTAATCATAGTAGCCGTCAATCCCTTCTAATATCCCTCCCCAGCAGCAGTGACCATGATTTCTTTACTGTCTGTAAGATTACCCTTCTTGATGGCAATTATCAAAAATACAAGCAATAATAAATGATGGCAAGGATGTGAGGAAAAAGGTACACTCATATCTTGCTGGTGGGGATGCCAATTTATATAAGCACTTAGAAAACTTGGAATGGAACCAGCATTTGACCCAACTATCCCACTCCTCAGTTTATACCCAAAGGACCTAAAATCAGCATACTACAGTGATGCAGCCACATCAATGTTCATTGCAGCTCAATTCACAGTAGCTAAACTATGGAACCAATCTAGGTGTCCTTCAAGAGATGAATGAATAAAGAAAATGTAGTATATATACAGAAAGTAATAAAGTCATAAAGAAGAATGAAATTATGGTTTTTGCTTGTAAATGGTTGGAGCTAAAGAATATTATGATAAGTGAAATAAGTCAATCCCAACCAACCAAAGTCCAAATGTTTTCTCTGATATGCAGATGCTAATTTATAATGAGTGGGGAGGGTGGTAGAATAGAGGTATTTTGGATTAGACAGCTGGGAGTAAAGGGAGAGGAGGGGTTAGGGGGGTAGGAAGGATAATAGAATGAATTGGACATAACTTCCCTATGTGCATGTATGACTACATGACCAGTGAACTGTACATCATGTACAACCAGAAGAATTAGAGTTTATACTTTATTAATGTATGATGTGTCAAAATTCTTTCTACCATCATGTGTAACTAACTAGAACACATTTAAAAAATTTTAAGAAAAGATTACCTTTCCTGGACATTTCACATACAAGGAATCACACAATATGCAGTATAGCTTCAAATAACTTTATATTTTTTTGCACATATTGCAAAATATTTACAAGAATAAATTTTTATTTTTGTCTTTCATGTATTGTGCTGTTGTTAGCATAAATTTTATTTCTACAGTCTGTGATAAATCTCATTCTACATTTGAACTTTTTCTTGCCTTTTAAAAATCACTTATATGTTTCAGGTAGTTCAAGATGGAATAAAATTCTTAAATCAGAACACTGAACACTTTTCAAAAGAAGTCAGTGGCAAGGCACACGAGCAGGGAAGAAAGATCCTGAAAGACATTAATAGGAAATTTTAAATTAAAATAAAAATGATTACTTAGACGAACACAGACTAACATTTAAAAGAACAGATCTGAGTAACCAGTAAGACCATCTTATAATTCTCTCTCTCTCTCTCTCTCTCTCTCTCTCTCTCTCTCACACACACACACACACACACACACACACACACACACACTTACACATACATGCAGTAAAAACTGCATAATCACTCTTTTGCTCACACCCAAGGACTCTACACAAGCTCTGTACCTATCAACAAATCTCCATTTGTCTCAGCAGTTGAATTTTCTCTACAGGGTTATATAATCCCTAACAAAAATCTGGACTAATCTATAAGTAAGCAAGAATTATTTAGGGAGCATGAGTCTCCGGCTATGCCTCCCATGTTGTTTATTCCCTCAACCTTATGGGTGATCTGTGAATCACAAGATAAATAATTTAAGTATTGATCCCAGGGAGGAGGCCAGGGATTGTTTCCATGACCTGACCTCATTACATCGCACTCAAGATGGAAGGCTGCTGCTGGGCATCCCGTTCTTGAGAGTAAAATTCCTGTGCAGGCCAACATCACTGATGATATTAGGCATAGTCCTTCTTTGTTGCTCACTCACTTTGCAGGTGTGGTAGGAATATTTATGGTGGTTTTGAATATAGCTGTTGTCTTCACATTCTTTTTAAATGTGTTTTCTCTCATTTCAATGCTGGGTAGCCACCAAGAAAGGGAGATTATACAACTGCTGATTGGATTTTATTTTTTAATGTACTGGATTTTTTTTTTTCTTTCCAAAATTAAAGATTCAGAGGAGAAAACCTGCTGAAATATGAACCCAGGATTCTATAAATTAGACAATAAACCTACTAAGACTATAGGAGAAGATTCCATTCCTTATTTTCTTAATCAGATTGATGACTTTTGGGTAAGTATGAGAGGCTAAAGGGCGGTATTTATTTCTTTTTGTTGTTAACTGGAATTGGGAAATACTTCCTGATAGAACCCTGAGAAGTGACCAGTTCAGTCAAGGTGACCATGACTAAAAGACCTCCAAATTAGTACAACAGATAGTTGCTTTGTAGTTCATTATCTCCCTTTTCACTAACTGCCAGCCATTCATTATATTCTGCCCTCTTTTTGCTGCCACTTATTATTTTTATAAAGCAAGTCAAACTTTGTGGTGTTAATGGCACTCCCAGGAGGTGAGTGAATCTCTTCTCAGCCAATAGCCTGATTGATCTTTGATCATGTAATGTCTTACTAAACCTAGAGAATCGACCCTTACTTAGGAGGACCCTGTATTCACTTAAACTTCTTGTTCCAAATGAACTAAACTAATATAAACCACCTAGGACTTCTTCCGTTCCTTTACTCTGAATATATCAATTCATAAAGCAACCACTAAGTTAACTCTAACTGCATCGCATTAAATGCTTAGACTCAAAATATTTTATTCTGCCTTGTTCGTTTTATTTGTAGGATCATCTTTGCTCTTTAAATAGTAAGTTTCTAAGTTTGAACAGTGATTCTATCAGAGGTAGCTCTGCCTTGGAGCTAATCAACACCTGGGAATCAAGGACTCTGATATTTAATTTCCTTTCTTTGAATAACATGCCAAAATTTGGGGATAATCACTAATTTTAGGTACATCAAATTTGCCTCAAGTAAAGTGGGGTTAATAATGTACTAAGGATTTGGTGAGGTGGAACTAATGGATTTTAATACTTTGCAATGATAAAATAGCATTTGAGGATATTTGGGGAAAAGTCTTTCTACGGATCCAAATTGCTTAGCATGTAAATTCTTTATTAAACCTCATGCTCTATATTGCACAATAGGGTGATATTAGACAATAAAAATTCATTTTATATTTCAAAAGATAGAAGAAAGGATTTTGAATGCTTTCACCAAAAAGAAATGAGTGTTTAAAATGATTTAAACATGACACAATTTATATATGTATCAAAACATCACATACTGCTCTAAAATATATACAATTTTTATGTTTATATGTATCAGTTAAAAAAACAAATTTAATTTGAGTTTAAAAATCATGAATATGAATATCCAATTTTTCTAAGTGTGTTTACTGTTTCTGGATCCTACAGATTTCAGTTTTTTATTTATTCATGAATAAGAGCAAGTAAAATTAAAGCAACATTTCCATTGTTCATATTGAAAACACCTCTGAAGACTAAATAGTAAATGAGGCCTAAAATGAACAGTCAGCTTAAACCCAGCAGGAGAGTTCCTCAGAGGGGAACAGATTTGGAAACTAACACTTTTCCATTTGCTGTATCTCCACAGAGGTGTAAATTTCTGGGAAGTCACACCGACTGCTTAAATGGGAAGACCTGCAGAGTGAAGAAAATCCTGTACTGTTGGTCCTCTCCCAGTCCTACCCTTCAATGCACCAGAACCTCTTATTTCTTATCTGCATACTGTACCTGTCAAGATGATATAGCTCATTAGCCTATTCGCTATAGATTCTGAATAGACTATTGTTCAAAGAGCTTTAAAAAAAAAACTCATCATTTTTTATGTCAACCTGGTTTAGAAAAGTGCAGATTGCTGATGTAGCAGGCAACTGTGAGTGGAGGGGCCAAGGCTGATTCTAACGGGACATTGAATGACACATGTCCTTTAGTTCCAAAAGGCTGCACACTAATGTATTTTTCTAGCCTGAGAGTGTAGACGAGTTTCCTGGCATTTTTCTGCTAGACATTCAGCCATTAGTGTTAATGGCAGTAATCAGAACAATGTCATCATACCTATAATTTATTCAGCACATATTACATACCAGACACATAAGTACATGCTTTCTATATACAATATCACTTTTATTGTCATAAGCACTAGGTGAGGTGTTTTTATCTTCATTTTATATATGAAATTGCTGAGCTTAGAAAATGAAGTAACTCACAATAACCCAGCAAATAACTGATATGTCTATGTAGAAACTTCACTTTCCTTGAATCCAAACTCCAGCTTGCCACTCTCCCTTACCATTGCTGCTTGTCTTCATCAGAAGATGCTGTTGTTACACACTGTTCATACTGAAATTTGTTCTGGGGATGTGGTATTCTGAGAAGTACAATGACTCTGCTTTTCCTGACACAGGGTCTAACATTTTGCAATTGAACTTTACACAAATTGTAGCATTAGAAAAGTCTTTCTCTTTAAAAAAAAATATAAATTATGCACAGGTGAATGAGAATAAATGTCAACTCTTTTTTCTCCCCAACAGTGAATACACAATGAGCATTTTAACAAAGAAGGTTATACCTTCTTTGCAGAGAAACTGTGCAGTGGACAGGTTTCTACCCCAGCTCCCACGCCAAGACCATATTCGTCCATTTCTCTGCTCTTCCTCCAGCCTTCTAGCTATGTTCCAGAAGATTCCCTTCTCTGGGTCCCCTGTCCCCCTCTCCTACTGTCCACAACTCCCTCCTGTATCTTCAGTACTTCTTTCTCTCTGTCCTCCTGACCTCAGTTATAAACAGCCTGCACAAGTACCTACTTAACCTTGTGTCTTCAAATGGGTTTCATTTTGAATAGGAGAAATGTGAAGACTTAGTCTCTTCGTGACCTCTCAGTGACACAATTAAAATATCAAAACTGACCAGTGAAGTATTCATTTGGTCAGAGTCTAACCTGAAGCATTGAAATCACACTTCTTTCTCCTTGAGATCAGAATGGAAAACAACAAAAATATGTTTTGGGGTCTTTAAGTGATTTGGGAGACCTGCTGAGGATGGATAAAGGGTAAACTGGCTTCACGGGAAACATGAGTGTGTTGATCCTAGAGATCAATATTAGGAACAATGAGTTTCTAGTTGTAAAATATTTACTAATGTGATAAATTGAACAGGATTGTAGCCTTTTTTTCTTTTTTCTTTTTTCATCATGTAAAGGTCAAGTGAATATGTTTTCCTTTGAAAGTCGTAAGGTCTCCACTTCTCTTTCTCAACTCTGACATTGTCCTGGGAGAGCTTATGCATACATGTGTAAACAAATAGCAATGGCTCTGTTTCTATAAAATTTTATTTACAAGAATGGTCAATGGCCAGATTTGACCCACAGGGTGTAACTTTCTAAAGTCCATTCTAGACTCTCTTTTCATTTACTGCCTCTATCTAAACAATTACCATATTTTAAAGAATCTACCTTTAAATCATTTTAATTCACAATCTTCTCTCCCTTCCTAGGTGCTTATTGATTAATGATCTGGGTTGCCTCGGTTTAACTTCTCACCATCACTCTGACTCTCTGCTTTTTAAAGCTTAGACAGATCTAGTAATCTGTCTCACAGAATGCAAGTATTATGTTGCTGGAATATGTCTGATTGGGGAGTCGGTGGTTTACCAGTCTCTACTCCAGTATCCCATCTGAACCCTTTGCCTTGATTACCAGCCCTCATCACCATCCTACACAAGGCCACCAACATAATTAACGAAACCCCAGACAGTATTCAGTTTTCTCAATTAATTCAAAGTCTTCAACCAAATGGTTCTCACTTACCTCTCTAGTTTTGCTTTAATGAAAATTCCCTGACCATTTTTCACATCCCTTTCCCTGCACATATATACTCACATTCACTGAGCTTAGAGTCCAACTATACCAAAATGCTTCAAGTCCCATGAACACATTTCTATGATTTGAATATGATTTGTTTCCTCCAAAACACTTTGAAATTCAATCCCAGTTTGAGATATTAAGAGGCGGGGTTAGGGTGAGATCTTTGAGGTGATTAAGCCTCTGCTCTCATGAATGGGTTAATCTATCAGTGCATTTAATGGGTTAATGGAGTGAGTTAATGTGTAATCTCAAAAGTTGTTCTGCTTGAAAACTGGTTTGGCTTCCTGGCTTACCATGTAATACCCTTTCCACTTCAAGACTCGGTCAGTATGAAGGTGAACACCAGGAGCAGCCTGCAATCTTGGACCAGAGCTGAGAGACAAAATAAACTTCTTTTCTTTAAAACTTACTCAGTTTGTGGCATTGTGTTAGGTACGGCAGAGAATTGATTGAAACACACATGAAGCAGTTTCTGTGGCTCCATGACTTGACTCATCGTACCGTCAGCTCCCTGTCTTCTCTTTTCCTCTCTCTCCTTCAGCTCTTTTTTATTCTTTCCCTTTCCTTGCACTTCCAATATTCTTCCAAGAAAACTTTCCTGACATAATTAGTTGAAACTTTATCTCTGTTCTCCACTGTAATTCAAATGTTTTTCTCTCACAGTAGAGAAATATCATTATATCTCTATCAATCGATCTCTATCTATCTATCTATGTTGGGGGTCTGTTGTATGAGCTATTTTTGTTGTATTTGTCTTTTTATCACATTGACTGGGTACATCTGGGAAGGAATTTGGTGAATCATTACATGGCTAGAAAATGTTACCCAATTTTAGTAAGAGATTAGGAGGTAATATAAATACGAGTAGGGTACAGAAAGGGTGCTCAAAAGAACTCTGGTTACTAAGTCTGTACATATGAAAGTATATTCTGGTGAGACAAGCACAGATAAGTAGTTTAGGGACTTGCAGAGTTATAATGTGAAAGACAGACATTATAATCTAGATGATATGACTTGGATAAGGTGCATGTATGGTATATGGATTGCTCTATATTGACAATTTGATCCAAATAAAATAAGAATAGTCATATGATAAGTACTACTGGACAGTTACTTCATATCAAATGGAAATACTATATTTAAAAAATTTCAAAGCAATGCATTCTAAGAACATTCAAAAACTCTGATACTGATTATGACCATGATTTATGGATCCAACTATTGGAATTGTCTGGAGGTATGGATTTAAGAATGGGCAACAGATCTATAAAAACAAATGGAATATCCTTTGAAATCTTTGTGATGTGCATTTAAGAAAGAAACATACTGAAAAACAATTTTTCACAAAAAAAACAGAGATTTCATATTGTTTATAGCAAATGTTTTCAGTTTATTAGTAATGTGTTTTCCTTTTCTTTTTCAAATTTTCATAAGGCAGAATATTTTATTTTCCATAGTTGTCCCTCTAGTTTGACTTTTTAAAATTTTGATTAAAAATTTAAACTTAAAAAGCTCACTGGTACTAGAAAGGAATCTGGAGACTCATATATTTAGTTTGGAAACCCTTCTACTAAATCATAACCTCATTAAAGGGGCTCCATGGAGGTGACTAACCATATTTTAAAAAATTGGAAAAACAAAAGCCATAGCCCTGACAGGTAGACTGGTAGGGATCATGCTGAGAGATGGGTGGTTCTGGGAAGAGGGAGATTCTTTGTGAATTTACCTGAAAATAGTGTTTACTAATGAACTATTCCAACTACATTAGTGACCCAAGGGAGTCTTCCCCATGTCTCAGAAGTATACTGTCTGATATTGATAGCTCACACATGTCACTCTTGACAATTGTGAGACGATCCCAGCCTGTAGTCATGTCTCCTAACAAGGATGTAAGGAATCCCCATGAGACATTCCAGGAGACTCCCTTCTGCATTATAGCTTTTAATGCCAGTGAGGCAAACATAACAGAAATAAAGACACAGTACCTTATAAATCCTGATTCCTTAAAGCTAGTTGAGAATACAGTGTGTGAGCCTTCAAATTGTCAAAAGATGTTATTTCATCTTTGATGATGATAATGAAAAATATTCTATAAATAATCATATCTTATGAAGAATAACCTGCCTCAAATCAGCATATATAATGCTGTGCCTGAGTCCATTGATATTTCATCAACAACCAATGTAATATTATAGGAGGCAGAGATTATATGTGGTCTTAATATAAATCATTTAATTTCTGAAAACATGATGGTGAAAAATGACTTATTAGGTTTCTCTGCAAATCAAATCCCATGTACATGTCAAGTGGCAAAAGTATATTTCTGCTATTTCATAAGATAAATTTGATAATCATGGGGGTTTGAAGTTCTTGTGTTCATATTAAAATCTCTGAGGCATGTCATAGATTCAATTAATGTGCATTAAAGCTAATACATTAAAATAAAAGTAAATCATTTGGGTATGTTAGTACCCTCCAAGTCTGTGATTCTGAAATTATACAAAGAAATTCATGGAGATGTAACACAATATTTTAAATGTTTAAGGGAAAACACAGATATTCATGCAAACAACTAGAACATTATGTTTTCTACATCCATATTGACAATGTCACATCTTTATAAAGGTGGTATTTAGAAGGAGTCTGTGGTCAAATTCAAGTACTGCAGTAAATGAAGATGGAGCTGTTCAAATTTTGAGAAGTTTTGCAGTACCTGGTTGGTGAATTCATCCCACAAGTAAGTAATTGTAGTTTTGTAAAAATTAATTTAAAATATTAGTAACTTTAATGTTTGTGTGGTATTGCAGTTTTAGAACCAAGATCTATTAAGTTTTTCAGATATATCCACTTACTTAAGACACACAACTATATATATACAACTTATCCCAAATATTACGTGTAAAGCAAAAAAAGATAATGGTACTATCAGCATTTTCATCAGTACTGCCTACCTAACACAGATAATTCCTCTAAATAAGCTAGGCACTCTCCTAGTTGTACTACTGTTTGATTTCAAATTCTCATAGTGATTCATTTTTAAAGATATGAAAGACCTGATGCAGATTTTACCTCATGGGATCCTGATAACAGAACTAGCAGGTAGTGGGACTGAAATTTTCCCCAGAATTTTTTTGCCTAGATGGACAAGGAGAGAGACTTTAAATTCTGAGGAATCGTTAGAAAAAGTGGTAATGTTTTTCTGGAGAAAAAAGATTTTGTAGAAACAAACTTTCTAATATCTGAAAAATGATTCATTTAAAGATATTTCACATAGATTTTATGTAACTGGAAGAAAACCACCCAAAAGGGAGATAGTGGTTAAAGATAAACAATGATTCATTATAATGAGAACTTTCCAGAATAATGAGTTGCCTTTGGAAAGTAAGGACATTTCTATCTCTGTAGTTATAGAAGGCAGAGACTTTCAGGTAATCATTGGGTCCATTTCAGATATAATGCCTGTGTTAGAAAACATTTGAACTAGTAAATATCTCATGCTCCTTCAAACCTGTGGACTCTGGAGAAAATCACCACTGCTGTCAGTCACAGCTGTCCTGGTGGTTAACTCAATTAGAAATACGAAGAAATATTGGATTCCTTGTGGCTCACATGCTTAGAGAGTTCTTCAGGAGAAGAGAGAGGAATCAGAGGGCAGGGAATCAATTTAAGGCAGAAACCATTGAAAACAAGAAACAAGAAAACAAATGCTGTTGAGAATTAGAAAAAGTACAATTCCAAGGAACTAAAAGTTGAGATTAAAATCAGGGCAATAGAGCCAAGAAAGTGAACTCCGAAGAAAAGCAAAGTCTAGATCAACATGGAGATTCCAGAGAGGTGAGGTAGAAGATATATGATTGGAATTTTAGTGACAGTTTGGTCCATCTGAGTCTGATGTCAAAGTACTGTTGGCCTAGCTAAGATCACATATTGTAATGATCATTTTATTAACTTAATGCTAGCTGCTTTTGAACTGTCCCCCGACATCTCTGTTTGTTGTGCCCAAAAACCATGCAAGATGCTATTCTTGAGAGTGCTTGTTTTTCTTTCCCTGTTTAATTGAAAAGCGTACCACTTTACTAACATAGTGATTCAAACAGGCAACTATAGAAACAACATTTAGATAGAATTAGTCAAAACAAACGCAATCTGTTTCAGGCATAAGTAGCTTTATTATCTGGTTTAAATTTTTCTGGGACATAGAATAATAGGAAGAACAATTTTGGTTGAATAATGCAGGCAAGAATATCAACTATGAGTGCATATACTGCCTGGAAGAAACTTCCCAACAGTTTCAGTAAGTATGGTACATTTTTCCTCACTCGGCTAGTAAAGCCCAAGAATGCCTCAACAGGAGGGAATTTCCAACAGTCTGGGACCTTGTAATATATTGTAGGGGACAGAGAATCACAACAACTGGCTCCAAATCATCTTGCCTTAGAATTGCAGTTGTTTTAGTAATGGGGAAGTTGAAGGGGGGTTGTGGAGGGTAAGGGGAGAAGGTTTCTAAGAGCAAGGCTAGAGGAGAAGAGATGGGAGGAGAGCAAGAGAAGAAAAAAAATCTAACTTGTACTTATGTTAATTTGCGTTTCCTGAAGTTACTCTTCCCTATTGTGTAATGAAAGGCTGAGAACAGTGAGAATAGATTCTTTAGTATAACAGCACAAAACAAGGAGAAGCCCCTTAGCAGTACTCTCCCTGCTTATATCCATGGGGCTCAAAGTCAAATAACATTACTTGAAAGGCAGCAATAATTTGATGAGCCAGCACCAACTCCACCTGAGTGGAATGCTGTGGTCATCAGGTCTACCCTGCTGCCAGCAATTAAAAATTAACCATGGCATTTTCAAAAAAGAATGTAGCAATTCATATGCAGCTTCTCTTCTGTTTGACAATATGTCTAAAGAGCATCTGCTTTCTCAAGTCAAGACAGTTATACACAATGAACCTCTTTTGTGTGCGATGTGCAAAGCTAGGTCATTAACACACCTGCCAGAAAAGCAGGGAGGAAAAAAAAAATCCTTTCTCTTGGTAAACTCATTCATTTAAGATATTCAGACTCCCAGTGCTGTCCTTTGAACACCCCAATTACCTCCTCTTGCCCTTACAAACAAGTGGTGTGAATTTTAATCAGCTGGAATGCAATCAAGGGCTGAAATAAATAGTGTTGTTAAATCATTTTTACAGAGAAAAGCAACTCGCATACCTATACTATATGTATCTCTGGTTTTCACAAGGGTGGAATGCCCTTGCTGTGGACTGAAACAAACAATGTTTTATTTTTGCTTCAACCTCTGTTGACTTTCCTCTGCATTCCTTTCCCCTAGTATGCCAGAGCTGGAGTTCTGAGAATAATTAGCAACACCCACTGGTGATAACAGGGCCACAGCAACCTAACAGCGATATCTTGCTGGCGCCAGCTGTGCTTCAGTATTTATTTATTAAGATCACAATATTTACACAGTAGGAACTCGTTGAGATGGTGGGGGATTGTGCAATGCTACAGCAGCTAAATTTCATCTGTATTTTAAAATGGAGATTTAAAAAATAAATCTAGGCTGTGTACTGTTTATATGTCTCTGGACAAAAAAATTCAAGCTTCTCATTCCAATCCAGTCCTGTTTTGCTAGCAGTTGGTGCGTTGACCCTGGAGAAGATTTGTAGGCATGAACTGCAGTGGCCGCTGCAATGAAGCCTTCTGTCCAACATGAAGGGGAGGTTTAAAGCTGCTGCAGATGCATGAAATGGCACAGAAAGAAATCAGGCAGCAGGCTTCCATTGGTTGATAACTCCACTCAACCCAGAGCTGTGACAACACATGTGTTCAAAATCCCCACTTCACTTGAATGATTACCTTCTCATTTGCTCTGTTGTGAGGATTTGTTATCATGGTAGTAAGTAACATGTATTCCGATGCTCATCTGTGAAATGAGTTGCTATGTATAGGAGAACGTTTTGGTGTAGATCTGCTAGAGCAGATAGGTAGACATGAGCAAGGGGTTGGGGGTTGGGGATTGGGAAGGAGAGCAGGACTCACTCCATTCACCTCCAGTGATGAAACATTCCTCCATCTCTGGTGGTGGAGAACTCTGCCCATTAACGGCTTGCTTCATGACCAGTCAGGTAGGTACCTTATTACTTTCTTAAAATGAAAGAGAGGGAGAGAGGGAGTGGGGAGAAAATTTCATCGAAATAGAGGAAAGAGCAGTAAAGCAGACAACAGATTGAAAGATCAGTAAAGTGGACAAGAGATTGAGGAGGAAGAAGAAGGAACAGGAAAGGGGGAGACAGTGGAATGAATCTGACCCAACTTTCGCATATGCATGCATGGATGTGACACTGTGGGTCCTGGCATGAGGTGTATCCATGGGACACTAATTTTAAAAGAAGTAAACTATAAATGGATTGAAGAAGGATCTGTGAAGTGGAGTGAGAGAAGGGTAGGAAGAATACTAGCAATTGAATCACAGCCAGTTGGTTTTAGAAATACCAGGGTTGTGTAATGATAGAAAATCAAATGCATACTTGGAAGAAGCTTGGCAAGGCATATTTTACTTCTGCAGAAGGGTGTGCTACTCAACCTGGCAAGCAAGCACATTTGGGTGGGCAGTCCACTTGTTTTGATCCCTAATGCAACACTGTTCCTTGCTCTGATAAGAGGAGTTTGGGTTTACAATCTGCAGGATTGGCTGACTTTAAAATTGGGGGAGGGCAAAAGGGAGGGCTGTAGTTAAATGTCAAGAATTGGATCTCAAAATGTCTATATTTGGATCTTACATCCCAATTAAGGCTAAATACTGTATACTGCAAAGGGACCACCAAACCTTCTGTTATTCACATTTGGGTTCCATGCTTTTAGCTTGTATCCTTGTATTGTACATGACCTAAAGGAAAATTAAAAAAAAAAAAAAAAAAAGGATAAAGAAAAACTAAAATGAACTGGATGTGACCAGCTCACAGGACTTTCCAACTTTGCAGCATAAGAAGAACTTTGAGGTGATATCCTTTGGGTGATTCCAGGGTCATTGTGACATCATTTACATTGAGGTTTTATCTCCCCAGTGGATTTTGCTTGGGTACTGATAGGAAATTTTCCAAAATGGTGAAATCAGCACAGCACTTAGCCATAACAGGAAACTACAGTCACCTCCCCCACAAGTATGCAATATATGAGGAGGGAGGTTTCCAGACCAAATAGAAAAACCTGCAACATGGAAAACCCTAGGTACCTCTTGCCTTGGATCTGCCCCACTCCATATTCTCTGAAGTGTACTTTATATTCCCCAAATAAATCCATTACGCTTACCTTTCTTCTCTCAGTTGAAATCTTTCTTTTCTGAAGACAAGAACCAAAGAAGCCATCAACCAGTAACAGGAAATTTTAGGACTTCAGTTAGGATAAAAAAATGTCTTTCCTACTTAAATAATTTAGATGAGAAAGAAACAAATGGCTAAAGGGAACGTGCTTCTCCCACTCCACAGCAGGCAGGACTCCTTGAAATTTCTGTCCTGAAGTTCTTCCAGGAAGTGTTGATTCTACTTTAAAAAACTGTTGGTAATCTATAGGCAGAAATTATAGGCCATTATAGTAAATGAAATAAACCAAACACAGAAACACAAGTGATTTTTTTTTTTTTGTTTCCCCCCAGGTATGACCTTACTTACATGGGGAATCTAAAAAATCAAACTTTGAAGCAGAAAGCATAATAGTTGTCTGGTGGGTGGTGCTTGAGCAAAAATGAGATGGGAAATAGGGAAAAAAGGGGACATGTTTGTCAAAGGTTACAGACTTTTAGTTGTGCAGGATGAATAATTCCAGAGATCTAATATAGCATGGTGACTATTGTTCCTAATACTATATTGTGTACTTGAAATTTTCTCTAAGATAACTTAGATAACTGTTATCATGATTAAAAAAAAGTAACTCTGTATGGGGATGAATATATTCCCTAGCTTGATAAACAAAGTCATTTTATAATATATATTAAAACATCAAAACATAAAACTTAAAGGTACACAATTTTAATTTGTAATTTATACATCAGTATACCGGGGGGAAACAAACAAACAAAAAATCATCATAGGATGAAAGCTGTTGGATTATTCTTTCATCTTGATGACCCCATACCAGTCACCTAACTTTTTTGCATTTGTTTCACATCATAAACATACAGAGCAATGTTTTTCATCAAGTTAAATATTTTAAAATCACCAGTTTAATATTTTTAGAGAATTTTGAATATGGGGGCTTAATGTAGTTGCATAAATAGTCTCCAAAAATAATTTTAAAATGATATGAACTAATTCATTCTTATAAAAATATTCTGTCAATAGGAGAAAGACTGTGTCAAGGAAACTTCCCTTTGCCTTCTGAAGGTTCTAGTAGTTGAGTCTTCTGAAACAAATTGACAATAAGATTGACAGAAGAAAAGGCATAAAATTTATTATGTGTATGAGGTTGTTCTCAGTAGTTTGATAATGTTTAGAAGCTATATACCTGTTAATAGTACAGAGAGAAGTGGGGAATGTATTCAGTTTTAGAGAAACTGCAGATTTTTTTTAGGGGAGGAAAAGGGGCCTACAAAACAGACAACAACCTGGGTGAAGGATCATCAGGGGTCATGGGGTGGTATCAAGTCTAGTTTTCATCTTGTATGATGCGATAAGAAGGAAGGTACCCAAGACAACGCCATTCATTTTGTAGGAACTACACTTGATCTGATGAGGTATTCACAGAAAGCTCCTCCCTGGACTTCAGGTGAGATCCAGATCCAGAACCAGGTGAAGAAGGTCAGAAAGAACATGAGGCTGCATTTTTAGTCCAAAGTACTTACCATGTCAAGTGTGAGACTTCGGAGTATATTTTTCTGATTCCCAACAATATATTTAATTATTTATAATAATATATGATTATATAATAAATAACATTATTAACTAATAAATCTTCCTTAAAATAGTTGCAAATATTTGCATCTATTTTAGGAAAGATTTATCAGACAGCAATGTTGCACAAAGTCATAAATTATGAAGTAATTTTCAAGCATTGGTTATTTTCATGCCAGCATTAGCCTTTTTAAAAATTAAAAAGAAGATAATGCAGAAGTTCAACTGACATTTAATATTATATTGTCCATATCACTTTATCTTTCATCAGGCTTATTGCTTTTTATTATTATTAAAACATCCTAGAAGAAATGTACATTTTTATGAATTAAACTTTAGTTTTAAAATGTAACTTCAAAGGAGTATGGCTATTTTTTGATCAATTTGTTAACAAAATAAAATATATATAAATAAAAGTGCTCTGAAGATAATCACATGAACTCATGAATGTTCTGTTCCTGAATACAGCTGTGTATCTGGCCTCAGAACACAGAACAGATTGGTAGCAGAACACAGAAAGCCTTGGACCCCTCCCATGCCCATTCACCCAAGGTAAGCACTATTCTAATTTCTAAAATCATAGATCAGTTTCAGGGATAATTTAAGCCTCACAAAATACATAGGTTACAACATTAATTTCTGGTGTAACACTGTTGATATTCCAATGTTATTGCATCAAAATGATTAAGGATAGCAAGAAAAATAGCTTTGAATTTTAAGTGGCAGACCATATATGCATTTGAATAGCAACTGCTGACAGGGAAAACTGCTGAGTTTATATTTGGGACAAAAGCAATCCTGTTCTATCTTTACTTGGCTATGGGCAAAATTCACTCTGCTGGATCTTTACTGCTGCTTCAGACACTGAAGGTATATTTTGGGTTGAACCATAGTTATAGTTATTCACTTTAAATGTTACCATGTAAGAAGAGTTCTTTAATTCTAGATAAAGAAAATAGAGAAGATGTTAATCTAAACATTGTCTAGAGCTCTCAGTGATTGAGTCTTTTTTTTTTCAGCTTTATGTGACTTTGTCAAGTACATGTTCAAAGATAATAAGGACATTTTTAATTATTGAAAGCAAACATGTTTCTTTAATTTTTCATGATTAGATACAGCCTTTTTTCCTTTGATACACTTTTAAGGAAGGTCTAACACTCATGACTTCCTTTCAAATAACTGAATGTATAGAGTAATTTTCTACATAGAAAGCATATTTCATTTTTATTGCTGTCAAAAGATAGCTTAAAGATCCCATGTAAACCCATGTGATCAGGAGATCCATTTGCAGATCAGTACACATTTAGCTGTAGCCATTATCAAGAGTCCATCTGAATTTGATATCCTCCAATCACCTCACTAATGATGAAGCACCCTGTTAACAATTTCTAGTGAAACCTTAGAAGTATTAAATTATATCAAAAGCAATAATGAAGCTTTTGTCCTAATGTCTTGAATATTTCACATACTCATTTCAACATTCATGTACTTGCATTTGTCCGCTAGATCGCTAGATTAGCACCTCAAATGGAGAGGATACAGAATTATAACAGCAAGCAAAAAGATAAAGCTTGGTAATCATTACAGATTTTTAATTTTTTTCTTTAATCCAACTTAATGCTGCTCTTCTTAATCCTCATTTTTTGCATTTTATCCATTGTTCATCAAGGATGAGTAATTATACCCAGCCTCTGACAAAGTTTTAATTCATGTGACTAGAAGGGTGGAGGGTTGCAAATAATGCCCAATGGGTTAAAACCAAAGTAAGGTTGATGCCTTAATGTTAAATCTCAGGCTGGGGAGATAGCTCAGTCAGTAGAGTGCTTGCCTTGCAAGCACAAGGCCCTGGGTTTGATCCCCAGCACCGCAAAAAAAAAAAAAAAAAAAAAAAAATGTTAAAGCTCATTCATGAGACACTTAATCTGTCAGTTCACATTTGTAATAATTCAAAGTATTCAATATTTTCCCAAAAGGTTTATATTATATGGCATATATTTAGCATTTTTTATTATATTGTCAAATAATATGTCTACTTATTTTTTCACATAGTATCTCATTTTCTTAACTGATTTATGTCCTGATATAATATATAGTGATGGTTGATTTTACATGTCAACTTCATTGAGCAAAGGGATTCTTGGGTAGCTGGTTAAACATTGTTTTGGGATGTGTCTGTCAAAATATTTCTAGAAGAGACTATCATTTGAATGTGCAGACTAAGTAAAGAAGATGGTCCTTACCAATGTGATTGGGCAACATACAATCTGTTGATGGAACAAAAAGGCAGAGAAAGGATAAATCTGCTCATGTTTTGAATTTATTGCCTCCTGCCCTCAGACATTGTTTTTCTTGATTCTTGGGCTTTCAAACTTGGACCAGGACTTATGTCATTGCCCTCACCCTCAACTTCAGTGGTGATTGTCAGACTTTGGGTTTGGAATGGAATTCCTACCATGTACTTCCCCAGCTCTTAGGATAAAAGACCTGGACTGAATTACACCACTGGCTTCCCTGGTTCTGCAACATGAAAGGACTATGGGACTTTTTGGACCCTATAATTAAATGTACCAGTTCCAAAGAAATTTCTTCCATTATAATAAAGACAAGTAAACATTTTGGAGGGAACCTAATCTACCACATTTTCATGAAATCTCCATTTGCAAATTACTGACTTGGACCATCAGATTAGAAACATTCCTTAGGCACTGAGGTCTTGATAAGCTCCTAGACTCTCTGCAACACAATAGGACAAATACAACTTCACCAGCTGGGATCCCATTAGTTTTTAAATATATCTCTATTAGGGTTATTTAATGTACTTATGAAACACTTATCTGATGGTCCATTCAGTGTCAGCTAATATTTGCTTCTTATTTCAATTTCTCAAAAGTTACCAGATTAAACAACAGAATGAGTCCAAAATTAATTTTGATTTCAGCAAATACTATATTGTGTACACTGATTTTGCGTGCCAACAAGTATAAAATACAAACAGTGTTATTTAGAAGACTTTCACACTATGTGAGGGGCTGTTAAAGAAAGAACAATGTATCCAAAGTCAGAGGTCACACTATTTGGATGATAATTAATGCATTCCATCTATTTTTAGTTCTTCTTATTCCTTGCAATGTATTTGCTCTGAAATTTTATGTTTACTTGCATTGTACATGAATACCAGCATCTAGTGAAATCCTGTTAGAAGAAAAGACCAAAGGCTATTGAGTGAGAAAATGTGGTATAAAAAAACACATTAGGCATGTAAGAATTCTCAGGTCTGGGGAAATAGGAAAAAAATTATGAAAGTTAAATAGAGAAAAGAAAATCCCTCTTCTTTCTCAAGATCCCTCATTGCAGTGTCATTTTATACTTGGTCTTAGATTGGGCCAGACTACAATTATTAGATACTTTTCTTATTATTTCTTAATCCTAAAAGGTAAATGGCTCTAAGGCAACTACTATAATATTATTAATTTATAATATTTATAATACAATGGTTTGAGTGTAGCTATTTCTCCAACACAGTTTTATTGCATGAATAATGTCTATGATTTTCTTTTTCTAAGGAAAATAACTATATTATTCCTATTTTTAAAATACCATGTACCATGAAATACAGAGAAAAAAAAATAGAAGAACTCTAACCTTGTTTTTCAAATTATGTTATCAACCTGGTCCAGGATCTCAGAAGAAAAAATATAATACCAAACTAATCTTTAGTTAGTTATGCCCTGGGGTGCCTGGTAATAACCTAACATAAATCTGGAAGGACACTCTCTCATTCTCATCCACACAGGATTCCCATGGTTAAAGCCCTAAGAAATATGAAATCACATTTTAAAATTAAAAAACACATAAAGAAATGATCTATCACCACCAGGCTCAGTGGTGGTCATAAACATTAGAACCAGACATGAAAGAATTTCACTTAATAAAACAGCAGATAGAATAATAAATACACAAATTGAAAAGGAACATGAACATTAAAAATGCTTCAAAACATTTTTTTAACAAAATAATTTTAAAACCATCAAGTAAATAAATTTATTCTAGAAATAAAAGTGATGGATACAAAGACATAAAAATTAAAATTAATAAAAGTTAAAAAAAATGAATAGAATTAAAATGTATAATATATCAATATATGCCCACCAGAGGTTTCAGAATTATTAACAAGACAATGGAAGACAGGCAATATTCAATATATTAAGGCTGAGAATCTACTAAGTTAATGCCTATTATGAGTCCTTAGAGACAGGTATCATAGTTGTTCTCAAACAAAATAATTAAAAATATTTCAAATATAGGTACCTCTTAATAAAATTTTGAATACCAATGACAAAGAGCTAAGTTTATGTTTATCTAGAAACAAATTGCTCAGTAAGAAACATTTATACTCACACCAGATATTGCAATAGAAAAAAAATAGTTTACTAGTAATAGTGTTTAAATAAATCCCCCTTCCAGATGATAAGCTTTAGGAAACAGAAAATTGGATACAGAAATAATAAGTGAAATTTAGAGAGACATACGAGCAAACCCGACATTAAATTGAGGGGAAATAACCTTCTTCTTCCACTTAGGTATACAAAGTCACAGGTAATGGCATTCACAGTTTAACGGTGAGAAAAGGCTACACAGACCACAGAACCCTAGCTTTTCTTGATTCAGTCAGAGAACCCGGGCCACAAGACAACCAGGTGGCTTAAATTCCCCAAAGAGCCCACATGAACTGTCTCACAGAACAGAGTGCCAGGGGAAGACTACCACCAAGAGAAGGGGGAAAGGACACAGGCGTAATTTGAACAAATACCTAAAAGCCGAATGTGGGCTTATGTGGGCTACTGCGAGGCCATCCCCGTGAGCCCCAGATACAACAGTACATACTCATCCACGACCTGTTTTCCACAGGGTTCCACCATGCTCATGAGAAAGACCTAGAACAGGGAAGACCCTGGAAGGCACAGATGCAAGAATCCTGGCTCTCCTTCCACAGCCTTTTTATTTGATTAAAAACTGCCAGCTGCTGAATGAGAATAGAAATATGTTCTGTTCCAAGGTCCAGGCACTGAGATTGACGAAAGGGTTTAAGAAAAGGTTTTAGCCTACAACAAAGGAAAAAGAAAACCTGCTAATGTCTAGAATGTTGCAAACAGTTCAAGCAAATGTCTGCTATGACTGAGGTAGCACAGAAAATTCCCTTCTGCTCAAAAGTCCCCAAGAGTACAAGAGAAAATTCAAACACTACAAAGGATAAACAGTAAAGCTGACAAAGATCCACTCCCTAAATCAGATATAAAATCTATGCACAAAACGGGTTAGGGAGGAAGAGCTTAGAAATCCTTGATATAGGTTGAATTGTGAGCCCCCAAAAGAAACATTAAATTGAGGGGAAATAACCTTCTTCTTCCACTTAGGTATACAAAGTCACAGGTAATGGCATTCACAGTTTAACGGTGAGAAAAGGCTACACAGACCACAGAACCCTAGCTTTTCTTGATTCAGTCAGAGAACTGACCGTTTCCCTCCAAAACCTGTGAATGTGAGATTTTTGGATACAGGGTCTTATCAAAAGAGTTCTTATAAAAAGTGGAGAAGAAATACAGACACACAAGAAGATCACCCTCTGTTGATGGTCGGAGATTGGAATGATGAAACTACCAGCCAAGGAATGCTAAGAATCGCTGACAACACCAGAAACTAAAGAGGAAAAGCATGAAATAGATTCTCTTCTACAGACTTCAGAGAGATTGGAACCCTACTTATGCTTTGATTTCAGATTTCCTATCTCCGGAATTTTGGGACAATGCATGTCTGTTGTTTTAAGACATCCAGTTTGTGATATTTTGTTATAGCAGTCCTAGGAACCTAATTCGTCTGTCCTCATTACAAGGATCTCTGGTAAGATGATCAGTCTGGTGGGGTGTGAAAAAAATAGTGAGAAAAAAATCTTCAGTGCATTATCTTCCGTACTTACTACAGGGTACCAGCTGGACACAACTGGGTAAATGTGAAGTGGGTATTACTGAAGGTAATTACAGCAACATCAGCATCCAGACTAGGGTGACTTCTTACCAGATAGACTCAATCCCATGCCCAATCCGGGATGCTAATCCTATTTAAGTCAGTCTTAACTTCTTTTTAAACACAGTGTTCACAACTTAATCAGAATTTCAAAAAACAAATGGGAAAAAACATCCATTCATCCATTAATAAGTGATAAAGCAGTTAACAGAACTGGGCACAGCCGTTACCTAAAAGTTGAAAACATCTGACGATGACTATGAAATCACTGTAGTAAACATGCGAAAGGTATTAGTGAAAAGATGAAAAGCATGGAAAAGCAGGGATTTTGTCAGAGAAATAGAATAAAATCATATGCATATAAATTCAAATGTAAATAATAGAAATAAAAGAACATCATAGATGAAGAATTCTTTTGACAGAGTAGATTTGATAAGGAAGAGAAAAGAATCACTGTGGATAGGAAATAGACATTTTCCAACTGAAATACAAAATAAATAATAATAAAAACCACCAACAACAATATCAAATAAAAAGCATTTATAGTGATTGAACAATATCAAATGGTCCATTATATGGGTAATTTAAATCCCAGAAGTAAAAAAGTGGGGGTAAAAATATTTGGAGAAATACTTTTCCAACATTAATGAAAGATAACAAGCCACAAATTCAAGAGATTCAGATTATACTAAAAAGCCTATACACAACATCACAACTGGGCATGTCATACAGTGCTTTAAACCAAAAATAGGGACAAAAACACAGAGAAAAGGTCAAGATAGATGATTTCTCATCAAGTAATATGCAAGCCAGAAGATAGCAGACTCATATCTTAAGAGGACAGGAATAAAAGAAAAAATAACGTTATCATAAGATTCTATATCCAGTGGAAATATGTTACGTGCATGTATAAATATGGCAAAATAAATCCCACTATTGTGTATAATTATAACGCACCAATCAAAAGGGAATTAAAAGAAAGATTAAGAACAAGGAAAGCCTTTGAAGCACAAATTAGACAAAGCTAAGGGCATATGATTAAGATATTTTGAATTGGTTTCTGATGCAGAGCGAGGGTTTTAGTTCAGAATAATTTACCAGTGTTGGTTCTTAGTTTGACAAATATATCATGGTTGTATAAGATGTTAACTGGAGGGCAACTGAAAAGGATAAAGAAATCCTCTCTACAGTCTTTGCAACTCTTCTGTAAATATGAAACTACTCCAAAACAAAAAAAGTTTATTAAGAATAAGAAAGTAGCCAGGTGTGTTGGTGCATGCCTGTGATCCCAGCAGCTCCGGAGGCTGAGGCAGGAGTATCCTGAGTTCAAAGCCAGCCTCAGCAAAAACTAGGTGCTAAAAAACTCAGTGAGACTCTGTCTCTAAATAAAATACAAAATAGGGCTCAGGATGTGGCTGAGGGGTTGAGTGCCCCTGAGTTCAATCCCCCCCCCCCCGCAAAGCCCCAAAAGAATAAGAAAGTAGAAATATCAACAAAATAGAACCAAAGAAAAAAATTTGAGAGCACATATCATATACTTGGGAAGTACTATTTCAGAAGAATCAACTTTGTCTCTCAAAACACATTTGCATAAATGGCTCTCTATGTCAATTATTACATAATATATTCATGATATTTTAAATATTTATACAATTTAAATAAGAATAGTGTAAAATAATTACCACATAAGGCCATTATACCTATCTTTGTTCCAATAACCTTAAAAATAAAATGTTAAACTTATTGGAAAATTACTTTGCATGCCACTTGAACACAAAAGAAAAGTTTCATTAGTCTATCAAAGAAACTTCAAAAAATTGTTTTTTATTTTTGAATATTAACATAAGTAAGTTTGTATTTGTGTTCTGCTCTGTTGATAATAAAGAGAAATGAAATCTGAAGTAGCTGACTTTGGTCCCAGGCAAAATATTTATTGTAACTGAGTTATGGTTGGCTTATATTTTTAAAACACCTGGATCAAGAAATAAGTGGCAGAAAATTAATGTAATTCTTAACATTTAGAATGCACTTTTATCATTAAAAATAAAAATTTTGACAAAACTAGAAGGCAACAAGTTTGATTGAATGAATCAGGCATGTTAATGATTAACTCAGGATACTTGGCCCATGATATATGAGTATAGAGTAAAGCTTTCTAAATTTTATTCCAGCCCTGATTTTTGCATAATAAAATTTAAGCTATCTGGAACAGGAGTAGAAAGGAGGAAGTTTTAACCAAAACCTCATAGTAGTACTCATATTAGAATAAGAAGGCATTATGATGCATATCAACTTAAATAAATATTTCCTCTATTTAAAAACCTACATTGAAATTCTGTCCAGACACGGCATTCTATAAACTATTGAAAAGAAAAGATTGCTAGTGATACATTTTTAGAGGAAGCTGGAAAATTGCATGCAATATTACTATTCAAGTATGAAAATTATAATAAATAAAATGTCCATTCACATAGCCATTTTTGAGTTACAAATGAGTCAAAACCTCCCAGTTCCAAGTTTATTTCCCAGTATATCTCCATAATGTCATGGATGTTCTTAGCCATAATTATTTAATTGACTCTTCATAATTATAGTTTATATTGCAGTTCAATTATTAAAAGACTTTTATATTTGAAATATTTTATTCAGAATGTTATAAAAATCTGTTTGGCTTCTGTTCTAATGGACATTATGTCTGCATCCAGAATTTTCATTTATTGAGTCCTGACACCTTCTCTCATTTGAATGATGTTATTAGCTGTTTTAAATGAAGTAAATGTTCTTCAAAGCATAATAAATTACTTTTTAAGTATCTGATAATGTGTTTAAATGGGCAACACACCAACAAAGTCTTGGGGAATCAATAATGAAGCTTAATTCAATCTACTACAGCTCTGCTAGCTAGTATAGCATTTAAAAATTTAAGAGTATTTAAACTGCTGAGAAATTTCCTGGCATTTTAATAGGCTCTTTTATAACAGTCTTTTTCCCCCTTATATAAGCAATCATGAACGTTGCTAATGGAATCAATTCAAAACTCATCGGATTATTTTTTTTCTTTCTTTTTGTTTTGTTTTGTTTTTTTCCTCTTGAGACTACATCCATGTTAGCCCATCATTTATAACTGACAGTCTTGGCAGAATAGAATTAGGTTCACTCATCAGAGATAACTAACTCTAGGGTACATTTTAGGGAGAATAAGGTGGAACCTTTACAGTACTGAAGATCAATCATATGGAAGAAGAAATAGATAAAGGTGGAAATAGATAAACATAAACAGCTTCAAATGAAGTTGGGAGAATATCAAACAGTTACAACAATCAGCCAAAGCTGCATGTACGAGTTGAAAAACAGAAGACATTGAATCTTAAATTCAGTTAAATATTTCCTCGCTTTTGTCACTATATTAAATCAGGTTTAAAACTATTAATTAGAATCTCATATTTCTATCAATTTGCTTTCCTGCCAGAAAGTTAATCATCATTTAGATAAATGATAGCATTTTTTTGTTGTTGTTATAAAGAATAATAAAGTGCTGTGAATCCTATGGAAGCTCAAATATTTCCAAGTCTTCAGGTTCTTCTGAAGAATTAAAGTGTATCAATGACAGGGAAAAGAAACATGTTCTCCTTGAAAAATCTTTGCATATACATGTATGTATACCTATGTGTCTGTCAATCTGTATCTTTATCTAGCCAAAGATCCATCTATCTTTCAGTTATGATTTAGATCTGGAATTTCCCCCCAATCTCATGTGTTCAGAGAAAGTTATTGGATTACAAAGGCTCTGGCCTCATCAGTGGATTAGTACACATGGATAGACAAACAGACTACTGGGCCTCGTTGGAGGTGGAGGTCACTGCGGGTGTTCCCTGGGAGGGTTTATCTTCCTGGAGGCCCTTGTCTCTAGGCTTTCTAGCTCTCCCTCTTTCTCTACTTTCTGGTTGCCATGAGCAGCTTTCCTCCAACATGTTCTTCTCCCATGATGTTCTGCCTCACTTCAGGGTGAAAGCAATGGAACCAACTGACCATGGTCTTCAACCTCTAAAACTGTGAGCCAAAAGAAACCTTTCCTTCTCGAAATTGTTTATATCAAGTAGTTTGGTCACAGCAATGTAAAGTTGATTAATATACCATCCATCTATCTGTCTATCAAATCTGCCTTGCCTTTGTGACTATTATCTATTTATCTAGTGTTTAAGTAAACTTAAATAGTTTAATACTATTTTTTTTGGTACTGGGAATTGAACTCAGGTGCTCTCAATCACTGAACGACTTCCCCAGTCCTATGTATGTTATTTAGAGACAGAGTCTCACTGAGTTGCTTAGTGCCTCGCTTTTGCTGAGGCTGGCTTTGAACTCACAAACCTCTTGCCTCAGCCTCCCAAGATGCCGGGATTACAGCATGCACCACCATGCCCAGCAATTAGTTCAATACTTTTTGATAATTAATGAGAACTTGATGTTTCTTTAGAAGTTTCTGCTTATCACTTTTGAGACCTCAATCCATTCAGTAATTTCTTTTATGTATAAAATTTATAGCAATTGTCTTCTCTTCTGATTGCCATAAATACAAGGAACTCACAATTTTCCCAATGCAAGGATGTCAAAATATGAACTTTATTTTTCTTACATGTGAAAAACAGAAAGTGGTTTCAAGTTGCATTAAGATAAAAGTATAAGATCTCATAATGTTTATTATAGTGTATATTTTATTTGGCAAATTTTAAAAATCTTGCTAATCCACTATTATTCTATCTAGAATTTCTCTCTTTTAATTTCTTTTACCTTCTTTCGATGACATTAGCCTGTACCCACATATTTAGCATTGCCTTTCCAAATAATATAAATTACCAAAACAAATATAGTTATCTTATTCAAAGATAAATGTCTATACTCTGTGAGCAAGTACACTGATGCTATTTTAGAGACTGTATAAATTTTTTAAGTGGAAAAATATGATTTTCTGATAAATATTATAATTTGACTCACACTAAAAAGGAACTTCTCAGAAAAGATTATCAAGTTGAAATCCAGTTGATTTTTATTTTTTTGTTTATTAGAAGATCCTGCGTTGTGATTTAGATGTGAGTTGTCATCCAAAAACTCATTGTGAGAAACAATGCAAAAAAGTTAGCGGTGAAATGACTGGATTATGAGAGCCTTAAATTAACCAGTGTGTTGATCCTCTGATAAAGATTAATGAGTGATAACTGTGGGCAAGTAGGCTTAGCTGGAGGGCAGGTGAGGCCCTTGGGGCATGCCTTTGGGGTTTAAATTTTGTCCTTGTGGAGTGAAGCTCTCTCTACTTCCTGATTGTCCTTTTCCTGAGCTGCTTTCCTTCTGCCATGATGTTCTACCTCCTCTCCAGCCCAGAGGAATGGAGCCAGGCATCTATCAGATGACTGAGACCTCTGAACAAATGAACCACAGAATAAACTTTCTCTCCTCTATGTTGTTATTTTCACATCTTTTTGGTCACAGCAGTGAAAAAGCTGATTGAAACATCCTATTATTCTTAAAATTCGAAAATTTTCTTTTTGTAAGCTACATTGGTGAAATTTGTGACTTCAGAGTAAACAGTGTTTAAAAGGAGCATAAAGAAAGGTAACTCTAAAAACTTGTAGAAATTACAATCTTAAATCAACTAAGAGAATTATAAATCAGTTTATTGGCATAACTTATTTTTTCACAACAGTTCTGATCTATGCTTTCAAATTGATTTAGGCTTTAATTAAATTCAGCAAATATATATTAAGTGCGTACTTCATGGAAGGGTCTGTGTTAACTGCTTCAGGGGATAAAATAATGAGTGAATTAAAGTATCTTGTCTCAAGACATTTATCTTTTTATCAGACAGATTTATATATGAAATAATTTTATGCAATGAAATATGTTAAGAAATCCATAAACATTAAGAAAAATTAAGTATAACAACGAATTTTGGTTACTGATTGTCAAGGAGAATTGAATGTGAAAATTAATTTTCAGTAGTATAATGACTAATTGTAATCTTATGTACCAGCCTGGTCACTCTCCATATGTCATTTTAGCTGATTCTCACAATATTTTTATATAACTATTACTATCAGAAAACAGAGAGGAAAAACTGTGAACTTGTTTTATGCTCCTAATTATTTAACAACAGAATAAACTACTGGAATGTAGAAATAAATTCCCAAATGATGATATAAAAATTATTATTATTATTTTAAAGAAATAGATTCTGAGGTTACAGTTCTGTTGCAGAACATTTTCTTAGTATATGTGGAACCCTGGGTTTGATCCCCAGCATTGTCCAAAAAAATCACATTATTTAAAAATGAGCAAGTACAACTTTGTTTAGCAAGCATGTTTAAATAACATTCATTATTCTTCTAAAGGAAACAGTCACATTTATGATAATAAATAATTAAGCAAAAAGAAATATTGTTAGAAGTACTTTATGAGAAAAAAATAGAAAAAAATCTTAAGAAGTAAATGACAAGAAAATATCATTTGCTAATAGACTTGAAAAATGGTTAAATTCTTGATAATCTAAGAATTAAAAAGAAAAAAATCTGTGACTTTTTTTATTTTAATTGGAACTATTTCATAGATCTGTCATTCCTAAAAAAAAAAAAAAAAAAAAATTAGCATGTGAATGCAATTAAAAGCAAAAACTCCCATCTTATCTACCCTATATGTTTCTTCCCCTTTAAATATAGGTCATTAATGTTTATAATTCCAAATTTTCCCCTATGTATTATAATGTGTTTTATTAGATAAATATAGAGGCACTTAGGTGCTTGTAGTCATTAATACATAGATAAATGAATAAGAACAAAAGAGGAAAGGATGTTAAGTTGTGGAAAACATATTCAATAAGGGGACTTGTGCTTACATGTGCAGAGTTATACTATATGATGCTTTTTATACTCTTGGTTTTTCATCTCGATCACATTTCAGTGATCTTTCCATGTCTTTATATTTACCATGTTAATTTTGAAAGCCACATAGACTGTTGTGACTCAGATGGACCATAATTTATTAAAATATTTCTCTGTTATTGACCATGTTTTCATTTTATTATTATTAAAAATAGACCTATTCCTTTGCTTACAAAAAAAGAGACTATCATGGAATTGATTTCTCTGATGTTCTAGGTATGATGGAACAAAAAGCTTGAATGTGATTAACATTGCCCAATTGCCCTTTAGATGGTACTGTAAATTCATAGTACAACCAAATCTGTATGAGAATCCATTAATTCCCACCTTTTTTAGAACAAGAGCTATTACTTATCTTCTATAATTAGGAAAATTTGTCATTATTTTGTTTTCATTTTCTGCATCATCCATATGTGTATTAAATATATTTTTAATTGAAAATCTACTTTATTTAAAATAACATCTTTCCAAGACTGAGGAACATAGCAATAAGCAATATGAGCCAGATCCTTGCCCCAATTAGAAATTTTCATTTAAATGAGGGGAAATAATCAGAACACATGCCAGCAAAATATGAACCAGACACACTTTTAATCACCATATGATAATCATTTACTATGAATTGTCTGTTCATACATTGTTGTAGTCAGCTTTTTCACTGCTATGACCAAAAGACCTGACCAGAACAATTGTAGAGGAGAAGTTTATTTAGGGGCTCACAGTTTCAGAGGTCTCAGTCCATAGAAGGCCAGCTCCATTTCTTGGGGATCCAGGTAAGGCAGAATATCATGGTTGAAGAGTGAGGCAGAGGGAAGCAACTCACATGATGATTAGGCCTCAGAGATGATTATCTCCACTTACCAAATATATACCCAAAAGGCATGTGACAGGGATCCACCTCCTTCAGCTACACCTTACACATCTTGAGTTACCACTCAGTTAATCCCATCAGGGGATTCCTTTACTGATTGGGTTAAGCTCTCATGACCCAATCATTTTACCTCTAAAACATGCATTGTCTCACACATGAACTTTTTGGCAGACACTTTACATCCAAACCATAACATTCATCATGCAACTAAATGAACATTTCTTTTCTTTAATAATTTTTATTTTTAATACATGTAATTTCTCCCCAATTTTAATTAACATTTGCTTTCTGTTTAACTATAGGCTCAAAGCATATACAATTTTTTCTTTATAGTTGTATCTTTCTTCTTTTATAGACTTCCTCAAACCAGTATTTTTTAAATTTATTCCAATTATTTATACATGACAGCAGAATGCATTTTGATTCATTGTACACAAATGGAGCACAAGTTTTCATTTCTCTGGTTGTATATGATGAAAAGTTATACCATTCGGGCAATCATACATGTACACAGGGTAATAATGTCCATCTCATTCCACCATCTTTCCCACATGCATGTCCCATCCCCTCCCCTCATGGCCCTCTGCCCAGTCAAAAGTTCCTCCATTCTTCCCATGTGACCCCACTATGAATCAGCATATACATATCAGAGAAAACATTTTGCCATTGACTTTTTGGGATTGGATTATTTCACTTAGCATGATATTCTCCAACTCCATCCAATTACCTGCAAATGCCATTATTTTATTCTTCTTTAATAAAGTATTACTAATGAGTAATAGTTCATTGTGTATATATACCACAGTTTCTTTATGCATTTATCTGTTGAAGGGCATCTATTTTGGTTCCAGAGTTTAACTATTGTGAATTGACCTGCTATAAACATTGATGTGGCTGTGTCACTGTAATATGCTGATTTTAAGTCCTGTGGGTATAGTCTGAAGAGTGGGATAGCTGGGTCAAATGGTGGTAACATTCCAAGTTTTCAAAGGAATCTTCATACTGTTTTCCAGAGTGATTACATCAATTTGCATTCCCACCAGCAATGTATGCCAATACTTATTGTTGCTTGTATTCTTTATAATTGCCATTCTCACTGAGTGAGATGAAATCTTAGAGTAGTTTTGATTTGCATTTCTCTAATTACTAGAGATGTTGAACAATTTTTCATAAATTTGTTGATTGATTCTACATCCTCTTCTGTGAAGTGTCTGTTCAGTTCATTAGCCCATTTATTGATTGGGTTACTTATTTATTAATTTATTTATTGGTGTTAAGTTTTATGAGTTCTTTATATATCCTGGAGATTACTCTATCTGAGGTACATGTGGAAAAGATTTTCTCCCATTTTGTAGGATCTCTCTTTACATTGTTGATTACTTCCTTTGCTGAGAAGCTTTTTAGTTTGAATCCATCCCATTTATAGATTCTAGATTTCATTTCTTGTGCTTCAGGAGTCTTGTTGAGAAAGTCAGTTCCTAAGCCAACATGATGAAGATTTGGGTCTACTCTTTCTTCTATTAGGCACAGAGTCTCTAGTCTATTTCCTAAGTCCTTGATCTACTTTGAGTTGAGTTTCATGCAAGGAGATAGAGATTTAATTTCATTTTGCTAGATATGAAGTTCCAGTTTTCCCAGCACCATTTGTTGAACAGGCTATCTTTTCTCCACTGAATGTTTTGGCACCATTGTCTAGTATGAGATAACTGTACTTATGTGAGTTTGTCTCTGTGTCTTCTATTCTGTACTATTGTCTGCCTGTCTATTTAAGTACCAATACCATGCCATTTTTGTTACAATAGCTCAAGAGTATAGTTTAAGTTCTGGTATTGTGATGCCTCCTGCTTCACTCTTCTTGCTAAGGATTACTGTAGTTATTCTGGGTCTGTTATTCTTCCAGATGAATTTCATGATTGCTTTCTCTATTTCTATGAAGAACGACACTGGGATTTTAATTGGAATTGCATTGAATCTGCATAACATTTTTGATAGTATGGTCATTTTGACAATATTAGTTCTGCCTATCCAAGAACATGGGAGATCTTTCCATCTTCTAAGGTCCTCTTTAATTTCTTTCTTTAGTATTCTGTAGTTTCATTGCAGAAGTCTTTCATTTCTTTTATTAGATTGATTCCCAAGTTTTTTTTTTTTTTTGAGACTAGTATGAATGGGATAGTTTTCCTAATTTCTCTTTCAGAGGATTCATCACTGATGTATAGAAATGACTTAGATTTATGGTGGTTGATTTTATATCCTGCTACTTTGCTGAATTCATTTATTAGTTCTAGAATTTTTTTGGTTGAAGTTTTGGATGCTCTAAATGTAGAATCATGTCCCTGGCAAATAATAATAGTTTGAGTTCTTCTTTTCTTATTTGTATCCCTTTAATTTCTTTCTTCTGGCTAATTGCTCTGGCTGGAGTTTCAAGGACTATGAAGAATAGAAGAGATGAAAGAGGACATACCTGTCTTGTTTCAGTTTTTAGAGGGAATGCTTTCAGTTTTTCTCTGACGTTGGCCTTGGGCTTAGCATAGGTGGATTTTTCAATGTTGAGGAATGTTCCTACTAGCCCTATTTTTTTTAGGATTTTGAACATGAAGCAGTTCTTTATTTTGCCAACTGCCTTTTCTGCCTCTATTGAGATGTTCATATAATTCTTATCTTCAAGTCTATTGATGTGATGAATTACATTTATGGATTTCTGGATATTGAACCAATATTGCATCCCTGGGATGAACCCCACTTGATCTATCAGAATTTTATTGAGAATTTTTGCATCTCTGTTCACGGGGGATATTGGTCTGAAATTTTTGTTCCTGATGTGTCTTTGTCTGCTTTTGGTATCAAGGTGATACTAGTTTCATAGAATAAGTTTGGAATGGTTTCCTCTTTTTCTATTTCATGGAATACTCTGAGGGATATAGGAATTAGTTCTTCTTTGTAGGTCTTATAGAATTTGGCTGAAAATCCTCCTGGTCCTGGACTTTTCTTGGTTGGTAAGCTTTTGATAGCATCTTCTATTTCATTGCCTGAAATTGATCTGAGTTTTGCATGTCTTCCTGATTCAGTTTGGATAGATCATGTGATCTCTTAAAATTTGTATTCTTAAAATTGGTATTTGATTCTGTTGGAGTATAGATTTTCAAAACAATTTCTAATTACCTTCTATATTTCAATAGTGCCCATCATGATATTCCTTTTTCATCACAAATTTTATTAATTTGAGTTTTCTTTCTCCTTTTCATTAGAGTTGCCAAGGGTTTATCAATTATTTTTTTCAAAGAACCAACTTTTTGTTTTGTCAATTTTTCTGGTTGTTTCTTTTGTTTCAATTCCATTGATTTCAGCTATGATTTTAATTATTTCCTGTCTTCTACTTTTGATGTTGATGTGTTCTTATTTTTCTAGGGCTTTGAGATGAAATATTAGGTCATTTATTTGTTGTCTTTTAATTCTTTTAATGAATGAACTCAATGCAATGATCTTTACACTGAGTCACAGTGTCTCAGAGATTCCGATACGTTGTATCATCATTCTCATGTACCTCTAAGAATTTTTTTATCTCCTCCCTGCTATCCATGCATCACTCAATAGCATATTAGTCTCCAGGTTTTTGAGTAGATCCTTTTTTTTTTTAATTTTAGCATTGATTTCTAATTTCATTCCATTATCTGATAGAATTCAGGGTAGTATTTCTTTGTATTTGCTAAGAGTTGGTTTGTGCATAACATATGCCTATTTTAGAGAAGGATCCATATACTGCTGAGAAAAAAAGTGTATTCACTCATTGATGGATAGAATATTCTATATGTCTGTTAAGTCTAAATTGATTGTATTATTGAGTTCTATGGTTTCTTTGTTCAGTTTTTGTTTGGAAGATCTATCCAGTGGTGAGAGAGTTGTGTGAAAGACACCCAGAATTATTGTGTTGTGGTCTATTCGATTCCTGAAATTCAGAAGGGTTTGTTTAATATACATAAATATTTCATTGCTTGGGGCATAAATATTTATGATTGTCATGTCTTTTTGACGTATGGTTTCCTTAAGCAGTATGCAATGTCCTTTATCTCTTCTGAATAACTTTGGCCTCAAGTTCACTTTATCTGATATGAAGATGGAAGCCCCTCCTTTTATACTGAGTCCATGTGTGGTATGTTTCCCCATCCTTTCACCTTTAGTCTGTGGAATTCTTTTCCTATGAGATGAGTCTCCTGAAGGCAGCATATTGTTGGGTTCTTTTCTTTTCTTTTCTTTTTAAATTCAATCTACCAGTCTATGTCTTTTGAATAAGGCATTTAGGCCATTAACATTCAGGGTTATTATTGTGATATGATTTGTATTTCTAGTCATTTTAGTTTATTTTGGTTTTTTAATTTGACTTTGTTTCTCCTTTGATTGATTTTTCCTTTAGAGTATCTCCTCCCTCTACTGACTTTCATTATTGGTTTTCATTTCCTCCTTATGGGATATTTTACTGAAAATTTTCTGTAATAAAGGCTTTCTAATTGTAAATTCTTTTAACTTTTGTTTAATTTGGAAGGTTTTTATTTTATCATCAAATCTGAAGTTTAGTTTTGCTGGATATAAGATTCTTGGTTGTCACCCATTTTCTTTCAGAGCATGGTATAAATTGTTCCAGGACCTCTAAGCTTTGAGGATCTGGGTTGAAGAATCTGCTGATATCTGATTTGTTTTCCTCCTATATTTAATCTGATACTTTTCTCTTGTGACCTTTAAAATTCTATCCTTATTTTGTATGCTAGGCATTTTTATTAAAATGTGCCTAGGTGTGGATCTATTGTATTTTGTTCATTTTGTATCCTATACACCTCTTATATTTGATTTTACATTTCATTCTACAGCTTTGGAAAATTTTCTGATATTATTTCATTAAAGAGGTTGTGCATTCCTTGGTTTGTATCTCTGTGCCTTCCTCTATCCTGATAATTCTTAAATTTGGTCTTTCATGTTATCCCATAATTCTCGGAGGTTCTGTTCATGGTTTCTTACTATCTTCTCTGTGTAGCCAACTTTATTTTCAAGATTATGTATTTTTTCTTTATTGCCTAAGAAAAAAGATCTAGTATCTTGGTGATGCTTTCTATTGAGTTTTTAATTTGACTTATTGTTTCCTTCATTTCAAGGATGTCTGTTTGTTCCTTTTTTTTTTTTTTTCAGAATCTCTCTTTATTGAAATAATGTTTTGCTACCTGCATTTGCTCTCTTATATCATCCTTTACTTTGCACATCATTTTCACTATGTATATTCTGAACTCCTCCTCTGACATTTTCTTTACTGTGTTGTCAAGGCATTCTATTATTATAGCATCTTGGTTTGTTTGGGGTGATTTCTTCCCTTGTTTTTTGATATTGTTCATGTGTCCTCCCCTCTAGTAGTGCAGATTTGAGGTATTGCAGTATTATAGATTTATAATGTCCCTGCAGGTTTCCAATACCTCACCTTTAAAGGGGGTATCAATATTAACAGCACCCAATGCAAACAATATGCAGCCTTAAACCAAATCGCCCCTATTAAGACATTTACAATTTTGTCACAATAAACAGAAACAATGTGTTTGATCATTATCAACAACATAAACAGTAGGTTTGCAATAGGGTCTACAGTTTCTAATGTTGGATAAGAGAGAATGGGGAGGAGGATGTAGGATGTGATGTTTATGTGGTAGGAGGTGAGAATATAGAGGTTTTAGATCATAGGAAGAGTAAAAGAAGAATCAAAAGAAGTTGACTGTTAGCAGGAGAGAAGAGAGAAAGAGGCCCAGGGAAAGAGGTAAGTGAGAGGAAAATAGAGTGAGAGAGTTAAAAAAGAAAAGAAAAACAATAAAATGTAAAATTAAAATAATCTACAACAAACTGTAACTTACTATTCAAACATCCTAGTCCTTAGTAGCCTGATGCATGAAAAGTACTTCATTTAAAAAATGTTGAGGATATAAGAGCAGAAAATAAAAAAAGAAAAAAAAAAAAGAGTTAAAAATGGAATAAAAATAAAATCTTGAAGGAAAATTGAACAACTGTATTTGTTGGAGTCCAATATCTTCCTTGCTTCCCTTCCCAATCAATAGATGGGGTTGTCTAGAGTTTTCTGGTAACTCCATCCTCAGGATGGTAGAAGTTACTAGGGTGGGAGTGTTAGACGTGGAGGTAGGACTCCTGGAGGTGCAGTGTAGCAATTGCCAGTCCTGCTGGAAGACTGCTTCTCAGGAAATGACTAGGGTCTTCTCATGTGAAGCAGGAGTCTGGAATTAACCCCTTATGTTGCTTGTGGACCCCACAATTCCTGGTCTCTAATTTAGTCTCTACAGGGACCTGTGTGCCTGTCAAGAAAAATTGTTCTGTATTGGGCAGATCAGGACCAGCATTGGGAGCAGTGAGCCAGCCATGTAGCTGCAAGTGCTGGACCAGGTTGGTGGCTGACTGGGTGGGATGTAGACTGGGGATTGAGCAGCCAGAGGACCCTATTGATTGCCAAACCAGTGGGACCAGGGCGATTGGTGGATGCCCTACTGGGGAGGGAATTGTGAACCATGCTGGTGTCGCAGAATCTGTCCCTGGGATCCTGGTGGGTGCTGAATTGGTTGGCTGGACAAGCTGGAATCAAGAGGCCTTCACACCCTCTTCCTACCTATCTACCCCTTGCAAGACTCTCTTTTGTCTTTTCAGCATGATGATGGCTAGTAGCACACCTAGCAGAGATACCTCAGGTGTAACCAAACCTTCAGGGACCTTGGCAATGTCCTTCCAGGTCCTGGCTGTTATCTCTAGATTGAAGCAGCCTTATCCCTAGATGGTGGTGGTGCCCATGTCAAACCTGTAGGTAGCTTGATGTTGGGCTTCCAGGCTCTGACTGGTGTCCCAAGATGGAGGCTACCCAACTGAAGATGGCAATGGTGGCAGCAGAAGTATCCCAAGGTGAAGGTGACTACTTTCAGAAATGGGGCAGTGAGGGTAGGCTGTATGGTGGCATCGGACAGCCTGTTTGGAGATACACTGCTGTGGCAGGTGGTGCTGTGGCGGGTGGCTGCCTCCAGGCCCTTCAGGTGTCCCAGTGTGGTGGGTACCACATGGAGGGGGCAAAGGAGGCGGCTGTAGTATTCCAAGATGGAGGCAGCTGGGGAGCCACGATTTGGTCTATGCAGAACCGCAGTGTGCGGCCGTTCCACAGCGGGTGGATGGGAAGATCGTTCCCTCAAACCAGTATTTTATAAAACTAGACTCTATATTATCTTGTAGTATTTCATTGTTTTTATTTTAGGAGCTTCATTGTTTTTACCAAATTGTTGGTGAATCATTATAATCAAATGTATGGTCAACTCTTCCAGTAGTGTTTATTGAACAATTTACACTTTCTCCTTGCAATGTGGCTCGCAATTTAAAATCATAGAATACTGTTCCTTTTCACTATTTTATTTTTCTTAAGTCTATACAAGTATCACATGATTTTAAATTATTTTTTCATAACATTTTGACACCTGCAGTAACACATTTCTTCTCTGCACACCTCTTTAAGACACTCTCATATCATGACCATTCTTTTTTTTCCTATTGCAGTCCCATGTAAAACATTTGTGTGGGGGGTGATAGATTTTCTAAGGAATTACTTAGAATTTATAATTCAAATTGCGGAAAACTGACATTTCATAGCAATGTTTTCCCCTGAGGAATAGTGATTTTATGATATTTATTAGTGCTTCCTCTTAATTGAATATACTTTTGATTTTATTAGTTTTGGGTATTGCTCCACTTTTACAGCCTAATTTTTATTGCTTTTATTTGGGGAATTTTGTTAATTTTATATGTTGATCATTAATGGCCTCCTTTCGTCTATTAGCTCATTAATTCAAATAATGCTGTAAGAAAATGCCTGATTCTACTAGCACAGAGTTACACAATGCAATATTAGCAGTATAAACTTTCTACCTAACTTTTAAAATTTATGCTTTAATTTTCTTATCTCATTGTTGAGGACCTCCAGATCAGTGTTGAAGAATAAATTTAGTCACATAAAATATCCTTCATTTTTCCTAAATGAAATTTTGCTTTGAATTCTATTACTGCAGAAAATAATTCGCCTAGGGCTGGGATTGTGGCTCAGTAGTAGAGCACTTACTTTTTAGCATGTGTGAAGCCCTAGGCTCAATTCCCAGTAGTGCAAAAACATTTCATAACAATAATTTTCTTATGTGCCTTTTTTCATTCTTATTCTTTCAAAATATTTATGTGAGTTATGTTTTTTTTTTAATTTGATGTATTTCAGGAATAGAGAACATGAGACTTTATAGGTTTTTCCTTCTTGTTTTAAACTCAAACTGAAAAGTCTCTTTCTGTTGTTGTCTCACCAATTTCATATTTATTGTAAAAATGAAAAATTTTAAAATGAGTTTTATTGAAGTTAAATGCAGTTAAGACTGGAGTGCTGAACTTCTGATTTATCTTGTAATAGTTGTAATAGACCAAAGTTCTTTATAACCATCAGAAAAGGAGATTAATTGTAAAAACACATTTTCTGAAATACTAGAAAACTGCTGAAGTAAGCAAGACTGTAGGGGTTGTGATCCCCAAAAGAGAGAAAACTGCTGCTCGCTCTCTCCAAAAGACCTTTGCCATTTTTTGGCACAAATTTTAGACAAGGGCTAAGGCCTGTAGCCTCTGATAACAGGACAGAAGCCAGTTCTGGTGTTGGTAATATTACAAGGTTGGAGAAACAAAACTGCACTTTATAGGAGGCAAAGCAACCAGGAACAGGAGGGAGCCAATATCCTGGTCAGAACGGAAATGCAGGAAATTCATCCAGAAACTTCCAATTTTCCCTTAAGAAGGATGCTGAAGATTTGAATTGTAGTAAGCAGGATAATAAGAAGGACTAAATAATTGAATTGCAAAAGGATGATCAACAGAAAGTCACAGAAGGACAATGCAAAGTTTTCCAGTCTCACAGCACAAGGAAGAAAATCTTGAAGTTCAGGAGTTGACAAGGAAGCAAGGTTTTATAACACATCTGGATTTCAAGGGCAGAATGCACTAGAGCTAGACAGGGCCTCAGATAAAGGCAGCAGTCCTACATCAGGTGAAGAGCCCAGTGCCTGACAGAATTAAGGTGATTTACCTCCGATCTGTGTGTCTTCCAGAGCAGAGGGTGACTCTCTCCAGATGGCAATAATACCTCCATAGACTTCAAAATAGATTTCATTAATATAATCTAGAATGTAAGCTATAAAATGAATTGTGCCAGAGAATTGGAATCTGTTAAATACAATAAAAAGAAAGTTTAGAAATGAAATATGCAATAACTCTTCAAGTGTCATCATGAGAAAACTAACAAGTTGAACTCGACTGAAAGATATAACACTAATTCCTGGCCAGGACTTCTCAAATATATCAAGGTCATCAAAACAACCTCCTGAACCACTGTCGCAACCAGGAGGAATCTAAGGAGACAGGCACAGGGACCAAATATATTGCGGTATTATGGATGGGTTCTTGGAATAGTAAAAAATATATTTGATAAAATTTAAGAAAATTTCAACAAAATATGGGAATTAGTGAAAAATAATACATCAATGTTGGTTTGTTGTTTTTAACAAATGTGTTCGGGTAGAGTGTAGTTTGCATATATAAATAACACTCGAATTATTACTAAAATTTTTTTAGGATAGAAAACTCTTGTTTTCCTCAACTGAATGTTGGAGAATAAGAAGTTTTAATTAATGAACAGTTCTACTTGTGGAGTGATGCTGAATTCATTACCAGAATTCAGGAAAGCAAAGGATACAATCAATAATGTGAAGAGAGAGCCCACAGAGTGGGGAGAAAATCTTTTCCACACACACTTCAGATAGAGCACTGATCTCCAGAATTTATAAAGAACTTACAAAACTTTACAACAAAAATACAAAGAACCCAATCAATAAATGGGCCAAGGAACTGGACAGACACTTTACAGAAGAAGATATACAGGTGATTAATAAACATATGAAAAATTGTTCAACATCTCTACTAATTAGAGAAATGCCAATTAAAACAACTCCAAGATTTCATCTTACTCCAATTAGAATGGCTATTATCAAGAACAAAAAAAATAGATGTTGGCATGGGTGTGGGGAAAAAGGCACACTTTTACATTACTGGTGGAGTTGGAAATTGGTGCAGCAACTCTGGAAAGGAGTGTGGAGAATCCAAAGAAAACTTGGAATGGACCCACCTTTTGACCCAGTTATCCCACTCCTTGGTTTATACCCAAAGGACTTAAAATTCGCATATTACACTCATGCGGCCACATCAGTGTTTACAGCAGCTCAATTCACAAAAGCTAGATTGCAGAACCAACCTAGATGCCCTTCAACAGATGAATGGGTGAAGAAACTGTGGTATATATACACAATGGAATATTATTCATCCATAAAGAAGAATAATATTATGGCATTTGCAGATAAATGGATGAAATTGGAGAGTATCATGCTAAATGAAATAAACCAATCCCAAAAAAACCAAAGATCGAATGTTTTCCCTGATAAGTGAATGATGATACATAATGGGGGTGGGGTGGGGGGTGAGAGAAGAATGAAGGAACTTTAGATTATGTAGAGGGAAATAAGGGGTATGAAAAATGGTGGAATGAGACAGGCACCATTACTCTACATACATGTATGATTACATGAATGGTATGAATCTACATTGTGCACAACCATAGAAATGAAAAGTTGTACCCCATTTGTGTACAATAAATCAAAATGCAATCTATAAAAATAAAAATAAAATGATAATAAAAAAGGGGAAAAAGCAGATGTTCTTTCTGAATCAGTCTGCAATGTTTTATTGATAAATCATAGACTACATCTTAAATAATAGGAAAGCCACCTTTGCACACTGAGTGTAAACCTTGGGTTTATGAACCTGGTCACCCTTGTGCAGAAGTTTCTCTGCTTTCTATGTGTGATCTTGCAGTGAACAAGGGGGACAAAATGGAGTGGTAGGAAAAATGAAAGAGAAATAAATTGAAGGGTTTGAAGCAATGGTTAGGGAGCCTCAGAGCAATAGGAAGCAATGACCAGCATATGAGGCAGAATAAGAAGCAAAGAATCTTCTGTAGCCTAGAGAGTTGAGTTTCTACCACAAGGGTAGGCTTGACATGGGGGGCATGCTAAAGAGAGGCCTAGTCAGAGGTCCTTAGGTCATTGGGGTTCTGTCCTCTGAAAGGATTAATGTTGTTCTTGTGAGAACCTGAGTTTAGTTCTTATTAGATGAATGTCATAAAAAGAGCAAGCCTAACTGACCCCTCACTGTGGCTTCCAGCCCTGTGGTATGATCTCATCCTTTCATATATTTGCTTCTGCATTGCAGTGCCCTTTGCCATGAGTTCCTCATCAGAGCAATACCAATGCTGACACAATGCCCTTGAACCTCCAGAGTTGCAAGCTACATAAACTTCTTTTCTTTTTAAAGGATCTAGCCTCAGGTATTCAATTATAGTAACAGAAGATGGACTGATACAGAGCTCAGTAACTATAGCATCAAAGAGCAGGGACAGAGCTACAAGCATCAAAATTAGTGATCAACAATTTGCAACTATCTTGGGACATGATAGTGACAACAGGAATTGCACAATATAGACCTATACTGATATTGCTGAAAGATAATTCAATCATAACTTTAAAATTTAAAGAGTTCTGGTAAGTTCCTGGAATTAGAAATGCTCATAAAATGTACATGAATACACTACCACTACCACCATTATCAACTTACTTTTCAACTGACAACTAACTTTTCAACAGGAAATATGGAAAACAATTGTGGAATCATGTCTTTGTAGTGCTGCAGAATAACAACTGCTGGCCTAGAATTCTCTACCCAGTAAAAGTATATTTGATAAGCACAGGAAAAATTAATACATTTCATAACAATAAATGCAAGAGAATTTATCTCTGGATGACAGTCACTCAAATAAATATAAATGAGTTCTTCAGGCAGAGGGAAAATGATATAACAGAAACATGGAAATGTAGAAGTAATGAAGAATTAATGCATTGCGGCTGGGGCCTGAATACTCACAGAAAGAAGGAAGAGAGGAGATTTAGATGTGAGGAGACATAAGTACTAAGGCAGAAGATGACTGGGGAGTAATTCCAGGTGAAAGGGTGTAATTTATGGGATTTGAAAACAATGATATTTATTTGTTCATTAGCTACACATGCCTACTATGTATAAATTAATAAATCCAGAGATTCACAGTGACCGATATGTAGACTTTGGACTTGAGGATCTTACATTCGATAAATAATTCTCCTGTATTTCTTCTGTGCCACTTTCACTGCCACTGCAGTGATATTTTATAGCCAATATTATTTTCTTTTCTGAATGTAATTCTACCAGTTTGTAGGCTATATAAATCCATCAGTGTGTTAGCTTTTCATCACTGTAAACGAAATACCTGACAAGAATAACTTAAAGGAGGAAAAAGTTTATTTTGGCTCATGGCTGGTTTCAGAGGTCCAAGGTTTCAGTCCATGTTTGGTCAGTTCCATTAGCCTGGGCCCAGGTGAAGGAGAACATCATGGTGAAAGATTGTGACAGAAGAATACAGGTCAGAGCATGGCAGTCATGAAACAGAAAGAGAAAGGGAGGATCCAGGATCAAAATACAATCCTCAAGGGCAGGCCCCAAGTGACCTTCCTCCTACAGGCAGGCCCCACCTGCCTACACTCACCATCTAGTATTCCATTCCGATTATCTATCCAGCAAATGGATTAATCCACTGACTAGGTTACCGCTTAAATGATTTGATCATTTTACCTCCTGCACTAACACAGTAACTTTTGGAGGATACCTCATATCCAATCCATAGCAACCAGATCTGCAGTAAGTTGGTCAAAAACTTTAGAACTATTTTCCCCATTTCCTTGGAGAGGAAAAAAGTTTATTCTCATGTTTTTGGACAAACAGACCTGAAAACCAGTGAATAACTATTTTTAGTTGTTTATGGGTTATCAAAGAAAAAATACTTGGTGATATTTAAGAACAAGAATTGATATGAAGCAACTGGAGAAATAGAAATAATTTAAAACATTTTCAGATGTCCTTGATAACCACTGGGTTTCAGCAATCCCAAGAGTAAGAATTTCAACTGTTTTTTTATTATAGGCATCCTCATTATGGGCATCATCACCATTATTATCATCATCATTAGCAAGAACAGTGGGTCCAGAGAGTTGGAAAACTTGGAATACTTAAGGTAACAGAATGGGTAGAGTACCACCTCTTTACTCTCTTGGTATCTACTTCCTATTGGATCTTTCTTTCAGATTCCCCATAGACTGAAGACAACCCTTGATAGTTCCCAATATATTCTGCATTGTTCAACCCAGTTCTAACTTTTTCTATGTAAAAATGAGTTTTCTCCTTTTGGTTCCGTAACTATAGCCTTGCTATCAGCTGTCGGGTAAGAAAAAAAATATTGTAAAAGAGCTTTCAAAACTAAGTGATTGAATATGGCTTATTCTGGGGATTCTGAACTTAAGAAGCTTTAAATTCAAATAAATTAGTCTTTAATGTTGACTTTGCAGGAACCACAGTCAACATGAAGAAAATCATTGAAGACAGCAAAGATAGAGGCATCCAAACATTACCCCACATTTTTTAATAGTTACTTTATTTTTTTATTATTTTTTTATTTTTACAAACTAGTCAAATACATTCCTATTGGAGTTCAGTACTGCTCCTTGACTCTGTTTTCCCACGTCTTTCCTAGATAAAGGAGGTGTAGGAAGTCTTAAAAGCAGTAACATTACAGCTATAGGAATTGGCAGCCTCATATTAGACTTTTAAAAATACTCCTGGTCAGAAATAAATATAAAGTAATGAGTAGTTTTGCAAATTTCTACAGAGAGTTATATTTTTGTAACATGTTGATTTAACTATGGACGAGTAAGTTATATAAAATTTTCTATTTCTGTTCTACTTTTGGCCCATTCTGAGTTTCTTTTTTTATGTAGTTATTCTCATTGTTTCTTACTCAAATTCAGTGTTATTACTCTTTAGCAATAACCTGGATTTAAATAATCTATGAGAAGTTAAAATCTTTTTATGAGTGATCATTCAAAATGTTCTCTACCTTTCTTAAGACTGAAACAGATACTAGAACCACTTATACCAAGATAAGCATTCTGGTTACCATTGAAGGTAGAAATTTGGGTGGGTATGCAAAAACTATGTCTAGGAAGACTATTACATTTTCTCCTCATCTATAGTTATAAACATTAAAAAATTTCTACAGTTATTGTGCATATAGTTTTAAATGAGAAGAAACAAACACTAAACATGAGCAAACATTATAAAAACTAATATAGTAAGTATTTTCAGGTTGAAATTTCAGTGTATTTTTACAGGTAAACCTTATTAGTTAGGTTGTTTTATTTCTGTATATTCTTTGTATAATTATTTTTGTTTAAATACTTAACATATTTGTTACTTCATTCACTTCAAAATTCATTGTTTATTAAGACTTTATAGTGTATCAGTTACCATGCATGGTTTTAATACTTGACCTATGAAAAATTCCAAGACATGGGGTAATGTTTCCTGCTACTTTTTATTTTTTTAAGTGCTCCTTATTATTTTTCAACTTTTAATGCTTTAAATATTGGTATAATATCTTATTAGACCCTTTTTACAAATGTTTATGATTATTGCATTTTGATATAGGGTAGAAAAATACAATTTGGTAAATTTTGTTCATTTTTTCAGCAATTTTAATTGAAATTAATAATTTTATGCTAAAATATTTTGATTTTAGAATATATTTTTGAATATGCATATTATGTCTAATATCATTTTAATTTTTTGACTTTTTAAGCACATTGCTTATAAATAACAAATGATTTTTTTCACTTTCTTTTTAAACACCAACATATGTAATTCCTTTACTTTTGAAGATTCCCTTACCTATTTATTAGCTCATAATTTTGGTCTTACTTTTTGCATATTTGAATTTTAATAACAAGTATATATCTCCAGATATCTATATATATGTGCATATATTTATTTTGTTATCTTTTGAAAATATTCTTTTTCTCCTATTTTAATATTTACTACATATCATATTGTCTTTTGAGAATTGATAAGAATAATTCCTGGTAATTAATCTGTATTCTTTTCTTTCACCTTCCTTATACTTACTTAGTAGTTTTGTTGACATACTCTCAGATTATTATACTACATTATCATATCTAATTTTAAAGATCATTTTATTTTATACTTTTAACTGAAAATTTTGTAGTATTTATTTCCTGTATCACAAAAATCTTTATCATATTTGTTTAAAGTCCAGTACATTTGAAAGGATTTAATGTTGAAAGTGTTGAACAATCATTTTGTTTACTTGTTTTGTTATTTGGCTAGATTTTATCTCTTTTGCTCAACGTTTACCTGAATGGTATATTTCATGAACTATTACTTGATATGTAGAAGAATTTGATTATTTTCCTCATAATATAACAATACATGCATTGTTTTGTCATATGATATTGTAGAAGAGATGGCTTGGTCCATTCAGCAAATTTACCCTTGATCAGCAATGGAATTTCAAAGAGCATTCCAGAAAATTATTATAAAATTCACAAAGTTGGAAAAATATAGTTACAAATCATTTTCTAGAAAGATGTATATGCCATGTTTCTCCTTGATCTCAAATATAAACAGAAAGAATTTAAGGTAAAATTAATTATTTTGAGTTTTCTCTCTTTTCTCTGGCTTTGTTGTGCTCACTGTATCAAGAGCTGGTCCATTCCCAGCACCTCAACCCTGTCCAACTCTTCTATATTCCAAACACAAACAGAAGCAGAGACAAAGACCCTAATAGATCACTAATTTGTATGCAAGAGAGGTAGAATTAAGTAATACCTACTATTCTTGAGCATCTACCATATGCCATGTATTTCAAACACTGTATGAAAAATCTATACTTATCTATTGTACACATGAGAAAAACAACTGTTCAATAACAGTTTGTATTTCATTATTTCACATGATTGCATTCATTATTTCATGTAATTCCCAGGAAATCTCTATGATGTGATATTATCATTGTCATAAGATAAAGCAGAAACCTAATGCACGGTATTTATGTAAAGACAAAAATGTAGCAGAAGAGTCCAGGAGTGACTCTAGTTTCAGCCCTGTATGGTCATATGTATTGTGATAATGAGGTTAGAACTGTTTTCTCCAAGTCTGGCTCTGCTCTGTCCTCTCTGTGCTGTGATTTGGCTCCGTTCTCAGAATACTTCCGACTTACGGTGGCAATGTGACTTGGAGCCAAGCAGGCTTCAGTTCCCTGAAGTTAAATAGGAAAGAAAGAGGAAGCTCTTCCTGGTCACTGAAGCAATATTCAGATTGGTTATTTTTGGCTTCAACCAGATGTCCATCTGCACACTTCCACTGAGATAAAGCAATGGAGAGCTCCAGCGAGCCTGAAGTGGACGGCGGTCATTGGCTTTACCACTGGAGCGGGAGAGACAATTCTACCTGAATGACCTCAACTGAATAGGCAGGGATGTTTCTCCTCAAATGAAAATCTAGACACTGATACCAGGGAAAATTCACTAATTAAAATCCTTTGGAAGGCAATTATAGTGAAGCTTTTCATTATATTTAGGAAAACTAACATATTTTCCATATGGAAATTTGCACAAAAATCATGTGATAATGACATTTATTACAATCAGAAAAATCATCAGCACTATATATTCAAAACTCAAAATTTAGTAGGAGATTTATCCTCTGTTACTATTCATAATTATTCTCTTTGACTTAGAGAGTGAACTCTGCCCAGAGTAATTTATCCACTTGAATTTTCACAAACCAGTACTTGCTAATAAAAATGATTTTTGAATTAGTAAAATGTCTCAAAAATGAATAAATGAACACTTCATTGACTTATAAACACTGGAAGGGCTCTCTGTCTATATTAGTGCATTTCCGAAATTGATATTATGTCTCTATTCTCCCTATTCAGTCTGGTCACACTTAGAATTATGTAAATATAGAGCAAGACTGACTTTAGAAATCTTCTAGTCACATTTTGTTTTATGAATTAAATTATTGACCCCAGCTAAACAAATAAAGTAAGAGAGAAATGGTAAAATCTCACCACATTCTTCATTTACTCTTCTTTTGAAAAATGATTCTGAAATAACAGAAATCCTTTCAGAAATTTTATGCTCCTAAATTCCCCTAAAATACATGTAAACTTAGAACTTTTACCTTTAACCCTTACCATCTCATTTCATCCTAATTGTTATCAGACTCAATTCTGGCTTTCCACTCAAGGTTATTTCTTATTTCCCAGCATACTCATTCTTTAATAAAATCTGTATAAGCTGCAAATAATACTACACTGGATTTCACAGATCATTGGGAAATTTGTTGGATAATACATGCAGCAATAAAAGTAAGACTTAAAGATGACATTCCCTAAACCCTAAAATCAAAGAAGTTTGTGTCTTTATTTCATTTAAGATTTACATGTGAGCAGTACAACTTAATCTTTAGGTCTTATAAAACTTTTTAGGAAAAATATCTAAATTAATGTTCTGGAAACAAATGGATTATGGATCTTTGAAAACAAATTAAAATTAATGTTTTCCAAAATATCTTTAGATTAAATGACTGAGGCAATTGAAAGACAGGATGCATACAGATGAAAATTGTTCAAAACCTAATTAAATATGTCTCAGGTTTTACTAGACAATTTGTTCACAATCTTTGCTAATAAGCTCTATAAATGTTAAATATGAAATAGGTATCAAAGATAATAGTTTGGTTGAGAACCATTAAACAACCAAATAAAAATAAACAAAAAAATAAAAAGAACTGAAATGCTCATCTGGAGAACCAAGATAGACTAAAGAGGGCGCAACTGCAGGGTTAGGTTGTTGGGAAGTAGCAGCTTCAGATGTGGGAGAAATGTACATGCTAGCTGTTAACTTGGGAGTTTTCTCATTGTCAACCCATTTCAGGAAATAAAAAAAGGAGGACTAGGAAAAGAGACAGTGTGGGCCACTCTAATGTCATTAGAAAAAAAAAAAAAAAAAAAGAAACAGACCTTTGAGTTTCATGCAGGGAACTTGGAGTTAAGAAGGGCCTAAAGAATTGGCCTGAATTGGGGGAAATAGCATCATATTCAGCATCATGCATGTGACTCAGCCACAGGATATTTGCTGCTTCAGGAAGGTGCTATGACCTTGGGTCATTTGGCTTTCTACAGTTGAGGATGACTCTTCATGAAGGTTGCTGAGATGTAGTATTACCGGCTAATGTACCCAGCAGCTGGGGAGTGAGTGTTTCAAAGTGACAATGAGGTTCATGGAAGAAGGTAGGACCCTAGAGTTGCTCTCTGAATCCTCTAGCATTCTAGCATTAATGATACAAAAGTGCCCAGTTATTGCTGTAAAGGATAAATAGCTTATATCACAAGGACAATGAAGAAGCTCAAGAGATTATCTGTTTTTGTAATGAATAAGCATGTCACAAGCACAACATTTTTGATGCCATAAATACATTTTATGCCACATAGCATTCATTCGAAATGAGAGAAAAATAAATTGAATTCATTCGTCTGAAGAAAGAGATGTAACTGAGGAAACAAAGCTCATTCTGACCCTGTTTCTCTGATTCACATCCTTTAAACCATCCTCTATTTTTAATTTTCTAGCATGTGCTTTTCAAGACTTGCTCTTAATGTATCCTTGTATCCTATGAAAATATAAAAGCACACATTTTAGCTAAAAATATTCAAGACTTCCAATAATCCAAAACAAATAGTACAGCCCTGCAAGGGGATCATTTAAAGGTCAATTTTCAGTATCATGTGCTGTTAGATCCAGCAAAATAAATATAATGTTCTTGCACTTATTAAGCTAGAACAGTTTAAACATGAGGCATGAACCAATTAGATTGGTCTGTAGTACATTATCATTAAAAACAGTAATTATCTTTACTGCCGAGTGAATTAGTAAATTGCTCCTGACCTGCTTTCTCATCTATTCATAAGACAGGCCAGATTGCTATTGTTTTCCTAAGGATTATATCCAGTATGTTGGCCTCACTGTAATAAACCTGAACTCTGAATGAAATTATCCCAATAATTTATGAGACTCTGTCTTTATGGAGTCATGATGTTGTGTAGAGAATTTCTAAGCCCAAAAAATATCTACTATAGTTCCATTTATTTCACTATAAATCAAAAATTGTTTCTCAGCCTTTTCCTCCAAATATTATCAAAACACTGACTCCAGAAAAGATCTAAAACATATATTCTTAACTGAAAATGAGAAAATTGAGAGTATTTTCTTCAGAAAACTCATTGCTGTGTAATGTATTTTGTTTTTAATGTACAGTTGAGTATAGACGATGAGTTGGATCTGTTGTTTGTTTTATAAATATATATTCCCTGCCACATATGTTATTGAAAAATTAACCTGATAGAAATACTTTTGAAACAAAGTGAATGGTTTTCCTTAAAATCAAGTGATGGCACTCATATACAAGTTTATAACGTTCATGAACATAAGCCCATTTTTTCAAGTTTAGAGACAGGGACCATAATATTTGAGTAAATTTCCATGAAAATGAACTTCACATAAATAGTATTTTAGCAATGACTTAAGAAAAATTCAGCCGTGATCTTCAGACACAAAATCTCTGGTTGGATCTCAGGTTAGACTTTGTCCTTCATCAAGAGGAAGAGGCTGACTTGGACCAGAAGCCAGAGCAGAGACATCTAGCAGTCATGTTCTGCAATGTGAAAACACTCCCAAGAAAAAGGGACCCATGCAGGAAGGACATGTCATATGGACTGCCCGCATGGAAATATCAGCAGATTTTTAAAAATATGATTATGTAACCACAAGTTTCTTTGAAGAACCCTAGATACACAGTAACTTATTAAATAAAAGCAGCCAAGGTTCTTTTCTGCTAGAGAACCCTTTCTGGCCTCTCCCCCAAATTCCAATCTCGACTTCAAATTCTTTCAAATTCGCTTTAAATTAACCTAAATGTTACCTCTTCTTTAAATGAAATTTCATTTCAGTTTTCATGGTCGAAGGAAAAGAAATTAGGCAAATGTGGTGCGGATTAGTTTAGCAATATTTCTTTTCTTTTTAATATCACAAAGAAATGGGAAGTTTGTTAGAATGCCTAAGAATGGGAGAACACTCCTGGCAAGAGAGTGGGTGGGTGAAATCTCTGAAAACAGAAGGTTAGCAGGAGTCTGAAAAAATCAGTGGCCTGGAAGGGAAGCATCTGAGTGGATATAGCTGGAGGACCATATAGGAGTTCATCCAGACAGGTGTCCATCTGCTTTGATTGGGTCAAATCCTTGCCAGGTGTGGTGACACACACCTGTAATCTTAGCAGCTTAGGAGGCTGAGGAAGGGTGATCTCAAGTTCAAAACCAGCCTCCGCAACTTAGTGAGGCCCTAAGCAACTTAGGGAGACCCTGTCTCTAAAAAAAAGAAAAAGAAGAAAAATGTTGATTCCTAATTTGAAGTATACATAGGATGTGATATAACAGTAAGACACCCTATGTGGTTGTGGTGATTGTGTGTGTGTTTGAAGTCTCTTATTGGTAGGATAATACATTGGCAATCTGAATTTTCATCTACTTATAAGACTGAAAATCTGATAATTAGGTAAAATTTCCTCCTTTTTCTCCCCTTTTTTATTCTCTCCACCGCCCAACTTTTGTTTAGATTACTAAATACTGTAAAATGCACAGGTCTCAAATGTGAAATCCAATGACTGTTATGCACATGTGGCCTCATGCCACCCACACCTCTGTCAGGTTCCAGAGCATGTGAGGAACACCTGTAATTTTGCTTATACTTTCCCCTGCCATTGCTGCTGACACAGCATTGGGAAACAATATTCTGATTATTTTTCATGATGGGTTAGTTTTGCTATTATTTCACTTCATAAAAATGTAATTATATCTTATGGACAATTGTTATTTGGCTATCTGTCTCAACATCATTTATCTTTTTAACTTCTATCCATTTTATTGTATTATCAGTAGTTTATTCTCCTTTTTTTCTGAGAATTAGTATAGAGAAGAAATACCCCATAATTTGCTTATTCATTTTCACATTGAGTAGCATTATTTTCATTTTATTTTGTTTGACTATTATGAAAAAAATCATCTTTCTCTGTATATATTTTTATTCTCTTGGTTAAACATCTAAAAGTGGAATTACTGTGCAACCATATAGATGCATATTTAAATTTCTTTTTTTTAATGGCAAACTATTTCTAAAGTGGTTGCACAATTTTATATTCTTCTTAGGAGTTTATGAGGGTTCAAGATGTTCTACATGGTTATCTCCACTCCTTGTTAATGTCTTTCCCTTTCCCTCTCTCTAATTTAACTATATCAGTATTTTTGTAGTGAATCCAGCTGCAGTATTCATTTGCATTCCTGATCAATTATAATAAGCAACTTTTTATGTATTTAATCATTTTTAATTTACTAAATGTACAAAACTGTGCCACTTTTTATTAGTTTGTTTATCTTTTAAATATTGGTTTGCAGTTCTTTACATATTCATTGTACAAGCCTCTTGTCATGCATATGTATTGTATATAGTTTCTCTCTTTGGCTTGTCTTTTTTTAATGGTGTTTTAAATGAGAAAGTTTTAATTCCAATAGTGTAAAATATCATATTTTCTCTTAAGGTTTGTGCTTTTATCTACACCAGATTGGAAAGTTGAGAGATACTTTTATGCTTTCTTGTGAAATCTTTAGAATTTTGATTTATTTCACAGATTTTCAATTTAATTTGAATTAATTTTGTCTGTGGTATGAGCTAGGAATTGAGGTTCATGTTTTTCTGTTAATTTAGTTCTTTAAAAATCATTAGATAAGTAGATTTTCCTATTTTAATCAAATTCCCTTAGCAATTTCAATGAATATTGATTGACAATATAACTGTGAATCTTTCTCTTGGATTTCTATTCTTTCCCATTGATTAATTTCTCTCTCTCTACATCAATACCACACTGCCTTCATTGCTGTTGCTTCAAGGTAAATGTTAGATGGTCTGAGTTTCCAACATATTCTTACTGTAACACTAAACAACTCTATGTCACTAAATTTTCATGTAAAGTTTAGAATCATCTTTAATTTATATAAAATTTTATTAAGTATTTTAATTTATATGCTTTTGAATTCATAAGCATTTGGATAATTGATATCAATATTGAAATATCCAATTTATGACAATGACATATCACTCCACCTATTTAGGTTTTCATTTCTCTCAGCAGAGGTTTTAGTTTAAGTGCAGGAAGTTTGCACAAATTTTCTTAGATTCATCTCAAAATATTTAACATTTGTTATTCTGTTATAATTATTTTCTTCTTTTTTTTTTTGCTAGAATGTGGAAAGTTAATTGTTTAAACTTGACTTTATATCCTTTGAACTCTTTACCTTAATTTGTTAGTTTTAATAAGTTGATTTGAGTCTTTCTTCAAAAACAAGTTAACAGGGAGTAAAGTTTTACTTCTTGCCTTCTCATTTCTTTGCCTTCATTTGTTTTTCTTGTCTTATTGCATGTACAATTGGCCCTTTCAGTACAATGTTGAATAGGTGGAGAGTAAAGACAGTCTTCCCTTTATTCTGAACCCTATTAAACCATTCAGTGTATTATAAACGGAGGCAATTAGTAAATTTTTGAATAAATTTAAGACAGTTCTTCAATCTCTGTAAAGATTTTTTGACTTACTGTGTTCATTTTGTCAAATGCATTTCCTAAGTTTAATGAGATAATCAAACATTTCTTTATTCTGTCAATATGATGACTTATATCAGCTGATGTTTTAATATGGGCACCACCTTGCACTCCTAGAGGAAACCCCACTGATTTACTAACTTATTAAAGAAAAGAAAAGAAAAAGTAAAAAGATTTTTTTTCAGATTATAGCATGATGTTTATACTAGACTCAAGACTGGGTGTGAATTTTATTTCTTCTTCTGTTTTCACAAAGACTTTGTATAATGTTTGTGTTTTTTTTTTTTTTCTTATTTCATAGATTTAAGCAGTGTAAAAGGTAAATCTAGAGTTCTTTTTGTGTGAAAATTCTTCATTAAGAATGTAGTTTCATAGATAAGGATTTTCTACCTTCTTCTCTTCAATCAGTTCTGATAGGTTGTATTTTCCAAAAATCTGTCAGAGTTATTAAATTTATTGTCATAAAGTTGTTCATAACATTCCTTTCTTGCTTTGCCTTTTAAGGTCTGTAGTATTTGCCATAATATTTTCTCATATGTTTCTAATTTTGTATTATGAACTCTCTCTTCTCTCTCATTCTCTACAACAGTCTCCTAAGAATTTCTCACATCAATAATCCTTTAAAAAAGATAAATGTATAACTGACAAGTTTATCCCATGCTTATTATTTTTCTTTCAATTGATTTTTTTAATTCTTTTGTTTCTTTTATATTTACATTGGGCCCGATTTTCTCAACTGTTTCTAGTCTTCGGTGGAAACATTAATCATTAGTTATTAAGTCTTTATTCTTTTCTAATATGAGCATTTAAGCTATATATTTCTACACATGTACCACTTTAGCCATCAAAAAATAGTTATATTTTATATTCCTTATCATTCCCTTAAATAATTTTAAAATTTCCTGGAGATATCTCTGTGACCCATACGTTATTTAATAACTTACTTTTGAATTTCCAAATATCTGAATGTCCTAAATTCCCCTTTGTTAGATTATATATATAATATTAAAATCTTTGAAATGTATTTGGACATATTTTATGGTCCAGTATATGATACATCTGTATATCTGGATTTTTTTTGTGTGTGTGATGCTGGGGATTGAACCCAGGGCCTTATGCATACAAGGCAAGCACTCTACCAACTGAACTATATCCCCAACCCAGGATCACTTTTCATACAAACTTGAAATGAACTTGTAGTCTGCTGTTCAAATTTTCTATAATCTTAATAAATTTTGCCTACTTGCTTGGTCATTTCCAAAACAAGGCCTCTTAAAATATCCAGCTATGGTAGGGGGATTTGTATATAACTCTTTTTATTTCTGTCAGTTTGTCTTTCACATATTTTGACCCTCTATCATCAAGTACAAAAATATTGTTATATTGTACTGATGAACTGACCCTTTCATCATTATAAAATGCTTTCATTTCTCTCTGGTAACAGTCACAGTCTCAAAACCTATTTTGTCAGAAAAATATATAGCTACTCTGGCTTCCTGGTGCTTAAGGTTTCCATACTGTATCATTTTCCTCTCTTTTAACTTTCAGTATCTTTGTGTTTAGCATTTTAGCTCAATTCATCCTAGGCATCATACCTATAATGTTTTTTATTATTGTATTGCTGTGATTATCCTGTCTTAGCATTTCTGCCTTTTTAATTGAAGTGTTCCTCAAATTAAAACTTTTATCACCTATTGCAATTTGTACAGTGATAGTTACATGTGTGAACATCAGTAATTACATATTTATAATAGGTAATATTTAAAAATATTTGAATAAGTTAACTGATATACTCATGAGATTTTATTATAGCACTATAATTTCAGAGAAATTTCTTATTACATCATTTTATAAATTTGACTCAGACTTTGTTATATTTTTCTAATTAATCTGCTAACAATGAAAGTAAATAGCAAATATAACTATAAACTAAAATAAATATTAGATTTAAGAACCTAATCATAAAACGAATCAAGTTTATGTGGATAATTTTAATGTATCCTAAATTAAAAAGTTATATCTTAAAAATAGTCTTATTATTAAGTATACACATACAAATATTGCCATTTTATAGCTAAGGATTAACATATAATCTCTGCATTATGTAACTTTGCCAAGTTTTATACTGGAGACAATTTGGGAATTTCCCATTAGTGGCAAACTTAATTTCTTCAGTGATAATGTTTATTATTGCTATTAATATTGAATAGCAAGATTATAGAAACAAAAAATAAAATGAAGTGGTTCTCCTTTTAAATAATAATAATATTATTAATAATACAAACGCAGGCTGTCTGGAGTCTCCTACTCACATATAGCCTTAACACATCAAATTCTTGGCTGCTTCTAAAAATCCATTCCCAGAGCTTGATCATGCTGCCAAAATATACTTTCTTTATGAAAAATAGAAATATACTAAGGAATATGATTTTTAAAAATTCAGTACAAATAGCCTCAGAAGTTCATGGCATGGATCTAAAGTCAACTCAGAAAACAATGTTAGAATCTTGGCAATGGTGGAAGAAATCCTGAATCTTGAGAAAGTTTGTATGTGAGTGAAAGTTCTTCTTTTCCTCTAGAGTCAATCTTTTCAAATAATCTATTTTAGTTTTGAAATTTCTGGATAATAAAAATAAATCCTGATATTTTTATTTATTTATGTATTATGTAAAAAAAAGCAAAACAATGAGACAACCCAAGCATCAATTTTTAAGGTATTAAGTAAATAATAGAAATATGAAAACAAGTGGCTGTTGCTTTGCCTTTTTTTTTAACCAGAGTTATCTGTCAGTATCTATGTAAAGACAAACAACAAATCAGCTTGTGAATAACACCTAAATATCATTTTATGTTTTCTTTTTTTGAAACTGTTCTTTTGTGAATTGTTGTAGTATGGAAATCAAAATAAACATATTCATGTGTTTAATATATTTGAAGGTATCAGGAAGTCTTCAATTTCTTTCTCTGATTATTCACAAAATCATATTTAACTATTTTTAAAAAAATTTGCATATACTTTAAGGATTTAAACAAGTCACATTTTTACTTGGGAAATTTTCCTGATTTCTAATCTGTTAGATTCTACAGATCTTTTCATCAAATAAATAGATGAACAAATAAACAAAATATATCTTTATTTATAAAAATGAATAATTCCATAAATAGATTAATTTTGGTTTAAGTTTTCTGCTCATTCATAAAATAAACCATGCCTTCATGAGTTTATGTAGCACTAGAGAATGTATGGAGAGTAGATGGTAAATGTTTTAGTTAGCTTTTTTGCTACTGTGACAAAAAGACCTGACAAGAACATTTAGAGGTAGAGAAGTTGACTCTGGAGCTCACAGTATTAGATGTCTTAGTCCATATATGAGTGATTCCATTCCCTAGGTCCTGAGATAAGGCAGAACATCTGGGATGGGAGGAAATGTGTGGCAGGGGAAATGGGGGGGGGGTGCGGGGGGGGACATTGCACTTGGGGGGAGAGGGGGAGAGAGAGAGAGAGAGAGAGAGAGAGAGAGAGAGCGAGCGCACTCCTGACCAGGACAAAATACAACCCCCAATGGCACACACTAAGGGACTTTAGGGACCCACCTCCTCCAGTCACATCCTACCTGTCTACAGTTGCCACCAAGTTAATCCCCATCAGGGAATTAACACACTGATTAGGTTAAACATTCCATAGCCCAATTGTTTAAACTTTCTTGCATTGTCTCACAAATGAGCTTTTGGGGCACACTTAATATCTAAATCATAATAGCAAATACATTATTTCTTTTTACAAATATCTCTTCCCAATCTACCTATCAAAAAAGATTCTTGTCATTTTACAAGATACTATACTAAGAAGGTATATTTTCTTCTAGAGATGTGACAAAACTGAGACCTATTTTAACAGCAAATATTTTTCTGATTATTGACAGAGCAAATACAAATTAATAGCATAAATATTGTAAAAGAAGCATAAACAGATTAAAACAAAACTATACACATTAAGCAGAAAATTATAATTAAAACTCATTACTCAGAAAAACAAAAACAAAGCAGAAGTTTACTACGTATATAACACCTTATCAAACAAAAAGAGTAAAAGCATAATATCGTCCACAAAATTATTATTTTATGTTGATAAATAACAGCTATATGATATCAAAGTAGTTTTGGGAGAACAATCTGTTCAATTTCTGCAAATGTTTTCTAAAACGTCAATTTTCCAGAAAAATTTTAATTACCTAAAACATCTCCTAATGACAGAGATTTTCTAAACAGAGAAATTACAGTGGAATAATTGTTTTCAAAAGACTCCAGAATTAATTAAGAAAGTATTTGCTAAAATACTAAGAAAAATCTATCAAAAATTGAAAGAAGAGTGACATCAACATATTTTAAATGGTCACAGACAATGGAGAGTTTAGAATGGAAGAAAGATTGATTATGACAGCTCTGTAAGTTCTTTTGAAATATTTAATTTTTCACTAAAATTTATACAATTAATATTGTACAATTTAATAATTATCAAATAAAAGCAAATCATAGTTATATTCCATTTTTAGATTCTAAAGTAACAAATATTAATAAACTTGGTGAATCCTTGATATAATATAGTATGAGGAACTTTAAAATGCTTTCTCTAGAATTCCAGGAATTAGACAAAAACAAATCTCAAAACTCGTAAATTAGTTTAGCTCAATAGTTGCACTTGAAATTAGCAGATATTGTAACAAAATATTAACTTCAGATATTTTTATATCATTTAAAATAATATTTAAAACTAGGAAAAGCCTTAAATGCCCAATAGTAAAATGTCTAATCTATTAACTGTCAAATGAACAGTTTGGTAGATTATAATCTTTATGTAAATGCTTTCACATAGTATGTTATGTATTTTTACTTGACTACCATGTTTCACTCAGCATTATAAGAGTTATTATTATAAGTAGCTCTTGTTCATTATTTCAGGTTTTAGAGTATTCTAGGTTGTGAATACATTGAGATCTGTTTACGATTTAATTTCTAGTTATTTTGTTGCTGCTGTTTATTAGCTTGTTTCATATATGTTACTATGTATACGTTTACAGAACTGCCACTGTGATATCTTTTGGTGCATATATGCATGCATTTCCCTGTGTATATACTTCTATGACGAAACTGCTTGGTCTTAAGGTACATATTGAACAGCAAGAAGTTTTTCAAAGTGGCAGTGACAATTTATATTCTAATAATGCACAGAAGAGTCAGGTGCTCCACAACCTCACTTACTCTTGGTATTATGAGACTTCTAATATAAGCCATTTTTGTTGACTGTAGTGATATTTATCTATGATGATAGTTCATGTTACTTTGAAACTAAGGTAGTTGAGTCGCTTTTGTCAATTTTGAAATGTCTAAACTGTTTCAACTGTTATCCATTTATTAATTTGATAGTCTTCATCTAATTGATTTGTAGGAATATACACATGCACAACACATCTATATTCTGAATATAAGACTGTTTTCAGTTACATGTCTTTTAAATGACTTCTTCTCCAAGACCTTCAAATATTTTGTCTCTATGATATCTTTTTTTTAAGCTTTTAATTTTTTACAGACTGCATTTTGATTTATTGTACACAAGTGGGGTACAATTTTTCATTTCTACAGTTGTACACAATGTAGATTCACACCATTCATGTAATCATACATGTAGGTAGAGTAATGATGCCTGACTCATTCCACCATTTTTCATGCTCCCCCCCCCTCATTTCCTTCTACATAAACTAAAATTCCCACATTCTTCTCTCTCTCCCCACCCCCCCACCCTCATTAGATATCATTCTCCACTTATGAGGGAAAACATTCCACCTTTGGTTTTTTGGGATTCGCTTATTTCACTTAGCATGATATCCTCCAATTCCACCCATTTATTTGCAAATGCCATAATATTATTCTTCTTTATGGCTGAATAATATTCCATTATATATATATACCACAGTTTCTTTATCCATTCATCTGTTGAAGGTCATCTAGGTTGGTTCCACAATCTAGTTATTGTGAATTGAGCTGCTATATTGATGTGGTTCTGTTACTGTAGTTTGCTGATTTTAAGTCCTTTGGGTATAAACCAAGGAGTGGGATAACTGGGTCGAAAAGTGGGTCCATTCCAAGTTTTCTGAGGATTCTCCATACTGCTTTCCAGAGTGGCTGCACCAATTTGCAACTCTACCAGCAATGTAAAAGTGTGCCTTTTCCCCCACATCCACGCCAACATCTATTATTGTTTCTGTTCTTGATAATAACCATTCTAATTGGAGTAAGATGAAATCTTAGAGTTGTTTTAATTTGCATTTCTCTAATTACTAGAGATGTTGAACCTTTTTTTCATATATTTATTCATTGCCTGTGTGTCTTCTTCTGTAAAGTGTCTGTCCAGTTCCTTGGCCCATTTATTGATTGGGTTCTTTGTATTTTTGTTGTAAAGTTTTGTAAGTTCTTTATAAATTCTGGAGATAAGTGCTCTATCTGAAGTGTGTGTGGAAAAGATTTTCTCCCACTCTGTAGGCTCTCTCTTCACATTCTTGACTGTATCCTTTGCTGAGAAAAACCTTTTCAGTTTGAATCTATCCCATTTATTGATTCTTGCTTTGATTTCTTGTGCTTTGATATCTTTTGACAGACAAGCACTCCTTGATTAAAGATAATTTAATTACCTTGCTATTCCTGATGCCTTTATGCAAATTTTCTTTTGAATATTTTGTCTAACTTTTCACTTCTCACTGAGAAAGTTGGTCTCAGATACCCACTACCACTCCAAGCATTTTAAAGTCTAATTATCCTGGCCCTTGTAAGTACTATGCTGTCTTCATATTTTTCAGCATTTAGATTTCATGATATATTTGGTCCTTAATACTTACCTTTTCCTTTATGGGGAAAGACAGACAAAATGTAGAATTTTCTCAAAGATGATTAAAAATAATTAGGTGCATATCAAGACATATAATATCATTTAACAAAATTACTTAATATATATTGAAGCACTATTATAAATGTGAGAATATTCTTAATATGCATTTAAACTCTTACATGGTAATAATATAAACTCCATCACAAGATGTGATGGACAAAAAGATATTCAGGACAAAATGTTATGAATAGGTAAGCTAAGTAAATCTATCTTCTTTCTCGCTTGATGCCATTCTTTTTCCTACTAATATTTAATTTCAAGGAGTTGTGTCTCCTGACGGTCCTCAGTCCCCTTCCATATCGTCACATATGTTTTGATGAAGAGTACCACTCAAAGGATTCTAATAAATTTCCTCAATAATAACAATTCTTTGCCAACACTTCAACGAAATTTCAATATTGATTAAATAATTCAAAATGTAACAATTACAGAAACAGATGAAACCCAAAAGAGATTATTAAAGATTTGGTAGGTGTTTTCTGCTTATTGGGAAAGGTTAATAGAGGGAAGGCAGGGAATTTTAGGAAGAAGACTGTTCAGCTATCCAAGATGAAAATCTCATATCTGATCAAGAGTCCCACTTCTATGTTTCTAGACTCAGAAGATGGTGGATTAGAGGAAGGATGTATTCCTCAGCAGCTCTTCAGTTCAAAATTTAAACAGCAGGAAAGCTACTCCTCAGTAAGGTGGGTGACCAAGGGGACTCACTGAAATTCAGCAATGGACCATAAGATGGTCATAGTGACACAGGAAGTCAGAAATTTTGAACATATGTAAGAAATAATATGTTAGAGATGTTCCAACTTGACTGGAGGCTGTGTCAGTGCTGACAGCCATTGCAGAGATGAAGGGGAACATAGGTAGAGAGAGAAAACCTGGTCCCCCCAAAAAAAATTGACTTAGGAAAACCTGTGGAATAGAGAGTGAGGCTGATCTTAACCAACCCAGAGAAGGTGGAAGAAACTGTTTAGTGAAAAACAACCCAAGTCACTCAGCAACATGCAGAGTCCAGTTGACAAGAATCATTTTTAAGTGACTGCATGGTAGTGAGCAGAGGCAGGAGACAAGGAACTCAAAGGAAGTTGCCAGGAGGATACAGCAGTCACCTATTGTGGAGTCCAGAGTGTGCTTTGAAATTCAATGTGATTGAAACAGACACAGAGAGAACTATGCCTAGGGTGATCCAGTCTGGGGACACCAAGGAGAGGGAGCGGTGGCTTGGATCATGGTCCCTGACTGCCTTATGACTGTGTTTGCATTGGGGACTTCCTGTGTAAAGATGCAGGTTAAGTTTGTCCAGTTGCTATGGTGACGCCCAGTCAGGGAAGGCTCTGTGCAAAGGCAAAAAGCTACATCAGTCTGGACCTTGAGCTCAGGCACCAGCTCCCAGGGATAGAGAATTCTGGGCAAAACAAGATAACTGTAATGTCTTGCAAGTGACTGCAACCTTACAGTCTGTCTGCTTTGCAGAAACTTTCCACAATTAAACTTTTGAGGATAAAACCTATATAATAGACGTGCTAAGCTAGCTCTAGGCCATTGTTGCTCCATCAGAGGACAGTGTCCTACCTGGACCCAGCTTTCTCTATGTGTTTGTCATTTCTCAATCCCCCATGAATTAATGGCTGTTCAGGTCCCAGCAGCTCCCTTTGTTGCTGGCATCTCAGATGACCAGCTAGGAAGATGCCAGTAACCAGTCTTGTGGGGAGCCATCCTTATTCAGCAGAATCAGACTAGGTTGAGCCATGGGACACAGAGGTCTGGCTTCTAGGAAATGGCTACCATGGAGGAATGTCCCAGATTGCCTGGAAGCATGTGGCACTGTGTGGGAGGGGTTCCCTGCTGGATTCTGTGATAGTTCCCCTGAGAAAATGGCTTCTGTCACCCCCCCCCCATTCATCACAGAAGCCCCCCCTGGTCTGGGTCCCTTTACCTGTGTGACTATAAAATAAAGGAGAGTTAGGCTATTCCAGGTTGTTAGAGGCCAGACAGAGCTGGTATGGCCAGACCTGTCACACCCCTTCTCATTTAAAAAGAGTAGTGGCCCTTTATTGATTATTGTTTATTGATGAGATAAGTTTATGGATAATTGATTTATTTACAGCCAACATCGTCCTCCGGCAGTTAACCCTTTTCTCATCCACCCAGGACGTGGCTGAGAGACCCCCGCACAGTCTGGCATGTGTATCTGCTCTCTGGAGCTGATGCTGAGTAATCAATATCCATGGCGGTGACTATGCCAGGCCTCTAGAGGTTTAGACTCCTCACCCTACAAACAGAATTTTCAGGAGGCACCTGAGACCCAGATGTCCAGCAGGGATCAGCATCAGGAAGTGTGAATCAAATCTCAGATACCCAGAGACAGAGTTCCAAAGGTCAGCCCAGACTAAACCCAGCTGCTGGAGCGTCCAGTTTGGAACTCCGCAGCAGCCTCATTGCGGGAGAACACGACTGTCAGCACTGCCCAGCCTATTTCCCCCCATACTGTGATGGAAGAGGCTGAGAGCTACTCCAACCAGCTTTGGCTCCTGGCCATAATGGAGCCAGCTTGATGAGAAAACGCTAAGAAGTGGGATGTAACAACTCCCAACCCTGGACTCACAGTTGCGAAGACGCTAAATAAAGAAATAAATGGAATGGCAGAACCGCAGAAGCACTGAGCAGCCAGCTTGCCAATAGTTTTGACTAACTCAGCAGAAACAAGCCCTTTCTTTCTCATTAAGACTTTTTATTAGCTGTTCACCCTTTTCCTTTGTCTTTCAAGTTCTATTTTTTATTTAGAAAAATAAATCAGAAGGAAAGAAAAAAAAAGTATTTTTAAAATAAACATTTTGACTCAAAGGCACATAGAATTCTTTCATCTTTCCATTTTCAACAAATGAGAAAAATTTATATGTTTAAAATTGAATGAAATATATCAACATTAATGACTTTTTTCCTCCAGGTTAACACCAACATTTTCCTTGATAATATTTTTTAACCTTTTTGTGATAAATTTCACAAGTTGAGGGTGCGAGGGCATCTTGCTCTCAGCTTGCTCAGCCAGCTGGTCCAGCACCCACCAGACAGGAGCTACCACCAAGCTCCAGACAACCCCACCTATCAGCAGAGAAGGGAAGCTGAGAAACTTTTGAATGCCAATAGAAACAATTATTCAATTTTCCATTGAGATTTTTTCCCTCTAACATCTCTACCATGTTTGAAACCAAGTACTTTTCATGCATCAGTGTATTAATGTCTGGGATATATAAATAGTATTTTACAGTTTTGTTGTATATTCCGGTATTTTTACTTTATTCTTTTTCTTTTTCTTTTTTCGTTTTTACTTTGTATATGTTTTTCCTCTCACTTATCTGTTTCCCTGGATTCTCTTTCTCTCTTTCTCCTGCTAACAACCAATCTCTTTCACCCTTCCAATAAATTTGTACTTCTATCTTCTCTTCTCCTACCTCATAAACATCACACCATACACCACTTCTATTCTCTTTATCCACCATCTAAAATCTTAAACCTTTTTAGAAAATTTACTGCTTACATTGTAGACAATAGTTGAACACATCATTTCTGCTTATTGCAACAAAATTGTAGATGTCTTAATAGGAACTATTAGGTTTAAGGCTGTATATTGTTTACACTGGGTGCTGCTAATATTGGTCTCCCCCTAAAGGCAAGGCACTGGAAACCTGCAGGGACACTGTAATCCTACAGGGTAGAAACTGTACTGCCTTTTTCTTTTCTTAAATTCAATTTTTATTTCTTTTTTCTTACTCATATTTTTAACTTCTTTTCTTTCTGTGTGTTGTATGTGTGTTCTAGATTTGCTGATGAGTTTCTCAGCTTCCCTTCTCTGCTGACAAGTGTGTGTGTGTGTGTGTGTGTGTGTGTGTGTGTATTTAGAGAGAGAGAGAGAGAGAGAGAAAGTCTGAATATATATAATATATATATATAATATATATATATATATACAGGGAATATATATATTTTCATATAATTTTCTTTCCTCGTGATTGCTTTCTTCTTCATCTATTTATTATTTAGCCTTGGTTTGACTTTGGTGGGATAAATCTTTACATGGGTCTGGTTTATTTTTATCTTGTATTTTTGGTTTGTTTATAATTGTATTTTGCTTCTCTATCCCCCCTATTCACTCTCTTTCCCATTAACAGTCAATTTTTCTCATTTCCTCCCCTCCTCCTGCTTCTTCATTACCTTTATGTTTATTATTTCTTTATAGCTATAATCTGCTGACTCTCTTTTGTTTCTCCTCTGTTTATTTCTCAAATATTTTAGATTTTCTCTTGCCTTCTTACTCTATTTTCTCTTTACTTAAGGAAATCAAATTAAACTAACTGATAGAACTATATAGTTTATGTAATTTCTATCCCATTCATATTTTTGTGATTTTTAATGTGGTATATGATGTAAGCACATGCTGTTTTATGTCTCATCTAGTTTGTGGTGGTTTATTGTTACTACTGATGTTAAATGCCAAATCCACCATCCCTCTCCAGCTATTAATTAGTAGTATAGACTTCAAAGTACACATTGGATATTTATTTTAAGGTTGTACATTGGCTGCTAATATTGCTATTCCTTGCTTCCCCTTTCTCTAAGAAGGACTGGGAAGTGATTGGACACTGAGTAGAGTTCCTGCTGCTGAGCAGCACTCAGAACTCTGCTATGTAACAGCAAATCCCACTCTAGACCTGAACTAGTGCCACTGAGTCTCAATTATACTTCAACCTATAGAATAGGGGAGAGAAAAATCTTAAGACAATGACCCGGTCCCAAGTAGGAATCACTAGAGGGGAGTCTCATATCCCATTCCTGGCCTCCTATGCATATGGCAACAACAGAGAAGTCCCTAGGAAGAAAAAAATAACTACTCATCAAATGACACAAGTCAAAAACAGGAAGATGCATCAATCTAAATAATAGGCAAGCACGTTGAAAATAGGCAAACATATCTCTGCCCTCAAATTCACAATTTTCCCTCTGAACACTCCACAGATATGACAGTGAATGAAATATCATAGGAAGATTATAAAAATGGTTATTGAAATGTTCAATCAGCTAAAAGCAGATCTAATGAAAAAATTAAGAGAGCAAATACAAGGTATAAAAAGTCATTTCAATGAAGAAATAGAGATATTGAAAAGGACAAAGAGAACTCCTGGAAATGAAAGACATAATGAATCACATTAAAAGTGTTATGAACACATGAGATTGCATAGAAAATAGAATTTCAGACTTTGAAGACAGAATATATGAACCTGAATACTCAGTATGCAAAAAAGGGAAAGAAAAAGACTATGATCAGAATATCCACAGATTCTTGGACAATATCAGGAGGCTAAATCTGAAAGTCATTGAGAAAGTAGAGAACATGGAGATACAAATTAATGGCATTAAGAACTTTTCAGTGAAATAATAGGATATTTTTCAATAGAAATGAGACAGACATCCACATACAGGAATCATGTAGAGAACCAAATACACAATATTGAAAAATAACCTCAAGTAATACATATTATAATCAAAATGCTTAACATAGAAAATAATGAAAGAATATTAAAAATCTGAAAAGAATAATGTCAGGTCACATTTAGAGGCAAATGAATAGGACTTACTTCTGAGTTCTCAAATCAGACCCTAAAATTAAGGAGTTTGGAATGTGCTGTTACAAACTCTAAAATACAATTGCCTGCCGAGATTGCTATATCCAGCCAAGCTATATTTTAGAATTCATGAAAATATAAAAGCTTTCCATGATAAGGATGAACTGAGAGAATTCAGAACAACTAAGCCAACACTACAAAAATACTTAAAAGTATAGTATGCACAGAAGAACAACAACATAAAAAAAGACAAAACTTCCAGGTGCATGCAGTTCAGAAGAAAAACATCTAACTGAATGAAATTCAAGACTGAATTAAATATAGCAAAAAATCAAAATGGCAAGAAATAACAAACAACTATCTATAATAATACTGAATCTAAATCAACTACACAACTAGAGAACATATATTGACAGAATGGATTTAAAAACAAGATCTAACTAGAAGCTGATTGCAAGATACTCATATCATAGGCAAAGACACTTAAGGGCTGAAAGTGAAAAAATTGTTCCATGCAAACAGAGTCTGAAAAAAGCAGAAGTAGCTATACTTATATCTGACAAAGCAGATTTCAAGCAAAAAATAATAAGAAGAGGCAAAAAAGGCATACTGGAAAAGTCACACTGGTAAAGGGAGCAATCCCTTAAGAAGATATAACAGAAAATTTTTATGTCCCACATGTAAGTGTACCTAATTCCGTGAATTCTTAATACTAAACCCAAATAGACCCCAATATTATAATACTGGGTGACTTCAACACACCCCTTTCACCAATAGGCAGGTTACTCAAACATCAAAACAATAAAGGTATTTCTGACATAAATAATACTGTAAACCAAATGTACCTGCCAGACAGCTACAGAATATTTTACAAAAATATTTTTTACAGAATATTTTCAGAATATTTAAAAAAAAAAACTGAATTCACTTTTCTTTTTTCCAGCAGCTTATAGAAACTTTTCCAAAATAGACAACATTATATATCACAATGTCTTAGCAAATTCCCCCTCCCAAATTGATATAATTTATGAATCCTATCAGATCATAATGAAATGAAACTAGAAATCAATAGCAAGAGAAAACACGGTGGGAAGTAGCACGTGGTGGAATGCATGCACATGGCCAGAGAGGTAGCAAGAGACCATGGAGGGGCCAGGGACATTCTTATAACAACACTTTCTTCCTGGAGCTAATTCAGTATCATGAAACCTGAAACACTTCCAAAGGACATTCAGGAAAGTGGAGTATGCTTTTGATGACTTAATTAGTTTTCCCTAGGTCCTACCTCTTTCAATTTCCAACATGTCAAAACATATTGGAACAAATCCTCTTACACAAAAGCTTTTGGGGAAGGGGTGGCAAAGCATACCCCAAATAATTCAGCAGCAATTACTGATTTCAATTAAGCAAATTTTGATTCCATTACTCTCTACCAGTGAGCATTAATAAAATGTTTGCCTGAAAATTGACAATACTTATCCCTCCAGAATCTAATGAATGATTAAAAACAATTTATTAAAACCAGAAAAAAATAAAGTCAGAGAAGAAATAGGAAAAAGAAGAGAAAAAGGAAAAGGAGGAGGAGGAAAAGGAAGGAGAAAGAGAAGAAAAATAACAACCTTATGATATTTTAATTTTAATTCCGTTAGTGTTGAAGCCATGTTGTATTTTATAAGCATCAGGACACTGGGAAGTTTGTATTTGATAAGCTGTTTAACTATTTTAGTATATTTTATATCTTTAAACCTGTTAGATTAAGCTCTTCTATTGGCACCCTTTGGATCATGTGGATTCTGGGTACAATTTTTAATCTTCTGAATACTTCATTTTGTTATCTTTTTAATGAGGATTTAGAATGATAAACTTTTGATTCTGGAATAGAATGAAAAAAGTAGGTCAATAATGAACCTCCTGAGACAAAGTATTAATAATTACACATTTTGAGTTAAAGGAGAGACAGTCAATGGATAGTTTCGTGGGTTGAATTGGGTCCTTATTTTACATGAGCCATGGAATGTTCAATAACATGCTGGGATGTGAAGGGTTAAAGAACTTGAAGTGAAAATGATGATTGAACCTATAAAGTTTTGGCTTTTGTTTGGTTTGCATTTTTTTTTAAGAAGAAAGCAAAGTAATTTATATAATAATTAGAAAAGTCACAAATTACCAGAGAGGAGGATTTTCAGCAGATTAAGGGGAGAAGCAAGGAAAGATAGTGATAGTGAATTTTAAAAGAAACATCGGATTTCAGATGAATACATTAAAACACCTGGAACCAGCAGCATTACAAAGATGATCGAAATCTACAAGTATAGTAGTAAAGTATAACCAAGTATTAAATATGCTTTAAAAAGTATTAATCTAGAATTATTTCACATGTTCAAAAGGTTGTTTTTTAACTTCATTGTTTGCACAAGGGAGGCTAATTAAACCTTATACTTGGCATTAGAAAAATCTGGAGAGACAGCAGGAAATACATGGAAGAAATTGACAATGATGTTTGTAGTATTTGGATTCATTTTGTTAAATTCCAACAAGACAAGAAAAATAAAAGGAAGGAACAAGAGGAATGATACTTGTTATGAGATTGTTTTGCTTTTGTTGGCCTTAGAGTCTGACTCATAAAATTCACAAGAGTGGTAAAAATTAGTCATTTAAAATGATCCTACCATTTAGATGTAGCAAGAAAAGCAATATATTTAACAAAGTTGATGTCCCTCACAAAATTACATCAATGGTTATGATTTTGTTCACTTTTGTTTGAAATAATTCATTTTTGTCAGTGGTAATGCGATAATTTATCTGTGTGATTATTCGAAGCACTATTTCAGCAATGACTGGAATTTCTCAGATCAGTTTTATCAGAATATTTTGTCTTTCCATAGTTCTATTCTGTATGGGTTGTTGTCTTTATTTTTATTGGCAATAAACTGACTACTTAAGAGATTTAAATACTACTTTGCATATATAATTTAATTTAAGAAAAAGTGATTTTTCTATAGCCTTGAAATTTAAAGATCCACTACTCAATAAAAATTAAAAAGGAAATAACTGAGAAAGTAAAATTATAAAATTATCCATTTTATTATCATAAAAATAAAATTGCTAGAAAATTAGTGTAGTGCAACATTAGCTGTAAAAATATTTTCTCTATATAATATATAATCAGGTATTTCTGTGAATAGCTTATTGTTGATTTTTCTTGCATGCTTTTATTATCATTATTCTTTTGATTGTAAATGTATCTTTAGTCCTCAGTTTGCTGCTTCCATTGCTTTTTCTTCCATTCTGTGGCTAATTTCTATACATAGCACCATTCTTGATTGCTGTAGAACTGACTCCTTTGTCAAAATATAGACATGCTGAGCATGGGTGGATGGACATAGTAACTCCTTATTCCATGAAGAAATACCTATTAAATTTCCATTGACCTATGTGCATTCAACTTACATAATCAAATGAGTTTATTTAGTCAAATGGATTTATGAGTGAAACTGCATCATAGAAAAGTGATATTCATATTTGTGAAGATTTTCAAAAGCAGAAAGAATGCTAATTTTAGCAGGGCTCTGTAGGGAACTCAAGGGTCTGAGTCAAGGGCTGAGTCACTGGATGAATGAGAACACATGAGGCCTTCTTTTCTTTCTGTCTACAAAGTCAGCAGTGGAGCTCACACAGAGATTTAGAATTGAGACCCTCTTGTATTTTCTCAAATAATTTTCCACATAGCTCCCAGGGAATGCTAACAGCCTTGGAACTGTGAGACATGGTGAAGAGCCAGAGGACGTTCTCATGATAAATCGTACAATCAAACACTCCTGGCCTGCTTCACCCTGCCTTTTCCACATGGGCATGGTGGCAATGTTTAGACATGAATAGACGGAGTTGATATTCCTCTTCTAGAAAATTGGCTTAGGGAAATCCACACAGTATTTATTTCTTGTTATACAAGGGTGATTATGCTTTAATCCTAGGGAGATAAATTTTTCCTTTAAATGAAGATGAAGTAAAGGTTTGAAATTAGCCATTTTAATAAAGCAGTCTTTAAAACATAATTGTATTAAAAATTACTAGACAGCCATTGATGAATAAAATCCCATGTAAATCATTCAGAAAGAAAGATACAAAAGCAAATGTCTCTACTCTTATCAAATATAGAATAAATATTAAAATAATTAGAAAATGTGTGGTAGTTTTGTTATTTTTCTCTTCAAGAAATAATTATCACAGTAGAGTTTTTAATGCATGGTAAAAAAATAAAACTTTAATATTGTTGCATTTGAAGGAAAATTGGAAAGAAGATTATGGTTCAGCTCCATCATCTATTAATGGGAAAACACAGATTAGACTTAATAACTTGATTAAAGATATTAAGAGTGACTGGGATCACAGCTCAGTGGTAGAGTGCCTGCCTATCAGGTACAAGGGTCTGGGTATGATCCACAGAAATGTGTGTGCACACACTCACACACACACACACACACCTATTAAGAAAGTGAGAAAACCTAAGAAAATCATGAAAGAATGTAGTTGAATTTGTCTCTTCAACATCTTCCACAGTCAGCCAAACTTCTGAATTTCTAAAACACAAACCTTCTTGGTTTATGTTACTTTAAGTGTCTTCCCTGATTACATGTTTCCCCAAGCAAGATACAAGTTCATGGATTTATTTCAGGAATTACACCCATTGTATTATTTCTTCCAGGCTTATTCCTCTGCATAAGAAACATCTGCTTGTTTGAGGGACTCGTTTCTGGATCCTTGATTCTCTCCCAGGACTACTGTGGTCTGACTTCTTTCCCTTGCATTGCCTTCAGGATTGAAGGAAAATTTCCATTCTGTAGCTGTGTTGATTTCCCTATGAAGTTTGCTGTGTTCAAGACTCCAAATTGAATGTTGGCATGTGGGAATATTTGAATTGACTATTCCCGAGATATCATACAACTAGGATTTCATTTTGATGGATGAGGTGTAATTTTCAGAATGCTATACTTGGCTTATAAGGCAGGACATTTGGGAAAGCATGGATTTTCTTTATTTATTTTTTATTTATTTGTTCTTTTTATTCACACATAACATTAGGATCTTTTTTGGTTTGTGTTTTGTTTGTTTGTTTGTTACCAGGGATTGAAATCAGGGGAGTTTAACCAGTAAGCCACATCTCCAGCCCTATTTTATATTTTATTTAGAGACAGGGTTTCAATGATTTGCTTAAGGCCTCACTGCTGGGGCTGGCTTTGAACTTCCATTCTTCCCCTTCTCCTACCTTGTTGTATGTTAGCTTCTGCTTATCAGAGAGATCATTCAACCTTTGGCTTTTAAGGACGGGCTCATTTCACTTAGTATGATTGTCTCCAGATCCATCCATTTACTGGCAAACATCATAAACTCATTCTTCTTAATGCCTGAGTAATACTCTGTTGTATATACACCACATTTTCTGTGCCAATTAATCTGTTGAAGGGCACCTAGGTTGGTTCCATAGTTTAGCTATTGTGAATTGTGCTGCTACAGACACTGATGTGGCTAAATCACTGTGGTATGTTGATTTTTAACTCCTTTGTATATATACCAAGGAGTGGGATAACTAGGTCAAATGATGGTTCCATTCCTAATTTTTTGATGAATCTCCAGACTGCTTTGGAAAACTATTTTTGAATATATTATTTTGTGGTTGTATTATTAACAATGTCTGAATTCTGTTTAGAAATTACACATTGCCAGCTATTCTCATACTTAATGTTGGAGAGGTGAAAACTTTCATTTTGGTGAATAGAATATTAACTATATAGTTACTACAGTTAAAAGAATTGAAGATTATCTGCAAGCAAAAAAGGGTACTTAAACAATTATTTAAGAAGATTTTTTAAAATTCATCTCAAAGACTTAAAACATGCTTCACAAAGTGTGACTATATAAAAGAAAAAGTTCTATATTCAAAAAATGTTAAAATATGGTCAACTTCTCAAAATATCCATTGTTTATACTGTTATGTATTATTAAAATTCATAACCCTTATTGCATACTTATGTCATATTTAAAGTGATACATTCAAAATTCCTTCTTTGGAAAGTAGAAAAATAGTCTTGCAGAAGCGTATTGTTTTCATCTCAAAGATTTATTAATTGAAAACTAAGAGAAATGGTGTTTTAGTCATCGTTCCATTACTGTGACAAAATACCTGAGATAATAAAGTTGTAACTCAAAAACATTAATGATAGCAGTTTCAGTTCATGGTCAGTTGGCAGCATTGTTTTGGAATGAGTGATGAGTCAGAATATCATGGCAGGGATCACATGGGTTGAGGAAAGATGCTTGCATCATAGCATTGGGAAAAAGAGACAGAAAGAGAGAGGGGGAGAGAAGGAACCAATTGAGGGTCCTAATATTCCCTGCAAGGGCCAATACTCAATGATCTAAGTTCTTACACTGGGAATGACTTCCTTAAAGTTCCACCATCTCTCAATACCACCGGACAGTGGCCACTAAGGCTTCAGCATGTGGGTTTTGGGTGGACATTTAAGACTTAAACCAGTGTACAAAGCTGGCAGAATCATGTTCTTAATTCTCTTGAACTATATAAATTTGACCTTCAAAAAGAGATAATTTTTAAAAACCTCTATTTTATAAAATGCTGGAGGAAAAATAACAACAAAGCTTTAACTGAAAGCAAAATTAAATATCAAGCCCTGACATAGTTCATTGCTAATTTTCTATGCATTCAGTCTCTCTGGTCTGGAAACAGAAATGCTCCAATGTATCTTTTTATCTAGCCAAAAAGATGTCAAGATTCCCTTCTAGATAATATATTATTGATTTTATAGTTATTATTTGGAGTTTTGTTCTAAAATATCAATTATTCTAAGCAAAGTCTAAATTAATTAAGAAAGTTTCTTTCAAATATTTTGTGATAAGCTTCTTAACAGGAATTTTTTAAAAGTTCTTAAAGCAAAAAATACCTGCATAAATTAAACCATGTGCATGAGCATAAATGATACAAATGACCTACAACAGCACTATAACCATTCTAGGGAATACGAAAAAATCAAGTTGGATTCCTGCTTCAAGGTAAATGATATGGTATAGTACATATTAAAACTATTATGGTTAGCATCTGCATATCCAAGAGAACCATAGGCCTTTGTTTTTTGGGGATTGGCTTATTTCACTTAGCATGATAGTCTCCAGTTCTATCATGATAAGGGGGTGGTAGGGAAATTTAGAAGCACTTTGAATTAGACAAAGGGGAATGGAGGAAAAGTGGGGGGGGGGTTGGGAGTAGGAAAGTCAGTAGAATGAATAGGACCTTACTTTCCTGTGTTCATATATGAATATATGGTCAGTTATTCTACATCATGTACAACCAGAAGAATGGGAAGTTGTACTCCATATATGTATAATATGTCAGATACATTCTACAGTCAGGTACTAAAAAAATAAAAAAGAACAGCCAGGCAAGGTGGTGCACGCCTATAATCCTAGAGACTTGGGAGAATAAGTCAAGAGGATCTCGAGTCCAAAGCCAGTCTCATCAATGGCCAGGCACTAAGCAACTCAATGAGACCCTATCTCTAAATAAAAAATAAAAAAATGGGCTGGGGATGTGACTCAGTGTTGAGTGCCCCTGAGTTCAATCCCTGGTACCCAAACACATAAGAACCAAAATAAAGATTCTTTATATATCAATAATGTTTACTAGCTAGCTCTCTTAGGAAAAAATACATAAAAAAGAATTTTGAAGTTTATATCATTACTTTAAAAATACAGTGGCAATTTTAAAAAGTAAAAGTAAAGAAATTACACAATTTCTTTATCATTTCCTTCAAAAGCTAGAGCCTCATTCTCCCATGAGGGTAGGCTGAGCTTAGTGACTCACTTCTCAAATGGACTCAGGCAGAATGACATTGCGACCGTGCACTAGGACACGAAAGATCTGTGGACGCCTCTCTCCCTTCCATCACTTGCTCTACAGACTCTCATCAGGACACTGAAGCTGGCAAGAAAGCCTTCCAGCACTAGCCATGCAAGTGAGCCCTGCTGGAAGAGGGTCATCCACTCCCAGTCAAGCCTTCAGAGGATGACAGTCACAGATGACACCTCCATGGCAAGCTGCTGAGAAATCCTGAGTCAGAACAAATCAGCTAAGCAGATCCTGAATTCCTTCTTCACAGAAACGGAAAGTAATTTTAAGATTGTTGTTCTTAGCCATTGGTTTGGGAAAATTTGGCAGGCAGTAACTGACATTAATAAAAACAGTAAAGTGCTGGGCATCGTGGTGATGCCTGTAATCCTATTAGCTGGGGAGGCTGAGGCAGGAGGATCTCAAGTTCAAAGCCAGTTTCAGAGCTTAGTTGAGACCCTAAGCAACTCAGTGAGACCCTGTTTCTAAATAATGTGCAAAAAAAGGGCTGGGAATGTGGCTTAGTGGCTAAGTGCCCGAGTTCAACCTTCACCTCCCCCCCACAAAAAAAAAGAAAAGAAAAACCAATAAGAAAGACTAAACATACCCAGTATCAGAAGAAAGTATTAATGAAAGTATTTGGAAGGAGCCAGGTGTAATATGTACTGAATCTCATGAGTTTAAAGATGGGTAACACTTGGTTATTTCCAAACCTATAAAAAAGACATTTCCAACATTGGGACTAGCATAAGAAAAGACTTGTGAAGAAAACAATACATATTTGAAAGAAAGTGCATGTCAGGTGGATTAACAGAATGCATTTGAAGGGACAATGAAGATAAACATTAGAATGGTGTCTAGAAATTCAATTATCTGTAAGCTCATATTCTATATACAGTAACTTCCACTTTTTAGGTAATTTGGAACTATTAATGATTTTTTTTGTAGTGGGAGTTGGTTGGTAAAAGAAATAAAGGGTTACAGCTATGGTTTGATATATGAATTTTGAATCATATGTTGGAAAAATCAGTAGGGAGGCCACTTTAGTAATCTGGAAGCAAGATGACTCATCAGCAATGATAGTGCATTTAGGAAGGTCATGGAGAGGGAAGGTGAAGTGAAACCGGTACAGCCCAACTGCAGAACTGGCCCAGGTTTGGATGTTGATCCATCAATAATTGCTGGCAATCATGTGGATGTGAGATGTGTGTGTGTGTGTGTGTGTGTGTGTGTGTGTGAGAGAGAGAGAGAGAGAGAGAGAGAGAGTAGATTTTGAACAGATGTTGATTAGGAGCTCCTGAAAGAAAAGTAAGGAGGGTCTGGAACACCACACACGCGCGCACGCACACACACACACACACACACACACACACACACGCACAGATTTGGGACAGAATAGTCAAAGAAAAAACTGGGGAACATTCATGTTGGGGAATGTGAAGAAAAAATCCGAGTGAAAGTTAGCTAAAAACACATGATTCTAGGTGGAACTGCGACCTCTTAAGGAAAAGGAAAAAAAAAGAAAAAGTTTTAATTATATGCATAAGGAAAAACCTTGATAGTTTAAGTTTAGGATCCCCCTTCCCCTGCCTCACTCTCTGTCTCTATCTGTCCCTGTCATATTTAGTTTAACAGGAAAAAGGGAAAATGTTGGTTATTTAGCAGAAAAACGTCTTATCATTTTGATGAAATGGACTTTTAAGAAGAAAAAGAATCAATGAAATTGTTTATAAGTCATTCTATGTTTTGAGCCTAATAACAGCTTTGTCTATTATCTCAGGATCATTTCTTAAGATTGTTTTGAAATTTAAACAAGGGGTATTTAATTTAAAAGGCAAAATAAAGACATAATATGGAAGTCTTATTCATTTTGATTCAGAAATTAAATATTCTATTTTGCAGTCATCAAAATTTGATCATTTCAATACTGAGTTATTTAAAATGTAATATTTATAGAGAGGGTTTGATGTATGAGGATAATTGGTGGCATAATAAAGTGTTGCAAATTTAGATACTTAATCTCAATTAAATTTTAGCTCTATCCTCCCAAATTCTGCAGACTTGGAAAATGTTTCAACTTTCCTTTATTTCAGTATCCTCATTTGTTATACTGTAATAAATAATTATCCTACTTTATTGACTTGCCAAGATAAATTGAACATAATATGCCAATTGTAGTGTCTGGAACTTAGTAAGCATGCATTCAATAAATTTTAGCAACTGTTATCTTAAAATCAGAACTTTGGTCTGGAAATTTTTCATAAAAACATGTCCAAAATAAATCTTGGATGAATTTCTCTGCTTTATACTCAAGTGTAAAAGTATATTTTCTACCGATTAGAGTTATGTTTTTCTGTACTCTTTTATCCATTTTCTGCCTACCAATAGAAAACAGCAATATTTTCTCGTCCCTTTCTGTAAAACTGACTTCATCCAAATTCCTTTATTAATGATTTCTAATAATCTTATTATCATACTATCTGTATTGCAAACCATAAAGTTAGTTTTAGCTCTTTCATTTACCCATTTCATCACTTCATTAGACCTATATCATTTTACAATAGAATTATTTAAGTAGGGGCGGTCACCATATTGGATATTTTATTTGCTGGAACTCAGGGGAGTCTAATGCTCTTTGCCATAGTCTTTGACTTCTACTCACCCAAATCAGACCTTTGTCAAAAACTCGTATCTCTCCCCATTTTATGTTGCAATGGTCCTGATTTGAAGTTCTTTCACAATCTGGCCTTCTCCTACCTTTATAAACATATATTTTTAATATAGAGTCTCCTGTATTTAATATGGTTTCTACCATGTTAAGTACACATTATTTTAAAATGAGTATATGTATACATGTCGACCAAAAAGAGCAAAATTTTATATATATAATATATCAAATATATATGTATGGTTATGTAATCCTTGCTCATATTGTTTTATAATCTGACTTTGCTTGCTTTTCATGACTCAGAAAGTTATGACTCTATGCTAAAGTTTATTCTGATCCTTCCATCAGACAGGATTATAACTATATACTGTTGTGATATGGTATTCCGTTGTTCTCTTATTTTCATTTTCTCTCCAAATATGCCACCAATTTTTTTTTAATTTTGTTGTTTCCCCAACTCAGCAACTATCATAGATTTCATTTCAGATCAGCATAATACAGGAAGAAAAAAACCCCTAATCTTTATGACACTCAGTTATATATGAAATAAAATTTATTTTATGGATAGTCTCATGTTTTGATATAGTTGTACATGAGGATTAACCATATAGTAGAAGCTAATTCTTATTTATTATTTGCTGCTTGAAGTAGTGAAGAGGGATGCAAAGATCAGTGACATTTTGCATAGCAACTCTTGGCTATGACTGAGAGAAGGCAGGAGTTATGGAGAATAACTCTTAAGTTTTCTGACTTTGTTGACAAATGAATTACAGAGAACCACAGGAGGAAATGGAAACAGATTTCTGCCACTAGAGAGCATTTTAATAAATGTGATCCTGGTGTTTGTAGGTGTGAGTGTAGCTGTGACCAGCAACAACTTCCAAAGACCCTCACTGACTGGTGAAGAAATATTCACATGGTCTGTGGAGAGGTGTCTCAGGGAAGGCCCAATTTTTCCAACGTGCAGCTACTCCCTGAGTAGCTGATGTCAGAGTTTTATTCCTCTGGTATTTCAGACCTGCAGCCAAGGTGGCTTTCTTGTGCAGGTTGTGTTCTGAAATTCTGCAGAGAAATTGAAAGCAGAACAAAAAAGTGAGTGGACCTTCTTTCAGAACAAGCAGTACAGATTCTGCAACTGGAAGAAATAGACTCTAATCTTTTTTGGTTAGAAAATACTGGTAAGCAGGACTGTACACTTAGGTGTAAGTACACACAAACAACAACAACAACAACAATGGACTGTTCTCATTTATGCTGCTATAAAATTATCTTCTGGATTATTTGTATTTTTAAAACTAAAACAGTTGGTAACAACTTGATTAAAAAATTGTAGAATTTGCTTTTGTAACTGAGGATCAATTTATATTATGATATAAAAAGGGCTCTTGTTGCCTCTGAAATTATAAGGTTCAAGGTGATGTGTTGAATTTACTCTTAGAAATATTGCATCATAGAAGGACTAATGTGGTTGGTTTTATTTATGATTTAAAACATATGTAAGGAACATGGTCATTATTTTAAAGTGTGTGTGTGTGAATGTCAACAAAAGAAAGCAAAAATTTATAAAGATTAAGGAATTCCAAATATTTTTAAAACTTCTCTCTAGACTTCTTGTTATTGCAAATTATTTTTATGAAACTGGATTACTTTTGATAGATTTTATTTTGTAGAAGTGCAGGATGGAAGAAAGAAAAGAAGATAACTTCATATGTACACCCATCACAAAAATGTGTCAGATTGGTTTACCATCCACAAGCTCAGTGGTACAGGTTCATGGTTATACTTTTTAAATCATTTTTTATACTCTTACATATTTGAAGTCTTCAACTGTGCAAGATACAATTCAGTTGTTTGCTTTGCCAACTTTTTCTGTTAAGGTTTTTCGAGTTTGCTTTCTTATGAGAAGTAATAGACCATGATTCACCTGGATGGTTTTTGATAGCATATACTAAAGTCAATATTAAATCTTATTTGAGCCCCATGGATGGATGGTTCTATTTATCCACAAGTACCACTTCAGAGTGATTTGGATGCTAAAATGAGGGGTTCATTTCCACTTGCTAGACTTCCATGAGTCAGTGAATGCTCCATTAACTTCTGGGAAAATTATTACTCATTCTTCCTAGAATCTAAACTGAAATAGTCCACAGTTGCTTTTCACTTGCTGTGTGATGTTTATTCAATTATGACTCTTATGTTGTCTACTGTAATGGCTGCAAAAATCTATTCACTTTCCTTTGTCAATATTGTCATCATGTATTCATTTGAGCCATTGTGTTTGCCTCCATTTTCTTTGCTTTTATCATTGTCGTTCTCTCAATAAATCACTCTCTCAATAAAATATGAAGCTTAGCTATATAAGCCACATGAAATGAGCCAGAGTTTTCAAAATTATGGACTTTGGGTACTTGTGTAATTGGTACATTTGACACATACATTTCTACATATATAAAGATTTTAAAAGTCATTTCATATGGATACAATTCTTGAAAAATATTCTTTATGGATAGATAAATAGTTACTCTTTAAATTAAAGTATGTGTTTACAAATCATAACCTTTCCATATCAGCTGAGTATAAAAGAAGTATAAGAATTTAAAATTTTCTATTAAGTTGATTCTTATAAAATTTTGGTGTATATGTCAAACTTTAAGTGAGATACCAGTAGTATGTTCCATAATTTTGTCTGATAATTGTTACTTCATGAAATTTTAATTGATTTGTATTTAATTATAAACCAGTGATGTAGGTTTAATGAAAAACATTATTAATGGAGTGCTTATAATTGAAAAATTTAGAGCTCTTAAGGAAAAAAAAGATTATGAGGAAGATTTAATTCATCAATAAAAGTTTCTTATAATAATTTATATTTGTTATAGTATAAATGTGAAATTAGAATACAAAATGCAATGTAAAAATGTTTAAATTAATCATTGTGTTTGTATAACATAAATAACATAAATACTAGTTTCTATTTTTATCCTATAGGGACTTTTCAGTATGTTTTAATTAAAATAATTTGGTTTATAAATTTTATAAAACTACTCCAATGGCTTAATCAATAAAGATTTATGATGTCCGGTGGTAGACTGATGGACTTTGTGGTTGTTAATTCTGAAGCTCAATGATATCATGAAAGACTCAGGTTTTTTTCATTTTTCCCTTTGAAATCTTTACTAACTTTCAGTTCACTCTTCAGGAAAGGTTTTACAATTCTGGGGATTCATGCAGAGGTGACCATATTAAGTAGATGAAGCGAATTCACCTCTTTCTAAATATGTATGAGGAAAAGGAAATACTCCACACAATAGTTCTAACAGAATGCTTTTTATTTCATTTACCAGATGACACATTGATATAGCCACTCTTAAATCACCCATTGAAAGGAAAATAAGATTATAAATGTTAAGGATTTACACCTAACCTGAAGAATAGAATAGTTAACTTGAATAAAATTACATTTTTTTTCCTAAAGAAAATGAGGTAAGTGGACACTAAGTAGACATTGTTTTATACACCCTCAGAGTTTCAGTGAAATTCTTGTAAATTATTTTTTCTAGTGATGTGCATGTTAGGCTATTTTTCCATCCTATATTTGGTTCACTTTCTTGTGTAATTTTAAATTTTTTTATTCTATTTGTATACTATGCATGTCCCTGGGCATATCTACCTGTCTTTATCTTTCCTTGCTGTCTTCGTTCATGTACGCAGTTGTAACAAATACCATAAACTGGGTGCATTAACAATAAATGTTGCTTTCTCGCAGCTCTGGCGGCTGGGATCAAGGCTCTGGAAGATTTGGTAATAGCACACAGTCTTTAGCCTTTAGAAGGCCAACTTCTATCTGTCTTCTTACAAAGCAGAAGAGGCAACAGGACTCCATGGTATCTCTTTTATGGGAGGGTTGTCCTCTCATTCATCATTGCTCTACCTGGATGATCTAGTTAGCTTCCAAAGTTCCTCCATCTAATACCATCCCCTTAGAGGTTAAGGTTTCAATCCATATGTCCTGGGGGACACAAAATCTGTAGCATTCTTCTTCTCCTCCCCTCCCCAATCTCATATCTTTGCACGTAAAATGTATTTATTCCACGTCAGTAGCCCCTGCAAAGTCTTAAATTGTTCTAGCACCAACTCAAAAGTCTAAAGTCCAACATGTTATCTGAATATCATTTAAACCAGATATGGGTAAGACTCAAGGTTTGATTCACCCTGAGGAAAAATTTCCTTCGAACTTCTGAGACTAAGCACTCAAGCAAGTGAGGTGTTTTAAAAATGTAATGGTGGAACAGGCATATGGTAGACATTATCATTTTAAAAGGGGGAAGTTGGGAAATAAGAATGAAGTGAGAAGTTCCAGGTAAGTACAAAGCCTAATGAGATAGTAAATGATCTTAGACCTTAATGAAAGAAAATAATCCCCTTTGACTTGCCACTGTGTTTCCCAGACCTACCAAGGTGGCAATGTTACCCCTACTGTTGAGGGATGGTTCCTCCCTGACTCTCTGTCTGCGTCCTCTGGTTTTTCTGGGATGGGGTAGCAATACCCTACAGAGTAAATAGTATGGTCTATGTAAATAAACCACAAATCATAGTGTCTGACACATAAGTGTGCAAATACAGATTTTCTTGTTCTTATAATTAATATCTTATTAAAATTTATATAGAGACAATCTAAGAGAGTAAATGTAAGATCCAACTTCTCTGCCATCTGCTCTAATTTCCTTTTTTAGACATAACATATTATTTGCTGTTTCCTAATTAATCTCGAGAGGTTATTCACAACTTGTGCTATTCATGTATTTTATTACTGAATTCTTCTTTTTTTCATGTAGACATTGTTAACGATACAATGATGTATTCCAACTTCACAGGAAGGATTTGAGAGATTGCTTATAGAAAGATTATTGTGTATGTGCATCTCTGTGTGTAAAACATATATGTTTGTTATTATAATTATTTTTATCACGTTTCCTTCAAATTCTCATTAAATACTATTAGAAGCAAAGACCAGTTATAGAATTAATAATTAATCAATTATTCATAACCCTGGACTTAAGTAAATGTCTCTGAGCTAAACTACCCTGAGAAAAGGGCCTCTCAAGTTTGCCCTACTGAGTCTGTTCTCACTGATTTATTTAATAAGAGACTCCTGTTCTCCCAACAACTGATTTCAATGAGAAGAGACTTTCTTCTTATTCTGTAAGAAGAAAGTGATTCTGTGATTCTCTTTTCATAAAAATATGTTTTTAGGAGTTGTCAGAGATGCTGAGAACATTCTCTGGAAGGGTTTTCAAGGTACTGCCCTAAATAAAGTGTGTCATTCTTGTTATCTGGGTCCTCTGAAGAACTATGTGCAAAGAGTTGCAGGAAAGGTTACAAATGGTATATCTGCTCTGAAACTCACTTCTCCATGAGTCTTAAGAGTGCTTTAAGTATAAACTCCAGCTGAGTCCATGGTTCAGACAATAGCCCACAAGCCACCATCATTCCACTCCCAAATGCTCATGCTAGCAAGCTCCCCCTGCATCCACAGGGTGCAATCTCATGGATGACTTTTGGGTTGCTGATCTTACTTTCTATTCTCCCTGGTCCAACATTTTGAGAATCCCTTCCCACACTCATTGTTAAGACCTTGCCATTCTTTGATGTACACATTTCTCCTGCCAGAGTTTGTACTTCTCTAACTTTGTTCTGATAGATTCAGTTCTAGTTTGAGGTCTGAAAAGTTAGAGGAGTCTGAAGGGATCAAATATTCACTTTCAAGAAAGTTTCTACAGGTTATTATGTAAAGGACACTCGAATCTCACAGGGTGAGAGGCTTCTGAAAAGTGGTCCTTTCAAACTCCTTTCATCCACCCAAATTAGTCTCATCTTAGATCTTAGAACATCACTCCTTTCCAACCAATGTAATTATCTCAACCCTGGAAGCAATAAGCAATGCAGGGTTATACTTCTCTGAATTCTATTTCAATCAGGTTTTCAGACTTTTCAGATATAGTATGGTCTATTGATACAGGAGAGTAAATTGCTATAAACAATTTGAAAAAAGAGTTTTCAATTATTCATTATCATTGAAAATACATATATTCTATGGTGTATCCATAAACCTTCTTGGTATGAAATGTATTCACATTTCCTAAAGGCATATATGAAATGTTCATGGCACAGGCTAAGGTACATGTGAGTTTCAGTTAATCTTGAGTTGAAAATGTCTGCTCATACTGAATGTTGATGAGATAGTGAGGGAATGAGAATAGGAGCTCAGGAGTTTCAGGCCAGTCCGGGAAACAGAGTAAGACCCTGTTGCAAAACAAAACAGAACAAAACAAAAGCAGGAGATGTAACTCAGTGATAGATCACTTCCCTACTATGTGCAAAAAGGCCTGGGATTTGGTCACTAGCACTATAAGAAAAAATAAAATAACATTCATAGCACACTTATTTTTAATAAGAATTTAAACAATTCAAATGTACATCAAGAGTAGGATAGATAATAAAACTGGTTTATTTAATTAACAAAATACTAGTAATCAAGGAAAGTTGATGAAAAGTACTTATACACCACAACATGGAAAACAAACAATGTAATTATGAGTAAATAAAACCATTACCCTATGTAAATTTATGATTACACAAATGGTATGCCTTTACTCTATGTACAAACAGAGAAACAACATGTATCCCATTTGTTTACAATAAAAAAAAAGTATGAAAGAGCAGATAATGCATGATTTTGTTACATTAAAATGTAAAGAAAAAGGCAATTTATTTGTAGTATTTAGAGATCCATACTTATATAGTAGATCTGATAATGGAAAATAAGAAAGTGATTACCCTAATAGTCAAGATAACACTGTATGCTTGCGAGGTGTGTTTACAGTTAATAGGATGCTACAGGAAGGCTCTTTTGAGTATCTGGCAATGCCCCATTTTTTTAGTTACTTGGTGCTATACTGATATTAAACTAATGATAAAAATCAATGTGACATTGGGTCCTTCCCTGTACAACTGTTATACTTCACACTTCAAAAAGTTTTTCCAAAAAAAAATAATCCTTTCTAATATGTAAAATAGGAAGGAATGAAGAAAATGAAGGATAAAAGTAGAAAGCATTAAAAAATATGAGAGAAAACTACACACCACAAGTAAATAAAACAACAAATTTTTTTTGTGTGTGTGTGGGATAATGAATCCCAAAGTAGGTGGCCTTGGGCACAGAGACAGCTTAGAATGAATTCACATGTATTTCCCCATTTTTGTAGATAATACATTCTCAAGCGTGTAGATAAAGTTGAATTTTTAAAATGAAGGAAATGATTTTAATTTTATAAGAGATCCTTCTATGGAGACTCAATATTTTATAAAATATGAAATAAATATCAACTTTATGACACTTGTTTTGAAATAAGTTAATATGAAATAAGTACACCATCCATTCTGTGCCACTTAATAAATTATTCAAATGTTACAAATCAAAAAATGTGATCAGCACTGAAAATGAAAAGCATTACCTTCTGAATAGTCAAGTAATTTTCCCAGGCAAAATGAAACAGGAACCAACTGATGAAGGTAGGGAGTGTAGTTTCACCCTAAGATTACCATGTGCAAGGATTGGGATCTGAACCCCAACACCACAAGAAAAACAAAAAGAAAACCCAGACTTTTCAGACATAATATGCCCTGTTGATACAAAAGGATCTTCAATTTTAGTCCTTGGAAAACAAATGAAGTTTATCTTGATCAGGTCTCACAAATAAATGGGATAAATTAGGTTGTGAAAATAATATCTTCAAGAAAGAACTTGCACAAATCAAACTGTTTTCAAGAATGAGGGAGGTGGAGTTTCTTACAGTCTCTTCTAAGCCTTATGTTGTCTCATACATGAATTTTTTGGGGATACCTCACATCCTAACCATAACAACTAATATAACATCAAGCTTCATATTTTTCAGCTTCCAGGTTTTTCTATACATATGCATGATCATTAAAGGAATCAACTACTTTTTTACTTGAAAAGTCTTTGAAAAATTATAAATAATTAAGAAATTTAAGTTATATTAACCAGTGTAATGAAAGCACATACATGTTATGACATAAATATAATTTATACTTTTTAAAACTTGTGACAGTAGTAAATTTGATCACAGTCAGTGATACAAAGAAAACTAGTGTATTAGTTAGCATAAAAGGTATAAGTGCTTCATACACTGAATTATGCACAATAAAATGTGGGTTAGCAATTTTCATAGAATTATTGTCCTATTTAATTCTTATTGGCTTATACAAAAAATAAATCAATTTAGAAGAGTAATCTAGGAAAGAATGGCCAAGGCATATTTTTTTAATCAAAACTAATGGAATAGATTTGAAAGTTTTTCTTAAGCAACCTTTCAAAGTCCAAATTAATTTCTATTATTCAGAAAGAAAGAAGGAATGAAATGAGCTAAATATTCATATCAAGAAACCAAAAATACTATAATTAAATTATTCCAAAAGAAGCAAGTGGAAGGAATTAATAAGACTACTTTGAAATGACTAATACCCTGATAGACCTTGCATTATTATTCAAGAACAAAATAAGAGAGATAAAAGAAAATGTATTACAGATGTGTAGGAAGATTAACCAAGATCAAACACAGATAAATATTACATAAAAATATATGTATTGGTTAAAGTGGTCAAAAATGATTGACAGTGACAAGAAATCCAAACTGGAAAGAGGTTTTTAAAAAGTCTCTATTGATACATAACTGATAAATACTAGTGTCAAGTTGATCTCACTTCTTTTATGGTCATAGGATCAATGTCTTCATTGCCTGCGGTTTCTCTTTCTCTTAGCTGTGCACCTCTCTTTCTGAGTATTTCATTCTCAGATTCTTTCCTCGTAGGGTCAAATTGATTAGAAATACTCATCCTTACATTTTCCCATCCTTAAATCCATTAAAATAATGTATTTGCCACTCTTCCTGCAGTCCAAGTCTCATGATTTCCCACTGTATCTGAGTTAAATATATTTTATTGAATCAACATAAGCCCTGTGTAAAGATAACTTTCCATGTTTTTCATTTAGGTTTATTCCTGGAAATGGATTTGAAACAGTCTTATGTCCATCCACTGAGATTAAAGAATGAGACATCTCCTTAGTGTAAAATCAGGATGGTATTGGTAGACAATGGTAGAAAGTAAAATGAGTAGAAAGTTGCAAAACCAACAAATATACATTGTACCATGTATTTATTCCTTCAACAATATTGATTGAACAGTTTCTATAAACTAGATACTTAATAATTTTCAGTGATATAAGTGCTTGCCTTTGGGAAATTTGCTACAATTAAAGAAAAATCTGAATTCTGTGACTTAACAAAACACAATTTACCTACATTTTCTTAGCAAGAGTTTCCAATACTTTATGTAACTAAAAATTAATTTACCCTTTGACAGTGTTGCATTTCTCAAAGGGTATTACTGATTCACTCATCAATCTTAATGATATATGTTCAAGCTTATTTAACAGCTTTGTATACAATAAAAAGACTGAACATATACCTCATGGCCATCTAGAAAAGAATGAGTACATTGATTATTTATATTATGAAATAATATGTCACTATGAAACTTTAGGAGGAAAAATGTCTTAGATGCAAGGACTGGAACTTTCCAAAATGTATTAATAAGAAATATGTTTAACCAAAAAGTGTCCATGCATTTGTGTGAATATGTTTGTGTGAGTTTGTGTAAGTGTGTTTGTGAGTGCTTTAAGTAGCAGTGTGTAGTGCAAAAGGAACAGGCAACATCGTTTGCCTCAGAGTCAAGGACTTATATGGATTGAGATCAGATCTGGGAGAATCTTCACTCTTCATTGTTTCTTTAACATATAAATATTCATGTGAGTGTAAAACTCCTTGTGCAATAAAACTGTTTTTCCTCACACAATTGCCTTAGTCGGTTTTGCATCAGTATAACAAAACACCTGGCACAGGCTACATATGAAGAAGTTTATTTAGCTCACAGTTTTCGAGATTCAAGGTTTCAAGGCAGGGCAGAGGCTCTATGGTGAATGCATAACCTGGACTTCTCATCCCAGGACACAGATGGGAATTTTGGGAGTACTCGCCTGAGCAAGTCAGTGTTTACATCTCAAGCCAGGAGCAGAGAGGACAGGAGCAACTAGTCTTGCTAATTTTATAAAAACAAAACAAACAAACAAACAACAACAAATCCTCTGGCAAGAATTCGAAGGGTGCCAACAAAACTCTCTAAGGTCAATCCACTAGGCCCCTACCACTCATAATTTCTACAACTTCCCAATAGCATCACGCAGGGTACTTAGCTAAAATCACTAGGTCCCTTGGGACAACCACATCATATTCAAACCACAGCAACTATATATTTTATAGAGAACTAGAAGAGAAGAGCTCAAAGATTTTGAACACAAACAAATGCAAAATAATACAACTCTTTTGAAAAGGTTTCTTGCAAAACTAAATATATTCTTAGTACATGATCCAGCAATTGTAACCATTCGTATGAACCCAAAGGAGTTGAAAATGTATGTCTATACAAAAACCTGTACTCAAATGTTTATGGAAGCATTATTCCTATTTGCCAAAAAATGTACTTTTGTGAGTGAGTAGATAAATAAACTGTGGTACCTCCAGACAATGAATTGTTAACAAAAAACTTTCAATGATACTTGTTAAAGTGCAGAAAGGCAGAATTTATTAAGGATCTTCACAATAAGTATAGGAATGGCTCCAGTAGAATTTAGCATTGGTGGACAAACATTGGGCTCAGTTCCAAAAACTCACGGGTAAATGGGAATTTACTTCTGAGGAATAGAGTGGGGATTAGTGGATGGGAAATTACAAAGAGGAAATATGAGGAACAAGGAGGATTCTGACTGAACAGACCAAACAGGATTTCTCTGAAGACAGGTCAGGATCAGAGGTAAATACATGCCTAGGAGAAAGATCGGAGCCAGGCTATTTCTCCGGCAAAGATTTTTTTGTCAGCACTAAAAACAATTGAGCTATCAAGCTATGAAAAGACAAGAGAAATCTTAAATGAGGATTATTAAATGAAATAAGCCAATCTGAAAATGCTCCATATTTTATGATTCCAACTATATGCAACCAGGAAAAGAAAAATCTATGGAAAAGTAAAAAGATCAAAGGTTGCCGGCAGTGGGTATTGGGGAGAAAGGAATAGGTAGAACAGAGGGTTTTTAAGGCAGTGAAAATGCTCCAAGCAATACTGTAGAGAGAGCTACATGTCATTACATGTGTTCAAACGTATAAAACCAACAGTGAACCCTAGGACTCAGGGAGAATGTGATAGGTCAACATAGGTTCAATAGTTACAACCAATGTTTCACTCTGTAGGAGGATGTTGGTAATGGGGTTGGTTAAGCATGTGTGGGGGAAGAGGCACATGGGAAATCTTTGTACATTTCTCTTCGTATTTCTGTCAACTTGAAATTTCTCTAAAAGAGTCTTTATCTAATAAAATAGACTTGAAATAAGTAAAATATTTTATACAACTCTAAGAAAAACTAAGCACGTCTTTCCTAGGACATAAAACATCCACAAAAAATTTGAACAGTGTTGATGAACTTTTCCTGGCAGCCATATGTAGATTCTGCATCCCACATGTTCCCACACACACACGGGAAACATTCACAAAAATCAATGGCACACCAAATGTAATAAATTGTTGCACAAATATCACATAAATGATATTACATAGGACACATGAACTTAAAACTCACAATTTGAATGTTTATAAAAGTTAAATTATAAAATTCTACATTTTTAGAAATTAAAAGCTACTTTGTGATTACTCATTAATGAAGAAAGAAATCATGATAGAAATGCAAAACTCATAGAACCAAATAACATATATAGAAATACCAAAAATTTTGAATACATTAGAATCAAATATTTCAAGTGAAAGCTAATCTATAAATCATTACATTGAAAAAAAGCCAAAAATTAATCGACTTGATATATAATATAAGAAATGAGAAGAAAGAAACACTACTATCAACACAATGAAGATATTTAAAAGACAATGTTGAAAATTTTGGTAGGGGTCAATAACAGAGAAATCAAATGTGGGATAGAACAAACTCAACAGATGTATAAAACCAGCGGTGACCCTGCATGTAAACTAAAGCAGAAGAGTAATTTTGATGTAACAGTATAGGTTCACCAGCGATAATTAAGGTAATGATTTTGAAAAAGACCTATAAAACAGACCTTTTAAGGTTGACCAAAAAAGAAAAAAAAAATGAGAAAAATAAAAATATATATTATTCCTTTATTTCATTTAACAAATTTAACTAAAAAATCACTTAAATAGTATTCCTTGAAGAGAAACCATATATTATAAAATAATTATTACCAAGTTAATTTGTATGTTCACTGTAATCCTAATCAAAAGTACAGAGGATTTTTTTTAATAACAAAAAGACATATTGATTCTAAAGTTCCATGGAAGACAGGAAGATCATTAGAAGTCAAGAAAGACTTTAACAACTAAAAGTAAACAGAAGAGAAATACCTAACTGGGATAGTGGGGCTAAGGTTAGAATCAGATAATGCAGGTCTCCCTGAAGAACTCTGTAGATACATGGAATATCACTGAATTTGTCAAGAGCAGAATGATAATAAAATAATTAGATTTGTGCTTTGGAAAAATGATTTTAGCAGGGCAAACTGAATTAATACAGCAAATTAAACATGATCCTGGATCTCTGGTACCTTGTTTCTGTCCCCTGTGTTGGAAGAGTTCAGCCAGTTACATAAACAAATTTGTGAACAAATTACAACACAAACTTGAAGTATTAAAAAAGCACTTAGAAGCAAAGGATGGACTGGTAACTCACCGTGGGGAAAGCATCACAATCAGAAATATTTAATGTAGGACATGCCTATATGTGGTCAACTGTTCTTTTGTGTGCAGAAAAAATAGAGATTTTATAACAAAAGACTATGTATCAGAAACATGGAAATATGCCTATTCCACAAGTGATGTGATTTGATACTTTGATGCTCTGGTGTGTCAATTAAGAATATCTTTTTTTTTTAATCATTTAGTTAGTATGATATCCTAGTCCCTAAATTTTTTAAAGCAGGCTTGAAATAGTTGAGAAATGAAAATATCACTACTAGGATCAAGTGTTATATATTGATAGCATAAAACAAAATTAACCTCATTTCAAAATAACCAAGATAAACAAATAGAGCAAATACACCATTTCCTTGCCATGTCTTTCTTTTAAAATTGCCATAAACATTTCAAATTAAGTAAAATGTAAAAATTGATATATGGGCTATATGGGATGGTAATGTCTATTGTTGGCCCTAGAAAGATATGCAAATTTGATTTTATCAACTCTCTGCTTAACTGATTCCACTGTAACATTAATATTTAAGGCAATTTTCAATGTGTGACAGTGGGAATGCTGTATCTTGAAGCAAATTTTATTATTTTGACATGTATTTAAGGCAGTATTCTAGCTTTTCATAAATGTGTACTCCAAGAAAACTCTTATAGGAAACTAATATCTAAATCAATTGAAAATGAATATAGCAATTAAAATGTTATAGGTTAGTGTATACATGTATACACTAACTTGTGAAATGTATACTTCATGTAAGTCAAAAATTCAGGTAATCTGGAATCAATGTTGGATATGATTTAAAGATCTCAGTTTAAAAGACATTTGAAATGCATTATCACTGCTTTGTTTTCATAGAGTGAGTGGAAAAAAGATAAAATACATATTGAAGGGAATAGGTGATTCATATTTAGTTAACAAACTAGATTTACAGTGATTTATAGGATCCTAGAGAGTATTTCTTTTTGAAAGAGGATATGCTTGCTCGTAAGAAGATTAGATATTAAGATGAAAATAAAATACTACTCCTTTTTTCTGTAGGGTTAAAATGCTATGTGGTACTTAGTCTGAAATTTTTCTTTTATATGGTTGTAAATTGCTCTTTATTTTGCATATTCAAAATTCCCTATTTCATGTTTCTATTCTGTTTCGAGGTGTATATATTATATATCAGAGTTGGATCTCCTATATGCAGCATGACATAAAAATCCTATTTTCTATTAAAGACTGAACAACTTTTAAAAATAAGCGTATGCACACATTTTTAATGTGCAGAGAATTTGCATTCATTTGCACTTTGAAATAGTCTTATTCACTCACATTTTCTCTACTTTTGTTACTTTTGAGATAATTTGCATAAAGTATGAAAGTTGCCCAGCTGTTCAGTGGAATATATTATTTTTTGCTTTCAAAGAAAGCACAAGTGACATTTCCCATCCTGAATTTAGTACTCATTTTATTAAATTTCAAGTTAAAGAAACAAATATCACGTAAACCAATATATGCTGTTAATGAGGAAAGACAGTAAATCATACTAACAATTACTTTGGAAGTCAAGGAGTTTCCGACATGCAATTGCTTGGTAAATATATATTTCTAATAGTAACATACTGTCCAATTATGTCACAAAAGGTCATTAAAATAGGAAAAACTGTTTGCAAACAAATAAAATTATCTTATTATAATAGATATACATTTTAAAGTTTTTTGTGGATTAGTTTTCACAATTACACCTAGTATTCATACAGAAGAGATAGCATGAAGTAGCAAGCATATAAACTAAATGTAATTGAGCAAATGAGACCAAATTATAAGTCAGTTTGTTTTCAGCAAATAACTGTTTTAGACATCTGTCATGTAACTCATTACTAGAAAAAAGCTTTTGATGTTTTTCACCCTCATCATATTTATTTGAATTTCATCATTTAGAAAAAGAAAGGGGTTGACAGTTAAATATATCCTTTTTCAACTCTACCTTCCAAACTTGAAATACTTCTAAAGATAAAAAGTGATTTCAGGTCTCTTCCTATTCAATTCGTTTACAAACCAACTTTTGTTTCATAAATTTTCATTGGAAAATCATGTCTGCTCTGAATTTAAACTTTCTGCCAACCAAATAGTAGCCATTTTATTTTAAATAGTTTGTGTATGGTTATTCCCTACAGCCATAAAAGAATATAAATGATAAAGCAGTTCTGGAGACTGAGGCAGGAGAATTGCAAGTTCAGTCAGGCTCAGCAATTTAGCCAGGCCCTAAGCAACTTGGTGAGACCCTGTCTCAATATAAAAAATGAAAAAGAAAGTTCTGAGGATATTTCTCATTGGTAAGCACCATTGGGTCAATCCCTGGTGCCAGATAATAATAATAATAATGATGATAAATAATGTTCATATACATTTTTTCTACATGAAAGAGGAAAAATGATAGGTTTTTGATTTTAATTTTGTTTAGCCCAGTAATCTGTAATGATCTATAGATTTTTTTGAAATCATTTGAAATACTAATATACTTAGCTCATCAAGGTTATTGAAAGATAAAAATCTGTGTTCAGTACTATTTTGTGAAGAAATCCCAAAATGAAATTTCAGGTATTTATGGTATTTTTGTTTTTCTTTTTTGGTACTGGGGATTGAACTCAGGAGCACTTGACCACTGAGCCACAGCCGCAACCCTATTTCATTTTTATTTAGAGACAGGGTCTCACTGAGTTCTTAGCCCCTATCTTTTGCTGAGGCTGGCTTTGAATTCTTGATCCTCTTGCCTCAGCCTCCCCAGCTGCTGCAATTACAGGTGTGTATCACCTACAGTGCCTGGCTGTTTATATTATTTTATAATCTATTTTCCACTGGCATAATTATTAGATTAGAAACCATTTAAGACAATTAGATATTATCAGGGTTCACTGTAATCAAAAAGCTTTCATACACACACATAAAATATATATGAGTGTAATATGAACTCTTAAATATATAAATATTATATACAGTAAATATATATGCATATTTATGGAGAAAAAGAGAGGTGCAGAAACAGAGTCAGAGAAGAGATCAAGATGAATTCACTCCCTGAAAAACCATGTAAGAATAGAAAAATTTTCAAGTTTGATTCCATATCAAAAGATGGCAGTGACATCCCCTTTACTTGGGTTTTAAATAAAATTCCTCCCCTAACTCATGAAAATATATTTATTTACCTCTTTTTAAATTCTATTTTCTTATATTTTTTAAATTATACAGAAGAGGTTAAAAAAGAAACTACCATACATCCTGCTTTCAAATTTCAAAAGTATTTTAACATTTTTTTGTATTTCTTGATTGATTTGTGTGTTCAAATTATCCTGCAAAAATTTTCTAAAATTTTTTTTGCCTGCTGTTTCCTCATGATTACATTGTTTTTCAGTTTTTTCATGAATAGGACAGAAATGACGTTATCTCCTCTTTGTTACAACTTGTCAGGAATTATGTAGAGTCAATGTGCACTCAGATCTGTTATTTTAAATTCAATTACTGGGTTCAGTTTTGACCACTGAAAAATAAATTCCATAAATTCACAGTAATATGAAGTTCTTATTTGCAAGAGAGTGAACATTCACAACTATAGAAGAAATAACAAAATTAGAAAATCATCCCTGGGGACTAGAAAGAGCAATTGAAAGTTTGTCAAGAACTATAATCTCAACTATATCCTCACAATTGACTTAGAAACCTCATAGATCAAAGAGACAAATTATTCTCTTTAAAATTATTCAGAAGTTTGTAGCCATTGCACTAAGACAATAAAATTATAAAAGAAAGTTTGCAAAGAAACAAAACTACATTTCTTCCAACCTAGGACAATTATTTAAATTGTAAAATAACTACTGATTCTGATAACTTTGGTCAAGGGCCTGTTAAGGTTCATTGTTCATATTTTATTTGACTGCTTCATGAGATATATGATTAGCAAATATTTTAATCCAGTACGCAGTTTGATTTTTTCTGTTTTGTCAGCTAATTTAGAAAAACAAAAGTGATTAATTTTATGAATTATTATATCAGTGTATTATTATCATATCATATTTTGATGGATATTATATAAAAGATATTTGCTTAAAAAACTCATTGATGAAAAAAATTAATTATTTGAATTTTTTTTTTATAGTACTTTTTTTTTTTTTTTTACTGATGAATTCTACCAGAGTGTCAGAAAGATAGTCCATAATGCTAACAGGAGAAGACACAGGTTAGCAGGAATGTTCGTAATTTAGTTTTTGACATGTAATGTTTGACATTACTTTTGTTATTGCTAGTCTAACAAAAACAGAAAGTAGTTGAAAACTAAAAATTTGGACTGGGGCTATAACTCAGTGGTAGAGCATTTGCCTCGCATGTGTAAGGCACTGGGTTCAATTCTCATCACCTCACAAAAATAAAGAAAGAAGGATATTGTGTCCATCTACAAGTAAAAAACAGTAAGAAAAAAAAAACTTTTGAATTACAAGTCCAAGTGAATGACATGGATGTTGGAAGACAAAAGGGTACACAAGACGACTCGTGGCGGTATTTTTGAGAGAAAACAGAATGAACCTAGAAACTACCATGATTTTAAGGTACTGGTTCAGGAAAGAAACTAAATAAGATGTGAAGAAAAGATAGGAAAAGGCCAAGGTAAAGTCATGGCACAACACACAGTGGAGGGAAGAGCTGGAAATATTAGAGAAATCATCACCATATGCAATGTACAGAGTTCAATAAAGCAAAGGGAAAAGAACAACTGTAAAGCTGATGTCTTCACTAGACAACGTAAATTGAGAAGAGGCAGAAGCCAGAAAACAATGGATTAGATACAATATGAAAGAGGATATGGAGCCAGTGTGCATGAATTCACTCTCAATTCTCATGGATTTAAAGAGGTAAATTGGCTTATATCTAGAAGATCAAGGAGCTTTTTGTTCATGAAAGGAGAATTCATTATGCTAAAAGGCTGATGAGAAGTCAAAAAAAGTAGAGTGCTTTGTACCAAAGAACATAATGATCCAGAACATTGATGACAAGAATTGTCCTAAGGAGCCTAAACCTGTTAAAAAAAAAACAAAAAAACAAAAAACAAGGAGACAGAGAGATAGTTTTCTAGGCATAGGTCTGGGAAATGAAGTGGTTAAGCCTTATGTGAAAGATGATTAAGGAATGAACAGGAGCACTGGGGAATAGATATGGGGTTACTGAAATTATGAAACTGAAATTGTAGACCCAGGTAGGGAGCCCCTGAACAATACTTCAGACTTAGCTGACACTGAAGAACATTAATGTGTGGTGTCCCCAGGTTGCATGTCTTTGGTTTTCTTCAGCAGCACCTAAGAACTTATGAAAATTCTACATGATGAAGAAAGATGGGACACTGACTAATTTTGGAACTAAAAGTGGATTTAACTAAAGGGTAAGGTTTGAGGACATGTCCCATTGTATCCTTAAGCTCTTTTTTTCTTATTGCTCACTGAATTATCCCAGTTCAGAGTAAAGGCAGTTTACTATTATGGTGGTATCATAGGACATATATCATTCCAGTGATCCTGAAATAATAATGAAAATAATGGAAATTAGGAAGAAAAGGTAAATGAAGGTAATAAAAATTGGTATTCCTTTTATCTTTCAGGAGGACTATAAAAAGGTTCTGTGGAAGTTTTAGTTTGTGTGTTCTTCACAAATTTGGAGTGAGAAAATGAAAAGGAATCAAAAGAAAAATGAACATAAGAAACATTTTAAGGGTTTAAGCAAATTTGAATGACAATATTGCTATAATTCATTTGAAAAGGAACTTGCAGGATGATTATTTGTAAATACTATTTTCTAAAATCTTCACTCCCTCAGGAACATAGAAAAAAGATATACTGCAATATTTATAGTATGTTTTGTTCCTAATTTGGAAGAACTCCAAAGTCTTTCTTCATATAGTATCTTTCTGCATAAATCCCAATAACACTCATTGGATTGAGAACAAAGACATTGCATTAACCCCTCAGCAAGCACACAAACCCTGGATACACAGTGCCTACATAAACCAAGTGTAGAACAGTTGATATCTTATGAGTAGAGCATGCTTTCTAAACAGAGGACTGGTTAAGTGGTTTTAAACAAATTCATGTATATTATACACAGTTAAAGACCAATATTTTAAAAGGCAAAAATGTCTCTTACCCAGGGGTGTTAGTAGTTAAAGTACGCCCAAGTAAAGGCAAAGTCGGGTTCTCTAAACACAAAAGTTCAGAAAGTGAGGAGTGTCACAATCCTAGCTCCTTTTTATGATCTTCCTATGAGTCCAAGCATGTATGTTTATTTGTGTAAGCACATGCCCCTATCAGTGTGTATTTGTATATGTACAGAGTTTGGGAAAAGTGAGAAGAAGGAGTTAAGGGGAAAAGAAGAATGTCTCCATTTTCTGTGGCTAGGGATTCCTTTCTGTAGCTGGGGAATCTATTACAGTTGATTCATCTGTTCTTTTCTGGAATAAAGAATAAACTACTTGGAATAAAAAAAAATTATTTGATGAGAGCTTGCTTCTCAAGATACATTTCAGATATTATAAATCCATTTCCTTTTCTTTCTGATTTTCTTCTTAACCTATTGCCTTTACCTTAAATATGAAAGAGAAAATTAAAATGTGTGATTTATTTCTAAAACTAAAGTTTTGTTTCAATATCAAAGTCTTACAATTCAAAGAAGTAGATAGAAATTACTGTGTCCTTTTCGTAATTATCCAAATGGCATTAGAAAGAAAAATAAGACATTCTTCTTTTCTTCATAAGTAAAATTAGTCTGTTTTATTCTAGGCTTTCATAGAAAGCTTTGCATGTGTGAGTCAGCACCTCAAAGGAAATCTCATTTACAATTCATGACATAGTTTCATCCCAATTATTTAGTTTCATTTCCTTTGCATTTTATTTTTTTTTTAACTTCTAACCCAAATTGCTATAATCTTGTTCTCCCTTTGCCAAAAATCCACTATGTATCTGAGTTTATTTTAATTTTTTTTTCTCCTGTGAGCTTGTTAAACTCCAATATAGATCTGAGATAATAGTCTACTAAGGAAAGAATGCTGCACAAATTTCACAAAGTTAATCTATTGTGCATTATATCATTGGTATTCAGGTTAGTTCACACACCATTTCTTCAATTATGCTAATAATTTAATATTTATAGTATTATTTTATTTCATATAAATATGCTTGGGCAGTGACTTTAATATTTTCTGTTCATTTAATGTCAGTCACTACTTATCTTTCTTAATTATAATTTATGTCATTTATTTTGAATTACTACATGCATTCCCATCCTCACTTGTTAGTAACAAGGTAAATTTTATATACTAGAATTTTAATGTTGTGTTTTTACAAGTATATATTTCAAAATGCATTTAGGCACCCACACACATACACTTAAGGAACTATTAGAGACTTTAATACTTGTCTCTAGACTCATAAATACAGGCTGCTGATTCTACTACCTGTTCACCTTACCTCCTGCCACTCTAACAGGTAGGCCACCTTTTTAAGGAGAGTACTAGATTCCTGTGCAGATTTAGTAGGCCTGTCATTCCCTGGAGGCTCACCTGTTTCCTCCTTGTTCATTTCTAAAATTACTAATTCAAGCACCCCAAACTCTTACCACAGTCTCCATCTTTTCCAATTCACTCACTCAAAGACTGTACCATAGTCATTCTTAGATTCAAAAAATCTTTGCAATGACCCTCCTATTTTATCTCAGGAAACCATTCCTCTTGTGGTATTCACACACTCTTGATCCAGTTGAGATTTTTCTGTCCATGATGTAAACAATACTCTTCTTAATCTTTAACTTCCCTTCTCTGTGTACACCTATTGGCAAAATCACTGCTGTTTCCTGTGCTCTGGCCTTCAAACTGAGTGAGAAAATCTTGCATATTGGCAGATCTAGATCACTGCAGATTGATCAAATCAGTGCTCTACTCTGCCAGGCACTTGGCTTCTTGGGAAACTTTCTTCCTCTCTCTCTTGAGGAACGTAGGCCTAAACCTGCACTAACTCACTCCTAACCTTCTCATTGCCCTTCAGCCCTGCCATAGGCTTTGAGGATGATTCTTCATTTGATTTCCAGTGAATGAATCTGGTACCACTCTAGAACTCTCTCATCTTGTGTTCAAATCTCTAGATCTGCTCTCATTCCTTATGTGAATGAAGAATCTTCTTGAAATCTCCATGTGGACATATCACAGAAGTATCACACTCAGCCTTTTCAAGATTATTGGCATCAGCTTCCACCAGTATTCTGTTCCACCCCACACCACCATTTTGCAACCCAGATGGTCAGTCTGTGAACATTCTCTCAGCAGTCATTGGTCCAGATTGTTAGCCTGCGAACATTCTCAGCAGTCATTGGTCCAGATTGTTAACCTGCGAACATTCTTGTCAGTCATTGGTCCATTGTTATTAGCCCAGGAAATTCAACTACTTAAGAATGGCTCCACCCATTCTCTCTCTCTTCCCTCCTCATTCTCTCTCCTCCTCACTCTTGCTTGCTCTCTCACTCTCACTCTCTTTCTCTCATCCTTCTGGCAGACACTCTGCCTGTTAATAAAATCTCTTGCCTGAGTACCATTTTCCGGAGTGATTTCTGGATGCTTTAAAAAATCATTTTCAAAATCATGCCACTGCTCCCTTCAGTCCTTCCTCTATCAGTATCCCCAGCCTCTGATGATGATGCCAGCATCCTTCCAGCTGTGAAAGTTTGATACCCAAGAGTCTTCCTTGAATTCTTCCCCTTCCTCAACCCAGTTTTCAATTAATGACCAAGTCTTGTTGATTTGATCACGTGATCTCTCGGAGTCACAGATTTCACAGTGCAGAAAATATAGATAATTGTTCTGAATTTCACAATCTTTTTACCTACATTTTTTCAGTAACACTATTTCATTTTTATCTAAATGACTTATCTTTCTAAATTATTTGTACATTTCATCTGCCTTATCTAAAATCTATGTACACACAGTATTTAACAGGTTCTTTGGAGTTTGATCCAAAAACATAATTAATTAGATGTTATTGTATCTTCCAATGATAAATTCTTATGATTTTCTACCAAATTTAGTGTTTCATTGTTATTTGTGATACCACATAAAATGCGTATACCCAATCTTGAAAATAAGACATGTAAAATTTAGCTTGAAAATTATTTGTATCACTATTACATGAAAAAGATAATAGTTAGGATTCTGAAAATAGTCACAGACTAGAAACTTTGCACATGAAGTTCACTGCAATAGTAATTCTTCAGATATTTATTATCTCCTTGATATTTACTATACAAATGTACTATCTCAGATATTGACAGTGAAAAAACAATGGAAACTTAGTGATCTTTTCTCCAAAACTATAATTCTCTAATAAAAATTGATTTTAAAAAAATATATGGGTTTAGTTCAAAGCAGGAGGATTTTAGAAATTTCCTCCCATCCCACTTCTATGAATAACATTAACAAAGCACATGGAATACTACATTTATATTTTTATTATGGGAATAGGTATGTAAGGAGTTGTCTGCTTTAAATATCAAAAAGAATATTTTGCAGAAATGTGTTTAAATCCCACCAAACACTTAAAACATTAAAAAAATATAGATTTGTCAAAAGCAATATGAACACAATTGATCAAGAACATGTGGAAGAAAATGATTTTATTTCCAATGCTCTAACTTAATCACCTGTAGTTTTATTGGATTTGTGTTTGATCTTTTTTCCAGGAAGATATTATACATGTTTTTCATCAATTTTAAAATTTTTTACTCTGAATTTTTATATATAGCAATATTAAGTTGTTTGCATTTTATTTTCTATGAATTTAAAATTATTCAAAAATCTTCTTTATGTTTTATTACAATCACACATAATCTATAGATGATGTTCTGAAAGCACTAAGTGTTCCATGTCTAAACTAACTGAAAAAAAATTTCAAGTAACTGTGAAAAAAGAATGTTCTCTTAAATTTTTAGATTTCTTTTTGTGTAAAAAAATAATAAATTATCATTTACAATTCATGAATTTAAAATTACTTGTTACAATAAGGATTATATTCCTAGGGTATCTTTACAATAATAAAAGTTGACAGAAATCTTAAATCAGAAAATATGTACATTAAATAAAATTTGATAAAATCACTTTTCAGAATGTGGGTTTTATAATGAATGATTACCTATACAGGTCTACTTTTATACTTCAGTTTCTCTATGACAAACTTGTTATAGATTTTTACAAAAACTCTTTGAAACATTACCTTCACCTTTTCATGGACACAATTGACAGAGAAGTAAATGTTCTTTCAAAAGTACAAATGTAGTTGAATTTGTTCCTTAGTTTCCTGCCATTCTAAATCCACGATGCATTCTGATTTCAGCTACTAAATTCAGCTGCCAAAAGAAAGTTATTAAAATCTCCAACTCATTATTTTCACTTTTATATGTAAAATTTTGTGTTTCTGAAAGTAAACATATTGAGTAAGGTAAAACCAAGTGAAGTGATAAGGTAGACCTCAATTTAAAAAAAATAGATTATTTGCATACATGCATTTTCTTCTTTATGTTTTGTTCTGCATACTTACTTCTCAAGTATATGTAGCAATAACACTAAATATTTTAAAAAATTCAGTGTCTATTTTTATATTTGATCCAATTTCATATAGAATCATTCTTTCAGCAATGTGTTAAAGGAGAATTGAAATATACAGCACCCTGTGAAATACCTGAGGTCTGCTTTATCCACAAGTTAAGAATAACATGTTGCTGTAAATTTTATTCTCTTTAGAAGGAATAAAGTTCTATTCATTATTATTCCAAACCTACTATAAAGGTGTTCTATTTCTTGTTTTTCTTTCAGAAAAGTCATATACTTAAAAGGAGTTCAAACCAAAAATTAATTCCAGATTTTGAAATACACGATTGAGTATCACAATGGGATGATAGTAATAAAACTACTATAGTTGATGTGAGTCAGTTTTTCTGTTACTATTCAGGATGAAAGACACACACACACACACACACACATATACGTACACTGTATTAGGGTTCTCTAGAGAAACAGAATCAACAGAAAGTATGATTATAAAAAGGGGATTTATTAGATTGGCTTATACAATTGGCTTATACAAGCTGGATAGTCCTCCATGGCTGTCTGCAGCTAGAGAGCTGGAAGAACCAGTGGGTGCACGGTCCAAGAGGCTGAAGCCCAAGAACAAGAAAGATCACCCTAGTCTGAGACCCTTCTGGAAACTACCTGGAGAATCACTGGCAGAATTCACTTTGGGAGAGTGAAGAAGCAAGAGTATGATATCCTCAGATGATCAAAGCAGCAATCAAGAACCCATTCAAGAAAAGCAGAGCTTGCATCTGCATCTGTTTCCTTGTTATCCAACTTTGATTCCATCCTATTGGGTGGTGCCGCCCACACTGAGGGAGGGGCTCCACTTCAGTTCCTATCCCACATGCCAATCATTCCTAGACACGCCCTCATTGACACACTTAGAAGCCTCTTACTCATTGGCATCTCCTAATCCAATCAAGTTGATAATTCAAATTAACCATTACATACACACATATACATATGCACACAGTCTCATATATTCTCAAGTGTATGTAATATATATTCCTATATTGTGAAATATATACATATGTTTTATATATATTTTTCATCCTGAAAAGTAACAGAAAAATTTGAACTTTTAGTAATATATGTATATATAATACATATACATATAAATGAAGATATAGATATATGTGTATATATATATGATCGTTTTCCCACTGTGATAATCCTAACCAATATTTCTGTATATATACCTGTGTTTTAATGGTAAATATATAATGTATAATTTATGTAGTAAAAGAATCTATAGGTAGTAAACCTCCAATTTTACATTCACTATTACATTATTTTCAATTAAATCATATTTATTCAAAGGTAATCATTTATAAAATACTATTTATTATAAGTGCCCCACAAAATTTAAAGATGGCTATCACTTGGGGAGTCCTAACATTTACTCCAGTGATGTCTGAGATGGAAGGAAAGAATAAAGTAGTCAAGGTACAAAGAAATATACTAAAATAGATAAATGAAAAACATAGAACATTAATATACATGAGCAAAAATGTAAGAACATGAGACTTCTGGAATTTAGACAAAGCAAAGTCATCTTCTCAATACCTGGGAAAAATCAAGCCATGGAGACTGATTGGATTCTAAAATGGGGACTGGGGAGTAGAACAGTACTGCTCAGGATTGAACACGTTTCCAAGAGAATAGAGATTTAAGATAAACGAGCAATCATAAAAGAAGACAGACAGTAGTTTGGGAAATTGTTATAGCTCCCTGAATCTCCATGGGATCAGGAGACATCTTTCCTCAGTTTAAGGAGCTGTGAAACTTATAAGGATTTTATATTTATATAAAGGGCATGTTAAATCTTAAAGGCTTGATAAACCTTATTTCAGAAGTTGAAAGCTGTTAGATTTAAAAATCATACACATATTTCTATAATCAAGAATGAGACATTATGTTTTTAAAAATAAGGATGAATCAATGTGTACAGATGTTACTAGAAAATATTTTTATGTAAAGTTTCTTATTATAGAAATATTTAAACTTTAATAGAAAACTAAAAACATAGTACAAAGTTTCAATATACTCTCCATACAAATGTCCTACTACCAAAATATTGCAGGAGGGTGTTATATAGCTACGATTAATAAACATCAATATATTATTCTTAAAGTCAATATTGTATTTTAAATTCCTTAGATTCAAGAAATTGGCATAGTAAAAATCCTTAGGCGGGGCTGGGGAAATAGCTCAGTCGGTAGAGTGCTTGCCCCTGGGTTCAATCCCCAGCACCCCCCCAAAAAAAAAAATCCTTAGACAAAACTCTGCTTTTATTAGTGCATTACAGGTATGCATAATTGTTTGGTTCATTTTGACTTAATCCTACATGCATGGAATTTAATTTGCTCCATTTTAGCTGGAATTTTTCCTGTGTGGGAGGTTTGTCCAACTGCTCTTGCTCCATTTATTTTGATGATCTGCTTCTTGGTATAGATGTGTTTAAACTACTAGACTTCATAGATAATTTGTCCCTTTATCACTGTGTAAAGTTTTTCCTAGAAGACAGGTCTTTCTTAGAATGTGGCTTTATTGGCCTAAGGCTACTCATAACAAAGACCTTAGGACAAAATTAGAAAGAAACCATAATAATAAAAATGACAATATGAATGGGCATGGACATTTGAGACACTGTTCAACCTATTACAATATTCAATTAAAATAACTTTCTGCAGAAAACATTCTCACATAAAATTAGTGCTCCAAGGCAGATTGCCATTTTTTTTAACTTAGCAGTGTTTCCACATAACCCCAAGGGAAATAGATATAAATATTTCAGTAGGAAGAGCGATGCTATAGATTATATGTAGAATTGGACCAGATTTCAAGCATTGAGCAATACATGGAATGAAGTCTTGAAATAGAGGAGACAAATCTTAAGTTCCCTGTTGTTCAGTGATGTTGACAAGGAAATGATGGAAGCTGGGTTAGAGATCATGGGCTTTGTAGAGATACAGGAGAGGTAGTTTATGGAGGTGAGTCCTAAACATATTTTTGCACAGAGACCTCATTTATGCAGAAAAGTGTGAAAACTAAGGCAAAATTGGTAACATCTCTAAAAAAGCAGAGGTAAGCACATCAAGAATGAGTTTAAAGTTCGAAAGGGCTATTGAACCTTGACAAAGGAATTTCACTTTGGGGAAATGGAGTCCTGGGACCAAGGATATGAAGAGAATCCTACCAATATTAATTTTTGAGATCTTAGATCCAACTTTTAAAAAATTATATACTTGTTTTCTAAAATAATATGAATCTGCTCTATGTATGGCCTTCTTCAGACCACTCCCACAAAAAAAACAAATAGAAATAAAAAGCCTAATGCTTTTAAATTAAGTGTTTGAATTTCATTGACTTGTTTGTAGAAAAATTGTCAAAAATAGCTGTATCAGGGAAAATATTTTCCTCAGTGTTTGCGAGATTTCTAGATATTTACTAATTTGGAGGAAAAAAGTCAATTCCTCTGAATCTTTATAGAAATATATTCATTATAGGCTCTCAACTGCAAACTTTCTCTTAGACTAACAGCAAATTGGGTTTCTTATTCAGGGCTGCTAAAGCAATTCTAATGATCTGAATAAGCCTGGAGGCTCTTCAAAGGCTTTATGTGGAAAATTAATTGAAGATTCACTGTCCTTGGAATTTACTGCTATTGGCACTTAATAGCTCAGACAAATTCTTTCTCATATGTTAATAAATTACTGTGGCATTTTAGCACTTCTCTCTTCTCTCCTCTTCTAGCTAGTTATTGTTCTTGTATCATCATAATTATATCCATATTTATATAATTCCACACACCACCCATGACTACCTATTCACCATTTCATCCATAGGAAGTGTGAAGGATTATAAATTTAACTTAAGCATTTTGCTGTCTATATTGTTACCTAATACTGAGTGTTAATTGGCAATTGTTCTTTTCTGTTTCAATTATATTGTTTCAAGTTGAGATTCACTTAAGAAGAATGAGCTGGGTGGTACAAGGAGGAATAACAGTAGCTCAGCACAGGAGAGAGACACACAGCAGCATTCAGAAAGATCTCGAATGTCCTTTGTCCTTCTAGCAATGTGGTTATGTTCCTTCATGCTACCGCCTTCTTGTCCTAGTTTATTGATATTTAAAGACCAGAATAAGATCAAGAACCACAGCTTCTCACATCCATTTCTTATGAATGTTTTGTAGATTTTTTTCCCTTAGCTAAAGCTGTTACATACATTTTGCTGTTTACTGAATATTCTATAGCAATGACAAAGGTCCACTTCAATCAAATCACACTTTGTACCAGAATTTAAAGCAGCCATGCTAATCCAAAGACAGAAACAGTCATATATTCAAATAATCACCCCCTTCTCCCAAAACAAACATGACCGACACTTTTATTTATGCATTAGTACAGATCTGGGCATTTTTCTTTGCTTGTGAGGGATATTGACTTGACAAGGACATTGAAATGATAATGGAGTAGACACAGGTGCAAACAAATCTTTACAATTCAGTTTCATGAGGAGAGTGAATTACCACTGGGATGGGCAGAGGACAAATAGGCACAAAGCACTAAAACTAACTTTAAAAAGTATGCTGAGCTCGAATGCCCTTAAACTGATTGACTGGGAAGAATCTGAATAGTTGCTTTCCTGTGTGTACTAATTAAAGACTGGGAAGGAAAAATCTTTCGGAAAGATATACTCAGTCTTAGGGCCTTCGGGAGCTCTAAAACAGGGCCATTCAGAAGGGGAATAAAAATTTTTTAAATACCATTAAGTAGTTTGTCAGAACCAGATTCAACACAATTCAAATTGACAGAGTTATTTGGAAACTACTTCACACATCTCTGAAAGTGTGTCCTACATTTCCAGTTTCTTACTGGAGACTTTTAAAAGGAGTGTGATTTGCATGACCTTTCTCATTTTGATAAGAACAATTTAGGAATCAGGCTGATTTCTGCTTAATCAGCAGGGATGTTGAGAAATGACTCCGGCAGCTTCGGCTGACACTTATTTATAGGATTTGCTGATGGGAGATAAGGAGACATGAGGATGTGAAAACCCAAGGGTGGGAGTGAGAAGAGTAGATAACAAGGCCGATACACTATCTACTTAATTTCAGTAAAAACTCAAACTTTAAAGTTAAATGGAAGATTGAACCAAGGGGTGTATGAGATAGGAGACTTGAAGATTCATGTAATTTCAAAACTGATAAGTCTCTGAGAGGCTCTTCCATTAACCACATAGCAATGTTAATAAATTCTTCACCTGCAGAAGATATACTGTAAGAAAACACACTCACAATTTTAAGACAAGTATACTGTTGATTTTCTACATTGTTTTATGAGTGTACTGGTCATGTAACTTTCTTATTGTTAATAAATAGTAAATTTTCAATTCACTTTTTGTATTAGAAAGCACATAGCTTGCTTACACTTTAAAAAATGTTTATCGACAATTTAATTCTTGTCTTTATATCATGGTGTACCAAATTTACAAGACTATTTATTCTCTCATTTTCTTTTCTTTTCTATTTGAAAAATTGTTAAATATTTACAAGAATAGCAAGAAAACTATACTGTAGTGCATGTATCAATCTCATAGGCTCAATTCTTCACCTTCTGCAAACTTCCTCTTATGTCTCAGCTGTACAAGTATTGTTGAAAATTTGTAAATCATGTTATATCATCAATAATTCCTATTACTTTCAACTGACAATGACCACTCTTCAAAAAATAAATTGTGAGTATCCTAAAAAATAAACAACACATCATTAATATAATCTAAAGCCTTATCCATGTTAACAATTCTTCAACTATTTCAGAAAATTGTGCAGTTGATTTGCTCAAATCACTGCACATTTTATAAATCCAACATTTTATTACACAGCATTTGAGGATACAGATGAATATATATATATATATATATTCATAGATACAATATTATATGAGAATACATATATTACTGGGGATATAGTTCTCTATATGTGTATATATATGTATGTATCGTGATGTGTGTGTGTGTGTGTGTAGAAATACATATATATTTGGTCCAACATGACACCTTCCCTGTGTCTTTTGACTTCTTCTTCTCTCTGTCACAGCAGTTCCAACTTTTTTTGAATTCACTTAAAATGTGCTCTAGCTTTATCTTTTTAAGAGCTATACTAGAAGTGTGTTTACTTTATTTTCAAATGTCCTTACCAGGTTGTTTAGCTGTATCCTGGGTGAGTGTTTTCACATAAATAAAAGGATATTTATACTGTGACTCTTTTGGGTTTTCTCAGAATCTTGTCTGATTCTGTAATTACACATCTCTTGTAGTATACGTTAACTAGTTGTTGGAATTTCTTCCATGTACAATGAATTTTCCGTCCTTTGAAAGTATAGCATTAGTTCCCTAGCCAAGTTATGTTAGACTTAAACCTAATGATTGGCTTAGGGGCTATGAGAGAAATTAGAGTAGAGCATGGAAGAGTTGTTACTATCATTGGTAACTGGAATATCCTCTAGGCCCTTGTGTTAGGGGCTTGGTTCTTCACCTATGGTGCTGTTGTGAGGCAGCAGAGCCTTAAAGAAGTGAGTCTTAGTGGGAGGTTTTAGGTTATAGTGGTATGTCCTTGAAGGCTACTGTGGGACATTCTTGTGCTCCATACGCTTTTAGCTGCCATGAGGTGAATAAGTTCACACCACCATGCATTTCCTGCCATGATACACTTTTCCCTTGAAGGCCCAGAAATAATGGGTCTGCATGATCCTGAACTGAAACATAGAAAGTTGTGAACCAAAAATAAACCTTTGTTTCATTTAAGTTGAGTTAACCATGGTATTTGTTATAGTAATGTAAAACTGATTAACATAGTAGGCATGTATTTGTTGTCTTGCAAGAGAGAAGCAAAGAACCCTACAACAGGGTAAGGTGTGCCACTTCTCCAGGTTCAGAAATGTTAAGGAGATTCAAGGGTTCAAGATAATTGAGGAAATCAAACCATAATATATAGGTATCCATTGTATACTTTAGGGTGTATTTCTTTTCCATCTGACATTCTGACCTGACAGAACTGATCTAAATTGAGAATTTAGCCTCTAGAGCCCATTTACTCTTATGAATAAGTGTTTGCTTTTGTTTTCAGTTTTTTATTCTCTAGAGATAATGAATTCTTTTATATGTTACTGAAACAGCATAATAGTTCAGCATCTTTTTACTGCAGGTATGGACTATCCTCCTTTCCATGAATCTGAGTGGGTTTGTGATTATTTTGTCCAATAAAATCAGCAGAAGTGGTGCTATGGGACTATTCTCTTCTATGTGGAAACATTGATTATGGAGCATTAAGTCATCATTGACTACCCTGAGACCACCATGCTGTGAGAAGGCCAGACTACTTGGCATGATTACGTCTAAGAATTCTGGTCATTAATCCCAGTTGGACAAATTTTTGAATCATCCCTACACAAGTACTAGACATATGGGTGATTAGAGTCTCCATTCTTAGAATCACTCCCAGCCAAGATTTCAGACAACTGCAAGAGCCACAAGATTTCCCAACTGTGTTGAGACCACTTCTGGGCCACTGAATCCATAAATATAATAATAGTTTTTTACAACTAAGTTTTAGTGTGATGTTATAAAGGGATAATTATTGTAATAAAATGTATGGCATTATCTTCAGAACTACCTATCAGTGAGTTCTGGGAAGGCTAAAGGTTCACTGAGAGTTAAGCCCTTGGGAGAAATCATTAATGGAAGCATAAAGTGAAAAGAACATTTGTAAAAGCTGGAGGAAAAGGTACTTTCATTAGGTCATGACAGAAAGTTTATCAAAACTCTTGACTGCATTAATATAAAAGCTAGAAAATGTAACAATAAACATCCATTTGGTGAAGGAGATTTTTGGACAAAATGTTGAAAGTGATAACTGGTTCTTCTAGCATCATATGATAAGGTATAGATAGATATAATCGTGTAAGCTAAGAAATAAATGTTAACATTTCACCCAAAATATAATTTAAAGAAACATATATCCCTAGCCTCCTCCACTCAGCAAAATAATCTTGATTCAGTTAATGATTTGTGGAAAAAATATAGGATAGGACCTAAATTCCTTAGAAAAATATTGTGATATCTTTCAGAAACTTTTTATGAGACAAAATTAAAAGGTGATACTATAAACAATCTAAATGACATGCCTATTGAACACGAATTAGAAATAGACCTACTGAGACTATTAGAAAATTATCACTCAGCAAATTACAATGAGTCAAAAATAAATAGGATATCATCTTGAAAAGATTACTTCAGTGGCTTTTTCTAATGAAAGTTATTATAAATTGGTTATTAGAAACCCAAAAATGTTATAAAAAGATTGGAGTCATACATCTCTTAATGATGAAAATACATTCTGAAAAGTATATGTATAATTGATTTCTTCATTGTGTGAACATCATATAGTGTTCTTACACAAACTAAGAATAGGAAAATGTACTTTTATGGAACCACCATCATTTATATGGTTTGCCATTGACCAAAGTGCCATTAGGGCAGTGCATGACTGTAGCTGTTTGCACTAAAAGAGATAAAGAACATACAAAATGAGAACAGACTTTTAGATCCCCAAACTACAGGAATTTTCTGCAAACAAAAAATATGAATGATGAATATAATGGAGTAAACACATATCCAAGGGAAGAATCAAGAGCTCTGAAGATTTTGTTTCAGAGAACATGAATGGTCTATAACAAAGGAACTGACAATAGGTGATTTATTTGATTTAAGAATTGCTAGACTAGGCATGTCTATGTGCCCATATTTCCCACCATTTAATTGGATGACTTGATTGCTGTCATTCTTTGCCTGTCTTATCATAGTTTATAGGAGTATATGGAATTCACATCTGGTCTCATCTATATAGATTTTCAGATAAAAATGAATCTGTGTTTTTGCACTGTGCTAAAGGAAACTCATCTTCTTACAATCTGATTAATTTATAATATGTTGAAACTTCAGACTATACAGCCAAAATGAAATATGAATTTTGGTGGATTTTGGAAGACTGTGTGTATCTTTCATATGACAGAATAGAAATAATGCATTGTACAAGACTTGATTATAGTAGTTTTAAAAAAATGATTGCAAATTCCTTGCTACTCCTCCACTGAAAGATGGAATCTGTATCATGATCCTCTGAAACTGAGTGTGTATCTTTTCAACCAATAAAATACCACATGAATGACTGCATTTTTTTGAGATTAGATTATATAATGGGTTTCAACTTCTGCCTCATAATTTGGGAAACTCATTTTTGGCACCTTAAGCCACAATTTTAGAACACTGATTACCCTGAAACTATTATGCTATGAGCAAATCCAGTCCACATGGATTGTCCATGCCCATATGGATGCTTAATATTTTGAGCTGAACCAAACTTTTATGTCAACCCAGTTCAAGTGCCAGACATATTAGTTAAGACACCTGCAGATAATCTCAGAAATATATCATTGTATTGCTCCCAACTGTTCAGATTTCCCAGATATTGTGGAGGAGATACAATTCATCTTTGATGTATCCTTTCTCAATTTCAGACTACAGAATTTGTGAATATAACAAAAATGGTTGTTTTGTACCTCTAAGTTTTGGGGAAATATATTATGCTGTAAGACAGTTGCAGTTATTGAAACATGCCCTCTGGCTTTCACATTAAGCATCTAATTGATGATTTATGGCCTAAGGAAATTTTTCTATCTATCTCTAGGGCAGAAACAAAACCTCAGGATGCAGAGCCAAATCTAGTTCAATATAATATAATATATTATATTGAGAGTCACTATAATATATTCAACTTTGGTTTTAGAAGCCCTAAGTCTTAAGACTTGCTTTATATTTTAAAGAATTTTACAAAGCTAACAAAAGCTAACAAAGCTTGTTAGCAAAAGTTAACAAGCAAACAAAAAAGTAAAGAGAATGAAAGAGAGAATGAAATAAGAATAAGAAAAATATACTAAAGAGACTTTATGCAACCCTCAAACCCAAACTACTGTCTGGCCATTTACAGAGAATGTTTTCTTAGCCCTGTGACACAGAAAAACCTACCCAAGCAATGGCCATCCAATTTCACTGATAATGTGTTTTATATTTTGTGTATATTTCTTAATTATTTTGCACTAGGTTTCGGAAATTTCTTTCCCTGAATTTCACATTATGGTTCACCATCATTGACAAATTCAACTGTGAGTAAAAACTCTCAGAGGACTAGGGATAGACAGTAACACTTTCAGTCTGATATAGAGTAGCTACCAAACAAACAAAAGCAAAAATAAACTATGAATCACAGCATGTTCTAATGGGAAAGACTGAGAACAAGGTGTAGTCAGTCTATCAGTTCAATTTTACCTATTACCAGTGCAGTAAGACAAGAAAATGATTTAAAGGCACATAAGTAAAATTGTTAGTGTTTGTAGATAGTGATTGAACAAATGAGTTTTACATGCTCAGAGAACACAAGATCAATCTCCCCAAACAAATACACTTTTATATACCAACAACAGGGGAAAAAATGCTTTAAACATTTGATATATTCTAGTCCACAAACATGAAATAATTAGGGATAAATTGCAATAAAACGTGTGCAAGATTTCTCACTTAAACTATCAAACTTGGTTGAGATAAATTTTAAAAATTAAATTAAATAGATATACAATGTTCATGGTTTGGGAAAGTCCATATTTATGGACATATTTATACTAACATAGAATATATCCTTTTCTAATTAAGATATTCATTATATTTATTTATAAATATATTTATGCAAACATGGAGTATATCTTATTCTAAATAAATTCTCAGGCTTGTGGATGTACACAATATTGAGAGTCACTATAATATATTCAAATATGTACATAGAAAAGTTATGTGAGATTCATTCAACTGTCTTTCAATTCCTATTCCCTCTCCTTGCCTTTATTCCACTGAAATTTTATTATTCACTCTTGGCTTGTTGTGGGTTAGTATCCACATATCAGAGAGAACATTCGACCTTTCCATTTTGGGGATTAGCTTATTTCACTTAGCAATATAGTCTCCAGAGGAAAATTTTTGAAATACTTCATTCATTGAAAATATATAATTTCCAAAATTATTTTTAAAATGTAATCCAAAAATTTTAAGATTTCCACAGGGCAAACTTATAGAACAAATACAAACAATGCATAGCCTGGAAATAAACTTACTTTGAACCTTACCTCATACTATACCAAAAATGAATTAAAGATGTATTGTAGACATTAATGTTGCAGTGGGGAAATGTATAGAAGAAAAAATAGGAGATGTCCATGACTTTGAGACAGGCAAAAACTTTTAATTTAAGACTATTAGCCAAAGAAAGGAAAAAGAAATAAACAGAATTTTATTGTTAAGAACAAACAAAAAGCAACAAAGCAAAAACAAAACAACTACTTGCTTTTCAAAATAAACCATAACAAAATTGAAAGTAAAGCCACACAGTGCAAGATAATATTTTCAATTTATATGTTTCACAGATTTGTGTCCAGACTATTTAAGTATTACATCAAAAAGAGAAAATCATTAAAAATATGCAAGAGATCAGAACTATTATGTCAGAGTACATATGTACATGACTATATATGTATTATTTTTCTTTGGGAAAATGAAAAGAATTTCCACAATTATATACTACTACCTAAACCTAGCATCATCATAATTAAATAGAACAACATTACCAAATTAAGAGAAATGAGCCTCTTATTCATTGCTGGATGTGATGTAACAGACAAATACTAGGGTTGGTGTCACGGGCATGTCTTTGTTGTGGTTGTACAGGACTCTACATTCAGAAGTGTTCTGCGTTTAGCTTAGAACTCTAACTATCTTGAAATTCTTAGTAAGTTTTGGATAAGTGTACCAAAATATTCATTTTGTGCGATTCCTCCCAGTTTATGTATTTGGTACTAGAAAGTGTTTTGGCAAATGACTTAATGGTTTCACAATTAAACACATACCACAGAATGCAGTTTTTCTAGTCCTAGGGAGACAACATGTAGAAATGAAAATATGTTCAGAAAGTAAATTGTTTATAAATGCTCATAGCAGTTTCATACATAAATAGCCTAAAGCTTATAAAGAAAATTTTGTCTGTATAAAGGAACACTATTTAATAATAAAACAAATTATTGATCCAAGCAAAATCAAGAATAAGTCTTAACGACAGAGTGTGAGGGGAAAAGCCAGTCACAGAGTGCACACATTGTATGAATCTATTTAAGTAAAATTCTATAACATGTAAAGTTAATCAATGGAGATAGAAAGCTGATCAGGTACAGCCTGGTGCCAAGGACTAAATGGTGGACAGATTAACAAGGACAGAGGTGGGGAACTCTGGTGGATATAAATATCCAATCTCTTGGTTGTGTTGATGATTGTTTGCATGGGTATTTACATTTATCAAACCTTTTCAAACTGATCCAGCAATATACTACATACACATATCCAAAGAAAATGAAATTGGTATTTGAAAAAGGTGTTTGTACACTCATGATTATTGCAGCATTGTTTACAATAGCCAAAGTATGGAATCAACCTAAATGTCCATTGATAAATGAATGAATGAAGAAAATGTGTTATGTATATACACACTGGGATATTAATCTATCCTAAAATAAGAAGGAAATTCCATCATTTGCAACATGGTTAAACCATGAGGACATTATGTTAACTGAAGTAAGCCTGGCCTGAAGAGCTATAAATTGCACAATCTCACTTATATGTTAAATCTGAGAAAGTTGAATTAATTGAAGAACAGAGTGGTGGTACCATGGGATTGAAGTGAAGGTTGGATTTGAGAGATATTGGCCAAAGGATACAAGATTTAGCTAGATAAGAGGGATAGCCTCAAACCCTCTATTATACAACACAGTGACTAGTGAATAAAAAGTATTTTAGGGTTCTTAGTGATTTCAGTAGTTCTCACTACATAAATAAAAATATGCAAGGAAATACATTTGTAATTGTTCAGGTGGGCCATGTTACAATGTATACATATTTCAAAATATCATGATGTGTACAGTACATATATACAAATTTTATTTGTCCAACTAAAAAAGTGATGTACAACCAGAGAACAAGAAATACCCCAAACAACAACAAAATTACATTATCAAACTGTATTCTTAAAATAGTTTGTCTGATTGGATATAAATTGTTGCATTGTACTATAACACCTATGAGTTTTACCCAGTTGTTTGTATAATCTCAGATAGGAAAAGAATTATAATCCAAGGAAGTTTTATTCAGTTGAGACAATGAAAAATACAAAAAAGGGAATTAAAAAAAAAAAAGCAAACATAAAACCCCCAATAGCAATGTTTATCTTAATCTAGCAAATTTATTTTTTGGCAGAGGCTGTGGTGCTATAATTGGGAATCAATTTTGTATATACTGTAAATCTCAGGAAACAAGTATATTAAGATTTTTACTAACCATATATTTCACTGTGGCAGGAGTAAGATAAAAATATGAAATTGTGGGAGGAGAGAAATAACCTTATTGGGTTGGGATTTGAGTTATCAAAATAAAATAATTTTTAAAAATACTTATCCTTTTTTTGTGACCCAGGAAAAATCTAAAAATTAAGAGTACAAGTACCCATCAATGAGTGGAAGGATACTGGTCTTCTTGGAGAATAGCTGATTCAAAAGTGAGGCAGAGGAGGATGGGGGAGCCTGGAAGACTTTTTATACCAAGAAAGAAAGGAGTATCACACACTTACATAAACTTATCAAAAGACCATAGGATACAAACAAAGTGTCTCTCAATAGCCCATGAGGAGATACTTTGAGTTAAAAAATGAAAAAGTTACAAAGATTTACGAATATACCCATGAGTCTAAATTACTGGCTTGAACAACACCAAACAGTGAAAATATCAGAGCTAAAAAAGATATTATTGGGATAATCATAGTAGTTTAGATGTTGACTATTACATTGTACCATTCAATAATGTCACATTTACCCAGTATGATAATATTATTATGATTCAGTCACATTATAGCATTTTCAATGGAAAATATTTGCTAAAGTAACTAGAGAAGAAGCAAAGTCCAGTTACTCCCATAGTTTAAGAAACACCTGCAGAGAAAGACAGTGCAAATTTAACAAAAATATAATAGCTGTAAGAGACATGCAACTTTTCTGGAGGTTGAAAATTTCAGAAGCAAATGGTTGATAGGTTAAAAAATAGATTTGATAAGAAATAATATCAGTTAAACATAATACATATTTTAAATCATTGATCATTGACCTATAACACATAGCAACTGTAAAAGTGATTATTGAAAAATACATATTCTATAAAACAAATATCTACTCTGGAAATAATAAATCAGTTTCAAGGACTAGAACACATCATTAAAGTCTGAATTTTGAGAGTAAAAAGAAACACAAGTACCAGGCATGGTAGCTTACAACTGTAATCCCAGAGGCTTGGGAGGCTGAGGCAGGAGGATGGAGAGTTCAAAGCCAACCTCAGCAAAAGAGAGGTACTAAGCAACTCAGTGAGACCCTGTCTCTAAATAAATGCAAAATAGGGCTGGGGATGTGGCTCAGTGGGTGAGTGTCCCTGAGTTCAATCCCCAGCACCCATCCCCCAAAAAAGGAAGAAATACAAACTCTTGTGGTTTCTACTGCAAATATGATATGGTAATTTAATGAATAACTTGCATTTATGATGGTAAAACATTCGATATTATATATCAGCATAAAATTGCTTTTCCAAAATGTTTGAATTTAAAGAATGCAAACTTATTTTTTAAAAAGTACAATCATAAAAGGAAAATAGAGTAATAAAGTAACCTATAAAGAAGTCTCTATTTACAGCAACAGCAAAAACCAAATGATTTATAATAACTAGTATGAATGTACTAAAAATCTCTATTGAACTTATGTGCCTCTCGATTAGTCAATCTTTTACATAAGAACAAAGAAATAAATGCAACAGATTCTTGAAAACCTGAAAGGAAAACTTGAAAAAATGTGCCCAGAAATTTTAAAAAGTAGTATTATGGTTCATGGTGACATACGAAACAAATATTTATTTCTCTGCATCTTTCTGAAGGGAATGCTTCAGGTTTTTAACACTCCAGAATAAAGAATGTACCGTTTCTTGGAAACAGCTTGAACATATCAAGAATGTTTTTTAAATTTTTCAAAATGCATATGCCATTCCATCAAGAATTTTTTCTTTCAAAATGTCAAATGAAAGAAATAAAACCATGTTCAAGTTTAAGAAATATTTATTATAAAGTAAAAGTGATAAGGTAAATATCCCAAAATAAGAAAAAGATTTAATGATTATGAAAATAGAATAAAGTTGCCATACAGCTTAAATGAGGACTGTTATGAAGCCAATCATATCATAATGGGGTTTTCAAATAGTCGTAATACAGCAGGGAGTTTTTTTCCATTTTTTAATTAAAGAGGCTACGAAATCCTGTATGCTGTATAATTTCAATTAGGTAAAGAAAACACCATGAATTATACATGTGTAAACCCATGGAAAAACTCAATCATGTGGACATATTTATGTGAATGTATATTATGTAAAATTATTTGTTGCTTATAGAACTATTGATAAAATAACAAAATTGTATTCTATATACAATCATTATCTGTGTCTGACAACATTATGTGTAATATTTATTGCTTTATTTGACCTTTCTTATTTTAAGTATATTCTACAATTGCCAAACATGACTATTAAAATTAGAAAATGAGTAATAAATTTCCAAATGTAAGAGAAAAGACCATAAGGAAAGACACATGGAAGAGTGTACTAAGAAATTTAATATAGTTATATATATGTGTGATTTTATATTTACATGCAATTTTTCCAACAAAATTTTAAAAGAGCATCAAAAGTAAAAGTTTAATATTCAAGTAATAATAGGTACAATTAGGATATAACTGAATGCCATATATTCATAAATTCAAAAGTAAAATGTAATTTCAGAAAAACAAAGGTAGAAACTCATTATTTGTTGCTGAAATATTATATTGAGACTGTCGGGCATGTGTGTGCCCAATGGAGTAAACACACAGTGTTCTAGGGTATAAATATATCTGACCAAACAAATTGTAACTCTTTCAAAGACTTCATTTGGAAAGAATACAGAGTCATATGGAAGAGGAGGAAAGACTTCCCTGGCTGAATAGAGTTGCTTTACAGGAAATTTGTAGATGATTTTATATACATATTTTCCAGAGACAGTGATTTCTATTCTCCCTTACCTTAGAATCGAAGAATGGGAAAACTGTTTCTGTAATCATAATTTCATAGCTGTTTGTGAAGCATCTAATAAGCAGCATGCAAGAAGCAGAGTAGCTATTACTTCTGCTCCCTCTATATGAGAGACTGGTTTATTGGCCAAGTTGGCCCATAGACTGTTTTTGTATAGCCCACAAACTGAGAATGATTCTTACACCTTTAAAGGTCATATTTTAAAAATAAAAGAATAAGAATACATGACCGAGGCACAGGTAGTCTGCCAAGTCTAAAAACCTTGTTACCCAGTCCTTCACAGGAAATGAATACATGAATAAATAAAAGAATGCTGATTTCTGATTCAGATGGTCACTATGTAGCAGCAAAATACTGCTGCACCTGTAGACAAGCAGCATGCACAACGATGTGGTCCTGTTTAACTTCACAACATAATTCAAACATAACACTGTAGACTCAGGAATGATCTTTGATTTCTGTGTGAAGTGGGAACCGCTATCTTCCTCCAAGGGCCCTGGCAATTACATTCAAAACTAGGCATGAGGTGCTTAGCCGATCACCATGTACTGTTGGTGCTCTTCCGGTCCATAGAGCCTGAGCAGTTCTGAGACTTGCTGGCACAGCCAGCTATCAGCAGTGGCAGCCAAAGAAGAGCAATTAGGTGAGCAGTGAGATGTGGCAGGATATATATTCTTGACTGTCCAAAACTTGGCTGAACACAATTCAACATAAGCCCTGAAGAAACTTGAACGTTCAGGCCTACTCTGACTGCTGCTGAGGTTCTAACTACATCTAAAGTCAATACTTAAAGTTAATCACCTTCTTTTGAGAAAAGGGAGACAGTAGGAAGTTACCAAGGCAAAAAGAAAATAAAAGTCAGTGCCTTGGCGATGGATCTTTGCCAAGCTCCATGGAGTGGGGTAGACATTTATGTTGTTTTAAGATTGCAGTATAACAACACAAGCACTTCAGGAAATCAGACTAGAAAAATCCGAAAATAGAACCACACTGGATAATTATTCTCTGTTTTAAGCATGACATTTAACTATGATTAGCACCTATAGTCCTTTCTTTTTAACTGAAATTTGAGTTTTTTTTTTTCCCCCAGAAAAATCATTCTTACACGCTTAGAGAGAACTCAAATTTGGTTTTCCTTTCAGGGACAAGTTCTAATCTCCAAGAAGAAAGCAGGGGATCCTCTAAATGCTGTGAGGACTTGATATCTGGTACTACTGTTAGCATCTGTGAACTCGTTTCTTTGACTTGTGTTTGGTTTGTTTTGTGGGTTTTTTTTTTCTTTTTTCAACAACAATTGTTGATAACATTGACTGAAATAGAATCTCCAGATATTTTAAAAATGGTTTTATAATTTTATCTTCCATTTCTTTAGTATGGGAAAATTAAAAAAAAATTAATTACAGATTTTTTTTCAAGGATGGAATAGTGCATGTTTGCTTCTGTTCACACATTGAAAAGCATATATTTCTCTATGCCTCAGTGACTGAATATTTCTCCTCATTCAATTCCTTTAATACACAATGCTTTGCTTTGGAAACTTTTGCCCTTTCCTATATTTCCCCTTACATTTATGACAATATACTAAAATTTAAACTTGAATAAGAAAGGTTCGTACAATCATGGTAAAAATTGTTTCCAACATGAGAAAAAGACAGAAATAATACCCTGAGATAAAATGATACATATGCATGGGAAGTTTACCTTCATAAAATATGTTTTTCAATTTATTAAGTCCTATTATAAGCAACACAATTAAATGCTGTTTAATTTTTTCTGACATTTTAACATTTCTTTAATATAATTTTATGGTTAAGACACATTTAATCAGAAAACTGTAAGCCTAACTGAACATTCTTTAAATTATCAAATTCAGCAATCTGTCTGGTCACATAAAATTTATTAACATTTGAAATAACATGTTTGAAGAAGTACATTGTCACTATATATTTCAGTATAGTAGTCATTATGGAAAACCCTTCCAGACTTAAAATCATGTAATCTAAACTGTATTTCCATTCTAAAAAACAATGAAATAGCAAATTATGTTAGCCATTCTAGGAAAATGGTTTATTTTATTAATGTTATTATTTTTAAATGTAACACTACCATAATTAATTTAGGAATCCCTGTTGATTCTACTCCAATATTTTATATGATAAATAAATGGACTCTAATTCATGGGCATAGGCTAGATTTTCCACATATAGTTTGAAGATAAATTTTCAAACCAGTAACAGGAAACACCATCCTCTCTTTTACCTATTTTATCTATGGTACAAATTCATTCATTAATTGCAACGATGCCATGCTGTATCGTAATTGCGTTTGTAAGACATAAATCTGTACTAAGAAATATAATCCAGTATAAATAAGAACTGTTAACTCAAAATTATATGATTGACTAATCATAGCTGTGGAGTAACCAGTCTGTATATTGGTAATGTTCAAGTAAGTATAAAAATAAATCTGTCTCTTTCTATAACTTTAAGATGCAGACAAGAAGAAAAGAGTGGATATAAATCACATAACTTCATATCAAAAGTCTTATAACAGTGAAGTTTAGTATTTGAACTTACCAGGATTCATTAGAATTACTACTTATCATCTTCAGAATAATATTGTTAGAATTGTATAAAAATAACTAACAAGAATATTTTTTAACTTTAGCTAGAAAAGAAGACAAAAAGAAACCATGAGTAAGTAGGTTCCTTGTCAAACACTCATCCTATGATTGTATTAAAACATGTCTTTTCTCCCTATGATGACAGGAGGTAAAAAGCATTTGTGGTTGCCAAGGATTTCAAAGAATAGAATGATTTCATCAGCATTTAGATTTCTTTTAGTTCATAGAAAATTTTTCCTTCCTCTTCTCCCTACTTACTTTTCCTTTTCTGATTTGCAGAGCTTCTTATGAGAATATTTTTACACTCTCAAATTTCTGTACTGTTTAATAACAACTTTTGAATACTTCAAGTGTTACCTGTAAAATCTACAAATGCTGTAATTTTAAGAATATAAACAGAATTTTCAAGACAAATATATATTCTCGTTTTACTCTTCAGGTAGGTCTCTTCTGTGGGATGGAAAGATTTATTTTTTATTACATTTAAGCTTACAATAATGGTGATTTATTGGGCTCTTAACTTACTTATAACACCCCATCCTCATATCTTTGGTCTACTCATAGAGATGTGTTTTCAGAAAGCTTTTTATTTATGGTAATTTCAAGTTCACTAAGTCACATTCACAAGCTAATTTCATAGACAGTGTTCTCTGCTCTCATTAACAATCAGCACTGTAAAAATTAACAGGTACATGGACTCTTCCTGGTTAGTTTTCACTTTCAGAAAGGAGAATGGGACCATTGAGTCCTGATAGAATGAGTTTTTGACATTTCCTTGATCTGACAACTCCAGAAAAACATTATTGACCTATAACCTAAAACCTACTTTTAGGTGTAATAACAAGAGTTTTTTAACAGTATTGATTTTTACAATTCAAACAACATTTCCTGGCTCTACCTAGGGTTAACATTTCTGCAACTCTTTCTTTATTATAAAAATAAGCATAATAACAACACATCTTACAGAAAGAGTTAAGTGCAGTAATACCTGTAATATGAGTACAATATTGCTTGGTACTAAATAACTACCAATTAACATTAACCACTATAGTAGATGTAGAAAGAAAACAATAAGCTAAACAAAGTCACCTTCAGTATCTTTGAATCTGTGAATTCCTTTCTCTTTCTGTATCTTTCCATTTGTTTATTTTACTGTAATAGCTTTCACTGTACAAAAAAAGAGAGGAATCAAAACTTTTCTTGATTTCAACGTTTTGTGTTGTGCACAAACCCCCAAACACAGAAATCTATTCTGTATTTCAATAGATAATATCCAAAGAAAATTTGTTTGACATAAAAGTTAACATAAAACAGGCAAAAATTTAACATAGGCATTTTGTAAAAATATTTTTCTTGTTGGATTTATTTATTTAACCAAACACTTGCATTATTAAAGCATAAGTTATTTACAATCCTTTTGAATCAGAGCACCATTTAACACTATTTAACACTAGATAGTCTTTATTTTTTCCCTTTCTCCCCCAATCATTTATTGTTAGAGTTTCTTTTTTTTTTTTTTTTTTTTTTTTTTGTTTGTTTGGTAGCCGGAATTGAACCCAGAGGAGCTTTACCACTAAACCACATCCCAATCCCCTTTTTATTTTTGATTGTGAGATAGGGTGTCACTAATTTGCTTAGAGCCTTGCTAAGTTGCTGAGGCTGGCTTTGAACTCTCCATTCTCCTGCCTCAGCTGCTGGATTACAGGCATGCTACTGTGCCCAGGTTGTTAGAGTTTCTTGATAATAAATATTTGAATATATCTTGTCTTTCCAAAGAATGCAAACTTTAAACCAAACAGGGAATAGATTACCGAAACAAATACATATCAAAGGATACTGAGATAGTAACTAGCAGAGGTATAAAGTAGTACAAGATAATCTCTTGCCTTAATTTAGTTAGAGATAAAACTATGTTTATGTACAAAGGTAAAAAACAAATCACAGGAGGGCAAATTCCAACTGAATGGTATAAAATTTGAAGGGAGATTGTGGAGTTGAGAAAAAGGGGGATGACTTCCATCTTTGGTGAATATTTAGTAAATATTTAATAAATAATTGATATTTGATATAACATTCATATACACTGATTATCTTTGCTGAAAAACATCAAAACTACCAACATACCAAATTTTGTAGGCCGCTCTAAAACTACAGATGAGATTTTTACCACCTAATAAAACCTATCTCTGCTTCCAAAAAGCTGTGCAGTGTGATTTTGGATGTGATATATGATACATGAAATGGATCTGCTTTGCTACTTTAAGTATATATCTTTCAATTTGACAGTGTTCTGCTCTGAAGGAAGAGAAAAAGAGCATAGAAGTAAGAAAGCTATAAAAAAATAACAAGTGTATTCCTTCTGAAATTTTGATTGATTTTTTCTTAATTTTTTGTTTAATTGATACTTAAAATTTATGCAGTTTCCTAATATATATTTCTCACTTGCACAATATTGCTAATGAGGTTAGCGCTATTAGAATTTATAGCTTCCATAAGGTTACTTCATGAAATATTTGCACTAGTAAAATACATTTTAATTACCTTTTGTCATTTTCTATTGTTCATACCCTTTCCAATATTTTATTATAAACAAAGCTTGTCTTGAATAAAATTATATGATTTTACATTCCAAATGAGATGCACTTATACCATATTGGAAAATATTCTAATTTAAGAGAATACTCATTCTTCCAGGCTGTTAAGAAAATATATATTTATAATCGATTGTACAGATATTTGTTCAAAAAAAAATTTTAATTTCTAAACATTTTCATCTCAAAAAACTATGATGATACTACTACAAGGTAATTATCCAATATTTATTTGAATTATACATTTATTCATCATTTTTAAAGATAATCTAGCAATTAAACCTTGTCCAGTTTCTCCATTCAAGATTTATTTCTCAACATTATGATGCTAATTATAATAGTGTAGTTTTATGAAATTAATATTATATATGAATATTATGTCACCAATATAATGATGACCAATGTATGTACTTTATCATAAAATTTATAAAGAAATAATTTCTATCTTTTCTCTAAAATCATTTGTAGAAAAGTCTTGCTGTGGTCTTAAACTCAGACTTTAAAAAAAATAAAATAAAAACAGGTTCCCTAAAATTGAACAAATAATTCAGTTTGAACCCTAGTATGATCGGGACATAAAAGTAAAATGATGAGAAGGAGAAATACAGTGTCCCTTTAATACCTGAGCAGGATCCTAAGGCCATAGTAGTTTTCAAGGATGGATACAGTAAATAAGAAGAGCTTACAGCAGTCTGCAGAGGAAGAAAGCAGCTAAAGCATTTAAATCAATTGCTGGGGGAAAGAAAAACAAATTGGGCTGGACATAAAAGCAAGTAGAACAAGAATTGCCAGGAGGCATAGCATAGGGCTAGTTTTGACAAGATACCTGGACTAAATATGCTAGAAAGATAATTATATTGACAGAGACAATGGGAGAAAAAGCCATTAAATTGTCAGGAGTGTCAATCCAAAATTCTAAGCTTTCTCCAGAGTTCATGAGTCCTTTAAATCTCTTTTACAGTGAAAATACTCATACTTATGAGTATTTTTAAATGGTACCTAAGAGACATTCAACTAAGTAAAATTTTGATTTGTTGTACATGTTGATTTCTACATAAACTAGCATCCAAAAAGTATTATATCAATATTTAAAAAAAAATTCCCAAATGTCTTATATTTTTTAAATAAAAGATTCTAGTCTTATTCAGTGCAAAAATAGTACAAAATATGCTATTATATTTAAAATAAATAAAATAGTTTTACTTTATCTTACTTAAATTTATTTTTAAGCTTTAACTGCTCAATTTTTCACAAGAGAAACTTAATTGATAAAAAATTTCTGATATCATACCAAAAATTATTATTAATTTCTTTGAAATATCAAAAAAATTACCAGTTTGGCAAAAAAAAACTAATATATTTTCTCTTCACTTTCACATTCTTTGTTCATACAAAGTCTTAATTTATGCTGTATATAAAAATAAGCTATTATTTATATACAAATATTTAGTTTCAACAGATTTGCTTTACTGAGAACATTTTATTTTTCCTGGCAAAATTTCATCACTTTTTTTGAAATATTCAATGTAAACCCCCACAAAGAATGTGTTTTTTAAAAAGGTTTTACCTTGATGTGGGTAATCAGAGATGGGATAGAAAACCACCAATATTAACTTAAGAATGTACAAAAATGATGCTGTCAGAAGTCAACAAGGATGGAGAGTCAAATGCAAGTTGACTTTTATGTCTGCAGTATTGCAAATCAATATTACCTAAGTTTTAATTAATGTACTGAACTGAAGTCTTCTTATTTCACTCCAGCTGGACTCTTGCAGAAACAGAGGAAGACTGCTTTTAGAAAATTATCATTTCCATCAGTGCTATCATTAGTTTGTTGTTGGTTTTTGATGTTATTGTTTTTAGTCAGACTTTATGTATATATGTGTGTTGACTCAGCCCCTCAGTTTGTTGTTTTCCTTATCATAATTATTCTTTTTACTGATGTTACTCCTTCAAGAATCTAACTTCCACTCAGGTTGAACAGATGGATATTCTACATTAATTCTTCTTCTGCTCTTGCCATGGACATAATTATTTGTGTGATTAGCCTTTAATTTCTTCATATTTCAGAAGATTTTAGGCTAAACAAGGGCAAAAATCTTTTCTGTTATCTTCACTGTCAGTTCTTGGCACATGGTAGGCATGTGAAAGTATCTGTTCACTGGACATCAATAATAAAAAATTCCAGAATGCTAATAGATTTTATTAGATTTTTGAAATGTAATTGGAAGAAAGCTTTCTCTTCATAGTAGTCATGGATTTAACTCTCCAGGAAGCAGACCCTGAGACCAAGTACGGTATTCAGAATGAATATCAAAAAGTAACCCCAGCATTTAACTCTGTGGGGAGGAAGGGAAGAACCATGGGTGGACAGAGGATAAGGCTGAACCGTTATGCAGGTCAGATGGGAAGCTGTGGAGTTAAGATGGTCCCTCGGAGTGGTCCTATGTCCAACCCAAATAACCCTTATCAGAATAGGTCCTGGATATCCACTGCTCCTAGCAGGGCATGACGTTAGACACTAGCAGGGCATGACGTTAGACACTAGCAGGGCATGACGTTAGACAATGCAGATTTCTGCATTTGATGGAATCCTCACGGTCATTAGAACTGACAGTATTCTACTAACATCTCTCCCACAATGTGGGACCACAGGCGCTTACTTGAAGGCAAATATAGAAAGTGCACTTGTAGCTACCCGGTTTGTGCCCTTCCTCACATAGGTTTGGTGGACAGTCACTCCTGCAGTTCATGGGAGCCTCTCAGCCTAGAGGAAACACAGAAGGGAAAGATGAGTGGGCCACATTAGAGCCCCCTCTTGCTACACTGCCATTGGTGCAGCATCTAATACTTATTTTCTCCTTCCCTATTTTCCATTCTAGAGTTCCCTTCATCCTCAGCTAATTCTTCTCCTGGTCTCTGTTGTTCATCTGGTGTTGTGACCTATATCCTCAGCCATGAAGGTTTTAAGCCCTGGTCAATATGCTATTCTCAAAGATTGGGTAAGACAGTACACAGAGACAATGTATCACCTGTATACCAAACCTAGTCCTGTTCGCCCACACTGTGCCCCTACAATTCAACCTTAGTTATAAGTGTAGTAACTAAAGGCGAAAGTGAAATGGATCTTGGGAAATTTTAACATGAATTCATCATACATACTGGAATACCATTTAAACAAGGGATTATGTATTACCTCTGACTTACAGGTGCCTGTGACATCTGAATTAATTCATTGAGAATTTTATTATCTTTTAGATCTTCAATTTAGTTTAGCAATAGCCAACCAATTCCATTGTTTTTATAACTGTAATTTTTTCATATTTTTCAATACTTGATTTATAAAGTGAGTGAGTATGTTCTTTGTTATCATTATATCATTCCAGTTCATCACAAAACTTGCACCAAGTGTATCATTACCTTAATGCCAAGGGTATCTGTGTTTTTCCTACTGCTATACCAGGCTGCTCATTGCTTCCTTAGTGCCAGTAGATCCTGCTCCAAAGTAGTATCTTATCATCTGGGGCTACTACAACCAGCAACTTTCACTATTTGGATTCCCCAGGAAGCAGACTTGATACTTTTGTGGGATGACTTTATCATCAACCTTTTTGGTATAGAAGAAGAACCAGGATTGAGATAAGTGATAAGTTGATTTATAATATGGCCTGAAATAACCTGTCAGTGCCAGGAGAACTGTACCTAAAATGGCATTTGGAAATATCCCTTTCTCCCTTGTCAAGCCAAAAAGACTAGTCTGCAAACCCTCACTCAAGTCAGTCACAGGAAACAGGTTGCCCTAGAAGGGCATGGTAGTGAGCGGCTCTATGCCGATGAGACAGTCCTTCAAGGGGCCAAGAGCCACAGGCAGACAGCGCTTCCAATACTGGGGGCAACAAGTCCTTCTTTGAAGAACATCTGGTGAGCATACCTATGAACCACTGCAGCGACTGAAATGTTATTCCTGGATATAGCAATGCAATATATACACCAGATCCTATTTTACTATTTTTTTTTGTTTATTTAAATTAAATATACTCTGTGTGATAATGTTTTTTCTTTTTATGTGACATTTAAGAAACTAAACTAAAAGATAAACTAAGCCCCCAGAGATAAAAAAAAAAAGTCTTATTATGTTTATGAAAATAAAGCTATCAAAACAAAGTTAATATTCAGAGGAATTTTGAGTTCTGTCATCTTCTATAAAATAATATCAGTTTCTTAAATTTAGTAATGCTAATTTTGTTTAGATATAAAATGATAATATTACTGACAACACAGAATTTTAAACCTTGTATGAGAGACAGGGTCTGAAGCTGTAGCTTTAGGACATTTATTATCCTTTTCATACAAACCCCCAACTCATGAATGGAAATGCTATACAAGAATCTGAAAAGTAAGGGCTACTTTATTCTTTATTGTCTTTCCTGCCAGTTCTGCTATAGATCCCTTCTCCTTTTATTCTGATTACTATCTAGATGCCCTGAATATATAACCTAGGTGGAAGCTGCCCTTTGTACACAGGTGTCACCAGAAGGAGATGGGGTCGATCACTCAACCCAATTATTTAAATTTAACAAAGATTGAAACACAGACAACATCAACACATTTGCACTTTGGAACTGAACCATGGTGTTTTAGACTAAATGTTTGTGTTCCCCCAGATTTACATGTTGAGATGCTAACCCTCGATATTATGTGTGAAAATGCAAGGACTTTGGGAGGTGATTTGATCTGCAGGATGGGGCCCACATGAATGAGATTAGAGTCCTTATAAAAGAAACCCCAGAAGCTCCTTCCTCTGCCTTGCAAGGATACATGAAGAAGACTACATTATGGAATCTGGAAGATGGTCTTGAACAGAACTTGACCATTCTGGCACCCTGATCTCTGACACCCAGCTCCCAGAACTGTGAGAAATAAATTTCAATTGTTTATAAGACACCCCCTCTACGATATTCTGTTAGAGCAACCTGAAATGAATAAAACACATGGAAAGAAACTTATAAAATATAACATTTTCTACAGTCAAAGGAAACATCTTTAGAAAGTCAAACCCTCTGCAATAGGTTCAACTGGTATAAAAATTCCCAAGCTCTATTTGGTTTCTCTGCCCCCATTCTTTTCCTTCTCTATCAAAGAAACTGTGGTATATATACACAATGGAATATTACTTAGTCATAATGAAGAATAAAATAATGGCATTTGCTGGATGAAGTTGGAAAATATCATGCTAAGTGAAATAGGCCAAGCCCATAAAACTAAAGTCTGAATATTTTCTCTGATAAGTGGATGACGAAAAGAAGAAAAGAACCTCAAGCCTCTGACTTCTTTTACCTTCCAGCCTCTACCACCTTCTAGAAATCTCAGCTCCAGGTTGAGGATTCGAACTCACCCTGCTTCCCCTTCCTGTATATGTTTCCCAATGTAAATAATTCTGTCTGGAGTTCTAAAGCCCTACAACAACTTCAACTTGATAATTCAGTGATGGGACTGGCACCACTGAACTTGCACTACACTGCCAAAGATTAGATGGAAGGGGTAAGTGGTTTGGCATTGAATTCATAGAAAGTGTCAATATATAGTCTGAAACTCAAGACAAACCTATACATTCTAGCATCCCTATTCAAAAAAGGAATTGCTATTGCCTATGACCATAAAAGAGGAATTGGTAACTTTTCTTCATGAGGATTTCAACTTATTTATTTTGCTTCTTTTAGGCTAAGAAAATTTTTCAATACTGTTAAATGTGTACAAAAAATATTCTATATTTGAAAATGTTACTATTATTTTCTTTGTTTTTGCCAAAGATCTAATTTTTCTAAGAAGAAAGGACCTTATTTTGCAATTTGCAGGTTTTTGCTTCAATGTTAAATAGAGGTCCAAAACTGAAGGGAAAGCACTGTTCTTTAGAGAGGGGGTGTGAGTCTCAAAGATTAAGTTGTTAGAATTCTTAGAAATAAAGTGGGAGAAAAGGCACTGTTATGGATTAGATATGAGGTGTCCCCAAAAAGCTCATGTGTGAGATAATGCAAGAAGTTTAGGGATGAAATGATTGGGTTATGAGAGCCTTAACCTAATTGGTGCATTAATTCACTGATGTGGATTAATTAGGTGATAACTGCAGGCAAGTAGGGTGTGGCTGAATGAGGCGGGTCACTGGGGGTGTGCCTTGGGGTGTATGCTTTGTCCCTGGGAAGAAAGAGCTGCCTCTCCTCTTCCTGATTGTCATGTCCAGAGCTACTTTCCTCTGCTATGTCTTTTCTCTATGGTGTCCTGCGCCATGTTGGGCCCAGAGCAACAGGAGTTGGCTATCTATGGACAGAAACCTATTTAACCATGAGGGTCAAATAAACTTTTCCTCCACTAAGATTGTACTTGTTAGGTCTTTCGGTCTCAGTGCAAAAACACTGACTAAAACAGGTACCTACTTAAACCATAAGAGCCAAATTAGACAATATATCCCCAGGGGTCTATTGTTTAGAAATGCTACTTCGAAATATATACGTTCCCTATAAAATTATTCCTTCTTGATTACTGATTGTTGGATATCCCCCAAAGCAACGCTTGGTTGGAAAAATGATAGATATAATGCAGGATCTAAGTAAGTCTTAAATATATTATTTGATTCTGCAATGGATATGGGCATTTCAAATGGTGCTTCATAATATACTGAATTCAAAAGAATTGAACAGCTGACCATAGAGAATTCAATATTTTAGAACACGAATCAAATAATATCTTCAGTCACTTGCCTGACAATACAATACAACCCTCCCAAATATATAAAACAGAACTCTTTTAATATGCTTATAAAAACAATCAACAATCATTATTACAACTTTTATTTTCTACATAGTATTACCTTAGGAAAAATAGTCTATTATATTGCCATCACATAAACAACTGTTTTGTTAAAAATTAGAAAGTTTGGGATGCAACATTTAAAATGTTAGGGATTATAAAAACTTCTTTTACTCACATAGAATAACTAGATCAAAGAGTTTTCTAGAAGAACCTGACTAACCAAAATTCTGTTATGTTATTGATTAATTCTCAAATTGAATTCTTGTGAAATCACTCAGTAGACATAGAGGAATGTCTGATATTTCTCAGAAAAAATTCAATAGTCAGAAATATCTGTACTCTTTTCTTTCTCCTAATCAAGTATCCCTTCCAAGAAAGATGGAAAAGTTGAAATAGCATCTCCCTTATTATTCTATCCAGATGGTTGGCAAATGTAATTGTTAGAAAACAGAGCTTTTTTTTTTCTAGTAAAAGCCTTTTTAATCCTGGAACGGGGTTTTTTTTTTTTTTTTTTTCTTATTCTTTTTCTTGTTTTTCTTCTTTTCTTTTCTTTTTTTTTTTATTTAGGTTTTATGACTTTGGGCTCTGTGAGGACTGAGGGAAGAAAAATGCTGATACTGACCACTATATGAGCCTTTAAATAAATTAGAAAATATTATTAAATATAGATACAAACAAAACCCCACACCGTTTCCCAAGAAAATTTTTGTTCTCTTTTTTTAACACGATAATAAAATTTCTTTTCTGGAGACCTTTACAAATGGATTCCTTACCTGTCTGCATTGTTTTAGGTTTTAGACAGGAAGATAAATGAATAATCTCTTTATTTCCATTTTGATATTTGATTCTGTAAAGACATGTTAAAAAAGATTTAAGTGGATTCAGTCTTTGCAAGATTAAACACATATACATATGGATGTAGGAGAAATTTCACTGAATATATAATCAGATGATTTCTCATGGAAAATTGTTACTCCTGAGGAATGAGATGTATTAAAGACTAAAGAAGCAGAGTCATAGTGGAAAAGCAGTTGCTTAAAGGTGATTCTTAAACAGAAAACAAAGAAAGGAAAAGGGGAATAAAATCCTTTCAGTTTAAGGAAACCTGTGTTCCTATTTTAAATAATGACTGAGAATCATTGTACAGTTAAAATTAGAGATGATACCTTAATATCAAAATACTGTACATGGTATCAAATAGCATTAAGTTCACTTTTGGACATAAAAAGGAGGTTATGCATGTAGGAGGATGTCATGAGTAAAACACTCAAAATTGTAGAGGTTTGTAAGACAAGAACAAATACGTTTCTCTCTAAAAAGAATCATTTGCTACTAATGTTCAGTTTTTGAAATGAACCTGACTCCCATAGTCAGAATTTAATGTGAGTGAACTGAAATCTTGGTAATTTGCTAGGAATCATAATTGAATGGGTGCAATGATCATTTAGGTAGCAAAACAGGAAAATATCTCCATATCTATCTATGAAGTCAAGAAGATTTCTGTTATTTCAGTTGACTTTGGAAATAAAACTATCCCAAAGAACCAAAATAATCTTGAAAATGAAAAACTAAGTTCAATGACTTATACCTCCCTATTTCACAATCTATTCTACATCTAAAGTAATCCAGATAGCTGGACATACATATAAAAATGGATATACATATAAAAATAGACATACAGTTCATTAGAACAGAATCTAGTCCTGTTACAAACTTGTATGTTTATTGTCAATTGATTTCCAGAAAGTTATTGGAGAAAAACAGCCTTTTCAAGAACACTGTTTGGCTGGGTGCAGTGGTGCACATCTATAAAACCAGCGGCTCCAGAGGCTGAAGCGGGAGGATCAGGAGTTCTATGTCAGACTCAGCAAAAGCAAGGTGCTAAGCAACTCAGTGAGACTCTGTCTCTAAATAAATATGCAAAACACGATTGGGGATCTGCCTCATGGTCACGTGCCTCTGAGTTCAATCCCCAGGACCCTCCTCACCTGCCATTAAAAATATATATATAAAAATTTAAAAAGAAACGTTTCTTTAATAATTGGATAACCACTTGCAAGAGGAAGAATTTGAATCAATAATTTATACAGAAAAATTAAGTTGAAATGGATTATAGATCTATACATAAGAAAACCGTGAAACTCTTAGAAAAAATGAGCTTGATTAGAAAAGGTTTTCTTAGTTGCAATGCCAGAAATATGATCCATTAAAGGAAATGTTGATAAGTTGCACTTCCTAAGATTAAAAATGTTTGCACTTCAAAATACATTAATAAGAAAATGAAAACAGGAGCCACAGGATGGAAGTAAATATTGACAAATCACATCAAAGAGGGCTTGTATCTAAGGTAAGTAAAGGATCTTACAACAATAATCTGAAGACAAATAATTGAATTAAAATAGAAAAAGATTTCAATAAATATTTCATGAAAGATATATAAATGTCAACTACACTGATACAAAGATCCTCAAGTCATAGTAATTAGGGAAATTCAAATTACAACCAAACTAAGATTCCACTTTATATCCAGTTAAGGGCTAAAATAAAAAAGACCATATCCCATGTTGTTACAGAGAATAAAAAAAAAAAAAATTGGAAATGTCAATACTGGTGAGAATGTAAAATAGCACACATACTGCTTTGGAACGCAATTAGTAATTTAAGCAAAATTTTTACCATATGACCCAACATTTGATTCTGATATCTATCTCAAAGACGTAAAAACGAATGTCCACACAAAGATGTCTACAAAAATATTCATGGCAATACAATACATAATAGCCAAAAATAAAAATGTTTCAAATGCCTTTCAATAGATAAACAGATACATGATGGAATTGTTTTGCAGTGAACCACTGATAAATGCTATAACATGGAAAAAATTTAAAAGCAGGTCAAGGAAAAGACCAGATGCAAAGGACAACACATTATATGATTCCACTTACACAAAACTTCATGAAAAGGTAACGTTAAAATTTGGCAATAGCAAGGTTGATTGGGCTGGGGTCAGGAACAGCAGATGACTATAAATAACAATGGCGATCCTTGTGGGGGGCCTTCTTGCTCACTTTCTACAAAGTTATAGAACAGTAACTGACATGTAACAGGAGATACTTGTTGGTTAAATGATTAAGTTATTTTTTTTAATGGCTTCATAGTGTATGTATTTTAAATTCTGGAATAAAACTCACCATTAAAAGACTATAAAAATACAATATTACTCAATGAGTAGTCTCATCGAAGATGCTGTTATGGTTTTAGTTCAATTCCTGCAATTGGTTTTAGTTCAATTCCTTTGTATGTTGGAGTAGAAACATAGGGGGAAGAATAATTTTGCATATGCATAAAAATAATTAGAAAAATAATAATATGGGTATCAGTCATTATATCACAACTTAAAACTTGCTCTTCTGTGTACTGTTCTGTGGGTTGAATCTGGGAGTTGGCAAACCATGTTTGTCCTTTACCTTAACCTGGCTTTTCCTGTTTGATTCTACTGATAGAGGTTCTTACCTGAGACTGCATAGCTGGAGGAAGGAAGAAAAAGAAATACTTTGTGGCCAATTTGCTACCACTTTTCCTCCTCTTCCTCTTAACATCACCCCAAAATAGTCTATTGTCCCAATCACTAGATGTTTGTTCCAGTAGCAATAGGTGGATCAATTTTGCAATTTTGCAATTTTACAAGTCCCCAGATCCCAAGGACACTTGAGAGATCTGGGTTTTAGGATGCCAGAGAAACTTGTCCCCTGCTCTGAGAAATCTGAACTTTAGCTTGAAGATTTCTTCTTCACGCATTTATAGGTTATTCATTTCAGCCCCTTTTATTTGCTTACCCACGCTGTTTCCTTCACTGGCTACCCTGGTGGTTCCTTCATGTCTTCTTTTGGCCTTTTCTATTACTTAGCAATGCTTTAGATCTAATCAACAATGCTTTTATATTCAACAGTAGAAATAATTTATATTTTTATGTTTCCTGATCAGATTCGGATTATACACCAAGTTTATAACATAGGTTAATTTGGGGATGTATGGGAGAGGATAAAACTACAACTTATGTTAGTAATTAAATAGACAAACTCCAACAGTATGTCTCCAGCTGAAAGGTATTTTTATTATTTTTGATTTTCTCCATTTCTCAGTTTTTCATCTGCAAAATAGGTACAAAAGCAGAATTTTCTTATAGTGTTATTGTAATGATATATGTGTTAAAATGAATTTTATATGACAGAAACACAGGATTAAAAAATTATATCCATTATTATCTGAAGGTTGTTTTATAAATAGATGTAGTAATATTGCATTTTGAAGTAAAGTAGTCCATATTTGAGTACCATCATTCAAATATCTGTCCCACCCAAACACAACCTTAATTCAACTTCTTTGCTTTAATGATAAACACTTTTTTCCTATTTTCAGGAAAGGAATTATCTGTATTTACTTATTTATAGATCAGTGAGCTGTTAATAATTTGGAAGTCAATATCTGGAAAGGAACATAATAGAAATGAAAATTACAGGTCAACATTGTTTATATCCATACGTGCAAAAATCTCCAATTAAATCTTAGTTTCTTTTTTTAATTAAAATCTTTTTTTTTTTATTTTTAGAGACTACATTTCTTAAATCCAGTACTACATACAAGTATAAAACATATGATCACTTTGTAATTATTTCAGTATTGTAGGTTTGCTTTAACGTTATGAGACCAACATGTAATTATTACATTAAAATCAAATTTAAAAAGTCATATCATGACCTGAAGTCAAACAAAAGAAGCAGGGGTTGGTTGGTAAATTCAGAATCAGTTTATAAGTATTTATAATGATACCTAATTAGAAAACTAGGCATAGTAGGAAATACCTTAACTTCAATAAATTTTGTCAATAATAACTTAGAGTAAATATACTGAAATGTGAAATATTGTAAAGATATAAGAGTATATGCATGATTTAGGGTAAAAAAAATTTCTTATAGGATGCAAAACTTACAATCACATTCATCACAATGCTTTAAACTGAAGAATTGGTGTTCAATAAAAGATACCATTAGGAGAGTAAAAATGGAAATCACACAGCCAGAACTTTAAAGTATTGAATTTAAAATCACTCTCATGGCTATCATGTGAGTATTTGCTTTGTGATAATCCACTGAGATATATATTAGTTATGTTTTATATATACATGAGTTTTATAGAAGTAATGTAAAGTCTCACCTAATCTCCTGGCAAAAGGAAACTATCTTTAACAAGGTTTTTAGGAAGTAAGAACACTAGGAAGAAGTCCTGCACATTGAGAAGGATGATGTAAAACACCCAAAGCTCATACTCAGGGCTCATTTCACAACTTGGCTTTAGTGATGTTTTAAACACTTAACCATAATCAGGGTCATTGCACTGTAGTAATTTTGACTTTTCTTCATTTTGTTCTTATATTGAAATTTCTGTTTACAAAATAAGTTGTTGTTGTTTTTTTTTTTTCTACTGTCACATGGGAAGTCCTGATGAAGAGGAAATTTGTCTTAAAATGCAGAAAAAAAGTTAGCTCTATTCTGTTCTAAGAATTATAGGTGAACTGGAAAATGATTTAAATATGAAACTATGGGAAAAATAACAGATAAAACAATATTTTAAAAAGAAAAATATATATACACATTCACATCTATTATAGAATCAGCATAATCATCTTTAGATATAATTCAAAATTAAATGGTGAATTTTTCTGTTACTACCAACAATGCATCAAATACAACAATCACAGATTGTTACATAGATAATAATCAGTCCATACCTAGTACGTTTGGGAATCTTTTTAAGAAAAAAAATTGAAACTGTGTTATAATATCAAATTAAGTGCTTAAAAAGAGATATTATAAGGATAGATAATTGTTTCCACCTATTTTGCTAGAATGTGAACACAGTGTTCTGATTGTATATTCATTTTGATATATTATTTCAAATTTGTCTATATAAACAAAAGTTTCAAAGAATGATAACCTCCTTACTTAATGTATACTTTCTAATAGGACGCAATGATAATGGCAGACAACATAATACTTAAACCTAATTATGAATGGATTATGAAAGTTTATTATTAGCTGTTGATTTACTGTCAAACAATTTTAAGTTAGTGAGTTAGTGTCGCAAGTTAGTTTTGTTCAAAGCTAAATACAAGTTCATTCTCTCCATAGGCGATAGATGCAAATAGAAGTATACATCAAGTACAAATCGATACTTTAAAAAATCATACACACACAAACTCTCACACACAGAGACACAAACATTCACACACACATAGTGGTGTTTCTTTTAAAATCCAAAACTTCCTACTAGACATAAAATTCTACATTTCCTGCTCAGAAGGATATGTGGAATTAGAGAATGAGCTTACAAAATAAGTATTCTAGGAAACAGTTCCTGGCTAGCTGGAAGGTGGTGGTGGGGATTGATCTGAACATAAAACTGTGTTGAGAGCTATCTAAAATCTCAGAATTCCATACATTGGGAGGTAAAATTTTATAAGAAGAAAGACAAAAAAGAGTTTGGGAAAGATTTATAGTTGATTATATTGATTTCAGGAGTTGGATTTTTCCAAAAGGATTTTTAAAAACCACTTTATTTAGGTAAATTTTAATATAGTAAATATATGTTCAAAATCTAACATGGATTTCGTTTTGACTTAGGTGTTCATCTGGGAACTCATTTTCATTATCAGGAAGATGAGCATATCACTCTCCCCCATTCATCTTCTTGTGTTGCATTGTGATCTGTCCTTCGCACTCATCTCTCAGCCCATTCCAAGCTTGGGGCAATCACTGATCTATCTACTTTCTAGCATGCATAGTATTTTACTTACTAGAATGTAAAGTAAATGAAATTATCATTATATTGACTTGAGTCAACATAATTATATGGAGATCAGTCCCTGTTTTATAGGTTACAATTTTCACTGTCTTTTATTGGTGACTAGCATTTCATTGTATGGAAATAGCAAAATTTGTTCATCTATTTCCTTGCTGAGAAAACTTATTTTCTTTTATTTTGAACATCTTTCTGTTTTTTGTTTGTTTGTTTGTTTGCTTGCTTGTTTTTTTCCATTTGCATATCTTCTTGGCTCAGTGGATATTCATGTCTCTTGTCCATATTCAGATACAGTGCTGTTTATCTTCTAATTGCTGAATTTACAGGACACTTTGTATGTTTGAATACAAGTCTTTAATTACATACATGACTTGCAGATATCATTTATCAGTCTGTATTTAATCTTTCCATTCTCTTAACAATGTCTTTTAAAGAGCCGAATCTCATTATTGATAAAGGATCTATGTGCATGTAAAACTAAAGGGTATTTAGCTGTTGTTGGGGATTTCTGATATTTTAAACAAATTGTTATTATTGTTAAAATCATTTATATGACTACAGACTTGTTTGTTCACTTGTTCTATGAGGTATTGAAACCAGGGTGATAAAATGTCCAAATTAAATTATGGGCTCGTCTGTTTCTGTTTGAAGTCCCATAATTTTTGTCTTCAGGTTTGTTAGACCTCTGTAATGTGGATTAAATTTTAAGACCATGTCCTCTAAATGAAGTTGCCCCTCTATAATTAAATGACCTTCTTTATCTCTGGTCATATCTTCACTCTGAAATTTGATTTGTCAAATTAGTATAGCTGCTCCAGCTTTCTTTTGGTTAGCATTAATACAGAATGTCATTTTCCATCTTTTTACTTGTAAACCTCTTTGTCTTTCTATTTTGATATTCCTAATAGGTTTTTACAACTGGAGTTTTTATACATCCTGGTAATCTCCTCCTTCTAATTGGAGTGCATAAGATATCTATTTTAAAGTGATTTTTATATGGTTGAGATTAAGTCTTCCATCTTGCAATTCATTTCCAACTGATCAATCTGTATTTGCTCTCTTTTTCTTTTTTTATTCTATTTTCTCCTGTATTATTAATATGATTCCATTTTAAATCTGTTTTGACCTATTAGATGTCTAACACTTCATGGTGTAGGATTAGTGACTATGTGTGGGGGAATAGTATTGCTTTGTAGATTATCACAGTCTACCTTTAATGATATATCTCGTAAAGTATAAGTCCATTTCCCTCCTACTATTACCATTTTGTATTTGATTTGTCATACGTAATAAAACCCATGCTATATTCCTTGTATTTTTAGGCAATCAATTATCTTTTAAAGATATAAAAAAATAATGGGGGAAAGCTTATATATCGATCCATGTAGTTTTTACTTATGGTATTTTTTTGTTTGTTTGTTTGGTTCGTTTTTGGCTTTTTTTGCTGTATAAACCCAAGGTTTTTTCTGGTATCATTTTTCTTATATTTGAGGGACTTTCTTTAACATCTTCAGTAGTACAAACTTAATTAATAATAAATTCCTTCAAATTTTTTGTTTGATTAGTGTTTATTATTTCACTTTCATTTTGAAAGTTCGAATCATTGGTTAAGAACTATAGAATGGCGACTTTTTTCCTTTATGTACTTTTCTGATGCTGTATTATTGACATCTGATTTCTGTTGCTTCTGATAAGAAAGATGCATTTGCTTTCATCTTCATATCCTTACATACAATGTTTTCTCTTTGTTTTTAAGAATTTTTCATGTTGATTGGTTTTAAGCCATTTGATTATGATAGCAATCATATGCCTTTGTCTATTTTCCTTCATTTCTTATGATTTGAATTCATCAAAATCTTTAAACCTGCAAGTTTATAGATTCCATCAAATTTGGAGCATTTTTGTCTGCTAGCTCTTTACATATGAACTTCTTTCCTCTCCTTCAGGGACTCCAGCTATGAGTTTCTTAGTCACTTGAAGCTATCTCATGATTCATTGTTGCTGTTAATATTTTTCAGTCATTTTTTTCTCCTTATTATGTTTCAGTTTGGATAGTTTTTATCCCTATATTTTTTTGGATCATCACTCTTTACTCTACAGTGCTTTAATTTATTGTTAATTCCATCAGTGATTTAAAAAAAAAAATTCAGACAAATTTGTATGAGTTCTAAAAATATTCCCTAACTCTTGTGGGTGTTTCTTTGCCTAGATTCAGGTAGTGTCTTCGTGTGCATGCACTGGCTGATAAGTCCTCAGTTGAATACTAGAGTGAGACTCGCTCAAATTCTCTGCATGCTCTCTATTTTCTGGCCCTTGTGCACCCTGGCCACCTTGATGTTCCCAAATCTTAGCTCTGTCTAGTTGCCTCGGGGATGTGAGAAGACTGACTGTGGTCCCCTTCATTGCTGCATAGTTTTGAACATAGTTTCGAAACATTTTCTAAGTAGCAAACTTTGTTAATTATAGGACTTAGGGTTTTCTGATATCGAGTGGAGTGTCCTGATGATGGTTGTTTTATATATGTCATTTGTTTTATTGGTTGGTTTATAGTTTTTAATGTGGGATAGTAAACCCAGTTCCTACTATTTCTTTGTAGTCTGATGAGCAAAATTCTGGATATTCTCAAATCTAATTTCTTCTCAGCTATTGAAAATGGTACATTCATAGATGCAAGGTCACATTTCCCTCACTGCAAAAATGGGATAGAAGCATATGCATAAATTAATACTATGCTATTTATAATTTATTATTATTAGACAGTTTTCATTTAATGGGACACATTAAATGTCTCATGAGATATAATGAAATTTTATACTGACACTAATTTCTTTTCATGTATAACCAGTCAACAAAGATAGTTGCTCCATAGTATGAGTGTTTGTTCTCAATGTAAAACATGCTGGCAGAAACTCTCATATTAATTGATGTCACTGAACTAATTTGGCAAGTTATTCAAGTAAATGTGCTCTTAATGAGGATAAATTATTCACCAATTTGTGAGCTTTGTTCTAGAGCAACTACATCAAAATCTCTAGAAGCATGATATAGACATTTTTATTAGAGCAAATGAAATTATAGAAACAAGAAGAAAAGCAACATTACTGTCTTGGGATTGTGGATCCCTCCGTCGGATTTCACAAGCACTAACTGAAGTTTATAATCAGAGAGAAGACCTATAGAGTGTTGTATATTCTGTCAATCTTCAAATACAACCACTGAAACTCCTACCATCTGGGTTAATTGTGTTTTAGTCACTTACGTTTTCTTTTAAAATATGTAGAACATAATGTATATAAATATAGAAATCTAAGTATGGTAACCATCTTGTACCCAAATAACTCCTATTGCTGTCAGGGTCAAATAAAACTACTGCAAAGCAACTATTTTAACCTGAACTTCAAAAATATACCAAAAATAAAAGATTTTTCCTCCTAGTTAATTCATTTTACAAAACCTCAATAACTTAAATTTTCTTTAAAATAATCTATCACCTATAATATTTATTTAATCATAGTAATTTGAGGGAATGAGACACCTGAGGCAAAAAAAATAAATAAAATAAAAAAGCCTGAATTTTATAATTTCGTAAGTCTGGTGCTATGGTCTGAATGTAAGAGGTGGAGCCTTTTGAGGGAATGTAGTCATGAGGCGAGAGCCCTCACAAATGTCATCCGTTACCTTATAAAAGAAGGGGCAGGCAGCATCTAGACCCTTTTGCTTTTCTACTTCTCACCAGGTAGAAAGCTGCAAGGCACCAAAATGAAAGAAGAGAGTGAATCTTATCAGTGAAGCTGCTGGCCTGTGTATTAGACTTCCCAGCCTCCTGGACTGTGAAATATAAATTTCTATTATTTATAATCATGCAATCTGTAATATTCTGTGATAGCAACAGGGAAGGGCTAAGACACCTATGTTGTAGTTATTTAATTTTACAAGTCTAAATTTATTTTCTAATCTAAAAAATGGGAAATGTAGTACCTATTCCAGTATGTGCACAAGTGGATGTAGTAATGACTATTAAAAATATATGTCATAGGGTAATGATGTCTGTCTCATTCCACCATTTTTCATACCCCCTCACTCTCATTTCCTTCTACATAAAGTTCCTCCTCCACTCTTCTCGTACTCCCCACACCCCCCATCCCCATTATATATCATTCTCCAATTATCAGGGAAAACATTCAGCCTTTGGTTTTTTGGTATTGGCTTATTTCTCTTAGCATGATATTCTCCAATTCCATCCATTTATTTGCAAATGCCATGATATTATTCTTCTTTATGGCTGAATAATATTCCATTGTGTATATTTACCACAGTTTCTTTATCCATTCATCTGTTGAAGGGCATCTAGTTTGGTTCCACAATCTAGCTATTATGAACTGAGCTTCTATAAACATTGATGTGACTGTGTTACTGTATATGAAATGATATACCCCATTTGTGTACAAAGAATCAAAATGTAGTCTGTAAAAAATTAAAAAATAAACAATACATTTGTAAAAAATATACTCATGAAAGGAATATTTTCATTTACTTTCCCCCACATTAACTACAACACCAACCCAGAACATGTCAAAAGACAGAAAAATTTTATGGATAAGTGCATTCTGAAAATACTTTTCTAAATAATTAATAAAAAGTTTAAAAATACGGGGGTTTCAAGATGGCGGACTAGAGGGCGGCTGCATTTCATGTTGCTCCAGGTCTCAGGATACAAAAGAGGAGATAGTGAGTGACTTGGGACCAACTCAAAGCCGCTGGGTGAGTCTCTCCCATTGGAGAGGCGTCCTAGATGGGGCAGTAGCCCCGGAATACAGGAAACATTGTGAAGTAGAGTTGCCCGGTGAGACACCCCTCCCCCCGCTGGAACGGTAAACACGGACAGAGGGAACTTTGCAGAGGAGGCCGCACAGCACAGCGCTTGGTTTCGGAGCAACCTGCTGCGGCTCCAGAGGCTGCCAGAGGAAGAGCTGGGTGGCGAACTATTTGGACTCAGCAACCGCCTGAGCAACGGGGAGGGGGCTGTCCTGAGGAGGTGGAGGTGCGCAGTGAGTTGCTTGGTCTCCAAGCGCCCACACAGAATACCGGGTGGCTGCCTGGAAGAAGAGGCCAGTGGCGGGTCACTGGGGCTCAGAGCATATGTACGAGGCTCCAAGTGGCTGCTCAGAGGAGGGGCCACATAGCCAGGCGATTAGGTGCAAAGCACGATCCGGTCCGGGGACCTAGGCACCCTTTGTTGAAAGAGCTACATAGAGACAAGCTGAGGGGTGGAGCAAAGGTTCCAGGACTGCGGGCAGCTTCTCTGAGGAGGGGCTACCTAAGGAGATTTGTCTGCAAAGGGCAGGGCTCCCAGGCCCAGGAGGTAGGTCCGGGCCCCTGGGAACAATGCCTGGGAAGGCTGCCCTGCCCAGGCAGTAGTTGTGGACTGAGGGGAACCTCTAGGAGGGGAACTGACCAGCGAGACCTCCCCATCGGGTGAGTCTTCCCCGCTGGGTGAGATTTTCCCACAAGGACGGTAAAACCAGAGACACAGGCCCAAACAGGCCTTGCCTCAGCTCGCAGCCTAGTTCCCCTTTGGATGACCATTGGTCAACAAGTGGAGGCACCTCTGCCCACTAGCAGGGAATATACCCCACCTGAAGACCACCACCCCTAGAGAGGCAGTTTCCTTGGGGAGCACCGCAATATCAACTTCCTCTAAGACTTCAGGCTACTGAAGGATAAGAGAGGATACACTAGCAATCTTCAGGGACATTATAAGTCAATAGAGGAAATCTGCAACATCTCAGCAGTCCACTGATACCTGAACGACATGAGAAAACAAGGGAAGAAAATGCCTCAAACAAATCTGGATGTTACATCAGTAAAATCCAATGACAGCATGGCAGAAGAAATGTCAGAAAGGGAGTTATGAATGTACATAATTAACATGGTAAGAGAAGCAAACGATGAAATGAAAGAGCAAATGCAGGCATTGAATGAACGCACCAATCTTTCGCACTCCCCTGATCGCAGAGAGACACGACACCTGGTTCTTTTCAGCCTTTTTATTGTGCGCACCCCCATCCTCTCAGTTCTTTCTTTGTTCTCCTCCTTTGAGGAACTTACACTCCAATATATACATTACTGTAACCAATCAGCATTTGAGCACGAGGGGAGAGCATGAACAGATACAGGCAGTAAATGCAGACATGCAGTGATCATGCACTGTCCACGAGGGAACTCAACCAATCCCTGGAACTTCCTCAAAATAATGTCAGTTGTTTGTGCAAAAGTTAACTGCTCTGGCTCACTGCCAGGCGCCATCTTAGCCACACCTAGGGCCAGGGGTCCCGGGCACCCCGACAGTTCCCCCCTTTTTATTATAAAATTAAGGCTCGGGACCGTGCCTGTCTTAGGCGGAGTGGTCAACCACCGTCCTTACCCATCATTGTATAACTGTAGAGCATGCCACAGCTCCTGTCTTAGGTCGGTACGGGGTCACCTCCTTCCTTACCTGTATGACTACCGGTCCAGCATCGTGAGCCATACTTGTGGGGAACTGCCGGCCTCTAGGGCGGTCATGGCCTGATGAAAGATAATCCGATCCCTGTTTTGGCTGGCTCGTAGATGCACAAACAGACGAGTGAGGAAAAGGATACCAATGAGGAGAAGCAGTCCCAAAGTGCCCAAACTTGCCCACTGTTTTACAAAATCGAAAGCAGAAGAAAACCATTTAGCCAGCTCAGACATAGAAGCAATTTGTACCCTAGTAGAATTAACTTTGACAATTTCGGCTCTAAGTTGTGAGGTAAGATTATCAAATTGAGATGACCAAGTAGAAGTAAGATAGGCTGACAATTTTTTAGATAACCCAGCTGCGGTGCTGGAATTATCATATACAATGGGGGTAACACAAACAGCTCTTAAAGAGTAAACACATCCCAGTCCCAAAAGTTCTTGTAATATGTCCACTTGTTCTTGTAGTAAGTCCACTCTTTGATTTATAAGGAGTATGCCTGCTGTTAGATGTTGGTTTAGGGTCTCTTTAGTCTGTAAGGCTGCAGCTGTATTTTCGGCCAAGTGATTGACTGCTGTTGTTGTAGGTATGGCAGTTGCTAGTGCTGCTGTTGCAGAAACCACTATTGCAGTGACCATAGTCGCTGTGATGCCAAATTCTCTCCTGTTTCTTGATAGTAACACTGGCAATTCTGCATCTGTAACAGAGACTGGGACTGGTGGGAAGGTAGGAACACACATTAAGTCTGCCAGCAGGAACCCTAGAAGAATTTTAACATTGAGAGATAGCACAAATCTGAAGTACAATTGAGAGAAGCAGTTGTTTTGTTACATAGTTGAACTGTTTCTCCTAAGAGACTAAAAAGAGGTTGTAAGTTAGTTTATTCCGCGGAAACACACAAACTGAGCCGCAGCTCCAGTAAAGCACCGGGTTACCCTTATTACCCAGAGTTAAAAAACCCCAAACAAAGAGACAAAGAGAAAGTTTATCTTTAGGGGACCTGAAGGTCTCCTCTATTCCCCCTTTTTGTTTATAAAGAGTATTTTTGAGGGTGAGATGTGTATGTTTAACAATATCTTGTTTTTGTGGGTTATAAGGTACATTTGTGGTTAGAGTTATTTTAATTTTAGTGAGGAATTGGTTCTTACCAATTTTAGTTTTTAAAGAAAAATTTAGACTTTATAACGTAGTACAATTTTTAACAGTTGTTTAACCATAATTGTATAAACCCCTATTTTTAAGACAATTGTTTTAAAGAATAAAACTTAAGAGACACAAAGTTAAGAGTAAATTAGTGTTTCTAAGAAATCCTTGTCATTTTACCATGTCATTTTACCATATAGATTAAACTTTGGCTTATATCAGAACATTAGTATTTCACCTTAGGAAAAACCTTAAATAGGTTTAGCTGATTTACATACATACAACCAACTTAGTTACACATAGACTTGTTGAAACTTGTCCTTTATTACATACAGACTTTCTTATCCAGAAACATTTTTTTTTATTAAATACATTTTCAAACCCAGAACCTTTTATTTTCTCTTTCCTATCTGTTGACCCCTTTTTGTTTACATTCTGATACAACTCTTATGAAATTTCTGAATTTAGATAAATTACTCTATTTTAATAAGATTAAATATTTTGTTATTTATAGTACTCTTAATTGAAACACAGTTGAAACTTTTGGGACCCTTTGTATATAGAATTTCACTTGTTAGGACATAACTTTTAGTAACCTTGTTTTTAGTTTAGTGAGGACACAAAGCAAGTTTAAACCCTTTTATTTACCAACCTATGAAAACACCAATAAGGTTTAAGTATGTTACCCCATGTAATTTAAGGAGTTAAAAGTACTTGATGTTATTTAACAATTAGCATTTTAACTTTGTAAATTAACCAGACGTCTCTACAAACACATTTGAGTAATCCCATACAGGTTAACTCCAATTTATTTATTTTATAAAAACCAAGATATCAGACAAGTGTCCTGAACAGGATCTGTTGCCTCTTTCCTGCTGAAGAAAAGTCCTAGAAGCAATTGATATTAGACATTGTTTAACATTAACATTTCATTAGTTTGACCACCTGGAGACTTGCAAGTTATTTTTAAAGATATTTTACTTTCATTAGTTTACCCAATTTAAATTGAACCTTTTTAAATCACGTGAATAAAAGTATTTGGATCCATATTTAAATTTTAATTTTAAGAGCGCTCAGTTTTGACAAGACATGACATTAGACAGCACAACACACAAATAACATAAAATCAAAGGCCTTGAAACTTTATAGGTAAATGTTCATTGCAATGAAACAGATGTTCAAAAACTTCAGTTGAATAAAAAATAGAACTGATTAAAAAGAAAAAAAAAATCATTAACCTAGGTATGTAGGATCAAAATTATGAGCTCAAAAATACAGCATTAAAGAAAAACAAAACAAACGAAGAATCCTAGAAAATAAGTTAGTTAAGTTTAAAACGGACACCCTTTTTTTTTTTTTTTTTTTTCTTCAGGTTACCCGTTCCTTCCCGCTGAGACTGCTGCAGTTTACATTCCATTGCAGGCTTTGACAAGGCCAGGCAGGGGGGAGGGAGGATCACCCAGGACTTTTTAACCCTTTTTTTCCTGGTTGAGAAATCAGGTTAGGTTTGAATGCAGAAAATCATGAAACAATTATCTCCCAATACTTGTGGGGACTATGGCTACTATATTACGTTCCCACTGTGGAATATTTAACAGCCCCTCATTTAAAAACCAAGGAGAGACCTTCTCTATGGTATCAAGGAACATTCGAGCTGTTTTTGCTTTTAGTGGCGTTCCATGACTTTTTAGCAACTCCCTAAGAGGCTGTTGCATTCCAGTCTTAGACAGTTCTGTTCCTATGATTAAATCTTACAGCACTAAGAGCTCCAAGCACACAAACAAGCCACACAACAAACACAAAAATAACACACCACACACACAGCTCTGATCACTGCTCGGACTCAAGGTCTTAATATGAACATTATGAACTGTTCCCTTGCCTGGAACTTCTCTTTTACTTTATACTGGATCCCTGCACTGACGGACTCAAGGTCTTAAAATGAATATCACCGCTCGGACTCAAGGTCTTAAAATGAATATCACTGCATAGATTTACCTTTTAATTACTTCAGCTAGTCGCAATGCTGCGAACGTCGAGACTGTCTCACTATCTTATCCTCGGACTATTTATGTCTTGAATTGAAAAACTTACTCTCGGACTATTTATGTCTTGAATTGAAAAACTTACTCTCGGACTATTTATGTCTTGAATTGAAAAACTTACTCTTTATTTTTCCTTGGGTTCCCAGGTTTCGGCGCCACTTTTCGCACTCCCCTGATCGCAGAGAGACACGACACCTGGTTCTTTTCAGCCTTTTTATTGCGCGCACCCCCATCCTCTCAGTTCTTTCTCTGTTCTCCTCCTTTGAGGAACTTACACTCCAATATATACATTACTGTAACCAATCAGCATTTGAGCACGAGGGGAGAGCATGAACAGATACAGGCAGTAAATGCAGACATGCAGTGATCATGCACTGTCCACGAGGGAACTCAACCAATCCCTGGAACTTCCTCAAAATAATGTCAGTTGTTTGTGCAAAAGTTAACTGCTCTGGCTCACTGCCAGGAGCCATCTTAGCCACACCTGGGGCCAGGGGTCCCGGGCACCCCGACACCAATCGACAGTTAAAAGAGCAAATACAGGAAGCAAAAGACCATTTCAATAAAGAGTTAGAGATATTGAAAAAAAACCAAACAGAAATCCTTGAAATGAAGGAAACAATAAACCAAATTAAGAACTCCATAGAAAGCACAACCAATAGGATAGAACACCTGGAAGACAGAACCTCAGATATTGAAGACAAAATATTTAACATCGAAAACAAAGTCGAACAAACAGAGAAGATGGTAAGAAATCATGAACAGAATCTCCCTTTTCATGGGATATCATGAAAAGGCCAAATTTGAGAATTATTGGGATTGAGGAAGGCTTAGAGTAACAAACCAAAAGGAATCAACAACCTATTTAATGAGATAATTTCAGAAAATTTCCCAAATCTGAAGAATGAAATGGAAAATCAAGTTCAAGAGGCTTATAGGACTCCAAATACACAAAATTACAACAGACCCACACCAAGGCACGTTATAATGAAAATACCTAACATACAAAATAAAGACAGAATCTTAAAGGCTGTGAGAGAAAAGAACCAAATTACATTCAGGGGGAAACCAATACGGATATCAGAAGATTTTTCAATCCAGATCTTAAAAGCTAGAAGGGCCTGGAATAATGTTTTTCAAGCCCTAAAAGAAAATGGATGCCAACCAAGAATCTTATACCCAGCAAAACTTACCTTCAGATTTGACGATGAAATAAAATCCTTCCATGACAAACAAAAGCTAAAAGAATATACAAAAGAAAGCCAGCATTACAGAATATTCTCAGCAAAATATTCCATGAAGAAGAGATGAAAAACAAAGAAGCAAATCAGCAAAGGGAGGAGCTATCCTAAAGGAACTCTCAAATAAAAAGGAACCAAGTCATGTCAAAAATAAACAAATAAATGAATAAAATGAGCCAAATGACCGGGAATACAAATCATATCTCAATAATAACCCTGAATATTAATGGCATGAATCCATCAATCAAAAGACATAGACTGGCAGATTAGATAAAAAAGAAAGATCCAACAATATGTTGCCTGCAAGAGTCTCATCTCATAGAAAGAAATACCCATAGACTAAAGGTGAAAGGATGGGAAAAAACATACCATGCACATGGACCCAGCAAAAAAGCTGGGGTATCCATCCTCATTTCAGATAAAGCGGACTTCAAGCCAAAGTTAGTCAGAAGGGATAAAGAAGGACATTTCATACTGCTTAAGGGAGCCATAAATCAGCAAGACATAACAATCATAAACATCTATGCCCCAAACAGTGGCTCACCCATGTATGTCAAACAAATCCTTCTCAATCTCAGAAACCAAATAGACCATAATACAATAATACTAGGTGATTTTAACATGACTCTCACCACTGGACAGATCTTCCAAACAAAAATTGAACAAAGAAACCGTAGAACTCAATAACACAATCAATAATTTAGACTTAACAGACATTTATAGAATATACCATCCAACGAAGAGTGAATACACTTTCTTCTCAGCAGCACATGGATCCTTCTCTAAAATAGACCATATATTATGCCACAAAGCTAATGTTAGCAAATACAAGAAGATAGAGACACTTCCTTGTATTTTATCAGATCATAATGGATTGAAATTAGAAATAAATGAAAGAGTAAAAAACAGAAATTACTCCAACACCTGGAGATTAAACAATATGCTTTTATATGATGAATGGATAACAGAAGATATTAGGAAGGAAATTAAAAAATTCTTAGAGGTAAATGAGAACAAAGAAACATCATATCAAAATCTCTGGAACACTATAAAAGCAGTAGTTAGAGGAAAATTTATATCATGGAGCGCATTCAATAAAAGAAGTAAAACTCAACAAATAAACGACCTAACACTACAGCTCAAAGCCCTATAAAAAGAAGAACAGACCAACACCAAAAGTAGTAGAAGACAGGAAATAGTTACTCTCAGAGCTGAAATCAACGAAATTGAAACAAAAGAAACAATACAAAAAATTGACAAAATAAATAGTTGGTTCTTCGAAAAAATAAACAAAATTGATAAACCTTTAGCCACACTAACAGAGAGAAGACCAGAGAAAACCCAAATCACCAAAATTCGGAATGAACAAGGAAATATCACAACAGACACGACTGAAATACAAAACATAATTAGAAGCTATTTTGAAAATCTATACTCCAAAACATAGAAAATTTCAAAGATATCAACAAGTTTCTAGAGACGTATGAATTGCCTAAACTAAAGGAGGAGGACATACACAATTTAAATAGACCAATTTCAAGTAATGAAATAGAAGAAGTCATCAAAAGCCTACCAACAAAGAGACATCCGGGACCTGATGGTTTCTCAGCCGAGTTCTACAAAACCTGAAAAGAAGAGTTCATTCCAATACTTTTCAAAGTATTCCATGAAATAGAAGAGGAGGGAACTCTCCCAAACTCATTCTACGAAGCCAATATCACCCTGATACCTAAACCAGACAGAGACACATCGAGGAAAGAAAATTTCAGAACAATATCCTTAATGAACATCGACGCAAAAATTCTGAACAAAATTTTAGCAAATCGCATACAAAAACATATTAAAAAGATAGTGCACCATGATCAAGTGGGTTTCATCCCAGGGATGCAAGGATGGTTCAACATCAGGAAATCAATAAATGTAATTCACCATATCAACAGACTTAAAGTCAAGAATCACATGATTATTTCGATAGATGCAGAAAAAGCATTTGATAAAATAGAGTACCCCTTCATGCTCAAAACACTAGAAAAAATAGGGATAGTGGGAACATTCCTTAACATTGTAAAGGCCATCTACGCTAAGCCCATGGCTAATATCATTCTTAATGGTGAAAAACTGAAAGCATTCCCCCTAAAATCTGGAACAAGGCAGGGATGCCCTCTCTCACCACTCCTATTCAGTATCGTCCTTGAAACTCTAGCCAGAGCAATTAGACAGACCAAAGAAATTAAAAGGATACGAATAGGAAAAGAAGAACTCAAACTATCCCTATTTGCTGATGATATGATTATATACTTAGAGGAACCAGGAAATTCCACCAGAAAACTCTTAGAACTCTTAAGTGAATTTAGTAAAGTAGCGGGATATAAGATCAACACTCATAAATCTAATGCATTTTTATACATAAGTGATGAATCTTTAGAAAGAGAAGTTAGGAAAACTACCCCATTCACAATAGCCTCGAAAAAAATAAAATACTTGGGAATCAATCTCACAAAAGAGGTGAAAGACCTCTACAATGAGAAATACAGAACACTAAAGAAAGAAATTAAAGAACGCCTTAGAAGATGGAAAGATCTCTCATGTTCCTGCATAGACAGAATTAATATTGTCAAAATGGCCATACTACCAAAAGTGCTATACAGATTCAATGCAATTCCAATGAAAATCCCAACGACGTACCTTACAGAAATAGAACAAGCAATCATGAAATTCATCTGGAAGAATAAGAAACCCAGAATTGCTAAAGCAGTCCTTCACAGGAAAAATGAAGCAGGGGGTATTGCAATACCAGAACTTCAACTATACTACAAAGCAATAGTAACAAAAATGGCATGGTATTGGTACCAAAATAGACAGGTAGATCAATGGTACAGAATAGAGGACACGGACACAAACCCAAATAAATATAATTTTCTCATACTAGACAAAGGGGCCAAAAATATGCAATGGAGAAAAGATAGCCTCTTCAACAAATGGTGCTGGGAGAATTGGAAATCCATATGCAACAGAATGAAACTAAACCCATATCTCTCACCGTGCACGAAACTAAACTCAAAATGGATTAAGGACCTCCGAATCAGACCAGAGACCCTGCATCTTATAGAAGAAAAAGTAGGTCCAGATCTTCAACATGTCGGCCTAGGACCAGACTTCCTCAACAGGACTCCCATAGCACAAGAAATAAAAGCAAGAATCAACAACTGGGATAGATTCAAACTAAAAAGCTTTCTCTCAGCAAAGGAAACTATCAGCAATGCGAAGAAAGAGCCTACAGAGTGGGAGAAAATCTTTTCCAATCATACTTCAGATAGAGCTCTAATCTCCAGAATCTATAAAGAACTCAAAAAGCTCAACACCAAGACTACAAATAACCCAATTGACAAATGGTCTAAGGAAATGAACAGACACTTCACAGAAGAAGACCTACAAACAATCAACAAACATATGGAAAAATGTTCAACATCTCTATTAATAAGAGAAATGCAAATCAAAACCACCCTAAGATTCCATCTCACCCCAATCAGAATGGCGATTATCAAGAATACAAGCAACAACAGGTGTTGGCGAGGATCTGGGGAAAAAGGTACACTCATACATTGTTGGAGGGGTTGCAAATTAGTGCAGCCACTCTGGAAGGCAGTATGGAGATTCCTTAGAAAACTTGGAATGGAACCACCATTTGACCCAGCTATCCCACTCCTTGGCCTATACCCAAAGGACTTAAAATCAGCATACTACAGAGATACAGCCACATCAATGTTCATTGATGCTCAATTCACCATAGCCAGATTGTGGAACCACCCTAGATGCCCTTCAGTTGATGAATGGATAAAGAAACTGTGGCATATATATACAATGGAATATTACTCAGCCATAAAGAATGATAAAATTATGGCATTTGCAGGCAAATGGACGAAATTGGAGAATATCATGCTAAGTGAGATAAGCCAATCTCAAAAAAACAAAGGAAGAATGATCTCGCTGATAAGTGGATGATGATACATAATGGGGCGTGGAAGGGGTTAGTTTTAGGGTTAGAGTGAGGGTTAGGGAGGGGGGCAAGAATGGGGGAAGGAAGGACTGTATAGAGGGAAAAGAGGGATGGGAGGGGTGCGGGGAAGAGGAAAATTAACAGAATGAATCAACCAACATCACCCTATGTAAATCGATGATTACACAAATGGTATGCCTTTACTCTATGTACAGAGAAACAACATGTATCCCATTTGTTTACAATAAAAAAAAAGTTAAAAATAAGACCTAATTGCCAGTATTTTTTCAAAGTATGTTGCTATGTGACTAAAAAATGTGTTTTCTTTAGCATGACTAAAATCTCTAGTTGTATACACTCATCTGATTGTATAGGTTGCAATGTCATTAGGAATCGTCAAATATTGAACATTGCTTTATTTATAGAAGATGACATCATTTAACTTGGTTAGTATCTGAGTTTCCTAATATCAGCCACAGAAAATATTAATTTACCTTTTTGAATCAGAACAAATTGAAACCTTCTTTGAAGTATTTTTCAATCTACCATTACATCTGGTAAAGTACTCTACTCATGAAAATACTGTTTGAAAAAAATCAAATTTCAACCTCATTCAAACTTTCCTGGTTTATTTCAAGTCTATTACATTAATTAAAAATATTTAAAGTGGTTTGGGGCCCATTTAAGTTTTGAGTATGCTAAAATAGAAATTCTACAATAGCAAGAATGTTAAAATTGTTTTATTAACTATATGCAAATCACATAGAAGAATGTTTGGCATATAATAGATACTTAGTAAATATTTGCAAGTTAATGCCAGATTAGCAAATTAATAATAGCTTAAAATGTTTTAGACACTATATAACCATCATATTCAGTAGAGCTCTGTGTATTATGTTGTTTTTACTTTGTTCTGTTTTTAGAAATATCATATTTTTCTCAAAAATGGTTCATAAACTTCAGATTTGACTTAATCCAATTTTGGTTCCAGTTTTTCTTCCATCAAACTTAATCAAAACCAGACAGTCTCAGAGATGGAACTTTCTTGTGTGCTTGAGTGTCGAGTAATGAATAATGAGAATGGTGGGTTGAAGGTGTTTTTTTTTTTTTGAAAATAATATAATCTTAAAAATATACTCCAGAAATGCTTGTAATAACTTGAAAAATTTATCAGAAATATTTGCAATTTGTTGCATTTGTTGAAGTCAATTTAGTTGCAAGTGACAGAAGTACAATGTGCTTGAGTTCAAGAAAAGAGTGGAGGGGACAATACAAAAGGAAGTCCAAGTGGTATTTAAATTAACCAAATAAACTGTTGAAAACTTGAAATAAAAAGCTTAAGACTTGCTGTCCTTGCCTCTTTCTGCTTATCAGCAAGGTCTGAAGTCCTTATATTAATAAGTACTAGTTTATTTGCAAGTGGCAGCTGCATGTACATCAGTTTTCTCAATCTTATCTACCTTGCAAGAGTTCTGGATGACCCTAAAACCTTACATTCACAGACCTACTTAATGCAGAGGGTAGCTCAACGTTTTAGGTACTAATCTAATGATCTCAAGAAGAGGCTGTCTTTGTACCAACTTTCAACCACATACCTGCCTCTCAATCGTAAAACTGACAAGCATCTGCAGATATCTGGGTCTGGACCACCTTTGCAGATGGGCTCACTACAGCATCATCCTCCAGTGTGGACATTGGATCGCTGGTGGTGAGGAGGTCAATAGTGTTTCTGGTCCTGATATGTGTAGAAGTAGAGCATCTTAGAAATAAAGGGTATGCTAGAAAATAATGCCACAGAAATCTACCACGTTTTGTTTTGTATAAATTATTTCTTTCTATACATGAAAGTATATTGAATGCTGTTTGTCAATAAATATCTCTAAGAATTAAGAGTCAAAAAAAAAAAATAGGGCAATGCTTTTGTACCCAAGACAGAAAATGCTTTTATTTCCCAATGTTTTTCTTTCTGTCAAGGCATTTTACTTTTCCACCTACAAATAATCTTTTCCTTTTAACTATAGAACATGACAATTTTCTCACATCACAACCAGAACTCTGTGCTTACTCAGACAGACTGTTTTTGCTAAAATATTGTTAAATTTAGCAAAAGAAGAAGAATACTGATCTGTTCCCCAAGCAAAGGCATACTTTTTTTTGGCATTTATTCTGTGTGTCTATATTAAATAGAAAATCCCCTTCTTCACTCATCACAAATGACATCTGTTGAAAATATATTAAATATGTTTGTTAGCAATGCCTGTGAAAATATTTATGAATTCTAATCAATTCTACCAGCTGAGATATCTTAATTCTGATAAAAATAATTTTACCATATATTTGGCATAAAAATATGTCAACTATTTGCAGCTTCAGTTGAACCAATATTTCACCAATCAAGGACACAAGAAAGTAAGAATGCTTCCAAAATGATATCTACTTTTGTTTGTTTGTTTGTTTATAAATTTGCTATATCTTTATGGATAGAAGCCTGGAAGGAAAGTAATGCTGAGTTTCAAAAACAGCCTTGTAACTTTACTAAGAAAACCAGAAGCGCCATCTACAACATGGTGGATGAGATGAACACACAGATGGTTAATTTGTCTTGTGTAGTACAGAAGGTGAGGACCACAAAACCCCAGGGGTCTGCTTCCATAAATCTTCTGAAACTGGGAGGGAAGAAAATAAATTTTCAGCCCCCATAGGGAAAAGTGTGGGAGGGAAGATTAATAAGAGAAGCTCCTTTTTCTCAGACAAATGTTGAACTGCATCTTCCCACAACTACCCTCTGGACTGTGGTAGACGCCTCACTATAACAGAGAAACCAACTTATCCTCCCAAGCTGACCTCACCTAGCCCTCCTCTGAAGTTCACCAGCTTCATGACTAGAATTGAGGCCCTCTCTGCCTCCAGGTCTGTGCATGGGCTCTGAAAACATTGTCCTTTACATGGGGCCTTCTTCCTTCAAAATAATAAAACCATTTAAATCCTGCTCATACTGGGAAACAAAGTTTTCATCTTCTTCTCCATATATCTCCTCCATGTCTGCTATATATTTAAAATGTGGTATTTTGTGTTTACTCTTAAAATCAATCTTTAATGCTCTGAAATTTGTTTATTTTAAATAAAATGAGATGCTCCAGGCGTGGTGGTGCACACCTGTAATCCCAGTCCCTGGGAAGGTTAGGACAGGAGGTCAGCAAGTTCAAGGCCAGCCTTGGCAAATTAGTGAGACCCTGTCTCAAAACAAAAAACAAAAAAAAAATAAATAAAAAGAGCTGGAGATGGAGCTCTGTGGTAAAGCACCCTGGGTTCAATCTGCAGCACAGCAAAAATAAATTAATTAATTAATAAGTAATAATGACTAATAATAAATAAAGAAGGATGGTAGGAAAATTTTTACATTATCAACTGAGAATGTGTTATATTGTTAACAAATATGGATTTTCAAGTCCGTTTAAAATTTATTATTTGTGTATTTCTGGTTTCACTAAAAATATCAGATGAGTTTCAAATTTAGATAGAAGAAAATTCTGTGAAAAATACAATGAATTACCGAAATGAACAATAATTATACAAAAATCTCATTAGAAGACACCAAATGAATGCAATGCTACCTAATATAGGTCAAACATTGCTCAATGCTTTAATCAACTGATTGGGAAGTAGAGAAAACTGCGCTGATTACCTAGCATGTGAGGAAATGTAGAGGAAGATGTGAATTCTTGGGAGGATAGGATTAGGATACCATCCTTTCTTGAAATTAGAGCTATACTTTCATGCATAAAATGAGATTTTTTTCCTAAAGAAAATAAAACGTCTTGAAAGAAATCACAGTCAAATCTGTGGTTCAAATGACTATTGTTATTCAATTAAATTTCTATTTTATGACTTCCTTATTTATTTTCTCCCATATGTGTATCTATTGTCATGTGCATAGGCTCTATTCATACCACATTTAATGTATCCAGTTTTGCTTCATAATATTACTTAGAAAAAAATCCAAAATGATTCAGTGACTAAATGTTTAGGAAAAGATGGATAAGAAAATATAAAAGAATATAAACATCTTATGAAAATAAAGTCTAGGCAACATAATTTTAGAACTGGATTTGCCTTAAAAATATTCAGCTCAAGCATCTTGTCTCATAGGAAATTAGGAGCTGAAAGTTTTTGAAAGACTTGTCAAGATTTCAATGAGGCAGAGAAAGAACCAAGGCTGAAGCTAAACCGATTTACCAATCCTATCTCAATCTCTTTATTTTTTGCGCAACAGAAACTGAGGAGAGGTAATAGTCAAGGGGGTTCCCCAGAGAATATGAACTTTTATGTCATCAAGAAAGACTATGACTTTTCACTGAATTTATAGTACTTTGCTAACTAGACCTAAAGAATCCCTGTATTAAAATTGTTGTAAAAGATACAGAAACATGGTTGCACCTTTTATGATTGACCTGAAACATTTTGAAATATTTTATAACTAGAAATAAAGTACACCAGGGTAAAATGCCACGGTATTTTTATTTTTTTCTGTGACCCTATTTGAAGACACAGGTGCTTTGCTTGTGGGCAAGTACTATAACGTCATTACGGCTATACTGATAAATTTAGATAAGGAAGAGGTCATTATTTAAACAGTGGAAAGAACTAATTTCATTTCAATTAATCCTCCTGCATGGGGTATCTGTTGAAAAACTTAAAAAAATAATTTTCAAAAGGAGTGAAAAGACGGGAAAATGGAAGGGACTAGTTAATTATCAGAACCTCATCCAGTATAAATATTCAATAGGTTTTGCTACCTAAAATCTCATCTCTTTCTCAAAGCAAAAATTATTCATTTTAATATATAATTCCCACCAGAAGTTGAATATATATTCATGGTACATATTAATGTATCAAACATTTTGACTCTAATAAGGATATAAAAATAGGAAAAACAAATTGAGGTTCACAAATTATGCCATTGTGTATTACATAAATGGTGACTTAAATGATTAGACAGATTGACATATTCATTCTATCAAGATGAAATAACATCAAAAATCAAAACTATATGATTTTGTTATAAAAAGTCAACTCCTTGTTTTAGGAGTAAAAAGAGTAGAAGTTGTAGCAGAGATTATTATTATGGATTAGTCACTGTGGATTTTTCTTTTGTTCAACAGAACCACATTGTTTTACTTATTCTTATGTAAATGTAAGAACAAACAACAAAAAGTTAAAACTTTCAACCATATTGAAATTCTCAAGAAAATCTGAATAAGCATGATAAAAATCAGTTGAAAAACATGCATACACACGTGTATCTATATCTATATATAAAGAGATATGTATATAAATATATCTCCAAAGGGATTTTTAAATTTTTAAATGTTATTGTCACTCAGGCAATCCTTTTTAAGAGGAAGACCAGGTCTAATTTTCTGAAAGAATCTTGCATGTGAAAAATGAAAATAAAGTATTTGCACATTAAGAAGATACACAAAAAAATAAAGAAAAGTAAGAATTTATTCTATTACAATAGGAACTGCAAATGTGATTCTCAAAGACTAAAAACTAGCATCTTCAACATACTAGAAGGAAATAAAATATAGTAAGGGCTTAAAATGCTTAATTTCAAAACTGAAATATACAATATCAAAACTAAATGCTTAGTACTGGAGATATAACAATCATTAAGAGAATAAAAGTTGAGTCATAAATAAACTGAGAAAATATTTATAATTTATTTAACTGAATTCATTTAACTGATCTTTTGAAAGGAATCCTATCAAATTTGAGAACTGACCTGTTTTTATTTTCCTTTCTGAAATATAAAATAGCAATTATACTTGTAAGAATTCAAATACTAATTATTTCTAAATGTTTAACTAAAATCATCAAAGCCCTATAAAGATACTATTTATTACAAAAAGGAGTATATCTGAGTCTGTCCAAAATTGACTAATTTAGTTATCATGAGTGGTTTTTCGGGTTGTTTTAAGTAGTCATTCTTTCTTTCCCAACTAAGAAACTTTCAGGTTTCTCTTCAAATGCGACTTAGTTTTGGAAAATAGAAGTATTAAGGTTGTACAACCACCATCTTCTATATGAAGGTCAGCAATATAGTAGCCTGCATGAGAAATAATGCATGTTGGTATAGATGCTAAGCGTGTCAATTTGAATTTTGAGTGTCACTTACTGATTGTGAGACTTAAGCAGCTCCTTCAGTCCTTATCTGTACAGAGGGAGTTGTTCTGTGACTCAAGGAAATTCCCACTTCTCATACTGCCTATGCCTGAAGTCAATGCACATTACTTGAATATTATTTATCTGTATTATCATCATTATTATAGCAGGAATGCTTACAGATATTTTAAACCATTTTCAGAGGTTATGATCTAATAAATATTTCTGCATTTGATTCTTTTGTGATTAAGTCTATTTGGTTCAAGCTAAATGATAGTTGTAAAGACTCGGGATATAGCTTCAATTTTAAAATTATTTAAAAAAAAAACAATTTTCTTCAAGAAAATAGAAATGAATTCCTGAAAGACCGATGCCAATTGAAAAGGATATAGAACCCAGCAAATTTTATTAGAGTTTTATGGGTTAAAAATTAAGAGTAATTTAGGTTCTAGCTCCAATATTAAAGGAACTTGGAGGTTTTTATTTTTCTCTTTTAAAATGAAATACCTGGACAGGCTACAATCAATTATTTTTCTTAGCTTCATCAAAGAATTGAGAACAGTGTGTAGAATCTTGAAAGACAGGTGCATTTAGATAGATGAATCCAAGACTTGTAACCTGGAACAGAAGCTACTGAAGTTTTCAACTAGTGGGAACATCTAAAATGTAATTTGATAATTTAGATGAAGTGCTGGAATCTGAATGTGGACCTGAATGAGCGAGAAAGATTCCTAGGGCTTGCAATCCTAAAAATGCATCAGAGTTTTTTGGCTTTCTTGTGACACACTTGGACTGAGGCATCAAGGAAATGTAGTGGGAATACAGTAGCCAGGAACAGGATTAAGGGTAGCTATACCACAAAGAAACAAAACCAGGCAAGCAAACAAATCAACAACAGCAACGAAACATCTGTAAAGGTCTCAGCCTAGGAGCACAGGGCCCCTGAAAGATGGATTGAATTGAAAGATTACCGATGTCACCTTTACCCTACTTTACCACCACATGTATAAATCTTAAGTATTATAATTAAGTAAAGTACACAATTTCCAAGAGAAACCATACACAGGGAAGCCCAAAGTCAAGTGGAGAAACAGAACGAGTTCACTAGAGGAATTGGAGGTCCCTGGTATCTATGGATACAATAAGCATTAAACAGTCTGTTCAGGAACATTAGCATAAATACTTACACAACAGGCCTGTGTACATCATTTTCTACTATGGGACATAGCATTTATGTTTCAACAAAAAATTAGAAACCAAAGATAAAGAAAGCATAGTCAGAAGAGACAAAATATGCATCAGAACCAGATTCAGATGACATGGATGTTGGATTTATGGGACTTTGATTTAACATACCAGTCGGTATGTTAAGTGCTGCAACAAGCAGGTAAGCAACATTCCAAACACTTTAAAGTTTTGATTAACATTAAATTAATTAAAATATTAATCATCAATTAATTGATTAATTAATGTTAATGCAAAAAGAGGGACCAGAACTCTATGAGAATCGAAAGGAGACTCTAGAATGTAAAAACAAAAACTAAAACAAAATCAAGAAGAAGGAAGGAATCAATGAATTTGAAGACTTGTCAATAAAACTTCTCAAACTGCAATGTAAAGAGGAAAAGGAAGGCAAAAACTAAAAAAATCCAAGAGCTTTGAGACAAATCCAAAATCTATAAATAAACTTTATGTTACCAGAGGAGAAGTAAGGGAAGACAGAGCAGGACATATAGAATATATACACATATGCATGCACATGCACTTGCACAAATACACACACACACACACACTTTTTTTTTTTTTTAAATAGGATAGCCATATTGACATTTTTGGAAAGACTAATTCTGGTGATGTGTGATGAAACATTTAATGGTTTCTTAGTTTTTGTTTATTTTTTTTGGTTTCCAAACTAGTCAACTGGGAACGTCTGCATGAATCTTCAGTGTCTCTCTCAGTGTATTTGGGCTACTGTAATAAATATACCAACAACTGGATGTTTTATAAATTACCAACCTTTTTTTCTCATATTTGCAGAGGATAGAGAGTCCAAGAGTGAGGGCAGGCAGATTCAGTAGCTGGTGAGAGTCTGCTCCTCATAGATAGTGGCACCTTCTGTCAGTTATCAACAGCCACTAATGCCAATCAAGGGCATTGCACTGTCATAACCTTATCACCACACAAAATGACCCACCCTGTAATCCTATAATATTGGTTAAGGTATACATACATCAATTTGGAGGTGATGTAAACATTCAAACCCTGACAGCTTTTTACCAAAAACCATATCTTCTTTGCTCTCAGATACAAGGCTGATAAGCTTTATTGAAGTACCTAAAATCTTGAGCTGAATAAAAGAAGTTTGTGAGGAAGTAACCCAGATACTTCATCTTTATATTTCAAAATATATTTCCTAAGATCAAACAGTGCTTATCTAAAAATGCAAAAGATATTGAAACAGGCAATATGAATAATTTATCATTTGCTCTTCAAATCTTAGAACTGAGTGACCTTAGCATAATAAAATCAAGGAGTAATGAACAAATCAGTATATTCTAACTCTATGCTTAGTGTAATAGTCCCCAACCTGGAATTAGTCAAAACTCCTATCACTAGTTAGAATGGAGAACTAACAGGTGGTATATGAGACATTAAAAAGAATGAACCATATTAGACTACTTAAAATAAACAGATAATTCTTGAAGGAGAGAAGCCAGATCAAATTACTATATCTCATATGATTTCATTTTTAAGAAGTACATAAACAACTCTGTGATATGTCAAGATCATTGGTTTCTCTTGAGGATCAGGTTGACTACATGGGCTTGTAAGTATATTTCTAGAGGCACTGTTAATAATATTCTATTTCTTGACCTGGGAACAGGTTACCAAATGAGTATGGTTTATAAAAATTAATCAACTTCTACGATAATGGTGTGTCTGTGTCTTTATAGTATTTCAGCACACTCATTACATGTTAGCAATGAAGGGAAACAGACAGAAGGGAAAAGAGAGTCACAGCCCAGCATCTGCTTTGAGTTTTGTAGCCTGGAAAATGAGGGAGCCTAACATGAGTGAGATCATTCAACTTTTCAGTTGGAAAGTATATGATCTAAGGTCAAGTAAAAATTCTATAGTTTGGATATGTTTTGACCATGTCCCTCAAAAGTTCATGTGCTGAAAGACTGGTCCTAAGTGTGGTAATACTGAGGGGGGCTACTTTATGAGGGGAGATCTGGTGGGAGGTTTGAGGACATAAAGGGCATTGCCCTCGGAAGGAATTAATGTGGTCCACATGACACTAAAGTTAGTTCCCGTGTGAGAAAATTGTTATGAAAACAAGGAGCCTGGTTCTTGAATCTTTTTATCTTGTTTTGTCATCTTTTCCACAGGTAATTCTGCTCTTGTGATGTCATCTTCTATGAGGCCCTGACTAGAAGCAAAAGGAATGGGGTTATTAGTCATGGACTTTCAACCTCTGACACTGTGGGTTAATTAAACTTCTTTACTTTATGAAGCATCCAGCTCAGATATTTTGTTATAGTAGCAGAAAACAGACTAATACAAGGAATTACAAATTATTATCCATATAAATAAAAGGAAGACACCATTTTGATATAACATAGGAATGTTGGAGATGGTTGGATTTGAATTATACACTGGAATGCTAATTTGGACAATTATTATCTCAGTCAAAAGATATGGTGATTTAAAGATCTTCATTATATCCCTCTGGGGTATTAAAAGCAATAGATCAAAAATTAGCCTGTGAGACTTGTAAGACATACTACCTATTAAGTTTTCAGTTGTTATCTAGTATATTTTCCATTTTATAGGTCAGCTGATTTGTGTGCTGCTAATGAACCGAGATTTAGAAGTTGTGTAACTAGTGACTTTATTTTTATTTCAAACACATATGTTACCTGGTAAATAAATTGATTCATCATCCCATTGACCAACAGCAGCAAAAAATAACTTTGGATAGGGTTAAGAGGTGCTGTCTATATTCCTTTTATATTTTATTTTATTTTATTATTTTATTTGTTGGTACCAGGGATTGAACTCAGGGGCACTTGACCACTGAGCCACATCCCCAGCCCAATTTTGCATTTTCTTTAGAGACAGGACCTCAATAAGTTGCTTAGCACCTCACCTTTGCTGAGGCTGACTTAGAACCCCCGATCCTCCTGCCTTAGCCTCATGAGTCGCTGGGATTACAGGCATGCGCCATCGTGCCCAGCCCTCCATTCCTTTTAAAATTAGTTTGAGCTGAAGGGAATAAGGCCATTTGGTGTATAAACAAAAATATTCGTAAGCACTTTACCATGACTTTGTAGAGTCTTTCATCTTATATTTTAGTCTTATTTAAAAAAAAAAAAAAAACCTGAGATTTGTTCTTGTGGATTTAAATTATCTGCACAATCAAGCCATTACTAATGAATAAATATGAAAGAATTAGCAAAGGTGACATTGTCCACATTCATTAAATGTATAAGCTGCAAATTGAAGGTCGGGTGTATTTCATGCTTCTGGCTCACTAGGAGCAAAGATTATCCAGGGATCTTAATTATTACCTCCAGGGACCTTTGCCTTGCCATTCTATCCACCAGAAGTTTTAGTCTTCCAAAGGTTTCCTTAGCAGCTTTGATCAATACTCATCCTTTACTGTGTACCCTACCCCAAACCCAGGATGGTATTTAGACAAACATCTCACCCAATTCATCTTTTGATTTATGCAAGTGTACTTGGAGATATTAAAAATCACAGCTAACAAAGCTACTTCAATGTCTACATTTAATGAACTTATTCTAAGTAAATAAAGAAAAATCAGATTTGTATTTAGTGGAACTGCTTTGCTAAATAAACGAATTACATAAGCATCTAAGTCTGTAGTTAAAAGTAAACAATAACAATTATAATAAGCTATCAATGTGTCAACTTTGTATTTTACAGGTTTATGCCAAAAATGTGAGTTAGAGAAATGGATAATTACATCTGGATTTTTTTCCAGTAATCCAAATATTCATGAAATTGTATGAATCATATACTAGAAAAGTCATCACAAAATTTCAGTAAGTAAATTGAAACTCATGAAATTGATACTATTGGAAAATTATGCTAAATGACATCAGCCTTGGTTATTTTGGTGCAGATATATTAATATTAATGAGGGGAGACTAAAATAAATTCCATCTTGGAATAGAAAAGCATTCTTTGAAAAGGACTCTCAATTCAAGAGAAGTGGTGATTTTATGGGAGCAAGTTATTGTTTGAGTTACAGTCCAAGGCTTCTTTATTTTCACTTTTAATATATACTAACTCTGAAAGTTCATTATGGATTTGCAAGTTTTGTGTTTATATGACCTAGGGATGAGCTTTTGAAATTCAAGGGTTGCCGTCAGTGCAGGTTGCTTACTGCACACTTCATGAGTTGTAAATCCTTGTTGTAAAAAATTAGTTTGCTAGGGCTGTTACAACTAAGCATTGCAAACTTGTAGCTTAAACACAGAAAATTATTGTCTCACAGTTCTGGAGACCAGAAGTCCTGGAATAAGTTATCAGCTGATTGTTTCCTTCAAAGGGATGTGAGGAGAATCTGTCCCTTGACTCTCTACTAGCTTCTGGTGTTTACCAGCAATCTATGGGGTTCCTTGACTGCTGTGTCATCGGGATTTCTGTCTTCATTTTTACATGGTGTTTTCTCTGTATGCAGGTCTATCTCCAAATGTCTCTTAGATACAAGATGATAGTCTTATTGAATTAGGGATACACCCTACCCTAGGATGATTTCATTTTCACTAATTACATTGACAGTAATCAAACCTATATTTAAATTAAGATTCATTCTGAGATACTGTGGGTTAGCATTTACCAGTGCCCATTCATATAAATCATAGCTACGTGGTAACAATTTGACAATTATAACACAATGTTAATCATAATGAAAATCAAGAGAAGGAAGTGTTACTCTTTGAATTAATTTTATTTTTCAGCTAGAGGAGTTCATGTTCTGCCAATTGCTTTATATGTGGTAGTAGCATTAACAAGCAGAAACATGCTTTAAAATTTACTGAGTCAGGTTACCTGAGTTTGAGAACTGGTTCTACAATTTATAAAATATGTAACTCTGAAACATATGCTTCTGTATTAAATAAACTTTATTGAGGTATAATATACATACAATAAAATCCATCAAGATTTTCAGAGCAAAATTTGATGTGTTGTGAAAATTTTTTATATCTAGCCGCTATTAAAATTAGGAGAAAAAACAACCCCAACCTTCTAAAAAGTAGCCTTACACCCCTTTAGAGTTATTTCCCTTTTCCAATCTTCTGAACACTAGAACACACTGAGGTACTTTTGTATCTATAGATTTGCACTCTTAGAACTTCATATATATATCAACATAAGATTTGTAATCATAGGCATATGGATTCTTTGATTTAGTGTATTGATTTAACTATTAATTCATATCATGGCATGTACCAGGAGGGAATTCTTTTTAGTGCTCTATAGTATTATGTAAGGGAGATAGAAAACAATTTATATGTATCACGATTCTCATGAGTTGATGAATATTTGATTGCATTACAATTTAGAACTACTATTATGCTTTAAGAAGTCATGAATATTTGTGCACATGATTTTGTACTAAATTACTATTTCTGCTGAGTAGATATTGTGGAGTGATATTGGTGGTCATATGACATGTATATGCTAATTTTCTATTAAATCTTTAAAATATTTCCCAAGTGTTTGTACCATTTTCCATTCATACTGACTGTGGTTTGAGAGTTTCAGATGATCCAAGTTTTCACCAACACTAAGTATTGTTCATCTTTCTAACATTTAACTGTTTTTGTGTTGTATGTAACAATACATAATGATGGTTTCAATTTGAGTTTATTTAATAATTAACAATATCACATATCTTTTTATGTTCTCACTGGGTGTTTGATCTTCTTTGGTAATAGATGTAATTGTTTAAATTGTTTTTCCATTATATAATTGGGTTCTTTGGTTTCTTACAGATTCTAAAGGGTTATTCATGGATTCTGCAAATATTTTATCTATATATTTTGCAAATAATCTTTCAATCCATTACTTAGTTTATTTCCTTAGCAAATATTTGACTAGGAAATTTTTTTAAGTTTTATGAAGTTGAGTTTGTTAAGAATTTTTATGACTTTCTTTTCATATTAAATTTTTTAAAAATTGCCAAACCAAAGCTACTTATTTCCTCTTATGTTTTTTTCTAGAATTTTACAATTTCATACATTTAGGACTATGACTTACCTCTAGTTAACCTTTGCACACAGTGTTAAAGGTTAAATACATGTATATATTTAGATAGGCATTACATATGCATCTATGCATAATTATGTATTTTATATAACTCTTATATTTCATGTTACATATATTCATGAATAGTGAATGTAAATATTCATTTTTTTTTGCATTTCTATTTTAATTTTAGAATGGGACATTAAATTCCCCCTGTGAGGACAAAAGGAACAAAGTCTAATGGGGTTCTGATTTCTTTAACTTGATTTTTGACATCTGAAAAATATTTTTCTGATCCATAGCAGTTGTGTATTTCTTAATTTATTAAGTTCTTCAAGAATTTTCCTAAATAACATTTTACATGTTTTGGCCTACATATGTTGCATATATTTTGTTAAATATATCCCTAAGTATTATATACTTTTAATGCAGTAGGTTACTATTATGGATAGTAATGTGCTCTTGTCAATTTTAAAATGTGTGTTGCTATGTAGAACTGATTTTTATAAGATTTTCTATTGTGTAATTTTCCTAAGTTTACTTACTTGTTCTTTCACAGTTTTTGTTGATTCTTTTGTATTTTAACAGTCTCATGCTATTTGCAAGTAAGATATTATCTCCAATGCGTATTCCTTTTATTTGTTTTTTCTTGACTTATTGCACTAGTGTGGGCTTCTACTACAATAATGCATGAAAGAGATATGATAGATCTCTTTGCCTTCTCCCAAATTTAGGGGTAAATCATTAGACATATTCACATAAGATTTTTCACGGTAGCACTTTTTCAGGCTAAGGGAATTTTCATTTATTCCTAGTTTCTAAGTTGTTTGCAAGAATAAGTGCTGACAATGAATTCTTCCTTTATGTACATATAAAGCAACATTCAAAAATAAATAATTAAATGAGCAAAAGAGTACCGTAAAGGAATAGGAAAGGGGAAGGGAGGAGGGGAGGAAAATGGCAGGGCAAAAATAAAAGGTGGTAAAGTGAATTGAATGCACACATGATTTCATCAGAATGAAATTATTATATATAACTGTAATGCACTAATGAATACTAACAATTAGTATTAATAGAGCTAAATTATTTCAAATGGTTTTATTGAAATAATTTTTTTATTTTGAATATAGTGAATCAAATTAATTGATCTTAAAATATTAAACCAACCTTGTATTGTGGAATAAATTCTACTTCATTATGGTATATCAGTATTGCTGGATTCAATTTGCTAATATTATGTAAAGGACTTTTGCAGTATGTTCATGAAGAGTATTGGCTTGTAGTTTTTTTTTAACCGTAATTGATTTTTTAGTGATATCAATGCTATGACAAATTCAAAAGGTGAGTGGAAAGCTTTCTTTTCCTCATACTTAATAGAATAGAATTTCTTTTTATTTTCTTAAATGTTTTATGAATTTATAAATTAAAGCTGTTTGGATTTTGAGTTTTCCTGTGAGAAGACTTTTATCTACACATTCCATTTGCTTAATAAATACAGAACTGTTAGTTTTTCTACTTCTTCAGGAAGCTTTGATGATTTGTATCTTCCAGGTAATTAATCAATTTTATCTAAATTATTTGAATTAATAAATTTATTAAAAATCTAAATAAATTAATTAATTTGGATAAAATTGATATTCTGTTATTTTATTTTCTTATTCTGTGTAAAAGCTGAAACTATACCACTGTATTAATAAATTCTCTTTTCCTTATCTTCATCAATTTCAGTAGAGTTCTATTAATTTTATTGATGTTTTTCGAAGAATGACCTTTGTGTTAATTTATATTCCCCATTTAATATTATAGTTTGTTTTGTCTATGATTTTATGCTTTATGTTCTTGTCTTTAGCAAATCCTATAGTTTATGTCTTTCCCTAGTTTCTAGAGGTGAATTAACTCACTTTTAACTTCTATAGACCTCTGCCTTCTTAATACAATTCTCTGTGTGATACATCTGTCTTATCAATTTATGATAAATATAAAAAGAAGATTGTGTGGAAATAAAATAATAGGTTTTCTGGATGAGATGCATTTGAAATACCATTTTTAATGGTGAAAAAAATGATATGGTTTCCAAATTTTCCAGTTTCAATATAATTTTTAATGGGAGAAGTACAGTGTAATGTACTAGAGAGAATGTAGAAATGCAAAGTGCACTAGGATCAAGCAAGCAAGAACAACAGCACTATTGAACAAATTTGTGATGTAACATGTACCTTGGTTTTTTAAATCTAAATTATAGAAAACAATTCAAACTAGAAGAATGGAATAATTAAATGAAATAAACTGTGTAAATACAGTGGTACCGTACCTGACCTTTTTTCAGTAGAATCGAAATTAGTGAACTTTTTGTCCTGTAAAATATTGAATCTACATGTCTAATAATCAAGCTGGGGGACAAAAGACCGTCGATATAGATAATAAATAAGTGGGTTCAATCAGAAAGGTGGGGGCTGGTTAGTAAGGAAAGGAAATCAAATGCTGCCCTTCTCCTCCTCCTCCTTCCAAAGCCCTTCCCCAAGTTCCAACCTGTTGCTAAGGTCACCTTCCCAGGAATTGTGCCTCCCTGCAGGAGCTGTCAATCAATGCCTCCTGACCTGCTATCTGCCTGGATCCCTCCCCCATTTGGCCCTTCTCCTTTGCCCACTTACTTCCCACTTTTTGGCTCACCCTGGCCTGGTCTTGTAGGCCTGGTGGAGTATGCAGGATGGGGAGATAGAACAGGGAAGAGGGCAGGAGAACAAAGAAAATCAAAGGTGTATAGATAGGGCAGGATGCTCCCACTTCTTGGGATACCAGGATACCAGTTATGGCCCCCTTTCTTCTCCCCGGAGAAGTCTGTTTCTATCCTTTAACTAAAACTTACTTTCTATGCGTGCTTTGTCCTTTCCCAGGTGTTTTATCTTCACAACTAGGAAATGGAATTCATGTCACTGGAACCGGGTGGCATCAATAATGCTCTTTTCCCTTAAGATATTTGTATTTCTTTTTTTTTGATAAGGATTGACACTCTTTAGATTTTCCTCAAACCAATCTTATTTGTTTGAACTATTTTTTAGAAAGATCTTTAAAGAATATTTTTGTAGGTATCTTTCATTATCTAAACCTAAAAATTCACTAAGAACTTTAATGATTCTGAAAAGTAGGTATTATAAAACAGTGAAAAACTTTTAATCTAACTTTGTAATTCTCCACGTATCTCAACTAAATTGTGAAAGCTGTTATAGGGTATTATAAAATACAGATATAAATATTATATTCAATAGTATTCCTTTTAGAGATCAAGTGAAAGGGAAAAAGGGAAGGCATGGAGAAGTACTGGGGAATGAAATCTAACAAATAATGCTACATCTATGTATGAATATATCACTGATACCGCCGTTTACCTTGACGAGTCCTGCTTCCTCAGGTGTTGAAGTGTAACATCAGAGAAGCACGCCAGGCAAGTGTAGAGTAGAAAGTAAGAAGCTTTATTAAAGAAAAGTAAAAGCAGACTTCTCCTGGGTGGAAGAAGGGGACCCAAAGGTGGAATCCATGGGATGAGTAAATCTTTTCCATTTTATATGTTTTATTCTCCTTTTTCTTCCCCCTTATCTTTTTCCTTCCTGCCTATGTCACTAGACCAGGTTTTGCAGGTGAGATGCAAAAAGTGAGAAGCAGGGGAAGGGGGAGGGCCAAAGTGATTCAGGCAGATAAGGGCCCAGGGAGGCATTAATTAGCAACTCTGTCTGTAGTCCTCTATAAGGGCAGGTAAGTTTGGTAATCAATGAGCTCTGGAGATCCTTGACATTCCATTCTCCAAGTGGCAGTCTCCAATTCCAGATGCAGATGACTTTCATGGCCTCCATTTCCCCAATTTGACCCAATTCCCTATTTCTACACTAACTGCCTGTTCCCAATTCTGGCCTCATCACAGTAATTCTTGCTTTTATATATAATTATAATTCATGGATTAAAATAATTATGATATTAATTAAGTTTAGATCAGGAGAGTAGAGCAAGTGGATCAGGTGAGGGAAGAGGGGAGGAAAAGGAATGTAAAGGGAATGAGATTGATCAAATTATGTGCATGTAAAAACGCAGCATAATGAATAAACCCATTATGTATAATTATAATGAACCAATTCATTAAAACTAGTATTCCTTTTATTTTCTTAATGTAGACTATGGAATTTCAATCCATGCCATTAAATGAAGAGAGGATAGGCAAGTAGAGAGTGTACAAGTAGTCAGTTCCACCTTGGCAGGTGTCTCATCCAGAGTCCCGACCATGAATGTTGTTGAATTTGCAACTTCAATCTTCTCTCTTTCTACACCATCAATTAAATGATGTTAGTAGATTAGTAATGCAAGCATGACAGTGGTTATTTAAGAACTGAGTTGGAAGAGCTTTAGTAAGATTCATGTGAGTAAAATGTGATTTGACAAAGGAAACCATGGTGTGAAGAGAAAACCTTCATTTGGGGAGAAAATTATTTCCAGCTACTTCTCTAAAAGAGGATTAATTTTCAGATTATATAAAGAACTCAAAAAACTTAACACTTAAAAACAAATAACCGAAGAGAGAAATTGGATAATGAACTGAACAGACTTTTCACCAGAAGCCCAAATGGCCAACAAATGTATGAAAGAATGTTCAATATCTTTAGCTGTCAGGAAAATGTAAATCAAAAATACATTGAGATTTTATTTATCTTCAGTTAGAATGGCACTCATCCATAATACAAATAATAACAAAGATTGGTGAAAATGCAGGGAAAAGGGAACTGTTATAAACTATTGGTGGGACTGAAAATCAATACAACCACCATGGAAAAAAATATGGAGGTTACTCTAAAGACTAGGATTGGAACCATCCTATGACCCAGCTATACCATTCTTCAGTAGTTCCCCCCAAAATTCAAAGTGAACATACTAGAGTGATACATACCTACCCGTGTTTATAGCAGTGAAATTCACAATAGTCAAGTTATGGAACCAGCCTTTGTCTGTCAATAGATAAATGGATAAAGGGAATGGAGTAAGTAAGGGACAAAATGAAGTTTTGTTCAGTAATTAGACAGAATGAAATTATGTCATTTGCAGGAAAATGCATAGAATTGGAAAAAATCATGTTAAGTGAAATAAATGAGACTCAGATCGTCAAGGGCAATATGTTTTCTCTCATATGTGGAAGCTAGAGAGAAAAAAGGAAAAAAAAGAATCTCATGAAAAGAGAAGAGGGAGCAGTAAGGTAGAGAAAAGCAATCAGGGGGAGTGGAAGGGAAGGGAAAGGAGAAGTACTGGGGAATTAAATTGACCAATTGTTGTTATGTGTATATACAAATATACCATAATGAGTACTCCTATTTTACATAGTTTTTTATCCACCAAAAATTTTTAAATGTGCTTTGAGTAAGCAAGTTCACCAAACTGTTTTCAAAAATATAATATTTTATTTTATAAATTACTTTCAATCTAAAAACATTTATATAGTCTTTTTAAGATAAATTGAAGGAAAATGAAAATTGCATTATACTTTTTATTAATACTATTGGCTTGTTTGCTTAGTTTAGGAAATCACATTGGTATAAAAATGCTGTTAACATCTCAAATATTATCAAAAGTGTTTTAATAGCTTACGTTTTTTAGAACAAGTCTTTTGATATTCTGAAAAAATTTCTTTTCCCTAAACCATTTAGGTCAATACATTTTATAGGCAATAGAAAATTGACAAATAAAGTACTTTTATTGGCATTTTTCACATCAGCAGGTTCATTCATATGTTATGCTTTGAAAGATTTTGTTGTAGAATAAAATACCAGTCAACACCAAAGACAGCTGTTGAAGGTAACCTTAACATCATGCAATATACACCTAGTGTACTTCCTGGCTCATTAAAATCCTATGTAATTCAGCAACACATATAATAAAATATTTGCATGGGTGTTGTCATGGCCAGCAATCTTCCTGTGAGAGCCTTGTCTTTTTAATCTTCTGATTTTCAAAAGGATTCCTATTTTGTGACAGCTTGATATTTGATTGACAGATACTGTTAACTATTTGATAATCTTTCCACATGTTATGCCTACAGAGTGTAACTGAGCTATTAGTAATAAGAATACTAACTCTGATAGTAGAGATGAAACTAACTCAGACAAAGCCTAATTGCTCAATATGAAACATTTTGTTTTAAGTACTAACCTGGTAGCCCTTAAAAGATTATAACTGTTCCATTGTACATTGTCTTTAGTCTCTCTAAAATGAACTGATAATCTTGCATACTTGCTACTTTTTTTTAGCTGTTCCTTCATGTTTTTGAATTTGGTAAGAACCATTGTGAATTCTTTCCACTCACACATTCTCAGCAGCATGGAAATGTTAAAGGGGTAACCAGGCCAATGTGCTACTACTCATTTGCTTTATGTTCATAATTAATGCATTATTCCTGTTTAACCCCATTTCCTCAGCTATACATTGAAAGCATGAATCATAATGAAATAATCTACATAAAAACACACACCCACATTCAGTAGCAAGGCATTATAATTCAATTTGTTGAGATCTTTTCTAGGAAAAATAAGGTCTATTTTAAATTGATCGAAACAGTTTTTAAAGTATCCATTAAATTTAACAAAAAGATAATTTCACATAGATCCATATTGCATATATTTTTAGAATAATCATGCTCAACCAACTCTCTAATAATCAGCTGTAAGGGGGGAAGTTAAGTGGAAAAAAATTTTCTCCAAATCTTCAAAGACTTTCTTTTCTTTAAAAACAAAACCATTCATTCGATTGGAACTGTACCTTTTGATATATTATTCCAGAGGTCTGGCCCTTTGAAATTAAAGCTGATTTAATTTCCTATTTTATCTTTATCCATGTATTCCACCACTCATCTCAAATCATAATCCATATTGATAATAGAATGCCAAAGGACCTCTACCGCCCCCTTATTTCTCTATTTATATAACAACATCTCATTACAAAAGCTGCCGAGGCTCTTAACAGTTCAATGTTTTTTTCTCCATTGCAGCGCTCTCTTCCAATGTCACCGCCACAGCAGGCAATGTCACTGCCACTGCACTTGTCCTACATAAACAGTAGCATTTGCTGCTCTGTTTATTATCACAAATCATACACTATGTTTTATCACCCCATTTAGCTATAAATACAATGGTTACATAAAATTATGTAAGCATTCATAGCAGGAAAAGAGGTCAACCAAATTTTCAGAATAGAAATACTGGCTTTAAAATAGCTGTGCATTCCTCCTTCCCTGCCACTAAATCTTTGCATCAGCATCCATCTAAAAGTGGTTATAACATTTACACATAGAGCACCACAAACCCATGACATGCCTTAGAAGGATAAAAATGGAAACTCCTTGTTAAAGGTTTCTAAGATTTCATCAAATGCTTCATCTCCACCTACCTCTTCCAAAATCAAATAATAGTTTTCTTTTTCCCCTCATACATGAACTATCCAACTTGACAAACTTAACTTGATTTATATCTTTGTTCCTCTTTATTCAGTCTCTGTGCCTTTGATACATTCAACTTAACACTGCCCATTTGAACTAAGCTGGAAACTGCATAGAGCTTTTGGAAGGATGGTGGGTTTGCTTCTGGTAAATTTGTCTAGGCTACTATTCAAACACACTCTTATATTCATGTAAAATGGACAATTATTTTTATTTTAGTTAGATAAGCAAATGCTATACCTTATCAAGAAGAGAGTCCATTACATAGAGTATAGTAGAGGGACTCATTTCTGCAATTTGATATTAGCAATACTTAAATTGATTTTACTATACAAAGCATTATGTAAGACAAATTTAAAGGAGAAAAGGACAGTTGCTGTTCCCAAGAGAAACATCACAGGAAGCATCTTGTCAACTACCTCACTGTCTTTTCTTCTTCCCTCAATCTTCTCTCAATGAACCCTCACTCCGTCCTCTCACGTCTGAGTTCACAAATACATCTGTGCCTCCTTTAAATAAAATATCTATTTTTAAAGAGAAGATCTTCCATCTTCTCCCTCTCACTCTATGTTTCATCCCCTTAACAGACCCTCACCTGAAATGCCTTCCAAACCTGGTAATTTTTACCTTACTTAATTTTTACTTAACTATATGTATCACTAAACTGACTTTTGATCTAGTTGGGTTCTTTCTGTTGTTCTGTTTTTTGTGTTACCTCATTTTTCCTTCCTAATTTGTTATTTTCCCTTATCTTGATTAGCAAAACACATTAAAGCGAAAATTGGGAAAAAGTGGGAACATAAGGTGTGAAACCTAGAAGGCTAGGCATTGGAGAGTTAAAAAAAAAATCTAGATATTTCGTAATGGACTTTATTCTTGATCAAAAGTGAGACAAGTGAATCTCACAGCAGAATCTCTTTCCCTTTCTGCTCCTATCAGGCAACTTACATTGTTTCATTCCAGGTAAGAAAATTCTACCTGTCTCCATGGGCAATTCTCTGTCCTCATTGCTAAACCTTTGGAATGCTAAGATGCTAAATATGTGTAGTTTTAAAGGCTTTGACTATTGAACTGATTATTTCATACTGCAGCAATGGGGGAGAATTACATTAGTGCTCTATGCTAATGTCAGTTACTATGGTCTGAAGAAAATGAAAGTATAAATAAAATGTCCAGAATATGAATGAAACAACTTGCTGAATTGGACAGAGTATATTTCACAGAAGGAGAGAGAGTTCCATTTTATATCAACAAAACAAATTCAGAAAAATAATAAGAACAACAAAGAATGGTTTCACATGCTCAGAGAAATAATAAGAAATCAATCAGTGTTGGAATTGAAGCATTTTAGTTTCTAATTATTAGATACCACTGATTCCTATTTAGCCAAAGGTATGTAGGACTTAACTATCTGTGAAATTAGACAGTAATCTATGGAGAACTGTAATGCTGAAGGTAAAAGGTCTACATTAGCTGAAAAATTATTTAGGTGTGTATAGGACAGTTGATCGTGATACAGTACAGATATGTGACTTGAAGGAGACAATCTGGTTGACTTATATTTTAATTTTTAAAAATATCTTGACTATCCAAAATATCTAGATCAAGTCATAAAACTATCTACTGGAAAGTGTTTGTAGACATGGCTAAGACAATCTGAGGCAAAACAGAAGACCTGAGTAATTAGGTAGAGAAGTTGTCTGATGCAGTTCCAAGGCATGATTTTACCTCCCTACTTCTTGAGAAAAAGGTAGGGCAGGGGAAGCACAGAATGGAGGGGATTGGGAAAGAGTTTGGCGAATTGGCATCCTTACTGTCTTTAATGAAAATAAATATTTAAATTGAAGAAAGACTTTTCCTACATTTGTAGTAAAAGAAGAAAATTGGCAGACATTATGAGTTTCAAGGTCTTGCTAGAATTGTATTTAAAAGAATGAGTTTAAAGAGTTTAGAGGAATGATTTAAAACAAATGTGTGCAGTGAAATCTCTACAGTATATTTCCCAGACAGGTGAAGGATAGGAAAACTCCCTTGTTATTGGTAGGCACCATGTACCATAGTGAATAGCCAGAGCCTAACAGAAGATAAGCTGGGTCTGCTGTCAGAGAAATCCCCTATACATTCTTCAGATCCCACACTCATACTTGCCTCCTTTTGTGGGAGAAAATTTACTTCATAATTGAAAACTAATATGAATAAATTTAAAAATGGGCAACAAGGCAATTTATAGATTTAAGCAGCAGCTTATAATGCAACAAACGGCAGGGGTATCTATTGATTTATGAAACAGCTTATCGTAGAAACAAAATTGGTCTTAATCAGGAAACTTAACATTCCATTAACACCAGGCTGAGCTGTGAAGTTTAGTTTGAAATTTTTCATTTTAGCTTTGATGTTTTCTTCATGAACTGGGGATACCAATGCATGTTGTTAAAGAAAATTATAGGAAACCATTGTTTTGGGCCCAGCTCTTACAATCGGTCCAAAAAAAGAAAATCAACATAGAATTACTCATGCTGCATGCCATGTAATCAAGCTAAAGGTTTAAGGAAGAAAGAAAATCCTCAGATGGAAGAGTTTTCCCTAACAACAGGAGACTCTTCTCAAAGAACCCAGTCAAGTGGAGCCTGCACAAGAGTATTTCTTCCACTAGGGGTCTTATAAGGAAGGTAGCCTGCTGTTCACTGATCTGCTTTGCTTTTTTTTGTTTGTTTAATATTATTCTATTTTTCCTGCTCAAGCTCTTATGAAAACGAACTATTCTTCCATACCCAATGGTGCTTCTCATTTCAAATGGGATACATCCTAATTCACAGATCATAATAAAAGCCTATGGAACTTTAAACTGACTTCGTTGAAATTGTATATGTGTGTGTGTGTGTGTGTGTGTGTGTGTGTATTTTAGTGATGCTTTGAAAATATACATACTGTGGGGTTTATTTTGACATAATTATACAAACTAGGAATATAATTTCCTCCAATATTAACTCTACTCAAAATGTAAGAATTGATCTAAAAGAGTCAGGCACATTTAGTTGGCATATTAAGTTACCTACTTATTCTTAGAACAAACATTTAGTGACTTTCTACACTGAGGAAGGAATTACAACAAGTACTGGAAACAAAAAAAGACCAATAAAAAAAGGCCCTGTCCGCAAAAGATCTTATAGAAAAGGGGAGACACGTGAGAAAATGAGCTTATTGATATTCACAGAGATTGTAAGTGTACAAGCATCTCTAAGGAGGAGTCAATTCTCCCATGTAGGGATGGGGTTAGGAGTCATTGCACAGAAGAGTCACATATTCTTGATGAGGTAACACGTGGAAGTATGGTTGGCCTGGTCAGATGCAGTTTGGCTTAGAATGCATTCTGGGGGAGTGAGGCACATCAGCAAAGTCCAGATATTTTAAAGACACAAGTATCTTAGAAAATTACAAACTGAGTAAGGAATATGCATTGAGAAGTTAAATGGTAAAGTTATTGTTACCCAGAGATTAAAAAGAAACAAAAAAGAAAAAGAAAAGGCTGCTGGCTACTACAAGTAAAGTTGCTATGTATGTGGTTGTGCAAACATGGCTTTTTATTTCTGTAAGATAAATGTCCACAGGTGTAATTGCTATTTCACATAGCAAATGCATTTTTCATATTTTAAGAAACTGAGAAACTGCTACCAGAGTGGTTGTTCCACTTCATATTCCCAAAAGCAATGCAAGAGGCTGCAGTTTCTCTGAAATCCAATGGATTGGAAACAGAAGTGTCCCTGCATTACAGAAGGATTGAATAAACTATGTACATCCATGCCAGGGAACAGGAGTCAACAACCTAAAAGGAACAAATGGTCAGTCCTTGCAAGAGTTTGGATGAATCACAAGGACATTAGGCCAAATAAAAGAGCCAATCTTGCAAAGTTAAAATCTGTATGATTCTGTGGATATTTCATTCTAAGAATAATAACATTATAATGATAGGACATAGTTTAGTAATTGCCAAGAGTTAGAGGTACTGGTGAGGGAAAAGGATTTGAAGGAAGGTGTCAAGAAGTGGCATAAGAGAGATCTGAATGGTAGTGGTGTAGTTCTCAGTTTGGAATGTAGTACAGGTCACACAAATCTATGCATGTAATAAAATGACAGAATTATACACACTCACTTGCTGTAACCAATGTCAAATGCCTATTTTTGATAAGGTACCATAAGTACATAAAACTTAACTACAAGTGAAAATTAGAGGAAATTTGTGAGGAGTACCTAAAATCTCTGCATTATATTTGAAATTCTAGTGCATTTATAATTATAAACAATCATGTTCTTTCATTATATCTATTGATATGGAACACTTTATAAGTGGATTTCACAATATTGAACCAAATTTGTCTTCCTAGAATAAATTTCATGTGGTCAAAATAGATTATTTTCTTAATGTATTATCAACTTATATTTGTTAATATTTTAAATTATTTTAAAATATTATTGTTTCTTAAAAATAATAAGTAAAGAATGTACTGGAGATAAAAGAAAGTATGCCTTTTACATGGTGAAGAAGAAAAGAAAAATTTAAAATAGTGGATACAATTGATGAAGAAATAAGAAAACAATTAATTGGATTACTTCAATTAAAATATTAAAAAAACAAATAACCCAAATAATAAATGGAAAAATGAACTATACAGATAATTCTCAAAAGAAGAAATGCAAACAGCCAATAACCATATGGAAATGTGTTCACAACCTTAGAAATCTGAGAAATGTAAATCAAAACTACAGTAATTTTTCATTTCACTCCAGTGAAAAAGGGCAGTCATCAAGAACAGAAATAACAATAAATGCTGGTGAGGATGTGGGTACATTCAAGTGTTTTGTGTGGAGCTTCAAATTAGTACAACCACTTTGGAAAGTGGTATAAGATTCCTTAAAAGACTAAGAATGGGCATACCATGTGACCCAGCTATCCCCCTTCTTGGTAGTGATTCTGAAGAATTATAATCAGCATCCTAGATATATGCTACCAATGTTTAGAGTAGTGCAATGGAAAAGAACCAAGCTATGGAGCCCAGGTCCCCATCAACAGATGAATCGATGAAGAAAATATATTTTTTATACACAATGGAGTTTCACTTAGTCATAAAGAAGAATGAAATATGGCAATTGCTAGTAAAGGGATAGAGCTCGAGAACATCATGCTAAGTGAAATGATCCAGACTCAGGAAGTCAAGCATTGAATGTTTTCTCTCATATGTGAAAGGTAGAAATAAGAAATTTGAAAAAGGGGGTCTCATGAAAACAGAAAGGACAATAGTGGAGTAGAGAAAGGGAATTGAGACCAAGGAAAGAGGAGCGTGAATTAATGAATTTGACCAAATTATTCTGCGTTCATGTCTGAATACATCACATGAATTCTATTTTTATGTATAACTATAATGTACTATTAAAAACAATAACTAAATATAAGAAAGACTAATAGAATAGTGGAATGGGATCAAACCGTGAAGGAAGGGGGTAGTACTTGGGACTGAAATGGAGCAAGTTGTATGCATTTATGAATATGTCAAAATGAACACCCAAATTATGTAAAACTATATCACACTAATAAAAATATAAATAAAATGGAAATATTAATGAGCTACAGTAGGTCTTAAAAGAGAAAACTTACTCGGTTCAGTAAATATTGTATGGTATTTTCTCAGTACTTTAACTGATTTTAGATTAAAGTTTCCAGCTGTCCTCCAGCAACTGAAAAAAGGGAGTTAAATATATATGATTTGTATTTTTAGATACAAACTTGCATGTATTAAAGCAATTTAAATTACTGTTTTGATAGTATCTGTAACTTCTTTGTAGAAATAGTTTCAGAAAAACTCTATAGACTGTAAAGAAAATGCTCAGATTAATTTATGTTGATTTCATGGGTCTATTATTCCTGTATGTGTCTCTACATATTTACACTCTTTCCTTTCCATCACCTGTTCTCCAGTCACTTTTTCCTGGTACAAGAGAATTTCAAGACTAATACCTTTATGGCCTAAAGAAACCACCTTTCTCCACATTAGAGATAAGAATCATAACTCCCTTGAAAAGCATTCTTCTTGACATAGTTCTTTATATTACCAATAGAAAACTCTCTCTTAGGTCTAAGGTATTTCCTTTTGAATAAGTTCATCAGTTATTTTACAAACGGGCTCCTCACAGAAAATACCAAAATAGCTCCCCCAACAATACCAAAATATGCATTTAGAACTGTAGGAAGATATTCCTAGCAATTTCAAAAAAGATTTGATTTTTGTTTTACCTTTTCCTACTACATGAATTTCAAAAATGAATAATTTAGATTATAACATTTAGAAATTCAAGGAATGAAATAGATTTCCGACAGCTATAGCTGAATCAAAATTCAAATAATGTCATTGGGTAAGAGACTCTTCTCTGTATCTCTTGGCCTATATCCTCTTCAGGGTTAATTCTCAGAAAGCCTGTCCGCATCTGATGACAAAAATAACCTCTAAGAATTGCAGAATTACAACACTAGTAGCTAGTAGTTCTGGTAAAAATAATGCCTTGTTCTTAATATTCCCAGAAATAACATTTACCGATTTAACCTCAGTCATATATTTTAGTTACTGAGCACAAGAAGTAGATTACAGTGACTCTCCAGAATTAGGACACGTGTCCACTATTTTCAGTCTACCATGGAAGTAAGTGGACTCAGTTCAATTAGAAATGAATAGGTGTAGTAACACAGAAAAGTAATACAGAGGAAACAGGAAACTGAGTTAATGTTGCTAAGAAAGTTGAAAAAAAACTTAGCATTCTCTTACTGAAATACCAAAAATTTTAAAATGTAACTTGCATTATATTTTTTCTTATCCCATCAGGTGAAAAATTTAATACATTATGCAAAACTTAGCATCATTATCACTGATTCATTTGAGAAAAACAATATGCTCTTTTGAAATTTAATGTTGCATACTAAGCACTACTTGCATTTATTTTATTCCATTAATTTTTTTCCCTACTTTCCTTTTGTATCAAATCTCTATCCCAAAACCGTCTATATCTTGTTCGACTTTATATCATCAATACTTTGTACAGATCCTATTTTATGAGATTTGTCCATTCACTGATTCTTTTGGTCATGCAAAGAATGCTTATTGAACAACCACTGTGAATCAAAAATAATTCTAACCTGAGAATATATCAAAAACAAATATCCTGTGCTCTTGGAGATTATGTCCCAGAAAATATCTCAATAAACAGAGATGTGTGTACTGCAATATTAGGTGAAGGTATAATTAAAAAACACTAAAACAGTACAGAATTTGATGTGCTGCACTGAAAAGTTTCTATGAGAAGTGAATTTTGAGCTCATGACTATTACTACATGGAGGGAACATCATGCACAAGATCCTAAACAATTGGAGGACTACAGTGTGAATGATATGTATCCAGAACACAGACCAATGAGTGCCAGAGACAAGAGCATTAGTAGGGCATTGAAAAATCTTGGTAAGGAATTTGTATGAAATATTGGGACAATTTGTACTATATATTTTAATATTATTCTTATTTTCATATTCAGTGAATTTTGGCATATGAATACACATGGGAAAACTATATCCCAACCAAAATTGCTGTCTTCCCAATAGTTCTTTTGTGACTTGTTTCAGATACTCTCTTTTCACCTACAGAAAACAACTATACTAATATCCATCATTACAGATTAATTTTGCCTATTCTTCAATATTTTAATATCATACCAATGGAAACGACAGTGCATACTCTTTAGCACCTGATTTCTTTTCTCTCAACATAATGAGGTTGAGATTTGTTTATATTATCACAGCAATCAGTAGTTCATGTGTATTTCTTGGGGGTAATCTTCTAAACTCTAAGCATAAGACACATTTTTTTAAAAAACTCTATTCTTTTGGTGAGACACTGGTTTGAAGTCAGGTTGGAATTATTATATATAAAGCTTCTATGAGCATTATTTTTTAAGGATTTTTTTTGAAGAAATATGATTGATGGTTTTGGAATAGTAGGACTGAAATTGCTAACATACGGCAAGTGAATGCTTGACTTCATAAAATCTGCCAAACTGTTTTCCCAAGTCATTGTGAAGTTTACATTCCCATATCAATGAATTTCAGTTCCAACTGCATCATAATGTAGCCAAAATACAGTGCTGTAATATTTTAAAATTTTTAGTTGTCTACTAAACATGAAAAGATACTTAATTTTAATGTATCTTTACCTATGATGGTGTTGAGAATCTTGTGATGTGCATAAGGAAACACACACACATACACGCCAATGTTCTTTTGTAAAGCAATGAACTATTTTAGACTTCTACTGTTCACTATTTTCTAGTAATTTACTTGTGGGAATTTTCATGTTAGAGGCAGTCTTTGACGTATAAATGGAGTGTGAAATGCTTTTCTAATATACTCACCACTTCATTTTCTTAGTGGTAAATTTCAGTTAATACAAGTCATTAATTTAAAAGTAATTTGTCAATATTTTTACAGGTATGCAACCAAAAGTCACAACAATATTCTGTATTCTTAGATGACTTATAATTTTGGTTTAAGTTTTCAAACCTATTACCTGTCTCAAACTAAAAATTGTTTCTGATGTTAAGTGCCAGGCCAAAGTCTCTCCCCCAATTCTCATCCTATATACTTACCCTGTTTACCCCACTATTTTAAAAAATATTTTTCCTCTTCCCATTAAGTGATCTTTGTGTTTCCTTTAAAATTGATTGCCACTGTAGGTGTCAGGGCATATTTGTTTCCATCTCCTTATCTTCATACCAGTGTTGCGCCCTCTGGATTAATACAGTAACTTTTGTGAGTCTCAATATCAGGTTGAGTATGTCCTTCAGCTTTCCTCAGGATTGCCCGGTTTATAGATCTTTTAGATTCCAGGTAACTTTAAAATGGGCTTCCTGAAGTCAATACAAGGTCCTGTTAGGACTTTGATTAGACTGGTTTGTATCCACAAACTAATGTGTGAAAAATAACACTGCTATGGTTTTCATCTTAAATGTCTCCTAAAGGCCCAAATGCCAAAGGTTTGGTCACCAACTCTTAGAGCTATTGGGAAATAGTGGAACCTTTAAGAAGTGGGACATTGTGGAATGACATTAGGTCCCTGAAGACATTCATTTAAGAACAATATTGGAAACACTGTCCCTTTGCCTCTCTTTGTTCCCCAGGCACCACGAGGTGCACAGCTCGGCTCCACCACTTGCTCACCATGGTATCCTGCTTTGCCACAGGTCCAAAAACAACAGTGCCAACAGAGTGAACCACTGATTCAACAAAAACATTCCTCCATGTAAGTCAGTTATTTCAGGTATTTTGTCACACAATGGGAAGTTAACTAATCCAGATATTTAACATTATTAAATCTCCCAGGCTATAAACATATTATAACTGACCACTGAATTAGTTTCTTGCAGAAATGTATAATTAATTTTCAGTGTAGAGACCTCAAATGTTTCTATCAAGTTAAACCTTAGGATGTTATGCTGGTTAATGCCACTGCAAACAGATAAATTTGGCAATTTGACTTCCCAATTATTTAATAATTGCATTTAGAAATAAAACTGATCAGTTATTGTATAACCACGTAATTCAAGTAACTTTTATGAATATTTCTTAAGAGTTTGTATGTATAATATCATACCACCTATGCAAAAAAAAAAAGTTTGTCTTTTTGGTTTCTTCATTTTTAAACTATTTTCCTTGCCCTATGTTATAAAATAGAATTTCCAGAAACTTGTTGGTTAAAAATAGAGTGAATATTACTCCCTTGCTCCCTAAGTAAAATCACTTAGTACTTTACCATTAAGTATGTTTTTTTCTTTTATTTATAAATGTCATTTATCAGATTCAGAAAGTACTTTTCCGTTCCTAGTTTGCTAACAGTTTTCATTATGAATTGTTAATGAATTTTCTGCATCAATCAATGAGATCATATTTTTTCTTTTTTATTCTATTCATACCTTGATTTACACTGATTAATTCTTGAATATTATAACAACTTTACCTTCTTGAAATAAATAATTCTTGATCATGTTGTTTTATCTTCTTTTTGCATATTGATAAATTCAATTTGCTGATATTTTATTAAAAGCTTCTGCATTTGTATTCATGTATAATATTGCTTTCCACTTCCCTTGTAATGCCTGTCTGGTTTTGGATCAGAATAATGCTAGACTTATAAAAGAGATTACAAAGTTTGTTCTATCTTCAATCTTCTGGAAGTGTTTGTGTATGATTGGTATTAGTATGTATTAGTGTGTACGACTGTTTTTTTCCCCTAATTTTGATAGAATACTCTAGAAAGACCATCTGGGCTCAAAATTCTCTTTGTAGGAAATCTTACAATTTATGACAAATTCAAATTATTTAGTAGAAATGGAGTTAAACACTCTTTAAAAAACTTATTGTGTCAGTTCTTGAAGACTTCATTCTTGGGGGAAATTAAATCAGCAAAAACAGAATTGTTGATGTGTAGAAATAAAGTTCATTTCTTACATTCACTAATTCCTATAATATACTTGTTAAGAAATTAGTTACTATATTGATAATTTGTATCCCTTGTCTGTCCTTTTGTCAAATCAGTATATCAAGATGTGTATCTATTGCATTAATATTTTCATTGAAATAACTTTTAGTTTTGTTAACTAACACTAGTGTTTTTCTACATCATTGATATCTGTTCTTATACTCATTCTTATTGGTTTTATGCTTATGTGAGTTTAATTTGCTCTTTTATCCCAAATCCTTATAGCACAAACTTATAGTTGATAAACAATATTTCTTTCTTACTAATAGAAGCCTCTAAAATTATAAATTTTCCTCTAAACACTTCTTTAGCTCTAAGTTTTTATATGTTCTGTTTTCTTTACCAACTAGTTTTAAATGTGCTTTCATTGGATGTAATTTCTTTTAGATTCATGGGTTATTTAAATTTTAGATTTTAATACATTTCAAAAGGGAATGTTATGGTATATGAATTATATCTTAATGGATCTTAAAACACATCTTGGAGCTTTTCTGATTATCTTATTTTTATCAATTTAATTTAGTTTCATTGGGTCAAAAAACCATATTCTGTAACACTTCACTGCTATTAGCATCAACAAAACTGAGAGGATACAGGTGTGGCAATAGGGTTTCAAAAACATCTGTTGATGTGCCTGGTTCAGTACTGCCATGAGCAGCTGCAGGCCTGGCTGGAAAGGCTCTACTCTACCAGGGACACATATGTTTTGATAAGCCTGCAATTAATTTCACTTAGACTACTGTTTATGCATCACATGGTAAGCCCAATAAATATTAAAATGTTAGCTCTCTTTGAAAGCTCCATAGTATTTGAATTTTAGTGGTTGAGTTAATTTGGTTTTGGATTTGGTAAATGGGGGGCAGGGTCAGAAGGAGTTATTGTGAAGGATAAGAAGTACATAGGAGTTTAATAAAACTAAATTACAGTTACATTCTTGATGTCACCTTCAATGTGTGGTATGTTCTTAAACATAAGCATATAACGGGGTAGGAATTGACTAATAGGAAGATGCCACATGATAGAGTGACATCATTTTTAAGAATTGTATTTAGTGACAGAGAATATGGGACTCTCTTAAGAAAAGTTACAAGATCTAGGCGAATTTGTAGCATACTCTCATTCATGAGAGTTTACCAAATTTCCCCGAGCCCTCAAGGAGATACACAGCTGCAGATAATGTCTTCATAGAATATGTTTCTACTGAGTGTGATAAACACCATTTGCCAATCTCAGGGAGTTTTCATACTCTCCTGGCCTTTTTGGAGTTGCTGGCCTTTTGTGAAAGGCTGGCTACATGCCTGCCTGCTCACCAAGTGAAATGAATGATACAAAATAATTCCAGCACATTCCTTAGTTTGTTGATCAAGTGGGATAATTCGAGGCCAATTTCCCTAGAGTTCCAAGGTTTGCTGTTCCTTGGCAGAACCAGATCTCAAGAATTGCTGTGTCTATTCCTTAACAACCTATCATAATTGGTCTAAAGCCAGTCAAATAAAAGACAGAGTTAGTCAGGATAGTAGCCAGCGTCTAATTTAGTCATCAATTCAGAACTCTACACTATGGTTTGCAGAGGCAATCAGTTTCTATTTAGCTTAATGCAAGGTCAAAGATGCTTTCTGTTATAGCCAGATTTGTGCTTATTTGTGCAAGCTCTAGACAGTGCATGAGCTCATGCTTGGTTGCAAATTGCTCAACAACTCTGTAGAAAGTGTGACATTCTGTCATTAAACAATCCCTAACTTATAAAATAGAAAAAAAAAAAAAAAACTCTTTCCCTGATTAGCCTTTCTAAGGAACTCATTTCTTGTTTCTTTTCATTTTCACATTTCTACTAGTCTTATCATTTACCATACGTAACCACAAGTTTAACATTTTATATATTCATTCTGTATAATTCTGGACAAGATTTTCCCTCTATATCAAGTCATCATACTCTGTTTGGATCTTATCCATCACTGTGACCTACTTTTGTACTCAGTTTTAGAGAGGAAAAAAATCAAATCAACCCTAGTCATTAGTCTAATAGAGTTGTTTCAGTTTCCTTCCACAAAGGTACTATTTAACCACTGAACTTGTAATACACTCAATAGAATCCAAGTGTCTCAAAAGAATTAAGACTGTTTCCTAACTTTCTTCAAGGCTCATTAAGACAAGAGTTTCCAAAACTGTGTTCCCAATTTCATTATAAATTAAACTTATTTTATACTATTTGTTTGAATTAATAGAACTTCCCCAATATCTTTCAGGACTTGGTGAAATACTTAAGAACAATAACATTTTACATAAATATATTAAGTAGAGTTGGTGGTTTGACCACTTGTGAAAATAGAAATAGAATTTAACAAAAGAAAAAGTAGGGCTCTAAGGACAAGTAAATGTCTGCCATAAGCTTAATTATGAATTTTTCAATGTATTTCTATTTACTGAGTTTCTATTACATATCAGGCTCCAGGGTGGGCATTTAAAGATAACATCACTGAATAATATGGAGAAACATCTTGGCCTTATTTTGTTTAGTGTTTTAATCTGAACTAAAAATATAAGCAAAATATACAAGGTATCATACCCTAAGGAGAAAATTGAGAGAGGATAAGAGTGTATCAGCATGTGAAAGGAAGGTGTTATTAATATGATGTGCTTAGGGACATGACACTAAGGTAGAGTTTAAACAAAGAATTTCCAAACATCAGAGAATGAGCCATATAGTTTCAAAATAAACAAGAGATGCTTCACTCTGTTAGGAGGCAAAATAAGCGATTGCTTATGTAATATGAATATAACATTGTTGATAAATAACCAGCTTAACAAATGACTGTTAAATCCCTAGCATTCAGCTATGTACTGCCTCAAGCATCAGAGAAAAGAGGTGTATGACCTTCTCAGGGTTCAGGAAGACACCTAAGTTTCCATTGGTAATTTAAAATCAATACACAACTCAATTGGGAATCTCAACTACTTATAACACATTTTTAATTATTGATTATCACACAGTTGAATTTATTGAGAAAAACTGCAGATCTCACTGACAAAGGAGAAAGAACACTTAAGAAACAGGGAGGGAAGAGAATGAGCAGCTAAGGTAAAACTGCAAGGATGTAGAAACAAACATAGTGTAGGAATGCAGAGGAAAGCAGAGGGAGTAAATAAACCAGTTTGACTATGAAAGAAAGCTTCTCAGTGGAACAGGGATGCATACAGTGATGTGGGCTTAGAATGGCCCTGATTTCTGGAACAAAGCTTAAGGATTAGGAATCGTTGGAATAATAACAATTAATATCCTAAGTAGGCCTTGCTTGCCAAGAGATTCCTTCTCTTGCCAATTACGATGTCTGAAGTTCCTACTATTAGTAATATTTGGGTTTGGACATTGCTCCTCAAGTTCCTTATAAATATGCACATATGTCATCTATTAACACGTGGTGATTTATTTAAGTAAGCATTGCACCCTCCTGTATTTTTGCCTGACACCTCTCAAATGGATAATTCGCTCTTAACTACCAATAATAGCAGCTGCAACAGTTGTAATAGTCAAATCCCTCTCCCCTCAGGCAAATCCTTTTCCATCTAGAAAAAGGTCCAAGTATTGCCAGTATTAATAATTACCATCTTTGGTCTTTTATCCTACACACTCACTTTTCATTCTTCTAAACTGGAACATCTTGAAGGGAGAGCTCTGTCTCCATTTCTGTACTTCCTATCCCCAGTAATCTGGTCTGTGCTCCCTCCACGCAAAATCATCCTGATGGTCTCATTCCTGACCTCAGAATTGCCCAATTATATACTTTAGCATGTATAGTCTTGACCTCACTGATTTGCTCAATTCTGTTTTCCTGTTATTTCTCAGAGAAGACCCTTGCATCCCACCCTGATGCCATTCCAGAGATCTCATGTGCTTTCTTTCTATGCCAAACCCCACCTGTGCAATGTCACCCATGATGAGACCTTTGCTTATTACAGATTTGATATTTTAGAAAAGGTTTAAATTTGCTCCTTTCCCCTGAAGTTTTGATAGTTTTAATCCATGAAATAACTGGGCAATAGACAGAAAACAGGTAAAATATATATATTTATTTTATTACATGCCTGAGTCATGGGAGCATTAGAATCAAAGACAAGGAAAAAGGATATACCACCATTTAAAGAGTTTAAAGGGATAGGGAGGTGGCACAAGCAGTGGCAGGCCATGGGGAGCATGCACAGCAAGCCCGGGTTGTCCTGCTACATGGTGAAGTCTCCCAGGCAATATCATCTGTGATGATCCATCTGGGCCACGTGTCAGATCCTCAGCCTCTTCTGCCTGTGAAAGGACCCTTCCAGAAAGAAAGGAATATCAGATACAAAAAGCCTCTGTGTGTATGTGTTGTTTATTAATGGGGACAGATGTAACTTTCTTTCATAAGAGGGTAGTTTTTGAGAGCCATTCCTGTGACAGCAGAGGTCTACAGTTTCTCTGAATAATCAACTAAACACATGCCAAAGAAAGGAATTTGGGGTGGGATGTTTCAGTCTTTCATGACATCAGTGCCCAAACTTAACCTCTAGTTTAAAATCCCTGCCAGGAGTTCCTGCCTTACTGACAACCATGGGGCTCAAATGGAAAGCAAACTCAAATTCAACCAATCATTCCACAGAGTTACTCTGTTTGTTTTCCTCACCGTCACTAAAGCAATTATCAACCCTGCTGGTGAATACAAAAACATAGTTAACTCTTCATTACGCATATTCAGTTGATCCCAGGATCTTAAGTCTAACCTCTTGGTAGATTTCATATTCATTCCCATACCTCAATTTTTCTGATCACTAGTTTATATTTTTATGAAACGGACCCTAATAGTTTTTAGTCTCCAAATTGATGTTTTTCAACTTAAAAAAAAAAAAATCCCTTCGTTCCACTTTATTTAGGTGGAGAGATCTTCCTAGAATATGAATATGAGCACATCAGTACTTTGTTAATTTTGCTTCAAGCCTATCCCTCAGTGTCACCTTTCCCCCACAATATGGCAGAAAGCCCTTTACAGATCCTTGAAAACCCCTCTATCTTTTTTATTTTGATCTCCTCTCATTCTTCCCTTTGCCTGCTATGCTCTAGCAACATTGAAAGTTTCTGAGTACTATTTTACACATCTGTATTTTTGTTCATTTTATCCTAATTTCCTGGAATGTTCTTTCTCTATTTTTCTGCCATTGCCCCTGAAGATTTTGCTACCCCTTCTACTAAAAAATATAGTATATTATTCTTGCTTTGTTGCACATGGGCTTCCTGGTAAACCTCTCTTGTGACACTCAACACATTTTTCACTCTCCTTTTGAGAGCAATCCTAGACTATGCTTTCCTTTTATTTTAATATCACAAACTACTACCACTATTTGGAACATGAGGATGTGGGGGTAAAACTCAAGAATATTTCTTGTTTAAATTGAATTTTGGTATAAAGAGCAAACAACATTTTCATATAAAAATTGAAATACCTACTTTGGGGAAAAATTCCAAAAAATTAAAATAAAAAAAAAAAGATAAATCAAACAGGCATCATTTTTTTTAAGTTAGAGCTAGTGTGATATGTCTGGGAAGGATGTCATGGGAAATTTATAAGAACTAAACTAAAAGGACTGCTTAAAATGTACTAGGAAAATGGACATGATGATTCCCAAGCAAGACAGATAAGAGAAAAAATAATGAGCATAGAAATGATGATAATAATAAAGACCTGCTATCATTTTCAAAATCCATGACCTTAATGAAAGCAGCATTTTCAATTAGATTAAAACTATAACAAAATTTCTTATAAAGAATAGAGGAGAAAATAAAAGAAAATCTTTAATTTCAATGGAGTTTATTACTTCAGCATCACCAATGTAATGTCCACTCTTAAAACACAGGAATGAAGAAATATAGGAGATAAGAAAGCAAAAAAAAAAAAAAAGTTCCACATAGTCTAAAGTTTAAAAAGTCAAACACTTCAAATAGAAACAGATGGATATTTAAAAAAGAAAGAAGAGTAAGGTGTGAAAGAGGTTTCATAAAGAATGAATGAGATTTTAGTACAGTTTCTCCCTTTTCTACTGGTTAAAGCTAGACAGAGTAGTGATTCAGGCAGACTGAAAATCTGACAATTTAGGACAAGATCTTCAGATCTTTATTATTAAGTCCTTAAACTAAGTCAATGCAAAGCTGTTTGGTGTGTACTTTTGGTTTTGTGTTAAATTAATAGAGACAGGTTTCCTGATGCCAAAGAGAAGTTTGTAAGGAGGAAGCACATGTGTTCTCAGGGCCTTGGGGCTCTGGGAAGAGTGATGATTTCAGAGAAGGAGAGGAGAAAGAGAGCATTTCAAAAAAAAATTGATTGAATGCAGATGTGCCGCCATCTACGTGCTGCCTCTTGCCTGGTGGGCTGGCTCTTGGAGATGGCTCTGGTGAATCAGGTTCCAGCATCCACTCTTTGGGCACTTTCTCCAGAATCTTTCTAACAAACCAATCCATACCTTTCCTATTTCTTTGTTTCCTCTCAAGTGATGGAGTTACAAAACATTCCTTTCATCTTTGCTAAACTTTCCCTATAGTTAATGTTTCCTTTTAAAGTCTGTTCTCTATTTATCTATTTTGTTGATTCTATATAAAAGCAAAACAGAAATATATATATATGTGTGTGTGTGTGTACATATACATATATATACACACACATATGCACCCACACATGCTTCTAAATATATATAGTAATACAGAGTTTTTAAACATCCATAAACAAATTGCATCCAGACTAAACTATGCATTCCATGTCCAAAACATATATAGTTAGCAACACAATACACAAATTTCATATTTATCTTACAGAACTTCTTGGTCAGCTTTTACATGACATTTTGAAGTATGTATAGTTTTATGTTCATGTGTTATTCCTGACAAAATTTCAACTGACTGCTTTAATCTAGCTTTCTAAGAATTCCATTTCTTTTCTTTCAGTGTTAGAATTATGGTCCAAATTTAGATTGGTGTGTTGCTTTTTTTAAATCATAAAACTAAGAAATGCTGATTTTTAATTTGAACTACACTAATGGTAGATCTTAACTCACCCAGATGGTCTTCTGGCTCAAAATTACTATTACGTATCTTGCCTTAGTTCACATTTTTTTTCTCTACTTTTAAAACTAATGTCATATGTGCTATCTTAGGAATTCATTTCTCGTGAAAATATACTATGGTTCCTTTATTGTCCACATTGATGATAAGTATTAAATACAATGAGTGCTTTATGCTTTGATTCAATGAAGTTGTCAAAATAAATAATTTTCACTTTATTAACAAAAGTTTACATAGCATTAATTATGTGCCAGCCTCTCCCTGACTGCTCTGTTTATACAAAGCTATTTAATTAATTTTATAATAATCCCATTTGAAGCTCCTCTGTTTTAAAGACAAAAAACATGAAACAAAACCAGGGAATTAACTTGCCCAAAATATTTCAATTAAAAAGTGACAAAGTTGGTATTTTATCACTTGAAACATTTGGCTCCAGAGTACTTACTTATAAGCTTTAAGCTAAGCTATCTATTCTGAAAGGTGGGTGTTAAGACTAAAATATTTGTATTTTATAACTTTCTTCATATTTCAATTTTTTATAAATTTTGAATTGTAAATGATGTCAGATTCACAGAGAAGTTGCAAAAATAAGAGAAGACTCCACTATGATTTGAACCCAAATTCCCAAATTATTAACACTTACTATATTTTCTTTTATTATTTTCTATTTAAATACATTTTATGCTTTCCTAACCCATTTAAGAATAAACTAGTTATGATGTTTGTTTGTATTCTCTAATAGAAAAAATATCTTTTATAATTATTGTATTTGTGATAATTCAGTTTTACAATATTACAACTGTAATTTTTGCAATTTTATCAACTAATTTACAGATATTAGTGCCAGTTGTTTCAGTAAGTCCTGTGCAAACAGACAAGCAAATAAACACAACACCTCTACATTCTAATCCCAAAAATTATATGTTGCAATCAATTTTATTATGTATTCACTACTTAAAAATACCTATGTAAGTCCTTTAGTCATTTTTTTCTATCATGACTTAGGCATATTTGAATACTACAGTCACTTTCTAGAACTTTCTAGAATAGAAATAGTCAATTTCTATTTGACTAGTATTTTATTTTCATTAAATTGAGGGCATGCAGGTAATCTTGTATCTGCTTTGTTTCATTATTAAAATTAATTGGTTACTGAGTTAAGTGAGGTTAGCAAGATTTCTAAGTGGCTTATTTTATATTTTTCTTTTGTATTAACACTAAATAGTTCATATTTATTTCAATGGGGAGCTATTTTGAGAGTATATAAATATGATATCCCTTATAAATTTCCTCCACTACTTAGAACTCATTTATTATTCCTACTAGGATCAACTGTTTGTCAAAAATTTGTCAAATGGTGATTTTCTAATTCCATCATTTTTTCATTAGTATTTGGCATTCTAGTATACACAGAACTTTTTCTTCTACTTTATGCACTAATATACTTTAAAATTGACATCATTAAGGACTCAAGTATTCTATTTTTAGTCACTGGTTTATAACCAGTTTTCTTAATCGGTTCGGCCTCTGCAGACTGTGTGACTTGTAGAAACCAGAAATATTTTTTCTCACAGTTCTGAAGGATGGAAGTCCAAGATTAAGCTGCCAGCAGACTTAGTGCTCACATTCTGGTTTACACATGTCACTTATTTGCTGTGTTCTCACATAATAGACAGGGGGCAAGAATTATTTTATGATCCGCTAGCCCAAGGGCACAAGTGCCCTTCATGAAATTCCTCCCTCATGACCAAGTCATTTTCCAAAGGCCCCACCTCCTGATACCATCATCTTGAGGGATAGAATGTCAACATATGAACTGGGAGTATACATAAGCCTTTATTGATACCATTACCCATTTTAATGCTTAAATAATATAAAATATGGCCAGCATCAGGAAACACCTTCTGCCAGGTTGCTGTGTATTTGATCCTGATACAAAATTCCTTGAGTATTGCTTTCCTACACAATTAGATATATATTTTGTATAAAATATTTATATTGTTACTTTTAGTACAATTATGTTGGTTTACACTATATTTTTGCAGGTTTTACCACAAATTTTTAAAAATTTTATTTATTTTTAAAGCATGTCAGATGTCATGTTTCTAAAACAATAGCTAAATGTAAAGATATATTCAGAATGCCATTGTTCCCTAATTACTTCTTCCTTATTACCATTCCAAATCACATGAGTTTATAGTTAATGCTTCTTACACTATTTTTTAAATAAAAATATGTTTGATTCTCTGTATTCTTGTCTTTTTTATATAAAATAGCAGTTATCAATATTTTTAGGTGTCTTTTTTTCACTAAAACTGTATGCCCTAAATATAATTTCAAATGTAGCCAGATCTTCATTGCCTATGTACCATAATTAAACTACTATTCTACATATGTGCAATTATCTTATTTGCAATGTTTTGCAATTACAAAATATTGCAAATGAATGACCTTATTCAGAGCTATTTTCATATCATCATTGAAGGTGAAAATTCAGAGTAAATTTCTAGGAACCAGATTGATGGGTTAAAGATGAACTTAAGTGTGCCTTTCCTAAATCTTGCCACTTTCTACTCCACAGGAGGTGCATCCATTTATATTCCCATTTCCAAAGTACAAAAGTGCCTGTTATTCCACACAATCTTCAAAATAGAACACTTGGTGAAACTTGTTCATTTTTGTTACTCTGATGGTATCCAAATAGTTTTAAATTGCATTTCTCTTATATGAGCAAATTTAACAGCACTTCTTACATATGTGGATCATTTCATTTTCTCCCTCATGAATTGTCTGTTAATTTTCTTTTTCTATTGTATGTTTGGACTTTTACCCTAAAATTCTTCAGAGTTTCATTTGCCTTTTCCATTTATTTATGTGCCAATTTTTTTCAACCATGTAATTTTTTAAACTGATGAACTCAAATTTATTAGTTTTTTCTCTCATTGCATCTAGAATATGTATCAAATGTAGAAAAATTTACCCAAAATTCTATTAGTATACCCAAAAATTCTATTGTATAACTTTATTTGCACTTTTTTTTTTTTTTTTTTTTAGCATTTAGATCTCTGATCCATTTTGTGTTTATTCTTGGTTTGGGTTTGAGGTATAGATCTTACTTAATCTTTTTTTTAAATAGCTACCTAGTTTTTACAGCAGCATTTTCATGTTTTGAAAAGTTTATTTCAGCTGGTTATGGTGGTACATGCCTGTAATTCCCGTGACTCAGGAGACTGAGGCAGGAGGATTATAAATTCAAGGCCAGCCTCAGCAACTTAGTGACACTCTGTCTCAAAATAAAAAATAAAAGATAAATAAATAAAGGGAACTGAGGATGTAAAGGGTTAAGTTTAAGTTCCTGGGTTCAATCTCAGTACCAAATAAATAAATAAATAAAGTTTATTTTACCCAAGCAATTTGAGATGCCTTAATTTTTTAATGGTATCTTTTTTATATAACAACTTATTGAAATACAATTCACCTATCATAAATTTCACCCTTTTGAAATACTGATAACAGATTCACCAGATTTTGCAACCATCACCAGGACTTAATGTTTACTGTTTCAAAATCCTCAAAAGAAACTTCCTACATATTAGCACTCACTCCTAGCCCTCTTCTTCTAACCCCTAGCAACCACTGATTTACTTTCAGTCTCTACAGTTTTTCAAATTCTGGACATTGGGATCTTACATACATTTTATCATGGGCATGATAAAATTATTACTCTCTTAGCAAAAGTCAAGTGTACAGTATAGTATTTTGACTACTAAGATTCATTTTATTTTTATATTTTTTCAACTTTGTAATTTTATTTTTAATTTTAAAAAATTTTTTTTATTTTTTTTTATTTTTTACAGACTGCATTTTGATTCATTGTACACAAATGGGGTACATCATTTCATTTCTATGGTTGTACAAGATTTAGATTCATACCATTTGTGTAATCATACATGTACGTAGGGTAATGATGTCTGTCTCATTCCACCATTTTTCATATCCCCTTCCCTCTCATTTTCTTCTACATAATTTAAAGTTCCTCCATTCTTTTAAATTTCATTAGAGGTACTTCTCAGTGTGTCTTACTACATGCCAGGGTCATACTATTCAGCTCTTCCTTTTTAGATTATTCTTTATGTTTACATTTCAATAAAACCAAGTAATAGTAATACCACCTTTGATTCCTGAATAAAGCCAAAAAAAAAAAAAAAAAAACAAAACAAAAAACAAAAACAAAGGCTCTTTTGTGGTTTATTAAAAACTAAACAACTAGTATAAGGAAAATAGTATTTCTGTGATGTTATTACATCATATTTCAGTCTACATTTGTATCTTTCAGGATAATTTTAAAGTTATTCCTAGTATTTGCACATTCCTTTTTACCAGAATTCCTAATGTAGAACTTTATGCTTATTATAAATAGGTTTTTGTTCTATTGTCATCTCCTACTGTTTATGTTTATCAAGTCTAATGATACATGGGTGCTAATTTTGTTTGCTGGTAACTAACTGAAAAAAAATATATTTATATGTACTTATATATTTATATATACATTTCTTAATTAGCCTCTCATTGATTTTTTCTAGGATTTTCCATATATTGTAGACATAGTTTTTATTTTTTCTTTCCAGTTCTTATACCCACATTTGATTTCTTTTTTTCAAACAAAATTGATTAATGTCTTCATTGCACTGTTAAATAGATGTTTATGTACTTGCACTGCCTCTGCTCTTAGATGACATATCTTTGAAACCTCTAGTATATTCAGGGTAAGTGAAACGAATACCACTTTAGAAACACACACAAACAAACACAAACACATGAATACAAATTTAACATACTCAGTATGAATCCATCAATTCTCAATTTTTTTTTTTTTTGTAAACAAATGGGATTCAGGTTGATTCTCTGTTTGTACATGGAGTCAAGGCATACCATTTGTGTAATCATAAATTTAGATAGGGTAATGTTGTTTGATTCATTCTGTTATTTTTTTTCCTCCCCCCCCACCCCTCCCACCCCTCTTTTCCCTCTATACAGTCCTTCCTTCCTCCATTCTTGCCACCCTCCTTAAACCCAACCCTAAACCTAACCCTAACCCTAACACGAACTCCTCCCACCCCCCATTATATGTCATCATCCGCTTATCAGCGAGATCATCATCCTTTAGTTTTTTGAGATTGGCTTATCTCACTTAGCATGATATTCTCCAATTTCATCCATTTGCCTGCAAATGCCATGATTTTATCATTCTTTATGATGGAGTAATATTCCATTGTATATATATGCCACAGTTTCTCTATCCATTCATCAACTGAAGGACATCGAGGTTGGTTCAAATGCTTTTTCTGCATCTATCAAAATAATCATGTGATTCTTAACTTTATGTTTGTTGATATGGTGAATGACATTTCTTGATTTCTGGATGTTGAACCAACCTTGCATCCCTGGTATAAAACCCACTTGATCGTGGTGCACTATCTTTTTAATATATTTTTGTATGTGATTTGCTAAAATTTTGTTGAGAATTTTTGTGTCGATATTCATTAAGTATATTGGTCTGAAATTTACTTTCCTCGATGTGTCTCTGTCTGGTTTAGGTACCAGGGTGATATTGGCTTCATAGAATGAGTTTGGGAGGGTTCCCTTCTCTTCTATTTCATAGAATACTTTGAGGAGTATTGGAATGAGCTCTTCTTTAAAGGTTTTGTAGAACTCGGCTGAGAACCCATCTGGTCCTGTACTTTTCTTTGTTGGTAGGCTTTTGATGACCTCTTCTATTTTATTGCTTGAAATTGATTTATTTAAGTTGTGTATATCCTCCTTGTTCAGTTTAGGTAATTCATATGTCTCTAGAAACTTGTTGATGTCTTTGAGGTTTTCTGTTTTGTTGGAGTATAGATTTTCAAAATAGCTTCTAATTATGTTTTGTATTTCACTCATGCCTATTGTGATATATCCTTGTTCATTCCGAAATTTAGTAATTTGAGTTTTCTCCCTCTTTCTCTTTGTTAGTGTGGCTAAGAGTTCATCAATTTTGTTTATTTTTTCAAAGAACCAACTATTTATTTTGTTAATTTTTCCAATTGTGTCTTTTGTTTCAATTTCGTTGATTTCAGCTCTGATTTTAACTATTTCCTATCTTCTACTACTTTTGGTGTTGGTCTGCTATTCTCTTTCTAGGGCTTTGAGCTGTAGTGTTAAATCGTTTATTTGTTGATTTCTACTTCTTTTGTTGAATGCATCCCATGAAATAAATCTTCCTCTAAGTACTGCTTTCATAGTGTCCCAGAGATTTTCATATGATGTGTCTTTGTTCTTGTTTACTTCTAAGAACTTTTTTATTTCCTTCCTGATGTTCTGTTATCCATTCATCATATAATAGTGTATTATTTAATCTCCAGGTATTGGAGATGTTTCTGTTTTTTATTCTGTCATTTATTTCTAATTTCAATACATTATGATCTGATAGAATACAAGGTAGTATCTCTATCTTCTTGTATTTGCTAACAGTAGCTTTGTGGCATAAAATATGGTCTATTTTAGAGAAGGACCATGTGCTGCTGAGAAGAAAGTGTATTTGTTCTTTGTTGGATGGCATATTCTATATATGTCTATTAAGTCTAAATTGTTGATTGTGTTATCGAGATCTATGGTTTCTTTATTCAATTTTTGTTTGGAAGAGCTATCCAGTGGTGAGAGATGTGTGTTAAAATTGCCTAGTATTATTGTGTTGTGGTCTATTTGATTTCTGGAATTAAGAAGGATTTGTTTCATGTACATGGATGAGCCAATGTTCGGGGCATTGATATTTATGATTGTTATGTCTTGCTGATTTATGCTTCCCTTAAGCAGTATGTAATGTCCTCCTTTATCCCTTCTGAGTAGTTTTGGCTTGAAGTCCACATTATCTGAAATGAGGATGGATACTCCAGCTTTTTGCTGTGTCCATGTGCATGGTATGTCTTTCTCCATCCTTTCACCTTTAGTCTATGGGTATCTGTTTCTATGAGATTAGTCTCTTGCAGGCAGCATGTTGTTGGATTTTTCTTTTTAATCCAATCTGCCAGTCTATGTCTTTTGATTGATGAGTTCAGGCCATTAACATTCAGGGTTATTATTGTGATATAATTTGTATTCCCAGTCATTTGACTCCTTTTTGTTTTTTGACATGATTTGGTTTCTCCTTTATTTGGCTATTCCTTTAGGCTAGTTCCTCCCATTGCTGATTTACATCATTGTTTTTCATCTCTTCCTCATGGAATATTTTGCTGAGAATGTTCTGTAATGCCGGCTTTCTTTTTGTAAATTCCTTTAGCTTTTGTTTATCATGGAAGGATCTTATTTCGTTGTAATATCTGAAAGTAAGTTTTGCTCGGTATAAGATTCTTGGTGGGCATCCATTTCTTTCAGGGCTTGGTAAATGTTGTTCCAGGCCCTTCCTGCTTTTAGGGTCTGGATTGAAAAATCTGCTGATATTCTTATTGGTTTCCCCCTGAATGTAATTTGATTCTTTTCTCTTGCTGCATTTAAAATTCTGTCTTTATTTTGTATGTTAGGTATTTTCATAATAATGTGCCTTGGTGTGGGTCTGTTGTAATTTTGTATATTTGGAGTCCTTTAGGCCTCTTGTACTTGGTTTTCCATTTCATTCTTGAGATTTGGGAAATTTTCTGATATTATTTCATTGAATAGATTGTTCATTCCTTTGTTTTGTTTCTGTAAGCCTTCCTCAATCCCAATAATTCTTAAATTTGGCCTTTTCATGATATCCCATAATTCTTGTAGATTCTGTTCATGATTTCTTACCATCTTCTCTGTTTGGTCAACTTTGTTTTCAAGGTTAAATATTTTTTCTTCAATGTCTGAGGTTCTGTCTTCCAGGTGTCCTATCCTATTGGTTATGCTTCCTATGGAGTTTTTAACTTGGTTTATTGTTTCCTTCATTCCAAGGATTTCTGTTTGTTTTTTTTCAGTATCTCTAACTCTTTATTGAAATGATCTCTTGATTCCTGTATTTGCTCTTTCAACTGTTGATTGGTGTGATCATTTAATGCCTGCATTTGCTCTTTCATCTCCTCCTTCAATGCCTGCATTTGCTCTTTCATCTCCTTGTTTGCTTCCCTGATTGTTTTAATTATGTACATTCTGAACTCCCTTTCTGACATTTCTTCTGCTGTGCTGTCATTCCGTTTTATTCATATAGTATCTAGATTTGTTTGGGACATTTTCTTCCCTTGTCTTCTCATATTGGTCAGATATCAGTGGGACTCTGAGATATTGCAGATTTCCTCTATTGGCTTATAGTGTCCCTGTAGATTTCCAGTATGTCACCTCCCAGCCTTCAGTAGCCTGAAGTCTTGAAAGAACTTGATAATGCAGTGTTTCTGAAGAAAGCTGCCCCTAGCCCGCTACTGGTTCCAGGACTTGAAGCTGGCTCTGTGCGGAAAGGCTCTCACTGGGCGGCCTGCTCCAAGAAGCTGGCTGTGAAAGGAGCCTGCCGCCGGAGGGAGCAAGGCTGCCTGGGGAACACTCTAGCTTCCCTGCCCTGCTCTGAGAAGCTGCCCCTGTCTGGGCCTGCCGCCCAGGCCAGGCTTCACCCTGTTGGGGAGACTCACCCCGTGGCTCTATTTTAGTCTGAGTCTCTCAATGCCTCCCCTTCTTGTATCCTGGGTTCTGGAGTGACAGGAGATGCAGTCACCCTCTAGTCTGCCATCTTGGATCACACCCCATCAATTCTCAGTTGTTGATTTCCTGAATGTTCTTATCAAAAGTAGTAAAGTTTTTGCTAAAGGATTCTCAACATTTAGGTAGAAAAATCATTTTTTCTTTATATCTAATAATAAGGAATTTTATATAAGTTAATTTCAGAATATTGAAACAAATTTCCCTCTCTAGAATAAATTTCATGTTGCATATTATTTTCTTAATGTATTACCAGTTTATTTTTGTTAATATTTTAATCAAATGTCTTTGCATTGATATGTTATTAGTCTCTTTGATAGTAAATGAATTTAGATACAATAATATACTTATTTCATAAAAGTAATTTGAAATGCTAATGTTGTAGAAGAATCTATGAAGAACATGAACTATAGGAATGCATGAGAAAGGCAGCTATGAATCATCATTGTTTATAGATTATTTTTAAATGATTTTCTTCATTCTGTTAGGAGAATAAGTTTTCAAATTTTTTAACATTTATGGAGAAAATTTTAGTAATTATTTTATTAGAAAATTATTTCATTTAGGTTTTTATATGCATAAAGGTTAAGCAATTTATTCTCCTGTAATTTTTAAATATACATTTTCGGTGGTTATTTCCTCTCTACAGTCTTCTTTTATGCTCCTTTTAAAAATTTCCTCAGGTTAGCTGGTGAGATGTCTTTGTTTTTTCCAAAATGTGGGGTTTTGAATGATATTAATCCACTTTATTTCTATGTTCTACCCATTAATGTCTCTCTTACCATTAGTTGCTTCCTACTGTTATTCCAAGCATATTGGATTATCTTAAACATTTAAATTGTGAATGTAATGCATTTATTTTCTTTCATTCGTGTTTTTTTGACTAGTAGCAGCATTGTCAGTTATATATTTCCTGTTTTGGTTTGAACGCAACCAATTCATTCTGATATCTCGTCTTACTATCATTATATTTTAGAAATTTGTGGTTTTGGATTTTTAATCCTCATGAACATTTTTGATAAAATAATGGCAAATTTCCACATGGAAGTTTTTTAAATTTTTTTCTTTGTTTTAATTTTACCTTGTTGTGAACAGTAATTTTGTTAGTGATATTTCTACTTTATTGAAATTCTTGGTACTTTATAATCCAATCAATCTTATTCATATTCTGTGTATGCCAGAGTTAGATAAGAAAGTGTTCTTTCTAGAATTAGAATGTAAGGTTGGTTTATAAAATCAACCATGTTTACTTAGTTCTTCTCTATCCTTATTTGTCTTTTTTTCCACTTGATCAACATCATACTGAGATTGTTATTTTAAAGTCTCCTTTTTAAAAGTATTTCTCTCTAGTCTCTTTCCAATTTGGATAGTAACTGCTTTATGCAAGTAATTTATTTATTGTTTTGTGCATTGATATTTGTAACTGTTTTATCATCATGGCTAAATGTGAATTTAAGTATTAAAGTGGTCTTTAATCTCCTTTCAGTTGAACTTTACTTTGACTAGGAAAGCATGTGAATCTTTGCTTTATTATTCTTCTACTTTGTTCATCTCTATTTTGGATATTTTCTCTTATATAAAATGAGTCTGGAAGACAAAAATCAAAATCATATTTATTGGGTAAGTTAAAACTTGCTTCAATGTTGCTTTAATTTTTATGCTGCTTTTCCAAAATATGAAGCCAGTCTCATCTTCTGGCAGGTTACTTGATCTTTTTGCACTGAATTTATAAGAAATTTTTCTTTAAGTTCCAATAACCATTGGTTATTCATTTAGTTGACCATATGGAGAGAGTTTTATCAAGTGCCTTGATGGAGTTTTTAATTGTAAATTCCATTCTTTTACTTCTGAAGTAAATTTTATCATTAAAATTAATTGTTTCATCAATTGAATTTTCTTTTAAGAAATAAAATTATGGTTATATTTGGTCTTTCTTGTCCATATTCCTTTTAAACCATTTTTGTCTCATACTCTTACCTGTTTTCTCTGTCTCATTTTCATTCATGTGATTGCTTTTCTACTTTTCTTCAACATCCTATTTTAAGCTTTTATTTAAAACTATTCAGTTCCTCTCGGGTTCATACATATTGTCACAAATGACAGAATTTATTTATTTTAAGACTGAATAATATTCATCATTTTTATGTGTGTGGGTATAATATGAAATTTTTTCTATGTTCAATCATACAACAGTAGATTTCACATCATTGCTATTGTGAATAATGCTGCCATGAACATGGAATGCAGACATCTCTTTGACATACCAATTTCATTTCCTTTGAATATATATGTAAAAATTGGATTGTTGAATCAGATGGTACCTCTATTACTGCTTTCCGTAATGGCCGTATTAATTTACATTTTCACCAAACAGTGTACCAGTGTTCACTTTTCTCCACATCCTTGACAGCACTTTCCATTTTTCATTGCTTACAATTCAAAAATTATTCTAATGTGTGAGAGTCATTCCAGGGTTGGGATTTCCATAATGGTCAATGTTTTTCATATATAATCCTCATATTCCTCCTTTATATTCTATTGATAAATGAAGTATACGCTTGCTCCCCCAAATTTTATGTGTAATATTTTCTTTTCCTAGAATTCTTTCCACAGATAAATACCTGTCTTCTAAGAGTACTACAAGTTACTAGTTTTACCACAAATCTCTGTTCAAGTATAGCAGTATCAATGAATCATTCCTAGACCATATTACACAATGTAGTATTATGTAAGGTACATTCATCCCTATTCTCTGCATTCACTGTTTTATATTAATTTCTATCTCTCCTCCCTAGGATGTAGTTTTTCCCTAAGGGCAGGCATTTTGTTCTGTATTTCCCCAAAACAGAAGAGGAATAGCTCTCAGCATATAAAAATTGTTTTCAACAAGTATCTGCTGTACAAAAGGAGTCATGCATTTTTTATTTAGCTTTTTAGCTCATTAATGAAAATAATTTGTCTCTTCAGTGTAGTTATCTGAGTCCCTCATAATTCTTAGGAAGACATTGAACATGCACATAAATGTTATGATGAGGTTCGCTGGTAAATATTGAAGAGTCATTTTATTTTGTATCTTTTCTTTTCATTTAATCAAGTCTTTATAAAATTCGTGTCCTGTAACTATTTAACATAATAGGTTCAAGTAATACAAAATTTAATAAAACATGGGTGTTTACCATGGAGAAAATCCATTCCTAATCATTTCACCCTAATGTTTAAAGATAAAAGTTGGGGGATTCAAGATGGCAGACTAGAGGGAGACTGCGTTCCTTGTCACTCCGTAACTCCAGTTTCAAGCAGAGGATATCTGTTTCTTTGTGAGGCAGTTTGTGCTGCTTATTGATCCCCTGCTGTTTACCCCATTTGTCTGCTGTGATGACCTGCAGTCTGCCAGCATATCAACACCTTTTTTGGGTGCAGATTACTCACTGTCAGGCACCTATCATCTGCCATGTGCCTGTCTCTCGCCTGTCCATCGCCTGCATTACACCTATCCATTACCCAATACACAAGATTCACTTTCTGATTGTCCGAAAACAGTCAGCAAACTGATTGCTGACCGCCAGTGGAGCACCAACTGCCTGCTGTTGCCTGGAAGTTCACTGTGACAGTACCTGCAGGTTTGATAACACGTGGCTGCCACCATTTTGAGACAAAAATCAGGCCCAGTAGGAACCCTGACTGGACTGACTGAGCCCGGTCTCCAGGATCCGTCAACCCAACCGATCACTCCCTGCCTCTGGGGCCCTCACATCAACTGACTACTCCCTGCTGCCAGAACCCTGAGACCAACTGACTACGTCCTATCACTGGGACCCCAGACCAACTGATTGCACCCAGCCTCCAGGATGCTGCAACCACACCAAACATACCCAATCTCCAGGACCCCTGCCTGACCAACTGCACCCGGCCTCCAGGACCTCCAGCTGACCACTTCCATACCCTGAGCTGCAGCTCCCCATTTACCAACACATTTTGAAGTCAGAGCAACCAGACCATCTTGGATAATCCTGGAAGCCATAGCTCCAATCTTTAGGTGGGGCGAATCCCATCCTGAGACGCCTCCTGGAGACTTGAAGCTCATTTTTAGGTACCTCTCATGCATCAGGCTACTGAACACTGGGAGGTTTCATTACTATATGACTATTATACTGTAGTCTTTTTTTCTCCTTATTGAAAAATATTAAGTTTTTATTTCTTTACTTTTCCTGCTCTCTTTTCCTTTTGTTTACCTGTTCCCTCAGAGTCTCTTTATCCCTTTTTTGCATGCTAACATTCAATTCTTTTGATTACACTTTCACCCTTTCTATTATCTAGAACTTCTGTATATTCTTTTCTTATCCCATTAACAGCTACATTCTACATCTCTCTGCATCTTCTTTGTCCTCCATTAGAAACTGCAGACCTTATTGCAAATGTTTCTTTTACTGAAGATAATATTTGAACTCATTCTGTTTATTATGACAATATTGTTATTGTCCTCATAGGGGCTATTTGGTCTAGGATTGCATAGTGTCTGAATTGGGCACTGCTAATATTGATCTCTCCTTAAAAAAAAAAGGTTTCGAAACCTGTAGGGTCACTATAAGCCTATAGGGGAAAAACTGCAATACCCCAGATGTGCACTGCTAGAGGGGAAGATACATGAACGACATGCAAAAACAAGGGAAGAAAATGATCCAAACAAATCTACATTCTATATTAATAGAATCCAATGACAGTATGTTAGAAGAAATGTCAGAAAAGGACTTCAGATTATACATGATTAAGATGATTCCTGAAGCAAAGGATGAGATAAGAGAGCAAATGCAGGCAATGAATGATAATACCAAAGAGCTGAAAGAGCACCTGCAGGAAGCAAAGGATCATTTCAACAAAGAGATAGAGATTTAAAAAAAAAAAAAAAAAACAAACAAAAAAAAAAAAACGGAAATCCTTGAAATGAAGGTAACAATAAACCAAATAAAAAACTCAATGGAAAGCTTCACCAAAAGACTAGACCACTTGGAAGACAGAACCTCAGACAATGAAAACAAAATATTTAATCTTGAAAATAAAGTTGCCCAAACAGAGAAGATGGTAAGAAATCATAAGCAGAATCTCCAAGAACTATGGGACATCATGAAAAGACCAAACTTAAGAATTATTGGGATCGAGGAAGGCACAGAGATACAAACCAAAGGAATGAACAACCTATTCAATGAAATAATATCAGAAAATTTCCCAAGCCTGAAGAATGAAATGGAAAATCAAATACAAGAGGCGTACAGAACACCAAATGCACAAAACCACAACAAGTCCACACCAAGGCACATTATAATGAAAATGCCTAACATTCAAAATAAAGATAGGATTTTGAAGGCAGCAATAGAACAGCATCAGATTACATATAGGGGGAGACCAATACAGATAGCAGCCGACTTCTCAACCCAGACTCTAAAAGCTAGAAGGGCCTGGAATAACATATTTCAAGCTCTGAAAGAACATGGTTGCCAACCAAGAATCCTATACCCAGCAAAACTAACCTTCAGATTTGAAGATGAAATAAAATCCTTCCATGATAAACAAAAGTTAAAAGAATTTACAAATAAAAAGCCTGCACTACAGAATGTTCTCAACAAAATATTCCATGAGGAGGAAATGAAAAACAACAATGTAGGTCAGCAAAGGGAGGAAATACCTTAAAGAAAAACCACTCAAAGGAGAAACCAAGTCAAGTTAAAAACCAAAAATAAGCCCAAATGACTGGGAATTCAAATCATATCTCAATAATCCTGAATGTTAATGGCCCAAACTCATCAATCAAAAGACATAGACTGGCAGAATGGATTAAAAAGAAAGACCCAACAATATGCTGCCTGCAAGAGACTCATCGCATAGAAAAAGACATCCACAGACTAAAGGTGAAAGGATGGGAAAAAACCTACCATGCACATGGACTCAGTAAAAAAGCGGGGGTTTCCATCCTTATATCACATAAAGTGGACTTCAAGCCAAAGTTAGTCAGAAGGGATAAAGAAGAACATTTCATACTGCTTAAGGGAACCATAAATCAGGAAGACATAACAATAGTAAATATTTATGCCCCAAACAATGGTGCATCCCTGTATATCAAACAAATCCTTCTCAATTTCAGGAATCAAATAGACCACAGTGACTTTAATGCACTGCTGTCACCACTAGATAGATCTTCCAAACAAAAACCAACCAAAGAAACCGTAGAACTCAATAACACAATCAATAACCTAGACTTAATAGACATATATAGAATATTCCATCCATCAACGAGCAGATTCACTTTCTTCTCAGCAGCACACGGAAACTTCTCGGAAATAGACCATATGTTATGCCACAAAGCAGCCCTTAGGAAATGCAAAAAATTGAGATACTGCCTTTGTTCCATCAGATCATAATGGACAAAGAGTAGAAATCAATGACAAAATAAAAAACAGAAATTTCTCCAACACCTGGAGACTAAATAATATGCTATTGAATGAAACATGGATAACAGAAAACATCAGGGAGGAGATAAAAAAAATTCTTAGAGGTCAGTGAGAATGACGATATAACATATCAAAATCTCTGGGACACTATGAAAGCGGTACTAAGAGGAAAATTCATTGCATGGAGCACATTCCAGAACAAAATGGAAAGTCAACAACTAAGTGACCTAACATAACAGCTCAAAGCCTTAGAAAAAGAAGAACAGAATAACAGCAAAAAAAGTAGAAGACAGGAAATAATTAAAATCAGAGCTGAAATCAATGAAACTGAAACAAAAGAAACAATTCAAAAAATTGACAAAACAAAAGTTGGTTCTTTGAAAAAGTAAACAAAATAGACAAACTCTTAGCCACACTAATGAACAGAAGGAGAGAGAAGACTCAAATTACTAAAATTCATGATGAAAAAGGGAATATCATGACAGACACCACTGAGATACATAATATAATGAGAAGCTACTTTGAAAATCTGTATTCCAACAAAATAGAAACTACTAAAGACATTGACAAATTTCTGGAGACATATGCTCCTCCCAAGCTTAACCAGGAGGACATACACAATTTAAACAGATCAATATCAAGCAATGAAATAGAAGAAGCCATTAAAAACCTATCATCCAAGAAAAGCCCAGGACCAAACGGATTCTCAGCCGAGTTCTACAAGACCTTCAAAGAAGAACTCATTCCAATGCTTCTCAAAGTAGGAACATTCCTGAACATTGTAAAAGTGATTTATGCTAAGCCCATGGCCAACATCATTCTTAATGGAGAAAAACTAAAAGCATTCCCTTTAAAAAGTGGAACAAGGCAGGGATGTCCACTTTCACCACTTGTATTCAACATTGTCCTCGAAAATCTAGCCAGAGCAATTAGACAGACTAAAGAAATTAAAGGGATACGAATAGGAAAAGAGGAACTTAAGCTGTCACTATTTGCTCATGACATGATTCTATATTTAGAGGATCCAAAAAACTCCTCCAGAAAACTCCTAAATCTCATCAATGAATTCAGCAAAATAGCAGGCTATAAAATCAACACGCATAAATCTAAAGCATTGTTATATGGAAGCGATGAAACATCTGAAAGGGAAATGAGGAAAACAACTCCATTTGCAATAGTCTCAAAAAAAATAAAATACTTGGGAATCAATCTAACAAAAGAGGTACAATGAAAACTACAAAACATTGAAGAAAGAAATTGAGGAGGACCTTAGAAGATGGAAATATCTCCCATGTTCTTGTATAGACAGAACTAATATTGTCAAAATGGCCATACTACCAAAAGTGCTATACAGATTCAATGCAATTCCAATGAAAATCCCAATGATGTACCTTACGGAAATAGAGCAAGCAATCATGAAATTCATCTGGAAGAATAAGAAACCCAGAATAGCTAAAGCAATCCTTAGCAGGAAGAATGAAACAGGGGGTATCGCAATACCAGAACTTCAACTATACTACAAAGCAATAGTAACAAAAACGACATGGTGTTGGCACCAAAATAGACAGGTAGATCAATGGTACAGAATAGAGGACATGGACACAAACCCAAATAAATACAATTTTCTCATACTAGACAAAGGGGTCAAAATTATGCAAAGGAGAAAAGATAGCCTCTTCAACAAATGGTGCTAGGAAAATTGGAAATCCATATGCAACAGAATGGAACTAAACACCTATCTCTCACCCTCACAAAAATCAACTCACAATGGATCAAGGACCTGGAAATCAGACCAGAGACCCTGCATCCGAAAGAAGAAAAAGTAGGTCCAAATCTTCAACTTATTGGCTTAGGATCAGACTTCTTAACAGGATTCCCATGGCACAAGAAATAAAAGCAAGACTCAATAACTGGAATAGATTCAAACTAAATAGCTTTCTCTCAGCAAAGGAAACTATCAGCAATGTGAAGAGAGAGCCTTCAGAGTGGGAGAAAATCTTTGCCACTTATACTTCAGATAGAGCACTAATTTCCAGAATATACATGGAACTCAAAAAATCTACATGAAGAATACAAATAACCCAATCAACAATCTCAACATTTGAGATTTGCTTAACTCACTTAGCATGATATTCTCCAATTTCATCCATTTGCCTGCAAATGCCATAATTTTCTTGTTCTTTATAGCTGAGTAATATTCCATTGTATATATATGCCACAGTTTCTTTATCCATTCATCAATTGAAGGACATCTAAGTTGGTTCTACATGAAGAATACAAATAACCCAATCAAGAATATGAACAGACATTTCACAGATGAAGATCTACAAGCAATCAACAAACATATGAAAAAATGTTCACCATCGTTAGTAATAAGAGAAATGCAAATCAAAAGTACCCTAAGATTCTATCTCACCCCAATTAGAATGGCGATTATCAAGAACACAAGCAACAATAGGTGTTGGAGAGGATGTGGGGTAAAAGGTATACTCATACATTGCTGATGGGGCTCCAAATTAGTGCAGCCACTCTGGAAAGCAGTATGGAGATTCCTTAGAAAACTTGGAATGGAACCACCATTTGACCCAGCTATCCCACTCCTTGGCCTATACCCAAAGGACTTAAAATCAGCATACTACAGAGATACTGCCACATCAATGTTCATAGCTGCTCAATTCACAGTAGCCAGATTGTGGAACCAACTTAGATGTCCTTCAATTGATGAATGGATAAAGAAACTGTGGCATATATATACAATGGAATATTACTCAGCTATAAAGAATAAGAAAATTATGGCATTTGCAGGCAAATGGATGAAATTGGAGAATATCATGCTAAGTGAGTTAAGCAAATCTCAAAATTCCAAAGGTTTTATCTCGCTGATAAGTGGATGATGACACCTAATTGGGGGTGGGAGCGGGGCAAGAATGGAGGAAGGAGGGACTGTATAGAGGGAAAAGATGGGTGGGAGGGGTGGAGGGGAAGGAAAAAATAACAGAATGAATCAACCATCATTACTCTATGTAAATGTATGATTACACGAATGGTATGTTGTTACTCCATGTACAAACAGAAACAACATGTATCCCATTTTTTTTATAATAAAAATAAATTTAAAAAAATAAAAAATAAAGAAAATTTGAGTAGAAATCTGTATTTGGGTTAAAACATTTTCTTCATCTATATAGAAATTACAGGAATAATAACATATATAATTCATATTCATAATCCCTAATTACAGATGCCTAGTCCATGGTCATGATACTATACTAAGAAACCAATAATAAATCTATAATTTATTATAGATCTGCAAAAATTTTATTGCAAGCAGGAACAGCTAAATGTGAAACATTAACTTAAACTAAATCATACTGACTTTATCTTTGTATGTTCCTGAGTGTGTGTGTGTGTGTGTGTGTGTGATGTGTGCACGTGTACATGTGTATGTGTATTTGTGTGAGAATTCTTTCTTGAGTGTTTATTTTTTCACAGCATTATTCATCTGCTATTATTGTATAAATTTCAATTTGCTGAAGTAGAATATGTATAGGTACATCTAATCTTTCAAAGTACTGATATCCTAAGATCAATAAGCAATAAGGGCAATTAAAAATGTGAAACATTTTAAGATAGAAGTTGTAGCAATGATAATGCTAGATATTTTTAGTGTTATTACATGCCATGTGCTGTTTCACATCTTTTTTATGAAATAACTTACTTTATATAGTCAGGCATTTTGGATCAGATATTTATCAGCTTTAAGAATACCCTTTCTATTTTGAGTAACAGTAAAAGAGAGACATATTTTATGATGTTGAGAAAAGGATAAAAGGATCCTATTTGATAATGAGTCTGTTGATTAAACTCTCTAAAGAGCAAAGAGACTAAGAATTAGGATTTATTATGGAAGACTACTGAAGTACTTTATCTTCTTCAGCTTATTAGAGAAAATGTGCCCCCATCCACTCATCAGGATATATATATACTGATAAGATAGCAGAGGTTCTTAAACTGCAAAAAATTCATATACTTCATGAGAAGAGTCTGTGCTGACCTTCTACTGCTTGCTTAGTCAGTGGGGAGGATTTGGCTGTTAACAAGGCATCAGCTCCCATAATACTATTTCTAAGGGACAATGATGATGACTCAAAAAGTTCAAAGAATTTTCCAGTTTTCTTTTTCTTTTTTTAACAGAAGATGGTTCATTAAAATAACTTTCATCAGTGATAAAACATCAATCTCAATATAAAAATCATTTTATGAGAGCAAAAATCTCAGAGTTGAGTGTCCCAAAGGAAGAGAAGGGATCCAAAAACAAGGGAAGAAATTGGCTGTGCTGAAGTGAACTTCAGAATTCCTATGAACAGCACAATGCATTTATGATAAGTAATCTGAATGGAAGTGATGCTCTTCATGGTTCAAAAGTATCTTTAGAATTTTAGGTGATGTTTTGATATATTTATATAATATTTGTTTTTACTATTCAAGAGAGGTATAACCATCACAAATCATAGCTAATGCCTCCCAATGCCCTTGCAAGGTGACTGAAAGATACACATACATGCTAACAAAGTATTAACAGTTTATTTGTTAGGTTTGGGCTCACGTACCAAAGCTGATGTCCCTAGAAAATCAGGTTAAACATAAGGAAGCACCATCTATTCATCTCAAGTTAGTTATTACAAAATTAGTTCATTGGACTTCTATTTGACCTTCAATTCTCTCACTTTTATCCCCACTTATGTATGTTTACTCACATACATAATTCCACCTCATATCTATTTTCTCCCTAGTTTGAACTAGATAAAAAATCTAAGACATCAGGCAAGAGGAATTATATTTCAGGAGTGAGGAACAAAGAGAACATTACAGGCTCAGCTGCTACCATTGTCCTGGCTAGAGCAATATCCTCAGCCTGGTTGCCACAGGGATGGAGAGGTAAGAGCACTGAAGTAATAGAGGATTCTCTTCTAGCTGTGGACTGCATCTATTACCAGAGACTGTGTAAGGAGAAATCATTAAGAAACTCACTCACACTAGATAACCTCTTAACTAATATTGGCTTTGCATTCTAACAAATATGGCTCAAGAAGAGCCTTAGCATCTTGCAAGTAACTTCCAAAAGTGACCACCAGTTTTAGATTAGGCAAATTGCTTCATTTCTCTATGCCTCAGTTTCTCTATTCTCATGGGACAAATGTCATGCCTACCTTGTAGAAAATTACAAGACCTGAATAAGCATTTTGAAAGCATGGAAAGTTGCATTTGTCAAAATGAAGGATACTTGACCTTCCATATCTGTGGGTTCTGTACTGAAATAAAAATACCACATGATCTTTGTATTATGTAACTGTGAAACAACAACAAAAAAATCAACTTGCCTATTATTGTGCCATTCCAGAGTTCAAAATTTGGATTCAGCATGGTGCATGCCTATAATCCCAGTGACTCAGGACAGTAAAGCAAGAAGATTGCGAGTTAAAATCCAACTTCAGCTGCTTGATGAGGCCTGAAAAATAATAAAAGGGCTAGGGATGCAGCTCAGTGGTTAAGCACTATTGGGTTCAATTCAAAATATGAAAAAAAGAAGTTGAATTCACTTTAATGAGGCTTACTTTTTAAAAGAAAGTTAAGGTAGTGTACTAGTCAGGGATCTCTAGAGGAACAGAATCAACAGGAAATATGATTATAAAAAGGGGATTTATTAGATTGGCTTACACCATCAGAAGCTGGATAGTCCACAATGGCCGTCTGCAGGCTGAAGAACTGGAAGAACCAGCAGCTGCACAATCCAAGAAGCAGAAACCCCAGAATGAGAGGGATCAACAGTGCTACCCTAGTCTTAGACCAAAGTTCTGGAAACTGCCTGGAGAATTACTAGCAGAGTCCACTGTGGAAGAGTGAAGAAGCAAGAGTTGGATATCCTCAGATGATCAAAGCAGCAATCAAGAACCCCTTCAAGAAGAGTTCAGCTTGCATCTGCATCTGCTTCCTTGTTCTTCCAACTTCCTTCTATCTAAGCCACAATTCTATTGGGAGGTGCTGCCCGTGCTTAGGGAGGTTCTCCACTTCAGTTCACTATCCCACATTCCAGTCATTTCTAGACATCCCCTCATTGACACACCCAGAAACCTCTTAATCCAATCAAGCTGACAATTCAAATTAACCATTACAGGTCATTATGTAATATTATTTATTTGGATAACTATGTAAATGATCTTTTAAGAAAAGGGGTTTGAAAGTTTTCACATGCCATTTGACAATCTTCTATTTAAAAGCATATTGAATCTGAATCATGATTTGTAATTGTTATATAAATACATCACAAGTGCATTGAAAAAATTGTCAATATTTTACCTCCTATTTTCTTACTATATATTATTATGAAAATTTGAACCAATGGTTTAAAACTACAGAATGTGTTTTACTTTGTATGGAGAGAAAATTCTGAGTGATTTTACTCACATAGAGCAAATATCTCGGAGAAAGTTATAACATAATTTTTCTGAACTAAAGAAAACAGTTCTAGATTTAGTTGAAGAACACACTACTTTTAAATGATTAATTTTATTTTAAATATTTCATTCTTAAGAGGAGAGTACAATGTTAACATTGTTTAACATTTTATCATAAACAATACTAATAATTTTGCTTTAGAGAATCTTCGGTCAAAATGCAAAGATAAAATGTCCATTGAATCTTCATATTTAGACTGAGTCTAAATATCTTCAACTAAAATGATTATTTTTGAAAGAAACAAAAGCATCCTATTTTTCATGTTCACCCAAGTAACAGATGTATAATTTTCAGAAATGAAGAAATAATTGACCATAACCTGGAATGACAGAGAGGAAGCAGCTCAGTTAAATCTGTGTATATTGAACCACTTGATAAATGGAACACAAGACTAAAACTGGAAGCATCAGGCAAAGTTGTCAGAAAAGGAAAAAATAAGCAGCTACTTAATTTACAGGTCAATCTAAATTCACGTGCTTTGTACAGTGCACGTATGTGACATTCGTGCATGTGTGTGTGCATGTGAGCATTTAATATCTTTTAATTTTATATCATGTCCTCAACTGTGTTGTATGCTTATTGTAAAACAGGTGTTATTTTTGAAAAGTCAGTAATGCCCTCTAGTTTCTAAATCCCATTAGATGTTTATTGGCTTTTATCTACTTGATTAGAACCCTAATACTCTTTCCCATTGTAGCTTTCATGACTTAGTTTCTATTTCTTTTCCCTCTACTCCTCAAACCAGTCATTTTGCAGTCGACTTTGTAGACTCTCCCTCTGTCTGTCCTTTAATTAATTAGTCTCCATAATATTTCTCCACTCAGTCTTCTTGACTTCTTCATCTAAATATATTTCCAGATACAGCTGATCTATTGTCCTGGCTTCTACCACCTGTAGTTAGATAAATTTAAAAACTATGTTTTTAATCCTGACCCCTATAGTAAGTCTCAGATACTATGAGTTCAGTAATCTAAAAAAAAAAGTCAGTTTCTAATCCTACTAACACCAAAATTCTAAAGTATATAAAAATGAACCCGTCATCTTTATACCATTACATCACAGCCCATTTCTTTTGCCAACAGCAGCTATTTACTTAGGCCAACAGCATGGAAAACACTTAGTGAAGACTTTAATCTTCATCCTCAATTGCTCCTGAAATAGGATTGTATCTGCTTCTCTGAAGCCCGCCTTCTTTCCATACTCATTACTACTGCCTAAAATAATGTCAATCTCATGTGTGATTCACAGCAATAGTTGAATCACTGTGATCCTAGTGAATCAGGCTGACTCACTTATACAATAATACTCATTTTCCTAAATGTGTACTTGATCATGTAATTTTCCAGTTAAATTGTCTCGGTGATTGCCATGCCTTCTCCTTAGGATGTTATATAAAGTCCTCCTCGGTCCAGAGCTTTGGTTTCATTTCCCAGGTCACTGCTCACCCCTCAACCCCTCGCCACTCATGTGTATGTCAGTATCTAATTATGAAATATTTGCTTTAAGAAACATGCTTCTCTCTTTGCCTCTGCACTTGTTGCTCTCTCATAGCTTACCTCAGGCAGTTCAGCCTCTAGTGGTACTTCTCTTTTTCTCTGAAAAAAAATTCATTTTTCAGATTGAGTTAGTTCCCTCCAATGTTGACACATGACTTCTAACCCTGATTGAATGCCATTTCTTTGCCAATTTCTCCTACTGTGATTCTTTAAATCAAGTTTGTTGTCCAAGAGAAAATTGGGTGTTTAATAATTGCAAATGAAATGAAGAAATTTACTGATTTGACTGAATTCGTGAATAAATACCTGTGATAAGTAGAATTAGGGCTCACCAATATCACTACATCCTGGTTTCTAAAATCTGTGAATATGCAACCTCATGTGGTAAAATATACTTCACAGGTGCAACTAAAGAGTTTTGAAAAGGAAGATTATCTTGCATTTTCACCTAAACCTACTGTAATCATAAGGTTCATTAAAAAAGGGAGTCAGGATGATGAGGTTAAGAAGGAGATTTGAAGACGTCACCCAGCCAGATCTGAAGATGAATGGAGAAACCTCAAGTCAAGGATCCTAGGTTCCCTCCAGGAATTGGAAAAAGCAGAATAAGTAAACAAATAAATACATAAATAAGGAATTTTCTCCCAGACATTCTCAGTTCTTCAAAATTCTTGACTTTAGCTCAGTAAGCCTATTCCTAACTACTGACTATCAGAAGTATACGATACTAACTACGTGTTACCTGAAGCAAAAAAAAAAAAAAAAAAAAAAAAAAAAAAAAAAAATTGTGGCACTTTGTTACCACAAAAATGGAAAATGAGCACAATAGTTTGTATTCATTACAGTAACTAGAAAATTTAAAAATACAAGAAAAGGTTTATTGTCTGGTTAAAAAAGTTTGAGATGAGTTAGCCAGCATACATTACATTTTTCTGTGGTCTTTATGGACAAAGGGGATGAAGTCTCTTCTGGGAGAAGAGACTATAATTTAAAAGAGACTAGTAATTTAAAAATACTATTTTAGACTACAAAACTGCTTAAAACTGTTCAAAGTAAGCTATTTAATTTTAATAAGAAAGATGGGTCTCAGAGAAGAAACTGACTTGCCTAAGGATGCGCAAGAATGAATGATTAACAGTGGCAACAGGACTTCTGATCCCTATTTTCGCTCTTCAGCATCTGCTGCAAAATTTTTATCCTCTCCAATTGAGGAGTTGCTAATAATTGGTTCAAGTTAAGAAAAAAATGTAAATTATGTAAGGTATTCTAGAAACCTCTGAAGCCCTAAAATAAAGGACTGATACTGAAATTTAAGTGATAATGGTGTTTCCATTTAACCGTAGGTTATAGCAACACTGAAAATTTAGATAGATGATTTTAAAAGGTAGAACTCATATTTTTATTCTGATTAGGGTGACCAGATATACAGGTCACCCAACTAAATTTGAATTTCAGATATAACAATTTGTTTTCTATAAGAATGTCCCAAATTTCACATGGGACATACTTACATTAACGTTTATTTGTTCTTTACATAAGATTCATATTTAGCTGACTGTCCTATATTTATATTCTGTAATTGATAACACAACAATAGTTTAACATGTCACTGAAATACAAGACTGAAGTAGTTCATTCCAAGGTTTTCAATACTCAGAATTTCATTTTGAGATCTATTTTATTTTAAATGTAGGCAATTCAGGTCAGTATCCAAATTGATTTCATTTTTATATTGTCTAAAGTAGAACTATAAGTTTAATTTGTTTAGGTATTTGAGAAATGCTCATGAATAGGACTATATTTATAGCCTCTTCTATTCAGTGAACTTTTAGGATGAGCATGTGACTCTAATAGAACTATATTTACAAACGCTTCTATCCAGTGAACTTTTAGAATTAGCATGTGACCCTAATTTTTTAAGACTGCTGTGGAAATGACATTCCCTTGGCTTAATGACAAAGTACCATTGATACCTTGATTTGAAAATAGTTTAGATGTGGTAAAGGAAATTTCCAGTGTAACACAAATAATTTCTAATGAAAACAGTAATGGATTATAACTACAGTTAAAGTATGAGTTAGCTTCTAACACATGCACTCTGGCAGATGCAAAATTCCCCCACCTTGAGTAGGTGCTTATTTAGGAAAGTCTTTTCTCCTTCATCTCATATAAAAAACAGAAAGTGAGAGGATCTTTATGGTATTTGTTTTTCAACTAATGGCATGTTTGCTAAGATCTCTCCCTTTATGGATGATTAATTTAGAATCCAGTGTGACAATTCTGTCTGCAGGAGATGTCTTATTCTGTAGCATTCGTAGGCATTTGTTTCTTCTCTACCAGAACAGAGTCAGTTAATGATGTCCATAATGCTTCATCAATATGACTTCAATTCAAAGATGTTTGCATGTGTAATATTCACACTGGAAAAAAAGTGATAATTAAGAGTCTGAAGTACAAAAGGGTAATGCACTGTCCTCTTGCTCAGTAGGGAAGTTCATTAGCAGTGGAATCATGTCATTTGCCCATCTGTTCATAATTGCATTCACCCCGGGAACTAAGTGAAGGAAGTGACATCACATGGTCCTTATATCCACAAGTTCGTAAATCACATGTATGTTCTTATCTTCATGGATGACTGGAGGGAGAAAAAAGCAAAACAACAACAACAGACTTCATGAGCAACAATAACAACTAATTGAGTCTTTTTCAAGCTTAGCACAGGCAGATGACCTCATTAATTCTGTAATCCTGACAAGATATTCTATTTCTAGGAAGCCTCACAGAAAAATAAGATGCTGCTGCTTATGTGTGTTATCAAGGCCATATTGTGGGGGTAATTATCTTTCAACTGGTTGGAGACACACCTCTTGTTTGTATGTCCTAAACATCGGGTGCTTAGCAGCTGCTGTAATATCAATAGAAGAATGAAATAGGCCCTCATTAGATTAGCACTGAGCTTATTGCTGGTGCCGGTCTCATTATTATTGGTGACTAAACTGGCAGATTGTCAGGATGCCTCATGGCGAGATGAGCTTTTGCAGCTCTTTGTTTGTAGTTATTATAAACAATGAAGTGAAAGAAATCCCTTGGGCATAGTCATGTCTCAGAGGTTTTTTCTGTGTGTAGCAATCAGCTTGCAGAGGCAGCATTGGTAAACAACTTCTTATTTTAAGGAATGATATTAATTAAAACATCGAGTGTGGTTTGGAAGAGAACTTGTTAATTATTTAATGTCACCTGCTCTGATCAGGCCCACCAGTTGAAATATATTGAAATATATATATGTATATCTATCTCCTCAAATATGCTTTTCCTCTCATGTACACCAATGAAAATAAGGACTTCCAAGTGGTGAAAGCCTGTTTTTCATTTTAAATAATCTGCAAATGTGAGACATTACATCATAGTCTTAAATGCAAAACAGATTTTCTTACTTTCTTTGGAAAACAGTATTGAATCCAAAGACTGCATTCTGCTGATTTGCAAACTAGTTAGAATTAGTTAGGTCACCAGACTAGAATTGTCAATATATCTATAATACGATTCAAGGGAATTTGGCAGAGAGTGTCAGTTTGTATTTGACATGAAGTGTGCATTCAGGGTTGAAATACTTACTTGAGTTAATGAAAATATTTGTCCAGAATGAACACAAGTTTCAAGCAATAACCATAATATTTTAAATTTTAAGTAATTATTATATGAACAATGCTTCACATTACCTTGTCAGCATTTATATACATACAAGGCAGATGTCAAATTTCTTTAACCAATTCTAGGAAATAAAAGCACATTTTGCTTATTTAAGTATTTCTAGGACTTCTTAGTGTTAAGTGCAGGAATATTGATTCCACATTCTCGTATCTGTATAGCAAAAGAAATTTTGGGGGCCTAAATCATCCAGTTGGTTTCTACTTATTATTCTCCTCCATCTCAAACTCAAGAAAACTGAATATTTTCCAGCAAAATATCTATAAATAGCTCCAGAGCCAAATCTGATCCTCTGATGTTAGTTTGTTAGGATTTCATGTGAATTACTACCATTCTGTGAGATTTACCTTTTCCAGAAGAACATCTATCTCTATAACAAAGGGAAGCAAGTCATCCAAAAAATGAGGCTGAGATTTCAACCATTTCCCCAGAGATCATAACGGATGCACCATAGATTTTAATTTGCACAATTTGGCTTTGCCCTTAAATAGAGGCGAGAGCTGGCAATTCAGATCATGTTTCCACAGAGCTTAGCTGATGCTGGAACTTTCCTTCATTGTTTCATCTTCTCTCTGTCCTCAGCAAGCACAAGGATTAAACTCATTACTATTTCACCATAGAATTACCTTGACAAACTCTTAGAAAATCCTTACAGGAAGATAATTCTTTGATGACTTATCTCTTTATAATTGAATCCTATGTCTTTCAGAAATCATTTTATCACAGGAGGGATTTTCCTGAAAGACAGAGCAAGTTCCTTTTTTTTTTGTGGGGTCATAAGACATTCATTTCATCTAGGATATCAACTTTGAAAGGCATGGCTATTTACACATTTTTCAGCAAATACATTTTAAATTATCAAAACATCTTCAGCAGTTCTTTCCTCCAGCACATTTTAAACTTCCCTCTCATATGAATAAACATTTGAAGGCATACTTTTAAGGCTTTGCTTTAGAATCAACCTTTCTGTGATTATAGAGTTGCTTAAATACACTTTTCATAGTCAATATTGCTTAAATGGGTTGAAAATAGCATGAAATTCAAAAACATGGCAGACAATAGATTTAAATAACAGAGACCAAGAATAATTTGAAAAATGTACAAAAATGTGACTTTAGAAAGTTGTATATACTTGAACTACATTAATACGCAAGAAATTTTGTTATTTTATACAGAAAATTATCAGTGTCCTCTGAATATGGTAAGTTTGAACTGTGTTTTGTTTGACATTTAGATAGAGATATTGGCAGAGGATAGGTAAATAAATAAACATAAATACACACTTGTAAATGTTTATGATTTTCATGAGCACTAAGTAGTAAAACCTACCTTTAGGAATATTTGAACACAAATGACTTTTTCTAAATATCTCTAATAATGGAAAGATATAGCTATCCTAACACTAGTATGATTCTGCCAAATTTGGAAAATCTGCATTTCTTCAAAGCTATTTAGAAGTCAAAAGATAAATATTCCTGCAAAGTATTGAAAAATTTTCTCCTAAAGATTGTTGTAATACTTATTAGGAATAATTTCCTTCATTTAGGGCATTGGCCATAAAAGTATAAAAAGTGATTCAATTTACTCTTCACTTAAATTCAGTAAAATTCATATGCACTTCTTATTTTGACTTAAACTTTTAATTAGTAAACATTTAAATCTGTCACTTTGGAGTGTGTGTGTGTGTGTGTGTGTGTGTGTTTGTGTGTTTTAGAAGGAGAGTATCCTGAACACTTTGAAACTGTATATTTTGTCACATGTGTAGTCATAATTAGTGTGTTTACCTCTCTTCCATGCTTCCTCAAACTTAGAAATAAAAAATATTTATATTATTATTATTATTATTATTAAACCTTTTAACAAAATCCTTTCCAGTTCCTAAACTAAGGGAAACTAAGTCTAGAAATATGATCTTGCTCCAATCTTTGAATAGTGTTTCCTAGTAAAGGAGTCAGCAAGCTTTTCCTAGATATGACCACAGGTAAATCTTTTCAGTTTTGTGGGTCACCAGGTTTTTCCCAACTACTCAATACAAAAAAAAAAAAAAAAAAAAAAAAAAAAAAAAAAAAAAAAAAAAAAAAAAAAAAACAAAAACAAAACAAAACAAAAAAAAAAAAAACGAGTAGTGAAAGCAGTTACAAGGCTAAAACAAATGGTGTTTGCGTAATCAAATAAAACTTTCCTCGTAGATTCTAAAATGGAAATTGAATTATAATTTTCATGGATCATGAAAAAATGCTCCTTGCTTGATTTTCAAAAACTATTTAAATTATTTTTTAAAAAATTTAGTTCATGAATCATACAAAAACAGGTGGTAGTAGGATTTAAAATGTGGATCAGAGTTTGTTAACACCTACTTTAGAGTGCCTACTGTGCCCATATTTTCAGGGTAGGGGTGTTCCTCAGCCCCAGAGGCCCAACAAGTCTATAACTTACAAGTCCCTGGTGGCATCCAGGAATTTGCAAAATGAGTATTTGGCTTATGTCTTCCTGTCAAGCACTTGCCAACCTGTAATGTTTGGTAGAATGCAAGGAGCAAGTAACTCTCAGTCTATGAGCCATGTTTCTGCTTTACTCAGACAGGTTGACCTTCTGGGAACTAGTTCACTAGCTCGGAAAACAACTAATGCTTAGTAGCCACAGCAGTCTTGCCTGTTGTGAAACAGAGCCTCTGCATTTTGTATGAGTGAGGTTTGGTTTGGCTTATGTCTAGGCTCTCTTGACCTCATCTGAATTACATGAGTCACTTGTGATTTCTGGACTACCCAGCAGGTTGATGATGACACAGATGTTAATTTCTCACTGGGATCATCTGTATTAGTTCTAATTTAAACCTCTGTCCACATAACCTCTTCAACTTGTTGATGTGCAAGCATAAGTTATTTGAATTGTTGGGAAGAGTGCACATAATGATTGTGGGAAATCTTCACCCATCTTTTGGTCTCCTAAGTGTCTTATAAGAGAATGGACTCTGGATTCAGGGACTCATGGATCAAATATTATTGTTTGCTACTTATTTGTTATGTGATCATAGAAGTAATTTTTACTTCTATGAGTTAATGAGTATAATTCTCATTTCCTCAAGATTAAAGTGGAAATGAGTTATAATATGTCTACCTTATTGGAAAGTTACATTAGATGTGGTAAGATATTTACCAAGCAATATGTGTTTCTGTTTGTTTTCTGCCCTTGCATTAAAATTCACAAAAAAATTTAGGTGCTTAAAACAATGCATGTTTATCATCTGATGACAAATAGTTTCTGTAGGTTGAAAGATTTGCACAGTTTAACTGATATTTCTGTTTTAGGATGTGACTCAGGTGTTGATTAGAGCTGCGACTTCTTCAGATGCTTAACTAGGGAAAGGTCCACTACCAAGCCTGTTGGGTTTGGCAGAATTCAATACTGGTGACTGCAGGACTAAAGTTTTCTGTTTCTTCAGTGGAGTCTGCTCTCAGCTCCTACAGTTAGTTCCTTTCCAGGGTGGCTCCTCCAATATGGCCCCTTGCTTCATGACAGTGTAGCTCTACAACATGAGCAATGACTTCAGGGAGGGTTAATACACTCTTCAAGCAGTTTTATCTGATCATTTGCTCTAACCTTCTGTGTTCTTACACTTCTGCTAAAATGCAGACTGGTGCCAGTTTCCACTAATTTTAATTCACTAATTCTAGGGTAGGGACTAACAATGCTCATTTTAGACAAGCCCTTTATGTTTCCTAATGCAAGTTATCCAAATAAGATATTTGAAAGGATAATGAATCTGATGGTTAAAATAAAACTGTTTGACTTGTCATTTTTGTGGTCAAAAAGAATGTGCCACATAAATTAGTATCTATTTAACTATCTATCTATCAAGTAATGAATTCAATAAGGCCAGAAGATAAACAAATATGTACCTAATGGTAATAATACTTCTTATTCATAAAACTGTCTGTGCCAATACATGAAAAACTCATTATACATCCTACATAAAATTATTAAGTGAACTGCTTCCCCATAACACAAATGAGAAGAGAAAGAATACTGAAAAGGGGAACTGGAATGTATTAAGTGAACATAATTAAAAATGTATTTCCTGTGCTGTATAAAACATTAATAAATTGCCTACAGTATTACTATAAAAGAGCTAATACTTAATCAAAGGAAATTAGAGTGTATTTAAAACCACTAATAAGAAACCAAGCAAAGAATTGAGTAGTAAGAAAACTATTAGCACTAAATTAAAGATGCATAAACACATTAACTAAATATAGGACTGTACTCTGCATTTGATTATTTAGAGACATATTGAAAATTATTATCACATGCCTTGTGATCTGAATTATATAAATGGCCAAATGATCCTGTTAGAGTGAATTTTATAGGTAGGCATGCAGCCTGGTATATTTTAAAAAGGTCAAACTTCAGAATAGTACAAATATTGTTTATAATAGAACTGCATCTCTTCCTACCTATGTGATGAGATCATATCTTTTTCAGGATATTCATATGTAAAATGATAGTAATAGTTATTGTGGTTTGTGAAAGAAACAAATGAGATAACAACATATTGAGGTATATGGCTCATGAAAACCATACAATAAATATTGGTCTCCATTCCCATTTTTCTTTTTCTTGAGTATTCTTTATGGGAAAAAGCATCCTTCAGGACTTTTAGTTATGACTTTATGACCTAAAATGGAATTTTTTTAGTCTTAATTCTATATATTTTTTTCATTATTTAGTTATTTTATAAAATGAAGACTTCCCTCATGGATATTTCTATTTGTGTGAGCAGTTTAATCCATAAAGTTATGATATGCCAATATAATTTCAAATGAGAAACTTCTGAGTGTCTAGATTGATAAAGATGTTTTTATGCAAAATAAGAGTCAGTGTGAATATCTCAATATAGTTGTATTATTTCTACCTCAATCAGTGAATAATTGAGCTTAGGGCACACCAAAGATGGCTTTCATCCTGGTTAGGACTATGCATCTAATGGACAGATCTGGCCCTTGACTCTGTGGTGTTTATACTTAATGGTTGTCCCAATTAAATTTTTCTTAGAAATTCAGTCTCGACCTGACCCCTAAGAGTCATTTATCATTTTAACCAGAGAAAATGCAAATGAGGATGACCTTTCAATGGTATATTAATTTACTGCTAGACCAACTGCAATCTTGAGAACCTACTATTTGTGCAGATGCCTCATCCCCCATATGCTGTAAAATGTTTCTGCCTCAAGTCTTGGACCTACTGTCATGGCATCCATAAGCCCTGTGATACTTCTTTGGATTTCTTGCCTTTTTTCTGCATCCTGAACCTCAGAACTAGTGTATCTGACTTTATCCCACCATCCAAGTTATCTTATCATTCTCCCCTTCAACTCCCAAGGATTGCCAATCCCCCTTTTCTTTGGAAGAAAATTTGGAACTTGGTTTGAAACCTTTGCTTATAGTACTTGATGCTACCAAGACTTATTCCCAGAAAAATCATTCCATTTTGTAATTTTCTTTCAACTCTCTGTCCATATGAGCATGTAAAAGTTTGACTAATTTTTAGAGGTCTACAGGGCTTTCTTTTGAATGTTTTAAACGAGCTTTATCAATTTTTTTTCTGATATGACCAAAGCTATGCCATATCTAAAGTAGAGGGCTAAAACTCTATTGTATAAGTTTCCTCAGTAAGAGAAAAGTGTCTGTAAACAAAATAGGACCAAAAATGCCAAAGTAGAATAAACTGTAAAATAAAGGAAGATAAAGTCTCAAGGTGTATATTTACACTTTTGTTATTCTTTCAATAATTACACTACAACTCACATTCCAAAGTAGGAGACTTATCTGAAATGTAACATATTGCTAAGAGAAATATATATGCAAAACAAATCTATTATGATCCCAATAAAATCTGCAGCTTTAAATCACTGAAAATTTTATACACAAACATGTAAATTATGTTGTTCTTTCTAATACTGCCTCATGCTCATCTACCCTCATTGGTGACAATGAAATTTCTCCCTTTTTTGTTTTATTCATCCTAAACATGCCATTATTTGTGAGAATAAATGACGACACCTCATAATATATTTATTTCGTACAGTTTTCTTGCACTTTAAAAGTTAGTTTAAACCATAACCTGACATCTTTTGCATGCAATATTTATAACTGGAAGACTTGGACCTGTGACAAATTAATTTTGGAAGTCAAGAATAACCATGGTCTAAATGATACCTTTCTGATCCCAGTTGTACCATGACTGGACAAAACTTTTCATATTTTAAGGCATATTTGATAATTCCTTTTTTGGGAGGGTACTGGGGATTGAACTCAAGGGCACTCTATCAGTAAGCCACATCCCTAGCCCTATTTTGCACTTTACTTAGAGACAGTCTCATTTGGTTGCTCAGTACCTGGTTTTTGCTGAGACTGGCTTTGAACTCACAATCCTCCTGCCTCAGCCTCCGAGCTGCAGGGATTATAGGCATGCCACACCTAGCCCAAACTTGATAATTCCTTTTTACTGGCTCATTAAAAATGGATATTAAGGGATGTTTCTTGATGTTAGACAGACCTGAGTTTGAATCACTTATTCACAACAAAACATATTTTCTGCCCATATTTGACATTAAATTCAAATTTATAAGTTCAACCATCTCTTCTGTGTAAGATACACACAATAGAGTGCTTCCTGCATTCCAGAATCCTCCTTCATTCCCATTCCTGGTCAATAATCCCTATTCTGACCTCATCATAGATGGATTTTGCCAGTTTGGGAACTATATGTAAATGGAAGGATATGGTAGGTGATTCTTTGATGTCTGAATTCTGTCACTCAGTATCATGTCTTTGACATCAGCCATAGTATTCCATGCAGAAATAATTGAAACTCATTTCTATATATTATTTCATCACATGAATATGCAACAACATATTTTAGATTCAAAATTTGAAAGATAGTAATTACAGAACCTAATATAACAAACTTCTGTGGACATTCTTACATATGCTGGTAGGTGTCACAGCATATTTCTGTTTGAAAATGTTTGTCCATATCCTGTATGCTCTTTCCAGAGTTTGAAAATGGTTGTGTTTCTAAAGAATCTTTAGCAGTTAAGTGTTTATTTTTCTGGGGAGAAAGTCCGAAGTGGACCTCACACCAATAAACTGTCTTACATTTTCTCTTAATTAATACTGATTGACTTATCAGATTCATTAATATAAAAAATATATATATATAAAAAGCAACTATGGCATGACCAAATTGTGGTAAATACCAGCTATTCAAGACTTGTTTAACTTCAGATATCAGTAAATGCAATTCCCTGTGCATTTACTCAAAATGATAGCAGTTTCTCAACAGACTCAGAAGAAAATAAATAAAAATCTGACCTACACCTGATGAATTTTTTTTTTTTTTTTTTTTTTTTTTTTGGTATGCTAGGGATTGAACCCAGGTGCACTTAACCATTAATCCACATCCCCAGCCTTTTTTTTTTTTTTGTATTTTATTTAGAGACAGGGTGTTACTGAGTTGCTTAGTGCCTCTCTGTTGCTGAGGCTGGCTTTGAACTCATGATCCTCCTGCCTCAGGCTCCCTAGATGCTGGGGTTATAGGCATGCAACACTGCGCCCAGCACCTAATGAAATCTTTCAGCAAATAAAAGTAGATGGAGATTTCCTCAATCTGTGAACAGGCGTGCACAAAAACCCTACAACCAACAACAGGGTGAAGGACTGAAGCTTTCCTTCTAGGTCAGGGGAGACAGGTTTTGTTCTCCTCATTTCTTTTTAGCATTCCCTGAGGTTCTTGCCACTTCAATAAAGAAGCGGTAACAAGAGAACTGCCTGTCAAAAGAGGAAATATGACTGCCTTTATTATCAGATAATATAATCCACAAGAAATGTACTAGAGTTGATAAATTGGTTTATCACAAACTCAGGATATTTGATTTACATCAATATCCATTGTATCTATTTATACTAACATAGAACAATCAGAAAATAAAATAAAATTTTAAAGTATTATTTAAAATAACACCATAGTATGAAATATTTAGGGATGATTTTTCACAAAATTTGTGAGATTTACATATTAAACTTTGTTGAAGAAATTGAAGAAGATTTAAGAAAATTAAGAAATATAAAATGTTCACTGCTTAGAATACTTATTATTGTTAGCTATCAACTAATAAATTCAATGCAATCCCTATTGAAATCTCACAAGATTTTTTTTAATTTGAAAGTCACACAACAGATCATATGGAATAGTGAAAACATTGACAAAAGAATATTTTCACTATTCCACATAAGAATGCAGTTGGAGGATTAAAACTGACTAAAGACATAGCATATAGATACTCTAAATAAAACAGCTTTTGTCTGAAAGATAGATTGGTCCAAGAAGAGAAGAAGAGTTGAGAAATTGAACAATTCATGTGTGGACAACCATTTTTTGAACAAGGTGCAAAATTAGTTTCATGGAGTGAGCATAGTGAAGAGCTAATGGTGCTGGGACAGTAGGATACCCATGTACAAGACAAGTTAAAGGGCTGGGGTTGTGGTTTAGTGGTAGAGCGCTTGCCTAGCACATGTGAGGCACTGGGTTCAAGTCTCAGCACCACATAAAAAAATAAAGAAAGGCAGTGTTTCCATCTACAACTAAAAAATATTTTTTTAAAAAACAAGCTAAAAACTTGAGTCCATCATTTGTACAATATGCAAACATTAAATCAAAATGGATTACATGCTTCAATATAAACCAAGAATTATTAAAAGTTCCAAAAATTAGGAGCAAACATCTATAACCTAGGTTAAAGCATGTATTTCTTGAATGGGGTATCAAAGCACGATCATTAAAGTGCAAACACATAAAATGGACTTCATTCAAACTAAAATCTAAAATATGACTATACCAAGTGCTACTAAGTATGCAGGGAACTGAAACTTTTAATCACTGCCTGGGGGAACATAAGATGATACAACTACTTTTAACAAGCAATATAGATATTTCTTAAAAAATCAAATAGACTTCTGCTATAATATCCACCCATTCCTTTTCCAGAGTTTAGAAATGATTGCATATGCCATATACAAAGGCTTAAACATGAATATTCTTATACATTTTATTTTTTAAAGTTCCAAACTAAATCAATCAAAAATATTTGTCAATAGATAAATAGATATATTTAAAACAAAACTGAACCAAAATTTAGTTCATCTTCATATTGAAATATTTCAGCAATAATACTTAAGTATTAGTATAGATTATGTTATAGATAAATATGAAAAATAGTTACTCAGAATTAAAGAAGTTAGACCCAATGAAGAGTATGTATTGAATAATTCTATTTATTTTTCTCTTTATTTAAAATCTTATGAAATTAAAAATAATCTACATTGACAGAAAACAGATCAAAGGTGGCAAGAGGGGTCAGGAAAGAGGTGTAAAGAGGAATTATAAAATGGCAGGGGAAACTTTTGGAGTCATGGATTTACTCATTATCTTGATTATGGTGATGGTTTCATGGCTATAAACAAATGTCAAAATTTATTACATTGCATGGTTTAAGTTTATGTAGTTTATCATATGTCATTGGCACTTCAATAAGGGTGTTAAAAATGACAGGAAGAAATGTCTTCTCTCTATGCTGTGAGTAATCTTATATACAATTCAAAGAAATCTATCTTGTATAGGAATCCTTATAGTAGGGAGGATTAAGAATTTGAGAATTTGATAACCAATTTATTTATTTTCAGTGATGTAGTTTTATTATTCTATTATTTCATTCCAGTATTAATTCTTTTGATGAAAAATTATTAAATTCATATAAGTCTTAAAATTATTGCCTTGAATTTTTCAATTGCCTAATATTTGAATAATATATTTTTGAAAATAATATGTATATACATTAATATAATTTAGAAGATAGTTTGATCCTGAGACATTATTTTATGGGGAGTATGGGACATTCTTTTCTTTCAGAGTTACATGTTAAAAGGAAAAAAAAATGTAGAATTCAGTAGAATGCTCTATAAATTGAAAGAAAAAAATGTTATTCATTTTTCTTCTCTTTCTCTCTCCCTCTCTTTTTGATTGAATGTAGTAGCACTCCCACTGAGGTAGGCCCCAACCCTTTTAATTTTTGTTTTCAGACAGGGTCTTTCTCAGTTGCCCAGACTGGCCTTGAACTTCTGATCCTCCTGCCTTAGCCTCCCGAGTTGCTGGGATTACAGGTGTGCACCAACATGCCCAATATTTCATTGTTTTAAAGAAGAATTATGTTTGTAGTATTTTGGATCTTAGTCTTAATAAGGACTGCCATGCTAGGAAGTACTATCAGAAAGGCAGCCACAGAATATCTAGAGTTAATAAATACACTCTAAGGAAAGGAAATCTTCAGGGTTATGATTTTTATATCGTATGAGTATTCCAGAATTTTTAAGAGTTGGATTGACTTGTAATTGAATTTGCTCTGTTTACTCCATTTCTTCTTTCTCTGGGTAAAATGTAACAAATAAATTCATAATACAGAAAAAGAAAAAACAAGGAAACATCAGTTTGTGATAAAATCTCATCTCAATAAATAAGGAGCCAAGATATTATATCAATAAACAAAAGAAACTTTTTGGACATAGAAATGAATCTGGCATATTACCCATTAAGACATATTAGATAATAAAATGGTAGACATACACAATGACACAAATATATAAATAAGTACAGCAGCAGTTCTCTTCAGTGAACCTTTAAGTAAGTACATATATTTTTTAAGATTCTTGATGGTTCAAAGGATCAAACCCAGAGGTGTTTTACCACTGAGCCAAGCTCCCAGGCCTTTTTGTTTTTAATTTTGATACCAGGTTTCACATTTCCCATGCTGGTCTTGATCCTCCTGCCTCAGCCTACCAAATTGCAGGGATTACAGACATGCACCATTGTGCCAGTGACAAATGCAAACCTTTTAACAAATTCCAAATGAGTTTGGGACAAAATCCTGAGAGACAAAATCCCCAAATGCCATAACCGTGACTGTTGAAATTCAAAAAGATCAAAATTTTGACTAGAGAGCTGAAAATTCTGAAAATTAAAACATAACAATATAATTCTGAAAAAAATTTGAAAAAACTAAAGAACATTTGTTTACACTTATAAAAGGGGATTTATTTTAGACACAAAAAGTGACAAGAATACTTCATAGGTCATTTTACACAATAACAGACGATAATAACATACACTTTTTTTTACAAGCATATATACTCAGATCTGCAAGATAACAGTGGCATGGAAATAGTTATTATAAGATGAATCGTATTTATAAAAAGGACCAAAAATAAAAATGTATAAACATATATCACTATGGTTGGTAATTGCATGCACTCAGTTTTGTAACTGTGAAAATCTGAAGTACTGAGATGGACGACCCAATGATGAGATCAGTAGAAAACCACAATGGGTCACCACCACAGATGCAGTCAGCAAAAGAGCCGAGATGTCCAGAAGCTTTAACTTTCACAAACTCAGATGTAACGAAAGGTCAGCCTTCACTTATGGAGGAAACTCGGTGCTTTTACCTACTCACACAATGCTCCCATCAAAAGTTCACAGCAAAGTCAACATTGGGACCATGCAATTTTGCAGTCAAATTTGTACAAAAACACGTGAAACCAATGAGAACTCTCCAAAAGTCTTTATTAATAAAAGAGTTTTTATTTCCAGTATCAGGAATGATGCAAAGATGAAATAAATAACACAGTGAACTGTAAAATATGACTGCCAATAAAAATAGTGAGGGAAAAGTGAAAAAAATAAGAGTAACTGGGAAGGAAATTCTACATGTGAAAAAGTGCATTCTAGAGATAGAAATATGAGCAATTGCAGAGGTGGTCTATAAGAGCTGGCTGACTCAAGATCACTCACCCTCATGATAAATGAATGCTTTTATGTCTTTCAGGGCATGACTGTCCTAGGAGACCATGCTCACATTCATTTTCTACTTGTTTCTGTTGCTGTCATTAATGCTGCTGCTACTGCTATGTGTGTGTGTGTGTGTGTGTGTGTGTGTTCAATTCCTAAGGGTTTGAACTCCAGGGGTGCTCTAACACTGAGCTACATCCCTAGCCCTTTTTTCTTGCAGGTGGGGAGAGATACTGGGGATTGAACTCAGGGGCACACGACCACTGAGCCACATCCCCAGCCCTATTTTGTATTTTATTTACAGACAGGGTCTCACTGAGTTGCTTAGTGCCTCATTTTTGCTGAGACTGACTTGGAACTCATGATCCTCCTGCTCCAGCCTCCTGAGCCACTAGGATTATAGGTGTATGTCACCATCCCATACCCTTTTAATTTTTTGTTTTGACACAAGTTATTAATGAATTGCCCAGGCTGGCCTTGAGCTTGTGATCCTCCTTCCTCAGTTTCCCAAGTAGCTGGGGTTGTAGACTGTGACCCTGCACCACTGAACCCAGGTGGTGCTGCTATTTTGGATATTCTTCAATGATTCGCTAGATATCTACATGAGCATTCCCATTAAACTTTTCCATTCTGCACCATGTTTCAATGTTGTTTTGGGTATGTGGAAATCGACTCTGCATATATTGTCTGGAAACAATACTGGTGACTGAATAACAACACTGGTGTGTAAGTGTCTTCTTATCCTACCAGGCACAGAATTATTTTCAAAACAATAAATAGCTTCGTGGCTTCTCCTGGCAAATGCAGCTTTTTTCATTAAAAACACCTGGGATTTCATCATCTTGAAGAAATGCCAATGGAGACAAATGACACATTTTTAAAAGAGGCAAATTCCTTTCCCAGAATTCATCTTTCTACCTCTCTTATGCAGTCTTTTTGCCTTCTGTGAGGTGCAATTTTGAGATTTTGGCCTTTAGGATTTCAACATTTGAGATTTTAATTTTTCAGGATTTTATTTTTTATTAGGTTTTATGGAATTTTATCTATTGGGATTTCAACATTAGTAATTATGGAATTTGGGATTGACTTTTGAGATTATGATTGGCACCAGTTTCAAACATATTTACTTTATCCAGTTGCTCTTGTACTTTATTCAACGACTCACCTTGGTATTCAAGTCACTCTGCACTATGATCCCAACCTATCTTCCTGATTTTTTTCCCTACTCCTTTCCACTCAATGCTTTAGCCAAACTGCAAATATTCCACAAACTGTGATTTTCTACTTTTGGAATTTTTCTATACTCCTCACTTTGTTTTATTGTCTCACATCAATGTTAATATACATTATATTTCTGTCATCATTCAGAGAACAGATTTCATTTCCATCAGTTTATAACTTTGAACTAAAAACATTATTTTCCCCATAGCATTTTTCATATTTTCCCAAACATTATAATCATTATGTACTAAACTTACCTCCTGAATAGGAAATAAGTTGGTTGGATCAGGACTATCAGTGTTATTTTTATACACTATTTCTGGTCACAGTGTTTTTACTTGATCAAAACACCCAGACTAAATACATATTAAATTGTAATTAACACTCATGAATATATAATTTATATAAGTTGTAAAATACCTCTTGTAATGATTTAGACTGGATATAATTGGTAAAGTAATTGTATGTTATGAAATTGAATTGAAAAATTATGGATACTAGTAATACACATAATTTTAAATGTCCTTGTATTAAAGTACATAGAACTGGAAATTTTCATGAGAAATATAAGCAAAGATATGAAAATAGCTCACCATAATTTTCTAACATAGCATTTTTATAGTACATTTTAAATGATTCATTTAAGCAAAAAAAAAAACTTTCTTAATTCTGTGTTCCCCTTTTATAAATTAATTAATTACTCTGCTCCAACTTACAGAAACAGTTGCGTGCACTCACTGGATCTAACTGATCCTCCTCTACCCCTTCTCTCTTAAATCTTCTTCATTATGGTTTTTCAAAACCACCCTACAATTGAAACTGATCTTGTCAAATCACTTAAAAGCTTCTTCTTCTTGTTAAGTCATCTCTTTGTCTATATATATTATCTGACACATTGATGATATTTAATATATAGATCCCATCCAACTCTGATTCACTTTTTTTCTTGGCTTTTGGGATACCATTTTCTGCTCTTTTGATCTAAGTTTTTTGTTGTTTTTTCTTTTTGGATAACAAATTTTAATTATGTTGCTAAATCTTGATGTGTAAATATTTTATTTAAAATAGAAATCAGTCCTTAATTATATTTTAGTTCTAACCCATCAAAAACGGTTTCATCATGTTTTATACACACGTGTCCACATGCACACACACATACACAAAGCCCTATGAATTTTTAAAGAAAGTTAAATTCCTGAAATATAAATGTTTACTGTCATCTAACACATATAAGATTAATAAACTGAATTGATGAAAATGTTTATGTCATGCATATTATTAATGTCCATTTACAAAGGTTTCAAAATGGCTTATTTGTCATTACATGAAATGCATTTATATCATGGGGATTTAAAATAACTTATGCACTAATGAGATTATTTTATTTTTCAGGGTTTCAGAAAAGAAATCATAACTTGTTTACCATGAATGACATCAGTTAATATTCTTCTATGGATTCCTAATCAGTTGATTGGAATTTAAACATAAACAATTTGTTTTGCTACATTAAAAGATTCTTCCACTTTAGGGGAAAGTGTAATTTAATTTGTTTATCTGAGAGCCTCCTCTGAGAGCTGTACTAGTCAAAGATGAAAGACGTAAGTACTAAAGTTAGACAATAGTCAACTGCAAGTTTTACCACTTAGTAACTATTGGTTCTTGACAAGGTTTTTTAGTTTTTAAGTATTTTTCTTCTCATCTGCAGAAGGCTCATAAAACCTACTTTACAAGACTATTATGATCATTAAAACAAATAGAATGAAAAGAGCTTGTTGCTTGGCATGTAATCACGAACTGACAGGAGGAAAATGTGCAGGTAGCCACAGGTATGCAGTTGAGGCCCTTGTTGTGGTGCACACAGATGCCACTAGAAGAACTAGAAAATACAGTTGGTGATATTATTCAGAATTTTCTTTAAACTTCATCTAGAATAGAATGAAAAAAGGGAGTGAGAAAGAAAACTGTCTTCATCCATGATTTTTTAAAAGCCCCCTTGTTTTGTCCAGGAAATAAAAGTAGATTTTATCAACTTCAGTTTTTACATATTTTGCATATTTTTTCCAAGAGAAACTTCTCCACTTCTACACAGTTTTGAATAAATATTAAATGAAAATGAAATGTAATGTGTTTTCATGTACATGTGAGGGAGGAGGATACGAAGACATAAGTAAATACATCTCTTCAGAAATTCAGAAATATATGAGTTTTCTTTCATATGTATTCTAAAACACAATAATTTAGCTAATAGATTTTTTATTACTTAGTTTTTCTAATGAGTCACATTCCTCATCATTTTCACATATATTTTAACTAAAATATTTTGTGTTTCTCATATTACTTGATATTATTGTCTATAACTACTGTTTACATTAATATGGAATTTTGTCATTATAAAACCTACATACATTTAACCCAATGAATTTCTGATTATAATTAACTTATTGTTCTGTTTATTTTTCATCAATGTTTGAGAGATTTATTATGCAAATACTTTAGTTCTTCCATTTGCTAAAACAGAATCACCATGAAAATAATAAACAAAATAAAGTTCTTTTGTACCACATCTGAGGTGATTTTTCAGACATTATCAAGTAATTCCACATAGTTTACATTTCCAAGTAATTGAAATGTAATTGTCAAAAATGGGGAAATCTCTACAGATGAGTAATGGCTTTTGTTTTCTATTGCTGCTGTAACAGCTTACCACATATCCAGTGGCCTAAAATAATCCAGAGGTATTTCCTCATTGTTCTATAGGTCAGAGGTTGTGGTGGGTTCAGTCAAACTCTGGTTTGAGTTTCAGAAGGTCAGAGTCAATATCAGTTGGTCTGGGCTTATCTGAAGGCTCTGGGAGGAAGGTTGCTTTCAAGCTCATTCAGGTTGTCTGCAGAACTGTTTTTCTCTAGCTGTAGGACTGAGATCCCCATGTCCTCAGTGACTGAGCCAAGGCCATCTCTCAGCACCATCAGGTCACCTAGTTCTTTGTTACGCAGTCTCATACATCCTCAGCCGGTACTGGTGGGGCCAAGTGTTTCATGCTTTGAATTTCTCTCAGTTCTCCTTCTGCCATCTCTCTCACTCCAACCAGAGAAAGTTCTCTGCTGTCAGAGTTCATGAGATTAGATTCTGTTCACAGTATAATCCAGAATAATCTATGTTGAGGATGATAAACTTAATTACATCTGAAAATCCCTATTACCATGTACCCTAATATATTCAAAAGTTACTGGGGATTATGTTGTGGACATTTTAGGGAAAACATTTGCCTAACACATGATTTTTTGTTCAAGAGAAACTTAGAAAAGTCTCCATGTAGTCCTGAAATTTTAAACAATATCAGGCAGAACACATATACTTAGTGAAACTTTTTATTTAAATGTAAGTGGATCAATTATGTAGTGAACGACGGTAGAATAATTTCCAGCATCAGACTCTCTGTTATCCTTTGTTGTTTCTTTATGATATTGAAATGCAAAAATAAAAAAATTAAACATGAAGTATATAGGAACCTATCAAGACTTCCTCTCATGAGATACATAAGAACTGAATGCAAATTAAAAGCACCTGTTTTAGTATAATTAGATGTTCACATCACATTTGGCTGAAAAAAATATATGATCCTTACAATTTAGAAGAGTATAATAGATATCCTTTAATTCAAATTTGGAGGTTTATATGTCATTTTCCTTAGAAATGTCAAGTTTTCCTAAAAGTTCCTGCATAAATTGGGGTTATGGAGGTAACTTATTTTGGTTGATTACAAGGTAAGATGTTAATGTTTGCTGCAGCAGAGTATGAAATTATTTTCTTTAACTTTAAAATTACAAATGTGACTGTGTTTTTGTAATTTTGTGTCAGGGTGTTCTGTTTTTATCCTCCATAGTTACCATTCTTCATTATCGTCTGACCTTAGAGTGAATGCTTGCACCACAGTCAGCTAACTACCTTTCCAGGTCAGTCGCTTCTTCTACTGTAATTATAAGCTCAGCGTTGAAGAAAAAGAATAACATTCCTGAGGTTAATGCTTTAAATGTAAGTCGGTAGAATTTATAATTTATACCCAGGGTTCTTCTAAAAGTCAAGGTCCATGAGCCAGCCATTTCAGTTCTGAGTTCACCAGTGTGTTAAAAAGCTGAGGCATCTAGAATACTTTTTTAATATGGTGAGTTCTTTCAGTGTTATTTTCACTAAAATTTTAGCAATAAAAACTTGTGATAACTCATTTTCAATTTAAAGTTCTCTGTTATTTCAACAACTGAATACCAACATTTCTGCATGATGAAAAATATTGTCTATTTCCCATAATTTTTAGCATTATTCAAAAATACTGATAGGTTTTATGTGCCAAATATTCTGTTTTCTGTTAATATTTTGGCAGTAGCACCAAATTTGACACTAGAACATTTTAACTTGGAATCATAATCATGTTTATATATTCATGGGCTTTAAATTATGCAGAATACTTCAGATAAACCATATCTTAGCAAGTTTCATTAAATTTGGTTCTAAAAACATAATTCATATATTAACATGATTTTCTCTAAATTACTTGCAGGGAGCTACTTTCACTGACTACTTCTTTTTGTATAAACTTTTTTATGAACCTGTACTCAATTACTTTTTTAATCTTGGCTGAATGTAATTTATATAAAATGTATGAAAACATGTGTCTTTCTTCCAAAAAGCTGCAGGCAGTGTCTGAAACAGACTTGATTCACTGAATTTATTAAAAAATAGGGGAAAAAAGTTGAAGTTAGTCCAATAATTATGTCTATGATGCCAAATTACTATTTCTAACAGGATTTCTTTTAATGTTATATAAATATCAAGTGAATCTTGCTTCATTTAAATAAAATTAGGAAAAAGAAAATAAATATACAATCTATTTGAGAAAAAATCAATCATGAAATATTTATAGAATATAAACAATGGATCATAATTTGGTGGAATAAACATAATTATACATATGCATGAATAATTCTAGGAACAAATACTCAAATTCAAGTGTACAAGAAACTATGAATTATAAAACTAGACTCATATCTGAATTTATTTGAGGGGATTAGGGAGTGAACTCAGGGGTACTCAACCACTGAGCCCCATCCTCAGTCATATTTTATGTTTATTTAGAGTCAGTGTTTCACTGAGTTGCTTAGCACCTTGATTTTGCTGAGGCTGGCTTTGAACTTGAAATCCTCTGCCTCAGCCTCTAGAGCAGTTGGGATTATAGGCATGTGCCATTACCTCTGGCTGGAACTTGAATTTTAGACTCTACTCCCCCATTAGATTAGCAGAAAAGTAAATTTTACCATTAGGATGATTTCTTCAATACTACCCAAAACTTGGACAAAATTCTGAATTTGAGGTACAGAGTGGAGAGAGTCCAACCTGAAGGAGGTCACCTGGTGGCGTCTGGTCTGTGATACAGATGTGTAGCTGCAGTTGTGTCTGTCATCCCAACAGTGAAGGAAGAAATTGCTGAGACATCTACTCACTTTAGGCTTGGTAATCTTTGCTTAAATTTCCTTGTTATTATCTTGGAAGTCTGTGTTGTTACCTTGGTTTGAATACACCCATCACCAACTAGTCTGTATCTCCCTAAGTAAACTCTACTCTGTAAATTTCATGTGTTGAAATTAAAAGCCAAAATGGAGGTTTTCTTCTGGCATTTCTTACTCTAACAAAGTAATGGAGAAATACTGAAAAAACAAAATCTAAATTAATAGCTTATACTATTATCCTAACACAGCATTTTTTAAAAAATTTGTCTGTTTGACTTCACCCCACATGTATTTAGTTTCTACAAGTTGTACAAATATATTCCGTTATCTTCTAAAAGGAATCCAGAAAGCATGCATTCTTCCTAAATTATATTCCTAAAATAAGACATGGTCTAGAAAGCTTTCACATTTTCAAACCCCTAACTCAAAAAGAAACACCCTAGAAAATATAAGTTCATAGCAATGAAACTGTAGGTAAAATTTGAACCTCATCATAATTTTTGTTACATTATCTTCTTCCTGAACTATAAAAGCAATAACTGGAATAAAGGTTTGTTGAAGGAAATAGAAATGTAATACAGAAAACATAAAGATTAATGCCATGATGAGAGAGAAAATGCCAATTTTTTTTTGGCATTTTCATCTAAAAACATAACCTACCTATTTTTTCATAACACAAAGCAACCCAGAAGTTTTTGAACAAATACTTTCCATATTCTGATTCTATGTATGTTATTCACTTTTAGAAATCTCTAAAGACAAAAGAGATATCTATGTGAAACTCCACTTTTCTCAGTATCAAGTTATGTGTTTATCTTGGAGAATGAGGATTCCTGTCTTACACTCAAGAACCAGGAAGGACCAGCTGTCCTTTTCTTTGTAGACATAATACATGAGCATACAAAATATACACAGTCTACTAGAAATGATAACTGAAATAGTATAGGGCTTTTTTTCTTTTCTTTTGGTACCAGAGATTGAACTTGAGGGCCCTCAACCACTGAGACAACCCCAACCCTGTTTTATATTTTATTTAAAGACAGGGTCTCACTGATTTACTTAGCGCTTTGCTTTTGCTGAGACTGGCTTTGAACTTGGGATCTTCCCCTCTCAGCCTCCCGAGTTACTGAGATTATAGGTGTCCACCACTGCACCCAGCAATGTAGGGCTTTTATCCCAAATGCCATTTCCAAAGCATTACATAAAAATTTAAAGTAACAAAACCTATGATTGGAGTCCAAATCATGCCTTCAGTTTCACTCCCTTGAAGTTAAATACCTGGTTATATTTTTATAAGTTTTTTAAGTTTTGAGACAAAATAACTTTCTTCATTCTGAAAGACAATTTTATTCTAAAATATTTAATAGAAGTACTTTGCATTGAACTCATGGATAGTTTATTTTTATTTGTTTTTCAGGTACTGGGATTGAACATGGGTTGCTCAAGCACTAAGTTATATCTTCAGCTCTTTTTATTTTTTAAAAATTTGAGACAGGATCTTGTTAAGTTGCTCAGGTGGCCTTCCTCCTGTGTCAGCCTCCCAAATAACTGGGATTATAGGTGTGTGTGTCACTGCACATGGCTCAAGCATAATTTTAATAATAATAATAAGCTATCTGGGCATGGTGGTGCACACCTGTAATGTTAGCAACTCAGGAGTCTGAGGCAGAAGGATCACAAGTTCAAGGTCAGCCTCAGCAACTTAATGAGGCCCTAAGCAACTTAGTGAGACTGTCTCAGAATAAAAAATAAAAAGGGCTATAGATGTGGCTCAGTGGTTAAGCATCCCTAGGTTCAATCTCTGGTTTCAAAAAGAGAAATACTATTACTACTAATAATAAGTGTCTGTGGAACCACCACCAAGCTAGAGAAATCTCACTTTGTAGTTTCCTATGTTCCTGTCTTCAGTGGTAGTTTTTGCCAGCAGTAAGGAGTACTCTCTATCCCAAACTTCACGCTTTCTATTCCTTTGCATTATCATTCTTCAATAAATAATGAAAAATAAAACATACACTAACATGGGTATATCATAAGCAATAATTTAAACAATATTGCAAACAAACCCCCCACATAACCCCAACTAGACCCTTGTGTGCTGAATCCTGGACACGTTCTCCTCTGCAGCCCCCATAGATAATCATTACCAAGACTGGGAGTTTGTACTATTTGCAGGTGTGCAGTAGAAAGAGGTCCCTGATCGAAATTTGGTTTGAAGACTGAGGCTGATGATAATGTGGCATTAAAAAGTATATATTTATTATTCTCAAATTAAAATGTTCTTGGATGAGGAGAGTTCCCACACAGGTCTGAGAGAAGAAACTCATCACTGCCTTATTCTTCATTGTAGGCAGCTGTGGGACCCCACAGGTCAGGGAATGGGGCGTAGGTGGTTTCATCTATCTGTTGCTACCTGCACCAAGGGGAGAACACATGGATTTTATTATTGGCTGACCCTGACACAGGACAACATGGGAATAGAGAGTGGTAGGACCTCCATGCTCACAGCAAATGTCGAAAATGGAGTCAGTTTCTTTAATACAAACACATTTGTTGTAATTATTTTTGTGCATTTTGTTAAGTTTCTTGCACTTATTTATAGTTTTATTATCTAATTATTATTTCCTTTACAAAGTATTGTAAATGTATGTTGTATATAAATGTATAAATTGCTTTTTGTTTTGTGTGTGTGCCTGTGTACACACTAGGTTATACAGTGGATGCAACACCCTTTTTTGTGTATTACAAATGTCTGTCTTCTATCCCATGCCTTATTTTTCAATTTCACGATAGTGTTTTAATGAATAGATGATTTTAACTTTAATTTGGTTCAAATATATCAACTTTTTTTGTAGTTTTTCTTCTTATGTATTGTTAAAGAAAAACTTCTCTAAAATGTGCTCATTAAGAGTTTCTCTTCTTTGTCAGTTGATTGATGATGGGGTTCTATCCAGGGTCTTGTGTATGCTAAGCATACACTCTACCACTTTCCTATATCCTCAGCCCCCCATATTAAAATGCATATACTTCCTATGACTTACATTTTAAGTTGGACTTTATCTGGAAGTTATTTTGTGTGAGTAGAAGATTAGGCTCATGACGTTTCCCCATGTGGATGGCCATATTTTTCCCCAGCAGCACTTGTTGAAAACACTGTTCTTATTCCATTAATATGCATAATATATGGTTTCATCTATCTGTTGCTAGCTATCATCTTTTATGTTCTCTTTATGTATTTGTCTATTCATGCACCTGTACATACTCTCTTAATTATTCCAGATACTTAACAGAAATTGGCATCCAGGAAAGTGAGTCTTTCCACCATGTTTGATTCATTTCAATACTGTGATGATTCTTTGAGGGTGCACTTCTTTAAACTTTCCAGTGACCTTATGAATGATCTCTCTCTCTCTCTCTCTCTCTCTCTCTCTCTCTCTCTCATACACACAAACACACAGTTCCACCTCTGTGGGAATGTTATTTGAATTCATATTTAATCTACAAACAATTTAAAGAGAATTGATAAATATACACATAGCTATGAAAACACACTCATATACAGAAAATTGGGTTGAAATATAGAGACATTTCTCTGCTATAGTCTGAGTTCTTGTGTCCCTCAAAAGTCTGTATATTGAAATGCTAACCCTTAAGGTGATGGCATTAATAGTGTCCTTATGAAAGAGGACCCAAGGGGACTTTCACTGCTTCTACCACATAAAGACACAACAAGAGGATTTTTTTTTTTTTTTTTTTTTTTTGCGGTGCTAGGGATTGAACCCAGGGCCTTGTGCTTGCGAGGCAGGCACTCTACCAACTGAGCTATATCCCCAGCCCTAAGAAATAGTCAACTATAAATAAGTGGACCCTCATCAGGTACCAATCTGTTGGCACCTTGATCTTGGACTTCCAGCCTCCAGAACTGTAAGGAATACATTTCTATTGTTTATAAACCACCTAGTTTATTTTGTTTTATAGGGAAGCCTGGGAAGTTCAAGATATTTTTTGTGCATTTAGAACTTCTTATTCCAAGTATTTATTTTTGTTCACTAATTTACTAGCTAGTTCTCTGGGTACAACTCTGAACAGGCATAGTTGTAGTAAGCTGCCTTGTTTTGTTTTCTATGTTAAGAATTTGTCAATTTACTACTACAAATTAGCACATTTTTGCTTACTTTTAAATTTCTGTAATGTTACTGTTTTTCTTTTTAGTTTTACTTCTTATGATATTTTCTCTTACTTTTCCCAATACTGTAGTAAAGTAGAGTTCTTTCAGCTTGTGTTTCATGTAGTTTGACACTGTGTTCAGAGTGGATCAATATTTCTTCCTGATAATTAAGAAATTTGTCATTACAACTTTTTTTTTTTTTTACCACTAAATGACATTTTATTATAATGAACATTTTTAAAATATTGCTTTTCACAACCTTAAAGATGGAAATATAGGGGCTGGGGCTCAGTTCATAGAGTGCTTGCCTGTCAAGCACAGGGCCCTGGGTTTAATCCCTAGCACCACAAAAAAAAAAAAAAAAAAAAGATGGAAATATATACCAGCGATGCTTACACTCTTTCAACTATTGTATTTCTCTGCCCATTTGTAGTTGAGTTTTAAAAAAGATATATCCTCAACTTATCACACAGTACATAACACAAGGAAGATGAGAAATATTTTTGAATCGACTGTGTTAGGGTCAGTGAGTTACATATTTTCCTTTACTAGTAGTTGGAATGTAAATTTATTTGGTGATACAGAATAAACACTTAAAGATGTCCCACACATTATCTTTAATAGTGAAACACTGAGAACAGTGTAAATATCTAACAATAGGGAGATTTAAAAATAATAGTGCATTCAAACAATGTGTGAATATACAATCAATGAAAATATATTGGTCAGAATTTTCAATAAAAGTTCTAAGAGGAAAACAAAACAAAACAAAATGCCTAGAAGGGAATTTGCTACTGTGTTAGAAAGAAGAAAGAACCAACACCCTAATTTGGTGTGAAATGTCAAACTTAAATGGGGGCAAAAAAATCACAGAATTCTCTAACACCACAAAGGAATGTTATTGTATTCAATTAACATATCCTGATAGTATTCCGTGAGGTAAAATTAGTGTACATTACAATGTTGCAAGAGAAAATAACTAAAATTTTTAACAAATTAATATTTCAGGAAAAATTAATAATTAATAATAAATTCAAATTTAAGTGCCAATTGTGATGTGATAAAGAAACTAACTTCTTTTTGGTCAATGTATTTATCTTAGCATTAGATTATAATTACTTTTAACTATGCTATTTGTTTTAATTAACTAAAATTGGACAGCAAATAGAACAATAGTTCTTTTACTAGGGAAGTCTCTAAATACATGAAAGAAACACAAGGTGATTTGATGAAATATTGCAAAGATTTGTAATCTTGAATAATCATGAAGCATTTAATATTTTCAGATTACACGTCTTTCAGATGACATTATAATTAATTTATTTTTCTTTTTTTAATTATCTTTCTATTTTTACAGACTGTATTTTGATTCATTGTACACAAATGGGGTACATCTTTTCATTTCTATGGTTGTGCATGATGTAGATTCACACCATTCATGTAATCATACATGTACATAGAGTAATGATGTCTGTCTCAGTCCACTATTTTTCATATCCCCCCATTTCCCTCTACATAATTTAAAGTTCCTCCATTCTTCTCTCACCCCCCACCCACCCCATTATATATCATCATCCACTTATCAGGGAAAATATTCGGCCTTTGGTTTTTTGGATTTGGCTTATTCACTTAGCATGATATTCTCCAATTCCATCCATGTATCTGCAAATGCCGTAATATTATTCTTCTTTATGGCTGAATAATATTTCATTGTGTATGTATACCACAGATTTATAACTTCAACTATATTTTTCTGGTATTAATATAGTATAGAAATTTACTTAGGCTATATTTAATTATACATCTTCTCTATAATCTATTATGCTTTCACTAATTCTGCTTTTTCTACTTGCTTCAATAATCTTTTCCCCTTTTACTTCCTCTTTTGTTTGACTATTGTCTATTGTTTAATCATCCCCTTCTTTTCTATTGGTTATGTAATTTTCTAGTCATTTTATTAATAAATCCAGAAATAACAACTTTGAACATTGACTGATAGAAAGCTAATGTTCAGATACTGTACCAAAGAAGGCATATAGTTTAATTAAGCATTTAAAGAGACTCAACATCTTTCGTCATTAGAATATTGCAAATTAAAACAATAGCAAAATAGCACTACATGCCTACTAGAAGGGCCAAAATCTAAAATACTGATAATACCAAATGGTGTTGGAAATACTAAACACAGAATAATTGTTCATTACTGGTGGGAAAGCAAAATGGCACAGCTACTTGGAAGACATTTTAGCAGTTTCTCACAAAACTAAACACACTTATCATGGAACTCAGCAGTCATGCTCCTTGCTGTTTACCTCAATGCATTGAATGCTACGTCCATAGGCAAAACCTACACATAGAAATTTAGATCACTTTCATTCATAACTGCCAAAATTTTTACCAGGAAGATGTCCTTCAATAGACAAACTAAATTGGCACAGAACCTCAGTCGGGTATCCTTAGGCACCCAGAGGAAATGAGCTAATGAGCTATAAAGCCATGAAGACAAGAAGAGACCTCAATGTATATTAATCAAGTGAAAGAAGGCAACTGAAAAGGCAACAAACTGTATGTATCACTATAAATATGTGACATTGTGGAAAAGGCAAAATTATACAGCATAAAAGTTACCAGGGGTTTGCTGACAGGAGAGAGTAATGAATAGGTGGAATACAGAGGATTTTAAGGGCAGGAAAACTATTCTTTATAGTACTTTAATGATGGAGACATGACTCCCAGCATTTGCTAAAAGTCATAAAATTGTACAAAACAAAGTGTGAACCCTGATGAAAACATCAACTTTATTTGATAATAATGCATCAATGCTTGTTACTCAATTTTAACAAATGCAAAATCAAGGCAAGATATTAATAATAGAGGAAACTATGAACACGAAGTCAGGGAGACTGTACTCTGTGCTCAATTTTTCTGTAAATCTAAAATTGCTTCAAAATATATATTAAACAAAATAAAACTAAATGTTAAGTAATGCATTGCTTCCAGAATATAAGGACCTTAGTACACTTCTACCCTATGACAACCCTGACAGAATTTTTAAAATCAATTATAGAGATGGTCCTGACAGGCTGTTTTTGTTTTGCAATGGTGTGAAGGTGATACACTTTCAGTAGAAACCTTACTTCCAATTTTGAATTTTGACGTTTTCCTGGGCTAGCGATCTGCAATATAATCTTCTCTCACTATGCCAGTCACCAGCAGTGACCTTAAACTCCCAGGAAGCTATGTGAGGAAGCAACCAGCCCTCTACAGTTTGCCTTGTTGCTGAGAAGAAAAGTAATGTACTGTGTGCTCAACTACAATGTTTGTGTTTGTTAGGTTAGAAATATTAAATGCACTTTTAATTTAACAATATTGTTGTCTTGAATAGTTTTATTCGGACATAACTCCAATTGAAGTGGGAATTATCTGTATTGACGTATAACATACATGCAACAAATGTACACATTTTAATGTACACTTAATGAATTTCACCCAATGTACACATGCATGTAATCAATGCAGTTAAAATACATATATTTCCTTTACCTTCTATTTCCCATGCACTCTTTCACCTCCCACTCCAGGCCCTTAAATCCTCTGTACTCCACCTATTCATTACTCTGTGTAAGTCTTTCCATATAATAATTTTAAACATCTAACCTAATCTACAGGGGAAAACAGAAATATTATATGGAAAGACTTACACATAATGTAAACTATTCTATGTGACTTCTTCTGTTCAGCTCAGTGCTCATATTTACCCATATCATTGTGAATATCACTAATTTATTCCTTTTTATTTCTGATTATACCTCTTTGAAATGTAAATATCGAGGAAGGTATTCCATTTTTCCTGGGCACAAGTTAGATTAAGGTCTCTCCCTCCATGCAGTCATTTGACTTTGGGGAAGATAAGAGAACTTGTAATTGTACTTTTGGGTTAGATAAATTGGGGAAACTAATGGCCACAGACCTTATCCTTAGGAGACCAAAGAATAGGTAGCTGATTACCAAAGAAAAGGAAATGGATAGATAAAACTCCCCTCACTGGGTTACTAACAGCCTCTGGGGAAGAAGGATCTCACTTTCCAACACAAGCAATCACCCATGGAAGACTCTTTTTCTGCTTTTTGGCCATGTAGACATGAGAAGAAGGCAAACTTGAAATCTGCAATAGGGGCAAGACACCCCCACTCCCTCAGGGACCACTTTGTACCCTCTCCTCTTTAGAGGATTCTCTCTCTCTTTCTCCCTCTTTCTCTCTTTCTCAGTCTTCTCTCTCTCCCCCTCATTCTCTTCCTCTCTGTTCTGTTTCTTAAAAAATAAAAAAATTACTTTTTGCTCTTACCTTGGCATTTCTCTGGTGTTTAATCTTCAACACCAGGGTACTGAGCACTTATCCTGATTGTCAAGACCTTTTTGCACAGAGAAGGTAAACACGTTTTGGGGAGTAATGCAAATACATAATCTCTAACTTTATATCATCTACATGTCTGCATCTCAGGAAACTACATGCGATGCGTACATCTTTTCAGAAACACTGGGAAATTCAAGGAAGTTTTATATGAGAAATGATGTGGATGTTTAAGCTTACAAGGAACTTCTCACTGCTTTCCAAAGTGGTTACGCCATTCTAGATTCTCCTGAGTGGTGTACAAGTCCCAGATGCTGTAGCTCCTCTCCAATATTTGACATTTTCAGTCATAAAATGTAGTCATTTAGTGGGTATATATTGGCATCTTGTTATGGTTTGCAATGTTTTCTGCCCCAGCTGAAGGTATTATCTCCTTGTCTTTGACTTCCACAGATGCCGTTGCTGGCTGTCAGCTATTGGTTTCTCCAGCGCTTTTCAAAGTGAGTTACTCTTTCACTATAGCTACATTAAGATTTCTTCATTTTTATTGTTACTAAGCAATATGACAATGTTTCAACAATTTCTAATACCTTGGACTTTGTGGCTTTCCTGAATAAGACATCTTACTAGTTTTAGAAAATTCTCAGCAATTCTTCCTTAACATATTGCTTTGCTGTCTCCTTACTTTTCAGTCTATGATGTCCTTTAAATTGTATATCGGTCCTTCTTGCTGATGTCTTAAAAGAGTTTGTACTTTCTTCTATGTTTTCATCCTTTCCTGACTTAATGCTTTATTTTGAATAATTCTTCCTATCTTTCTTCCATATACAGACTTTTTAATTCTGTTTTATATAATCTACTGTTAAACATGTTCTTTGGGTTCCCAGCTGTATTGCATTTTTCAATTCTAAAAATGTCTTTTTTTCCCCAAATATATCATATCACTTTTCATTATTAAGATTTCATGTTTGGATTTAATGTGCTTAAAAATGTGAAGCATTATTCTCAGTCACCACTGTATTTCTTTTGATTTTTAAGATCTTTTTTTTGTGTGTTAGGCATTGTATTTATAGTATTATTTGCTGCAGTGAAGTCAGCTATAAAATAATGTTTTGTTCTTCCAGAGCTAACTTTGGTCTATGTCTGTCTGGTTCCTGGGTTATAGGGTTTTGGCTTCAGTGTTGCACTACTGGTGAATCCAAATGCTGCAAAGCCAATGTGTAGTGCCTGCAGAGACATTTTAACCTTGTTTACCTTACACAAAGGCAACCCTTTAGAATTCTCAACCCAAAGCAGAGGAAGGACCCATAAATCCAAGAAGCTGTTGAAACTCTCAGTAGCCAAAACAGCCAACTTCTTCAGTAAGAAAGATGCCTCATCTCTCTGAATTATTCTTCTCTTTTGTATTTTCATGGACAAAGTCACTATTTTGGTACGTCTTAAATGCTTTTAAGGCAATAATGAAATTGTTCATCTTAAAATAAAAAAAAATTCATGTTATCTGCTTAAATTTACTTATTTTCCTTACATAATATGCTTTTTCTTGAAATTATATAAATAAAATATAGTGTGTACTCTTATAGACAGTATTTTCCCCTTGAATTTGATGGAATTTAACTGATACATGTAATGATATATATCTGCCCATTATATTACTGAGATATTCATATTGTATCCCATTTTTTAACTATCACCAAAAAGTTTGTGTATGTGTATACCACATGTAAAGGGTCTATCTATAATACAGATCTAAGAGTAAAATTATTTGTCTTAAATTATGTCTCAGCTTCATTACAAGCTGTAAAATGGTTTTAGTGAGTATGTATAATAATTTGCAAAATCTACCAGTAGTTTATTAGAGTTACCACTATTTGTATCCATAACATTTGTATTATCCATTTAACTTTTGCTAATCCAGTTCTTTAATATTTTTCATTATGGTATTAACTTGCATTTTTTGGAAGAAATAAGTTAAAATATTCCTGCATGCTTCCTCATGCTGTCTAGCTATTAATCCATTTTTGTATGTGTTTGGATTTTTTGTTTTGTAGGAATTGTTTGTGTAATTTGATTATAATTCTTTTTTCTGTGCTGTATGATGCAAGTATATTCTACTCATGTGTGGCCTGTCTTTTCTATACATCTTTTGATGAATATATTTTACTTTTATTATATTTGACAAATTCATTAAATTCTCCTATAAGTCTTATGTTTTCTGTGCCTTGTTTCAGAAATTATTTCCTGTCTGAAAGAACAAAGCTATTTTTTATTACCTTCTAAGATTCCTCTGAGTTTAATTTGAGGCATGGATATAAACTTTTCTTTGTGTTTTTCTTTCTCTATGTAGATAAATAACATCCACATCACTATTTTTTTTAGATGTTCAAAATATTCTAAGTAGCAAGCACTATCACAGCAGCTATCTATTAAATTTCTGTGTGGGCAGATCTGTTTGTCCTCTCTTCATCTTTTGTACTGCTGCATTTGTTTACCCCTGAGTCAAAACAAATCATCTTCATTTTTGTGACTTCATAATGTCTTTCCATGTAGAATGCTTCACACTCAGACAATTCTGTCATCTTCCTTCAGTATGCTTTAACTAACTCTTGGCTTCTCTCATCTCCATTTTACAATCTGCTTATCTTTTCCTGCAACTTAATTGTATTATGATTGGAATTGTTGATTTTGTGGATATGTTTGGAGAGAATATAAATTGCTGTGAAAGGAGGCTTTCTATCCATGAGCATAGTATTCCCTTTCATATATTTAGGACATCCTTAATATCTTTTAACATCTATACTTTTTCCATAAAGTATTTTAGATCAAAACATGAGAAAAATTTAGACTCCAATACTTTATTACAATTAATTTCACATAATAGTGAAATAATGATATTCATTGCTTTGAAAAAAATTTTACTCATAAGCATCAGAGGATATCATTTTTTCATAAATAGAATCTCCAAAAATAGATAATTTTGTTTGTGAATACAAATCTAAGTGATGATCATTATTTGTATAAACTGACAGTTTTTTGTTTCCTCTGGAAGCATTTTACCTCCTTTTTTCCTTGTATAAATATCAAAGCTAGAACCTTTCATAATATGGAGAGTAAATGTCATAAAACTCAACCTTATTTTATTATTCCTGATTTAACTCAAATAAGATTATGGAGAAATGCTTTTAACTCTTTTATCTGGTTGAAGAAGTTTCTTTTCTTTTCATTACAAGTTTGTTATGACTTTCTATACTGAAGTTTCTAAATTTTATCAATAGTATGTTTTTGTTCTTTCTAATCTCTAATGTGGCATCTGTGTTTGATATTTTAAAATCAGTTCCCCAGTGGTCTTTTCACTTCATTAACATTTTATCTGAAATATGTTTAAATGGTATTATGATTATAATTTTAAAATATACATGTGTAAATAAAAATGATCTCACTAAAATTTCAGTGCAGGTATAGGTCTTTTTGGTGAATAAAAGACAGATGATAAATGAAAAGCAATCAAAATCCAATTAACCTGAGGCATGATTGATTTTTTTGTTCAACAATATTTGATGAAATTAAAATTCTATCTTCTTGAAATAAACATTTTATGAATTATGTTTTCCCACGACAGCCAGATTGGAATCAAAATATGGTGAAAATATAGGCTTCAAACATTGTCTCTCAACTATTTTTACAATCAATCATATACATTGGATTTCCTCTTTTGCAGCCTCTGTAAACACTTTGTGTAATTCATTCCACAGAAGAAACAGGGGAGATTACTATTACTGCAGTTTCTTTATCATTGAATAATAAAAGATTTTCAAAATACTGATAAAATTCTAAATCATGTCCTTTAATGAATGCTGAAGAACAACAAATTTACCTCCCTCTCTCAACTCTCTAAGACAAGTTCATCATCCTTCATTGAAAGTTTTGGTCTTTGCATGACACTTAATACAGAGATGTATATAATGCTATCAAATGTTGCTAAGAAATATATTTGCTTTTCTCAACTTTCAGTTATTGTGAGCACCTATCCTTACCTTATTTTAATTTTCTGTGCCAATCAACAGAACTTTCTGTGAAGATGAAAAGGTTCTGTGCTCTGTGCTGAGCAATGTAGTAGACCCCAAATTCTTAGGCTAGTGAGCATTGCCAATGGCTAATGTGCCTGGGGACTGAATTTTATTTAATTGCCATCAAATTCAATTTAAATTTAAATAGCCACAAGTGGCCATTGGCTACCATGAGGGCAGCACAGCCTTACATATCATCTATTTATGTGTTTGTTTGCTTATGTGTATACTTTCTTCTTTCTCACCACTAAAATTAAAAATTGGATGAAGGCCAGGCATGATTGCACAAGCCTGTAATCCTATCTTGGAAGGCTGATACAACAGGATTGCAAGTTCAAAGGTAGTTTCAGCAATTTAGTGAGGCCCTAAGCAACTCAGCAAGACCCTATCTCAAAATAAAAAGTAAAATGGGCTAGTGATGTGTGTCAATAGTCAAGCACCCCTGGGTTTAATTTCTGATTAAAAGAAAAAGAAGACAGGGTCTTTACAATTTATAGTTCACTATATTACAACCCAAGTGGTTTGAAAAGTAGTTTTTATCTGATTAATTTTTGTAATAAAAATTCAAAAGACTTTTTAAGGGGGTGGGAAGACTATGTAAAATAAGTACTAAAGAAATTTAAAATCTTCTGTGTTTTATTTTTATTCTATTTTTGATACTAGGGATTGAACCCAGGGGAGCTTACCACCAAACTACAAACCAGTTCTGTTTTTATTTCTTATTTTGAGACAGGGTCTCATCAAGTTGCTTAGGTTCTCACTAAATTGCTGAGAATGGTCACAAATTTGCCGTCTTCCTACCTTAGCCTTCCTAAATACTGGGATTGTAGGCACACGCCACCATGTCCAGCAAACCTTTTCTGTTTACAAAAATGGTTCCTTAGATGATGTTTTCATAATAAAAATCAAAATTTTGTATCTCAAATGCATCGATATTTTTCCATATTTAACTCCCAAATAGATTTCCAGAATCTACAGGTCACTTTATATGTAGAATGGTCAGCTTTTGGAATAGAGAGGAGTGTGTTAAACAAAACTGATTTTTAAGTGTGGACTCTAGCCAGAAAAAAAGAATGAAGAAAATATTCCAAACAAAATATCAACTGAGCTTGATCAGCCAAGTAGTAATAATCACATGAATCAGCCGTAGGGACTCCAAAAGTAAGCCAATTTTTTTGAAAGGTGGATAAAAAACTAAATAGAGTGTTTTTTCCCGAATCATTTAAGAAGAAAGGCAGAAACAGTATGTGCATTTGTTTGGATTAACACTTAGTGCCATAAAACAGCAATCATTTTCTTATGCTCCCAATTATTTGGTCAGAAATTTGAGCAGAGTTTAGCGAAGTTTAGCTTCAATTCTGCTCCACATATCTCCAGCTCAGGTCACTTGAATGGGTGGAGGTAGCAGAAAGAGATGGAAACTAGTCAAATATCTCTTTCTCTCAATGTAGCCTCAAGCATGCTAGCTTGGACTTCCTCCCAAGAAGACTCAGGTCAACCAGACCTTTAAACAGCATGTCTTCTGAATGCACCAGCATAAAGGAAGTTTCTTGTCCTCTTGAAATCCAGACCCAGAACGGTTACAGCATCATACTAGATGAATTGAGGCAGATAGAGGCCATTCCCAATACAAAGGGAGATTCACACACCTCCTTTTTCATTAAAAAGGAGGGTCAATGTATTTGTGGACATTTTTAATTTGTCACAGATTAAATAAAGTAGCCTTCACTCATGGATAGGTAGGTATGGTACCTATTCATAGATAGGTAAGAGACAATTATTTATTCAAAATGCAAATGAAAATTTTAAATTACACATGTTGGGAATATTCTTGGTCATTTCCTAGAAATTGGTTATTGGTTTAAAAATTGTATATATTAAAAATGATTCCCTTTATTTACTGCCTACTTAGCCATTGTGTACTTATGCTGCCACTTCTACAGGCTACTTTTATTCTTCTTAATTTAGTCTCTCCCAAAGAAATCCACCAAGCTCTTTTCAAGGAATGATTTCCTGAAAGTCTTTAATTTTATTAGGACACCATGGAATCAGTAGGTAGAAAATTGATAAATGAGACCTGGAACTCTCAAAAAGTTTTGTTTAGAACAAAAATATTGCTTTACCATATAAACTCATCCGACTTTGCTTAAGTCTGCATTCCAAGGCTAGGAAGAGGATTCTAGCAAAATATTTTCGTAAGTCAATACTATATGCCTTCCATTTTATCCCAAGTTGTTACCAAATAACAAATTTCTCTAACCTCTCCTCCCACCTCAGATAAATAGTAGAGATACAATACATTTCCTCAGCAAAGTCTGTAACATTGACCCACCTCAAGATTTAAATATGACCTTTGCCACCCTGCCAAGAGGCTTATTTTAAAATAGACATGTTTTTCTTTTCCTTTTCTCCCTTTTTTCCTCACTAACCTGGGGGTGGAGTGGGGGGGAGAGTATTACCTTTTTCCCATTATAGATGGAGTTATCTTCTGTCCTTGAGCACACACCCATCACAGGAACCAAATAATTCAGACTTCAGGGATGGCACCATAAGATCTGAGGAATGGCTATTTCCCAAATTACCAAGTCAATCACAGTTCCCCACGGGGGACACCTGCAATGAATTCTTCTTTAAAAACTTCCCATTCCCCCTGATGGACAGAATCACTGTCTCTAGGACAGGAGTCCCCTGTGTTTTTCCTTTGCTAACAAAGCAGTAGAACTTCATTTTCCTCTTCCTCAAAATTGAGTCCTTGTTTTTTGAATTGGCATTGAGAATAAGAAACAAGCTTTAGGTAACAATCTTCCAAAATTCTCACTTTTCATAGCTCAAAACTGATCTTCAGAAACTTTTTACTTGTTCTAGGTTGTGGAGGAGGCAGACCAATGTCCTGTCCCTGAGGATGCCTATACCCTAATTCTCAAAACCTGTGAAAATCTTACTTGGCAGAAAAGATGTTGCGGATGTGATTACAATTAGGACCTTGATATGGGGAGATTATCCAGGTGGGTCCAATGTAATTATAAATGATCTCATAAAAGGAATACGATAATGTCATGTTCATAAAAGGAAATGTGATGACAGAGAACTGCAAGTGAGGTCTTTGCTGGAAAAGGGCCATGAGCCAACAGAGGCTGAAAAGGGCAAAGGAATGGGTTCTCCCCCAGACTCTCCTAATATCCTTCGTATATCAAGATATTCAGCTTGGAAAATCTGGTTTCAGACTTTCAACCTCCCAAACTTTCAAAAATTAAATTTTGTTGTTTTAAGACACTAAATTTAAAGTAATTTATTATAGCAGTATTTATTAGTCTGTGAATTCATGGTAAAATTGCTTATCAAAAAATTTGCCCCACTTTTCTGATAGAAGAAGCTATTAGAATTAAAATGAAACAAGAGCTAGAAATTGGGAATGTCCCTATCAAACTGGGATGAATGTTTACCCTATATATAATACCATTGTATTTTTTTATGAGATATTGAGTTAACTTTCTTGATGATTATGCTTCCATTAAAGAATTGAATAGCCTGATAGAAATTAAGAACAAAGGCAACGTTGATCCAAATATAGAAGCTTCTTGGAAGTGTAAATTAAGCACACATTCTGAACTTCCTAATCATCATTTACTAGGGATTATTCTTTTTGAAGTCCATTGTTTACGAAACTAGGCCTTGGATGAGACTGTAGCTCAGTGGTAAAGAACTTGCCAAGCATGCATGAGGCCCTGGGTTCAGTCTGCAGCAATACACACACACACACACACACACACACACACACACACACACACACACACCCTCACACAGAACCTTGACTTTAAGTATGAATCTCTAAGTAACTAATACACTGAGGTCAAACAGGACACTGTAATGCCATAAAAAAAACAGATTGTCTCTTTAAACCATGTGGGAAACTTCAGATAAATCCCTACTGAAGTATATTCTACCAGATTTCAGAACAGTAACCCTGAAAACTGGCTAAGTCTTCAAAAGAATGTCTGAAAAACTGTCACAAGCAAGAGTAGCCTAAAGGGACAGAACACTAATATAATGTGGTGGCCTGGATGGGATCCTTGGCCAGAAAAAGGACCTTAAGGGAAAGTAAGGAAATCTGAACAGAGGATGAAGGTAGTTAATAATAATATCAATATTGTTTCAATACCTGTAACTAACAGACTATTTCAATGCTAAATTGTTAATATCAGAAGAAACAGGAAATGGGGTACACAGGAACTGTTTAGTATTTTTGTAATAACTGTAAATCTAAAAATATTTAGAGTAAATTCTAGTAAAATTAAAAAAACATGAAAGAGTTTTATGGCTGGGAGATATGAGATCTTCATACTTTTAAAATTCTGAGAGCCAATAAAATTCAAATCCAAATCCTTTATGATGAGCATTATTTTTCTTATTTTTATGATTCTGTTATCATTCAGAGTGACTTTTACTTGCCCTTTTAGCTCTAACTACTGTGGTTATGAGAGAACCAAAATGTTTGAAGACTCAGCCCTTGAAGACAGCACTCTTGCATATCTAGAAAAAATGTTTGTTTTTTATACATGTGTTCATATATTTGCTAACAGGGCATTTGTTTATCTGATATTGTAATTGGTATTTTAAAACAATTTTAGCTTCATAAATGGGGAGATGAATTCCCTAACCTCTAGGAGGAGCTCATTGCCAGCAATCTTCTCTTCATAGAAACATATACACGATCTCTCTCTCTCTCTCCTCTTTCTGTACCTCCACTCCATTTTTTTTTTCATCCTGTACTCAAAGGTAGATGGTCACAGAATTGATGCAAATCAAAGTTAAAGAAACAAACCCTCCTTCTTTTTTTTTTTTTTTTTTTAACTATGAGCAGGACCTTCCAGCAAAGATGGGCCTTAAGAGACTTAGAGACTTAGAGATGGGCCTAAATCCCCCATATATTGTTTGAATATCTCTTCTTTTCCATAAAAAGACCCAAGTTTTGCAAATGAAATCAAAGGAAAGGAGCCAAAACCATCTGTTTTATTCTGTTCTTATGTCTGTGGCGATTCCACAAGGTCTGCTTATAATGGATAGTGCATATTTACTTTTGATGGGCCAACTTTCTATTTATCTCAGAAAGTTCTCGTGACAGTAAACAGCTTGGTTAATATTCGGGGTCTTAGCCATTTCTATTTTCTTTCCATAACAGCTAAAAACAACATTTTATATCCAGAAATACATCTCTATATCAGCACATTTTCAAACGTAATAAAGGCTTATGGACAGAATAGGAAGGACTTCTTATGCCTAAGTGTCAGCTTTATAAAACCTTTTATAATCACTTTTAACACACACCCTGCATGAAGCCCCATTATACTTTAATGCTTTAATAGTATCTTTAAAATCATAGTTACTTTTCAAAAAATGGATTCTGTTTACTGAACATTTATTAATATTTTAAATGTAAATAAATACTTTTAAACTTGCTCTATGCTAAGAGCTGATATGATAAATACTTAGAGATATTGCCCATGAAAACGAAGTGTTGTGCGTCATTATTAGCTTAAGAATATGAGAACTAATGCTTCAGAAATACAAGGTCTAGATAACCTAGAAACTGGGGGATAACCCAGAGAGCCCTAGAGTAAGAAGGTTGAATGTTGAAAGTCCTGTGGATTGTTTGTTCTGCAGAGATCTGTGGCTTACCTCACAGCTTGGAAAAGGACATCTTGCCCTCATAAATGTGTCCAGCCTTGGTATGCCCCAATAATCCAAGGAGGAACTATCTATTTAAAATGAGCCTTTTAAAGCATTATGTCAGACTTTTCCTTTAAAAAGTTTTAAAGGTAATATGCAGAAGGATGTTTGAAGTTATACATTCCTCTGTTTTTTACACTCAAGTAGATGTATGTGTGTATGTGTGTATGTGTGTGTGTGTGTGTGTGTTTGAAGAAACGTACAGAAGATTATGAAAAAAAGAACACAAGTGTCTATCTGAGGGAGAGAAGGGAGAAAGATGTGTCCATGAAATAAAGAACTGTTTATGTGAAATTGATCATATCTGTGTATATATTGTAGATCGTTTGAAAAATTATTATCTTTTTCTTCCACTATTTTTCAATGAAAAATAAAGTTGCTGAGTCATATATATCATACAATTTTACCTTAGTAACTAAGAAAATAGTGGGTATTATATGTGAATATATATACTTGTATAAATATTTATCAGAAAGAAAAAAGGATCGAAAGTATATATATTGTTATTAACATTGGTAACCTCCATGAGATGAGAAAGGGAAGCAGAAACTGCTAATTAACTTGGCCTTTATACATTTTGCAATATATTATTTCACTTATTAAAAGAAGTATATGCTATCATTGTAATGGAGAAAAAGGGTTTTATTAATGATAATTAATATGGAACAACATTATGATATGATGCATGTTAAAATGGAATTAATATAATTTTTAATAAAAGCCAGGGATGTGTATGTGTCTATAAACTATGCAAAACTTGTGTGAATTTTCACCAAACTGCATAAAGCACAAAACTGATTTTAAAAGTTGTAAAGTGCCACACATTCTAAATTCACACAGCCAAAAGCAACAGAGTACAGTAGCGACCTAACATCATAATACATGGTAAAGCTGTTAGGAATAAGTAACAGAAAAAAAATAAAGAAAAATTTCAAGGCAAAAAGGTGATCTATTCTAGGGAACTAAGTCACTGATCAAACTAGACACAAAGACAGGGACTAACACTTTGGAACAATTTTGAGTTTAAATAATAATCTCCCAGTTGTAATACTCTAGTAACTAAAGTTACCTCAAAGTATGGATCAGACCAACATGATGTTGATGGAGTGCCACCTTGCAAGAAAGAAGTGTAGGTAGGCTGAAGTTGGGGTGGGTTTAAATTTTCATGTTATTGCAGTTATTGGGAAAGATAAAACCATTTAAATTTATGACCCTAATAACTTCATATTCTGTTTATACATATGTAGAGAGAGGGCTATGAGGACATGTTACCATGGTAATAAGGGTTATATCTTATTGATGGTATCATGGGAGGTTCTATTTTCTTATTTTTGTTTGTGTGAATATCTAAATTTGCTACTAAAATATATATTATTGTAGGGAAAACACTTTAAAATATTTTATCTATAATATAAATGCCACTATTAAAATATGGGGTGTTGACTTACTACCTAATATTATCTAACTCTAATCTTAACACTTACATAGAATTTCTGGAAGTTTAAAAGCATTGCCAATACGGTTTCATGTGCTAATTTTTGGTTTAGCAGAGATAAGTGCTATTTTTTAACTCTTTCTAAAACACAGTGCATAACTTTTCTTGCATTCATATAACAAAGATTTCCTGGTGACCATTTTGTGTTATGACTGATTCGAGACGGTATCTCCCCATAGTAAATACCTGCCATCTATTGCCTTTCCCTTTTTTGGGCTCGTGTTGTTAGAAAAGAATTGTCAGCTACTGGCAATATTTTTTTTCATGACACCTTTAGCATCTTACAGAAAGTATGTAATAAAAAAGTCAACAGGTTACCAGCACAAACCATACCTTCCACGCTGATGATCAGTAGAACTTCAACATAGAATATATTTCTTTGCCCATCATTTCCAGAGGTGTTCATTGCCAGATATTTGGGTTTTCACAACAATATTCTTTGGAACTAATCGTTTTTAACTCTGAAATGTTTTCCTAACCTAGATGTACTTTTATGGTATATGAAGTAATGCATACATGCTATAATTAGTCTATGCATTAAACGTCAAGCTTATTCTAAAACCCACATAAGTGTTATGAGGTATTCTTTCCATTTCAAAGGAGGAGAACTGATAGACATTAACAAGGTAGAGATCAGAAGTATTGATCTGTTATGGAACTTCTTCCATGCCATTTAGAGATAAGTAAGAAAAGAAAATATGGTTCAGTGCACATTTACATGATATTTATCTGTAGTTATTTGCAAACGTGTACAATATAATACATAGATGTGCTGATTCTTCTGTTCAGATAATTTTAAATGTTGATTAAAGGAATTACTAATTCATGGTATTTTGATGTCCAAAAGCTCATTTTTAGATATAGCTTTACTGTAAGCTACTGGATAGCCTGACTGTTTTTGTGCTTCCTTATGTCAGTTCCTACAATAAATTAAAAAAAAAAAATGCTTTCCTTGTTTCAAAATGGAATTTCAGTCAAAAGCCTTTTTTTATTGATTATTAATCAGGTTTCTGTTTGAGAGGAAAAAATTTTAAGTCAGTAGAATTCTAATGGAAATTTTGCTTCTAGTTTTGCTTAGTAAAAGATATTTGCAAATTATCAGTCACATATAACTTAATAATCAGAGACGTTATCTTAAGTGTAACACACATTTTTTTCCCCTTTGAGGAACAAGGAGAATAGAAGTACAGCCATACTAAATGGTTATGTTTTCCTAGCATTGATTTCAAAGAAGGGAAATTTTACGCCTTTTTATGATACTCTTAATTGTCTCATTTTAATGATTGTCATTCAAAGATCATTAATAATTTGATTTTACTATCTCAGTTATTAATTCTCTAAAGTATATGATGTGGTTTCACTAAATACAATGTGGTAAAATTGTCTAAATTTCATCTTCTGTAATGATACTGCCCTTTCCTCAGCTCAGAGGGCATGTTTTCTGCAAGATAGTGAATGATGTCATTTTGTGCAGAGAATAATTTACCACCTGCTGGAAGGAGGAGGCATATTGTGGCAGCTGCATTGCTGATTTGAAAAAACAGCAAAATGTAAATGTATAGATGAGTACATCAGTGTAATGGGTGGGGAAGTGTAACGCATTTTTCCCAACAACAGCTGGAAAATTATACTAAGCCTAAAATAGTATCTTTTGGCTTCACACCAAATGTTTCTCTCCCTAGTACTATGCAGAGCAAAAATACTACTCACAAATGAATTCCTTATTCTGTTTATTGAAGTAGCATTTTCATTGAAAGGCACATTGGATGTTCAGGAGGGGACAGTATAAAATAAGTAAAAGACATATTTTATGAACTGCCCATTTTAAAATAGGACCCAGAGTCTTCAGACAAACAAGCGAGCAATAATGCCTCTTGAATCCTTTGATGTTTTCCCCTATAGACTGACCTTGTATAAGTATAAAATTTTTAAAGAGAAGAAAAAATTCTTGGGCATTTTATAAAGTGCCAGTAATAACATCAGAAATAATCTATTTCTAAATGACAAATTTAATCAATTATGAATGGAAAGAAAATTCCATGTGTTTATAAATCATTTAATAAATGAATGAGTTTGCGCAGCAAATACAATCAAATCATATGAATCTGTTACCATTACCATTTTTTCTTATGTAGATTGTGAGCAATAGCTAAGGCAGAAATCAACACCTAGAATCAATTCTAAAATGTCTATTCTTAGATATTATTTATTTATTTATTTTTAAGTGTTAAGAGAGCCAAGCATTATGGCACATGCCTGTAATCCCAGTGGCTCAGGAGGCTGAAGCAGGAAGATTGTGAGTTCAAAGCCAGCCTTGTTGGGACTAATGACACATTAACTAACTCAGGCTGACTCCTTACTTCCTGGTGAGTGAGCAGGATCAAGGCTCAAAGGCGGTTTCAAAGGTTCATGAGATAAACCGGACCACCCTCAGGAATTGGTTAACGACAGTTCCGAGAACGTGATCAGCTCGTGCTTGCCATATAGTCCAATGGGACTCTCCCCTGCGTGAACCCCCCTGCCTTGCTGACCTTTAAGTAGATTGGTTCCCGCCTAGCCCCCACCCTCCATAAAAGCTGTGTGACTTCCTCAATAAACGTGTTCCTGCTGTGACGGGTCTCCCTGACGCGTCTGATTGTCCTCCACCGGGAGGGCTGGGGAGCAGGTGGTCAGTTGGCCTTACCTATTCTGATCTGACCTTGTTGGGGAGTGTCCCCTTCCCTTGCCGCTGGAGAGAAGGGCAAGGGGGCTTAAGACCCCGACACAGCCTAAACAAAAAAAGATACTAAGCAACTCAGTGAGACCCTATCTCTAAATAAAATACAGAACAGAACTAGAGATGTGGCTCAGTGATCAAGTGCTCCTGAATTCAATCCCTGGTACCAGTCCCCCACCAAAAAAATTTGTGAACAAATTCTCTTTCTTTGTAAAGTGGAGTAAAGGTGACCCTGGTCATCTTCAATGGCTGTAGACTTTGATATCAGCCTCAATCATTTAACCAGTGATCTTCTAAATGTCACATTTAAAAAAACCAATAGAATTGAAACTTCCATTTATTCTTTGCTTTTAGATATAAGCACTTTCCATAATTCCTATTATAATGTACATCATTTTCATAAGGATAATTCATTTTTACACATTGATTAATTAGATTTTTTTTTCTTATTGTTTAATGTTGACCATTTAAGCAAAAATTAAAATTTACTTAAGGTACTTCTTCATAGCATGCAATGTTGAATTCTCTACCTATGTTTAAATTTGCTATTTCATGTGAGAAAAACATCAAACTTTGATATACACATTTTTTTCTTGTGTTCTGTGAATTAAATGAAAATTTTATTTTGATTTCATGCTTGTTTTACAGTACAGCAAAAAGTAAGCATTCAAAGAAAATATTATCTCTGGCTATTGGATGTTTACATGTTAAAAGTGGATAATTCAATTGTTTAAAATCTAATCTCCACATTTTCACCCAGGGAATGAAGTCTATGAGAATTTCAATTAACTTAAAATATTTTTTTCCCGTCTAACTATGCAGTAGTCATTTGTGAAGTTTTAAAACATGTCAACAAATCAAATATCCTCCAATCTCCTACCATGAAGGATATAGAGTCTCTTGCTCTTCTCCTTGAATCTGTTTATCAATATTTTGACATATAGGTGATTGTAGAAGTGACACCATGTGATTTTTTGGGTAAGTTATTAAAAGGGACATGCCATCCTGCCATTTCTTTTGACAACTATTCGACCTGAAGCCGTCATCACATAGTAGTCTTATTCTCAGGTGTAGTGATGATGGAGAGACCACATGTAGAAACACTGATCAGCAGGACCAAATGATGCAAGTACTATGGAAAGCAGTATAGGGATTCCTCAGAACACTTGGAACCACCATTTGACCCAGTTATCACACTCCTTGGTTTGTACACAAAGGACTTAAAATCAGTATACTACAGTGACACAGCCACATCAATGTGGCTCAATTCACAATTGCAACTCAATTCAGCCAAACTATGGAACCAACCTAGGTGCCCTTCAACAGATGAATGGTTAAAGAAAATGTGGTATTATATACACAATGGAATATTACTCAGTTTTGAAGAAGAATAAAATTATGGCATTTGCCAGTAAATGGATGAAACTGGAGAACATCATGCTCAGTTAAATAAGCCAGTCCCCAAAAATCAAAGGCTGAATATTCTCTCAAATATATGGATGCTAACCCACAATAAGGAAGGGTACAGAAGGGAAGAATAGAAGTTCATTGGATTAGACCTAGGGAAATGAAGGAAAGAGAGGGGGAATGGGAATAAGAAGGACAGTAGAATGAGTCAGACATGAGTTTCTTCTGCTATTATATCAATACACAATTAGTGTAACCCCATATTATGTACACCCACAAGAATGGGATCCTAATTGAAATAGGTCATATTCCATGTATGTATAATATATCAAAATACACTGTACTGTTATGTATATTTTTTTAAAAAAAGAGCAAAAACAGGACCAAATGGCAGCAAACATCAACTTCAAGCACTGAGATTTAGTCACACTGGTTACCCAATGTGCAACCTGCAGATGATTAGACCCCAACTGGCATCAAATTAAATTTTTATGAGAAGCATGAGTGAGAACTTCCTAGTCAAGCTACTTCAAAAATTCTTAACCCAGAAAATTATGAGCAAAATAAAATTATTGTTTAAAACCGATAATTTGAGGTTAATTTGTTATATGATTGTAATAATGACAGCCATTCATTCTTTTATTACCTAAATTAAAAACCTGTATTTAACTACATTTAATGAATTCTGCTATCTTGCATGGCATTCTATAATGTAGATATTCCTACTGAAAATTCTTAGTTCCTATAAGCTTAGGTGCTGAAACTACCACATGAAAAGCAGAAAAAGAGAGTATTTTCTCCTGACAATAATATAGAATCAATGAAAAGGAATTTCATTAAAAGTTATCTGTAGAGCTGCATATCTGGTCTGGTCTGGTCAAGGAGGTATTTCATCGATCGCCATGAAACTTGAAAGAACATTCATATTGTAAAATCATAATAAATCTAAATTTTGATAAAGTTGTTGATTAACATTTTCATTTTCATTTTTCTTCTTTTTTTCTTTTATTGCCAACACTTATGAGGAAGAGTGAATATCCTCAGTCAACACTGCCTCTTGCTTCTTCCTTGGCAAGTCAGCTTTCCATAACTACTGCCCACCTTGGGTCTTTGCTTTTCCTGAGTCATCACCTGTGAAGCTATGGAGGGATCACTGAGGAATATTCCATCCCCACATTCATTAAAAGAGGGACAGATTTTGACTCTTTGAGATCCAAAGCCTCTTGACTCCTATTCTTTAGAATGCCTCTACCCATGATTTTCAGCCAATGAAATGTAGGATAGCCGGGTGTGGTGGCACATGCCTGCAATCACAGTGATTTTGAAAGCTGTGTCAGGAGCTCAAGTTCAAGGCCAGCCTGGGTAAAGTAGCAACTCTACCTCAAAAAATGGAAAGAACTGGGAATGTAGTTCAGTGTTAAAGCACACCTGGGTTCAACTCCCAGTAATAGAAATGTACAGACTCCTAAGAAGAGTGTAGAACACTGCGGTTACCAGAGGCTACCCTAGCACCACTTTTCATGTGCTTATCCACCAGGAAGTGCTGGTCTTATGTCTAGACCCCCTGATCTAATTTCTGATCAGATCCTTTATTTCTTCTTCTATCCAGTACAACACTCTAACGACAGCTCACTTATTTGGGACTATTGGGATATATTTTGCTTATATTTTGCCAGGATCATTCTGCAGAGAGGAAGTTTGATTCTTGTCACTCTCATCTGTGTACTGATATACCCTTTGCTGCGATCAGGTATTTAAGTATTTAGTTCTATGTTTTAGAGTTTCAGGACTGAAACGGCTTCCAGAAAAGGTATGCTTAGCAATTTTCATATAGGTTAAATTATATGTTTGTCTCTTTTTTATTGATGCTTTATAGTTATACATGTTATTGGAGTTCATTTTGACATAATTACATAAACATGGAATAGAATTTGCTCTAATTCAGTCCCCAGTTCTTTCTTTTTCTCTCCCTTACTTCTTCCCCTGTTTCCTTTCCTCTACTCTACTGGCTGACCTTCTATTTATTTAGTGTTTTTTTTTTTTTAATAAGTACTTTATAGCTATTCATATAAAGTATATAAATTATATAGTATAATTTGAACTCTAGTATTGAGATGCCCTCAACAACTCTCTTTTTTCTCAGGAATGCTTTTGCTATTCTGAATCTTTTATTCTTCAACATGAGCTTTAGAACTGTGTTTTCTAGTTCTGTGAAGAACGTCATTGTATTTTGATGGGGATTACCCTGAATTTGTATTGGTAGCATGACCATTTAGCTAATATTAATTCTGTTAATCTAAGAGCATGGGAGATCTTTCATCCTCTCATTGTAGAGGTCTCTACCTCATTGGTTAGATTTATTTCCAACTTGCTTTTTTTGTTTTGTTTTGTAGGTTATTTTGAATAGTTTTGAATAGAATGGTTATACTGATTTTTTTTTGGGGGGGTACCTATAGGTAAAATTCACTGTTGTGTATTGATATGTGTACATAGCATAGTTTGGTCAATTTAATTTCACTGTTCTTCCTTTTTCCCGCTGTCCTACCTCTCAATTCCCTTACTCTACCCTATTGATCTCTCTTCTATTTTCATGGAATTCCTCTCCTCCCCCATCTTTTTTTCTTATTTTAAACTTAGACTTTCACATATGAGAGAAAATATTCAATGTTTACATTTCTGAGTTTTACTTATTTCACTTAGAATCATGATCCATTTCCTAGCAAATGCCATGAGTTTATTCTTCTTTATGGCTGAGTAAAAATCCATTGTGTACATATACCATGATTTTCCTTATCCATTCATCTGTCAACTGGCATGTGGACTGGTTCCACAACGTGGATATTGTGAGCTGTGCTGCTATAAACATTGAAGTGACCATGTCACTATAGAATGCTCATTTTAGTTCTTTTGGATCAATACCAAGGAGTGAGATAGTTGGGTCATATGGTGATCCCATGTCTAGGTTTTTGAGGTATCTTCATAATGCCTTCCAGAATGGTTGTACTAATTTGCAGTCTCACCAACAATGCATGAGTGTACCTTTTCCCTCACATCCTTACCAGCATTCATTATTATTTGTATTATTGTTAATTGCCATTCTGATTGGAGTCAGATAAAATCATAGTGCAGTTTTGATTTGCATTTATCTGATTACAAGAGATATTGGGAATTTTTTTTCTGCAGTTTTTGGTTATTTTTATTTCTTCTTTTGAGAAGTATGTTTATTTCTTTGGCCAATTTATTCTTTTTTTGTATTAGGTTTTTTAATATTCTGGATATTAATCCCCTACTGTGGAGCAGGTGGCAAAGATTTTCTCCATTCTGTAGTCTTTCTCTCCCTACAAGCTCTTAATTGTTTCCTTTGCTGTACAGAAGATTTTTAATTTGGCACCATTGCACATAATGATTTTTTATTTTATTTCTTGAGCTTTAGGAATCTTGTTAAAGAAGTCAGTGTCTGTGCCAATATGTTGGAGTATTGCACCTACATTTGCTGCTAACTGTTTTAGAGTTTCAGATCTAATGCCTAGGTTTTGATACACTTTGAGTTGACTTTTATGCAAGGTGAGATATATATATATATAGTATAATTTGAACTCTAGTATTGAGATGCCCTCAACATCTCTCTTTTTTCTCAGGAATGCTTTTGCTATTCTGAATCTTTTATTCTTCAACATGAGCTTTAGAACTGTGTTTTCTAGTTCTGTGAAGAACATCATTGTATTTTGATGGGGATTACACTGAATTTGTATTGGTAGTATGACCATTTAGCTAATATTAATTCTGTTAATCTAAGAGCATGGGAGGTCTTTCATCCTCTCAGGTTTTCTTCAATTTCTTTCTTCAGTGTTCTATAATTTTCATTGTAGAGGTCTCTACCTCATTGGTTAGATTTATTTCCAACTTGCTTTTTTTGTTTTGTTTTGTAGGTTATTTTGAATAGTTTTGAATAGGATGGTTATACTGATTTTTTTTGGGGGGGTACTGGGGATTGAACTCAGGGTCACTCAACCACTGAGCCACATTGCCAGTCCTATTTTTTTCTTTTTTTAAAAATTATTTATTATTTTTTTATTTTATACAGATAGTATTTTGATTCATCGTACATTTTGTATTTTATTTAGAGACAGGGACTCACTGAGTCGCTTAGTGCCTTACTTTTGCTAATGATGGCTTTGAACTTGTCATCTTCCTGACTCAGCATCCCAAGCCAGTTGGATTATAGGTGTGCGCCACTGTACCCAGCTCTTATCCCCAGCGGATTCATTATTGGAGTATAGAAAATGATGAGATTATGTATGTTGACATTTTTATCCTGTTATTTTGCTATTTTTTAATCAGTTTTAAAAGCCTTCTGGTGGAGTTTTTTGGATTTTCTAAATCTAGGATTATGTCCTAAGCAAAACGATGGTTTACTTCTTCTTTTCCCATTTATATCACTTTAATTTCTTCTCTTGACTGATTGCTATGGCTAGATTTTCAGGACAATGTTGAATGGGAGTGCCAAAATTGGACTTCTTTTTTTTCTGATTTCAAAGAAAGTTCATTCAGTTTTTCTTCATTCAGATTTATTTTTGTCTTGGGTTTGTCACCTATAGTCCTTCCAATATTGAGGTAAGTTCCTTCTATCCCTAGATTCTTTAATGATTTAAATATGAATGGGAGCTTGTCTTCGCCAAATGCTTGTTCTATATCTAGTGAGATAATTATGTAATTCTTGTACTTACCACTACTTATATGATGAATTATATCTGTTGATTTCTCTATGTTGACCCAAACTTGTATTCCTGGAATGAAACCCACTTGATCATGGCATGATATTGTCTTAATGTATTTTTGAATGTGGTTTGCCAATACTTTATTAAGAGTCTTTGCATCCATGTTAGTTGGGGATATTAGTCTAAAGTTTTATTTTACTTTGGATCTTCTAAATATAAATGATTTGTCTGGTTTTGATATTAGGGTGATATTAACTTCATAGAATGAATTTGAGGATTTTGCCTCATTTTTCTATTTTATGCCATAACTGGATGAGAATTGGTTTAGTTCTTCTTCAAAGGTTTGGTAGGATTTGAGTGAAAATCCAACTGTCATGGACTTTTTTATTGCAAGACTTTTATTTGTTGCTTCAATTTTATTACTTGATATAGATCTGTTTAAGTCTTCTATATCCCCATGGTTCAAATTCCTCAAGATTTTTAGGTTTATTAGGGTATAAATTTTCAAAATAGATTTTAATGATACCCTATTTCATGTTTCTGTGGCAGTATCTCTTTCGTTGTTTCTAATTTTGTTAATTTTGTTTTTCTCTTTCTATTGCTTGGTTTGACTATTGTTGTATTAATTTTATTTATGTTTTCAAAGAACTAACTTTGTTTCAATAGTTCTTTGCATACTTTTATTTTCAATTTCATTAATTAAGGTTTCAATTTTTACTGTTTCTGGTCTTCTCTTGCTTTTGGAATTAGGTTGTTTTTCTTTTTCTAGGGACTTAAGATATGTTAGAATTTATTTTTTATCTTTCTATTATTTTTAATGTAGTAAGTCAGTGCTATAAATTTTCCTCTTAAAACTATCTTTATACTTTCCCAGAGATTTTAGTAGTTTGAGGCTCTGTTTTCATTTGTTTCTAAGAATACTATTTCATTTCTCACCAGATGTATTCTATGACTCATTTCTCATTAAAAAGCATATTATGTACTCTCCAGACATTAAATTAGTGTCTGCTCTTTTATCTAGTCATTTATTTCTAATTTTATTCCATTATGACTTAATAGAATGCAAGGATTAATCTCTATATTTTTGTATTTCCCAATATTTTATTTATGCCTTAAATATGATCTGATTTAGAGAAAGTTTCATGGTGCTGCTGAGAAGAAAGTGCATTCACTTGTCAATGGATGAAATATTCCATAGGTGTCTCTTAGATTCATTTGATTAATAGTACTTTTTAATTCTGAGGAGTCTTATTTAGTTTATGTCTGCATGACCTATTTAATAGTAAGAGAGGTGTGTCAAAATCACCCAGTATTTTGGGGGGGGTTTATTTGGTTCTTTATATAGAGAAATCTGTTTTATGTACATAAGTGTACTGCTGTTTGAGACATACATATTTATAATCATTATATCTCATTTGCTGAATGATTCCCTTAACCAGTATGAAGTGAGTTTCTGTGTTTCTTCTGATTTATATTAGCTTGAAGTCTACTCTGTCTGATATGATAGTAGTGAAGTTAACTGTCCCTTATTACTTTCTGTTTCCATTTGCATGGTTTATTGTTCTCCATTCTTTCACCATCAGTCTATAGATGTCTTTGCCTGTAAGTTGAGTCTCTTTTAAGCAACATGTAGTTAGGTATGGTTTTTAATACAATCTGTCAATCTATGTCTTTTCATTGGAGAGTTTAGACAATTTAAATTTTTTATTGTTATGAAGATAATCTTTATTCCCTGCTGTTTTGATTTGTTTCAGACTTGATTCTCTTAAATTGCATATTCTTATAGTGTGATTAAACCCTATTTTGGTTTTCATTCATGTTTTTCATTTCTTCTGCATAAATTGAGTGTTTTATAATGCAGAATTGGTGGATATAAATTATTTAATTTCTGCTTATTACAGAAATTTTTTAATTTAATCTTTCATTCTAAAAAGTATTTTTGCTAGACCTGGTAATATTGATTGACATCCATTTTATTTCAGGCTTTGAATCTATTATTCTAAGCTTTCCTGGATTTTACAGTATAGGTTGATAAATTAATTTAAATCTGAATTGACTTACCTCTAAATGTGACCAGCCACTTTTCTCTTCTGACTTTTAAAAGTTTCTTCTGAAGAGTTACTCTTGAACCTATCAACCAAAGGAATGGAATTAAGAATCAATTGACCTGCCTGAGATTCCACTGTCCATAGGAATGAATTGATGGTGTCTGCTCACACTCTGCTGGGTCTCCTCTGGAGTTGTACTAAGCATCTGGTGGCTTCCATCTTCTTTGGGCCCTTGGGTAAAGACCCTCTGTGGCCATCAGAGGCACAGAAGCCTTGTCCAGTCTGATATATATCACTGAGGTTCTGATCCTGGGATGGAAACCATCATTTGGCCCACACGTCTCTGAACTCTTGTGGTTGTGAATTTCAGGAATGTGCTCCCTTTTGCTGCCTGGAATAGAAGTCTAGTTCTATTCCATCTGAGCTCTCAATATTTGCAGCCATGAATCTGAAGCATCCAATCACTTCCACTGTGATTTCTTTGGGGCAGTGCTATCTGGGCACCTTATGATCATTTGCAACCTTGGGGCCTGCAAGTGCAGGTTTCAGTGGGCCTTTGGTGGCACAGAATCCTCCAAACTGACTGATGTAGTTCACATGGGTTTTATTCATCACCATGATGGAGACAGGATGTTGGTTGGTCTTTGCCTGAACTCCTGTGGAAGCTGTGTTGAACACTGGTTCAGGGATGCCACTCTCCAGAAATGAATACTCTTGAGTCAGCTCTACCTTACTCCCCTTGTCTGTGGTGAAGGGAGGTGTTTCAATAACTTTCAGCCACTAGTGATCCCTCTACAAGTTCCTTCTAGATGGATTATTGAGATATCCCATTTCAAAGGTGTTCCTTCTGGTTTTATTTGTTTCTGTTTGAAGGTAGGGAGAAACTGTGTTTATTTAATTTCTTCTAGGAAGATGAGCTATGTGTAAATTCCACAAAATGACTGCTCAGCACGACTTTTAGTCCACAATATGAATTAATATGCTTCATCTCCTACATTGTCTTCCTGTCACCTTTTAACTTGTTCTGTTTTTCTTTCTAACTGTTGTTAAGGAAGTGAGTTTATGTGCTTTTCCTCTCCCTTTACCTCTCTTTGTTACCACTCACTCTTATCCTCGCTCTGATCTGGATTCAGGATTAAGAAATGCTGTCCTTTTGTTTTTGTTTTTGTTTTTTCCTTTGGTAACCAAACTTCAAGTCCATCCAAATCTCACATTGTCCAACATTGACTTAGAGTATTTATTCTGTCACTCACTTCTCTGGTCAGTTGTGCTTTTACTGCACACTTTCTGGACTGTGGAGGGGTTGGGGGTTGTTGTCTAGACCCACTCCACCGTCTTTATTTTGTTTTTCTTATTAATTGATTCTTTGAAACTTATTGATGAGTCTCTTGAGATCCAGGAAATGATGTTTTGAGTAAACATAATATGTATGTCAAAATGAAAGTGAATTCTGTGATGTACAAAGCTGTAAATATTAAGTCAGTTTTTTGTCTATTTATTGACATGTATTTTATTTTTAACTTCTATAAAGTTGATCTGCAGTTTTTAAGAATGACTTACTAAAATTTTTAAAATCACTTATTGGTTTAACTATTTTTTGCCTTTCTTCATTTCTGTGTCTTTTTCTATGCCAAGATTGTGTTAAGTTCATACAATGCCACTGTTTTAGGAAAAATGTATATTTGCACTGGCGATCTGGAAATTCAATTTGTATTGACAGTCTTTACTTTAAAATCTATTCTATATGAACTTAAATTAGCTATTCTGGAACTTTTCGATTATTTTATCTATGGTATAACTCTATTCTATCATTTTTAATAGATCTGCATCATTTTGTAAAATATGCTTTGCAGAAAATATATTACTGAATTGTCAGAGGGAGGAGTTGCCAGTCTGCATATATCTGTCTCTTCATTGGTGAGTTTAACCCATTTAAAATTTAAAATCATTGCAATTTAACAATTTACAGATCTTTGCAATCTAAAGATTGATATATTTCTTCAATTTATAGAAATTCACAGTCATTTTTAAAGTATTACCTAACTTTCATTTCTTCTTTTCTTTTCTTCTCATAGTACTCATGCATACATAAATATATTTAAATATATATTTTTTTGTTAGGTAAATTATAATCTATATAATATAAAATATATGCTCAATATAAAAATAAAATTAAAATTATAGCCATATGAATAAATACATTAATTTAAAACATCAAGAGGTTTTGAATAAGTATATTTTATAACTGACAATATTTGAACAATTAGCGCAGGGGTTTAATGTAACACAGACTGACTCATAGTCAGTTCTATTATTATTTTTAGTTTCCCCCCTTAAATAAGTCTTCATTATTTCCTGCAAAACCATAGAATTTCTCCAGGGTCCTGCTCCTTCATCAGTTATTTGATACTAATCAGGACAATTTGTGTCTTTATAAAGCTGTTTTAGTCAGCTTTTTCACTGCTGTAACAAAAAGACCTAGCAATAACAATTTTAGAGGAGTAAAAATTTGTTTGGCGCCCATTGTTTCAGAGGTATCAGTCCATGGAGGGTCCAGTCCATTGCTCTGGGCCAAGGTAAAGCAGAATATCATGATGGAAAGACATGAGGAAGAAAACAGCTCAGGACATGACAATTGGGAAGGAAGCAGAGAGAAAGTTCTCTACAAAATTTAAACCCCAAAGTCATGCCCCCAATGACTCATATAATCTTGCCATCCCTACCTGCCTAGAGTTAACACCCTGTTAATCCCTATCAGCAAATTAATGCATGGATTAAGTGAAGCTTCTCATAATTATTTCACCTTTAAACTTTCTTGCATTGTTTAACACATGAGTTTTTAGGGGACACCTCATATCTAAACCAAAATAAGCTATGATATGGTCTATAGTTAACTTCACTGCACTTTAGTGCAGACTAAATTTTAGTAAATAATGTTTACAATAACATTTGAATTTAAAGTAAATAAGTGAAAGTAAGTTTTATGATTTTTGGAAATTTTTAAGTTTAAAAGCATCCCCTTGTTAAAAAGTAGAAAATTCATGTTCTAAATGAGTATTATTTTTAATAAGCAAAAGCTCATTGAAATGAATGAGACCTTTGCACCATTTTACCCAAAGCAATTTTGTGTAATAAGAAAAATTCCTTTGAGGTAGGCTGTTATGGAATTTAACTTCAGTTCAGCAAATTGTTTCTCTGTTTCTTTTGAAATGAGAATTTAAAGACAGTGAATACAAATGAAGATAATAATGAATAGAAAATGTGAACCTGTTGTTAATGATGAGTCATTTTTTGAAATGTAGGAAAAATGTAGTTATATTATCATATAAAATCAGTTGCTAAGATGCTTTATCAAATTCCCTATGACTAAATTATTTGAAAGCTACTGCTAACTTTTATTTTGAATAAAATTCCAATAATTAAAAAGTACATTGTTGGAGTAAGTAACAAACGATTTTTCCATCTTCAACTTTCATGACTCCTATTATGTGCCCAGCCCTAAACTTATGTTCCATCTTCTCCAGACTCTAATATTCTCAAAGATGCTACCTCTTTGTGTTAATTCATTCCCTTTCCTGTAGCTATGCTCTTCCCTCTCATTAAGTTTACTGTTAAATTTCTACCTTCCTTTCAAAGACTACATGGAATCTTTGAATAGTCTCTTTTAAGTGGAATTCATTACTCTCGTCTCTGATAGGAAAAGCATATAGTTTCTCTTTTCACACTGCATTTTATTATTAGTATATATTAAGTATTTTGCATGGAAATAAAGATAAACTTGAAATTTAAATCTTGTCTTGGTTCTAAGTTATGCAATAACCATCCAGGTATGTTAACAGATCCATAATAGGAACTAGAACAAAATGTAAGCACCTGTGTCACCCATGAATAAGTGCTGTGCATGAGCATGGGAACTCTTTCTTCCTTGCAAAAACAAGAGTGATCATGGTATCTCCCCTGGCCAAGCCCAAAAAACCAAAGGCCAAATGTTTTCTCTGAGAAGTGCATAACAATATATAACAATAGGGGTGGTGGGGGGGAGAGAAGAATGAAGGAACTTTGAATGGTGTAGGAGAAAAGGGGGTGGGAGGGGGTAGGGATGGAAAAACAGTAGACTGAAACAGACATATTACCCTATATCTATGTATGATTACATGAATGGTGTGAATATACATTGTGTACAGCCATAGAAATGAAAAGTTGTACCCCATTTGTGTACAATGAATCAAAATGTGTCTGTAAAAATAAAAAAAAATTTAATAATTTTTTTTTTTAAAAAGTGATGATTCTGATGCAATTGTATCACAGTTTCTCTTCTGTGTAAGTTTTGATTTCATTATGCAATTTGTCAGTGTCCTGAGGGGTTCAATGTGTCTGTTGCATGATTGTGTCTGTGTGTGTGTGTGTGTGATGTTTTCATCATTGCTGTTGTTTTAGATGCAAGTGTTGCTTATCAGTCAAACAACAGTAATGGGAAAATTTATCTCTCCACATCTTTGGGGAATTTTGGAAATAAACAAGACTCCGAATATCAAAGCACACATTGGATTTGTTTAGAACAAACAACACATAGTTAAACTTATCATACAAGAAGGCCTGTTATCTCAAAGAATTTCAAGTGTGGAAGTGATGTGACATGGATCTACTGTGGGCTGTATTTGAGAAGCAAAATAAAGAGAAATTGTGAGGTGGATGACTCATGAAAACATGATAAAACTTCCATGTCCCCATCCAAAATGTGTTAGAGGAATCTGTGTCTTGGATTTGTTGAGTACGTAAAAGTTCATGTTGAACTAAGTAAAGAAGAATGAGCAGAGCAAGATAACTTCATTTTCCAGCTTTTAACACAATGTTTGACTTAGCTGGTGTTATGTGTTAGAAAAATGAGAGGAAGGAGCAAGCAGGAAGGAAGGAACAACAGAAGAAAACCATCTCAAGACCATTCAATTATTTAGGCATTATTTTGAAGTCTACTGCAGTGGGATTTAGTCTGAATTAAATGTAGAAAGTATAATCTGACTTTGTATAACTCCCTTATATAAACACAGCATGCAGTATTAATAAGGGTAGGGTCAAAGGGAACAAAGAAACACAATTCTGGTTTTTTTGACTAAAGGGCCTATTCCATTTGCTTTCCTCTGGAGTTTTTTCCACATTTCCATGTAGGTCACTAGGGATGTATACTACTTACTATCCTGTTTATATTTTGATTGAACTCAGTTAAATGGTTCTGCTTGCATTTTCTTTCTTTATTTTAACATATCATGAAAGTAGCAGATTCTAAAAAGAAATGTGTTTCTCTTTACCTTTTCATGTCATTCTACATTTTCTATCTAGATGTAGCCATTGAAATATTCCAAGTAAATTTCAGTCACTTGCCAAAAAACAAAAGAACTGTTAAGAATGGTATGGATACAGTTTATTCTCTGCACTTTAACAGATAAGCAAGTTTGGTGTTTTTATTTTTTTTTTCCATCTAAATGTTGTTTTGCTATTTTAGATTTCCCTAGTACCTGTTTTCACAACACTTACAGGTGATTGTTAATATTTCATTTTTGAAATTTGATTGACTATTGGCAGCATCGTCAATCCTTTTAAAGATGGCTAAATTTTCTCCTGATACTTGAAAGCAGATGTAGTTACAATTGGCCCTCCACATCCATGGATTCTGCATCTGTAGATTCAACCAACAACAGGTCAAAACATTTAGAAATACAAAAATTAAGTTGTTACTGATATGTTGTAAGGTCTCAAATGGAAGCATCTGTTTTTTATTTTTTCTCATAATGATTCCTTCCACAGCAGAGCATAACAACTTTTATACAGCACTTACATTTTATTATGTATTATAAGTAATCTAGAAATGATTTAAAGTATATGGGAGGATGTATATGGGTTCTGTGCAAAGATCATGCTATTTTATATCAAGGACTTTGCTATGGTTTGGATGTGAGTTGTCCCCCAAAAGCTCACAGGTGAGACAATGCAGGAAGGTTCAGAGGAGAGATGATTGGGTTGTAAGAGTCTTAACCCAATCAGTGAATTAATCCCTGGTGGGATTAATTGAAGTGGTAGGGTGTGGCTGGAGGAGATTGGAACTGGGGCGTGGCTTTGGGGTATGTATTTTTGTATCTGGAGAGTGGAGACTCTCTCTCTCTGCTTCCTGATGATGTGAGCTGCTTCCCTCTGCCATGCTCTTTCACCATAATGTTCTGCCTCAATTCCTTGAGCCCAGAGGAATGGAGCCGGCCTTCTATGGAATAAGACTTCTGAAACTCTGAGTCCTCAAAAAAAACTTTCCTCCTCTCTAGTTGTTCTTGTCAGATCATTTAGTCACAGCAGCGAAATAGCTGATTAAAACAGACTTGAAACTCTGCAGATTTTATATCTAGGGACTTTCAGGGACCAGTTCCTTATGGATAAAAACAATGATCCACATATTAAAACAGTGATGGGTTTCGTCATCTCCCACTGTTAATTATCACATTGGTTGGCTCTTCCAGCAATGCTGACTAACCCGTATCATTCTCTCTGACCCTGTTGAGTTGGACAGGGATTAGGAATCAGTCCTTTCTGTTCTTGAAGTTCAGAAAAAACACCATGACTCACATCAGAAGCTATGACTGCTCACCACTCTCTAGAAACTTCTTAGGCAATCACAGTTTGGGAAAGAGCCATAGTATCTGTTTGTCTAAGACATTTGTACTAAAAGACATTCATTTATTTACTATTAAAAATCAGTTTATATAAAGAATTTGTATTTTTCTGCAAGGTGGCACATGCCTGTAATCCCAGTGGCTCAGGAGGCTGAGGCAGGACAATCGAAGGTTCAAAGTTAGCTTCAGCATCTAAGTGAGGCCCTCAGCAACTTAGTGAGATCCTGTCTTTAAATGAAATTCACAAAAAGGGTTGGGGGTGTGACTCAGTGTTCTAATGCCTCAGAGTTCAATTCCCAGTACCAAAAAAAAAAAAAAAAAAAGTATTCATTAGAATCTGGGAGTTTTTCCTTGTATTATATTGAAATAATTAATGAGAGACTCTCTCTCTCTTTCAGAATTAGCTCTTGCTATGGTTTTGATATGGTTTAAGTGTGTCCCTAAGATTCTTTGGTTGGAAGCTTGGTCCTAACTGCAATATTGTTGGGAGGTGGTATCTTTAAGAGGTAGGACCTAGTAGAATGTACTCAGGTCAGTTGGGGTGCAACCTGGGAAGGAATTGCAGGACCCCGGTAACTCTCCAGTTCCCTTTTTTCTGTTGTAATTCCTTTCTGTTTCCTTCCCATCCACTCCTGCCATCTGCCTTGAGGTTCTTACCAGAACCCAACCATTTAGTCTCCATTTCTTTGAACATTCGGAACCATGAGTTAAGTAAAATCTTTTGCTTTATGCCCTGCTCAAGTATTTCATCATACTAATGGAAACAGACTAATACAGTTACCTTTCTTTTCATTTTATACAGAAATGGATTTTTTTTTTTAAATCTCTATATTGTCTCAATTTCCCAAATTCTAGCCATGGTATCTTCACCCAAATATTTCAGTCTTTCATATATGCTTTGGTTTCAATGGAGAATGTCATTTAAATTATATCTTCTCAGTCTATGCAGGCTAGAAATAACAATATTTGTCATGACAGTTAGTAAATTATATCCTGTAGGTATCTGTTTACTCCTCATGAAGTAGGAAGCCTGACAAGATTCAGGGAAAGAGCAATCTCTTGTCCCACACCCTTATTTTTGTTCTATAGTAGTTTATTTATATGCCAATTTAGTAGTTTGAAGACAAAAATAAGTAGTGTGTTGGCAAGAAAATAGCATTTTAAATTTTTAATTGCTACATAGAACTAGGGTTCAAAGAAATAACAAATTCAGCAATGTTGGGATGCACTAGTAAGGACAGAGGAGATAATACAAATAAATAATGATATGCCTGGATCATTTAGCAAATGTGCTTGAAAAATGTCTCCCTTCTGACAGAGGTATTGCATGCAAAAATTCTAAATCCATTTTTAAAAGTTGTTCTTTTTAATCTTCCTTTTAAATAAAAGTAGAGTTTTTAAAAAATAAGTTGAATTTCTTAGGAGACAAACTTCTATGGACATAATTATATTACTAGTGTAATGTATTTGGGTTTCTGTTTGAAAAAACTTGAATAATTTATAAGTCTGAATATGTTCTAGAATTAAAATAAAAGAGAAATCAAAAGGGTAAATTTAATTTACCTTTGTATCATTAAAAATCATGTGCTCCTTCTTCAATTCATTTCTATAATATCAGTTTCCTTTACATACTCATTAATATCCAGAGCATTCATGCAACTAATTGATCTACTGAGTTTCCCATAGAGAATCCACAGTCTCTGATGAGAAATAAGGTCAGAAATAGATTACTTATTATACAGAAAATGGTCACTTTTTAGATACTAAACTAATAAACTTGCATAATGAAATGTGGTTATTTAATGCAATTTACTGATAATTAGAAACTTCATATTATTGAAATAGTTTTCTAATTTCCTACAATTTAACCTTTTATATCTACAAATTTTTATCAACTACCAAGCAAAATCTTCATTTTAAGGAAATCATTGAAATGTTTATTCTTTTCCAAATAATTATCTAATAAATTTTAAAAAGCTTAATCTAGAAAAAGCACTAACTTTAATCTTTCTGATTAGTGTTGTGAATTTTATACAGAACATTTCACCTCAGAAAGATACCAATTCTCATCTCAGTGGATATACACACTCTGTAATTCAGATGTTAATTAAAGTCAGTTAAAAACACATAAACACAATTACCAACTACAAAGTTAGATTTAAAATGTCATGCCATTAAACAAAAACAATTGAGCACAATTTTTGTATACATAAGTTACATGTCTAGACATTACCATTTTTAAAGAATTTTGTTAGGATAAAAGTGTTATAATTTTCTACTTTGTGGCTTTAATTACAATTTCCAAATAATAAAAATACGCATCAATAAATATTCTGAAATTTTAAGAGCTTCTATTATTTTTTGAATATTAATTTCTTGTGTTTATGTGTAACTAACTCTAATATCTACTTTAAAATAACTTAAAAGTAGCATGATAGAAAACAATGTGAAAAATTCAGAAAATTGTTGCAATTTTAAAGTATTGTCAGTAATTTTTAAAACCCTTTGTTAAATTTTATACTTATTTGGAAAATAATCACTGATATATCTTGGTACAACTATAATCAATGATATGACTGAAATCATTTTGTTTCATGTTCTGAGAGCTGATTTGCTGACACTTAACTATGCTTTAGTTTTTAGTACTATGTCTTTCTGTTATGTTAGTGTTTGTGGGTGTGGGTGTCTGTGTGTGCATTATTCTGAACCACTTTATTTGAAACCATGCGTCAAAGAAGACATTTACTATTTACATATTTTAGGGTATTTTAATGAAGTAAAGATCCACTTACCTGTCATGTTACTTGGGAAATAGAACCTACCCATTCATTTCATTCCTTGTGTGCCCCCTTCCCACCAGAAATTACCACAGTCTTAATTTTATCTTATTAATTGCTTTCCTGATGGTTTTATCTCATGAGTGTCTATTCCTAAACAATATATTTCTTAGTGTCACCTGCTTTAAACTTCATAAAAAATGTCTCTTAATATGTTTTCTTCTGAAAAAAACTTATGCTCAAAATTACTTCTTTATCAACATATGTTGATATCTGTACTTAGTTCATTTTCATTGCTTTTAATATTATATTACATAATCCCTCAAAATTCGTCAATGCATTTTATAACCGATGTACATTTAAGTTGATCGTCTCCTTCTTCTGGTTACTTCTATTCTAAGTTCACCATGAATATTTTTGCCATTTTTCCATAAGTTTTATATAGATATACACAAAGTGCTAAAGGTAGGTTCTAAGATAGTGTATCTAGTCTTCAATTTGCCACACAATGACAATTATTTTCTAATGTGACTTAACTCATTTATAGTTCTAACTGTAGTTCATGAAATGTTCTTTATTCTTCCCAACTCTTAATATTGCCAGACTTTATTTGTGCAAGTCACATAAGTTAACTTCATTGTATACTAATGAGAATGAATGATTTTTAAATTATTTACATGAGTGTAACATTTATATTTTATGTAGTACTGTTTTCTTTACTTTTTTTTCACTGAAATTTTATGTGAATATATTCTCCATTCTATTTTTTGCTGTATGAAAGGAAAATATTTGCTATATGACTATATTTTGGCTTTCCACTCTCCTCATGATATCTTTCTTAAAACGTTTTTTTAGTACTTCATGGATCTTTATTTTATTTTTTTATTTTTTTATTTATATGTGGTGCTGCGAATGGAACCCAGTGCCTCACTTATGCTAGGCAAGCACTCTTCTCCTGAGCCTGTATCTCCATCCTTTTCATGATATATTTTGATAAAAAGACATTCTTAATTTTAACTTTGTGACATTTAATCAGCCTTATTACATGCGATAGTTTTTTAATTTGCTTTAGAATAGTTTGCTGTATAGGTTTAACTCTGGCTTCTACCAGAATGACTAATATGTGTGTTAATACCTGTTCACCTACATAAAAAATATACATAAAACATAAAAGTGGAAGTGGATGAGGAATACTAAATCATTTTAAATAGAGAAATAAACCATATTTTTTAATGTTGGCTCTGGTTAAGTAAATCAATGAAGTGATCAATTTTTTCCTATTCTGAATGGAAAAACAGCTTAATTTTTCATCAGCACAAATTTATTTGACTTTCAGGATTAAAAAATGGACTTTCAAATGATAAATATAATTTTGTAGACTTGATAACAGAAAATATGTTTATATTATAATCAACATGGAAAATAATTTTTGAAGAAATAGGTAGAGTGTCATAAATATTGGAAATTCATAAGCAAATAATTACTCTATCCTTCTGTCTAGGGCTTCTAAGTTTTTCAAGTAATTTCCTCTGTGTCATCCCTGAGGTAGTTACACATCTGTATATTTACCAGATTGCCCCTTAGAATTCTTAATTACAAATGTAGATCACCCACTGGCCACAATGACAAGAGGACTAGATATTACAGCTGAAAAATGTCCAGAAATTTTTGGTTTGGTTAAAAATATAAAAATGGTGATAGACTAGAAATCAAGGTTATTTAACTTAAATTTTTATGTCCTTTCCATATCATTGTGAAACTATGTAAATTGGACTCTTGTTGACCACTGAAATTTATAATCCTGTTTCTTATAAGAAAATGACCAAAGAGTGAGCAACTTCCTTGAATAAATAGGATTCCATATGTGAACCACTGAGCTCTTGTAGAGACAGCTAATCCAGTTACTACCTTTATCAGTGCCTACCAGAAACAGAGAAACCTCATAACTAGCCAGTTGTTTGGATTACATGAATAGAACAGGTAGTGCCCTTATATGTGGCTATGGACTGTAGAATATTTCCACCAAATGCTAGGACCTGAAAACATGATGAATCCATTAAGTTAAGCTCAAGAGAAAGGGTCATTATGTTTTATTTTGGTGGTTACTAATTCTAGTTGGGATTTCAAGATAGAAAACTCTATAATTATGGAAAGAGAAGATGTCACCAGATGAAGTCATCAACTCAAAAGTGCTCTTGATAATGATTGTTCTTTTACTTATATAATCACCCTCAGCAGATATAATCTTGGAAGTAAAATATTATTTTAAAATGGTAGTGTTGTAGATGTTATAACCATATCAATATAAGCAGCAAAAATAAGTTGTCATGACAGCGTTTTGGAGAACAGAAGATTAGAACTCACTAAAAGGAAATTGTTCTTTAGTAAATATTAAAGAAGTGCTTTACATTTTTCAATACAATAAGGTTAAATGTTTCCCCTGCAATTTGATTCTGTTAACAAGCTCACTGAATATCCAAAGAAATTGGATAATAAATTAATTTGAAAAACCAATTCTAGGTACTTTCCCATTCTAGTTCCACTTATACTGAAGGATTTCATAGTGTCATTAAAAAAAAAAAAAAAACTCTATTCCAACTTAATAATCATTGTTCTATAGGAAGTTAGAATTGTGTTTTTAAAATTAGATCTTGCACAACTTCAGTATCACCAAACCCGAATTTCTTGGTAACTCATCAGAGAAAATTTCTTAGACAGACGATGACTGAGGACAATACTGGAATAGATTCTACAAGGTCTCCTTTATGACTAAGCCTGAAACCTTCTTTCTCCAAAGAAATAAAAAAAATGTCACTTAGTTTTTGCTTTGTACAAGGAGTGCTTTTACGTAAATGGAAAGTATCTCTCAAGCTCTGTCAAGCTTATAATACTAGAAACCCTCAAGAGTAGAAATTGTGGGAGTAAAATAAAGTAGGTTCAGCCAAAAAAAATGGGTTATAGAAATCAATGATGTTGAGCCATGGAGACTGACTCACTGCATGGGGTACACATGGGCAGGGAAGTTGAAGCTGAAAAGCAAGGCTTGATGCCATTAAGAAAGGCAGAGCAGACATTTTAAATCTAAGTACCTGATACAGCTGGAAGTCACTAGGTTATACAACTATTAAAGGTAACCAAATACTTGCATGAAAAATGGTTTTCTCTGGCAGAATGATGAATAGTTCTAAGAATATTTACATTTGAAGCCCTCACCTAAATCAGGATTAATACCTGAACTCTTCATTTTGCAAACATAATGTGGAGAATTATTATTTATTTTACACTTCCATTTTCTCTTCCTTTTGCTCAGAATACTTTCCCCATTGATCTCATGGGGTTTCCTTCTTGTCCTTGAGGTCAACTTGAGAACCAATTCTTTAGGAAGATCTTTAGGAATCTTTTCTATTCTCTAGCTGAAGCTGCTTTCCATTCCCTATGCTTTGCAACTCATTGTCTCATTTATATTTGTCATAGTATGCTGCATATGAAATGACCAATTGAATGGTTTCTTTGGCTTTTCAGTCTCCTTTAAATTCATTAAAGAAAAGTTTACTGTCTGCCTGATTTGTCCAAGAACAGTGCCTCCCTTGCCAATGTTGATACTTAGGGTATTGGTTAACAGTATACTGCCCTTATCTTTGCATTCAATCCAGAAAGACACATATCCTTTGAATTTAAAAAGACTTGCCAACCAGGAATATCAGCATCGTTGTCTCTGAGAATAATTCATCTTTAATGACACAATTTTGTTTTTGTTTCTTTGCTTGTATCTGAAGACAATCTCAATTTTACCTGTTTCTGAAAAAGACATTATGACAAATATGAATTATAATTGTTATTAATTTTTGACTACTAAGCAGTGCTTTTGTTAAGAAATAATCATTTCAATAGTATTTCTTTAAAACCATAACATGCTAGCATTTTGGGTATTGCTTGGTGGTACAGTACTTGTCTAGCATGTAGGAGTGTTTTTGTCAACTTTTTTGCTACTGTGACTAGAAGACCAGACAGGAACAATTTTAGAAGAGGGAAAGTTTATTTGTAGCTCATGATTTCAGAAGTCTCAGTCCATGGATGGACAATCCCATTATTCTGTGCCTGAGGTGAGATAGAAAATCATGGTAGAAGGTTGTGGAAGAGGAAAGCAGGTGAAAACATGACAATCAAGAAGCAGAGAGAGATTAAATTTAACTCACCAGGGACAAAGTACACACCCCAAAAGCATGACCCCAGTGACCCACCTCCCTCAGCCACTGTTATTGCTTGCAGTTATCACCCAGTTAATCTGTTCAAGTAGATTACTGCACTGATTGGGTTAAGGATCTCATAACCCAATAATTTCATCTCTAAACTTTCTTGCATTTTCTCTCACATGAGCTGTTGGGGGGCAACTCATATCTAAACCATAACAGGAAGGATCTGGGTTCAATGCCTATCACAAACAAAAATAACAGAAAATGTCACCAATGGACTTCTCTTTACCTCATATTCTAAGGCTACAGTACTTCGAAGCCATTGTTTTTATCTTTTAAAACTCAATTGGTATAACAACTGTTTATTGCAGAAATCAATTCTGAGATATTTGCAATAGTACTTCAATTTTCATTCTTACTTCATTCTTACTTTAAGAGGGTACAGTCATCATTATGTTATTCAATTTTATTGAATAATGCTCAAGTATACACAGTATACAGGCAGTAAACAATTTTGAACTGAAATTTATATGAGAAATATCCCTCAAGCCAAAAGCTCTGGCAAAAAATATTTATTTTGATTTATTTTGTCAATATTATAGCTGTCAACACATATATTTCTGTTTAAATAAACTGTTTGCTTACAGACATTAAATCATGAGATTTTATCTCATCTAAAAATGTTTCCTTTCCAAACTAATTTGAAGTATTTTCATGTGTGAAGACTAGTACTACACCATCACCATATTAACAATGACACTAACTAGTGGTACATGCATCCAAGGGGGAAAAATGGAGTACTCTACAGAGACTTCTCTTCCAAATCCTTTTAAGTGGTATGTGATTTTATCAATAAAATTTTATTAATTGGGCGAATTATTTTTTAAAATTTAGGGTCTGTAAAACATGCTGTTATTATTAATTATTGTGATAATAATTTTTTCATTTAAATGCATCCAGAAAAGTGCAGGGATTGAAAATAGACTCCAACTTGGACCAAATGTAGCCTAGAGCTATTGTTCCAAACCCTCTGCAAAGAAGCAATCTGTGAATTGTGCAGTGTTTTCATTTGCATTGCCATACCTGCCAATCATCCTAAACTGTTGAATGCTCCTGTGAAAACGGAACAATAATATTAAGGCTTCATTTTTAAGAAGGCAGTATGCAATATAGGGCACTCTGTGTTAATGGTGGGAGTGTCAGAGTTGAAGTAGAAGTTAAAGCTGTTTTAATTCTCTATCTTTCATTATTTCATTTTGCATAACACATTTATTATGTATAGAAAATTAGTGTTTGGGGCATCTAAATAAACATTATTTCAATTATTTTTCCTATTTTTCTTTTATATCCAAAACCATTTAGGCTGTGACCTAGATGCAAATTCAGTGGCACTAATCACCAATATTTAATAGGAAAAATTAAAATATGTAGTATGCTAATATATTAGTTCTCTGAATATTCTGCCCCTGAGGATTATTTGTTTTTCATTTTCCTCACTGTATAACAGCACTGCTAGGAGATAATCAACAAATAGTTATTAAATAAAGATAACATTTTCTAAGGAATAAGTAATGTAGGAAGATAATTTTCACATCCAAGAATTCAGTCAAATGTGTGTTCCAAAGGATATTTTATTTTTAAGCAAAAAAGATTTAATTTGAAAAAAGAATATAACAGTTATAGGCTATTACTCTAAAACAACTAAATAAAATAAAATATTGGCTGATTTAAGTACATAATGAAGGTTTTATTGTGTATATCAGAGACTCATTGACTTAAATCATTTAAAATATTTTCTTACATTTAAATATTTCTTTTAGGATGTGACTTGTAAATAATTTAATTATCAACTAGACAAAAGTATAGCACTACAAATGTAGAATAGCAAGCTTTTGATCTATTTTATCACAGCATCATATGCTTAATCTGATTATTTTAAGTAGATCAAAGTAAGTATAAATATTTTATGATAACACCCAAAAGTACTGAAGATATCACTCATAAATACAATTTATAAAATTTACATGTTTTTAATTTTTTTTTTAGTTTTAAATGGTCACAATGTCTCTTTTAAATGTATTTATTTTTATGTGGTGCTAAGGATTGAACCCAAAGTCTCACACATGAGAGGCAAGCACTCTAGCACTGAGCTACGGCTCCAACCCTATATTTTTTTTTTCTTAAACATTCTTCACACAATAAAAAGGACAAGAGTTTGCATTTGCTTCATTAATTTTGGAATAAAACATACTATTACGCATAAAAATTGAAATGAATTTATAAGATTGTCCAAATTATTTTAAAACCTGTAGTCAGTTCAGAGTAAGCATGCTAACAAAAAAAATCCCAAACTTATTTCGACTCCTGAAAGATTAACACAGACCCCTACCTACAATGAAGACTGGCAGGGAAAACAGGCATGTTTCCAGGCATAAAATCTCAGTTTCAAATGTTCCACTCGAGATATCAGGCTGTCAACTGAATATTAGGAGACTTAGGGAAAGGGAAGAACTAATACTGCGAAGAATAAAAAAAAAAAAACTGTCACAGGCTTCATATGTGACACAAATCGTGGAAGAATCAGGGAGAAAACGTAAAGTAAATGTTTCTTTGTGAAAGAGTCTAGTGCAAAAGACGAAAACTATGAACAAACAGAGGATGCTTTCTACTGTGTGGTAACTAAGAAAAAATTAAATGAAAATCCTAGAAGTCAAAACACAGGAATAGAGATGGTCACTGGCTTTTCGGAGTTCATTAATAGATTTGCTGCAACCCAGGGGAGAGGCAGTGAACTTGAAGTAATAAAGATTGCTGCAAATAAAATGAAAGAGAGAAGGAAAAAGGCCAAAAAAATTTAAAAATCAAAGAAAAAGCCATAGGACAATATCATATATCCCAACTTACACTTAGTGGACTCTCAAAATAGAAAAAAATTTGGAAAGGGTTAAATATTTTTAATATCTAATGATTATGCAAAATTAGGTTCAGATACCAAACTGCAGATACAAGACACTAAGAACACCAAGAAGAACAAAAATCAAACAGAAAAAGAAAACAAAAAAACTTTTGAAGGTTTATCTTGTTGACATTTCTGAATGTCAAGGGCAAACTGCACATCTCGTAGGCAACCCAAATGATATATCATTTAGTGAAGACCAACTGAAGAACCATAACAAATTTCTCAAAGAACCCATAAGCAAATTGTTAATGGAAGGTCCATTTTAAAGTGCTGAATGAAATACACATACACACACAGACACACACACACACACACAACTTAAATTCTGTATACCAAAAAATTTATGCTATTTTAAAAACAGGAGAAAAGTAAAGGCTTTCAGCTTCTCCACTAAGTTACTTATTAGCTACTGTGGAGGTTTTGAAATATTGACAAATTCTTTCACACTGTCCCTTCATGAGGTTAGTTTAATTCCCCCCTTTGAGTATGAGCTGGACTTACTTCCAGCACAATACAGTAAGCAACAAAAAAGATCAACTTTACAGCAGAAAAGAGAAACCTAATGAATTATACCTTAGCTAAGGGATCAAAGCCAACATCACTGTGGTAAGACAGGTGTGCCAAGTATTCCTTGAGGCAAAACAAGAAGGGAGCTCCACCCGTGTGCCATGCTTCCGCAAATGCACACCATCTATCTAATCTAAGCGAATATCAGCTGAATATCAAAATTGAAGGATATTTTAATAGGTGACTTATGGTTCTTTCCAAAAACTCAATTAATGAAAAGCAAAGATGGAGAAATGGTCACAAATTATTTTATCTTGAAACATAAAAATAGAAGCACATATGTAGGAAAACTAGGCAAAAAGAGAATAAGATTTGAATGTCAGTTTCTAAGATTTTGTTTTTTGCACCATGTGTACATAAAATGTTAGTATTATATACAATGTCACTGAGTGAAGGATATGTGGCACTGTCATTACAATCTGTGTCGTGTTCTATGAGTCGAAGTTTATTTAAGTTTAAAGAAATTATACATGAGAGATTTTCAGAATTATGCTATAGGAAAAAAATATGTGTGTGTGTGTGTGTGTGTGTGTGTGTATAACAGGAGAATTGATGCTTTAGACATACCTATTTAATTCATTAAATGAAGCATTTAATGAAAGTACATGCAAGATATATTTCACATATATTTTATTGCATTTTTTAATCCTTAGGAAATTGATTACAGTAAGCAAATTAAACAGAAAAAAAAACAATAAGGAAAGAAAATGAAATTCCAAAATGAGTGTTTTCACAATTTAATTTTTCAAATAAATCTTCTAACTATATATAAGAAATACATCATTAAACTCATTGCATTTTGAAGAAGATAAACTTATTAGCTTGCATTTTCAAAACTCAAATGACTGTGTGGGTCCCTAATTACCAAGTAGAAATAAAGCACTAACCTTTCCCAACAACATTCAGTTTCTCTGCAGTGCCTGTCCTAAAAATAGATAGATGCAACACTGTTAGTGCAAGTATGTGCAATTTTTGTTTGCCTGGTATGTAGAGTGTGAAAAGTAAGACAAATCATGAATGTATTTTTCTGGGTTTTGTGTCAATTTCTGAAGAAGTCGTGATACATTAGTTTTTAAAAAGTCTGTCCTTTTTTTCAACAATGTCAAGAAATGCAGTAGGCAGGCACATATATATTATATATCTATATTTTTAAGGTTAGAAATGTACTTAAATTTGATAGCTTAAGCCTTCATTATATTTCTGACTCTACAGTATATAGATACAGAATTTATGGAACACAGAGTATCATTTCCCCATGGCAGTCAATCATATAATTCCAAAATATTAATTGAATTGCAGTTGAATGTTACAATAAATATTTCAAATATTTATTTTATTATGCTTTAATTCATTGATCAAAATTATTGGTTACAGTTATTTGCAACCTTGAGAGAGATACTGACATCCTGTACATTTCAGTCAAATTGAAGACATGATGTGATATACATTTATACATCACAAGTCCTTGTTTCAAGACCACCTAGAGGAAAACATATCTCAGAGGAAAACCATTTCTATTGAATTCCTATAAAGCAGCACTTCTTACATTTCACTCTGAATGCAAATACAGTGGAGGATCTTGGTTTAAATGCAGTTTCTCATTTAGTAATTTTATCATGGAACTTCTGCTTTGGCATTTCAAAAAAAAAAAAAAAAAATTGGTGCCAAGGCAGGTGGTCTGCAGGGCACAGTTTGGATAGTCAAGCTATAGCATATATAAGTTTAGAAATGCCCCAGATCAGCTCCCAGAAAACTGACAAAAAATACCCTAATTTGCCATTCAATGACAACAGAAATGCATAAAGAGCATAGATATCTGTTCTAGAGTCCACAACCTACAAAGGCAGGTTTCCTCGTCTCTATTTATTCTGCTTCAATTATGGTGCAAGACAGTGACTACAATATGATAGACATTCAATAATTAATTATTCAGTCAATGGGTAACTAGTGAAATGTTTTATTAAATAGAAGTTAGAAAGTAGTTTCTTGTGTAATAATTGTATATTTTTATGCTTCATAATTACAAAAGTCAACTATTAATTAGAGTTCATAGGAAGTTGAATAAAGAATAAAGAATGTTTTAATACTATATGAAAGGAAATTAATTAGTAATCAAACAGGGCTTCTGAATTTATGAAGATTTTTAACATAAGGGTATTGGCGTGATCTTAAAGATCAAATGGAATAATTTAGTTATTCCAATGTAGTGAAATCTATGTTATGGTTTGGATCTCCAATGTTTCCTGGAAGTTATGTGCTTGGTTATGTGATGGTGCTATTGGGAGTTGGTAGAAGCATTAGCAGGTGGGTGGTGACTTGCTCAAGGGGGCATGCCTTTGAAGGGTTAATTTGTCCCCAGCCCTTGCCATGAAGTGAGCAGCTTTGTTCCACCTTACCCTCTGTATCATGATGCTTTGCTTCCCCACAGGCCCAGAAACTGTGACTATGAACTGAAACTCTGAAACTGTGAGCCAAAAGAAATCTTTCCTTCTTTGAAGTTATTTACATCAGGTATTTTGTCACAATGATGAAAAGTTAACACAAGCAATTAGTAAAATGCCTGGCACATAACATGTTCAAAAATTACTGTTATCAAGAGCTATAATATATAATAATTCACTGCATAGTTCAGTTGTTATCTATGAGGGGTGATGAAGAGTATGGGATTTGGAAAAAGAACATTGTGAGTAGGCTTCTTTGCTAATGGATTGTGTGACCTTGAGCAACCCCAAGGGTTGGTGTACTTATTAAATTAAATAAGAAGGGAAAAAGGTTTCATAAACTCTGCAGTACTGAACAGATATGAGGCTGATAGGTCTTGAAAAATAGAGAGTGTTTCTTAATCTTTTAAATTTCATGACATTCATGTCAGTCTGTAAAGATTTACTGAAAACCATAATGAGTCGAAAATGTATTATGCTAAAACCTATGTTCAGGCTTAACAGGTTCAGCATGTCACCCCAAACAGTCTTAAGGCTAGAAAAAGTCTAAAGAAAATTCACTAATAAATGTGAAACTGCACAGAGGGCACATGAAGGAGTGTAGGTTCCACTTATGTGTGTGGTTTTATTAAGGTATAAATCTTCTGTTATTTTGCCAGCTAAAGGACAGATGGCTGCCTTAAAATGGAATCTGGATGCAGCATCCACATACTGAATGTCATTATACACAGCAACAGCTGTGTTTAGCATATCCTTCATTTGAATTCTAGTTCAGGGGAAAGACAGAAAATCATAGCCTGTCTATTATCACCAGGCTCTGTGTCCAAATAATAAACACAGAAGGATTTTCTAAGGAACTGAAATTTAAGGGGAATACAGTTAGAGTACTATGAAATTCAAGGTTAGGAAAATGAATAATTCTGGACCTGTTGAATGTGCTTTGGTAAATTTTTCTTGGAAATTAATACATCCAGAGCAAGGGAATATAAGAGCAGGCATGAAAATTGAGTAGCTAAAGAAAGCTTTAGCATAAACTGAAAAAAAGACCAAAGTACTTTCTTTGTGAAATTTTTGAGTCTTTTTCATTTCCTTTTATACAAACATAGTTGATGCTTCTGAGAATGAGTGTTAAGCTTTATATTGACCAGTCCTGGCTGCCATGGGAAAATACCATAGACTGGTTGCTTTAAATAGCAGAAATGCATTTTCTCACAGTTCAGGGGACTACCAGTACCACTTGAAACTCTGGAGGGGCCTTGTTTCCAGTAGGGTGCTCCTCAGATCATTCAGATAATCTCTTTTGTAGTCACAGGGTGGGGAGGGGGTGGCATTTGTGAGAGGCAAAGAGAGAGACACAAAGCTCTCTGGTGTCTCTTGTTGCATGGACACTGATCTTACAGACTCAAAGCCCCAAATTCATGACCTCGTTTACCTTCAATACCTATTAAAAGACCTGTTTCCAAATTCAGTCACATTGGGATTTCAGCTTCAACATGTGAATTTTAAGGTGCACAATTCTCTCCATAGAAATCTCCTAAATTAAAAATATTGTTATATATGTTATAGATAGATATGGAATGACTGTGCTATGCTGTGGGCAACGTGGTGGACATGGGATCTGACCACTGCCAAGTATTGCCAAGTAATTCTAGCTAGCTCCTGCTTCCTAAACCCTGTGACCTTAGGTCAGTTACTTTACCTCCCTTAAAGTCTCTTTTATATTTGCAAAGTGAAGATACTAATAGCTATACTAAAAATTTTCTCATACAAATGTCAAATAAGCATCTTATAAAAATAAAATTAGCATTTATAAAATGACATTTCCCTTAAAATACTAAGAAGTATTTTTCTTTAAATGACAGCTTTTTGATCAGTAATTTCCCCAAATTTTTGCAAATACTGGTTTTTTTGTATGTTTGTTTGTTTTCAAATTTTCAATTTCTGGAAAACATTTAAAAATATGTCTCCTTGTTGGTAATAATGGTTAATAAATATTTATAGGAGGATGAAATTGTGTGTAACCAAAACAAGGAAAGATTTTTTTTTATGTGATGTGGCTTAAATGAATTATGAATAGTGAAACATGATGACCCTACTGCATGCAAAAAATAATAATTACTGACTTTTTAAAAATTGTTTTATTCATAAATTTGGCTTCATAAATATGCATAATAAGAGCAATATTTAAGAGTTTATCATTCAGTAAGCTATACAGGCAGGATTAGAACCCAGGAGATATGGCCCCAGTGCCTGCATAGCAAATCATTGTGATTGGTCATTTGGAAGGTTAAACAGGGGACGCTGGCATAACTTCACCGATGGAAGAGTTTTATTGAGATTTCCTTGGCAGTGTCAGAATTGTCAGTGTGGTTCCTCAAGTACACCAAGCAATCCTTTTTCTTTAAAGAACAATTTTGATTTATTCATTGTGATAAAAAGTAACTGTGAAGGGAACTTAAATTCCTATTAGCTGATCAATAAATTCTCTATTCTCTATTATAATTTGTTGGTGGATATTGAAATTTAAAATTTAGAAATATGGTTTCTATTTTAAGGCTATACCTATGCAGTAGGCATTTTCCTCACTTTGACTTTTTAGGATTCTTTCCAATCTTCTCAGTGTGGCATGAACATGGATCCATGCCCTTTTTTTAATGATTGAATACAGCTCACCTCCTCCCAGTTGGTGAGCATATGTTTCCTTCAAACATAATAACTCTATATTTTGCTAGAGTTCAGTCTTCATAATTATAATTACAATAAAATTATATGTTTTTTGTGCTCAAAATCATCTTTACTTGTCATGAGGGCTCCATAAATTTCTTAGACACTTCTTTATGGATAAATTATTGAATTTTTATCTATTATCATTCTCATCAATTATTTAAAAATTTTGTAAGTTTCTTGATCAGAAGGAAATGAAACATTGTCTGAAGACTGTTCAATTTGTCTAGGGAAGACTAAATGAGTTCTGAACAACATATATTGCCAAGGTTGTTAAAGAGTGACTATTAAAATGAATGTGCTATTAAAAAACAATAAATTTTGAGTTTTGTTAGTGATGTGATTTAAATTTTTCAAAATACATGAATATATTAGAGTGACTGTATTAGGATTCTCTAATGTAATAATAACAAAAAAGGATATTAAATAAACTCATCAAGATGTTCCTTTGAAAATAATCATGCATACTTTTTGATTCATTTTCCCTATTTAATCAAAGCACTGATTGAATAGTAAAAGTTCCAGATGTTGTGGTAAGCCTTGATGTAATAATAATAAAGATGTGGTTTCTATCCTCCTGAAGAACTCATTCTAAGTGGAACAATAGGATAATAAAGACTAAGTCCTGATCCTAGAACTTGACTTGTTCATTCACCTCTCTGCTAGATGGGTATTCTTGGAATATTTTTAGGCTTACAGAAAGACAAGTGAAGGCCAGGGAAACCTAGGAGATAAGTGTGGCTTAAGGTCTAATGAAATGAGATAAACCTTTTTAAGGTTTCAGATTTGCTAATTTTTTTAGGAGGAGGGAGCCTCAAAAATGTCAAACATACCCAAAGGAAAAAAACACAGTGCTCACACCTGCTCACACAGGAAGATTGGAGTACTTTTTGTTGGCTTCCTTATATTTTGATGTAACATTGTGTCCAAGCTCATCTTTGCTACTCTCTTACTCAGAACTGGAATCTCCTCTATCTCCAAAAAAGCATGAGATTCTACTGTTAACAGAAGTGCATTATTTCTTCTGTGCTCTTGATAGCTGCTTGTCTTTTCCCCATTTCTTGACTTTTTCAGTTGTTATAGCTAGAAAATTATGATCCATACTGATATTTAAAATTCATACATCACTGATCCATACTGATATTTAAAATTCAAATGTAACATTTTAGAATATTAGCTGAATTCATTCCTATTTCTTTTTTTTTCTTTTGTTGAAAATCATTCTTAATGACTTTACATAATTCTTTGGTTTCTCTGTTATATGCATAAAAACGTTTCCAAATAACTATACCAATATTATTACCAAAAAATGTGCTTAAGGAGCATACCTCTAGAGGTTTTTGTGCAGTTCTGAGTGTGTGTGTGTGTGTGTGTGTGTGTGTGCGTGCGCCCGCGCACACACACAAGCAAACTTGTGTGTGTGTTGTTTGTTTACATACCCCTCTGGGTTCTACAGTCAATTTACTATGTTTTTCACTTGGAATCATTTCTTTCTCTTAAAGCCATAAATTCAATGTAAACTTAAGTTCAATTACTTTTATGTCTTTTTATGCTGATTTAAATTTGCTTTATAGTTATGCAAAATATTTACAAAGAACTACTATGAAATCTAAACAATAAGGTCTAGGGAAAAGAGGGCTAGTTGCAATCCACAACTCCTTAATCCTCTACTTTCTTTCCCCAACATATATCATAATATCTTTCATTTCTTGTTTAAGATAGATTTTCCCAAAACTAAGAAAATACATATATATTTAACCACTCACCACATTCTTAGATAAATGTTAACCAAACTATACATTTTCTCTTCATTTGTCACATATTTTTCTATGCTGATAGTAGCCTATACCTATTCAGTATTCTGTATTATAGCTGCATAATTCTCCATCATGTGAGTGAGCAATAGTTTATTCATCCAGTGCCTATTGATGGACATTTGCTCTTCTTTTCTCCCCCAGTCTCAGTTAATTTCTACATGAAGAGACTGACCACTGACCACTGTGTTCATCTTGGCTTGAAGGGAATTTCATTTGGTTAATGGCAGTTCATGGCTCCAGAACATCTCGGCAACATCAACTTACTCACACTCCTTTGCCCTCTTTTCTTGCACTCAACTTCAAGGTGAATCTGCAAAATGTCATTTCAACTGATTCTAAGATTGGCTTATTAAATAATCCACTGAATACCCATGAGTGGTTCATGAGTTTACTTAAGACGCTAGAAACTCCTTTATCTTCCCTCTACTTTTTCCTGCAGAGAGGCGGATATCACAAAGGTCTTGGTGATACTGGTTTTTTGTTTGTTTGTTTGTTTCCCATTGTCTTATGCTTTATGTTTCATACTTTATTGCTGTTGTGGATATTTTGGTTTAATTACTAGGATTTTTTAGTATTATATGGGAAACTTTGTAGAGATACAAAAGTATCACCATCTCTCCAAATTTCTACATTCTATACAAAGACGATAGTACATTTTATGTCATTTGATAATTACCCCAGATATTAAATTGTATAGGAAACTTCAGAAAATAATTTTGACCTCATCTCAAGGATCAACATGATTTTTAAAATGCTCTTCATGCTAAAGTTTTGCGTAGTCTAAATTAAAATCTTCTAATTTTAGTATATCATTTATTCCTTATGAAATGAATGATTAAAATGACAAAATATGATTTTGAATAATTTGCTTTTTATTTAAATGCTGCCATGCCAAAATATGATTATGATAGAAAATTAAATAAGGTTACTCAATAAATACAAAAAAAACTGAAAAGCTTCTGTGTGTTTAAAATCTTATTTAATTTTTTTAAAATACAGTGCAGGTTTTTGCATTTTACAAACCAGACTAGAATTTAGGCATAAAATTGTACTAGACATATCAGAATTATAAAGAAAATCTGGTTAATAAGAATTCATATGCTGAGAATTTATGTTCAGGGCAAGAACATTTTCTTTTATTCCCAGGTGATAGCTCCCTTGTCATATAGATCTTAACATAAATCCATCTCTTACAGTCTGGAATTCAATTTAATTGACTGAGTGACAAATTGGTTTAGTCTGAAGTTATTAAGTAGTATTTAATAAGTCCCATTGTGTAGATGACACATATGCTAAACATTCCAAATGTGTTTTCTGTATAAGCATTTCTTACCACTTTAGTTCCTTTGAAACTCTTTATAAGAATTCCTGTACAATTTTTTTAAGGTAATATTAGGTAAAAGTGTTAGGCAAGGAAAAGAAAGAGTATAAAACCACTCTAAAAGGCTCATTTATACTCAAGACGAGCTAGCAAGATATTTGCACACTAATTATCTGCAGTATAACAAAATCTATGGTCCCCCAAATATCTCAATAAAAACATCTAGAAATCATGAGTGCAATTCAATAAATAACCTTTTGAATGCATGGGAAAATCCCTCGGGGTCTAAATCAAAGAGGAAGCACAAAATAAAAATGAGAATCGGACTTTCTTGCCAATACTGAAATCAAAAGATTTGACTATCAATAGGTCTATAGAAAGAGACCACCAACCAGGCAAACTATAGAGCTGCAACTGAGGATCCTGCATAAAATAGTCACAAAATGCTACTCCCTTAATTCTGTGGTGGAATAGGGAAAGAAGGAAGTCAAAGTAAGAGAACATGGCATTATCAGCAATGTCTGAATTCAGAGCAGGGTAAAAATAGTCATATCCTACATTTTTCACCAAAATCTGGAATTTGAATTTACATGAGTTCCTAGGAAATTCTAAACCAATTAATAAATACTTAAAAATCCACATCAAGACAAATCTTAATAACATTTCAAAAATCACAAGGTCAAAATCAATACTTGAACATAATCAGAAAATCACCACCCTGAGCAGTTTTTTTTTTTTGACATACAACATACACAAGAACAACACTATATATAAAATTTTACACTGAAAGTGATGACACATAAGTATCTGTCAACATAAAATTTTTGCATGCGTGTATAAAAGAATTTTAAAATATAGACGAAACAAAAATGTTTTTAGGCAAGCAAATAAAAATAGAGATTCATTGCTAAAAGACATCATGATTAAACTACCAAAGAATATTCTTTGAATGGAGGATATTAAATTCAAAAAGAAAGAAGAAAAATTAAGATGCAATAGCATCAGATAACTAAAAACAAAACTGGCAAACTGAGGTTAAAACTAAGCAAAGATTGACCCAGTAAAATCAAAATCAAAATCACCAGTTTTATAGATAAAAATAAGGTAGAACTAAAATATTGGCTTATACAATCATGGAAGTTCAATAAGAGTAAATGGAAGTTAAAGATTTTTAATGATCTAACATTGTTCAACAGAAAAATGGAAATATGTTAACTGTAAACTTTACTGAAATAATAAAGACTTTGTATTGACAATCAAAAGTAAATAATCAAATATGAAGTATGATGTCCAAAGCAGTAGAGAGAGAATGAACAGTCACAAAAGTGAAGAAATGTAATGAGGTAAAAAAGAAAACATTAGGAAAAAGTGCAGAGCAAATAGTAAGGATGAAACAAGGCATTAATATAAATCCAAATATATCAAGAGTTGTAGGAATTACCAATGATCTTTTAAACGAAAGAAAAAATTTAGACAGAATTCTAAAATTCTAATTATATGCTGTTTACTCAAAAATTGCATAAAGCATATGGGCACAAACATTTTAAGGTATAGAGGAAGAAAATATCCTATGAGATTTTGTAGATGATTTTCATTAAAAATATAAGAAAAAAGTCTGTTCATTTCCTTAGCCCATTTGTTGATTGGATTATTTGTATTCTTGGTGTAGTGTTTTTTGAGTTCTTTATATATTCTGAAAATTAGTGCTCAATCTGAAGTATGAGTGCCAAAGATTTTCTCCCACTCTGTAGGCTCTCTCTTCACATAACTGATAGTTTCCTTTGCTGAGAGAAAGCTTTTTAGTTTGAATCTATCCCAGTTATTGATTTTTGCTTTTATTTCTTGTGCTATGGGAGTCCTGTTAAGGAAGTCTGATCTTAAGCTGACATGTTAAAGGTTTGGACCTATTTTTTCTTCTATAAGATGAAGGGTCTCTGGTCTGATTCTGAGGTCCTTGATCCATTTTGAGTTGAGTTTTGTGCAGGATGAGAGATAGGGGTTTAGTTTCATTCTGTTGCATATGGATTTCCAGTTTTCCCAGCACCATTTGTTGAAGAGGCTATCTTTTCTCCATTGCATATTTTTGGTACCTTTGTCTAGTATGAGAAAATTGTACTTATTTGGGTTTGTGTCCGTGTCCTCTATTCTGTACCATTGATCTACCTGTCTATTTTGGTAACAATACCATGCCATTTTTGTTACTATCGCTTTGTAGTAGAGTTGAAGATCTGGTATTGTGATACCCCTGCTTCACTCTTCCTGGTAAGGATTGCTTTAGCTATTCTGGGTTTCTTATTCTTCCAGATGAATTTCATGATTGCTTGCTCTATTTCTGTAAGGTACGTCATTGGGATTTTCATTGGAATTGCATTGAATCTGTATAGCACTTTTGGTAGTATGACCATTTTGACAATATTAATTCTGCCTATCTAAGAACATGGGAGAACTTTCCATCTTCTAAGGTTTTCTTTAATTTTTTTCTTTAGTGTTTTGCAGTTCTCATTGTAAAGGTCTTTCACCTCAATAAATATATGAAAAAATGTTCAACATCTCTAGTAATAAGAGAAATGCAAATCAAACTACCCTAAGATTCCATCTCACCCCAATTAGAATGGTGATTATCAAGAACAAAAGCAACAATAGTTGTTGGTGAGGATGTGGGGGAAAAGGTACACTCATACATTGCTGGTGGGGTTGCAAATTAGTGCAGCCACTCTGGAAAGCAGTGTGGAGATTCCTCAGAAAGCTTGGAATGGAACCACCATTTGACCCAGCTATCCCACTCCTTGGCCTATACCCAAAGGACTTAAAATCAGCATACTACAGAGATATAGTCACATCAATGTTCATAGCTGCTCAATTCACAGTAGCCAGATTGTGGAACCAACCTTGATGTCCTTCAATTGATGAATGGATAGAGAAACTGTGGTATATATATATACAATGGAATATTACTCAGCCACAAAGAATGATAAAATTATGGCATTTGCAGGCAAATGGATGCAATTGGAGAATATCATGCTAAGTGAGATAAGCCAATCTCAAAAAACCAAAGGAGGAATGATCTCACTGATAAGCACATGGTGACACATAATGGGGGGTGGGAGGGGGGCAAGAATGGAGGAAGCAAGGAACTGTATAGAGGGAAAAGAGGGGTGGGGGGTGGGGGGGAAGGAAAAAAATAACAGAATGAATCAAACAACATTACCCTATGTAAATTTATGATTACACAAATGGTATGCCTTTACTCCATGTACAAACAGAGAAACAACATATATCCCATTTGTTTACAATAAAAAAAGAAACTTAAAGCAAAAAATATATATATAAGAAAAAAATGGAGCCAATTTTAAATAATTCTGAAATAGGAAGTAGGAAAATGGAAACTTGAAGGTTTATTTTGCTCATTAACATTGGATGCAATGCAGAAATTTTAAACAAAATATAGCAAAGCAAATTCAGCAAAGTGTAAACAACAGTTGTTTTAGCCAGTTTTTTTGCTGCTCTGACTGAAAGATCTGACCAGAACAATTTTAGGAGGAAAAGTATTTGAGGGCTCACAATTTCAGAGATCTTAGTCCATAGAAGGCCAACTCCATTCTTTGGGGCTTGAAGTGCAGCTGAATATCATGATGTGTGTGGAAGAGGGAAGAAGTTCACATGAGATCAGGATTAGAGAGAGAGAGAGAGACAGAAAGAGAGAGAGAGAGAGAGAGAGAGAGAGAGAGAGAGAGAGAGAGAGAGAGAGACTCCGCTCTCCAAATACAAAATATATACACCATAACCATGTCCCCTATGAACCATTCCTTCCAGCCACACCCTACCTGCATCCAGTTACCACTCAAGTAATCCCATCAGAGATCAATTCACTGATTAGGTTAAGACTCTTAAAAACCAATCATTTTTCCTGTGAATATTCTTCCATTGTCTCACACATGAGCTTTTGGGGGACACCTCACATCCAAACCATAACAAGCATAAAAAGGAAGGATTTCTACACTTAGAAATATGGACTGATATACAGATGAATTTATAAGATTGATCAATTAAGGAACAGATACACAGTTCTCTCAATAGATTCAAAAAAATATTTAATGAAATTCAAAACCAAAATAACTTTAAAAAACAGAAAACTTAACAGGCTAATAATAGATTTAAAATTCCTACCTTGGTTAAGGAAATGAGCAAGAACTTATTTTGAGCATTTTGATAAAATTGAAATGTCAAAAAAATTGTCTTAGCTTTTCATCACTGTGATCAAAATACCTGACAGTAATACTACAAAGAAAAAAAATTTTATTTTGTGGTCATGGTTCAGTTCAAGGTTGGTCAGTTTCATTGCTATGAACCCAGGATGAGGCAGAAGTACAGTGGTTGAGAAAAGTTGTTCACCTCAAAGTGGTCAGGAGGGAGTTAGAGAGAGACAGACAGAAAGAGGGAAGATACACTGGAACAATATATAATCATCAAGGGCACAACCTCTGTGACCCACATCTTCTCAGCATGTTCCACCTGCCTAGAGTGACACCCCCTGTTAAACCTTTCAAATTATTAACCCATCAAATGGATTAATCCAATGAATAATTAACAGTTATCATAATCTAATTATTTTGCCTCTGATTTTTCTGGCATCAACACAGTAACATTAGGAGAGCATCTCATATCCAAAACATTCCTACCATAGTTCCAAAAAGCTCTTATCCATCTTACAATCAAAATTCATTTAAACCATCTCCAATAGTCTCCATATTTTTAGTTTCATCATTGCCCAAAAGTCCAAGTATGAAGTTGCTGAGACTCAAACTCTTGACCAGGAGATATAGTAAAAATCAAAAGCAAATTATATTTATTCAATGTAGAATGGCATAGAGTAAATATTCTCATTCTAAAAGGGAGAATTAGGGGCTAAAAAGAAGAAATGGGACCAAAACAAGACTCAGCAAGGCAAACAAGTTCATTAGCTACGTATCCAGCATCTAGGGCACCAGATGATAAGATGTGATCTCCAAAGGGCTTGGATAGTCTTATACATTTGGCCTTGCCAGTTTTAGAACTCTGGCATCTCTTGTAGCCTGACTTTTTCCACAGTCATCAGCTTTTCTCAGCAGATAATCCATGTAACTAACATGTCTTAGTTCCTGAGGTCTCCATTCAAGCATTGAGATCACCTTCAGAACTTCAGGTATTGCCCTCTCAGAAATACTCTAGAGGGATTCTAAATCTGCTACATCTAGTACTTTTTGCCTGGCCTTTCAGGTCTTTCTTTGAATTGTATTGGAAGTCTCCATGACCCCTTAATTCTAGCATTCTGCATTCCTAAAGAACCAGCACCATATGAACAATATCAAGGACTGCTTCCATCTTTCACAGTAGTTAAAGTCCACTGGGATCCTGGATGCCATGACTTCTGAATGTGTGACTGGCATGGGTGAAACAAATTACTAAGGCTCTCTGTGTGTTGAGGATGCCCCCACAGTGTCTTCTCAAAGTCATTTTTACTTATCCTTGAGTCTGCAATGTGTACAGTCTTGTCAACTTCTGAGATGCCCTCAAAGAAACTCTCTTATTGTGTCTGTGCAAAGTACTTAGCATCTCTTTTGATTATAATCTCTTTATCGATCACACCTTCCTTGATTTGAGTATTGCATGCACTTGCTAAACTGAAAATTTTTAAAATACTTCTTTTTCTGTTGTCTGCTTCCTATTTTCACAATAAACCAGATTAAAACCTACCATAACCATCTACCCCCAAATGCCATGCTGCCTTGAAACTTCCTCTTTGAGATTAATGAGTTCATAATCTTTAAATTTAACCACACAAAGTATCAGAAAATGTGCAAAATTAAAAAAAGAAATTCTTTGCTAGACCATAGCACATGTGGCTGCTAGTTTAATTCTCAATGGAATACTCATGCCCTTTTGAAACCCTGTGAGCATAGTTTCACTTAATACATTTCATTCAGCATCCTGTCTTCTGCACTTAACACCAAAATTATCCAGTTATCTCTGCTTCCAATATTCTAAGCTTTCTCCATTCTACATATTCAAACTTTTCCAAACTTCACCCTAAATACCAGTTGCAAAGGCCTCTGAATGACATGATCAGGTTAGTCAAGCAACAATCCACTCCTTGTACCAATTTCTGTATTAGTCAGCTCTTTGTCACTGTGAAGAAAACGCCTGACAACAGTTTAGAGGAAGAAAAGTTTACTTTGGACTTAAGTTTTCACAGATTCAGTCCATAGTTGACCAACTATTGCTCTGGATCCAAGTAAGGCAGAACACCATGGCAGAAGGATGGCAGCAGAGGAAAGCTGCTCACTTCTTGCAGGCCTCAAATGGATTAACCCACTGATTAATTCAAACCTCTCAAAATCTAATAATTTCAACTTTGATTGTTTTTGCATGAACACAAGATATTTAGGGGGACCCCTCATATACAAACCATAACAAACATTTCCTTAAAAAACAAGATTCAGACAAACATAACTAATCCCAAGTGATCTATTCATTCTTATACTAGATATTCTGGTACCCTGTACAATAGGATAAATACACCACCAGTAGATTTTGTATCTTTATTTTACACACTACATCTTTCTTCATAGTTAACCAGAGATCACATATAGTTGCCAGAATCAGTGAAGGAACTAAGCAATATTTCTGTGTTAGATCACAATACTAATGTTAATTTAATTTTTCATAACTCAGCAATGAACAGATGATATATTTTATAACTTTAACATATAATAATAATTATGTATACAAGGTATCCAGAAATTCTTTATGTGAAGTATATGATGGGATTCCTTTATAATGACAATTAAAAAACTTTTGTTGAAGACTTCAGAGAAGACTGAAAAAAAGCAAAGATACACCATGTTTATGGATAAAAGAAGTCACATATTGAAGTCATTAGTATTTATCAAATTGATCACAATGTAGGAATGTGGCCAATCATGAATTTGGTGAATTTTCTAAAAGTTTTATGGGAAAGTTACAGATTTTGAATTGTCAGGAATGATTTGAAGGAAAGAAGATATGCAACATAATTACTATTAGATATCAAGATGCTAAAAATTTATGTAACCAAGACATTATGTAGTTGACTGGAGGATAGATGAAGAAGCCAGATCCTATATGAAACTATGACATGAATAAGGAGTGAGACCTAAAACAATTGACTCCATGTGAAAACCTAAAATTTAATTAAATTGGTGATTTACACATAAACACCAAAGGGTAAGTATAGGAGAAGTTTCTTAAGTCAATGAGTAGAGAAAGTTTTATTAAGAAAACAAAAATTGATTGATTGATTACATTGAAACTTAAAATGTTTATGCAAAAAAAGAAGGAAATACAACAGGAGTTTCAATGTGGGATCAGCTATTTCCGATGTAGCTAACTGTAACAAGTAGTATAGATTATATCAGAAATATTTAAAATCATTAAGAAACTATCAATCTTTTAAATAAGAATTATATTGAGACAATTCCAAATAAAACCTGAATGATCACAAAAAAATAAAATTTCACTAATAATCAAACAGTTCAAACAATAACAGTGAGGTATATTTCATGTCTCTGAAATAAACAGACTAGTTTTACTGAAAATTCATTTTTAAAATTTTTAAAAATTTTTAACTTGTTTTTATAGTTATTCATGGCAGTAGAATATATTTTCACATGCCATATATATATGGAATATAACTTACCATTTTTGTGGTTGTACATGATATGAAGTTACAGTGGTCGGGTATTCACATATGAATATAGGAAAGTTATGTCAGATTCATTCTACTATCTTTCTAATCCCCATCCCTGTTCCTTTCCCTACACTCCCTTCTGTTCAATCCTATGAACCTCCACTCTTCTACCTACCACCCTGCTTATTGTGAGTCAGCATCCACATATCAGAAACAGCATTCAGTCTTTGGTTTCTGGAGATTGACTTAAATCACTTAGCATGATAGTCTAGTTCAATCCATTTATCAGCAAATGCCAAAATTTCATTCTTCTTTATGAATTATTAATATTCCATTGTGGACCACATTTTCTTTATCCATTCATGTGTTGAAGGGCACCTAGGTTGGTTCTATAGCTTAGCTATTGGGAATTGAACTGCTATGGACATTGATGTGGCCACATCACTACAGTATGCTTATTTAAGTCTTTTGGGCATATACCAAGGACCAGAATAAATGGGTCAAATGGTGGTTCCATTCCAAGTTTTCTGAGGAACTTCCATACTGCTTTCCAGAGTGGTTGCACCAGTTTATAGTCCCACCAGCAATGTATGAGTGTACCTTTTCTCCCACATCTTCACCAACATTTATTGTTACTTGTATTCTTAATAATTGCCATTTTGACTGGAGTGAAGTTGAATGTCAATGTAGTCTTAATTCACGTCTCTAATTGCTAGAGATGTTGATAATTTTTTCAAATATTTGTTAACTAATCATATTTCTTCTTCTTTGAAATGTCCACTTCCTTTGCATATTTATTGATTGGATTTTTTTGGTATTAACTTTTTTGAGTTCCTTCCTTTTTGAGTATATACTGAAGATTATGCTCTGAGGTACAGGTGGAAAGATTTTCTCTCATTCTGTAGGCTCTTTCTTCACATTCTTTTATATATATATATATATATATATATATATATATATATATATATATTTAGATGTTGACAAACCTTTATTTTAGTTATTTCTTTATATGTGGTGCTGAGATTTAAACCCAGTGCCTCACACATGCTAGGCAGATGCTCTACCACTGAGCCACCACCCCAGCCCTTTCTTCACATTCTTGATGGTTTCCTTTGCTATGAGAAGCTTTTTAGTTTGATTCCAGCCCGCTTATTTATTCTTGATTTTACTTCTTGGGTTTTAGGGGTGTTGTTGAGGAATTCAGTTCCTAAGGGGACATTATGGAGATTTGCTTTTAGTAAGCACAGAGTCTCTGATATAATGCCTAGGTTCTTGATCCACTTTGAGTTTTGTGCAGAGTGGGAGATAGGGGTTTAATTTCACTTTGCTACAAAAGGATTTCCAGTTTTCTCAGCACCATTTGTTAAAGAGAGTATCTTTTCTCCAATGTGTGTTTATGGTGCCTCTGTTAGTATGAGATAACTGTATGCATATGGGTTTGTCTCTGTGTCTTCTATTCTGTACCATCAGTCATCTTGTCTGTTTGAATGTCAATACCATGTCATTTCTGTTACTATAGCTTTGTAGTATAATTTAAATGTCTGGTATTGTGATGCTTCTTGAGCACTTTTCTCAGCACTTTTTGCTTTGACTATTCTGGGTCTCTTATTTTTCCAAATGAATTTCATGACTGCTTTTTATATTTTATGAAACTTAATAGAAATTACATTAAATCTGAATAGTGCTTTTGATAGTATGGACATTTTGACAATACTAATTCTGCCTATACGAAAATATGGGAGATCTTTACAACTTCTAAAGTCTTCTTCAATTTCTTTCTTTAAAGTTCTGTAGTTTTCATTGTAGAGGTGTTTCACCACTTTTGTTAGGTTAATTCCCAAATACTTTATTTTATTTTATGGAGGCTATTGTGAATGGGATAGTTTTCCTAATTTCTCTTTCAGTTAATTCATCACTGATATATAGGAACATGCTTTATTTATGGGTGTTAATTTTGTATCCTGCTACATTGCTTAATTCATTTTTGAGTTCTGGAAGTTTTCTGGTGGAGGTTTTTGGGTCTTCTAAATATAAAATCATGTCATCAGCAAATAGTGATAGTTTGAGTTCTTCTTTTCTATATGTGTTCCTTTAATTTCCTTCTTCTGTGTAATTGCTCTGGCTAGAATTTCACTGACTATGTTGAATGGAAGAGGTGAAAGAGGGCATCTCTGTCTTGTTCCAGTTTTTAGATGGAATGCTTTAAGTTTTTCTCCATTTAGCATGATGTTGGTCTTGGGCTTAGTGTATATAGCTTTTACAATGTTTAGGTATGTTCCAACTAACCTTATTTTTTTTTAATTTTTTTAATTTTTTTTTTAGTGTTTGAACATGAAGGGGTACTGAATTTTGTCAAATACTTTTTCTGCATCTATTGACATAATCATGTGATTCTTAATTTCTGTATGTTGAGCTAACCTTTCATCCCTGGATGAACCCCACTTGATCATGTTACATTAACTTTTTAATATGTATTTGTATGGAATTTGCTCAGATTTTACTAAGACTTTTTGCATCTACGTTCATCAGGGATATTGGTCTGATGTTTTCTTACCTGGATGTGTCTTTGTCTGTTTTTGTGTCTAGCTTCATAGAATAAGCTTGAAAGGTTTCCCTCCTTTTCTACTTCATGAAATAATTTGAGGAGGATTGTTGTTAGTTCTTCTTTGACAGTCTGGTAGAAATAAGCTGAGAATCTGTCTGGTCCTGGGTTTTTCTTTCTTGGTAGGCTTTTGATGGAATCTTTAATTTCATTGCTTGAAACTGATCCTTTTAAATTTTCCACATCCACCCGATTGAGTTAGGGCAGATCATATGTCCCTAAATATTTGTTGAATTCTTTTAATTTTTGTTCATCATGGAAGGTTTTTATTTCATTATCTGTTCTATAGCTTAATTTTACTTGATATAGTATTCTTGGCTGGTATCTAGTTTTTTTTCAAAGCTTGGTATATATTATTTTAAGACCTCCTAGCTTTGAGTGTCTGGTGTGAGAAATCAGCTGAAATCTGGATTGGTTTCCCTCTAAATGTCCCCTGTTGTTTTTCTCTGGTAGTCTTTAAAAATTCTACCCTTTTTCTATGTTAGGCAATTTCATATAAATGTGAGTGGTCTGGGTCTGGTGTAATTTGAGGTCATGTGATCCTGCTAGATTTGATTTTCAGGTCATTCTTTAAGTTTGGGAAATTTTCTGATACTGTTTCATTGAAAAGATTGTGTAGTCCTCTTGTTTGTATCTCTGAGCCTTTATCTATCCCAATAAATCTTAAATTTGCTGTTTTCATGTTATCTCATATTTTTTGGAAATACTGTACATGGCCTCTTAACATCTTTTCTCCATGGTCAACTTTATTTTCAAGATTATATATATTGTCTTCATTGCCTGAAACTGTCTCCCAAGTGATCCAGTCTCTTGATGATATTTTCAATTGAATTTTCAACTTGGTTTACTGATTACTTCATTTTGAGGATCTCTGCTTTTTTTTTTTTTCTTCAGAATCTCTGTCTCTTTATTGATTTTTCACTTCCTGTATTTTCCCTCTCATTTCTCTCCTTATGCCATTCTTTACTTTGCAGATCAGTTTAACTATGTGCATTCTAAACTACTGCTCTGACATTTCTTCCATGGTGGTGTTGATGGATTCTGTTACTGGAGTGTCTTGGTTAGTTTGGGGCAATTTGTTCCCTTGCTTTTTCAAATTGTTTGTGTGTTTACCCATTTAACACTATGAATCTGAGGCAGTAGAGTTTCTATCCCGTGGACTTATATGGTTCCTGAAAGTTTTCATTACCTCACCATTTAGGGTTAGAAACATAACAACACCAACCAATGCAAACAATATAGAGTGCTAATCCACATAGTTATTGCTATGATGTCTAAAATGTTATCAAAAATGGAAATGATATGCTCAGTTACTGCCTACAATAAAAACAGCGAGTTTGAAAAAAAGGTTTACAATTTCAAATGGGGAACAGAAGAGGAGAGAAGATAGAAGTAAAAATTTAAAGGAAGAGTGAAAGTGAGAACAATAGAGATTGGCTGTTAGCAGAAGAAAAGTGAGAAAGAGAATCAAGGGAAACAGATAACTGAAATATATGTCAACCAAAAAGCCTCTTCTCAGGAGAAGAAACAATCGATAATGTGAAGAGAGAGCCTACAGATTGGGAGAAAATCTTTACCATATGAACCCCAGATAAAGCATTAATCTCTAGGATATATAAAGAACTCACAAAACTTAACACCAAAAAAACAAATAACCAATCAATGATTGGGCTAAGGAACTGAACAGATATTTCACAGACGAAGATAAACAATCAACAAATACATGAAAAAATGTTCAACATCTCTAGCAATCAGAGAAATGCAACTCAGAACTACTCAAAGATTTCATCTCACTCCAATCAGAATGGTAATTATCAAGAATACAAGCAACAATAAATGTTGGGAAGGATGTTGGGAAAAAGGTGCACTCCTATATTGCTGGTGGGATGCAAAATGGTGCAACCCTTATGGAAAGCAGCATGCAGATTTCTCAGAAAATTTGGAATGGAACCACCATTTGACCCAGCTACCCCATTCCTCAGTTTCTACCCAAAGGATTTAAAAGCAGCATATTAGAGTGATGCAGTCACCTCAATGTCCATAGCAGTTCAATTCACAATAGCTAAACTATGGAACCAACCTAGGTACCCTTTAACAGATGAATGAATAAATAAAATGTGGCATATATATATATATATATATATATATATATATATATATATATATGTGATGGAATATTACTCAGCTTTAAAGAACAATGAAATTATGACATTTGCAGGCAACTGGATGGAGTCAGCAAGTATCATGCTAAGCAAAGTAAGCTAAACCCCCAAAACCAAACACTGAATGTTTTCTCTGATATGCAGATGTTAATTCACAATAAGGGGAGGGAGGCTATGGAAGTTACTTTATATTAGTTAGAGGGGAGTGAAGAAAGGGGAAGGAGTATGGGAATAGGAAGGACAGTAGCATGAAGCAGACAGTATTATATCATGTATATATACAACTGCATGACCGATGTGATCCTACAATACGTATAATCAGAAAATTGAGAAATTATACTCCATTTATGTATGATTTATCAAAATGTATAAATGCATTCTACTGTTATGTAGAACTAATTAAAACAAGTAAAAAAATTATTATAACAATTAAAAATAAGAAAATAAAATTAAAATAAAAGAATACAATACAAAACTGATAAGTACTAATCAAATATCCTAATCCTCAAAAACCTAATCGATGAAAAATAACTGGCATCAAAAATGCTAGACATGAGAAAATGAAAACAAATATGAATATGTACAAATGTTCATGAACCATTAGGGTCACAATTAAACAGACAAAAGGAAAACACACACACATACACAAACACACACACACACACACACACACACACACACATCTTTCCATTGCTTTAAAAAAATCTCAACTTCCTTCCTCAACTGTTTTAGGTGGGGTCTTCTGAATTGTGATGCTTGCTCCACCCTCAGTGTGGGGTTGTTAGAACGAGAGAGGTAATCCTGTAGGCAGAACTCCCGGAGGCAGAGTTTAGGCTTAGGTATGCTACAGGTTCTTTGGTGAATGCCAATTGGTCTAGAGATTTTAAATCAGCACACCTGCAGTACCCAGCAATTGCTGGTCCATGCTGGAAGACTGCACCCTGGGGATCTACCCTGGGTTCCCCTCTGTGGTGGAGGAGTCAATCCTTAGTTCACTCTGTCTATGGCCCCATATTTCCTTGTCCTGGATTTTGTCTCCAAACTCAGTCTGTCCTGCCCTGACCCTTTGAAATTCTCAGTCAGAGTAGTATCTCCCATCTGGTCTACCAAGCAACTGGATTGAAGGGGGAGAGGGAGAGCCAGGTGGTTTTACGGACCAATAATCCCACATGTAAACCTCTCTCCACATTTGCTTTCCTCCTGGTCTCTTAGGCACACCCTATGCTGTGCTGTGTGGGGTTGCCAGGCCTGTATTTTGGGCCAAACTCAGGTTTGCCAGGGACTCAGCTTCCTCATCTGCTGGCTCCTGCAGCTGCCTGCCCCCATGCCACAGCTGCAAAAGAGTTCCTTCCCCTGTCCTCTGCATGTAGCTAGGAGCAATGGCAGCTTCTTTCCTGTATGAGGATATTGTGCAGTGAGCCTTTCAGTTTAGTCAGGAAGTGTCTTTAATCTCTAAACTCTCCCTCCGCTGACATGCCTCAGGCCTTCTAAAAACGTGGGTTCCTTTAATTGCCTTATCCCTGAACTTTGCTCACAGATGAACTGCTTTGACAGAGACCTCCGGCCACAGCAGTGGTTGTAGTGCTGGGGATTTCTCCCTTATTTTATTATATTTAACCTCATAAGTCCCCATTCTGCTTTGAATGTCCATTTTTAAATTCCAGTATAGTTCCCTCCTGCCTTTTGTGTTCACACACCTTGCTGAGTAGCTGCCTTTCTGCTTTCTTGGTTTCACTCCTTGGACCAGCCAATAAAGTGACCTCCTCCATTCTGCCATCTTGAAAACCCCATAATTCTTTCTAAAACAAGGGAAAATTAATTGCAACAATCACTTGGAAAAATAAATTTAGGAAATAGTGCATCAGAAGATGGTAATACTCCCTTCATTTCAATCATATAGATCCTAGAGCTCATGCATATTGAAATGTATAAAATATTTAAAGCAGCAATATACAGCAAAATATCAGGAGAGATAAAAATGTTCACTGAAGAAGAAAGACTTTTATATCCACAAATACTATACAACAAAGCAATGAATAAGCTGCAGTGACCTGTCTCCACATGGATAATCTCAAAAGCACACATTTGAAAAAAAGTGGAATTATATAGAGAGTATAGCGTGCTTTTCATGAAGATTAAAGTTATACAATCTGACTAAACATTACTGTGTCTTGCTTGTGCAAACAGATAACTGCAGCAAGGCAAAAATATATACATAGAAATTATAAATAGAAAATTCAATGTAGTGGTTACCTTGTGAAGGGGAACTAGGCTGATGGAGGGGCTGACATTGTGGTTTTCAGAAACATTTGTATGTTTCATTTCATTGGTTGGAGGAGATCGTTGCACAGATATTGATTTTTATTCTGTGTGACTTTGGATATATTTAATGTAGTTTATATTTTATTATATGATTAGCTTTAAATTTTCCAATTTTGGTAACAAAAGGAAAATTCTTGCCACTTTCATAAACCCTAAGCTTGTATCATTGAATTTTTTTTTTTAATGTCTTACTGTGGTTCAGCTGAATTCTCTCTGTAGTAATTAAATGTCATAACAGAAAACTCAAAGAAGTATAATAGAGTGAGACAAGGACTCATAGCAGACAACAGAAAGAAATGGCATAATATAAGATAATTGGGCTAAAAACATTTATTTTATTCTAGAACACCATAATACCTCTAAAATGTCCTTCTCTCTGTAACTGCTGCCATACTTCTGTCAGCTATGAGTATTCTCAAAGTCCAGACCTAGGACCACAAAGTTCCTAGATACAGATATTTGTCAAGCTCTGAAGGCATGCATCTTTTCAATAAATGACATCAGAAAGGCTTCTCAGGGATGCTAACCTTCACTTCAGAACATATCTAAATGGCACTTATCAAGTCTAACAACTTTGTTAGAATATATGTATGTGTGTGTGTGTGTGTGTGTGTGTGTGTGTGCGTGTGCGTGCATGTGTGTGCTTTTCCTATTATTTAGCTTCACAAGAAAGATGACATTAATAAGCAGCTTTAGCACCTGCTCAGAGGTCTCTACTGGGCACCAAAGAGAAATGTTGGGCTCTCCATTTTGTCCAAAACATTTTATTTTTTTCTGTCACAAGTCAATATTATTTGGTGTATTGGTCACATCTGGGAGATAGTTCTGATTTCACTTACTATCTGTGAAAGCTTGAAAACAACTCTGAACTATTTGACATGATTTTTGTACTTGTGAGATTAGAAGCTAATGAAGACTATTAGATTAGAGGGGAAAAAGAAAAAAGGAAGTCATGAATTGAGCCACTCCCAGTCCCTACTCAAGTAACTCCTTTTACTCTGTCAAGGAAGAAGGAATTTAGACATGATGCAGTATTTAGCACTATCTCCTTATTCTCTGCAGATTTCTTTCTTAAAATTTAATTTAGTTAAGAGTAAGCTTAAACATAATGGGAAAAGAGGCAAGAACATGTTTTTGAGATCTTGGAACACATATTAAAATTTATAAAAATCTTTCTGTGAACACCATGGGCTTATTGTTCAATAGTATATGCAAAATAACTAATTAAATAGAGAGCACAGGCAATACATCTTAAGTAAGTATGTAGTAGACTGTGAGCTAAGCCCTTTAAAAGATAATGCCTGTTAAGTTACAACTTAGCTTTGGGTTGTGTAGCAAGTGTCATCATTAACCATGATTTACAGATGAGTAAATTAAGGCATTTATATTTTGTATATGTAAGCAATTTAGTGGCTCAGTTATTATTTGAAACCAGCTCTTCCACTACTGAGCCCACAACCTTACACTTGAAACTCAGACACCTGGGCTATTTTCCACTGACGGTGAAAGGGATATAACTTTCCATTCGAAGAATATTCTGTAATGACAAACGATAGGGAGTCAGTCTGGCCCTCAGGTCTCCAAGCTGCAGCAATAGCTATCAATCACACAGCAGATAAATAGATTTCAGAAGTTTTGTGTACAATATGTTCTTGAATTTGGGCTTAAGCTCAGACTGACATATAGTATTTCATTGCTAATGTGATCTCTTTCTAGCAGAAGGAACATTCTTTTTTTAAATTGTATTGCATAACTTGTTTGCTTCCTAGCAAAACAATTTTTGAATTTCCGTGTAATTTCTGTTAAATCTATTTTTAAAGTTGAAGCTTAGGTCAAATGCAAATACGAATATAGATTTATCCAGCATGCATAATTTGTAGTCTGTGTGGAACTGACTCATCTGTCTTCAGTATCTGGCAGTCACATGACAAGCTCTCCTGCTAAGAGTGACCTATTCATCCTTCAAATAAACATCCACAAGAGGAAGAAAAACAATATGTACAGTTCCAAAGAAGGAACAACATATTGTGCATGAGCCCATATACTTGAATCAGTTCTGCCAACAATCTTTCGAATTAAGAGTTTCTCATTGAGAAAGTATTTGGAAAAGCTGAGAAATTCTGCATGTAAGCAATCTACAAACATTAGGATTATATTCCTTTTTAAAATATGAGAATGACCAAATTAGAAATCAAGTTTCTTGAACATCTGCAGGATTATTTTGGAACATGAACCACTTGAATAAATATAAAATTCAAATAAGTTTAGATTATATAGAGAGCCTTTTTTTCTTCATTTTCCCTAGTTTAATCTTGAAAAATATATTTACTTCTCTGTTGTTATTTATATCCTTGGCAACCATATTTGTAGTTGAGAAGACACATTATCTATCTATAAATTAGCAAGCTAAAATGTTTTAGTTGTTCTGCCTTTGTTTCTAAGAAAAAAATATCCTGCTATGTTCACACCAATAGATTTTTAAATGAATGTTATTTTTAGCATTTAAAAAAAGTAGAGTAAGGTTGATTATAGACTAACACTGATCCTCTGGGAGAGTTTTGCACTTTTTTTCATAGACTGATTTCAATGAGTGGGATGATCTTATCTTCAGAAATATATATTTATGTTTCAAATGACATGTTCATTATCTTCCTTTCAAATTGTATTTATGATTATTTTAGGATAGGATTTGAAGGAATAGTTCAAAAACTTTAGGGAGCATGATTATTTATGTTAAAACCTCTTCCATGTAATCTGACATGGTTTCTCATGTTTTTGTGGATTTTCATAGATAAACTGGAAGATTTCATTCCTGTTGGAAAAGTGTAAAGAAAATGCATTGGATAGAAGAATCTTAGAGTAATACATAGGACTTAAAATAATAGGACTACAACTAAATAATTTAATAGTTTGCACTGATTAAAAAATTATTCCTAAAGTTTCTTCATGGAAATTGTATGCTCTTATTTTAAGGTCATCCCAACCTGCTAATATAAAAAAAAAAAAAAACAAAAAAAACTAAAGAATTGAAAAATGGAATATCATAGCAAAATTATGATCCAGTGTTTTTGAAATAATGTCCTAGGTTTTTTCAAACTTTGACTTTTTGAAATGGCTGACACTGTTGATAATAGTTGGCTTTACAGAATTATTGACAATTTCCTAAGGGACAATGATGGAATTTTGGTTTTGGAGAAGATTGTCCTTGTTTCTTAGAGATGAATGCTGAGTGTTCATCTTGTTTGCTACTTTTATATATATAGGAAAATGGTGCATATGTGTATTTTTGGAGAAATAGAAGACAAGTAGGTAAAAATCTCCAAAATTGTTAATAGTTGAAGATATCTGGGCATTAACTCTTCTATATTTTTGGCTTCTTTATATTAATTTTTTTTTAAAACCAGTAATTGGAAGGAAAAATAAATAGAATCAGTCTCCTTTTTCTAATATTGTATTCCTATTGTCTTTTCTGCTTAATTTTCCTCATAAGAAGTTTATACTATATTTGCTATCATTGTTTCTTTAATGTTTACAGTAAATGACTTTTTTTGTTGTTCTTTCTCTAGTTGATACTTTTGCAAAATACCACAAGATGAAACAAAAATAAACAAAAAGGCATACAAAATTCAAGGGCTTCCTTTTCTTCCTTCCTATTGGAAGCTATCAGAATGATCTAAGTTCTGGAGTATGGGGTTTTAAAACCATGTTGTAGCAGTAGAAGTGGTAAGAAGTGGATTCTCTATCTATTTTATAGATAAATATGGTTGAACTTGAGGATGCATTGGTGGTAGGATTTAATATAGAAAAGAGTAAAGAATGACTTCACATTTTTTTCCTGCAATCTGATTATCTAGAAGGTTGCAGTTGTAATTAACTGAGGAATAAAAAAGTAGGAGCAGGATAAAGATAAATTAGAAGCAAGATAGGCAAGATTTATCTCTTAAATTTTACGATAGAAATATCTTTGATGAAATAAAAAGTTCCTGGAAAAAATCATATTCAGGAATTTTCATGAACTTTGCTAACAAAGCACCAACTATGCAAAATAAAATCTGTTCAAATGTATGAAGAATATGTCAGAAGTACATTGTTTAAATGTTTTAACACTCATAATTGTTTATGAAAGTGAGATAAGTAGTTTAAAGTATGATCATGGGTAAAAAAATATACAAAATATATACAATATATGTAATATATGTATATTTTTTTCCCTAAAAACATGAATTAATGTATTGTTATGTAGGATAGTCTTCTAGATGCAGGAAATTCAAAGGAAAAAATTCACGCCTTCCAGTTAATCCTTGTGAGCATTCTGATGAGGAATATGGATGATGGAGCTAAAAAAGGTCAAGTCAAACACCTCCTTTATTAGCTGGGTATCTTTATTCAAGAATCCTAAGTTTTCTTTTCTTCTCTTTCCTCATATGAAAACTAGGTTTGAATGATGCCTGGTTCTATGGACTGGACTGGCCATGCAGTGCCCAAGCCTGGTAAAACTTGTCTTTGCAGCAGTTCTAGAAGGAATTAGCATTTGAATGGATGGACTGAGTAAAGTCCATGGCCCTCCCCGATGTGAGCAGGCTTCATCCATCTTTTGAGGACAAACAAAAGAGTGAGTTCTCTTCCCTGGCCTAAGTGCTTGAGAAAAGATACTGGTCTTGACTTACACAGGAAGAACTCCTGGTTCTCAGGCTTTCAAACACAGACTGAAATTTATGTCACTAGCTTTCCCAGACCTCTAAATTGCAGAGGGCAGACTGTGGGACTTCTCAGCCTCCCTAATTACAAGAACCAATTTCTTGTAATTAATCTCATTATAGACATATATCTATATCCATATCTATCTCTATATTTGTCCTGTTAATACTCTGGGGAGAACCCTAGCTGAATCAATTATTCCGAGGATTAGGATTGTGTTAACAATTGAACGTGTCAATATGTGTAAAGCACTTAGAACAAAGTCTGACACACAGCAAATCCTGCACAATGGTGAATATGAACATTATTACTTCTCCTTTTCACTCATAATATTTCTGTAAGTTTTCCACATGCTAGGCCATCAAAAGAACCTCAATATTCCTATAACAAAGAAACACATAATTTATATTTTGTTACAATCTAATTTATCTAGAAACAAAAGAACTTGAAAGATCTTTGTAATTGCCACTGATTAGGGATTTTAAGATATTTCTCTTTCAAGTATTTTAATTTGTTTCTCAGAGGCACCTGCAGTGTTTAGTACAGGTTTCTCTTCTTTGTCCACCAGAATTATCTTTGAATTATTTTATTATTTTAATATTTGTCTAATTTTTTTCTGCTTCAAACCACTTATGAGATTTTTGGCAATGTCCATATTTTAATTTGCTGTTTTGCACAGGCAATTTCAATAAGATATTGCATTTTAAATTCCTCGCAATCTTTCTATAAACTCCGTATTCTGTTCTCTTTCAATGATCTTTTCTCCTTTTATGTTTGCATCTTATTTATGATGCTAGTCCATTAATCCATCACATTTATTTGTGATCTTAAAAAAAAAAAGAAACTAACCTAAGGAACTATTTATCTTCTTCTGAATCTTCAAGATGATTTTGTTTTCTTACTTCTTTGGCCACATTTTTAATTAGGATGCTGTTGCTTACATATTCTTGGATTAGTTTGCTACCCAGGCACTACTTTAACTTGAGGTTCTTGAGTTTGGTAGCACAATAATCATTTTTATCCAAATGACACCATGCCTACAAGATGGGTTAAAGTTGGAGAAAAGACCCTGCCGTAACAATTTTCTTTCTCAGGATGGTCCCAATGTTTTATTTTTCTTCAGACTACTATGAAATCATCTATATTGCATTAGATGAGAAAATCCAGATAAATGGGCATTACATTCTGTAGACACTCCATTACAATAGTGACTAATAATTTGAGGACCCTAGTGATGCTAACAGTTGACTTATTCAATGAATGCCTGTGGTACAGTAAATGGTTTTTAGGAATTCCCTTCATTCACAGAGAAACCAAAAAGGTTAACTTGGAGCAAAATATATGTCATCTTTTTGGAGGGGTGGGTACCAGAGATTGAACTCTGGGGCACTCAACCACTGAGCCACATCCCTTATTTAGAAATATGGTCTCACTGAGTTGCTTAGTGCCTTGCTTTTGCTGAGACTGGCTTTGAACTCCTGATCCTCCTGCCTCAGCCTCCCAAGCTGTTGGGATTATAGGTGTGCACCAGTGCACCCAGCTAAAATATATATCTTCAGCAAATATTTTAATCTCTTCTAGAGAAGTTATCTAACTTATAACAACCTAATCTATACCAGTAACCATTTAATATAATTTATCACCAAGTATACTGTTAATTGCCATCAAGTAAGATTTATTATCCACAACTTGCCTGTGATGAAATTGAGAATCAAACTTGTAAATTAATTAGTTTGAGATAGATCATATAGCAAAAAACAGAGATGGCACATCAATGCCTGCAATCTGGTTCAGATTCTGTGCTCTTAAACCATTCTTCTAGAAGGCTGTTATGAAATATGTCAACCATGTCAGAGAGGAAAACAACCCCAGCCCATGCAGACTTACCTAGTAAGTACAGACTCTCACATTGAGATCCCAATTTCCTAAAAACAGTGTTTTGTACATTCTTCAAGTGTGTTCATTTGTCATTTAAAGTCCATTCTAGGACCTACAACAATGATAGTAGTGAACATCATTAATGTAGACTACAAATACAATTTCATCACATAAGAATCCCAAAAATCTTAGTATATTTGGAGCATTTAACAAAGCCTTAGTGTATCATTAAATTTGATCACTCCTTTAAACACTTTGAACCTTAAATAAACAGAGGATTTCTTATAGAAATTATGTTGGTTTCTGTCCATTCATCATTATATATAACAATGATTCTACTATCTATTGAATATCTATTTTTATAAAACTAACCACACTAATAATGTTTACTACTTTGTGCTCTTCTAGCTTTGAGTATTGGCTGCAATAATGACCCCCCAAATACAGTGTGTGTGTGTGTGTGTGTGTGTGCCCGCATGCACATATATATTACTATTTGGCTAATCTTACTTCAAATTTTAAACAGAATATATTCAAATAGACATTTCATCAGGGGCTACATATGCCAACTATGTGCCTGAATATTAAGAGCACATATTGTGAATATATTTTTTAGTAGATTAGTTACCATAGAAAAAAGAGAAGCTAATAAATATCATAAGCTTAAAATCACAGGAAAACTATGCTTTTATCACTTTTTCCCCCAATCATCAACAGTATTTTCTAGGTAACACTCAATAGTATTCACTGATATGAATTCATTTCAATTTGTGACCAAATGCTTTACTGTATATTATATCAACTATTTTTATCATGAAGCAGCACCATGTGTTTCCCCAATGTTATATGTCTGTCTATTTTTAGAGAGGGCAAAAATGCAAAAGAGAGCTTTAAATACATTATATACAATAACATTTGCAAAACATTACATTATTGTTAGATTGTATTTGTTTTTATTTTCATTTATTGATTTTTATTTATTTACTTTGGATCTTGGGATTGAGTCAAGAGTACTATACATGCAAAGCATGTGCTCTATCCCCAAACTGTACTCCAGCCCATTAGACTTTTTAATACAATGTTAATTGCATAATACATAACATTTTGACATATTAACAATTTTAAGTGCACAGTTTGGTAACATTAAGTGCATCTACATGGTTTTTCATCTAGTCTTCAGAACTTTTCCTCTTGTAAAATTGCAAATCTGTGTACACTATAAACTATAACCCACTAGTGTCTTCCCCCCGATACTCTTTCCATGAAACTCCACTCATATAAGGGAAATCATCTCTTGGTGTTTGCATGTGCCAAACTTCGCAAGGCTGAATGAAGTATGTTCATTGTATCTCAATACCACATTTTGCTTATCCATTCAGCTATCAAGACACATTTGGACTGTTTCCACTTCTGAGTTATTGTGAATAATACTGCTATGAACCTATATGTAAAACTTCTCCAATTTTCAATTTTCTGGAGTATATCCCCAGAAGTGGAATTGCTGGGTCATATGGTAATTCTGCATTTATTTTTTGAGAAATTGCCATACTGTTTTCCATAGCACCTGTACCATTTATATTTCTATCCATGATGAGCAAGTGTTCCAATTTCTTCACTTCTGTGTGATGCCTTTGTTTGTGTGTGTGTGTGTGTGTGTGTGTATGTGTGTATTCAAGTATATGGCATAGGTTCTCCTAATGAGTGTGAAGTGCTATCTCACTGTAGGTTTTATTTGCATTTTCCTAAAGTTTGCGAATATAGAGCATCTTCCATGTTCTTTTTGGGCATTTGGATATTATATTTGGAAAACTGCCTCTTTGAGTCCTGACTCATTTTAAGTCATTTTTTTAACCATTAGGTTTTAAACAACAGGAAAAATTACAGAGATTGGATTTTTATAGCATTTAAGTTTTACTTAAATTATTTTACAAGTTGTGATGATTATATACTTCAAAGACCAAAATACTTGTAGGGCAATACTCTGTTATTATCAAAATATAGTCATGTTATCAAATTATCTGGTTAGCAATTTTGAAGTGTGGTTTGATTTATAGACAGAATCTTATTGTAATATCATCATTTCTACCAACAACGTAGCTGACAATAAGGTAAGTCAGGAGAAGACTGGTCACGGGCCATCATGTAGTTCGTTTGGAATTCAAGGATTGATATCAGCTTTGTCTATTATTTCACTTTAAGAATCTTTTTGAAAACTTTCCCCTTTTTTCCAAGTTAAAGTCAGATATTAATTACATTTAATTGTATCACTTCTTGTATGATTTTGAGAGCTGCTTTGACTTTCAACCCTTCAAAGACAAGAATTGTTTTACAACGTCCTTAACATTAGGATGTTTAGGATTAGAAATATTAATGTGTTTGCTAGATTAAAACCTCTGTAGTGTAAGTGTTATATTAATTTTGACTTTGAATTCCTACTATTTAGCAACTTTTCAATTTCATTTACTTCTTGGAATATTTCTCAGCACCACCATGAATCTACTTGAGTAAATGAGGATATTCTTTCAAGCAACACAAATCCCCCATACTAGTGAAACCTAGGGATGGTGGGTTTTGATCCAAGACTTAGAGTAGCTGTTCTTCATCTGATGTTTACTTTATTTTTATTTAACTTTTCTGTGTTTGACCTGAGAGCAATACAATCTCATGGGAGGTGTAGAACCAGGGAAAAGGCAAAATAGGCTCATGCAGTCTCCTTCAAGTTCAAGTCCAAAAGATTTATAGTGTTTCTTATTCATACTTAATCTAGCCCAGTGTTTCTCAAAGTGTGTTCCAGATCAGAAAAGCACTATCACCAGTCTCCTACAAATTTTCAGGCTCCCTCCCACCTGAAAGTGGGAGTCATAATCTGTGTTTGAACAGGCCTATGGGAAAAATCTGATGAACCAATAAATCTGAGAACCAGTAGAGAGTTCAAATCACCAAGGTACTATCATAGGCATTTTAGTTTATACAAGTAGACTAATGGAAGGTGTTTGTTTTCCTGAATTGTTACTGTTGGAATAATTACTTAGTTATAAATCTTTGGTAGTAGATTTATAGTGTTATAGAATTAGTTTGAATTCAAATAGTTGGAGGTTTAAAAGGATGGAATATTTTTCTATCTCCCTTTCACATGCAGTGTATTCTCAATATTTGTGAATTCTCTACTTGTGGAGTTATCTACTTGGTAAAATTTTCGTAACCCCCAAATCAGTTTCATGTACATTAGCAAACATAAAGAGTAGTAAAAACTTTTAATGGTTTAAAATGAACATTCCCAGCAGAAGTTAAACAGCTTGATTCAAATAACCAAGGTACTGCCTTCTTATTTCAGCTCATGTTCTGTAAATAAGTGCTATTTCATGATCTACTTATTTCGCATCTTTTATATTTTTATAGTTTTTATTGTTAATTTCTCTGCTTAAGGACAGTGCTAAAGTATGATGCTTTGTTCCCAAGCAGAAGAACTCTAAAAGAGTGTGTCTTGTGGAGAAAGCCTGTGTGTTAGATGAGGTTGATTCTGGCATGGGTGTTAGATTCTGGTTTCCATGCTAATGACTCAATACTACATGTTTATTCTTTAAGCAGAAACACACACACCACACACATACACACACACACACACACACACACACACACACAGACTCACACAATAACAACAAGTATTGTATTAATTTGTTGGCAAAAGTAGTGTAACCAGAAACTTGAGGAACCTTAACTCTCTATTATTTCCACAGGAGAGCTGGTTCAGTATTTGCTAATTTAGCATTCATAGCAAATTTATAAAACACACTACCGCAAATAATGAGAATCAAACATATGTGATTTTAGTTTGTCAGACCTCTATCAACTTGAAAATATAACAACTCTATCTAATGCTATACAAAGAATATTTTTCTATTGACCCAATCTTGTATTTCTCAAGTCATTTTAAGATTGATTTAATGTTTGACTTTCAAACCCTTCCGGGACAATCCTTAATGGCTTTTTCAAACTGCTTTCTGTTTTCCTGTAGCAAATGTATATGTCTTGACAAATTTCATGTTAAGGAAATATTTGACTTTAGAAACATCCAGACACATTTCTATTATTTGACAAAGGGGAATGTATTCTAATTCTGATGCTTGAGGCACATGGAACAGTGCAATCTACTCTATTTAATGCTTTAGCTATATTGGAAATCAAGTAGATAAATAAGTTAAGGAAACAGATTGCCAGGAAAGTAGATTCTATGAAATGATCTAAACATAGGAAATGTAAGTATTTTTTGCATCTGAAAATTTGTAATTTCCACCGACTCTTTTAACACCTGTAGGCCTACCTGTTTATCACTGTTTATTTCTATTAGGTAATCTAAAATATAAAATAGTACAAAACAGAATATATTACAGAATTCCACAAATTTTAAATACATTTGAAATATTCTTTACTTGTTATCTGTTAAAATACAAATATATTTTACAGTTTATTGCTTGGGTACTTTTTTCTTGTTTATCTATTTATCTTTTCATTTGGATTTGTCCTTTTAAGCATTGGGAAGGATTTACAAGGGATAGATACAGAGGAGGGGAGCAGAACTTAAATAGCCAAGGTTTATTCAATCAAAATTATGAATTGTGAATTTACAGAAGCAAATTGTAGAAATAATAGATGCTGTTTCTTCCACTTATTTATATTGCTGTAGCATAGGAAAAACTTATGTTAAACATCAGTTTTATCATGATAATCAAGTTTTCATGTAAGAAGTCCAAGGATGAATATAATACTGCCAACGTCTTTCTTTCTCACAAGTATCCTAAGGGAAGCAAAGCAGATTAGATAGCCCATCAACCAAATTGCAGTATTTTCATTTCAATTTATTTAGACATGAACTTCCCTGTGAATCCTAAGTAAAATAATTACAATAGTTAAATGATTTTGGCTATTTTAAGTAGTGCATAGATAAAATTCTATTAGATTTTTGAGAATGTATTTTAATTTCAGAATTTTCATTGCTTTTTGTAAATTTATGAATCAAATTTTACATATTTCAATTATTTGTGATGGTTTATTAGAATAAATATGTTTAATTGGAAAAAATGAGAAATTATACTCCATTTTTGTATGATTTATCAAAATGCATAAGTTCATTCTACTGTCATGTATAATGAATTAGAACCAATAAAAAAATTAAAAAATAAAAAAAATTTAAAAAAATCATTAAAAGTGACTAAATACCATAGAGCAGAGTTAAAATTATAAAACTTTTGTAAATGGTAGTTTTGTATTATTACATCAGCATTAAAGTCTACTATCTTCTTTTAAAATAGAATGAAATCTGATCATGAAATCTATAAAATAGGAATGGCATATATTTGTTTTTCTATTGTAATAAATATTTAATAAACAATTAGTTTTATTCTTGAAACAAGAACTCAAAAAGTAAATTCACAACCTAAAATACAAAGACTCCTAATATTATAAACATATATTTTACTTGATTAATCTATTTAAATGTGAGTAAACAATAAATATATGGACAATAAAATAATTATGACCTTTAGCCACCCACTGATTTTTCAAATATATACAAACAAATTCTGGCAAATTCAGAGAAGTGGGGGTTTCTTTAAAATGGTTTTCATATATCTACATGAGAACTATAGTAAAATATAACCCCTTAGCTTCCTCTGGACCATTTTTGTACCTTATGGAACCCTATGGAATGTGTACAGTCAAATATCCACCATCTTGTGTAAAAAGTCAATGTTCAGGCTCTGCAGGACAAGGACAAAGGATGGATCTTCCCTTTAATAACAGTGTTGACTGCTGAATCCACCAGTGCTGGAGACTGCTCAAACAGTAGATATTGTAAAACAAACACAAAAGAGCTTTTTATCATGTAGGTATTTAGTAGAACTTTGCAACTTTAATCAAAAGTCATCCTAATAATTTTTAAAAATCAAAGTATTAATTTTCAATGACTAATGTCTTCACTTCAACACAATCATGTTTTAGAAATATTTTAGTCCTCAGAGTGCCATTGTATATTGCATATTTTCTCTTTGTGTACAATGAATCAAAATGCAGTCTGTAAAACATTAAAAGCTAAATAAAAATAATAATAATAAAGAAAACACAAGCAAAAACAATGTACTTCCACCCCAAATGTAAAAATGTTTTCCAGGAAAAACTATTTTATTTCCATCAACAAGGTTAATGGTTAAATATTAATATTTTCTCTCAAAAGTTCTCAGGTATTTCATACTTAACACTTAGTTCTTTTGTGCTGCAATGCTTAATTTTTTTGTTTGTTTTGTGATGCTGTGGATTGAAATTAGAGCCTCAGGTAAGCATCTAATGCTCAGCCCCAGCCCCAACCCAAGTAACATGTTCTTGTGTCTCCAAATATGGTTCAGATAGAAACCACAATGTTAAGAATTTATATAGCCCTGTTCTTAGCTTATTGGTCCTGTGATTTATACCTCAAGCAATACAGATATGGCTAGATTAGGACTTTTGGACTTGGGACCAAGTAGATCACATCTGACTTTACTTTGACGGTAAATATTTTTGTGATGCCCTGGTGGGAAGTTGCTCAGTGGAAAGTTTTTTCTGGTCATAAAGTCAATGATCAGAGAGAAGCAGAGATAAGAGATGGACAGATTTGAGGTGATTTGAATATAAAGTCCTAGTGGGCAACAATATTATTGATATAGATATACTCTTTCACAAGCAAATCTTTTTACCATCTTTCTATAAGTTTCTTACTCTCTACAAATCACCTTTTAAAATAGATTAAATGTTGATGATAGTCAAAGCAAATTCTTCTCTCTACCCCTTTTCCATATCTCAAAAAACTTTGGGCTATCTCGTGGGAAAGGAATTGGGAATCCAGAATGGGAAGTTTAGCTGTTGCAGCAATAATATTACCATATGATTGGGAAGAGGGGAAGAAACTATCTCTTATTTTCACTAAGTTTCCAGCTTGCAGAAAGCTCATGCTGGGGAGGCAAAATGAAGATTTAATTAACAAAAAGGAATTTTCTTTTTATGCATTCTGTCATTGTATGTCTTTAAATTGCATAATTTAATTATTTACATGTAGAGTATTATTTATAATTTTTAATATGCAATTTTGTTACTCCTCTGGTGTTTTGATAGTTCCTCTTTTTCTCTTATAGTTTTCCTTTGTGATTGATTTTCTCTGTCTTGATTCATTACTTATTATTGTTGGTGGTTCTGCCTGTTGGTTACCATGAAACTTACAGAAAAAAATTTTGATTATAACAAGTTACTTTAAAATGACAGCAAATTAAGATTGATCTTAACAATAGGAAAACAAATACAGAAGAAATAAACACTAAAAAACTTGTGGTTCATTCCTCCATGCATTTTGAATTGTTGATGCCCCAATTTGCTTCTTTTCATCTTGCTTACTACTTAATGTTATTATTATAATTTTGCATTTGTTTTTAGTCTTCATACTAAAGCCTTGAATGTTTTATACATCATGTCTAAAGTATCAGAATATTATGGGATTTTCTGTATGGTTACTCTTAACTGATCAGTTTTATGCCTTGTGTTTATTTCTTGCTCATTAGAATCTTTTTCTTTCAGTTTGAAAAACTCTCTCAGCATTTCTTGTAAGATAGGTTAAGTAGTACTAAACCCTCTCAGCTTTTGTTTATCTGGGAGTGTGTTTATCTCTCATTTCTAAAGGATAGCTTTGTTAAGTCTGATTATAGTACTCTTAACTGGCAGTTGTTTTGTTTTGTTTTGTTTTTATTTTTTCTCCTTCAGTGCTCCTAATATATAGTCTCACTATCTTCTGGCCATTAAGGTTTCTGTTGAGCAGTCTGCTGGAAGTTAAAGTAAAACACCTCAGGTTTTTTTTTTTTTTTCTTCTTTCTCTTGTAGGTTTCAGAATCCTCTTTGTCTTTAAACTCTAAGAACTTTGTTATGTCTTGGGGTAAACTTGGTTGAATTAGCTCCTGACTCTTGACCTTTGACCTCCCTGTACTCTTGTATGTGATCCTGCCCTTTTGTAATTCTCAGGTATTTTCTGAACCCCAGTAACAGGAGTATTTGCATTTTAAAATGCTGTTTCATAGTTTCTCTAAGCATTTCTTCATTCTCATCATTCTTCCTTGTTTTTCTTTCTGCCAACTGTATTTTCAAATAGCCTGTCTTTGGGCTCACTGAATCTTTCTTCTGCGTGATTGATTAGGCTACTGAAGCCTTCTATCATGATTTTTATTTTGTTTAATGTACTTCTCAGCTCCAGGATTTGTGTGATTTTTTTAAATTATTTATATTCTCTGTTAATTTTCTCTGGTAAATTACTGAATTGTTCTCTTGGAGGTTATTGCGTTGGGGTTTATTGCGTTTTCTTAAAAGAGCTCTCTTTGATTTCTTTATTCAAAAATTCACATATATTGGTTAATTTATGACTGGTTTCTGGTGTCTGACTTTATCTGTTAGGTAAGGGCTTGGTTCCTTTAAAGTTCTTGATGCATGTTGAGAGATGATGACATCTTCTCATTGAAAATTTAGGTGTTTATAATTCATAATTTGGTTTTGTTTGTGCCTGTTCTTTCAGAACACCTATGTAGAGTACTTGTTCTTTCTCTGAGCCTATGGTCAATGCCACTAATTCAGCAAGTCTAATAACTATACTTGATTCTCTTTCCCTCTCCAAAATGAGAGGAAACTTTCTCTACATTATACTTCTTGTTTTGAGGAAGGGGTGTTGTGAAAACCTCTTACCTTTGTGCCATTTTCAATGTTCCTTTTTTTTTATTATGCTAAAACCTGGTATTGTGATCTCTCACCTATTTTTTTTTTTAACTCTTCTAAAGATCCTGCATGAATAGCTGTTCAAATTGATGTGCCTAGGGGAAGGGAGTGGTGAAGGATCTTGGCCTGCTGCTATATTTCTCTGCTAAAAAGTGGAAATTTTCCTAAGATAAAGGTGACTATTAGATTTAATGTCACAAAATGACCAGAAAGTGTTATGAAGACTAAGATTTTTCCCAGAGAAAAGAGAAAAGAAGAAACATAGTTGATTTCCAGGCAATCATAAAAAATGATTTTTATGATTGCCTACTAATTAGATTGTTCAATCTAAGAGTTATAGTTTTACAATGTGGATATATTTATTATAATCTTTACCCCACACATCATAATATCAAAGGTACTTAACAAGTCATAAGATACAAAAATTTTTGTATATGTAACTGATGACAACAAAATACTTTTGAGTCAAGCAAGGTGTCACATGCCTATAATCCCAATTACCAGGAGGCTGAGGCAGGAGGATCACAAGTTAGACACAGTTTCAGCAACTTAGTGAGACTCTGTCTCAAAATATAAAGGACTGGGGATGTAACTCAGTGGTAGAGAACCCTTGTGTTAAATCCCCAGAACCACAGGGGAAAAAAGAAAAGGAAAATAATGTTGTAAAAAAATAATAAATAGCAAGGCAATTTCAAATAATAATAACAAGAAGAAGAAGAAGAAGTTTATGTCAACAGAGAATAAAATTTTTCATTATATACTGGAAAATTAAAGAATTTAAAAACTTTTTCATTATCGCTACAGCAATGAATACACATTAATTGTATAAATGAGTTTCCCTGTGACTTCTCAATAGGTACATATATCATGCCTTGTTCATGTCCATCTTTCCTTTTGCCTTTCTTGTTCTTTCCATTCTTCTCCTTCCCTGCCTCCCAGCCTCTTCCTCTTCCTTTGAAGTTCCTCTTCCACTTTCTGGTCATTTTTGTTTGTCTGGCTTATTTCACTTAGGATAGTATCCTCCAGTTCAAGCCATCGTTTCTCCAAAAGAGATGCTTCCATTCTTCTATATGACTGAATAATACTCAGTTGTGCATATACACCATACTGTCTTCACCCACTGGATTGCTGATGGGTACCTCAGCCAGTTTCATATCTCAGCTATTTTGAATAACACCACAATAAATAAGGACACATAAGTATATATTTGGTATGCTGACTTAATTTCCTTTGGATATACAACCAGAAAAGGAATAGCTGGATTATATGGTAGGGCCAATATTTTCTCACAGCAGAAATGTTTAATCCTAATTCATCTCTTAAAGATTCCTAATATATATTATTTTAATTAAAGTCTTCATTTGTGATAAATCACAAAGTTAGTAAAATTCTAATAATGCCAGCATGTAAAATTATAGTTAGGAAATTTCTAAGACAAGATGCTGGAAACATTCCACTTTCAAGGAGTATGATCATTAAGGTATTGATGATATGTCAAAAAATGTTGAAGAGATTTTGTGTAATAAACTGAAAAACTAGAGCTTCACTATCTAAGTTGATGACTCAACATGTTTCACCAATAAATGTCATTTTGTAGCATTTGCAATATTTTATAAAGGATGATGCAATTCAAAGTAAATTTTCCTGTACTAAGAGTGGTATCAAACAAGCAAAGGACTAGCTCTATTTAATGTTTCATCCTCATATCAAAACAGAAGTTTCATCTTGCAGGAATTGCATTAGCATCTGCCCTGAACTATTCCACCAACAGTTGGCTTATTGAGGATTTCTCCATTTTTTATAAAATCAAAGTCCAAAAATTATCATAAATCAGTGGTTTGTTCAGACAAGACACTGATGTTAGGAAAACCATGGAGATGAAATTTTGAGAAGTACAGAATAATGCTATAAAATAATCAATGATATAAAGTCAAGACATACTCAAGAATCCTTTAAAAATGTATAAAAGCCTAGGTGATTTACAAATACACACACACACACACACACACACACACACACAGCTCACGCTCAACAATGGAATCCAGTGGTTTAACAGAGAAAAGAGTTCCCAGTAGGATTTTTTTTTTTTTAATCTGAACAGTAATTATAGCATCACATTCAGGAAAATGATGAGGCAGATTTCATGGAGTGCTTTGAGAATGAAAAATGGCAACAGAAACTAGTCTAACTGGTAAATGTTTTCATCATATTACACAGGATCAGTTTTCTGGAGAATATTTTTGTTTCTCTGACAAGATTTTTGTATCTAAAATGAAAACAAAAATCATCTATCTGTAAATATCATTTGTATTTTTAAAATAATGTTGCAAAAGAAATCTTGAAATATTTCCACTGTTGTTGGGGCTTGGATGGAGGAAGGAAATGGGCAAGACCCAACCCTTATTGAAAACCACTGGAGAATACAGAACAAATTGGAATAGTGCATTTCTGCCCCTTCAAATCAAGTATATAAGAGTAAGGGAGTTCCTTCCTCTGTAATTACTTTTCAACCTACAAACTTGACTTTAAAAGAAGAACTTTGTGACCTATGGTTTGATTAGCATTATTACTTGGCCTCTAGACAATTTCTACATTTCTGTGGAAAAAGTGTAACCCTCCAATCAGAAGAAAGCCCTGAAAGTTTTGATGTAGTTTTAAACTTTCTACCTGTTCTTAAGGCTGTCTACTGGTTTTATAGGCTTTGAAGCCAAGGACAGAAGTTGTCTCATGTTAGTTAAAAACAAAAAATCACGTGTGTTTTCTAAAAGTGCACTAGCATTGAGTAATTGTTTGAACACACACACATACACAAACAAAAATGACAAGCCCGAACTTCATATTAGGTAGACCAACTTTGTTCTTTATATTTGATTTCAAAATAACTTTCAGTTATATGTAGCCATGAAAAAGATCATGCAACTAACATACATATATTGGTACTATAATTGACATGGAATTTGATCATATTAGAAAAATTTTTATAAAGTCATAGTAAGCTAGATCTTAAGTTGTAATTTTAATCAAATGTGTTTTGTTTATGGTTTTAGTAGTTTTACCATTCAAATGTCAATACATCAAATAATATCAAATTTGAACCATTATTTAAATATTTGCTTTATGATTTCTAAAATATTTAGAAGGAAAGAAAAATCAATGTCAAGAAATGTGAATTAAGCTTAGTAGCTTTTGGTTCAAGAAAATCTGGCTGAAAAGTTGTATCTACTTTTATAGTAAAGATGCCTAATAGAATTCTAAGCATTAGAAGTGATTTTAAATCTTTTAGCAGAACTCAGATTTATTTAATGAAATAAGGTTAACTTATTTTTTAAAAAAGTAAAAATTAATGGAGCTGTTTTCTATCTAGTCTTAAGTTACTTTAGAAGCAGGTAGAGAAAAATATTCAAAACTAATGATATTAAACCATTGAAACAAATCATACAATGTATTATTCTGTATTGAAAATTGAAAGTCCAGTTATTACTGTATTAGAAAACCTGCAATTTATTAATCCTTTTATATTACACTTGTAGGTATAATAATTTTTATTCAGGGATTTCTCAAAACATGTAAACTTTTTCAAGGTTTTATCCAATATAAAGAAAGTTGAGAATGATCGCTGTAATAGAAATAAATGCAAGCATATTATAATAAACTAAGTCACATTAAGTGAAAATAAAACAAAATAAGCTTTAAAAATTGAAGAAGTTCAGACTAATATAAATACATAATTTATGTGTATGCTATTTTAAGGAGGGAATCCTAAATGTAATGAAATGGAAAATTAAACTTAAAAGGTTAGAAAGATATACATCAACCATAAACTAAGCAAAAGGGGCTGTTTTCATTAAATCACTATTATATTAAAAAACGCACAAGTAAAATTATGACAACGATAGATATACAGATCACTACCTAATGATTAAAATTTTATTTCAACTGCATTTAATGACTTTAAATTGATTGTAACTATGTGACAATTTTAATATATTTAAAGTCGCATTTGCCCTATAGTCAGGCAAGTGTGATTGAATCTACAAATTTAGTGGGTATTTTAAAATCTATATCCTAGAGATAAATGGAATAGAAAAAGAATCAGAAATAATGCATGTAGATTTTAAGAACTCAATAAGAGCAAATTAAAGATATTCGCCAAGAGGGAACACACAAATTGAAGAACACTCAAGGAACATTTGGGAAATTGTTACTGTAACAGTCCATAAAGTTGGTATCCACAAATACCAAAGATGACATACAGCATATAATAACTGACCACAATAGATTCACTCTCATTTTGTGTTCCAACGAATTTCACAATTCTATTCCAAGTTCAAGTGAAATTCCACAGTTCCATTTCTGAGAGAAAAAAGTACATGTTTGCCAAAGACATAAATAATGCTAATCATAGAAACATTATTCCTAAGAGTCTAAAGAAAGAAGGAAGACTAGAATTCAAATCTTCATCAATAATAATAATAATCCTAAATCATGGTATCTTCAGAAAACAAGATTCTATCTAGCTAATAATGACTGCTACATGAACTATTATAGCTGAATCTCATACATGAAAGAATTAATGAAAAAAGATAAACCCAAAAGATTATGAGATGGTATGGGGAAAGGTTTAAAAATGAGACTGGGAAGAAGCATTAAGAAAACATGGAATATTGCAGAGTTTGTATATCGAATTGAATAGTAGTACAATGAATAGTAAACGTATAAATGATCAACAATTTATACACTTAAAATTTAAGCACTTTAGAAATGCTACATGGTAATAAAATAAACTAATGAACCAAAGAAGAAATACTAAAAATTGAAATAATAAAAAAACTAAAATAACAAAAATTGAAATATATTGAAAATTGAATAAAATAAAAATCCTAGGAAAATGTATAGAAAGCAGAAAACTTCAGAATTATTGATATAAGTAACAACATAATATACTAGAATAACTCTAATTAGGACACAATAAAGATAAGAGCAAATAATAGCATAATAAGATAAAAAGATACATATATATGTATCTTAAGGGAGTATCAGTAGGTGCATACATATGTACACAGAAATTTAGAACTTTAAAACTGAAGAATCTCATCTTTTTGAAATATCTTTCAAAAATTGAAATTGCCAGATTTATTTTAGACAGTATTTTTCTTTTATTTCTTGATTTCTTTTTCTACTTTCTATAGAGTTTTCTTACCTGATTTGTGAGGCGATCAACATGGAATTTTGTTCAATTATACTTTAAATCAATATGATATTTATCTTGTGTTTGAAATTACAAAATCCATTGACCTTTACTGTGAGAATGATTGTGTCTGAGTTTATATTTAACATCCTTTTAATGTTTAACTTTTGTCTCATATGTTTGCTTCTTTATTTTTTCAGCATTTGAAATAACCAACAACAGTTACTATTACTCAGTGTTCCTTCTCCATTAGTTTTTCAATTATACATGGTTTTACTATTGCTATGCAGTTTATCCTCAATATGACAGTGCTCCTCTTAACATTAACATAAAAAAAAAAATAGTACCTGAACCACTTTCTGGAAAATGTAAGCATCCAATTCACTAAGCTGGGTGTATCCTCCTTCCACCTAGTGATTTTATTGCCATGCATTTTATTACACTGTATTTTATAGATTCATCATCATACATATTAATGTGTATTTACATTTATAATTATCTTTTCCTGTTGCTCTCGTTCCTTTCTTGATTCCTGTTCTTCATTATGGGATCATTTTATTTCTTCCTGAGGAGATCCTTTAGAATCAGGATGCTCTAGGGCATAGAGAATGTGAACAAGGAAGGACATAAAAACTTTAGATAAGGTTCCTATTCATACAAAGGTAAGACGTTATGGCCAAGGGTGAGAACAGATATATTTCCCATGGCAAAGAAAGATGGGTCAGAGTGAGTCTGCCTGATGTTGGAAAACCTTTCTGGAAGAGCACGGCTATCATCGTCACACAGGGTGACTGCTGGGTGGTGGGAAAACTTGAGGGCTGGCCTCAGCTTGTCTTCATAGATGGTTGGCCAGTGCCACCCGGCTTCACATGCTTCTGTATTGGCTGTCATGTTGAGAAACAGCACACCAGATACAGGAAGGAAGAGCCTTCCTACTTCCCTGGTTTTAGAGTCTTTGAAGCTGGATGGCAAAGGAGGAAGACATATCGGGTCAAGTTCTAGTGCCCTAAGGAAGATAAAGAAGAGTGAGTTATGATAAGAGGTATTTTCCATAACAAGGACAGTTAACCTATTAGCACTTCAGCTTCCAAACACACCTTTCCTACCTGAGCCTCCATAAAACAAAACACGACTCTACAATTCCATCTAATAAAATGTTGTATCCTTCACATATGTGAGGTCCTTTCCCTCTCGCCAAGACCATGAGACCCACAATCCCATAGCCATCACTGTTTGTATTTATCACAAATCAAATTCAGTCAAAATTTCACCTAGTATTCTGCTGTGTAAAGACTAAATTATAAAATTAGCCACCAATATATTGTATTTTAAATTTAAAAAGAGAAAAAAAAAGAGAATATACTAAATTTAAACTCATACACACATACATATATAAAAAGCCAAAGGAAACTATATAAAAATAACTTTAGATTACATTTGAATATTAGCCTTACCTGCTGTTAATATTTATGATTTCTTTCTTCTATAAGTTCTCTCATATCCTCTTTCTTGCAGAAAAACATTTCAGCTGGCCATCACTTCCCTAGGCAGTATGACTCAAATCCTCCTTTTGAAAAGGATGAGCCTTTAAAAGTCCTGTCCTTTGTTTCATATTTGCTTATTCTGTCAATAATCCTTACTATTGCATAAAGAGGTACAAAGAGCAACCCCCAGAGACTCCTGTGGGTCTCATATGTATTCTTCTTTATATTCAATGCAAAGTTGGAAGTTTATGTCACCTTTGTAATCATGATCAGTCACTCAAATAAGAACAACCCATTTCAATTTGCTGAGTTAGTGTCATAAGGAACAAAAAGAAAATGGGCATGTGGCATTTTCTCTTAATTCCCTGGAATCAATATTTTGTACCTGAGAGTTAGCATTCTTCCTTTAGGGAAAAACAAATCTCACTGCAGTAAAAGTAGAAGTTCTTGACACAAGAAACAAATATTTTGCAAATGGATTATGAGGCACAACAGTGAAGAGTTTCTTCTACTTCCTTTCTTTGTATTCTGAAAATGTAGAGACTACAATATAATTTTTTTGATAAACTTAAAGGTTACCTTCCAACTGGCACTGCAATTAAATCTTCAGGGAGCCATTTTATCTTTCTATTAAAATAATCCCTTCTACGTGATGTGCTAATACAAATAAATTATATGATCACGAGCCAATTTCTTCAGGTTCTCTTATGGGAGATGCATTCTTTCATGAGAAGCAATGGCATGTGTCATACAATGATGGTTTATAGGTATTCTGTGAGTCTACCAATGATTGTGCTGGTGGAGGCAGTCTTGGGAGATAAGGAAAATATATGGAGATTACTATATACCCACGGGAAGAAAAATCTCTGTTGCCTTTGCAAAGAGAAAGTTCAATGAAATCTATCTGCCACCAAGTGTCTGACTTGTATCTTGTGGAATGATGTTGTAATTGGGGCTTAGTACTGATTTTTCCTATTAGCATTAGGCTATTAACATTAGTGTTAACAAGGTCAACCTTGATAAGAAGAACATATTTTTTAATCCATGAATATCTTCTATTCCTGATACTATATCTTTCTTTTTTTTTTTTTTTTTTTGCTGTACTGGGGATCACACTCAGGGCTTTGTGCTTGCGAGGCAAGCACTCTACCAGTTGAGCTATCTCCCCAGCCCTGATACCATACCTTTTGTTTACAGTGCCCTCGAGCAAGTACTTTAGTGGTCTGAGAGAGAAGCTAACTGATAGCCACAGTGAATGTCATTGTGTCCACTTGATTATTGAGAACCTTCTCTGCAATGCATTTTCTTTGCTGATTATTCATATGAGACATAAACATATTTATATTTTTAAAAGAAGAATCATACCCCTTCCCAAGACTTCCAATTTTCCAACTTTATTCTTTCCAAGTCCCTGACCTTTCATTCAAACTATTAACAGCTGCTTATGAATCAGAGTACATTTGTATTCCTGGCCAAACTAAATGGCCGATGAAAGTGGAAACAAATTGTACTGCTCAAAATTCTTCCCACTGGGAAGATTTTCCTTTCTTACTCTACTTCAGAATCATCCCTGAGTAGACTTACAATGACACAATCATTCACTTTAGAATGGCACCAGTGTAAAATACAGGCTCATATTTTAAACAGGCCCAAAATCAAATTCTTAGTCAATTAAATATAATGAACACAGGCAATGGTTGGGGGAGAGAAGATAATATACAGAAGCCAGTGACAAGGAAGTGCAAGAAGTATAATCCACTTGCTCAATTTGTTTGAACCTTTCAGGCATGACTCATATCTTCCTTTTACTTAATATATTTCTGCTGTTCATGCACAACTTCGTGACTTTGGATTAGACGACAGTTTATGATAGATTTGTAGGTTGAATGATCATCTGATGTTATGACTTAAAAATAGGAGGTGTCCCCCAAACCTTCTGTGTCAATCAATACAGAAATATTCAGAGGTGAAATGATTAGATTGTGAGAGCCATGACCTAATCCATCCATCCTACTTTGAATTAATTAAGTGGGCCACAACTCGAGGCAAATGAGGCCTGGCTGAAGGAGGTGGGGTTATAACCTGGGAGGGTTCGTCTTCCCTGTAGGCCCTTTCCTTTTCTCACTCTCTGCTTCCTGGCTGCTGTGAATGAGGCTGTACTCCACCATCCCCTGCTGCTACATTGTTCTGCCTCACTTGGGCTCAGAGCAATATAGTCAGTCCACCATGGACTGAACCACTGATCCAGTGAGCCTGAATAATCTTTTCCTCCTCTAAGTTGATCTTGTCAGTCACAGCAATGAAAGACTGCTAATAACATCATTAGGTTATTTTGTTTACTCTAAGACCTAGTAGTAAACATGAAGTTATTTCTGAATTTTGTATCTCTATAATTTTCATTTGATTTTTTACATGCAATTGGTCAACTTGTTCTCTATATTCTTAAATATTTTAATCATATACACTTTAATGTTTGTGTCTCTTATGCACTTTTTGAACATGCATAATTTGAGGGCCATGGAATATTAACATGCAAATATTCCAGGTCCAGGAGCAGAGCAAGATGGCAGCTGAGAAAGACCCTTCAGCAATTATTTCCGCACAGTCATATCAATTTGAAAAATTCTTCATACAGTAAACTATCTTCACAAGAGCGAAGAAAGCCAGATAAGGGACGACAATGCCTGGATCAGCACAGCAGTAAGAGAAGATGCACTAAAGAAGGCAGGAAGGAAACAGTTACCCACTTTTCACCTCCTCAAGCTCCAAGCATGGTGGATGGAAAGAGATGTTTTCTTCTTTGAGGAGGAAGGAGGAATTAAGTTCAGACCTCGAATTTGAAACCCAGTTCCAGGCCTACCTGGTGAAAACCCGTGCTGGACAAAGCCACTGAGACTCCATACCCAGGTTAGTACCTATAGACTCAGCCATTAGTACTGAGTTAACTTGGCAACTTATGGCACCACCAACCCTTCCCTAGACTTGGACATCAAAGGGTGGAGCCAGGTTCCACTCACTGTGGATAAAGCACAGAAGGAAAGTTATCATAATATTTTTCATTGGATTTCAGTGCTTTGCCCCTGTTTGGTGAGACCCAATAGTAGGCAGAAAACAAAGACCACCATACCCAGGCTACTATTCACAGGTGGAGTCTCTAGACCTGCTCCAGCCAAAGGCTTCTCTCCGGTATCATTGCTGGCCTTGGAGTAGGCCTGTCTCCCTACTCCCAGACTATCTATGTGTGCATCTGAGAGGTAGAGGGACTCAGCATCAGCCTTGCTGGCCAATGGACTGACCACCTAGCCCCCAAACTCAGGCAACACAGTTATCCTCAGACCGGAGCACAGAGCTTTCTCTAAACCTGTTCCAGCAATATCTGTACTCCAGTGGGACTGGCTCTCATTTCTTCCTGCATCAACGCTAACTATAACATGAGTCTGGCTGCGCTCCTGAAATTGTACAGGTCCGTGAAGCTGAGACTCCGTCAGGACATAGCTTAGAAAAGCTTTGGTGGCTGAGAAATCACTTATGTTACCCTAATCATGGGCAGCATAATATAGAGCAAGATTCCATTTGCTGAGAGGTGGGCAGGGCCACATGAATAGAACTGTGCCTTGGGTCTAGGTACCAGAATGGTGAATCTAACAGTAGAGAGATCCTAATAGTCCCATCTCCTGGACGACCTGTGGAGAGAGCGTCTGAAAGAGACCTGGTGTCGAGTGTACACACATGGTCCCAGTTAATCAATCTTTTGTTCTGGTCACCATCTTCTATATCTGGCTGCAGCGGTCTTGTTCCACAAGTCCATCTCAGCAGTGGGAAGACCATCCTAGTGTGAGCCTTGCTCCTATCCTACTGCTGTGCTGGTCTTGGAGCTGTGGGCTCAGGCTGTGACACTGTGTGTGGCATTGGTGGCCACAGGCATGGCATAGGAGTCTGAGACTGGCCCTTCCAGAGTGATTCTGCTTGGAACTGGGCAGAATCTCACAGTGCCTGATGAAAGGTTGTGATTTTGAGGGAGGTACCGTCTGCAGGGGCATATTACCCTGTTTAGGTGTTCCTCCAATTCATGGTAAGTCACACACAGACTGTGGGTGGGAAGTGTGGGCTCATGTCATCTGTTGGTGATGAAAGAGTGACAACAACACACCAACAGTCAACTCATGACCTATCTGAACTCAGGGCATCCTCTAGTAATGAAATATTGGACGTGAATACAGGTTTGGAAAAAAATAAGCCGATTTCTTGGAATTTCTAAAAAGATGGGCACAAACAAAGCCAGATTATAAGGAATGGAAGAGATAGATAATTTGTCAGTACCCCAAAACTGTCACATCCCAAAAAGCATGAAGAACTTGCGGGGAATCAGGACCTCACACAGCAGTCAAAATAAGGTACTGGAAACCAGCCATATAGTAAGGAGTATGACCAACAGATGGGGAATTTAAACAGCTGTTTAGGGGAAACTCAAGGAGCTTCAAGAAAACACAGAAAATGGTTCTATCAGACACTTAACAGAGAAATGGAAGCAATTTTTAAAAATCAATTATCCTTGAGCTGAAAATAAATTAAGAAAATCAAAAATATCAAAGTAATCGGCTTAAAGACAGGCTATGTAAAAATACATCATTATAAGAGAAATAAAGAAATAGAGAAGAATAAAAAACATTGAAAGGTATTTTGGGACAGCATTAAAAGAACAAATATTTGGGTAATTGTTATTCTAAAAGGATTTGAGCACTCCAAAGATGCAGGAAGTTCATTCAAAGAAGTAACACAAATCCTTTTATCCTTCTCAAACCTAGAGAAGAACAGAAACAGCCAGGTGTGAGAAAGGCAAAGGTCACCAGCCAGATCTCACTCAACCAAGTCTGACTCAAAAAATAGTAGCAAAATCTCAAAGACAGAAGATGAAGATTCTCAAGGCAGTAAGAGAAAAGAACTAGTGTGTAGGGGTGTCCTAATGGTCCAGGGCAAACATCTCAGCAGAAACCTTACAGGTCATGAGGGCATGGGACAATATTACCACCAAGCTGAATGAAAATGAAACACAGCAAAACAAAACTGTCAACCAAGAACACCCAGAAAAGCTACCCGTTAGAAATGAAAGAGAGATTAAGAGATTACCAGTTGAATAAAAGCTCAGAGATAGGTCTCCCCCAGACCTGGCCTACAGGAGGTGCTAAAGGGAGCTCTCCAAGGGAAAGGAAGAAATGTTAATGTGTAAGAAGCAAACATTGGAATGTATAAAAATCACTGGTAAGAGTAATTATATGGACAAATCCTGAACACTCTACTGTGGCAAACACAATGCATTAAACCATTAATGTGTTCTAGATGAAGACAAAAATCAAAACACTTAAAAATCCATATTCTCTTAATATGTTAAGAGAACTACATTACAGAAAAAGAAGAATGAAACATCAAAAATTCAAAAAGTGGGGAGGAATCAACTCCAAATGCAGAGTATTTTATTTGTGTATTTCTTTTTTATTTATTTATTTTTAAAATTTTCTTTGTGATCAGGTTATCCTATTTTCATTTCAACAAAATGGCTTATTATAATCCATGGATGTCTTTTTGTAAACCTCATGGTAACCATGAAGCAAATTCTGTAAGAGAGAAATTGAAAATAATAAGCAGGGAGTCAAAACGCTTTACTAGAGTAAATGATTTAACCACAAAGGAAGCTGTAAGAGAAGGAAAAAGAAACAGAGGTTTCAGGGAAATTGGATACACGTCTTTTGTTTTGCAAATAGAAATGTATAAAAGCTCTAGATTATCAAACTATCTACATGAGCATGGCACCTGAGGTCATGGGGAAAAAAATGAGATCACCTAGGAAAAGGACATGGAATTAAAAAAAAAAATAGCCTACGGTATAATTTTCAGAAACAACAGCATTTATGTGAGGGAGAAAAGTCTTAAAACAACAATCAAGAAAGCAAAAGTAAACTGAACAGAATGAAAGTTCATCAAAATTTAGGGAATTGGATACTTTTTGATGACAAAAATATTCAATGTATGTAAGATTGGGAAAGAAGTTACAGAATTCTTGTATTTCCTTTGGTGGCTGTAACTTCATGGTTAGAAGTGTGATTTCAGTGTCTAATTGAAGGTATTCACATCTTGTCTCTACCACTAATAACTGTGTGACCTGCTTAAGCTCTATGTGGTCAGCCTCGACTTTCCTCTCACAGAGCGGTCTTCAGTATTAATACATGTGACTACTTAGAACCATACCTGGTACATATGAGAAGTGCTCATAAACACATTCCCGTTATTGTCATCACTATTATCATCATCATCATCACTTTTACTACTCGTATTACTTTATCGAGCAAAAGTGACACACTCTAGAGTGATAATGGGTAGGACAGGCAGTGGGTTGAGGAATTAATGCAAGCTTGGTCAGATGAAATAGAAAGAGTAGGTGATAGTCTGCATGATCTATTACATGTTTGACTTTGGATGGTGAGAGATAAATTGGTAAGGGAGTTAAAGGAATATATTTCCTTGTGTTTAATTTTGGGGAAAAGGGTATATTTCTTGTTGAAGGGAAATTATCAATGTCAGAAACACTGAGACTAGAGAAGAACAATGTTTGTGAGAATGTAGAAAGACACTAAACCTAAGATGTAGGTGAAGAGATTTGTTTAGGTATGAAGAATGAAACCTCTTTATTGAAGCTACAGATATGCAAGCTGAAATATTGGAAAGTTTATACACAAATGGATTATTAGTAACAAATGGGTATAATTGAACATACTTTTACACCATTTATTCTAATAATATATATTTCATTTTTCTTTAGCTTATCAATTTATTTATTTACTTATGTATTGCTTCATTAATACACTCATTTGGCAAATGTTTCTTGGGTACTTACTAAGTCCACCAGTGTTCACAAATGGAAATATAAAAAATTACAGCTACAGTCTGTGAATTTTTTAAGAGGCTCAACCAGCTGGTAAGGAGCCTATGAACCTAAAGCACAAGAAGTTAAATCAAGAATCAATAAATGGGATTGATTCAAACTAGTTTTTCTCAGCAAAGGAAACAATAATGTGAACAAAGAACCTAGAGAGTGGGAGAAAATCTTTACCACATGCACCATCAAAAAAACAAATAACCCAATCAATAAATGGGCTAAGGAACTGACCAGACACTTCACAAAAGAAGATATACAGTCGATCAACAAATATATGAAAAAATGTTAAACATCTCTAACAATTTAAGAGAAATGCAAATCAAAACTACTTAAGATTTCATCTCACTCTAGTCAGAATGCAATTATCAAAAATATAAGTAATAATAAGTGTTGGAGAGGATGTGGGGAAATAGGCACACTCATACTTTGCTGGTGGGACAGCAAATTGATACAACCACTATGGAAAGTAGTATGGAAAGTCCTCAGAAAACTTGGAATGGAGCTATCCCACTCCTCAGTTTATACTCAAAGGACTTAAAATCAGCATACTAGAATGACGCACCCACATCAATGTTTATAGCTGCTAAGTTCACAATAGGTAAACTCTGGAACCACCCTAGATGCCCTTCAAAAGATGAATGGATAAAGAAACTGTGGTATATATACACAATGGAATATTACTCAGCCTTAAAGAAGAATGAAATGGAATTTGCAGGTAAATGGATGGAGAATATACTGCTAAGTGAAATAAGCCAATCCTAAAACACCGAAGGCCAAATGTTTTCTCTGATATGTGGATGCTGATCCATAATCTGGGGGCTGGGGGGGGTTGGCAAGAGTAGGGAAAAATGGAGGAACTTTGGATAGGGTAAAGGGGAGTGATGGGAGGGGAGAATGTGTGGGGGTGGGAAGGAGGTGGAATGAGACAGACATTATCACCCTATGTGCATGTATGATTACAGCAACGATGTGACTCTGCATAAGGTACAGTCAAGGAAAAAAGAGAAGTTGTTCTCCGTTTCTGTATAATGTGTCAAAATGCATTCTACTGTCATATATAACTAATTAGAAAAAATAAAATATATCCGAATAAACCTCAATCAAAAGGAGTTTATTCCACAAGTCTCAGACTTATATTGAGAACATCAGCCTATCAGAGAGTAGACTACCAGGAAAGTCAGCCTATCAAGGAACAGTCTCCAGGCAGATACCAGGATTGCCTCAAGTACAACAGCCAACCAGAGTTACTTCCTAAAACTTGAATATGAGTGCAGCTATGTCTGGCAAGCTGCCAGGCGCCATCTTAGAGATCAGGCCACGGTGCGGCTCTGGGGCCCTCAGAGCCCGCCCCTGACATATGATTACAGCGACGATGTGACTCTGCATAATGTACAGTCAAGGAAAAAAGAGAAGTTGTTCTCTGTTTCTGTATAATGTGTCAAAATGCATTCTACTGTCATATATAACTAATTAGAAAAAATAAAATATATCTGAATAAACCTCAATTACATCATATCCTTCCAAATAATAAAATGTATGTAGAACATTCAAAAAAATTTAAAAAGAAGCCTATGAAGAGTAGAATCTAAAATACAATGAGAGTAGAGAGAGAATGTTGTATAATTCTAGAATAGGCTTGAGGGGTTGCTGTGTAGGTTGATGGACAGGAGTGGAAAATAAAGCTTCTTTTCTGTTTTAAAAACCAAGAAAATGCAAAGTGCTCTTAGGTTTGGCACTTGACTTTGATTTTCCAGTGAGGTTTTATGGAACCTCGGGTCAATTTTATATCCTTACAAGTTGCTACAGAGAAAACTAAAAAACTATGTATCAGAGCACAGTTTTCTGAGCCATTCGGGGCAACTTTACAATGATCCTTTTCATAAATGAGATCCTGGGTTTGCTATTTAAATAAAAACATATAGAGTTCTTCTGCCTTAATTTGTAAGAAAGACAATATGATGTAGAAACTTACTTAAAATATTTCAGAGATAAATTAAAGAAATTAAATTATTCCTTCTTTCAAAAAAAATCCATATAAGTAATTTCTATGGCACAGATAATCCAAATTTGTATTTCTTTGCTAGAATGTATATATTTTAGCAAAACTTAACTCAGTGGCACATAAAGCCTTTAATATATTTTATTATTTGATGATGTTGGCTACTTAAGAGAATTATGCATGCATGTGGAAAAAAAGTGAGAAAATAATTTCCTAAATATTTTAAAGATGTGAAATGTTTGAGAGTTTTATCAATCTTTCTAAAATGTTTTCTTTTTTAGCAAAGATACAAAATATCGCTGGAAAATTATTATACTGAAATGTTGTTTGCATGTTTTTAAAAGAGACAAAAATAAAATAAATATGCTAACCAGGGAAGAGTGCTAGCAACAACCCTAAGAAGAAAGAACGTGATATGTAGAAAAACGTGATAATTAGGATTGTGAGTCATTAGAATGTTAAAATTGAAAACTGAATCACATTAAAGTTATTAAAGTCAAAAGTTATGTTTCCTTAGTAACATTATCACAGTCACTTTACCCATATGTACTATTTTCTGTTCCTGTTTGGTTTATTTTGCCTCTGGTCTTCAGCCATTAAAGCAATATGAATTAAAATTATATTGTTCTGTTTTTCAAAGATTGCTTTTTTCCTCCTTATTAAAAAATAAGATTTAAAGAATCTGTCAGACAACCCATCTTACAGTTTCTCAAACACATGTGTTCTAGATACACCATATATACAAGAACTATATTCTGAAAGCAATTTATTTCAACAGATATCTCAGATTTTCATTTATACTTAGCATGTGTAAAGTTGCAGGAATGGTAGAAAGAGAAACAAGTGGCTAAAATAAGAAGGGTTTGATCATCCTTTCCACATTAGGGAAGATTCTGAAATTACTTTGTTTGGGCATTTTAACAGACAAGAAAGCAAACAAGGAAAAATGCAAACAACTTTCTTTAATTGCCCTCCCTGGACTCTTTCCCATTTTACCACAATACTATTTTTTGTTAATTTTTTTTTTAAGTAGGAAAATAACTATGATCTCAAATGCTCAGTGATACTTGTTTACTTCCTCAGTTGCTAACATCTTAGGATAGAAAGTGATATTTACAATACTTAGGAAATGAAATGATGCAACTAAAGTGTAGCTGTGCTGTCAGAGCAGGCAGGTGGGCACCTGTGCACACAGCCACAAACTTTTGGCATGGTCTTGCCATGCTTCTCCCAAGCTGCATGTCTTATCACCCAGTCTTATGGAAAATCAGGAGAGAGAAAAGGAAAGAAATGAATGGAATATAAGAAAAGAAAGATGGATTATGAAAGAAAAAGAAGGAGCTACTACTACTGCTCATTCCATTGGGGCTCCTGGTCCTTTAATTCCTCTTTCTATTTCTCATCGGTCTGACATCAAAGGCACAGGTTGTGTTGGCCCAGCTAAATTTATCTGATGACGTGATCAGTTCCAGCAAGTATCAGATACTTTCTGAAATTGACCAGTCAATCCATTTAAAATGGTCCATTGAGTAGTCAGGTGTCATGATAACCACACAGGAAACAAAATGAAGAAGAGCAATTGGCCAGTGATTTTATATGAATGATGACAATCATTCAAGTTGAAGTTTTATTTGCTCTTCTCTTTCCTGTACAACTTGCTAGACCTGGCTGGTTATTTTCTTAACAGATAGACATTGAGGTAGTCCCCTACCAAACCTGCTTGAGGATCGAGTTTCAAATACTTATGAGTCAAGCAAGACCTGTTCACTGAGCACCCATGAGAGTATGACAGGAACCATGGATTTCAGGAAATATGATTTTCAATGAATTAGACATAGCCATGTTCTTTGGTTACTATCCCCAAAGGGTATATAAGATAAAGAAAATGCATATAAATAATTATCAAGAACAGGAAAGGAAGGAATCATAATAGAGGACAATTTAGTTGGAATGTTAGTGGTCTTTGTAATCAATTTGCAGCTAAATTCAGGAATATCGCCTAAAATAACCTATACAGATATACACCGAGGATATGCTTGGATATTTGTAAATCAAGGCATTCAGAGAAATTAATTAGGTAGGTAAGGATAAAATGTCATGGATTTGAAATACATTTTGCCATTTACAAAATCCTTGGCCAAGTGCAAAATACATGTAATTTTTTTTATTATCCAAATAAGATGAAAACTGAGTGATGTCAGAAAAATATTAATTGTTGAAGAAATATTTTTAGGATAAATAATGGAAGAGTTGACTAAATTATGAACATGCGATTATACTAACTGGCTCCCAGAAATTTGACTATTCAATTAATTAATCATTGGAAGACTTTCTTTATGTCAAAGTACTATCAGGTGATTGTGATTCATTTTTGCTGCATCTGTCTGCTTATCAGGTACATACTTCTTCCAGGGATGATCCTTCTTTCTTAAGCTGAAAGCTTCCTCTCTGTTACTTCTACTCCAAGGGCTCAGCTTTATTCCTAATGATCTGATGACAACTACCACATCTGTTTGCTCCACTCACATTGACATATAGAATCTTACCTGTAGTATAGAACATAAGTAATGGTTTCATGAAGTAGAAGCAAACAAAGTTAGCATTTTAGAAATTTATGAGAATATTTTTGGTTGTAAAAATATTTGGGAGATTACCAAACATTTTCTACCAGCGTGCCTGGATATTTGATGTTCATCAGCATATGCAACCACCATATAAAATGGAGAGAAGAATCTTTAGCCCCTCCCTACAAAGACTTTTATGTCTTTTTAGTGATTCAGGCAAAGTGGGATGAGGAGACAATTTATAATATTTGAATCTAGAAGCAAACTACCTTTTGCATGTGGACACAAATTGCTTTTGTACTTTTTAAGTTTACATGGAATTTTCCAGAAAAACAACTACAAGGTAAATTTAGAAGAGAATATACTTTGTTGTTTGGAGTTTTGCAAAAGAAAAAATCACATCATGAACAGCAATGACACTTCAAGACAGTTTCTAAGTCCACCTAGTCTGTAGTTGTTATTTCCCAGATTTACGTTTGCTGTATGTGTCCATGTGATCTTTTGATCACTCCATTATACTTCAAGTATTTCATGACTTTTTTAAAATTTGTAAATGTATCAAGGCTTTTTAAAAGTTGAAAATCGAGCTGGAAACCTGAATTTTAGGTATTTCCATTTATCTGATTAAGGATGCTTTCTGAAAATAGCTTCTCAGAATAACCATTATGTTCTAGTTATTAAGAAAATAGATGATGATCACTTGGCATGTCCTCCCTATGTATATTGAGGGTACAGTTCCTGCAGAATTTACATTTCAAGCAGCGTGAAGAAGGATTCAGGTTAAGGAAACAAAGGCAAAGTGGTTCCATTTTATTTAAAGGAATGACATTCATTAAATATTTTTAATTAATTTAAAAATTTTGGGAGAATTGGATCTTAGTTGGGTAAGTTGAATTATTGAACATCAGAGTTTTTAATTTAGGAGCTTCTTTACCATTGAACAATTAAGATCATTGAACCCTTTGGATTCACAAGCATAAAGAGATGTGCCTGAATTTAATTAGTTCTTACTTTTCTTTGAAAAATAACAAAAACAAGAATATAGTATTCGAATAAAATCGACCCTGTGAAAATCTCATAAGGTTTATAAGGAAACGTTTTTTAGCTACTTTCCACAGTATTCAACTGCCCTTCTTACAAGTCCTTTTATATAAAAATCAATATATGCATGGAGAATTGGTACCAATTCACTTATTTCAAGCCAGCCATGAAAACAGATCAATATATCATGAACTTTCTTTGCTGCTTCTTTCAACTTTAACAAAACAATTATTCCAACAACTAAGCCAACAGCCAATACTGTGATAAAGCTGTTTCTAAGGCCAGAATGTTCTGTGATTGAGACAGATTCCAGGGTTTATTTATTTATTTTCAAGTTCTGAATGATAAAACTGTTATAGCTCATATTCTTACATTTACCTCACTAACACCGAGCACTGAGAAATGATACATTTCCATCAATAAATATTAAGGTCATTGACAGGTAAAAATAAAATACTCATATTTCTTCTTGAAAAGAGACAGTAATGGTAGTAGATCTTATTAGCTGCACAGTCTTTAATATAGATAAGTAAATAGAAATTAAAAACTAATTATGAATATGGTTTATAGATATGGAATTTCCCCCCCTGAAGTTGAGGACACCATGAATACATACAATATAACTTTCTTTCAACAAATTCTTAACCTAATAAAGCAAGCCATTTCCTTTCTGAGACTCACTTTCCCTAAGCTTAAAATGTGGTGTTTGATTAAAAATTTTCTAAGTTTCTTTTTCCTTTTTCCTTCAACTATGTGTCTCTGTGCAAACTGAAATTTAGCTTATACTACAATACAGTTTATTTGATTTTTGGTTAGTCGATCAAAACTTCTACTTAAATCATTATCTTTCTCTTGGGAGAACATATTCAAAGATTGATAATCAAACACATGAAGAACACAAAACTTTGACAGATGGTTAACATCAATGCATATTAGAAACAAAATTCTAGGTGACCTCGCTATCAAAACCATAACTGAAAGTTACCATAAGCATAATCAATAATGACTTTCTAAATATCATATAAAGTAGCTATGATTACAAAAACTGACTTATAAAAAGGATAGATATTTTAGTATACAATAAGTTCAATCTCATTAACATTAATAATGTGATACATTTTAAAAGATCAGACACAGGACTTGAGTGTATTTGTGAATATAAAATATCTAGGTTAATGTAAACAGTACAGCTTTTCATCTCTCTAGAAAAAAGACAATTTTTAAAATGTTCATTTTAGTAAATTAGAGTAAGAAAGGAACTCAAAAATCTGGAGTGATAGATGGTCAGTGTAATGAGAATTATAAAAATGTTGTGAATTTTAGCTCAATTTCATGCCAAACATTTTGTTTGTTTATATTTTCTTACAATTAGAAATATTACCTTGTGAAGTAATCAATCCCAACATTCAATAAGAGATGCTATGATATGCTATTGCAATGCTGAAAAAATAGTTCTCATGTAAGCAAAATGGTTGATTAGAGGATTGATGAAGTTCTTTCAAATCAAATTCTGTGGAAATGGAGGTTGAAGATGCACATTTATAGAATGGTGGATAATGAAAATGAAATCTCCCTTTTTTTTGAGTTTTGCCTATTGAAAAGCATTTATTTCTTATCCAGTACCCTGGTCACTTGGACACATAGAGAGACAAAGCAATATTTCCAATGAATTTATAACTCATACCATAAGCAGATTGGTTAATCACCCCTGCCACTTATTCCATGGAACACTAACATTTAACTAAATTGACAGTAGGTAACAGTTCTCTTATTCATTTGTCATTAGTATTATCCAATTAGTGTTCTGTGGGGAACTAAAATGATTAGAAGAGAGAAATAGGAGGATCCATTATTCTCTAAGTCTAGATAATTTTCTAATATTTTCCTTGTCTCAAAATAATATGGTAATTTTAAATATCTCCTGAGTAACACTGAGAACAACTTACTTAAAACTCTTAAAAATATCTCAGGTGTTTGGGATTAAATTTTTTATGTTTTTTTTCTTCATTTAGAAGTAGAATTATAGTGAATACTAAGTATTTTGTTTTATTAAAAATACACATAAAAATATACATTTTGTTTTTATTTCCCAACTGTGATAAAATGATTATGTATATGAATCTGTGATCTACCCAGAATAGGAAGTTGTCCTTGACGGGCTCGTTCTTTCTTGCAATCACTGACATATAAAACAAATCCTTACAGAAAATGCTGTGATGTTGATCAACATTTCAAAATAATCTATCAAAAATCAGCCCCGATTTTCTGTGCATGACAATCAAATATTAATAAAAATCCATTTTTGTCAAAAGATGCAAGGTGGCTTCTGCGTGCTTGTGTATATCTGTTTGGTTTCATTAAAATTTTATATATGGAATGGACTAGTTAGTTTCTTATTTCTCTGATTTTAGTTTTCTTGCTAACTTCACATTAAGCAAATAAATTAGTTAAGTGCAAAGTAATATTATTAGAGGAACTGTTCCAAGAATGTCTGTGAAATTGCATTTCAATACCCATTAGACATGGTTCTTTTTCTCTATAAACTTCTCACTGTCATTGAAAATGTAATTCTGCAACATTAAGCAAAGGCATATTCAAATATAGCTTGATTTTCTATCACTGAACTACATCTACTTCAAATAAATGCTGGAACCCAATTACAATGTAAACTCTTCATCTTGACCCATTGACCATTTCAATGATTCCTTTACATTTTCAAAGTTTCCACAGTGAACATAAGACTTCAGTTGAATCTTCTTTGGAGAATCAGATAGAAGAGAGGCTAACCAGAAAATTTTAGGACACTGGGGACAAGGATTAGTCTCTGGGAGTCAGAAGGAAAAGATATATACATTAGTACAGAGACCTTTTTAAAGATGTCTACATTTAAAGAACATAAATAAACACAAAAAAGATAGCTTTACTGTGAAAGATTAGGATAGAGGCACCATCCCAGCAGTCTAATAAAGAGATCCCTTGCCTCAGAGACCTTGGCATGGTCTCAGGTTCAGAGAAGCATCATCGACTTGGAACTCTGAGACTGACAAACTTGAACCTGGCTGATGGTACACTGATTACCAACTCCTTTGAATCCAGTGAGAAGCAACATCCATGTAAGCAACAAATTATATGGAGCATATTTATTACTTCCAGATACACAGCAAGATCACATGACCCACAGGCTACAGTGTTGAAAGAGGCCCTGTTAGGAGGGTGGGGCTGTCTGCTGCAACAGAGCACCTGTACCTCAGGATATTCCATTCTACAGCCATTTTCAGAATTAAACACAAGAATGTGGGGAGAACTGGGCTCAGTTAAGACCACAGGGAGAACTATGCTGTGGCAATGAACCAACATTTTTCAGAAAACAGATCACCCCACATTGGCTCCAGGGAGACCCAGAGAGCCTTTCAACAATTTTGTTGGAATATATTCAGAGATAGGTGGAGCACCACCACTGGGTCCAAAATGCAAAATATCTCCATGAACATATGCATATTTATCCCCAGGAAATAATGAACTTCTCATTATCTTCTATAATGGTTTTATATACAGTCTTCATGTTATACAGGGGGAGCACGGGAAAGGATTCTCAATATTTAGTGACTGTGAACATCATGCCTACTGGAATAGTCTTGCCATGGCTTAGTGCCTTCTGCTCCAAGAAAATACTCTCACTATAAGGTCATATTGCAAACCAAATTCAAAAATATGAGTGAAAATCTGACAGTTTGTGAAAAAAATATTCCTATGACACAGGGAATCTGTATGGGAAATATGCCACCTGCGTAACACACAGAAGTTATTACTGTCTACAACTGGATAAAGTTTTTTCTGGAAATGTTTTGTGCAAAATGTTGGAAAGGAAATCAGCAACCAACAATAGAAATCTTCTATTAAAAAAAAAAATCCCTTGGAGCTGGGATGGTCTTTCTTATTCTTGAAGGGGCAACAAAGACAGACTTGCCTTCATAATGAAAATGATTTATCCATGTGCACTGTCTGAACAAAATCCCAGGGGAAACAGTAAATTATTTGGGGGGACACTATTGCATAATTTTTAAAGTTCAGGCTACATGTAGTGTTGCAGATATAGATTTTTCCCCCAATGATTTTAGATGCCCATCTAAGAAACATCTTAAGTGATTTTAAACAAAACTTTAGGATTATTTAAGATTGGCCTCCTTTGTGAGAGAGGTTAAGGGCAACATTGGAAGTATTACTCTGCAAAGTTTTCCAAGGTATGCATTAGCGCCTTAGTGAGTGACTGCAGGATTGTAAGCAATTGAACAAGAGTTTGGTAATGGAGATCTGCATGTTAAATTACTATGCATCCACCATAATGCATAATGCCTAAAACATCCAAGATGGCATGTTGGTTCTGGAAAAGCTGAAAAAGTAAGCAGGAGAGAGAAGAGCCAAGACCAGTCTCCATCAGATAAAATGCCAACAGAGCTGTCTCCTGCCTGATGCAGTGGAAAAAGTGCAGGCTTCCAATAATCACAGGCACAAGTAAAAACCCTGGGAGAGTGGCAGCAGACACAGGCTCCATCCATGCTTAAGGCATCCTCCTCCAATGGAAGGTAATGTGATGGGAGGGAGTATTTAAAAAAAATGTGATTACTCACTCCACTTTGAGAGGTGAAGGTGTCAGATGAGGATTTTTAAACTGAACAGAGACAGATAAGTAGAAAATAAACAGGACAAGGAAATCACAAGGGTTTTCTGCTCTTATGTTCTGCTTGGTTTTATGATCAGGTTGGTTGTGATTCCCAGATAAGCGAGTTCATCTTCATAACTTACAAGGCAATGGCCAGAGAGATCATTTTAAAACTTGAAAATTCTTTGATTCTGGCCTTAAAGTGAAATGTTAGCAAGTTTCCAATGATTGTGTTAAGGTACACTGTTTAGTGTAATAGTCACCATATTACTAAGACATGGATCATTCAGAGATATATCTGGTCCTGCATATACTAACATTTTTCTTTGATATATAGCGGTTCAGAAGTTACTCCACCTTGTCCTTGATTAATCTAAGAGCATAGTATTCATAGCACGGATGAGTTATGGCCCTGCTCTTTGTTATAATAATAAAAAGAAACCCTTTCTAATTCTGCATTACTGGATGTTGATTTTATCATTAAACTTGTATTTTGATAATCATACCTCTACCTTCACCTCATACACATAATGCTTCAGGTGAGAAAGTTCCTACTGGAACCTAGAGTAGCATCACTTACCAGACAAGATCTTTGGATTGCTGAGATTAAAGGGTTGTAACGGAGGGATTCCCTGTCACTCAGTAGAGCACTGAATAAGCTGAAGGTACCTGCTGCTTCTGAATAAAGAATGCACTCCTGTGCATTAGTGAGCTCCAGTGCTACTTGTTTTCACATATAAACCCCAAAATGTCAATGGTTGAAAAGAGATGGAATCTGTTTTTGTTGTTGTTGTTGTTGTTGTTTTATAAGAAGTAAAAATTCAGTTATGTGGCTAAAACAGTGGGTTCATGCTAGATCACCAGAATTGACTAGCAAATTTTCCAGGAATTGTTTGAACCAACTGCTAACCACAGTCATTCTTAAAAATAAACATTTATAATTAAATAGATTCATTCACAACCAAGGTTATAAGTTATCAAAACTCATTACATTTTAATCATTTACTCCTATTTCTGCTCTAGACAGCCACTTTGACATTTGGCCTCTCAGTTGGCCTTTATGGACCATCTATCTAGTCAGCATGAGGAAAAACAGGGGATGATGCGGGCAGAGCTGATGGGTCAGGACTGAGGTTGGCAAGTGCCACTTTCTATCTTCCTATTGACTAGCGCTCAGTCACACATCCTATCTAACTTCACTCTTGAATTTTGCTGAGAAATGAAGACTAACTACGTACCATCAGAAAAGAACAGAGTTCTGGTGAAGAGTTAGCAAGTATCTGCACAAGATTCTCCCCATGGGTAAACATGTTGACTTGTGCTGAACGTTAGCTTCCAACTTTCTACCAATATTTCATGGATAGTAGCCATGCCAACTCAGTCGTGGAGTAGGTAAGAAAAAGCCTAAAGAGGTGAAGTGACTCTCAGTAATCAATGATGAACTGATAGAAGTGATGGCTGTGCTCATAAATGTATTTGGTGGGAGTATCAACTGGCATGCCTCTTTGTCCCCTCCCTCCTCACCCAGGTCCTTAGCATATTCAGGAATTTAATAGCTATGCTGAAATATTAGGCCTTTTTCCTATCTCTAGTTAAAATTCCACAGTCTAGCTCAGAACTCCTCAAAACATCTCTCCCAAAAGGACAAAAATCAGTATCTAAGGCAGCAGACGGAGAAATCAGTAGGGATCCAAGAGATTATTTAATTTAATGCCCCACATTTGTGGAGTCCAGGATCATTAAGCCTCTGTTTGAGATGGTGTTTCTAATGGTAAAAATAATAACTTTACATTGAGCTGAATTTTTCTCTACTTAATTCCTATACATTATTTTCTAACTGAACTCTAGGGAAAAGTGTGATAATCCATCCAACTCAAGTATTTTTGAATTATCTTCCCATCCTAATCTGTTTTGAAATAAATAATTACAGGTCCTTTACCTGTCTTTTATATGACATTAGATCTGGAACCATTATCTTTTATCTTCCTCCATGCCTTCTCTAAGTATGGTCCCTAGAAGATAATTTAATTTTCCCACGTGTACTCTGAGCAATAGATTAGTAAAACTCTCCATCATGAACTATGCAACTTCCCTTATTTCTTCTTCTCCCACGGTGGTTTCCCCTGGAAGCCTATTGCTCTTTTTTCATATAATTATTACTACTATTTCAACATTAAGCTACTTTCCTCATTATATATATATTTGTTATAAACACTGCCTGTTCCTTATCATGCTCTCTGACACTATTATTCACAATAATGAGTCTGTTTTTACTCATGTAGTTAAATCAGCTCCTGTTGTTTGTAGGTTTGCATTTCAATCACTAATTCCCTAGCTTAAATACTCCAAGTAAGTAATTTCATTTGTCCACAGTAATCAATAGGCATTTAATATTACATTGGTTTTTACCACTATTAGTTAACCATAATTTCAACTAACTAGTATTTTCTTAATTGAAAAGTACAAGAAAAGAATTTTTTCTTAATTTTCAGTAACATCAACATCAGCATATTTGATTATGAATAACAATATATTCAAAGATAGCGCTGACTTCCTGATTTAATGCTTGATTCAATTTCCTCTCTAGACCCAGGAGGGAGTTATTTAAGAGATCCCAATTAGGAATGATTTGAATTAATTGGAGCAACATAATGTACACACTGCATTGCATTCCCAATTAAGTTAGAAAGAGATAGAAGATATTCTGCTGACAGCATGTCTTTATTGGGCTAATAGTCATTATTTACGTATCATCAATTCTTTATGTAACGTCAAGTATTTGGTTTCTTCTGAAAACAAATAGGCATTATAAGAAACAAAAATACCAATGAATAATAGATAGGTTTAGTAAATAGGAACAAGATTGGAAAACACAGCATAAATTGAGAAATCCTCAAGTACCCAAGGCATTGCTTCTCTGCATGGATAGGAATTGGATGTCAACACTACGTATGATTATATCATCCTCTGGGGCACATTCTGACTTAAGATAAGAAGCAAGTATATTGGGCTTCAGTTGAGCTCCATCTGATACTGAAGTTAAAATGCATTATTGAGAATATAGAAGTTCTTCCTGTGTTTAGATTATTCATAAAATTAAATTATTCTTAGGGGATAAAAATCTTTAATATTGACATATTAGAAGGGTGAGTATTCTTTTAATAATTCAATCATTGGTCCCGAATATTAAAATATTATCTTTAAGCTGTTATGTTTTTAAGAGTATGTTGTGTTAATAACAAATTTTGCTATGTAATTCATTTTTACTCCTCAAATGTTTTCACATGGCATGAAAAATACATTATTTAAATGTACTCCATCATTGTACTGAATACCAGATCTGCTAATTCTTCCTATGCCTCATTGTGTAGGCCATTAGCTTGTGTGATTTTCATTTTACTTATGTTTAAAGTGAAGAAAACAACATCTCTCTCATCAAATATTAGTTCCTGGATGAAGCTTTGTGTGCATGTGCAAGTTTCAGTGCATGTGCACAGGGATGTTGGGGAGGAGAGAGACAAATGCAGAAAGAGATTGATGCTTCAATTTGGATCAAAAGAAATTCTCCTACAGAATGTTATTTACACCAAGGGAAATTCCTATGGAAAAATCAGTAAAACATTTTAGTAAGATATTGTTGTTTATAGGAGAATTTTAGTCCAATCATTTAAATCATATGTAATATGTACCTACAATAAGTACATAGAATCAGACTAATTCCTCTTTCTCATGATCTGATTTAAGTCAATTTCAAATTCCAGGTGATAAGTAATAGCAAAGTTATCTCAATGAATTAATTGTAAAACTACTTTTAAAAGAAATAAATTTAATTTTCAAAACTATATCTAAATAGTCAAACTATGGGTTTAACTGAACTTCCCATTGGTTGACCAGTTGTACAATTGTGGTCATTCATGATGTAGACCCAGACATAATTGAAACTTAACACAAAGTCTTATTTTTGAAAGCAGAGGAAGTCTTCCTGCATTCCAGAGTTATTATAGTTTCATTACAAGTAGTTCTATGAGGCAAGTACCCAGACTAATGAAGTCTAATTTCCCACATATCAAAAAAGAGAAGTAATAAGATATCACTGATGTTAGGCAAAGAAATTCTGATTATAGTACATTTATTCTGTTAAACTACTTGTGGATACATGAGCACCTCGGTGCAGACCAGAGAAGCCCCTGGTATTTTCTTCCTTTGGGAGCTGTGGTGGTGTAGAGAATTCAAGAGCCCACTGTATAATGTTGAAACCTTTAAAGTTAAAAACTCTGCATGATTTCAACTTAAACTAATATCACAGGTCAGAACTTGCCAGCCAAAAAACCTAAAGAAAATATATAATTATCATTAATAGGAATCTAAGTACTACTTGTAACCTTCAAAATCATTAAGGGAGAATTCTAGTTATGGATTGGTTTAACATTGCGTCTGTTTTGAACAAGTAAACAATATATGGGTATAAATGCCTACATTCTTAAAAACATTACACCTACACATTTATAATATCAGGGAGTATCAGTAGAAAATCAATTGCCAGTTTGCTACAAATATCAGTTGTTTCAGAGACTGTCCTATGTTATAATAAGTCTTAAAAACACATTATTGCTATCATAAACCATTAAAGTTGGTTTATAACCAGGGGAGAAATTCTTTTAAATCCCTCACTGCTACAATTCACAAGCCATTGCTACAATTCACAACTCGTTTGTTAGAGTTTTAACCGCCCTCAGCTTTGCCTTGGGCCATTAACTAACAAACCAATCATTAACTGCTAGTAATGACCATTTTCCCAGGGATTATTGCTTAATTGAACTCTTGTGCAGGACCCATTATTTTCTGAGATGTCAAAATAACCAAGCATTACTACATTTTCCTGTGATTTAAGCACCTCCCACAATAAACAATATGAATGTCAGAGAATTAAATTGTTCACTGTACACACTATTTAAAATACATTACTTTAATGAACAATTTTGATGTTTCGGAGAAATGTTCTCATTTTTTCATTCTCCTGAGCATATCCATCATGTAACTTTGATTTAGAATTAATGTGTATTTTCTTCAGTAATATACACAATGTCAGGACATTTATATTAGTAAACTGTGTTATATATTCATCTGGGTAAGGCACATTTGATTATTAGCATTCTGCTCCTGAGAAACAAGGCACTGTTGCTTGTCTGTTGCCATGGAAATAAATTAGGAAGGATAACCTGCCTACTTATCAATTTTTATTAATGCAATCATCCTACCTGCTTAACCCATAAGTAACAATAGCACATTTAGACTAAGCCAATAAAGCACTGTAACTCTAGGGGTGCCAGTTAAAGTAAATAGGATAGAAAATTGCTGAAATAAAAAGTCTGAGTTATGTGTCATAGTTTTGATGTGCCCCATTAATATTATAGGATAAAGAATGTTGCCATTTGAGAGGGCTTTAATGGTGGAATTACCATCAACTAACATTTATTGAGAAGAAAGGCAACTGACACAAGAAGTCGAAAGGGATATAATAAAACACAATTGCCCTCCTACTGTGTTGAGACAGTTTATAGGTGTTATGTGCTGAAATTTGAAATTAAAGGAATCCCAGTTCAATGCTAGCCAAATAAAGGTGAACAGTATACAGTATTTGGTTGTGATTATTCAACATGGGCTAGAATGAAGTTCACCCCTCTGTGATGTAAGAACAAACCTTTCTAAGTCATTCAATAGCAAATTACAAGGTCAAAAAAATAATTAACCTATGAAATATAGTATGCTCATTTTTAAGGATTCTGGACTCATGTCTATTCATTAATAAAGATCCAGTTAGGCTTAGAAATAACTGATTTTTTTTCCTCTAATTCAGACTAAGTCGATCTTTAATATCTACAAATTATAAGATTTTAGAAAATGCATTACTTTACTTTCTAAAAAGTTGTTAGCAAATACACAAATATTTACTTTCTAAGAGAAAAATAAAATTGCTTAATTATCAGTGTCTCATGCATATCTCAAAAGATTAAAGAGATATTTTCTCATAAAATAAAAAATCTAATATTTATAAAACAAAGTTTAAGCTTTAGATGAGAGATACATAATAAGGAAAATGACCATTTATTTTTATCTTCAACTATATTCAATCACTTAGTTTTATCACCAACTATATTTATTTGCTCAGAGTTTACTATGCAGAAAAGATAATGACTAATCATTATGACTTTTACAGTGACAACAGATTAATAGCAAACAGTGAGAATTGAGTTATTTATCCTAATTTCAGAAAAGCAAAAGTTTCTGTTGTAATTCATGGTTAGTTGACTTATAACTTCTCATGAATGATGAATAATGAGTAAAAAAAAAAAAAAAATTGTCACCCCTACCTAAAAAGGAGGTCAACAAATACAGGAACATTCATTCATATATAATCTAGTCAGATCAGTGTATAAGGATAGCTACAAAATCTTTAACAGTGAAAGGAAAATTCAGGTAAATAGTTACTTTGTATGTATTATATGCCAGGCAAAAGGTGAAATCTTAAGTATATACTATTTCGTTCATCATCAAAATAAAACAATGTAGGAAGACACATATTTTGTATCAATTTTACAGATATCCCGAAAGGATTATAAACATTCCAAAAATCAACAAATGGTAAATGGCAAAGATAGAACTAGACCTTAAGTTGGTATTACCCTATACAGTACTACAAGAAAGTCCTTTTTCCTATCTTCCTAACAATACATAGGCTAGGTATTTGTTGAAGAAACACTTTATGCAAAGATTATGCATTATAGGAAGTGTTAGAGATATATCATAAATAGAATTTATCTCATAATAAAAATATGCTCATAAATATATATGTAACTGTGGGTTATCAGCATATAAATGAATCTACCAAAAAGGTAGCACAATTTTCATTTCACTTTTTATAATACTGTTGTATTAAGAAATTATTTAGGGACTGCAAATTGGAGCAGTCACTCTGGAAAGCAGTATGGCCCATCCTCAGAAAACCTGGAATGGAACCACCATTTGATCCACTTATCACACTCTTTGGTTTATACCCAAAGGACTTAAAATCAGCATATTACAGTGACACAGCACATCAATGTTTATAGCAGCTCAATTCCCAATAACTAAGCTATGGAACCAAACTAGGTGTCCTTCAACAGATGAATGGATAAAGAAAATGTGATATATGTACACAAGGGAATATTACTCAGCTTTAAAAAAAGGACTATGACTTTTGCTGGTAAATGGATTGATCTGGAGACTATCATGCTAAATGAAATAAGCCAATCCCAAAACCAAAGGCCAAATGTTCTCCCTGATATGTGGATGCAAATTCACAATAAGGGTGGAGGAAGAAAGAACAAAAGTTCATTAGATTAAATAAAGAGGACTGAAAGGAAAAGCAGGACGGGAATAAGAAAAGAGTAGAATGAATCAGATAAAACTTTCCTATGTTCATACAGGAAAAAACCTCCGTGAAACTCCACATCATGTACAACAAGAAGAATGGAATCCTAATTAGAATAAGTTATACTCCATGTATGTATAATATGTCAAAATACACTCTGCTGTCATGAACATCTAAAAATAACAAATAAAAAGATAAGACATAATTCACAGTTCATTCACCATTATGTGACCTGTGAATTTTTCACAGGTGCTTTTTGTCAAATGGAGGAAGACTCCTGTAGTTCATAGTTCACTCAGTACTTTTACTTGAAAGGATATTGAATTTGCTCAAATGCTTTTACTCTACTGAAGTAATCTTATAATATTTTAAAATTTTCAGTTGACATGTTAGATTACATTAATTGATGCTTGATGTTAAATCGCCCTTACATCCCTATGAAAAAAATCCTGCTTGGTCACAGTGGCCTTCTTTTGGTTCTATTATTCTCTTCATTTGTTGCTGGATTTAGTTCAATGAACTAAAAGTAGGATATATGCAAAGTGATCTGCAAATGTTTCACAATAAAAATGCTGAAAACCAAAGAATAGGAGAAAATCTTGAAAGCAGGAAGAAAGAAATGACGCATTGATTAGTAGGAAATTCTAATAAGATTATCAACCAACTTCTCATCAGAAACAATGGAGGCCTGAGGCAATACAGTAACATCATATTCAAAGTGCTTATAGAAACAGTTCACCAGAATCCTATTCATAGCAAATCTATCTTTCAAAATTGATTATGAAATTAAAACACTACCAGATAATACAAAACTAAGCAAATTTGTGAGCAGACTCACTTTGTAAGAAACAATAAATATGGAAAGTTTTCAGTACCTAAATGTTTGCATAATTTTCTGTTCATTTATCTTTCTGTTCTTCCTCTATGATTAGCATCATTCTTACCGTGATGTGGGCAAAAATGTCAAATTTCTCACTCAGTTCACTTTTTAATTCATTTTTCTGTTTTTCAGATTGCATCATTTGTATCAATCTATCTTCAAATTTACTAATTATTTCTTTTGTCAGTTTAAATATACTGTTGAGTCCCTCCAGTGAATTTTCTATTTCAGTTATTTTATTTTTTTAACTCCAGACTTTGCATTTTATTTTATTTCTTTATTGATAATTTCTACTTATTTATACATTTTCAATATTCCTTGACTTCTTTAATCATGATTTTCTTTGATTCTTTGAAACTATTTACACTGGTACATTGAAGTCTTTTATTGTAAATCTGACTTCTGGTCACTCTCACAGGCTGATTCTTTTGTGCATATACACATATATGTATTGTATATACAATACATATATATGTATATAATACATATATACATATATACAATATACATATTGTATATACATATATACAATACATATATATATATATATATACACATATATATATAGGCATGTCCTGTTATTTTTACTGTTATTGTAAAATGAATATTTCACATAATACATTATAGCAACTCTGGATATCTTCCCCCTGAGAATTGTATTTAGTCATTGCTTATTTGTCTACTAACCAGCAAGGTTATTTTAGTAGAAACTGTATGACTCTTATTATTTTTAAACTTCTGATGTTGAGATTCATAGAGGCTGATATGGATTGAATTGTGTCCTCCCAAAATCCATATGTAGATACAATAACCCCCAGGACCTCAGAATGTGACTTTATTTGGAAATAGTATCATTATAAATGCAACATTTTATTTTTGAATGAAGTAATAGTGGAACTGTGTGGATCCCTAAACCAATGTGACTGATGCCCTTATACAGAGGAAATTTGGAGACAGACCTCTACACAGGACAATTCCATGTAAAGGTAACAGGGACTGGCCTCACAGTTCTACAAGACCAGGAAGTTTAAAGGCTGAACCACCAGAAACTAAGTGAAAAGTGTAGAAAAAATTCTCTCTCACTTCACAACTGTGCTGAACTTTTAGTCTCCAGAACTACAATTATAACAATATTTTTCTATTATTTTAGCCACTCAATTTGTAGCACTACATTATGGCAGTTCTAGCAAACTAACATAGGCATTCGTTTGGGGTTTATCTATAGTCATTTAGATGTGACATTAGCTCTGGCAGGGCTGTCTTTGACACTTTTTTTGACCTCGTTCAGTCTGTTTTATTTCAGTAACCTCCAGCAGATGGTTCAACAATATGTTGGGCCATGAAATTATTAACAGTCAGAAACAATCAAATCTGATCTCCTTAAAAGAGATAGTTTCTGAGATCTTTTTCTGACCCCAGTTGTATTCATGTCTTTCTCTAGTTTTCTTAGACAAAATATCTGCAATAGAGTTTATTCTATGTGCCCAATGCCTCGAATTATCTCTTCCTTACTCCCTTTTACTAAGAGCTCAACTCTAGTGGGAGTAGCCTTGAACCTGTATTTCTCCATGCAAGTGAACGTTGTTCCATTGTGAAGGGATTAAGAACTATTTTATGAGTTGCTTTTCTAGACCACTTCTCTGGTCCTGGGAACAAACACAGTGCTCTCTGAGTGACAACCTTGCTTTAGCAATGGAATACTCATAAGATTTAGAGGGTGATTTAGAGATCTTCTTGCCTGACTCACAGTAAAGAATCACTACTTTATGAACTAGAACAAAGGTAATTAGGTCCCCTGCACTTTCAGTGGTACCAAGCCCAGGGTAGACATGCCATCTCATGGTTTGAGATTGGTGGAGAAAGGAAGCCCCTATCACTTGTTTTCCCTCGCCTGTAACCTGGTCTCAGCAAAATGTATCTGGGTTTCCATGAAGCATTCGCATGCTCCTTCCTGTTCCTCCTAGAGGAGCTCTCTGAATGGGAGCTGGGGAAAGAGCAGGTTAAGTTCACATACCTCAGGTTCTTGCTGTTCTTGGAGAATTTTAGTAGGTTTTCTTGAATAAATGCCTGGTTAGAATCTCTATGTCTCTGAGACCATTTGCTGAGATGAGACATTAAATGGCTGCTTTTAAGTAATTTTCCTTAATTTTGCTGGACATTAGTTTCTCAGTATCTCTCATTCTGTCAAGCTGTTAAGTCTCTTTAAATATGTTTTTGAATGAATGAAAAAAGCTAATACTAGAAATTACTATGAGACACTATGAGATTGGGCTTTACTTTTTTAAAAATTAAAGGCAGCAACACTCAAGGAATATGTTACCCTGGAAAGAAAATATAACCTGGCACCTATTCTATGTCTTATTCTTCTGAGCTTTTCTTTCAAGGTAAGCATAGGACTTCTTAATTCAGGATAACCTAGGCCTACAGGTTCCAATCCTACAGTTGATCTTCCGGATTTTCATTTCCAAAATGTGATATGTTTCAGTAGACAAATCAATCTATTTGAATCATTTTAAGGTCTATTTAAACACAACAAAATGTTCATCATCTTACTGCTTTATTTGTTTGCAATTTCGTTTGTTCTGTTTATTTGGGGAAAATAAAAGTAAGAATTTTCTTATGAACAGAAAATAATTAGAAAAAGTTAATAGTTTAGCCAGATTTGGTTTGGATAAGGTGTTTTATTTAATGCCATATTCAGTAATTAGACAAATGGAAGCCACATTATTTCTTTTATAAGTCATATATTACACTGGTTTTAAGAAATGAATCTTTGAATTTGTTTTTATTCAAGTTATCACTTAAGAGTATGAAAATGTAAATTGTCTTCTAAGACTTAGCAAAACAAGAACATTTATTTCTAAACCAGGAATACTTATTTCCACTTAAAGAACAATGCAGCTATATTATTGTGTGGATTCTAGGGTAACTATTCCTATCTTTTGTAATTACTTCTTTAAAACATTGTAATTGTTTTTGAGGCACATGGTTAGGAGCTGAGGAGATAGAGTGGAACATAAAATACAGAAGAGCAGCACAGATAGTCCCTAGATTTAATTGATTTTGGAAAGTTCTAGGCAAGGGGCAGCAACCAAATCAGTGACAGATAGAAAATCAGTGTTAACAATTTTTGCCAATTTGATTGATTTCTGGCCCCTACCACATTTGTGAGTGTGACTCATTCTACAATAATTGGATAAAATATCATTCCAATTATGTTTGAAATAGTTGACAATGGTAATAGAAGATTTTCAGTAAAGTTGATTTTAGACTGCTATTTTCCATTTTAAGGGAACAGAATGGTCTTCAAAAGTATATGGTCTAGACAATGTAATAAAATAATTTTTGATAAATATTAATAATAATTTTATGATTTATATTACTATAATTGGCATGTTTTATATCAACTATGACCAATACTTTATATGCTTGAGATCAGTTGTTAATAATCTTGCAATGAAGACTTTTTAAAATATTACTGATAAGAAAATCAAGATCTTCCCAATTGAAGTAAATGGCCCAAAGGAACATTTCAGGAGTGGTGACTGAATTATGGTTCTTGAGCTGTCCTTTGACAGCTAAGGTGCTGATTAAAGATTGCCCAGTTGCCATGGTGACGCCCTGCTCAATAGGAGATTCTGTGCCAGTCGTAGAGCTATCAGTTCTTAACCTTGAGATTCCAACACCAACTGCCTTGAGGGTAGAAAGTTAGGGGTGCAAGATGATAATCATAGTTGTGCTGCTTATACCTATGACCTTGGTTCTGCTGTGTTTGAAGAAACATTCTCACAATAACCCTTTTAATGATAACATCTATATAATAAATGTGCTGAGCTTATAGTGGGTCACTATCTCCTACCAGGATTTAGTGATCTACTGGACCCCAGTCTTTTCTCTTTGTGTGTCTGTCTTGTCTAATCCCCCATCACCCCTCACCCAGTTTCCTGCAGTAACTGCCATTCAGGTTGCAGAAAGAATAGTTTTCAAAAGTGTGCAGGGTTCAAACCTTTAAATGTGCATGTAACTATTAGTTGCATGATATTTTAATCCATCTTTAAGATATAGGTGTAGCTTATATCATAAAAAACTACTCAGAAAACCTATGTGGCATGCCTGAACCAATGCAAAGTCAGCAGAGGAATATGAGTTGTATGTGCATAACATTAACATATTACATCAGTGTTACCATAATTTGCAACATATCACCCTGTTGTGCTACCTCATTTTCTATTTAATAATATTTTTATGTACATTTGTTCCTTTCTCTTGTGAACTTGAGGAAATCCTCAAGTGCCTAATACTAACATGAGATTAGCTATGGAATGTTATTTAGTTACATAGACTAACTTTCAGTTTCTTAGAAAATTAATTACTTATAATTTATTAGGAAAAATAGCCATACCTTCAGATTTAAAAATTAAATACTAATAATAATTATTCATGTGTTTTTCTATTGATATATAAAGTGTAGCTTATCATATATGAAAGTTCTCTTATGTAAATTTAATAAGTGTAATAACTGGATGTTCTAAATATACAAAAACATGAGGTTGATTAGTAAATAAAAATCAACATAGCAGTCAAGCAAAGTGGACAGCAGAAGCCACTTTTATCAGCTTTATATTTTTAGTAACTATAAAAACTCATGATATCCAGGATGCTAATGAATAAAACCATAAAAAAAAGCAAGCACAATATTAATTCCTCTTTACCACAGGAAAATACTGTAAAGTCAAAGTAAATATTAATTAATCCATAATTAAATGATGAATTTCAACCAAAAAAACTTGTTTAAAAGAACCAAATTATAGAATTTCAAATTTCCAAGAAATTCTAGATGTTTTAGCTATTGGTTTACCAGTTGAGTTACTTAATTCTAGGCAACTTAGAAATTATATATTTCATGTGGGCACACGTATATATAAAATAAATGCTATCATGTAAAATGGAGATAATAATTATCTATTGATCTATTATCTACCTTCAGCAAATGTTTTGTTTAAACCCTGGCAACTATAAAAATTTTGCCAGTACTCATCACTTAATTTATCCTGATAGAACAACCAACCATTATCCTTATTTCATAAAATGGCATCTTGAATATAGAAACAAGTCCTACACAAGATAGAGAGTGCAAACAAATGTCTTAAGAAAGCATTCCAGTTTTCATAATGGATACATATCTTATAGAGTCAACAAATCAGATGTGTTGATGAAAATAAATGCTAGTATTTTCCAGCATTTGTAGAAAGCCTAGGGATATTTTCAGAGAAAATGTAAATTTTTATCTATTCTAAACACATTTGCTTTCACAATTCCTTCTTATTGAGTTCAGAATACCTTATGGAGTATCTCTGAAGTTCTTGAACTTAAGTGCATGGGAATTCAATATTTCTCTACAGACATTGATTTTGTTTACAGAGATCTCCAGGAGGGAGCACAGTGTGTTTGAATTTATCTTGCCGCATGTGCTGTCCCTTGCCAGTTAGTTTGCAGACAGACTAGATGTAAAAATGCCCTAAATAAAATCCAGTTACATAAATGATTATATGTATGAGTTTGTGCTATTGTTTGTATTTGTTTAATAAAAAATAGAGGCCACAAGTGGGTCTTCTTCAAAGGGAAAGCATTACAGTGACTGCTGATATTTTGCCATACACGAACTTATACTCTACAAAATTTTTGTTGTTGTGGTTCAGTGAAATGTTATTTTCACTCTCAAAAAATAGACTTTGAAATAAACAGTACCACTTATTTTCTGTCATTGATCACCAATGGAAGACAAGGAACAGCCAGCCTTCCCGGTTCCTTTTGGCAACACAAAAGTAAGTATTGATGCACAAAATGACAATTTACAAAACTGAAAGCATTCATCGTAGGCTGAATCAGCTTTTTCATCCATAAATAATCAATGTTTTAAGGTAGGAGCTGTGATATTATTGATTTGTGGTGACTCAATGTAATCCATATCAAGGATAGGAATCATAGTGGTTATTATGATATGAAGAGGTCTTATTAACCAATTTTATACATAGAATATTTTTAAAAACTATATTGAGTTGTAATTTTTATAAAATTATCAGTTCAGGAATGGTACTAAATCAGATTTATCATTTGGCACAGTCTCACCGTGTTTCAATTAAGTATTTTTTGTGCATAATTTTAAAGAAGTTTTTAATGATAATTTTTTGGAGATCTTTGTAAGTATATTTTATCATTTCACACCTCATCATTTTTAAGGGTTAAATGTATATTTCCTATAGTGTGTATTTTTTTTTTTTTACACACAGCTTATGAATATAACAGCTGCACCACGGGACTCAATTTTATTCCTCTCACTTATTAATAAACTACATTTATGCTTGGGAAGGTATTTTTAGAACTGTGTTCACCAAAAAAATGATCTCTCATCTGTAATTTCTATCATAAGGCAGCTAAAATTCCCTCTTGAGTAAGATAGATGTGCAAATTTAGTATTTTAATGAGAAGTTTAAATGTACTTTCAAGAACACTTCACTTAGTCCATGTTATTTAGAATGTGTATAAATACAAGCACTCAATGTCTTAAGTGGGAAACCACTAGTTAGTTGATTATAGTCCTAGGATATAGGTAGTCAAGTTGGGCCCAATATAATCTTCCCTGTAGATCCCTTGATTAATTTATTCCAGAATGAGTTACCTTGGCGTGAACTTTGCTAACCTCTGCATGACCTCTGTTTAGTTTATGCACAATATCTTTCTGTCCCTGGAGTTGAGCCAGTAAACACCAGGAGGAAGAGCATCTTCTTGATCAAATCTTTCCCTGAGGGTGTAACTCACAGGAGAGATGTCTTATTCTCAGGGGTGGGGATACCAGACTATATCTAAACATCTTACAAAGTATAGCATTGTTTTGTTACTTGCAGAATTTAAATGAAATATCTGGGACAAAAGATTTATTTGTTTCCCATTTATGCTAGTGATTGAATATGGTTTTCTATAAACAAAAATTAAATATTTATGGTGTGTAAGATAAAGATTAGGAAGTATGTAAATATATAACAGAAAAAAAGGATTTTATTAAAGTATTAAAACCAGAATTTTTCTTATTTCTGACGTATTGTCACAAAAACAAAAGAAATATACAGAAGTTGACAGATTACACTTAAGCTACAAAGGCAAACTATTTCTATCATATATTGGAATGAAAATGATTGTTCTTGTATGCCAACTGTCTGTATGGATCAAAAAAATATTGAAAAAAGTAGAAAGACAAAAAGATGAAACTGGAAGAATATAAAGAAAAATGTTCATGCTGGGGAATAGAACCAAAGGTCAAACTCATGCTAGGCAAGTTCTCTTCCCACTGAGTCACATCCCCAGTCCCCCAACAATTGTTTTAAAAGATGTACACAAATGAACACATACTTATATACGTGTGTACACATGTGTATGATATACATGAGTCTGTATATACACATATATATGATTATTCTTTGCTTAAGAAAAATTAATGTTTTGAATTTAGGGTATTGATTCCCTATAGACATTGAATCCTATTTGAGAAAAACACAGGAGACATTTATTATAAAAATTATTTTCCAGGAACAGATGAATTCCCAGTCCAATTAGCACTAGGTCAAAACTACTTTGAATGTAAAGTTCCTTGTTTTTTTTTTTATATTTGATATCTTTCTATCTCTAATAATAAGAAAAAGTAGATCCAAGTAAGATTAACTTATTTTATGACATCCATAAATTATCCTTACAGCAATGAAAGTACATATAATATTAAATAACAATGAAAGTATTTCTATCAAGACAGTGTTTATTTCAGAGAATTCCTCATTATTTTCATTATAAAAATCTTAAATGAATACAAAACCGAAGAGACTAATATGGTAAAACATTGTCATGTGGTTATCACCTAACTTTACCAATTGTCAACTTTAAATTTGTTTGATTTATAATCCCTCCCATTATTCCCTCAAATTATTTAGAAGCAAATGTCAGGTATACTACTATTTAATCCACAAGCATTTAAGTATGTATAAAGTATCTTAAAGCAGCCACCATAAGAATATTTCAAGAACTATGAATTTTTTGAAATAAAAGAGAAGAAAGTCTCAGCAAAGACATAAAAAGTTTAGAAAAAGGACCAATCTGAAAAATACGATAACAGAAGAAGGAAAGAGGAGACATTGCTGGATGAGCTTCATAATAGAGTGGAGCTTACAGAAAATAGAATCACTGAACTTGAGAACAGATCAATAGAACTCACTCGATCTGAACAACAGAGAGGAAATGGACTTCTTTTTTTAAGAAGCAGTCTTAGAGACTTCAGAAATAATAAGACATATATTTAACATTCATATCATTAGAGTCCCAAAAGAGGGAAAATAATGTGTGATTGAAAAACTATTAAAAGAAATAATGGCTAAAATTTTGCCTTAACTTATGAGTGACACATAAGTACAGATTTGAGAAGCAATGTTTGTATCATATAAAGTACACATCTGAGGAAATGAATTTACTAAAAACAGAGGAAAATATCATTGTGATAAAAGATAATCCCACCAAGAAGACACAATGATCCTAAATGTCTATTTGCAAAGTAATTCATAAGAATGCATAAAACACAAACTGGTAGAACTTAAAAGAGAAACAGTCAAATCTACAGTCATAATTAGAGAATTCAACATTTTATTTCAGCATTTGACAGAACAACTAGAAAGGAAATTAGCAAAGATGAAAGGAATGAGCACCATCATCTAAAAACAGAATGTAATTGATAATGACAACACATCATGTACCAGCAGCATGCATCAGCCTTCCAAGCACCCAGGAAATTTTTATCAAAATAGACCATATTCTGGATCTTAAAGCTAATCTTAACAAATTTTCAAGAACTGCAATAATATGAAGTATGATTTCTGATCACAATAAAGTCACACTAGAGATCCATAACAGGAAAAAAACAAAGAACGCCCTCAAACAATTGAAAATTAAACAACACACTTCGAAACAATCCATATATCAGAGAGAAGTTTTTCAAATACACAAATAAATTAAAAGTAATGTTAAAATTAAAATACAACATATAAAATGTATGGACATAACTGAAGCAATGCTGAGAGGGAAATTATAGCACCTAATGTTTACCTTAGAAAAAGAAAAGTCTTAAATCAGGATTATAAATTTATGTTTTTTTATATCTCAGACTTAAGTCAAAGATGAACAAAATAAACTCAAATCAGTAGAGGAAGAAAATAATAAAAGAACTGAAATGCATGAAATGAAAATAGGAAAACAATAGGGAAAAATCTATTTAACCAAGAGTTGCTTCTTCGATATCATCAACAAAATTCATGAACTTCTGGCAGGACTAAAATAAAAGGAAGACACAAATCCTAGATACCAGAAAACCCAATCTGTTTGTCATAAATTGGAAATTACATGACCTGTCAAACATTAAAGTTGACCAGGAACAGTAAAATACAATCAACACATTGAAGTGTCATATATATGATTGGGCTCCCGAAGTTCCAAAAGGTAGAAGAATATCTCAGGAATAAGTGGCTCATATTCTCATGTCTCCTACCTCAGTTACGTTGCTTCCTTTCTCCCTATACATACATATAACCCCAATGGAGTTTTTCTAGAAAACCTCTGAGATGGTATGATACTTAACCTAATCTATAAGTGGTCCTGCACGATGTATGAAGACTTCATCAAAAATTGTACAGAAAGCTCATCAATTCAACTAAAAATTAGTCTTTAAAGACAATGGTGAAAGCTAAAACTGTTAAGTTTTCTTTGAGAATTTGTTAAATTTACAAATTAATTTACACAATAATATGGTCCTTCTATTTGTAGAAAGACTATTTTTTTGTTTACTTCAGTGGGTATTTTAATTTTAATAGATCTTACATTTTTGTTGACAAATATATTAACATATTTTTGTTACTACTATATATGGAATCTTTTCTTCCATTAACTCTTCCAAAAGATTGTTTGAATACATGTAAAAAAAAAAAGATAATAGTGAAGGAAAATTGATCTAGAGGACTGAATCTATGCCATGAGTTAGATAGCTCATTTTGTCTGATGTAGAGATGGTATAATTTTGATGGATAGTCTGAGATTAGGAAGAAACATGATTAGAAAATGAGTGACAAGAGGGTCAGCAGAGAGCAGGGATGAATACAGATATTTTTAAATCGGCAAAGGCTGCAAAGATATTTGTGTGTGAAAAAATGCTCACAAAATCCAATGCCTGACCAAAGCATCTTAGTTTTCAGATGGGGAAAATATTCTTACTGTGGACACTGGTCAGTCTCTTCCTAACCACCTGTATTTATGCTTGATGTTTTCATGACAAAATGACAACTCAGTTGAGATGAAGGTTATACATACATGGTCTCCTAGTCTTTTTATATTCCCAATAGTCCTGCAACAGCTGGTCTAGTGGAATGATGGAAAAGATTTTTGAAGATTCAGTTATAGTGACATCTGGATGACAACAGATTGAAGGACTGGGTAGCATTGAGCAGGACATATGCTCAATATTAGAGACATATATTTTATTACTTCTTTTCACAGAAAATATTCCCAAATCCAAAAATAAACAAGATGAAATGAGAATGTATGTAATCACTATTTACCTCTAATGATAAAGGAGGAAAACTCTAAACTTTTATTTTTGTACCTTCAACAAGGGATGTTGATGTTTCACAGATGCTATTCCCAAAAGAGAAATGCTTGTGGCAGGGCTACAGCAATGACCCCATTAAACTAAAATTTGAGACTGCATTTGGTCATGTTACAATTCTTGGACTACTGAATCAACAGGCAAGGAGGGTGTAAAATCTGCTGGCTGGTACACTTGATTATGGCTATCGAATGAAAATTAGATTACGTTTATACAAGTTGGGGGCTTAAAGCATATGATAACACAAGGTATCTCCTTTGAGACCTCATGGAATTCTTACATTTTAGGAGAAAAGTTAATAGAAAATGACAAGTTTATTATAGGCGGGACTACTAATGTCATGGATCCTTCAGGAATGAGGTTCTGTATTATTTCAGTAGATAAGTATTCATGACCAGCCCAACTGATTTATGAGGGAAAACAGTAGAATTAGGCATAAGTTAGAAGTTATAGATACCCAATATCACCACATGACCCATTACTGAAGTGGAATGTGATTTTTTTTCTCAATTTTATATTCATGTGTGTGCAATCACTCTAAGATGATTGAAGTACAGATGACACCTTATATTGAGCAAAAGTTAGTATGTTATTGATATAGTAGAGGTAAGTGCATCTTTTAGAGGAGTGTACAATTTTTTTTTTCTTTTTTTGCTATTTTCTTCTACTGGAAGCTAAATACGGCTAAACATGTGGAGTACAGGTGCCCACTTGACAAACACTGGAATTGGTGACTTTGTACATTGTTTATTTGATAAATTGATGCCACATCTCCAAGAATTCATTTTTCTTAAATGTTGTCAATTAGAATAGGACACACACACACACACACACACACACAAAATGTACATAATTTGGAGGGCAGAGTGAAGGAACAGCCATTATTGTTTGATGGTCCTCCTGGTTAGAGGGAGTGAGAGACAGATCCGACTTGACTTCCCTCTCTCTTACTCTGTGATTGGCTCCTGATTGTACTATTAGAGCTAACCAACAGTGACTTCAAACACACCACTAGGTAGAAAGGCAGTAGGCTCCATTATCCTTGGCCCAACTCTTCCTCCCACTGCCCTAGCAGCTACACGTGTCTCACCTCAGGACTGACTAGTGACAGTGACTTTGATCCCCCAACTCTCCCTTCTTTCCATTACTTTTCTCTCATTTCTATAATGATTACTTTATTCCATAAAAATCATGGTGATTCAGTTTCCCTAATTGAACTTTGATCATTACAACTCTCATTCTTTTCTTAAAGACTTTGTGCTGCTCTTAGGAAGAGAATGGGTATATTAATATTTTGTAAGTTATAGACCCTTCATGATTCATGGACACTGTAGAATCCATTTAGAGCTTATCTAAAATTTATTCTTAACCACTTATATTGATGTATTTATTTGGCATAAGTTATCTGTTTTCCTGTAATTAAAACAGTAAAATTTTATTTAGAAATACTACCCTCCCTCTCTCTCTCTCTCTCTCTCTCTCTCTATATATATATATATATATATATATATATACATGTTTATGAAATATATGTATATATACATATAATATGATACATATATTTATACATATATAAATAGAATTTGGATGTCTCCTCCAAATTCTATATTAAAATTTGTCATTGTAACAGACTTAAAAGCATCAGCAAGTGGTGCCTTTAAGGGTTTCATCCTCATGAATGGATGAAGGCCATTATGGGGAAAGAGGGATAATCACAAAAGGAAGAGATTTGGCCTGATTTCCTCTCTCTCTCTCTCTTATTTGCTCTGCCATATTATGATGCAATGAGAAAAACCTCACCACTATAGATAAAATTATCTGTACACTGTGAGAATCAATAATTTTAAAACAGTTCCTTCAAAGCAAGGGTTAAAACAATATTATTGATATAGTTTTTCTCTTTGCTGTCTTACTTTCCCATATTAAAACTTACTTGCTGATACAATTCAAGTACTTGTTATATGTTTTATTTATTAGTAGTTCTGTGAATATAAAATACTATTTTTCTGGCAAAAAAAAGAAATAACAAAATAAATTGAAATATGGTACTTTACATCTTTCAGAATATTGAAAACTGGAAATGTCACCTTCATGGAGTCATGGGTATTTTATAATACTTGTCCATTCCCAGTAGGAGTTACAGGCTAGTGCTGACAGTCAGTGGAGTAATTTGGCATTACTTCATCAAAAAAATTACACATTTATTATGTGTTAGTCATCTTTGTCCTTTGGTGAAAAAAATACCTGACAATAACAATTTAAAGGAGGAACACTTTATTCTAGGGTCAGGGTTTCAGAGACTCAGTTCACAAAGTCCACAGCTCTGGGCTGAGGGGAGGCATAGCATCATGGCAAAATGGTGTGACAGAGGGAAGCTCTTAGTTTATAGCAACCAGGACGGAGAGAGAGAACATCCAGGGGCAAGATATCCAACCCCCAAAGGCCCACCTTTCATGACTCACTTCCTCCAGTTATGCATCTGCCTACCATTACTATTCAGCAATCCACTGAAATTATCAATCCATTGAATGAATTAATCCACTGATTAGATTACAACTCTCATAATCCAGTTTTGCCTCTTAGCATTACTGCATTGCCTCATGAACTTTGGGGGAACACCTCATATTTTAAACCATAACGTGCTATGGCACTGCAATTCTACTTTGGATTTTACATCTCAAAGGAAGTTTCACAGAGCTTTGTCCAGGGATGGGAGAAGTGGACATTATTTGTGGTAGTGGAATGTTGCAGACAAACTGGGTGTTTATTGTTTCAACAATAGATAACTAAAATATCAAGAGTATTATTCGTCAGGTAAAAGCAACACCATGCATGTACAAGAACTCACATGCATGCACACACACACACATATGCACACCCACCCACACACACACCTGCATGTGAAGACTAACAACACTTACATGATGCTTGTGGATGAAGAAATTAGCAAGATATATGACGATGATATTTATGAAAATGAAAAGTGCACATTAAACAGTTCAAAGCTTATACCAATTGAAAATAGGGACACATTAAATGTATAAGATTGCTCAGTTATAGAAGGAGGCAAATAGGAACTAATGAAAGGGAAAGAAGAAAGAAGAAAGGGAATAAGAAGAGTCCAATAATTTCAATCTGCTATGACCAGAAAAGAGTCATTAAATCAACATGTTGCAGTCATCACCTTAATAATCAAACAAATGTTAAAAACCGTATTTAATAAAAGTTGTGCTAACCAATTAAAAGGTTAGCCACATAGGCACCAAGTAATCACAATGTATATTGATTTTGAAGAACTAATAAAGCCTTAGTAATATGTATAGCTAACCAAAAAAGAAATTAAAACAGTAAAACAATTATTCTCCCTCTCCCAAAATTATGGTTTTGATTGTCTTATTTATGATGCAAGTTCTCTCAATTTTAATCATACACAAACATTTCATAAATTAAGAAAATGCAGTCTATGTATTAGAATAAAATTCTAGACCAACTTGTTAATGATACAGAATAATCTTTAACAAATTAAATACAGCAGCACTTAAGAAAATACACATATCAGGACCAAGTTTGGGTTTATCCCATTATAATGAGTTTAAAATTGATGTGAAATTAATAAATGTCAGTATTCTTTAATATGTACAATTCATACACATTAGTTAAATGTACCTGAACACAATGAAGACCAGATATAACAAGCCTACAGCTAACATCCTACATGAATGTCAATAACTCCAGTGATTTGCATCTATGTGAAGACAGTTTTGCTTTATGCAATTCTATTTGAACAAGTTGAACTTTTTTTTTCCCCAGTCACATTTTTACCTGCAAATTTGAACCATATTTAAATGTTACTGTGACTTCAAAGAACTTATGGATTCTGAACTAGCTTTAAGTCAACTATTTTTTCAATTGTTTGGAATTTAATTGTGCTGTAGTAGTTATAAGACAAATATTTGGTTTTGTAGAGACATTATGTCCACCTTGGTAAATAAGAATGATAATGGTCATACTCCCATGATAAAAACAAAATAAAAATATATCAATGAATAATAGTTAAAAGGGACTAATAATTCATATATATACTTTAAGAGATATTATCAATTTAGGAATATAATTTATTTAACTTTAAATTAGTTTATGCAAAAATATTAAATATGGTATGATAAATTGTGAAATGTAGAGAGAATTCCCTTTGTGAATGGAGAAAAGACAAAGATGACTTCAATTCACCCTTCCTTTCAACATTATACTAAAAATTCTAAGCAATTGCATAATGAAAGAATGATAAATATATGGTACAAATATTTTAAAGAAAAAAAATATTATGTTATAATGTTTAAAAACACAAATTTGTAGGAGTAAAGATGGTGTGTAATTGGTATGAAGATGAGCCAAGACGTAGTTACCTCAATTATAAAACAGGAATCACTTCAATTTAAGGGAAAGACAGCCTTATCAACTAACAGGACCAGAACGACTGACTATTCATATAAAACAATAAAAAATGTTCTCTATTTCATACTATACAAAAATCAATGCCAAAATACTGTTTTGTGAATATAGTATTCTACAAGTTCAATTACAAAACATATTGATATCTACGTAGTAGACACAGATTTTCAAATAAAAAGTATTTAAATTGTACTCAAATGGAGTATCTTGACAAAAAGAAAAACAGATACCATTTAAATTTGTAACTATTTGTCAACAGCATCAGTAAGAAAGTAAAATAAAAGCCATGAAGTAAATCACATCAATAACTCATCCCATTTTTGCTAATTGCTATCACATTTGCCCTATCTATCCATCTATCTACCTACCTAATTTATCTATGTATTCTTATCTATATAATAATCATTTTCCTTGAGTGTAAATTACATAGTTAATCCCCATTATTACTACCCATTTAAGCGCATATTTTCTGTGAAACACTGCTCTATATAGGCACATATTTTTTTAAAAAAATACGGATAGATTTTTATGAAACCTAGAATTCTAAATGGCCTCCAAAATTTTCTGACCCTAGTGTATACTCACTGTCCACACTTACTCAATTAAAAGCTAATCTACATATTGCTGTGAAGGGGCTTTGCAGATGTAATTACAGTTCTGGACTGGTTGACCTTAAAATAGGAAGATAATCCAGGTGGAACTGTCCTCATGTGAGCTAGCAGTCAGAGACAGGCTTAGAGTACAAGTGAAATTTGCACACAAAGACATGCTCCATAACTGTCTTTACAGATGGCAGGTACCACATGGTGAGGAAAGGAGGCATTCTCCTGGGGACTCTATATACTAGGAGAACAAGCACAGCCCCAGGGAACTGGAATATCAGTCCAACAACAGCATAAAACTGAATTCTCCCAAGAATCTCAAGATTGGAAGTGACTTTTCACCAGAGCTTCTACATAGAGTTGAGCCACAGCTTGGTTTCAGTCTTGCAGGATCCTGAACAGAGAACCCAGTCATGCTGTGCACATTCTCTGGACATACAGAGCTGTGAGTGCATAAAGAGGTATCATTTTATGTTGCCAGCATATGGTGATATGTTCCATAAAAGAAGAAAGACAATAAAATATCATCTTACTTATACATTTTAACCAAAAATCAACAGAAGAAAATCTCTGCTCTAGAAACATATTTTGCAGTAAGTCGTTGAGGTTTTTCGACAGTTTTAGCAGGAATTAGAATTAGTAGGAGTATTTAATAAAACACACACCACCTCAAGAGACTCTGATTCAATTAAATGTTAGAAGCTGCCTGAGTTTTCATTTTTCTATTTGTTATGGTTTTATTAGTACATTATAACTATATATGATATTGGAATTCATTTTGACATAATCATAGATGAATGGAATATACTTTGCTGTACTTCAGTCTCAAGTACTTCCTTGTTCCTTCCCCTTTTTCTTCCTCCTATTCTTCCTCTACTTTAAAGGTCTTCTTTCTATTTATTCATTGATTTTAAAATTGGTGCTTTATAGATATATATAAACATGAAATTTACTATGTTTCATTCATGTATCGACATGGCATAATTTGGTCAGTTTCATTCCACCATTCCTCTTTTCCCATCCCTCCTCCCTCCTCGTCTCTTTTCTCTATTCTACTAATCTCCTTTCTATTTTCATGGCACTTTCCCCAATTTTTTCCCTTTTGCATTCAACCCTTGAAGTTCTGAGCCTGGCTTATTTCCCTTAGCATGCTGTTCTTTAGTCCCACCCATTTGCCCACAAATGCCATAATTTCATTCTTCCATATGGGTGAGTAAAACTCCATTGTGAGTGTACACCAAATTTTCTTCATCCATTCACCTGTTGTGCACCTGAGCTGGTTCCATAACTTGGCTGTTGAGCATTGTACTGCTACATCACTATGGTATCTTGATTTCAGTTATTTCCAACAAAACCATAGCTAATGCCCAGTTTGCTAGTCTGGAAACCACATTTAGAGAAGCATTGCCCTTTAGTTGTCTTTCATGTTCAAAGGTTCATCAGTCTTTCACTATCTTTCATGTCCTTTTAGGGCCTCCTCAGTTTGGTATATTGCTGTCCATTATGTTTGCTTTTCAAATAAATACAACGCTGATTTAGATCACATTTTTAGGTTGAGTTCTGCCAGGTTTTATTTATTATTTTTGTCAAAAATTTACTATACTTTCTACTTGGTGGAGATATTATTTGATTCTGTAACATACATTGTTTCCCATAAAACATTTTTCATAGACTTTATCACCCAATGATGAGCCTTATCTAAATCATCTAAATCAATAATCAATTGTTAATATTTGTCAAGTGAAGATTTTCTATCCCATCATTTCTGCACATTTTGGATGGAACTATTTATTGTATTTATTTATTTGTATCAATATAAATTCATGTATTTATATTATTCATATTAAAATATTTAATTATTCCATACTAAATTAATATTTTAGTTTTAAATAAGTAATATTAGTATTAACCCAGGTTTGGCCAGTTTAACCCATACTTAGAGTTTAACCTAGTTTAACCCTTAAGGGAACTCCTGTATTTTTGATGTTTCAAACATTTTTTGAGCATCAAATGACATTCTAGCACAAGGTACTCCAGTCTGCTCTTGTACTTTCTTTGTCCTAGCTCTCATATCAGCTATTTTTTACAAGGATTATGGTTCCTTTAGTAGGAATGGTACTTAGAAACCAGTATCTGGGTCCTTTGTGTTCTCATTCCCACTTCTGTGTTACAATTTCTTGGCTCTTTCAGAATATGAAGTCAGAAAATATATCTATATTTCTGAATCCACATATAAAACTAATCTCTACAATTTCAATGTAACAGCTACGGGTCTTCTTGTTTCTTTATGATTTCACTTTTCAAATGGTAAAAAATATGGGTCTCAGACTTTGCTTAGCACATCATTTCTAGAATACACAGAAAGCAGTTTCAACATTACAATAACACCATGATGAAAAATGAACATTTACTAATGTTTAAAAATAATTACAGTTCTTATTATCATTTATCATGTCTTTAAACAAGATATGTATACAAAGGTTACTTAGGCTGGCTCTGTTTTCACACATGTGAAACACAGTTTGTTACCCCTGTTCATACTCTGTATTGGAGATTTACCTTTATCTTTTTTTTTTAATGTAAAATATGATGTGGTTCCAATAAGTAAAGTTTTCTTGATCCCTTAGACTTTATTCCCATCCCTAACTTCCTTTGTATTCCAGTCTAGAATTATTATGTTTCTCTTTGCAAAATAAGCAATTACATTTACATTTTAATATTGCCCCTTTTCTAAATTTATTTAGAAAAGTAGAAGTAATTTCCGAAGTTTTTGAAAACACATCAGTTTGTAAAGATCTTCATATTTGTTTTTATATCTACACAGTATGCCACTGAGAAAAAAATGTTCCTTAGTTTCTCCAAGAATTCATCTATGTATGGACCTTTAAGGATTTTATGTTTTCATATTCTACAACTACAACTAATGCTCAATTGAATAAGTTTGTGCAATCATTTCACCTCTGCCTATTCTTGCACTCATAGAGGTTTTTTGTTTTTGTTTTTGTTTTTGCAACTAGGTATTGAACCCAGGGGTGCTTAACAACTGAGTCATATCCTATCCTTTTTATGTTTTTATTTTGAGACAGAGTCTCACTAAGTTGCTGAATTTGGCTTTGAATTTGTGATCCTCCTGTCTCAGCCTCCTGAGTCACTGGCATTACAGGCATGTACACACTGCACCCGGCAGAGTTTTCTATCGTTTAGCTCTAGTGAAAGTGCAGAATATGTATTGTTTCTTTTGGTTTTCATATTGATTTGTATAGGTTTAGGAATGCTACTGGAGAGATTTATATTTATGCGAGTAGCTCAGCTATGTGAGCATCCACTTATTAAATTTTAGGACTCATGATTATGTTATGGATGATTTATCTTTGTTAAAATTCATGAAAATGTACATGCAGTGATATATACAAACATGTTATTTTTTAGTCACATTTAAATGATTTTTTTTAAAAAAAGGAAAAGAGAAAAAATGTTTTATATTGTGAAATTTAGATTAGGAGTCTAACAATGATATCAGGTGAGTCATATTTGCAAAGGTGAAATCAGCTGATTATACTGAAAGTTATGATGGTAGCAATGAAGTTACAAAGTAGATGGATTTCTATCTTATCTTCAGTATAGAATGGGCATAATTTGATAATAAATGAGATGTATACAATGAGAAAGTCAATTATAATTCTTCATTTTTATTCCATGAACTGGGTCAATTTAAATCATTGTAGTTCTGTCTGTGTTTCTTGATGGGAGATAAAGTCCATGGTCTTGTATGTGTTAGGTGGGTGCTGCTATACCCTGAGCTGCATCCCTGGTCCCTGATTTAAAATACTGATGATGGAGACAGTTGGGGCAAACAGCAGGGATGTATGCGAGGATGTGGAGGGTGGGCAACAAATCCAAAACTAAACTGGACAGTGGGCAAAAATATTATGATTCAATTAATTGTGAACAGATGCCTGTTATGTCCAAAAGCAGCATTATTGAGAATCAGTATTCAGTTTGATTCTTGAACTTCAGAATTTATGGTTAGAGAGAACTGTATTTTCCTTGCTGTGACCAAACGATGACATCCAAGACTCAAACTGTGGCTTTTTGATGCAATGATCATTGACCTTCAATCCTGATCTGCCATATCTTTAGAGTTTCACAGAAACTTCAAAAGCCCAATTACCTCTAAAAGGCTAATTTACCAGGAATTAGCCCTGAACAAGTCAACTCTTTAAGAAGTGTGCAACATGGTGAATCAGAAGCATGATGCTTACAGAGAGGTAATAATTTCATTTTTAGCTTCAAAGAACTTGAGGAGGGTTGAGCAAGTTGTAGGAAAGTAAAGAATGTAAGGAATGTGTACATATGTACAATTTTAATTATATATGTATGTACTAGCAAAATATATTGCCAATACAATATATAAATACATATACATATATGTAATATTTGCCTGACTAGTATCACCTCAGCAATTAAGGAGTTAACCTGAATCAGCAGTCAAAAATAAGGTTCTGTTCAACAGAATAAGTAAATATAAAGCAAAAATAAGAGTTTTGGCAAATGTGCCAACTTCTCACTGTTTTCAAATATTAAAAATGATGGGGTGGAGAGTAAGAGCTAATGACCAAAGTCCTATTTATGAAATGGAAGAAAAAAAGATATATTTAATATTCCACTGGCACACACAATATATTTTCACTTTCTAAATAATAGTTTTTTTCATTCTTTTTGCTTCATTTGTTTTAGATTGTCATCATTTTTGTTAGTTTCTAAGTTTAAGCCACTGGTATCTGCTACCTCTCCTTCTAACTCCTTATGTTATTCCTTTGAATATAAAAATACCCTTTCTGGGTCTGTCTTTAATTCATATAATTTCTCCTGAGATAACATCAGGTGTACCGGCAAGGAGCCAAATGTGCAATTTCTGCAGAGCTCTGCAAATTATGTAAAAACAGGGTAGGCTTAGATTGGTTAGACTTCCTTTAAAATCATGAGAATGCACTGAACTTACATGAAGAAAATACAGACATCCTTGTAAAGGATAACACAAAAAGTTTAATATTCAGACTTTTTAAAATCAAAATATAAAACAATTTTTGTGATAAGATATTGTGGAAGAGAGAGAAATGATGAATCTTTAATTGACAATTTTAAATTTTGCATTTTGATTCATGATACTGTTCTTAGTAGTTATGCAGAAAGGAAACATTCTGATACTAAATAATTGCTAAGTTTCCCACTGTGTTACAACTCTTGATATATGGGTTTCTATCCTAATCATTGTGCATTATTTGACCCTTGCTTCCTCTCTCCCCCAGTGGCTGTTCCAATGCAACGGTTTTGTATATACCATGGAGCACTCCTCTCATGCATAGACACACTCCACCTTTGAACATCTTGCTCTTTTGGTCACACATGGAAAACGATTACTGCTTCAAAATAATGCCTCATGCATAATGTCACTGTTGTTACTATTAAAGTTTTGTGACCTGGTTTTGTTGAACTTCATAACATACAAACATCCTTGAGAAGGATAAACAAAAACTTTAAATGAAAATTTCTGGGTGTAATATGGATTCAATTTGATTCTCTTTCTGAGAGCACAGGTTAATTGGTAAAAAGGAAAAGGAAAGGATTTAAAAAAAAAAAAAAAAAAAAACTAAACCATTAGAGTCCTAAGGAATAAAGAGTATCACTTGGGAAGGAAAGGGAAGCACAGTAAGAAGCCAGACAGTTCAAAGACGGGTTTCCCCTACATTCATTTTTGGAGGCTACAGAATATGGAAGAACTCAGTCATAATATTCTTGGGGACTGATCACTAGTCATAGTTTTTAGCAACTGAGGCATTCATTCCTGTTTTATAATACCTTTGTCATAGAAATATTGCAAAATGAAAATACAGGTCTAGCAAACAGAAAGGTTAATCATTGAAATGAAAACAGACTTAAGAGTTTGGAGAGAGAAAAATTTAAGGGAATTTCAACTGAGCATTGATGGTCTCACTTCACTGTTATATGCAGTGTGCATCAAAGTCAAGAGCGCTATCTCCTTTTACCAGGTAAATCTCCCCTTCATTTTCATATAAAATGATTCCAATTATTATGACATATTTTCAAAAAAAAAGTCAAGCTTTTGAAGAAGCAGAACAATGACTGTCAAGAGCAAGAGGATGGGAAAATTGGAGTTGCTTATGAACAGGTAACAATATTATTGTTCACTTAAAACTTTGTTAAGAGTTTTTACTATAATAAAATTCAGTAAATATATTTTTTAAAAAGAAGAAAATTTAATGTCTTTAAAGTGCCTTTTGAAAGATTAATGTTTAAGTGTCTTTAAAAGTAAGCAGTTACTACAATTCCAATATCTGAGTTAGTACACAAAACCTCTATACAAAGTTCAATTTACTATATTATTCCATGCAATTAAATCTCTGTAAATAATAATTAGTGTAGGCGCCCAAGTCATGAATGTATGATCTCCCTTTGCACATTAAATAAATGCAATGTAAATATTGCTTTTTAAAAAGAGACTAATGAATCAGAGGTTTAACTTATTTTCTTGAAATTGAAAAATTTGGATAAAACTGCTAAGCATATTAAAAAACTTTTATTGAAGTCCATAGACATTTACCCCAATGTTCAGATTTTGTGTAGGTTATAGTATGAGGTACCAAACTTAATCTCCCAAGGAGAAAGTGTAAATTAAAGGAATAAGCAGACTGGTTCCTGAACCACTTAATTAGACATAACCATTCAGAACAAAAGTCCTGACACTTTCCCATCTATTCTGGAGTTTTTATTCCATGCCATAAGTCGCTTGGTAACAGCTACTTTGTAGAAATAATCTTTCACTTTACCTTTTTTCATGTGAAGGGTGCCTTTTAGCTAAAATCTGTAGATAGATGCATATCACATTTTCTAATCACTGAATTTGCACTTAGGAGATTGATTATCCTCCCTTGTTTACTTGTCCCTCTTACTTTTCATCCTCATAAATTTTTTATTTAAGCAAAATTGTCTCTTTCCGGAAAAGTTCTAATGAAATTGCAGTGGAAATGACTTCAAACTTGCAAATGTATCTTCATTTATTTGAATTTTTCAATAAAATTTCAGAATTTCTTTAAGATCTGTAATTACTTTTACAAAATTTTTCCCAATACTGTAATTTTTTATTATTATTTAGGATTGTTATTAAAAAACATCTGAGAAGTACTTGAAGGGAATGTTCAAAAACACTCATTTTTTTCTTATTTAATTTAGCTACATTGTAATATATTCTGATAATATCCATTAGTTAGCTTATAAGTATATGCATTGAGTTTTCTCTGTTGTTAGTTACATTACCTAAGAAAAACAATATTTTTTTCTTTACCATAATTTATCTTTTATTATGTTTGTTTCAATATATTGTCATTTGTTTGGTTAAAAAAAAAAAAAGTCAGATGTGAACAAGTTCATTTCTGAATTATCCTGCTCCATAAGTTTTTTTGGGAATCCTTGAGATAATGCCATGCGATTTTATTTAAGATAGTTTTAGAGTTTGATTTCATACCTAGGAGGGAAAGATATTCTTTGATCTTTTCCTTCTTTGATCTTTTACAAGAATGAGTTGTTTATCCTGGACTATGTATTTTGTTAGACATTTTGTGAATTTTCACAAAGTTATAAAAGAAGTTGAAATTTGAAATGGGATTACTTCGAACTCATTTAAATTTGGAGGTATTTAATATCTTTTTAATTTCAAATACCCAATTTGTTAAAATCCAGCATGAACTAATGTTTTAGAATGTGTAATATTTGTAAGCACTCTGGTAGCAGCCTGGCTTTTAAAAATTCCTGATTTTGAATTTTATGCTTTCTTTGCTTTCTTGATAACTTTTATAGGGTCAAAAATCTTTAAGAATTAAATTAAAGCTATATAAACTTTCTATTGCACTTTCACTTTATATTTCATTACTATATATTTTTATTTCTTTTCTTTTTATATTTTTAGGGGTTTCATTTTCTGAATTTTTCTAACTTATGAAGATGCTAGAACATTAAGTATCAGATTTTCTTTTTTTCTCAAATATGCATTAAAGCCATGAATTTTCCTCATAAAACAACTTCTTTGAATCTCATAAATTGTGATGTGTAATAATTCATTATGATTAATCTAAACAATTATTATTCCCACTTTGAATTCATTTTGATATATGGCTTATTTAGAAGCACATTCTTAATTTCTATATTTTTTTTTTAGTTATCTCTTTGTTTTTGATTTATGGCCTAAATTTTATGCCCATAAAACATACTCTCTAACTTCTCTATTATAATTAATTGAGACATACTTTGTGGTGAAGCACACGATTTTTTAAAGTTATATGAACAATCTGAACTATCAAGTACCTTGGTTTTAGTGCATGCACAATGTTTCAAATATATCAAGTCAAATTTACTAATCATGCATTTAAATTTTCTATATTCTTGTTATTTTTGTGGTCTATTCAATTAGCGTATACATATATTTTTCAGTTTTGTGAATATTTGTTTTCAAACTATTTGAAGGTATGTTAGGAGATTAATAGATTTTAGAATGTTTATGTTCTTGATAACAGTAATATTTTATCATTATGATGTGTTTACTATTTATGTATGTGTGTGTGTGTGTGTGTGTGTGTGTGTTCACTCTAATACCCATCAGCTTTTAAGGGACATATTAGTTGAATTTGAAATTAATGTAATCATTTATATATTTGAGTTGAAATCTACTCTTTTTATTATTTGCTTTTTATTTGTTCCATGTGCTTTCTCATCTTTTTTCTCTTTCTTCTACTATTTAGGATTTGCATGTGTTTGTGTGTCTGTGTAAATAATTATGTTTCCCATCTGTTATTCCAGAATTTTTTTTACCCTTTCATTATTTATTTAGTGCTTAGTCAAGATATTACTACACACCTTCTTAAATAACAATTTGTATAATATTGAGAGTGCATTAGGCTCATTCCTGGGCAATGTAAGCAACATAGAAGAACTTAACTCAAACCACTTTCTCACAATTTATGTGCCATCACAATTTAATTTAGTGTATGCTTTAAATAAGACATCATTTTTGCCTGTAAAGTTCTGCATTATTTATATTCACCCTCTTCATTTATCTGAGCTTTCAAAAGGGGTAATTTTATTTATGATTGAACAAAATTAATATTGGTATTCCCTTTTGTGTGGACTTCTTGAGGATGAATTTTCATACCTTTTGTCTATTGTATTTTCTAACTTTTGGTTTTCCTCATCGATTTTGCTGAAAAATAATTTATGTACAACGAATCACATCTATTTAGTGTGCATGACTTTGCTAAGCTGTGGAAATCCTTGTGTTCATCACCATAATCAAGGTGATGAACTTTTACATCCCCCCACCAAACTCCTCCCTGTCCCTCCCTGTGTGCCTGGACCTAAACAATCATGAATGAGTACACTGCATCAAATGAGGTCACTCTATATGTTGCATGTATTATAATCTATGCTTTTTATGCCTCTAGAACCCAATCTTTCTTCTGCTCATATGTAATGGATCTATTCAACAAACATATACTTTTTAATATAAAATTTACTTTTTAAGAGAAAAGTTGTTTTAGAATTTGTATTAATTGATAATATTATTTTTAAATGTGTTTTGGGGCTCAAGTTATTCACTATCTTGAATAAAGTTCTTCTCTACTCTAAAACCCCATGGCAACTTATCTAAACCGTTTACATAGATTCACAGTATTTATTTTATATTAATTTATTATTATTATTATTATTATTATTATCACCAGAGATTAAACGCAGGGGCACTTAACCAGTGAACCACCTCTCCACTCCTTTTTTTAATTAAAAAAAAAAATTGAAACAGTCTCACTCAGTTGCTTAGGACCTCACAAAGTTGCTGAGGCTGGCTATAATCTCACAATCCTCCTACCTGAACCTCCTGAGCAGTGGGATTATAGGTGTGCACCACCATGCACAGCTAGAGTCAGCTCAACATCTGAAAAATGACTATGTTGACAAAAAAACCAAAATAATCCTATCTAGACCAAAGTTGTACACTATCATAAGGCTATAAGGATATTTCATAATATTCTAAATAGACTCAGGATGACTAAAAAGAAAAAAAATTGTACTTAATTTTTTTCTTTCATAATAAAAAATCAAACAAATAATACATAAACTTATAAGCTAATGCTCACAATTTTTTTCATGTCAGAACCCTGGTGTGTATTCCTTTATTCATTTGTCAAATATTTGTAAGTACTCTCTATGTTCCGGAAACTATTTTAGGTATTGAAAATAGATCGATGAACAAAGCAGACAAAAATCCTGCTTCGTGAAACTTAGATTTTAATGAGGAGAGATAAGCAATAAATATATTTATACACAAACTATGTGATGTATATGGGGGAATAAGTGCCATAGCAAATAAGAAAAACGAAGAGAACTGGCAGAAGATTTCAGTTTAAATAAAATGGTCAGTCTTATTGAAAAAGTAACATTTTTTGAAGGACAGATTTATTTGCACTGTAAACTTGTAACAGGCAAGAAAATCATATTACAGGAAGATGTGTTAGAATTTTAATGTAAGCTGCTCCTGTGCTTTTAACATCTGTGGTATAGATTTCTAATAAAACTTTCACATTAATGAATAAATACCAGCAAGACTCGTGAAGAGGCTCCTGGTATGCTTCCTTCTACAAATAAGGGAGCAAAACAAGGTAAAAAAATGATAAGTTATTCCACTGGAGAGATTGAGGCAGAGTGGCAGAGTGCAACTCAGGACACAGAGACAATCAATGGCCTTGTGAAGAAGGGAAATGAGCACACAACACATATTCTACCTCTTCTGCCCTAAGGATCAAACTCTGAACTAAAAAGGATTTCTTTCTCTGGGGAAAGGGAAAGCAGAGCCTGAAGCCTACAATAATGCTATGGACACCTAAAGTATTTGCTACTGGAGAAGGCTGTGGTCCTCACAGACCTTGAGACCCCATCCAATGGGGGACAGTGAGGTAGGCAGGGAGCCAACCCCAGCATCTCAGCTAACCCAGCTTCTGAATTAACCAGGTAGTCTTGGGTAATGGATTGCCTGGAAAATAATTCAAAATAATTATTTTAAGGAAACCCAATGAGATATAAGAGAATACATAAAGAAAATTCCATTAAATTAGAAAAACAATGTTTTGAATGACATATTCAGAAAAGGGTCAGAAAACATAAAAAATAACCAAACAAAACTTTTGAAGTTAAAATATCAATAAATGTAATGAACAAAACAGTTTTAATGACAGACTAGATCCAGCAGAAGAAGGAACAAATTTCTGAGCTTAAACTAGGTCCTTTGAGATAGAAGAAAAAGAATGAAAAAAGTCTATAAGGCTTATGAGACTATCATGTATTTAATGCTTGCATTAGAGATGTTCTAGGAAAAGGAATTGGAAAAGACATAGAAAACCTGTTCAAAGAAATAATAACTGAAAATTCTCTAAGTCTTAGGAAAGATAGTTATCTAGGTCCAAGAAATGTGGAGGACCCTAACAGATTTGACCTAAAAATGTCTTCTTCAAATTATATTATATTTAAACTACAAAAAAATGATAAGACAAAGAGAATTCTAAAAACAGCAAGGGAATTGCATCAAGTCATATGTAAGAGAATCCCCAAGAATCTAGCAATAGATTTCTTAGTAGAAAACTCAGCAGGCCAGGAAATACAATGGGTACTGTAAAAAGACACAGAGAAAATCAGTATATAATTATTAAGGGATCAATACAGCCAAAAGATATAATAACTGTAAATATATATGTATCCAAAGCTGGAACACATAATTATGTAAAGGAAACATTACTAGACTTAAAGGAAAAGATAAATTTCAATAAATATGATAGTTGAGTACTTTACAAATCTGTTTCATCAATGAGCAGATCATCCAGAACAATAAAAACAACAAAAGAAACACAGAACCCAGAAACATCAGTTAGACTATAGGACAGACCAAATTAACCTAACAGACCTTTGCAGAACACATCATCCAACAGATGCAGTATGCAGTATACATGTTCTTTTCATAAGCACATGGAACATTCTGCAGTACAGATCCTACATTAGGCCCCAAAACAAGTCTCAGCCAAGTTTTAAAAGATCAAAATCATGTAACTTCTCTGACCACAATGGAATAAAACTAGAAATAAATAAGAGGAACTTTTGAAACTGTACAACATAGAAATAAAACCAAATGCTCTTGAATGACAAATGGTGAATGAAAAAATTAAAGTGAAATTTAAAAATTTCTTGCAACAAAGGAAAATGAAAACACACCATGACAAAACCTATGAGATGCAAAAAAAGAAGAACTTACAAAAAAATTCATAGCAATAAGCGGTTACAACAAGATTTTAAATAAGCATCCAAACAATGCAAGGATCTAGAAAAGAAAGAACAAATTTAAGTGAAAGTTAGTAGAAGGAAAGAAATAATAAAAAGCAGACACATAAGAGATTTAAAATATACAATGTATTAAGAAAACAAAGCATTGTGTTTTTTGAGCAGATAAAATTGACAAACCATTAGGTAGGCCAATCAAGATAAAAGAGAAAGAGCCAGAGGAGCAATTTACAACCATTATGACAAAAATACAAAGGATTATTATGAAGCATTGTGAAGAACTATAAACTAAAAATTTTTTGAACAGGGAAAGTGGACAAATTTCTAGATGCATAAAATCTACCAGAATTGAAACATTGAGACATAAAATGATGAACAGAATAACACCCAGCAATAGAACTGAATCAATAATAAGTCTCCCAAAAAAGAAAATACCAGGACAGGATGACGTCACAAAAGTTTTCAAGAAATAACACCAAATTTTCTAAAACTAAACCAAACAATGAAAAGGAAGGAATCCTTTCCAAACTCATTCTATGAGATCATACTACCCTGATTCTAAAACCAAACAAGAACATTTAAAAAGAAGTGGAACAAGAAATAAAAAAGAAAAGAATGAAAACTGGAAAAAGAAAATTACATAGCAGTAGCCCCAATATAGATGCTAAAAAATCACAATAAAACACTAGCGAACCAAATTCAATAGCACAACAAACATATTACACATAATGATCAAGTGAAATTTTTCCCACAGACAGGATAATTAGACATGCAAGAATGAGTTAGCATGTGCAAATCAGTAATTTAATATAGTACGACAGAATTGAGGATAAAAAGCAGAATAGATACAGAAAAAGCATTTTTCAAGAATTAAATGGCTCTTCATGGTAAAAAACCTCAACACATTAGGAACAGAAAGAACATATTTCAACCGGATAAAGACTATCATGTAATCATAGCCAACATCACAATGAATGGAGAAAAGTTGAAATATTTCTTCAAAGATCAAGAAGAAGAAAAGTTTACAATTTTACCATTATTATTGAAGATAGTATTAGAAGACTTAGAGCAATAAAACAAGAGGAAGACGTAAAGGGTATTCAAGATGGACAGGAGGAAGTCACATTATCCTTTGAAGAAATAATATTGTTAAAATGTCCATAGAACCCAAAACGATCTACAAATTCAATGAAATCCCCCCAAAATACCAATACCATTTTGTTCACAAAAATGGGAAAAAAAAATTATAAAACCCAAATGGAAACACAAAAGACCTCAAATAGCTAAGTCAATCTTGAGCAAAAGGAATAAATCAGAGGCATCACAGTATCTGCCCTCAAAACATTTTACACAGCTATTATAACAAAAGAGCACAGTTCTGGCACATAAAAGAACAGAATAGAGATCCAAATAAACCCAAACATTCACAGTCAAACTAATCTTTAATGGAGATGCAAAAACCAATAATCAAACAAAAAACTGGAGAGAGGGCAGTCTCTTCAATACATGGTGTTGGGGAAAATGGATATTCCATATGCAGAAGGCTGACACTAGAACCTTACTTATCTCTCATCATACACAAAAATCAACTCAAAATGGATCCGGGAATTAAAAATGTAAGATCTGACATTGTAAAACTCCTAAGAAAAAAAAAAAACAGGGAAATTATTTTAAGACATCAGAATAGGTGATATTTATTTATTTATTTAGGTAAGATAGGAAAACACAAGGGAACACAGTGAAAAGAATAAACATAGACAAGTCAGAGTATATGAAATTAAGAAGGTTGAGAAAGCAAAGAAAACGATCAGATCAATGTAGTGAAGAGACAACCTGCAGAATTGGGGAAAAAAAGAAGTACATTTCCCCAACAAAGGATTAATATTCAGAATATAAAAATAATCTCAAAACACTCCACAGCAAAAACTATTAACTCACAGCAAACTAATTTTTTAAATGGGCAAATGCTCTGAATTCACGTGTGTCAAAAGAAGACATACAAGTGTCCAACAAATATGTGAAAGTATGCCAACATCGATAGTCATCAGGGACATTCAAATGAAACACATGCTGAGATATCATTTTACTCCAGGAAGAATGACTTTTATCAAAAAACAAAACAAAATAATAATACATGCTGGAGAGAATGTGGAGAAGTAACACTCATTAACTTTAGTTGTGAATGAAAATTAGTACAGCCATTTTGGCAAACACTTTGGAGGTTCCTCAAAAAACTAAAAATAGAACTACATGTAAACCAGTTATCCCAGTACTGGGTATATAACCCAAAGAAAAGTAATCACAGATCAAAGAAAAACCTTCACTCCATGTTTACTGCAGCAGTATTCACAATCATCACCAAAGTGTCCACTAATGGATAAATGGATAAAGAAAAAAATTATATATATATATATGTATATATGAATTATTATTCAAGCATAAAAAGAATGAAACCCTGCCATTTGCTGCAGTCTAGGTGGAACTGGAGGACATTATGTTAACTGAAATAAGCCAAGCACAGAAAGACAAATACCACATGTTCTCATTCATATTTACTTGATTTCATAAAAGTAGACAGCAAAATAGTGACTGCTAGAAGTAAGGACAGGCAGAAGAGAGGGAAATTGTATAACAGATACCAAACTAAAGTTAGATAAGGAATACTTTCTGATATCTTATGGCACAGTGGGGGTAACTATAGTTCATAATGATTTACTATATATTTTATAAAGAACTAGAAGAGAGGCGTTCAGTTTCTCAACACAAAGAAATGAGGCATTGGAATTTAAGGCAATGGAAATGCTAATTCTCCAATTTGATCATTACATGTTCTATATATATATATATATATATATATATATATATATATATATCCAATCATCACATTGTATGCCATAAATATACTCAAATATTTATGTCATTAAAAATGAGTCTTTAACAGCAGCAGAGGATGCAAAATGAAATAGTTGTCACCTGGTTATTTACTATTTTCAAATAACTAATTGCTTTATGGAATATTATAGAAATTCTCAAATATAAAAAGAAGGAAATTCTGAAACAAAAAATACATTGATTAAACAGGATACAAAACAAACAACAAAATGAATGCACTCTGCCTTAACATACACATGTGAAATAAGGCTAACATATATTTTACTACTTTCATGTGGCTTTAGTGAAAACTCTGATTTTCTTTATAGCCTGAAAGCAAGGACTGGAAATCATTTAGTCATTAACTTCCATAATGATAAATATATATGATAACATTTAAATTTTCTAACTTTTCATGAGCAGTTTTATACGTGGCCAGTGAATTAAAAGCAGGAAAGTCTGTGTGTTTGAGTAAAATATGGATCAGAAAATTATTTCTACACGACTACAATAAAGTCTACTCTTATTTTGAAAATATTTTACCAATATATAATTATCAGCATTAAAATTGTTTAGGTATCCAGTTCTCAGGCAATATACTTTCTTTTAAAAGAAAAGAAAATTAGCCTCATTTTACATCAATTCAAACTCTGAACCCTTTGAGGCAAGTCTCTTAAACATAACCACTCCAGCTGACAGCTTCTCCATAAAAAATATTCATTGAGTTCTGTTTGAATACCATATATCATGTGAACATGTAAGTGTCCTCATTATTCATGAATCAGACAGCACCCCAAGTGTACCCAGCATTAAATTGCTTTTGAACCATCTATAATCTTTAGAAATGTCTCCTTCCAGAACACATTTTGCAGTGAAACTCAATTTGAATTCTGCATTTACTGTAGCAACACACCAAAGTCTATAGATAGGCCTGAAGGTCACTTTGACATTGTTCCTTGAAGTAAAACTTTGCTATATATGGAACAAAACCCAGGAATGCTCTGCATGTCACAGAATGAGATTAGAATAGGCCTGCCTGCTTGGTGCTTTCTGAATAATAACTCACTCTGTTGTTAAAAATAGATGCTTGTTCTTTCTGAAACGGAAACAACACACAGTTTTAAAAGAGACATGCAGAAAGCCATGAAATGAGTCATCAGCTGTGTTCGGTTACAGTGGGTTTATCTGTGACTGTGTGAAGAATCACTCTCAAGGAGTCAGCAAAAGTGGAGCCAATTGCTGAGAGCTAATCATGCTGGGTTATTCTTGGAGGAACACAGTGCAGGTAGGTAGCCCCGACAGTTAACAATTATTGCTTCTACTTGGCAAAATGAATGGGTCTGAACAGTTATCTCAAAGGTGTTCTCAGCAAGAGCTATATTTAAACTGCTGACACCAGTAATTGTGTTTAGCTCACCCAATCCGGAGTTTGATCTCAAGTGTTTTGCAGTGTAGTCAAATACGCTGAACTTGGTCTTTCCTTGTCTATAGTATCTGATAAGCAACATGCACCAAAAGGCATGCTTTCCAATGTTTCTTCATTTAATTTCTGTTGAGTAATGAAAGGAATTTTTTTTATCATAGTTGCTTCTGAAATATTTAGATATAACTTCCTATCATCAAATCACTTCTAATCCTCATATAAAGGCACCCTGGTGCATAATAATACCTATATTTGGTTTTAAACTGGTAATTTATAGCTGTTGGGATATAGTAATAAACTTGCCTAGGGAAATATAATTAGTGAAAGGAATGCATCTGTTTTATTTCTGTTGATTACCTTGAAGGTACAGCAAATAAATGAAAACAAATCATCATTGGTGTTTTTGCTTTTATGGAAAAAAAAACTACCATTCATTGTTTGAAGTTGTTGTCGTGATTATTGATCTTAACAGTGTGTCTAATACACTTATTAGTTTGTGTTGAAACTTTCTACTTTGAGGGCCCAAGATACAAGTAAAATTTAAAAGGACAGAACTAATACATTACAGGAAGAACATGACTGAAAAAAGAAACATATTTTAAGTCTAAGATGAAAAAAAAAATAATAAATTATGTCATAAAGTCAGTAATGAAGGCAAAACAACCACCCTCATTTATAACCAGAAGAAAGAACTATAAATTAATAGAAGGAAGCCCAGTAGAGTAGAGAAAGGAGAACAAGCAGAGAGAGGAGAAGGAAAGAGGAAGTACCAGGCACTGAAGTGGAGCAAATTATAGTTGATGCATGTAGAATTATGTCACAATGAACCCCAATATTATGTGTAACTATATATACAGATAAAAATATTTTTTTTAGAAAAAGTTGATTAAAGCCAGCCATACCCCTGTGGTTCTGGCTAAATACTCCAGACCTCTGTGATCAGTAAGAGCATGTTCTATTTTCTCCTCTATTTTCATTGGTTGTTTTAATCTGTACTTGACAATGGCTTTTATAGTCTATTATTATTCCACAGGAGAAAAATGTCACAGGTATGTATGATTGTTTATTTTGAATGGAAGTAGTTCCATTTTCCAATTTTTGCTTTTAGTTGGCAAAACAAGAAAACAAGATACATGGACAAAAATACATGGAGCTACAGAGAAGATGTTTTAAAAATCAATGGTTTCCATATGAAGGATGATTTCCTTTGAGTAAAGCATTTTCAATACACCAAGATAGTCAATAGTTACCAACTTTGATTCCATTACTTTTTATAAAAATGACACTAAAACATAAAGGACAGGTCCTACTAGTTTAAGATAACTTGATTGGTTATCTCACCATTTTTCAATACTTTTTTCAATGGTTTTGTAACTAACCAAGTTAAAAAAGGTGAAAATTACATTACTTACATTGCCAATCAATTTAGGAATATATTAGTTTTATACTTTGAAGTGATTCTCTTGAAGAATGAATGCAGCCACCTTTCACTGCAATGAAGATATTCCCAGGGATCATCTTTTTTCACTGTGAAGCTAACATAAGATGTCATTATCTTGTTTCTAAAGAACACATGGGTTCCTTAAATAGGAGCTATTTTAAAGTAACTCTTATTTGGCCGCTGAGATTGTATTACATTCCAAATCTTGCTAATGCTTCGTGTCCCAGATTGAGTCCCCAGTCCCCATATTGTTAATGAATGACCATATTGCCAGGAATCTTTGAAGACCCTAAGAATTTTGTTTTATTTAGGGTAAATTTCACACAATAAAATCTGTTGTTTATTTTGAACAGAAATAAGAATGTAGCCCAATTAATATAAAAAATAATGTATAAATTCCCAAACAGCCAAATCTAATGTCAATTTGCATGCTTAATCATTTCAGGAAAGAAAATTTTGCATCAGAGTGAATCATATGCTATTTTCTTTCTCAGTATTAGCATTCAGTTGAGCAGTTTTTCCCAGATATATTTTATGACCAAGTCTTTTTTGTCCAAGAATTCAGAAAGAAGGAATTTTGTATTTTGCATTACTTAAAATACCACCCATCTGTAACTAGATCTCTCAAACTTTTCTGCCAGAAATGTAAAATGGTTCAGTCCCCCTGGAAAATAGTTTGGCAGGTTCATAAAATGTTAAACACCCTCAGCATACAACCTGGTAATCACACTCTTGAGTGTTTATCCCAGAAATAAAAGAGTGTTATGCATATGAAAATCTTTATACAATGTTCTTAGCAGCTTTCTTTATAATATTCCAAACTACAAACCAATGAAATGTGTTAATATGAGTGGAGGTAGGCTAATAAAAAAAAAAAAAAAAAAAGTCATGGTACATTCATACAATGAAAAAAAAAACAATATAAAGAAGAAATTATTTATGCAAACAGCAAATTCTTTGAACTCAAGGACATAAGACATTAGCATATTAAAAATCTACTATGAATGACTTCATCCATTTCTTGGGAAAAAATAAATTACAGTGATGGAGAATGAATCAGACAGAAGTTTCTAGGGACTGGATTTGGTAAAGAATGGGACTTACTAGTGCTAGTAAACAAAACTTCTTTGTAGTTTGGAATAATCTGTATCCTGACTGTGGTGGTGATTACATCCTAGGCCTTTAAAGAGAATGAAAATTCCCACTGTTGAAAATCTGTAAAAAGAAGTCAAATATTTACACATGGCTCAAAACAGTTTGAAACAGTTGATGAGTCACAGATTTTTATGCTTTTAATCCAAATATAAGGTATTTCAAAAATACTAATCTATATAGAGCTTAAATGGGACACACAAAATGTTTTTGTCTCATAGAAGAGATTGGAGATTACAATGAACGTGATACTATGGGACATATAATAATGTAGTATGTGCATAATATTTAATCTAAGTACTGATATTTAAAATGAAAAAGTGAACTATCCCCAAAAGTATTGTGATCTTTAAGACTAATATGTTTAGAAAGGTATCTAGGATATATATGTGAAAATCTTAGAGTTTTGATATTCACCTCAGAATTGTTAAAATAAATATTACCAAAATAACTAATTCCACATTAAAACAATTTAGGTGTATAAATTGAGAATCTATTAAACCCAAATTGTACTTAAGAACACAAGGCTAAAATAAAAATATTTAGTACTTAACTTTAAAAATAGTTTAGTTATTGATGAATGTAGGAGTTTTAGTCATGCTCATTATTTAGTTTTTAATCAATCCAAGTGCATGTTCAAAATCATTACCAAAGATTATTGAATGTATTTCACTACTTTTAATTAATCATTGATTGCTTTTTAGAAATGTTTGATTTGGTGAAAAGGATAGTTCTTTTACTTGAATTTTGTTATCAGTGAGTGAAATCTACTTTTGTCTTTGATAATATTTTTCCAAGAATAATCCCACATCAGCAATCACGACCCTCCTCCCCCGGATAAATGAGGTCACTTTCTATCAATTATTTCACTTAAGGAAAAGAAATACAAATATGTAACAGAAATATTGCCAAACATAACAAAGCATGATGGGAAAATAATCAAGCATGATGTGGTAGAAAGCTTGATATGAAAAAGCTATAAATACAAAGCAACTAGGTGAGAAAAGAAACCAAATGGGTCATCGGTCTCTTTTCTCCTCCTTCTACTTTCTCTTTCCTTTACTATCTCTCTTTGTCACTTGTGCATGTTTGTTTTCTGCTTCATCTTGTATTTTTTTGGACAAAAATAATGTTTTATTGAATATTTGCTCTACATTTTTGGATTTTGGTCAAATATGCTAATATTGATATTGTCAAATAAAAGCCTACTTTGTTTTCTCCATATTGTTAATAACCCGGATTCATCATCAAAATGACCTACTTTAGGATTTTCTCTCTCTTTGAATATAGTTGTGTTGCAGAGAACCAGTTATATAAATACCTCTCAAGAGTTAGTACCCTCATCTGCAAAAAGAAGATAATAATAATAGAAGTTGTATTATTTTTTCTAGGGCTTGCCATAACAAAATACTACAGTCTAGGGCCCGTAAACAAGAAAAATTTATTTTCTCCCAATTCTGGGGACTGGAAGTCCAACATCCAGGTATTGGTATGTTTGGTTTTTCCTGGAATCTCTCTTTTTGAGTTACGGATGTCCGCATTCTTGCTATATCATCACATGGGCTTTTTTCTGTGCATGTCCATCCTACTGTTTTCTTATAAGGATACCCATCATATTACATTAGGGTCTTTAATTACCTCCCTAAAGGCCTGCTCTTCAGTTTCAATTTCAGTTGCATTGGTGGTTAGAACTATCAAATATGTATGTTGAGGGCATATACTCAGCCCATAACACAAACCTCGAAAAATCTGTTTCAAAATGTATACATTTTTGACAATATACCCAATATATACAAATTCTCAAAAAAATTAAAAGAAACAATATTAATTGCATTTTATTTTGGAGAGTTAAGATGCAATGGTAAATAAGTACAATTGAAAGATTAGTAGATTTATTAGTTAACTCTTAGTGCATAAGGAAGCAATGCAGAATATAGTGGCCTGAAAAAAACTTGATTTTGTGGGTTGGCTATTTGAGCTGTTTGATTTAGGAAATCTGAGTCAGCCTTGGTTAATCTCAGATAGACTAGTTCAAGTATCTGCAGAGAGCTGGTGGACTAGGTGGGACTGGGAGATTTACAATGGTTTGTCTGGAATAGCTGAAGTGAATGGAGTCTCTTTCCTTTAAGCATGTGAGACTAAGCTTGTCTACGTGAATCAAAGGACTCTAAGAATAGCAAAAGAACAAGTCCTGTGTGAAATCTGACAGCAGAAGACCTCTGTATCACTATCCCCTCTGGCCAAGGTGGCATTTAGTGCCATTGAAAGTATTCATAATGTGGTATAACTGCCACTCCACTCCAGTTCCAAAACATTTCCATCACTGCAAAGTAAAGTCCTATACTCACAGATGAGTCTCTCCCTATTTCCTCTCACACTCAGTCTCTGACTACTGCTGGTATACCAGAGCACCTCTATGCATGAGGGTAGCAGGATAAATATTTCCACGCAGTGTGTGGGAAAATGGATCGAGATCACTTCTGAGCTTCAACCTGCTTCTGATGAAGATTACTCAGTCGTTGAGAAAGACCAAGGATGTAGAGAAGCTCCGTGGTTGCTAACTCAGTGGCAATAAAGCACCAAGCACCTGCCAGCAGGCATTGAAGCTCATCTTCCAGAGAGGAGAGGTTGCATTTCCGTGGATGGAGTGTGGCCAGGTGAAGCCTACAGAGCAGAGTACCCAGCTGACTATGAACCTAAGAGCATAAATATCCTGGTCTGCAGTGGATAGTTACACTGTGTTTACCACCTAACTTTTATTAAAAATAAAATGTGTCAAGGTGAAATTCACATCCATAAAATCACACAATTTAACATGAATAATTCAATGATATGGAAAACATTCACAGTCTTGCTCAACGACCTGCTGAACTATCATTTGTATCTAATTCCAAAACATTTCCATCACTGCAAAGTGAAACCTGGTACACATGGATTGGTTTCTTCCTGTTCTCACCTACACTTGGCCTCTTGAAACCATCAATTTGTGTTCTGTCTTTAGGGATTCACCCGTTTTGTATATTTAATATACATGGAATCATAAAATATGTAACCATTTATTGTTTATTTGCTAAGCATGATAAGTTGGAGGTCACCTTTACTGTAGTATGCACCATATTTATCCTGTGTATCAGTACTTCATTCCTTTTTATGTCTGAATAATATTCTATTTTATGGATATGTCAGAATTTGTTTATCATTCATTCACTGTGGAAATTTGGGCTATTTCTACTTTTTTAAAACTATTGTAAATAAGGCTTCTATAAATATGTGTGAACACGTACTTAATCAAATATCTATCATTTCTTTCATGTACGTACCTAAGAGAGCAGTAAGAATCATATTGTAATTTTATATTTAAACAGGTGAAGAACCACAAAAATCTTTTCCAGTGACTAAACCATTATGAATTCTACCAGATCTTTTCATTTTTAACAGTTAATTTGAAAGACTTTTAGAATGTAATTGAAGGAATTTGGGTGAAATAAATATAACTTTAAGAATTACTAAAAATGAGATTAATGATTATTAATTATCTCATATGATTCACAGACTACAAGTTAAAGTTTCATAACACTCATACAGATATCTATAAATCTCTCACCTCTATATCTATTATCTACCATCCATTTATTTATGTATATATATTTTTGAAGCTAACATAGTAAGAAATTTGCTTCAGCACATAAACAAAATCTAATTAACAAAAAGCTGAATTATAACATAATGATACTGAGAAAGTGCCTAGGTTTTCATTAAAAGCTATTGTAAAGGGTAGATTATATATTTTTTTTGTCTAATCTTCAAAGGCAAATTGATAGGAAATGTTCTTTTAATGTAAAACAAAAGCTTTGATTCTTGCACAACTTTGATTTCATAGAAACATAATTTTTCTAGGAATTTAGGAATTTGGGATTTAGAGTACATCTTTATAAATATTTATTCAATTTAAATACCATGATTTCCTTTTCACTTTTTCTTTAATAATAGTTTTTAGTAAACTACTAAATTTTTAAAAGAAGCAGTGACAAGTATATTTTTCTGAAGTATATACAAACCAGTAATGAAATTTTGTTCTTTCTTACTCATAATCTGAAGCCCTGTTCATTTTTTCTTTACGTTAAATGGCATCATAAAATATTTTCCAAATATAAAGCTGTTTACTGAGCTAATGAAGTAATTAGTTTGATTAAACCGATGGTCAACTCAAGCAAACAAATTCTGTCAACACAATCTGTGTATTAACTTAGGAAATATTCATAATTTCATACATATTGTGTCAAAATGCAGTAATTTATGTAGATATATTCCTGGCCAGCCATGAAAAGCTAAACAACTCTTTGGAACTTGCTTAGAAACCATTTAAAAGATAAATCTGACAAATATTAAAGAAAATAAATCATAAATAAGAAGCAGATTCACATACATTAATCTACTTATAAAAGATGTTCCAATTAATCTCAATCTGAAAACATGAGTGACACAGCAAACCAAATGTGGTAGACAGAATAATAGCCCCAGAATTCTCCATGTTCTGATCCACTCTCTGGACCCTATTAGTATACTACCCTCCAAGACAAGGGGTAGATTTAATTGTATTAAAGTCCTTGATTATTCTGCAGTATCTAGGAGGACCCAATCTGATCAGTGAAGGTAGTTAAAATTTGGGAAGGAGGAAGAAGGAAGTCTGAATGGTGCTATGTGAGAAGAACTTGACCCACCAGGACTAACTTTGGGATGGAAAAATGGGCCACAAGCTGAGACATGAGATGTTTCTAGATCCTGAAGAAGGGAAGTAGAAGCCTCTCCTGTCTCCTCTAGAAAGGCATGGAACATGCTGACACCTTGATTTTATCCCAGTAAAACCCTTGTCAAATTCAGAAATATGAGACAGAATTACAAGACGAATTTATGTAATTTTTTGAGCCTCTAAGTTTATATTAGCAGCAAAAGAAAATGAATACACCAGAAATAATGACAGAAACTTAGGAATGCAAATTCTAGTATGCCTTTACGGTGCGGCATTTATTCCTGAAGTGCTTTATTTCTACTGTGATACACTTTAAAAATAATGGCATGATGATCCCAGATTAACCCTTGTAAACAAATTAGCCAAATGGACAAACCAGAGAAACCTCTGTTAACCTAAATAAAACAAATGAAATTAATTTTAAATATAATAAATGGTACAAAACTGTATCCATGACAACTTTGTGCTAGGTTGAAAACATCAATTAAATGATTTTCCAAATAAATAGGTAATTATATATACTGCACAGGGAAGTCAATGAATCAATAAATGAGAATAACATTGAGAAACTTGCAAATATGTATAATAATTGTCACTGATGAATTATTCCTTTCACCACTGAATAAATTAATTGGCATTTTATAAACTGTTTCAGGTTATAAGAGATAAGAAGCTACATAAATCATAATATGAAAAATAGATATGCAATCCCAAAATGATTAGCACAGAAATAGAAGAATGAAGTAACAATTTTAGTACTGTAATTTTCCAAAAGTATAAAGATATTCAATGCAAATAAGCTACTTAAAACAACTGACTATATAAGTGAGTGAAATAAAGTCATTTTCTCCTCAAGTAGTTTGACTAACATTATTGAATGACCAAAATACAAATTTCTCTTTCAAATTCCCATTTGAAATATTTAAAGAAAAATATACAAAGGATTTATTTTCAACAAAAAAATTACAGTAAGTTATGAAATACTAATTTTTATTAAGATTAGCAATCCTAGAAGGAAGTCTCTTTCCATCATTATTTTGAAAGTTAATTCTGAAAATTACATTTTGTTCATTTTTAATAAATGAAAGGAGAGAGAAGAATTTTAAAAGGTCATTAACTTTTATGTATATATTTAAAAATCTCAAGGAAATAAATTTTAAAAAACCTTTCCATTAAAAATATCCAGTACAATGTTTTACAATAGGGCACGTCCACAAAAATCAATAGGTCTTTAGAGGTAGAAAATATGTGCCTAATATGGACAAAATAACAATAAAAATATTTGTTTTCTAAAGGTAAAGGTATGTATCTTTCTTACAAGTACAAAAGAAATAAATGTAAGAGAAAACTAAAGTGATTCTTGCTAAAGTACATATGAAAAATTTAATTGATTTGTTGCATTCATGTTAATTTAATTCTAATAAGTACCTTATGGTGACTTTGTGGTTAATCAATAATATAGTTACTAATATTTACTTATTATTCTTGACAGAGATAACAAAGTTAGCAAAGAAAATATAGATTTCAAAGAATAGTACAAAATGAATTGTATTTGTCACATTCTTACTATATTGAAGTGTACAAGTGAAAGTATTCTCTTAATGATGTCTCCCTATCTTTGTTTAGAAAGTTTAAGCAATGCAGGGTGCAGTGGCCACACCTGTAATCCCAGGGACCTAGGAGACTGAGGTAGAAAGATCACCAGTTCATGATCAATCAGCAACCTAGCAAGACCCTACACAAATTAGTGAGACCCTGTCTTGAAATGAAAACTAAAAAGGGCTGGGGATATGCTCAGTGTTTAAGTGACCTTGGGTTCAACCCCTGGTACCCCCCCCCCCAAAAAAAAAAAAAAAAAAAGGCTGGGGACTCAGCTCAATGTTATGGCATCTCTGGTTTCATGCCTTCTAACTAAAAATGTTATAGACTGAATTTTTATGTCCCCCTAACATTCTTATGATGGAGTCTTAATCCCCAATGTGACAGTAATTAGAGGTGGGTCTTTGTGACACAGGTAATTTTAGATGAGGTTAGAGAGTGGTATCCTTTAAATAGAAAAAAGGTGGTGTGATCTCTCTCTCTACCCATACAATTGAAGAAGGGCCAAGTGAGAACAGAGTGAAGGTGGCTGTCAGTCAGAAAGGGCCCTCACTAGACGCGGCATAACTGGCACGTTGTGGTGGACTTCCCAGCTCCCAGAGCTGTGAGTAATACATTTCTGTTTGAGCCAAACCACGCAGTTTATGATACTTTGTTTTAAGAGTCTGTGCCGACTCAAGGCACTACAGGTTACAAGCTCTCCTCAGAAAATTATTTGGAAGATATATTCTGAGCATGTCTCCAGCTCAGTTAGCACTGCAGGCCAGCTCTGTTAACAATATTGGATCACTTTGTCACAACTTCTTTAAACAATAGAATATAGGAAAAATCATGACATCTACAATATCCTCCTGTTGATACCAGGAGCTTTCCTACCTCTAGGCCAAGATGTACCATGTTTTATTGCTGATGCTGGATTGCACTTTCATGAAATCATTTCAAATTGTTTTAATAGGTATTAGAGTTTTAGTTTTCCAAAAGTTTTCACAAGAAAGGAAAAGAGGAAAATTCTTTTTGCCACTTCAGAAAGTAGGAGCAGTCCAGTTTTCTGAGTGGAAGAGACCCAGGGTTTCTGAGTTAATAAGAACTGGGAGAGTACATAACCTCCTTCTCATGTTGCAGATCATCAGAAGACATGGACTGTGAGTGGAACCCAATTTCTACTAGCAAACATGCTTGAATTTTAGTCAGATCTTTATAACAGGAATGTCCAAATATGTCACAAGTTTTAACTAATAAAAGGATTCTGTTTTCAAACTTATTTAATATGTTAAAAAGAAAATATTATAGTATGTGATTTAAAATAAATATAAATGAAAGTTTACATTGTAGTGTCGCCTGCTAGGACACTCTTAAACCAGAGTGGAAAAGTAGAAGCCTCAGGCAAAATCCACCAAATCCACCCCTCCACTTGTTTTTGAAAATAAGTAGTATCAGAACACAACCTCACAAAGGTGATTCTGGATTGTGTGACAGTTTTCATGCCCCAACGGCATTAGCTAAATTGCTACAAAAACCACATGACTTGTATAGCCAAAACTATTTACAATCTTGACCTTTGCTGAAAAACAAAACTGTGCTGACCCTTGATTTAAATGATTTCTGATATTGAATTCAGTGATTTTAGAAAAGGTAACAATATACAATCACCTATTTTTTATAATGAAAAACAATAAAGCAAATGAGTACACCATATGTTTGTCAAATGATATTTGGTAAAACAATCTTAAGTTTCTATTCTTTTAAGAAAAAGGCAGAGCTGTCATTAAACATACAGCATCAAGAAATGATGTCAGCAGCCTGTTGCCAAATTGGTAACACAGTAATCCTGATAGGTATTAATAACAAAATGACTTTAAAAGTCTGAATTTTTAATAATTCCTTTACATTGTAAAGGACAAAAGTTGATTCAGAAAGGGTATTGTGTTCACTAATGAAACCAATTTCCAATAAACCGGTATGGAAACATGCTAATTTGTTTTTTGTCATGTAAATTTAAGGTATACAATAGTATTAAGGCTTGATATACATATCCAGAGAGAAATGATTACTGTAATTAAGCAATTTAACATAGTCATCACCTTCTCTAAGTACCACTTTATTTTTTCTAATAAGAGTACTTAAAATCCACTGTCTTAGAAAATTTTCAACATGTAGTACAATTTTATTAATTAGAGTCCTCCCACTGTACGTTAGCTCCCTAGACTCACCCTACATATTTGCAAATTGATTTCTGTTGATCTGTCACTCTTCATTTCCTCCCCCGCCTCACATTCACGCACAACATTGTACTCTCCATTTCTACATATTTGATTTTCTTTTCTCTTTCTTTTTTTAAAGACTCCACATGTAAGTGATTTAATGCAGTGTCTTTATTTCTGAATCTGGCTTATTTCACTTACCATAATGTCTTTCTGGTTCATCTGTGTTACTTATATTTATCCATTGTTATTGATCAAATATCTTAACTATGTTGATTTCTTGTCCATGGTTTGGTCACAGTCAACTGTCATCTGTACTACTGACTGGACATTTTAGTAAACTTACCATTCTTTACTCAAGAATACATGCTAGTCTATGGCCATACCACCCTGAACTCCCCCGATCTTGTCTGATCTCGGAAGAATACATACTAAAGCTATTTTGATATATGGATATTTTACATGAAAGTTGGCATCACTTGCCATACAGACAAAATATAAACACTTTCAAAAAAACAAAAGACTTCTATTCAATTCTATTTGCTTATTGCCTCCAAAACTTCCTCTTTGTTTCAAACAGAAATCAGTAAGTATTAGAGAGATATTAAGAGGTAATGCCCAATGGAAACTTTAGTTTTCAAATGCCCATTAGGCTAGCAACAGTATAAAAAGTACGATATTGTTCTTTTAGTTTATTACCTGGAATAGTTTTTAAAATAAATGTTTTTTTTAGTACATCTGTTTATATCAAGTCATATTCCTATGATTATGATACCCAGTTGGTTACTGTGGAAATTATAATGATATTAAAAACTGATTATGACTTCCTAATGAGACAAACTATAGGACCAGGTTAAATATCCAAGTAATAAAAATAATGTGTTTTCATGCAAAGTCTTGAGTATTATTGAAGAACAAAGGGAAAGGGGAACAAGGAAATGGAAAGATACAAACAAAAATAATGAGCAATTATATTCTGCCTACCAATGTTCCCCTGCAGTTTCAATCAATGTCTCTGCTTCTGCTTTCTGTTCTAAATAATTGTACTTGTTCTGGTAAATACATCCAGCATGATCCAAAACAGCTGTGACTGCTTTCCTGTGATTAATTAATTAATTGATTCTTACCCATTTTAGCTTACTACTTCATTGTATTTGTAATACTCTGCATAAGCTTTTACTGGGTCAGTCTTGCAATATCCGAATGATTACAAGAGAGAAATTTTCTGTGGAGTTCGAACATATTAAGTAGCCCCATTTCTGAAAAAAACATTCCAGAAAAGGAGGAGGCAGGCATGGTGGAACATTGTGTGACTTAGATTTCCAAACCTCAGTTCTACTCTCTGTAAAATGGGTATAAAAATTTCACCTGTTGCATGGAGTTTTTGGGGAATTATGTGAGATAATAAATGTGTCAAATGGTTGGGACAATGTCCAGCAAGTGCTAAATGCACAGCAAATGTCAGCTATCATAGAAATAATCTTGGAAATTGCATGTTTATTCAAACAGTGCAGCACCTACCAAAATATTTCACTTACTCCTCTCTAGGTTACTTAAAAGATAGAAAAAGCTGTCCACTTTACAATTACATATCGCTGTTTAAAAACACTCATATCACCAACTTTCCTCTGCAGTGTTGATGTTGAGTGCTGTTGGCTGTTGCCGGTTTCTTGGAATCAAATCCACTTGGAGGAGATCTGCTTGGCAAAAACCAGAATCCTCACATTGAACCCTGCTGTCATGGCAATGATAAGGCAAAACCTGCAAGGAAGCAGGCCCAATTAATGTACTAACTTGAAATCTGGCCACCAGTTGAAGTCCTGTAACAAATGCCTCTCAGTTGTATATGGGTGAAATTTTTAGAAAAAACCTGTTACATAAAATCTCTGCTGAAGACAGATTTTTGGAATTAAGTCTACTAAAACCAGTTACACCCTATTTGCACACCATGTTAATTAACCCTAGCAAGTACAAAACATATTGAAAAATGTTCTTAACTAAACCTAATCTGCAGTAAATTAGCACCACCTTTGAGAAGACTGTAAGTATGGCGTCCTCATTAGTCCCTTCAGGGCTTCTACTCACAGATCCAGAGACTATGAATGTATTCATTATTATCTGAAAACAAATCCTTGCTAGGTCACCTTCATACTCAAACTCTGTTGATGTTTTCATAAGTAAGAAAAAACTCAATCTTCATAGCATGTATACAAGGCTTTCTCTCATCTTGACCCCGCCTTTATCCACTGACCCATTTCTCAGGGTTCTTTACCCATCCTCACCGCTGCCCCATAGTAGAAGGCTCTTCCTCTGAGAATCCATAGTACGGACCACTAAGCTGAATTAATTTGGTACCTGTCTGAGGTTGCATCAGATTTACTTCTGTTTCAAAGTAGATAATTTTTCTGCTTGCTGAATTATATTTAATAAACATTTATTCAATAAAACAATTTTAGTTTTCATATTATTTTCTTATTTTTTACATATTTTCCAATAATCTGCCTAAGATTTTCTTTTAAAAATTAAGATGTTTTTCCGGCAGTCTGCCATTTAAGGAAATGTAGAATTAAATGAAGAAACATTGCACATTATTTTTCAATATGTGGCAGAGTGAAAATGCATGTTATTGTATTTTTTAACCATCCATAGCACCTATTATAGAAATTTGCCTATTAGTAGATAGTCAATAAATTTTTGAATAGCAACTGTGGTTAAAGAATTTCTTTGACTATTTTCTTGGACTGAGGTAAAAAAAGACTTAGAGTCTGAGATTCTTATTTCTCAAATGTGTAGTAATTGTTCCTTTGTAAGAAAATGTGAATACTACAACATAATTTTAAAAAAATACTTTTAGTTACCCTAATGTGTTAAAACATGACCACTATAAGCAAGTACCAAGTGTGGAAAGCTTGATAAGTATTTCAATTTATTCTCCTAAGAGTTTAGGCATCCTTGAGCTGCTATTTCTCTAGAGAGCAATAGAAAAGTGGGCAGCTGCTACTCATATTGGGTACATGTAACAGCTTTCCCACAACTACGATACAAGTTCCTACATAATTGGATTTTTGGATGAGGTGACAATTACTTCCAAGTTTTCTGTCAGTTATTCTCTGGGGTGTTATTCAAAATACTGTATATAACAACTGGTACAATAAGTGCCAACCAATCAGAGCACATACACACCCATTCAGAACAGACACCAGCCATAAACAACCAGCTAGGCAACATGGCTTAAACCCACTCTGGCTGTGCTGGAATTCTCATTAAAAGGAGAAGTCATTTACTTTTGGAGCACCAGAACCAAGTTTGAAAATACACTTTACGAAATATAAAAAGACAAAAAAATTCACCTTGGATTCTCTTCTCTTATTTGCTTTTATCTTTGAGCACAATAATATGCAAAGAACTATTATTGAGGCAGAGGTTGAACTGGGACTGGAAAAAAATTTTAAGCACGATTCCTTTTGAGCATGTAGAATTTTAATAGTGCATATAAAATAGTGCATGTGAAATATTAACAATACTGGCTTCTACAGAGTGTGATCATTTGGCTAGTAAATGTCAGTTACAGTAAAAGAATGCTTTCTTTGGGAAATTTTGGCTTCATGCTACTAGTTCTGTAATTTCTTTCTTATGTCCCCACCTGTTTTTGTAAGTTGAGATAAATCATGAAAAGACTTTCAGTTTCGAAAATACATAGTAAGTGCTTTAAAAATTCCACTATTCCTATTGTTACTGTTGTTAGGTTCTTGTTGTTTTTGTTTTTTGGCTATTGACAACAAGGTCATGAATAGGGCAAAGTCAAGATGAAACTCTTCGTATGTGAATGGTACCTCATGACATTAATCAAGCTCCTTTCCCTGTCCTGGGCACATCTGCACACTCCCTCTCCCATTGTAGTCACACCTGGACAATAGTTTCCACATCTGTTTCCCTTTCTACTTTCTTCTATACATTAGTAGGATGCCTCCACCCTTCTTGCAAGGTTGTGTTCCCAAGTTGGAAGAGGATTTTTCCAAAGGTTCATTGTATTTTATTATTCTCAATAATGATTTTATTATTCTCAATAATGATTAATAATAATATTATTATCAATAATTATTTCCCCCTTTACCCAAAATGCTTATTTTTTAACAAGGCTCTGATGGAGACATAGTACGAATTTTACCTCAAAAACACCTTGTGGGTATTCAGTCTCATATAAGGTAACAAGCCACAAGACATGGAAATACTCACATGTGGACATCCACTCCCCCATAATACAGAAGGTCAGGTATGTTTTCTTTCTTCTTTTTTTTTTTTTAATAAAGGAGAAACAAACTTCTCGTGTATTATACATTAATATGCACATGATATTTATTAAGTTGAAATTTCTGTTAATGGTAGGCAAAACCTCAAGTCTGGGAACAGTGCCAGCTTATTTTGACTCTTTCCACTGTTTTTTCATAGGAGAGTTCTAAGAATAACTGCAAGAGTCTATTGTATGGAAACAGACCTATTCCATTTAGTTGAACTTTTTCAGTTTTATTCATAAAGTTCTTCTTCCTCTTCCCTTTTTTTCTTTTTCCAGAAGAAGAACTGTGGGTTTGGACCTATTAAGTTTATTTTATCACTTTTAATGCAAAGATTATTACTGTAATTTACATATCACAGTAAGAGCCTAAAGCTTCCTGCTGTGATTTTTTCCACCAATGTGCTACAAATTAAGCATCCAGCTACATTAAAGTAAATGAAAAAAAAAAAAGTTAATTCTTTTCAATATAAGGAAAATTATCTGCCCACAAGACTATATATTTGATAAGATACCCAGAAAGAAGAAAAGAGTTTTATGTAAACTTCATTAATGTTTCAGTCCCATGCAAGAGAGTAACATAAACCTGAAGAAAATGCAGTCAAATCAATACTGATCACGGAAATGAAAGCAGTAACTTTGAGACTGTGAAGCATGCCATACTTGCAATAGACAAAAAGGCATACCAATAATATTTTCAAGACTCACTAAGGCCTTAATCATGTAGAATTTATCAGCAACTGTGAACATTCTTTTCATTCCCACTGGTGACCTCCACTTGAGGAAGAACTGATTCAGAACTTCAATACGGACTTGCCACAAGGGAGCACTGATCTAGTAACTGTGTTAAGATGCCACTACTCAAAATGTACTGGCACAGTAATTGAAGTCAGTTACGCCTTATATTCTGATGGGAGTCCTCAGGTTATCCAAGTGATCCTCCTGCCCAGGTCCTGCACAGTCTTTGCCATGATAATGGAAAGACATCTTCAAGGGCAATTCAGTGAGCCAGTCTCCCAGTCATCAGCTTTCACTCCAGAGACCATTTCTGTCCTTCATCTTGTTTGTAATCCTCACCGATTTTTCTTAGCTTGTCTGTAGTGTCCCTTAAATTTCATTTTGATCAGTTTCTTTTGAAACCAAAATCACTTGTTTAACTAGGATATAGGATATAGAGCAATTAGTAAATTATTAGCTAGTAATTTAAATGAGAGAATGTGAAGTAGCTAAAAGAAGATAGCATAGCTAGTATTTCAACAATTTTTGGCTTCAAGATTTCCTTAAGAGCGGTTTGTCAGAATATCATGGTTTTACTTGAATTGTTATTTTATGCTTAAAATATATAGGAACTTAATAGATAAAGTTGAGTATGTATAAATTTATAGCAATTCTTTTACTCTACAATTGACTGTTAAGAAAATGTAAGATACATCCTCTTTGAATTGAGGTCAACAGCTATTTAAATTATACATTGACATTTCCTCTTGTTCACATGCTGGGTGAGGCCTCAGGAAACCAAGACAAGATGTGTCTTTCCCTCAGTGATTTTATAGTTGGCCTCAAGGGAAATCATTTCAGTATCAAAATATTCCCATTTTATATTGAGAGGTATTAGCAATATGGAGATTCCTTAGAAAATTTGGAATGGAACCACCATTTGACCCAGCTAACCCACTCCTTGGTTTATGCCAAGGACTTAATTATATATCTGTAAAGGCATATTTTAAATATATGTGTTGAATTATTATCAACAAAAGCAAACCATACAATAAAAATCTAAAACAACACTCAAATGTATGAAGCACAGAACACAAAAAGCCAGAGCCTGTGATCTTCCCTTTTCACTTTATTCAGGTAAACATGGGTAATATTTTCTTTCCTATCTTTTTTCTTAAGCATATAAAATTGTATCATACAAACTTTCCCACAATTTCCTTAGTATTCCACATATACAAGAATACATTTAAACGCAGTGTGCAAACTGTTTTTTTGTAGAATTCAGTGTATTAAAGCAAACGTGCACAGAATTCAGCAGAATTAATTCTCTCCTCTACTATGTTTAAAATAACCAAGGACAAAATATTAAAAATTTAAAATATAAAAATATAATACAACTATCATTAAAGCTACTAGTTTCACAAATTTTATACTTAGTAATTATTATATATGTACTGTGTAATATATGTAGTGTAATATATGTAGTGTATAATATATAACAGCATATTAATTTAAAACACTTAACTATAAGAACATCATAAAGTTGATTTTGAAGAATACAAAAATTTCTAAAGGAGTTTTACAGAGAAAAGTAAGCACACAAAGTGTGTATCTAAATTTCTACTGACAATAACTGATCATAAAAAAGAATATACACCAAAATCTTGGTGAATGACTTTTAAAAGAATATTATGAAATTGTTTGAAACAACTTTAAAAGCTTCGTCTGCCTACAATGTCTTTAGTGATAGTGCCAGTACATGTGTGCATGTGCTAATTCAAAAATTCATTCTAAATTTCCTATGGAGATGCAAGGCCATGACATTAGTCAAGACAATCTTGAAGAACATTAAAGAAATTAAATTATCTTGGTATCAATAATTTTTATAAAGCATAATTTATTAAAACATTGTGCTATTGTCACACCAAAGTTAATTGAACAATGGGAAATAACAGGTAATTCATAAAAAGTCCTAATTTAATATAAACAATATGATTTATATCAAGCAAACAGTTGAACTGAGTCGTGGTCAAAATTGGGCTTTTCAATAAGTAGTACTGGGTCAATTAACTAGCCATGTGAGAAAAAGAAAAAGATTCACCATTTATTAACATAATTTATAAAATATAATTCAAGGTGGATCATAGACCTATCCTGAAAGACAATAAATTTCCAGAAAATTAAATTTCTTCAAAAATTTGATATGGATTAGTAAGCAGAGCACAAAAACACTAACCCCTTAAAAGACTGATATGCTGAATTTCATGATTAAACTTAGCATTTTTATTCATCAGAAGAGACCATTATGAGTGAGAAAAGACAAGTCACAGGATGACACTAGATATTTTCAATAGTATGTCCAACAAAAAAATAAAATTTTGTGTCCAGAAATAAGTAATAACAATTATATAAAGAGAGAAAATATTTTAAAATTAGCAGTGAAAATGTTCTAATCAGACAGTGAAAGTATATGTGGCTCTTAAACAAATGTAAAAGTGTTTAAGACCATTACTCATCCAAGAAATGCAAACTAAAACTATAAAATATTGTCAATTGGTAACTACAGCAGTAGTTGAACTGAAAAGAATGTATGATTTTGTACTACTAAGAATTATCCAAAGAGAAGAAAGAGGAATAAAGGAATGCAATAAAAATAAAAGAATGCAATAGGAAAATAAATAAAATTATGGATACAAATATATCACATGTATCCTTGGAAGAGTTAGTCCACAAATCTATATGTACAAGGAGATTTTTTTAATAAGATATGGGCTCAGGTGATTGTGGAGCCTAAGTTCCAGAATCTACCATCTACCATTTGGAAAACCAGGAATGTTGATGGTACTGTTTTAAGTCCTGAAAGCCACAGAGCTAATGTTGTAGGTTCTGGTCCATGTCTGAAGTCCTGAGAAGTGAAAGAATTGAGGGCAGAGAAGATATATGCATCAGCTGAAACAGTGGGCAGATAATGTCCTTCACTCTTCTTCTTTCCAGGCCATTAATGGATGAGACGATGAGAGCCTTCTGTTTTATTCAGTCCACCAATACAAATGCTATGTCTTCCAAAAGGAGTCTTATAGGTATAACCAAAAATAATGGTTAGCCAGATACCCAGGTATCCCATGACTTAGTTGAGTTGACACATAATATTAACAATCACACATTCACCTCTGTCAAATTGGCACTCATCTGCATGTCCTTAAATCATACCTATCCTCCAAAAAAAAGACATAACAAAGATAAATCTCTTTCTAACATGATATAACTAACCAAAAGCATGTCAACCCCTTCCCCAGAAGGGATGATCAAATCCTGGAGTGATAGTACCTCTTCTTGATAGCTCATAACTTTTATAGTATGATGCAAAACTAACTATACTTTAATTCTAGAACACAAAGTCAGCATATTAAGTTACCTGGAATACAGGGAATAAGAGAAGAAAGAAAATAAAGATATTTGAGATCACATATACCTTGGTTACATAGTTAGATGTGTGGTTATAACTGGTATACTCTGCAAATTCCAGGTATTGGTTAAGATACAGAGTAATGTTGAATTGTTAGCATTGATGGTGGGAGTGTACATTGATTGGTACACAATTTGGGAAACTGTTGAGTAGATATTTCACAGATAAATAACACCCACTTAAGACCCTGGAGATAGAAGCCAGGGTATATATACAGGGAGAAATTAGTACACATGGACCAAAACGAAACAAAGCCAAACAAAAAAAATTAGCATAATCCAAATAGAGCACCTGTTTTCCTAATAGTCTGAAATGAAAATAATGCAGATGTCTACCAATAATAAAATGGATATATAAATCATAGATTTTTCATATAATAGAATAATATATAGGAAGGCAAAAAAAACCTCAAAGTTCTTCTATGCATACAATATGGATCATTGTAACAGATACAATGTTGAATGGGAAAAAAAATAGACACAAATAATATATAGTACATGATTCCTTTCATAAAAAGTTCAAAAGCAGGCAAAACCAATAAATGGTAGTAGATATTAGACTAGTGATTGCTTCAGGGGATTATGGTCTGGAAGGAAGCTTTTCTGAGTTTTGTAAGTTCTGTATCATGTTAAGTTAGCCTAGACATCAATCAAATGTGTGTACTTTATTATATTTAGATATTTCTCAATTTTTTTAATAAACATGACTGCATTTATTCTTCTAAGGGATGAAATTCTTGCACTTACACATGGTTTCAAAATAATATATAGCTAGGGTACTAGTGTATGTCTGAACTATATAAACTTTTCTATAAAGAACTGAGCTAGAATCTCAAAAAGGAGATGTCACTGTTTCTACTTACATATGTCCCATTCCTGAAAGGAATGAGGCCTTTCTTAATTTAGAAAACTAGATGTCTTAGTTTCTTTCCATGCTTCAAAAGAATCTTGAGGTGCTCTTTGAAATAAAATAATGTTTATGCAGTGATAATAATGTTAATGCCAACCAATTTAATGCAGATTGCAATGAATCCATAGTAAGAATAATGGAGAAAGATTGATTACTGAAAATTAAATGCTCTTTCACTACCTGTTACAATTAATCTAATACAATTGAGCTTGAATTATAGACTGCTTATTTATATAATAAAATAGGTTATTTTAGGCAATAACTGAAAAATATGGTAATTATTCGGAAAACCTGTGACCTTATCATGATCAAAGCCTAGTAATAAATGGATAAAAATGAATAAATTGATGACTACATTGATTATTTAGAGATATTTCCATACTAAATTATGGACACCACTATTTAAATCACAAATTAGATACTTTAAAGACCTGTTAAGATAGATGCAAAAACCCAAATACAACTTTACATAATTCTTAGTTTATGAAGTTACGAATGCTTCATATATACTAGCAAATCTTTCAGATTCTGAGGATATAGCCAGGAACAAAACAAATACCATGCTCCAGTGGAGACTTCAGAGAACTTACAAATCTTTCAACGTTTTGACCTCTATTTTCCTGCCATGAACAAGTGATGAATCAAAAAAAAGGAGAGAGAGAATGGGACTGAGCTTTGGGTGTTGATGACATAATGTTCTATTAACCTCACACACACATGCATGTGCACCTGAATAGCCCTAGGGCCAGTCCTGCTAGTCTGCTTTCATAAACCATGTTTCCTAAAAAGAAAAGGAGAAAAGAAGTTTACTTGCTGCACTTTTTCCAGAGACCAACAACCCTACAAAGAAGATATTGTTATTACAACATTGATGCAACATTACAACCTGATTTCACAGAATGAAACCGCATGGAGAACAGCCCTGGGTATTAACTGCAAAGCCAAATTTCAACATTTATATTAAGCCCTACCCAAGCTTGTTGCTCAGTTTGTGCACTCAATCTGCCTTTAATTGAAAATATTTTTATGAATTCCACTAAAATTTGGTATTCACCATAAGAACACATGTACAACTTTATCATGTTTCTATTTACATCTTTAGGCAAAATTGTATTCTCTTCTGCTGGACTTGGTTTATGCTGAAAATATTGGTCATACAAACTAGGCAAAATAAGGTACTCCTCTACTAGTTTTGGTGGTGATAGTGGTAGTGTTAATACCAAAGTAAATTATGTCTCATTTATTGTTTGGCCTTCATATTTGTGTCCTTGCAAATTTGTATGTTAAGAGTGTTGACTACCAATATGATTTAATGTGATGATCCTTGGAAGTGAGGTCTTTAGGAGGGAAGTGGGTTTACTTGAGATCAGAAGGGAAGGGCCACCATGATTGGAACTAATGTCCTTACAAAAAGAGGAAATGCATTTTCTCTCTCCATCTGCCATATGAAGACATAGTAAGAAGCACCAAGGTGTGCAGGTGAAGATACAGATCCTCACCAGTAACCAAATGTGCCCCTTGATCTTGGACTTTCCAGCCTCCAGAAGTGTAATAGATTCACGTCTGTCTTGCAAGCTGTCCACCCTGTGGCATTTTGTTATAGCAGCCCAAGCTAAGCCATTTACTAAAGTCTTACAATATGCCAGACGGGTATGAGCTAATGATTTACTCTATCCTTCAATTTATTTAATAATAACTGTTATTATTGCCTGTTTTTAGATGAAGAAATTGAAGCAGAGATTAAGTAGCTCACTCAAGGTTATTCAGTGACAGGAAATCTGACCTCAAGATCTTTTATCTTAATCACAGCAACATGGTGCTATCTAGCAAGTTTGTGTTCTGTTTCTTTTCAATTAAAACCAGCAGCTATTACAAATAAAAGACCTCTAAAATTCAAAGTTATGTGTCTCGATTTGAGCAGCATATAATCAAGAATAGGTAATGATAGACTTTTTTATTGTTAAACGAATAGCCTTATTTTGGAAAGAAAGGAACAATTTCAAAGATGTTGTTATGAAATTAAAATATTTATGTTATTTACGCACTTTCGTATATGTGCATCAATAGAATAGACTTGCATTCCCTTATTAATTTACTCATTCAACAGATGTGAATAAGACATCCTGCTTATATTTAAAAAAATCAAGAATTAAACAGAGGGCAAAATTATTTATTAGACAAAATATATGTACTGGCAACAGAAAAGCAAAACCATGGTTTGGAAGAATACATAAAATTAAGTACGAGAGGTCAGAGAAAGTTTCCAGGCAGATGTGATCTTTAAATTGACATTGAACAATCAGATTCCATTTGCAAGTCAAGGATGTCTTAATTCGAAAATTGGAGGTTGTTGGCTGATAGATCATTAAAATATTTTTTTCCTGAATCTTCAGTATGTGATTTTTCTTACATAATGCAGAAAGAGGTGACATTGATCTAACAATAATATAGATAAAACTACATATATTAAAAAAAGATAAATTTAATAATATAGATCTAATATTTATATTAGAAATATATAACAATTCTATATGTAATTGTTAGGTATATATGATTGTTACATATTTATAATTATATACACAATCATTAGATATATCATTATATATTTCATAGTTTTATATATGTATAAATTTCTCTATACCTGTATACATATATGTATATATTTTAAAGTTTTATATATGTATAGATATGTATAGATTAAAATTTTAAAAATAGTAATAGAAATAATGTTGAACTAGTCCTAATTTTAACAATAATTAAATATCATCAGTGATACAGGAATGGATTATTATAAAATAATATTTTGATGATATTATAATTTTAGTGATAATAAAAACACCATTATTATTAAAAAACCATAAGATACTAATTTAGACTAATTCCATTGTGCACTAAATCTAATTGCAGTGATAACCAATCGATTGATGATAATCAATCAAGCTCCTTAGAGGCTGAGAGACATAGGAAATTACTATCTTTAATTTAACTCATTTTAATCTTATATTTAATTTAATCTTATATTTAACTTTCTACATGCTTGATATTTTAAATAATGTAATATATTTGAGTAAAATCATGTGGGAGAATTCAAATAGAAATTTTTTTAAAGTACAGTATAAATATCCAGTTTGGTAAAGAGCAGCTTTTTGGTGTAATTATGAAAATGGATGATGGTAGTTAACAAAACATATTTAGATTTAATTGACTACATTATAAAATGTAATGTAATTATTTTGTTTAGTAATGTCACTGTTTTTAATGTGATAGAAATTGCAACTTTGTATCTTTTACAATTACAAGGATGATATTCAGATTTTTCTTTATAAATATTTGAAGGAGTACAAAAGTTATGAAATATTTTATAGGTAATACAAAGTATTTTAATGTCACTTATCTGAAAAATGAGGGCTAATCTATGAGATAAAATCAAATCAAATATGGCCATAAAAACATAATGAAAAGAAATCTATCCAGTTGAAGATAAAAGTCAAAAGAAAATAAGTATTTTCAGTAAAACATTTTAAACTTCAGAAAATGCTATTTTCTAAAACTTGACACTTAATATGGCAAAATGAAGTCCCAGTGTAAGTTTCTGATGCAAATGTTTGAACTAGTAAGGAGTGATATGTTATTAAATCTAGTGTTATATTTAGGACGAGATATATAAAAATGTATTATAGCAGATGATATCAAATGTCAATAGGGTCTAGATTCCAATGCACACACTACATTCATGTAGAACATGAAGGCTAAAAGGCATCTTCTGAATGTGCACTGGGTATCATTCAGGGTAATGCACCACAAGCATTCTGTCACTGTGGGTTGGAGTTGATGCATGAACTGTGTTAGACAGCAAGACAGAATTGTTTTCAATGCAATCCTCAGGGAGTCCTTCAGCAAAGGGAAAACAATGATTTTGAAGGTTCATTTCAGTTCCAACTGGCAGAGATCTTAAAGGTTATTCTATTTTTCTCATACTACACAGTTATTTAAATGTCTCCATGTGGAATATGTGAGAGGAGTATATATTTAGGCACAATGGAATTTAAAATATATATTTATAGTGGCAAGGAAAGAGAAAAGCCCGGAAACTTTGTGTTGAGTGCCACTTCGACTATATAGCATTAACATTCTTTTTTTACAAATTTTTACTCTATTTTCATTAATATATTGAACTCCAGGTCTAACATATTTAGTTTTATCTTAACTGGAGGCCAAACGCCCACTTGGATATCTTCCATTCTTTCTACATTCGACAAATGAAATATTTATCCTATGGGAGCAGCATTCTATAAGTCTAAATTCATTTTGTCAGAATGTGTTTGGAGATGAAGTAAAACAATATTGAAAAATGGGGAAATTATGTAAAAATAAGCAATTGATTGAAGAAATTCAATTGTCAAAAGTGACTATCTTCATGAATTGTCCCTTTAAATTGGTAAACAACAACATGAGACATCAGACATACTTTTGTTGAAATTTTCCAGTTGTAAAATAATTGTTAAGTCTCATTCTTAAACAAGAAGTCTTGATTTTCTTTTCTTTTTTCTCTTTTCAAGCAGTCTTTTGAGCACTCCACTAGCATAAGGGACATCAGTATTCTATTGACAGGGACAACTTAGAGGACAAAAAACATGTGCAGTCTTACAAAGTCCCACACTTTTTTTAATGCTCCATTGCTATCATTTTGAAATGCATCGTAATTTATGAGCAAGGAGCCCCACTTGTATATTTTGCACTAGGCCATAAAAATTAAGTGACTGGACCTGGTTGATATATTTAAGTGAAGACAGACAAATACATTAAAACAAAACAAAATTCTTGTATATAAAATGAATCTTGATGGCTAGTACACTGATAATAAAAATTTGGCATTGCTCTTAGAAAAATGCAGAGAAAGAGAAAAATAACTTAATTGAAATATTTTGAATCATTCCAATAATAATATATAAACAAATGTCACTGAAAATATTTTATTGAAATAATTTTAGTACAAAGGATTGCATATTGGATATTTGGGAATTTGGGGAGGTGCCTGAATGTACAACTAGCTTTCTATTAAGTTTCATTTAAAAAGACCGTTAGCAAATCAACTATAAATACTCATGATCACAGAAATGGCTTAAATATGGAGCATGTACTATCTAGCTTCCCTTCTTACCCTGTGTCCTCATACTATCCTGCATAGGACATTATACTCAGTAGTTGTTTTAAATTTAAGTACTCTGGATTTTTAATTCTAGAGTAAGACCACAGGAATCAGTTTAACAGACACCTCTAGATGGACCTGAGTGAGAATCATCTAGCCATCATACTTGGAAAAATATTCCTCTAATTATCATCATATCTGTCTCAGTCCCTTTGTACTGTTATAATAAAATATCACAAATGGTTACCTTGGAAACAAACAAAATTTAATTCTTTCTTTTTTGGAGACTGGGAACTCCAAAATTAAGGCAAATTTGGTGTCTGGTGAATGCCTGCTTTCTAGCTCAAAGATAATCCTTTCTATCTGTGTCCTCAAGTGGTAGAAGAGACTTGTCGTCATCTATTCCAGCTTCCTCTATATGGGTAATAATCCCATTTGTGAATGCTCTGCCCGCATGTCCTCGTCACCTTGCAAAAACCTTCTACTATTGCTATCACTTTGGAAGTTGGGAATTCACAAGCAAATGGGGAGAGACACACACATGCAGGTCACAGAACTATCCAATATGTTTCAAGCTCAAGATCTTTTCCCACCCATTTAAGATCCTTATGACTGAGTTGCATTAAATAAGCAAGAAATGTTTTTAAAGAAATGTTTTGGAGAAATCAAGATTTTCACTAGGATGTTATGCATTAAGCTTTATCAAAATTCCCCTTCGAAGAATGGAAGAATAAAAACCCTAGAATCAAAGAATCAGATGGGTAATATAATGGGGAAGCTATGGTTAAATTTTACAGAAATACTGGAGAATTTATACTATCTACTTTGATGGAATTAGCCCTTGAGTTTACAGTTGATGTCTTTAAGGAAAGAAAGTATTTGGCCCAACATAGTTAAAGGGATAGAATTAAATAAGGAAGAAAACTAAGTCATACTGCTAAGTATTTTTTTTCATTAAGGCTATTTAATTTAATATGTACCAAGGTTATCAAAATGTGTATTTAATATTTTGTATTTTTGAAGAAAAAATAATTATTTAGAATAATATGAATGTCAAGACTTCTTTGACTTTTTATATGTTGTGATTAACACAGTTATATTTTACTATCAAATGACTACTATGGAACCAGAAAACATTCTTATGTATATGTATGTTTCTTTTTCCTTCCTTAGCATGTAATTTTAACTAACTGAATTACTTTAAGTATCATCTTATTCAACATTTGAAATGAAAAATTTACTTTTTAATGAAGAATCTGCATTCATCATAACAATAGAACAAAGTCTTTGGCAGGTTTTTGTTTTTTTCCATAGAAAGTTGTCTAATTTTGTTTCTACATTAGAAAATTATAAAAATGCAAATTGCAGAAACTGCATCTCAAGAATTTGAAACCAAAATAGCGTGCAATAACCTGTTTAGTTCTTTTTATTATTGTTCAGAGGAGAAAATATCAGAAGTAATGTCATTATAATTCCTTTGAAAGTCAACAATTTGTGAAGAGTTATTTTCATAGGAAAATTGAGGAGTAAGGGTACTACAAATATAATCAATGAAATCATTGCCCTTTGTTTGTTTGGTGAAAATGAATTGTATATTTAAAGATTATGATTTACTCAAGGTGTAGCTTCAGATAATGTAGTAAGGGGAAGAGAACACTTGATATGTATTTTCAAAGTTGATATCAAAAGTGTTAAGAGGTAATTAGTAATGATTATTAAAACAGAAGGTATCATGGTGATGTTGCAATATAACTAAGAGTCTATAACAAATTTCACATTAACCAGAATTTGGAAATAGTTTGTTTGTTAATATAAACATGTTACATTTCATGTAAGAAAAAATCCTTTGTCTATAGTAAGTTGATAAACTGCACAAAACTGATATTTTATTGACACATTATAAACAGATTCAACTGACAGAAAATTGTGAATAAAAAAGTACATGATGGTTTAGTATACTGATTAAAAATATAATCAAATCAAGTACTATTATTCATGATTGTGTGGTTTGATTCTAGTTGTAGATCCACTGACATCCAAAACACTATTTAAACACTATTTCCTAGTAAAATCAGTAACTTGTGTTTTGTAAGTATAATCAGAAATGTATATGTAGTGCTACTATTATAAAATATAAAATACTTGTAAAGTGACTACTTTGGTCCACAGAGGCCTTTCAAAGACTCTCACCATGCCCTTTGAATCACATGTGGCAGCTTTGAAACTTTGAAGCTGAGTAATTTCAGTGTTACCTTCACTATGTGTCACACCTTACTATATAAGGAAAAAAAATGAGAGTTAAAATGAAAGTCTATGAGATTCTAGAAATGCAAATAGTGCATCTACACTTTAACCATTTTTATTATTACTGTTATTGCTAAACTCAGGACATGATTCTGATTTCACTAGTTTGGTCATTGCTCAAAGTATCTCTTTTTGTTCCAGGATCCAATCCAAAGTATCACTAGTTTGATTTTTAAAAATTGTGCCCATATCTTCTACTCATTTCCCAATTGTGTTTATTCACTTTTATCTTCTGGGTGCAAACATTAAAAAAAAAAAAAACAAACAAACCTTCTAAGCAACATTCTCCCTCCCAATAATTGCTACGCCTTCCATAGAACTCACCAAAGTGTCCATGTCCTGTCTCTTCAGTGACCCTATGTCCATGTTCTCAACCGTGCTTTCTGTATAAGGCCTTTCCCAGTAAACATCTTTCTCTATAAATTTCTTTAAAATTATTCTCTTCTCAGTATCAAATCTTACATATATTATTTATTTCCAAATCTATACAAGGAAACTTTAACTTCTAATTTAAGTCTAGCCATGTCTTCAACATTTTTCTGGAAATTTCATTTTATACTTCATCAATATTTTCCTGGAAATTTCATCTTATACTTTATCAATATTTAAACTCAAGCAATTCAATTATTCATCCTCCTTCTAACACCAATTTCTGATACACATAAGTGAATTAATTTCTTCAGTTACTCAAACTTAAAAACTTAAACACGTCCCTGATTTCATACTTTTATATGCTTCTCAGGTTTTTTTTTTTTTTTTTGATTATTTGGAACAATGTCATTTATTTTATTTGATTATGAATGCATGGCACTTTGGTACATTTTTTATTTACACTGATTAGTTATGAACTCTATAAAGATGTATCTTTATTTATTTATTTATTTTTTATTGTAAACAAATGGGATACATGATGTTTCTCTGTTTGTACATGGAGTAAAGGCATACCATTTGTGTAATCATAAATTTACATAGGGTAATGTTGTTTGATTCATTCTGTTATTTTTTTCCCTTCCCCTCCACCCCTCCCACCCCTCTTTTCCCTCTATACAGTCCTTCCTTCCTCCATTCTTGCCCCCCTACCTAACCCTAACTCTAACCCTAACACTAACCCCTCCCACCCCCATTATATGTCATCATCCACTTATTAGTGATATCATTCGTCCATTGGTTTTTTGAGATTGGCTTATCTCACTTAGCATGATATTCTCCAGTTTCATCCATTTGCCTGCAAATGCCATAATTTTATCATTCTTTATGGCTGAGTAATATTCCATTGTATATATATATACCACATTTTCTTTATCCATTCATCAATTGAAGGGCATCTAGGTTGGTTCCACAATCTGGCTATTGTGAACTGAGCAGCTATGAACATTGATGTGGCTGTATCTCTGTAATATGCTGATTTTAAGTCCTTTGGGTATAGGCCAAGGAGTGGGATAGCTGGGTCAAATGGTGGTTCCATTCCAAGTTTTCTAAGGAGTCTCCACACTGCTTTCCAGAGTGGCTGCACTAATTTGCAGCCCCACCAGCAATGTATGAGTGTACCTTTTTCCCCACATTCTCGCCAACACCTGTTGTTGCTTGTATTCTTGATAATCGCCATTCTAATTGGGGTGAGATGGAATCTTAGGGTGGTTTTGATTTGCATTTCTCTTATTACTAGAGATGTTGAACATTTTTCCATATGTTTGTTGATTGCTTGTAGATCTTCTGTGAAGTGTCTATTCATTTCCTTAGCCCATTTGTCAATTGGATTATTTGCATTCTTGGTGTAGAGTTTTTTGAATTCTTTATAGATTCTGGAGATTAGTGCTCTATCTGAAGTATGATTGTCAAAGATTTTCTCCCACTCTGTAGGCTCTTTCTTCGCATTGCTGATAGTTTCCTTTGCTGAGAGAAAACTTTTTAGTTTGAATCTATCCCAGTTATTAATTCTTGCTTTTATTTCTTGTGCTATGGGAGTCCTGTTGAGGAAGTCTGGTCCTAAGCCAACATGTTGAAGCTCTGGACCTACTTTTTCTTCTTTAAGATGCAAGGTCTCTGGTCTGATTCTGAGATCCTTAATCCATTTTGAGTTTAGTTTCGTGCATGGTGAGAGATATGGGTTTAGTTTCATTCTGTTGCATATGGATTTCCAATTCTCCCAGCACCATTTGTTGAAGAGGCTATCTTTTCTCCATTGCATATTTTTGGCCCCTTTGTCTAGTATGAGAAAATTGTATTTATTTGGGTTTGTGTCCATGTCCTCTATTCTGTACCATTGATCCACCTTTCTATTTTGGTACCAATACCATGCCGTTTTTGTTACTATTGCTTTGTAGTAGAGTTGAAGATCTGGTATTTCAATACCCCCTGCATCACTCTTTCTGCCAAGGATTGCTTTAGCTATTCTGGGTTTTTTATTCTTCCAGATGAATTTCATAATTGCTTGCTCTATTTCTGTAAGGTACATCATTGGGATTTTAATTGGAATTGCATTGACTCTGTATAGCACTTTTGGTAGTATGGCCATTTTGACAATATTAATTCTTCCTATCCAAGAACATGGGAGATCTTTCTATCTTCTAAGGTTTTCTTTAATTTCTTTCTTTAGTGTTCTGTAGTTCTCATTGTAGAGGTCTTTCACCTCTTTTGTGAGATTGATTCCCAAGTATTTTATTTTTTTCGAAGCTATTGTGAATGGGGTAATTTTCCTGATTTCTCTTTCTGAAGATTCATCGCTTATGTATAAAAATGCCTTAGATTTATGTGCATTGATCTTATATCCCGCTACTTTACTGAATTCACTTATGAGATCTAAAAGTTTTCTGGTGGAATTTCCTGGTTCCTCTAAGTATACAATCATATCATCAGCAAACAGGGATAGTTTGAGTTCTTCTTTTCCTATTCGTATCCCTTTAATTTCTTTGGTCTGTCTAACTGCTCTGGCTAGAGTTTCAAGGACGATATTGAATAGAAGTGGTGAAAGAGCGCACCCTGCCTTCTTCCAGTTTTTAGAGGGAATGCTTTCAGTTTTTCACCATTTAGAATGATATTAGCCATGGGCTTAGTGTAGATGGTCTTTACAATGTTAAGGAATGTTCCCACTATCCCAATTTTTTCTAGTGTTTTGAGCATGAAGGGGTGCTGTATTTTATCAAATGCTTTTTCTGCATCTATCGAAATAATCATGTGATTCTTGACTTTAAGTCTATTGATATGGTGAATGACATTTATTGATTTCCTGATGTTGAACCAACCTTGCATCCCTGGGATGAAACCCACTTGATCATGGTGCACTATCTTTTTAATATGTTTTTGTATGTGATTTGCTAAAATTTTGTTGAGAATTTTTGCGTCGATGTTCATTAAGGATATTGGTCTGAAATTTTCTTTCCTTGATGTGTCTCTGGTTTAGGTATCAGGGTAATATTGGCTTCATAGAATGAGTTTGGGAGGGTTCCCTCTTCTTCTATTTTATGGAATACTTTGAGAAGTATTGGAATGAGCTCTTCTTTAAAAGTTTTGTAGAACTCGGCTGAGAACCCATCTGGTCCTGGACTTTTCTTTGTTGGTAGGCTATTGATGACTTCTTCTATTTCATTACTTGAAATTGGTCTATTTAAATTGTGTATGTCCTCCTCCTTCAGTTTAGGCAATTCATATGTCTCTAGAAACCTGTTGATGTCTTCAAAATTTTCTATTTTGTTGGAGTATAGATTTTCAAAATAGCTTCTAATTATGTTTTGTATTTCAGTCGTGTCTGTTGTAATATTTCCTTGTTCATTCCGAATTTTAGTGATTTGGGTTTTCTCTCGTCTTCTCTTTGTTAGTGTGGCTAAAGGTTTATCAATTTTGTTTATTTTTTCGAAGAACCAACTATTTATATTGTCAACTTTTTGTATTGTTTCTTTTGTTTCAATTTCGTTGATTTCAGTTCTGAGTTTAACTATTTCCTGTCTTCTACTACTTTTGGTGTTGGTCTGTTCTTCTTTTTCTAGGGCTTTGAGCTGTAGTGTTAGGTCGTTTATTTTTTGAGTTTTACTTCTTTTATTAAATGCGCTCCATGAAATTAATCTTCCTCTAATTACTGCTTTCATAGTGTCCCAGAGATTTTGATATGATGTTTCTTTGTTCTCGTTTAACTCTAAGAATTTTTTAATTTCCTTCCTAATATCTTGTTATCCATTCATCATATAATAGCATATTGTTTAATCTCCAGGTGTTGGAGTAGTTTCTGATTTTTACTCTTTCATTTATTTCTAACTTCAATCCATTATGATCTGATAGAATACAAGGTAGTGTCTCTAATTTCTTGTATTTGCTGACATTAGCTTTGTGGCATAATATATGGTCTATTTTAGAGAAGGATCCATGTGCTGCTGAGAAGAAAGTGTATTCACTCTTGGTTGGATGGTATGTTCTATAAATGTCTGTTAAGTCTAAATTATTGATTGTGTTATTGAGATCTATGGTTTCTTTGTTCAATTTTTGTTTGGAAGATCTGTCCAGTGGTGAGAGAGGCGTGTAAAAATCCCCTAGTATTATTGTGTTATGGTCTATTTGGTTTCTAAAATTGAGAAGGATTTGTTTAACATACATGGATGAGCCACTTTTTGGGGCATAGATGTTTATGATTGTTATATCTTGCTGATTTATGCTTCCCTTAAGCAGTATGAAATGTCCTTCTTTATCCCTTCTGACTAACATTGACTTGAAGTCCACATTATCTGAAATGAGGATGGATACTCCAGCTTTTTTGCTGAGTCCATGTGCATGGTATGTTTTTCCCCATCCTTTCACCTTTAGTCTATGGGTATCTCTTTCTATGAGGTGAGTCTCTTACAGGCAACATATTGTTGGATCTTTCTTTTTAATCCAATCTGCCAGTCTATTTCTTTTGATTGATGAATTCAGGCCATTAACATTCAGGGTTATTACTGAGATATGATTTGTATTCCCGGTCATTTGGTTCATATTTAAAATTTTATTTATTTATTTATTTATTTATTTTTTGACACATCTTGGTTCCTCCTTTATTTGACAGTTCCTTTAGGATAATTCCTCCCTTTGCTGATATGCTTCTTTGTTTTTTATCTCTTCCTCATGAACTATTTTGCTGAGAATGTTCTGTAATGCTGGCTTTCTTTTTGTAAATTCTTTTAGCTTTTGTTTATCATGGAATGATTTTATTTCATCGTCAAATTTGAAGGTAAGTTTTGCTGGGTATAAGATTCTTGGTTGGCATCCATTTTTTTTCAGAGCTTGAAAAATGTTGTTCCAGGTTCTTCTAGCTTTTAGGGTCTGGATTGAAAAATCTGCTGATATCCGTATTGGTTTCCCCCTGAATGTAATTTGGTTCTTTTCTCTCACAGCCTTTAAAATTCTGTCTTTATTTTGTATGTTAGGTATTTTCATTATAATGTGCCTTGGTGTGGGTCTGTTGCAATTTTGTGTATTTGGAGTCCTATAAGCCTCTTGAACTTGATTTTCCATTTCATTCTTCAGATTTGGGAAATTTTCTGATATTATTTCATTGAATAGATTATTCATTCCTTTGGTTTGTTTCTCTAAGCCTTCCTCAATCCCAATAATTCTCAAATTTGGCCTTTTCATGATATCCCATAGTTCTTGCAGACTCTGTTCATGATTTCTTACCATCTTCTCTGTTTGTTCAACTTTGCTTTCGAGGTTAAATATTTTGTCTTCAATATCTGAAGTTCTGTCTTCCAGGTGTTCTATCCTATTGGTTATGTTTTCTATGGAGTTCTTAATTTGGTTTATTGTTTCCTTCATTTCAAGGATTTCTGTTTGTTTTTTTTTTTCAATATCTCTAACTCTTTATTGAAATGATCTTTTGCTTCCTGAATTTTCTCTGTTAACTGTCGATTGGTGCGATCATTCAATGCCTGCATTTGCTCTTTCATCTCATCGTTTGCTTCCCTAATCATTTTAATTATGTACATTCTGAACTCCCTTTCTGTCATTTCTTCTGCCATGCTGTCGTTGGATTTTATTGATGTAACATCTAGATTTGTTTGAGGCATTTTCTTCCCTTGTTTTCTCATATTGTTCAGGAATCAGTGGGTCATTAAGATATTGCAGATTTCCTCTATCGACTTATAATGTCCCTGAAGATTGCTAGTATATCCCCTCTTATCCTTCAGTAGCCTGAAGTCTTGGAGGAAGTTGATAATGCGGAGCTCCACGAAGAAGCTGCCTCTCTAGGGGTGGTGACCCTCAGGTGGCGTATATTCCCTGCTAGTGGGCAGAGGTGCCTCCACTTGTTGATCAATGGTCATCCAAAGGGGAACTAGTCTGCGGGCTGAGGCAGGGCCTGTTTGTGCCTGTGTCTGTGGTTTTACCGACCCTGTGGGAAAACCTCACCCGGCAGGGAAGACTCACTCGGTGGGGACGTCTCGCTGGTCAGTTCCCCTCCTAGAGGTTCCCCTCAATCTACAACTACCGCCTGGGCTGGGCTGTCTTCCTCTGCAACGTTCCCAGGGGCCCGGACCTACCTCCTGGGCCTGGGAGCCTCACCCTTCGCAGGCGAGTCTCCTTAGGCTGCCTCTCCCAGAGACTCTGCCCGCAGTCCTGAAAACTTCGCTCAGCCCCTAGGCCTGTCTCTGTGCGGCTCTTCCAGCAAGAACCCACCTAACTCCTGGGACCCTGCTCTGCACCTAATTGCCTGGCTATGCGGCCCCTCCTCTGAGCCGCCACCTGGAGACCCGTACAATAGCTCTGATACCCAGAGACCCACCACACACCTCCTCCTCCAGACAGTGGCCGGGTTTCCGACGCAGTCACTAGGAGCCCAAGCAATTCACTTCGCGTCTCCTCCTCCTGCCAACCGCCCATAGCCCTAGGCAGTCACTCCAAGTCCAAGTGACCCGCCCTGTTCCTCCTCCTCCTCCTCGGGGTAGCCCCCCGGGTGTTCAGGAGCAGTGGCTCCGAGACCAAGTGACCCACCACGCTCCTCCTCCAGGCAGGCCACCGGTGTTCAGGAGCGGTCGCTTTGAGTGCAATCAACTCACCACTCGCCTCCTCCTCTGGCAACCGCCTGTGGCTCTGATGCAGTCACTCCTAGACCAAGTGACCCGCCGCGCTTCTCCTCTTCCTCCGGGCAACCCCCCTGGTGTTCAGAAGCAGTCATTCTGGGTCTAAACGGCTCGCCACGCAGCTCCTCCTCAGGCAGTCGCCTGGAGCCCCAGTGGTTGCTCTGAGTCCAAGCGCTGTGCTGAGCCGCCTCCTCTACGATGATCCCAGTTGTCCCTGTTTACCGCTCCAGTGGGGGGAGGGGCGCCTCGCCAGGCAACTCTACTTCACAAAGTTCCCTGTGTTCCGGGGCTACCGCCCCATCCGGGACCCCTCCCCAACGGGAGAGACTCACCCGGCAGCTTTGAGTTGGTCCCAAGTCTCTCACTATCTCCTCTTTTGAATCTTGCATCCTGGAGCAACGTGAAATGCAGTTGCCCCCTAGTCCGCCATCTTGAAACTCTCGCTTCTCAGGTTTTCAAATCTCAAAATTGTATCAAGTTTTCCTTAAAAATGTCTTTCTTGTAATTATTTACATTTCTATTGATCACAGTAGCTTGTGGTATTTCAGGTTACTTTGGAATATTTGTGAAAGTCTCCAAACTTGCCTTTCTTTATCAAAGCATTCTTGAATAATTCATATTACTTATCAGAGTGCTTTTTCACAAATCTGTTTTCCAGGTTATTACTCAATTAAAAATATTGAAGGATTTTCACTTACTGATATGGGTCCAAATCTGAGCTTTCATTGGCACTAAATTCTTCCATCTACCAGAATCTGGCTTCAATTTACCGTACCAGTGTTCCCTTCCACAGTCATCATGCTGTTCCAGTTGAGATAGTCACATGCTGAGATCAGAGCTGTGTTTGTCAGAGATTGCCTTGTGAAATGGAAACAAGGACCTCAACAGAGAAATAAAATAATCACAATGTAAAATAATAGTAACGATTAATAATAAACCTTTTCAGAACTATGGAAATTAACCAGATTTACAGAATGATTAGAAAATATCCATTCAAGAAATACTACTGAACCTCAGCCAGAATTATACAGTCTGTGGCATTTTGACTTGGGGTCTCTTCCCACTCTTCCTCCCTCCCCACCACAGAGACATGATAGGAATGAAGCTAGGGAGCTTACAAACCACAAAGACTACTGATCTGCTCTGGCTCTCAGTTGAAAACCCCATCCCCAGAGTACTGCCCATAGTGGAACAAAGTTGAAAACCATCTGAAAAAGGTCTGTGTGCCTGGGATTTTATGTGAGGTTAAACTCTACAAAGCAAACACACAGTCTATCCCCAGGACGTTACTGAAAACAACAATTTTCTGGTATCAACACAATAGCCTAAGAGTGTACAGTTGGGATAGACAAGAACCTGGTCAGATATTCAAAGGAAAATACTGAATTTTGTATTTTCTTTACAGTTTTGTCTTTTCCAGAATGTCATATAAATGGAATGATACACTATGTAGCCTTCCCAGACTGGTTTCTTTTACTTGGCAATATGCATTTAGATTCATCCATGCCTTTGCATATCTTGATTATTTGTTCCTTTTGATTGCCAAAGAGTTCTCCATCATATGGCTTCCTATGGTTTGTTTTCATTCCAGCTTTGATGATTAGTGAATAAAGCTACTATAAATGCCCACCTGCAGATTTTTGTATGCACGTATGTTTTTGCATCAGTTAGGTAAATATGGGAAGCATAACCATTGTGGTAGTTCTATGTTCAGCTTTGTAATAAGAAGCTGCCAAACTGTCCTCACAACAGTTGTGGCATTCTGTATCCCACTGGCAATGAATACTACACATCCCACATCCTGTTCCTCTGCACCTTCATCAGTAGTTGGTATTCACTTGGTATTGTGTGTGTGTGTGTGTGTGTGTGTGTGTGTGTATGTGTGTGTGTGTCTTTTGCCAGTTGTATCTTGATGTTTCTATTTGCAATACCCTAATCACTAATGATATTGAGTGCCTTTTCATGATTATGTGCTTTCTGTGAAATCTTTTCATTGGGCATTTATTCACATCTTTTGCTCATTTAAATTATTTAACAGAAAAAAATCTCCCCTCACCACACACATAATATGTCAACTCCTGAATCCCCAGACCCATGACTATTTTACTTCATATAATTTTACACATGTAAGTGGGTCTCGAGATAGAAAGATTAACCTGTGTCATCTGGGAGAAACAATGTAGTTACAAGGGACTTTGAGAAGAGGCAGTGAAATCCTAGTTAGAGAAGGAGATGTGATTATGGAAGCAAAGGTAGAAAACACAGGACCAGAGCAGCCTGCAGAATCTGGAGGAGCAGAAAAGTTCTCCTCTAGAGCCTCCAGGAGGATACCTACCTGCTGATCAGCCTCAGACTTGTGACTTCCAGAACTGAAAGAGTAAAATTTTACTACTTTAAAACACCAAGTTTATAATAATTTGTTACACGAGAAACAGGAAACCAATGCAGGTTATTTATTTTCTTATTGTAGAGTCTTATGATCTCCCTGTATCTTCAGGAAGTTTTGAGTTTGCAAATATTTTCCCTGTATGTGCTCTATCTCTATTTGTGGCATTTTAATTTTAGTAAAATACAACTTGACTTTGTTTTCAACCGTCCAGATATTGGTATTGTATTTAAAAATTCACGAAAAAACAAAATCATGTAGATTATTTTCCTGGGGTTCTTCTGGAACTTTGTGTTTTTGCACTTCCCTTACCTGAATAACAATAACAGTTAGTACGTTCAACAAGTACAATACAGGACTAGGTTGTATTTTTGTATTTTTGCATATGAACATTAGCATTTGACTGCATGAACTTTCCTTTCCCCTTTAAATTGACTTCCTGTCTTCATCAGTTGACTATATTTCCATAGGTCTGTCTGGCTCCAGTTCTCTGTAGTTGAACTTTGTGAATATTTTTTTTTTTTTTTTTTTTTTTTTTTTTTACTTATGTGATGCTGTCTGATTACCAGGTCTCTCTAGTAAATCTAAAATAAGGCCAGCGTTGAGTTCAACCCTGTTCTTCTTCAGTATTATTTTGGTTATACGATGTCCTGTGTCTTTCTATTTAGCTTTTAGAATTATCTTGTCAGTGTTGACAAAGTAACTTGCTGGGATTTTTCAGGGGTTGTGTTGAAATTATATATCAATTTGGGAAAGATTGATATTTTATTGATACTGATTATGAACACAAAATACCACTCCACTTATTCACATCTTTGATTTCTTTTATTAGTTTTATACTTTAGTGAATAGAGGGAGAACTTTAACAATATTCTGTTAAATTTATATGTAAATACTTCATTTGGGTGAATGCTCTTATAGTTTTTTGAAATAAAAATCTTTGTGTTCTATTACTAATTTATAGAAAAGCTATTGACCTTTAATATTCACTTTTTATTCTTCCAACTTTCTATACTTGCTTATTAGTTCTAGGAAGTTCTATGTAGATTATTTGATGTTGTCTACATAGACAATCATGTATTCTGTATAAAGACATTTTTATTTTTTGTGTTTTAGGCTGTTATGATGCAATACAAAAGACTTGATTACTTACAAACAACAGAAACTTACTTTTCACAGTTCTAGAAACAAACTGGGAGTTCTATTTCAAGGGATTGGCAGTTTTGGACAGTGATGAATGTTCATATAACCTTCTTTTTAAATCTAACCTCATGTTAGAAGGGACAAAGGGTCTCTCTTGATACTGGCATTAATAATGGCATTAATGGCATTAATCCCATTCCTGAAAATTCTGTCCTCATGACCTAAACCCCTCCCAAAGTCCTCAACTCCTAATAACATGATCCTGGAAGTGATTGCCTCAACATATGAATTTTGGAGGAATGCAGACATTTTACACATATCACTATCTTGTATGCAATGAATTTCATTTTCTTATTGCACTAATTAGCACTTAAACACAATATTAAATTGGAATGATAAATGAGCACATCCTTGTCTTCTTATCGATGTTAAAAGTCTAAATTCTCACTGACAAAAATAATAATTCTAGTGTAGTTTTAAATAACGATAGTTTTGTGTCAATATCTATTATTAAGCTAAGCAAGTTCTACTTTATTGCTAATTTGCTGAATATTTTTATACTAAAGGGGTGTTGGATTTTGTCAAATGCTTTTCAAGAGTGATATGAAGTGATCATATTCTTTCTTTAGTCAATATAATGTGTTATGTTTATTGATTTCATGAACATTGAGCCAAACTGGCAAGAAATAAATCTCATCTTGTATAATAAAATATAAAATAAATCTATGAGATCAGTCGGGATAACCTCCCTTTCATTGATGATAATAGTAATTGGTGTCTTCTCCTTTTCACTTGGTAAGCCTGACTAGATTTGTACCAATTTTAGTAATCTTCCCAAACCAAATAACCAGCTATGGATTTTGTTGGTTGTATTTTTCACTTTTTTCTTTTTTTTTTTTTCGTACTGGGGATTTAACCAAGGAGTGCTTTATCACTGAGCTACATGCTAAACCTTATTTATTTATTTATTTATGATAGGGTCTCACTAAGTTGCTAAAGGTTTTGCTGAATTGCTGAGGCTGAACTCAAATTTGAGATCCTCCTCTCTCACCCTCCTGAGTTGCTGGGATTACAGGTGCCACAGCACAGCAGTTTTGTTGATTTTCGCTCTCTCTCTTTTTTTTTTTTTTCTTTTCTTTTTTGCTTCCATTTTGTTAAGTTCTAATTTTTATTTCCATATTTTCTACTTCTTGAAAACTTACTATTCTTTCTCTATATTCTTTTATGGAAGTAAACCTTCTGATTTTAAATCCTCCTTCTTTTCTAATGTATTTACTTAGTGCTACCAATTTGCCTCTAAGCATTACTTTTGCTGCATCTCACAAGATTTGATAACATGTGTTTTCATTTATCTAGTTCAAATTGTTTTTACTTCTCTTGAAACTTCATTTTTGACCCAAGTACTGTTTAGAATTGCACTTTGTGATTTCCAAATTCCTGTGCTCTAAGACCATACTTTAAAGGAGATTACTTATTTTTTTTTCCATTTGTTAAGGTGTATTTTATGGCTTACAATGTGGAACACACATACTTTATGATCACTTCATATCACTCTTCTCAAAGTAAGTTTGAGAAGAATGCGTATTCTGCAGTTAGCTGATGGAGTCTTTTATAAGTGTCAGATAAACTGGATTGATCCCTACTGTTGAGTTCATCTATACCTTTACTGGTTTGCTGTGTATTTGATGTATCAGTCACTTACTAAGGTATGCTGAAGTCTCCACCTATTAGAGGGGATTCATTCATTTCTCCCTGTAGATCTCGGTTTTTGTCTCATACATTTTGATGTCCTGTTCTTATGGGCACACATAGTAAGGATTGCTATACATTCAGAACACGTGACTCTTATACTAGTGTGTAACAACCAAGTTTGTAGATGATACTTTTCCTTGTCCTAAATTCTGTCTTATACGAAATTAATGATGACTCAGATTTCTTTTGATTAGTGTTAGCATAGTCTCTGTTTCTCTCTCTCCCTTTAATTTTAATTAAGTTTTTAGTGATTAAATTTTAAGTGATTTTATATTTAATGTGGGTTTTATGTAGACAACATATAGTTGAAACCTATTCCTCTCAAAATTATGCTCAAATAAGTGAAATTATGTCTAAATAATGAAAGTACAACTATATCTATTAAACTGAGTACACACACACATACACACAAACACAGAGAGAGAGAGAGACACAGAGAAAGAGGGAGCTAGGGATATAACATAGTGGTAGAGAACTTGCTTAGCAGCATGTTGAAGTCCTTGGGTTCAATTCCTAGCACCACAAAGAGAGACACAGAGATTGAGAAAGACAAAGACAGAGACAGACTCATTATTATTATTATACTGTAATGATAATGAAGAACACAATAGAAAGGTAGGGGCTGAACAGTAGAGAAAATAAAAGTTATTATGAGAGAAAAACAAACTTACTAGAGTGAGTCAAGAACAGTTTTTAAGTGGCAGAAAAACATAATTATCAAACTTGATAGAAGATTATCATGGTAGAGATTATCCAGAAATATAAAAGAAAAAAACAGAAGAGAAAAAAAGAATTTTTATAAAGCAAGAGATATGCCAGGTGTGGTGACTTACGCTATAATGTCAGGAACTTGGGAGGCTGGGGCAGGAGGATCTTGAGTTCAAAGCCAGCCTCAGCAAATTAGCAAGACCCTGGGCAAAGTAGTAAGACACTGTCTCAAAATTAAAATAAAAAGACCTGGGATGTAGCTCAGTGGTTAAGTGCCCCTGGGTTCAATTCCCAGGACTAAAAAAGAAAAAAAGGAAAAAAAAAAAAGGAAAGAAAAGAATATAAGCAAGAGCACTTCACAAATGGGTGGACATTGAGGACATTGAATGGTTTAAATGGTTGTGCCATGCCAGAGCCATGTTGAAATTTGATTGACATGGTGATAGTATTAAGAGACAGATCCTTTAAAAAGTGTTTAGACCATGACAACTTTGCTCTCTTAAATAAATCAGCACTGTTACAATGGGGATGGTTTCACTATTGAAGGGCATCTGTGGCCCCCATTTTTCTCTCTTTGCCCTTCTACCACATGCTGGCTTCCACCAAGTTAAGACACAACTAAAAGGCCCACAGCAGGTGCTAATGCATTGACACTGAACTTCCTCCTCTCCTGACCTGCGGGCCAGTGAATTTCTATTCATTAAAAATTGCCTCGTCTCCCTGCACCTACTAGAAGAAACCATAGGCCCAACTCTCCATCATGTTGACTTAGGAACTGACTTCCTCAACAAGACCCCTGAAGCACAAGAAGTCTAATCAAGAATCAATAAATGGCATCATTACCCTATGTACACGTATGATTACACGAATGGTGTGAATCTACATTGTGCACACTCATAGAAACAAAAAGTTGTACCCCATTTGTGTACAATGAACCAAAATGCAGTCTGTGAAAATTAAAAAAAAAAAAGAATCAATAAAGGGAATGGTATCAAACTAAAAAGCTTCTTCACAGCAAACAATCAAGAATGAGAAGAGAGAGCCTACAGGATGGGAGAAAAATATTCGCCACCTGCACCTCAAATAGAGGTGTATTAATCTCCAGAATAAACAAAGAATTCAAACAACAACCCCAAAAACCCCCACCAAATAACCCAATCGATAAATGGGCAAAGGAACTTAACGGACACTTCACAGAAGAAGAAATATGAACGGTCAACAAATATATGAAAAAAATTGTTCAACATCTCTAGTAATTACAGAAATGCAAATCAAAACTACTCTGAGGGTCCATCTCACTCCAATCAGAATGGCAATTATCAAGAATACAAGTAAAAATAAATGTTGGTGAGGTTGCGGGGGAAAGTTTCACTCATACATTGCTGGTGGGACTGCAAATTGGTGCAACCACTCTGGAAAGCAATATGGAGATTACTCAGAAAACTTGGAATGAATCCAGCTATCCCAATCCTTTGTCTATACCCAAAGGACTTAAAATCAGCATACTAGAGTGACGTACCCACATCAATGCTTATAGCAGCTGAATTCTCAATAACTAAACTATGGAACCAACATAGGTGCCCTTCAACAGATGAAAGGATAAAGAAAATGTGGCACATATATGCAATGGAATATTACATAGCCATAAAGAAAAATGAAATTATATCATTTGCTGTTAAATGGATGAAACGAGAGATTATCATGCTAGTGAAAGAAATCAGTCCCCCAAAACCAAAAGTCAAATGCTCTCTCTAAAATGTAGTTGCTAACACGTGATAAGTGTTGGGAGGGAAGAATAGAAGTTCATTGGATTAGACAAAGGGCAATGATGGGAAGGAAGGGGGAATGGGATTAGAAAAATCAGTAGAGTGACTCACACATAACTTTCTTAGGTTTACACATGAATACAAGACCAGTGATACTCCACATGATGTACAACCACAAGAATGGGACCCTAATTAGAATAAGTTATACTCCATGTATGTATAATATGTCAAAATACATTGTCGTATATATCTAAAAAGACCAAATTAAAAACAATTGCTTACTCTCAAGTGTTCTTTTACCAGCACTACAAAATACACTAACACATAAATCAAGCATACTAACACATGTATAAAGGAACAAACAATGGAAAAATCAGCAATTTTTTTGGAATAAATTTTGACTGAAATAACTGAAATGTCCCAAATTTGCTGTAAACATTTAATCTACATATTCCAGAGGCTCAAAAACACAATCTCCAAGTAAAATAACTTCCAAAAGATCCCCATTGATATGAATCTTCATCAACTGGGTGAAAGTCAGTGATGAAGATAAATGTTTGAAGGATCAAGAGAACAAAAACTTGACTTTAACAAGCATATTCTGTAAGATCCACAGCTGATTTATCTGAATTCCTGGAGGATAAGATGCAGTGAGAAAAATCTATTCAAAGTTTGAAAAGAGAATTTTCAGCTAAGAATTCCATATTCAATACAGCTATTCTTTAGAAATGTGTCAGTCCATTTTACATTGCTATAACAGAATATCATGCACTGGGTATTTTATAAACAAAAGGATTTTATTGGGCTCAAGGTTGAAAAATCCACTATGAAGGTGCCAATTTCTGATAAAGGTGTTGGTGCTGCATTTTTCCTTGGCAGAAGATGGAACAGTGAGAGAATAAGAGAACAAGCCAGCAGGAAGGGGCTGAACTCACCGTTGTCACAATTGACCTACTGCCTAGGTAATGACATGAATCAGCTAATGAAGGCAAGGTCTCATGACCTACTTACTTCTGATAGGCCCGGCTTTCCAACACTGTTGTATTGCAATTTAAGTTTTCAGCATATGAACTTATGGGAGTAAATTCAAACTCTCATAATGAATATAGGAGAAATCAAGATATTTCATATAAGCAGAAACTGAGAGAAGTGACAATATATGGTGTATGTGTGTGTATGTGTGTAATTTTGGTACAGGGGATTTAACCCAGGGGTGCTTTCTACTGAGCCACATTCCCAGACTTTTTCACTTTTATTTTGAGACAAGGTCTCCCTAAGTTACGTAGGGCCTGGCTAAGTTACCTAGGTTGGCCTCCAATGTGTGATCCTCCTGCCTCAGCCTCCTGAGTCACTGGGATTACAGGTATCAGGTGTGTACCACCTAACAGGATGAAAGAGGAGAGTAATACTGCTTCATTTATGTAATTTGATGTTAATTAAATAGTCAAAAGGAACATGTATCACATTTTGTAATAAAAATATTATTGAAAGTGTAAAAAATTAGACTTCCAGGATAAATCAAGAAGCAAGGTTTAAAATCCCAGGAAACTGCAGATGGAGCCACAACAATTTAGAAAGGACAAATGGGGCCAACTAGAAATTCAAATAGGAGGGGCAGTCTTTGATCAAAAACTAATAGAAATCTAGAAATCTAATATGCAAATAAGGCAATAAAATTGTACTGCATTTGGGATTCATGCCAAATGAGTAAATTTTAGCTCCTTTAGCCACAAAAACATAAAGGGGGTAACCTGAGTAGTGATGTAGATATGTTAATTTGCTTCACTATAATCACCTTTATACTACCTGTATGTATTCCCATAACAGCACTTGTATGCCTGGTTAAATATACACTCAAGGAGGAAGGGCGAGAGGAAGTGCTGGACAGTAACAACGGCCAATTTATTTTATTTTATTGTTTATTGTGTGCATATATAGATATGTAACAACAAATGCTATAATTATGCAAAACTGTAATATAATATAACAAAAAAATGTGAAGGGGAAAAAAAAGGCTCATGCCCACAATTAAAGTAAAATATGCAATAAAGAAACAAAAAGAAAGAAAGAAAGAAAGAAAGAAAGAAAGAAAGAAAGAAAGAAAGTATATTCATCGAATTTTATAATGTTCGATAGTCTAAGGCAAGATGATTCTGTACAAAACTGTATTTGCACTACTGCTTACGTTTAGGCAACAAGACAAGGATGAAAGTTCATATAAAATGTGAAAATATGCTGTTATACTTTTCTTTGCCACCAAGGCCACCAAATGTTTTAAATTACAACCATGATCCATTTTGCTTGGAGATGCAGAGGTGGGTATCAGTTTTGCAACTTTCATAGAGAAAACTGTCCATCAATACTGAAATGTAAACTTCATGAAATTAGGCCATGAGGATGAACTTTAACCCAGTTGGATTGGTATCCTTATAAGAAAAGGAAATTTGGGTGTGGGGAGCCATTTATGACCAGCAATTAATACCAGACTTGGTGAGCTATCAGAATGGAAATCTGGCTTTAGGAATTGGCAATAATTGATAGATTGTTCCAGATCGCCTCAAGTATGTGATGTCCCGTGCAGTGGCTCACCTCTGGAAATATGCTAATCCTGCTGGGTTGACCGGCTAAAGCAAATGACTTCCTTAACTCCACCCCTCCTGTTCCTCACAGAAGAAGCTCTTCTTTGTTCCCCTTTTCCTATATGACTATAAATAAAGAGAAGGTGGGCTCCTCCATCTTTGTTAGAAGCCAGATCTTATCATGGCTCAATCTATCGCGTCCCCTTTGATTTAAAAAGATAATTGTCTCCTGTGGTTATTCTATTAAATAAGTTTCTTACTGACGAATCTACAGCTGGCTCATCCCTCCAACAGAAACCCTTTCCCTTACCCATGCTGGACGTTGAATAAACCCTACATTTGGGCACTCAGGAAGATGCGAGGGTACACACACCTGTGTGTGTCTCCATCTGAGTACAGGAAGGAAAGTCTATGGGAGGACATCTAAGGCCAAGGAGAGAGTCCTCAGAAGAAACTAATTCTGCTAACACGATGACATTGAGCTTTTACCTCCAGATCTGTAAGAAATAATTTACAGTTTTTTAAGCTACCAGATCTGTAGCACCTTTGTACAACCTGATCTGGGTTGTACAAAATACTTAGTCCAAATTCACAAAATAGGAAATTTAGCATGTCTATAATCAGTCTTCAATCACACAACTCCAAGCTGGTATCCGCATCATAAGAATCTTCAGGCTTGTAGGAGCTAATCTTTTATGTTACTATAGCAGCCAAATTCTTTAAGGGTATTTCTATATTAGGTACATTCTATTTTAATTCCTTTTGCCATTGGGATTTTCAGCAATTTATAAATGACTCATATTTTTCATAGTGTAGGTATATGAAACAATCTTTCCATGACACTGAGAATTTGATCACAGAGCAAATTCTAAGATTTATTTTGAAGCAAATATAGTATTTATTCTTCAGGACATTCAAGAATTAAAAACTGTTTCCTCTACCAAAGAGATCAACAACAAAAGTATCTAGATAAAATAAAAACTAAGTGCAATCTAAATATATTCATAGAAACATTTAAATAGATACAGAAATGCAGCATCAATGTCAATGAAATGTTGAAATGCTTTCTGAATCACAAAAATATAGATATTTTAAACTCTGCAAGGAAATACAGTGTTAGAGTCATTTTCATTCTTCTTTCTAATTCAAATCTTGATGACAAGAAGTTTTGGTGAGCAAAATCTCAAATCTGACTGGCAGATATTTCAAGTTTATCTTTTGTAATTTAACCACTGATCTACTTCATGTGAGCTGTAAGATTACCATCGATCTCTAGGACTAGAGTGTATGGTAGAATAACTCAACCAATTAGCACTAGAAAGAAATTAACTAAATATATAGGAGCAGAGGGCAGATGGAGCTAAAGAAGGTACATGTGTAGCTCCAGATGATAGAATTATTTAAAATAAATAAATTAAATACTCTAAAGAAGTACACAAGGCATTGTTTGAATTTAATCCTGAGGTGGTAGACTTGATGTTTTTCCTTCAACTAAAACATTGAAGTCTATGATTTTTAGATTTTTGGGAAATGTCTGTAAACCACAGTCAATATTACTTTCTACATATAAACCACAGTCAGAGTTTCAATGCTACATCAAGTTTGCCTGAAGAATTCCAGTGGGAAAATCATGTACTAATAATTTTATATGTCCCTGTAAACCTAAATAACTTCTTAAATTTGACCACTGAACTGTGTTTAAATTAGTAACCAGTATATCTTCCTTATGACATATTCTGTTGTGTACAATAAACTATGTTGCTAAGGAAGATTCTGTGTGCATGAGCCTGTGTGTGTGTGTGTGTGTGTGTGTGTGTGTGTGTATGGCCATTTGCCTCCTTCTTGTCCTCTGCTAACAGCCTACCTATTCTGAAGAGCTGGAGAAGACTCCTAGTTCCTACAGAGAACTTGCTAAATCCTCCAGATTCTATTATTAACATTTAGAACAACTTGTCCACATTCACCATTCTAATTGAAATGCACCTGGGTTCTTCAAAGACCTCTTCAATTTTACCTTTTAAGAGGAAAAATTGAAAACAAAACAAAAATGTATCACTCTTATTTTACACACTTTTGCCAAAATTGTGATTTAACAGTAATAGAATTTTCAACAGCTAGGCAATTCCCCCATTTTTATCCCAAAGTCACATCAAGTGAACCTGAGTCCATGATGAATGTCTACATTAAAGCTATCATTGCTAATAGTATTCCATATCATTTGTCTTTGGTTCTGTGGGACCAAATTACAATCACCACATGACTGTAGCTTATCTTGTGATTAATGATGGTTTTACTAAGTCACTGACAGTGAAGCTTCTGGGAGGAAAATGGTAATATGGTTTGAAATTTTAAATTGCACATTTAAAAAAAAATCATTGCCTAGTTTTCAAAGAGATAGCTAATTTGTGCATGATAGGGGGTAAAATTCTACTCCTTTAAGCCATGAGAGAGAAGAATTTCTCAAGATCATTATTCCAAATTTCAAAGGTTGTAAGATGCTAGAAATAACAAAACATTTCTAAAAAAGACTCAAACATCTCTCAGAAAGGAAGCTGAGGTTTAACAGATGAATAAAATTTGAATATACAAAGAAGTGCAAAGATTCAGAAATAAACCCAGTAGAAAATAAGGTTGGGCAATATATTGAAGAATATTCTGTATGATATATTGTAGATTCAGGAAACTGCTCTGCACCATTTCCTTGAGAGTCATCAGCACACATCTAAGTCATTAGTGAAGGAATATTATCAGCATCCATTGGACTTTTGATATTTTCTTCTAAATTACCTCAGCTTTGGAACTAATATGAATTTACATTATTACTACTGGGACTAATTGGCATTGGTTCAGTTTAAGCAAAGAGAGATTTTTAAATTCATTTTGCTTCAGGAAATAGGTGGCTAATATCAGGGAATTCATTCTGACTGCAATTTTATCTCCTTTTCTACATGAAATTCCAAAACCTTTTTGCAAAAATAGCCCCAGTTAAGTTTCATGATAATAGACTATTTGCAACTCAAATGCCCATAAAATAATCTTGAAACTCTGAAGATAAGTCATAAATGGCTTTGTTGTGCTATACTTTGGTAAAAATAGAACAGAGAGATGTGAAATTTCATTTCTAGCCTTTCTAAAAGTCAATTGACCATATCTTCTATGATTGAAATGGTCAAAATATGTCCATCTTTCAAAAGCCCATAATCATCCAAGTGACTGCAGCACTAACAACGCAAGCTCAGATTGTTATGTTATTTCTATGCTTTTCATGCTAGGTTAGCTATAGAAAAATATTTTTTGGTAGTGTGTTGCTTCTCTATGTGTACTTGGGCTAAAATATTTCATCTATTACTTGACATGATATTGTCTGAATAATAAGACTCCAAAAATTGGTATTCTCTTGACATTATTGTTCTCCACACAAAAGGGTGTATGGTTATGGCTTCTGTTATTAGTGAGAGTCATCAAAATGTTGGGGGCTGCATTGTTAAATCTGGGCAAGTTATCAATCCTACTTGTGCTCACTCTGCTGTTTAGAAGACTAATTATTGTAGCAATATTAGACCATTTTAATGTGCTAAAAGAGCTTAATGAAGACCATTAAACATTTATTAGAAACATATTTGCCTCTATGAAACTCTAAAACAAGTATATTACTGCATTTTAACCATTTATTTCTTAGTGATGATGCTGACATTAATTTGTTGATGCTCATGAAGTTGTTTGATTTTATTAATCAATATAATCATTTAATGCCTTATTCCAAATAACTAAAGATGAAATTAATGATGTAGTATGTATGAGTGATGAAAAACAATTCATATCATACTTTTTAAAAGGCTAAGTTAGAGACATATTTTAGGCAATTACCTAAAAAGTAATAATAGGCAAAAAAGCAAAAGAAAATTCATCTACTAAAGCATAGTCTCTGGTATTGCAGCAGAAAGAGATCTTTGGACTTGCATTTTGGTGAAACTGCTGATCATTCTCATTAAGACCAAAAAGCACAACTATTTAAAATATCAAGAAATGGAGCTAAGGGCATATAGCAATGAAAATATATTTAAGGGAATCTACCAACATTCATTAATAACAGTGAGAGTCTCTGATATTCAAACCAAGAATGCTTCCTCCCTACCTCCTCCCAGCTCAGTCAGTGGGAAACTCCACTACAGACTGGTGCAATTCAAACCACTGTGCTTCCTGTCCTCCCACCACTGTGTGGAGGTCTGCCTTCTCAGAAGAGTCAAGCTGTTCACTATTTAAAATCTGCCCAACATGCAGCTGTCTCATTCTTGGAAAGAGGTGGTATTTCCATCTTTCTGTGTAGCTCCCACTGATGAGAGGAGGCTCTCTAAATAGTGTGGTAGCACTGAGAATTTGGGGGCCCTACCACCATATCCCAAACTCAAAAACCGTGGTTTCATGCTAGGGAAGCAGATGAGACCTGGTGTTGCTTGGCACTCCCATCCACCTGGCAACCAGTTCCTAAGGCAGAAATGTCACTGAGAGAGGAATGTGCCATTGCCTACACCCAGTTCTAGATGCATAGATCAAAGATTTTTTTCTAGGAACAGTGTGTTGAAGAGACAGAAGGTAGGAAGACAAAAGAAATCATAAAACAAAGTTCTGATATTTTCCCAAAATAACTGCAATAAGATGTGGAGAAATTGGAGTCCAAGTGTGCTCTCAAAATCAGGGAAATCTGTGGCATAAGGAAACTGGAAGGAGATTCTTGGATTCATTGAAGATGTAGCCTAAAAGGTTGGCTGGCTCATTTGCCAGGGAACATGTAAAAAAGACAGAAGGTAGTCTTTCTGGAGTCAGACCAAACCTAAAATACTATTCTCTAGAGTTGTTTCTTCAAAGCAAGTTGAATGAGATTATATTAGTCTATAGGATAGTTTATGCCCCAGGGCATTGTTGTGAAAAAACATTAGTGGATCTCAGTAGTAATATACGGTCTGCCAATGAAACAAAGAAGGCTATGCAAAAACATTTGTTATCCCAGGATGACTCTTGGTTCCCCTTAGGAGAAAGAGCAAAGAATTAATACTGAGGGAATGAAATGACTTCACTAAAATAATATATCCAGTTCTCCAAATAATATATCCAGACTCTCAGCAAATAAATAATAAAATAAAAATTAAAAGGGAGAAACAAAAGGATAGCACTCAGAGTTGCTGTAATATATTATCTAAAATGTGTATTTTCCAAATATCTCTATATGATGTTCAAGAAATAAGAAAGCATGAATTTAAAAAAATCCTGAAAATATGATTCATATGCTGAAAAGGTAAACATAATAGAAACTGTAAAAGTAAACAGATGAAGCATCTAGCAAAAAAGATTTCAAAGAAGGCATTGTAAAAATATTTAAGAAATAAACAAAAAGTTGATTTAAATATAAAGGAAAGTATTATGATAATGATTCCTTGAAAAGGGAGTATCAATAAAGAAAAATAATTTTCAAAGGAAACAAGTGAAAATTCTGAAACTGAAAAGTACAGTAACTCTAATAAAAAATTTACATGGGCTCAATAATTGATCTGAATAATCAGAAATAAGAATTACTAAGCTTAAAAATATATAGAAATCATAAAAACTGAAGGAGAGAGGAAAAAAATAAAGATAAATTAACAGCGATTCAGAGACATGTGGGACATCATTAAACACATTGACATAGGCAGAATGAGCCTAGCAGAAGTGGCAAAGATGAAACAGAAGAAAATTTCAAAGAAATGATGAATAAGCCTGTTATAACACCTGTTATCCCAATCACTACAAAGGTGAAAGCCAAAGGATCTCAAGATCAAGCCCCATCTGTCTCAAAATAAAATTTAAAAAAAAAAATGACTGGGAATGTGGCTCAGTAGTAGAGCACCCTGGGTTCCAACCTCAATACCATATTGGAAAAAAAAAGAAAGAAAGAAAAGAAAGAAAAAAAGGAAAGAGAGAGAGAGAGAGAGAGAGAGAGAGAGAGAGAGAGAGAGAAACTCTTGAAAGTAATAAATGAAAAAATGACTCCTCACAAAGAAACCCCCTTAAAATGAACAGTTAAGATTCCATCTCACTCCAGTCAAAATGGCAATTATCAAGAATACAAGCAACAATAAATGTTAGTAAGGTTGTGGGGGAAAAGGTACATTCATACAATACTGGTGGGAATGCAAATTGGTGCAATCATTATGGAAAACAGTATGGAGTGTCCTCAGAAAACTTGGAATGGAACCACCATTTGATGCAGTTATCCCACTCCTTAGTCTATGCCCAAAAGACTTAAAATCAACATACTTATGTATAAAAATGCGTTAGATTTATGAGCATTGATCTTATATCCTGCTACTGTACTGAATTCACTTATGAGTTCTAAAAGTTTTCTGGTGAAATTTCCTGCTTCCTCTAAGTATATAATCATATCATCAGCAAATAGGGATAGTTTGAGTTCTTCTTTTCCTATTCATATCCCTTTAATTTCTTTGGTCTGTCTAATTGCTCTACCTAGAGTTTCAAGGATGATATTGAATAGGAGTGATGAAAGAGGGCATCCCTGCCTTGTTCCAGATTTTAGGGGGAATGCTTTCAGTTTTTCACCATTTAGAATGATATTATCCATGGGCTTAGCGTAGATGGCCTTTACAATGTTAAGGAACGTTCCCACTATCCCTATTTTTTCTAGGGTTTTGAGCATGAAGGGGTGCTGTATTTTATCAAATGCTTTTTCTGCATCTATTGAAATAATCATGTGATTCTTGACTTTAAGTCTGTTGATATGGTGAATGGTATTTATTGATTTCCTGATGTTGAACCAACCTTACATCCCTGGGATGAAACCCACTTGATCATGGTGCACTATCTTTTCAATATGTTTTTGTATGCGATTTGCTAAAATTTTGTTGAGAATTTTTGCATCGATGTTCACTAAGGATATTGGTCTAAAATTTTCTTTCCTCGATGTGTCTCTGTCTAGTTTAGGTATCAGGGTGATATTGGCTTCATAGAATGAGTTTGGGAGGGTTCCCTCCTCTTCTATTTCATGGAATACTTTGAAAAGTATTGGAATGAGCTCTTCTTTAAAGGTTTTGTAGAACTCGGCTGAGAACCCATCAGGTCCTGCACTTGTCTTTGTTGGTAGGCTTTTGATGACTTCTTCTATTTCATTACTTGAAATTGGTCTATTTAAATTGTGTATGTCCTCCTCATTTAGTTTAGGCAATTCATATGTCTCTAGAAACTTGTTGATATCTTTTAAATTTTCTATTTTGTTGGAGTATAGATTTTCAAAATAGCTTCTAATAATGTTTTGTATTTCAATCGTGTCTGTTGTGATATTTCCTTGTTCATTCCGAATTTTGGTGATTTGGGTTTTCTCTTGTCTTCTCTTTGTTAGTGTGGCCAAGGGTTTATCAATTTTGTTTATTTTTTCGAAGAACCAACTATTTATTTTGTCAATTTTTTGTATTGTTTCTTTTGTTTCAATTTCGTTGATTTCAGCTCTGAGTTTAACTATTTCCTGTCTTCTACTACTTTTGGTGTTGTTCTGTTCTTCTTTTTCTAGGGCTTTGAGCTGTAGTGCTAGGTCGTTTATTTGTTGAGTTTTACTTCTTTTATTGAATGCACTCCATGAAATAAATTTTCCTCTAAGTACTGCTTCATAGTGTCCCAGAGATTTTGATATGATGTTTCTTTGTTCTCATTTACCTCTAAGAATTTTTAAATTTCCTTCCTAATATCTTCTGTTATCCATTCATCATATAATAGCATATTGTTTAATCTCCAGCTGTTGGAGAAATTTCTGTTTTTTACTCTCTCATTTATTTCTAATTTCAATCCATTATGATCTAATAGAATACAAGGTAGTGTCTCAATCTTCTTGTATTTGCTAACATTAGCTTTGTGGCATAATATTTGGTCTATTTTAGAGAAGGATCCATGTGCTGTTGAGAAGAAAGTGTATTTACTCTTCGTTGGATGGTATATTCTATAACTGTCCATTAAGTCTAAATTATTGATTGCGTTATTGAGTTCTCTCTCACCGTGCACGGAACTAAACTCAAAATGGATTAAGGACCTTAGAATCAGACCAGAGACCCTGCATCTTATAGAAGAAAAAGTAGGTCCAGAGCTTCAACATGTCGGCTTAGGACCAGACTTCCTCAACAGGACTCCCATAGCAAAAGAAATAAAACAAGAATCAACAACTGGTATAGATTCAAACTAAAAAGCTTTCTCTCAGCAAAGGAAACTATCAGCAATGCGAAGAAAGAGCCTACAGAGTGGGAGAAAATCTTTGCCAATCATACTTCAGAAAGAGCACTAATCTCCAGAATCTATAAAGAACTCAAAAAACTCAACACCAAGATTACAAATAACCCAATCGACAAATGGTCTAAGGAAATGAACAGACACTTCACAGAAGAAGATCTACAAGCAATCAACAAACATATGGAAAAATGTTCAACATCTCTGGTAATAAGAGAAATGCAAATCAAAACTACCCTAAGATTCCATTCCCCAATTAGAATGGTGATTATCAAGAATACAAGCAACAACAGGTGTTGGCGAGGATGTGGGGAAAAACGTACACTCATACATTGCTGGTGGGGCTGCAAATTAGTGCAGCCACTCTGGAAAGCATTATGGAGATTCCTTAGAAAACTTGGAATGGAACCACCATTTGACCCAGCTGTCCCACTCCTTGGCCTATACCCAAAGTACTTACAATCAGCATACTACAGAGATGCAGCCACATCAATGTTCATTGCTGCTCAATTCACCATAACCAGATTGTGGAACCAACCTAGATGCCCTTCAGTTGATGAATGGATAAAGAAACTGTGGCATATATATACAATGGAATATTACTCAGCCATAAAGAATGATAAAATTATGGCATTTGCAGGCAAATGGACGAAATTGGAGAATATCATGCTAAGTGAGATAAGCCAATCTCAAAAAACCAAAGGAAGAATGATCTCGCTCATAAGTGGATGATGACACATAATGGGGCGTGGGAGGGGCTTATTTTAGGGTTAGAGTTAGGGTTAGGAAGGGGGGCAAGAATGGGGGAAGGAAGGACTGTATAGAGGGAAAAGAGGGGTGGGAGGGGTGGGAGGGGTGGGGGGAAGGGGAAAAATAACAGAATGAATCAACCAACATCACCCTATGTAAATTTATGATTACACAAATGGTATGCCTTTACTCCATGTACAAACAGAGAAACAGCAGGTATCCCATTTGTTTACAATAAAAAAATAAAAATTAAAAAAAAATACTGAAAAAAAAATCTAAGCTGTGATCTAAAAAAACTAAACGTGTTTCCTTCAGTTATCATGAGGTAGTAACAAAAAAAAAAAAAAATTCAACATACTACAGTGACACAGCCACATCAATGTTTAGAGCAGCTCAATTCACAATAGCCAAACTATGGAACCAACCCAGATGCCCTTCAACAGATGAATGACTAAAGAAAATGTGGTATATATGTATGATGGAATATTACTCTGCTTTAAAGAAGAATGAAATTCTGGCATTTGCTGGTAAATGGATGGAGTTGGAGAATATCATGCTGAGATAAAGCAAACTCAAAAAACCAAAGACCAAATGTTTTCTCTGACATGCAGAAGCTAATCCACAATAAGGAGGTGGAGAATAGGGAAGAATAGAGTCACTTTACATTAGGTAGAGGGGAGTGAAGGGAGGGGAAAGGTTATGGGGGAAAGAAATAATAGTAGACTGAGATAAACATTATTACCTCATGTACATGTGTGACTGCATGACTAATGCAATACTGCAAGATGCATAATCAAAAAAATGCTAGATTGCACTCTAAGAATGTATGATCTATAAAAATGAAAACATGCACTCTACTGTCATGTACAACTAATTGGAACAAATAAAATTTAAAAATTAAAAAAAAATAAAAAATAAAAAAAGAAAGTGGTGGGTGAATACTTCCACATTTCTCAAAGGGGGGAAAAAAGGGAAAACAAAAACAAGAATAGTATATGCACCAAAAACATCTCACAAAAATTAAGGTGAAAGATAATTTCCCAGGTGAATAAAAACTGTATTTGTTACTAGCCAACCAACTTTAACAAATTACTAAAGAGAATTCTTTAGGCTTAAAATAAGTGATCTCGAACAGTATTTTATTTGTTTGGTTTGGTTTGCTTTTTTTCTTTCCTTTATTGTGGTGTTGTGGATTGAACCTAGGGTCTCTCATATACCAGGCAAGTGCTATACCACCCAGTTACACCCCCAATCCTCAGACAGTATTGTAAATCCATGAGAAAACAAATAACATTGGTAAAGTTACTTATATTATTATAAAGTCAGTATAAATACATTATTTTTTCTACTTTCTATAAATTATTTAGAAATCAATTGAATAAAATAATTTCAATGGTACAATTGAAAATGTACCATTGGGCTTATGCCATATAGAAATGTAGTATATCACCAATAGCAGTACAAAGGTGGTGGGTGGGTTTAAGTATTGGATTACAGAGTGGACCTCATATACTAATTTGGATTCCTATAACAGAGGAAGAGAACCAGAAATGATAAATAAGAAGGCTAATATAATAAAAACTATATATGATAAAGGAACAGAGAACTTATTTCTTCAAATATTTATTAATTATATATATTCAGTGAATTTAAATAGATGTTCTTAATTCTTGGTTTCATTTGCAACATAGAAAGTGCTTAGGAAAAAAATGGGTTATATTAGCTCAAGTTAATGCATTTAGTTGCATTATTTGTCCTCTTAAATTACAAATAATTCAGTAAAACATTTTATTTGCTGACTAACCAGGCTTCACTTGATACATTACAATAGTCAGTATAAATTTAAAGAGAAAACTATAGCTTTCATTTGTGAAGATCCACAAATTGAAATAAGCTGTTATAGCAAGTGATTTTGATTTACAAAATATGGCGTGTGATCATTTCACCTCTGAAAATTCTATAATCTTAGCATATTAGCTCTAGATTTATGTGGCATAAGCAGTATTTTTTAACATCACATTAAATGAATAATGACAAGAATTCATTTTTCATATATGCAGATTTGACATTACCAATGTAATTGAGATGACTGAGAAAATTTCTGTCTTATACTACTCATTTAGCTCATTGTTTTGCCCCTGTAAAGAGTTATTAAACTGTTTCACAAATACGGAGATATGATATTTTAGAAAAATGCAAGGAACAAAAGTCACCAGGAAATACTTACAAATGTGTAACTGTTATTAGCAATATAATAAGTTTAATACAACCTAAATAACTCTATCATTGAAGTATTTTTGTTCATATACAAAAGACTTCTTGATATTATATCTATTCATTACACTTCCATGCAATTTTCCCAAAGAAACGTTTTTTAACATGTTAAAGAATGAGAGGTCAGAATATCAAGATATAGTTTTGAATGCAAAAAGGTACAGTTTCTCAAATAATCTTACAGTTTGCTTTTGAAATTGAAAGCACACAAAAAGTAGAAGGTGGAAGTTCATCTTAAGAAACATTATGCATTATGCCTCTCTCTAAATCATCAGTTGCAATTAGAAGTTGACCTAGTTCTCAAATAGGAGATATATTATGTACTTTGCAAATATCTGATATGCTTGATGATGTTACATGTAAGTTCTTACTTTCTCATTTGGAACCAATGAAGTAGAGTAAAGATGGAGAATCGCTATGATTCAGTTAAAACTCGTTTCTACCAAAATTTTTGTAAGGAGAACATTCTATATTATTTGTATGTTAAAATTCCCAAATTAACTTTCAATCAGAATATTTCTCTGGTCTTCTGCCTTCAACTAACAAGTGTCTGTAAAACATTTAATTCATAGTAGTATGAGGAAATCTTTGTCACAATAAAGATTCAACATAAAAATATCCTTAAGGAAGGGAAAGAATATTTCAGATCTCTATTCTTTTTTGTTTTTTTTAATGCAGCTGCTTTCTTTTATTCCCCCCTCATTCTGACTTTAAAACATCTTCCTATCACTTATCTTCTTTTCCAATTCAATTAATTGTTTCAATAATTAAGGGTAGAGGCACATTCCTTCTATGCTTAATTTATTGAGCTCTTCCTGTAAAAGGATGTTGAACTTCTGTCAAGCATATTTTTTTAAAAACTCTAATGAGATAAATGGGTGGCTTTGGTTCTCCATCCTGTTAATATGATGTATCACATTTATTAATTTACATATGTTGAAACTAGGGGATAAATCTCACTTGATCATAAGTGAGTCTTTTAATATGCTATTGAATTCAGTTTGCTAATATTTTATTGAGAAGTCTTATATTATGTATATCAAGAATATTGACATGAGTTTTTCTTTTTTCATAGTCTGATCATCTGGCTTTGGTTTTGGGGTGATGCTGACCTCATAAAAAGAGTTTAGAAGTACTCTATATTAAATTTTTTGGAGAAATTTGATATAAAATTTTTAATGTTTAGAATTGTGAATATTCATATCCTATCCCTAAAGTTTTTAATAAAACACAAAGTTGAATGACTTTCTTTAACAGAAAAAAAGAAAGTTAATTTTATTGTGATTGAATCACAAAAAAGCATTGTGAAAAAGTTATAAATTTTAGTTAGCATTTTATGTTATAGAGGCTATCAGGAACAAACCTTATGGTAATAAATAACCAAAGTTGCTGACTTAAAGGAAAATAGAGAAAATATATTTATCAATGGTATTTGCCACCATAGTCAATTGGAGGAAGAGTTGATGCTGATCTGTACATAAAGATTTTAGGTCGTATAATGAAGTTCGTAATATGGAGATATTTAGTCAGGGAGACCACAGGTCTATTTCATGTCCTTGTTGACAAGACCCTTAACGTTGATGTTAAGGATTAAGGAAAAGCTTGAGGGAGCTACTTAAGCTTGTGTGTCTGTGGAAATCAACTGTAAAGTTAAAAGGCAGTAGGAGAGGAGAGCAACAGTGATCATGAGAGGAACTCCTGCTGTAAAAGTTAAAAGAAAGGGAGACAGTAAGGAAGATGGAAATAGTACGGATTTGCATGGGTACACTGGGATGAGCTAAAGATGATCCTTCAGTTTCATCTACAAGTTTTAAACAAGGAAGCATTAGCAGGTGGAGTCAGGCATCAAGCCTCAGTTTAACTAAATTAAAATCCTATACTATACTTTTTTTTTTTTTTTTGAGAAAAAAGAAAAAAGTTTTTCATTGCTTTGTCAATAAAGAAGACACAGGGGTCTCCTGTCCCAAAGGCTGAGATTCTTCCCATCAACAGGAACTGGGGGCTTTTGAAGAGGTGATTCAAAGGTCATATTCCACGTGTTCTCTGTCGGAGCTAAAATTCCCTTATTAATTAGGGAGATAGTCATTTCTGAGGTTTTCTGGTACCATCCCCAAAGTGTGGATTACTTCACTCGAATAGTGGGTGTGTACTCAAGGACAGAAAAATGTGCCTAAAAGGGAGAAGAAAGGCAATCTTGTTTCCCCTGAGATTAGGAAGGGGGAAAGGTTAGAAAGGAGCAGGGACAGAGAAAGAGAAAGAAACAAGTCTTTTAAAAATAAATCACAGTGGTTGAGTAGTAAGAGCTATACTCAAAGCACAAAGTGGGTCATTTCCGCACTGTCAATTTCTACATTCCATTTCTGTGGAAAAATGGGTGACAACATCTCCAAGCTGCTTCCTGCTGAAAGGGGGTGAAGTTGGAGGAAGTAACTCAAAGTCCTTGTTCTCTTATCAGGTGTGATGTGGATAGTTAAGAATATTCAGCAACAGAGCAGTGGCAGATGGCAAGGGACTGTACAAGGCATAGCTAGGACAGGGATAATGCTAAAATAATAATAAAAAAGACAGCAAAGCATTACTTTTTTGTAAACAATTAGCACAAAAGCAATTAGTATTTCAGTCAGTCTCTAAAAACCATGAAGACAGTAACTCATAATCATATTAGTGAAAAACACATTGAGTTTATCAATGTAGGAGGTTAGGAAGATTTGTCGGTCTATGAGATTAGGCTCATATTAACTCAGTATAATTGTGCAACTCTAGAGTCCTTTGTGATCATTATTATTATGCACTTCCACACAAGAACCCTTCCTTTATCTTTCTCCAACTTTACTTACTTTTGGTGGGGCTGACACCAGTGTACATCTTAAGTTATATTTAAAAAAATGTTTTTCCTTTTAAATGTTCATGTAGGACTTTGTTTAGGCTATACTCCCCTGCTAGGTGTTTCAGACCAAGTTGGTCAAAACTGACCTCATTCCTATGTACTCTTAAGAGTCAGCTGAGTTTCCTCAGAGATCACTCTTGGGGATGTCTGCGAAGCCTCTTGGCTCCTTTAGTTTTCCTCTATCAGTGGTACCATCTGCCAGAATGGGTCAGGGTCTTGCTGACCATGCATGACTTCTCCTGGAAGCATCAAGGATGTTTCCCTCCCCAGTGACCCTCCTCTTCACAAAATGTGCACTGGTTGACTTCCTGTTTCTTTAGGATCCTCTTATCTCCCTGGTCAGCAGATTGGGTGACTCACCAGAGTTGCAGGGCCCAGACACAGGTCCTGTCTTTCTCTGGGTCCTGAATGACCTTGGAGTGCAAAGGACAAAATGTTGGTTGCTTTTTCCTTGGTCCTTTTACTTCCTTGTCTTTGGTCTCCAAGTTTTTGAAAACCATATACTCTTAACTTTGACCTGAACTCTATCTTCAGTCATCTCTATTCCATAAAAATGATTTGAAAACCAAGTTTGGCTAACCAAGTTTGGTTATCAAAAACCTAATATTGGTTTTTGAAAACCAATATTAGGAATAAGAGGAGCAAAATATTCATAGGTGGTAAAGCAGATTTTAAAAGATTTAGACAGCTTTTTGTTAATTATGTAAAATAAATAAAAACTTCATAAAGAAATAGATGATTATCTAGATAATACAAATTTATAAAATATGCATAAAGGGATAAATGATAGCTATTAGAGAAAATTTAATAATATTAAATAGAAACTTTCTTAACAGGCTTGCCTAAGCCCATAGATTTGTCTCAGATATTGTTTGATACTTTCAAGAAACGAATAATTTATTTCTTATATACACCTTTTTCTTAGTGAAATTTTTCTAATTTATTTTAACAACTTACCAGAGCATAATCTATCAACAAGAAAATGTGCCTATTTTAGGTATGTACGGTTCAATGCATATTGACAAATGTTTGAGCCCATGGTAATCTCTATCATTAATGTATTTTAGAGATTAAATGCATACTAGATATATGTCTTGCAAATATTTTCCCTTACTCCATAATTTGCATTTTCACTTGGTAGATGTCATTTCATACCTATTAGAATAGTTATTATAAAAACAAAAGGCAAGTGTTAGAAAGAATGTGGATATTTGGAACCCTTGCACAGAGATAATAAGAATGTAAAATGATGTGACTTTGTTGAAAGCATTATGAATTCTTTCAAAAAATTAAAAAATATACCTGAAATATGATCCAGAAGTTTTAATTCTAAAGCTGAAATCATGATCCCAAAGAGATATTAGCACTCCCATGTGTATTAAAACAATATTTACAATAGTCAAAATGTAGAAGCAACCTAGACATCCATCAAGAGATGAATGTGTGAAGAAAATATGATGTATACACGAAATGTAATGCTGTTCAGACTCCAATGGAAGTAAAATAGGCAATAAGAAATAGCATGGATGAACACTGAGGACATTATATTAGATACACTAGGACGATCACAGAAAAATATTTTATGATTACACTTATATAGAGTACCTAAAAGACTCATATTCAAGAATCCAAGAATAAAATGGTGATTTCCAGGGACTGGAGGGAAGGAGGAAATGAGTAACTAACCAATGAGTACAAAGTTTCAGTTAAGAAAGAAAAATAAACTCTAGAGATCTTGTGTACAACACTGTGTCTATAATCAACAATAATGTATAATGTAGTTCAAAATTTAACAGGTATGTCTCATGATCAGTGTTCTTACCATAAGTAAAACAAAATTTAAAAAATCAATTAACCATTATTTATTGGCATGTTACTGAATTCTGTACTCTGTTGCAATGATCTATTTTTCTATTCTCATATTGATACCACTATATTGGCTACTATAACTTTACAGTAAATCTTGAAATCAAGGATGCAGATTTTTTTCTAAATTGTAATATTTTACAGTTATTCCATTATCTCCTGCAGTTCTTCAAATTTATTGATCACATTCTCCTGTTTCATTACATGTCTAGTTATTTGATGTTTAGATATGGAACCTATGGAGATTTGTATGAATTTTGTTCTCTAACTTAATTAACATGAAGTTTATTTAGGAAGTTAAGTAACTTAGTAAGTGTGGTTCTTTTGAGGCTTGTTTTAATTTTTCTTGTAATTTCAGAGTAGCCCATTACTATGGGATTATTTTAGTCCTGGAAAAATTTTCCTGCTATCATTTACTGGATGCCTGGGTGTTCACAGGATCTCCCTATTTTGGTGCTGGCATTTTAAGTATCTCTCAGCTACATGATATATCTCTAAGAGCTGTTTAGATCACAGATCTTCAGTAGTTGTTTCTTGCCCAACCTTGCATAGCTTTACTATGTATGCAATAGTTGGCAAGAGATTCAAGGAGACTCAGAAGCAGCCTTAAAGAACTTCTTCTCTGTATAAGAGAAAAATATGGGCACAGTGGCCCATAAATTCTAGCTGTCACAGTATTCTTAAACTCTAATCTTTGCCTCCTTTTTTCTGTCAAACCACTTGGATTTGAGCTTCCCCTCCATATGCAAAAGTCCACAAAGTTTCTCCAAACAGAATGTCAGGCTTTTTCCTTCACTGCCCATGGTCCCATGTGAGAAAATGTTTGACCAAAACCAAATGATATTACCAAAATAACTGGAGGTTAACTTTACAAATGAATGAGTTCAGTGATCTTAAACAAACGAGTGTCAGATTATTTTCAGCAATATATTAAAGAATGATGCACTAGAACCAAATAAAATTTATTTCAGGATTTACACAATGATTCAGTGCTACAGAAACTTAGCATCATATGTGTAGGTCAAAATGAGAATACTTTTAGTTACCATAATAGCTTCCAATAAATCTTCAGTATACAGTTAGTAAAAATAAAGATCTAATATAATACAATGTATCCAGTGCAAATCAAAAGTTAGGTAGGAGGACTGCAAGTTCAAGGACAGCCTGGGCAACGTAGTGAGACACTCAACAACTTAGTAAGACCCTGTCTCAAAATAAAAAATCAAAAGGACTCAAGTTGTAGCTCAGTGGTAAAGTTCCCTTGGGCTCAATTTGGCTACTTCCCCAAAAAAATCAATTCAAAAATTAGAATCATGAAATAATAAATTAAGTTGTGAAATAACTTGAAATAAATACATAAAGAATGGAAGAATGCCTGAGATCATCACTAACATTTACTGTTTGTCTAGCATTGTTTTGCTTGTTTGTTTGTTTTTTGTTTTTAGCACTTTTTTGAAAATAAACCACAGAAACTCTTGGAATGTCCTGCAAGCATTTATTTTAATTGATTCATGTGAGATTAATAAATTACAATGGAAGTTAGTAATGTCTATAATTCAAAAGTCAAGATCTAGAAATTAGCTGTTTTGAATTTTGCATCAAATAGTACTTTACCACTAGCATAATTACCTAAATATTTGTCAATCTTTTATCTTCTTTTTCTGTTAGTTAACTACCTGCTATCCCTCATTAAAGCTAAATAGGGAAATAATGCTTTTTTTTTAATAGTCATAAGAAAGATAGGATTCAGAAAACCCAAAGACCCATAGTATTTAATGGTGGGAATTACATGCCATTCCTTAATAAAAATGTACATAGTTTTCCCACAGTGGAGCACCCAAATGAAGTCGGTGAGATTTTTATTTAGAAGGATGAAAGAGTAGGCCCTGTGATGAACATTTGTAGTATAAAACACCAGTCAATTTAATAAGACAAACATCAAAAGTATTTTATTTCAGTAAATATAATTGTAGTCCTTAAGAATATTCATAGAAAAATGAATAAGAAAAAGGAAAAAAAGACATTAGGGAGAAAGAGACAAAGAAAGAAAGAGAGGGAGAAGAAAAAAGAAAGAAGAGCTGGAAGGTGATAAATAAAAAGTATACAAGTATAAAATTCCATTGAATACATAAAAAATGATACTATATAGGTAAACATATATCACTGAGATAAAAGCAAACAAAATTATAGTTTATAGAATTCACAAGAAGTAACTCTTAAGGCTGTCAATTCCTCCCAAATTAATGTATTTTAAAATTTTAAATCAAAATTAAAATGGAGAATAAAATTAAGAAAAGAAGGAAATGGAAGATGATATAGTTGAGGGAAGCGGCAATCTAAGACACACCATGGCCCAGATCCAAAGCAGCAGGTGCATAGCAACTGCTCAGCAAGGTGGGTAAAAGAGGAATTTCACTAAAATTCAATATTGTACTTTCAAAATGGCTTAGGGACACAGAAATTTGGGTACAATAAGAAAAGACGAAAGACTACAGTAGAGCAGACCTGGCTGCTGCAACTGGTGCCCAAAGTAGCAGTGTCAATTCACCACAGAGGAAGGGAGAGCATATATTTGGTACAGAAAAACCTGAGATCAAAAAATCTGCCTACACTTAGCTGATACAGAGGATGCACTGTGTACTCGTGCTTGAAAAGTTCACTCTGTATCTCAACTTGCCATGGAGAGCTGAGGTGGAGTTATCTTGAAGTGATTGCACTGCCGTGGTGGTTCTGGAGAATTAGAGCAAACATTGCCACAATTTCTGGGCAGGTGCCTAAGGTGCATCTTAGGGTGTACATGGAGGAATGTGAGTGAAATAGGTGCAGAGTGATCTGTACTCAAGGGGATTCCAGTTGGAAGGGCAAAGGGGAACCCAACTTGCTTCTTTGAATTTGGCAGTTCATGTGACCATATGAAGTAGGCTAGGTATCTGAGCAGATGAGGATGAATACACTCAGGGTCTGAGTCTGGGAAGGATATATTCCTGGGCAGCAGTGCATGGAGGATCAGCCATCTGCCCCACGACTGGAATTTCTGAGAGACTTCTGAGGTCCACACCCACATCAGATTGACTATCATAGAAGCAGGTCAATCTAATCCTCCCAAAGCAGGCAGCATCCAACAGAGAGTCCTGATTAAACCTAAGCCTCTCATGCTGGAACTCCTCCCACAGAACATTTCCTAAGTTTTATCCTGGGAGTGCACCACAATGGTCTGGATAGACAGAAACAATTGACAGTACTTCCTAACCCATCCAACTAATACTGGTAAGGAAAACTGAATCTTTCATCAAACATCTTCAATCTGATGCTGCTCCTATTGGCAGCTCAGAGAGCAACACAAAAACAGAAAGGGTTAACAACTCCTACCTCTTGCTTTCTCAAAAAGTACATAAATCAAGAAGAATTGGAAAGAAAGAAAATTGTACATGGAGAATGACCACCCAATCTGGTCAACTACTTTGACCAACCCAGCAGAGACGGTTCCTCCATTTTCATTAAGATGTTTTTGTTGTTGTTATTGTTATTTCACCAGTTTGTGTATGCATGTAAATTCTTGCCATGCCATTTGGTTAAGGACATACATACATACACTTATTTGTTTCTATTTCTCTTATTTTCAGCATCTTTAATGTAATTTTCCTTGCCTTATCTTTTGAGGGTTTGAGTTTTTGAATTGTATTTTTGGGTTTGGTTTTGTATTATTTTCATTTATTTACCTTGTTTCTTTTCTCTCTTCTCTTCTGCTAATAGCCAAATTCTATTGAGTTTTTGAATTGTATATTTGGGTTTGGTTTTGTATTATTTTCATTTATTTACCTTGTTTCTTTTCTCTCTTCTCTTCTGCTAATAGCCAAATTCTATTTCTTTCTTTCTCTCTTCCTTTTGCAATATTTACTTTTTCTATTTTCTCCTTTTTCCATATAAACATCAACTACTACATGTCTTCTGTACTCCCTCTATTCACTTTTGGAAATTGTAAACTCTTTTCTAACTTCCTAACACATTTTATTTTCCCCAATTAACTCTTTTTACCATCCTTCAGAACTAATTGGCTTGTATAACTCCTGCCCCCATCATTACTGCTAATATACTATCGCTGTGGATGATATGGTTGATACCTAGTTTAGGGTTATTGTTTTTACTGTTAACAATTGCTGAAGTCACCATTCCTGTGGTTCTTTTTTTTTTTTTTTTGGTGGTAATTAATGTTGAAGACTTCATAGTAGAAACTGGGTATTTGTTTTTTTTTTTTTTTTTTTTTTTTTTTTTTATTTATTTTTTTTACGTTTACATAGGGTAATGATGTTTATTATATTTTTCCCCTCCCCCCCACCCCTCCCACCTCTCCCACCCCTCCCACCCCTCTTTTCCCTCTACACAGTCCTTCTTTCCTTCATTCTTACTGCTCTCCTTAGCCTAACTCTAAACCTAACCCTAAACCTAATGCTAGCCCGTCCCACCCCCCATTATATGTCCTCATCCGCTTATCAGCGAGATCATTCGTCCTTTAGTTTTTTGAGATTGGCTTATCTCACTTAGCATGATATTCTCCAATTTCGACCATTTGCCTACAAATGCCATAATTTTATCATTCTTCATTGCGGAGTAATATTCCATTGTATAAATATGCCACAGTTTCTTTATCCATTCATCAACCGAAGGACATCTAGGTTGGTTCCACAATCTGGCTATGGTGAATTGAGCAGCAATGAACATTGATGTGGCTGTATCTCTGTAGTATGCTGCTTTTAAGTCCTTTGGGTATAGGCCAAGGAGTGGGATAGCTGGGTCAAATGGTGTTTCCATTCCAAGCTTTCTGAGGAATCTCCACACTGCTTTCCAGAGTAGTTGCACTAATTTGCAACCCCACCAGCAATGTATGAGTGTTCCTTTTTCACCACATCCTCGCCAACACCTATTGTTGCTTGTATTCTTGATAATCGCCATTCTAATTGGGGTGAGATGAAATCTTAGGGTAGTTTTGATTTGCATTTCCCTTATTACTAGGGATGTTGAACATTTTTTCATATATCTGGTGATTACTTGTACATCTTCTTCTGTGAAGTGTCTGTTCATTTCCTTAGCCCATTTGTTGATTGGATTATTTGTATTCTTCGTGTAGAGTTTTTTGAGTTCTTTATAGATTCTGGAAATTAGCGCTCTATCTGAGGTATGGTTGGCAAAGATATTCTCCCACTCTGTAGGCTCTCTCTTCACATTTCTGATAGTTTCCTTTGCTGACAGAAAGCTTTTTAGTTTGAATCTATCCCAGTTGTTTATTCTTGCTTTTATTTCTTGTGCTATGGGAGTCCTGTTAAGGAAATCTGATCCTGAGCCAACAAGTTGAAGATTTGGACCTACTTTTTCTTCTATAAGATGCAGGGTCTCTGGTCTGATTCCGAGGTCCTTGATCCATTTTGAGTTGAGTTTTGTGTAGGGTGAGAGATAGGGGTTTAATTTCATTCTATTGCATATGGTTTTCCAGTTTTCCCAGCACCATTTGTTGAAGAGGCTATCTTTCCTCCATTGCATATTGTTGGAACCTTTGTCTAGTATGAGAAAATTGTATTTATTTGGGTTTGTGTCCATGTCCTCTATTCTGTACCATTGATCTACCTGTCTATTTTGGTACCAATACCATGCCGTTTTTGTTACTATTGCTTTGTAGTAGAGTTGAAGATCTGGTATTGCAATACCCCCTGCTTCGCTCTTGCTACTGAGGATTGCTTTAGCTATTCTAGGTTTTTTATTCTTCCAGATGAATTTCATAATTGCTTGCTCTATTTCTGCGAGGTACATCATTGGGATTTTAATTGGAATTGCATTGAATCTGTATAGAACTTTAGGTAGTATAGCCATTTTGACGATATTAATTCTGCCTATCCAGGAACATGGGAGGTCTTTCCATCTTCTAAGGTTTTCTTGAATTTCTTTCTTTAGTGTTCTGTAGTTCTCATTGTAGAGGTTTTTCACCTCTTTTGTGAGATTGATTCCCAAGTATTTTATTTTCTTCGATGCTATTGTGAATGGGGTAGTTTTCCTAATTTCTCTTTCTGAAGATTCATCACTTATGTATAAAAATGCATTGGATTTATGAGCGTTGATCTTGTAACCTGCTACTTTACTGAATTCACTTATGAGTTCTAAAAGTTTTCTGGTGGAATTTCCAGGTTCCTCTAAATATATAATCATGTCATCAGCGAACAGGGATAGTTTGAGTTCTTCTTTTCCTATTCGTATCCCTTTAATTTCTTTGGTTTGTCTGATTGCTCTGGCTAGAGTCTCAAGGACGATGTTGAATAGAAGTGGTGAAAGAGGGCATCCCTGCCTTGTTCCAGTTTTTAGGGGGAACGCTTTCAGTTTTTCACCATTTAGAATGATATTAGCCATGGGCTTAGCGTAGATGGCCTTTATAATGTTTAGGAATGTTCCCATTACCCCAATTTTTTCTAGTGTTTTGAGCATGAAGGGATGCTGTATTTTATCAAATGCTTTTTCTGCATCTATTGAAATAATCATGTGATTCTTAACTTTAAGTCTGTTGATATGGTGAATGACATTTATTGATTTCCGAATGTTGAACCAACCTTGCATCCCTGGGATGAAACCCACTTGATCGTGGTGCACTATCTTTTTAATATATATTTGTATGCGATTTGCTAAAATTTTGTTGAGAATTTTTGCATCGATGTTCATTAAGGATATTGGTCTGAAATTTTCTTTCCTCGATGTGTCTCTGTCTGGTTTAGGTATCAGGGTGATATTGGCTTCATAGAACGAGTTTGGGAGGGTTCCCTCCTCTTCTATTTCATGGAATACTTTGAGGAGTATTGGAATGAGCTCTTCTTTAAAGGTTTTGTAGAACTCGGCTGAGAACCCATCTGGTCCTGGACTTTTCTTTGTTGGTAGGCTTTTGATGACCTCTTCTATTTCATTGCTTGAAATTGGTTTATTTAAGTTGTGTATGTCCTCCTCGTTCAGTTTAGGTAGTTCATATGTCTCTAGAAATTTGTTGATGTCTTCGAGGTTTTCTGTTTTGTTGGAGTATAGATTTTCGAAATAGCTTCTAATTATGTTTTGTATTTCACTCGTGTCTGTTGTGATGTTTCCTTGTTCATTCCGAATTTTAGTAATTTGAGTTTTCTCCCTCTTTCTCTTTGTTAGTGTGGCTAAGGGTTTATCAATTTTATTTATTTTTTCAAAGAACCAACTATTTATTTTATTAATTTTTCTGATTGTTTCTTTTGTTTCGATTTCGTTGATTTCGGCTCTGATTTTAACTATTTCCTGTCTTCTACTACTTTTGGTATTGGTCTGCTCTTCTTTTTCTAGTGCTTTGAGCTGTAGTGTTAACTCGTTTATTTGTTGATTTCTACTTCTTTTTTGAATGCACCCCATGAAATAAATCTTCCTCTAAGTACTGCTTTCATAGTGTCCCAGAGATTTTGATATGATGTGTCTTTGTTCTCGTTTACTTCTAAGAATTTTTTTATTTCCCTCCTGATGTCTTCTGTTATCCATTCATCATATAATAGTGTATTATTTAGTCTCCAGGTATTGGAGAAGTTTCTGTTTTTTATTCTGTCATTTATTTCTAATTTCAATCCATTATGATCTGATAGAGTACAAGGTAGTATCTCTATCTTCTTGTATTTACTAACAGTAGCTTTGTGGCATAAAATATGGTCTATTTTAGAGAAGGATCCATGTGCTGCTGAGAAGAAAGTGTATTCATTCTGTGTTGGATGGTATATTCTATATATGTCCGTTAAGTCTAAATTGCTGATTGTGTTGTTGAGATCTATAGTTTCTTTATTCAATTTTTGTTTGGACGATCTATCCAGTGGTGAGAGAGGTGTGTTAAAATCGCCTAGTATTATTGTGTTGTGGTCTATTTGGTTTCTGGAATTGAGAAGGATTTGTTTGACGTACGTGGATGAGCCAATGTTCGGGGCATAGATATTTATGATTGTTATGTCTTGCTGATTTATGCTTCCCTTAAGCAGCATGTAATGTCCTTCTTTATCCCTTCTGACTAGTTTTGGTTTGAAGTCCACATTATCTGAGATGAGGATGGATACTCCAGCTTTTTTGCTGTGTCCGTGTGCATGGTATGTTTTTCCCCATCCTTTCACCTTTAGTCTATGGGTGTCTCTTTCTATGAGATGAGTCTCTTGCAGGCAGCATATTGTTGGATTTTTCTTTTTAATCCAATCTGCCAGTCTGTGTCTTTTGATTGATGAATTCAGGCCATTAACATTCAGGGTTATTATTGTGATATGATTTGTATTCCCAGTCAATTGACTCATATTTGTTTTTGACATGATTTGGTTTCTCCTTTATTTGGCTATTCCTTTAGGCTAGCGCCTCCTGTTGCTGATTTGCATCGTTGTTTTTCATCTCTTCCTCATGGAATATTTTGCTGAGAATGTTCTGTAATGCTGGCTTTCTTTTTGTAAATTCCTTTAGCTTTTGTTTATCATGGAAGGATCTTATTTCATCGTCAAATTTGAAGGTAAGTTTTGCTGGGTATAAGATTCTTGGTTGGCATCCATTTTCTTTCAGGGCTTGGTATATGTTGTTCCAGGCCCTTCTAGCTTTTAGGGTCTGGATTGAAAAATCTGCTGATATTCTTATTGGTTTCCCTCTGAATGTAATTTGATTCTTTTCTCTCACGGCCTTTAAAATTCTGTCTTTATTTTGTATGTTAGGTATTTTCATAATAATGTGCCTTGGTGTGGGTCTGTTGTAATTTTGTGTGTTTGGAGTTCTATAAGCCTCTTGTACTTGGTTTTCCATTTCGTTCTTCAGATTTGGGAAATTTTCTGTTATTATTTCATTGAATAGATTGTTCATTCCTTTGGTTTGTTTCTCTAAGCCTTCCTCAATCCCAATAATTCTCAAATTTGGCCTTTTCATGATATCCCATAGTTCTTGGAGATTCTGTTCATGATTTCTTACCATCTTCTCTGTTTGTTCCACTTTGTTTTCAAGGTTAAATATTTTGTCTTCAATGTCTGAGGTTCTGTCTTCCAGGTGTTCTATCCTATTGGTTATGCTTTCTATGGAATTTTTAACTTGGTTTATTGTTTCCTTCATTTCAAGGATTTCAGTTTGGTTTTTTTTCAGTATCTCTAACTCTTTATTGAAATGATCTCTTGCTTCCCGTATTTGGTCTTTTAACTGTTGATTGGTGCGATCATTTAATGCCTGCATTTGCTCTTTCATCTCCTCATTAGCTTCCCTGATCGTTTTAATTACGTACATTCTGAACTCCCTTTCTGACATTTCTTCTGCTGTGCTGTCATTGGGTTTTATTGATGTAGTATCTAGGTTTGTTTGGGACATTTTCTTCCCTTGTTTTCTCATAATGGTCAGTTGTCAGTGGGACCCCGTGGCTCCACTTCAGTCCGAGTCTCTCAATGCCTCCCCTTCTTAACTCCTGGGTTCTGGAGCGACCGGAGGTGCAGTCTCCCTCTAGGCCGCCATCTTGGATTGCCCCGTGAAGAGAGCCCGCAGCCGGAGTGGGCAGAGCCGCCTGAAGAGGTCTCCGGCTGCCCTGCCCTTATCCCTGAGGCTGACTGCAGATCGAGGCTCTCCGCTGGTTCTTTGCAGGAGTACACTGCACTGCAGGGGCTCCGGGACTCGGCGCCTGCTCTGTTCAGACAGGCTCTCACTAGCGGGCCAGTTCCGTTCCGAGAACCTGGAGAAGCTGGCTGTGTGGGCGGGGCCCACCGCCGGAGTGCGCAGGACTGCCTGTGGATGACTCTAGCTGCCCTGCCCGGCTCCGATAAGCCACCTCTATCTGGGCCTGCCACCTGGGCCGAGCTTTACCCAGTGGGCAGCCTCACCCGTGGCTCCACTTCAGTCCGAGTCTCTCAATGCCTCCCCTTCTTAACTCCTGGGTTCTGGAGCGACCGGGGGTGCAGTCTCCCTCTAGGCCGCCATCTTGGATCGCTGGGTATTTGTTTTAATGCTGTGTATTGTTTGCAAGATTTGTTGCCATTATTCATTTCACCCTATTCTGTGAGGTGCTGGGAACAGATAGGGAAACAAAAATTTTACAGATTAGACACTTTCCTGCTGAACTAAACCCAACCAAAAGACAGAATGCCTTGCTTCACACATAAATTAATGACAGTCAATCTTCAGGTATTCTTTTATACAAAGACACAAAAACCAAAATTAATGATTAGATTATGTGATTCTCACCCTATTCAAGTTGGGGTAATCATTAATATAGTAGACAACATAGTAGAAACCTACTCTTGAATTTCAGATCTAGTTCATGTTTGTTGTTTTTTTTCTTGGTATCATCATTTAAATTCTGACCCTAGCATAGATGGCAAGTAGTATTATAGACATCAAAGTGGATAGCAGATACTTAATATAAAATTGTACATTTGTTGCTGACATTAGTGCTACTCCTATATTCTTCCTCCCTCTAAGAGGGGCTGATAAGAAATTGGCCTGCTTCATGATCATAGAGTAGAGAACCTACAACTGAGAAATACTCACATGTCTATCAAATAACAGTGACTCTCACTTTACACATAATCTACTTCACCTGAGTCTTGACATTATTCCAACTCAAAGAAGTGAGAAGACCAAAGCTCTAAACCAATCACAGGGACCGACCCAAGGCGAAAATCACAGAGGGGCATCAGGTCATACCCCTTAACTTCTATTTCTAAATCAAATACAGAAAGAAGTCCCAGAACAAACAAGATAATTATACACAAAATGGCATGCATAAAAAAGAAGTAGGATAATTCACTTCAATTGACGCACAACTCCAAGACCTCTGAAAGCATAAGTTTCAAGTAAACCAATCTTCCCCCCAAATCCACAATTCCACAACAATGGATTCCATTGATGATGAGGTGAATGAAAGTCCAGAAAAAGATTAACCAGTAAAGGGAAAATATAAAGAACCTGACCATAATTTAGTAAAACTCTAGGACAACATTAAAAGTCCAAACCTGAGAATCATTTAGATAGAAGAGAACATGGAGATATTAATTAAAGTCATAATGAAATTTTTCAATGAAGTAGTTACTAAAAATTTGTCCCATATCAGAAATGAGATAAACAATTATGTTTCAGAGGCTTACAGGACCCCCAAGTAGATCTATTCAAATGAGAACCTCACCAAGACAATCAAAACATCTAACATAGAAAATAAGGAAAGAATATTAAAATCTGGAAAAGAGAAACATCTGGTCACATTCAGAGGCAAACCAATAAGGTTCATTTCTGATTTATCAATTCAGACCCTAAAATCAAGGAGGGCCTGGAATGAGATATTTTTAACCCTAAAAGAAAACAACTGTCAGATAGTCAAGTTTAATATGCCCAGAAAAACTCAGTTTTAAATTTGAGGGGGAAATAAAATTTTTCCATGAAGAGAATAAACAAAAAGAATTCAGGACCACCAAATCAGCACAACAAAGAATACTCAAACTGCACACAGAGGAACTACAAAACAATTCTCAAAGCTCCCAAACAGAAGGGTTTCAATAGAAGAATAACCCACTAAATGAGAATCAAGATAAAATATAGCAAAGAGCCAAAATGACAGAAAAGCACAAATACATCCATACACATGCAAAATGTAATGCTCTCAACTTCCCATTTAAAAGACACAGATCAACAGAATGGATCATGAAACAGAATCAAACTGTATACTGTTTACAAGAGACTGAGCTTATTGGCAAAGACATCCATAGGCTGAAGGTAAAAGGATGGCAAAAAAATATTCCATGCATATAGACCACAACAAACAAGCAGGAGTAGTTATTCTTATATCTGACAAAGCAGATTTCAAGCAAAAATTATTCAGAAGCGACAAAGAAGACCACTACATCCTAGTAAAGGAAACAATACCACAAGAAGGTATAATGCTAGTAAATATTTATGACTCAAATATCAATACACCCAATTACATTAAAAAATATTGCATGATATTAAATCCCACATAGAACCCAACACAATAATACTGAGTGATTTCAATACACTCTTATCACTGATAGGTCAACAAAATGAAAAATAACTAAAAGTACCTCCAACTTGAATAACATCATAAATCAAGTGAAACTAACGAACACATGCAGACTATTACACTCCCCAAAAGGTAAATTTACCATTTTCTTGACTGTGCATGGAACTTCTTCCAAAATAGATAATTTTTGTAGGCCACAGAGAAAATTTTAGCAATTACATAAAAATCAATATAATCCCTTGTATCTTATCAGATCATAATGGAATAAAACTAGAAATCAAAACCAAGAAAAATTACAGAAACCACATAGCACAAAGATATTAAACAACACTCTTAGTTGAAGAATGAGTCAAAGAGGAAGTGAGAATAGAAATCAAGAAATGCTTAGAAATTAATGAGAATAGAGATACAACACACCAAAATCTCTGGGACAGTACGAAAGTAGTTCTAAGAGAAAAATTTATAGCACTGAGTGTCTACATTAAAAAAAGTTAGATAGATCCCAAATAAATAAGCTTGTGCTTTACCACAAGGCCTTAGAAAAAGAACAAGCTAAATTCAAAACTACTAGAAGGTAGAAATTTTTTAAGATCAAAGCCAAAACTCAATAATACTGAGAATAAGAAATTAATACACAGGAACAATGTAATAAAGAGTTTGTTCTTCAAAAAGATATATAAAATTGACAAATTCCTAGCCAAACTAACAAAAAGAAACAGTAAGAAGACCCAAATTAACAAGACCAGATATGAAAAAGGAGATATCACCACAGACCCTTCTGAAATCCAGAGGATTATCAGAACTTATTTTGAAAATTTATGCTCCAATAAACTGAAAAATAAGGAAGATACATACAAATTTTCTGAAAACACATGACCACCAAATTGAATGCAGAAGATACAGAAAGCCTAAAGAGAACAATATCAAGTAATGAAATTTAAACAGCAATTAAAAGCTTTCCAGAAAAAAGAAAATACCAGGACCAGATGAATTCTCAGCTGAGTCCTAGCAGACACTTGCCAAAACCTAACATCAGTCTTTCTCAATTATTCTTGAAATTGAAAGGGATGGAATACTCTCATATACATTCTATGAAGTTAATATAACACTGATACTACAGACTAATATCCCACAGGAACATTGAGGCAAAATTCCTTGGTAAACATTGGCAAATCACATTCTAAAACATATCAAAAAGATAACACAGCATGATACAGTGGATTTCATTCCAGGAATGCAAGGTTGGTTCAACATATGCAAATCAATAAAAGTTAACTCACTACTCAAACAGAATTAAAAGCAAGAATCACATGATCATCTCAACAGACAAAGAAAAGGACTTTGAAAAAAATCATGTTAAAAATGCTTGAGAAGCCAGGGATGGAAGTAACTTACCTAAACATGTTAAAGGCCATTTATGACAAACCAGAAGCCAATGTCAAACTAAATGGAGAAAAACTAAGAGTTTCCATGAAAATCAGGAACAAAACACAATTCCTACTCAATGTAGTCCTCAAAATATTAGGTGGAGCCGCTCACTAACAGGTGCCTATCATTTGCCATTTGCCTGCCTCTTGCCAGTCCACCGCCTGCCTTTCACCTACCCATCACCCACCACCCAAGGTTCACCTCCCAATCATCCCACAGCTGCCAGCAAACTGACTGCAGACTGCCAGTGGAGTGCCAGCTGCCTGCTGTTGCCTGGAAGTTTACTGTCATAGTACCTGTAGGTTTGATTACACGTGGCTGCCACCATTTTGAGTCAACAACCAGGCCCCGTAGGACCCCTGGCAGGACTGACTGAGCACCGTCTCCAGGATCCCTCAGCACGACTAATCACTCCCTGCCTCCAGGGCCCTCACATTGACTGATTGTTCCCTGCCATAAGGATCCCCAGACCAACTGACTGCATGCTATCACCAGGACCCCAGACCAACTGATTGCACCTGGCCTCCAGGATCCCACAACCACACCAAACACACCTGACCTCCAGGACCCCTGCATGACCAACCGCACCCCACCTCCAGGACCTCCAGCTGACCACGTCCACACTCCAAGCTGCAGCTCCCCATTTGCCAACACATTTGGAAGCCAGAGCAGCCATGTTGGATAATCCTGGAAGCCATAGCTCCAATCTTTAAGTGGGGCAAATCCCATCCTGAGACACCTACTGGAGACCTAAAGCTCATTGTCAGGTACCTCTCATGCATCAGGCTACTGAAGACTTGGAGGTTTGAATACTATATGACTGTTATAGTGGAGATTTTCTTTTTTCTCCTTATTGGGCAAATTTAAGTTTTATTTCTTTACTTTTTGTGCTCTCTTTTCCTTTTGTATACCTGTTCCCTCAGAGTCTCTTTCTCCCTTTTTGCATGCTAATATCCAATTTCTTTTGATTATACTCTCACACTTTCTATTATCTAGAACTTCTGTATATTCTTTTCTTATCCCATTAACAGCAAAATTCTATATCCCTCTGCATCCTCTTTGTTTTCCATTAGAAACTGCAGACCTTACTGAAAATCTGTTATACTGAAGATAATATTTGAATTCATTCTGTTTATTATGATAATATTGTTAATGTCCTCATAGGGGCTATTTGTCTAGGATTGCATAGTGTCTGAATTGGGCACTGCTAATATTGATCTCCCCTTAAAGAAAAGGTTTTGGAAACCTGTAGGGTCACTATAAGATTATAGGGGGGAATCTGCAATACCCAAGATATGCACTGCTAGAGGGGAAGATACACGAACAACATGAAAAAACAAGGGAAGAAAATGATCCAAACAAATCTAGATTCTATATTAATAGAATCCAATGACAGTATGTTAGAAGAAATGTCAGAAAAGGACTTCAGATTATACATGATTAAGATGATTTGTGAAGCAAAGGATGAGATAAGAGAGCAAATGCAGGCAATGAATGATAATACCAATAAGCAGTTGAAAGAGCAACTGCAGGAAGCAAAAGATCATTTCAACAAAGAGGTAGAGATTCTCAAAACAAACAAACAAACAAACAAAAACAAACGGAAATCCTTGAAATGAAGGAAACAATAAACCAAATAAAAAACTCAATGGAAAGCATCACCAAAAGACTAGACCACTTGGAAGACAGAACCTCAGACAATGAATACAAAATATTTAATCTTGAAAATAAAGTTGCCCAAACAGAGAAGATGGTAAGAAATCATGAACAGAATCTCCAAGAACTATGGGACATCATGAAAAGACTAAATTTAAGAATTATTGGGATTGAGGAGGGCACAGAGATACAAACCAAAGGAATGAACAACCTATTCAATGAAAGAATATCAGAAAATTTCCCAAACCTGAAAAATGAAATGGAAAACCAAATACAAGAGGCTTACAAAAAACCAAATGCACGAAATCACAACAGATCCACACCAAGGCACATTATAATGAAAATGACTAACATTCAAAATAAAGATAGGATTTTGAAGGCCGCAAAAGAAAAGCATCAGATTATATATAGAAGGAAACCAATACGGATAGCAGCCGACTTCTCAACCCAGACTCTAAAAGCTAGAAGGGCCTGGAACAACATATTTCAAGCTCTGAAAGAACATGGTTACCAACTAAGAATCCTATACCCAGCAAAACTAACCTTCAGATTTGAAGATAAAAGAAAATCCTTCCATGATAAACAAAAGTTAAAAGAATTTAAAATTGAAAGCCTGCACTACAGAATGTTCTCAACAACATATTCCATGAGGAGGAAATAAAAAACAACAATATGGGTCAGCAGAGGGAGGAACTACCTTAGAGAAAAACCCACTCAAAGGAGAAACCAAGCTAGTTAAAATCAAAAGTAAACCCAAATGCTGGGAATACAAATCATATCTCAATAATAACCCTGAACATTAATGGACTAAAATAATCAATCAAAAGACATAGACTGGCAGAATGGATTAAAAAGAAAGACCCAACAATATGCTGCCTGCAAGAGACTCATCTCATAGAAAAAGACATCCATAGACCAAAGGTGAAAGGATGAAAAAAAACCTATCATGCACATGGACTCAGCAAAAAAGCAGGGGTTTCCATCCTTATATCAGATAAAGTAGACTTCAAGCCAAAGTTAGTCAGAAGGGATAAAAAAGGACATTTCATACTGCTTAAGGGAACCATAAATCAGGAAGACATAACTATCATAAATATTTATGCCCCGAACAACTGTGCATCCCGGTACATCAAACAAATTCCTCTCAATTTTGGGAATCAAATAGGCCACAATACAATAATTCTGGGTGACTTTAACACACCACTGTCAACATTAGATAGATCTTCCAATTGAAAACCAAACAAAGAAACCATAGAACTCAATCACACAATCAATAACCTAGACTTAATAGACATATATAGAATATTCCATCCATCAATGAGTGGATTAACTTTCTTCTTAGCAGCACATGGAACCTTCTCAAAAATAGACCATATGTTATGCCACAAAGCAACCTTCAGGAAATGCAAAAAATAGAGATACTGCCTTTGTTCCATCAGATCATAATGGACTGAGAGTAGAAATCAATGACAAAATAAAAAACAGAAATTACTCCAACACCTGGAGACTAAATAATATACTATTGAATGAAACATGGATAACAGAAAACATCAGTGAGGAGATAAAAAAATTCTCAGAGGTCAATGAGAATGATGATACAACATATCAAAATCTCTGGGACACTATGAAAGCGATACTAAGAGGAAAATTCATTGCATGGAGTGCATTCAAGAAAAGAATGAAAAGTCAACAACTAAAGACCTAACATTTCAGCTCAAAGCTGCAGAAAAAGAAGAGCAGAATATCAGCAAAAGTAGTAGAAGACAGGAAATAATTAAAATCAGAGCTGAAATCAATGAAATTGAAACAAAAGAAACAATTAAAAAAATTGACAAAACAAAAAGTTGGTTCTTTGAAAAAGTAAACAAAATAGACAAATCCTTAGCCACACTAACAAAGAGAAGGAGAGAGAAAACTCAAATTACTATAATTCATGATGAAAAAGGAAGTATCACGACAGACACCACTGAGATACAGAACATAATGAAAAGTGACTTCGAAAATCTCTCTTCCAACAAAATAGAAACTACCAAAGATATCGACAAATTTCTAGAGACATATGCTCCTCCCAAACTGAACCAGGAGGACATACACAATTTAAGCAGATCAATATCAATCAATGAAATAGAAGAAGCCATTAAAAACCTACCATCCAAGAAAAGCCCAGGACCAGATGGATTCTCAGCCGCATTCTACAAGACCTTCAAAGAAGAACTCATTCCAATACTTCTCAAAGTATTCCAGGAAATAGAAAAGGAGGGTACCCTACCAAACTCATTCTATGAAGCTAATATCACCCTCATAGCCAAACCAGGAAAAGACACATCAAGGAAAGAAAATTTTAGACCAATATCCTTGATGAATATAGATGCAAATATCCTTATCAAAATATTGGCAAACCGTATCCAAAAACATATTAAGAAAATTGTGCACCACGATCAAGTCGGGTTCATCCCTGGAATGAAAGGATGGTTTAACATCCGTAAATCAATAAACGTAATCCATCATGTCAATAGACTTAAGGGGAAGGAAGAATCATATGGTTATTTCCATTGACGCAGAAAAAGCGTTCAACAAAATACAACACCCCTTCATGCTCAAAACACTAGAAAAAATAGGGATAGTAGGAACATACCTGAACATTGTAAAGGCTATTTATGCTAAGCCCATGGTCAACATCATTCTTAATGGAGAAAAACTGAAACCATTCCCTTTAAAAACAGGAAGAAGACAGGGATGTCCTCTTTCACCACTTCTATTCAACATTGTCCTCCAAACTCTAGCCAGAGTAATTAGACAGACTAAAGAAATTAAAGGAATACGAATAGGAAAGGAGGAACTCAAACTGTCACGATTTGCTGATGACATGATTCTATATTTAGAGGATCCAAAAAACTCCTCCAGAAAACTTCTAGACCTCATCAATGAATTCAGCAAAATAGCAGGCTATAAAATCAACACGCATAAATCTAAAGCATTTCTACACACAAGCCATGAAACATCTGAAAGGGAAATGAGGAAAACAACTCCATTTGCAATAGCCTCAAAAAAAAAAAAAAAAAAAAAAACCTTGGGAATCAATCTAACCAAAGAGGTAAAATATCTCTACAATGAAAACTACAAAACATTGAAGAAAGAAATTGAGTGAGACCTTAGAAGATGGAAAGACCTCCCATGTTCTTGGATAGGCAGAATTAATATTGTCAAAATGGCCATACTACCAAATGTGCTATACAGATTCAATGCAATTCCAAAGAAAATCCCAATGATGTACCTTACAGAAATAGAGCAAACAATCATGAAATTCATCTGGAAGAATAAGAAACCCAGAATAACTAAAGCAATCCTTAGCAGGAAGAGTGAAACAGGGGGTTTCGCAATACCAGAACTTCAACTATACTGCAAAGCAATAGTAGCCAAAATGGCATGGTTTTGGTATCAAAATAGACAGGTAGATCAATGGTACAGAATAGAGGACATGGACACAAACCCAAATAAATACAATTTTGTCATACTAGAACAAAGGGATCAAAAATATGCAATGGAGAAAAGATAGCCTCTTCAACAAATGGTGCTGGGAAAACTGGAAATCCATATGCAACAGAATGAAACTAAACCCCTATCTCTCACCCTGCACAAAACTCATCTCAAAATGGATCAAGGACCTTGGAATCAGACCAGAGAACCTTCATCTTATAGAAGAAAAAGTAGGCCCAAATCTTCAACATTTCGGCTTAGGATCAGACACCTTAACAGGACTCCCATAGCACAAGAAATAAAAGCAAGAATCAATAACTGGGATAGATTCAAACTAAATAGATTTCTCTTAGCAAAGGAAACTATCAGCAATGCGAAGAAAGAATCTACAGAGTGGGAAAAAATCCTTTATTCATACTTCAGATAAAGCACTAATTTCCAGAATATATAAAGAAGTCAAAAAACTCTACACCAAGAACACAAATAATCCAATCAATGAATGGGCTAAGGAAATGAACAGACACTTCACAGAAGAAGATGTACAAGCAATCAACAGATATATGAAACAATGTTCAACATCTCTAGTAATAAGAGAAATGCAAATCAAAACCACCCTAAGATTCCATCTCACCCCAATTAGAATGGCGATTATCAAGAATACAAGCAACAATAGGTGTGGGCGAGGATGTGGTGAAAAAGGTACACTCATACATTGACAGTGGGGTTGCAAATTAGTGCAGCCACTCTGGAAAGCAGTATGGAGATTCCTCAGAAAGCTTGGAATGGAACCACCATTTGACCCAGCTATCTCACTCCTTGGCCTATACCCAAAGGACTTAAAATACAGCATACTACAGAGATACAGCCACATCAATGTTCATAGCTGCTCAATTCACCATAACCAGATTGTGGAACCAACCTAGATGCCCTTCAATTGATGAATGGATAGAGAAACGGTGGTATATATATACAATGGAATATTACTCAGCTATAAAGAATGATAAAGTTATGGCATTTGCAGGCAAATGGATGAAATTGGAGAATATCATGCTAAGTGAGATAAGTCAATCTCAAAAAACCAAATGACAAATGATCTCGCTGATAAGCGGATGATGACACATAATGGGTGGTAGTAGGGGGCAAGAATGGAGGAAGGAGGAACTGTATACAGGGAAAAGAGGGGTGGTAGGGGTGGGAGGAAGGAAAAATAACAGAATGAATCAAACACCATTACCCTGTGTAGATGTATGATTACACAAATGGTATGCCTCTACTTCATGTACAAACAGCAACAACATATATCCCATTTGTTTTCAATAAAAATTTTAAAAACATATTAGGCGGAGCAATCTGGCAAGAAAAGAAAATCAAAACGACACAGACAGGACAATAAACTATATGTATATGCCAATGATATGATCCTACATCTACAAGACCGAAAGAACTCTACCAGAAGACTTTTAGAAGTTAAAAATGAAGATGGAGAGATATCCTATGTTCTTGGATAGGCAGAATTAATATCGTCAAAATGGCCATACTACCAAGCAACATACAGATTCAATGCAATCCTCACCAATGATGATCTTCATAATATGAGAAAAAAATAATTTTTAAATTCAGTTGGAAGAATAAGACACCCAGAATAGTCAAAGCAAGACTAAGCAAGAAAAGTGAAGTAGGAAGCATTGCAATACCAGATCTGAAATTATACTACAGTGTTGTAGTAACAAAACAGCATGGTAGTGACATCAAATTAGATGTGAAGACCAATGGAACAAAGTAGAAGACAGAGCCAAATCCACATATGTACAGTCCTCTGGTATTTGATGAAGGTGGCAAAAATATATCTTGGGAAAAAGAAAGCTTATTTAACAAGTGGTGCTGGGAAAACCGGATAGCTACATGTAGAAAAATGAAACTAGACCCCTATCTGTTACCCTGCACAGAAGTTGAATCAAAATAATCAAAAACTAAGGAATTAGACCAGAAAGTTTACAAGAAGCTAGAAGAAACCATGGGGTCAATACTTCATCATGTAGGTGCTAGCACCAACTTCCTTAATATTATATTATATTTTATATATATTATATATCATATATAATATATATGTGATATATTACATATATATATTTTATATATATTTTTTGCCCTAAAGCCCCAAAAATAATACCAAGAATCAATAGGAGGGATGCCACCAAACTAAGAAGCTTCTGTACGCCAAAGGAATTGATTACAAAAATGAAGAGAGAGCCTACAGAATGGGTGAAAATCTTGGCCAGCTATTCCTCTGACAGAGGATTAACATTCAGAATGTACAAAGAACTCAAAACCAAAACAAAAACAAAATACAAATAACCCAATCAATAAAAGGGCAAAAGACCTAAATAGAAACTTCTCAAAAGAAGAAACACAAATGGCCAAAAACTATATGAAAAATGCTTAACATCTCTAGCAATCAGAGAAATGAAAATCAAAACCACACTAAGATTTCATTTCACTCCAGTCAAAATGACAATGATCAAGAATACAAACAATATTAAATACTGCTGAACTTGTTGGGAAAAAGGTGTTTCGGCTGTCCCTCTCCCACTTGGCTTTTTCATAAAAGCTCTAAAATTGGCATATAACAGTAATAGAGCCATGCCAATGTTTGTAACTGCACAATTTGCAAAAGATAAACTATGGAATCAATTCAGATTCCTGTCAATAAATGAATGGATTAAGAAATTTTGATATATAGAGACAACTCTGTAGTACAATTTCAGATTGGAATTGTGATGCTTCCTACTTAACTTTTCTTGCTTAGTATTGCTTTGGGTGTCTTATGCTTCTAAGTGAATGGATTAATAAATTGTGATATGTATATTTTACAGCTGAGCAGAATATATATATATATATATATAGGTATATATATATAATGGCATGGTAAATGGATGCAAATAGAAAATATGATGCTAAGTGAAATAAAACAAACTCAAAAACTCAAAGGTCAAATGTTTTCACTCATGTGCAGAAGCTAGAGTAAAATAAGGAAAGGGAAAGGGAAGAATAGGCTAACATAAAGGTAAAGGGAAGATCAGTAAAGTAGAAGAAAGAAATCATCAAGATGCAGAGTTGAGCGACAGGTAAGGGGAGCAATGCAGAATGAGTTCTTTAAAAACTATGTTATGTGCATAGATAAATATATGGCAGGGAACTTTACCTTTATGAGTAGATAGAAAGAACCAGCCAAATATAAATTAATAGAAGAGCAAAAGGAACTCTAGTAGAATTTAGGAAGGAGATTAGGAGAGGGGAGGGACGATGGGAAGAAAAAGGGAGATGGAGAGGGGATTTTGAACTGAAATCAAAATCAATGCATGTAAGAGTTTGTCAGGGTGAACTCGACTACTATATATAACTCTAAGCTCTAATAAAAAAATTAGAACTTCTTATAATTTGACAAATTGATTCTAAACTTCATCTGAAATGATAAAATAGAAAAAAATCAAAATAGAACATTTTAAGACAAATTATTGATTAGGATTACTTTCCTTAATAAATAGTGTATTTTTAAAATATAGCAAATAAAAATATTGCTATTGCTAGAATATACCAAGCTGTAAATGAAGAAAGAAGAGATGATATATCCTATGAATGTATAAGAAGCAGAAAGTTATTTTTAAATTATTATTTCATGCAAAATGTGTTTTAGATAAAGGAATTAGGTTAAATCATAAAATCAATCCTGGGACATATTTACAGAATATTGTCATAACAATAAAAGTGTATCATTGAAGAAAGTAGAACTTGGCTTGATAATGCAAAATTCTAAAATAACTAATGCTGAAAAATGTCATTAAATGTTTTAAGTTCAAAACAAACAGTAGAAAATGTGATTTTCACATATCCTTTTTCTTAATTTTTATACATAAGCAGAATTGACAATGAGTAAGCATTCAAACTTGGCAAAGAAACACAAAATAGCAAATCAGAAGAGTTAAAATATAATTGGATAATAACATAGCAAGATGTTTGGCGTTACAAAAAATTTAGTCATAATAAAAATTCCGAAAGCATAATGGTTCAGTGCATGGGATTCATAGATGAAGAGACATGAGCATGAGTGCCAGATTTGACATTTACAAGATAAGTGACCTGATTGAATTACTTTGTCTCTTTGAACATCCATTTCCACAAATGTTTTCACAAAGGTTAATGATATAATGCACTGCGGAACTCAACATACATTCTTTTACATGGTGTGCTTTCACTTACTATTTGCCTTTTGTTCATATATTAAATTATGTCTTAATGATTTTGTAAAACAATAATAATGCATCATGTACATTTGCGGAACTAAAATACATTATTTTAATAATAATGCACCATTAAAAAATATCTGTAATAAGAATGTGGAAAATTAGTATTTTCATATACTGAGAAAGATACTCATTTCTAAATATTTATCTTAAAATGTAAAAAGATAGCTTAGTGGAATTTAGTTACAAAAATATTTATTAATCTTTTATTTATGATTTAGCTCCTAATTCTAAATCCATTATTTACTGCAAGTGTGAAGTTCAGCAAGTTAAGACATCTTTCTATACCATAGCTTCTTCATGTAAGAAATGGAGATAATTGAAATGTATGGTAAAGCTTTAATTATTATTTGGGATCATACTGAGAATGATTAATAAACATTAGTTATTATTTCTCTGGTCAATGATGATACTTATTGTTTTTGTTATTCTGACTCCCCCAAATAAAGATTGTGCAATTGAAATGATTTAGGAGATACTCAACAAGATGGGATGATGATCCATCATCAAATATGATACAGAGAGTTTTCAAAGCATTCCGCAAGGAAACCTGACTGCACAGTGCTTCCAGGGGGCTTTGGAATGGTGCTGGCTGGTGAACTTAGGTGCTTTCCCTCTTCCTCTCACTCACTTCCCCAGAACTGGTCTGTGTCTATTGCAGGATCTATTCTAATTCCATTTCTGATGTGTTTGTGTGAAGAATTTGACCATTAAAATGTAAAAACTACTCATTAAGAGAAATAGAGAAAAATGGACAAGGCATAATGTTAAATTTTAAAAATCATATTTCAAAATGTTATAGAACACATTTTTAAGATATAAAGTGGATACCGTGGCTATTCTTTGAATTTAGGGTCATTGTTTTCTCCTTTTTGGTCATTGTGAAATCTATGATGAGCAAATTAGTAGATGATTAAGATATGAAAAACATTTTCATGATGTAAATATAGAAACATTCAACAGAAAATATCAATAAAATAATTTCATCTCTTTTACAATGATGTAGAAAAATTACTCAATATCACCATCAGAGATTTGCAAAGATTTGTAGTCTGCTTTTATATACAAAGGATATTTACTTAGTAAAGCATAATCAGGCATACTGGAATTAATATAAATTGAAATGATAAAAATATTTTGTTCTATTACTAGGTATTTTATTTATTAGCATATTGTGAGAAAAATTTCTTAATTACTCTGAGTCTCTGGTTATTTAACTATAAAATCTGGTTAAAATAAGTGATATATCAAGCTAGAGGGATGGAGATCATTTAAATAAATATCTCATTCATAACAGACACAAAAAAGAGATTATTTTTTGCCTTTCACATTATCTAGTCATTTACCTTTAGTGATAGAAACTTTAAAAATCCTCAAATTCCAATATTTAATTGTTGATAAAAATATGGAAAATAACTTCTTTTAAGGATATTTGGCTCTCAGTTTGTTGGTGAAGTGCATACAGAAACTAGGCCTGTTGTAAATTGCTAATTTGAAAAAGGATAAATTCTGTTAATTTAAGAAATGTTGATATAGAGAATTCAAAGAGTACCTACTACTTGTTTTTATGAAATTTTCTTTTTTTGTTTAACCTCTTCATGGAAAGCTTCCTGTGTTACTAAGAGATTGCTGTTTGCATTTTGTATAAATTTGTTCTTGTGAATTTTTTATTAGTTGCTATTTTTAGTTGGATGAAAGACCATTGCTAGCTCTTTTTCTCTCTAGGCTTTTGAAAGTGGACTGTGCTGCAAATCAAAGTGCCTTGGAAATCTACCGGTTATGCACATTTTAAAAATGCTCTGCAAAATAAAGTGTGGGGGTCTTCCAACTTCCAAGTGGCGACCAGCCTGATACACAGTGTGTTGGCAGGGGCCTCTACACCTGTTTGGCTCCTTTGCTGTCTCACACTCTCTTCCCCTTGTTGGCCACCCCAGCTGAGCAGTGACATTTACTTTCTACTTTTATTACATGGCAAATAAAACTTGAGTTTAAAGATAGCTCCTCTTATTATTTTAACACAAGCTAAAAAGATGTTGTTTGCACAACAGTTCATGACACCTTTCGCCAACACAGAATACATTTAAAAATCTATATGATAAATAAGACAGCTTAATTTCCAAACTATGAAATAGTCCATTGTGTGTTCCATGAGTGATAATATCTTTCAAGTGCCCTAACATCGACTAGGTGTGGGTCATTGCTCACAATTTTTATTTTTTTGGACAGTTGTGTTTTATTCCTACAACATCCTCTATGAAGTAAGAAATATTTTGAATCTCCTCATTACAGATCATAAAACTGAGACTCAAGTCACAAACGTAAACACAGTTACACAGCTGCTATTTAACAGAGCTAGAATCCGATCCAGTACTTTATTATTAAAAAGTAAAATAAAACAAATTTCAATATTGATCTAAGTTTTCAAAAAAAAATATATTTTAGAGTTCAAGTAATCATATTCATGAAAGTCAGTTTTTTTTTTTTTAACCTCAACTCTCAGAAGTGATATTTCCTTTAGTTGTTCAACTTCTGGTTATAAAAATTTGCTTTACTGATGATTTCCATAGAACTATTCCTAAAAGAGATATCCTTTTGGAAATTAATTTCAGTGTTTCAGTGATAGGAAGAAAAGAACATTATTTACTTTATTGTTTTTATTTAATTTTTAATTTTTATTTGTTTATTTATTTGGTGCTGAAAATTGAACCCGGGGTATTTTACCACTGAGGTACATCCTCACCCTTTTCTTTGCTTTCTTTTTTTCCCTTCCTTCCTTCCTTCCTTCCTTCCTTCCTTCCTTTCTTTCTTTTTCTTTCTTTCTTTCTTTCTTTCTTTCTTTCTTTCTTTCTTTCTTTCTTTCTCTCTCTCTCTCTCTCTCTCTCTCTGTCTCTCTCTCTCTCTTTCTTTCCTTCTTTTAGACATTCTCCCTAAGATGCAGAAGTTGGAAGAACTTGCAATTTCCTGCCTCAGTTTCCCAAGTAGCTGGGATTACAGCAGTGTACCACCTTGCCTGGCCTCAAGAATGTCACTGTTCTGAAAGTGACAGGGAACATATTTTAAGATGGAAATGCTTGGGATATTTGTTTGAGAAGTGAAGTGGTTTGTTTCGCTGGCAGGCCATCCCTTTTCATCACTTCTTAATATTTAGTGATGCACAGTCCCACGACCTGGGGCTAGCTGGAGTAGCAGTGGGTGCTGACCTTCCTAGCGCACTCACGAAGGCACCTGGAGTGGCGAATTCAGTAATGAATAAAGAAAGTTGGATCATATATACATTATTCATTTTTCTCAAAGAAAAAATTCAAGCATCATATTTAGGCAAAGTAATAAAGAGTGCTAAAGTGTTATCTAAACCAAGTAAGAGGCAATTAAGTTATGTTCATTAGAGAAGACACTGGAAAATAGCTCTTCAACTAGCATTTTCTATCCTTCAAACTAGAATGTGATTAGTTACTACCAAATTTAGTGGGTTTTATAAACAATGCAATAATCACTTTAAAAAATTCTTTGGTCTCTTGAAAGCAATGATATGTACTAAAATGGTGATTTGGGTATTATATATGCAAAATGCATAATTACTATAAAAGACAATTAGCTTAATTTAAATATTCTGGCTAAAAGTGAGTGAACTTGTTTTGGGTAAAAAACACCAAAGTCAACTATATTTGCAATTTTAATAACTTAAATCAGCTCACTTAATTATTACTAGTATAATTGCCTACTTTAGACAGAATTTCATTTTGAACTAGTACCAAACAAATGAAAATCCTTAAAATGCTTTTAAGTTTTTCAGTAATATATCCATGCCCTGAATGCTGGTAATCTAAAAACAACCAACCTCATTTAAAAGTTCATTGTATTGACTCACTTCCTTTGGACTATGCTTTTTGTAGTGTGGAAAGAGCAGAATTTATTATTTGTTTGATTTACCAAGGCATATGAGGAAATAAGATAATTCGATCTTTGATAAAACAGATGAGGTTTTGATAAAGCATATGAGGTTTGATTTTACTACTTGATCAGATCAACTTGGAAATTAGAAAATTTCCCTTTGTTTAATAAATGACTATCATTACAAGTTTATCTCTGTGTCTTCTTTCTTAGGGGCAAGAATTTAAAAGGGAGAGAAATACTATTGACTGTCCAACAGTTTGTAAATTGGCTAAACATTTGGAAATCAAGTTATTTCCTCACTGTGAAGTTGTTTTTGATAACAGGGAAATTGAAGTTTCAATTTTTACTACAATTGACTGAATTATTACTTGGTAATATTTTTTAAATGCCATATACACTTGATAACGTCTTTCAGCTCTCCTTTACACACTCCTGGGAGTTTGCATATGCCCAATGAAGTAAACTGCTTATATTTGAATGTGAGAGCTAGTTTCTATATGTCAAAAAAGTCAAAAAGACAAATGTTCACAGATGGATGGCAAGCAAATTTTAAGATAATGACTTACACTTTAAATGAAAACATTGGGTCCCAAGTTATAAAATGGTGAACAAGGAAGGAAGTATGAAGAGGAATCATTCAGAGATTGAGAATAGAAGTGCAGCAGATTTTCTTATTTCTCTACCCAGTACTATCATTTCTTTTACTTCCCTTGCCAAAGACAGATTTTCAAAATAATTTTAAGAAGTCATTTGCTAAACACCTTGACGTGCACCTTAAGACCAGTCCTTTGTCAATAACGAAGTTTCTCTTTACATCACATATTAGGACAAAACCAAACCAAACCAAAGAAAAGTCAACACATACAGCTAAACTAAACTAAAGTAGGTTACATAAATGACCTAAATTATCTGAGCTCCAATATTGTTTGTTTCTGTCACCTAAGGACTGATGTGTTAGAACTGGGTAAATATCTTGTGTTTATTATATGTTGACTAATTGTTCAAAATCTGGTTTTTTGTCCTTCTGTTTTATAAGTGCAAAGCTAAACTCAACATGCAATGCACGTTTTTTCCAAATTATTAAAACAGAAGCTCATTTTCTTGAAACCAAGAACCTCAAAAAACTTGAATTATACATGTTTTGGGGAGAATGATGTGAGTTGTAACCATCCTTATCCAATGATAGTTAAAAAGTTCTTGTTTGAAAGAATTACATGATAGCAATATCACTAAAAAGAGATTATTTTCGCTTTAGGTTTTAGCCTTAGGTTTCTGCTCATAAACCTTGCCCTGTTCTGGAGTGTTCCTGCTCGCCTGTTTCACATATACCCCATCTATTGTTCAGAATTTGAGCATTTCTGTCCTGCTTGGTAAAGCATTACCTCTTATTTGTATCTGGGAAGTATGTAAAATACAATATCAAACTTCGCATTAGTATAACAATCAGATTCACAGAGTAATATTTCATGATACAATTTGAGGGAAAAATTATTTTGAAAACAAAGTAGATGACAATCAGATCTCTGATATGTTAATTATATTTTGATGCAATAAAGGATGGTTGTGTACATTATGGTCCATGACAAAATGTATTCTGCAGAAGAAATTTTAGTGTTTTTATTTTTACTTAAGTAATTGTTTTATAATTAATCATGAATTATTATGGTATTATTTTAATCAATAAGGGATCCATTTTCCATTGTAATTAAATTTATTATAAGTAAGATAAAAGTGGGACATTCTTCCCTGCATTCGTTCTGATTGGAAAGCCCAGGTTTTGTCATTAATATCTTTATTAAGAAGACATTTATTGAGAATACCTAGAGTGAATGTTACTCTTATAATTTATTCCAGAATCCATAGAAATTAACTGTTTTGGATTTATGATTGTGACTGACTTACAATTCAAAAGACGATTTGAATTTGTAACATATAAATTCTAAGTTTTTATAGTTTTTGTAAATAGGGGAAATGAAAGTACAACATAAATAGAATTATGGAACATGGAACTTAAACAGAACTTAGATATACTCTACCCCATCTGCACATGTTTTGTGGTAACAAATTTGGAGAACTGAACTCAAAATGGATTCAACTATATAGTGACAAAAACAGTGTTAGTGCATGTCATACGATGAACACACTAGCAAATGTTAATGGATGAATGGTCAGCTAACTAATTATTACATAAATCCAAGTCATTGAAAAAACTTCTGATCCAGTTTTCTTTCGCAAATCAATATTTCTTTTAAATATTTAAAATATATTCAATTTAGTTAGGATTGTGAAACTGTTGGGAAATGACCTAAGTAGATCTTTCCTGTGAAAAACAGTAAGTCTCTCATTTTTATTTGGATCTACCTGGAGCCATAAATAACATTCAAATCTGGAGAAATCCTAAATGAGTTAGCATTTTATACCTTTTAATTTTATTTTAATAGGACTAAGAAAATGAGGAAGTGCCAAGGAGTGGATATAAAATAAGGAATTACTAATCTTTTTATTTCTAGTGTTTGATGTGTTAGTTTTTAGAGTATTTATTGAGCTTTCTGCATTTTGGTTAAACTTAAAAATATATATATAAGCATATTGGGTGCATGACCAATTTATAACCATGTCCTGCTACTTTTTTGCAGTCCTGGAGTTTGCATTTGCATTGGCCCCAAGCAAAGGACAAATTACCTCATGGCAAGCTGTACAAATAAAGCTTTTACAATCATTTACACAAGGCAGAGTAGTGGGGAAATTAAGTCATTCGATAGCACATGGTCTTTGAACTCTGGGAAACTCAACAGAACTTGTAGCTTAGCTGTCAATGTCATAATCATTTCCTTAGAAGACTATGGATTTAAATTTTGCATGATATATGCATTAAATACACAATAAAGGGTTCCACACTCCAAATTATTTTTGTTGTATTTTATGAACATAATTGAATTAATGAGTCTTTAAAGAACTCCTGATGTTTTAAATTAGACTCTTTTAAAGGTGGAAAAAAAATAGAAATTGAGGCAATGATATCAATTGAAACTGAAATAAAGGACAAAAGGAGAATGTAAAAGTGAGAAAGCACTACCTCATACTTTTACATTTACTGGCAATTATGCCTTTTAAAAATTCTAAAATATATGCCGTATTAATGTTCAATTTGAATTTTATTGGTGGAGGAGAGTATTAGTGTTTTATTTGAAAATGAAGTTTCATAGTTTCAGAGCTAAAAGTGAAATAAGTGTTTACATCATTTTGTTGCATGTGTTTTGGTGATACTGTAAAAAACTAATAGTACTTTGGGTTTAGGAATATTTCACCTTGTTTATTTTGTTTTTATCTGAAAAGGGTACTTAGATTAATTGGGTTTAAAAGCATTAGGAAAGAGAGTCTTAATTATGTTTTCTTTGGATGTAGACTAATATTTGCTATATTTTGTTACTTGCTTTCTCTTTGGTTGCTTTCATAATTAGTAACAACAAAAGCCCACAAAATAAAAATAAAATATTTAATTTTAACTTGTGTATGTTTATTTCACAGATAAAAGAGAAAAGCAATACTTTCTCTTATTTTTGCAAGAAATTTAAGAAAATCCAGTCAGTAGGACATTTGGAATGAGTAGAAGGGAAATAAGCCAGTCAGAGATGTAATTGAACCTAAAAGCATAAATAAGCCCAAAGAAGAGATGTATGGCCCATCATGAGAGAAACAAGTTCCTGGGAATGAAATCACTGGAAAAAGCTCCATGTGCCTGGTCATGCTTTTGAGGTGCTCTAATAAATGGCTGTGACTACCCCAGAGCAGGGCTCGGTAAGATGGGGTTTCCCTAACAAGTTCATCTGTGACTCCCTTACAAGCAGCGCCTCCATGCCTGACTGTGCACACAGATCTGCAGCATAAGGAGCAGGGAAGTCTGTTTTCCTGGTGGCTTGGATTCCCTCAGTCACTGCTTCATCTCTGCTTTCACACACATACACAACCTGATCTCAGTGAATGAAAATTATGCCCTTTAGAAATGGCCATTTAGAGATCTTCTGTGTTGTGTCGCTCAAATACAATGTCTTGCTATCTGCTGATTTTAACCGTTTACCATTGACGGATGAATGACAAATACGGCATTCTTTCAGGATTTGACTAAATATGTAATATTAGAATTTATATCTGATAACAGTAATGTATCTAAAGGGGTTCATTTGAGAAAGATTGTGTGTGTGTGTGTGTGTGTGTGTGTGTGTGTGTGCCTAGAAAGATAAATGTTGAAATATTCTTGGGAAAAAGATTTAAAAAAATGTAATCCTAAACTAAATAATAATATCATGGCCTCATTGATATTACTATGAATTCAAAAGAAGTGAAGATGTATATCTATGATTTCTAAGACTCTGCTTTATACTTAGCTAAAACATAATAAAAACATCTGTGCCGTACCTCTGTTATGTATCTTTTCAACCTCTTGCTTCATTTTGTGCCTGTTAAATGGACTGGTTGAGAATAACTAAGTGGATAACAAGGCATATAAAAAACATTTTAAAGAGATAGAGCATTTATGACTTAATGAGCTAAAAAGCTTTTCATAAAGGAAGTTTCGATGTATGGACCAGACTTTGACAGAGTGAGTGAATTCCAGTCAGAATGAGCATGAACAAAGTCAGAGGAGGTGACCTGTGAACTATTCTGCTTGTTACTAAATTGACCAGTTGGACGAGAGAGTAAAAAACTGACAAAAGGGAATTTTAAAAGACCATATTTGGTTGGCCTTTGGCATAAAAATAAGGGCAGGGTATCTAGGGAGCAATAGACTTTTATTGAAGGATTTTCCCTAGGAGTACAATTGGGTTTACCTTTTAGACAAACTATCTTGGGAAGATGTAAAGGAGGTTGGATGGGAAGCCAGAATGGCAGGAAATGGGACACTGTACATAAATCAATGAGTCATGACAGCAAAAGCCTGTGTGACATCAATTAAGATGTGAAGAGTGAGATGGATGGAATGGACTTTATAGAAACAAAGAGCACAATTTTGCAACTGGCCCCACATGGTGAGTTAAAACAAACTGTTGCGTAAGTCTCTGTTGGTTTTAAGAATGAGCAACTGAGAAAATGACAGTGGCATTAATTTTAAGGAGGTGGGTGGAATCAGGCAGGTGAAGAATTTCTTTCTGAACATGTTCAGTGTGACTGTCTATTGATAAACCACATAAATTTGACATGGAAATTTGACATGAAGGTCTAGAGATGAAGCCAATGTTTAGGATTCAATTGCTACATAGGGAAATCATTGATTTGAACATGATCCCTACTATCGATGATGTGAGAGTGCTTGACCTTCCCCAAGAGAAAGACTCAACAAATACAGTATTATTCAACCCCATGTTCTTGTTGCACTTTTTCATTTATGGAGATCTCCCTGTGAGGAGAGCCCCACTCCCATCCCATACACCTACTTACTCCCAGTACACACCATGTCACCACGAGAACATGCACACGGGCATGTGTACACACATAAGCACGTTCACCACCTAATATGCAAGTGTTACAATATAAAACCTGGATAGTAACACAGGGTCAGCGAGTCAAGCTATATTAAACTCACAGATGAGATGATGGACTCCAGCACATCTGTCTCAGACAGTGTTGTGCTTCATCAGAGAGAATCTGACAGCTGTTGTTTAAAAGAAGCCTCACTTCCACGCGTTTCCTTATTATGACATTCCAATTTCCTTCCTGAGACTTTCTTCCAAGTTCTTGATCTGAACCCTAGAAATTTGCATATAAAGTTCCCCGGGCAGCTATAGTATTGAAACAGCTGCATGATTACTACAGCAATCATTCTTCTACCTTTCAACTCTTAAAGCACCTGCATTTTTGCTCTTCTGGCAGCTCTTCTCTCATACTACTTGAAAAGAGCTGTCTGTGGACTAGTCTTATTGCTGCTGCTAAAATTGCAAACAGTGAGAGGTCAATAACCTTTCTCATGCTTAGCATACAGAAGGGACTTAAAAATAGTACATACTTGACAGTTGAATAAATTGCTAAATGAAAGAACAACTTTATCTGTGAAGATTTTTTAATTGTTTGACATTGTTAAAGTAAACACAGTCCATTAGATTATTCTCTGAGCTCCATCAAGGGTATGCAAAAGTCAAATGGGATTCACACATCCAAGAAACTTGAACGGAAAAAAAATTGCAAGAGCTTCCCTCTTTCTGTGGAAGATTATCAAAAGGCATATTATTTTCTCTGATGTTTTCAAAAGATTGTGAAGAATAAATGTTTTAAATGTATTGAACAGTGAATAGATTCAAATGAGTGTTCATAAATGATGCATTATCATATGTAAAGAAAAATGATAGGATGATCACCTATGTGCAATGGTAATTAGGTAAATGGTTTTAAAAAGTGCATTGGCTCATCACTGTAGTTCCTTGTGTGCCCTTACCAATCTCAACACTTCCCTCACCCAGTCTCCCAAATTTCATACCCACCATGTCCTCTGTTTTGCAGGCTTTACCACAAAGATCTGTACTTCTAGCTAAACTATGGAACCAACTCAGATAATGAAAATGTGGTATATATACACAGTGGAATATTACTCAGCCTTAAAGAAGAATGAAATTACGGCATTTGCCGGTAAATGGATGAAGTTGGAGAATATTATACTACAACCCCAAAGGACCAAAGGCAGAATGTTTTTCTCTGATATGCAGATGCTAATTCATAATAAGGAGGGGGCAAGGGAAGAATAGAGGTACTTTGGATTTGACAGAGGGGAGTGAAGGAGGAGAGGGGGTATGAGTATAGGAAGGATAGCAGAATGAACTGCACATTATTACCCTACGTGCATATATGATAACACAACCAGTATAACTCTACATCTTGTATAGCCAGAAGAATGAGAAGTTACAGTCCAGTTATGTATGATGTGTCAAAAATGCATTCCACTGTCATGTATAACTAATTAGAACAAATTAAAAGATAAAAAAAATTAAAAGAAAAAATTTGGACTTCTAAGCAAAACTACACATTTGAATTGTAAAGAAAGGAACTACAAAGTACGTATTCTGCTGTAATTTAATTTTATTAATCATTATGTTCCCAATGTTCATTATATTATTGAATATCTATGCATCTATTTTTCTACTTTAACACAATTGGTTTTTTTTTTTCATTTTAAAATATATAGCTACTTCAAATGTTTTCTATTCTCTATGCTAGTAAGAATATTTTTTTCTGTGATATCCTGGTGGACATGTATAGGAGTGGAATTTTTGGATGATAGTTTAAGAATATCCTTAAGTATCCTATATAATGCCATTTCTCCCCCAAGATGTATCACTTATCTTCATTTCCAAAAGCATCTGTGGGCTTTTGAATATAGACATTATTCCATGTCCTCATCAGCACTTGGAATTACAGATTCTTCATGTTTGCCTGTCTAGTATGAACGAAATGGCACGTGACATTATGATGTGTGTCAGGTTGCTGATTACAAATCAGATTGAATATCTTCTTATATGCTCACAGGTTTTATAGGTTAGCTATCATAGGAAGTGCATATACATTTTCTCATTTTTATGAGGTTGTCTTTTTAAATGATTTATTGGTGTTATTCACTCATTCTAGCTATTTACAGATGACTTGCATGTATTGAATATAGTTTATTCTACCATGGTTTACACATAATGCAGCTGAAATAATCAGTGAGATTGACTAAAATTTTTCTCAGCTTATTTAGAGGTATTTTTTAAATTGTCATATACAATATTGCAATTTTTATCTCTCAGATATACATACATATACAATGTAAGTCAGAGGACCAATTTTCTTAGTAGATAACCAGTTGTGTCAGCAGACTGAGTTCAACATCTATTCTTTTCAACTGATCTTGAATGAAACTCTGTTACCAATCAACTGTTGATGTGTGTATATATATCTGTACCTTCATATAATTTTAATTGTATCAATATCATGTTGTTATCAATTATAATTTTGTAGTAGCTCTTGATAACCAGAATGATATACATTTCCTATCCCTCATTCCCATGTTATTATTTTTTAAGTGTTCCCCTACTTTTCCATTTCAATTTAGTACCATCCCCTCTAGTATCACTTGCAAAAAATAAAGATGGTGGACTGAGACAGACATCATTACCCTATGTACATGTATGATTACACATGTGGTATGACTCTATATCGTGCACAACCATAAAATGAAAAGTTGTACCCCATTTGTGTAAAATGAATCAAAATACAGTCTGTAAAAATAAAAATAATAAAAAATAAAAGGAGAAGAAGAAAAAATAATTCTTTGGGGCATTTTCTTGGCAGTCATTTGGATTCATAAATAACTTAAGGTGAAAATGAGAACTGAACTTATTATCTTATTATATATTATTTTCATGATTATGTTTTCCACTTGATGGGGCAGGAGTCCATAAATGCAAATGATTTTGTACTATAATTGTATATCCTATTGCTTTGAAAATATTCCTAAAATTTCCCATTTACTTATAGTCATCTATCATTTTTTGTTTTTTTCTACATAGATAATCATATCTTCACATAATGACCATATACAATTTTGGTTGTGTTCATTGCCATTAATAAACTGGTTTAAGCATCTAACACAGTGTTGAAAACAGTGATTAGATCACTGTGTAGCTCCTGAGTGCTCTCAAAGTTATTCAATTAAAAATATGTGCCCCAATCATATTGGTAGATGATGTTGCAAAACTTAGTAGATCCTCTCTATTTCTAGATTAATAATTGGTTTCATTATGAATGAATATTCATTTTTGATAAATATTTTCTTCATTTGTTATGATGATGTCAACAACACATTATCTACCTTAATTTTAAGACTTGAACATAATGTACTATGTTTTATGTAATACATTTGGTTTACTAATTTTTTATTAAGGATTGTTCAAGATGTTCATGATAAAACTGTCATAGCAAGAATGTTTATAATAAACTTTTTACGTTTTAAGATAGGATGTCCCCAACTTTATTTCCCATAAATATTTTGTTATACTTAACTGTAATTTCAATGCCTATTATTGATCCCTCCAGTTTGTAGCCCAGCAGATATTGTATCTCATACTTTGTTATGATCCATGGTACATAAGACTGGTATAACATGGCTGGCAGCGTTGCTGAAGGTTTTATTATATAGCACATCACATTTTGTCCTTAAAGGGATTGAAATAGACAGAGATGAATCATGATGTTCTGCATGTTCCACTGAGTACATCTTTCAGACTCCTAGTTGTAATTATTTGATCTAGGAGCATATTTCATTTAGTACTATTGACTGCAATTATTACTACTATAGTCTTACAGTAAATTCAAAGCTGTGACTACCCTGGACAAACTGGAACATATTATCACTCTATTTTTATCTACCTTATTTAGTGTTAAGCACTGTTATAAGCACTTTAATTTCTAACTTTGTTTCTAAGAACTTTTACTTCATTGTCATAGCAACTCTGAGTAGGTGCTATTATTTATCCTATTTTGTTGAAAAAAATGTGATATTGTGGGTGTCTTAACCCATTTTGCTCTTATAACAACTATCTGAGAGAGGGAAATTTATAAGTAGACATACATTTTCTCATAGTTCTGGAGACTAGGAAGTTCAAGATAAGGACACCAGTAAGACTGTTGTCTAGTGAAGGCTGTTCTCTGCTTCCAAGATGGGACATCATAGCTGCTTCCTCTGGGGAGGAGAAACTCTGTGTCCGCACATAATAGAGAGGACAGAGAGGAGTAAGGGAAGGACTCCCAGTCAAACCCTTTTATAGTTGTCAGGACATCTGATCCTGCTCTTGGGGGTAGAGCCCTCATAACTCAACCACTTCCTACAGGACCTACTTCTTGAAAGTGTTTCACTGAGATTTTCAACATGAATTTTGAAAAAAAAAAGTTAAAAAAGAAACTACATTGAAACCACAGCCTAGGGATTAAATACATGACTTAAGGTTTTAGATATTACAGATAAGAGAACCAGGAATAATTAAGAGCCAACAATTGTATTCTTTCAACTCCTACTATCTTCCATTTTTTTTTTCCTTCTATTTTCTTTGGGTATATTTTATCATATTTTTCTACATATTTGAAATGAAAACTCTAATTATTGTTTTGAAATCATTTTTTTCTAATAAAAGTATTTAATACTGTAAATATTCTTAAATTCAAATATTATAAGACTTTAAAAGACTCTAAAGCCCTACTGATGATTATTTTACTAAAATAATATTGAATGGTACAAACATAAACCAACATGCAATTTTCTTTATTCTTACAGTTTTTAATGCAACTTTACTAAAAGAAATTTTACTAAACTAAAGCAATTTAAAATAAATATGCTAATTTAATATGACAAAGTGTTTTCTTAAATAAAATAGCTGTTAATAGTAAGTCCATAGAACTAAATCAGCTGAGTAACCGAGGTATACTTTTGTTGAGCTGCCTCTGCCTGTGTGACATAGATCATGTTATGTGGTAACTCAAACGCTTAAATACATCTTTCCATTTCATTTTTTCTTTATTCAGTTAACCAGGATATAATTTAGTCTTCATTTGTCAGGAATATCAGTTATGTTTTAAGTTCCATTAAAAGTATATCCACAATGCCAAAAATACAAATAATGGAGACATCGGAATTCTATATACGAGTGTATAACTGTATAGTTCAATTATCAACAATTGTTCATATCCACAAATGTGTGTGTGTGTGTGTGTGTGTGTGTGTGTGTGTGTGTGTGAAGGTACATTATGAAGGTGATCACATTCTAAAAAACATCTGTCTATGGGATTCTCATGACTCCTATGCTGTGGTCCTTGTAGGAGGTACTAATTCTCATTTTGACAAAAATCCATATAGTCTTTACTTCTTCAGATTTATCAAACTACATTTCAAACTGTTATCTTTTCAGGTAATCTAGAATTTCTGCTTGTTGATACCTGTCCAAAATATGTAGTAGGCTGAATAATAGCCCTCAAATATGTCCACAACTAGATGTAACCATAAAGATGGTCAAAGGTTGTTTGCTGTTGGGATTAAGTTAAGGGTGGTGAGACAGGGAGATGATCCTAAATTAACATGTGGCCCCAATGGGATCAAGTGGTCTAAGAAGACGGAAAATGCACTGTGATGACCTGATGATGGACGCTGAAATAGGAAAGATGTTCTGAAGAGGAGAAAGTGGCACAAACTGAGGACCACAGTCACTCAAAGCTGAAAATACCAGAAACTGGATTCTTTCCTCAGAGCCCCCAGAAGAAATCAGCCCTGCCAATATCTTGCTTATAGCCCAGGGCAGCTAAATTTGGACTTTGTTTTTCCAGAAGTTTAAGAAAATAGATTTGTGTGATTTAATCCACAAAGTCTGTGGCAATTGCTTATAATATCAATAGAAAACTAATAGTCATGCCTTTGCTAATATGCCTATTTCTGTCTGGAAATAATCTCTAGTACTTGCCTGATTAACTGCTGAGTCTCCCAGTTGACTCTCCCACATCCTTTCCTTAGGGAAGGCTTTAATGGAAGGCTTGGGTTGTGAATAAGCATTCTCATTTATCTGCTTATTTGCAGTGTCAAGCCTTTCCCCAGAATGTGCTCCAATACACCCATAGTTGAGCTTTGAGTTTTGACCCACGTATAATATGAGCTCTCCAAAGTAAAAGTCACAGTCTTATTTGTATTTTTATTTTCAGCCACTAGAATACAGTCTTAACTAGAGTTAAAATAAATCTTTGTTGACTTGATTTTTACATATAGGGAAAGACTTGTATAAGACTTTGTGAATCTATGCTTTCATTGAAAATTTTAAACTGCTCTAAGTAAACCAACACAATTGTAAATAAATATTTATAAGATATATATGCATGTACATATGTATATATTATATGTATTATAAGAAATATTCTGATTTTCAACAGAATTGATGACAATTTGGATGCTAGATAATCTGTGGAGAATGCTCTGAGTATATACCTTTGATTGAGGTGACTTAAAATGATCCTAAGAGTTAAGAAGAATATTAGAATCACCAAGGTCAAACAAGACCATTTACCAGAATACATACAAATACGATATTCTATTGCTGCCTGAAAAAATAACTTTCTGAGCCTCATGTCATGCCCCATATTTTGTTTGAGTTCTGATTTGTTTTCAGTCTGATGAGAATAGACTACAAGACTCAGTTACTAAATGATTTATCTGCAAAGGAGTGATGTTGTAATCCTTCCTTTTCTTTAAGAAATACTTGCTTAGGAATCAGAGAAGAAACAATATGTGGAAAACATGGTGTTCAAAAGATTCTTTTAACTTCAAATGGACTTTATGGTTATTGACAGCTAAAATTACATGAACCCATTCTCTTTGCTTTTTGTTTTGCTGTTGTGAGTATAGTTCCTTCTTCTACACGCCTAGAAATGGTGTTGCACAGCCAGGTGTAATCTTTACGAATAGTGGATAATTAGATTATTCAAAGGTGAGAAAGAAATAGCTCAGTCAATGTCAGCATACATGGCCTTGGTTGTACTTCTGGAACTGATTCTCATAAAGTTGTGACAGTTAAAGGAGATATACAAAGAGAACCAGGGCTGTTACTGTGACAACCTACCTCTTTACTCCAAGAGTCCCTGTTCTGATCTATGGTTTATATATGTACATTAGTCAAATAATAGCTTCGTACTACAAGTTGTGTTTAAGAGGGCTTTATAGTCAGTAGTATTTATTTCCTATCTGGCTGTATGAATACTTTAAAAATGTTAATGTTTCTAATGGTTAAGGAAACAAAAAATGACTAAATAAAAGTGCTATATGTATACATAGATGCATGTATAATGATTATATATGTGTGTGTATAATATACACACAGACTTGAGAACACTGAAATATTTAGAATAGGTTTCCATGATAGAATGTTTATAAATGTACTCTGGTCATATGGTTACGTGCAGGAAGGATTTTAAAGGATATAGAAAAGGGTTTAAGAGCCCTGTTTCCCATTTACTTACCCACATATTATTAAATCAAAGGTGCTTTGAACTATAATTGTCATTTAAGTTCCTAATATTTGCATACACAACATTCTATGCTTCTGTATCATATTCAAGAAGTTATACTAGAAGGCATTGATTTAACTAAGTATGTTTCAAGATGTCTCATTCTCAATACTATTTTAAATGCATTGCACATAATTTTTCACCTTTTTTCGATCCATAAAAGCCATTCTGTTAAAAAAAAAAGTCAGGTTGCAAAACACCACAAGATCAAAATTAAGAACTTCAGGAAGGAAAAATTCCATCAGGAGCTGCAAAAGATTCTGTTTTGACCTCTCAAGATTGTAGTGTAACTTAGCACACATATATAGAATAGTGCTATGGTTCTTTGCAAGTTCTAAGATGCAGAGTAGGAAGGGAAATATAGTTAGTCCTCAGTAATCACAGTTTGTACATCTTGGCTTCAGTCAACCTCAAATTGAAAATAAAATGCTTCTAATACTGAGCATGCACAGATATATTTTCCTGTTATTATTCCCTAAACAAGGCAGCATAGCAACTATTTACACAGTACTTATGTTGTATGAGCTATTATAAGAAATCTAGAGATAATTTAAGGCATACTGAAGAATGTGTGATGGTTAAAGCAAATACTGCAATATTTTATATAAAGAACTTTGGCATATGCAGATTTAGGTGTTTGTGGAAGTCCTGGAACAAATCACCCCACAGATACCAAGTAATAATTGTATCCGTTTTTAGTATAAGTCCCCAGTTTTTGCTTTTTCCTAGAATTCAAAACAAAAAGATAAACAAATTTTTGACCAGAGAGTGATAACTTGAGTAGGGAAGGTAAAGAGTGGGTGGTAGATGAATGGACCCAGCTCCACTGTCCTGTTTCCTTGAAGTAACACATACAACAATGGAGAAAGTTTTTGTGAAAAATCCAGCATATCTTTCTGTTGGTGCTCTGAGGATATGGGAGGACAGGCATGAATTGACATCTAAAATTTTATGAGGCAAATTCAGGAAAAAAGTGGTAGGCCCATCTGCTCCTGAATGCAGAAGGAGGGTTTTCATTGTTAATTCCAGGGAAGACCAAGGTCCGTTTTCCCCTCCCCTATCATCCACTACCCATATGCCCCTTTCTAACCCACTGAGTTTTCAGAACTTATTGCTTCAGTAGTTTTGATTGAGAAGAGGCAAACTTTCATGGAGAGAAATGAGTTAGGCTCCAGGGCTGGTGTTAAAAATGCAGGCTCCCAAAACCTACAGCACGCATTGTACTTTAAAACCCAGTGTGTTATATGAAGAACAGAGATAGTTTGAAATTATTCTGTATGATTTATGTGTTAAGATTGTCCATGGTATTCTCTAGTCATAGCCTCAGTGTCTGATGGAGTCTGAAGGGACACCTTTGCCTTAGTTCCTGACCTTGATCACTTATGTCTTCTCTATTTTTTCCGGAGGTGTATCCATTTCAAGGAAGCAGCTGTTGGTTTCACTCTCTCCTCTCCCCATGTTCCCCTTCTCCCTCCTTCCCTACAGTAGCACTGATTTCTGCTTTTTCAATTTTTCTTCTTTGAGCTTTCTTTAGGTATATTTCACATGAATTTCCTACTTGTTTCAAATGGACTCAGGTTGTTTTGAGAATTTTCTTCTTTTCTAAAGTAAACACAAGTTTTCCTTCCAAGCACTGATTTAATTAAATCCTACAAATATTTGATGCACTGTATTTTTATTCAGTAATATATTTTCTAATTTCCCTTACGACTTGCTCTTCAACTTACAGATTGTATTTGCTAGAGCTATCATTATAAAATGCCACAACTGGACTGCATAAACAATGGAAATGGATTTTCTTACAGTTCTGGATGCTGGAAATCTAAGTTCAAGTCTCGGCTGGATAGCTTTCCTCTCCTTATTTTTTTTTTTTGGCAATGGAGATTTAACCACATAACCACCTCCCCTGTCCTTTCTATTTTTTATTTTGAGACAGGTCTCACTAAGTTGCTTAAGGCCTAGCTAATTTGCTGACGCTGACCTTGAACTTGTGATCCTTCGGCCTCAGCCTCAGGCTCCATGGGTATTACAGGTGTGAGCCACCTCATCCAACTGGGTCCATTTCCTCAGGCTTCTTCCCTTACCTTGCAGGTGGCGGTGCTTTTGAGGTCTCCCCCTCTCTACACACACACATCTGTAGTGTCCCTCTCTGTGTCCTAAGTCTTAATCTTTTCTTATGAACACAGTAATCATATTTGATTAAAGCACACCCAAAAGGCATCACTTTAACTTAAATTACATCTTTAAAGGGCTTGAAGTTAGGACTTCAAAATATGAATAGTGATGAAAATAATTTAGTCAATCATATGGTTTCTTTAGGGAGGTATTCTTTGATTTCCAACTAAATATATACTTTCTTATTTTTTACTATTGACACTTTCTAGTTGTATGTACATAATTCCACTATAATCATACAGTAAACTTTCATTTGTTTATCTAGTTCAGTTGAATTTTCTTATTTTAAGCACTCAATTTGGAGTTTATTCATATATCTAATAACTTCATATTTTATGGTTCTTAAAAGTTTAAGTTTGTTTTGTTTGCTTATGCAAAATCTTATTCAAGGTGGCTTTCTGTCCTATACGTTTGCGATCATTTTTTTAATCTTGGTTTTGAACTTTGAGAGACCTGGAGGTCTAAGTTGAAGCTGCATCTCAGGAGAGGGTGATAGGCTACGGTTGAGGGGTGCATACGACCAATCTCTTGCAGTGTCTCTACTTGACTTTAAAAACTATTGTCAAGTGTGATTTGTCAGATTCATACTGATAATGACATTTATTTTCAGAGCAACCAACTTACTGCTTTTGCTTAAAGCTCTGAGTTGGTGTCCATTCAGAAGTTTTCTGTGAGTTTTTTGTTTTAGTTTTTTTAACCTTGAGGACGAGGTTGATTTCTTACCTCTTATGGACCCAGCAGTACATTAAGGATATGCCTCACACTTTTTGTCAAGAAAACACCCTTATGGGTCAGTAGTCTGCTATGTATTGAGAGGAGGCAAAACTTGTGGTCTTAGGGTATTTGCACCTTTGTTCTTTTTCTTTGCAATGACTTTCCCCTACAAACTTCCCTTTTCCCCACAGACACATGCATACACATCTCACCTCCCTGGACTTTGAATAGTTCTTACCCATATTCCATATTTCCACACCTTTCTCACCATCTATTCTAGATCAGATCCTACAGTTGTATGTTCTCACTGTATCTTTTCCTTTATATTATGCAAAACTACTGAAAGATGAATGATATGAAAATGGAAGTTTTTTTTGTGTTTTTGAGATCATTATGTCCTCAGTGCACTGCACAGTTCCTGTCCCCATAATATCATTAAGAGTATAACTGAAAGGAACTGGACAAAGAAATGCAGTATGTCATAACAAGTAGGTGAGGATTTTGTGTGTGTGTGTGTGTGTGTGTGTGTGTTTCAGTACCAAGTGACCTCATCAAATTTGGGTGAATATATTGAGTTCCATTTATGTATTGCCTATATAAATCACTCAAGTTCTGGTATGACTTAAAAGACAAGTTTACTTAAAATCTAATTTTGAGTGAGCAGCAATTGAAATGGGGAATTCAGATGTAGAAACCACATTCAGGCTATTCTGTACAACATGAAAAGATATTTACCTTATTACAAATATTTTTTGCATATAGTTCCTGGAGAAATAGATACCTGATTTGTACAGATTTAATAAATAACAGATATAAATAGTTACTATAAATAATAACACTGATTATCCTGTGTAATCAAACCCTTCACCTGCTGTGATATGTGCTGCATTTATGCAGATCAGCTGTAGGCCTTTCATCCATGAAATTATAGAATGTATAATGTGATGGGCCATGATATATTCAGTGTAATTGCTTATTTATAAAAAGAGCTATCAACAGCCCACTTTAAATAAATTCAGAAATCACCGTAGGGCATTTAGAAATGAATATTTTATATGACATTTTAAAAAGATTATGAGCATTTCTTTGAACAGTAAAATTAATGGCTGTTTGGCTGTTTAAACTCATTCACTGTAGATTCAGGATAATAGCATATAAACTGTAATTACTGTATTTGTGTTTTAATTAGGGATAACCATCTTACTTACTAGTAATGCAATTTTTTAACTAAAATATGAATAAAGGAAAAACACATTAAGAGGTGTTAAATTTTCTTATAGGTCCTTTTAGTATATTTTAACGACAACTGTGTGCTTATTTATTTATCTGTGCACATTCTACATACACATCTATATTTTATTATAGTAAATTTAAGTTATATTTCCTGATCAAAGTATACAATTTTCTATTTCAAATATAGTATAAAAAAAAAAACTAAAGTTTTAAGTACACTCAGAAATAATGGATCTTCTGTGTCTTTGATCTTTAGTGTTAAAATTGATTTTATTGTAGTTTGAGACACTTTATAAAGTAAGAATTACTCATCACATCCTCAAATACCCCAAATCAAGGTGAGAGAGCCCCAAGAATAATGATCTTAGTCTAAAATTAGCTATGGAAGATTAAATCAGTGCCTCAGTCACAATAATTATTGTCATAGCATCAAAGTATATATGCAATTAAAATTTGTGAAGTAACTGATAATGGAAATAAGTGCTAACTTAAGAATAACTCATTACACATTGATTTAATAGCCCCAGAGGGTCACAAAGTCATTTGTGCCTTCCCCTACCTTATCTGAACAAAATTTACTTTCCATTTATTCTCCTGCATATGCTTTTTCTTTGTCGACATGGAAACATCACTAAAGTAGTACAAGATTAAATTTTTATACATTTTAAAGTTTCTATTGCTTTTACTCTCACACATAAGGACAGGCCTGTCACTCCTAGAAGTAAACAAAGTTCTACAAAGCATATAAAAGTAATACAAAACAATGTTGTGCAATCCCCTTTAGTCAATAAAATAATTTCTACAATCAGAGAAAATTAGAAGCTTTCTCTAAAATCAATGCATCTCCCCGAAGAGGTAAGAAAATCATGGAAATTAAGTTCATGGCTAGGTCAGGAAGGACAAGTTCAAAAAGAATTACTAAACTCATATTGTTCAATTTTATTATTTAAAAAACTAATGTCAAAGATAAAAGCATGAATAGAAAATAAACATAAACCTTAAAGAACGTGGAACTTACAGTCTATTGAGGGCATTGGTCATTGAATATACTTACATGAGACCCATGGGATCTATTCACATCAGAAATAGGAATTTTTTAAAATGATAAATACAAATTTAGGCAAAATTTCATAGTGTAGTAAAAAGTAACTAAATTAATTTATGAAATAATTACATCAATAATAGTAAAGATCAGACTGATCAAAAGCGGAAATATATATAGAGGTGAGGACTTTTTAAAATAAATTTGATCTGTGAAGAATAGTTTTAGGTTTACAGCAAATTTTTAAAAAGTGTTACAAAAATTTCCCATACCCCAACTTTCTTAACTTCAACCTGCCCCACCAGCATGGCACATTTGCTAGGATTAATGGAACAACATGGGTACATCATCTGGCATAGTCCAGGGCTTACCACAGGGTTTACTCCAGGCATTGTACATTCTGTGGGTTTGCAGAAATGTAGAATGTCACGTGTCCACAATGGTAGTATCATACAGATTAGTTTCACTGCCCTAGAAGTTTTCTCCCTCCCACCTGTAATGCACAGCAACCATTGATCTTTTTACTGTCCTTATCTTTCATCTTTCCCAGAACATTATATACTTGGACCAATGCATTAGGTATCCCTTAAAGATTGGCATCAGTTGAGAATGGACTTTTGAAACATGTGTAGACATTTTTCTTAGGCAACACAAACCCTGAGTATTTTGATTTTATGAAGGGTTACAGGATTTCCAGGTTTCTGAAGAACTGACAAAGAGGTGCATGTGCACCCCTATTTTTGCCTTCCCAAGACACTGGCTTAATTTGGGACTGGATACATATATACATAAAAATAGGAGTGGAAAAGATATCTTCTTCAAATTAAATATTCAGTTCTTAAGTCTATTTGACTTATTTTTACTAAATGACACCATGTTGATGAGTGCAGTAATAAAGAAATTAATTTTCCTCTTTGCATTCAAAAAGTAAGGAATATGGGAAAGGATAAGTAATTTCAAATCTTTAAAAACAATCACAGTAATTTAATTTTCTATATATAAATCTTAAAAACTATATATAACCCTTAAAAAACTTTTTCATTTTTGATTCACTGAATTATATAAATACTATAGAGTTAAATTTATGCTACATTTTTATACTTAATCTGTTCTCAATTATTATAGAACCATAAGACTTGTATAAAAATGATAGGATGTATTTTATATAGTGGAATAGTCATGCATGCATATATTAACATTCGGAATATTTCTCAGTACACATATATTTGTGAAGTTTGTTTGAATTCTATTTCTGGAAAAAATACTGATGGAAATGATATTATTAGATAGTTACTTTAGTAATGACTCCTAAGTATTTGAAAATTATTTTTGTTTTTACTTTGCTTCTATTGTAAAGGACCTTTATTGTAAAGGGCCTTGATGTTAAAAAATCGACTGGTAGATAAATGAAATTTTTGTTTTTCTAATTGTATTATTTTATTGGGAAAAACTATACAATGTCACATTTGAAAAATCCCTCATTTTTCCTTCCTATTAATAAAATGGAAATTTTCTGTGATGAATGGGAGAACAACGCATATGATGTTCAAGATGATATTAAGGAAGTTGAAACATATTTTATGACCAACCAACACAGAAAGAAGATTTTTCATGTTAAAAATTAAATTATTATATATTTATATGCATCGTTTCCTACTTTAATATTTACTTTAACTTGCTATTTCTGTGGACCAGAGGAGCACAAGTGACTTGCAAAGGAATGTAGATATGAAATGAAATTTTAACTCTCACACCCTCTCTTCTCTCTCTGTTTCCACCTCTCTCTGCACCATTGACACACAAACCCCCATCACACACACACACACATATACATGCACACCCCACGGGGATCTATAGGATATATAACATTATTTACTCTAGTTTATTTTGCTATACAAATGCTACAAACTGCAGAGAATTAGATAAAAAGTGAATGTCTTTTAAGAAGCAAAGTATTTTCCCCCAAGGCATATATGAGAATATTCTAAGTGAATTATTAACCCAAAAGAATTTAAGAGAACTTCTTTGCACCCTGAAGGGAGGAAAAATGGAAAAGATCATCTCCTTGTTAAAAGTGACAGTCAACTTCCCAACTGACAGCCCCCACATCTAAGAAGAAAGTTTTTTTTCTTTCTGAAATAGACATAAACAGAGGTCTTGAAGTCAACTAGGATGAATTGTCTTTAAGAAACTCTTTCAAATTTAGGATTCTATAAATTAAAGAATACCTATTAGACACTTGTAGGAACATGATATTAACACTGACATGATTAAATGGAGAAAAAATAAACTCTGTAGGGAAAATTATTAAAAATAAAATTGGTATTATGGCATAAAGAAGAGAGAACAGCCCAGCTAGGAAGAACTCAAGAATAACTGAACAGTGGTCTCCATTCATATAAAAGCTAATTATATGTAGGACAATATTATAGATCAGAAATTCCTCATAGTCATAGATATGTCCTAAGAGTTTAGATCAAAGGAAAAGAAACATGTCAAAGAGTGATCAAACAATGGAGTAATACTTTACAAGTCTTTGCAGAATGTCTATCAGCAGAGACTTTTAAAAATAATTAATGTCAAATTAATTTACAACTTTAGAATATACAACTTTCCACAAACAAGCAAATCAACAAAATGATTACATTAGATAAGCAGTCCAAAAACAGTTGCAAAATAAAAAAAACAACTTTCAAAATAACATTAGAATATTTTTAAAAGACAAAATCTAATGAAAATTCTATATTTTCAAATATATAAAACTACTTGAGAATTATTATTCATAATAGAGGAAGTCAATCAATATTTGTGCAGATACTAAATAGGATTACATTTTCAAATAAAGTTTTCAGTTTGAAAAAGCTCTACCTGTCTAAACAGGATGGTTGGAATACAGAGTGTTTTGCCTTTAGTGACAAAATGTGAGTTAAAAAAAATAAACTTTCTGATTTCATGGAAAGATATCAGCAAGGAAATCAAAATCATCATTGTAATTGTAGCTTTTCCACAACAATATAAATGTATAAAAATGAATTCAAGAAACTGTAATGAGAACTGGAGACAGAACTCAGAGGTAAGGGCACTTGCCTGGCATATATAAGGTCCTGGGTTCAGTTACCAACACCAAAAAACCCAACCAAAGAGAAGTTACATTGTAATGGAATATTCAAAAAAATGATTATTTTTTATTCTAAAAAATTAGAAAATAGTAAGTTTAAAATATGGTTTTTATTATAAAAATATAAGCATGAGCTGTGAAAATATACTTTCCAAATCATTAATTTTAGCGTTTTTAATTTAATCATGCTTTGCTTATTCTCTGTTCCTTATTATTTTATTATTTTCAAAGCTATACTTTTTTTAATTTACTTATTTACTTATTTATTTATTTTGATTCATTGTACACAAATGGGGTACCACTGTTGTTTCTCTGGTTTTTACACAAAGTACAGTCACACCATTTGTGTAATCATACATGAACATAGGGCAATGATGTTTGTCTCATTCTGTTATTTTTCCTTTCTCCCACCCCCTCCTCACCCCTCTTTTTCCCCTATACAATACATCCTTCCTTCATTCTTGCATCCCTCCCATTCCCCATTATGTAGCATCATCCACTAATCATAGAGAATATTCAGCCTTTGGTGTTTTGGGATTGGCTTATCTCACTTAGCATGATATTCTCCAACTTCACCCATTTACCTGCAAATGCCATAATTTTATTCTCATTTATGGCTGAGTAATATTCCATTGGGTATAGATACCACAGTTTCTTTATCCATTCATCTATTGAAGGGCATCTAGGTTGGTTCCACAATCTAGCTATTGTGAGTTGAGCAGCTATGAACATTGCTGTGGCTGTATCTCTGTAGTATGCTGACTTTAAGTCCTTTGGGTATAGGCCAAGGAGTGGGATAGCTGGGTCAAATGGTGGTTCCATTCCAAGTTAAAGCTAAACTTTTGATAGATTTATTTTGCTCAATTGAATGTTTATAATTTATCATAAGTGATACCCTATTTGCAATGCTTTTAATTGTCTTCATTTAAATTATATTTGCTTTTTTAGATTTTCTATACATCAGATGTTTCCTTAGAAATGATTCTCAGAAGTTAATCAAGATAGCAAAAGATAAAATATTTTTCTCTTATATCATGAAGCTAAAAATATTTTCAAAGTTTTGTACTGATTCAAAATACTCTAAAAGATTTATAGATTTTTGGATGAACCATATCCTTGGTAACAAAGAATATCATTCTCTCAGTAAGTGTTAATTTAATAGATGAAAAATAAAAATTTATTTTGATTTTAAAAGGGTTTTTAAATTATAAAACCTAATATGATTAAAAGCAATATAATTAGGCAATCACATAGAATAACCTCTCTTTGTTATTGAATACCTCTATTCTTCTTTACTCATTGTTTACTGGTAAATTGATGAAAATCTGCCTTTTTATATGTTTTTACCTCAGTGAAGAGTAGAAGAACCTGGATGCAAGATCTTATTTACATTATTTTGTAAAGATAAAGTTTGGGGATTTTTTATGATGCTTTGGGGTGTTCTGTTGTTCTTTTAACTAGTGATTGTAGGCTGAATATTGTCCAACCAAACACATTAGATCCCAAATCTAGGAACCTATAAATATTATTTTATACAAAAAGAGTCTTCTTTTTTTATTAGTTCTTTTTAATTATACTTGACAATATAACCAATTTTAATATAATTACATAAGCATGAAATCTATCTTACTCTAATTAGGACCCCATTCTTATAAATGCACATAGAGGTGAGATTCACTGTTCTGTGTTCATTATGTACATAGGAGAATTGTGTCAGATTTATTCCACTATCTTTCCTTTTCCCATTCCCCCCTCCATCCCTCCATTCTCCTTTTTCTAATCCACTGAACTTTTGTTTATTCCCTCTCCCCATTCTTATTGTGGGTTAGCTTCTACATAGCAGCAGAAACATTTTCTTTTTTCTTTTTCTTTTTTTTTTTTGGAAGTGGCTTATTTCACTTAGCATGATAGTCTCCAGATCTATCTATTTACTGGTGAATGTCATAAAATCATTCTTCTTAATGGTTAAGTAGTACTCCATTGTTAATGTATACCACATTTTCTTTATCCATTCACCTGTCAAAGAGCCCTAGGTTGACTCCATAACTTAGCTATTGTAAATTGTGCTTCTATAAACAATGATGTGGTTGTATCCCTGTAGTATGCTGATTTTAAATCAGGAAAAAGGTCTTCGTTGATGTGATTAAGTTAAGGAGCTGACATAGAAACTATCCTGGATTATCTGGGTCATGGCATCCTTAATAAAATGGAAATTAAGGTATTTTTGACATTTTAAAAAGCACTGAAGCATTGTGACCAGAGTACTGTGAGGCAGAGATTGAGGTGATGTAGCCATCAGTCAATGCCAGCAGTCACCAGAGACTGGAGAGGTGAGGAAAGGATTTCCCCCTAAACTTAAAGAAGGAGAACAACTCTGCTCACATCTTCATGTTGGCTCAGTGAAAATAGCTTCAAACTTCCCTATTCCAAAACCGTGAGATAATGAAGTTTCATTGTTTTAACCACCAAATCTGTGTATCTGTTACTGTAACCACACGGAAGCAACACAGTAGTAATTGTCACTGTTAAAATCTGAACAATTGAAAATGGACCTATTATTCCTTAAATTAAAAAATTGAATCCAAAAATGTTACTTTTATTTTTATAATGTAGATTCCCACATTTACCTTTTGATGAACATGCTAGTTAATTTGGATTGTCAACTTGACTGGATTGATACCTAGAAAGTTGACAAAGCATTCTCTGGGTGTGTCTGTGAGAGTACTTTCAGACAAGGATGGTATGTGGGCGATGATTAGTGGGGAAGACCCACACTAAAAGCGGGCAGCACCTTCTGACAGGAAGCAGGCCTGGGAGGAAAGAGAGGGAAGTAAATCCCTTTGTCCTCCACTCTTCGGTGGCTGTGTTTTTCTGCTGTTGCCACCATGGACCTCTGAATCCAGGTTCAACAGTCTGAATGCAGACTTGCACTGGCAACTCTCCAGGGGGATTTTAGTCCTTCAGTCTTGGACTAGGGCTGAATCCCTGACCTTTTTATTGTTCCCAGGATTCCAGCTTCTTTGATGGAGTGGCTAGCAATTTCTTAGGTTCCCCAGACTGTTGATGGATATTGGGAGGCTGTTCAACATTGATCATGTAAGCCAATCTGGAGAACTCTGACTAATACAATGAAGCACTGAGAATAGTGGGTTGCTGTAATTTTAATGTTTCCCTGATCCAAAGTATGTGTTGAAATGTAATTACCATTGAAAAGTTACTAAGAGGTGGAACATTCAAGATGTGATAAGGTCATGAGGTTTCACCTTCACTGATGGGATCTGATTTCTGTCCTTTGCCATGGGATAATCCAGAAAGAAGTCCTTTGACACATGCCACCCTCTGAATCTTGGACCGATAGTATCTGCAACTCCAAACCAATACATTTCTATTTTCTTTTTTAATATTATTGTTTAGTTGTAAGTGAACACAATGCCTTTATTTTATTTATTTATATTTAGGTAGTGCTAAGGATCGATCCCAGTGCCTTGCACATGCTAGGCAAGTGCTCTACCACTGAGCTACAGCCCCAGCTCCAATAAATATCTGTTCATTATAAATTACCCATTCTTAATTTTTTTGTTGTAGCAGCAAAAATGTACTAAGAGGTGTTCTAAGACTCTGCAACAATCACTAAAGGCTTAAGGGGTAAAATTATGCACCACTACGAAAAGATAAACACCAAATTTCTCACCTTGAATTCATAGGAATAAAGGATTTCCACATTCCAAAGCAATTTCAGAATGAAAAAAATAAATACAACTCAAACATAGATGTATGAATACACATCCTCTGCATTTAAACCCAAGGGGATTTAAAAATTCTTTATCATGCTTTTAAAAGTGTTTGTTTTATAAAAAATATGAATTTAGTTCATACATATTCATATTATACAGTTTGTGCATATTATTTTGTTACATTTAGCACATTTTGCATGATCTATGAAAATGTTTTCCATAGAAAAGAATATTGCATATTTTTCTACTTCTAGTAATTATAATAATTTCTAATGAGAAAAATATATGTAGAAATGAGAACCTAAGAATTTTTGTGTCAAGAATATATTTATGGGACTGGGTTTGTGGCTCAGTGGTAGAGTGCTTGCCTGGCACATGTGAGGCACTGGGTTCAATCTTCAGCATCACATAAAATATAAACAAATATGTAACAAAATGAATTAAACCCCTATCCCTCACTCTGCAGAAAACTCAACTCACAGAGGACCAAAGACTTAGGCACCAGAACAGAGACCCTGTGACTAATAGAAGAGAAAGTAGGCCCAAATCTTTACCATGTCAGCTTAGCACCTGACTTCCTTAACAAGAATTCTAAAGCACAAGAAATAAAATCAATAATCAATAAATGGGATGGATTCAAACTAAAAAGCTTCTTCTCAGCAAAGGAAGCAATCAACAACATGAAGAGAGAGCCTACAGAATGGTAGAAAAATCTTTACCACACACATATCACATCATTAATCTCTAGGATATATAAAGAACACAAAAAATTTAACACCAGAAAGTGCAAATCAAATAACCCAATCAATAAATGGGCTAAGGAACTGAACAGACACTTCATAGAAAAAGATATACAATCAATCAACAAATACATGAAAACATTTTTATCATCTCTAGCAATTAGAGAAATGCAAGTAAAATCTACTCTAAGGTTTCATCTCGCCCCAGTCAAACTGGCAATTATCAAGAATACAAGCAACAATTAGCACACCTATAATCCCAGCAGCTTGGGAGGCTGAGGATCATGAGTTCAAAGCCAGTCTCAGCAAAATCAAGGTGCTAAACAACTCAGTGAGACTCTGTCTCTAAATAAAATACAAAACAGGACTGGGGATGTGGCTCAGTGGTTGAGTGCTTCTGAGTTCAATCCCCAAAAAAGAGAGAGAGAATACATACAATAAATGACAGGGATGTGCGGAAAAGGGAACAATTATACTTTGCTGGTGGGACTGCAAGTTGGTGCAACCATTAGGGAGAGCAGTATGGCAATTCCTCAAAAAACTTAAAATAGAACCACCATTCAACCCAGCTATCCCAAGCCTTGCTTTATATTACCTAAAGGACTTAAAATCAGCATATTACAGTGACACAGTCACATCAATATTTATAGCAGTTCAACTCACAATAGCTAAGCTATGGAATCAACCTAGGTGTCCTTCAACAGATAAATACATAAAGAAAATGTGGTATGTATACACAATGTAGTATTACTCAGCCTTAAAGAAGAATGAAATTATGGCATTTGCCAGTAGATAGATGGAGCTGGAGATTATCATGTCAAGAGAAATAAGTCAATTCCAAAAAACAAAAGGCCTAATATTTTCTCTGCTATGCAATGCTAATTCAAAACAGGGTTGGAGTTGGGAAGAATAGAGGTACTTTGGACTAGGCGGAAGGGAGTGAAGGGAGGGGGGTTACAGGGGTAAGAAAGATAGTAGAATGAATCGGACATTATTATCCTATGTGCATATATGACCACATGACTAGGGTGTTTCTACATCATATACAACCAGAAGAATGAGAAGTTATACTCCATTGTTGTATGCTATGTCAAAATGTACTCTACTGTCATGTATACTAATGAGAATGAATAAAAATAATTAGAAGAAAAAATAAATAAGGCTTAGAAAAAGAATATATTTATGTGTATTCATTCACATATCCTCCCTAAGAGAAATTTCTTTTTCTTTTACTTTTTTTTTTTTTTTTGAGACCATAAAACAAGTCACTACCAAGACTGGCAGAAAAACACTACATAAAGCATGTGAGAGCCTAAGATTCTAACTTAGATTGGATACTCTTTTTTTATTTGTTCTTTTCAGTTATACATGACAATAGATTATATTTTCACATATTAGTACAAACATGAGTGCATCTTATTCTAATTACAATCTCGTCTTTATGTGATCTCAATCTCTACATGATGTAGAGATTGTGGTGTATTAATGTATGTACATAGGAGAATTATGCCACATAATTCAACTTTTTGTTTTCAATTCATAATTCAACTGTTTTATTCAACTTTTTTGCAGCTGTGATTAAAGACCTGAACAGAACATTGTAAAGGAAGAAAAGTTTGAGGGCTCATGGTTTCACAGGTCTTAGTCCAAGAAGGCTGTCTCCATTCCTTGGAGCTCAAGGTGATGCAGGACAACATGGCAGAAGAGTGTGGTAAAGGCAACCAGCTCACATGATGATGAGGAAGCAAAGAGAAAGACCATACTGTCCACATACAAAATATATACCCCGTAGTCTTGCCCCCCAATGCCCCACCTCCTCCAACCACACCCCATCTGCCTCCAGTTACCACCCAGTTAATCCCATCAGGGATTAATTCATTGATTAGGTTAAAGCTATAGTCCAATCATTTCTTCTCCAAACTCTTGCATTGTGTCATATGTCAGCTTTGGGGGGACATCACATCTAAACCATAACATTCATTCCACTGTCTTTCCTATTTCTATCCCCTCATCTCTTCATTTCCCTTTGTCTAATCCAATGAACTTCTATTTTCCCCATCCCACTTGTTGTGTGTTAGCATCCACAGATCAGAGAGAAAGATCACACTCTCCATATACAAGATATATACCCCAAAACCTTTGTTTTTTGGGTGACTGATTTATTTCGCTTAGCATCACAGTCTCCAGATCCATCCATTTACTGGTAAAAGTCATAAAATCATTCCTTTTAGGGTTGAGTGATATCCCATTGTATATGTATACCACATTTTCTTTAAGATTTTATATTTGCTCTTTATATGAAAACTTAGCAAACTTGATCTTTTGAATTTCCATTGAGATCCATAAAAATTATACTACTTTATGTACTTGAAGGATTACTATAAACATCGGATTATTTTAAAAAATAATGGATTCTAAAAGATAAATATAATTATAGTAAACTACTAATGTACTTGTATATCCGGATAATCATCTATCAATTAATTATAAGGTAAGACAATGACCATATGACATTTTGAGTGAAATCATACATTATCACATATTTTAGAAATAAATCTCATTATTTGCATAGTAATAATGATTCTGCTTTGAGGAAATGAAACACAGCATTCTTAAACATTTTTCCTAAAAATATACTAAGTAGAATAGTATTACAAAACCTTATTTTCACCATTATAATACATTATCACCAATGTGATAGAATATAAATATAAATGCAAATCTTGTAACAAAATCAGTATGTACCTGCACTTAAAATCTCTATGTGTAATAATAGAATCTTGTTATGTCAAGTGCTTTTCTTAATTCAATGGGTAATTTGTTTCTGATATCCTTGGGTCTGACAAGACTCTTTCACAGTAAACAGCATCTTTCCTTCTGCAGAGAATTCTCTTTCCCTAGGTAATATCCTGGTGTCCTCCCTTACCTCTTTCATGTCATTATCACATTTGTGTAATTCGCAGTGAAGGTTTGTCTTGCCCCTTATCTAAATTAGATACTCTATCCCTGACAATGACATCCCCCTTTATTGCTTTTTGTTTCTTGTCACCAACTAACATACTCAACATTTTTGCCTATTCATCTACATTCATTATACAATGTCTGCACTCTCTTAATAGAATATCCAGAGGCATACTTAAACTTTGGGGGGAGAGACTGTTGGTATATCTCAACAAGCAATACTTACAACAGAGTTGGCACACAAATAGTTTTGAATAAATAGACAAACTAGTGACTGAATAAGTGGAGAGAGAGAGAATAGAAACTTTGAGGTTTAATATGAAATTTTGGGCTAGTAAACATCAAATAATAATTCCAATATGCTAAGCTCAATTTAGGGTGGTAAAAGGATAATAATAATGTAAACATTAAAATGGTATAGTGAATGCTCATTGATTGTTTTGGGAGGTGTTTAGAGTAACTTCTACTCTCTTCCTTATATATGACAGATATCAGGTTTTGTTTTCTAAAATTAAGAAATAAACAGAAATATAAATTGCAATAAAATATAGAGAAGTCAAAATCTTTTTATTGCCTTAAATAAATACATGGATAATTTGCTAAGAAAACAAATGTATATATTGAAATAATTATTGGATTTCCAACAATATAAATATTAATAACCAAATCAATGTATATGGATCGGGATTAATTGGGGTGAATATTCTGGAAATTTTTATTTTGTGTTTGTGTCCTCTTACTTCAATCTGTCCTTGTATTTCTTCAGAACATATACACTTTAATTTTGTGTAGTAGTTCTGCTAGAAATTACAGCATGAATCTTTAGCTTATAAAAATATAATATTAATCCCTGTTTTAACCTCATCCTATATAAAATCTCATCCTATAGAATTTATATAGAGATAAATAAAACTCATTCGTTGCCCTTTATGATATTGGTGTCATTTTAAAAATTCCATCAGTTTTAAGACTCCATGAGATTCTTTTTGTTATTATTTTATATATTTCAGATTGATTTGGATTTACTATCATTTTGAGCATTTAGGTATTTTTAAGTGTTAGAAAATAAAGTGAGTTTGATGATAACATATTAAGCTTATGAAATGACTGAACTGGATCACTTTCCTTCTGCTTAATATTTTTTGATTTTTTTGTTTGTTCATTGGTTGATATTTTTGTTGTTCTAAACAAGTGTCTTTATTTATTCCTTAGGATATTTGATGGGTATGTAATTCTACAGTAGGTAAATTTTTTCAGCATTTTGATACCACTCTTTCACACTGACTTATAGTTTCCAGTATTATTATAGCAAAATCATTTTATCTTTGAATGAATACATATTTTTGAATGCTTTCAAGACATTTCTCTTTCTTTTTCTCTCACTTTGAGGATGATATTCCAGGTTGCACTTTTTCTTTCACTCTTAGAATCTTTGGTGTCTTGAATATTTAAATTGTTGTCTTGCAAAAATGTATAAAATTTTCTAACTTAACTAGTGTTTTTCTGATCCATTGTTTCTCTTCCTTTTTTAAGTCAATTCATATATAGTCAATATAGTTTCTCTTAACTATACTTCTTACTTTTCAACCTTAATTTCAGATTATACTCTGAATAATTCTCAATGACCTGTTTCTTAGTTGTCTCTCTAGATATTTTTAGTTTTAAATGCCATCCATTATCCACTGGGTCCGTAACAGTTGTTATTGTATTTTTCAGTACTAGAATAGAAGATAAAAATTTAAGCCAGACCCCCATGATACATGCCTATAATTCCAGAGACTTGGAAGGCTGAGTCAGGAGGATTCTGAATTCAAAACCAGCCTCAGCAGAGCCAGCCTCAGCAACAGTGAGACTCTAAGAAACTCAGTGAGACCCTGCCTCTAAATAATTATAATACAAAATAGGGCTGGGGATGTGACTCAGTGGTTGTGTGCCCCTGAGTTAATCCCCCACACAAAGAAAAAATAAAGAAAAAATAGAAATTTAATAACTTTGGAATTATTTCTTCCATGTTCCCTGAAAAAAGCAAATTTTTTTTTAATGTAACCATAAAAATGAACATTGATACATCATCTCTGCTTGGTACATTCAAGGTATGATTTTTTTTTTTAATTATCAATTGTATTTTCTATGTCTTGTGATGTCTTTCCATACTTCCCTGGTTGCTTTTGCTTGTTTCAAGATAATTTATTTTAAAATATATTGTAGTAGTTTTAATACATAAATGGTATGTAAATAATGTGGTATGCAACCAATGCATGGTACACCCCATAGATTGTTCATAAGGTTTTGAAAATAAAGAAGTTGGAATAGTATTTCTCACGATACCAAAAAGACTGATATTTCTCCATTAAGAATCTTGAATACTAAATTAGGTTGTTTGCTATTTGTACTGTGGACAAGAGGAGATCATTAAAAAATAAAGAAGATTGTAAGTGACCTAGATTATTTGAGGAAAGGTAGTGGCATGGAAACCAGTTTGAAGATTAATGCAATTGTCAGGCACAAACTGCTAACGTGTTGGACTCACACCATGGCCTGGGAAGCGTGAGGAAAGAACAACTTCATCTAAATTAAGTCAGTAAGGTTTGTGACTGCCTGACCATATGTTGGAAGAGAGAATAAATTTAAAGATAATATTAGAATTTTAGTTAATGTGTAGGTTTTAGACTTAAGAACAGCAGGCTTGATGATAATATATTTGTTTTGTATTTTTGCAAAATATGTAGTTTCAGATGTTCAACAAATGGTGTAAAATAATGAAGTAAAAATGCAAAATGCAATTACATGCAACATCAGTGCATCTTAGAAACAAATCAGAGTGTAAAGAAAATAAAAAGACATATAAGGCTATATCCAGTTTGATGGTGTAATTAATCAATAAAAAATTGAATTGATGTTTTGTTTTGGAATGGCTAAATAAATCTGAATTTTTTAAATGGAGTAATAATTATAAACATAATAACCAAGTTAGTGGTTACCTCTGAGTGGGAAATCGGAAAGGTGGATTTTGAAAAAAACCACAGGATCCACTGAATGGGTAATATTATATGTATTGGGAAGGGTCAGCTTCCTAGATATTTGTTTTATTAATAATAATTTATATCACATAAAAACCACATGTTTAAACATTACATAATGTAACTTATAGGAAAATATTTTATTAGATTCAAATGAAAGTGGAGGTGGAATCAAAATTTGGACATTTTTAGATTTACATGTAATATAAAAATCACATGTAAATCTAAAAATGTAAATTTTACACAAGAGAACTGTACATAAATGTTATTTAAAGGCAACACAGAAGGAGATAAGAAAGATGATGCAGTATCCTAAAAATTCCAAGCTGCAATGGGTGACAACAGGAATCAATAAGTGAAGAAATGAAGAAACTGGTTTACAGGAAGTAAATTGTATCTTGACATGAAGTTAATAGAAATACAAGGTCTGCAAAATAAAGCAGGAACATCAAGGCTTGAAAATGGGCTTGATATTTGATTTTTCAACTAATAAGTGAGCTTTTTGGCATATGAAATATATTACATGTTTTGAGTTTGAGGAAAGTGGTAAATAATTGAAACAACTTCTGAAGACAGTGATAAAGAATTCCATATTTATGAGAGTATTAGTTTTAGTAGGACCACCATAATAAAGTAACAAAAACTAGGCAGCTTAAATAATAGGAATTTATTTCTCATGGTTTTGGAAGCTGGCTGGAAATTCAAGATCAAAGTGCCACAAGGGGTGGATTGCTATGAAGGCCTCTCTCTTTGATTTGCAGATGGCTGCTTTCTTGCTGTCTCCACCACCCTTTTCCCTTTTCTCAGTGCACATACATCTTGGTGTCTCCCTCTGTGTGCACAGAACTCTGGTGTGTGTTTGTGCATCTTAATCTCTGCTTAGGAGTATACCAACTCAATTGGATGGGGGCCCACCCCAATAACTACATTTAACTTAATTACCTCCTTAAATGACCCATACCTAAATGTAGTCATATTCTGAGTTAGTTAGGGGTCAGGGTTTCAACATGTGGGTTTTGGAGAAACACAACTCATCCCATAAGAATGATCTTATTTCAGATATGTCAGGAAATTTATAAATGGAAGAAAATTTATAAATGTCATGACACTTGATGACCTTTCACTTATTTTCTTCTTTCCAACATGACCTGGTGCCTCCTATCTTTTATTATGATCTTTATTCTTAAGATTGAATAACAATCAGTGTATGTGGTTAGGGGTGAAGTGTGCCTATAAAGCTAACTTTGACAGGTGCTCTGGAAAATCCAGAAGACTGCTTGGTAGTTTAGTACATTGAATCCAAGAAGAAATTGTACATCAATTACATTGTGATTTCAAAGCCTAAAAATACATCACAATTGAGTCAAAATAATTTCCCATTGACATGTAAAGTATTGTGTAATGACAATCCAATTAAACTATCAGTGGAAAGAGTATTTATACCAACTTGGCTCAGATTATATAGAAATGCAATTTAATTTTATTCAGAGCCTGATCAGGAAAATAAATGTAATTAAAGATTAATGTGAATTAGCTGGTAATGTTCTTATAGAGGAGGTGAGACAGAAAACCTGATCAAAACCTGCAGAATACTTAATATTTATACAAGTATGTATACAAGTCCAGTCTAAGGAGGCTCTTTCGCAAATAGCCCTGACTTCCTAAATGTCACAGGAATATGTGGGCTCACTTCCTGTCCTGTATTTCATCTGGTGTCATATGTCAGTTGCTGAAATGAGAAATCCAAGTGCTTGTAGAGAAGGTTTGACACCTACCTGAAGAGTGCTAATATACAAAGGTGGAAACATGATGTGGTATTTTTAGGTACATTGCATGTTAAAATTATGTTGCTTTTTTTCAGGCAAAGCTACTTTAAGGGATTTTATTATTCAGAGAAGAATAATTTCCTTTCCTCTTTTAGTTGATCTGTCATTTAAATCTGGCAACTAATGGTGACCACTTGACAATATATTGGAACCTTTAATCGAGTCTTCCATTCTTTCCCATTATTTGTTGCTGCTATTTTTCTCTCTTCTCTATTATTTTTCAATGTGACCTTACTTGATTTATTTAATTCTTCTTCGAATGCTGCTTCTGCATCCTGGTTTTCTCTGATCACATTGTTAAGCACATCTATGTCCTATGATACATAAAGATATGGAAAATTACTAATGATATATATATATATATCATTATTATATATATATATATAATTTTTGCATGTAAGAAAGGCATACTCCAAAGGAGAATAAAACTACACATTTGTAAGCATCATAAGATAGTCTTCCAATTAAAACTGCTGAATAGAAAACAATTTCTGTACATTTTCAAAAAGAATGTTTTTGATATGTTGATGTACTGGTTTTCTTTGCATTGTTTACATGTTAATTTACTGAGATCTTGCTGCACATCATTCCCCATGATCTATATTTTCTCCTTTCACATACAGAACTCTGATGTGAGTCAAGTTTTATTATTTTCACTTCATAAACTAGGGACTGAATTCTGGAAAGCTTAATTAACCTGGCCAGAAATGGTCTAACTGGGAAAGAAAAAAAGTTTGGTAACTTGCTTCCTATTTGTTTGGTTAGATTTTAAAGCTTTACTTGTTTATTTGGTATGTATTAAATCTTCATTAAATCAAATAATTGGGACTAATTCAAATGCTTTAATGAAATAGAGCCTATATTTTTGGACCTTTAAAATGGTTGTGAATGAATAGAGGTGAATTGACACAAACCAACCCACAGTGTGTCCACTTAACTCTCCCTCAAAAATAAATCTCCCCTTTATAGTTTATTTGCACAAAGATAAAGACAAGAAGAAAAGAAAACACAGCATTTTAAGCTGAATTTTTTCTGTCATTGCATGTATATTTTACACAGTTGAGTTTTTCTAGGAAATAAAGCAATACATAGTTTTTGTATTTCTAGTGTCTAGGGAAGTGTTGGAGATTCTCAGTAAATGCTTATTGGATTGAATCATCCCTACTAGAAGCCAAAAGAAGATAAGGAGGAAGAGAAAAAGATGAGGAGGGGAAGATTTATGTGTATACATCAGATAATTGTTTCTAAATTCTGTAAATACAACGCAGAAAGCTGTTGTGCTAAATGCAAAATGATGCTAATCACACCATCACTGTTGCTGTTTCTTGTTTTCAACTCAGCCAAGCAGCTTTCAAAGACAGGAACAGCTTCATGACTCTGAGGAATGAAGTGGAGCCAAGCCTTCCCAAGCACAATGTAAGTTACACTGAGCATCTGACAAACACCAGGGCCTTCCTTAGTTAACGGAGCAAAGAGTCAGTAAATTTAAAGAGGGGAAGGAAAGGGTGCAGAGAGAGTGGGAGCAGAAAATGAAAGAAGCCCTGATCTCTACATAAGCCTCAGGGCTTTGTTGTTGTTGCCCTAGCATACTGTAGAATTCACATCGAGCCTTATATAGACATGGCACAGTTTCAAAAATAGCCTGTGCTTTTTTAGACCTTTAAAGACATCATCAATCATTGTCTTCTATGGTAATGCTTCAATTACCCAGGAGGAAAAAAAATACAGTAGCCATGGAAGTGACGTCCTGATGTGCTGAAAATCTCAACTAAAAAAGGGCAGTGTTTGCATATTAGCAATGTAAGCAGTGCAAGGACTCTGATCAACCATTAATAAGCCTCTCTCATGCTTTCTAAGTATTCAGGAAATGTGCCGCCTGACAGGCCAGATCTTTATAGGATTAGCTTAATGGTTTGTCACTTTCTGCATTGCTTGCTGCCCTTCTGCCTTTTTTATGCTGAACAATATTGTACTGAGCATTCTGTGTGGGCCTACAAGTCCACTGCTTCACCAATATCAGCACCCCCGTTTTAGGCACCTACATTCACCCACGTTAAATGACAGCCAGCAAAAATGAAGCCTTTGAGACATCACCCTCTACACAAATCACATTGCTTTCTTTTATACTGCCAAGGTGGTTTCAAATTGGCCACTCCCAAGTGATCACCCAGAATAATGATTACCCAGGGGTGCTGCACCCTCGACTCTGCACCATTTGTATCTATGGGAACCAAACACATGCAAAGTCAGCTTGGAGAGGCACACAGGTGCAGCTTGTTTGAACGCAGCTTATGCCAGGCTCCCAGATGGCAGCCAAGGAGTCACATGTGCTAGAAGAAAAAGCCATAGGACATACACATTTTTATTGCAGTGAGATGTGTGGCCCTTCTGTAGAAAAAAAAATGTATATGTGTTTATCATTAAAATAACAGACTTTCTAGAGCTCCTTGTATGAACAGAGTATGTTTAGTGTCCATGGAAAAGGTTAATTGTGGTTTTGAATTTACAATGAATTGAAATATTGAGAGGACAGATTTCATCTATTGATATTTTTATTGATATATTTGAGCTTACAAGCTAAATATATACCAAGCTATTATTTTCAATATGAAAGATTTCACACTGCAATAAGCCTGTAATTAGAGTTTGCAGATTATCATCTGTGACTGCTTTATGATAAGTATACCAATTCCCTTGAAATGTTTGAGGTGCCTACTGCCTGCACCACTGATTTTATGGAGGTCCAAGACCTGTGAATACCATCGAATTTAAACTTGCTTCATATGCCATGCAAAACCAGAATATATGTCACCACAAAATCACATTAGATCCTTACTCCTGAAGAGACAGTACACATTATTTATAGCACTTCAGGGTTACTTTTTCAATTGTGTCAATTTGCCTCAAGGGATTGATAATGGGATAAAGAGCTTTTCACCATTCAGTCACATATTATGATCAGGGTTGGAGTCTGTATCGACCACTAATGCTTAGTTTGAGAATACTGTTGTCTGCAATCCATTTTCTCTTTGAACTGCATACATTTTAACCTATATTTTGAAAATTATAAGAATCTTTATTTAGAAATAACATTTGAACTTTAAGGATTGGCTGGAAAATTGTAAAATGATGAGTTACACAATTTTAGACCTTGCTTTTTTAAACTATAATGTTAAAGAAGTAATTAAACCACATCATATATGCACATATATCATCAGAATAGTTTGACAAGACAAAGTTAACCACAGTTCAATATCTATCCCAGCACTTAAACCATGAACAGGCATAGTTCTCTACTAAAAGGTAAAATATTTCTGTGAGGTGTCTGCTCAGTTCCTTAGCCCATTTATTGATTGGGTTATTTGGGGTTTTTTTTTTTTTTTGGTGTTAAGTTTTCTGAGTTTTTATATATCCTGTAGTTTAGTGCTCTACCTGATGTGCATGTAGTAAAGATTTTCTCCCACTTTGTAGACTCCTTCTTCAGGTTATTGACTATTTGCTGAGAAGAAGTTTTTTAATTTCAATCCATCCCATTTATTGATTCTAGATATTATTTCTTGTGATTTAGGTACCTTGTTAAGGAAGTCAGGTCCTAAGCTGACATAATGAAGATTTGGGCCATGTTTTCTTCACAGAAGAGGATATACAATCAGTCAACAAATATATGAAAAAATGTTCAACATCTATAGCAATTAGAGAAATGTAAATCAAAACTATTGTAAGATTTCATCTCATTCTACTCACAATGGCAATTATCAAGAATTCAAGCAACAACAAGTGTGGATAGGCATGTGTGGGAAAATGTACACTTATACATTGCTGGTAGAATTGAAAATTGGTGCAGCCACTCTGGAAAGCAGTATGGAGATTCCTTAGAAAACTTAGAATGGAACCGCCATTTGACCCAGCTATCCCACTCCTTGACCTGTACCTAAAGGACTTAAAATTAGCATACTACAACAATGCAGCCACATCAGTGTTTATAGCAGCTCAATTCACAATAGCTAAACTCTGGAACCAACCTACATGCCCTTCAATAGATGAATGGATAAAGAAACTGTGGTATATATACACAATGGAATATTATTCAGTCTTAAAGGAGGATAAAATTATGGCATTTTCAAGTAAATGGATGGAGTTGGAGAATATCATACTAAGTGAAATAAACCAATCCCAAAAAACTAAAGGTCAAATGTTTTCTCTAATATGTGCATGCTGATTCATAATGGGGGTCAGCAGGGCAAGAGAAGAATGGGGAACTTTAGATTAGGCAGAAGGGAATGAAGGGAGGGGAGCGGGTACAGGGATGGGAAAGATGGTGGAATGAAACAGACATTATTAACCTACATACATGTAATATTGCATGAGTGGTATGACTGCATTGTGCACAACCAGAAAAATGAAGAGTTGTGCCTCATTCATGTACAACTAATCGAAATGCATTCTGCTGTCATGTATAACTAAATAAAACTAAAAAGAAAAATACAATACTCTTTGCTAAATACTAAATCAGTTTTTGAAGAACATTTAAAGAAGCTTATACTAGTTCACTAGATGACTACTACAGAAAGTTTAAGATATAAAAGTCAAACGGCATCTACAAAGGATTTCAAATGACAGGCTGATGCCAATATAGATATATAGAAATAGAGATTGATAGCTATAGCTATGTAGCTGCATATTTTTTTTCTCTCTCGTCTTATTCTCCCATGAATTTGGAATGATAAGCCAGGTTCTGATGGTAGAAAATTCCAATATTCTATGAACATTATTAAATATTATACAAATAATCACAATTTTAAAAATTTCATAGTCTATTAAAAATGTATCTAAATGATTTCTGCAAAGTAAACAAACTTTCTTCTGAATCATCAGAAAGGGTGCCTTAAAGCTAGATTCAAAACTGAATGGACTAGCTGACCAGTAGCCTATCTCTAGGAAAAAGAAGACATTTTTAATACTAATGTGAAGCTTGACTAGCATTTGCCAAAACACAGCTGTCTAGTTAAAAAGTGATACATTGCGACTTCCATGGCATGACAGCTCTTCATTCCACATTCCACCTCGATCAACACTGATCTATCAATGGAGAAGAGATTCAGATGGAAGATTGAAGTGGGAGCAAAAGAAGATGAATGTTTAAAAAAAGGAAGATTCCAGAGACAGCAGACATGGGTGATCTTTTGCCAAATAAAAATCATGCCATAGAATATGTAATTATATCAGAAACTCAAAAAAAGAAAAATAAAAAAAGCCCAAAGTGATAAAGAACTGGGACTCACTGTTGCTTAAGCATCTCTGGGATGAGAACTGGACCTTCATCAAAACAGTCTCTTCACTTCGTTGCAGAAAGGGCTTATAACTCATCAGAAACATTCCATCGCTGAATACTGAAGCATTCATTATAGACAGTTGGTAGGAATGTGGTTCAGTAGAAATGACCAAGGCAGGGAGATAAGAAAATAGCAATCAGAGATCCTAAAGCCCTTATAAAAATATGTGAGCAGATTTATCAGCAGCCATTCATGACTCAGGGATATGGAATAAAGAGACTTTTTAGTCACTTAGATCATAGTGAGTTTTTCAGCACTAAAATGTGTTTTTACTTTGCCTTGACATTAGAGTCATTTTGAAATATGTAAAATTTTGAAAGAAAAGATGGAAGCAGTAGACATCACACTAAAATAAACATATAAGTACACACACACACACACACACACACATAATTTATTTCCACTTAATCCCTCTGTTCTTCAATTCTCCCTCCTGCTTCCAAATACCATGTATGATTTTTATGATTCCTGATTTGAGAAAATGGCAAACATTTCTCCACCAGATTCTCCAGTGTTAAACAGATTTATGGAAGCATGTCTATTTCATTCGAGTGTTTAGTGGGCAGAGTAATTTAATGGCTTATTGGTTTCAATGGAAGGGAAATGTACTTGACTAATCATTTACTCAAACTAATTTTCTGGATAATAGTCATGAGTCAATTTTTAAATTGTAAATATTTCAAAAAATCCATTTAAAACAAAAATAATCCCTTTATAAGTAAAGAGAGGGAAAGGGGGATCTTTCCCTCAGTGTCAGGCATCTAGGAACACCTAATAAACTTTTAGAGGTGATAGATATGATACAGAACTGACAGGACCCATAGAGATCAAGAAGGCCAGGATAATGGTTTTCCCAGGGTCAGTTGCTATGCCAAATGGTCATCAGCTATTAGATTTTACTCTGTTTCTTTGAATTTATTGCTTAGTTTTTGGTAGATTACTTTCTGAATCATCTTCTGATCAGGAGAGAATTAGATTTGTTTTCTAGTTTAAATATTATCCATCTGTTTTGTGAAACAAATTGTATTAATTCACGTTTCTCCCATTCGAAAATTAGATTTACTTTTTATACATTCTGCCATTAACAAATTAGTTATCTGAGAAAACTAAAAAAAAAAATCTACTGGACTCTCAGTTGAGGTTTGTTTGGAAGACAGAATGCGATTCCTGCCATATTTGGCCATATATTTTTTTCCTATTTGTTTTTATGAATATTTATGAAAGCAAAGAACACAAGTAGATACATTTATTGTATATTGCAATATTTAAAGAGAACATTTTTGTACTACTTATTAGGTTCAGTAGGAACACACACATATAACAAACTGAAGCGTCTTAAATATTTTGTCTTTTTATAAGAAATAATTTGAAAATATCATTGAGTAAACACCTGGAACATGAGGCTTATGAAACAAGCAAACTTTTCTATATATTACTTTTAAATCTGGTTTCATCATGTTTGTTAAGAGGTTCAGTCTAAAGGCATAATTTACCCAACCTGAGGAATATAGACATAAATTATCCAGTGAGGGAAGGACATGGTAGGCACTCCAGTGTGTTATAGTGAATTCTGGGAATGGCAACTTTTACTCATTTCTTGCTTCCTGGCTCTCCAGAAAATAAACTTTATACTTATTTAAGTGCATATTTACTGTTAAGTATTATCAACACATTAGTGGGAATATAACCAAACATTTGTTGGGTTTTGTTAAGATAAAACTATTATACTCTAATAAGTTCTGAGTTCACAGGGACTTCATTACATAAAATGAGTTGGCTAGCTGGGCACAGTTGTGCACACCTGTAATCTCAGTGACTCAGGGGGCTAAGGCAGGAGGATTGTGAGTTCAAAGCCAGCCTCAGCAAAATCAAGGTGCTAAGCAACCCAAAGAGATCCTGTCTCTAAATAAAATACAAAATAGGACTGGGGATGTGGCTCAGTGGTCAAGTGCCTCTGAGTTCATTCCCAGTACTCCCACCCCCAATATTGACTAGAATATATAATCCAGGATCATCCTTTTGTGAATCTAAAAAAAACAAGAAGAAAACAATAGCATAAGGCCCTATACAATTGTATATTCACTGTTTTAAATCATGAGATATATTCTGAATTCAAGACACATTATCCTTTTCTGACATGTCCATTATTTTCTGTGACATTTGAATCTGTAAGAAACATAACAAAATTATTTAAGCATTTGTATTTTTCTTCTTAATCAAGTATATGAATGCATATATGTTCAGTTACCTTGAAGGAAAAATTACCAAGGATTTCACTAGCAGGGAGCAATTCTATACTTTTAATTTGAAGCTGTGTCCATTTGCTTTAATCGGTTGAAAAATTACCTAACTCAAAGGTTCTGCTCTATATATCTCAAAATTAATTCAACCTACTTTTATATATATAGCAGGTAGGATAACACCAACGATTCTGAGAAAAATTTGCCTATTGAAACATCAGGTGAAATTACAGATGTATTTATTACTTATTACTTTTAGTAGTAAAAGCATTCTCTGAACACAAAATAATATCAACACTGGTAATAAAGTTGGCTGATTTCTGATTTACAACTAGAAGAAAAAAAACACAGGAAAGAGTCCAATTAAATAATCAGTGTATATAAGCTATAAAATAAATGAGCCATGTTTCCTTTTTTAAATCATTCAAAACAAAATTAGTTGAGGTAAAAAGCACTTTTCAAATGTTTTAACTTCTTATTTTTTCTGAACTTGTCAAAAGACTGAAAAATTTTTGTGTTTATATAAGTTTGTCTCAGGATATTAAGCAATATCTTCAGTAGTTCATAGGAAAACTGATTTTTAAATCTTCGTGGTGAAACAGAGACAAAGATGCTTACAGGGAATGTTGGCTATAACATTGTGCTTAAAAACAATGAAGATCATTTATTGAGTCAGTATTTAGGGATTTTCTAAACAATAGATATATGAACATTTCAAGTTTGTCAACCAGGAAAACTGAAAGATATTAACGACTTGCAATATTATTTTTACCATAGTCTTAATAAGTGTTGAAGATAATTCAGAAGTTTTTTTTCTCTAGGGCATTATTAGAATTCTTTTAAGAGACCTCAAGTCAGGGAGCGATTTTTAGCCTCTGGAATTTTGAATTTTGGGAGAAATGAAGACAGTTGCATAAAATCTAGTACTCCGTGAGAATATATCTCCAACTGCATTCACGTTAGGAAGACAAGAGAGTTTTTCAAGTACTTCTAGAATATCAGGTAGTTCAAATTACTCATAATTTGGAATGTGCCTTTAATAGAGCATATTCTTGCATATTATTTAGAAATTGACTCAGTTAAGTTGAACATTATATGTATTCATTTGTGTCATAATGTTCAAATTCGTATGTCCTATATTTATGACTTCTATTATCAAAAATAAAGAATTCTAGTAAAATAACATTTATCATCACACTATTTTAAAATTAAAGATTAGGCAAATCATTTTGATTGTGGTTATATGCATGTTAATATTTGTTCACATAGATCTTGACAGGAATATAACCATACACTAATGAAGGTGTTCTTAAATGCCAGAAATTTTATTTGTCACAAATTATGTATATGGACTCTTCCTCCAGCTAGTTCATTTCAGTTTCATATATTTCACATACACACTCTGGACAAAGTTATATTTCACACTTCTTAGAATAGAGTAACTGAGTTTACTATTTCATATGAGAGGGAAATTATCTATCCCCCCCAAATAAATGTAAAACAATACAAAAAGGAAAAAAATGCACTGTCACATCCAAATTAAATGGCACAATAATTTGTTGAGAAGAAAAAATAATTTTAAAGAATAGTATTTGATATGATCCTTGTTTGACATTTTACATGCAATGAAATATGAAAATATTAAGCATATGTGCATTTGAATATTTTCCATACATATCTCTGTGTGATCACCAAGATGATCAGTATGAAATATCTGCTGCCCTCATTCCTTTGCCGTCAACACCATCACCCCCAGTAACGAACATCACTTTGTATTATTTTGGGTTTGCCTATCTTGGCATAAATTGAATTATGTCATACTCTAGGTGGGCTGTTGCATCTGTTTTTTTTTTTCCCACTGGAGATATTGGATCTGAAATTCTTCCATGTAACAGAATAGATAAGCAATTCCTTCTTCTCATTGCTGTATAGTGTTTTAAAATGTTCTTCAATTGGAGGATGTTTTCATGGTTTCTATTTTTGGACTATAATGAAAAAATCTGTTATTAATATCCTACTACAAGTATGTTTGTGTACATGAGTAATCATTTCTCTTGAATATATAGTCTTAGAATAAGTACTGTAGACTCACAAACTAGTAATTTTCTATAGTGGGTTAAGCATTTCACACTCTTTCCCACAATATATGTGAATTCTGGTGGCTCTACATCATGACCCCACTTGGCTTTGCTGGTGTTTAATTTTCACCTGTATAATCATATTCCCCTGTGATTTGAATTTGTATTTTTCTGGTGACCAATACTGTTGTGTGCTTATACACCTGTCAGATACGTAATTGAATCCTCTCTCAGAAAATAATTGCATAAACATGGACAAAGGGAGAGAATAGATAAATAGATGAATGGATAGGTAAATGACAGACAGGTGACAGATAGATAATACAAGGAGAGAGATAAATGAGGAAAATGGAGTTAGGGACACAATAATGAAAAACTGTAAGTCCTCAAACACACACAAACACACACACCATGATAAAATCTTATTAAACTGATAATACTGTTTTCCACATATTTAATAAATAATAAATGTCTTTAAATTATAATAAATTAAGCACTTTTCCCTTTAAAGAGTCAGAAATTTGCTTGGGGAGGTGGGTGACAGACATATTTGCAGTGATTAGGAGTTGGTAGGAAAAGGGTTACCTGAAATTAGATGGAAAGTTTAAACACCAGATGGGGATGTTTGGTTCACAGCAAATAGGGAACTTAAACCTGGTGGATATTGAAGATGTGTGTGTCTGTGTGTGTGTATGTGTGTGTGTGTGTGTATGTGTGTGTGTGTTCTGTGTTGTCATATTAAGCTCAGTTCAACTAGGCCTACATTTTTTCCATTTCAGATAGAGATTTTAACAGAAGAAATCGCACACAAAGAAAGGCAAAATTTTTGTAATGCTCAAATTACTCTGCAATATACCAAATGGGTTGGAACAAATCCATGTTTTCAGAACAAGCATTAGAACAGAACTGAGTGCCTATTCCTTTGAACATAATTTCCAAGACTGACAAGGAATTTAAAAAAAGAAAAACTTGGTCTAATTGAATTAACTGATGTAAAATCCTTGGATACCTAAATAAGGGTTGACAAACATTTTTGTAAAGGGCAAGACAATAAATGTATACAGGGTTGCAGATGAGAAGATCTTTGCTGCAGTACTACTTCTAAAGCAGTCATAGACAAGGTGAACATGAGGAAGTGTGTTTGTGTTCAATAAAATATTGCAAAAGGAGAAGATAAGCAAAAGTTTTAAAATATTTGTTTTTCTTACTTTTTATCTGTGGAGAGCTAAATTTGCAGATATATTAATAAACATATTTTTTCCACTTTAAGCAAGTTAAAAATGGATGGATGAGGACTGGAAAAAGTCATTTTATATCTTTTTGATAAAGTTTCCTAACCTGCTGATATGCCTCTGTGTAGAACACATTGTAGCCTAAGTTTTCTCTGTGTTTAGAAGTTAAAAGTAATCTGTTAAAATTAATAACTAATAATGATTGGGGCTATACTAGGAAAAATAGTGACAGAGAAAGAAAACTTCATATGAAAGGTAATTTGAAATTGTTTTTAAGTAAAAGTAAGAGATGTGTTAATCTAAAATTAGGCTTGATTTGTCCAGAACATAAATGTGTATACTTAAGGAAAAACTTGAATGTGTTTAGCAAGTAGAGTGCTTGGGGAAATGTAATTTGACTTTTCTTGATTTATGATGCATGAGTCTGAAACAAGGTTATGAAATATGTTAAAATTTTAGAAAAAAATTGCTCTAGTTATGGACGAATTTAAAAGATAATTATGTTAAAAATTAGAGAAAGTCATGAATCATTTATTGCAAGGAACTATGTGCATCCAAGTTTAGAATTTATCTTTCTCCAGTTAAATAGTAAATTCATCTTAGAAAGCTTAACAAAGCCTAGTGAAAAGTATTCTTTGTATTCTGTGTAACATGTTCCTGTCACAGATGTCAAATCTTACCAAAATGGTTTTCTTTATTAGGTTCTTGATTATTACAAACTATAACAATAAACTCTTTAATAAAAAGTCTTACACTTGTGTTAACATTTTGCTTATTTTTAAATATGTTATTGGCACTGGAATTGAATATGCAACCAACCTCTTATTTCCCAGGTGTCCTTGAGCACATTTTAATCTCTCAATCAATCTCCTGACAATTCTTTTGATTTTATCTTCTCAAGATCAGCATCAAAAAAATAAAATAAAATAAAATAAATAAATAAATAAATAAAAATTCATGATGTCTTTTACCCCAAAAAGTATATTTAGTATATTTGAGATTTCTCAGAAGGCTTCAAGAAAAAGTTTAATATTTTAAATATCTTACTTTATAAAATAGAGATCTTAGAAATACAGTTGTTTGATAGATTCCATATTTCATCATTACTGCAACACTATTAAGATCTATACAGGAAAACTGCTAACTTAGGATGCTCAGTCTTCTCAAAGTTATATTTATACAAGAAAATATTGTTAATATAAGTATTTCAGAGGTTGTAGATTTTATGGGAAAGATCTGTAAATTTGTTGATATCCATAACATACTTAAATTTAGGGTGAACTTTTACCAAACACTTATCAGGTAGATATGTATTATTCCAACAGGAAAATGTATTCTCTTTCATCCTATCATTTATTACTATAATAAATTAACCAAAGTCTTTTGGTCTCATTGCCAAACAGGTTGCTACCTATATCTGACGCTAGCAGGAAAGCCCTGCTATAATGCAGATTGGAAAGTCAGGTGATCTCAAGTGGAATACAGGCTGAGACAAAAGTATCTAATTTTATTAAAAATATAAAAAAACTTCATAAATGTATTAAGGAAAATTAAGTTGACCTAAATAACTTTGCAAATGACTGATTACTGTATTATTATTATTATTATTATTATTATTATTATTATTAGTTTTGGATACTGGGGATTGAACCCAAGGGGTACTTGACCACTGGGTCACACCCCCAGCCCTATTTTGCATTTTATTCGAGACAGGGTCTCATTGAGTTGCTTAGCACCTCCCTGTTACTGAGGCTGGCTTTGAACTCATGATCCTCCTGGCTCAGCCTCCTAATTTGGGTTTATATGTGTGCACCATCACATCCTACTGATTACTATGATATTATGATGATGAGAGAAACTATAAATTAGAACTGATGACAAAGTTATTTCCCATAAGTGTGTGAGTCATCAATTCTGGAAGCATTGTGTATATGTTTACTGGAATAGAGTCAAGAAATAAAGGGATGGTGGATGGTTGGAAGTGGGTTTCTCACTGTTGGAGTAGAAGGTTGTGGATAAGTAAGGCAGGAGATTAAAATGTTCCATGTGGTGATAGATTAGAGTTGGAGAAATCAATAGGAGTGAAGTTTACCTCCATACAAATCAAAATAGATAGTACAGAAATATTTAATTTATAAGTATGTACATGAGTGAGTATACACACAAATACTTTCTTGTTCTGTTAATTAGTAGGGCAAAGAATCAGCAACATTCAGTAGCTGTGAACATAGCAAGTGACCAAGTCTCCAGTACTAATAACATTTTGCAATTAAAGGAATCAGGGTCCTTGGATAAATGACTGAGTCTAGGAGTGGAGTAGGAAATATACAATGTTGCTATGGATAAATTTATGGTGTCTAAAAGTAAGAGAAGTTGTAAATAACATGCACAAGCACACAATGATGAGGCTATGTCAAAGGAACAAGGAGCCTATTGAAAAAGCTCCTAGTAGCCAAAGTTGCCACAGTTTAAGCAAAAACTAATCTAATATTATATTATAACTCAAAAAATAAATCAAATATACATAATTCTATATAGATATACCTGAATAAATAAGTACGTGGAGGCGAATCAACAAATTATCATGCAAAAAAAGTCCCAAATAATTCATGCCGATGTTTTGCCCTCAAAAAGGCTGGAGCAAAATTTCCCACTGTCCTGGGCTTCATGGAATGGCTTCCTTTCAAAGAATAAAGTACAGTAAAAAGGTGAAAATGTACCCTTGCAGTGAAAAACATGACACATTACCTCAACCAGATTATCAAGGTTAACATGAAAAGTATTAAGTAATGTTGACAGTATATATTCTTGATTTTGTTATATGTTGAGAATGGCATTTTTTCTCTGTGATTATTCTCACATAAACTAATAACTCTCATGAACCTATGAGAAAAGTCATGTCTGGGGGACATTTTACAAAAATTGGATCAAATCTCTCAATTGGACCAATGGACTTCAATTCTCACAAGGTCATCAAAAATAGAAAAGGTCAGACAAATCCATAGGCACAAGACTTCTAATTAGATAGGAAGACTAAATGTTGTAAGTATACTGGATGAAATTCTGCAAAAGAACATTGGGTAACAACCTAGGACATCTGGCATCAGTTAGCTAATAATATATCAATATTGGTTTGTTAAAAATGTAAAGTAAAAGGTTAATAATAGGGCTGGGGATATAACTCAGTTAGTAGAATACTTGTCTTGCAAGCAGAAGGTCCTGTGTTCAATCCCCAGCACCCCAAAGAATGTTAAAATAAGAAAAACTGAGTGTAGGATATATGAGACTTCTGCATTATCTTCTCAATTTTTCTGTAAATCTAATTTTTTTCTAAAATGAAAGTTTAAAATTTGATTAGACTTGAAATTAGAAATTAACACACAAAATAATAAAAAATTCAATACCTCTTTTGCGCTAGTTAATAGAACAAATGAACATTAAAAAATCTAGATTAAAGAGGTACTCTACACATGAACAAAAAGTAATCAACATTTATGAGAGAATCCATCAAGAGCAGAATAAGTATTCTCTTTAAACACCTCTGAAACATATATCAAGATATACCATATCCTGGGCCTTAAAATAATGCTTAATAAGTTTACAGGATTTGAAATCATTTGTTTTCTGATTAAAATGGAACCAAACTAGAAAAATATTGTAGAGAAAACAAAAACTTGGCAAATATTTGAAAACTAAACATATTTTGCAATAATCCCATGGATTGAACAATTCTCAAGGACATCTAAAATATATTGAACCAAACAAAAATCAAAACATAGCATATCACTTTTTGTTTGATTCAGGTAAAGCAGCAGTGAGAGTGAAAGCTATGGCACTAACTACTTAAATTATAAAGGAAGAAAAAAACAATGTGAGTAATATGGACCTAGAATAAAAAGTGCAAAATAAATCCAAAGCAAGCAGAAGGCTATAATAAAGACAGGGGAAGAAATCAATAAAGCTGAAAACAGAAAAACAATAGATAAAATAAGTGAAATAAGTGAAAACATAAATCAAATTGACATACCTTTAGCAAAATTGACAAAGAAAAACACAAATTACTAATAAAAATCATGAAAAAAATCTAATACCACTTCTAAATCTTCAGATATGAAAAGGTTAATAAAAAGATATTATGATGATCACATTTGTGTAGGTAAATTTGACAACTTATATGAAATGGACCAATTCATCCAAAACAACTGTCCCAATTCAATGAGTTGTTTTTGCCTTTTAATGAAAAAATCTAGTTGTGTGGGCATAAAAATATGAAAGAAATTGAATTTGTAACATTAAAATGCCCCCAAAGAAATCTCCATACTCAGGTGATTTCTCTAGAAAATTTTATCAAACATTCAAAGTAGAATTCATATGAATTCTATACAGTCCATTCCATAAAATGGAAGAGGAACAATTTTCTAATTCACTTTATGAATCTCTTATTATCCTGAACCTCAAACTATACAAAGAGAGTTGAAAAGACAAAACAATGTTTGTCCTTAATGTCTACACAAAAATTCTTAAATTTATATTAATGAACAAAACTCAGAAAAATGAAAATAAGTAATTATATACCATAACAAAGTGAGAATTCTTCCAGAAATTAAAAGCTGCCTCAGTTTTAGAAAATCAAAATAATCTACTACATTAACAAAAAAAGAAGATATCAATTGATGCAGAAAAATAATTTGACAAAATTTGCCACTTACTTGTAAAGAAAACTCAAGAAAATTAAAAATATTAGCATATTTAGCTTAATAAAAATACTATGAAACTCTTATACCTAGTAAAGTACTTAATTATGAATGACTGAATACATTCCCCTAATACTGGAAGAAAAGCAAAAATGTACTACTCTCTTCACAGACCAATTAAGTATAGTTTCCAACATTCCATCCACTTTTATTTTTCAGTCAAGAATAGGAAATGATAGGACTCCAGAGGAAGGAGAAGTTGTGCTCCATTTGTGTTCAATGTGTCTAAATTCATTCTACTGTCATGCATAACTAATTAGAACAAATTAAAAAATACTTTAAAAAAAAGAATAATAGATTGTAGTCTGTTTACACATCAAGTTAGGTTATACTTCACTATGTATAGACAAACCTTAAAGGTAAACTTAAAATGTATGGAAGCAGATTTAGGAGAAATTTAACAGAAGGATAAATTTCTCTAAGTATCACTGGAGCTGTTAGTATCATTTGGTGTGTTAAGTCTTCATTTTCACACATCTTAAAGTGTTTTCTAATTAATTTTTTAAAAATTTCTTATTTGGTACCCTGGTTGTTTAGAGTATGCTTTTTATTTCCACAGCTCTGTGAGTTTCCAAATTCCTTTTTGTAACTGATTTCTATTTACATTCAGTTGTAACTGGAAAACACTAAGTATTATTTTTGTCATTTTAAACATATTGAAATTTATTTTATAGCTTAGAATGTGGTTTATCCTGGAAAATATTCCAAGTGCACATGAGAACACATATTCTGAATTTTTGATGGAGTAGTCTATAGATATCTGCTAGATTTAATTAGTTTATATTATAGAAATCTTTTAATTATTGGTAATCTTCCTAGCCATTCAATTCATTATTAAAAGAGAGATTCTGAACTAAAGAAAAAAAGAAATGAAACTATCACTATTTTAAGATGACATGATTATCTGCATAGAAAATTCCAAAGACTCTAAGTAACAAACAAAATTAAAATTGCTAAAAGGAACCACAGAGTCAGGCAGTCACAGCATACAATATTAGTCTACAAATAACAATTATATATCTTTGTGCTAGTAATTAACATGAGGACATAAGAATTAAAACTACAATATCCTTTAACACCACTGAAAAGAATTAAAATATGTATTCATAACTTTTATAAGTTCATAAAAATGACATGAGATGAAAAGACAAGCCATAGACTTGGTTTACAGATAGAAAATATCTATAAACCAAACATCTGACAAAGGATTACTATCAAAAATATACAAAGAACTCAAGAACTCAAGAGTAAGAAGCAAAAAATCCATTAAAAATTGGGCAAAATAAACGAATAGATGTTTTACTCAGTAGGGCATGAAATTGTCATAAAGTACACGAAAAGATACTCATCATCATTATTAATTAGGCACATTCAAATTTAAAACATAATTATGTATCATGTTAAACCTACCTGAGTTTCTCTAGTTATACACAATGACAATATAAAATAAGGATGCAGAGAAACTGCCACTTATATACTGTTCATGGAAAAATAAACAGTAGATCACTCTGAAAAACAGTTTGGTAATGTCTTAATAAAATCACATACACAAATACATATGAGCCAGTAATTGCCCTTTTGATTACTTACTCTACAGTAATGAAAATCTGTACACACAATACTGTACACAAATATGTTCATACCAAATTTATTTGTAATACCCTAGATGGCAAATAATCCAATTTCCTTCAGTTGATGAATAATTAAATAAACTGTGGTACTTTCATGTTATAAAACAGTACTCAGCAATATAAAGAAACAATATACACAATGACTTAGATGAATCTCTAGAAAATTGACCTAGTCAAAAATCAATCTTTAAATGCCTACAATTTTATGTCTCATTTTCTGTAGCATTCCTGAGAAGATAGAATCGCAGAAATGAATGACAATTAAGGACCAGATGTTCAGGAGGGAATGTGGATAGGAGGAACATGACTTTTGCCATAAAAGGTCAATGTACAGAGTTGGGTAGGTGCAGTGGTATATGCCTGCAAACCCAGTGACTCCCAGATGCTGAGGCCAGATTGCATATGAGTTCAAAGTCAGCCTCAGCAACTTAGGGCGGACTAAGCAACTTAGTGAGACCTCAAAAAAAAAAAAAGAAAAAAGAAAGGCGGGTGGAGCTGGGAATGTGACTCAGTTGTTAAGTATGCTTAGGTTCAATCCTAATATGAAAGGAAAGAGAAAGAAAGAAAGAAAGAAAGAAAGAAAGAAAGAAAGAAAGAAAGAAAGAAAGAAAGAAAGAAAGAAAGAAAGAAGAAAGAAAGGAAGGAAGGAAGGAAGGAAGGAAGGAAGGAAGGAAGGAAGGAAGGAAGGAAGGAAGGAAGGAGGAAGGAGGAAGGAAGGAAGGAAGGAAGGAAGGAAGGAAGGAAGGAAGGAAGGAAGGAGGAAGGATGGAAGGAAGGAAGGAAAGGAAGGAAGGAAGGAAGGAAGGAAGGAAGGAAGGAAGGAGGAAGGAAGGAAGGAAGGGAGAAAGAAAGGAAGAAAGAAAGAAAGAAAGAAAGAAAGAAAGAAAGAAAGGAAGAAAGCAACCCAATGTGTGGGACAATTTGGATGATGGGAAAGTTCTGCATCTTACTTTATCAGTGTCCATATCCTGGTATTGGTATTTTACTATAATTTTTCAGAATTCTACCATGATGGGGGTGGTGAAAGCTGGAAAAGACACACAGGATCTCTCTGCATTATTTCTTACAGTTGTATGGAAAATCTATCATTATCTCAAATAAAAAATTAAAAATAAATTTTTAATACACCAGAGCAATGGTAAAATGATCTAAGGTAAATATTGAATATTGAGATAATTAAACCACTTTGGAATTATGGTTATATGCAACAAATGCAATATTACATATTTCAACAAATTATTAATAATCTAAGCAAAAAATGGGGAAATAAAGAGGGAGGAAAGACAAAAGTTATTTTTATGACAATATTAAATAACATATCAAAGTAGCTGAAATCTCATCATGAAAAAAATTAAGAGATAAGATTAATCTTTTTTCTTAATATAGGAAGTTTTTTAGAACTTTTATTGTTGGAAAACAATAGTATGAATTTCTCATTCTCTTCAGCTCTGCTTCAGATTGTTTTTTGTTTACTATCAACTTGAGTAAAATAAATTATACATTGTTAAATAGCATTATAATATTATTGTCATTACCATAAAATCCATGTAGGTACTTAGAACAATTTTAGCACTCATTTAATAAAATGTTGAACCAGGTTATTTGTAGATGCTTTAATTTTGAGTTACAGTTATTTCTTTGTTAGTTTACTTGTGTTTGCTTTTACCTTCATAGAAGAATGACTCTAGTTGGAAATTTTGTCTTTCTCTTACTGAATAGGTTCCATGAAATCAATGACATATCTTCTTTAGTCCATGAAATATACTCCATATATTAGAATTTTCCATGAAATAATATTTGCAATAATTTTGATTATCTGAAGAAATATCAATCATGATGTCCAGTCTCACTGATAGATTTATTCATATACACAAAGAAATAAATGCAAAGTTAAAATCATATTATACAGGAGATCCAAATCTTATGATTATCTTCTACTGAATACTCTTAAATTGTCCACTGGTTTACATTAAGTTCCATTGAGATATACCCCATGGAGAGTAAAATGTAATATATTAAATGTTTTTTGATTAGAAGAAATGCATTATCTTTTAAACAATTAAGAAAAAAATGAGCATTTTTCTGTGATATATATTACTTAATGTGTTACATCATTTTATTACCACAAAAATATATTATATATTACAAATTCACATTATTCATAAAATATGTGAATATTCATATTCTTAGAAATTCAAATATTGTTCTCTACATTAAGAGATAAAGTTTCTAAAAAGCCTTTTTTAATATTAACAAAAAAAGATTAATTTGGTGGCTTAATTGTTTCTATAATGGGGTTTTAACTACTTTGATAGAATTCTAAATACTGAAAGTTTTTCATATAAATCATGTTGGAGATTGTTCTTTTTTGTTTTTTAAGAAAGTATATATTTTCCTAGAATAAAGTTGATGAGAAATATAGAATATTAGATCATAGTTTTCTAGTTATTTTTGTTAAAATTTTCATTATTTGTCTAGTCCCTGATTTTTTAGTTAATTATTAATAATTTGTTAAAATATGTAATATAGCATTTGTTGCATACAACCATAATTCAAAAGTGATTTTTAATTCCAAGTATTTTGCCATTACTTTTGATAAGTAAAAATTTTCTATAATATGTGATATTAATATTTAAGATATAAGGTTATCTTAACATTTAGTAGACTTTACATGTGGTTTATTAACAGCACAGTTACGCTTATGCTATTCAATATTATTTACAGTTCATTTACTTATAGTCAAATGGAAGTTCTTTATATCAAGTGACTTGAAGGATTTTTGTGAAAATCTATTACTGAATAAAGTTCTCTTGTATTTTACATAGTATGAGAAATATATTTATTTGCTTGTATTTCTCATACAGATATATATAGAGAGAGCACCTCAGAGGAGGCTGTAAAAGAAGTGAGTTGTAAAATCGATTCATTTGCAGCTGTATTTCCCTGATTACTTTAACTCTTGGTATTTTATTTGCCTGACTTCTAACATGGGAATAATGAACCTCCCTTACAGTGGTATATGATTTAGGAACCAAAGAAGATTCTTGTAAAAACACTTAAAAACATTACATTCGATATTATTTAAAAGGTTACTTATGATGACAAGTCCCTGCTCTTGGCACCTGAGATACTTTATAAATTAAAAATAAACATGATTCAACACATTTTTTCGCTTTGTTGTTTGTACTATTTCTCCTTTTAGGGATAATTTTCTTGGTTTGTACTATTTCTCCTTTTAGGTCTAGTTTTCTTGTTTATTACATGATCAAATATGAGTGGGTCAATTTTTTTATTTATATAAATTCTTTCCTGACTAGGTAAATTCCGTACTACAGAGCCAGAAATGTAATTTTGTAATGAATATGATTTTTGTTTCATTATTTTCCCCTTTATTTCTTAATCTACCCAAAGTTTGAACAAACTTTATAAAATTTGCAGGTGTAGCAATGAAATTACCATTTTATTACATTTGGAATTAGATTGTCGTAACAAGAGGAAATGAACAATGAAGTGGAAATCACACTCATTCTTAATCACCAAATCTTTCAGAATTTACATAAAATTATACTCATCTAAAGTCATTAGTTTAGTGATCAGTTCTTTTTTTTTTTTTTTTTAATTTCACTTGGGAACAGAGTAGAATTGCAAAATTAGCCAATGTTCAATTCTACAATTGAGTGTTATGAAGAAGTAAGAATAGTAAATTATTCATAAAGAGGAGTTTCTGCAAGGAAAAATATTATAATTAAGTTTCTGAATCTCTTGTACCTACATAGTATAACATGCAGCAAGAAGGACAAATCTTATCTAAGAGATGCCATTGCATCGTTTAGATACAGAATACCTGCAGCACAAGGCATTCATTTAAAAGGAATGGGTTTTTTTTTCTCAACAAAATACTTAAAAAGTGATACCATCTCTTGCACTTTAGGCATCATTATCAGTTAAAATTCAACATAAATTAGCTTTGTGGGAGCAGGTAAAGCATCAGGGTTAAGTCTAACATGCTAAACCTTACACATTTTCAAATCTCATTAAAGGCTCCCATAATTTAACAATTCTTGCATCTAGAAATCTATCTCACTGATTTTGTATGTTTTCTTGGTCTTCTGAGTTAATACATTTTTCTTGTAACCATGTATCTACTTATTGATAAAGTAAAAAGCAATTGAATTATCTGTATAATTTCAGATGACACAGGTCTCTGTCCTCAAGAAGTACATGGCTTACTGAAAGAGACAAAATTTATTTATTTTTTATTAAAAAAAATTTTTGCTACCAGGGATTGAACTCAGGGGTACTTTACCACTGAACCACATCTCCAACCCTTTTTATTTTTTATTTTGATTCAGGGTCTCACTAAACTGATTAGAACCTCACTAAATTGTTGAGGCTGGCCTTAAACTTGTACTTCTCCTGCCTCATCCTCCAGAGCTGCTGGGATTATAGGAATGTGCAAGAGGTAGATATTTTTAAGAGATAATTATGAGACATGCAACAGATGCGTGGATATTTGGGCAAAGATCTGTGGAACTACAGAGCAAAACAAATTGTAAAACCTTTGGTGGTCAATGTTACCTAAACACAGTGTAAATTTCTCAGTATTTAAGAAATCAGTCAATAGTGTAACTAAAATTGCATGTGGATTGTGTGTCTGAGTGTGATACAGAGTGAATGTACTCTATTCAGTAAGTGGTCATCTTTCTTGGTCACTTATGCTGGCCTGAGTTACTGAGTGTGCCATAAAAAATTTCATTATCCCTTCAGAAATCTGCATTTCTTCCCAACTTACCTATTTTGGTTCATTTTCTCTTGCTATAAGAGATGATTTGAAATTATGTAATTTCTTAAAAAAAGAAGAAGAAAGTTATTTTGAGCTACATTTCTGGATCCTGGGAAATTCAAGATTGTGTAGCCACATTTGGTCAGCTTCTCCTAACAGCTTTGTGCTGCTTCAATTCATGGAGGAAAGCAGAAGGTCAAGCAAGCACTTTGGGAGAAAGGAAAAGATCCTAACTTGTAAGATAGCTAACTCATTCCCACAATAGAGGCACTGATCCATTTGCCTCCATGACCAAAACACCTCCTACTGAACCCACCTCCCAATACTGCTGCACTGGGGACCAGGCTTCCACATGAGTTCTGGTGTGGACAGACTATATTCAAACTGTAGAATTTCCCATAGCCAGTTTATGATCTTCTGATACTTCAACTATTAGCAACAAAATCCTTTAAGGAAAGATGTCTGTCTAATGCTTTCCTTCAGTCTTTCAGGTATCACAGCTCTCTGTGGGCTTTTTATCCAAAAGTGGTCTTGGCTCCAAAGTAGATGGTATTCTTGTTCCTGTGCACTGTATACTGGCCTCACCTCATAAATCAACATACAATTTTATTCTTTTTCTTCCAGGTATTATCTCTATCTAAAACTATACTGTACCCTAGTGATTCTCCTCTTCACTTAGTTTTTATGTAGTTTTTCACTTAGTTTTATGAGCACTGGAGAATAACTTAAGATCACAGTCTCATTTGTAACCAAAGATAGGACCTATCTCTCATTTCACAAGGTCATTTCAAGAGAGAACAAGATGATTAAATGGACCTCATTGTAAAATTATATTACAATTCTAAAGGAAAAAAGTGGGATGGTTTATTAATCTTCTCACCTAAAGTTCAGGAAAAGCACTTTAGTATTAGTGTCAAATGCCTTTATATTAAATATAACCATGCATATTTTATGGAGTGTTATATCAGTAGATCAAAGACTACAATATAAAAACATTACAGAGATATCCATTCTAAATTAACACAGAAGAAAGAAATAAGACGGGCTATTTGAACATGATGAGGCAGTCCACAGGGTTTTCTGTCTGATATCTTCAGAGGTCTTGGTAGGAAAAATCATGGCAAATTATGAGTACTGTAGTGTAAAAAGGAAAAGCAAACCAAGAGCGGCCAAGGAAAAAGCTGAAGTTATATTACACTAACAATACTGAATAAAGTGAAAGCCAGTATTTAAAGCATATAAAACTACGAGAGAGGTAACAACTAGTCTCAATAAAATACAGATGCTGCGTGTCTGGTAAAAACTGGGTAAGCAGAAACATATTGATTCCATTATTCTCTGTGAAATACAATGAAAACAACAAGACTAAGAGAACCTACATTTAAAAAAATTATAAAACATACAAAAGATTTCCTGAAAGTCCAAACATAAATAATCCTTTTTTCAATATAAATTGCCAATGTTATGAAAATGTTAATGAACTATGTTATTATTAAAATTCAATGCATTTGTCATAAAAATTTAAATCAGATGTGTAACTCTCTTTGCAGATGATTCTTATATTTCATCTGGAAAAATAAACAAATACAACACCAAAAAAACCCAGAAGATAATCTGAAAAGAGATTAGGCCAAATATCTGTCCAATGCATCATCTCTGGATCTCCCCGATAAGCATTTCTCCAAAAAACGCCTTGTGCTCATAGCTAATCTCTGTTCTTTCTTGGCCTCTCAGTAACCAATCTCACTGCCATAGCACAAATGGGCTATGAACATTCCAGCAGGTATACAAGAATGTTCATCATGCATTAATAAGAAAACAGCATGGTAGAATACTGTAAGTGTAACATGATTTTTATAAGAAATACATATATGTGCATACACACACACACACACACACACACACACACACACACACAGAGGTTAATCTTGGAGGTGTTCTGGGAGTCATAATTCAACCATTATCCTCCAAAACCCAAGCAAGTACTATCAATGTCTGTGGAAGCTAAGTAAAAGAATAGGAAGTGGTGATTGTGAATTGTGGAATGAATTTCATACTTAAACACATTCAAATTCAATTTTCAAAAGTTTAAACTAGGACTGGGGATATAGCTCAATTGGTAGAGTGCTTGTCTTGTAAGCACAAGACCCTGGTTCGATCTCCAACACTGCAAAGCAAACAAACAAACAAAAAAGTTTAAAATATCATATTGAGTAAATTAAACAGTGATTTGCCTAGGAGGGGAATCCTAGTACAGCTCTTCATATTCAGTTAGAATTGCTAGAAGTCATATGAAAAATGTTGAAGAGAGAAATATTTTAAAGTCAAGCCAAGATGGCAAAAGGTAACTGTAATTTACACTTTATACTTTTCTGTGCAGATTTACACTTTTTTTTTACTATGAGCAAGTATTTTGTTTTTCTAAAGAGACTAGTACAAATAAAAATGTATAAAATAAACAGTACAAATAAAATATACAAATAAAAATACAATAAATTTTCTTTGTTAATATCTAAAATACACCATATATTTTTAAAATTGAGAAAGAATATTTGCCTCAAGACACTCTTAATCCAGCAATATATAACTGCATATATTTCCTGCATGTTCTACTAAAATTTGGATTGTAGTGTTTCATATTACATGTAAACTCTCTATATAACATGATTTTATATTGTACTTGGTCTGTGGTGCTGCTTCACTTGGAATATCTGTCCCTCTGCAGTCCTTGATGTCTGCTACACATGTTTTCATCCTTCTCAAACTTGGTCAAGACACTTAGATTTTTCAAAGTTTCTGGTCCCCCATGGTGACGGTGGTGAATCACCCCCTCTCCTGCAACACTTTCTTCTGCAGCATATTTTGATCCTGTGTGTATCACAAGGAGTTAGCACTTACTAAAGTGTATACTATTACTCTCCTACAGTTCAAAAGTTCCTTGAGAGCAGAATTAATGCCTTATTTTCCTTAATAAGAACTGTACCATGCATAAGGCCATAAACAAAATTGGTTTGTCACAAATTTTATTCAAATGAAGTAGAAATACAAACATTTTATTTGGGTGTCATCTGTACATCAATCCTAGAGCCCAGGAAAACAGCAAAAGCTGCTATTTACTGAAGGATTACAATGACATTTCTTAAGCACTCAATATGTATTATCTCATTTAAGATGTCCACAGACCCTATAGATCACTCTTAAGCTCATTTACCAGTTTCTGAGTCAATACATTTCTTGACCAAGTTCTGTGATACAGAACTTCTTTATAATATCATCGGTTAAGATTTGAACCTGGAATAAACACTATCAGGAAATTACTCTGAGACTCAAGAACACATAAGCTGAAAATAATGCTTATTCTATCACTTTATGTTAAAAATTGATGGAAGGAGTGTTTTTTCTCAATAGTAGGACAATGAGGATTTTGAAATAATAAAATTGGAAAAAAGACAAAGAAGGAAATAAATTTATGTGATTAAAAAACAAGTAAAAAAAAATCCAATGAGTACAAATGAACTTGGTTCATAAGGCTATGTATGAAATGCCTTGGCATCATAAAATACACTATATTAATTAATTACTTGATATATATAGTACAGTTTGCCCAAGAAGAGAATATAAAAAGATTAGCAAACTGGATTATTGATTTGAATATTTTTAAATATAAAGGGAAGTAAATCCAGAAGGACTGAAGAAATACAAAATTATACTTTTCAAGTTAGAGCATCACAGAAGCCCCACAATAGAAACTTAATGTGGAGAGTTCATAAATATTACTGGTTAAAAATGAAACCTTTAAAGGATTATAGAAAATAAAACATCCTAAAGCAAGATGAATCAGAAAGTAATTTAATAATATAATTATAATATAATATCAGAAAAAGAGGAAAAGACTTGAAAAATTGGGTTCATTGGGGAACTTTACATATCAGAAATATATATTTTAAATAAAATGGAAGTATGCAAATAAAAACCTGACGTCTTACACTTATATTAAAAATGTAGGAAAAATGAAGGAATAGTTTCTAAACTTGATATCACTATATTTAAAAGTTCTGTGAAATCATAATTCTCTTAGGTTCTCAAAACAATGTGCAATATTTTCTGGAATAGGAATTCATATACTTGAATTAGAATAAGGGAATTCTTCTCCCTGCTTTAAAGTGGGTTACAGCTACATCTTCTCTGACCCCAATCATCTCATTTGGATGGTTATTGTCAATTGTGAGGTAGGAATATAGGTTAAAACCCTCGTTGCCATTAGCTGCTAATTGTAAGGATAAATGCATATAAAAGAACACTCAGAATATCACTAAGATGTGTTCCTCGGTATACTTATGTGAGAAGAAAGCATCTCCTGAGAAAGTCACCGCTCTATACTAAATGAGCTGCTCAGGGCCTTATGGCTCTGGGTCTCTGAGCTGTTTAGCAGCCTGTGTCAAAAAAATTACTTGTTTCAGTCCAATTTCTCTCAATTCAATAGGCCCTAAGCCTCTCAAAACAAAGCAAAGTTAAAATGATTTTCAATTGCTTTGGACTAGGATGTGTCAGGACTACATTTCATGGACATCAATGGAACAAAGCACTCACCCTTAAACTTTTCTCATTAATCAAAATTCCAATGAGGTGTTTTTTTTTTTTTTTTTTTTTTTTTTTTTTTTTTTCTTTTTACTCTAATCTAGAGGAGGACTTAGGAGAAATGAGATTTTTCTGACTCATGACTTTCAGTTAAGTACTCTGGAGATACATTCCAGAGAAAAACAACACAGCTAATCATCCCACTTAACTCTAAATAATGTGTCCTTGATTACAGATGGTGTTCCAGAAATCTGGCAATCAAGAAGCTTGAGAGAAATGAAAGTATGGCTTTCTGCTCTGGACTCTCTTTCTTGGTGAATGACTATTCTTACTCTGGTTTATTTAGTCACACATCCTAATATAAGTTCATTGTGTCAGAAAGGTAAAATCACAAGAATTAACGATGGAGGATTTCACTTACTCAACCGCCTGTCGCCACCTGTCAACTTTCTACCCATTCGTCACCTAACCTGTCACACTTGACATAAGCTTCTGAAGGGCTGGGCGAAGGGGAGGCAGGAGAGGCTGGATAAATGTCTTCATGATCATCTTTAGCAATGTCAGTAGCTCGGTGCTCTCAGTATTTTAGACTTGCCTGTGACAGCTTTTGCACTAGCACTGAGGCTGCATTCCAAATTGATGTTTGTGGCGGCTTGGATTCTAGGCTGGAGCCGTGCCTAAGGCAAGCCAAATTCTGCAGTTTGATACCAGTAAACAATATGATCTCTCTTTGTGTTTATGTGGATGTGCTGGAGTGGAATGAGGGAAGGATAACTTCAAATGACAGTTGCCACAGGTGATTAATTTTTTTTTTCTTTTACAGATTTATTCTCCCTGCTCTAATTTAAATCGGTGTTCATAATGATCCTTTCATTTGGCATAAAAGCTGAAGAGATGCTTTCACTCATGAAACAAATGAACAGGCAGGATGCCATGCACAAAGAGGACACCCGGGGCTCCCTGTAAAAAGGGTCCTGTTATGTGTTTCCTCTTTATTGATGCTCACCTGACCAGCCCATTTCTGAGCAGGAAACAGAATTGCGAGGCAGCCCTGGAACAAGAGGTGGGAGGAAAGGGCTGTTCCTGAGAGTTGGGGATGGAGAGGGCAGCCTGGAGGCTTCAGGTAAAGAGCCCAAACTGAGCCCAGAGGACAGAAGACACATCGAAATCAGGGAAAAGTAAATTAACTTCACTGTGACTCAGCGAACTAAGGAAATAATGAACAAAGACTACTGCAAAGGGACATTGTAAGGATAAGACAATGCATATGAGAACATTTTAAAAGTTTTTAGCATTGTTCAAGAATTAGTTAGATATTATTTATAATTCTCTCATATCAAAGAGAACCCAAATGACTGATCATTGAGTCTTTAACATTGACCTTGGGAATGAGAGAGAATACAAAATCTCATGTTTTATGTGGTCTAATCTTAGCCATTTTTAGGTTTCCATTTTGGGATATATGTAAACATTGAAGCAGTAGGATTAGTATATATCAAAATATTTAAGCAACACAAATTTAGAGAAGTTGGCAGCATAGAAAGGAACAACTTTTGAGAGTAATTTTAGCCATCCCATCGGAAAACTAAAAAAAAAAAAAGAAAGAAAGAAAGAAAGAAAGAAGAAAGAAAGACAGTAGTGCAATGCTAAATAAAGTCTCTCAAGTATAATGACAGTCCAAATCACAATTCATTTGTATGAGCTATGGATTAATAAAATGTTTCTTTTAAATTAACTAAAAAAAAAAAACCCTCATATTTTTCATTTTATCACAGAAATAGCCTTAGAATTTATGATTACAGTGGAAAATACAGGATTTTTCACTTTGACTTTACTCAGTCAATAGTCAGGGGCTGTACTGTGATTACCTGACATACATTCAAACAAATGTGAGCTCCCACATTGATCTATTGCTCTCTGGGGAGCAAAGCTCTCAGAAGCTCTGTTTCTGCATAACAAGGTGAGGGTGAGCTGATACAAACTTCCTTTGAAAGAAAATGTCAGCTATGAAATAGAAAAACAACAGAAATTCCTTAGCCTCTTTTAAAAGATACATAGACTTGAATCTCCTATATTATGTCCTATAGACACATACTTTGAGAAAGTCAGATTAACAGATGCACACAGGTTCTACCTACCCAATCAATTCTCCCAGGAACAGAAAAATGGATAATTCTAACCAAAAATATTTAAAATTTGCAATCCAATGTTGAGCAATGACTTCTTTGTTCTAATCAATCAGATAGTACCTTGTCTGTTCCTTGAAGCAATGCCTGACATTTATTCAATTGGAAGAAACCCACAGCAAAAAAGTATGCAAGAAATAAAATGTCAATCAATTACTTTATGTTCTCTAAAACAGTATCCATTTTATACCTTATCACATCTTAGCTAGACAAACAGTTTAGCTTATGAGCTACCTGCATCCAGTCTGTCAGTGGTCCAAATCATCAGCATGCATTCAACACAGAAATTTGGAAGTTCAAAGTCCTTCTGATCATAACTCTAGTTTTCAAACTGTTAATGACTTTCCCTTGTGTGCACACATGTACACACACACACACACACACACACACACACAAACAAAACATTTGCTTGGTACATTCTAATATCATAGCACATTTTTAATAATTCTTATTTTTCCCATTAAATCCATATTAAGTCCACAATCTAGTTAGACAAACCTACCCATTTTCTTCCAAACACTCCTTGTATTTTTCTTCTCTATTCACACTCTTTTCTTTGTTTGGAATATTCCCACTCTTCTTTCATCTCTGTCTCATTGAAATTTACTTACCCTTTTAGTTCTGATCAGAAGTCACACACCTATTTTTCTGCATGAATATCATTTTCCAGAACCCCAAATTATAAAAACAAAACAAAACAAAATACAAAACATTTATGTTAGTCAGTTTTTTCATCGTTGTGACCAAAATACTCAACGAGAACAATGTAGAGTAAGGAAAGTTTTATTTGGGGCTCATGGTTTCAGAGGGCTCAGTCCATAGATGGCCAACTCCATAGCTCTGGGCCCAAGTTGAGGCAGAATATAATGAAAGAGGAAGCAGATCAAGATATGGCAATCAGGTAGCAGAGAGAGCACTCCAATCACCAGGGACAAAGTACAAACTGCTAAAACATGTCCCCCAGTGATCCACTTCCTCCAGCCTTCTTCCCACCCACCTGGAGTTACTGCCCAGTTAATTCATATGAATGCATTAATGTCCTGATTCGATTAAAACTCTCATAGCTCAGTCATTTCTCTTCTAAATTTTCTTCCATTGTCCTACACATGAGCTTTTGGGGCACACCTCATCTGTAAACCGTAACAACACCTAAGAATCAAAGATATGTACAAACCCAATAAAGGCCTTCAATACTAGATGTCAAACTGCAACTAGAATCTGTGAAGGGTTTACACAGGTTACAGTTATACAAACCTGAAATGCCATTCCATTTTGGAAATGGACGCTGGCTTGTTTGCTATCATTGGAGGAATGGCACACTGCAGAGCCTGCAGAAAGCAGGAGTTTGCATCTTCCCTAGAGTTAAGACCCAGATTCTTAGCTCTATGGGCCTCCAGTGCATTTTATTAATTTTTAAACAGCAAATTATATTATTTTTGTAATGGTCAAATATTTTCATTGCATTTCATTTTCTTAAGTGGATTACCATTCCTGGAAAATTGGGGGCTCAGAAAATCAGCAGGATCTGTGATGAAGCAAAGTTTCTGCAGCAATATTATCCCAAGACAGTGTTTGTAGGAGGATTTATGGATGCAAGAATTTGTGTTGCTTATCTACATATGAACCAAATGATATAATCATTTGGTTAGAGTTTCAGACAGAGATGATTGGAAATAAGAGGGGTGAAATTACACACACACACACACACACACACACACATTCACATAAACTTCAATTGAGCATAAAACACTAAATGAGTATTTGTGAAAACAATGGAAATTGAACCAGGAGTTATGTATATTAACCTACTTCTCAGGTATAGAACTGAAAAAGAAAAATAAAGCATAATAAATATTCAAGTGCAGGTGTCTATGGTTTTCTTTCTTTTAACTACATCATAAAAATACTTTAGCTTTGTTTTTGAGAATCAAGGACATTGTGTGAAATGAATTTTATGCAACCATTTTTTTTGCTTACTATAGAGGTTTTGTAATATGTGTTGTAATTCAAAATTGATGCTCATGTTTGATATTGTGTGCCTCACTGCATGTCTGCTGAAATTATCTGACAACCCTCCCAAAATGAGTTGAATAGAGAATAGGGGACTAAGAATATGACTCATTTTCTAAATTTTTGTTTCCATCCATTCTGGATATAATTTTCCTGTCTTCAAGAAAATTAAAAAAAGAAAATATCTTGCATGGCACCTATGAAAAATACAGAACCTTCAGTGAAATTATATTTTAAACATTTTGGACATGTCCAGCTCTAAGCTGTAGGAAAATATTTGAAAAAGATAAAAAAACATTAGTCCTCAAAACAAACATTTGATTGGGACACAGAAATAGCATTTATTCTAAACTGAACAAGTTATTTTGAATTACTAAGGCAAACATCCCTTTCAAAAGATGCTTTAGAATAAGATGTTCTGAAACATATAAAACAACAGAGTCCAATGTAATCTAAGAAAACTAATAGATTATCTAGTGAAGGGAGATTTTAGTAAATACTGGGAAGCAAAATATTAGCATAACAGAGGGACACATAAAATGGGTATTTAAATGAGCCATAAAAGGTAAATCGAAAAATCCTTCAAGGAAAAGGAAAGAAAAAAATGCCAACATATATAAAAATGAACAGCAATCAGTGGAACTACTACTGAGATTGTAATAAAATATTTGATAAAATTAGGTGCCAAAATGTATTGAAAATTTAAAAATCATGAGATCTGGGGAACTGTTTTGTCAAGGATATATGTCTAGCTTAGTGATAAGTGGAAAGGTTAGGAATCAGCAGGCACTTTTCTAAATAAAGAAGTGTAAACACAAATGTTCCTTTGGGAGCAGTGCCAATTTAATGTTTTATCAATGATTTAGAGAAAAAGAAGAAAACACTAATCTCAAAATTTGTGGATGACTTTTCTGTGTAACACCAACACTTCTAAAACTAAATAAGCTCTCAGGAATATTTTGTAATTTGACTTATAGATAGAAAATTAATTTTAATTGAAGGTAGTTCACTTAGAAAATAATCTAACTTACATGCAGGGGATGTTCTCTTGAAAATACCAGTTTTCACATAGTTTATAGACCTTGGAATTATTGCAATATATATCCTTCATAACAGCAGGAAAGAGGAATTATAGCATTCAAATGTAACAAAAAATCATCATCAGTAATTTGATCCTTGGAACACTACTAAAAATGCTATCCTGCATTTACTCTGTATCTAAAGTACTTGTGTTTGTGTGTCTACATTTGCTTTTTCCTTCAAAACTCCAGGCAACTAAAATTTCCAAAAAGTTGAGGAGACTGAAAAGTAAGGTAACATCAAAAGGAAAGCTCCCCTATTCAGACTCTGAATTAATTAATTCCCTTCTGATTAAGTCCCACTTCTGTTTATCCATCTCCTGCATCTTCAGTGGCTCATGTACCCAGTACTGGAACCTTCCCTTTAGCATCAATATTTAAATTTACTCTAATAGCTCATGATGCAAAATCAAAGAATATGTTTCTAAGTCAAGGACAATTGAACTTATAAATTTACCACTATTATCTTCCAAAATTAAGGGAATATCAGTTACAAAAATTTTTTAGAGATCAATATATTTTCTGTGTACATTTGTGTAAGTTTAGGTTACATATACACAGAATAAACTTTTTTGGCAAATTTGTGAAGTACCAAGCCCTTCAGAAACAAAGCATTCAGATAAGGGAAGATAAGTGGTAAACATTAAAGGAGAAAATGAGGATGAAAAGTCATGTTATAATGAAGCCTAAACAATAAGATGTTAATGCAGATTGACACACATTATTAGCCAAATGTATGGCAAAATGTCAAAATATCTTTCAAAGCAAACAAACAGAAAGTAAATCCTACGATTAATTCCAGTAAATCAGGCCTAGACACTGGGCTCTTAAAATTTTAATAATTAACAAGTAACAGTATTAAAATATAAATATGTTAGTGATGTGAAAAAGACAAGTTTCTTTTCTTGAGAAGAAAGGCAATTATATATATAGTTAACAAAAAACTTAAAAATATAAACAAATGATTGAATACTATAAAAATATTATTAAACAACAAAAAAATGGAAATGACCAGAAATATTTTAGTGATTGAATTAAGTGGGGATTTAATAAGGGAGGGGACAAAAGTATAACTGTGGTATGCTGTGGAGATTATTATTTAATTTCAGATATCTGGATTTCTCAGTAGTATTTGACAAAGTTTATCATTCAACTTGAAATGTTATATTTGCCTGATTTCAGAAACAGGAAGCTTTCCTGGTTTTTCCTCCAACACTGGACACTCCCTTGAAGTTCTCATTGCCACTGTCCGTTCCTTTTCCCAGAAGAGTCTTGGTTTCTGTGACCTGGGACTCCATACAGTTGCTTTTCTTCTCACTGTATACCTTCCCTCAGGTTATCTTCCACTAATTAGCTTTAAATGTTATGATGTGGATGACTCCAAATGTTTAGTTCCAGATTTCTCTTCTCAGTTCTGCCATGTGCATTTAACAGTTTACCTCACATCAACATTAGGATGTCTCATAATTATCACAAATGCAGCACGTGTGAGATCAAATCCTCAACACCTCCTATCCCCAAACATTTTTCTTCTCTGGTCATCCTCACCTGAGCAGTGGACTTTATCTAACAGCCATTATTCATGGTATAAACACAGAAAATTTTCTTGAAACCAGTTTCTTAATCACCCACCATTGATCCATTCCCATTTGTGAATTTACATTAAAATATCTGCTTACTCTCATCTTATTCCAAGACAATTGGACTTAAAAAAAAAAGTTTCCTAAATTATGTCTGGCACTATGCCTGTCTCTCTTTAATACTTGGTCCTATCAGGATCAAAATTGATATATTTTTTAACAACAGTAAGTGTCAAGGAGTGTAACTCAGTGGTAGACTGCTTGGTTTGCATATGTGAGGTTCTGTGTTTTATTCCCAGCACAGTACAAATTAATTAAATAAAAAAAAAGAATAGTAAGAAGAATCAAAGAATGAGGGTACTTGTCTTAAAAAATACAGTATTCTTAAAACAAATTAATGTACTAAACATAACCTGCAAAGTTCAACTCGTTATGAATTATTGTTGAAGATTTATTCTTGCTCTTTTACATTTGAAAGAAAATTGGTTTCTTTCAATTTTTGGAAAACACCAAATCCTTTTAGGTTCAAGCCATCTTATTATCTCAACCTGCTGTTCCATCCTTCTGTCCAATCTCCCTCCCATGACCTTGCTCAAGCTACCACCTGTCAATATCTACTCACCTTTTGGCTTTAGATACAATTATTTATTTATTTATATTTTTAAACTTAGAGACCATTTCTACAGCACTCGCATGGAATTACACTTTACTTTTCACTATTCTGATCGCATTTTACACTAGTATTTTGTACCATTTGTCATAATTATATTGTTAATTGTTTAATCATCTTTATGGGGGAGTGAAATCTGATTTACAGACTGACCCCATCAAAAGAAAGTGCAAAGTTTTCTGAGATGAGAACGATTTTTCCTGATGATTCCACATTATCTAGCACAGTACCCAATGGATGCTTAAGATATTTTAAATTTGATACATTTATAAATTCTACTTAATGTGCATCCCTAATAAAATGGAAATGTGCTAAATCAACAAATCAGAGCAGTTCAAAGGAAGGTATTTCCTTCATAGACTTATGTTAAGTAATTACTGTTCCACATGTGTACACTTAAATGCAAATTCAAATACTTTTACATATAAAAAGAATAATTTAATGAAATGCATTTCTTCTAAGAGATTATAAAGGCTAAACTGTAGATAGATTAATGGTTGGAGAATCACCTGTGATTTGATTTGATGTGGCTGGGGTATTTTAATCTTTAAAAATTATACATTTTAATTATAAAATGATACATGTTCATTCTTACTGAAATTTCTTATTCTGCATAACAAATTCAATTATGTTTCACTTGACCCGAGTTTTAAAGACATTTTAGTCTGTGACCCAGATTACTCCCCATTTTCAGGAATGATTTTTCAAATCGTTGTGGAAAAGTACATTTCTGCAGCACCCTCAAAGTTTCTGTTAAGGCAATTAACACAAAATACATACTTTTTAATTTAATGTTTAATGTTTAATAACTATAGGATCTTGGAAATATAAAGCACAACTTTCTTACTCATTATTTTATTCCTAACCACTATCTAAGACAGTGCTTGAAACACAATAAATATTTCTTAATTTAGTTAATATGATTAAGTAGGGAGAAGTGGTACTAGTTTCTTAAGAGACAGAATTTAATATAAATAATGTCTGAGCACAACTTAATGTAGTTAACCATCTCAAGCGTATCACATACAAAGAAGCATATAATTTATGCTTAATAATAATCACTGAAGTTATATTTTATAAGCAGAGTAGGATCAGATATACATATTACTGTGGGATTCAACAAATGAAAAAGAGCAAGGAAATAACTTGATTCTGTTCCCTATTTCCTTCTTAAATATCAAGTAAATTCCAGGCCAATTTATATATTGCGATTTCAACTTGCTTTACAAAATTCAGAGAGATGTTTTTCACTTTAGACTATTATCCAGAGAGATCACTGAGATTGAAGTACATCTAGCATTAAATCAGAGATTTAGATTTCTTAAAAGACCCACTTTCAATTCAGTCCACAAATAGTTCTTATATCCTTACAGTTACCTAATTGGGAAAGACTTGGGGCCAATATTAAATGCAAAGAAAAAAGTTAAATTATAAATGCTGCTACAGGTAACACAGATATTTCAAAAAACAGTAGTGCAAATATTTAGACCACAGATTTACAGGTAAAATCTTATTATCCTCAATCAAATGCTGTTTGTCTCTCCTGGCCTTTTAATTCAGCTGGGTGTGTCACGTGACTCCTTGAATATTGATTCCTGCTTCCAGAAGGAACTTTAAATGCTGCAAGGAAATTTGCCTTCAATTTTGGCAGATGGGAAATTCCTACTAGATCTTCATATTAAAGTTAAGATTAGTTTCTTCAAAGTCAGCAAAACAACACAAAATAAAACTCAATAGACCAAACCTGTAACAATAATGTAATTAGAAGCAAATTAACATTCAAAAGAAATCGTTTGGAATTAACACACTGTGCATTGCATTATTTGGTTAAAGATCCATTTTGTTGTATCGGCTGTCACTAAACCTAATTACCAGCATGTGGAAAATAACTTTCTTGCCAAATCTGTCAAAATGAGCTCAGCTTATAACAATATAAAGACTAACACTGTACTATTAAACATGAATCTGAATATCAACCTCAGAAAAGAAATTTACTAGGCCAATTGATACACCCTTGCCATTAAAACCCAGGAGAGTTAGGATGTAAGAATGTTTTAAAACGTTGTTAATATGAATTCCCTGATTTTGGTATATGCAAAACTACATTTTTATTGCATAAGCATACACACACACACACATGCACACACACACATGTGCATGCACACACACACCCTTATCTTTTTGTATCTGTATGAGTGTGTGTATTCACATAAATCATGTCACTTTTTGATATAACATATTACTAAATTTATCAGATCTAAGTTTTGAATAAAATTGAATACTTTGGTATCTTAGGAATATTTAGAGTCACCTGTAAGAACTGTGATACCGGGAAGTCATGATATTTTGATTGTACTGCAATAAAGAAGTATTGTTTTACTTCTATTTTAAAAGGTGAAATTATGAAATAAAGTATTGTTCATTTTAAATGAAATAAGAACAACAGGTAACCATTAAGTAATAAAGCAAAAACAGCACTTATGGGGGATATATCAACATGCAAAATGTATACTGACAAATTTTTCCATTATAGTTTGCAAGAATCTGAAAGCAAATATTTCTCTTATTTTACTGATCTCAGCACCATGAAACCTGTTTCCTGAAGGTATATTTATGTTCTTAGGCAAATTATTTTAAATTCTTGAGGCTTAACTTTAAATTAGATGATACATGTGAAAGTATTTATATAAATTATAAAGTGTTCCACAAGGGAAAATTATCATTACATCCTTATCCTTACAGGGAGATGATTCTGGATTGTTCACCTGACTCCTCTGGCATGGAGATTCCAGAATTCTCCTCCCCACAACACACAAAGATCTTTACATTTCATAGAATTCAAATTTTCCTCAGTTTGAGATTTCCAGGAATTGAAAGAGTGGTTCATAATCCCAGCTGCATATATGCTTATAGTAATTTACTGAGGCACAACTATTAACTATTAATTATATAATGAGTTTTGGTAACTCTTCAAAACATTAATATTTTTAATAGAAAAGATATGATGGGAGATCTTTAAAGAATAGACTTTGGTTTCCTACTTGGCCTATTTCCTTTTTGCTCCTGCAATCAGAGTGAATGATCCTCAAACTCACCAGACTTCCTGTAAGAAGTGTGGCAAGCCCTGACCCCAAAGGGAAGAGCAGGGAAGGGCAAGCAGATATTTTGAGAAATGGTTAAAACTACAAAGGACAGTTGCTGCAACATGAGTCTGTTGAGTCCAACTGCAGGTGTAAGACACTCTTCAGTGATGTAAACATTCCATTTTGGACTTCCAAGAGATAAAAAGAAGGGCCAGGATTCAGTGTCAAGATTCATCCTTTGTTCTGTTATGAAGACAAAATCTTGAAGTTATGTTCACTTTGGTTGCAACTCTTTCATAGGGGAATAAACTAGAGTCATCAATAAATACAACCAAAAAAGAGAAAAAATCAGTCCTGGCCAGGTGGCACACCTACAATCCCAGCAGCTCTAGAGGCTGAGGCAAGAGAATTACATGTACGAGTCCAGCCTGAGCAATTTAGGGAGGTCCTATTCCAAAATGAAAAAAGCTGGTGATGTAGCTCATTGGTTAAGTGCCCCTTGGTTAAATCTCCAGTTTGTACGTGTATACCCACACACATACACACACACACACACACACATATATATTACATTATAATGTATATGTACATTTATTAATCTAAAAAATAGACCAAGAGGGAAGTTTGAGGTTAAATACCTGTTGCTAAAAGATCTTACTCACAATATTTATTTTTTCAGTTTTCATATGTATTTGAAGGGCAACTATGCTTCCTTCCAGTTCTGTATCAGAAAAAATGAAATGTTTTCAAACATACACAAATGTGGGAATTGTTATACCCACCAGAGATTCATGAGTGTTTATTTATCCAAAATGATTTTAACCGTCATTGTTGTTAGTATTTGTCAGTCAGAGTCATGAGAATAGACTTTGTAGCACAAATTAAATTTTATAATTGCATGCAAAGTTAATGTATCATATATATTTTTAATGTTTTATGTTAGAATACTTTCACATTCACAGTAAAGTTTCCAAGACAGTACACAGAGGTCCTATATACATCGCTATCAGTTTTTCCCTCTGTTTACTTCTTTTATTACTGGTAAATTTGGTAAATTTGTCACAACCAATAAATAAAAAACAATAATAATAAATATTAATGAACCAATACTGATTTAGATGAGTAATATATGTGACTACAATAATATGTAAATGCATATAATTAGTGAATTAACTTGATATATATAAAGCTACTAACTATATGTGGAAATATCTAATTAACTATTATTATAATTTACATAATTAACTAATAGCCAAACCTTATTCTAGCTTTGTTAATTTTGCTCTATTGTGCTTTTATTTTTCCAGGATCTTATCGAGAATTCCACTTTACATTTAGTGATCGTGTCTCAGTGAAAAGGCCTAAGGTTCCTTAAGCTGTGTAATTTCTCAAATGTTTCTTGCTTTGGAAGATGTCGACAGTTTTAAGGCATGTTGGTCAGGTACTCTGTTGACTTTTTTCAAATGGTGTCTTTGATTTATTTTCAATAAGACAGCAGTTATAGGTTTGGAGTGGAAGTCTAAAGATGCAAAGAACGATTCTCCACACAATATATCAGGGGACTGTGTAATCAATTAACGATGCCAGCATTGATGATGCTCAGAACTGGCTAATGTAGTGTCCACCAGTTTCAGCACTTCAAAGTTTCTTGTCTTTATTTCCTTCCTTTTCATGCTGTATTCTTTACACACACACACAGACACAAATCACTAAGAATATGCCATACACAATCAACCTTCTTAACAGGAGGCATATTTACATAAATTATTTGGAATTTATTTTTTAGAAAAATTTGTATTTGCTTCTCCAGGTATTGATTAATTAATTGTTATATTAGTGTAAACTTTTATATATTCATTTTGTATTTTTCATCATAACCCAATACTACATTATTTATTTGATCTAATGTTTCCACTTTGACCACTGAAAACCCTTTCAGCTGGCTTCTGTTGACTTCTGTGTCCTTTTGAAATGTCCCAGTTGTTTTGATTGTTTGGGAGTGTCTTACTTTCAGGACTCACCTAGGCTCATTTTTTATATTCCTTCACCCAGTCCTAGAATTGGCCACTTCTCAAAAAATTCCTTGTTGCTTTTTAATGAAAAATGATATTAGAACCAAACATGAAGTGCTAAGGATGTTGTTTGATACTTTGTTGCTTGTAGGTGCTCTCAGTGTGGAGAAGTCGGAGTTATATGTGTATGAATGCTAGCATGTGTCCACACAGAGAATTGTTTCTGCACCTATCCTTTTCAAACTTTAAGATCAGCAGCAATTCATAGTTATATTTCCAGACTGAAGGTGATAGATACCACACAGTTCATTGTAAACTTCCTGCCTTGATTATCTGTAAATTTCCACTGTAACAGTGAGGAAGCGGTCTCACAACATTCATTGTTCATTTCTCTATTGACCCAATTTCCAGTATACATGTGCAAGAAACTCACAATAGTTTACCCACACCAAAGTTCATCCTATCATGTTTTTCTTTCAGGGATTATGCCTTTGCTGTAGTATCTAAGTTAATTTTGTGAAAGTTGTAAAATCTGTGACAGGACCTTTCTCTTTTGTATTTGGACCTCATTTATTCTGTCAACACTTTTTGTAAAGACTATCCTTTCTCTAGTAAATTGCTTTTAGGACGTTGTCAAAAATCATTTGACCATACTGTGTGGTTCTGTGACGGATACTCAGTTTTCTTCTGTTTATCTATGCCTCTGTTCTTTTACCAGTGCCACATGGTCTTGTCCAGTGTAGAGTTGCAGAAATTCTTGAAATCAGGTGCAGAGAGTCTTCCAACTTTGTTCTTCTTAAACTTGTGTGTGCTTTACTAGGTTCTGAGCATTTCCATCTTAATTTTAGAATCAGTTTTGCAAAACCCATTAAAAATATTTTTGTGGGGCTAGGGAGATAGCTCAGTTGGTAGAGTGCTTGCTTGTCAAGCACGAAACCCTGGGTTCGATCCCCAGCACTGCAACAAAAAAGATCTGTTATAAGATCTGTAAAAGAAAATCCAGTCTGATTTAGACCCTTGCCGTTTTTTACAATATTGAACTCAAGGTTGTAGCCAGTGCAGTAAAGCAGTCAAAGAAACAAAATTTATCTAGATATTAAAGAAAAGTAGAAATTATATTCCTATATGTATAGAATGCAATAAAATCTACCAAAAGTTATTGTAAACAATAAGACAGTTTAGCAAAGTTGAAGGATAGAAGATAAATGTAATAAGTCAGTCAGATTTCTATTTAGTGGTAAAGAATAATCAAAAAGAGCAATTCAAACATAATGTTCTGTAAGTAACATAAATTTAGGCATTTAAAAATAAATCTAACAAAAAGTGAATAGGACCTGTATACTACTATTTAAAATCTCATATACCTGCTATTAGTATCAAATTTAAGGACCTAAATATGGAAATTGATTAGAAGTCTCTATATTGTTAAGAAGTCATTTATCTTCACATTGGTTTATATGATGTATAACAGGCAATACTAATTAAAATTCTAATAGAGTAGGAAATAAATACTATTGTTTTTATTGTTAAAACTGTTATTGATGAAACTATTGTTTTGATTTCAAAATTATGAAATGGAATGCATAGAGCCAGATTAAGAAGAATTCATACTTGTGTGATTCTATTTATATAAATTCTACAAAATATAAACCATTGTTAGAGACAAAAAAATAATCAGTAACCTTGAGATTGAAATGGGTGGAGAGGAAGCAGTTTCGGGGGGGGGGATACAGAAAGGAGAAAAAATCTTTAGAGGTAATGTTCTCCGTGGTGAATTGACTCAAGGACCCCATAGATACTAAGCTCTGTGGATGTTCAAGTTCCTCATATAAAATGGTATCCTATACTCATATAACCTACACACTTTAAGTCATTCTAGATACTTAAAATAGCTAACACAATGTAAATGCTATGTAAATAGTTGCTATACCATATTGTTTGGGGAATAATGACCAGAGAAAACATCTGTAAGTGTTCAGTACAGACATGATTATTTTTAAACATTTTATCAGCAGTTGCTTGAATCCATGGATGTGGAAACCATGGATACAGAGGGTCAACTGTACTCCCCATCTTATTTGTGGTGATTGATCCCTGGGTGTGTGCGCATGTCAAAGATTTTCTAAGTGTACATTTTAAATATATTCCCTATGCTCTTTATTAATTACATGACAAGCCATTTTAAAAAGTTAAAAGGAAATGTTCCCTTTAACTGTTTTGCTCAAACCAAATCTTCCCAAGGATAAACATGATTAGGTCATATTCCTATCTATATCTTAATGAATTTGCATACATATTTTATGTGTACACATATATAATATTTTGCATAAATTACATACTACTTTATATTATTTCACAATTTTAAGAAGAAACAACCAATGGGAAACAGAAGTAAATTTCCAAAAACTTGATATACTTATTCATCTTTATATTGTAAGATTTAACCAAGCAAGGCACAGTGTCCATAAACAGACCCGTCTGACATCATCCTGAGACCAATTTCAGAGCAACAAATGTACACAACAGAGTCTAAAACTTTGGGAGGGACTTTGTGTGAGCAAAGAAAATGGCTACTCACCAAGGAATAAAAATCACACAGCTCTCACAGTGCAGTACTGGATCCTAAATAAAAAAGAACCAACAACTATCAACCCACATGGATGTGTATTTCACGTATAAAAGTACAAGTTCATTGGAATAACTGTTCAAAGGAGGGGACTTTCTTAGAATTTATCAAATACTTGGCAGTTCTAACAAGAGCACTCCTGGTTAGTTCTTGAAAAGAGAAGTAAGTTTTCAGGCAAGGGTGGATCTATCTTGAAACCATCAAAGCTTAATCGTGGGCCCTCTTTTGCAAGTAAGTTTCAGACCCTGCAAACCTGGATTCATGCCTGATTGCAGCAGCTTAGGCAATAGGAATCAAATTAGAAATATAAATAAATGCTAGTTTGAGACAACTTTTTTAAAAGAACAGGAAAAAAGAGGGAGAGATGATAATAGCATTAGGGGGTCATCCATGCAAGACAACTCATTTAAATCAGGACTGCAGCAAATATGCTTCTAGGAAATGTGGTTAGAGATAAAGATAAGGTGAAAATTTATTGGAAAGTGGGAATAATATATGGAACAAAGTGTCAGAGAAGACAGAAAAGGGTTTGGTTAAAAGCTCAGACTGAGAAATCTGCCTTCAAAAAACATATGGATGCTTCTCCCCCTCACCTTTCTATTAACAGTCTGGGGAGAACATTGGAAAGGCTGCTGATGTTCATTTTCTTGAGGGAGTCGCATTGAGGCTGGTCATGCTAGATGGCTTCATTTTTCCTTACAAAATGCCAAGAATGCCATCTGCTAATATAGAGGCATTTTTCAAAAGGCACTTTCCTCTGGTGTGTAATTTATTTGTAACACATTTGGGAATCAACAATTATGTTGCAGAATCAAACCGGTATATATATATATATATATTGTGATCAGTGCTGAAACAAAAAAATTCCTTCAATGTCCATTGATTTTAGAAATAAATACATGGAAATGATTTTAATCTGGCCTACCAGGTCCCAATCACGGTCACAGAAGGATCGGTTGCTCAAAATCAAAAGGTGTCACTGGCTTTCTCTGGGCCAATGAGTTTTCTTCCACACAATGAATATACTGGAGCAATGTCTTTCTTGTCTCCAAAATTTCATTATCTTTTTTAAATTATGTATTGCCTAAATGGAAAAACTGGAATGTGGGAAAGAATTAAATAAATATAAAATGAAGTAACCAGAACATCTTGAGGAAGGTAAATGGTTTAAACTGAATCTTAAAGAATGAATCTTCATAATAAAATCTGAAATGATTTGCATTTTAGTTAAAATGTTTGAATGTGGATGACATTTTATTTAATCTATAAATAAATAAATAACAAGCAGTATACATAATCACCATATATATAAAATCATTCTATGTATTGTCACTATATATGAATACACATATATAATCATATATATGTATATATATATATATATATATATGTATTTATTCCCATTGTAAAAGAAAATAAGAAAAAGAAAGAAAGAAAAGACTTTGAGACTCAGAAAATAGTGGTCCTATTAGTGCATATTCTCAGTGTCCTAGGCACTGTGACAGATGTTGGGGATTCCAATGTAGTTAAGGTCAGGACATGTTCCAGGCAATTCACTTGTTAATGGAATATGATTAGAGGCATTGGAAAATGAAATCAACATAATAGAGTACCCTGAAACCCAATCAGAAATTTGTAGATAACTTCCTTTTGTTACCCTGAGAGTTCAACATAAATCAAGAAAAACTCTTAATGTAGTCTTCACATCACTATATTATTGTACTTAATTATTTCATGTGGAAAAATATAATACCAAGAAAGTGATGATTTAAAAAATTGAGGGAAAATATGTACAATACCATTGAAATATGTTTTAGAAGAATGAAGGAATACATTTACATTCCTAGCAATTCATATTCTACAAATTTCATTAACTAGAAATCTAATTTATCTGAAGATATTAAGTGCACTTTATGAATAGTTAATAAAAGCCAACCACAAATAATAATATGAAAAAAAATACATGAAAAAATCATTGAGCCCATTATGAGGAATAATATCACAATAGGAAATAGAACGGTGAGCTACTTCTTAAATAATTAAACAAACTTTCCTGTAACGAAGAATTCATTTTGTAATTATGTGACCATCTTCTAAGTTACTCAATTCTCATTTGTATTTCTTCTCTGAAGTGTATTTCTGTATTTTAAGTGTGTATAATGTGTTCTCTTTCATTAGTTACAAATAGTAATCCACGTTTCTTCCTGTTTGCATGCTCCATATGCATGAATGTTAGAAAATAAATTATTTCTTCACACAAATATACATGAAATAATTACTTAAAAATAATTTCAGCCTAGAACAATAAAAATATGGTATATTAAAAGATGTTAAATGCACACATAAAAATCCGAGATTATTTCACTTTAATGCAAATGTGCTCTACAGCCAAACAGTTAACTGGTAGCTTCTGGATGAAATTAAACTTATTCCCAAACCCAAAAGAGTTCATTTGATGATAATTTATATAAACCTCAAGCTCATCATTCCCATCTCTGCATCTTTACAGTATGTGACTCTGAGTTTATCTTCTGAATGATGTTAATTTCATCTGCAGGAGAGTCTCTTAACAAGCCCTCTGAAAACAAAGGTGTGCAGGAAACATAACTTTCTATAATCTAACTTAATGTTTTAAATGAATTTCATTTCACAGGGTGTTGAAAGCTGTTCATCAGTTACTTAAGTTTCTCTGGCTTTACTGAGAATTTCCTATGAAAATGTATGGTGCAAAGGAAGGGCCAGGGAGACGGAAACCAGGCACAAGGCCCCAATATGGCCACATTGTCATCATTTGCACTTTTTATTCTATCGTCTGAAGTTGGGTGTTCAGGTTAGAACATATTCTTATTATTTGATCCAAAAGTCTTTGTAATGTGTCTATTTCTCTCAGGTGTTCAGAAATATTTGCTACTCCCCAAAGTCCTGAGCAATGGGAAACACAGACAATCCTTAAATGAAGGCTCTCATTCAATCAATGCAGGGGAGAATAAGTGCTTCAATATCTGTTGCATCTTCACACCTCAGTCCCTCCCCACCCAAATAAGCAAAGCAAAAGGAATCAATTAGGAGAAGAGAGGAGATTAAAGCAAACTTGGCCGAATGTTTTAAATTGCAATTATTTCTAGAAACTCAAATCAAGTGTTATGGTTGAATTCAACAGATACAGTCCTCAAAACTGGATATTTCAACAATTTGAATACATTCATTTTCCACCCTCACTGAAATCAAAATTTCAGTGACAAGCCATCTAGAAAGTTATAAAAAAAAGAACCAATTCTGAATTGTGTACCCAGGGACCAGAGTCATGAACAAAGAGAACTTCTCAGAGGCCCAGGTTACCAATAACAGCATATTTTGAGACTATAGCTGTAGCTGCTTAGAATATCTGCCTGACTAGAATTCTAGAGTCTCAATTGTCCCTCAAATAAAAAGAACACAAGAGCAGAAAGAAAGGTGGAAGAGCAGCAGAGAAGGACTTTGCTCAAGGAAACAAATTCCCCATTTAGGATCTCTTTCCAAGAGCAATGTAGCTGATGGGGCCTGCTAGAAAGAACTATGAAGGGAAAGTGAGGTCTGGGAAGGGAAAGACAGGCACACATGTCTCCAATACAGAGGATTTTGTTCTTGCTCAAAAGTCCATCTAAATAAGATCCCAAAAGGCCTCTCTCCTACTTCAACTGAAACACAGCCGATATGCAGCACCACCCTGCAGATGGGCTCATACTTGGGTGAGGTCCTGGAGGCAGACCCAACCACTACTTGGATGAGTGCACAGGTTCTCCAGTCACTCCTTCGCTTGTGATTTCACTCTACATCCTTTGACTTGGTTCACTCAAGCCACAGAATATCAATTACCCAATATGGAGGATGTATTTCAATCATTTGAGAAATTTTTATAACATACTTATACAACTGCCAAATGGATGACAGAAGTCCAGAGATTCTCAGTCATGTAGATGAATCTTGAATGCACACTGTACAACTTCTGGTAGGATGTCCCTATTTTCACCTCTGAGCACACCACCAAAGGAAAACTGCAGATTAGCTTAATGAGAGACTGGATGCCACAGGCCTTTAATTGACCTCCTGCTCCCCTTGTATCACTAGTTTCCAGTTAAGTATCTTCTGAAATACTACTTAAACGTTCAACCTCACATACTTCCTGAATAAACTTTTGTGTTCAGTGACTTAACATAAGAAATGGTGAATAAACTTTGATTGCCATTTTTGGTTACTATACCCCAAAACCAATTATTTACAAAACCTCCAGTTGTATCTGCACTTGGTGCTAGTTTTCTATGTTAACTGATTAGACTGTTATGTCAACTAACTGTCCTGATTTTGGTGTGGAAAAAATTAGGCCCTGGAAAGCCAGATTAAACATGAAGTTCTTGGTTATCTAAAAGGGAGGAATCAAAGCAAGGCCCTAAGCAACTGAGCAAAATAAAAAATAAATAAATAAAAAGGGCTGGTGATGTGGCTCAGTTAGTTAAGCACCCCTGGGTTCAATCCTGATACCAAAAAAAAAAAAAAAAGGAGAGAGAGAGAGAGAGAGAGAGAGGAATTGAACACAAGGCACAAGGGAAGAAGGTATCAAGTTGAAGTTTTTCACTTTATAATTTGGTCTAGAATTAGCCCTTAGACCTTATAAAAATCTGGTGACTTAGGCCATTCATAGTGCTATCAGGCTCTGAAACTTTCCTCAATTTCACACTGAGATCTCTCCTACTTAAATAGTGTTCTGGGACAAGACAAGTCCACAGGAAGAGATGACTCAGAAAACCTGTTAAGGTTGACTTTCTCATTGCTGTGTTTCCTGTTTCCCTTGCAGTTCATGTATTTTTGGCAGGGTGTCATGTTATAAATCGTCTGTTTCATGATAGTGCATTAAGTTGCTAAAAAGAGAGAATTCTGAGTTACTGAATGACTAAGCAGTGTTTCACCCTGAATAATGACAGACCTACGAGACAGCTGTAACTGGATTTTCCATTGCCTTTTTGACAACAGCATAAGGTTATGGGGCTGGAAGTTCTCTAAATAGATGTATAAACCATAAACACTTTAGTATTGTTTGTCTTCTCAGTGCTGATCTCTAGACAAGGGTATCATCTTTAGTTAGCTAGTTAGTTGTCTTTGTAGGAAACAATAGCTGTAGAGTTTCTTAGCATAGATGTATATCTCCTTTCTATGTTGAACTTTTTAGTTATGAAACAATAAGAGATAAAAAGCTATCGTGCAATTTTGAAATTTATTTTTCTATTTAAGATGAATAGTTTTCTCAAAGATAAACACATTGTATCTCAGTCTAAAACAAAATATTATGGCTGACAAAAAGGCATGACAAACTGTCTAAGGGCTGGGACTGTACCTCAGAGGTCCGCCTGGTATGTTTGAGACTCTGGGTTCCATCCCCAGCACTGGAAATATAAATAAATGAGAAAATGAGTCCACATGACACAGCAAAAGTAATTTTAAAACAATAGAAAAATCTCTTCATTTCTTTCATGTAAAATAAGTATTTCTATTTACTGATCTTGGATTTAAAGTGCCTATTGCTATCTGATCAAAGAATCAAGAAAATGCATTTCCATGAAGTAAAAGATCTTAATAAATTATCCAATGATTACAGTGTAAAATTATTTACTCTGCTTTATTGCTTGGTCTATGTGAATATGCCTGCTTCTAAGTTAATATTTGCTCATAAGTATATAAATAAAATAGATATTTTCAGTTTTCTTGACAATTTCTACTAACTGCTTAAAATATTTTAAGTGCATTTTATCAAGTTCTGCATACTTCAGGAAAGTTTTTAAGAATCTGCCAACTCAAAGACACATGGAGCTTTATTACATAGACTTAAATCAAATTAGTGACTTTCAGATTGGCATGGGCTGGTAGAAGTTGACATATGAACTTAAAAATCTGCAATTATTTACCTTTTCTTTCAATACGTATTTTATGAGCTTCTAAAGATACCAAAATGATATTTCAAATATCTCCCCCAACTGTAATCAAAGCAGTCATTCAACATTCTTCATCAAGGTTTATGGCTTCACCTGGGCAACATTTTATTTTTACTGATACAAAGTTAAAATGATATTGCATTTAGACAGATTTTCCGTATCTTACACAGAGCATCTTCTTGAGACTTTATAAAAAAAAATTAAGATCTCCAAATTGGAAAACAAAAGATGAGCTAAAATTTCCTCCGTAATTTGCTCTTGTTGATGTCATGGAAATGGTGTTTACTCTAAATCTTGGAAATTTTATTTTCTTTAGAAAAATGGAATTCAAGTCACCTAATTTCCCCCCGAAGTTTAAATACAAAATAAGACCCCCCAAAAAACAGGTGGACAAACATGACCCCTATTGACCTGATTTCAAATCAGTGCTGACATAATGCAGTATATTCACTTGGGAAAGTGATCTTTTCCTGAGTTTCAATTTTTTCATCTGTAAGATAGATGCAATCATTTCATCGGTCTATAAAATTGCTGCGAGCATTGAGAAATAGCACATAGTAGGACACTCAAAGTATGATTGCAAATATAAAAAACTGAAAAATTACTTGCAAAGCAGCTTGGGTGTTTGTGTTATTTTTGTTGTTATTATTTTATTGTATAGGCACTAGTTACAATTAAATATTTTATATTACTTCAATGTTCATCATTTTCCTTATTTAGGCTCTTATTCTTCTTGGGAACAATTAAAGCTTCTATCTTGCAAATCTTCTGGTCTCTAGCTCCCACACATAGCAAAATCACTTCTCGTCTTTTGTGGAACATGGTTATTTTTATCAAAGCAGATTATATTCCAAGAATATTTATTTTAATGAGTTACTTTTTCAAATGAGTTATTATTCACACCATTTAGCTGTTATAAAGTTCTTAGAACCATGCCTGGCACATAGGAAGTGTTATATAAAAAGCTATGTTAAAAATATATATATATGTCATCTTTCTACTTACGTTTTGCATTTTTCCTTCCAGTTTAAAAAAAAAATTCTTCTTTCATTTATTTTTACTTTCTATATGAGGGAGTTGTAACTTACGCTTGGTGTTACTTTTGTCTCCTGTTAAAGTTATATTTGATTTTCAGCACAGATATATCTGTTTGTGTGCAAACCTTATCATGAACATAAAAAGTACTCTTTCAGATTATCATACTGCATCACTCACAAACTTGATATCCGGGGGTATACAAGAGCCATCTCACACTGATTTGTAAAAGGTGATTATTAGCATTTCTTTTTTTTTTTTTAACTTTTGATACCAGGGTCAACCACTGAGCCACATCTCCCACCCTGTTTTGTATTTTATTTTATTTTATTTAGAGACAGGGTCTCATGGAGTTATTTAGTGACTCTCTAAATTGCTGAGGCTGGCTTTGAACTCAAGATCCTCCTTCCTCAGCCTCCTGAGCCACTGGTATTACAGGCATGTGCCATTGCACCTGGCCAGCATTTCTTCTCAACTCTAAGGTAAGTGGCCTCATCTCAAAAGCTTCAATTATCCACAATTGGGGGATTTAAATCACAGAAACTGACAGATTGTACAAAATATATAACTTTCTCAAATTCTTACTCTTGTTCACGTGCTCTGTCTTATGCACTTGCTCTCCCTTTCTCTTTTTGAAAATTCAGTTGTTAAAGATTTGCCAACACATTCCCATTAAAATGTAGCCTGAAAAACCTGAAAATAAAAGATTATTCCATAAAAACAATTATGATAGACACATATCAAGGTGCTATTTAATGCCATAGAAAGAAAGTGGTTCCAGGGTCTCTTCTTTTTATTAAGAAATGTACATGATACCTGATAAATCAGACTTGAACAGTGCTTGTAGAATAAATGATGTGATTTGAAAAAAAAGATATATTAGGCAAAATAACAATAACTAATGTTTCTTGAGCACTTATTAGATATCAGACACTACCTCAACTGATTTACAGAATCTTTAGGAAAATGGTGCATGAGTTAAACATTAATGTTTTCATTTTAACTACATAGAAATTAAGTAACAAAATGCTCAATTGGAGATTTATGAACCTAATTTGTAACTGGTATTATTGGATAAATACTTACTTTATACTTGGATATTCTTCAAGTCTAACTCAAGATCTGACTTTCCTTGAAATTTTGAACTAGCTGTGGTCCAATTCCAATTTGAAAAAAAAGTCAGAAATTTATATGATTTATAGGAAGCATGGTTTCTGATCTCTGGAAATAGTTGAGACTACAATTCCTGAACGAATACTAGAAACTTACTGTGAAGTTTGGGCTCCTAATCAGTGTAATAAAATGATGAAAGTAAAAGGCATGTCAATATATCTTTGTTGTTTTTATTGTTTTAAAAATGAAAATAATTACATATGATTTTGAATAGTATTATATGTATATGTATATGTTTGACTTTTTATATGAAAGTCCATCTATATGGTGCACATTAATAGAGGTCATAATTTTATAATTAACATAAAATGTACCCAATAATATATATAGTTCATAGTTTCATAACTAACCAAAAATGTACATAATGATTCTCAGATTGATTCAGGAAACATTGATTTGACAAATATATTTCCATCCGGCACCCGTCTCCTCATTGAGTAACCTGTTTCCATTACATCCCGATCCCCACTCTCTTACCATGGTCCAGGCTTCTCGAGTATGGTGTTGCTACTATATTTCCTGAATGAACTTACTGACTCTGAAGTGGTTCAGATTAAGTCTATATCTGATATAGACATATATATCTATCTCATAGCAAATACTATTACAAGGGTCTTGATGTTATTTGTTATAAAGCAAACATTACAAAAGAAGCCAGCTCCTTTTTCCTTTCAGCAAATGCAGCAGGTAGTGTCGAATAGCATGATCCCATTAGATCCTTCAGCAACGGGTTGGAGTGGTGGCCCTGAGACAAGACAGAACTCCTGCACAATAGACATCCCATTTCTGAACTGCAATCCTGGCAGTGGCTTCTGGCAGTTACATAGCTTTCTTTCTGCTTATCACCACCAAGGGAATATTGTGGGCTGAGTAATTTGGAGGAGGAAAACCTCAGCAGATCTTCCACCCATGATTATTTTCCAAGTACACTCATCAGTTACTTTTGGTAATGGAAAGAAAGAATGATCAGAAAATGAGTAAAGAGGAAGGTTTACGAGTACTTTAAAGTGCATGTAGACTAATTCTGACTATAGCCAGGCAAGAGATATTTACTCTATATCTAAGCTTAAGTTTAGAATAAGTAAAGAAGAGAGACATTTATGTTCATATATTTCTTATTCTAAAGTGCTTGTATCATTCTACAATCTAGCACCTTAGACTTAGTTAGCCAGGCAAAACCTTACCAAACTATTATTTTATCTCTACCAAGATGGGTCAGCTTTGTGTCCTGGAAACTAATACTAAGACTTTCAGAACACTGGCCAAGCAAGGCCAAGCAGTAGTTGCAGAAGGTTGTTGTCAAGTAAAAAAGCACCAATTCCTCAAATTTGCTGTGTTTAGAGAGTCATAGTGGACTCCTTTTCAGACTGTGACTCATGGACATGAAAATCATGTACTGAGGCTAGTTTGAGAGGTACTTTTTAAACAGAATCATTTAAAATATGTAGATTGCAATACTTTTTAAAAAATCTCCTTTTTAAAATTTGCATAGTGCTCCCAATGAAAGCTTGACTCAGATGCAGTGTGTTATTTATAGGTATGAGTCATCAGAGCTCTGAAATGGTTAACATACAACTAACTAACTTACCCAACAGTGAGGAAGACACCAGGGAGAATCTGGTTTCCAAAGAACAATGACTCATTCTAGTATTCTCTTTTATAAATATATTAGCAAATGACATGTTATAATAAATCAAGACTTCTCTGTGTGCCCACCTACACATACACACACACACACACACACACACACACACACACATACCCACGCCAGCTAGTGATAAAATAATAGGAATACCGCTATTATTCATTCATTGTCTTCTTATTTGCCAACGTACTCAGATGTCATAAATGGTCAGCACACATGAATGTCTATTTGCTTATGACACTGCATCAAAGTTGGTTACTAAAATTAATTCAGCAACATTAGCTCCTTGAAGAAAAACAGAATGCTTGAAGGGCATTTCCTGTTTTGTTTATAAGTTAATACGATAAACTTCATGCCCAATCGCTTCTCTGTACTCTCAATTATATGCTGCTTTTACACCCACCCCTACATGGACTCTAAGTGACTCCATTTTATAATAATATCTATGATAACTAAATTGATTTTGATATGATAATCTAATAATAACTCAAAGCCACTGAAAATTGCAAATATTAAAGTAATACCAGTTATTAATATAGATCAGTCCTAATTAACTCAAGTTGGAATCAAATTTTTTAAATAAATAACAGCAGGAATACAAATGAAATATGGACAATTATTAAAAACTCAATAGAGTAGATGTGAGTGATTGCTTACGTTATGCCTCCTGCTTTTTAAAGAACTCATGTGACAATTATCTCCCTCACAGCCTTTGGCTTCCATTAATGGTGGACTCACTTGGCATAGATGGCTGGTCTCTTCTTGCTCTCAAATTAACAGGATATACTATAATGGAACATGAATGACCCAAATAGAAACTAGAATCCCAGACAATCTTTTCATGAGGGTCAAGAATAAAATAAAATTGAAAATATCACTCATTGTTTTTTGTCAGCCACAGCAAAGAAATGCCTGTATTTAATTACAGATGGAAAGAAAACAATATAATGCAATGAGTTACTATGTGCTTTGGCTATCAGGAAGTATTTTTATAGAGGAGATTTTAATTACAATCAGCTCACTGTAGATTCATTATGCATGCCCTCTCAACCTCATTCAGAGGGGTCCATTCAGTTACGTTTTTGTTTTGTGATATAAACGTATTTTTCTTTCTTATGGCATTTAAATCTCCATGTCAACCCCCCAATTTTTTTGAAGTAGTCTGAATACTATAAAATGAGTGAATGTATTACTTCACATGACCATTACTAAATGCAAGTTATGTATTAAATGTATTATAACTAGTAAGCTCGCATGTATTATAAGCCAATCACTGTTTTTTAGACTTTTGGGGGGCTGTACCAGGGATTGAACTCGGGGCATTCAGCCACCAAACCAGATCCCCAGTACTATTTTTTGTATTTTATTTAGAACACGGTCTCACCAAGTTGCTTAGTGCCATTGCTGAGGCGGGCTTAGAACTCTCTATCCTCCTGCCTCAGCCTCCCCAGCTGCTGAGATTACAGGTGTGCCACTGAGCCCGGCAAGAGTTTTATGTATTAACTAATTTAATCACTACAATACCTCTATCTAATAGATAATTGGTTTTGCTCTCCCCCGCCCCAGAATATAAGAGATTTGCCCAACTTGTAGGTATTACTAGAAGGGTAAACTATAGTCTGATATCAGAGCCAGTTTTTCTAATCTCTATGCTATGCTGCCTCCTGAGAGCAAGGAGAGCTTATAAACTGATTGCATTTTTACATACAGAATAGAATTAGGTCATATTTCTCTGTATTTATCCACATATTTATATTCACAAACAGCCCAATCAACTGACTAAATAAATTAAGAGAAATATCATTCAATTGAGCCTGGTTGGTTTTTGTTCTTGTTTTTGGTAAATATTTTTAAATCATCCTATATCAAATTCTACTTTGTATATAAGTGAGTGAAAATGAAGAGAAATACCTGAAAATGAACATTATGATATGGGGGAAAATTGACACACACATTTTATTTTTATAAATGTCTAGAGTACTATCATAGCTTTAACACAGTGGGGGCTTATGTTTTTTTAATTCAAAAATTAACAAAGAATGAAAATATTTCTCAGTAAAATGTAATGAAAATATAGGTGCCACCCTTCAATACTTGGGTCCACTATAAGATATAGGCTTGATATTCTCCAATTTCGACCATTTGCCTACAAATGCCATAATTTTATCATTCTTCATTGCGGAGTAATATTCCATTGTATAAATATGCCACAGTTTCTTTATCCATTCATCAACTGAAGGGCATCTAGGTTGGTTCCACAATCTGGCTATGGTGAATTGAGCAGCAATGAACATTGATGTGGCTGTATCTCTGTAGTATGATATAATGGGGGTGGGAGGGGTTAGCATTAGGTTTAGGGTTAGGTTTAGAGTTAGGCTAAGGAGAGCGGTAAGAATGAAGGAAAGAAGGACTGTATAAAGGGAAAAGGGTGGGAGGGGTGGGGGGGAAGGGAAAAAAAAGAAACATCATTACCCTATGTAAACGTAAAAAAAAAAAAAAAAAAAAAAAAAAAAAAAAAAAGATATAGGCTTGTCTACTTCTGAGAATAGAAACTCAGAATGTCCCTAGCAGCTCCCCAGGAAGACCTTGCAATTGTCATGAACTGGAGTCAGAGGGTCCCAACTGCATTATCAGTGATTTGGGTCACAACCACTAAGATGAGTGGAATTAGGATGATAGGTTTAAGGAGGGTAATTAAAAGGCATATAAAACTAACCCCTTGGGCTGGGGTTGTGGTTCAGTGGCAGAGCACTTACCTTGCATATGTGAGGCACTGGTTTAATCCTCAGCACCACATAAAGATAAATAAATAAAATAAAGGTATTATGGCCACCTACAACTAAACTACTTTTTTTAAATAAACAATCCCATATGTGCACTATTATAAGGAAAAGATTACTATTGAACTAAAACTAAAAACCAATGGAGCAGGGAATTGAAAAACAACAGGTGGGACAGAGAATCAACAGAAGAAAAAATCTAGAAACAGGTGGAGATAAGGGAAGACACTGTAAATATTTTACTTCTGATTATAAAAATTTATTCCATAGAATGAAAATAAAATATCCCCAGTTTAATCCACAGTGTACCCTCAGTCTCTAAGTATAGGTCAGAAGTCTTTATATTTTGCTTTTTATTCTGATTTTGCAGGTCTCCTTTGGCCATTCAGAAGAGTGAGTAATGCTTTATGCTTTATAAATGTACATCAGTATCTATTTTTTTCCTTTTCTTTTTAGAATTAACATGTTAGTATCTAAAAAGACCATGGAAAGCAATATGACAATTAAAAAGATCTTGCTACAGGTTATAAATTATTTTACTTTTAACACTAGTTAAAGGCATAAACCTAATACAAATGACAAGAAAACTATGGTGTGATATGATGTGTCATTAATATGATGGAACATTTTATTGTCAGATTTTTATATATCATTAATAGGATTTAATACAATGGAATTTGCATGCAAGGTCAAACATTTGTCTGCAATTCCTCTGGATAGGAACCAGTCCTATACTTCATCTTTAAAAATAATATTGTAGATGTTTCCTACATGATCCATAAGGGTGAATGTTTCTAGACCAAGAAAACAGTTGACTACTTCCTCTTACCTTAATCAAAAAGCATTGAAGGTATGGGATATTTAACATTTTCATACGCTTCCATTAAAAGTTTTAATGAGGGACACCGGTGCTGAGCCCGCACCCCATATCAAGGTCAGACCTGGCACCGAGCCCCCCAACCCACCTCCACAACGAGAATGGAGGCTGGCAGCTGAGCCTGCCTGCCTGCCCCTCTATTGCTGAGGCACTGCAACTGCCTCCATGCTGACTCAGCACACCCTCACTGGGGCTCCCCAGCTTTTTTGGAGGCTGGTGCAGGCATTTTGAATTATTCCCAAGGGGGTGGCCATCATCATTGGAAGGGCAGCTCCCTTCCTGAAACACCTGCAGGAGACTGGAGGCCCTTTGACAGGTGGCTCCATTTACTCACTTACATTCTACACCCTTCCCCATCCTCCTGTTCACAACTAGAAATACTGTAAATAGTAATCAAACTGATCCTGTTCATTGCAATGATGTTAAAATCTTTATAGGGGCTATCTGTTTCAGGGCTGCATTTTCTCTATATTGGGTGCTACTGGTATTGATCTCCCTTCAAAGGAGAGGTAGTGGAAAACTAGGGTCATAATAAGCCTGCAAGCGGGGGGAACTTCAATATCTCTGATCTTTACTGCTAGAGGGAAATATATAGAAACAATATGAAAAAACAGGGGAAAGAAGTGTTCCTAACAAACCAAGATGCTATTGTGATAGACTCCAATGACAGCATGGCAGTAGAAATGACAGAAAAAGAGTTTAGAATCTGCATAGTTAAAATGATCCGTGAAGCAAAAGACGAGATAAGAGAGCAAATGCAGGCAATGCATGACCATTCCAGTGAACAGTTAAAAGAGCAAATGCAGAAAGCAAAAGAACACTTCAAAAAAGAGATAGAGATTCTGAAAAAAAAAAAACAACAAACAGAAATACTTGAAATGAAAGAAAAGATAAACCTAATTAAAAACTCAATAGAAAGCATCACCAACAGAATAGATCGTGGAAGAAAGAATCTCAGACAATGAAGACAAATTATTTAATCTTGAAAATAAAGTTGAACAAACAAAGACACATCAAGGAAAGAAAACTTTAACTCAATATCCCTGGTGAACATAGGTGCAAAAATCCTTAGCAAAATACAGGCAAATGGCATAAAAATATATTAAAAAGATAGTGCACCAAGAGGGGTTTATCCCAGGGATGCAAGGTTGGTTCAACATCTGGAAATCAATAAATGTAATTCATCACATCAATGGGCTTAAAGTTAAGAATCACATGATTATTTCAATAGATGCTGAGAAAGCGTTTGATAAAATACGGCACCCCTTCATGCTTAAAACACTAGAAAAAATAGAAATAGTAGGAACATACCTCAACATTGTAAAGGTTATCTATGCTAAGCCCATGGACAACATTATTCTTAATGGAGAAAAACTGAAAGCATTCCCTCTGAAAGCTGGAACAAGACAGGGATGCCCTCTTTCACCACATCTATTCAACATTGTCCTTGAAACACTTGCCAGAGAAATTAGACAAACCAAAGAAATTAAAGAGTTCAAATAGGAAAAGAAGAACTAAACCTGTCATTATTTGCTGATGACATGATCCTATATTTAGAAGATCCAAAAATTTTCCACTAGAAAACTAGAACGATTAATGAATTCAGCAAAGTAGCAGGATATAAAATCAATACGTGTAAATCTAATGCATTTCTATTCATAAGTGATAAGTCCTCTGAAAGAGAAATTAGGAAAACTGCTCCATTCACTGTAACCTCAAAATAAAATAAAATAAAATACTTGGGAATTAATCTAACCAAACAAGTGAAAGACTTCTACAATGAAAACTACAGAACATTAAAGAAAGAAATTGAAGAAAATCTTTGAAGATGAAAAGATCTCCCATGTTCTTGGATAGGCAGAATAAACATCATCAAAATGGGCATTCTACCAAAGGTGCTATACAGAGTCAATGCAATTCCAATTAAAATCTCAATGAAATTCCTCATAGAAATAGAGAAAGCAATAATGAACTTCATCTGGAAGAACAAGAAACCTCAAATAGCCAAAACAATCCTGAGTAGAAAAAGTGAAACAGGAGGTATCACAATACCAGACATTAAACTATACTACAGAGCAATAGTAACAAAAACAGCAATGTATTGGCACCAAAATAGATAGACAGACCAATGGTACAGAATAGAAGACACAGAGACAAAACCACATAAATACAGTCACCTCATAATAGACAAAGGAGCCAAAAATATACAATGGAGAAAAGATAGCCTCTTCAACAAATGGTGCTGGGAAAACTGGAAATCCATATGCAGTAAAATGAAATTAAACCTCTGTCTCTCACCCTACACAAAACTCAACTCAAAATGGATCAAGGACATAGGAATTATACCAGAGACCCTGCACCTAATAGAAGACAAAGTCAGCCCAAATCTTCATCATGTTGGTTTAGGATCAGACTTCCTCAATGAGAATGCCAAAGCACAAGAAATCAAAGCAAGAATCAATAAATGGGATGGACTCAAACTAAAGAGCTTTTTCTCAGCAAAGGATACAATCAAGAATGTGAAGAGAGAGCCTAAAGAGTGGGAGAAAATCTTTTCCACACACACTTCAGATAGAGCACTTATCTCCAGAATTTATAAAGAACTTACAAAACTTTAAACAAAAAATAAAAAGCACCCAATCTATAAATGGGCCAAAGAACTGTACGGACACTTTACAGAAGAAGACATACAGGCAATGAATAAATATATGAAAAAGTGTTCAACATCTCTAGTAATTAGAGAAATGCAAATTAAAACAACTCTAAGATTTCATCTTACTCCAATTAGAATGGCTATTATCAAGAACACAAACAATAATAGATGTTGGTGTGGATGTGGGGAAAAGGCACACTTTTACATTGCTGGTGGAGTTGCAAATTGGTGCACCCACTCTGGAAAGCAGTGTGGAGAATCCTCAGAAAACTTGGAATGGACCTACCTTTTGACCCAGTTATCCCACTCCTCGGTTTATACCCAAAGGACTTAATACCAGAATACTACAATGATGCAGCCTCAACAATGTTTATAGCAGCTCAATTCACAATAGCTAGATTGTGGAACCAACCTAGATACCCCTTAACAGATGAATGGGTGAAGAAATTGTGGTATATATACACAAAGGAATATTATTCAGCCATAAAGAAGAATAATATTATGGTATTTGCAATAAATGGATGGACTTGGAGAATATCATGCTAAGTGAAATAAGCCAATCCCAAAAAACCAAAGGCTGAATGTTTTCCCTTATAAGTGGAGAATGATATATAATGGGGGTGGGGAGGTGGGGAGGGAGAGAAGAATGGGAAAACTTTAGATTATGTAGAAGGAAATGAGGGGGGGTTATAAAAAATGGTGGAATGAGACAGATGTCGTTGCCCTATGTACACATATAATTACGTGAATGGTATAAATCTGCATCGTGTACAACCATAGAGACAAAATGATGTACCCCATTTGTGTATGATGAATCAAAATGTAGTCTGCAAAAAATTAAAAGATAAATTTAAAAAAAGTTTTAATGATTGCATTCTACTTCAGATTCAAAATTCCCATATATTTAGAGTAGAAACATAAGTACTATTATGTAACATTTACCGATGTATAATTTGTGAATACATTTATATTGACTTCTTTGAAACTTTGAATATTTATGACTCAATTGAAGATTTCATTTCAAATATGATAAACAGTTTTGACTTCAAAGGTAAAATAAAAAATTTACTTACCTTAATAAAATAGGTTTAAAAGTCAACAGATATTGCATGTTGAAAATTAAAGACATTTTTTTCTGAGATGATTTCATAGATTGTTTTTGAATATAAATTGATAATGTTGCTTCTTCCAAAGAGTATCTCACCTTTTACTTTATTATTTTTGAGCCCAACGGTGTCTCTTGGATTTTTCTCTCAGTGAAACCATAGAATATTCCAAGTTATACCTTTATCATATTTGCAATTTTTAGCATCTTATTCAAAGTGATATATATATCATATATATTTATACACACCCACTCATCTATACTGGCCATCTAATCTATCTGGAACTCTTTGGAAGGACTCACAGGGACCTACACCAAAACTTTAATTTGCAAAGGAGTAGTCTATGCAAATATGGGTTTTATGGATCCCAAGAGGCCTCTGACAACTTCTTGTAATCATCTTGAGTAAATTATCAAACACAGTGGACATCCAAAGAAGCACCAATAAATTTCTTATGGGTCTCTTGAGGTTTGTTCTGATTTCTGAATCTTGCAAGGATTGCTTGGTTTAGTCAGTTAAGAGCTGATGTTGTTGTTACTTGGAAAAATAACATTAGTTTTATGGCACCTATGAGGTTTCACACTACATTCTTCAGTTAGCACAAATGTTGAATTAACAGAAGAATCAATGGAATAACTCATGTCGACTGATGTGAATTTTACTTTATCCCTTCCAGGGATTCTTCCATACCAGTAATACTAATTATTTAGTATTGAAGATGTCACTGTGTTTCTCACCAGCTTCATATCCTTTAGAGAAAATATGACTTGGAATGGTGGAGGTAGGAACAGAGTGAAAAGTACTAAGATATGATTCTATTGGGTAAGGGCATACGGAAACCACTCATATTTCACACACAGAAGTTCCTTTCTTCAATCATTATTCCAGCCTTCCTTTCTCCTGTCATATACAATCAGATGTCTGCAGACAACTGAGATTTGTAATCCTTAAGAAAAGAGAAATAGTCCAATAGTCTGACTACTTATCTTAGTTTTTCATCAATCGTTGAGAATTAAGGAGCTCTAAATCTGTTCTTACATTTGAGATCTGTGTGATAAACTTCCAAAACTTTGTGTTTATATGCACCTTAGCTCTGATATGAAGAAGCTAGTCAGTGTATGTTTGTTCTCAGGAGTGGTAACATGTCATAGGAAATGGGTGAATAGTAAAAGACAACTGCAGATATATGCCAGAGTTCCATTTCATAAACACTTCAGTTCATTTCAAATTGGGGAATTCAACTGAAATCCAAAAGATATTCTAAGCCTGTCATGAAATTTTTTTATCATCAAAAATAGTTATTCATTTTTATCATCACATTAACTACTGCTAGTAATGACAATATGAGTAATAGATACTTATCATGGTAGACACTATCATTTATAGAGCAATTTCTACAAGTCAGCCTCCATGCTAAGAACTATACATGCTTAATTATATCTCAATCTCTTTACAATGCATTTCAATTCCATTTCAGAAACGAGGTCAAGTCTTGGAGATACATGTGGATAAGAACAAATGTAGAATTTGAAGACAAGTGATGTTATTCCAACACTATAGTATCATATACTGCTTATCAGTTTTTTTTTTCTTATATACATAACTGGTCCAATTATATACATTAAAATTTTTCATTTCTTTTCCTTTTTTTTCATTCTTTTTTTTTTTTCCTAACAAGACAGAAGGAGTACTCTTCAGTGACTTTTCTTGGCACAATATCTTAGCCCTTCTATACAAAAAGTCTATTTAGTCACCAAATGTGTGGCCTTTCCCGAATTCTTCCAAGAGACAAGGAAGTAATTGACAAAATTCTTGTAAATCATCTACTGTAACTCATGACCACTTCTCTTTTTGATGTCTATACCCCCCTCTATGAAAAATATCAGACCTCAGAATCTTGCTTATTTTCATCTCTAATGTCACAAACATTCATTTGAGAATTTCCATTGAGATCTATACTTTTAAAATGATTTTGAATTTTAATCCCTACTGAAGCAAATGAAAGATTTTCTACTATTTTATGCTTAAAGATTTTTTTTATTGCTATTACTTAAAGATAGGTATATCTTGTTTCTCCAAAGCATTTGGTCTTAAAAATCAGCATTTTTAATACAAAACGCTCATAGTACCTTTCTTAGCCTTGAAATAGCAACCATTTTTTGATGAAATAATATTTGAGAAAACAAGTTTACAGAATTCTCTGTAGAAATATTCCAGATGGCAAGACATATCTTATGCAAATTCTTCTTTAATATGTATTTCTTCATGCTGCTTTCTAAGAAATTAAAATACTGTAATGCTTTTGATAACCTGAAAAGAAAAATACTTTTCCCTTTTTTGCCTGTCTACTTTACTGGCTAAACAAGGTAGTGGCAAAACCAAGAAACTGAAATCCTGACCCTGCACCTGACTTTATTCATTTCCCAAAACTTTCACATACTTTTAACTATTTTTTTCTCCATAGTTCTTAATTTCACTGCTTTCAAATTCACAGTAAATAGTACTAGCTTACTTCTCTTCTTCCCCATAAACTACTGTTTCCACAAAATTTTGTCAACTTTTTATTTTCTTACATGTTTTGTTTTAAAATTTTTCTTGAGATAGCACCATTTCTATGTATCAGAAGAATATTCAAATATCAACAAGCCTTTAATAAATATTCCATATAAGCAGGTATATGTTTGTTTTCTGATAAGCCCAATCTCTCCCTCTCTTACAAACACACATAAAAAACATTAAAAATATCAATTTATTTGAAATAAAAGGAAAAAATGAAGGCTGAGATACTAGAAAGATAATTCTAAGGTTTTGGTCCATTATACATCCTGAAGGGATGAATTTGAAATTGATTTTATACCTGGTAAAAAGAAAGGAATTAGCTTTTATTTCTTTGGAAAAAAACAAGATGGCACCACTATCTAATTCTTTGTGTTATTAGGTGAATTTAATATAACATCAGTGAATGCATTTTCAAACATCTTTTATTGTAAAGCTTTATATAACTGTGATAGGTTTTTAATACTCCTTTTTGGCTGAAGAAAATGGTTTCATTAAAAAATGTGGATTTCATGTATACTGATTGAAAGTTATTTTATAGACATTTTCACTGTTATGAAAATTGCAAAATTTTCCAAAAGTAATGTAATGAAACTCTACATAGTCATTATTCAATATTTAAAATTATCAACTCATGTTGAATTGTCTGCATCTATAACTCTCTAAACACAAATATTAATGAAGCAATTTCCAGCCATCAGAGCATATCAATAGATATTGCAGTGCATAATTTCATGAAATATAAAAAAATTATAAAAATAACACAACCATTATCATATCCAAAACAAATTAGCAATAATTAATTTAAATAAATCAACTAGTCAGTGTTCAATTTTCCAAATTGTATACTTTTTTAACAGTTTTCTTGATTAGGATACAAATAAGATCCATGCCTGGCAATAGGTGAGTATATATCTTAATTTCATTTAATCATCTCATTTCATCTCTATTTTTTATTTCAAAATTTTTGCTCTTCTTTTTGCATAAAAGCAGGTAATTTGTTTACTTCTATATTTTTATTATATTTTTCATATTTATTTACAGTATTTTACAGAATCTTTAGTGGTTTTTAAAAATGTTAGGCAAGAGTAAGTCTTGGGAAGAATGGTAACTCCCTCATAATTATTAAATACAGTAAATCCCTCATGAATATTAGTGACGGTCACTGCATTCACAGTGACATAATTGACATTTTGAATTTTGTCTCCTCAAAATCATAACTTTCATTATCACTTGATGTGCTCTGTGACTGAAGAACAAATTTTGATAGAACTACTTCACTTTATTGAAAGTTGTTGTGGAGTACAAACCCATACACATATACACAGGGAAATAGGAAGTGGTAAGACTTTTGAAGCAAAACCATCCTTTTGTTCAACTGCATTCAGCCATAAAGTTCAAGTTGCTCATTTTTATTTCTGTAGCACAATTTGATGGAAATGAGTCATTCCATTCACTATACTACAATGAAAATTTAAAAGGGATTCAATAGTTTTGATGTAATCCTTTAGGTCCTCGTTTTTCCTTATATGCATCCTACCCAATACTATTATTCATCAACCCTTAGATTAAGAGGAAAATGAATAAATTTTCAAAGAGAAACTAACAATGCACTTTGGAAGTAAAGAATTCCATCTGGAAAGTAAGAATATCAGTCAAAGTTGCCCAATATTTCATAGGTAATGGAAGACAGTTATTTTCCAGCAAAAAAGCAAGTTAGTTCATTCATAATCAACAGGTATATGCTGTGTACCTAGTACTGTGTCCTGGTGCCAAGGAAAGTCAAGAATATAGTGGATAAACATCATCCTTGACCTTTCATTTTTTATAATACTGTGTGTATTAGGGTTCTCTAGAGGAAAAAAATCAACAGGAAGTATGATTATAAAAAGGGAATTTATTAGATTGCCATATAGGACCAGAAGCTGGGTAGTCTACAATGGCCCTATGCAGGCTGGACAGCTGGAGGAGAGCTAGAAGACTCAGTAGCTACACAGTCCAAGAGGCTGAAACCACAGAACAAGGGGGGGCAATGGTGCTACCCAGTTTGATACCAAAGGCTTCTGGAAACTTCTTGGAGAATCACTGGTAGAGTATGCTTTGGAAAAGTGAAGGACTGAGGGTCTGATGTCCTCAGGCAATCAAAAACCCATACAAGAACAGTGGAACTTGCATCTGATGCTACTTCCTTGTTCTTCCAACTTTATTCCATCCAAGCCACCATCCTATTGGATGGTGCTACCCACTGCTTTGGGAGCATCTCCACTTCAGTTCACTTTCCCACATGTCAATCACTCCTAGACACACCCTCATCGACACACCCACAAGCCTCTTAATCTTTGCCATCTCTGAATCCAATCAAATTGACAATTCAAATTAACTATTACATTGTGAATAAATAAATAGGCTGTAACAAGCTAGGATTGGTGCAATGCAGAGTGCTATGGAATCATTGACCTAATGTATACTGTAGGGATCAAGGAAGTTTGCCCAGGAATAGGAGCATCTATGCTGTCATGAATTGTAGCCAGTTAAGGTAGTATGATGGCTTGCAGAAGGAGTATTAATCTAGAAAGAGGATAAAGCATTATGAATGGGAAGTGAAAAGAAGAACCAAGAAACATTCTAGAAACTTAAATGAGGTCAGTTATGACAGGGGTGTGAAGAAAAATGGGAGGAATTGAAATAACATGAGAGATAAGCAGGACCAGGGATTCTTTAGGGCCTTAAATATCCTGACAAGAAAAGGAGATTTACCTTCATTCTAAGAACAATGAGGAACAACTCAAGATTAGAAGCAAGCAGGTGACATAATAAGAGATTTATGTTAGAAACATCACTCTAGTGACTCATAGGAAGTAGAATTGCTGTAATACATAGCAACTTACAAGAATACTTACATGAAGTCTATTTTTCCCTATCCCTCACTCCCTTATTGTGAATTAGCATCCACATATCAGAAAACATTTGATCTTTGGTTTTTGGGGTTTGTCTTATTTTCCTTAGCAGGATAGTCTCTAACTCCATCCATTGATCAGTAAATGCCAGAATTTAATTCTTTAAAGCTGAGTAATATTCCATCATATATATATATATATAATATATAGTGACATATATAATTATATATATTATATATTATATTAATATCATTTTATTAATATAATATAATATAATATTAATATATAGTAATATAAATATACTATATATATATTATATATATATATATATATATATATATATATATATATATATGTCACTAGAGTAAGTTGATTTTAAGTCTTTTGGGTAGTCCAAGGAGTGGGATAACTGGATCAAATGGTGGTTTCATTCCAAGTATTCTGAGGAATCTCCATACTGCTTTCCATAATGGTTGCACCAATGAAACAGACATTATTACCTCATGCACCTGCAAGACTGATATGATCCTTCAAATATGTATAATCAGAAAAATGAGAGATTACACTCTATTTATGTATGATCTATCAAAATGTATGAATGCATTCTACTGTCATGAACAACTAATTAGAACAAATAAAATAAAAAATAAAAAATAATACTTCTATGTCACCATATCCCTATATTTTCTCTTTTCTCTGTGATAGTTATTTATATGACTTTTTATTTATTTTCAGTTAAAGTGTTTTCTAGTTTGAATATCTTTATCTTATAAATAAAATACTATTCAAAGGTCAAGTAAATGACTTTTTAACTAGTTGGTTGATGTCAATATATTTTTATGCTTCAGGTAATAAGAAATATCTAGTAATTACAAAATTGTTGAACTTCTATATAAAATGTAGAAAGACAGAAGAGAATTAAATTACCATCTAACAAAGAAAAAGATAATCTGCAAAAAAATATATAATTTATTCGAACCCTTCTGAAAGCTGAGATTACAACGCCACCAAGATAACTGAGTTTCAAAGAGTGACACTTCTCTCCTAAAAAAAAATAACATATATTAGCTTTTTCCCTTTGGGCAGACATGGAAAAAAGAGACCATGATCATAAAAATGGGTAAAATGAAACCAATAAAATTTTAACTGAATCTTCCATGTTGAGTGTGGGCTAATGTATTAATTTATAATAAAACAAAAAGAGATTTTTGTGGCACAAACTCCTTTCAACAGGCTTCCTCCAGTATATGAGAAAGACCAGGGACTGGTCTGGACATGGATAAGAACCCCCGTAAGAGGTGCAGATATGCAGGAAGTGATTGGCTATCACCAGGGTACACGCAAAACACATCAACTGCTCCTTGGACCTTTTTTGACATTTGCCAAAGTATGTTATATGTATGTATAAATAGGCCACAATAAAACTCACTATTCTGTATAACCAAAATACAGTACTAAAAATTGGAAATAAAAAAGAAGAAAAGTTCATCAAACCACTTAGCAAAAGTTCCTCATTCTTGAGTTCAAACAAAGGTGTACTGTTTCTGGGGAAGAATCCAGAGTAAAACTCACCTGCCACTAAAAATGAGGAGGAAGAACTCCTGGACCCATTGTCTATCTTCACTGTGCAATAGGGTCTGCTGAACCTGGGGAAGAGTCAGAAAAGGATCTTGTGGAGAATTGAGTTTGGATGCCATAATGGGAAAGGACAGCAATGTTGAGAAGGCCTAATGTAAGGCCGGGGCAGGATAACGGAGACTATTTTAGGCCCCACTATGAGCTTAGCCTGAATAAAAAGCATTATCAGGTTACTGATAGAGGGTGATAAAGAGTGTGAGAGTGTTTGGAAAAACCCTGTCTGTGATATAAATGAGCAGGAACTGATAAAAGTCAAGATTTGAATATTACAACTAAACATGCTTTTGATTAGTAGTCCTTCCACTAGGCACAATGTATGATCCATCAGCCGAAGGACAAATTCGAAGCTTAAAATTAAAAGTTAAAATAAGTTGCTACCACAATTCCAAACCTCTCTCAACCACTTACTATTGCCAGTACTCCCCACCCACCACCTACCAAAATAAAGCTTGATAGGAGAAAAAGACAGTCTATATTGGATACAAAGATTCTTGGCCTCAATTTCTATGACCCTTCCATTTTTGATGACCAGCAACACAATCAAAAAATTTATGGATATGTAAAGAAAATAAAGATTAAAATCACAAGTGTTAATCAATAAATAAAGCAATCAATATAACCAGACTCAACTAAAAAATATAGTTTCTACATAATTGGGTTTTGAGCTTATGGATCATTATATCATTAATATATTCAAAAGGTAGAAAATATTACTAAATGGATTTTGACTTACAAGAGCATGATGGAAACTATGTAAAGTCAACTGGAAATGCTAGAAATAAAAATATATGATGCCAGAGAATAAGGGTTTCTGTGATGAATTATAAGAAGCTAGAGAGAGTTAAGAATCAGGGAAAGGACTTGAAGTCACGCATATAAAAATTACAATTTCAAGAACCAAGAAGGAAAAATTCACTAAGAAAGTAGAGAATAGAAGATTCAACATATTATAATTAGAGTCTCAAAAACTATCATGGTGCAGAAGAATTAATGGTCAAGATTTTTCCAAAATTAACACATGACCTAAAACCACAGATCCATGACATCGTAGAAAAAGCAAGATATATACGAAAGAAAAAGAAGGGGAAAAAGACAGAAAAATGAGATGGGGCAAATAAAAGAAAGTCGCTTAAATATAACATTTAAGTCATTAAGTACCAAAGATAACAAAAATCCTATGACAACTCAAAAGATATATAGCCAAGAAATAATAACAGAATTTCCACCTGGAATGGAGTTGCTTAGATGGCCATAGAACAATACTTTTAAAACAGCAAAAGAAAAAGAGACTATTAATTGAAATTTCTATGCTGATTATTCTATATCCAGCAATATCTTTCAAAAATAAATGTGTGAATGTGTACATGATTAAAAATTTTTTTTCAGATATTAAAAATAAAATAAGCAGAGGGAATTTATTTCCAGCACACTTAAATTACTAGGTACATTTAAGGAAGTTGTTCCAAAATAAGAAATACATCAAATGGAAATATGCATTTCTAAAATTGAACAATACTGGAACTGCAATTATAAGGATAAATGTGAATTTAAATTTTCCTTATTTTAATTACCTTTAAATATAATTGGCTGTATTAGTTTCCCCAGGCTGCAATAACAGATTACCCCAAACTCAGTAACTTAAAATGACAGAGATTTGTTGTCTCACATATATGGAGACTACATGTCTGAACCCAAAGTTTTGGCAGAGTCATGCTGCCCCTGAAGGTTCTAGGGGAGGATCCTTCTTTGCCTCTTCTGGGTTCTAATGGTTGCCAGAAATCCTTGCAGTTCCTTGACTTGTATATGCATCACTCGAATTTCTAACTCCATAGTCATGTGGAGATGTGTCTGCATCCAAATTCCCCTTCTGGATTCCCCAGATACTGGATTAATTCAATCTAAACTTGATTATGTCTGCAAAGACCATGTATCCAAATGAGGTTATAGTCATAGATTTCACATGGGAAGTCTTCATTAAATCTTTTGTTGAAAAAAATCATTCTACCCCAAAGAGCAAGCTCTCTGCCTCCACTCCCCAATTTTCATGGGCTTCTCACAGGCAAAATACATTCATCTCCTTGCCGAATTTCAAATGCGTTAAAACTTCCTAGAATCAGTTGTGAATATTGAGTCCCAAATAGCATCTAAGTATGATTCATTTTAAAAATACCAAATATAGTGTTCTCTATCATTGAAATTAAGTATGAGAGAGACTTTTTGTATGGTCCATCTTTGGACAAAATTTTTCTCCATCTGTGGATCTTGAAATCTAGAAAAGAGTTAATATGCTTCAAAAATGCAATGGTGGGATGGTAGAGCATGCATAGGAAAGACATTTATTTTTATTTTTTTATTTTTTATTTTTTACAGGCTCCATTTTGATTCATTGTACACAAATGAGGTACATCATTTTGTTTTGTTTCTATGGTTGTTCACGATGTAGATTCATACCATTTGTGTAATCATACATGTACCTAGGGTAAACATTTCTATTCCAAAAGTGAGAAATAGAAAGAAGAGAGGTGGTGGGGTGGAGGGAGAGGAGAGGGAAGGGGAGGATAGGGGAGAAGAGGAGAGGATTGGAGAAAATCTGAAAGCTAGCAAAGTATATTCTATTAGACTTCAAGACCTGAGAATACTCTATCTTCGGAGTCAAATAGGGAGGTGTTCCCATCCTTCCCACCTATGAGGTAAGGGGCCCCACCCACCTGGTCCTAGCAGCGGTTCCATCAAAGTATACCTCTTTGATCAGAATTTGGAGGAGGAAACATAATGAGTAACTGCCGATGAGTACAAGGTTTCTTTGGGGAGTGATTGAGAATTTCTGTAAGTAGATAATGATGATGGTTGAGCAACCTTGTTAACTGAATTGGAACATTGAAAAATGTGATTTTCATAGCATGCAAGTTATATCTTAATTTTAAAAATGGTGAAGAAGACATGCTACCCTATTTTAAGACATTTTTAAAGGGTATTAATTAGAACAGTATGGTATTATAGCAATAATATCAAATAATGGAAAGAGACTTAGAAATACATATTTGATTTATGTTCAACCAAGTAAACAATAATGGGACTGGAGATGTCATTCAGTGGTAGTGTGCTTGCCAGGCATGCATAAGGCCCTGGGATCAATCCCTAGCACCAAAAATGAAACAAGGTAATTATTGAAAAAATAAAACAACCTCACTGATGTACCCGGAACATTTGCATCTTCGTAACCAAAAGTAGACAAATAATAAGTAAATAAATAAATAAACAATAAATCTGCCTTACCTGTACACCACAGTATACAATAAATAAATCAAACTGGTTCAAGCTCATGATGCAAAAGAAAAGAAGTCTTGACTAATTTTTTTGGTAGGACACAAAAAGGGTTAACCACTAAAAAATGATACTTTAGTGTCACTAAAATTAAAACCTTTTAAGAAAAGTATAAATGAAATGCAAAACAACCATTAACTTGAAAATATATTCACAAAAGACAAGAGCAAGAAGTTCTGGTAAGCCTTTGCAAAATAGGAGGAATTTAGAAAACAATACTAACTATACATGTCAAAAAATGATGGAAAATCTTGACAATTTTCGCTGTAAAGAAGTGATAAAAGTTTTGGGAGATTAAAATATTACCTGACCTATCATGTTTCTAAATATCACAAAATGCCCCATAAACATATATAATTTTTGTGTTAAAAATAAATTAAAATGATATACAAAGAACTCCTACAACTCCATATTAAGAAGACAAGCTTTTAAAAAGGGGAAAATTTTCAGATTCTTTAGAAAATAAAAAATACAATTGTCAAATAAGCACAAAATGAATGTTCAAAATCGTTAGTTATGGGAAAGATTTAAACTAAAACCACAATAAATCACCAGAAAGAGCCTATAAGCATAGTCAATTTTTACAAACAGAAAATACAAGTCCTTAGTGAATATGGAAAGCTATTATGACATTCATGTCTTGCCAGTTAGTATGCCAAATTGTGCCACAATTTTGGAAAATAATGTAGGGTTTTCTTATAAAATTAAATGTTCAATTTTCATACAGTTAGAGCACTGAAAAACTGAAAACAATGAAAATAAATGAATGAATAAACAAATTGTGGTAAGGTCATTCAGGACTGCTGGAAATTCATTATACTGCTCAGTTTTAAAATGAATGACCTACTGATTTATGCAGCTATGTGGATGAATCTCAAAAACATTTTTAGTGAAAAAGGCCAGATTCTGGTAAGCAATACACATATGATTTCATGCCCATGACACTCTTACAAAGACAAAAATCATAGAACAGAAAACAAATCAATGGTTATCAGACACTGGCATTATGGTGATAGATGACTTCTAAGAGGCTTAAGAGAATATTTTGTAGTGATGGAACTATTCTATATCTTGATTATGATAATGATTACATTTGTTTATAATTAAGAGAGTTAATTTTATGTCAGTAAACCTGTTGTATATTGAATTGTGCTCCCATTCCCCAAACTCAAATGTGGAAATCCTAACCTTGCATACCTCAAAATGTGACCTTATTTGGATATAGTTTATCGTTGTTACTGTTTCCCAGATGTAATCAAGTTAAAATGAGATCTTTAGAGCAGGCCCTAATTCAATAAGATTGGTGTTTAATAAAAGGTGGAAATCTGTGCACAGATACATAGAAGGAAAAGAATGTGGAAAAGCAGCCATCTACAGCAAAGGAGTGAGGCCAGGAAGAAACTTTTCCTTCAGTTCCCAGAAAGACCAATGCTACCTCCTCCTTTTGGACTTCTGGCCTCCAGGCTTCCAAAGCAATACCCTTCTGTTGTTGAGGTCACTCAGTTCGTGGTACTGTGTTACAGCATTTCTAGCAAACTGATATGCCTGATTTGTTTAAAAAATATTTTTTAGTTGTAGATGAACACAATATCTTTATTTACTTATTTACTATTATGTGGTGCTGAGGATCAAACCCAGTGCCTCATATTTGCAAGGCTCTACCACTGAGTTACAGCCCCAGCCTCAATATACCTGATTTTTAAATGAAGTATTTTTAATGTTTTTATTCCTACAATTGAATAATAAAAAACATTCATAATGCAATCACTCAATTGAGGGTATAGAGCTTAAATATTTAAGCATACATAAAGAATGTGAAAAGACAGTTATTTGATTAAGTATCTTTTATATCCTTTTTATGAACTTTAATACATTTGAGTAGGTTGGCTCTGTAAACATCATAAAAATTTCCTTAGAAAGATTTTCACAAGGTTATGTGTGTCATTTTGTCCAAAACTTTGCATTTGTACTTTATCTAAGATTTTAAATACTGTCTTAACTGATACTCTGAAGTTTTTATTCAACTAAGTATATGTGTCTCACTTTGTGTCTCACTTTACATCTTCTTTGTAGAGCTCAGCTCTTCCACGTGCTGAAACATTGTGGAATCCCCTTAAAGGAAGACTGTGGAAATGTATTGGAAGGGGATTGTGACAGGCAGGATTGTGGTTTATTTCCCATGTTGATGCAAGTTGGGATCCCTAAACATGCAGTATCCTATAAGAAGGAAGGGCCTCTTCAACTCTGCCATTTGTAGGGACTTTAAAGGAGACAATGGTCGGCTATATTCTTTGCTTGGCAACTGGCTGTTGTATGTGGTAGTGAATCTAAAAAAGAAGGTCTATTGCTTGATGAGATGAAATATATGTTGTACAAATATGGAAGTACAAACTCACTGCAATTAAAAAAGCACTAAATCATATTCTGGTCTTAGATAGCTATATAATTACCAAACCTTTTAAGATAACTCAGGGAAAAAAAAAGTTTCTAAATCTCAAAACTGACAAGTTTAAACACATCAGTTATGATTCTCCATCTTGGAGCCAGGCCTAAGGGAGGCAATAACTGAATAGCTGAGCATAATTATCCATCAACATTTCAACCTTTAAATGAATTTCTGCAGACATGTTTAAAAAATTTGTTCCATGTCCAGTGTTTATAATCATAATTGCACTGGAGGTCTTTTTTTTAAACTAATGTGACCTTACTTATTACATTTCTTTATATTGCTGCTGCCCTCTGTAATTTCCTTAATGAACAGATATTTAATTATATTCCTTCTTTATCAATTTTATATTGACTACATCTGGAGGTCATGTGCTAGAACATTTAATATTCAATTTCATTTTTGAGAGTGTATTAAAATAAATAATTTAAATGAGGTTGAATTTTTATATATCCTAATACAATTTCATAAATAATTATATACAGAAATTTGGATGACTTAGCAGATATACAATCTAGAGTTTTCTACTTTCAGGTCACAAGTTTTAAACCAAGAAAACGCCGTGGAAATTAATCTTCATATTGTGAGTTAATAATTTTGTTTGTATGTGTCTACTAAAAGCATTAACCAAAGTAAGAAGAAAAAATGCTTTTCAAGCTTTGAAAAATTTCCCCCAAAGAAGGAGGCTTATTATCTGAACTTGCTGGGGGGAGGGTATTGTTTACATATGATACAATTCAGATCTATTTCCATGTAGGAATTATTCATATATTAGTAAACTTGCACACATTTTCCCCTGTGGATAATGCAGATATAAAGGCAGGGGGAAAAAATCCTCTCAGAGCTATTTTTCCCCTATATATCCCTCTCAGTCTTCTTTAATATCCCTCCTCATGGATCTTATTTGCACACAGCAAATGTGCTTCCCCTACAATCTTTTACAATCCCTAGATGCTACCTTCACTTTTGTCTAGAATGTGTTTATGGTTTAGCAAAATAATTTTCTTCTCCAGACACTTGTATCTTAATGTAAAAGGAGCTATCAATAAAAAGGAATATACTCTCCTTGCCTTCATTTTCTGGAAAATCTGCTGATGAATCCCCCTTGGTTACTTAGAGAATCGATGCTCACTGTGGTCCCACACAGGCCGTCTGTTTATCTCCCTTTTACAGAGTTTATAATCTGTAGACAAATTAGGAAAGGATTTAAGTTAGGTGTTAGAGTAGCCAATGTCAATAATCCAGAAGACTGAAGTTAGATTCTCAGATGTAATTGTGATTACATGGTATGGACACAGAAGACTGGTGTGTGTAAAATCAGTTGCCTTTTGAGAATGTGAATGAGTGCAAATAATGCTATCAAATGTGGGGAGAAGAAAGACTCTAAGGAAGGACAACATAGTAGACTTGAATCAATATTAATACCTGGGACTTGAATCAATATTAATACCTGGGAAATGACAGTAGCAGCAGAGGTACTCCAGTATGAAACAATCAAGGTTGACAGGCTCAGTCTGAGCAGTGTGTTGCACTGGTCATAAAGCTAGGAGACAGATCTGCAAACAATGACAGGCCCTGAATATGGTAGCTGCCATCATTATTGACTGAGTGGTCAGGGGTTTAATTGGTGACCCAGGAATTACTAATTGGGCATTAATCTTTCAAACACTCATGTTTGCTCATAGAAATGACTTTCATAAGTTTTCTTCTTTCTTTGTTATTTTCTTTTCTTTTTCCTCACAAACCCAGGGGGCTATGACTTTTACATTAGAAGACAAGTTTTCTTACATAGTTGATCTGGCTTTCCAGAGGACAAAGCCACCAATTCCACATTTAGAAAGATGGCTTAAAATGTCAAGAACCCTGGTAAAGTAATACCTTTCCTTAAATTGACAGTGAGGGATGAACAAGAGAGGCTGAACCCTTTGCTGAAAGCAGATTTAATTGGCAGGGGTCAGAGAATTTCACAATGATATAGAGTTCCTTAAGGATGCAAAAAATAAAATAAAATAAGTCCTCTGAAGAGGAGGGGAAAACTGCCTAAAGTAGGTCTGGGGTTGTCAGTGTCAATCCTCTCCATCACAATCTTGCCTGGGGCTGCTCCTGCCAAGACTAAAGAGATAATGACATCTGTATGGCATATTCCTAGTACTGTAGCATTTTATTTTACACTGTGGTAAAAATAAAGTAAGTGCAGGTTTCTTTGTTAAGGAAAAAAATGGAAGAGAAACTAAATTATGTGTGTGTTCTAACACACACATTTCTCTGCATTCACTATGTGTGAAATAAATGCTCATTAACCGAAATGTATTCTGAATTTTTTCACTAATTTTCAAATGTGGAAAATCATTTTGGTTTCAGACCTAGTAGCGGGAGTTCCAATTGTGTTTAAATAGCATAGACATTTTTTGCTCCTAACAGAGAGCTCTAGGGTTTAATAAATATATTTATTTGATTGAAAAAAAAATCTTTCACTCCCTGAGTTTTGGGATATACTGGTTTTATACATATATTTAAATTTTTCTTTTTAAGAAACATTTTCAAACCACCACGCTGTATTTTGAAGTCCATCATTTGTGAACAGTTAGTAGAGTACAAATACATTAAAATAAAATGTTTGAGTCTAGACAAAATGAATGTCCTGAACCTGGCTCCATTTCTAAAATATTATGCCTGTATCTGGTGAACACATTATAAATTAACTGCATTTTGCGCATTGATCTGAATCAGCTGAGAAGGTTGTGATAGACTCAAACTTGGAAAAGGGCAGATTCCATTTTAATGGATTTTGTTACTTAGTGAAGTTTTCAAAACTATTCACTCTGAAAGTCTTATAGCATTCTACCCTCAAATATTATTTTTAATTATGTACTTCAACATATTTCAAAATTTACTGTTCTTTCATTTGTCGTGAAAACCAAGAACTTCACACAGCAACTTGCGTACAGATTGGCTTTTCAGGCCTTTGTGTCTCTGGTGACGCAGGCTCTTGAGTCATTTGTTCTGTTTCTGTAAAGCTGTTGAAAAAAGTTTCACTGTGAGTTTGCTGCTATGATTCATCCACGTTATGGCACATTGTTATAGTTCATTTCATTTGACTGCTCTATAGATACCAGCAGGAAAGTAGCCTGTGGTTCATTCATCCAGTGTGCCCTGGTGGGCGTTCAGGTTATTTCCAGGTTTTGTTCTTAGACATTTCCCCGACAGGTCCTCACATGACATATGCAACTGTTTCTTCTGGGTGCATATTTCAGAGTAATAGAGCATATGAATGTTTAAGGAAATAGGCACTGCCCAACTTTCTTCTTAGTTTCACAGAGTTAAATCCCCAGCTTTTCCAAGACTTACCAAATTGATAGTAATTAAATTCAGAATTTTTAAAAATCCTTTTGGCATTTGATTTAACCTTATATTATCAGAGTCGTTCCACTGGTAACACTAAAATACTGTAACACCTTTGATAGTACAATTTATTCAATTAAATATTTTTAGTTCTTGTACTTTAAACTTTTTTGTGCCAAATTTGAGAGCTTCCTAAGTTAGCTATTTTTAGGGACTTGTCAGAAATCATTATTTCAGAATTAATGCTTGTCCTTATTAGTAGACCAATTAGTCAAATCACATTTTTGTATGGGAAAAAGTTTCACTTTATTCTTTAATTCAAATGTACCTGTTAATATGCATTTGAGGAATATAAAAATGGAGACAAATTCCAGAATGCATCATATTAAAATTATGTAAAATAGTTAAATAAAATTTAAAAAATATGAATTTAACATAAATAATTTGTGTGAATTTTATATCATATCTCATTCTTAATTTGTAATAATTTAATGTAATGAAAACTTACAAATATACATTATTTAAGAATCAAAGCAAATGATAAGTATAATCTTGCAGAAAATATCTTTATGTTATGTGTTCAGCTCTGGCATTCAGCTTCAGGGAAAAATTAGATAAGAATAACCTCATTATTTTAATTAGACATCATGATCAACATTTTTCTGCGTATTTACTGGAAGAAAGGAGATATGCTACTGAAAATAATCAGCCTAACATCTATCATTAAAATGTAATTTGTTAAGAGGAAGTAGACTATATTTTAGCAAATAATAATTAAAATGAAGTAAGATGATGATTTCCCATAATTAGTACATTTTTCAAGATAGCATTTGACAAAATAAGTCTTTACTACAATATTAAACAAGGCATATCACATCTAAATAAATAGCTCTTCCTTGGAAGATTTTTCCATCCTAACCTGAAATATGTGGTGTCCAGAATAGTACTTCAGATATGTTTACAAATGTTAGAGTAAGTAATCTTATTATGTTGGATATTTGTAGATTCTTTTCTTTCTTCCTATTGATACATCTTAGGGATGGGTACTGAAAATAACTTTCAAAAATTGCTTACATTAAATTTGTGAAAAAATTTTATTTTTAAATGTTCATTATTTCTTACTGAAACTCATTTCTCTATATATTTTCTCAAGACTAATGCTTTATTTGAAGATAGTAGAGGTTTGGCAGAGATAAATCTATGACATGAAAATTGCCATCAAATCTATCACTATTAATCTCTTGTATATCTGATTTGATAACGTTCTACAAAGAACAAATGTACTATTCTTAATTTGTTACTTCTTTTTAACAGAAAAAGCTATAAGATAGGTAAACATAAAAACTATTCTGGTGGATTAAGGGTCTTAATGAAGGGTTTCCATGATATGAATAGTAATTTGAAATGTCTGATGAAATGTATGAGTAGATTTTTTTGGCATATGGATATTAATTAAATTAGGAAAGGGTATTTAAGTAAAACAGACAATCAATGTCATGCTAGAAAAGAGTAACTATAGTATGTGAGAAGTCATAAATTAATTCCATGATAACTGTCTAGACTGGTGTTCTTAGAAAGGACCCCACTAGGAAGACCACTATTCAATGACACAACCAAAGTGAAAAATCATCTTACTTATTTCTAGAAAAAAGTGAAATGACATTCCATACTTCCAGTCAAGCCTGAATCAAGATTTTGCATAAACATCATAAAGGCAGAGGCTGGAAAACCAAAATAGAAATTTTCTGGAATGGTGCATGTGGTGTTCTGGGACGGGGTGCTTCTACCCAAGGTTACCTGATGCTCTTGTTTGTTTCCCCAGCAGTCTATTATATAACCACTTAGTGTTCTGGCAGTTTTTCTTTCTTTTTTCTTTTTTTAGACAAAAACATCCAAATTTAGATAACAAATTTTAGGATCACCCTAGCCAAATCCCTCCAGTTCATATGACTTTTTGAGATAGTATGGTTCAAGGTTGAATGACAGTTATGTAGAAATGCCCAGAGCCACAGAGTTCTAATATAAAGAGAAGATGTTCTTATGCTTAATATCATCAGCCTACACACCTACCAAAGGTGTGCTTTTGTAATTGTAGCTTTATTCCCAAATCTGAAATGATACGTAATAAAAATGACCAACCTGGAACCATATTTTTTAAAGGAGGAAAAAGGAAAAGACATTTCATAGAAACTCAATATTGAATTTGCAAATTAAAGCTGGTCATTAGCCTCATATAAAAGATAGGCTGTTGAATTCTTACCTTGATACTTCTTAGGGGAATAAGATAGAGTGAAAAATGCCAGAGCTTTTCATTTTTCCATTTAGTACAGAGTATATGAATGAATTAGTCATTTTCGTTCTACACTAAGCCTGCAATCATGTATTAACTACTTAAGGTACCCTAATGCCTGTCTTCAAGGAGTTTAAAGTTAAGTAGGGGAGACAGACAAGTAAAGAAATGTAATATAAGGTGCTAGGTGCTGCAAAGATTTTAAAGTGGGAAAACAAAGGATAAACTTCCCGCATGTCAAAATCTATCAGGAAATATATTTGATCCTTCTTGACTTTAAGAAGTAAGTAAGAGTTCTATAATTTTACTTCGTGAGCTGACTTCCTTCATTCTAGCAATGTGAACACGAGTCCTCCTCCCTGACAAATGTTGGAATCTTAAAGCTCAACGTAATTGTCATCTGTTTTTGAACTTTTATAAACTATTTGTGGAGAAAGGTTTCACTTCTTGATGCAAAGCCACAGGCAAGAGCAATTCACGGCAACTGCTCTCCCTGCTGTCTGGGTTCTTTGAATAAGGCATTGTGTGAAATTCCGACCTCATTAAATCTGCTGTTTAGCTGCACTCTGTGCAGCCACTGCGATTCTGCTCTGGGTCACCCTCCTGCTTGTGAAACCATTTAAGGCAAACGAGATGCCTGAACCATGAGGTGTAACATAATACCAAAGTCAGACAGTCACATTCTTTACTACTTAAGTAAATTTCTACGCTCTTTGCTGATCAAACTAAATTCTTGTTCTGTTTTATTTAGTAGAATCATTCAGACAAAATGTTGCTTCCTTCAAATATTAAATAGTATTGGAGGGCCATATAGTTTGAAAGAGCAAAAATCTTATTTCAGCTCACTAGAATCTAATGGTATAAAAATTAGAGCTTAGAAGTTTCCTCTGGCAAAGTGGATCAATTTAATTCTAGAACCAACATTGCCTGATGATGCTGTTTGGACAAATTTAACACAATATTTTCTATACTGCACTACAGTTTCAGAGTAGAAGAATCATCCTCAGAATAATTTTATTCTGCTATAAAATGGCCTGGTCCAAGAAGCCAGTGGTGTGTATGTGTGTGTGTGTGTGTGTGTGTGTGTGTGTGTGTGTGTGTAAATAGATGGGGAAATACATCTGCTAGAATTGAGACCATATTCTCATTTCATATGATTTGACAGTTCTTATGTGGCAGCAATCACTGTTTCTCTACCTACCTTGCTGACAGTCTCAAATCAATCAGTGACCTAGATAGGAAAGATTTTATACCCCATTACCCAGGCCTTCAGTCATCCCACTTGTGCTGTGACCAAACTGGTTTTCAATTCCAAAAATAGAGTCTGCTGCTGAAGGTATGAGATATTCCAAACAGAGATAACAATATGGTCAGTTTGGACTGGGCCTTCAGATTTTTACAAGAATCTCTGATATATTTTTATAACTTTAGTTATTAAAAATGCCTCAACTATGTTATCCTTCTTAAATTTAAAAAAGTTATATATATGACCTGCATTATCAACCTATTAAAACTCAACAAGAAAGCAGATAGTGAGTTCTTAGGAAAAACTTTCTTTAGTTTCTTAAAATATGTGGGTTAAGGGCCAATTTTGCCAAACATTGGGATGGTTTAATAGGATAACTGGAATAACAGCTGAGAGTGTTTTGCTTATTTGTTATTACATAAAAACCATGCAAATCAGAATGTGTCAAATGAAAACAGGAATGAATAAATTTATTATGTCCACACACCCACCTGTCTAAATCCATGTTATTGGGGATGTCGTTTTACAAGACATTATAAAATATACAAGATATTTCAATATGTAAAATGGAGAAACAGATGATTAGAAACGTCATAGAAATTGAGGAGTGTTTACTTGTATGATGATTTGGAATTAGGAAATAACATCATCAGTGGATTGAGAAAAATCAACCCTCAATGTCAGTGGACACAATCCAAGGAGCTGGGCAGAGCAAAAAAATAGAAGGAAGGTTTCCTCTCTCTCCCTTTCCTGGAATTTGGACTCTATCCCCCTTCTGCCCATAGACATCAGAATACTTGAATCTTCAGTCAAGGTATTCCAGGACTTTCATCAACAGCCCACAGGTTCTTGGGTACTTGAACTTAGACTGGAAATCACGCCATCAGATTCTTTGGTTTGGGGTTTCAGATTTGGACGGTTCTAATTTGCAGAAACTCTTTCATGAGATTCTTTCATCTCCATAATTCCTTGACTAAAACAATGTTATACTCGCAAAGATATAAAATTCAATAAACTTTGAATTAGTCTTTCTAGTGAAGATATCTGCGTCCAACTTAGAGTGATTGAGTTAGTATAGATGTGAATAAACTAGATGTAATCATAGAAGAAGGAAAAACACAATATCAATACCTTTATGAATAGATATAAATTATGAAGAAGACATTATACAAAGTTATTTTCTGGGAAATATTGAATGAGGTTTAGATGATGGCATCATTTTAACTATATGATGATTTTTATGCCCATTCAAAATACATGTATGCATTAAGACATTTTAAGGAATCAAATGAGTCTTCTTCTCATTTCACGAAAATCTAAACAATAGTCAGAGAACTCCTTGTTAAACAACAAAAAGGGAAGATACAGTTCTCTTACAATTAAATCTAGATAAATGAAGCATACATGTAGAAACAACAATCAACAAACATTATTTAGAGTATATTCTTTCTGGGCACTATTCCATGTACTAGAAATAGAAGGTCATTAAAGTTGTGTCACTGTCTGCCAGTAGCTTATGACATAGTCTGGAATTCTTAAAACCAATAATCATCATATAAATGAGCAAGCAAACAGCAGTTGCACTGGATGCAATGGTTGTAAAGAAGATAAAGGGTCAACTTTACACAGCAGAAACAGAAACTGGCAGCATAAGATGGGTCCTGAGATGATAAAATTTGAAACACTCGAGAAAATGTCATAAGCAGATGTCAAGATTGCAAATTTAGAGATGGAAGAGGGTAGATAGTGCATATATTCCATTTTTTTGCAATATCAATCCCATACATACCAACAATCAACTTCATGAAACCAAGGCAACGATATGCAAAGATGCAATTCAAACTTCTGAAATTTAACAGAAAACACATTTTTTATGTAGAAAGACAATACTGCAGGATCTCACTTTCATTTGGAATTAAACCAGTTCAACTCATAGAGACAGAGAGTAAAATAGTAGACAACAGGGTCTTGGAAGTGGGGAAGGTGAGATATTTGTCAAAGGGTATACATTTTCAATTATGAGATGAGAAAGTTCTAGAGCTCCAATACACAGTGTGGTAAATACAGGCAATAATATTGCATACTTGAAATTTGCAAAGGAATAGATAAAAATCTTCTATTTCACCTCTTCACAAAATTTAAATCTAATTATGTGGTGAGGGATTGACATGTGAATTTACTTACCTGCAATAATCATTTAATAATATATACATATGTTAAAATATTTCATACATCTTCAATATATAGAATTATGATTTGGCAATAATCTCAATAAACTGGAAAAATAAAATGAATCACAGATTGTAATTATCTCTATAAGATATGTTAAATATGCTCCATTGATAATAGCTATATTGAACTTCTAGAAAAGATAACAAGGAAAAATGAGTCTAGTCAATGAGTCAATTGATATATTGCATATGTAGATAATAGATAGATACAGTTGATCAGTAGGCACAGATACACAGAAACATGGAAAGATAGATTACAATGCAGTTCTCAGTTCATAAGATTTAAGCAGCCTCTACAAGGTTCACATAAAGCCACAGTAACCACATTATATAAACAAAGAGAACTAATAAGGGTTTGGCCTTAACTTGGAGGTTCTCCTGCCATTGAGTAATTTTCCAATGCCATATACTTAGCTCTTGTTATGACCTAATTATGCATAATTCTTTTAGAATAGGATCATTACGACTGTGCTTATGACAAGCTCAGCAACCATTTAAAGACATTCACCAAACACACATGTGGCTAAGTAGGGAAATGAAGTCTGCATCCAATTTGATAACCACAGAAGAAATGCTGGAATGAAAATATCCTTTGAAAACAGTATTTTGGTTTACCCTAGACTGAACCAAGATTGACAAAAACATTGCATTTTTGAGATATTTAAAGAAAAACAAATAGTTGACTTTGAAGGCATCATGCCCAGAAATCTCATGGTCTAATACAATACAGGGAATCACTCAAGGAAAAATAACAGTTTTATTGGATTCTTAGCCTCATCAAATATGCCTCAGGAAATGGAAGACATGACACCCTCATGAGTATGGGAAAATATTCTTTAGCTCAACAGTGAAGGAATTATATTTTGAGAGTTCTCAACACTTTTGAACCATAGGTACACATAGATTTGATAATAACTTGATGATTGTCTATTCTAGTATCTTGGTTAATTATTTGATACCAAGACTAGATCAATATGTCAGATAGGTAAGCTGAATGAACAGAGAAAGTGTTCAATAACTGTAGAATATAAAACTTTAAATTCAGTTAGCCATTTTTCAAGGGTATGATGTTGAACTTTAAGGTCATCCCATAAAACCATCATAAGTAGTGATTCTCCCAATTACTAAAGATAAATAAATGAATGAATGATGCTTTTGTTACTTCTTTTATTTAACTGACAAGTCCATTCATATAAAATCAAATATCTAATAACTAATATGTCACTCAGTAATATAAATTCTGGCAACATAAAGTTATAGGTACTTGTAAAAGGCAAAAATATCCTTGTTTTCTCTGTATTGTACTTGTTATTCGCAGGTTTACTCCATTTCTGATTTAATTCTGACAGTTATTGTGATGAATGATAGAGGTTAATGTCAACGTTAAAGATGAGGAACTAAGCCTGAAGGCTCTTTAGTGTTTGGGATTTTAACACACTTAACTGTTTTGAGTCATGAATGTGTACAAAAAATTTATGAAATGAATATTTGAGGCAACAGATATAGTTCTTATTTGAACAATACACAACATATATATACATTGAAACAGCACATGTTACCCCACAAACGGGTACAATTTTATGTATCAATTTAAGACATTTAAAAAATAAAGATAATACTTCAAACAATTATAGAGCTGAGGGATAGAGAGAAATAGGTGAAAAAATATTGATAAACTACTGATAACTGTTGAAGTTGGGTGATGGACTACTGGGGTTGGTTTCCTCACATAATTATACTTTTATATGTGGTTGAAAATTCGTACAGTTAAGGTTAAGAATGAATTAATGAAAAATTCTTAAAGATAAATATACATTGTATAAAAAGTAAAACTGAGTTCCAGGGTGATTTTTTTTTAATATTAGTATCAAAGAAGTTTTTGCACAGAATGAAATGAGGATTTCTTTGCCAAAATGTTGAAAAATATTTTGGCAAAGAAATCCTCTTTTCAATAAAATGGAGTACAAATAAAATAAAAATCGTATTGGATAAATTCATTATAATGCTTTCATTTTCTAAATCATTTAAAGGAAACTTCAAAAATAGAGACAGAATATAGGAATCTAGGACTTCTCCTTCCATAAAACCCAGATGAATTTTCCGAAGACCTTAACCTACAAGCTTAAACAGATTTGGGAAAAGATAAGAATGAAATTTGGAAGTAGAAAGTGTCAAGTTAAAAAATAAAGTATAGCAATTTATCAAACTTCCAAAGTGCCGTCAACATTGGAGAAATCAAGAAGAAACTCAGTTTGATCATAGATAGACCTTCAAAATGCTAAGCAATTGTCAATACCAGTTTGCTCTGTATGTGGGGTGCATCTGAAGTGATCTGATTGAAGGCTGTAAAGATGTGTTAGTTTTCTTTTTTACCTTTATTTATTTATATATTTTTTATGTGGTACTGAGGATCAAACCCAGTGCCCACACATGCTAGTGAAGTGTTCTACCACTGAGCTACAACCCCAGTCCCCACGCATTTGTCTTCTAATGCTGCCACAAAACCAAACCAAAAACTGAGTGTTAAGCAACAGAAGTTGATTGCACAGTTCTCACAGGCCGGAAGTTTGGACTCAAGATAAACAGGGATGATTTTTCTGAAGGTCATGAAGAAGAATGTGCTCAGTGCCTGCTTGCCTTCAGCTCCAGCCAGCAATGCTGACATTCCTTGGCTTGAAAACTTATCACTCTTATCTCTACCTTCATCTCCAGTTGGTGTTCTCCTCATCTGCATGTCTGTCTCTCCAAATTTCCTCCTTTTATAAAGATCCAAAGCAATACTGGATTAAGGGTTACCCTAATGACTCATTTTGACCTCAGTTAAGACTCTGTTTTCAAACACAGTCACTTTCTGAGATACTGGGGTTATGACTTCAACAGATGAATTTTAAGGGGACACAGTCTGACCCCTAACACTGTACATTCTATATTCCTTCTCCACTACATGCAACTGGTATATTCTTTCTTCAGTAAAAGAGACAGGGCTTATGCTATGGGTAAAATAACAATGAAAGAACTTAATAAATGCTGTCTGGTTAGCAATTCTTTGGATCATGTGTAGCTCTTTTATTAAAAAAAGCTTCACTTCAGACTTATAGAAAATGAAAGCTTATAGAACTAAAGTCTTATTTAAAGGGATTTTATTGTTTTGGGATGGGAGGTAGGCATATACTATCCAAAAAACCTGAATCAGAAAGGAATTCTCAAGGAAAATGCAAAGGCATCTTGTATTACAATTTTAGAATAATTTTCAGTGACTGATAGCTGAAGAAATTTTACTATTCAGCTCTACAACATAATGTGTTGATTGATGCAAATTATTAAACTTTGGCATGCAACATCTGTGTATCAATTATGTATTATTTGAGCTTTTAAGATGGTTAAAAATAAATATGCAAAGCAAAATTCAAAGGAAATCACTACAACAACACCTCAATAAAAATACAACAATCCACAGGAAAGAATTTTAAGACTCCTGATCTCTATGAAATTATAATCATTACTTTTGTTTGTATCAAAAGAGAGTCCTCATTAACACCTAAGAAATTTTATACCAGAGTAACTCCTTCTTTCTTCATCTTCTTATTCTCCTTTCCTCTTCCTCCTCTATTTTCTCCCCCTCCTCTTGTTCTATATTCACATACCTCTTTGAGGATCTTATAAAAACTATATTCCCCCTCTCTAGGAAAATGCAATTATGCCTTTCATCCTTAGATACTCAAATGCTTTTTTTTAATCAAATGCTTTTTAATTCAGTTTTGCCTCAATGATATCATGCTTTCATTAGATGACTACCTAGTGGTAAGTGATTTTTTTGTGCCCATAAAATAGACAGAAGCTAACCTAATTTTGAAGACAATACCAAAAAAGAAACAATCATAAACATGCTTATTAAAGGTTATTAAAAATTTTTAAAGAGCTATTGCTGTGAAATAAATTGTTCAATGCCCTCTATTATGAAATGAATATTTGTGTCTTCTCAAAATTTATATGTTGAGCCCTTAACAAACTCTCTCTCTCTTACAAAAACCTATAGGAGCAACCTGTGAGAAGGTAGTCATCTGTAATCGGGAAAGATAGCCCTTAGGAGAAGCCAAATATGATAACACCCTGATCTCAGATTTTCAACCTCTCAAACTGTGATAAAATACATTTCTAGAGTTTAAGCTACTCAGTTCATAGTATTTTCTTATAACAACCTACTTGGACTACTTTACCTTCTAATACTCAATATTCCTTTCAAAGTTTGAGAATATGTACCTGTGGAACAAAATAACTGCTGATGGAAATGTATGTAAATTCCAGTCAACAGATTAAAAAGATTTATATTAAAAGTTGACAGGCAACATTAACAACAAAAATAACTAGATCAAAATTACAAATGTCAAGGAATAAGACACATCCTTATATCCAAAATATATAGTTAACTAAAGTTTAGATAATCTTTTGGAAACAGATATAAACTTTTCATGATATATTGGCTTTTCTTGATGTTATTAAACATAGTTACTTCAAAAGAAATCCTAGAAATTCATGTCACTGCCTTCATAAGAATGATATATACGTGGGTTAGAAGAGATTTAATTTTTTAAGTGTATTTTTAAAACATTTTTTAAATAATGAGAACAATGTTCAGGAAAGAACATGAAAATATCTTAAAATTTGGAATTTGATTCTGACTAATTTGAATCTAGAAGAAATTGTACTATTTTGACACGCTATATGAATGTTCTCACTTTAATTTCTTTTAGAGAAAAAAAAAACTGCAGCAATGTCCACACTTTCACATGACATTGACTTCTATTGCTGTGGTTTAACTACATTCTCCAAAAAATAGGTGTTGAACCCCTACCCTTAATGCCTTAAAATGTGAACTTACTTAAAAATAAGCCCTCTATAGAGTTAATGAAATTAAAATGGCATCATTAGGGTGGGCCCTAATCTAAAGTAACTGACATCCTTACACTAAGCAGAAATACGGACACAGGCAGACACACACCGAAGAAAGACAATGTAAAGACACACAGGCAGATGTAACTCGAAGGTGGAGAAACATATTAAACTGATGTAGCTGTCAGCCAGCAAATGCTAAGAATTGTCTGCCACTACCAGAAGTTAGGAAATAGTAAGAGAGAATCTGCTCAGGACGTCAGAGGGAGCATGGCTCTGCCTTACAGATTTCCAAATTCTAAACTTCAGAGCTCTGACAAAATAAATTTCTACTGTATTAAGCCATTGGATTTGTGGTAATTTGTTATGGAAGTCCAAGGAGGCTAAACATCTATGTTATAAAATAGTATATAGTACAAAATTAGAGCATACCATTTCAGCTTTCAAATTGAACATAATTCCATAAGTAACAAAACATAAATTAACCACTGGAAAAGATTCATTGATAAATAATAGCAGTCTGTGGCATAAAATAACTAGATTTCCCAAAAAAATGAAAAGAAAAACAATTATTTGAGGAGAGCACTAATGGGTATAGGTCATCTGAGAACATTTTTTATTAAAAACATTTTGTAACTAATAATGGACATTTGTATGTCATTAAATCCACCTGTTTGTTTTGTAAGGTAAATATCATCTATATCATAGAATGAAAATTAACTAGTTCTTAGGAAATAAAGCTACAATATAATGCTCAATTTGTGTTGCTACTGGTTTGTACAATTTATAACTAAATCTTTTGAACCAAAGATTCTTAATGTATGCCATGTTAAAAGGGACTACAGATCATTTACAAAAGAATTAAAAAGACCCTTTCTAAGAGCTCTTTGATCTAGATAATATCAAATTCCCTATTTTAATGTAAGAAATTGTTTGCACACATATAATACTTCCCAATTCATTTGTAGTCTTCAGAATGACCCTGAGGCTATGATGAAAGCCATATAGTTCAAAGTTAATTTTTTTTAAATGTCACTATTTCAACCTTAAAAGTCCTCATTCTCTCTTATATTTATAAGCAATCAATGGTACCTAAGCATTATAACCAAGTTTTATTTCAACAGAACCAGGAGTTACAAAAGGAAGTTGGGGCAGCATTATAGACAAGGCATTCCAGCTTGTCAGACACACATAAGCTCTTGCACACATGAGCACAATGACAAGTAGGGATTGGAGTTAATTTAAGGTTCTTTGTTCATTCTTCATTGAGATCATTTTAGTTCTGAAGCTCAATTTATTACCTAACCTTCATTTCAAAATAGCATCTGCTTGCAGTAACACAAACACACCATGTGTTTTTTTTTTTTTTAATGCTTCTTTAAAGCTGTTTCCATTATAGCAAAAAAAAAAAAAAAAAAAAAAAACCTCTAACTATATAATAAAGAAAATGATGATATGATGAGCAATCATCTGGGCTTCATGATGAGCCAGGCACTGTTGTAAACTCTTTATGTATATTAAATCAATTAATACTCATATTCTGAGAATATACAGATACGGATCTGAAAATCAGTCATCTGATCTGTGGTTGGTGTGTTTCCTTATCTTAGCATATTTCATATTCATTCATTTGCTGACAGAGCAACTCAGACAAAAACACAGACACATAGGAAATATATAATTCCTTATCTGTAAGGAAATCTGCAGCTGGAAATGTTTTCTCCATTGCCAAAGAAATGCTGCATCAATGGAGAAATGAAGTGAGAGTCTCAATATGCTTATATGCACTGGACTTCTTGCTACCTGAACGATGAAGGTGACAGAGTGTATGTTGGAAATATAAAAACCTAAATTTTGACCATGACTCTACATTTCTCTAATTGTAAATAAACGTAAAAGTAAGCAGCAATACATTGGATAGACCTCTGTTTTCCCACTTTACAAATGAAAAAGAAGGCTATAATGTCTTTGTTTTCTAAGTGACATTTGATATATGCTAACTGTTACAGATGCTTGGGATATAATGATAAATGAAATATTTTCATAGTAGTCATTTTATTTAAACATCTTAGTGGGTTATATCTGGGACACTCCAAACCTCACATATATAGTATATATAATTTAATGAATTTAGACAAAAGAATCAGGAAATATGTTTTCCTGGCATTTTGACTATTTTGAATTAAAGGCACCTGAAAAATAGCACAGGTAAGAAAAACATTGTTAATTCCCCTTTTTCTTCAAAACAGAAAATGAAATCCCCATGTGAGTGCTGCTCTTCCCCTACTAGGAACAAAGAAATGTTCTTTTCATCAGAGATGGCAAACTGAGACCAGGAGAATTCTGTATGAACAGAATTTATTAAAATAATTCTTATCATCTTTTAGCCTCACCTTGTCTTTAAACTATTTTCTATTAATTGCCTCTTTGTTCAACCTAGTATCAAAGCAATTAGGTTTTCTCAGTTCTTTGGGTCACATAAAACTTATATTAAATAAGTTAGTATGCTTTTCTCTTGTTAATCTGTTCATGCTAATAGTGTGTGTGTGTGTGTGTGTGTGTGGTGTGTTTGTGTGTGTGTGTGTGTGTGTGTGTGCATGCTTTTCTGGAGGTTGAACCTAAAACCTCTTGTATGCTAGGCAAGTGCTCCATAACTGAGCTACAGCCCTTAATTGACTTTATGCAAAATTAATTTGCATCCCCAGACAGAAACCTTAAAAGTGAAATTTTGTCTCCCCTCTAGCATGCACACATTAAACCATCAACACAATCAAGGTATAAACATATCCATCACCTCTGAAAGCTTCCTCATGCCTTTTGTTTTTTTTTTTGTGAAAAGAACACTTAACATGTTTTATTCTTTTAAAAATGTTTTATGTGCACAATGCCGTATTGTTAACTCTAGATATTATGTCAGATCTCTACAACTTATTGGTCTTACCCAGCAAACTTTGTATATATTGAAAAACTCCTCATTTCCACCCCTGGCAACTTCTCTTTGTTTCTGTGAGTTTGACTATTTTAGATACAGTGTGTTAATGGAATGAATCATATAGTGATTGTCCTCTGTGACTGACTCAGTCAATGGAATGAAGAAGAAACAAATGATGTGGAAGAAAATATTTGCAAACCATGTATATGATAGAGGGTTAATGTCTAAAATATATAAGGATATCTTACAACTTAATAGCAAATGAACTTATAACCTAATTTTACCAGGGCATAAAGAACTGCCTACATTTTTCTAATAAAGTTGGAATTTGTTATATAAAATGAGTAAGTTGTAGAGATGTGATGTACAATATAATAAGTGGTGGCAGAATATGGAGAAATTGGAATACTTGTACAAACTTAGTAGGAAAGTAAAGGGTGGAACTGCTATAGAAAATAATATAGAAGTTCTTCAAAAAATTAAAAATATTTCTATATCTTGCTCCAATAATTCTGCATATATTATTGGCTATTATTCATAATAGTCAAGATAAGGATACAACCAAATGTCTTGATGGATGGGTGAATAAAGAAGGTAGGTTATGTACACAAACCTAATATTATTATCCCTATAAAAGAAGGCATTCCTACCATACATGATATCATGGATGAACCTTGAAGAGTTTTGCTAAATGAAACAAGCCAGTCACGTATAGTACTCATACCCTAAATTTAAACTCAGAATGATAAATGCTATGGTAGAGACAGACCAAGTTGCTATGAGAAGCAAAAGGATTGCATTTAAACCAAATTAGGGGAATTATGATAGTCTTTGTGAAGGGGATAACTATAATTTGAGCCTTGAAATTACTTGGAACCTAACTATGCTTTAGATAGAAAAATATTTCAGGCAGAGTAACCATTGTATTGTAAGGTAGGGTGGAAAGAAATAACTGTTTACTTGAAGAACACATGTAATCTAGTGTAGTTTACATACAGGAAGTAACCTGGAAATATAGAAAACAGAGGTTAAGAAAGTTAGTGGGAAGGAGATCATAAAGAGCTTTAATGCTGTGCCAAATAACTGTATAAAGTACTATTTCCCAATATGCTTTCTCTAGAAATACACTTGAAAAGTGGTATATAACATATTAGAGTTTTTGAGAGAAAATACAGATGTGTATATTAATGGATTACAAAAATTCTGAACTAATACAACTTATTAAATTTTAACACATTTCCCAAATGTGTTTTTTGAATTTATTTGACTGTGAAAATTTTTAAGTAAAACTTTGTTGCAAAATGCCATGAATAGAAATTCAAAATGTATAGTTTGTATAGGTTAATAAAGCAAAGATAATTTAATTTAAAAAAAAATTTTCTGTGGTGCTGGGGATTGAACCCAGGGCCTTGTGCATGCCAGGTAAACACTGTACCAACTGAGCTATAACCCCAGCCCAAGAATTTATTACCCTACCCAACACCACAAATATTATTGCTATTCTGATTTAAATGTCATATTAGATTTTCCTTTTTTAAAAATGTATGTGAATATAAATCTGCAATCAATTCATTTATAGCTGGTTTCCTTTGATTCAAATATATTTGATTACTGCTGCGAAAGTTATAGTGAATTCTTTTTCATTGCTGTTTCTTACTTAATGTATGAGTTCCACTCTCGACACTCAGTCTTGCACACAGGAGACATTATAAATAATGATATTAATATTTTTGTAATGTTTTTTGTTTCACATATGTACACAGTTTGTTGGTTATAAACATTTGAGTCAAATTGCCGAATCAAAAATATGACATATCCACCGTTAATTGATACCACCAGACTATATTCTCAAGCACTTTTTCAGTTTATACTCCCAACAGGAGTATGCTAGAGTTGATTTGCTGCACTTGTCTGCCAACAAATGACATCATTAATCTTTTTTAATTTAATCTGTTCTTGAAGTTGTTTGGTAGTATTTAGTGTTCAATTTGCAAATTGGCCATTTGGATACTTACTTTTGAAAAACACAACTTTTGTCTCTTGATCATTTCATAATTACATTGCTGATTTGTTTGGTCAACTGTCTTTTTTCCCATTTTATTGATCGTTAGAATGACCTTTTATATTTTAAAGACTACCAGTTTGCTGGTTATATGAATTATAAAATTTTTGCCCAAGATATTGCTCAACATTACATTCTCTTAATGCTATCGTTTTATGACTACAAATATCCATTGAGGAAATTTTAATAGAAGGCAAGATAGATATATCCAATTAACACAGCATCATTCAATTGAAAAGAGTATTGTCTTTCTCCTGTGCTGAAAAATTACTTTGTAAATCAATTGTCCATATTAGTGTAGCTCTGTCTCTGGATGATTCATTCTGAATTTTTACTTGTGTTTTCATCTCTACCACAACACTGTTTTGATTTCTGTAGTAACAAAATGCCAGATATGTTAATTCTGTATTTATTTACAAAGTTAATGAAAATGAAGATAAAGGTAATTTTTAAAATGATGAGAAATTTAGGAAGAAGTGTATACAATATCTTAGAATATATTACAAAGTTACATTTTAGACAATTATGGAAACACAAAAACTCTCCAAGGTTGAACTAAAAAGAGAGAGATGGAGGGAAAAAAGAAAAAAATATTAACCTATTGTACCAGAGCTTTAAAGTTCTGTCAGCAAGTGTAAACCTATATAAGGCATTACTTATATAAAGCAAGGCCTGCTGTATGAGGGGCATTGGGATAGGATTCCAGGCAGAAGAGAGCTAAAGTTACTCTCAATATCCATAAAGAAAAAGTCTTTCCATGTTTTATTTCAAGATCATCTTGGTTATACTTGGTGCTTTGTGTTACCTACACACACACATACATACACACGACACAAGTATTCTCTGAAATATGATCAAAATGGCATTTAATATGGAGAACATTTTGGAAAAAAAATTACATTTTTACAATTTCTTGTCTTCAAATTCATAAAACAATATCATTTCACTTATTCTATTAGTATTTTGTGAGTTTATCCATAAAGTTTTTGAACGACTTTGTTAGATTTATAATATGTATTTGATGTAACTGATAACATTTTAGGTATATAAATTTAAATGCCTTTATTCTGACTTTTCTTGTTAGAATGTAGAATCATAGTTGATTCTGCTTATTGGTCTCAGAGTGAGTGGATTTGCTAAATATATTAATTAATATTAATAATACATATTACTTTAGTCAGTTTTTTCTCTGTTGTGACCAAAAGACACAAAAAGAAAATTTTAGAGGATGAAAAGTTTATTTGGGGACTCTCAGTTTTAGAGGTCTTAGTCCATAGACAGCTGGCTTCATTCCTCAGGGCTCAAGGTGAGGCAGAACATCATGGTGGAAGTATGGCAGAGAAAATTAGCTCAGCACATGATCAGGAAGCAGAGAGAGCTCTGCTTAATCAGGACAAAATACATACCCCAAAGACATGCTGCCAGGGTTCCATCTCCTGCAGTCACACTGTACCTGCCTTCAGTTACCAAAGCAGTTAATCCCTATCAGGGATTAATGTGTTGATTAGGTTAAGCCTTTCATAATCAATCATTTCACATCTAAACATGTTGGCTCTTTTCTATGTTAGAATTACACAATCTGTGAATGAGAAGAGTTTTAATTTTTCTTTTTAATCCTTCTACATTTTTGCTTTCTATTGTTTTATAGACCTAGATAGAACCTAGAATAAAATGTCTAATAGAAATTATTAAAGCAGGTATTATTGACACTTTTATTCTCGAAAGAAGTTTGAAGATGGAATTATAAATATGATGCATGACAGTAGAACATTTTAAAAATCCTGTAGCAAATTAAAGATATTCCTTCCTTTTTCTAGTTGTTAAGAATTATTATCATGAGAGGATATGGAAATTTATTAAATACTCAGTCTGAATTTTACAATGATAATCATGTTTTTTTTTGTTAATGTTATGAGTTACATACATTGATTAGTTTTCCAATGTTAAAGGAGTTTTCAATTCCTGGAATGAAATAAATTTGATTGTGATATATCCTTTTAATATTATTAGATTTCTTTGGACAACATTTCCATTTTTGTTATTTTTTGGGAAGTGGGTATCAAGGATTTAAATCTGGGGCACTCGACCACTGAGTTACATCCCCAGTCCTATTTTGCATTTTATTTAGAGACAGGGTCTCACTGAGTTGCTTAGCACATTGCTTTTACATGATGTAGCCAAAATACCTGACAAGAACAACTTAAAGGGAAAAGTTTATTTGGGGCTCACAATTTTAGAGGTTTCAGTCCACTGACAGCTAACTCCATTACCTTGAGTCTAAAATGAGACACCACATCACCGGGGGAAGACCCAGTGAAGGAAAACTTCTCAGCTCATAGTGGGGTCAGGAAACAGAGTGAAGAGAAGGAAAGGAGTCATAGAAGATAAACCTTTCCAGAGCATGCTCTCAAGTGATCCCTCCTCCAGTCACTCCCTGCCTGATTATAGTTTTTACCCATTCAAACTATGATGAAGTGATTAGGTTACAGTTCTCATAATCACTTTATTTCTGAGCAATCTTGTGTTAGCACAGGAGCTTTTGGGGGACACCTCACAACCCAACCAATACATTCTACCCTGGCTCCCAAAAGCTCATTGTCTATTTTACTATGCAAAATGCATTTAGCTTATCTCTAAGGGTCCCATTGTCTTAACAAGTTCAGCATTATCCAAAAGTCCAAGTCCAAAGGATCCTTTGAGACCTAAGGCAAGCTATTGGCCATGAACTTGTATAAGCATTAAAACAACAACAAAAATCAAAACAAAAAACAAAACAAAACAAAACAAAACAAAAAAAAAAACACACAAGCTTCATGTATACATGATTCATTGAAATAAACATATCCTTTCCAAAAGAGAGAATAAGGGCATGGAAAGAAGGGACTGAACAAAAATAAGATTGAGACCCAGCCAGGGAAGTAGGTCCCATAACTTTGCATAGAACATCTAGGACCCATGACTGAGATGTGCTTTCCAAAGAGTTTGGGCATCCTTATCCCTTTGACCTTGCCTGAAGAAATATACATGACTCTTTTAGAGCCTGGCTCTCTCTGCAGTCAGTTTTTCTCAATAGGTAATCCACATTATTGGCATCCCTGAATTCCTGTGGTCTCCATTCCAGCCCTGGCTTCACCTTCATAGCATTGTGCATTGCCCTCTCAGGGTCAGTTTGCAGAGTATATAAATATATATATATATATATATATATATATATATTTTTTTTTTTTTTTTTTTTTTTTTTTTTTTTTTTTGGTGCTGGGGATTGAACCCAGGGCCTTGTGCTTACAAGGCAAGCACTCTACCAACTGAGCTATCTCCCCAACCCACCTGAAATCTTGATGGAACCCTCCATGACCCCTTAACTTAAGCATCCTGCCTTCCAGTAGAACTAGCATCACATGAATAATACCAAAGTCTGTGGCCAACTCATGCAATAGCTGAACCACCTGTGATCATGGTTTCAGTGGCCTCTGAGTATCTACATGGCTCAGCATGGGGAAACACCTTCCTGACCCTCCACCCCATGTGGGCAGGGTGCCCCAATGATCTCTTCTTACTCAAAAAAAATTTTGTTCCACACCCTTGCTCCTGTAGTAGGTAAGGTCTTGCAAATTCCTGAGATGCCCTTGAGATATTTTTCATTTTGTTTCTAAGCAAAGTACTTAGGATATTTTTAGGGGCTGCAATATCCTTAACAACCACACCTTCCTTGGCTTCAGCTTTACATAAGCTTTTCAGGTCAAAATGCAAGTATTTAAAATACTTTAACTCTATTTTATTTTCTTGATTCTCCCAGTAAATCTGCCTAAAAATTTCCAGCAATATCCATGCCACTGACTGAATACTATATTTTCTTGAAATTTCCTGTGCCAGATTAATTAATCCATCACTTTTAAATTAAGACTCACAGAAAGTCTCAGGAAATGGGGAAAATATAGACAATGTCTTTACTAGAAGCCAAAATGAATAGTTCCTAGTTCAACTGACAGAGAATGGGAAAACAGTGACTGAGATTGGGGGTCTCTGATGACCTCATGGCTGTGGTTGCCTGGTGCCTGGGAATGTTTCTGTGTGAAGGCATATGATGCCTAGCTCTTTTGGTAATGTCCTGCATGAGGAGGCCTTGGGGAAGAGTTTTATCAGCTTTGACCTTACTCTCAGGCATATAGCTTCCAGGGATAGAGGAATTCTCATGCTAGACAACCACAAAGTTCCACCAGTTCTGCTACTCCTAAACCTGCCCACTAAACAGTAACTTTAAACAATGAACCTTCTTCAGAGCTAAACAAAGCTCCTAACATTGCAATTTTCAACTGTGGATTGTATCTATAGAAAAGCTGCATAGATGTTTCTAAGTTTCTGTGACTTTCTGAGTTCAAAGAATAATGCTTGCATAGTCTTTAATCTGATAATGAGACATATATAAATAAAGATTGCTGGCATAACTCTTTAGATCTACTTCTCCATCAGAGAACAGCACTCTACCTGATCCCACCTTTATATTCAAAATCTGAGGGTGTATTTTCTAATCCCCTATTGCCACTCACCAGAACTGCAAGTTTGACTGGTTGGTTGTGACATCCAAGTTCCAGTAGAGTACTCTGTCTCCACTAAAGCCTCATTGAGACTCATCCTGCTTTTAATGTCCACAGTCCTATCAGCAATATCATGTTCTGAGTTCCCATGAGTATTGCCCATTAAGATCCACTTATAATATTCTAAAGCTTTTCCAGCTTGTATCTCTAAATTTTCCCACATTCCTCATTCCAACTAGCTATAAAGACTTCTAATCAGGTTAGTCACTACAATGACCTGACCCCTTTTCTGGTATCAATTTTTTGTTTTAGTTAACTTTTTATTGCAGTGATCAAAACACACAAAAAGAACAATTTAGAGGAGGAAAAGCTTATATGGGTCTCACAGTTTCAAAGGTTTTAGTCTATAGATAGCTGTCTCCATAGCCCTGGGCCCAATATGATTCAGCAATCATGGGGGAAGGGCTAGTAAGAAAAGCTGATTAGTTCATAACAGTGTCAAGAAGAAGGTAATAGGTACCATAGGGAAGATCTACTCTTCCAGGGCATGCCACCAGTGACTCACCTATTTCAGCCCCAAGCCATTCCCCACCTGCCTACAGTTATTACCCAGTTAGTCTATTCAATCTATAACATACTGATGAGGTTACAAATCTCTCTCAATCAATATTTTTACTTCTGAATATTCCTACATTAACACAGGGGTTTTGGAGGGATGCCTCACATCCAAATTATAACATACATCTTACATTTAATTCTTCCATAATTTTAATACTTAAGAGTTACAGAGCCAGAATAATCAAGATAGTAGACTATTGGCATAATACTAGGCAAGTAGGCCAACAGAGTCCAGAAATAAATACACATATATATGATAAATTGATTTCAACAAAAGTGTCAGGGCAATTCATTGAGGAAAGCATATAAATTTTTAAACATTTTTCTGATAAGTAGAAGTCTATATGCAAGTGAAGTAAACAAGATGAACAGCTAAAAATAAAGTGAGGACACAAATTACAAATATCAGGAATGAAAGAGGAGATCACTATAAACCCTTCAAAATCAAAAGGATGAAAATAAATAGTACAAATAACTCTCACATGTAAACCTGAAAAATTAGATGAAACATCATTTCTTTCTTAAGACACTACTACAACTTACCCAACATGAAATAATTTGAATAGCCCCAAAATAATTAAGAAAATTGAATTACAATTAATTACTCACCCTTTCAATAAATCTCCAGTTCCAGGTGACTTAACTAGAGAATTCTACTGAAATTTTAAAGAATTAACACCAGTCAAAATCAAACTTTTCCAGAATCTTAAAGAGACATTTCTTGAAACATCCATAAAACAATATTACCTTAATATCAAAATAAGATAAAGAAAGTTTAAAAAATTACACATTAATATATTTTCTAAAAATAGATCAAAATATGTAATAAAATATTGTTTGTAGAATTCATCAATATATAAAAAATACATACTATAAAAATAAACATAATAATTAAGTAGAGTTTATTACAAAGGTAGAAGGTTATCGTAGTCTGCTTGGAATGTTATTAAAAAAAGACCATAGAAGTCCGGAATGATGATTTACAGCTATAATCCCTGTGATTTGGGAGTCTAAGCCTGGAGGATCACAAGTTTGAGGACTCCCTCAGCAACTTAGTAAGACCCTGTCTCAAAACAAGAAATAAAAAGGGTCGGGGAAGTAACTTAGTGGTAAAGTATCCTTAGATTCAATCCCTGGCACAAAAAAAAAAAAACAAAAACAAAAAACAAAAAAACAAACATAGAGTGGGCAGCTTTTAGGCAACAGAAATTTATTTCCTAAAGATCTGACGACTGGGAAGTCTTAGATCAAGGTAGGTTTGGTGTCTGATGAGGGTCTGTTTCCTGATTCATAGATGGTACCTTCTAACTGTGTGCTCACCTGAAGGAAAGGGCAAGGCAACTCTCTAGATTTATTTTGCAAGGACACTAAAAACATTCAGGAAGGTGAAAGTAATGACCCCAGCAAAAGACCCACCTCCTAAGACCAATACCTTGCAATTTAGAATTTCAATATGTGAATTTAAAGGGCACACAATATTCAGACCTTAGTTAACCCTCATTTAATACTTTAAAATCAATCAATGCAATCCAGCATGCCAATAATCTAAATAAGAAAAACCACGTGATTATATCAATTGATGCTAAAAAAAAAATGAATTTGGAAAAATCCAGTAACTACTTATGATTAAAATACTCGGGCAGTTTGGAATAGAAGAGAATAACCTCAATTTGCTAAAGAGTAAAAGACTGAATGCTTCCCTGAAAATTGGAAAAAGGTAAGAATTTCTGGTCTCTCTGCTCCTATTTTACTTAGTACTAGAAGTCCTAGTGACCTCAATAACACAAGAAAAAGGACTACTGATAGAAAGTAAGAAATAGAACATTCTCTATATGCAAATGACATGATAAGTTCATGTAGGAAAAGAAGGAATTTACAAAAACAAAAATGTGAGTTCAATAAGGTAATATAATGCAAGATGAAAATATGAAATCATTGCATTCCTAATAGTAGCAATGAAAATATCACATGAAATTAAATGTATAAAACATTTTAAATCATACAAAAACAAACAAACAAACAAACCCCAAAACATACATACGACTTGTTTGCTGAGAACCACAGAATCTGATGAATGAAATCAAAGGAAACTTGAATAAATGGAAGAGAATATTCATGGGATGGAAGAATCAACATAATAAATATATCAATGTCCCCCAAATTGATATATGTTTAATATAATCCTTATTGAATTAAAAAAAATTGTATAGATTCAGGCAATATTATTCTAAAATTCACAGGGAAACAAAGGAACTAGAATAACAAAAGCATTTTGGAAATATAAGAACAAAGATTCAGTTTTGAATTTAAGATTTATCTTGTGGCTAAATAAATGCAATGGAATATGAATAAAAATGAGAAGTAATTTAGTGGAAGATATGGCTTAATCTTCATTACTCTTACACAATTAATTCCTACTGGTAACAGATTAATAGGTAAAACTCAGATATACGGGTTACAGTTTGGATAGTGTCTCCCAAAGCCCATATGTAAAAGTCTTGCTCTCCAGAGTGACACATTGGGGAAGCAGGGGAACCTTTAGGAGATGGAGTCTAGTGGAAGGTTCTTAGGGCATTGTGGAACCTCCATTCCCTCCATCCTTTTTCTCTAGTCTTCCTGCCTTGTGAGCTGAGCAGTTTTGCTCTGCCATGATGTCTCATCTGAGACCCAGAGCAATGGAGCTACTTGATCACCATCTGGAACCTCCAACACCATGAGCCAAAATATACTTTTTCTCTTTATACTTTAATTGCCTTGAGTATTCCATTATAATTTCAGAAATTTAAGTAAGACAGTACTAAATCCATATGTAATATAGATTTTCCTTATACATATACACCTATGATAAAGTTTAATCTATGAATTAGGCATAGTACACAATTAATGACAATTAAAATAATAAAATAAAATAATTATAATAATAAAATTATTACCTTTTGACCTTTCTCAGAACAGTTTGTTATACTATTAGCAACTTCAGCAAATGATAATTTTTCTCTCCTTATGAAGTTGTCAACTTTCATTTTTTCATTTTAAAAAGCACATTAAGTCTTCTCTTTGGCATGCAAGATTTATTGACCTGTCTACTGTTGTGCTTTGGGTCCAATATTAAGGAAAACGAACGATTACTTGAACACACATACTGCAATAACGCATTAGTCGATTTCATAACCAAGATAGCTACTAGGTGACTGATGGGTGAGTAACATACCCAGCATGGATTCACTGGACAAAGTGATGATTGGTATCTCAGACTTGATGGCACAGGATGGCACAAAATTTCATCATACTACTTGGAACATAAGCAAATTTAAAGTTATGGATTTTTTTTTTTAAGCTGAGCACAATGGTACATGCCTGTAATCCCAGAGGTTTGGGAAGCTGAGGTAGGAGATGGCAAGTGTGAGGTCAGTCTGGGCAACTTAGCAGGACCCTGTCTCAAAATAAAAAGTGAAAAGGACTAGGATAGCTCAGTGGTAAAGCACCCCTGAGTTCCATCTCCAGTATCATAATTTTTTTTAAATCATGGAATCTTTTATTTCCAGAAATTTTTGTTAATACTTTGGACCAAGGTTGATCACAGGTAACCAAAACTGCAGCAAGCAAAAGCAGATTCAATAAACTTAAATTCTTATAACTCAATAATCAAAATTCAAATATCCTAAAGACTCAGTTCACCAAAATAATAAATATCAGAAATTGAATTTTAATTAGTTAAAACTCCAATGGAAAAAGCAATAACTGATAAATTATATCTAGTCTTTTTAGCATTTCTTTTTTTTTTTTTTTTTTGCTTGTTGGCTAATTTATTCAGTTAGTGCACTATTCTTTTTGTGCTAAGCAATTAGCAGGTCACATCAGAAAAAAGACTGTTTAACAGAACTGCCTACTTCTTTTTAATACCTTTGGGATCATTATTTTTGCTGTGACCTCAGTGTTTTTTAAACAATTTAGAGTGTTTATTTATTCTAAAACACATGAAAGATGTATGGTAATTTTAAAGTTTAGAAATAAAGCAGAAATTGAAGATCTTTTCTTAATAGCTTAAAGTGCATAAAATTAATTTGACTGATATAAATGTGTGCTAATAATACTTCTTCAATTTGTGTGACAAATGCCCTTAAATAATTTATATCAATAACTTTGTTCTCATCTACAAATAGCCTATCCTACTTACCACATTTAAATCTTCATTAGCAAAATATATGTTGCTCATTATTTGTAAATAAGTATGCTTAATGATAGGAGACAGTAGACATTTAAGAAAAATATGAAACCTTCAAGGATTTATGGTAATTAAGCATGACATAAGTTGTAAAGAAGAACTAGATGGTAGGTGACTTGTACACTAAAACACACTTAAAGAATATTTTAAATTTAAAATGAAAGGAAACAGCAAAACTACCAAATCTAGTGGTATCTATTTGCATAGTAAACCTGGAAAGAAGTACATTCCAATGCTCTAAATATAGATTTTAATATTTTCTACACCAAAGTAGACTATCAAAGGGACATTCTGAATGTGCCCACCCCACACAAATGTTCTCAGTGACTTTCCTTCAAAGTCAACAGTCCTATCTTGGAAATCTTCATCCCGAGCCTTGTTTAGTATTTATAACCTGTTGCCCTCCCTTTGTGTAACTTATCACTGTCACTTTCCCATCCCATCCTACACTAAACCTCTGCCAGTTCAAGAGTTCCTATGAATTCAGTGTAGAAACTGCCAGAGCTTTTAATTTCTATACCCACAAAACACTGAGCAGAAAGTCTCATCTGGTTCCTTGAAGTAATGCCATATCATTCATTGTCGGATTCTGGGGTGATGCCTAATCTGTGTCTTGTCCACAGTGTGCTGCTTTTATTTGTCCTAATCACATCCAAGCATACCATTCTTTTTAATGATTTAATATCTATTAAAACATAATAGATGGATTTTGCAAGAGACCTTCAAAGCAGTTGACATTTGGGCCCCATTCTACCATTCCAGTCTCCTATGTCATTCTCCTCCCATATTGTGAAGTCAGAATTCTTGGTACATTTCACTTGCCAACAGTTCCTCAATACTCCATGTATTTAATGTCCCTAGACCTTTCATTGTATACATCTCACCATCTAAAATGCCCGTTCTTATCCTTAGTTCTCCAAAAGGCAATTGTCTCACTAAACTAAGCCAACACAATATGTCTCCAATCTAGAGCAACCATCTATGATACATTTCCTTCCACCTACTCAGAAACCCCTATCTCATTTACATCTTCATCACATGGCACTTTACATCCTCTTCTCTGTTTGAGGAGACACAGTGACACATCCAGTAAGACCGCTGACTCCAGAGTCAGGTGACTGGAGAGTGAGTCACAACCCTAACCCTGACAAGCTGTGCAAAATTGAGCCAGTCCCTCAACCTCTCCATTTCTCAGTTTTTTCATCTTTAAAATGAAATAACACAACATATGGACAGTTGTAAGCATTACAATATAGACACAGAAAAATTAGAATTGTGCTTAGTACATGCCCGATGCTTTGCCTATTATTTTACTTAGTTGTACATATACTTATTTTTCTTATAACTTAAAGAAATAAGGAGTGATTTTGTTATCTTTATATCAATTATTATTGCTTAAATACAAATTGAGTAACCTGTATCAGAAATTCTGGAGGCCAGTACATTTTGGCTTGAGGATTATTTTTTAAAGTTTAAAATATAAATATACATATACACAATGAGGTATCTTTGGTGTGAAATCCATTTGTTTCCTATATACCTTAAACACATTGTCTGAATCTCTTATTTTTGCAATATTTTTAGTGTTCTGTGTTTTGACCATTACCTATCATATGAGTTCAAGTGTAAAGTTATCCACTCATGGCTTCATGTCAGCACCAAAAGGGTTTCAAATTATGGAGCATTTCAAATTTTGGAGTTTTGGATTGGAATGCTCAACCTTCAGTGTAAAAACTCAGCAAATGATAATTTTTTTTCCACTGTGTCATCAGTCTGTATTTTATCAGAAAAAAATGATATTACCCCAGATTTTAGGCCAACTTAATCTAGGGAATCAGATCTTTATAAATTTAGTGGAAAGGCCAGAAGAGTTGTTAGTGGAGAGGATCTCTTTCTTTTTAAATCTACAACTCTAGCTATGGCTCATATAGACAGGAACTTGCTATTGCTGCCCAGGACCATACCTTCCAGGAATTAACCACTAATTGTCACAGTTACTGTACAGGGTCAAGGTGGACGTCTCTCAGGGGAATTATTGGCCACAGAAGCATATGTCTATGTCTTATCTATGGTCCCAAACATATATGAGTGCAGTACAGGAATGACCATGGAAGGTTTCAGTGAGTACTAATTATATGCTAAGTGGATTTGGACTGCTGTATCCAAAATTCCATAGACTGGTCATTTAAATTATGAATACTTATATCTTACAGTTTTTCAGACTGAGGAGTTCAAGTAGACTCAGTATCAGCAGAGGAACTGATTCCTGGTTCATGGGCAACTCTGTTCTTGCCATGTGGTCATGGAGCAGAAGACATGGGGAATTCATTGGGGTTTATTTTATGAGGGCACCAATCACATTCGTGAGGATTTTGCTCTGGGACTTTATCACCTCCACAAGTTTCCAGGTCCAAATAACAGACAGTATTTGAATATACATTGGGAGACACAAAGGTTCAGGTCATGGTATGTGTGTATAATATTTTGATTTCAATTACAAAATACAAAATCTGCCTTTTTATTACCCCTCAAAATGCTGAAATATCCATAATCTCAGATAGTTTGACTTGATAAGCAGGCAGTTAAGTATGGTATAAATATTAATTATAATAATAACTTCTAGGCCTTTCCTGCTCCATTGCCACCAACATTGTCACAATCATCATCAACAGCATTCAGGCTCATCCAATATCATTTTTTAAATTCTATGAGAACCCATTTTTCCTTGAAGTCAATGGCTAAGTGTTGAAAATTATGACACAGGCCCAGATGAGAATACCCTGAGGCTACTTTGTTTTCACATTTTCTTGTTGTGGTTTTAATATTTTTATAGTGGAGTCTTCATGCTAGACTCTTGATACCCTGAATTCTCTATCTGACTCTGCACTCTATTTCCTGTCCACCATTGGATCTCTGGAATTAACAACTAGGAGTTATACCTTTAGATCATATCGGGTCTCTACTGGGCCTGCATGTAAAGTTCATGTCAGTTGACTCTGCCTATCTGCTTTAGATCTCCTGGTCACAGCTAGTGTGCCTACTGTAACATCTGCAGTCAATCAGGATTCTTTTGTTTGGAAGTTGAGTTTCCAAATTCTCTTCCCATTGAACCTCCAGGATATTGGCATTCTCTCACATCAAATTTCTGAATTTTATCTCACACTCTTGTACTTGTTATTGTAATAAAGACAAAAACTATTAGTATGTGAGAATTTACATCCCACTTTGTAAAAGTACTTTGAGTTATGAGTCAAAAAGAAGAATTGGAAGCATATTAGAAAGTCTAGACCAATTTACATCAAAGAGCAGAGGGAGATCTATAAAAATAAGTATAGAAAAAGCAATGAAGCCCATGTGGGTAGAAGAGTTTAAGCATAGAGAGGGAGAGAGAGAGAAAATAAAAGACTGTCAAGGACACATGCCATGTCGTGCTTCCCAAGACTAAAAATTTACAGATCTACAGGAAATTCCACTTAAAAGTCAGATGTATCATGACATGTAATCTCATTTCAGCCTTTCTGCAATTTGAAGAAATATTTTAATTGATTTTCAACTTTATTTCATGTCAGATTTCATTTGAATGGGAAGCACTGCTGGGGTGGTATAAAATGGATCTATCTGCCTCATGAAATTTGCTTAGGCTTTAGGCTGACACACATTTCAGTATTACTAGAGCAGGCCAGTTTATCGGCTGCTTCTATTTTTTGTAGTCCTCATTATTCTAGGGATGTTTTGTTTCAGTAATTTCCTGGCATAGGAGTCAGAGTTACATCATTTTCTTTGGTGATTGACCATTGCAATTATTAAACAATGTTTTTTGTGGAGGTGTTATGTACTATGTTGATCAGCATAGATATTTCTAGCATCTTTTCAACCACAAGCAATGATTATTTTGTGTATGACTTTACATTATGCATGATGAAGAATCTTTCACTCGTCTAACTGCAAATCTGTATGTTTCTCTATTGAGAATTTATTGGACTAAAAGATCTATGTAAGTCTATATGTAGTTATGAGTTCTATTGACCAATCCCACTAGAAGAGACCACCTGTGGTCCAAAGAAAGTGGATGCAAGCTTTCTGTAACCCTGATCTTCTTAATGAATAAGGGTAGAACTTCTCAAAGTCCCTGAATCATTATCAGCAATATAGTAAGTGAAGCATAATCTTGAAGTCATTCTCAATAGGATACACATTTTGGACACATCTACAAGGTAAATAACATTAGTTAAGCACATGTTATATAACCACTGAAGTTTATTTCATGCAAACAAAGTCAAAACATTCAATAGCTATCCAGACGAAAATGCAATTATATTCATAGAGTTGAAAGGGATCAAAATAGCCCTATTATTATAAATTTGCACAATCTGAGACTAAGAGGATACAAACCATCTTCTCGATGTCATGAAGTAGACTTGGGAGACAGAATTTAAGACTTGTGAATGTGATTCAGTGACTTATTACACAATATTTTGTCTAAATTAGTGGGATATGTAGAGTCAAAAATCTTAAAATATCAAACCTATTGGTATATTTTGTCCTAAATTAAATGGTTTAATATATCCAGTCTTTAATTTCAAGTGTAGACTTATGTTTAATTTGAGTCTTTGAAAAAAGGTTACTTACACAGCAATCAGAATGATTAATTTCATCAGTATTGTAAGAACATGTTCAATTTAAGTTAATTTACACATGACTTTGAATGCTTAATCTAAAAGCACCTTTAAAGAAAAATGAAAGCATATTAATTATACCTTAAAATCAAATACTTACTTGAAATTTTTAATTACTACTAAAGCATTTAGGGTATGTTTTTCAAAAAGTGTGAAGTTCTATTGAAATTGCAAGCAAACTCCTCTAACAGAAAATTATTACATAATATCTAATGCTCTTTTTAGACCCGTAACAAACATCTATGTCACAAATAAAGAATTTTATTTATTAGCTATTAATATGCCTTAAAGAGAGATTAGTTTGGGAATTACATGCATGTATATTATTAATGTAAATTGCTAATTATGACATTTTTTTCTAGATTTCTTTTGTAACAACTGCAAATAAAAAGGTTTTGAGTAAAATATTTTCTATTTGATGCTGATTTCTATTAATACCATCATATGATTCAATGTGGAATGACTCAGGTTATTGACATTTCACAAAATTTTACTTACAAATAATAATGGCATAAGCTACATCAATAAAGAACTCAAAACCCAGCCAAACAGTTCTATAACTCGATTCTATGAACTGAAAGTCATTAGCATCTCTCTAATCAAAGAGGATGCTAAGTTCATTTTATGTTCCTGTGCCTCCCTTCCCTTTTGGTCCCCTTACTGCCCTACCTAGAAACAAAAACAACAACAACAAAAAAATGTTTCTAGTCAAAAAAAAAAAAAAAAAAAAAATGGAGAACCCTTTTCTTCCCCTGTGGCTTGTTGCTCTCTTAAGCTACAAAAGTGATTGATAAATATTTTTGGAGTGCAAAAGAAATAGGGAAGCAATTATATCTAATTCCCAAAACTTCCCTCATACATGACCTATATCATATTATACTTTTAGCAGTAACTATTTTTCAAACAAAATGTTATTGGAAAACACAAAGTGGAAAAATAAAGGCAACAAGTGTTATTGAAATAGATAAGATGTCCAAGACCCAAAGCTGGTCTCTCTGTTTCCCACAATGGTTGTCCAGGTGCTCCCTCTGGAACTCTGTGGAACATGGCTCAAAATCACTCAGTCAAGATAATGAAAACACAAACCAGAACCCGAGAGATATGTATTTGCAATAGAAGTATCTGATAGAAGATTGTTTTTCAAAATACACAAAGAATGCTTTGACAACAATAATAATAATGATAGGGAAAAAACATTAAAAATTGGGCTAAAATCCTTACCAGATACCTCACTAAAGAATATATACAGATATCAAAAAGCAAATGGAAAGATGTTTCATATCACAAACATCTGGGAAAAGCAAATTAAAACAAAAAGGAAATACCACTATAAACTTTTTAGAAAAGGTATTCATTCCTTGCTGGTAGGATCGCAAAATGGCACAGCCACTTTGGAAGACAGTTTGTCAGTTTCTTAAGAATCTGAACATACTCAACCATACTTGACACAGCAATCATGCTCCTTGGTATTTATCCAGTGAAGCTGAAAACACATCCACATAAAATCCTGCACACAGATATTTTTATCAGCTTTATTCATAACTGTCAAAACTCAGAAGCAACCAAGATGTTCTTCACTAGGTGAACGGATGAAGTGCAGTATATTTAAGTGATGGAATATTATTCAGTGCTAAAAAGAAATGAATTAGGAAGCCATCAAAAGAAACAGAGAAAACTTAAGTTCATATTACTAAGTGAAAGAAGTCACTCTGAAATGGCTACATACTGTATTATTCTGACTATATGACACTTTAGAAAAATCAGAAGTGTGTAAATAGTAAAAAAATCAGTGGTTGCCAGAGATTAGGGGATGTGGATGGATAGTACGTGGAGCACAAAGGATTTCTAGGATAATGATCTACTTTGTATAATACTATAATGATGTCACTATATGATTATCTGAACCTGTAAAATATACAACATCAAGAGGTCTGATATAAACTATGGCTTTGGATGAAATTGATGCAGGTTCATCACTTGTAACAAATTGCCACTCTGGTGAAGGTTGATCATGGAAAAGGCTATGCTTGCACAGGAGCAGTGTTTATGGTTTATCCTGTTACCTTCCTCTCAATGTTATTGTGAATCTAAAACTGTTCTAAAAATTACTCAGCTATAAAATCTCAAAAAGAATACATAACTAATAGGAAATTTTAAGTGATGCTCTCAGTCACAAAAGGGTGATTAAAAGTGCCCCTCTAGATAAATCAGCCTCATGTTTATTGACACTTACATAATGAAAGCTGGAAAAGGTAGAATAATAGGAGAGACTTTGAGGACAGCCTCCTAAACAAGTTCTGGGAAGGACCTGATCAACATCCTTTCAATTATGGCTATTCTTTTGCTGAATGGAAAAGGGTGAGAGGGAGGCCTCAGAAAGCATTTCTAATTCTCCTAAGTCAGTGTTTCCTAGACTGTGAAGATCCATGTTCTACAGTATCAAAGACAGCACAGGTTTTATCTTGCCAATATCACTGATACAGCACCTGTGACTTTCTCTCCCCCTTTCAACCTCAAGAAGGGCAGTTTTTCTTTCATGTCAAATACAGTGAGCACTAACTTGTAAATGCTACCAAACTGTTACTTTTGCCCCTATCAAACATACCTCAGAATAATATAAGAATAACTTTTCCCTTCAGGGAGAAAGGGTTGACATTGTCTATAGATATGTGAGTGCATTAGGTTAGTAGTTTATTTTGGTGCATTGATTAGTATTCTTCCCAAGAAGACAACCTTGACTGTTACTCTGTGACCTAACCAGATCCTCTCAATTCAACGGGAGTATTCATCAATTACAGTTTACAACAGGAGTCAGATTCCCAGACCAGCTCTCTGTATAGTGTGGTCTGACAAGAAAAGAAAAAATAACTCTGTGTAGTTATAGCCTGCGTTGTTCCTACACATTCCCACTTATCATGAGAGCAATACCTCAGATTTTTTTTATTCCTATACAAACATCAAACATGTAATCAACTCAACACTGAGATATTGATTCAGGGGAAAAGGAACTTCATTTCAGGTGAAATCAAAAGATTGAGTACACTTTTGTGTCTTACAGGGTGTTGTTACGTTGAGAAAAGATGCAAAATGAAGCTATTACCAAGAGAGCTAGCTAAAACAATACTACCCCAATATGGTTTCTATAAGTAAAATTCATTCACTATCAACAAATATTTTCTGGTCCAGAAAGTTCTGAAGATTCTGTTTAAAATTTAGACACCTTGTCAGTGTTTTGTTGTAAAGTCATACTTGCTGTTTAGAAAGATGGGCATCATTTTTCTGCATGAATAATTACGTATGTCTGATATTATAAATCAACCTTCCCATTTCTGCTTTTCCTAACACTTGTATGGTGTGGTCTCTCAATTGACAGAATGGAATTCACTGACTTTATTTATGGCTCTGGTACAGAAGAAAATATCAAAAGATCACAGTCAATATCAAATTGAGAACTGAATAGATTGACAATGTTAGCAAGCCACAAACATTAACACTTAGAGTGTGGCAATCAGATACCACAAAATGAGTCTTTCTTATTCTGTCCTAGTTAAATAGCAAAATTTAAAATCCTAAGCTTTCCCCAATTTATGTAAGTATATTTCAGTGCACTTCATGTATTATATCTTTGTGACTGTCTGATAATGTGAAAATATCCCTAATAAAGATTAAAGGTATGTATTCTCATATGTAATAGATTTCTAAACCTATACTATTCTGATTTATGTAATAAGAAATATGTGTATCCACAGATTTTGGCATGAATGTGAAGGGAAGGCTGATATATTATTCAGAATAATATCACCTTGAAATTAGAGAAAAGATATGATACTCATGATATTCAATGGTTTACACTGAATGTAAGCCATAAGTTACCATAGAATATATTCACAGTAATGACTATTAGATTTAATGATTTGAAAAGAAAAGAAAATCTGAATGAAACAAACAATGAAGTTTAACCAGGACTCATGAGAATAAATGCCTTGAAGATAAAAACAATACGGATATTCTAGGCATATATACATGTACAAAATAGGCAGTTCATTTGGTATCCATTTACTTAATTTCTTTCATGTGCCTAACACATTCCTTAGTGTCTGAGGCTCAAAAGATGTTAGTAATGGTCATTTACCAGATGGATTTGTGAGGAAAAACGAAACACTTCATGAAATATTTATTAAACTAGAATATGTGTGTTTTCACACACACGCACACACAAACACAAACATTTTTTTATTTATATCCAATATTTGTTATGAAAATAATATCTTGTGAACTAATATAAGATTTTAGGAATTAGGACTCCTTATTTTAAAAAAAGTTCCATTGAGGTGATAATTTTATTTCTATTCCATACTACAGGGTATTAACTTGAAAAAAAGCCAGAAACTAGTTTACATATTTTTAATCAACAAGTTTTGTATAATCTTATCTCTTCCTTTGGCAAACATACCAAAATGTGAAAATGCTACATATCAGTACTTAAATATACTATAGGGCAGAACAGAATAAAATATGAAAGAAACAAAACAAAAGTAGGCAATTTTACCTCCATGAAATTTCTAGGGGTCCAGAGGAGAGAAGCATGTTGAAATATACCTTCCAAAATGTATGATAAGTTGTTGCATCTGGTCCTTCCTACAACCAAAATAGAAGCACAATGTCTAAAGGAATTCTCTGGATTTTGGAGCAGTGTTCTTTTCATCTAGGTATGTTACTCAAACCTATGCACCAATAATCTGGAAAAGCTGCTAGATTTGAAAGAGGCTCAGAACAACAGGAAGGTTCACAGCATGTCCAAGCTACAGTTTAAGCTTTTCTCCCATTTGGACCATATGACCTAGAAGATCCAATGATGCTTGAAGTGTTAGTGATAGACAGAATTGCTGTCTGGAGTGGAACTTCTAGAAAGCCCACTCAAGAGTCTCAACTTAAGCCCTTAGGTTGAAGAGAAAATTCCTACAGGTTAATATTCTTTTGAGAAGAGCTCTTGACTTGCTACTCAATCTTAATTGAGACTGAACTTCTAACCATTAGCCACCAATTTACCCTACAAACTGAGTTGCCTATCATGAGCCATGAGGTTTCATCATTGAATGTAAATAGTACTTGTATGTGCAGGTGCCAGCAGGCCCTGAAGATGGAAGTAAGTTGCAAGAATGGCCCAACTGCCCATGGTCTCCATTTCTGCTGCATCACCTTCCTATTCCAGCCTGTAGCTACACCCTCCTGGGGATTTCCAGTGATCAGTGGGCAGATAACAAGAAGAATCTGGCATCATTTACAGATGGTTCTGCAAATGTGTGCATCACCCAAAAGCAGAAAAAGGCAGCATTGCAACCCCTTTCTGGGACATTCCTGAAGAGCAGTAGTGAAGGGAAATATTTACCGCAGGCAGAACTCTGAGAAACACATCTGGTTGTTAACTTTATGTATGCTCTTTAACTTTTATGTGTCAACTTGAAGTGGTCATGGGGTGCCCAGGTACTTAGCAAAACATCTGTATATCTGTGAAGGTATTTCTGAGTAAAATTAACGTTTCACTTGACAGATTGGTTAAAGCAGATTGCCCTTTTCTATGCAGATGTGCCACATCCAATCCAATACACACCCTAATTGAGGAAAATGGCTCAGTTAGGGAGAATTCACTCTCTTTATTTGACTCCTCAGGTTGGGATATTGATCTTCACCTGCCATTGGACTCAGAGTGGAACTATGTCACCGACTTTCCTGAGTTTCCAGCTGGTTGACTGCTGATCCTGGGACTTTTCAGCCTCTGTAATAGCATAAGCCAGTTCTGTATAATATTTTAAGAGAGATAATAGATACATATAGAACAACACACACACACACACACACGCACACACACACACCTATATATCTCCTATTGATTCGGTTTCTCTAGAGAACTCTAATGCAATATGATTCTGTGTAAACAAAGCTAAGGTTAATACTTAGAAAACTGAATTGGAAATGTACGCTTCCTTTCTTTGATTTTTAAAATCAATTTTTAATTTAGGAAAGTCACAGATGTAGAAGCATTCATAAGTTCTCGAGTCCTGAGCAAAGGTTTGTTCTATTTGCCTGCATTATACACCATCATAAATTTCTTTTTATCAATCTAGTGCCTTTCCTGTAAAGGTTCAAAGACTGATAAGTGCACTGAATGCTTTTTAAAGAGATTTTTACTAAAGTGTTTTGGCCAAAATGTTCATTGATAAAGATACTTAGTTTTAAGTGCTTTTATTTGGAGCACAAAACTACCATCCATTATGCTTCAAAATATACATGACTCTTCAAAAATGCCTAAAGCATGATTATTACCAAATAATATGCCATAGTGTCAAAAGTGCTACTTGTTTATTTGCATCAATTTTTTCTTTATATGAAAGTACAATTTATATGGTATGAAATGCACAATTTTTAGTGTGTTTTTAGATGGATTTTAGAAAATATGCAATCTATGAAACTACCATATAAATCAGGGCATGGAACAATTTCTTCACAACAGAAAATTAACTCAAATCTCTTTCCAGCTACTGCCAGTCTAAAATCTCTTATTTCCATTAGTAAAGATTGATTTTGCCTATTTTTAAAATATTATTAATTAAATTATTCATTACCTATAATTTTGTATCTCACTTCTTCGCAATGTTTCTTATTTCTTTCTACATTGTTCTGATATCTACATTTTATTTTATTTTTATTGACAAGTATTATTCTAAGATAAGAAGATATATATGCTTATTCCTCTATTGATGAATGCTTGCTTTGTTTCCATACTTCAGTTAATATGAAGAAAACCATTATAAACCTTCTAGTACAAATATTTTGATGGCTATTTCCCTTAGATAAATACATGGAAATTAAATTCCTTGTCCAGATTGATAAAGACAGATGTAGGCATATAGCAATTACATCAATATATAATTATATTTCTGTCTCTGACAATAGTTTCCAAAATGATTTTATTATATTCTTATAGGTTCTACAGCCTCAAAAACGGTTTTGTCATATTTTCTAATTTTAGACATTGCAGTGTTTGCAAATTTTTCATACCTGATCATAATTTGCACTTCTTTCATGTCTAATGAGGGAGAGCCACATTTCATAAGTTTATCAGACATTCATATCTTGTATTTTAAACTGCCTATATATGTTTTTGTTCTTTAAAATTTTATTGACTAATAGTTTTTATATTATTGAATTGTATATGTTCTTTCTATATTCTGGAGTAAGTGATTTTACAAGTATTCTCCCAGATTGTGACATGAATAAATTTCAAATCCTTAGTGGTGTTTTTGTGTTGAAAATTAATTAATTTTGATGAAATCCTAAGAGCTTACTTGTGCTATCTCTAAGGAAATGTAGCTTACCCAAAATTATCTCTCACTTTTCTTTAATTGTCATTGTTTTAACTTTTATATCCAGGTTTTTAATAACATCTCAAGTTAACTCTGGTCATGTGTAAGGTAGGAGTCAAAACTCCTTTTTTCTATATAGTTATAAAGTTGTACAAGCACTGCATGCGAAAAAAATCAACTCTTGAATTGTTTTGATGTCTATGTCAACACTTAGGACACTAGAATTTCACTTCTGGACAAAATTGAGCATCAGAGGCTATATTAACCCACATTCCCAAAATAATTAAAATAAAACAAAAAAATCCGTGAAAAATAGCATACTGACACTTGGCACTAGTTAGCACAATTATTTCCAAGAAGAGAAAAATAGGCAAGCCCTGGAATCCCCAGATTTTGTGTTCTCTAAGGTAGAAGAAACATTGGGGCATTTAAAATAGACACCTGGAACATCTAAAGAAGGTTCACATAGAATTCCTAAGAATATACAACTCAGGAACAAAAAATAAATATATAAACTGTGAGAGTAACAGCAGTTTAGAAACTGAAACAGAAAACATTAGTAAACTAGAAAACATAGAAATAGGAACTGTGCAAAATGAAATAAAAAGACTAAAAAGAAAATTTTAAAAATGAAAAGAGTCTACATGAGCAGTAAAGCAATTTTAACCGACTACATTTATGTGTAGTTGGAGTCTTTGAGGTACAGAAAAAATTATAAAATTTTTTTAAGGACTACGGAGTAGAATTTCCAAATTTGATGAAAACTGTAAATCCACATATTCAAAATGTTCAATAAGCCCCAGGTACAAGAAGCACAAGTAATTATATTTAAACCAATATAAAGAGGATATTTTAAAATAAGTCAGACAAAAAAATGTACAGGAGACATAAATAATGATAGCAGGTTGTCCATACAAAGTAATACGAATTAAGAGAGAAAACAATATATTTGAGGTTGAAATAAAATTCAGAAAACTCACAATTTTATACCCAGATTTTTTTCAAGAAATAAAGGCAATATAAAGACATTTGCATATACAAAGGATGAAATAATTCATCACTAGCAGATTATTTCAACAATTAATATTAAAGAAAGCTCAAAAGGGAGGGGATTATTTCAGAAGGAAGTGTACATCACCAAACAAAAACTGTGAAAAGGTAAATGCATCAGTAAATGTAAAATTTCTTCTTATATTTTAATTATGAATAGATAATTTTAAAGCAAAACAATAACAGAACAACAGTGGGAAATTATAAGATCCTTTTACTACATGGGAAGTGGCGAAATATTACAGGGATGATAATAAGTGAAATAATCTAAGCATCCACTAAAATAACCCAACAAAAAGTTATAAATAATAAGGTAATGAAGCAGAAAACTGTTTTAAAAATAGCATTTAATCTGAAGTAGAGCTGAAAGAAAGAAAAAGTAGAACAATGATGAAATGAAGAAAGTAAAAATGAAATAGCAAAATGGTTGACAAAATACCAACCTTACATCAAATATAATTTAACATACCTCAAATAAGTGATTGTCATATTGGATAAAAAAATAAAAACAAACAAAAACCAAAAAACGTACTCCCTACATACTCACAAAAAACCAAAAATGTACTCCCTACATACTCACATTAATATAAACAAATAATTATCTCAAAAGTAAGAGAATGGCAAAATATGTGACACAAATAGTAATTGAAAGATGGAGTGACTATACTAAAATCAGATTTCAGAGTAAAGAATATTACCCATGTTAATGATATTCATTTCATAATAATATAGGAGTCAAATCACCAGGAAGACAAAATAATCCTCAGGTTTATCTACCTAATTCAGAGCCTCAAAATAATCTTAAATTTTAATAATCCTAAAAGTTTATCCTCCTATTAACAGCTTCAATATGCATTAAGCAAAAAAAAAAAAAAAAAAGGCATAGCTACAAGAAGAAATATACGAACCAACAATTATAATAAAAATTTTTTAACAAATCTCTCTCAAAAGTTGGCAAAATATGTAGGCAGAAAGGTGGTAAGTATATATAACATTTGCACAGCATTATCAAACATATTTAACCAAATCATATGTGTAGCATACGTCACCAACAGAAACAGAATGCTCTTTCTTTACAAGTGCATGGAATGCTTTAAAAAGTAGAGAACATTGATAAAACATAAGTCCCAAGATATTTTAAAGCATTCCAATGATAGAATATGTGGTATTGCCACAGTGGAATTGAATTAATATGAAATAAAAATCAACATGTCAAGAAAATTATAAATTACAGAGGTGGATTCACACAGATTGATGTAGCGAATCAATGTAATACCAATCATAATTTCAGTAGACTTTTTTTGTAGTAACTGACAGGTTCATGCTCTGATGTATGAAAACATGCAAGAAAATAGAAGATATTAAAAATAAAAACCTTGAAGAGGAACATAGCAGCAGCACAATAGCACCAAATTTCAAGTTTTATTATAAAGCTTAGAGTAAGAAAATAGTGTAGTTTTAGATTTAAGATAGACAAATACTGAATAAAGTACAATTTTATTATTTACTAAATGCAGTAAGAATTAAATGATAAATAGTATTCTTTTAATAAGTGGTGTTAGAATTATTAAAAAGTATACAAAACAAACACAAATAAAATACTTTGATGTTCATATACATAAAAATATTCCCAGAAGGAACATAACCCTAATTTAAAACCTAAATAAACTACAAAATTTCTAATAGAAAACATAATGAGAAATCCATGTAACCTTGGGATTTATAATAATTACTTACATTAAAAACAAAAACACAAAATTCATAGGTTAACAAATTGAAAGATTGGACTTAATCAAAATTAAAGGTGGAAAACACCTCTAAAAGAATAAAAATAAGTCAAAGACTGGAAGAAAATAGCTGCAAATCTCATATCCAATAACAAACTTCTATCCAGAATATACAGAGAATTTATAAAACTCACTAAAAAGAAAATACTCAACCTCATTTAAAAATGGACAAAGATTTGGCTATCGATAGAAAGTATGCACTATGTAAGACAAAAAGCTAGAAGAAATAATTTTGAATGTTTTCACCACAAAGATATGATATATCTGGGGAGACAGAATGTTTAACCTGATTTAAATATTAGATGATGTATCAAAACACCACCAGCACTCCATAAATATGTATAATTTTTATGTTTGTACATATCAGCTAAAATAAATCTATAATTTAAAATGGTCAATGATTTGTAATTAATCAAACAAAGTATATGGTTAACAAATTATGAATAGAAAAGATTCTCCACATCAACATTCATTGGGGAAATGCAAATTAGAATTACAAGGACTTACCACTATATATCAGAGGTATCTAAAATTAAAAACTTGTGGTATCAAGTTTTTACTTGATGCATACCTGGCCAGGGTATGGATCAATGGAAACTCATAAACTATTGCTGAAAATGTAACATGTTATAACCAATTTGGCAAACACTCTGGCAGTTTTTAATAATTTAATGCACACTTATCATACGTCTCAGTCATTCCTCTCTAAGGCATTTATTCAAAAGAAAAGAAAGCATATTTTTAAGCAAAGTGTTTTACTTGAATGTTCCTAGAAGTAATCTCCAAACTGGAAAAAATCCAAACAGCAATCAAAATATTAATGGATAAGACAACTGTGGTCTACCCATGGAATAAGATCTATTCAGAAGTAAAAAGCAATGAACTATTGATCCATACTCCTACATGGATGATCCTCAAAATAATTTTGCTGGAAGAAAACAGAACAACAGCAAAGAATTTCATTTAGTTAAAATCCTAGGAAATACAAACTAACCTGCAGAGGAATGGTTGACTCTAGATTGGATGGGCCCTGGCCCCTGTGAAGGAAAAGAACAAACCAGAGCAAAACATTTGAGAATTCTGAAAGGACTTGCTATGCTCATTATCTTGTGGTGGTGATGTTGTGAGGATAATTTTATAGGAATATAGTACCTCCAACTCTTAAAATTGTGCAACTTAAATATGTGCTATTTATTTTAATTCAAGTGTGCCTGTTAAAGCTGCTAGATCAAATTCTAGATCAAACCCAACTTGGTGAAATTCAGGTGATTTAAACCAGGATCTCTTGGATGGATCTGTTTCACACGTAGATGCTGGAACCTAATCCCAACTAACTGAAAGTCTCTGGGGCGGCATTGGGCGGCTGTGTTTCAGATGCCTCTCATCCACTTTTTACCAGCAGATTAACCAGTGCCTCTTCTCATGATGGCAGCAGAAGTGAAATAATGGGAGCACTGAAACAAGAAAACTTCTTAAATCCTTGACTTGGAAATACTATGCAGTTACTCTTGACTCTATTTATTAAAGCAAGTCACATAATCAATTTCAAAGTCAAGAGTAGGAAACATGTTCCTTCCATTATGAAAGTATAGTAAGGATATGGTTGCAGGTATGCCTGAGGTATTGGGTCAATGAGGCAATCAAATACACATAGAATATACAACATTTTGTTCAAAAGAACAAATAAATTCAGAAAAAGTACCTCAAAGAAACAAAATCAATTTTCTCTTCTACTTTAATAACTTTTATTTTACTATGAACCCCCATCTTCTAAAACAATATATGAGTCCTAATTTTTAGGCTTCAATACTAACTTGATATTTAAATGATCTTCAAGATTGGTTTTGTCAAATAGATCATAATGAAAATAATTCTTGAACATATTATTTTAAAATAAAGCCCTTGATTCTATGAAAAACAGAAATAGAAAATACCCTCATAATCATCTCAGTTAGCTCTACAATCTTCTCAAATTAGTCCTCAGCTATTGTTGCTGTTGAAAACTCTGAGATAGATAAATTTCTCAACTCATATTTTTCTAGATTAAAATCCTCATGAAGTTTATTTTATTACTTTAGAACTGTTTGGAATGAACATTTATCTAAATATCCTTCATGTTTTCACATCTCCACCATTTCTCCATAAAGTACCTAGGAGAATTTAAAGGTGATTCATGAGTATATAGGTGTGGGGAAATGTTAAGAGGTATTACTCATCACCATGAGCTGGTTATTCTGCTGACTAACATAGCTGCCCACATGGCGTCCTATTTAGTACAAGGGGAAGTAAGAACGTTGAGTATCTTTTGGCTCAAAACACAGTAGTTCAGTAAAACAGGTAACTGAAGGGAGTGAGTTTCATTTGTCAAAGTAAATTAACAATTACCAGCCTTCTCTGTCAATAACTGCTTCTCTGAGGGGGAACGTGTGGTTTCAGGAAAATTTCAGGTGAAACAAAATTCATTTTTCAAGCTGAATAGAAAATACTGCAGCAGTCTTCCTTAGAAGTTCAGCCATCACATTCAAACTGAAAGGACATTTTCTTTCTTCAGCATTTGCAAGTGCTTGCCGACAGCAAGAGACAAGGAAAACAAAAGATTGAACTACATCATCTTTCACATCTGTGTGATTTTCTCTGTTAATTCTTCTTTAAAATTGGCTAACTGAAGAATGACTTCTATATACAAAACCAAGCCTGTGTATATTACTTGGAACCTGCTTGTCAAAACAATATTTGTTTTTCTGGCCATTAATGCTGCAGAAAACTGAAGAGGGAAGGAAAATATGAGACCTTAGGAAACATTCACTACTTGTTCCACAGGCTCAACTCAAAAGAAGGTAAACATAAAATAATAATAGGTCTAACCTTGCAGATGGAACTGCAGTAGAAGACCAGGCTGTGAGCATCCCACATCTGTCCTTTTGATCTTATTATTATGTGGCGCTGAAGGAGAAGAAGGTCCTGCTGCTAGGGAAAAACAGATCATGGAAGGAAAGGTAAATGTCAAGGAGGAAATAAGGTTAAAATATAAAATCATAACCAAAGGTAACAACATTGGTTTTCATGGAATGCCAACTTAAAAAAAAAAAAATCAGTTGGAAAACAGAATAAGAGTGAAAACAGGAGAAAGAAAATGAAAGGGTTACAAAGGTCATTTCTCTAAAGCACACAGAAGTGCTAACTTGCCAGTTCCTTGACTTTTTCGTGGAGGATATTTTAGGAAAAAGTGTATCACATGTATGGATTCATGTTTCTCCTGAGGATAAAGTGGGTATTTAGAGGTCTTCATCCTGTCTTTTATTCCATCCACTGAATTATAGTTGGATATTGGCTTGTTTTTTTACAGAATGGTTTTTATACTGATTCTCCATACAGAGATCTTTGCACATTTTTATGTGCCTATTAATTTGTAAGAGAGTAAGGTTTAAATGGCAGTTCTGAACTGAACAAAAAACACAATCTCCTGATGCAGGACCATGGTGACATCAACTAAAACCTCTGAAAGCCCCACCACCCACAGGTGCCTACATTGATGCTGGCCACATTGTTTGTGTCTGTTTCTTCATTTAATTACTAATAATGATAATTCAGAATTCTTCAGTTCTCAAACATAACAGGGATTTTATTTAATCTCTTCACTTTGATGCCCTTGGCATTTACTGATTCATCATTGCTAATTTTCATTATTCTAAATAATACATGTAATATTTTAAAATTGGACAGGAATACACTGTAGGCTGTAAAATGTAGTTTTCTATGGGCCAGGAAGAGGAAATGGGATTGTCCACCTAGCCGGACTTTGCCCTATGGAATCATGATAGGACCATTTAAATAATGTAAGACCACTTAAAGACATGGGAGAAATTTTACAACATGTCATATATTGGGGAAAAAAGGAAGGCAAAAATACACAATCATATTGTTTTCAATCAATTCAGTGTGACTGTGAAAATATAGAGAAAAGGAATAATTGGAAAATATCCTAACTGACTTAACATTTTATTTCCCATATATTAATAATAGTAGCTTATATTTTCTTCTTTGTTGTTTTCTAGAATCAATCTGCATGGCACTTGCAATATAAAAATAATGAAAAATATAAATATATATATAGCTACTAATAGAGATATTAAACAGCAGACCATCTGTTTTGCTTTTGGATACATGTTATACTCTCATGAGAAATATTATTAAGATTTCATACCTGGCAAGGATATACCTTGCTTTTAGTGTCAGAAGCAATATCTCCCAAACTACTCTGGTTGCCTTACCTGTGCTCCTGTCTCCTGTGCACTGCCCTTTTCCACTAAGCCATTACACATCATTTGGACTGTCTTGGTGATGCTCCTTCTGCTACTGTCATTATTATTATGATATTACCACTGTGTTACTGTAATTATTATTAATGATCATTTTCATAAATCTTACTTATCAGAGAACTTGTATGTTTTAAAGATTATCCCTAGAAATATAACAATAAAATTCATTTAGGAGAAAATAAGAATTCAAGGAAAAGGGGAAAGTAGTTTTAGAAGGAAAATTTAGTATATAGCTTTTTATATTTAAAAAATGTAAGACAATAATGAATCATATTAATATTAAAAATTAATTATCAGATTTATAATGATAAGAAAAAAACTCTGTCTTCAGGGTTTAAGAAAAATGAATCATTAATATTTTATATTTAAATAATACATATTTTCAGATGACAGTATAATGAAGATAAATGAGTTTTTAAATAACCAAATTAAAAAGCAAACTGTCATAGAAATAAATGGATTCGGAATAAAATCACAAACACCATTAATATATTTTATGAGCTCAAAATACACTGCATGATAAATTTTGGGACTATAAAATTTTTCTTCATCATCTCATGATCATGATCATCATCATCATTTACATTTTATAGATGTGAACTCAAGGCAGGGAGGTGATGCCCTTTACCTGGAATCTTGCTTCTGAAGGATCTCAAATCAAAACTGAAACTTGTGATTCTGTGTCCATAACAATAATTTCAAATATGTTTAATATTGTTTTTATAGGTCTTTTATTCCCAGGCCATAAGACATATTCTTTAAAATACTATCCTTATCATCCAGCATTCCTCCTTTTCCTTATATTTTACATCTCATTCATTAATCTTGATGTACCTGTTGAGTATTAATGTAAGCTCATTGAAAGCCAATCTCAAAGATATTGTAGCTCTGGAGAGTCAATGTGTAGGGAGACATCTAAATTAAATCTCTTTATTGTTGTTGTTCAGCTGTATCTATTTAAAACTTAGAGTTTAACATCAGTTTAAAACTTTGATAATTCCTATTCCAACTTAGTATTATAGCTGTCATTCCACTTTTCTCCTTTTCCCCTCTCTGAAAGTAAGGAATCTCACCTTTGCAATCCTTATTATATTCCCTCTTTGAGTAATTAATCCTATTTTTTTACTTAGTTTTCAGTTTAATGCCAATCATTCCATATTTGAATGTATATCAAGGAACTATGGATGAAAGAGGTTTACAGATGGGCAACTGAAAAAGGACAGAGAAGTGTGTCTACTAATGTACTTCGGAAGCATCAGACATCCTGAAAGTGGCTGGATTTTTATTTCCAAATATCAACCACTCAAACTGCAACTTGAAGATAAAAATTTATGAAGTTTTGAAGTATACTGTCACATTAAGGAATGCAGGCATTCTCTCTCCCATCTCACAGAAACAAATCCTGAAAATACTCATCAAATTCTTCTTCCTGTAATTTTTCATCTGTCTCTGGTAGTGGACCCTTCCAGAGATCAGATTCAGAAACACGTTCTTCCTCATCAGAGTTTCTGTTTACAGAATCTTCTGATTTCTTTTTTTTTTTTTTTTATTGTATACAAATGGGATACATGTTGTTTCTCTATTTATACATGGAGTGAAGGCATACCATTTGTGTAATCACACGTTTACATAGGGCAATGATGTTTATTTTTTTCCCTTCCCCCCCACCCCTCCTACCCCTCTTTTCCCTCTATACAGTCCTTCTTTCCTTCATTCTTACCGCTCTCCTTATCCCTAACCCTAAACCTAACCCTAAACCTAATGCTAACCCCTCCCACCCCCCATTATATGTCCTCATCCGCTTATCAGCGAGATCATTCGTCCTTTAGTTTTTTGAGATTGTCTTATCTCACTTAGCATGATATTCTCCAATTTCGTCCATTTGCCTACAAATGCCATAATTTTATCATTCTTCATTGTGGAGTAATATTCCATTGTATATATATGCCACAGTTTCTTTATCCATTCATCAACTGAAGGGCATCTAGGTTGGTTCCACAATCTGGCTATGGTGAATTGAGCAGCAAGGAACATTGATGTGGCTGTATCTCTGTAGTATACTGATTTTAAGTCCTTTGGGTATAGGCCAAGGAGTGGGATAGCTGGGTCAAATGATGTTTCCATTCCAAGCTTTCTGAGGAATCTCCACACTGCTTTCCAGAGTGGCTGCACTAATTTGCAACCCCACCAGCAATGTATGAGTGTTCCTTTTTCACCACATCCTCGCCAACACCTATTGTTGCTTGTATTCTTGATAATCGCCATTCTAATTGGGGTGAGATGAAATCTTAGGGTAGTTTTGATTTGCATTTCCCTTATTACTAGGGATGTTGAACATTTTTTCATATATCTGTTGATTACTTGTACATCTTCTTCTGTGAAGTGTCTGTTCATTTCCTTAGCCCATTTGTTGATTGGATTATTTGTATTCTTCGTGTAGAGTTTTTTGAGTTCTTTATAGATTCTGGAAATTAGCGCTCTATCAGAGGTATGGTTGGCAAAGATATTCTCCCACTCTGTAGGCTCTCTCTTCACATTTCTGATAGTTTCCTTTGCTGAGAGACAGCTTTTTAGTTTGAATCTATCCCAGTTGTTGATTCTTGCTTTTATTTCTTCTGCTATGGGAGTCCTGTTAAGGAAGTCTGATCCTAAGCCAACAAGTTGAAGATTTGGACCTACTTTTTCTTCTATAAGATGCAGGGTCTCTGGTCTGATTCCAAGGTCCTTGATCCATTTTGAGTTGAGTTTTGCGTAGGGTGAGAGATAGGGGTTTAATTTCATTCTATTGCATATGGTTTTCCAGTTTTCCCAGCACCATTTGTTGAAGAGGCTATCTTTTCTCCATTGCATATTTTTGGAACCTTTGTCTAGTATGAGCAAATTGTATTTCTTTGGGATTGTGTCCATGTCCTCTATTCTGTACCATTGATCTACCTGACTATTTTGGTACCAATACCATGCCGTTTTTGTTACTATTGCTTTGTAGTAGAGTTGAAGATCTGGTATTGCAATACCCCCTGCTTCACTCTTTCTGCCAAGGATTGCTTTAGCTATTCTGGGTTTTTTGTTCTTCCAGATGAATTTCATAATTGCTTGCTCTATTTCTGCAAGGTACATCATTGGGATTTTAATTGGAATTGCATTGAATCTGTATAGCACTTTAGGTAGTATAGCCATTTTGACAATATTAATTCTGCCTATTCAGGAACATGGGAGATCTTTCCATCGTCTAAGGTTTTCTTGAATTTCTTTCTTCACTGTTCTGTAGTTCTCATTGTAGAGGTCTTTCACCTCTTTTGTGAGATTGATTCCCAAGTATTTTATTTTTTTCGATGCTATTGTGAATGGGGTAGTTTTCCTAATTTCTCTTTCTGAAGCTTCATCACTTATGTATAAAAATGCATTGGATTTATGAGCATTGATCTTGTAACCTGCTACTTTACTGAATTCACTTATGAGTTCTTGTCGGGGTTGCGTACGGACCCCTGGCCCTAGGTGGAGCCTGGCCAAGATGGCGCCTGGCAAGCTGCCAGTGCGGTTGAAAAACTGCTATTCTGCACGTATACAACTAATTTCACCTTGAGGAAGTCTCAGTAATTGGTCAGGGCCTCTGCATGATTCTTGCGTGATTCTTAGGTGCTTCAAGTTATACCCATATACGTCTATCTTTTCCCCACATATCATGAATATTCTAATTAGTTGATATAACCTATATAAGTGACAATAACTTCCCAAAGAGGAGAAGAAATAAAAAGAAGAATCAGCTGTTAATAAGGAAGTTTGCCACCCATCACGTCTCCGGGTCGTTCTTGCTGGCGGGAGCGACAAGTGGTGCTGAACCCCGGGAATCTTACGTGCCGCGGAGAGGTGAGTGAGGTGAGCAACGGATCGGTGAAAGTGTGCACCCAGATCTGTCAGTGGACAGGGAGGTTTCCTAGAGACGAGAATATTGTGATTGCGATAAAGTTCCTAGGAAAGAGAGGTGAAAGTTTCCTCAAAAAATGGGGAACGAGGTTGCTAGATATCGAATGGAAGGTCCCTTGAAAGAAATTCTTAAAGCTAACGGCACTTCCTTAAAGACAAAACCGCTCGGGCATTTTTAAAGCAGGTAGAGGAGATTTCACCTTGGTTTCTGGAGGAAGGATTGCTAACTATCCCACAGTGGGAACACCCGGGGGAAGATTTAAAGCGTTGTCCGGTAACGCTCCCAGGGACGTTAGCAGTTTGGTCATTAGTCAGACTTGTTTGCGTTCCCCTCGGGAGGCTTTACAAAAGGCAGTTGCGCAGGGAGAGGAAGTGTTAGAAAAGGTAAAAGAAGAGTCACAAAAGGGCTCTGTTAGCGCTCAGTCAGATTCTGATGAGAGCGAAGAGGGACTCTCAGAGATGGAGTTAAATAAAATTAGTAAAGAAACAAAGTGTTCTCAAGCTGGTTCAATTAGTCAACAGGCATTAAGGGAATTGGAGGGCATAGGGCAGCAGCTAGAAGACAAAAAAAAGGCGTTACAAAAGGCTTTACAAGAGTTGAGCTTACAAAAATATACAGTGGCGCAGTGGAAAAAAAAAAAAAAAGGAGAAAGTACAAACAAAACCACAAACAGAGCACAAAGAAAAAAAAAATCAGTTTAGGGGAGGGTCCCCCTAGGCAGAGAGCTCAGCAGCTCCATTCCTTAAAAGTAGTAAAAAATAATGTTTTGTGATTTTCTGCATTCAAACCTAACCTGATTTCTCAACCAGGTAAAAAAGGGGTTAAAAAGTCCTGGGTGATCCTCCCTCCCCCTGCCACATTGGAATGTAACTACAGCGTCTCAAGGAGAAAAGGGGGGTAACCTAAAGATAAGAAGAAAAGAAGAAAAAAAGTGTCCGTTTTAAACTCCTGGGCCGCTACACAAAACTAACTTATTCTTCAGGATTCTTGTTTTGTTTTGTTTTTTCTTTAATGCTGTATTTTTGAGCTCATAATTTTGATCCTGCATACCTAGGTTAATGATTTTTTTTTCTCTTTTTGATCAGTTCTATTTTTTATTCAATTGAAGTTTTTGAACAGCTGTTTCATTGCAATGAACATTTACCTATAAAGTTACAAGGCCTTTGATTTTGTGTTATGTGTTATGTTGTGCTGTCTAATGTCATGTTTTGTCAAAACTGAGCGCTCTTAAAATTAAAATTTAAAAATGGATCCAAATACTTTTATTCACGTGATTTAAAAAGGTTCAATTTAAATTGGGTAAACTAATAAAAGTAAAATATCTTTAAAAATAACTTGCAAGTCTCCAGGTGGTCAAACTAATAAAATGTTAATGTTAAACAATGTCTAATATCAATTGCTTCTAGGACTTTTCTTCAGCAGGAAAGAGGCAACGGATCCTGTTCAGGACACTTGTCTGATATCTTGGTTTTTATAAAATAAATAAATTGGAGTTAACATGTATGGGATTACTCTAATGTGTTTGTAGAGACGTCTGGTTAATTTACAAAGTTAAAATGCTAATTGTTAAATAACATCAAGTACTTTTAACTTCTTAAATTACATGGGGTATCATACTTAAACATTATTGGTGTTTTCATAGGTTGGTAAATAAAAAGGGTTTAAACTTGCTTTGTGTCATCACTAAACTAAAAACAAGGTTATTAGAAGTTATGTCCTAACAAGTGGAATTCTATATATAAAGGGTCCCAAAAGTTTCAACTGTGTTTCAATTAAGAGTACTATAAACAACAAAATATTTAATCTTATTAAAATAGGGTGATTTATCTAAATTCAGAAATTTCATAAGAGTTGTTTCAAAATGTGAACAAAAAGGTGTCAACAGATAAAAATAAATAAATAAATAAATAAAAGGTTCTGGGTATAGAAATATATTTAGTAAAAGGTAAAAGGAAATGTTTCTGGATAAAAAAAGTCTGTGTATAACAAAGGATAAGTTTCAACAAGTCTGTGTGTAACTAAGTTGGTTGTATGTATGTAAAACAGCTAAAGCTATTTTAGGTTTTTCCTAAGGTGAAATACTAATGTTCTGATATAAGCCAAAGTTTAATCTATATGGTAAAATGACATGGTAAAATGACAAGGATTTCTTAGAAACACTAATTTACTCTTAACTTTGTGTCTCTTAAGTTTTATTCTTTAGAACAATTGTCTTAAAAATAGGGGTTTATACAATTATGGTTAAGCAACTGTTAAAAATTGTACACGTTATAAAGTCTAAATTTTTCTTTAAAAACTAAAATTGGTAAGAACCAATTCCTCACTAAAATTAAAATAACTCTAACCACAGATGTACCTTATAACCCACAAAAACAAAGTATTGTCGAACATACACATCTCACCCTCAAAAATGCTCTTTATAAACAAAAAGGGGGAATAGAGGAGAACTTCAGGTCCCCTAAAGATAAACTTTCTCTTTGTCTCTTTGTTTGGGGTTTTTTAACTCTGGGTAATAAGGGTAACTCGGTGCTTTACTGGAGCTGCGGCTCAGTTTGTGTGTTTCCACGGAATAAACTAACTTACAACCTCTTTTTAGTCTCTTAGGAGGAACAGTTCAACTATGTAACAAAACAACTGCTTCTCTCAATTGTACTTCAGATTTGTGCTATCTCTCAATGTTAAAATGCTTCTAGGTTCCTGCTGGCAGACTTAATGTGTGTTCCTACCTTCCTACCAGTCCCAGTCTCTGTTACAGATGATGAATTGCCAGTATTGCTTTCCAGAAACAAGAGAGACTTTGGAATCACCGCAGCAGTCATTACCGCCATAGTTGCATCAGCGGCAGCAGCCACTGCGGCAGCTGTAGCCTTAACTACGTCTGTACAATCTGCAGCCACAATCAATAAGGTGGTTCAACAGACTGCTACTGCCTTATCTACTCAGCAGACAGTGGATCAACACTTAAAAGCAGGGATTCTTTTAGTGAACCAGCGAGTGGACTTACTTCAAGAACAAATGGACATTTTACAGGAACTGTTAAACGTGGGATGTATTTATCATCTGGCGGGACTGTGCGTTACACCTGTAGCTTACCATAACTTCAGCTATGCAGCAAATTTGTCTAGAAGCTTGTCTGTTCAGTTACGCGCTAACTGGTCTTATGAATTTGATAATCTTACAGCTATTCTTAGATCTCAAATTGTTAGCCTTAATGCTACTAGAGTTGATGTAGCTCCAATGTCTGAAGTACTAAATTGGTTATCCTCCTCTTTCAGTTTTATTAAGCAGTGGGCTGGTATGGGAGCATTATGCATGCTTATGATCATTGCTGTTATCTTCCTCTCACGCACTATCATGCGTGTGCGCCAGAGTCAAGCGAGAGATCGTATCATCTTCCATCAGGCCATGGCTGCCCTAGAGGCCGGCAGCTCCCCACAAGTGTGGCTCGCGAGGCTGGACCATTGACCAGACGGGTAAGGTAGTAGGTAACGCCGTACCGACCTAAGACAGGAGCTGTAGCATGCTCTGCAGTTATCCGATGACGGGTAAGGACGGTGGTTGACCACTCCGCCTAAGACAGGCTTGGTCCCGAGCTTTTCTTTTAAAAGAAAAAAGGGGGAACTGTCGGGGTTGCGTACGGACCCCTGGCCCTAGGTGGAGCCTGGCCAAGATGGCGCCTGGCAAGCTGCCAGTGCGGTTGAAAAACTGCTATTCTGCACGTATACAACTAATTTCACCTTGAGGAAGTCTCAGTAATTGGTCAGGGCCTCTGCATGATTCTTGCGTGATTCTTAGGTGCTTCAAGTTATACCCATATACGTCTATCTTTTCCCCACATATCATGAATATTCTAATTAGTTGATATAACCTATATAAGTGACAATAACTTCCCAAAAAAGGGGAAGAAGAAATAAAAAGAAGAATCAGCTGTTAATAAGGAAGTTTGCCACCCATCACGTCTCCGGGTCGTTCTTGCTGGCGGGAGCGACAAGTTCTAAAAGTTTCTGGTGGAATTTCCTGGTTCCTCTAAATATATAATCATGTCATCAGCGAACAGGGATAGTTTGAGTTCTTCTTTTCCTATTCGTATCCCTTTAATTTCTTTGGTTTGTCTGATTGCTCTGGCTAGAGTCTCAAGGACGATGTTGAATAGAAGTGGTGAAAGAGGGCATCCCTGCCTTGTTCCAGTTTTTAGGGGGAACGCTTTCAGTTTTTCACCATTTAGAATGATATTAGCCATGGGCTTAGCGTAGATTGCCTTTATAATGTTTAGGAATGTTCCCACTACCCCAATTTTTTCTAGTGTTTTGAGCATGAAGGGATGCTGTATTTTATCGAATGCTTTTTCTGCATCTATTCAAATAATCATGTGATTCTTAACTTTAAGTCTATTGATATGCTGAATGACATTTATTGATTTCCGAATGTTGAACCAACCTTGTATCCCTGGGATAAAACCCACTTTATCGTGGTGCACTATCTTTTTAATGTATATTTGTATGCGATTTGCTAAAATTTTTTTGAGAATTTTTGCGTCGATGTTCATTAATGATATTGGTCTGAAATTTTCTTTCCTCGATGTGTCTCTGTCTGGTTTAGGTATCAGGGTGATATTGGCTTCATAGAACAAGTTTAGTAGGGTTCCCTCCTCTTCTATTTCATGGAATAGTTTGAGGAGTATTGGAATGAGCTCTTCTTTAAAGGTTTTGTAGAACTCGGCTGAGAACCCATGTGGTCCTGGACTTTTCTTTGTTGGTAGGCTTTTGATGACCTCTTCTATTTCATTGCTTGAAATTGGTTTATTTAAGTTGTGTATGTCCTCCTCGTTCAGTTTAGGTAATTCATATGTCTCTAGAAATTTGTTGATGTCTTCGAGGTTTTCTGTTTTGTTGGAGTATAGATTTTCGAAATAGCTTCTAATTATGTTTTGTATTTCACTCGTGTCTGTTGTGATGTTTCCTTGTTCATTCCGAATTTTAGTAATTTGAGTTTTCTCCCTCTTTCTCTTTGTTAGTGTGGCTAAGGGTTTATCAATTTTATTTATTTTTTCAAAGAACCAACTATTTATTTTGTTAATTTTTCCAATTGTTTCTTTTGTTTCGATTTCGTTGATTTTGGCTCTGATTTTAACTATTTCCTGTCTTCTACTACTTTTGGTATTGGTATTCTCTTCTTTTTCTAGCGCTTTGAGGTGTAGTGTTAAGTCGTTTATTTGTTGATTTCTACTTCTTTTTTTGAATGCGCCCCATGAAATAAATCTTCCTCTAAGTACTGCTTTCATAGTGTCCCAGAGATTTTGATATGATGTGTCTTTGTTCTCGTTTACTTCTAAAAATTTTTTTATTTCCCTCCTGATGTCTTCTGTTATCCATTCTTCATATAATAGTGTATTATTTAATCTCCAGGTATTGAAGAAGTTTCTGTTTTTTATTCTGTCATTTATTTCTAATTTCAATCCATTATGATCTGATAGAGTACAAGGTAGTATCTCTATCTTCTTGTATTTGCTAACAGTAGCTTTGTGGCATAAAATATGGTCTATTTTAGAGAAGGATCCATGTGCTGCTGAAAAGAAAGTGTATTCGTTCTTTGTTGGATGGTATATTCTATATATGTCCATTAAGTCTAATTTGTTGATTGTGTTGTTGAGATCTATAGTTTCTTTATTCAAGTTTTGTTTGGACGATCTATCCACTAGTGAGAGAGGTGTGTTAAAATCGCCTAGTATTATTGTGTTGTGGTCTATTTGATTTCTGGAATTGAGAAGGATTTGTTTGACCTACGTGGATGAGCCAATGTTCGGGGCATAGATGTTTATGATTGTTATGTCTTGCTGATTTATGCTTCCCTTATGCAGCATGTAATGTCCTTCTTTATCCCTTCTGACTAGTTTTGGTTTGAAGTCCACATAATCTGAAATGAGGATGGATACTCCAGCTTTTTTGCTGTGTCCGTGTGCATGGTATGTTTTTCCCCATCCTTTCACCTTTAGTCTATGGGTGTCTCTTTCTATGAGATGAGTCTCTTGCAGGCAGCATATTGTTGGATTTTTCTTTTTAATCCAATCTGCCAGTCTGTGTCTTTTGATTGATGAATTCAGGCCATTAACATTCAGGGTTATTATTGTGATATGATTTGTATTCCCAGTCAATTGACTCATATTTGTTTTTGACATGATTTGGTTTCTCCTTTATTTGGCTATTCCTTTAGGCTAGTGCCTCCTGTTGCTGATTTGCATCGTTGTTTTTCATCTCTTCCTCATGGAATATTTTGCTGAGAATGTTCTGTAATGCTGGCTTTCTTTTTGTAAATTCCTTTAGCTTTTGTTTATCATGGAAGGATCTTATTTCATCGTCAAATTTGAAGGTAAGTTTTGCTGGTTATAAGATTCTTGGTTGGCATCCGTTTTCTTTCAGGGCTTGGTATATGTTGTTCCAGGCCCTTCTAGCTTTTAGGGTCTGGATTGAAAAATCTGCTGATATTCTTATTGGTTTCCCTCTGAATGTAATTTGATTCTTTTCTCTCGTGGCCTTTAAAATTCTGTCTTTATTTTGTATGTTAGGTATTTTCATAATAATGTGCCTTGGTGTGGGTCTGTTGTAATTTTGTATGTTTGGAGTTCTATAAGCCTCTTGTACTTGGTTTTCCATTTCATTCTTCAGATTTGGGAAATTTTCTGTTATTATTTCATTAAATAGATTGTTCATTCCTTTGGTTTGTTTCTCTAAGCCTTCCTCAATCCCAATAATTCTTAAATTTTGCCTTTTCATGATATCCCATAATTCTTGTAGATTCTGTTCATGATTTCTTACCATCTTTTCTGTTTGGCCAACTTTGCTTTCAAGATTAAATAATTTGTCTTCAATGTCTGAGGTTCTGTCTTCCAGGTGTTCTATCCTATTGGTTATGCTTTCTGTGGAGTTTTTAACTTGGTTTATTGTTTCCTTCATTTCAAGTATTTCAGTTTGTTTTTTTTTCAGTATCTCTAACTCTTTATTGAAATGATCTCTTGCTTCCCGTATTTGGTCTTTTAACTATTGATTGGTGCGATCATTTAATGCCTGCATTTGCTCTTTCATCTCCTCCTTCAATGCCTGCATTTGCTCTTTCATCTCCTCATTAGCTTCCCTGATCGTTTTAATTACGTACATTCTGAACTCCCTTTCTGACATTTCTTCTGCTGTGCTGCCATTGGATTTTATTGATGTAGTATCTAGGTTTGTTTGGGACATTTTCTTCCCTTGTTTTCTCATATTGGTCAGTTGTCCGTGGGACCCTGAGATATTGCAGTTTTCCGCTATTGGCTTGTAGTGTCCCGGTAGATTTCCAGTGTATCACCTCCCAGCCTTCAGTAGCCTGATGTCTTGGAGGAATCTGATAAAGCAGCGTATCCGAAGAAAACTGCCCCTAGCCCCCTACTGGTTCCACAATTTGGAACTGGCTCTGTGCGGAAAGGCTCTCACTGGGGGCCTGCACCGTGCAGCTGGCCGTGTGGGAGGAGCCCACTGCCAGAGTGTGGAAGGCTACCTTGGGAAGACTCTAGCTGCCCTGCCCGGCTCTGATAAGCCACCTCTATCTGGGTCTGCCACCCGGGCCGAGCTTTACCCAGTGGGCAGACTCACCTGTGGCTCTATTTCAGTCCGAGTCTCTCAATGCCTCCCCTTCTTAACTCCTGGGTTCTGGAGCGACTGGGGGTGCAGTCACCCTCTAGGCCGCCATCTTGGATCGCCCGGTGAAGAGAGCCTGCGGCCGGAGTGTGCAGAGCCACCTGAAGAGTTCTCTGGCTGCCCTGCCCTGATCCCAGAGGCTGCTTGCTGATCAAAGCTCTCCGTTGGTTCGGGGGCTTGTGGCTGGTTCTATGTAGAAAGACTCTCACTGGGCGGTCTGGTCTGAGAAGCTAGCCTTGAAAGCACCTCCCACCACAGGGGTCCAGGCTACTTGAATCTTCTGATTTCTTTGAAGTTGATTGTCCTTTGTCCTTTTTCTTGGAGGCTTCTTTTGCAGAAGATAATTTGGATTTTTTATGTGATGATTCGTCACAATCTTTTTTGGTTTTGGCCTTTCTTTTTTTTCACTTAACTTCTTTTCTCCTGAAGATGAAAATTTAATTTAAAGGAACATTCTTGGCATAACCTTAATTTAACAAGTGCATTTCTCCTTCAGCATGCTCAGTATATCCAAAATTAATTTCCCACCTCTTTAAGCCTTCTTTTTCATCACAATATTTATTTCCACACAAAAAATTGACCTTTTCCTGTAATTACTTCTTTTTCTACTCACCACCTAAAAATCCAAACTTATTTTCTTTGTATCTGCTGAGACCTCCTATGCAGTATTCCTTAAATAGTTTATCATATTTCTTTGCAAGTCTCTTCTCCCAAGTCATTTCCATTTCAGCCTCCTCATTCCATAGGAATCTATGATTTTCTCGTATGACATCCAAGTCTGTTCTTATCATTTTCCCCTAAATGCCTGAAGTCTTCCCTTTTGCCACCATAGTATAAAATATAGTCATTTACAAACTTTGTATGCCTTTGATAAGCATCCATAGCTATGAGATGAAACCTGTTTCTTGCTTCTTCCTGATCCAGCAATTCTGCTGCAACTTGCTTATAAGCCACTTTTCCATGTTCTGAAATGGCTTTTTGAGCAGTAAGTCATCCTCGGTTGTCCCCCATGTTCATCATCACTAAAATCAGAGTCATAGCCTCCAGGCCCATGCATTGTACTCTTTGGCCTAGTTTTGTTTCCGTTCCTTCTTAAATTGACTTTCTTAGAAATGCTGAAAGTTGTTCTTGGAAGAAGACAACTGCACTGGAAAAAGCTTCTGGTTCCAGTATCACATTGATCTTGGGACCTTAACTCAGAGGTTGCACTAAAAAACTCTCACATGGGTCTACGGATAAACTGAGAAGGGTGGAGAAAATGTGAAGGGAGACTCGAGTGTCTCCAGAATCCTTTCCCTTTCCTTCCTCTCTGCTCTTCCAAGCTCGCCCTGAGTCCTGGTGGCTGCAGCCACCGCCCCGGGCTGAGCACCCGCCGCAGGGTCGATCTGGGCCGCCCTGGCCGCGGATCTGCCACAGCCATCGCCGCCGCTCCCCACCTCTCCCTCCGGGACCCGTCGGGGAGCCTGAGTAATTCATCTTTGATTACATATCTATATCTCCTGATGGATGTTCTCATCGAATAGGGGCTTCAATTTGCCGCTCAACATCCTCCCACTACTGCCTTGCATGAGCACCATTTGTCCTGGCTCAGGCCTCGACTTCCTGAGCCAGGTTACTATTGCCTCTCCCTTCTTGTTCCCAGGTGGTGGGCTACCTTGCTTGGCAATGCCTAATGGTTGTTTGACAATAAAGAAAAAAAAAAAAAAATGGGGATGGGAGGGAGGAGTAAAAGAAGAGAAGGAGGAAGGCAGAGAGGAAACAAAGGATGCTTTTTACTATTAAACATTTGTGGTGTGCACAATTTATTTATTTTTAATAGTACTAGGGATTGAACCCAGGGTCACCGTACCACTGAGCCACATCCCCTGACCCTTTTGTTTTCACTTTTGATTTTGAGACAGGGTTTTGCTTAATGACCCAGGCTGGTTGCACTCCTCCTACATATCCTCCCAAGTTACAAAGATTACAGGCATGTGCCACTGTACTCCATTTACACAAAATATTAACTAAAAATAATTTGTATTGAACAGATTTTTGGGAAAGGACAAATTACAAAATTATAAAATTTCTAAAAACAAATGTTAAAATATGACAGATAATATCCTACAGACTATCGTGAATACATTTTAAAACATGATCAGAGAAGAATTCATGATTTTAATTACCTATATCAATGAGAAATAATATTAAATGAACTAAAAACTTAACTCAAGTAATGGGAAAACAAACAATAAAAAATAAACAATAAAGCTCAAATTAAGAACCAGGAAGAAAATGAGAAAGATAAGATCAGCAAATAAAGAGGTTAAAGCAAACAAAAATTAGAATTAACTACTAATTAAAAATGCTATTCTTGAGAAAAAAAATCTATGTAACATTTAAAAACATTACTAAACATAAATATGCAAAATCAGAAAAGACAAATGTGGGTTGTTAGAATAAAACAACAATAAATATTATTTAAAAACTTCTGCAAAATTATAGCCACATTTAAAAACTCTGAATGTATACATTTCTAGAAAATACTTATAAAATATCAGTGACTCAAGTTGAGGTAGAATGTTTAAAGTGATCAGTTTCCATGGTAATAGAGAAGTATGTCAAAGAACTACCCACATGAAAGATAATATTCAAATAATATTATATGTAAATTCCTTGAGCCTTCAAAGAGCAAATAATTCCAATGGTCTCCTCCTTTTCTTTTTACCAATGCAAAATCTGTGGTAGAAAGAATTCTAAAATGGTCTCGATATTCATACTTTCTGAGAGGTTTCAAGATGGTGGATTAGTGAAAGCTGCATTTGCAGTTGCTCAATAAGTCAGGATTCAAGCTGTGGGAAGATAGCTTCCCAGAGAGGTAGAGAAAATAGCAAATGTATTGCAATTCAATATTAGGCAATGAAAGTCTCTTAGAGGCTTGGAAATTTGAGTGCTTTGAACAAAGGGCAAAAAAATATTACACTGAAGTCATTCAAGTGCTAGGTTCACCACAGAGGAAAGAAATAAGACAGAGAGAAACACAACAAACACATTTGGCACAGAAAATTCTGTAGAACTAAAAACCAGTTCGTGAATCCAGAGGCTCCACAGTGAACTGATCTTTCAAAAGTGGTCTGTGTTCCTCTCAACTGGCAATGGAGATTTGAGGCAAGGAGTCATGTTAAAGAAATCACTCATCCTGCTTCAGGAGCCTGGGAGATCATAGCAAATATTTTCATATTGTCCCCAAAATTAATTAGAATTAATTTTGCACCAGCCTTAGCCTGGGAATGCATTGAGTGGTCAATCTAGACAAAATTCCAATCAACAGTACTGTCCCATTCTGTTCTACTTCACTGGTGAGAAAGGATGTTGGAAGCATCTTTAACCAACTTAAGTTTTATGCCACTCCGGCAGGCAGCTTGGTAAGCAACATGAAAAGAGGAAGGGTTTGAAAACCCCAATCCTAGTGTTCATGTGCATATTCCTTTTCTTTTCTCCCTCCCACCTCCTCCCTCTTCCTCTATATAGCACAAGAAACAGAAATAAGATAAATTCTTTCATTTTTCATTAGGAAATTCTTTTGTTCTCTTTTTCTCCCTCTCATTCTTCTCTTTGGTTTTTTAAAAAAATATTTTTCTCCTTCTTTATAGCTATCCCTTGCTAAATCACTTCTTTCTCACTGTTCACATTTTGAATATTATAAACTTTCTTTTACCTTCCTATTATATTGTCTTTCTCTTAATGAACATTTTTTTCATGATCTTTTAAAACTACTTGGTTTACATAACTTCTGTCCCTACCATCCACATTGTTGCAGATATTTGTACTGTAGATGGTCAAGTTGACACCTGCTATTTACTTCAATGCCATATCTAGTTCATAACTATGTATTACTTTTGCTTTTGGAAATTGTTGACCCCATCAATTCCTATTGGAAATTAATGTTGTGGGTGTCATAGTTGGTACAGGATATTTATTTTAATGCTATATATTGTTTGTGTTGTTGCTATTTTTTGTCTCTCCTTTTTCTGTGGTGCACTGGGAATCTACTGAGGCATTACAAGTTTGCAATACAGAGACTCTGCTTCTAAGCTAAATCTAGCCGAGAGACATTACATGCTATTCCACACAGGTTAATCATGTTCACACTTCAGCAGTACTTTAACACAAAAAATAGGAAGAACAAAACCCCAACCTAAAAACCAGAATCCAAGTAGGAATCACAATAGGGGCCCTCATGTTCCACTAATGGACATTCCACAACAAAAATAGAGAATGATAACACAAAGTTTGTGGATATCACAACTATGAGTGGTCTCAAGGTAGATCATGCTAAAAAACTTTAGCTAGACAAGGTTGTTCCCTTAAAAGGCTCATATGTAAGAGTAAAAGAAAAATCTATCTCAACAGAACTATAAAACCCATAGTAGAATACAAGAGCTACAAACAATAAATAAATAAATAAAATAGGACATGATGTCCCCTAAAGTACATAACTCACCAGAAAATTACTACTAAGATATCAAAGTGGAAGAAGTTCCAGGTAAAGAACTCAAAAGAATGTTATAAAAATGATTAATTAATTCCAAGAGGACACAGAAAAACAGTTGAACAAATTAAGGAAATCAGTGTGGGGTATGAACGGGAAATTCAAAAAAGAAGTGGAGATAGTGAAAAAGAACAAAACAGAAATCTTGAAACTAAAAGACAAAAAAAATCTAAAAATCATGTTCAGTTTAAAATCTCTCCAACAGAAGGCTGAAGAGAAAAATCTCAAAGCTCAGGACAAAGTAGCTGGCCTCAAATGTTCCACTAGCATTAAAAAAACAAAATAAGTAACCCTGACTAAAATATATAACAACTACAGAATAGAATTAAGAGGCTAAACTTAAGAACCATTGGAATTAAGGAAGGTTGAGATATGCAGGGTAATGGCATAAATAACCTCTTCAAGTAAATAATAGTAGAAAGATCTGGACCTACTTTTTCTTCTATAATCTGCAGGGTCTCTGGTCTGATTCCAAGGTCCTTCATCCATTTTGAGTTTAGTTTTGTGCACAATGATAGATATGGGTTTAGTTTCATTCTGTTGCATATGGATTTCCAATTTTCCCAGCACCATTTGTTGAAGAGGCTCTCTTTTCTCCATTGCATATTTTTGCCCCCTTTGTTTAGTATGAGAAAATTGTATTTATTTGGGTTTGTGTCCGTGTCCTCTATTCTGTACCATTGATCTACCTATTTTGGTGCCAATACTATGCCGTTTTTGTTACTATTGCTTGGTAGTAGAGTTGAAGTTCTGGTATTGTGATACCCCCAGCTTCATTTTTCCTGCGAAGGATTGCTTTAGCTATTCTGGGTTTCTTATTCTTCAAGATGAATTTCATGATTGCTTGTTCTATTTCTGTAAGGTACATCATTGGGACTTTAATTGGAATTGCATTGAATCTGTATAGCACTTTTGGTATTATGGCCATTTTGACAATATTAATTCTGCCTATCCAAGAACATGGGAGATCTTTCCATCTTCTAAGGTTTTCTTGAATTTCTTTCTTTAGTGTTCTGTAGTTCTCATTGTAGAGGTCTTTCATCTCTTTTGGGAGATTGATTCCCAAGTATTTTATTTTTTTTTGAAGCTATTGTGAATGGGGTAGTTTTCCTAACTTCTCTTTCTGAAAATTCATCACTTATGTATAAAAATGCATTAGATTTATGAGCATTGATCTTACATCCTGCTACTTTACTGAATTCACTTATGAGTTCTAAAAGTTTTCTGGTGGAATTTCCTGGTTCCTCTAAGTAAATAATCATATCATCAGCGAATAGGGATAGATTAAGTTCTTCTTTTCCTATTCATATCCCTTTAATTTCTTTGGTCTGTCTAATTGCTCTGGTTAGAGTTTCAAGGATGATATTGAATAGAAGTGGTGAAAGAGGGCATCCCTGCCTTGTTCCAGTTTTTAGGGGGAATGCTTTCAGTTTTTCACCATTTAGAATGATATGAGCCATGGGCTTAGCGTAGATGGCCTTTACAATGTTAAGGAATGTTCCCACTATCCCTATTTTTTCTAATGTTTTGAGCATGAAGGGGTGCTCTATTTTATCAAATGCTTTTTCTGAAAATAAAAAATTTATAGCTCATAAAACAAAAAAAAATGTAGAAAAATTTCCAAATCTTAAGGATGAGATGAACAGCCAGTTAAAGGAGTTATTCAGAATCCTAAGTAGACAAGATCAAAAAGAGTTTCTCCATGACACATTATAATTAAAATGCCTAACATAGAAATCAAGAAGAGAAATTTTTAAATCTCAAGAAAAAACTTCCAGGAGAGTTAAGTCTATTAGAAATTTTCAAAATTCTCATCACTAAAAATAATGTTTTACAAGCCCTGAAAGAATACAACTGTGAACCAAAATTGCTGTATCCAGCAAAGTTATTATTCAGAATCAAAGATGAAATAAAATCCTCCCAAGATAAGCAGAAGGTAAGAGAATTCATACCTACTTAAGCCAGAACTACAGAAAATATTTAAAGAAATACTACACAGAGAAGAACTCAAAAACAAACTTCAAAACTCACAAACGGACAAATATCTTTTGCAGAGTAGCTAAGTAAATGAGAAACAGGACCAAATCAAACTTTAGGAATAAATAAAAAAGGGCAGAAATTGATAAAAATCTCTCTATAACAATATTGAATGTAAATGGTCTCAACTCTAAAATTTAAAGACACGTTCAGACAGAAAAGATTACAAAAAAAGACCCAACTATATGTTGTTCACAAGAGGCTCTATTTAGAGGCAGGCAGCCATAGACTGTAGGTGAAATAATGGAAATTGAAATACCAGGCAAATGGAGCCCCCCCAAAAAAGTAGAAGTAGCCACTCTCATGTCTGACAAAGCAGAGTTCAAGCAAAAATTCATCAAAAATGATTTTAAAAGTTCACACTGGTAAAGGAACAATCCAACTAGAAGATATAATGACAGTGAATATTTATGATCCAAACATTGATGCAACTAATTACATAAAACAGACATTACTCAAATTAAAGACTCAGACAATAGAACAATGATACAGGGTGATTTAAACACACCTTTCTCACAAGTAGGTCATTCAGGCATAATCTCAGTAAAGGCTCTTCAGATCTAAAAAGTATTATAAATAAAATGGACTTAATGGATATCTATAAATTATTTCATTCAATAACAAAGGACTACTCTTTCTTCTCAGTTGCTCATGGAGCTTCCTCCACAATGAACCATATTTCAGGCTACAAAGCAACTCCTAACTAATACAGTAATAAGTTGATTTAATTCCTTTCATTGTATCTGAATATAATGGAATGTCACTGGAAATCAACTCCCCCCCCAAAAGCAAAAACAAAACAAAATGAAACAAAACAAACACATGAAGCTTGTAAAAACATGGATATTGAACAATATTTCTTCTTCTTCTTTTTTTTACTAGGGATATAATATAGGGGTACTTACCACTGAGCTACATACTCAGCTCTTTTCATTTTTATTGTGAAACAGAGTCTCACTGATGCTGAGGGCATTGCTAATTTGCTGAGACTGGCCTTGAGCTTTGATCCTCCTATCTCCTTGAGCTTTGATCCCTCTATCTCCTGAGTAGCTGGGACTAAAATTGTTCACCACTGTGCCTGACTGACCAACATATCTTTGAAAGATGAAAGAGTGATAGTAAAATTAAGGGGATCAGGGGAGATCCTAAAAGTTTTTAGAATCAAACAAGAATACTGATACAATATACCAGACACTTATTAAAAGATTCTAAGAGCAAAGTTTGTAGATATGAGAGCCTACATGAGAAAATTAGAAAGACCCCAAATAACCTGATGATGCATCTCAAGTCCTTTGAAAAATAAGAATAAACCAATTCCAAAACAAGTAGAACGATGGAAATTATTAACATCACAGCCAAAATCAGTGAAACAAAGAATAAAAGAACAAGATAAAAGATAAATGAAATGAAGGGTTGGTTCTTTGAAGAGATGAAATGAGATTAGTCAATAAATAGCAAAACTGTTTTAGTCAGGTTTTTAGGTTGCTTTGATTAAAAGACATGACTAGAAAAACTGTAGAGGAGGAAGAGTTTATTTGAGGACTATGATTTCAGAGGTCTCAGTTCATAGAAGGCTGGTTCTATTCCTCGGGTGGGGCAGAACATCATGTCAGAAGAGTTTGGCAGCGGGAAGCAGTTCACATGGTGATAGGAAGCAGAGAGAGAGAGTCTTCACTCTCAAGACACAAAATATATAGCACATATCTATCTCCCAATTCCCACCTGCTCAATCAAACCCTACCATTTTAATTACCATTCAGTTAATTCCTATCAGGGGATCAATTCACTGATTTGGTTAAGACTCCTACAACCCAATCATTTCTCCTCTGAACCTTCTTGTATTTTATCACACGTGAAGTTTTGGGGGACAACTTACATCCAAACTATAACATTAACCAAATAAAAAACAGAGAAAACAGAAAATTTATATGATTAGTAATGAAAGAGGAAAAAAAAAAATCACCACAGGCATCACCGAAATTGGCAAGATCATTAGGGACTATTTTGAAAACTTATACTCTAATAAATTAGAAAACCTAGAAGAAATGTATATATTTCTGGACACATGCAACCTGCTAAAATTGAATCCAGTGGAAACAAAATCACAAACCAAAAATCAGCAATGAGATAGAAGCAGTAACATAAAGCCTTCCAACAAATAAAAGTTCAGGACCAGATGAATTCTCATCTGAATTCTACCAGACCCTTAAAAAAGAACTTATATGTCAATGTTCCTCAAATTATTCTGTGAAATAAAAAGGAATCAACCATTTCTAAATTCATTCTATGAAGCCAGTACCACCCTCATTTCAAAACCAGATAAGAACACATCAAGCATAGAAAACTACAGACTAATATTCCTGATGAATGCAGATGCAAAATCTCTTAATAAAATACTTGTAAATCATTTTGTCTTCATATTGAAAAGATTGTACACCGTGACCAAATTAGTTTTATCCAAGGATTGAAAGGATTGGTTAACATTTGAAAATCAAAAAATTAGATTCACCATATAAATGGAATTAAGTACGAAAATCACATAATCATCTCAATAGATACAGAGAAATCCTTCATAAAATTCAGACTCCATTCATAATAAAGTCATTCACATAACTAGGGATAGGAGGAAATTACCTCAAAAACAGAAAGAATATATATGACAAAACCCATATTATAATAAATGAGGAAAAACTAAAAGTATTTACTTTAAAATTTAGAACAAGACAAGATTGTCAACTCTCACCAGTCCTATTTAATATAGTTCTTGTAACTCTTGCCAAATTAATCAGATAATTGAAGGAAAACAAAAGTTTACAAATAGGAAGAGACGATATTTGCTATTACTTGACCCTATGTCTAAAAGATCCAAAAAACTGCACTTCTAGAGTTGATAAACAAATTTGGCAAAGTAGCAGTTTATGAAATCAATGTACAAAAATCAATAGCTTTTCTATACACCAATAATAAGTCTATAAAGAAAGAAATCAGGCAAACAATTCCATTAACAATAACCTGAACAAAACAAAATAAAACCAAAAAAAAAAAAAAAAAAAACACTAAGGAAAAGAATCCAACCAAGGAGGTGATAAACCTCTACAATGAAAATTATAGAACACTGAGGAAATAAATTGAAGAGAAGACACAAAAGATGAAAAGATCTCCATGCTCATCAATAGGCAGAATTAATATTGTTAAAATGGTCATACTACCAAAAGTGACATACAGATTCAATGAAATCCCCATAAAAATACCAATAATATTTTTCATAAAACTAAAGAAAATAGTCCCAAAATTCATTTGGGGGAAGAATAAAAGACCCAGAATGGCCAAAGCAATTCTAAGTCAAAAAAAAAAAAAAAAAAAAAAAAAAATGATGTTGGAATCATCACAATACCTGACTTCAAAATATACTACAGAGCTATAGTAACAAAAACTGCATGGCATTGGCATAAAAACAGACACATAGACTAATGGTACAGGATAGAAGACACAGAGAGAAACCCACACAGATCAAGTCATCTGCTCCATGACAAAAATGCCAAAAATATACATCAGAAAACTGGCAGCCTTTTTAACAAATGGTGCTGGGAAAGCTAGTTCTACATATGTAGAAGAATGAGACTACATCCTTATCTCTCACCCTGCACAAAAGTCAATTCATAATGGATCAAAGACCTAGGTATTAGATCAGAAATAATGCAAGTCCTTGAGGAAAATTTATCACTCATAACTTTAACATATAGACACAAGCAACAATTTTCTCAATAGGACCCCTAAAGCTCAGGAAATAATGCCAAGAAATAGTAAAAGGGATAACATCAAATTAAAAAAAAAAAAGAACTACTGTATAGCAGAGGAAACAATTAAGAATGTGAAGAGAGAACCTACAGAATGGGAAAAAAAATCTTCGTTAACCACTCTTCTGACAGAGAATAAATATCCAGAATATATAAAGAAATTTTTTAAAAAATCAAAGAAAACCACCCCAATTAATAGAGGTCAAATGGACTAAACAGACACTTCTCAAAAGAAGAAATATAAAGGATCAATAAATACATGAAAAAAATGGTTAAAAACTTTAGCCATTAGGAAAAGTACATCAAAACTACACTGCAATTTCTTTTCATTCCAGTTAGAATGGCAGCCATCAAGAATTCAAAATGATAAATAAATGCTGGAGAGGATGTTAATAAAGGTGTACACTTTTATACTGTTTGTAGAACTGCAAATTAGTACAGCCCCTATGGGAATCATTATGGAGATTTCTCAAAAGAGTAGGAATAGAAACACCATATGACTCAGTCATACCGCTCCTTAGTATTCATCCTAAAGATATAAAGTTGGCATATTATAGTATTACATGCATGATCATGTATAACGCAATAAAATTCACAATCCCCAATGGTCAAACTGGTTGTCCATTAATGAATGAATGGGTAAAGAAAATGTACTACATGTACACAAAAGAGTTTTATTCAGTCATAAAAAAATTAAATGATGTCATTTCCTGGCAAATGGATAGAACTCAAGAATGTTATATTAAGTGAAATAAGCCAAACTCAGAAGGTCAAGGGTCATATGTTCTCTATAATATGTAGAAGCTAGAGAGGAAAAAGAAAAAGAAAAGTGGTAAGTGGAGATCTCATGAAAAATCAAAGATCAATAGAGGTTAGTGATCACAGAAAATGAGGGCAAGAGGGAAAAGGGAAAGACTGAGTAATGATAGTGGTCAAATTATATTATTTGTGTGCTTGTATGAAAGTGTAACAATGAATCCTGCCATTATGTACGATTTTAATGGAAAATAAAAATATGGTAAAATTGTTTCACACATTCTGATATGAATTCCTAGGAAATACTCTCCCCTGGATGTGAGTAGAACCTATAAGTATGAGGAAATAGCACACTCCTGGCTATTACATTGTATAGTAAAAGGAGAGAATCCTAGGTTGGTATGACCTAATTGAGCCTGTGTTTTTAAAACAGAATTTTCTTTTTAAGGCTGAACATACCTTTTGTGGAAACAGGAGTGAACCTGGAGGACATTATGCTAAGTGAAATAAGTCAGGCATAGAAAGATGCTGTGGAGTCCCTCAAACTTACCTGGCTTATCTTTCCTCCAAGGGATTCACACAAATACAGGGTTTGAAATTGAAATGAGGAAGCATATTTTCTGTAACTGTCTGAATGTGTGTGTCCTTCCAGAATTCTTATGCTACAATCTGACATCCAAAGTGATAAAATTAAGAGGGTGGCCTTTTGAATAATGATTATGTCATGAGGGTTTCATTCTCATGAATCTCATGAGATTCATGCTCTCATAAAACAGTTTCAGGGAACTGCCTTGCTTCTTCCACCAGGATGATGTAGCAAGAAGCATCACCTATGAAACAGAAAGCAAACCCTCACCAGACACAGATTCTGCTGGTACCTTGATCTTGAGTTGCCAAGATTCCAGAACTGTAACAGAGAAATTTCCATTATTTATAAATTACTCAGCCTCGAATGTACTGTTATAGCAGTCTGGAGGGATGAAGACATCTTCCATCATGGTGACAAATAAGACCTTTATTCATGAAAAAAATAAATAAAAAATAAAACAAAATTTTCTCTGGCTTATTGGTGAGGGAGGAGACAGAGGGGAGTGCTGTTGTTTGCCTGAGATAAAAATAACCAATTGCTATGTTCTGAGTTGCTCCTGGGAATGACACAGAAAGGACAAGAACATTCTCTAGATGTGGGATCCAAAATATTTAGCCAGAACATGGGGACCATGTAATAGGGTCACAAGAAAATGATTCTACTCACAAGTATAAGAGCCTAGAAGCAGCTCTTACCACACACATGTCTCCAGATGCAGCTGATTAACACCTTGATGCAGCCTGTTTTGAGATTCTGAGACACCAACTCTACGAAAATGCACCTAACTTCAGATCTTCAGAAACTGTGAGATAATGAATTTGTATTATTTTATTGTTTAGAAATAGCAAACTCTTCATCATGATGAAATATATGACCAAAATGAGTCAAGACAACATTCCACATCTCCAAGTATGAATGTATAAGAAAGAAAATTCAATAGATAGAATCATCTAAATAGTATTTCTGCCAAAGAAATTTTAAACTAAATCTATGGTGAAAAACTAACCAGTTGAATTCAAATTGAGAGATTGGTCTAATTCTTAAAAAAAAAAAAAAAAAAGTTAATGCCATAAACAACAGTAATGGGAAAATTGTGCTATTTTAAAGGAAATTATAATGGCACCTTAGTTATATGCAATATGCAACTGAAGTTAGAAAAATTCTGAAAAAGACATTTTTGAGATAAATGAGGAAATTAAATTGAGTCAATGTTTTAGTTAGTTTTTTGTTGCTGTGACCAAAATACCTGACAAGAACAATTTAGAAGAAGTAAAGTTCATTTGGAGTTTATGGTTTCAGAGGTCTTATGTCAGGGGCGGGCTCTGAGGGCCCCAGAGCCGCACCGTGGCCTGATCTCTAAGATGGTGCCTGGCAGCTTGCCAAACATAGCTGCACTCATATTCAAGTTTTAGGAAGTAACTCTGGTTGGCTGTTGTACATGAGGCGATCCTGGTATCTGCCTGGAGACTGTTCCTTGATAGGCTGACTTTCCTGGTAGTCTACTCTCTGATAGGCTGATGTTCTCAATATAAGTCTGAGACTTGTGGAATAAAGTCCTTTTTTGGTTCCTGTGATCAAGAAAAGCGTACGCGTTGTGATTGCCCACCGCCTGTGGGCGGTGGACGATCATAGTCTTAGTCCATAGATAGCCAACTCCATGACTTTGGGTCCAAGGTGAGGTAACATATCATGGGAGAAGGGCCCAGTAGATGAAAGCTGCTCAGCATATTGCGTCAGAAAGAAGAAAGGGAAAGGAGGGGACCACAGGGAAGATAATTCCTTCCAGATCATGCTCCCAGTGACACACCTCCTCCAATAATGCCCCACCTACCTAAAGTTACCAACCAGCTAGTCCATTCAAACTAGGACAGACAGACCCATTACACAACAGCTCTCATAATCTAAATCATTTCACCTCTGAACATTCCTATGCTAATTTCTTTTGAGGAACACCTCATATCCAAACTACAATAGTCAGTAAGTTATTTTTCAACTTACAAATGTCTAAGTATAACCATTATCCTGGGGTTATATAAGAGAATGCTCTCATCTTAGGCAACATCTGTTGAAGTATTTAGGAATAAATTAGTGTTCCCTCCATAAAATTTCTCTCAAATGACTGAAAAAGGAGAAATAAATGTTGTTAATGTTTAATAGTGACAAATCTAGAAGTGTGTCTGAATGTTCATGTAGTAGTCTTACAATTATGACATGGTTTGGATCTGGAATTTCTTCCAAGGATGTACATATTAAAAGCTTTGTATCCAGCTGGACACTATGAAGAAGTGGTGGAAACTTTAAGAAGTTGGGGTTAGTTGGAGGCCTCTGCTTTTTGGGTACATCACCCTCAAAAAGTACTGTGATTCCAGCTTTTTCCTCTTTCTCTCTTTTTTTTCCTAATAAGAGGTGATTTGCCTTCCTCCACCATTCACTTTCCACCATGAAGTTCTGGATAGTCACAGGCTCAAAGTAATAAAGACAATCTGTCATAGATTAAAACGTCACAAACTGGGAACAACAACAATAAAAAAAAAATCCTTTCTTTTTTATAAGTTGATTATCTCAGATATTTTGTTAGAACAATAGAAAGCTAACACAAATTATAATATTCTTTCTATGTGTTCAAATTTCAAATTTCAAAATTACTATATAAGGAATGGTGTTGGGTGATAGTTTCAGGTATGTGCATTCTCTATAAAAATATTTCTATTATATCTATAGATTACTGTAGGATTTTTTCTGTAAGAAACATTTTGGTTTTGTCAATATAATCATTTAAGCACTTTTATTTTAAATTGTTAATGTAATAAACATATAAATAAATTTTGTAATGGTAAAACATCCTTAAATTCCTTGGACCAAACTATTCTTAACTAAGGAAGATTAATCTGGTGAATTGATTTGCTAGTGTGTTGTTCTATTGCATCTTATTCTCAAGTGATATTGGCATCTGATTTTCCATTTTTCTCCTATCTTAATTCATTTAAAATCAAAATGTGAAAATTTATTAGAAGTTCTTAGTAAGATTCCCATAACTTCTTTCCTGTTTTTCTGCTGTGTCCACAACAGATTGTAGGAACATCAAGAACAATGACTGTACTTCATTCCTCAAAAATGACAAGGTGACATATTTATTTTAATAAAATTTTATTGAAAAAAAACAATGAGGACAGGTACAAAGGATGGAGAATGGAGATCAAAAGCCCTGTTGAAGACTAATTTTAAAGCAAATAGCTATACTGACAGAGAAAAAGAAGAATGGGCAATATTTAGTTTCCTCTGCTGAACAAATCAATACAATGCAAATGAATAGTTGAAATGATTCCACATTTATATTCTAGGATCCAGTTCATAAACAAAAAACTAAATGGTGGGCTTTTACCAGTTTTATTTTGATTTATAGATTCTTTTACTCAAAGTTTATTTTAAGGTACTAATTTCATATATTAATTGATAATACACAAAAAACACAATTTCTTTTGAGTCTCACAAAATCCCTGTTATATGAACAAGGTTGAAGTTATTCATCTATTTTACAGATTATATAATTGAGACAGGGAAATTGAAAGATTTTTCCAAAGACACACAGACAGTGAAGAAACAGACAGTTTTAGAATTTGTGTGTCCACTTCTTTCTTATGGGTTGAAATGTGCCTTTTCTTTCCCTCCCTCCAAATTTATGCTCTAGTCCTAACCCTTACTTGGAAAATGGGTCATTGCAGATATAATTAGTCAAACTGAAATCATATGGGAACAGGGTGATATCCAATGTGATTGGAGTCCTTATAAAAAAGTAAATCTGTACCCAGAGAAGTCCACGGGGGAAGACCACGAGAAGACGAACACAGATCGGATGATGCTTCAGCAAGTAAAGAATGCTAAAAGTCGCCTGCAGGTTAACAGAAAAAGGGCAGAGGCAGCTTCTCCCTTACAGCCTCAGGAAGAACATATCCTACTGACATTTAATCTAGACATCTAGCCTCCAGAACTATGAGAAAACAAATGCTTGTTTTTAAGCCACTTAGTGTGGTACTTTGTTTGGCAGTCCTAGAAAATTAATTCATGTGTCTTGCTGTACTTGCAGGTAGGAAATTATAATGACCAAAATTAAATAAGCAATGTGTTGTGTATTCCTTCCTTCTACTTCACTAAACTTTCCTATATGTTGTGATTATTTTTAATCTAATTCCACATGCAGGAATGATCTAAACACCATTGAAAAGCAATTTAATTTAAACTTTAACTTGCAGCCAGATATATAAACCTTGAATTTACAGGGAAAAATCTTATTTGACCTTGTTCTGTGAAGCAGCTATACTGTTCCCATAACAACATCTTGTACAAATAAGATTATAACAGATAAAGAATAATCAAAATTTACTTTTATCATTCAGGTATTTTACATTAAACATAGTAGTGATTTTATTTATGTTAGTGTAAAGTCACAATAATATTCTACAAATTGTTAAGCATGTTGATATTAAACAATTATCCTTTTATCTGATCTTGAAATTAAACATAATGTCCACTAGTTTGATTCATACCCTTGACTATCTCAGCTAAATAACTTCTGATTAACAGAGTTCAAGTACATAGAACCAGAAAAAAATCATGGAATCATAAATCCTTCAGAAATGCCACTGTGTTTGGTATCAGATAGTAGAGGGAACTTAGTAAATAAAGTAATTGACTAAAACACTATATTTTAATACTTCAACAACTGGACTTATATCAAGATCTTCCATTGTTATCCATCAACCAATTTAAATGAAGCACTTCATATTTACTAAGAAGCTATCCACCCATTGTAATATATACCAATAGAGACAAATTAAGAATATTGAAGTCTTTTACTGAAGATGGAAAGTTCTGATACCTCATAGTAAATAGGAATAATCATCAAAAGTATTCATTACTTCATAAATAATAGTAAGGGTACATTTACTTTCAGAACTTCAACATGTAGTTTTACTTTTATGGGCATTTTTAGGATATATTAGCTTTCTGCACTTCATAAAGCAGAATTCCTGAATTTCAGACAACATAGTGTTTATCTTTGCACTGACTATTCTTTTGAATTACCACATTTGCCCTCCAGATTTTCAAATACTTAGCAAGTTCATCCTGTTCTAAGAAAAGTTCATACAGAAATTTTCAACAAAACTTTCAGGAACCAGTCTCTGTAAGGTAGGCCCAGGAACATTCACACCATTAATCACATAATTTTATTGTATTTCATACTTAACCCATTAACCTTATTTGTCCTTGTATTTTCAGTCTACTTGTTTAGTATATTTCTGATCTATTTTTATTAACTTTTTAAAAATTATGCCTTTTTCTTTGAGAATCTAAATTTCAAAATAGCCAATGTCTTATCTATGTAATTCAGTATAGTATTCTCTGAACTGGACACAGTTCTCACCAAAAGATTAATGTCTTAGAAAATGAAAAGATTTCTGCTATGCCTCTGGGGTTGGCCCAAGAAATGACAAGTTTAAGGACTTCAGGGGCTAGAAACCCTGCTTCCTCCGCCCAACGGTTAAAGTGTCATTGTTTTGACACTTGTAAAATTCATTCAAAACAATCCAGCCAAAGAATGGAGTTTGGGAAGCATCTGCAATATACAAATGGCAGATCTTGTGCTCTAGGTTCCTGATTAATACAAGAAGTAATAAAAATATCTACAACCTAGAAGTAGAGGAAAGAGATCAAGTAAGCTTACTAATCATAAACTATGATAAATAAACAATGATATGGGAGAACTTTAATGTGCTTCACCTCACAGAAGTTTGGGAATGGTTTATATTTTTATTAATGATTTGCTCTTTATGCCTATTCCAAAATAATTTGAATTATATAAAAGGAAAGTTGCAAGGGTTTTTAAAAATTGATACTAATACTAATAATAATTACTATTATTATTTATTACTATTATTTTGGTACTGGGAATTTAACCCAGGAATATTTCACCACTAAGCTACATTCCCAGCCCTTCTTAGATTTTATTTTGAAATAGGGTCTCACTAAATTTCTTAGGGTCTTGCTAAGTTACCGAGGCTAGCTTTGAACTTGTGATCCTCCTTGTTTCAGCCTCCTGAGTTGTTGAAATTACAGATGTGTATCATAGAATCCAACTACTTTTATTTTTTTTTTAAGTTAGCAAAATGTGGAACTTGACATGACTTCATGTCAGTAGCCAACATTCAAACTAGCAGACCATAAGAAAGTCATAATTAATGTGATTTGGGGGTAAATATAAAATATGCATAATTTCAAATATTAGCAATTAAAACACTTACTAGGTCTTGATATATATAGGGTGTACAGTTTCTAGCTTCTCCAAGTCTTACATGATTCAGTGAAATTTTTAAAAATCAAACTCGAGTGGAAAAGTGTGATTATCTGTTAATTTCAAGAGAAATGATTCACCTGAAAACCAGAAATCAAAGTTTGGAGTTTTATTTTGTTAATTTTATAATTATTTGATTTTTAATTAAATGACAGTGCAAATTTGAGATAGATTTAGACATTACAGCTATTGATTTGAAAACTTTCCTCTATTTTTAACCTGGTAAGTCATTACTTTTTCATCTTGCATTTTGGTCACTGTCCAAGTGATATTCCTTATTTAGTAAAATCACAACCTGCTGTTGCATGATTTTGCCATTTATAGAGTTATTAGAACATTGATGAGACACTTTTGTTATAAAAATGTGGTTCTTCCTAATTAACTTCATTTTGAATTATTCACATTCATCTTGTTGAATGCTCCCCTCTGATCTATGTTACATTGCACTAATGATTTTGCTGCAAACAACAAATATGTTTCTGATATCCCCTTAGCAAATGTAAATGCTAATACTACATCTATAAAAAATGTCAATATATTAAATTCAGATTAAGTACAATGCTACGCATGGTAGAGAACACCTACATTTAATTAATGAATGATATTATTTATTTTTAAGTATTTGAGTTATTTAGAAGAAAGAGAAAACTTATAATTTTTAGATCATGGTGAAAAAAATCCAACTAACAAGTCCCTGTACTAGTATTGGAATAGAGGAATGAGACAAAAGTTACCAGCAGCTTCTTAATCAGAATGCCAGTAAGTACTGTAAGCTATATTCTGTGCCTAAATATCATGAAAACATAGCATACATGTCTTTCTTTATGCATCAAATATCTTAAAATATTACTTATATATTTTTCATTTGATTCTAAATAAGGTACTCGTCCTTCAAATTAAAACCTGTGGTCTCAAGTCCTGATGCTCTGTGGTAGGCAGGATTCTTAGATGAACCCCAATGAGTCACACCTTTCTATTATCCCCTCCCCTGACGATAGGCAGAGACGGTGACTCGCTACTGTCCAGTAAAACCTGACAAAGTTGAAGGGATATCATTCTGTTCATTAGGCTACACTATGTGGCAAAGGGGCTGAGTAGTTATTCTCATGATTATCAGACTGGAACAAAAGATCTTCCTACAGGCTTTGAAGAACAAAGTTGCCATGTTGTTAGAGCGGATCTGTGAGAAGGCCATATGGCCAGAAATGGGGAACTGCCAAGAGCTAAGAGCCCCAGCTGACCATTGATAAGAAGGCGTCAACTTCCTACCGATACAAAGAAGCAAATTCTATCAACAATTTATATGAGCTTGGAAGAGAACCCAGAAAGTAGCTTGTTCAAGTCTTAATCTGAAGCCTTGTGACACCCTGAGCAGAGCCCTACCTACATTCTACCTAAACTTCTGACCTTTGAAAGCCCTGAAATAATAAATCTATGTTGTTTTAAATTACTTAATTATGCTAACTGGTTATTACAAATAGAAAACTAACATGTGTTACTTTTTCTACATATTACTTCTACTTGCAAAGATTCCATATCCTGTCCATGGCTTCTGTCACACTGAATCCTACTTATAACCTGGACTCATGTCATGTGTCACCTCTAGGAAGATTCTGTCACCTATACTAGAGAATAAATTAGACTCCATCGCTTCCTCTTCCCATGGTCTTCATGCATACTTCCTTACATTTATTTTAATGGGTTATCATACTGGACTCTTATGTGTAAGAATTATGCCTTTCTCTTATCTCAGCCCTCTCTTAATTAATTAGAATTCATTGTGCTCCCTTAATGCACAGTAGTGGTCTAAATTCCAAATTATAAATCATCCTTAAGCTCCCAGCTACCACCAAATCACAAAAATTCTGAATCTATTCTAGAACACTATGTTCAGGTTTTGATGAATAGGGATGCTCTTGATCCAGATAATCTTTCTAGTATTATATAATATTCACACTAACTAGGCATTTTAAATACATGGAAACAAAAAAGGAGGAGAAAAAGGTTTTGGCTCATGACTTCAACAGTTCAGTCCATGGTCTGCTGACTCCATTACTCTGGGTCCAAGTGGAGACCGAACATCATGGCAGAAGAGCATGGTTGAGGAAAGCAGTTCAGGACCTGATGACCAGGAAAGAGAGAGAAAGGGGAATTCAAAACCTTCCAGGGCACACTGTCAGTGACCCACTTCCTCCGTCACTCCCCACCTGCCTACAGTTACCATCCAGTTATTCACTCAAAGGAGGATGGACTGATTAGGTTAAAGCTCTAACAGTCCAGGTATTCTCTAAATATTCTGGAATTAGGGACTGGGGTTAGTAGTTCAATGGTAGAGCTCTTGTCTAATGTGGGTGAGGCACAGGGTTCAATCCTCAGCAAAACATAAAGATAATAAAGAAAATAAAAGTCTTGTGTCCACCTACAACCAAAAATGTTTTTTAAAATTCTGCAATTAACACAAGAGCTCTGGGGGATAACTCACAAACATAGAATTAGCCAAATTGCGATGAATTACCATCTCATTCCTTGGTATTTATTTCCCTTCTTTCCCCATTTCTTTGGAAGATCTGTCATCCTGTTTTTATATGGTTAAGTCATTCATCACTCTAAGTTCAGCTTAAAAGTCATTTTCTCTAAAAAAACTTCACTCAACCCCTAAAACTTTGACTATTACTCCATAAATTATAGTGTAAGAGACAAGAATGTACCACTAAAATGTGCCACCTTGGCATAAGGACTATTTGAGCAGAAGCAAATAGAGAAGAAATGGATACAAGGTAAACTCTCTGCCTTGCTCCTATTTGCTTCAAAACAGATCATAGATTTACAAAGTCAAAAGTATTCTCCTCTCCATCAGCAGGGGCAAAGATTGACCACCTAAGACATGTTTAGTCCCTTATCATCTTGGAGACACCTAGAGAAGACTCTGTAATAAATTCTCATATATTTGCCTTCCCACAATTTGATGTTTATATATATAAAACATGTGCATCTACGTAAACTTCTATTTTCCCCTTGTTAATGCATCTTCTGTTACAGAGGTCAACTCAGTCAAGAACTCAGAAGGGTAGAGAGAAAATACTGTTTTTGTCCACTACAATATCATTAACTGTTCATTGATAAGTACATTTTCCTAGTTACAAATGTATAGCTTATATCAAATTAACTTTCATGTTCCACATTGGTATGATAAAACATACGATATTACACTGTTTTCTGAATGAAAAATGAAAATCAGAGCCACATAGAGTAAATCCTGAGAGTTATAAGACCTATGACTTCAAGAATATTCCTAAGTAGGACTGTTAGAAATAGTTACATAAATAATGACACAGTAAGGTGAAACAGCCTGTGAGGAAACCCCTTTCCCATCTCCAAGAAACTTTGATATTTGCCACATTCCCACCCCCATTTGAGAAGCATTGCCTACTGAACAACTATTGCCAATGGAGGTTTGAAATTCTCTATGTATTTTGGGGAGCCAAACAAGTTTGGAAACAACCACCATGAAACAATGAGTCTAATTTCCATGCATTCCATACATTCATGCAAAGAGTCTAATTTCCATGTGATCAAAGAAATTCATCACATTACCTTGGTTAGTATCGTAGATCACAGCCACTGGCAAATTTCTTCATCACAAGAGAACTACTAGCAAGTTAATGAGTTATGGAACTGCTTGGGTTCTTCCTGTCCAGATGTACATTGAAAAGTGTTTAATCTTTCAATATGTTTTATGCTATATGCCAGAAACATGTTAAAACAACTCTTAAATTTTAAGATTACACGGATGAAAAATGAATTCAAAAATCTGAAGTAAAATCAAATTGATATTCTAATTACATGTTATATGGCAAATATTAAGTCAAATCTCTAAATATTAGCGATACATTTCTGCAAACATCTACAATTGTTACCCTCCCTTTTATAACTTTCTCCCTTTTTATCATAGATCCATTTTTTGATTGAATAATAGTTATTTTGTCACATTCTCGAAATACACAGATATACAAGTTAGTTGGTAATCTCTTTAATTTATTTTTTGTCATTTCATTTATTTGAGTCTTAACTGTATGTTATCATACTACAGTTAGAATGTTTACAGAAAATGTGTCTATAACCACATCCTTATTATACAGAATAATAAAATGTCTATTTTTTTCTCTTCTGATATTAACATCACATAATACTCCTTCACTTCAGATACTAATTAAGTATCTTTACTGATCTTTCAGAGAGCAATTATGGATAGTCATGAATGGGTATAAAATGAACTACCTTTAATCTCACAGTGATTGCACTGGTCAGTATAAAGAACTCTATAGCCCTCTATTCGATAGAAGTGGGTCTCATAACATAGTCGTTTCATTTGGCAGATTATAATATGGTGTCCTATTAATGTTGGCTAGATTTCAACCAAATGACTATGTAGATGTAAAAGACTTAATAACCTATTAGCAACTCCATGATTCATTCAGTCCCCCGGGCTTGTTTCTAATCATAGCTTCTAATATTACATGTAATATTGGAATGTGCATATAAAAAATTTAACAAATTGAAACTTGAATGGTTGAAATATATACTAGATAAAAGATTTCTTTCAGATCACCATTTTTTTTGTATTTCCATAAACCTATAAAATCCATTTGTTTCATTTAGTTTAAAAAAAATATATATATATATACACACACACACACACACACATATTTTAAAACTGGTAAACTTAAAAGTATGTTTTCAAATAAGGCATGTTATCTTAGAATAAACACAAATTGGCTTGTAAAAAGTATAATCTAGCTAACTGTGGCTTAAAGGATTACTATACATTTATATTACCTCTAAATGCTAATACTTATTTTTGAGGAGCTTATCAAGTATGATAGCCAGGAAGATAGGGAAGTAAAAGTAAGCTTGAAGCACTTTTTCTACCAGAGACTTATTATTTTATATGGCAACTAGAAAGGCACATTTCTATTAACATTGCAACATGAATTAACACTGAAGAATCACCAAAAATAGTCTTAACATGAAAACAATGTTGATTCAGAGACTTGAAATAAAATTTGAGAAACACAATAAAATAAAAATGTTCTTGCCTTTACCCATTGACAGTCAGGTTTACTAAAAGTGAAACCTAGTGGTGAATATACAAAGAACTACTCATATAAGCTATTATATTATTCAGTGCTAAGAGGATGAAATAGTCCATTTTAATGAAGCCAACAGAGGTATAAAAGCTTTTAGCTCAGCAACAGACTCTGCAATTACTTTGTGCTTCTACCACCTAGGAATTATAATGATTTACTATGAACATGTTTAATCAATTTGGATCCTTCTATGGTCTTGTCATGGAGACTGAAAGGAAAATACTTTTTTATGAGAAACACAGTAGTTCATAAAAAAGTTATTTACTAAATCATTGATTTGCATTCCATAAAACCAATTTATCTTAAATATTACAGATTCAATGTTGCCTCTCAAGCACAAATTTTATTCAAGTATTCATGTGGCTCTAGTAACAAGTAGAAAATCTTTGCATATGAAATAGTCTTAAAATTAGAACAATTGTAAGAGAAACTTATAAACTGTTAGTAACAAACCCTGGAAATAGCAAGCAACGCAGTTGAATTTATTTGAGGGAAATAATGTTTTTAGGTAGGTATACTAGTATAAAAAATTGTTGACAATGAGAAATGAAGGTGACCTCCTAGTTAAATATTTTGAAAGATTTTGATTTATGAAGATTGTCACTGATAGCCTGCTTATAAATATTGAAAAGTTGTAAAGAAGGAAGACAGTAGTTACTATTTTTATTACATTTAATGTTTATATAAATCATCTTTCGATTGAATCTATGTAGTTTAATAATAAAAGTAATATTGAAAAATTTAAAATGTGTTAAAATAAGGACTGTAAATACCTAAACAAGTAATATGTGATATTCAATACCCCTTCTGGTCAAAATGTTACTCTAAATGAACACATCTTTGAAATGACAATTTCAAGCAGTATATTTACCTTAGCCAGAATCACTCATTGAAAGATGTTTGTTCTTCAATACATTGTCTCCTGTGGCAAATTTTAAATATACCACACAATTAATTTCCTTTATATTAGTGATTTACAATTATTTCAAGAAATGTTAATGTTTAAACACATGCAATTTTCATAAATTAAGTTATTTAAGTCATCTTTATACCTGTTTTTGAAAGAAAAATGGAATTTCCACCTGTCCTTGGCAATACTTGATAACCAATATATGTCAATGTGTTAATTCTTTTACTGGGGGAGGATTAAGTACAAAATTACTGTTAGTATATAAACTTGTTTCAGAGGGACAGAGCAAACTTAGCTTGGATGTATAGCAGAAAATTCATAAAATTAAAGAATAAAAAAATTTTTCAAGTGTGATTGATGGGAAAAATGATTTAATGGCCTTCATTCTCCACTGCTGAATAGCCACAAGGGTATCTTTTTAAGTGTAGTGTGATACCACTAATTAGGCTGAGAAGTTGTAAAAGTTATCCCTCTCATAATGTATGGCAATATAATAATAATTAATAATAATAATAATTTTCTTTATTTTATGCCTTTAATTTATCTAGAAATAATGCTACTTGAAAATCTACAAGGTAGTAAATGCTTCACTTTGATAGTAATATTTTACATCAGTCAGTATAGGCTAGGATGTGTTGCAGTAATGGTCATCCCCAAACAGCAAGAACTCAATAAAAGAAAGACTTATTTCTTGCTTATGGAAAGTTGGCTGTGGTTCTTGTCTGCTCTACAGGGCAACTCTCCTCAATGCCCTCAGCAAGTCAGGGATAGTCAATTCAGGCTAATAAAATCTCCAACAGATTTATATTTATATAATGTAAATAGTACATCCTCCTTATTTGGTAAGAAATTAAATGCCCTCTCTCAGCAATGACATGGGGTTTCATAAGGACTAAATTTTTGTCAGTAATCAAGGTCCTAAAAATTAATAAGATAAAAACAGCAAATTACCAGTTTAGCAAATAAAACTACAGTATGGAACATACTGTTTTCAAAAGGTTTTTTTTGTTTTTTGTTTTTTGTTTTTTTTTTTTAGTTTTCTGATATTCACATTTATGTGTCATCCTATATTTTATCTGGAAATGCTATAAAAGAGTTCAATAAAATGTAATGTCAACATACTCTTTTTTTCTTATTATAATATAAATGGTAAAAAATTCTGAATATTCTGCTATGATCTTCTAATACGAACATTTCTAATTATACTTTGTGTTCAGTTTTATAAGCTAAGGACTATAAATTATGTTGCTCTATTACATTTTCTACCAATTGACAAATAGAGAAGCCAAGAGTGGACATAGTTTGTGGCTTAAATGCTTGTCCCTTTCAATAATGTGATTTCAAAAAAATATTCACATTTTTAATAATAAAAGAACTAATAAAACACATAAAATTTCCATTCTCCATGAGGTAAAACAGTTTAAGTGAAATATAAGAATATGCAGATCATAACACTGTAATTCCTTCCAAGCAGTTTTTTTGTTCTATTTTATAAAAAGTGCAGTAGCCTAAAAGTGAAAATTGAAAAATATTTTTATATTTTTTAGTGCTCAACAGGCAATGACTTAAACTCTGTAGAGGTGTAGAGAACTTGACTCATTAATCAGTAGGACAGAGTGAAAACCCATAGATGAATAAGATTCAGAGGGAAAGAATCTATTTATCAGATTACTCTGAAGTAGTTAGTTACTTTAGTTCATAAAAACATGCAAAATGCATGTAATTTTGCTTATCTTGTGAGAAAAAGTGAGTAAACAACACAGGAAAGGAGTATACAGGACAGATATTTGTTTCAGTAAATTCTTGTATTATTATCACATCTTAATTAAGGACATATTTCCCCACACAAACCAACCTGCCCTCTCAATACCACTGGTTCATTTTGTGTATGTTGTATATATTATATCTAAGCATAGTTATCCAAAATGTGAGCTGTGGACCTGAACCTCTATATAAAGTACTAGTACTTCACATTAAGATACATACATAAGTTAAGAGTAAATGTGTAGAACTTTGCAGAAGTTTTTATGATTGATTAACACTAATGCAATATTTCTGTATCTAATATTTTTAATTGATAAAAATACATTTCATATATTTTTGCTTTTTGTAATTTCATTTTCTAATGTTGAGTAATAATGAATTAGACATACAACAAATAATAGAATTTTTAAAGTTTCTCTATGTAATTTGAGAATCACTAATCTATTGTATGTTCTTGAACAGGCAGTGAATATTGAATTCATAAATCAAAAATTATGATTAAAGAATAAAATATTTAATATAAATAATATATTAACATATAAATATGCTCACTTTGTACAATATGATAGAAGAAATCACATTAAGGAGAGAACCAGGACATATCAAATAGATCTCAAATTTCCATAGATGAAAATTAGAATAAATGAAAAACAAACTGAATGAGATGAATTATAGATTACAAAATTGAGCATTTAGAAACGGGAAATTTCCAAAATGTGGAAATATAAATTAGGATTAAAAGCAGTAAAAGGTTCTTGGTGATGAGTAGAACAATAAGTAAAGGACAAAAATACAGGTAATTTGATTCCTGAGCATGGAGGGAGAAGGAGAGCAAATACTTAAAGAACTGATGATTATTTCAAGTGTTTAATTTATAAATATTTCTCTGTATATGTTCATTTTCAAGAATTACAAGAGATAACAAGGCACATTATACTATTATTATTTAGAATAATAATAAATAGAGAAATTAAAACACAGAATGAGAACACATAACATACACAAGAAAATGAAAATAATTACAGAAGATTTATTGTCTGAATTGTGGATCCAAAATAAAATGGAGCGGCTTTTTTATGTCATTGGAAGGCAAAAGAAATCAGAACTTGTTCACTGTGGAATAATATGCCCAATGAAAGAATACTTTTAAAACAAGGATTTTTTTTTTCAGAAAACAATGCATATTGCTCATTAAAAGCATGTCAGAATTATAAGAAATATATATAAAAGTCCTTCAGGCAAAAGAAAAATTATCCCAGATGAAAATTTTGATCCACACAAAATAACAAAGTATGTTAAAAACGTTATTTATATGGATGGTTTAGTCCTTTTTTCATCACAATAGTAAAAATTATTGAAAGCAAAATGTGACATATACTAATATGAAATATTATACTAATATGGAGTTCAAACATTCATAGAACTTAAATATATAGAAAAAATACAACACATGACAAGAAAAATGGAAGTATACTATGCTTATTATACTATATATAAAAATGTGTAGCTTTTGGATATGGATTGTGATAATATAAAAATGTACATTATAAACCCTAAATCAAATAGTAAATATTAAAGGAACAGGAGCAATTAATAAAACAATACAATAAATAAATTGAAAAATTAAAATACTCAAAAAATCCAAAAGGAGACAATAAAAGAGGAAATTTGGATCAAATAAAATAATAAGTCCATAGAACACAAACAGAAAGATATTAGTCTAAAAGTATAAAAATTACAAATATATGAAATATAAATGGCCTAAATACTCTGATATTAGGCAGACATCATCAAATGGAATAAAAATGCATGATAAAACTTTAAATTGACTGAAACTATCATAATTAATTGACATGATATAGTTAAGTTAAAGTATTCCAAAAAACAAAAGTCGAATGTTCTCTCTGATATGTGGATGCTATCACACAACAAGGGGAGAAGGGGAAGAATAGAAGTTGAGTGGATTAGATAAAGGGGATTGAAGAGAAGGGAGGAGGATAGAAATAGAAAGGAAAGTGGCATGATTCTGATATAACTTTCCCATGCACACATATGAGTACGACACATTGAATCTCAACATCGTGCACATCTGCAAGACTGGGATACTAATTACAATAAGATATATGCCATGCCTTTATAAATATATCAAAATAGATTATACTGGCATGTATAACTAAAAAGACCAAATTAAAAAAAATGAAAAAGACATACCATGTGAACTCTAATCAAAAGAAAACTAATACACTTATACTAATATCACACAAATTACTTTCTAGAAAATGTATATTTTTAGGAAGTAGAAATAGGAACATATCCTGCTAAATGTTTCTTGATTCTTCATGGAAAAAACTTAATTGTAGTAAGTATGCTTTTTACAACAGAGCTTAAAAATATATTAAGTGAAAACTATTATTAATCAAATGATGAGTAAACAAATCTAAAATTGTAGTTGAAAATTTCAACATATTTCTCAATAATTGATAAAACAGACATGAAATCAGTAGAGATATGCAACAACAAAAAAATCCTATCAGTCATATGACTCAACTGATATTAAGATGACATTCACCCCAAAATAGCAAAATGTACATTCTTTTCCATATGAACAGAAAATTTATCAGAACTAGCCATTTTCTTGACCAGGAATTAAATAATTTTAATCGTGAAGAATTTATTTTTCTGGTTACACAACCAGTAAGTTAGAAAACAATAATAGAAATAGACCCACAATTTCCCCAAAATTTATAAGTAGAGAAGACTGTGATACCATTCCAACCTAGCATTGTCCTAGTAATCCAGGGGCATTGCTCTGGGAAAAATAAATCTTTGTTCCTGCCACAAGCATTGCTGTACTATAGCAGAGCCCCCAACCTCTAGAAACACGCATTGGGAAAAGCAAGTTATAAGAACAGAGAACCATACTTTGCCCTAAGAGAACTGAGTTTAAGCCTATAAGCATTGTCAAAATGAAATGGAGTGCTTTGGTGCTAAACAATTAAGAGGGTACAATAAGCAATCATACAACAACATGAAAGAAACTCTATGATACCAACAAGCAAATTATTTTTAAAGTGAGGTATTAATGAAGAAAATCTGGAAAGAGAGTGTTAAAGAGTCAGAGCAAGTTTCAAAGATGGGGATAATTTAAAAATTAAGAAAAGAGAGATAAAGTTTTAGAACACCCAAAGAAATTTTTTCTATACCTGTGACCTGATTAAAACATTTGTTCAAATTAGCATGATTGCAATTCCTTCAAGCCTCTAGTGAACATTTTGAAATTTGAGATTTCTGGATTTTATAGAACCTGAAACTCAAATTAAAAAAAAAATTTTTATTCTAATGTTTCAGGTTTGGTAAAGTTTACATACTGCTTCTTTGTACAATTATTCACTTTCGCAACTCCCTTTAACTGAGTTCAAGTTCCTATAAGAAAAAGTTTGATTCAATTAACTCAAATTTTTATAAAACGTTTGTGGACTTTTTATTAGGCTGCCTTAAAAATCAAATAGATTTCAATACTATTTCAATACAGAGCTTCTTATGTGTTAATTTTCTAATAAACATTAAAAATCTAAAAGAAGAGGACATATTATATAGCCTTTCTCCCAAATATTTAAATCTTCCAACCTAGTTTTAACAGAGTATTTTTCAGGACTGTTTTTGGGATAAAGACTACTCATAAAATGTCTTTCTTTGATATTTACAACAAAATAATGTGAAATTGAATATCTAAAAATTGTTTATGCTATTCAGGCCCCCCCATGCCACCCTGGACCTCCCGTGTCTATGTCTGACCTCCCCACACTGCAAATGGCTTCCCATCTACCAAGGTGGAGCTTCCCAGTTGCCTCCATATTGGGACACTGCAGGCACCACCATAGGTCCCTCAACATGGTAGCCTTCACCATGGGATACTGGACAGCTCCTGGAGACAGCCACCTGCCACAGCACTGCCCACAACAGTGCTACATCTCTAAACAGGCTGCTTAATGCCACCACACAGCCTGTTCTCACTGGCCCAGCTCTGAAAGCAGTCACCTCCATCTTGGGACACTTCCACCACCATTTGGATTACCTCCACTGCTGACATCACCATCTTTAGTTGGGGCAGCTTCCATCTTGGGACACCCACTAGGGTCTTGAAGCCCAACAAAAAGGTTCCTACCATCTCCAACTCCTGCCCAGTCACCAACCTGGCCGAGTGCTTGCAACTACATGGCCCGCCATCTGCCTAATACAAAACAGTTTTCCATGACAGATGCACAGATCCCTGTGCTCAGTCCTTAGGACCTCTGGAGAAAAACATTCTTAATTGGGAAGTCAAAAGGGTAGGGGTGGGAGAGAAACAGTTTAGGGACTAAATTAGGGATAAGGAACTGTGGGGTTCACAGATAATATAAGGAGTTAATACCAGGTTCAAATATCAAAAAAGTCAACCCCAAAGAAGATTCCTGGAGTGTTGTCTTCCAACAGGTACACCCAATTGCTATACTCCACCTCCAGGAGTTACACCTCCAAGTCTAACCCTCCCACCCTAGTAAACCTTAATCATTCTGAAGGTGGATATGCCAGCAAACTCCAGACAACCCCACCTAGCAGATGAGAAGGGAAGCAGAGAAGATACTAAACTCCAACAGAACCATTGTTCAATTTTCCATGGATTTGTTTTTTTTTTCTTTCTTTTCCCACACTCACATCCCCAACATTTGTGAAACCAAGTACTTTTCATGAAACAGGCTACTAGGAACTGTGTTATCTGAATAATATATTAGTTTTTTTTGTATACTTTTTTATTTTTACATTATTTTCTTTTTATTTTAAATTTATTTTCTTTTTTTTCCCTCCCTTTCTCTGTATTTTCCTTTCACTTATCTGTTTCCTCAAAGTCTCTTTCTCACTTCTGCTAACAGCCAACTTCTTATGATTCTTCCTCTGTGCTTCCTATGATCTAATACCTCTATATTCTCATGTCCTACCTCATAAATATCTCAGTCTACACCCCTTTGTTCTCCTTTTGGCCACCATTAGAAACTGTATACCCTTTTGCAAGCATACTATATATATTGTAGGTAATAATCAAACATATCATTTCTGTTTATTGTGACGAAACTGTCTTAATAGGAGCTATTTGGTTTAAGGTTGTATATTGTATGAATTGGGTGCTCTTAATATAGTTCTCTCCCTTAAAGGCAAGATTTTGGAAACCCGCTGGGACCCTATAGTCTATAGGGTAGAAAATGTGACACTCTGGATCTGCACTGCTAGAGGGGAGAACACATGAAAAACATGAATAAACAAGGGAACAGAGAGCCCCAAACTACTAAGATGCTACAATAATAGAATTCACTGACAGCTCAGTAGAAGAAATGTCACAAAAGGAGTTCAGAATGTACATAATTAAAATGATCTGCGAAATAAGATGTTATAAAAGAGCAAATGCAAGTAGCAAAAGATTACTTCAATAAAGAGATATTCTGAAAAAAAATTAAAATCCTTTCATGAAGGAAACAATAAACCAACTCAATAGAAAGCATCACCAACAAACTAGATCACTTGAAAGACAGAACCTCAGACAATGAAGACAAAATATATAATACTGAAAATAAAGTTGACCACACAGTGAAGATGGTTAAGAAACCATGAACAGAACATCCAAGAATTATGGGATAACATGAAATGATCAATTTAAAATTTATGGGAATAGAGGAGGGCACAGAGATACAAACCAAAGGAATGCACAATCTTTTAAATGATATAATATCAGAAAATTTCCCAAAACTGAAGATAAAAATGGAAAATCAAATACAAGAGTCTTACAGTACCCTAATGCACAAAATTACAGCAGATCCACACCAAGACACATTATAATGAAGATGCATAGCATACAGAATAAGGATAGAATTTTAAAGGTGGGCAAGAGCAAAGTATCAGATTACATATAGGGGGAAACCAATTTAAATCTCAACAGGTTTCTCAACCCAGACCCTAAAAGCTAGGAGGTCCTGGAACAACAAACAAGTTCTGAAGAAAATGAATGTCAACCAAAAATTAACAAAAGCTGCAGATTAATGATGAAATAAAAACCTTCCATGATAAACAAAAGTTAAAAGAATTTACAAATAGAAAGCTTGCACTAGAGAACATCCTCAGCAAAATATTCCATGAGGAGAAAATGAATGATAACAATGAAAGCTGATAAAGGAAGGAAATACACTAAAGGAAAAACCAATCAAAGGAGAAATCAAGTCAAGTTAAAAGCCAAAAATAAACCAAATGACTGGAAAAACAAATTATATTTCAATAATAACCCTGAATATTAATGGCATAAACTCATCAATCAAAAGATAGACTGGTATATTGGATTAAAAGAAAAAAACAACAATATGCTCCCTTCAAATGTCTTATCTCATAGAAAAAGAAATCCACAGATTGAAGGTAAAAGGATGGGAAAAAACATACCACTCACATAGACTGTGTAAACAAACTGGGGTTTCCATCCTCACATCACATAAAGGGTACTTCAAGCCAAAGTTATAAGGGATAAAAAAGAACAGTTCATACTGCTTAAGGGAATCATACATCAACAAGACCTAACAATCATAATTATTTATGCCCCAAACTTCAGAGCATCCATGGACATCAAACAAACCATTCTCAATTTCAAGAATCAAAAAGACCACAACATCAATAATACTGGGTGACTTTAACACACCTCTCTCACCACTGGATAGCTCTTCCAAAAAAAAACCTAAACAACGAAAGTATAGAACTCAATAATACAATCAATAATTTAAATGTAAGAGACATAAACAGAATACTTCATATATCAACAAGCGAATACACTTTCTTCTCAGCCGCACATGAATCCTTCTCTAAAATAGATCTTATGTTATCCCACAAAGCAACTCTTAGCAAATACAAAAAAACAAAAAAAAAATAGAGATATTACCCTGCATTCTGCCAGATAAAATGGAATGAAATTAAAAACCAATGACAAAATCAAAAAATAGAAGCTAATCCAACACGTGGAGACTAAATAATATGCTGTTGCATGACAATGGGTAGCAGAAGACATCAGGGAGGAGATAAAAAAAATCTTAGAGGTAAATGGGAACACCAGTACAACATATCACAATCTCTGGGACACTATGAAGGCAGTGCTAAGGGGAAAGTTCATTGAATTGAGCTCATTCCTTAAAAAAAATCAAATGTTAACAAATAAATAACCAAACATTACATCTCAAAGCCCTAGAGAAAGAAGAATAAATCACCAGCAAAAGTAGAAGACAGGAAATAATTAAAATTAGGAACAATGAAATTGAAACAAAAGAAACAATTCAAAAAGTCAACAAAATAAAAAGTTCATACATTGAAAAAATAAATAAAATTGATAAACTCTTAGCCATGCTAACAAAGAGAGAGAAAACTCAAATTACTAAAATTTATGATGAGAAGGGAAATATCATGACAGACACTATTGAAATACAAAATACAATTAAAAACTATTTGAAAATTTATACTACAATAAAATAGAAGATCTTGAAGACATCAACAAACTCCTAGAGAAATATGACCTACCCAAACTGAATCAGGAGAACATACAGAATGTAAACAAAACAATTTCAAGCAATGAAATAGAAGATTCTATCAAAAACCTACCAATCACAAAAAGCCCAGGACCAGGCAGATTCTAAGCTGAATTCTACAAGACCTTCAAAGAAGTACTTATACCAATAATCCTCAAAGTATTTCATGAAATAGAAAAGCACAGAACACTTCCAATTTCATTCTATGAGGCTGATATCAGCCTGATACAAAAATCAGACAAAGCTATATCAAGGAAAGAACACTTCAGACCAATATCCCTGATGAACATAGATGCAAAAATTCTCAATAAAATTCTGGCACTTTGCATACAAAAACATATTAAATAGATAGTGAACCATGATCAAGTGGGGTTTATACCAGGGATACAGATTGCTTAAATATTTGGAAATCAATAAATGTAATTCATCACATTAATAGACTTAAATATAAGAATCATATGATCATCTCAATAGATGCAGAAAAAGTATTTGACAAAATAGTGTCCCTTCATGTTCAAAACACTAGAAAAATTAGGGACAACAGGAAGATACCTCAACATTGGAAAGGATATATATGCTAAGCCCAAGATCAACATCATTCTAAATGGAGAAAAATTGAAAGCATTCCCTCTAAAAATTGGAACAAGACAAGGATGCCCTCTTTCACCACTTCTATTCAACATTGTCCCTGAAACTCTAGCCAGACCAATTAGACAGATGAAAGAAATTAAAGAGATATGAATAGGAAAAGAAGAACTCAAACTATCACTGTATGCCAATGACATGATCCTATGTTTAGAGAAGCCAACAAATTCCATCAGAAAACTTCCAGAACTAATAAATGAATTCAGCAAAGTAGTTGATATAAAATCAACACCCATTAATCAAATGCATTTCTATACATCGGTGATGAATTCACTGAAAGAAAAATTAAGTAAACTACCCCATTCATAATAGTGTAAAAAACAAAAAAAAAAACTTGGAAATCAACCTAACAAAAGAGGTAAAAGACCTCTAAAATGAAAACTAAAGAACACTAAAGGAGCCAGCTTCTCCAGGTTCTCGGAGCGGAACTGGCCCGCTAGTGAGAGACTTTCTGACCAGAACAAGCTCCGAGTCCCGGAGCCACGGCAGTGCAGCCTACTCCGGCAACGAACCAGCGGAGAGCCTCGATCCGCAGGCAGCCTCTGGGATCAGGGCAGGGCAGCCAGAGACCTCTTCAGGCAGCTCTGCCCACTCTGGCTGCAGGCTCTCTTCACGGGGCGATCCAAGATGGCGGCCTAGAGGGGGACTGCACCCCCAGTCGCTCCAGAACCCAGGAGTTAAGAAGGGGAGGCATTGAGAGGCTCGGACTGAAATAGAGCCACGGGTGACTCTGCCCACTGGGTAAAGCTCGGCCCGGGGGGCAGGCCCAGATAGAGGTGGCTTATCGGAGCCGGGCAGGGCAGCTAGAGTCTACCCAAGGTAGCCTTCCACACTCCGGCAGTGGGCTCCTCCCACACGGCCAGCTGCACGGCGCAGGCCCACAGTGAGAGCATTTCCGCACAGAGCCAGTTCCAAACCGTGGAACCAGTAGGGGGCTAGGGGCAGTTTTCTTCGGATGAGCTGCTTTATCAGATTCCTCCAAGACATCAGGCTGCTGAAGGCTGGGAGGTGATACACTGGAAATCTACTGGGACACTATAAGCCAATAGCGGAAAACTGCAATATCTCAGGGTCCCACTGACAACTGACCAATATGAGAAAACAAGGGAAGAAAATGTCCCAAACAAACCTAGATGGTACATCAATAAAACCCAATGACAGCACAGCAGAAGAAATGTCAGAAAGGGAGTTCAGAATGTACGTAATTAAAACGATCAGGGAAGCTAATGAGGAGATGAAAGAGCAAATGCAGGCATTGAAGGAGGAGATGAAAGAGCAAATGCAGGCATTAAATGATCACACCAATCAACAGTTAAAAGACCAAATACGGGAAGCAAGAGATCATTTCAATAAAGAGTTAGAGATACTGAAAAAAAACCAAACTGAAATCCTTGAAATGAAGGAAACAATAAACCAAGTTAAAAACTCCATAGAAAGCATAACCAATAGGATAGAACACCTGGAAGACAGAACCTCAGACATTGAAGACAAATTATTTAATCTTGAAAGCAAAGTTGGCCAAACAGAAAAGATGGTAAGAAATCATGAACAGAATCTACAAGAATTATGGGATATCATGAAAAGGCAAAATTTAAGAATTATTGGGATTGAGGAAGGCTTAGAGAAACAAACCAAAGGAATGAACAATCTATTCAATGAAATAATAAGAGAAAATTTCCCAAATCTGAAGAATGAAATGGAAAACCAAGTACAAGAGGCTTACAGAACTCCAAACATACAAAATTACAACAGACCCACACCAAGGCACATTATTATGAAAATACCTAACATACAAAATAAAGACAGAATTTTAAAGGCTGCGAGAGAAAAGAATCAAATTACATTCAGAGGGAAAACAATAAGAATATCAGCAGATTTTTCAATCCAGACCCTAAAAGCTAGAAGGGCCTGGAACAACATATACCAAGCCCTGAAAGAAAACGGATGCCAACCAACAATCTTATACCCAGCAAAACTTACCTTCAAGTTTGACGATGAAATAAGATCCTTCCATGATAAACAAAAGCTAAAGGAATTTACAAAAAGAAAGCCAGCATTACAGAACATTCTCAGCAAAATATTCCATGAGGAAGAGATGAAAAACAATGATGCAAATCAGCAACAGGAGGCGCTAGCCTAAAGGAATAGCCAAATAAAGGAGAAACCAAATCATGTCAAAAACAAATATGAGTCAATTGACTGGGAATACAAATCCTATCACAGTAATAACCCTGAATGTTAATGGCCTGAATTCATCAATCAAAAGACACAGACTGGCAGATTGGATTAAAAAGAAAAATCCAACAATATGCTGCCTGCAACAGACTCACCTCATAGAAAGAGACACCCATAGACTAAAGGTGAAAGGATGGGGAAAAACATACCATGCACACGGACACAGCAAAAAAGCTGGAGTATCCATCCTCATCTCAGATAATGTGGACTTCAAACCAAAACTAGTCAGAAGGGATAAAGAAGGACATTACATGCTGCTTAAGGGAAGCATAAATCAGCAAGACATAACAATCATAAATATCTATGCCCCGAACATTGGCTCATCCACGTACGTCAAACAAATCCTTCTCAATTACAGAAATCAAATAGACCACAACACAATAATACTAGGCGATTTTAACACACCTCTCTCACCACTGGATAGATCATCCAAACAAAAATTGAATAAAGAAACTATAGATCTCAACAACACAATCAGCAATTTAGACTTAACAGACATATATAGAATATACCATCCAACAAAGAACAAATACACTTTCTTCTCAGCAGCACATGGATCCTTCTCTAAAATAGACCATATTTTATGCCACAAAGCTACTGTAAGCAAATACAAGAAGATAGAGATACTACCTTGTACTCTATCAGATCATAATGGATTGAAATTAGAAATAAATGACAGAATAAAAAACAGAAACTTCTCCAATACCTGGAGACTAAATAATACACTATTATATGATGAATGGATAACAGAAGACATCAGGATGGAAATAAAAAAATTCTTAGAAGTAAACGAGAACAAAGACACATCATATCAAAATCTCTGGGACACTATGAAAGCAGTACTTAGAGGAAGATTTATTTCATGGGGTGCATTCAAAAAAAGAAGTAGAAATCAACAAATAAACGACTTAACACTACAGCTCAAAGCACTAGAAAAAGAAGAGCATACCAATACCAAAAGTAGTAGAAGACAGGAAATAGTTAAAATCAGAGCCGAAATCAACGAAATCGAAACAAAAGAAACGATTGGAAAAATTAACAAAATAAATAGTTGGTTCTTTGAAAAAATAAATAAAATTGATAAACCCTTAACCACACTAACAAAGAGAAAGAGGGAGAAAACTCAAATTACTAAAATTCGGAATGAACAAGGAAACATCACAACAGACATGAGTGAAATACAAAACATAATTAGAAGCTATTTCGAAAATCTATACTCCAACAAAACAGAAAACCTCGAAGACATCAACAAATTTCTAGAGACATATGAACTACCTAAACTGAACGAGGAGGACATACACAACTTAAATAAACCAATTTCAAGCAATGAAATAGAAGAGGTCATCAAAAGCCTACCAAAAAAGAAAAGTCCGGGACCAGATGGGTTCTCAGCCGAGTTCTACAAAACCTTTAAAGAAGAGCTCATTCCAATACTCCTCAAACTATTCCATGAAATAGAAGAGGAGGGAACCCTCCCAAACTCGTTCTATGAAGCCAATATCACCCTGATACCTAAACCAGACAGAGATACATCGAGGAAAGAAAATTTCAGACCAATATCATTAATGAACATCGATGCAAAAATTCTCAACAAAATTTTAGCAAATCGCATACAAATATATATTAAAAAGATAGTGCACCACGATCAAGTGGGTTTTATCCCAGGGATGCAAGGTTGGTTCAACATTCGGAAATCAATAAATGTTATTCACCATATCAACAGACTTAAAGTTAAGAATCACATGATTATTTCAATAGATGCAGAAAAAGCATTTGATAAAATACAGCATCCCTTCATGCTCAAAACACTAGAAAAAATTGGGGTAGTGGGAACATTCCTAAACATTATAAAGGCAATCTACGCTAAGCCCATGGCTAATATCATTCTAAATGGTGAAAAACTGAAAGCGTTCCCCCTAAAAACTGGAACAAGGCAGGGATGCCCTCTTTCACCGCTTCTATTCAACATCGTCCTTGAGACTCTAGCCAGAGCAATCAGACAAACCAAAGAAATTAAAGGGATACGAATAGGAAAAGAAGAACTCAAACTATCCCTGTTCGCTGATGACATGATTATATATTTAGAGGAACCTGGGAATTCCACCAGAAAACTTTTAGAACTCATAAGTGAATTCAGTAAAGTAGCAGGTTACAAGATCAATGCTCATAAATCCAATGCATTTTTATACATAAGTGATGAATCTTCAGAAAGAGAAATTAGGAAAACTACCCCATTCACAATAGCATCGAAAAAAATAAAATACTTGGGAATCAATCTCACAAAAGAGGTGAAAGACCTCTACAATGAGAACTACAGAACACTAAAGAAAGAAATTAAAGAAAACCTTAGAAGATGGAAAGATCTCCCATGTTCCTGGATAGGCAGAATTAATATCGTCAAAATGGCCATACTACCAAAAGTGCTATACAGATTCAATGCAATTCCAATTAAAATCCCAATGATGTACCTTGCAGAAATAGAGCAAGCAATTATGAAATTCATCTGGAAGAATAAAAAACCTAGAATAGCTAAAGCAATCCTCAGTAGCAAGAGCGAAGCAGGGGGTATTGCAATACCAGATCTTCAACTCTACTACAAAGCAATAGTAACAAAAACGGCATGGTATTGGTACCAAAATAGACAGGTAGATCAATGGTACAGAATAGAGGACATGGACACAAACCCAAATAAATACAATTTTCTCATACTAGACAAAGGTTCCAACAATATGCAATGGAGAAAAGATAGCCTCTTCAACAAATGGTGCTGGGAAAACTGGAAAACCATATGCAATAGAATGAAATTAAACCCCTATCTCTCACCCTACACAAAACTCAACTCAAAATGGATCAAGGACCTCGGAATCAGACCAGAGACCCTGCATCTTATAGAAGAAAAAGTAGGTCCAAATCTTCAACTTGTTGGCTCAGGATCAGACTTCCTTAACAGGACTCCCATAGCACAAGAAATAAAAGCAAGAATCAACAACTGGGATAGATTCAAACTTAAAAGCTTTCTCTCAGCAAAGGAAACTATCAGAAATGTGAAGAGAGAGCCTACAGAGTGGGAGAATATCTTTGCCAACCATACCTCAGATAGAGCGCTAATTTCCAGAATCTATAAAGAACTCAAAAAACTCTACACGAAGAATACAAATAATCCAATCAACAAATGGGCTAAGGAAATGAACAGACACTTCACAGAAGAAGATGTACAAGTAATCAACAGATATATGAAAAAATGTTCAACATCCCTAGTAATAAGGGAAATGCAAATCAAAACTACCCTAAGATTTCATCTCACCCCAATTAGAATGGCGATTATCAAGAATACAAGCAACAATAGGTGTTGGCGAGGATGTGGTGAAAAAGGAACACTCATACATTGCTGGTGGGGTTGCAAATTAGTGCAGCCACTCTGGAAAGCAGTGTGGAGATTCCTCAGAAAGCTTGGAATGGAAACACCATTTGACCCAGCTATCCCACTCCTTGGCCTATACCCAAAGGACTTACAATCAGCATACTACAGAGATACAGCCACATCAATGTTCATTGCTGCTCAATTCACCATAGCCAGATTGTGGAACCAACCTAGATGCCCTTCAGTTGATGAATGGATAAAGAAACTGTGGCATATATATACAATGGAATATTACTCCGCAATGAAGAATGATAAAATTATGGCATTTGTAGGCAAATGGTCGAAATTGGAGAATATCATGCTAAGTGAGATAAGCCAATCTCAAAAAACTAAAGGACGAATGATCTCGCTGATAAGCGGATGAGGACATATAATGGGGGGTGGAAGGGGCTGGCATTAGGTTTAGGGTTAGGTTTAGAGTTAGGCTAAGGAGAGCGGTAAGAATGAAGGAAAGAAGGACTGTGTAGAGGGAAAAGAGGGGTGGGAGGGGTGGGGGGGAGGGGAAAAATAAAATAAACATCATTACCCTATGTAAACGTAAAAAAAAATAAAATAAAAAAAATAACACTAAAGGAAGATATTAAAGAGGACCTTAGAAGTTGGACAGACTTCCCATATTCTTGGATAGACAAAATTAATATTGTCCAAATGGTCACAGTACCCAAAGTGTTATATGATTTAATGCAATTCCAATTAAAATTCCAATGACATTTTTCATAGAAATAGAAAAAGCAATCATGAAATTTATTTGAATAAATAAGAGACCCAGAATAACCAAAGAAATCCTTAGCAAGAAGAGTGAAGCAGAATTATTGTGTTGTGGTCTATTTGATTCCTGGAATTGAGAAGGGTTTATTTGATGTACATGGATGCACCGTTGTTTGGGGCATACATATTTACAATTGTTATGTCTTCCTAATTTATGGTTTCCTTAAGCTGTATGAAATGTCCTTCTTTCTCCCTTCTGACTAACCTTCTCTTGAAGTCCACTTTATCTGAAATAAGTATGGAAATCCCTTCTTTTTTACTGAGTCCGTGTATGTGATAGGGTTTTTCCCATCCTTTCACTTTAAGTCTGTGGATGTCTTTTTCTATGAGATGAGTCTCTTGAAGGCAGCATATTGTTGGGTCTTTCTTTTAATCCATTCTGCCAGTCTGTGTCTTTTGAATGATGAGTTTAGGCCATTAATGTTCAGGGTTATTATTGAGATATGATTTGTATTCCCTGTCATTTGGGCTTATTTTTGTTTTTTAACTTGACTTGGTTTCTCCTTTGAAAGGTTTTTCCTTTAAGGTAGTTCATCCCTTTGCTGACCTTTGTTGTTGTTTTTAATTTCCTCTTCATGGAATATTTTGTTGAGAACATTCTGTAGCACAGGCTTTCTATTTGTAAATTCTTTTAACTTTTGTTTATCATGGAAGGATTTTATTTCGTCTTCAAATTTGAAGGTTAGTGTTCTGGGCATATGATTCTTGGTTGCCAACCATGTCCTTTCAGATCTTGAAATATGTTGGTCCAGGCCCTTTTTGCTGAGAAATCTGCTGATATCCATATTGGTTTCCCCCTATATGTGATCTGATGCTTTTCTTTCAGTCTTCAAAATCCTTTCTTTATTTTGTATGTTAGGCATTTTTATTTTAGTGTGCCTTGGTGTGGATCTGTTGTGACACACTTCAGACAAAGCATTCATCTCCAAAGTTTATAAAGAACTTAAAAACTTTACACCCAAAATACAAAGAACCAAATCAATAAATGGGCTAAGGAAATGGGCAGACACCTCATAGAAGAAGAGATACAGGTGATCAACAAATATATGAAAAAGTGCTCATCATCCCTAGTAATTAGAGAAATGCAAATTAAACCACCCTAAGATTTCATCTAACTCCAATTAGAATGGCTATTATCAAGAACACAAGGGCTGGGGAGATAGCTCAGTTGGTAGAGTGCTTGCCTTGTAAGCACAAGGCCCTGGGTTCGATCCCCAGCACCAAAAAAGAACACAAGCAATAATAAGTGTTGGTGTGGATGTGGGGGAAAAGGCACACTCATACATTGCTGGTGGAGTTGCAAATTGGTGCACCCACTCTGGAAAGCAGTATGGAGATTCCTCAGAAAGCTTGGAATGGACCCACCATTTGACCCAGCTATCCCACTCCTCAGTTTATACCCAAAAGACTTAAAATTAGCATACTACAGTGATGTAGCCACATCAATGTTCATAGCAACTCAATCCACAATAGCTAGATTGTGGAACCAACCTAGATGCCCTTCAATTGACGAATGAATAAAGAAATTGTGGTATATATACACAATGGAATATTATTTGAAGAATAAAATTATGGCATTCGCTTGTAAATGGATGAAGTTGGAAAATATCATGTTAAGTGAAAAAGGCCAAGCCCAAAAAACCAAAGGTTGAATGTTTTCTCTGATAAGCGCATTACAATATACAACGAGGGGGATGCTGAGGGCGAAGAGAAGAAAGAAGAAACTTTGGATGGTGTAGAGGAAAAAGGGGTGGGAAGGGTGGGAATGGAAAAACAGCAGAATGAAACAGACAGTATTACCCTATATATATATATGATTACATGAATGGTGTGAATCTACATTGTGTACAACCATAGAAATGAAAAGTTGTACCCTGTTTGTGTACAATGAATCAAAATGTGTCTGTAAAAATAAAAAAAGATTTTAGTTAAAAAAAAAATAAGTAAATTATGAAAAGCAAAAAAAAAAAAAAGAAGAAGAAGAAGAAGAAGAGTGAAGCAGGAGATATCTCAATACCAGATCCTAAACTATACTACAGAGCTATATTAACAAAAATGGCATGGTTTTGGCACTGAAATAGACATGTAGACCAATGGTACAGAATAGAATACACAGAGACAAATCCACATAAATACAGTTATCTCATACTAGACAAAGGTGCCAAAAACATACATTGGAGAAAAGATAGCCTCTTCAACAAATGGTGCTGGGAAAACTGGAAATCCATATGTAGTAACATGAAATTGACTCCTATCGCTCATCCTACACAAAACCCATCTCAAAGTAGATCAAAGACTTAGGCACTAGAACAGAGACCCTGTGCCTAATAAAAGAAAAAGTAGGACCAAATCTTTATCATGTTGACTTAGAATCCGACTTCTTTAACAAGACTCCTAAAGCCCAAGAAGTAAAATCAAGAATCAATAAATGGGATGAATTAAAACTAAAAAGCTTCTTCTCAGCAAAGGAAACAATCAATAACATGATGAGAGAGCCTACAAAATGGGAGAAAATTTTTACCACATCCACATCAGATAGAGTTCTAATGTCCAGGATATACACAGAACTCAAAACTTAACACCCAAACAACAAACAAACAAACAAATAACCCAATCAATAAATGGGCTAAGGACCTGAGCCCCTCACAGAAGATATATAATAAATCAAAAAATATATGAAAAAAGTTCAATCTCTCTAGCAATTACAGAAATGCAAGTCAAAACTAAGTTTTCATCTCATTCTAGTCATAATGGCAACTATCAAGAATACAAGTAACAGTATGTGTTGGCAAGGATGTAGGGAGAAAAGGACACTCATACATTGCTGGTGGGATTGCAAATTGGTGTGACCACTCTGGAAAGCACTATGGAGATTCCTTAGAGAACTTGGAATGGACCCACCATTTGACCCAACTGTCCCACTCCTTGGATTATACCCAAAGGACTTAAAATCAGCAAACTGCAGTGACTCAGTCACATCAATGTTTATAGCAACTCAACTCACAATAGCTAATCTATGGAACCAACCTCGGTGTCCTTCAATGGATGAATGGATTATCTTAAATTCTTGATAAGGTATCTACTTCTACAACAAGTTGAAAGATATAATTACCCTACTGCCAAAAAAGGAGAGAGAAAGAGAGAGAGAGAGAGTAAGGTGTGTCAGTCCATCCTTATTTCTCCTAAGGAGATTATATTAATTGACAGTGACTCCCCAGAAGAGGTTAACCATATCTTTTCTTTTCTTTTCTTTGCTTTTCTTTCCACTGTATTATCTAATTTAAACGGTACTTATATAAATATTTTCATTGTGTTATATTCTTTGTGAGTTATTTTAGACCTTAATCGGTACTATTCTTCAGTTCATTTTAAACAGAATGCTTAAAATATCTTCAGCAGGATTGTTCACAATAATGAAGAGTGGTCACATTCTAAAAATTAAAAAGAAACCGTTAATATCTCGTATTTTAAAAAGTACTCACCCTCTCTTCCTCCTCGGGGTGAAGACCTGGAAAGGCTTTATCAATGTTGCTACTTATTTGTACTCCTAAAATACTTGAGTGCCTTCCACTTTCCCTGAAATCTGAACCTCATGTTTCAATCACTGAGTAATAAATGTGTAGGGAGATTCATTCTGGTGCTGAGCACATAATCCAATCAGTGTAATGATTTTTGAGAAAGAAGGGAGCTAGCTGTGTTCACATCTCACTGCTGTGAAGAATGAGATAACAGGGGACAGAGGAGGCTGCTGGTAGATGGGTGCCCTGGAGGGACTCCAAGGCTCTGCAACAGGCAGCACAGGCTGGGGGCACTGCAGAAAGAGAGAAGTCTGTCTTAATTTGTACTTTACCCCTGGCTTCAAATCCATTTTAAAAATGGACTGAAGCAATAACTAAAGGGATTCGTACCCCCAATAAAATCACCCTTTTGAATGACAGCTTTGCTGCTTGGGGAAATTTTGCCATAATTCAACTGTTTCTGTAATGAGGGGATGCAAATGTAAACTCAGTTACCTGGACCCAGCCATTGAACTTAGATAATTATTTCCCAATCAAAAAAGAACATCCTGTTTTTCTTTGGCATGCTCTGGTGTCTGTTAGCTCTGCTTTTTATAGCTTTAATTGAAATTTCATAATCACAGAGTTCAAATACAGAACAGATTTGAGTCAGTACTCTGGAACAATATCATTTCCTTAGAGCGTGCCTTTTTTTTTAAAGAAAAAAAAAATTCAAGGCTTTTATTAGACTCTCTGTTTTTCCTGCTTCTCAGTATAAGACACTGTTACTCTAAGGATTCTTGCTATTAAAGAAAAGCCTAAGGCTAAACTCAACAGGGAAGTGAGTGGAAGAGGCAGGTGAGCTCACCCAGATTATGGGTTTAGCCAGTTTATTGGAGAATTTAAGAGAAAAAAAAATAGAAGGAAAAACACTTGGGATTCAGCAAAAGCCAAGATGAATTTGGACCAAATCTATTGTGAAGTGATGTGTGTTTTTAAAAGGAGTGTAATCCATGTTTCTGACTCATTTACAATGACCTTATCAAAATGTCATGTAATGAAAGTTATTCAGGGTCCAATAATTCTTTTGAGCTTTTAAATAGCTTTTCAAAACATTTTTCTAGTTTGATTATAAATAAACTCAAATTCTAAAAAGTCCACCAAGGTCAATAAAATTCTCAAGAGTTATCATATTGAAACAGAATTTAAACTCTGCAATTTTTCCTTTCTATCCTGAGTCATTAAATGGTTATGGGATGTTCAATTCAGTTGGAGACTTTGGATTGCATAATTACAGACAATCAAACAAAAATCAAGAAAAAACTCCTAGGAATAGATTTTTTCTAAGTTATTTTGTACATGCATTATTCATTATAAAAAAAATATCAAAAATGTCTCCTAACTTTCTTCTTCTATAGCATAAAAGGAGTTTCTTAATGTTTCCCTGGAAATTAGGAGGTTAGCATAAGACACCGTGTTGTAGTATTGCTGTTCTGATGGTGGTATATCTGTCATGTTCTTCTTCCATTACTTAGTATGTTGGGAAATGCAGAAGCTCAGAGATGGAGGTTATTGTGGTGATAATTTAGTCCAAACCATGAGAGTTCAAATGTGAAACTGCATTATAAAAAAATTAAAATTTCGTGCCCAAAAGGACATTAATATTGGAGGCAGGTCTAGTCTTCACTTACGTAAACATTTCCCAAGTGCTTTTAAAATGACTTGCATAACCTTTAATATGCTCACCTCTCTTTATATAAATTGTCAAAATCTGCCACCGGTTGGTCAAGAATCTGGAGGGATTGTTTAGACCTAGGCATGATGACCACTTTCTTAGACTACTGCAATTTCCTTATAACTGGTTCCTTGCTCCATTCCTCCCTCTCTGTGATCTCTGTCCACCTGCAGGTCTTCCTACGATCTCTCATCTATCGACAGAAAGAGTGACCACTATAACTTGCCAACACTTCATGCAAAACCTCCCATCGACATCGGCTGGTTTCCCTAGTTAATGCCTTGGACTCGAGTCTTCAGTGTGACCTGCACAACCCTACACTGGTCTAGATGCTGGATCTTAAGGACTTCAGTTCTGCTGACATGGCTGTCACGACACTGCCTTCTTGCTCTTCCCAGGGTCACCAACCACACTCATTGTTGGGACTAATGACACGTTAACTAACTCAGGCTGACTCCTTACTCCCTGGTCGGTGAGCAAGATCAAGGCCTCAAAGGCGGTTTCAAAGGTTAATGACAATAAATCGGACCACCGTCAGGGATTGGTTAACAACAGTTCTGCGAATGTGATCAGCTCGTGCTTGCCACATAGTCCTATGGGACTCTCACCTGTGTGAATGTCTGTGCCTTGCTGACCTTTAAGCTGATTGGTTCCCGCCTAGCCTCCACCCTATATAAAAGCTGTGCGACTTCCTCAATAAACAAGTTCCTGCTGTGACTGGTCTCCCTGACACATCTGATTGTCCTCCGCCCCAGGGCTGGGTGCGGGTGGTCAGTCAGCCCTACCTTTCCCGGTCTGACCTTGTTGGGGAGTGCTCCCTTCCCTTGTTGCTGGTCGAGAAGAGCAAGGGGGCTAAAGACCCTGACACTCCATGACTTTGAACTGGCTACTCCTCTCACAGGAAGTACTGTTCACCCAGGTATCCATATGGCCCACTCTCTCACTTAGGATTCTGCTCAATGTCGCCTCCCCGCAAGGATGGTTCTTCTCTTTTCTATTTGAAAAATAAAATAAAGTTTGAATTATTCTCTCTGCCTCTGCTTTGTTTTGTTTTCTTCATGAAAACCAGCACTTACAGCATATCTATGCCTCTTTGATCAATGATTCATTATCTATTTCAGTTACTGGAATGTAAATTTCATGAAGAAAGAGGTGGTTGCCCTAGCATCTCAAATGCTATGTAATAGATATGCATGCTCCTAACCATTTGTGTGTCTGTGGGAAAATGTACCTCAGTAGAGACACGTGAGATATTTATATAAATATAGTTAAGTACCCTTTTCTCCCTTGGAGCAAATGTGCTTACTATTTGCCCACATAGACTACTAAGGTCAATGCATTGAAGCACTAGAAGATGATTAATCAAAATTTTTCTTCCTTCAAAATACTTCAAGGGTAGTCCATTGATACTTCAAAATCTAGGGACTATCCATCTCCGTATATCTTAATCAGTGACTCCCAGTTAGGACTTCCCTAATAATGATTCCTTAGACAAGAAGAAATGAATTACTGGTCTTCCCACTCTTCCTAGCTGTCAGCCAAATTTTGCTCTGTGTGGTTTTGTAAGTGCAAGAGCAATAATTACAAACATCTGTTATGAAATCAAGAGATGCATGTAGTTTTTACTAAAATGACATGTATTTTCATATAGTACTCTTCCAATAAGAAAGTCGAGTCTCTGAGTGTTGAAAGTTCACCCAAACTGTCTCTCCCTTTTGTACAAACCTCTTACTCTATAGTCCTCTATGGTTTTGGCATCCAGTCTAACAAGACACTTTTCTGGAAAAGGCTGGTGTTCTGATGGCATACGGTTACAATCTCAACAATGTCTTTTTCATATTTCTTTAGTTCGGTTTCATAAGTTACTAACTCTTAGAATTTTATTACACAAAATTGCCTGTTATTTATTACCAAAGAGAATCAAAATTGTTCCTCAAATCTCCAGCAATCAGAGCAGTGAAGTTTATCTTGTGGAGAAAATAATTTCTAGGATATGTTTCTATAATTGTGATGACTTATTGTAACACAAAATATTAAGAAAGATAAGAGGAATTGATGGTGGAGATGCCATGCTATTCACAAAGGATTTTCTCTCAATAAATAAATTTTTAATATATATTCTTTTTCAGTTACCTGTCTGCTATATCTTCAGACCTAAAACCAGGACTAAGTCTGATTATAAATTTACTACTATTAGGACAAAATGTCTGGGTGCATTGAAAAATAAATAAAGAATAGTTGAACATTTTTTCATATATTTACTGACAGATTCTATATCTTCTCTGAAGTGTCTGCTCAGTTCCTTAGTCCATTTATTGACTGGGTTATTTGCATTTTTGGTGGAATGAGACAAACACTATTACCCTATGTACATGTATGATTACACAAATGGTGTGATTCTATATTGTGTACTACAGAAATGAAAAGTTGTACTCCATTTGTGTACAATGAATCGAATGCATTCTGCTGTCATGTATAACTAAATAGAACAAACAATAATAAAAGATTAGATGGTCATGTACAACTAGTTAGAACAAATTTTAAAAATGTAAAAAAGAATAGTTAATTCTTACTAAAATAATGAGATTTTATATATATGTGTATATAAATATAGTGATAAATTCTTCTTAAAAAGGTATCCATAGTTTATTCAAATATAATAACTTTATGAACAGGAAATAATGGGATATATTTCAAATGTTCAGTATAAACATACATGCTCAAAAAAATGGTTGACATTGCATTATCATAAGATTTCAAACCCACATACAATCAGTTGTGCATCAGTCATGTTTCCTGTTTAGTTCTACAATAAAGATAGGGAAAAAAAACCAAAAAACCTTTGAAATAGTAAGTTCTGAGTTTCCTACAGGGGCAAATGGGTTACTTAGGAGGTTGAAGAAGACTGGACATCATATCCATATCATTAAACATATATGACAATAGAAAGCAAACGCAATAGTAATTCTTTCCATCATTTACCCACATATAGAAAATTTGAAGCAATTCTCTGAATAAGATCAGGATCCTGCCAGGCAACATGGCATAAGCCTGTAATCCCAGTGGGTTGGGAGGCTGAGGCAGGAGGATCAAGAGCTCAAAGTCAGTTTCAGCAAAAATGAGGTACTAAGTAACTCAGTGAGACTCAGTCTCTACATAAAATGCATGAGGATGTGACTTGGTGATCAAGTGCCCCTGAGTTCAATCCCCAGTACCAAAAGAGAGAGAGAGAGAGAGAGAGAGAGAGAGAGAGAGAGAGAGAGAGAGAGAGAGAGAGAGAGAAAGAGAGAGAGAGAGAGAGAGAGATATCAAGTTCCTAAGCAGCAACAAATATATTTGGATTATTTCTCAACTGACCATATTGAAGGTCAAAATTTTCCAACCTTCCACTACAAGATACTTGTTAACCAGTTTAAACAGCATTTACCTATGGGATATTAGCATACAAAATCACCAACAAAGAGCAGCTGGATGTCAGCCAACTACCAGTTTAGAAGCAATGCCGGGAGCAATTCACTTTTGTTAGTTTGGACATGTGGAGTTGATGGATGATGGCACTATACTTGAGCAGCTGGCTATGTAGAAAACTGAAATAAAACTGGTCAAAAAAACAGAAGATCTTCCCTAAGAATACCCAGAAGCACAATTTACAACCTAACTGGATTTCTAGAAAACCAAAAGAGCAAAGCAAATTGACTTTTGGAATAATAATCACAAAGTCTTCATGAGCCAAGTTACACACAACTAAGTATCAAACACAGAAAATTATAAACGTAAACCACAGCAGCAGTGTACACCATCCATGCATAAACAACAAAGGCTCAGAAGAAGTCATGAAGACTCTTCACACAGGTAGACAAATTAATCACAAGCTTCTAATTCTTCCTGGAAGCAGATAGGCTGATTATTAGAAAAGAACAGAAAGATAGCAGGAAAACTAGGGAGAAAATACATTTTTGTAGCTCAAATTCTTTGTTCTTTTTTGTGTATTTAAATATCAGCCTTTGTTCAGTTTAACATGCTAGATTTGACTCCAATAAGGTGAATTTATAAGAAAATATTAGATTCCAGATTTTCAAAGTAAGTGCGATTCTCTAAATTAAGCCAAGGCAGCTGTTTGAAGTAGGACCATACTTGGAAACTATTATTTATAACAATGATTGAAAAATAGAATGTTTTCCAGGACATTTTGGGGAAAATTCATAGGTATTTTACATAGAGTTATAAAATAATAAAATACATAGAAATCATTGAAAAATTACTTTTAAAACTGTATACAGTAATTGAAACTGAAAATTTCAAATATGGATAAATCTGTCTGCAGTGCACTAAAACTAGAAGTAGATGGCATTTCAAATATGGTAATGAGAAACATCTTATTAAAGGGGCTATAGAGAAAGTTGTGAATAAGTTTTAGGGAAACCAATAAGAAATGGGGTTAACAATATCAGGAATGACTAAAAATACTCAGCCTTGAAGAGGAATGGGAAGGAGAAATTCCAGGAATCCAGCAAAAGCACCAGTGCAAAGATGGCTTTGCAAGCTCAGTCGGGCAGAGTTGTTGTATTAGGTTCAAGAACAAATGCTTATGCCTCAGAGAGGGGATCAGGGACACAAACACATCTCTATCATTATCCTCTCCCTGCTGATCTGCCAATTTCTCACTGTCAGGAGAATACATTGACTCTAGACTCATCAGAAGAGCCATCTTTCTCAGGGCAGAGACAAATGAAAAAGGATGAAGAAGGAATCTGGAAGAACAGACAAAAGACATGTAGGAAAGAGTTGGTCCCAAGTTAGTATCAAAAGCTATTTTAAAAAATGCAGAAATAGGTCGCAGCCAAACACTCTGTTTCTAACATAATCATTGTTGACTTTAGAGTTGTGTATTTAATAATATATGTAAAATTCTTGGTCCAGGACAGACTGGTTCCTTCTCTTTCTTCAGTAAATCATTGACTTCACTATAGTTGTTAATGTCATTTTGATTTATCCCAGGTGGAATGGTTGGTATTTTATCAGCTTCATCAGTGGCAGAATATAATGCTATATGTATTTGTTGCAATGTGTGTACAAGGAGGGCCCAGGAAATAAATATGAAAGAAGTAGTCATGAAAAGCAATCCAACTATTTAAACATGAGATATGACAGATGTTGACTGGAGCCAAACATTGTAAATGTAGCTTAGACCCTGGAAAAATAGTCTTCGTGCTGTTTTTCTCATAACATCAAATAGTATTTCTCTAATGAAGTTTTCTTCTTAAATTTATGATAACTTAGTGTGTAATGAGAATTATAAATTGCAATAGAGTAGAAGTGATTAAATCTTAAAAATATTCCATTAGTCCTTTTAGAATATTTACAATCATTACAAGTTGTTGGTTTTGTTTTACATGAAATAAATAATCATAAATATTGGACTCAATAATATAAAATTAATTGAAATAATTTATAAACAATTATACTGATTTTACGCAGTAAGAAAATATCAACCTACAAAAATAACTATTCTGCTCCAATATCAAGATACAATAAAGCAGAATATTTATTCAGTTGCAAGTAAAAAAGACTTTAAAAATAAAAAAAACATCATTTAGCAAACTGTAAACTGATTATTTGGAAGTTCTACTTTGGGAAAGATGGAGTAGAACTCTCATCACTGTTATTACCACTAAGTACAGCTAAAACATTTAGACCTTATATTTTAAACAAACATAAGAGACTCTGAAAGTTTGAGAGAAGAAGGAAGATGAACTGGTAACCACAGAACCCTAGGCATAACTTAACTGTGAGTTCCCTGGGTTTTCATTTAGCCACAAATTGTCCAAGACTTAGTGGTAGAAAAGCAGGTGACCAGAAAACATCAGGTAAAGACAGAAAAGTGCTTCCACAAAACTTTGCTATTTCAAATTAAGGACCTGGAGTCAGCCTACAAGATACAGAACTACCAGATTATAAATATTCTACTCCAGTTAAACACTACCAAAAACCAACCCTACTGTCACCAGCAAAGTCTAAGTAGAGAACCTGTACTCTAACCTGTCAATACATTCTAAATTTAAGACTGGAGTCTTATAAGGTAAGCCATAAAACATACCAGGATGGATATAGGCTGAGTTATAGCTTCCAAAATTCATATGCTGATGTTATAATGTAAAGCACCTCAGAATGTTACTGCATTTGAAAATAGGGTGTTTAAAGATACATTAAATTGAGGTCAGTATTGCAGGCCCTAACTCAATATTACTGGTGTCTTTATAAAAAGAGATGTGGACGCAGAGGGAGAGATAAGATATGTGTTCAGAGAGGGGCACAGAGAGAGAAGAAAGCCATCTAAAAGTCAAAAAGAGAAATATCAGAAGAAATAACCCTGCAGAAACCTTGACTTTGGGCTTTTAACACCCAGAACTGCAAGACAATAAATTTGTTGTTTAATTCACCCAGTTTGTGGTATTTGCTATGGCAGCCTTAGTAAACAATCCAGAGCTTTTATTCCTTTCTGAGTTCTGAGTCATTCTCTTATCTAGAGCCTTAGAAAATGTGAGAAGTCCAGATTGTAAGGTAATGGAGAACCCACCTTTTCCTCAACAGAGTAAAATCAAGGAGACCTACAGTACTAAAGAACTACTCAGAAATAGGAAAGTGCTCCTCCTAATCAGGGTCCCATGGACAGCAGTAATGAGGTACTTCCTTCCTTCCTCTCCATGGTAGTACCAATGGAAGCCAAGTATAAGATGTAACTCCCATATTCTCCCACTTGGCAATAACGAAGAACTCTTTCTCCTCAGATGTCAATGGAAGCTGACGTCTATAATAAATTGTCAATAAAAAAGTAGAATAACACCTTTCCTAGTGAGTAGATCAGAGGAAGTCAATGGAAGCAAAGAATTTAAACAAGATCAGAGCCAGATTCTCACCATAATATTCAAGTGCTCAAGTTTAAATTATTTTAACAATCATAATGCCAAACAGGAAAATACCAATTTTAAAGGGAAAATGTAATCAATACATGTCAATACCAAGATTTCAGAGATTTTAATATTATCTAGGAATTATTTTACAGCAGCTATCATAAAAATTCTTCAATAAATAAAGATAAACATGCATGAAACAAATGAAAAAAATTCTCAGCAATAAAATGGAACATGTGAAGAAGAATGAAATGGAAAAGAACTGAAAAAGATAGCAACTGAAATAAAAAGCTAAGGCAACAGTTTCAACAGCAGAATGGAGGAGACAATGGAAGGAATAAACTAGAACATAGACTATGTCTAACATTTTACCATACAGATTCAAACAACTGACAACCCCAGGCAAGATTAAACTCGAAGATATTCACACTAAAATTCAATGCAGTCAAATGTGTGAAAACTAAAGAGAAAGATAAAAATCTTTAAAACAGAGAGAAACACCAATAAATTTTATACCAGAAATAGTGGAGATCAGGAGTGATGTCATAACATGATGCAAATGCTGTAAGGAAAGTAATGTTAATCCAAAATTCTACATCCACCTCAAATATCCTTCAAGTATGAACTAGAAATGGAAACATTTTCAGGTAAAAGGTAAACCAAGAGAATTTGGAGTCAGTGAATGAATCCTAAATGAATAGATAAAGGAAGTTCCCTAAAAGAAAGAAAGAAATGATCAAATAATGGAACATCAGGAAAGAGAAAATGTGAATTCAGTAAAAATGTAAAAAGAAATATTTAATTTTCTTGATTTTTCTACTTTATATGTAATGGTGGAAGTAAGAATTATTACATTATCTGATGTGATTATTAATGTATGTAGAAGAAACAGGTAATACATTATTATAATGGAGAAATGCAGAGGGATATAGAAAGTTTTCTGCAATTCACTTGAACCAACGTACTTAGACAAATTTATATTTACACACACACACACACACACACACACACACACCATAAAACGACAGAATCTATTAGATTCATGGAATACTTCGCTCAACTTCAGCAGAAAATTATTTTTTTCAAGTGCCTGTGGAATACACAAATACCAAGATAAAACATCATGGGCCAAAAGTAAACCTTCAGAACATTTAAAATAAATGATTAATTCTGCTGTTTTATAATCTAAATAGAATCAAATTGGAAGTCAATAACAGAAAAGCAAGCATAAAATCTTCAATTACTTGTAACTGAATTAACATTCAGTAAAATGTTTTACTCCAAAAAAGAAATTCTCAAGTAAAATAAGAAAATTCATTGAACTGAAGGAAAAATGAAAACAGCATATCATATGTTGGATATAACTAAAGCAGAAGTGGCAGGCAATTTATAGCACTAAATGCTTACATTATCAAAGAAATGTCTCAAATCAATAACATAGGCTCCTAACTCAAGAACCTGGAAAATTCAAAGTAAAATCAAAGCAAGCAAAGAAATGAAAGTATAAATATGAGAGTAGAAACTTGTTTATTAAAAGAGAAAAATAATTGAAAAAATCAATGAAATAAAGTTATTTCTTTGAAAAAACTATACATTTGATTGACTTCTAGCATGATTGACAATATATAAAAAAAGACAAATTAAGAATATCAGGAAAGATTCTGCAGATCCTACAGATTCTGCAGGCATTAAAAAAAAAGAGAGAATACTATGAACAATACTACCCATGATTTGACAGTTTAGGTGATTTTAAACCAGTTCTCCAAAAGACAACCTTAAAATAATCTCCAGGGCTAGACGTTTTTACTATAGAATTCTATCAAATATTTAAAGAAGAATTAACACAAATTTCACTCAATCTCTTACAATTGAAAAGGGAACAGTTTTGAATTCATTTTGTAAATCCAATATTATTCTTATACCATTGTCAGAAAAAAATATAAGGTAAAAGAAAACATGAAAAAAAAGAATAAACCCATAGACCAATATTCCATATGAATGTAGATTCAAACATCCCTAACAAAGTACTAGCTAACGAAATTCAACAATATGTAATAATTACATAGCATGACAAAATGGGGTATATTCCAGGAAATCAAAATTAGTTTAATATTCAAACTTTAATCCACGTAGTTCACCATATTGATAAGCTTAACAAGAAAAATCAATTGATCATAACATTGGTCACAGAAAAGGCATTTAAAAAGTTCACCATCCTCCCTATTTGTGTACAATGAATCAAAATGCAGTCCATAAAAATAAAAAATAAAAAAAATTGAAAAAATAAAAAACAACAATGGAATGTTTAAGATAATACATTGCAACAACTCTGGGGAAAAAACAAAGTTCATCATCCTGGCTGGGTGCAGTGACAAATGCCTGCAATCCCAGATATTCAGAAGGCTGAGGCAAGAGTGTTTCTAGTTCAAAGCCATCCTCGGCAATTTAGCAAGGCCCTAAGAAACTTAGTGAGGACCTGTCTCCAAATAAAACAAGGGTTGGGGATGTGCTTCAGTGGCTAAAAGCATCCCTAGGATCAATCCCTGGTAAGAAAAACAAAAATTCAATCATCCTTTTGTGATAAAAATCCTTAGTAAACTGACAACGTAGGGACAACTTCCTTAACTTCATAAAAAATTTCTACAGAAAACTTTCAGGCAGCATCATATTTAGTGATTAAAGATTGAATAATATTTCCTGCAAAATTGCAAATAAGGCAAAGATGCTGTTTGATATAATAATGGAATTTCTAGCCAGTGCAATAAAGCAAGAAAGAAAATCCTAGAGATTAGAAATAAGGAAACTGTCTATTTGCAAACAACATAATCACCTACATAGAATATTCCATGAAATCTACAGTGAAACTCCTAGAACTTATGAGTTTACCATGGAAGAGGATATAAGGGCAACTTCCAAAAATCAATCATATTTGTATGCTAGTAATGATGTCTGAAAACCAAAATTTAAATATAATAACATTTATAATCACTTAAAGGTTGAAATATTTATGTATAAATATAATAAAAATTTTTAGCACTTTCATGCTGAAAACTAAAATCACTAATGAAAAAAATCACAGAAGATCTAAATAAATGAAGAAACATACTGAGTTCATGAACTAGAAGATTCAAAATGTGAGATGTCAATTTCACCATATTGATACATTGATTTAAAATAAATCCTGTACAAATTCTAGAAGGGATTTTGCTTGTTAATTTTGATTTTGGTTTTGTTTTGTGCATGTAGATAAGATTATTCCAAAATGTATATGGAAATACATGTAAAATGAATAGCTAAAACAATTTTGAAAAAGAAGAATAAAGTAAGAGGAACTCTTTTGCTTATCATCTAGTTATAATAACCAGCATTGTATGGTTAGGACAAAAAAATAGCTATATAGATTAATGTTCATTCTATTATGTGTATTCCAGACAACACATACATTTCACACAAGTACAGTGAACTGATTTTTTACCAAAGTGCTAAAGCAACTCTATGAAGGAAGGTAGAATTTTCAAGGAACAGTTGTTGTAGCCGTGAATATCCTTAGGCAAAATAATGAATATCAATTTACACTTCACACTTTCAGGAAAATTAATTCAAAATGTATCATAGATTTAAATGCAAATATAAAACTATCAGATAAAATTTAGGAGAAAATAGTTAGGACTTAAAGATTTAATAAAAAGTTCCCAAATATGACATAAAAAATATGGAAGAAAAAAAAAGGTATATATGTGTGTGTATATATATATAAAATTATTGAATCTCATCAATATCAAACACATTTTTCCTTAAAAGAACTTATTTAGAAGATGAAAAAGAAATCTAAAGGCAGGCAGAAAATAGTTGCAGACACATATCCAACAAAGGAATAGTATCTAAAATATGTAAAGAATTCTACAATTTCAACAATAACAACGAAAGTAGGTATTGAACAAAAGATACAGAAAGATTTCAGCTAAGAGAGTACACAATTAGCAAATGAGAAAATAAAACATTGCTAAACAACACCAGCATTGGAGAAATACAAATTAAGGTCACAATGGTCTAGCACTACACACCTTTTAAATCAGCTAAAATAAAATATACTGATAACAGCAACTGCTAATGAGGATGCAGAGAAAATGGATCTCTCAAACATTGCTAGTTGAACTACAGAATGATATAGTCACTTGTGAAAATAGTTTGGCAGTTTCATTTCTTAGCATAGGAGTCAACAATTGCTTTCCTTTGCATGTGCCCCAAAATTAAGGGTTTGGCAGAAATAGTTCCTGGGGGGTGGTCCCTGTTGAGGGTCATCTTGACTCATAGATGGGGTCTTCTCACTATGTCTTCACATGGTGAAAGGAGCCATTGAACTCTATACCATTTTCCTAATAAGGGTCCTCATCCCAGTAAAAATTCCACCCCCATGATCTACTCACCTCTCAAAAGTCCCATTTCCAAACACCATCACTTTTATAATTACGATTTCAACATGTAAAATTTGAGGAGAGAGAAACTTTGGGACTGTGACAGATCTTGATGGTATTGTGCTGAATGAGAAAAACAATCTCAAAAGGCCACATAATATCTGACTCCATTTACGTAATATTCTTTACATGACACATTTATAGAGATCAAAAATACACTAGTGGTTGCCAGATTCAGGGATGGTAGAGAGAAGGATGGCAACTACCACTATGAAGTGACAATACGTCAGAGATCCTTGTAAGAATGAAGTAGCTCTGAATAACAACTACTACACATGCGATAAAATGACCTTGTGTACAAGTATGCATATTCATTATGCTAATACCATTTCTTGGTTTTGATATTTTGATATAATTTTGTCCAATGTAATCACTGGAGGAAACTGGATTGCTTAAGTCAGCTTTTTTGTGCCTGTGACCAAAAGACCTGACAAAAACAATTAGAGAAGGAAAATATTATTTTGGGGTTTCAGTTTCAGAAAGTCTCAGTCCACAGATGTCCAACTTCATTTTTCTGAGTCAACAGTGAGGAATAACATCATGGCAGAAAAGTGGGGCAGAGGCAAGAAGCTGGAAATATGGAACCCAGGAAGCAGGGAGAGAGCACTCTGCTCACCAAGGACAAAATATAAACCCAAAGGTATGCCCCCAGGGACCCTCCTCCTCTAGCCACACCCTACATGCCTACAGTTACCAACAAGTTAAACCCTGTCAGGAATTAATGCACTGGTTAAGTGAAACCTCTTATAACCCAATCATTTCATTTCTAAACTTTCTTGCATTGTCTCACACATAAGTTTTTGGGAGATACCTAATACCTAAACCATAATAGAGATGAAGCACATACACAAAGCCTTTGTAATTATTTTTGCACCTTCTTGTAAGTTTATAGATATTTAAAAGTTCATTTAAAGACTACAAACCAGAAATACAAAAACAGCTTCTTTGTATTGCATTGATTTGATTTGATCCTGGGACTTGAACCCAGGGATGCTTAACCAGAGAACCACATCCCTAGCCCTTTTATTTTTTTAATTATGCAATGGGGGTCTCATTAAATTACTTCAGGCCTCAGTAAGTTGCTGAGGCTGTCTTTGAACTTGTAATCCTCCTGCCTCAGCTTCCTGAGTTGCTGGGATTACAGGTATGCACCACCATGCCCAGCAAAAATCAACTAATTTAAGAGCCAGAAAAATATTAAAAGAATTGTCATGCCTAATATTTCAGAGAAATTTTTTTAAAAACATTAACAAGTGGCTGAAAATATATTATCCCAAAGGCCTAGAGGATTAAAAATATATATAAGAAATATATATAAGATATGTAAATTTAAAATGTAGGAATTCTATTGAAGAAAGGGGAGCAACAGATATTTCTTTATATGTTCAATAGAAGTAAAAGTATATTTTTTCCAAGGGAATTGCATTATAAATTAGCAGAAATTGAGTAAAGTGCACAACTGATTGCCTTACAGAAGCACTAAAAGTAACTACATAAAAGTTTAAATATAAATTGTTATAAGATGTATATTGAAGAGACACACAAAGAAATCTCTCAGTTTCTACTTTTAAAAAATAAGTTCAAAAGGGCTTATATAGGTCTAATCCAGACACTTTTAGGTAACTAGAATCCTTGAATCTTCTACCATAATATAAAATGTCACATTATGATATGCTTGGGAATCTTTTCTAAATGAAATGCAAAAGTAAACTCCTTTTACTAACATCTCACAAAAGTTGAGCCCAAGGATAGATTGTGCATTTTAAAAAATATTTACATAAAACTTCACACTTCTGTTTAAACTTTATTAACTTTAAAAACAAGATAATTAATGAATATCTCTCTCAATGTTTTTTAAGTTCCTTGGGGAAAGATAAATAAATAGGTAATTGTACATAAATATAATACATATAAATATTGCATATAATCATACTTATCAATTGATCAATATATGGATAGATCAATATATAGATGATCATTAATTACTAAGTCCTGATTCTTAATACAATGAATTATGCATCTATATACTCATGATGAATGGCATAAACTATTTTTCATTCAACAGAAGAAAATCTGAAATTCATTATCTGAATGTCTTGCCCAGGGTCACAAACTAGCATTATAAATCTTGTTAAAAAGTGAAGTTTAAAAGAAGAGGATAAAAATGAGATTAAAGAAAAACAAGGATAAACATTTAGTATCTGTTATGTGCAAGTCACAGTATTTGCTGCCCAGTCTTTTGAATGTAGAAATATTGGAAATGTTAAATGTCAGGAATCATGCCAGTGAATTACTAGAAGCAGTAATTAATTCTTTACTATGTGCAAATTTTTGGGGGGGGAAGATGCTTTGGGTGTTGAAATTTCATTAGAAACAACTACTGATTAATTTTCTGTATGTTTTCTATTTCCGTAAGAAAAATTTTGCACATGGCTTAGTCTCTCTTTAAGAGTAAACATATAAAATGGTTTTATATAACTGATAACTAAAACTTAAATATGCCCCACCTAGAACCTGGAAAATATAATTTTCTACTTTTAAAGTGAAGGTACAAAATGTCAAGTTAAATTTTATTAGGTGTTAAATGTTCTGTCCTTTAAAAATATCAACTATGCATCCTGATTCCCCCACGTAAAATGGTCGAAAATTTCCAGTGTCTGTGAGTGAAGACTGAGACCTCTGAAGATGAATTTTCAGGCAGTGCAACTCAGCAAAAGGAACTCTGCTTGTGGGAGCTGGTGACCTAAATTCTCTTCTGTCATCCTCAAGGTCACAAAGAAAGTTCCATGGCAAATATAATTTGGCTTTCTAGGCTCCTTGCTTCTCAATTACACAATGATAGAATTTTTGCTTAATCTTTCCTGTTTGACTCCATAGGATTTAATGAGGCACAGGAGAACTGAAGAAGTAAATTATTCTCCATTCATCATGCATTTATTCACTCATTAACATTTACATTCATTTGTTCACCAAACATTATTGAGCAATGTATATTTGCTCAAAGATTAATAAGACACCATCCAGTGACACATATGCAAACAGATAAGCCCCATAAAGGATGGAAAAGCTAATTCTGAGGCAGTGAGAGAAGGTTTCTGTTCTTCAGCTTCACCCAGGATCTAGAATATGGTATCATTTTTTATTCAATCCCATAGGTAAGGCATCTATTGAGTGATGAATTTATGACAGACACTAGGACATGTGATGGAGATTTTAAAAACTGACTATAAATAGTTCTCTACCACTAGGAGTTGATGGTCTATAAGGAATAGTAACAGGTTACATATTGGAACATAAATTGCTATGGAAGCATACATTTGTATCACCTAAGCCAGACTATGAGTCAGAGGTCAGGGGAAGTGCCACAGTGTGTATTGGGCCTGAACAGTCAAGGATAGGACTGTGTTTAAGGATTTAAACATTCTCCTAGAGACTACCTTTTCTGCCTTATCAATCCAAAATCCAAGTAGTGTTCCATCCTAAACTCCACGGGTGGGTATAATGCCTTAGGCAAAGTCAGTCATATCACTTTCTCCTAGTAATGGTGATGCTTCAGCAGTGAGCCTACCATCCGGGTCTATAATTCCAACAACCCAGCACACTCATTAATTCGTGAATGGACATAGGAACAAAAGTAATTCACATACAGGGACTCTTAAAATGTTCACAAGTGTTACCCAGAAGAATCTCACTTCAATCTATCATATCATCAAATCCGAGCTTCTGGAATTCATCCTGCTACCACAGAGAACTTGCCACAGATGGTTAAATGGACAAAAGAGGACTGGAGTGGACCAGGGCATTTGTAGGAGTGTCACAAAGAAGCAACTGACATCAAGAAAACATAGACAAATAGACAAGTCAGAAAGGTGCAGGAGACAAACCTTTTTCCCCTTAAATATTATGACAAAATAATTGTTATGGTTTGAATGTCCCACAAGGTTTCATGTGTTGAACTCTAACTCCTACTGTGAAGCAAAAAGAGAATGGAAAATTAATCTAACTGTAGTATATAGTAGTGTTATGGTCACTAGAGTAGAGCCCCTGTTATTGAATCCCAGTCGTTTTACAAGGAGAGAGACCAAACAGACACACACATGAACCTGTTCTTGTCTCTTGCCATGGGATGCACTGTGCCACTTATCTGCCAGCAAGAAGATCATCACCAAATGAGGCCTCTAGAATTTTCACTTAGAGAATCTTAAGTCAAAATAAACCTCTTTTCCTTATAAAGGAGTTTGTTTTATGTATTTTGTTATAGTAACAGAAAACAGGTTAATGCAATGATTTTGGAAGATAAAAGTCAAAGATTATTGTTATGATTTCAATCTTAAATATCCCCCAGAAAGCTCATGTGCTAGGCAATGCAGTAATGTGAAGAGATGAAATTATTGGATTATTCAGAGTTGTGACCTTATCAGTGGATTAAACTGTGTGACAGATTAATAATTCGAATGGCCTACTATGTGGCAGATAGTCATGACTGGAGGAAGTAGTTCAGTGGGGTTGTGCCCTTGAGGATTATAACTTGTCAGTGGCTCCTTGCTCTCTCTCTTCTTCTCAGCTGCTATGAGCTGAGCAGCTTTCCTCTGACATGCCCCTCTGCCATGATATTCTGCCTCACTTCAGACCCAGAACAATGGAAATAGCTAACCGTGGACTGAACTTATGAAACCACAAGCCCCCAAATAAACTTTTCATCCTCGAAGACTTTCTCATTGGATATTTTGGGCACAGAGACAGATGAAAAGCTGACTAACACCATTACAGTGTAGGATAACTTATGGCAGAAGAGTAATAAAGTGACTTTTGAAAGAGAATCGTCCATTTGAGTGAGGAATGATGGAGCAAAAGAAAACAGGAATCAGATGCTCAAAAGTGCTATGTGCATCATCCAAAAAAGGAAAATGAAAACAAATCTCAGGTGGAAAGACAAAAAAAATAAATAAATAAGAGGAAAGATGACCAGTGTTATACAGTAGAATTAGCAGTATATGGGGATAGAGATTGACAGGAGCACATGGTGAATTCAAGTTGTCTTGTAAGGGGAAGAATTACAAATGGGGTCAATCACCAAAATAAATACAGGAAAATGAACAAATGGTTGAAAAAAGATATTGTTATGTTTTAGTAATGTTAAATTTTGAGTATTGTGATTTACACAGGTAGAAAAACTTAACAGATAATTTAAAATTTGTGGCAGGAGATGAAGTTTTAAAATATTTTACAAATCATCTTAAATGGCCATATATGTAGATGAGTTAAAAAGGGATAAGTATGTAAGGTAAGATGAGAAAAGTTAGGATGCAGAAAAGAATATGAAAATGTAGTCATGAACCTGTGTTTGGGATGTTAAGGAGAAGAGAAATTGATTCAAGGAAGGAATTGAAAATTTTATGTTTAGCAGAGATGGGTTTTAAAGAAAAAGGAAGAATAAGTAAGAAGTATATTTACAGTGAAGGTGTCTTTGTTATTCTCCATAAAAATTATTTTAGATGGATGTGATAGTGCACACCTGTAATCCCAAAATCTGGGGAGCTGAGGCAGGAGGATCACAAGTTCAAAGCTTGCCTCAGCAACTTGGTGAGACTACATCTCAAAAAAAAAAAAGAAATAAAAAGGGCCAGGAACGCAGTTCAGTGGTTAAGCGTCCCTGAGTTCAAAACCCTGGCGCAACAACAACAACAAAAAAGTGATTTTAGTGAAAAACATGCCCCCCGCCATGGATTCAAAAATATGGGAGCCGTGAGGGAAGTAAGTAGAGTTCACTAGGAAACCAAGAGCTTATAGCAGGAAGACACAGTGGTTTGAAGGTGCAGCACAGAAATGTTTGTTGTTACTAAAGGGGGAGAAATGTATATTTGTATGCTTTAATGCTGCCTAGAAAGATACAGTAGGAAAAAATGCATCTCTAAATTTGGGAAAGAAAATAAAAGTTGATGAACAGGGTCAATGATGAAGCAGAAAGAATAACTCCAAAATAACACATTAGAGGAAGAAATTAAGAATGGAAAACAGGGAACGGGGTTCACTAGATAGACTGGGGCTAGATCCAAAGGTGGGAAGAGTTTTGTATCGGGATGGACCTGACAAACATGTTGAGAAATGGAAAGGTACAGGAAAACAGGGAATTGAAGATTTTCTTTGAATGAATGAATTCAATGAGCGAGCGAATGAAAGAAGGACTAATGTACTATTGTAACTAGAAATTTAGGCACAACTAGTATTCCAGATAAATAAGTGTAAGTCTAAAAGTGAATGCAAAGATGTAGAAGAATGAAAGGTGTTCCTTGTGTCTATCCAGGAGTGTGTGATTCAGAGCTGAGCACAGGATAGGGTAAGGACTGAAAATAAAACTGAAGAAATTTTCTGAAGATGGATTGTAAAGCACTTTGCAGGTAGAACTAAAAAATGAATTTGTTTTTAATCTGTCCTAAAGAATCTTTAAGAAGGAGATGGACAGTGTGAGATTTCTTTTTATAAACATAATACCAGCAGCTAGATAAAAAAAGTTTCGATGGAAAAAGAGGGTAGATTCTCAAAGCACTTCTTGAGACAGAATCCACATTTGATAACTGAACTCATATGCATTTTAAAGAAAGGGATTGGTAGAGCATGACTATAACAGAAGAAAGAGGAAATTTTAGAAGGTAGACATTAAACCAGGAATCCTTCCAAAGCCCACCTGGATTCTTTGCTCATGTAAAAATATACTCATTTCAAACAGTCAATTCAAAACATAGAACTTAACTTAAAAATTATTGTAGGTGGTTCTGATCTTCCAGTGTATACAGCACTGGAGATGTGGATAAAGTTTAATTCCTACTTTCCAAAAGCTTCGTTGCCTTCTAGGAATAAATAAGATAATAAATAAGAAAAAATGGTATGTTGAGGCTATATTAGAAATATGCATATTATAGTGTGAGAGTGCAAAAAAGGATGCCTAACTGTGTATGTGCATGAAGAGTCTTCTCCCAGAGAGTCTGAGCACAGACTATAGCTTTTATAGGATGGTAAACAGAGGGTATGATAAGAGGAACTGCAGGGAGAGGAGACATTCCAGTTATAGCAAAATGCTTTCCTAGGTTAGAGTGAGTTAGCAAACTGTTGGAGGTTTTCTTTGTGCAGGAATAGCAGGGTATAAATCTGGAAGGTCAAACAGGGTAGATATAAAAGGTTTTTAATGCCACACCATTCCTGTTTTACCTATTATCTCAGTCTGTACAAAACACCTGAGGCTGCATAATTTATAAAGTACAGAAATTTATTTTCCCCATTGTAGGGAAGTACAAGGTCAAGGAACTGGCAGATTCAATGTCCAGTGAGGGTTATTCCCTACTTCCAAACTGGAGATTTTTGCTGCATCCTCACATGACAAAAGGGGTGTTTTAATCAGTTTTTTCATTGCTGTGACTTAAAGATCCAGCAAGGACAATTTTAGAGGAGTAAGTTTATTTGGGTACTCATGGTTTTAGAAGGCTCAGGCCATGGACAGTCAGCTCCATTCCTTGGGATTCCAGGTCAGGGTGGAAGAGTGTAGGGAAGCAACTCACATGATAATCAGGCAGCAGAGAGAGAGACTACTCACCAAACACAAAATATATACCCCAAAGGCACTCTCCCAATGACCAACCTCCTCCAGCCACACCTTACCTGCCTTCAGTTAATTCAATTAGGGGATTAATTCACTGATTGAGTTAAGGCTCTCATAACCCAATCATTTGTCCTCTAAACCTTCTTGCACTCTCTCACACATGAACTTTGGGGGACACCTCACATCCAAACCATAACAAGTGGGAAAAGGTAAAACTGTACTTCCTTCAACATAGTTCATAGAGTCCCTATTTCCATTCAGCAGGGTTCTGCTCTCATGACTAGTTCACCTCCAAACTGCTTTACCTCTTATTACTATCACATTGGTGATTAAGTTTAAATATACTGGGGGTACATTCAGACCATAGGACCTATGATTATTATGATGTATTTGAAGATATAAATGTAAACATAATTTCATAAGCAAGGGTAACAAATGAAAAAGTGCTAAAAACAGATCATTAGACTTGCAAGAAAACACAAGATAAACAAAACAAAACAAAACAAACAAACAAACAACAACAACAACAACAACAACAAAAAAACAGGACAGAGATGTCCTGAGTTAAGACACAGGAGATGAGCAGGGAAAGATCAGGGGAGCCTAGGTCTAAGGTTCTAGGGATCCTGAAAAGTGACCGCCCTTTAGAATCAGCCATGATGATGTTTCCAATTACCCTAAAGAATGCCTTGAAGTGCAGGAGCTGGAGATACCGCCAGTAGTGAGCAATTAAAGTTTCTGTGAGCAGCTCAGTGCTGTTGACACAGGAAACTTGATGACTGATTCACAAAGATGACAACCATGTGGCCAAGAGACCAAGAGACTATCAGAGAATGTCCCCTCGGGCCTTGCCCCCAGATGGAGCTGTGTGCTCATCAGTGGAGCAATAAAAGGGCCTGACATGGGAATGGGAAGAAAAGTTCTCTTTAACTCTGACCATTTCAAAGTTGTTCAAGATGGCATTTTTCTTCAGAGGTCAGAATCCATCCTTTGCTGTAACTTGAAACGTATTAACTAACATCCTACTCAGTGCCTTGCACTGAGAAATACCTTCTTGTACTCACTATAATGGGAAGTGGAAGGTTCTCAAAAGGTATTGGCAATTTCCTCAATAATTTCCCAGATTTAAATTACTTAGAAAAAGTGATCAATATAGAGTGTCTCACCTAATATGTAATCGATGGAGCATATATAACTTCATGAGAATTGTAATGTTTTGAAATACCATTTTTTTCAAATGCAATGGAAGATTGAGACTGCAGTTATAAAATACCCCTGGTTTCTGCAAAACAATGAGAAATGGTCTTCTTTGTTCAAGGTCACACATTGCTTTCAATTAGGTATTTATCTTTAGGAGGGTATCCTTAAGCTTGCAGAGTTGCATACAGACATTCAAAGAAACTCAGAGCTGAGAGAAAAAAAAAACATAAAATTTGTATGCAGATTTTTCAGAGCTATTAATTTTTCATGTGAAATTTTGATCTTTAACCATTTCTTTTGTGTTCGGTACTACTAGATCTCAAGCTTATGTCTGTCTTTCCTTTCCTCACTTTGAAATTGTTGATATATTTCCATGAAAATGACATCTTTGTTCTTTAGAAAATCATCTCTGGCTTATTCTCTACCCAGAATTACAATAATCCTATATTTGTGACATCTTAATCACCTCCACAGCAACCAATTGCGAGGTTAGAAACAGAGGATTAAAACTTCAAGTGGAAAATAAGAAGCAGGAATTGATGAGCTCTTAACACACCAAGATATTTTTTTTTTCCAAAATAAATATCCTGAAGAACAAGAAAGGATTTTCAGACGACTATGAAGAATATAGAGAAAATACAGCAGAACTGTTTATCAAAGTTTTCCTTGGTGTGTCAGCAGGTCCTTTGGAACTGACAGTGCTGATCTAAACGTTTCGATAATAATAGAAGTGTTAACCATGATAGGAACAAATAATATTAAACACTGTCAACTGTAACATTTCACTTTCACCAGCCTGATGCCGTCACTGTGAAGAATAAAATGAGACAGAGACTTAACCATTGAGTCATTGGAAATGAACTTCTACTAATAATATCAGCAGTGGGAATGTGAATGTTAAAAAGAAAGAAAAGGAAGGGAAGATGAAAAGAAAGGGGAGAATAGGAGGAAGGGGGGGGACAGAAAGAAGGGGGGAAAGAAAGTCAATCATGACCCTGCCTATGGCAGAGACCAAAGAATTATTTTATGTGACATTTTATTTTTAAATATGTAATAAAGTACTTAAGCATTTTATATTTTTTAAAATAAAGTCTCTTTAAAAATGCATAGGAAACAGATGTTGGCACCATTTCCATTTTGCATCATTAACTAAAATACTCATCTATTTACTGAAGAGAAATATGTGATCTTTAAATTAAATGAATCAGTTTTGTCCTAGTGGAATCCATGGCATCAATCACATAAGCTTAACATAAATTACTGTCCAACAATGGTATATTAACTATTTAAATAACTCGTAGCATCACATTAAACTGTAAGACCCACTATGAAAGTGTGTACAGTAATACTCTCCACAAATAAATTTTAATAATCATTGTTTTTATTCATTATATTCTACATTAAATTTTTTTGACTTTTTTATCTGTTCTTTTTAGATATTCATGACAGTAGAGTGTACTTTGACATACATACACGGAGTATAACTTCCCACTCTTGTGGTTGTACACGATGTGGAGTTACGCTGGTTGTGAATTCATATATGTACATGGGAAAGTTATGTCCTATTCATTCTATTGTCTTTCCTATTATTTAATGTAAAATATACAAACATATGAAATACAAAGAATGAAAGATATGTTCATAAATATATGGTTATAAAGCTTTCACTATTTTCCTAATGTCATAATCAATAAGTAATATTTTAGGCTGCTTTCACGTTTTATATATATATTATACATATGTAATTGTGTTTATTTATAACCATGTATTATATAAAATAATTTAGTAATTCACACATTTTCTACTCCTTACATTTCGAAGTCTATATATTTTTCAAATGGTGCAGTCACCATTATCCCAGAAAATATCTATTGTCATCTAACAGTACAAGAGTTTCATTGCTGTCCTTGCCTATTTAAGGTAAAGTATTCTTCAGATTCAATTATGATATTCTCATGGAAATTTTGTCCTAAACCACAAGTATGTGATAATGAACATTGTAATTAAATACCTTATGGGCTTCTATCTATTTAATATCTATCTGTATCTTTATGATATTGAACATTTGCAATTGGGCATATTTATTAAATTTCTAACTTCCTGTTCTTTATTAAAACCAATACTTGCAGGTTATCTTTATAAGCATAAATAAATAACAACATGGGACTGAATTAACTTATGATTGATATTCCTTCCACAAAAAAATTATCTAAAAATCAAAATGAGAGAAGGGATTTGAGATTTTGCTTTTAGAGACTTAAATTAAGCATAACTGTTCTTCTTTGAAACACGTTTTAGCTAAACAAAATTTCTAACTTACATGGTTAGAAAAATTGAGAACCACATAAATGGGCAAATATAACTAGAAGACTAATAAAATCCAGGACAAACTCTCCATCTCCAATTATAGCCCTATGGACAACAAGTATGTTATGCAGGTAGACCTTGATTCTTGGCTCTAAGCTTTGAATCAGAAAAAGCAAAGAAGAGACACAATCCTAAGTTTATACTTTTTGAAAAACAAATAGAAACAGTAGTTGGAGAGAAGTCCTTTTGAATTTTCATGAAAAGGACATGTTTTTGATGACTTTCTGCTTTACCTTATAACATGGCAGTATCATCACAACCGTCTATAGTGTTATAATAGATCATTCCATTTGATTGTGTATGAATTGGTTGGTCTCCCAAGACATTCTTAGGACTGCCTTACAAGCACTCAACTCAAGCAATAGTGTATTTTCTGAGATTCAGAGCTCTGACTTGAGGACATGAAGACAGGACCTACTGACTTCAGCTTACAAGGTAGTATGGTCCCATTCTCCAGCTACTCTCTCTTTAACTGAGTCCCCTGTATGCCTGGCAGAGGTGAAGTTAAGACATTGTTTCCAGAAAATTTATTTTATTTGCTCCAAGCTTTTCCCTGATGTCCACTAGCACACACTGCCACATAGGCTATGGCTAAGAACAACCTTCCCCAGTTAATGCTGTGAAAGCTTGAATTTGGTTCTAATCTAGTCTGAAGGTATCTAATTGTGGTGGAATTTAGAGCTCCCCAACACAAATACTACAGAAGCGTTTACCAACTCTCTGAATTCCCAAGCTCCTTCAGAAATTTCAGCTCCCCACCACATATGCCTTGCAGGGGGAGAGCCCTCTGAACTCCAGCCCTGAGCCCTGAGACCTGACCCCTGAGACCTGACCCTGTCAAGAATGTTAGGGGTCACATACCAGATGCTGCTCATCAAATGACTGAAATGTGATAGTGACTTGCGTATCACCTCATGTCACATGATGTTTCTTCTAAAGCCACAACCACACTAGCCATCTTAACCTTTTATGTTAGTCTTTGTTACTTTTTTCCCTATCTGAATGCCCCTGATGGTCCTGCTCTTAAAAACAAAATAAAATAAACAAACAAAAACATTAAAAAATGAGGCCTCTGAAGAGCATCTTAGTCAAAGAAGTCACATACGGGCCTAAAAAAGTCACACCAGGCAATGATGTTGTATCTTTGAGGAGATAGGGGTGGGAAATGGTAGGAAGACATGGGTAAGAGGAGAAGCTGAGACATTTAAGGTACTTACTACGTTCACCCACACGAAATTTGGACTGGAGAAACTTGGCAGTCACAATTTTAACCAAGAGACCAATGTTAATATCACCAATGCAGAAACAAAAGCAACCAGGAACCAACTGATAGTATATATTGGAAAGGATACAATAACAAAGAAATGCAAATTGAGAGTTAACTACCTAAATTAGTAGATGACAGTTTTTAAGCACTCAAAATCATAAAAGACAATGAAAGACTGAGGAACTGCTACAGTTGGAAGATGATCAAAGACCAAGAAATGAAATGTAACTCAGTCATGGCCTGGGCTCTCACAATTTCCTCAGGTTCCCTAACAGAAAACTGCACAAGAAGTTCCTATATTAGTCAGGAATCTCCAGGGGGACAGAACCCATAGAATTATACATAATTGTAAGAGGAGATCAATTATATTGGCTCCCACAACAGAGTTTGAATAGGCCCACTGTAAGGTATAAAGCCACCCTTCTCTCCCATTATGGGAATTTCCCACCTCCCAACCACTTGTCAATCTGTGCTCCGCCCATCTCTTCTGTTACAGGGATTTCTGGCCTCCCCATCACCTGTCAGTCTGCGTTCTGCCCACCTCTTACATTACAGGAATTTCCGGCTTAGGCTGCCGTCATCTTCCTGCCTCCCACGTGACGTCCTAACATGTTATTGGTCCATCAGTCAGTCTGCAAGAATTCTCCACCACGATTGGTTCCTCCCAGCCCACAAAATTCCAATATCTGGGAGAAGCCCTATGCCATCTCTTCTTTTTCTTTTTTTCCACCCCCAGCGGACCTTATGGGTCCCCATAAATAAAGTCTTTTGCGTGAGAGCTCGTATCTGTGGAGCGTTTTTTCTGGGAGCTCCCGCAGAGCCACAACTGAGCCAGCGACCCCTGGAGGGGTTCTGGAGGCTAGAGGAGTAGTAACCTGAGTAGCTGCTCAGTTCAAGAACTGGAAGCCTCAGAATAAAAGGAGACAATCAGGGAGCGCCAGTCTAAGACTGAGCACCTGGAAGCCCCCAGCAGAGTTGCTGATTTGAGTCCACTTCCAAAGGCTGAAGAATATAGAGCATCATGTCACAGAGATGGCAACAGCAAGACAACTCAAGAAGAGTGGACGCATGTGGGAGCCCCACTTCTGCATCCAGGCATCCACCCTAAAGGGCAGATCCACCTCCATTCAGTGCAGGTGTTCTGCACTCAGTTTGCAATTCATAAGGCAATTGTCTCTGGAAACACCCTCATGGACACACCAAGAAGTGTGCTTGACCAATTTCTATTGTCTTTCAATCCAGGCAAGCTGTCAATCAAAATTTTCCACTGCAGTTTTCCTTTTCTGAAGATCATCCATTCTCTTTGAAAGAGGTCTAAATTTGGTGGGAGGGATTTAATTTGAGCTAAGGAGTTCCTACAATGCCCTCACTCCTTTACAAACGAAGAGCTATTGGAAGCAATGCCCCTGGGAGAAGTCAGAATTGAAATGTGAATGAGAACTTCCGTTTTTAGTTATGGCATATGAAGACCTCAGAAATCATAACTGCTGATTTTACATAAAAAAACTGAACAACTGAAATACATAACTTTTATTAGACCTATTAAAAAACTGAAATTGCTGGATAAATTGCCACCCATACACCTGTAAAGACTGGTGAATCCAGAGACATGTACCCGATTTTTACATATCTGAACCAGAAGCTGCTGCAGCCCAAAATTGGAAGAGACATTTAAGTGATTACACACACACACACACACACACACACACACACACACACAACATTCCTGTGACAACTAAAAGACGGAAAAAAATTCATAGACAAAAAGAAAGACTTGTGAAGGGACACAAGAGCACAGAAAACTGAGGTTAATTCATAGATTATGCAGTCCTTTCCTTTACTTTACCATAATTACAACAAAGCTCCTGTTTAAAACGATGGATTACAGAAGTGCAAGACACAGATTCCAAGAAGTACTTAGGGAAGTTCAAAGTCAAGAGAGAAGACCAAAAACAAGGACACTGGAAGAGTTTGAAGACTCTGCTACATACAGTGATAGTTTGCTGTACGGTTATAGCAAACATTGAACAAAACTCAACCACTACCTAGATTAACATAAATCCTCACATCACAGGCATATTTACTTCATTCTCCATACTCAATAAAACATGTCCAATTTCATAAATAAATAAATGATATGTCAAACAGTGAGAACGAGCACAGTCTGATCAGTCAGACCAAACATCAGAACCAGACTTTGGCATGTCATACATATTAGAATTTTTAGACAGATAATTTTAAATGTCTATGATTAATATGTTAGGAATTCTGACACAAAAAATAGACAAATGCAGAAACAAATGGTAAGAGATAACACTAAGAAAAGCATAAAAATAAAACAATAAAGGATTTTGATAGAATCCTTTTGATGGGTTCATCAGAAGACTGAAAAAGTAATGATTTTAAATATAAATCTTTAGTAACTTAAAAAATTGAAATATAAAAAAGAAAACAGGATGGAAACAGTAGATCAGACTATCAAAGAACTAAGACAAATTTCAAAAGATGTAAGATAGAGGCAAATGATATTTAAAGAAGTAAAATAAAGCAAAGAAAAAAATATTTGAAATAAGTTTGGAAAACTTTCCAAAATTAATGAAACCACACATCCCACGATTTCAGAAAGCATCAAATGCAACAAGTACAATCAAACCTACAGCGTGGCATAGCACATTTGAACTGCAATAAACCAATGATAAAGGGAATGTCTTGAAGGAAATCAGAGGTAGAAAACACTCTATCCATAAAAGAGCAAGAATAGAAATTACATTGGTGTCAGATCAGAAACTATGTAACCAAAAAAAGTAGTGAAAATTTGAGCTGCCAAAAATTTAACAGATGAAAGAAATAAATCACCAGCACTCAGTGCTTTACCCAAATTGAAGAAGAAATAAAGGCTGAAACAGAGATGCCATCACTAACCTGCAAGATGTGTTAAAACACATTCTTCAGGCAAAAAAAAAAAAAAATGATATGGACTAGAATGAACCAGAAAAATCATACACATACACACCAAACTTCAAAAAATATATATGAAAAAAAATTTTCTATTTTTTTATTAATTGGCCTCTAATAAAATAAAAATAATGACAGCATATTGAGTGATGACAGCCTATGAATAAGTAAAATAATGACAAAAATGTCAGGGGATTAGGAAAGGGAATTAGGCATACTCCAATATGACACATGTACTACACATGAAGCAGAATGAGATTGTTTGAAAGTAGACCTAGTTTACTAAAAAGGTCTATTAGTAAGACATGTAATGTAAATTCTAGGCAAAGTTTCAGAAAAAAGTTTGAAAGTGGATAAATTTAATAGCTATGATGGAAGGAATAAGAAAGTATAAATCTATTTAATAAAAACTCACAACAGAAGACAAAGTAACTTCTGACAATAAAAATATAAAGAATTAAAAGCAGAGTTAATATTAAATCAAATATATCAATAATTACTTTAAGGGCAAATAGTCTAAATACACAAATTTTAAAGATAGAGATTCTCAGAGGAGGAAAAACAAGCTAAATTCATGTTGCAAATTATTTATAAAAGTTATAAATACAAACACTCTGATAAATTAAAATTAGAAGGACAGAGAAAGGTATAGCACTGTAACACATAACAAAATAAAATGTACTAATTATATTAAGTTCAGACAAAGTTGACTTAAGAGTACATAAAAGAGTTGGTATAAAATACTGGAAATATGTAATGATAAAAGAATTAATCTTCTAACAACACACATATTTTTACATGAATTACTTTGTTTCATTTTTCTTTTCTTTTTTGTTACCAGGATTGAACCCAGTGTCCCTTAACTCAGTCACGTACCTAACCATTTTTTTGTATCTTATTTTGAGACAGGGTCTCACTAAGTTACTCAGGACCTGGCCAAGTTACTGAGGCTGCCTTTGAACCTGCAATCCTCCGACCTCAGCCTCCCAAGCAACTGAAATCACAACTGGGATTACAGGAGTGTGCCACCGCACTGATTGTTACATGCATTCCTAAAGGAATCCAAAGTGTGTTTTCACCCCTGTATCTAAAATCATGAAGAAAAATAGATAATATTTAAATTAAAAATAGGTAAAATGGCAGTTTAGTTGGAAATCTCAACACCCATCATCGATAATTTCTAGGTTGTTATCAATATAGTTAGTCTGAATATTATTTACCAATTTAACAAACTTTTATAAAAATGCCATCTATAAACATTAGAAAATACACTCTTCTTCAAATCACTTAGAATATTCACTAAGACTGACCACATTCTGCAAAAGAAACACACTTTAACAAAGTTCAGACTCAGAATTCATATAAGTAATCATGGTTACAGACAAGATGAATTAATAAAATAAGTATATCTTTTCTATCCAAAATAAACTATGCACTCAAAGTCATTCCAATAAGATCCTGACAGGTGTTTCATTGTGATATGACAACCTAATTCCTAAATGTATGTGAAATTGTAAAGGGAAAAGAATAGCCAAGACAAATTTGAGGAAGAAAACCATGGCAAAAGACTTGCCTTAATAATATCAAGAATTATTATAAAGTCAATGTAATTATGACATTGTAGGATTTGATCAGGCACAAACAAAATATCCATAGGAAAAATTAAGCAGAATGAAGCATCTCTACATTTATGGAACATGATTTATCAAAAGAATGTATCACACTTTAATGAAATACTGTATTCTTCAATAAATGGTGCCATCAAATCTTATATACATGTATGATTACATGAATGGTAAGAATCTACATTGTGGACAACCATAGAAATGAGATGATGTACCCCATTTATGTACAATGAATCAAAATGAAGTCCGTAAAAAGTAAAAAAAAAATTATAAAAAAGAAAGGTGGTTATAGTTGCAAAACACTTAAATACAGTTGTATTTCTTCTTCATACCACATATATAAAGCAACGTAAGGAAGATGAACTGTATGAATGTGAAAAGTAAATGTTTAAAATTTTAGGAGAAAAGATAAGAAATACTTTAAGATATTGAAATAGGAAAGTTCACTAAATTAAATTATACAAAAATTTAAAACACTTGTGCAAAAAAAGTTACCATGAACTACATAAAGAAGATACAAATGGGGAAAAGATACCACTCACCTAATCATAATTAAAATATGACTAGTATGTGAAGTAAAGAACTTCATATCAATAAGTAAAAGAGAACAGAAGAAAAATGAACAGAAGACATTACTGGACAATTTTATAGACAAAAATGCTAATAATAAGTAAATATATAATCAACCATAATGATAATGAGGGAAATGCAAATTAAACAATGACAACTTCCTGTATCCACAGAATTGGTAAAATTCTCATCACCAAATGTGGAGGAGACTATAGAAAACCTGAAATCATATCTAATGGGGATGACAAATTGGTTCAACTACTCTGGAGATTTGGAGCAATATTTTGTGTAGTTGAATATGTACAAACCTTATGATCTAGCAGTTCTATGCCCACAATATATCATAAAAGCAGAGGACATAAACTGTGACCCTTGGGCCTAATCTGGTTGGTTATCTGTTCATGGCCTTTGAGCTAAGAATGACTTTTACCTTTTTAAAGGCTAACATTTTCAAATTATTCACATACTACATAATATCCTGAATGTTGCTTCTTAGCCCAGAAAAATCTAAAATATTTAGCATCTGTCTCCTTCAGAAAAAAATAATGCTGACCCTAGAGACACTCTCATAACTAAGTGTCATTACTAGAGACACTCTCATAACTAAGGAAATTTGTACAGTAATGTTCATAAGCATTATTGTTTATAAGTGGTGGGAAAATGGAGACTTTATAAATATCCATTAACAAGCAAGTAGAATATAAAATATTATGCTATACTACTATAAACAGGGAAATGAATCGGCTAAAACTTTGCATGTAAAGAGATAAATTTTCAGTACTGTAAAATGTGTGAAATAAAGGTGTTGCAGTATTTTTCCATTTACATGGAGATTCAAAAATGTGGAATACAAAACTATTTGACAATATACATGCACTTTCAGTGAAGTCATAAAGATATGGATGGAAAAAATAAAAATTTTAACATCTTTCACTATGAAACAAACACAGGGGCCATTAGAGCGGAATAAACATGTTGCTTTAACCATCTCTGTTACATATGATTCTATATTACATTGCTCCAGACTAAGGATCTGAAGCTAGTATGTTACGATTCATTAAACTCAAGGTTTTGGTTTGATCTTACCAGTTTCTCTCTATTGTCCTTTTTTCCTGTTTGGGGAACTGATCTCAGATGCTCATAGCAGTTAATTGTACTCTCCTTGGTCTCCTCTGGCCACTGACAGTTTTCTTATATTTCCATTGGTTTGCACAACCTTGACAGTCTTAAAGACTGGCCAGGTGTCCTCTATGATGCCTTGCAATCCAGGTTTGATACTTTCCTGTGCTTAAACCAGGGCTATGTGTTTTGGAATTAATAGTATAAAGGTAATGTGCTGTTCTCTGCCCCTCATATCAGGGGCATATGATACTTATCTGGCATCACTGATTCAGGTAGTTGGTTAGCGAAGTTTTCCATAGGTTTCTCCACTGTACGGTTACCATTTTTCCTTCTCATTTCTTCGTTCTTTAGAAATGAGGTATAAGTAAATCTCTCTCATTCTCAAAGCAGAAGGTGGGGGAGGGTCATGTGTATAGGTAATTAAGCTCTATTTCCTGGAACTGGGAGTATCTAGGAGTACATAATTTTCCTTTAGAGAGAAATAAAATAAAAGAACCAGAGTTATCATATGTTTGAATTGAATACTTTATGGCCATTAATTAGACTTTGCTATAACAATGGTATTCATATATTAAATTAATAGTATTAATCAAACTTTTAATCCTTATGGAGCATTTGAAGTAATAGAGTGTTAAATAGGCTGCCATACTCCTAGGTGCAATAACTGACCTTAGTGAGTGTAGAGTTTTTGAATGAATGACATAGTTTGATTCTTGTTGAGATTTTTTTCCATTCAAAGTAATAAAGCATGTAATTCACAATACATTAGTTATAATGTATCACATTGCATTTTATAATGTATTTTTTATACATTTCTTTTTCACTACAAATATTTTTTTCTGATGACTGTTTCACCTAAGATTATGTTTGCAAGAGTAATAAGAAAAACAATGAAAGAGAATTCTCAAAGCTCAGTGTTATTTGAAGGTTAATGGACCAAACTCACAAACACTTTAATAGCAGGTATTGGAGAGTTCAGAAGTCTTTTGCTGGTGTACGAATTGTTTTTACTCTATTGTGTTGAAAAATTATTTACTTTCTGTATGTTGTTTATATCTTTATGTACAAACTCAGAAATCTAAAGTATCTGTTTATGGAACAATCATAGCCTTGGAGTAATAATTAAGTTTCCTTCTCTGACAAATACTTGCCTTGGGATTTTATGCACCCTAACTTAATCTTTGTCTTTTTCCTTATTCACAGAATGAGTGCAATAGAAGATTCACATGATAAAAAATATTAGCAAGACGTAGGGGAAGGGGGCTCCTTGTACATCATTAGTGGAAATGTAGACTGGTATAGCCATTGTGGAAAACAGGATAGTAGTTACTAAAAACTGACAAATAGAACTGCTCAGAAATAGGACACAATCCAACAATCCCTCTTCTGGGCTTACCCGCATATGTAAAGGAGAGGAAATCAGTACCTCATAAGGATGTCCTGTACTCCCATATGCATGACAGTATCATTGACATTATGACACAAAATGAAAAAATAACACCCTAAGTGTATGTTAGAGGATGAACGGATAAGGAAATTCACAGAAACACACACATATTGCCATTAAATATATATGTATATATACATATATATGCATATATATAGCAGTTTACATATGTGTATTATGTATATTGCAGTTATTATATGTTTATATGCGTGCACCTACAGTGGAATATTAATCATCCATTAAAAAGGAGATCCTGCCTTAACATTTGCACAATGTGGATGAAGCTGGAGGACAATTATACTAAGTAAAAGAAGGCAGACACAGAAAAATATTGCAGGTCCTCATTTAAGTGTGAAATCTTAAAAAATAAAAAAAGTGTCGAGTAGTTACTGACTTTTTAGGAATGTTCTAGAGAAAACGATAATGTCTGAGAGCAGCAATTGTAGTGTAAGGCAAACAGGGGCAATGACCATTTTTAAGCCTTCCCCCTTCATCTTGAGAATTAGATAGGGCGACGTTCCAAACCCAGATGAAACACTTACTTGTTCCTTGACTTTGGTTTCCTCTTTTGTAAGGGAGTAATATGCCCTGTTTATCATTAATGGAATAATTCAGTGACAAATTTCACAAGCACCTAGCAAAATTCCTAGAAATGTAGCGGGCCAATACCCATTTTCTCTTTACTTCCTCCTCACCCAGAACACAAACTAGCATTTCAGTTCAGGGAGTATTCACAATTATAACTTTTCCTTAAAAAATGTGGCAAAGGGCAGGTTCATAATTACCAGGATCTCTTAAACTAATGAATAAAAAAGACAAGATAGAACTAGCTTTATAAGCAATATACTCAAACCGGCAAAACCTGAAAAAGTTTGGCTGGAGATACCCGTAAAATTGGCTCTTTATTTTACCAATTTATGTGTGTTCTGTCTGCTTAGAAAATATTAAAGTGGACCCTGGGATTAAAAAAGAAGAAATTAAGATTCAGTCCTAACTTTTCCACTTAGAGGCTATATGACCTTCAGTACATTACAGCTCTTCTCTGGGTCTCCATTTCCTAGTCTCTAAGTAGCAACAGTGATACAGATTTTACTTGGTTGCTTTGTAAGAATGAAGATGTGATATAATGCGTGACGGATATATAGAGCCATGTGAAAGTGTTTGGTAACTCTAAAAAGTTACACATGAGGTTATTGAATTGGTTCCTTATATTGTATTGGCTCTTTCCATGGACTATAGGTTAAAGGCTAAAATGATTTTGAGACAAGCTCCTTCATATTTTAGCTTTTGAGTCTAGTTCTCTTCCAGCAAGGAACTTCAGGTGTTGCGTCTCACCAAGCCCTCTGCCTGAAGTAGGGTGGGAAGCATTCACAGCGCCCTGGCTAACTCCCAGCTTACCAGGAGGGGAACTGGCCTAATTGCCTGGATTCTGGCTGCACAAAACAGCTTTCACACCTAAAGCTGGAGCAGCTCGCATCTGTGGCTGTCAGGCTTCTGCCCTGCAGATGAAGAAATCAGCTGTGCCTGGTCCCCCCAGGATACCCAGGGGGTCCAAGCCTCATGCATAAAATCAAAACACAAAAGCTAATTTCCATATAGAATACAAATAACATATTCATTTAATAAGATAACTCCTGAAATTTACTGCCCATATTATTTTAAGCTCCTGTGTAGGTAATTACAGTCCTGCTTAGGAAAAATCAATGAAACCATTAGATCAAAACCAAATTTTGTTCCTTTTATTTGCACATGTGTCATCTCTGTGCACATTCATAGTCCTTTTCTTAATACACTCACCCAGAACGATTTTTCTCTTTAATGTTGAGATAATTTATGGTGTTACCTCAGGCTACGTGCTGTGTGTTTGTATGTGTGTGTCTGCATGCACACACAGATGCAGCAGAGGACTGGGGAGGAGGAAGGACTCATCAGCTTTTATAGATATAGGTGTTTTATTCATTTGATAGCTATAAAATGTATATTTTTATTGCTAATCCAGCAAAAGAATCACTAGTTGTTGATAAGGTGCAGGAATCCACAGGAAGCTATGCAATAAAGTTCCATGGTTGACTTCCCATCTGAGAGCACCATCAGGGTTCTAATAATGACAATTCTGGTGGTGAGACTTTAATTACTCAGCTATTGCTTGGTATAGCAACTGCATAAATGGAAGACAATGCACATGTTGTGCAATTTTGCAAACTTTCATTATTACCAACTAGAGTAGTTTTGTACTATTTCAGTTTAGCTCAGTTGAGGCTACATTTCCCCTGAATTTTTTCCTTGCATTATTACTAGATAAGCTGGGTCACAAGACATATTTGTGTGACATATACAACAAAGAAATGTAAGTAAAATAATAATTTGATTGCAGACAAGGTGCCATGACCACAACAGCTCAATTCCACTGACCTCTCTGCTCATTTTGTAGACCTGTGCCAGCAGCTCTGCCTGTGGCCCCTGGAACTTCATTCAAAACTCCTCTTCTAACTTTCTGGATTCCTGAGACAAAAATGTATACATCTGTGGCTCCCACATATATGCTATTTGGGGGGTGTGTGAATACCAGGGATCGATCTCAGGTGCACTTGACCACTGAGTCACATCCCCAGCCTTATTTTGTATTTTATTTAGAGACAGGGTCTCACTGAGTTGCTTAGTGCCTTGCTTTTGCTGAGCCTGGCTTTGAACTTATGATCCTCTTGCCTCGGCCTTCAAGCTGCCAGGATTACAGGCATGCACCACTGTACCTGGCATGTACTACTTCTCACTACTGTGAATTGACATTTACTTCCAAATTCATATTTATAATCCCAAGTGTCAGGATCTAAATAAGAGGTTGAATTTCAAAGTCAACATAATAATTGTAATTCACTATTTCTATCTTTACAGTTTATGTTCATTTATGTTACATCATTGTTGGATATAACTGACATGTTATTGTGTATGAAAGGTTATAGGACAAGAAAGTAAAGAGGAATGAGATTGAGGTGGAGGGTGGAAGAGAGGGTATAGGGAAGCACTGAGAGATGAAATCTATCAAATTATGCTATATACATCTGTGAATATACCCAAGGAATCCCACATATATATGTATACATATACACATATATATGACAATAATGTACTAATTTAAATGAAAATATTAATAATAGAAGGGAGATAAGTACAGGAGAACAAGAAGACCAGGGGAGAGAGGAGGGAATGGGAAGATACTGGGGAATGAGATTGATCAAATTTTGTTTTGTACATGTACAAAAACAAAATAATGAATCCAAATATGATATAAAATGATAATGCACCAATAAAAGTGGTGTTAGAGGAAAAAATATTATGAGATAAATTCTTTTGAATGCAAGATTTTTAAATGTCTTTCAACATTGTGCTTATGTATTTTGAGGCTTCAAGTACACATTGGTGGTCAACAATGTCTTACAAAGTACGACAAAATTTATAGTGATACTGAGCTCCTATTAATGATCATTAGCTCTATTGTCTCTTAATTTTTGTTGTCATTTTTGTTGTTTTAAACATAGTAGGAGAAGGGCAAGAGTCACAAAGTGAAACGAGAATCAGTAATGTTTAATTTGTAGTCATTTTGTTAAGGGCAACCTTCTACATAAGTATAAATTAATATGAGATTAGCTTTTCAAGTTTAAACTGAGAAATTGTCCCAACCCACCTTTCAGGTGCTTAGAAAAATATTTTCAGAGCAGTTCTATCTTTAGTGCAGGTGTTCAACAGTGTCTTCTTTGTTACACATTAGCAATGTGTTCCTGAAAATCCCCAGGCAAGATACACAATACACTGGATGAAGTAGCTCTATGAACTGCTAATCCCTCAGGGAAATCTTTATAAAAGTGATTTTTAAAAATCCAACAAGTGGCATGGAAAGACTGAAATGCAGGACAAAATGTTGATAGATGGGGAGAGAAGATGAATTGCAATGGGTATTTGTCACTGCCAGAAAGGTAGATGTATTTGAGGACTGAAGATGGTATTAGCATGGGGGTGTCTATTTCACAGATATGAAACTGTTTTTCAGATAAACATTTTTTCCACCTCAGGAAGTCATATTTGGTGATGGGACAACATTTTTCTTAATCTATAGTAAATCTTTGCTTTATCAGAAGCTTAAATGTTGTTATGGTTGAGATGTGATGTCCCCCGAAAGCTCATGTGTGAGACAATGCAAGAAGGTTCAGAGGAAAAATGATTGAGTTGTGAGAGTCTTGACCCAATCAGTGATTCAATCCCTTGATAGGGATTAACTGAGTGGTAGCTGAAGTGGTAGGGTGTGGCTGGAGGAGGTGGGAATTGGGGTGTGGCTTTGGGTATATATTCGTATCTGGCAGAGTCTTTCTCTGCTTCCTGATGATGGGAGCTGCTTTCCTCTGCCACAGTCTTCCACCATGATGTTCAGCCTCATCTTGAGTCCTGAGGAATGGAGTCAGTCTTCTAGGACCTCTAAAACTGTTGAGCCCTCAAATAAACTTTTCCTCCTCTATAATTGTGCTGGTCAGATCCTTTTAGTCATAGCAGCTAATGAGTTGATTAAAACAAATGGTATCTTTGCCCAATGATAGTTACAAGGGAGTGTACCAAAGATCACAATGGAGTTGAAGACTGAGGACACTCATGGTAATGGCAATATGTGTGTGTGTGATGGAGGAGCAAGGTCATTGCAATATTTATAAGGTCATAGCCAGCCAAGCAAAATTCTCATAAGAAACTGTCTTCAATAAGTCCATTGTGTCTTCTGCTAACTTCTCCTACACTTAGAGGTTTTCTTTTTGATTTACAAACTCTTCATATTTCTAAGAAAACAACATAGTTTTCTGATAAAGCTCTGAATGTTCCTCTTTAGGTAACAGAAACAGCACTCTTCCTTACTTCTTTAACTCATAATAATAAATAATTTCAATGTGGTTTATTGACTTCTCATTGAGTCATAGGATAATCTAGCCTTGAATATGCAAGACAAGAGGAGAATAACTTCTAAGAATGAATAAACTCTTATTTAACACAAAATTCTATTTTTTCTGGCAAATAGTTTGATCTCCATTTTACCCATTACTTACAGAAAATTTCACAGGGAAAAACAAAATAAATTTATTAGGCTTAGGCTGCATTGTTTTCAAATCTTTTATTACATTCTGAGAATCCTGAGTTTTATGGATAGAGAGATACATGGAGAGATAGATGGTATTTTAGTCAGAATTTTTGCTGCTGTGACCAAAATACCAGACAGGCGCAATTAGAGGTGGAAAAGTTTCTTTGGGGGCTCATGGTTTTAGAGGTCTCAGTCCACAGATGACTGACTCCATTCCTCAGGGCCTGAGATGAGGCAGAACATCATGGCGGAAATGTGTGCCAGAGGAGAGCAGATGGAAACTTGATACCAGGAAGCAAAGAGAGAGCTCTGCTCAACAAGGAAAAAATATTTACCCCAAAGGTATATCCTCAGGAACCCACAGCCTCTAGTCATGGCCTACCTGCCTACAGTCCCCATCCAGTTAATCCCTATCAGTGATTAATGCACTGATTATGACTCTCACAACCCAATCATTTCATCTCAAAACTTTCTTGCATGTTTCACACATTAGATTTTGGGGAACACCTCATATCCAAACCATAACAGATGAATATGAAAACATATAGAGTACAGATATAAATTCAGATACATTCAGCAATTACTGAAGAAGTATGAGCAGGAAAAAGGTTTTTATACTTTGGAGGATCTACCTTTTGGAACTTGGAGAGTTTCAAAATGTGCAAATTCCAATTATACTTGAGTACTACAGCGAAACAAGTGCTAAGACCAGGAAATAAATGAAATTCTGATCATGTAAATTCCCTTACACAACTGCGACAAAAGTGAAGAACATCCCAGTGAAAGTTCTTCATGCACCAACTTTAGGATTTCTTTACAATTCTTACTGAATTTCTGATTAATATAACACTAAATCTGCCATTTAAGAATTTCTACCAATGTACAAAGAAATTCATCACCTTTTTACTAACTTCTTCTAAAATAGAAAAACAATGTCATCAAGTTTTTCTGGAATTCCTGCAACAAGCTAAAAACAGAACAAGATTTAAAAAAAAACAAAAAACAAACAAACAAACAAACAAAAAAACTCTGAAACAAAGTATGTTAGAAGAAAGTTATGTATATTAAGATATTCAAGAATATATTGCATTTACAAAATAAGATAGAAATTATGTGAAAAGCAATACTGAAGAAATGAGATAAGAAAATTCCTTTGGAGACAGATAAAAAATATTGAAAGTATGAAAACTGTGATAAAATGTACTAATGGTTAATCCAAAAGTACCAAAGCCCAATTAATATTGTTTTCAGCAAACTGGAGATAATGCAGTAGTATGGGAATAGTTTTGAAGTAAAAATACTAAAATACACTTTATGAAAAATATGTGTTTATATACTTAAGAAATATATTGAGTGTATATAGTAAAATGAGTGAAATAAAAGTCAAGAAACAAACAAACAAATCTACCCAGTAACACCTTGTCAAATTTAAAGAGAAGAACAGGTCCTCTCCAAAATCACTAAAAAATGCTTTACACATTCAGTTTCTTCTCAAACTCATGATACTTGAAAAGCTGATAAAAGATCTGCATAGACACATTTCCAAATAATAGCTACAGCTAGGAAATATTGGAACAAATGCTCAATATCATATTTCACTTGGGAATGTCATATTAAATGAGATAGCACTACATACCTATTGGAATGGCTAAAATCTAAAAAAACTGGCAAATATCAACTGATGTTGATATAGTAAAGCAAAAAGAATTCAGAGTTAAAGTTGACAAGAATAAAAAAGGCAACTTATTTTGGATGAAAATTTGGCAGATTTCCACTACACTAACTATTGTCTTAACATAAAATGTAGCAGTCGTGCAATTGTGTTTATGCAATTGTGTTAAAAGCTTGTATGATAAGGAAGCCTAATTTTACAACTTTTATTCACAACTGGAAGACTTATCCTGAATAATCATACAAGAGAAAAAAGTAAAGTGCATCCATCTTGGAAAAAACCAAGAAAAATTGTCACTGTTTGCAAATGCCATAATTTTATATATAGGAAATCCAAATGAGTCCACCAAAAAAATACACAAACAACAATAGCAAAAACAACAAATTATTAGCACTAATAAATAAATTCAGCAAAATTTCAGAGAACAAAACAAACCTATAATCCATAGTGAGTTATCAAAAATTGAAATTAAGACAGTAGTTCCATTTGCAGCATCTACCAAAAAAACCCTAAAAATAAATTTAATAAAAGCAAACTACTCTACAATAAAAAACTATAAAACAGTGGTGAAATAAATTGAAGAGGACACACACAAAATGGAAAGATATCCCATGTTCATGGATTGGAAGAAAGATTTGTTAAAATGTTTATTCTACCTATAGCAATCTACAGATTCAATTTAATCTTTATAAAAAATATCAATGACATTATTCACAGAACTAGAAAAAAATATCATAAATTTTGTGGAACCACAAAAAAAAAATCTAAGTAGTCAAAGTTACCTTCAGCAAAAGGAGCAAAGTGGGAGACATTACATTAACTGACACTAAAATACACATCAAAATTGTAGACACATAGACCAATGGAACAGAATAGACATCCTAAAATTAAAGTCATGCAACTATAGTCAAGTGATTTTTCAACAAAGTTACTAAAAACATGCATTGAATAAAAGACAGACATTTCAATAAACTGTGCTAGTAAATTGACATCTGCATGTGGAAGAATTAAAGTAAACATCTTTCTCTCAGCAGTTACAAAAATCAATTAAAAGTAATTAAAGACTTAAGATCTGATACTATGCAACTACCTTCAGAAAATGCATGGGTTATGCTTCGGGAAACTGGAATGGGTAAGGACTTTTGGACAACACCCTAAGATGACAGGAAACACAAGTAAGAATAGAGAGTACTTCATCAAACTAAAAAGCTTCTGCACAACAAGGGGAAAAAGTGAAGAAACAACCTATGTTAGAGAAATATGAGAAAAAGTTGCAAACTAAATCTAACAAGGGGTTAGTATCCAGAAGGCATAAAAAACTAAACTTTAAAAAATAGCAAAAAGTGATTAAGAAAATAACTTCGCTGAAAATTTGGGCAATAGACATTTTCTTAAAAGAAGACATGCAAATGGTCAACAGATATAGGAAGTAAATACTCAACATTAATGTAAATGAAAACCACAGAGAGATATCACCACACAAGACTGGTTATTACGAAAAAGATTAAAGATAACAAATGCTAGCACAGACATAAACAAAAGGGAATCTTGTACACTGGGTCTGGGATATCAATTATTATAGCCATATGGAAAATGGTGTTGACATTTCTTAAGAAATTAAAAATAAAATTATGATATGATCCAACAGTTTCACTCCTGGGTATTTATACAAAAAAGAATGAAATTCTGTTCTTTGTGACAACATGTATGGAACTAATTAGTTCAAGTGAAATAGGTCAGAAAGACAAGTATCACGAGGTCTAACTCATACGTGGACTATAAATAAGTTGATCTCATAGAACTTAAGACTGTAAAGGTGATGAGCAGAGGAGGGGAGAGTAGGGGAAGGGCAGAGAAGAGAAAATGTTGATTAATGGGGACTAAGATTTAGACAGGAGTGAAAAGCTCTGGTGTGTGATTGCACTGTTGGGTGACAATAGATAATAATGACATAGTGTATAATTCGAAAAGCTGGAAGGAAGGAGTTAGAAAGTTTTCACCATAAAGAAACGGCATGGTATTGGTACCAAAATAGAAAGGTGGATCAATGGTACAGAATAGAGGAAATGGACACAAACCCAAATAAATACAATTTTCTCATACTAGACAAAGGGGCCAAAAATATGCAATGGAGAAAAGATAGCCTCTTCAACAAATGGTGCTGGGAGAATTGGAAATCCATATGCAACAGAATGAAACTAAACCCATATCTCTCACCATGCATGAAACTAAACTCAAAATGGATTAAGGATCCCGGAATCAGACCAGAGACCTTGCATCTTATAGAAGAAAAAGTAGGTCCAGAGCTTCAACATGTCGGCTTAGGACCAGACTTCCTCAACAGGACTCCCATAGCACAAGAAATAAAAGCAAGAATCAACAACTGGGATAGATTCAAACTATAAAGCTTTCTCTCAGCAAAGAAAACTATCAGTAATGTGGAAAGAGTGCTTACAGAGTGGGAGAAAAATCTTTGCCACTCATATTTCAGATAGAGCACTAATTTCCAGAATCTATAAAGAACTCAAAAACTCTACACCAAGAACACAAATAATCCAATCAATGAATGAGCTAAGGAAATGAACAGACACTTCACAGAAGAAGATGTACAAACAATCAACAGATATATGAAACAATGTTCACATCTCTAGTAATAAGAGAAATGCAAATCAAAACCACCCTAAGATTCCATCTCACCCCAATTAGAATGGCGATTATCAAGAATACAAGCAACAACAGGTGTTGGCAAGGATGTGGGGAAAAAGGTACACTCATACATTGCTGGTGGGGCTGCAAATTAGTGCAGCCACTCTGGAAAGCAGTATGGAGACTCCTTAGAAAACTTGGAATGGAACCACCATTTGACCCAGCTATCCCACTCCTTGGCCTATACCCAAAGGACTTAAAATCAGCATATTACAGAGATACAGCCACATCAATGTTCATAGCTGCTCAGTTCACAATAGCCAGATTGTGGAACCAAACTAGATGTCCTTCAATTGATGAATGGATAAAGAAACAGTGGTATATATATACAATGGAATATTACTCAGCCATAAAGAATGATAAAATTATGGCATTTGCAGGCAAATGGATGAAACTGGAGAATATCATGCTAAGTGAGATAAGCCAATCTCAAAAAACCAAAGGAAGAATGATATCACTAATAAGTGGATGATGACACATAATGGGGGTGGGAGGGGTTAGTGTTGGGGTTGGAGTTGGGTTTAGGGAGGGGAGTAGGAATGGAGGAAGGAAGGACTGTATAGAGGGAGGGGAGGGGTGGGAGGGGTGGGGGAGAAGGGAAAAATGGCAGAATAAATCAAACAACATAACCCTATGTAAATTTATGATTACACAAATGGTATGCCTTTACGCCATGTACAGGCAGAGAAACAACATGTATCCCATTTGTTTACAATAAAAAAAAAAAGAAATGATACATGCTTGAGGAGAGAGGTTTACTCTGAAGTAAACATTATATAAAACACATATTGAAATATCCAATAGTATCCCACAAGTAGATACAATTTTGTGGTTTTGTGTTTCAGTTTAACTTTTTCAATTAAAAACAAAGTTCACACAAAAATATGCGTGTTATTGACTATAGTGGTTTTATTTGTACTCACAATTTGCATCAGCAAATGTGAGAATTAGACAAAATAAAGCATGGCACAAGAAATTGTAACTCCAAAGCCAAGGAAATGAAGGGGTTCTAGAATATCAGTGACAGAACAGGACTAGAAAGCTTAGAGTCCACAAGAGAGCAAGGGAAGAAGTCAATGGGAAGGAGCCAAAGAAAAACTCATCTGGACAGAGAATTTTTTAAAGGAAATGGCTAAACAATGAAGACGAACTAAATAAGAAAAGAGAAAAAACTACTGTGCTCTTCATAAATAGGAAGCCCAAGGAATTTGTTTCGCACTTCAACTAGAATTGCTCTATCAAAATAGTCTAATAGAGTGTATCTATTCTGGAACACAGGATTCTTGTGATCCTTATCACACAGACAGCATCTACAACAATTAAAAAGACAATGAACAAACATAGTAACCATAAATCAAAAAATCCTGCCTAAGAGAAAAAACCCAAACTTCAGAGTTACTGAATAATGAGGTTCAAATGTCCAGTTTCCAATAAACATTTAAGTCATACAAACAAACAGGAAAGTACGATGCACTCAAATGAAATTAAAAAAAAAAAAAAAGCCTGCACTTTAAAAGACTTGACAGCAGATCAAGTAGACAAAGATACTAAAATACTGTCTAAATAATGATTAAGGATCATGAAAGAGATGTGAGGATAGGTCAAAGAAAATATGAATAAAACAGAAATATCAATGAGATAGATTATATGAAAGTAAATTAAAAAAATTATTGAGCTGAAAATGGCAATAACTGAAATGAAAAGTCATTGGCGAGGTTAAAAAGCAGATTTGAGAAGGCAGAAAAATCAGTGAGTTTGAAGATAGGAAATTATTTAGTTTGAAAAACAGAAAGAAAAAAGATTATAGGACAGTGACCAGAGTCTAACATACCTAACAGAAAGTTCCCTTGTTACTACTCTGGCTGACCTGTAAGAAATGATCAAGGGAGTCCTGCAGGGTGAAATAAAAAGGACACTGGACAATAACTCAAAGCCATCTACAAAAATCATGGTCTCAAAGAAGGGAAATACATGGGCAATCATTAAAGCTAATTTTGTAAAGGATTTTATAAAATCACATGTTGTTTTCCGTACAATTTAAGAGACTAATGCATTTAAAAGAGTTATCATTTTATATTTTTGTACATAGTTTATAAATAAGCAGCTTTGTAACACCAACAATTGAAAATGGGAACAAGATGAGAACATTTTCAGTTGGTACAATTCAATCCAGAGTGTTAGAACTTTAGAATGCTAAATGTAATTCTCATTATAAAACACAAGGAAAATATCTATGGAATGTACACAAAATAAGAAAGGAATTTAAAACATTTTACTAAAAAATCATCTAGACACAAAAGATGATGGTAACACAGGAAATGAGACATGGAAATCTATCAAGAATATAGTAACAATACATAAAAACCAGTTCCACTTCCATATACTTGCAATGAACGATCAGAAATGGAAATTACAACAATGATTTCATTTACAATAGCATCGAAAAGAATACAATTCTTAGAAATTAACCAAGGAGTTTTATGACTTGTGCAATGAAAACTACAAAACATTGTTAAAGAAATTAAAGTAGATGTAAATGAAAGGAAACAAATCTCATGTTCACAGAAGACTTACAGATGCGAAGATGGCAGTACTACCAAAGCAGTTTACAGATTTACTGCAATCTCTCATAAAATCTCAGTGATATTTTTTTTTAAGGAGTAAAAACCCATCTTAAAATTTGTATGGCATCTCCAGGAACCCCAAGCAGTCAAAATTACTTTGTAAAAGAAGAGAAAGTTGGGGAAAATCACACTTCTTAACTTCAAAACTTATTTTAAAACTTCAGTGTTCACAATAGTGTGGTACTGGCATACACTAAGACATACAGATGAATGAAATAGAATAAAGCCTAGAAATAAATGTTCATATACATGGTCAAATGAGTCACTTAGAAAGTTGCCAAGACCACCAAATGAGGGAACAATGGACTTTGCAATACACGGGGCTGGGAAACTGAATGTCCTCGTGCAAAATTATGAAGTTGGACACTTTCCCAACCTGGTACAAAACTGAACCCAAAATGGATCAGAGAGCTCAAGGTTAGACTTACAACTCTAAAACTCTTAGAAGAAAAACAAAACAAAAGCTGCTTACATTGGATTTGGCATTGACTTCTTGGTTATAACACCAAAAACAAAAGTAACAAAACAAAACAAAAAGACAGATTGGACATGGTGAAAATTTTTAAATGTAGTGCATTAGAGGAGAATTCAATAGCATAAAAAGGCACCCCCCCTCCAAAAAAAAGGAAGAAAACATTTGCAAATCATATACCCAATAAGGGCTTAATAATAATATTCAAAATGTATACAGAAGTCATATAACTCAACAACAACTTGCCCTTGAAGAGTCTATTGTATCCCCAGTCTTCTCTCCCTCCCTCCCTCTCTCTCTCTCTCTCTCTCTCTCTCTCTCTCTCTCTCCTCTCTCTCTCTCTCTCTCTGTTTCCTGGCCATTCTGAACTGAGCAGCTTTCTGCCACCTTATACTTTCACCACAATGGTCTGCCTCACCAGAAGACCATAGTTTTGGGACCAAGTGCCCATGGATTGAAACATCAAAAACCATGAGCCAAAACAAATCTTATTCCTCTAGGTTGGTTTTCTCAGGTCTTTTGTCATAGTGACGAAAAGCTGAGTAACACAATGTTCTAATAATGAATATTGTTAATCTCATAAATTGTGTCCTGTTGAAATTTTGCAGATGATTAACTCTGTACTTCAGTTATTTCAATGGAATAACAATAATGCTCAACTCCTGGGGCTACTGTGTGTTACTGATAAGTATATATTGATTAGAAAAGTGTTGTTATAACAAGACTTCTGGAAAGAAATTGAAACATTTACATTTGATAATTGGGTTTAGAATAGAGAATCTTATATTCTCAAGTACAAAACTCAGAAGTATAAATAACTTCAGAAATTAAAATGTTGTAGTATGAGCACATTCATTATTTTAGTAATATTGAGGTAACTAGAAAAAGAAACACATTTTCACCAGTTAAAATCTTCTAATGAATGTAACAAAGATGAGACAAGATGGAGTAGAAATTAGCTATCTGGGGACTGGATGGATTGCTCAGTGGTAGAGCACTTGTCTTGCACAGGTAAGGATCTGGACTCTGGCAAACATAAGTCTATTCTCAACTTCTATGAGTTTGACTTTTTAAGATTCAACTTGTAAGTGAAATCATGTAGAATTTTTCTTTCTGTTTGGCTGATTTATTTTAACATGATATCCTCTGAGTTCATCCATGTTGTTTCAAATAACATAAATTCCTCTTTTTCAGACCGAATAGTATTCTTTAGCATATATATATGCTACATATTCTTTATCTATTTTTCCATTTCTCTGTTTGTCTCTATATATTAAGAATGCATCTTCAACAATTTTTTTTTCAATTACTTTGTTTATATATACCCAGAAGTGGGACTGTTGAATCATATAGTAGTTCTATTTTAAGGCTTTTTGAGGAAACTTCATACTATACTGATGGCTGCACTAATTTACATTTCTACCAATATTGTACCAGGATTCCTTTTTGTCTACATCCTTGCCAACTCTTGTTATCTTTCATCTTTATGGTCAGAGCTATCCTTACAAGATTGAGGTGACATATCGTTTGCATTTCCCTGATGATTAATGGTGATGTTGAACATTTTTTCATGAACTTCTCGGTCACTTGTGTGTTCTTTTGAGAAATGTCTGTCAGATACATTGCCTGTTTTCTTGATGGAGTTGTTTTCTTGCTATAGACTTATTTGCATTTTTAAATTTATTTTGAAGGGGTGGTGAAAGTGACCATCCTTGACTTGTATATGATAGAAGGAAAAGTTTGTAACTTCTCACTATTAACTATTTATTAGCTGTGGGCTTATCATATATGACATTTTCATTTTTTTTATTGAGAGACATTTTTATCTATTGAGAGTTTTTATAATGAAAAGATACTAAATTTTGACAAATGATTTTCTGCCTCTATTGAGATGATCATATGGTTTTCATCCTTCATTCTATTACTGTGGCATAGCATACATATTGATTTGCATATGTTTTCATATGCTGAACCATTCTTGCAGCCAAGGGAAATATTCCACTTGATTATGGATAAGATTCTTGATTTTGAGCCTTTGGATCTTCTTTTGGGTAAATAGCAACCAGGAATAAAACATCATTCCAATTCTTGCTTTTACTTTATTTAACTCTACCATACAAATAAACATTCTAGAAATTTATTAAATTAAAAATAATTCCTAAATAGCCCAATTTATCTCCCTCACATTAATACTATTTTAAGCTATTATAACATTTTAATAAAGATGATGTTTGAACAAAATAAAACTCAAGTCACAGCATTTTTTTCATCATAGATTAACAATGTATAGGTAAGGATAATTTGTATGTTTCTTAGGACCAAATCCAGGGTCTCACACAGGCTTGGCAAGTGCTCAGTCACTGAGCTACACCCTCAGGACTAGGATAAATATTTTTGATTAATAAAAAATTAGTATAAATTATAAATATATGCATGTTGAAATTTCACAATGATGAAATATATACTATGGAAAATAACATCCTCTTTTATTGTGGGGGTACCAGGGATTGAACTAAGATGCACTTAACCACTAAGCAACATCCCCAGCCCTCTTTTGTATTTTATTTAGAGACAGGGTTTCACTGAGTTGTTTAGTGCCTCGCTGTTGCTGAGGCTGGCTTTGAACTCGAGATCCTCCTGCCTCAGCCTTGTGAGCTGCTGGGATTACAGGTGTGCACCAGTAAAATCACCATATGATACCAATTTTGTAGTCAACTTGGTACAGATTAATTTGTTTTATTATGTATATATTTAGCAACTATTGAACATTGTTTTATTTATTATATAGTCACTATACTAGACTATATTGACACAAAACAAGAAGAAGAAAATTGAAATTTCCTCCACTTGCATGGAATATTTATTGTGCTAAATATAATTAGTATAAATCCAATGATAACTTTCATAATTTGGCACTTGGGGGAAAAGTTCATAATACAATAAAATGAATAATTTGATATATTTACATAATATGGCAATATCCAAGAAAGCTAAGTTATTATTACTCTAAACAATTATGAACATATATACTGTCTCACAAATGAACATTTTTCATTTAATAAAACAATTTGATTTTGTGTCCCTGTGATTTTTACCCTTTTCTCTTTTGATTCTATGACTTCTGCTTTTGTTATGCTCTGTAAATAAAATAAACCTGAATGTTAAATTGTTTTACAATATAATATATCATAATTATTAGAATCTACCTCACTGTATATTCCCAATACTTTCCAATTACTTAATTTTGGTTATCTAACTATGCTTGACCCATAATTATGCTTGATTAATGTGAAACCACACTTTCCCATGAGGCACTCTTGTAACTAATGATTTTTGAGTTTTTTATTTTGTTTGTTTGTTTTGTTTTAACAATCTTGTTTGCAATTTAATATCCTGTCTGTTTTTCAATTGACCAGTAACCACAGTTAAAAGTTTTACACAAATGAGAAAAATTAAAAGCAGATGATTTCTAGGAAAAGAAAAACCCATTTAGTATTAAAATGTTTTCCTCTTTTCTCATTCCAATAAGGAAAACCAAATTGGGCTCAAGTTGTAGTCTTCCCTCCTTTTGACTAGTATGTTTAGTTCCTTCTCTAATTTCCCTACTTAGTTAAGAGATGCCTGTGATTAGCTTAATTTGCTTTTTTAAAAGTTAATATTTATTGAAATACTTTTTAAATCAAGTTTCTAGGATCACAAAATCCAGAAAGAACATTGCACAGCATATGACTAGTACTGAAATAACAGGCTATACTCTTTTGTGATATAAAATTAAGGTATTTTTCTCAAAACGTCAGTGATCTGAAATCTTGAAACTGGTTTATAAATTCTTGAATCATTTCAAACATGCAAGTGCCTACTGTGAGTCAAACACCATGCTTGCTTCTAGTTTTACAAAGGTAATTATAAAACTAATCCACCCCCAGTAGTACCTTTGTAGTAGGTAAACACATAAACACAACTCTATGGAACACATTCAATGATACAAAGAAAGCAATAGTTAATTTTATCAAAAAAATTTAAAAAGATATGAGAAAGTCAACACAAGAGCAACCCTCCTGTTTTATAAACTTATACCACTCAGCTGTGCTAATCATCTGAACATGCTGTGCCACTTAAGCAAATCACATTTACTTAAGTTTCTTCTGCAGCTTGCAATGCCTGATCTTCTGGCTTTTTCTGGAAAAGGAAGATTCACTTTTCAAAGGACAAACAGATATGACCTATTTGGGGAGGACACTGAAGAAGGAAAGCAGCCAAGAGAAAGTGGGAAGGCGGCGATAAGAGAAGCCAGATAACAGAGGGCTCTGCATGTCATGTTAGACATTCTGGAATTTTCTGGGGATGGGTGAGAACTTTTGATCCTTTGCAGTCAAATGGTATAATTAATTTGTACAATATATTGGATGTTTAAATGACAACAGTAGCAGACCATCCCGGCAGTGTTTTCAGCAGTAGAAATAATTGTCAAATTTCATAGAATTCAAGCAGAAAGAGGGGAAAGCGTAGGGAAAAAATTTGAGGGATACTTAAGAGTAGTATCTTCACACCTTGAATTGTTTGGATGTGTGGCACAAATCAGAAAAGCATCAAAAAAACCACAGTACAAGATACTGTTAGTGGCAAATAACATGACTTTAGAGTCTCAGATGTATTTGTTTCCTATGTTCCCTTTTAGGGGGATAGGAACAAAACCGACTCAAACTCAGCACAAAATGGACTTCTGAGGGAGAGTTCCTCAAGAGAAAGTGACATATTAGGACAAAAGAATGGAAGTCATTTACTGGAGACATCTTATTATTTATTTATTTTTTAACAAGTAAGGTAACTGGATTTCAATGATGAGTGAGATGCTAGGGGTACAGTCAACAATTGCATGGCACCAAGAACTGTAATCAATATGTAATCAATATGTGCATGTGTTTGCACGGCAGTAAAGCATTCTCATCAAAATTAACAAAATAATATTTACGAAATCCACTACTGACCTGAGCTTTGGAATGAAATAGACTTAGTTATGAATTATGGTTCCACATGTTACTTTTAAAAAACTTGAACAAGATTCTTAAAAATCTTAAAATGTTGATTTCCTAGCATGCACACAGGAAGGACTAACAATGCATATCTTAAAACACAGTGCATGGTAAGTAAGCACTGAATAAGTGCTATAATCATAATTATTGTGGATGATAAAACTAAACAAGTAACAAATTACATTGTTACTCTAAACAATTGAATTATTACTCTAAACAGGTAACAAAATCTATATTATTGACACATTTGAGATATTTGGTTCTAATAAAAGAACACAATTCTAAAAATTTGATGCTTTCAAATTTCAGGAAACACCAGAATTAATATTTCCAATTAACTACATGAGTAATATATTTTATAGAAATTCCCCTTTCTGTCCTTTTTTCTTTTTATTATATAAATACAACAGACAAGGTAAATAAACATTTGTCAAAATGTTGTTGAGAAATAAATGCAAAAGTTCCAGTTCTCTATTCAATTATTCCAAGGCATATTAGAAACATTTCAAGTTACTAAAACTATAAATCATCTAAAAGTATAACACTATCTCTCTTTCTTTCCTGAAAGGATGTTTTGGTTAAAATAAATGAACGATTCTATATGAAATCACATAGATGAACTATGAAATGTCTTTTTTCTCCCAACAAATTCTACCTGAGCTTGACAGCAGCAGAGTTATTGATTAGATATCATCGGTGCTGACATATACAGAGAGAACATAATTTCATTTTATGGGCTGCTATGCTGTTTGATAGAATTCATTTTATGAAATGGCTATTGCTGGACCTTTCATTATAGCCACTTTGCAGAATTTTGTTTTGCATTGGAATAATATTTTCTTACACTGCATTGACTTTCTAATGGCTTACCTTTTCAAATAATTTAACAATGACCTGTTTTACATACTATAGTGTGGGGCACTCCATAAATAGATCAGATCTGTTCAGGTATACATTTAATTGCCACACTTGATAGTTTCTCTTATAACTGTCTATATTCTTGAACCAGGGAGTTAGTATTTAGGGACTTTATATCATTTGGCATCATTCATAATTAAGCCTGAAATACAGAAATACAATATGAATGTATTTTGTTTTGTTGTTTTGTTTTATGTACCCAGCCCATTTTCACCAAGATTTTGAAGGAGAATATTTGCATGGTGATTGGTATATACCAGACACTTTCACATTTATGGAAGAATGAAAAAGCTCTAGTTTCAAAGCTACAGAAGGTTATTAATTAAGGAGCAACCAAAGTCAAGGTGATATTTGGAACAAGAAAGCAAATTTGCTATTTTTTGGGAGGGATGTACAAGGGGAACTGGACCACTGAGTCACATCCCCAGCTCTATTTTGTATTTTATTTAGAGACAGGGTCTTCTGAGTTGTTTAGTGCCTTGCTGTTGCTGACTCTGGCTTTGAATTAGCGATCCTCCTGTTTCAGCCTCCTGAGCTCCTGGGATTACAGGCGTACACCACCTGCCACTGTGCCTGGAAAATTTGCTGTTTTAATGGAAAAGAAACATTCAAAATATCTTGAGGAAGAATACGATATTGCTCAAGAAACTGAAGAAGAGCTGTGTCTTAATTTATAAAGCAGTCCTTGAAAGGCCTGGTTCTGGAGTGACACACTATTGATCAATTCCTCACAATTGAAAAGGATGGTTATGTCTTTCGATTTTAAAAACCATTTTGAATTTTTCACTTAATAGTGGAGGAGACTGAGCAATATCACAATGACAATGCTTAAAATGACATTTTAAAAATTAAAATGACCAGGCAAAATTTAATATTTTTGAGCAATCCATATCTAAAATATAGTAACATTCCTGCCAAATAAAGGCTGACATTTTTTCTGTTTATTCTGTTCCCTATGCAGGAGAAAATATTCCATTCATGTTTAAAAATATATCACCCTAAGGAAGTTAACATGCCCTGTGTTATACTATAATGATGGTGCAGGTCATTTTATAATTGTCCAAACCCACATGATGTACAACACCAAGAGTGAACCTTCATGCGGCTGTGTCCTCTGGATGATTATGGTGTGTTGATGTACATTCCTCAGTTATAACAAATGTATAATTCTGGTAGAAGATATTAAAAATGGAGAAGTCTGTGTATGTTTTGTAGTGGGAGTATATGGGAAATCTTCCTAATTTTCCCTGAATTTTACTATGAATCTAAAAACTGCTCTAAAATAATCATATTTATGACATATGTTTTTGATTTGTATGTGTGTGTATATAGATACACATATATGAATATATATATATATATATATATATATATATATATAATATTCCTGATATAAAACAGGAGTGGAGGCAGTAAGGTCTGCTCAGCTTCTTCTTTACTGCCCCTTCTTATCTCCTAATGTTTCTCTAATAAGAACACACACACACACACACACACACACACACACAGACATATGTTCATGCTTAGTGTTAGGTCATTTCTAAGAATAACATAATGAAACTTGAAGTGGCCACCATTTACCCTACTGTAAATAATGCTCCACAGCATATTTTTCTCATTGGCTGAAAAAGAATAAGATGCAAAGGACCAAAATGAGCAAGCTATTTTGATGATAGGAAAGGACTTAATATCATATGTGAGAATATAGCTAACAGCAACTTTATATACACACATACACATTCAAAATTATCTTTCTACATAGGCTACAGCATTTTTTATTCTGCTTTCGTTGAATTCTTAAAAGAAAGATTAAGTCAACATGTAATGTTCTCTTTTTATGATGAATAGTTCAGTCCATTGTACTAGCAAAATCCTTCCTTTCAAAAAAAGGTATATGATAGAATTATTTAAAAATAGCTGTCTGCGGCTCATTGTGGAATAGCACTTAAGAATGTATGCTGAGTCTAAAACATTTTATTTGATCATGAAATAAATATGTGTGCATGTATTATATATCTCATAAATTTAAAACTTTGTGTCTGGGTATTGGACTTGAGATTTGATGGTTACGTAAATATGGATATTGATAGCTCTCTCAAGAGCGTCAACGTTGATGTCAGTTATCTGCTTAAAGCCAGAAAATGGTGACAAGTCAAAGGTGGTCTTGTCCTTGATGTTAGAGATTAAGTTCTGATCATGAAATACATTAACATTTTACACTAATACACTCTTTGTGCATCAACCTCGTCTTGTTTTACTGACTAGCAGCTTTGCTGTTTCATTTGAAGCCATGGTTTGGTAGAATTAGTCTTGGAGTTTAATGTGGAACCCTCTGGTAACTTTCCCCTGCCTCTCACTAGGTATGTTGCTTTTACGTATGGTACCATCACCAGGCACTCCCAAACCAGTAGCAAGCACAATATATCCTTAACCTCAGGACTCTTGTAATTGATGAAGGTCTGGGATCAAGTGGTACATTCTCTGACATGGTTAAGTTATCTGTTGGAGATAATAAACCAATAAAAATATACTGCGGATTCATCTGTCTCGAATCCTCTTTGGTCTGAGCATAAGCTATTAAGAACTCAGTTTTCTGTCTCTTTATTTCTCATTACTTGACATAATAAAGAAAATGAAATATATAGAGTGGATGCCTGTCTGTCTCTCCTACTCTCTTTCTTTTTCAATTTCTTCTATAAAAGGGGGAAAAAAATGAAAGCTCAATAAATATAGCTGAGGGAATGAAGCCTGTGTTGTTGCTACACTGCACATATTCTTACAGCCTTCTAAATCGTAAAATGTTAACAGCAAAACTAAATCTTGACATGTTGATAGCTAAAACCATACTGCAATATGGCACATCAATTGCCTGTTATGTTTCTGAGAACCAAAAAATATTCTCTTCCGTACCATTAACATAAATCATACTAGTTAAATCACTTTAATTCTCCAGGTGTTTTTTTTTGTTTTGTTTTGTTTTCTGTTTTTTCAGATGGCACATTTGTTGATGTCAGTTTGGATGGGGGAAGGGATATCAGATAAAGTGCAGATTTGTTGTGGACTTACACGCACAAATCAAACTCAATAAGCTTGTCAGATGAGCATTTCACATTAACCAAAATAATCACCTGTCATATGACTTTAAACAGTTTCTCTTTTTCCCGTGTTTCAGAAGAGCAATGTGGTGCTGTAAGCAACACAGCTGCATGTTTTTTTAAACAACTAGTTTTAAAGACTTCCATCATCCTGTAGTTCTCCAGTGTGAATTTTAGCACCTCTGTGAGCAAGAAAAAGTACTAGGCTTAATAGAACTTTAGTCCATTATAGATTTCCCTGAAACATTGAACAACTGGAAAAATACTGGATGTGATATTTGTTCCCATGAGACAGATATCAATTAATTTATGAAACATACATATAATTGACAATTTGCCTGTTTCTGATTTTTGGAAAGTTGAACATGGTACCCAAAGCAAACAAGGTCAGGACCTCAGCATCCTCTCTGCTAACCACAAGCGGTTGATTCTGTTCAAAGCTGCTCTATCCTCTCACTGTGATGAATATTTTAATCCCTAAAGGTGGCAGCAGCCCATGTTTGGAAATGAACAGAGCTCTAAAAAACCTCATGAGTTCAAATAGGGTAATCAGACTTTGAATTTGTTTCTCATGAGATTGCTTTTAAATGTGGTACCCATCCACTGAATTCTGTTTATTTTCTTGGTGCCCATCTGGCCCACCCCAGCACTCTTATGCTCTCACAGCCATCTCCTTCTAGAGACTCTGTTTTCTGTTGTATTAAAACATGTTTTGTTGCTGAGTATTGGTACAGCACAGGATGTTAATGCATAACTATATTTGAGAAAGGTATGTAAGACCTCTCAATCACAGGTCAATAGGTTCTCAATCTGCTGCCTTACCTGCTTCCTTATGCAAATTTAGTTGTTGGGAATACAGAGAAGGACACAGTCACTTCCATCACAGAGGAACATATTCAAATATTCATAACCCAAGCAAGTTAACATAAATTCCACAGAAAATTACAAATAAAGCAACATTCAGAGGTGGAAGGAAAATAAAATGTGAGGTACTGAGAAACCCAATATGGCAGATAATTAATCAATCTTGCACCTTGAAGAATCAGCTGATCTTTTACATGGAAGCTGAGAGTCAGAGAGGGAATCCTTAGAAGACAGAAGATAAAGGATAGGCACAAGTGTTCATCAGAGTCCTACCTGGAGCAGTAAAAGTAATGCAGCTTTAAAACATAGAAAAACAATAGCAGGCGGCAGGAGGTACGTTTGGCAAGGAATGTTAGAGAAATATCACCATAAGAAAATGACTTGCTGCGGAATTTATTATTATTTAGCATACGTAAATGACCACTGAAGTTTAACTAAAGATTCATAAAGAGGGGCCTGATATGATTCCATATGGACTTTAAGAAGCATAAGCTGTCATAAAATATTAGCAGGTGGATATATAGGATGCAAAACTCTTCTACATTTTCCCCAGAGGACTCAGTTCCAAGAATTATCCTAAACTAACAAATGGAAAAGATTTCCCAGTGTCATAAACTGGTTGCATGATGGTGTCAACTTAGTAACCTGTCCATATTTATAAATTAATTATAGTAACTATTACTGCTTACTGACACATTTCTGGACTTTTTCAAGAGACATTTCTTCAATACGACATATTTATGTGAATAAAATGAGAATTATAATATAAATAGAGATATAGTTCTCACACCCTGCAATTCAAACATTTAAAATATAAAATTAAATATTCTTTTATATCAACTATAGATTACTTTCTCTCTCTTTCTCTCTCACACACACACACAAAAAAAAAAAAAAAAAAAAACTCTGTTCCCATTCTGGGCATTTTCTATAAATGAAATAATATATATGTAGTATATTTTGTTATAGGCTTGTGGTTTTTTAGCATAATGTTTTCAAGGATATCCATGCTGTAACATTACTCCTTTTACTGCAGATATGCCCCATTGTAAAAACATACTACATTTTATTTACCTGTCCATCAGTCCATCAGTTAACAGACATCATGGTTATTTCCACTCTTGCCCAAGTTTTTGTGTTCCATGTAACTTATGCTCACAATGAGATTTTCAGTGGGTGCATTGGGACAACCAAAACCAGGTTGTCCTCTGCAGAGTCTGGACACTGAAAAACTAAGGTCAATGAGGTGTACATTTTATGCCTATGTCACTGATGCCCCAGGAAACTCCTGGGTTCTTAGAATCAACTGAGCTTTTCTAGTTGACAATATTTTGTGCTACTGTCACACATCATTGCTGGAAGATTTAAGTGTTGGCTGTAAGGCTCTGATGAGAGAGGACAAATATAAGCTCATGTCTGTTACTCTGAAGTCTCTTATCATGTGTTGATTTTAATCTGTATTATTTTTCTATAATCATCCATAACCATGAGTATAACAGCTCTTCTGTTTTGTAAGTCCTTTTAGAAAATCATGAGAACAGAGGGTGGTCTTGAGAACCCTTAAAACAATATCTTTTGCCAATTTTTTAATCGAGTTATTTGAGTTTCACTATGGAATTGTGAGTTACTTTTTGTGTTCTAGATAGAAGGCCTCTAGCAGATATATAAGTTGCAAATATCTTCTCCCATGTTGTGGATTATATTTTCACTTTGTTGAAGGTGTCCTTTAAAGCAAAACCATATTTAGTTTTGCTATGTCAAACTTGTTTATTTATTTACTCACAATGCATTTTATTGTCTTATCTAAGAAAGTTTTTCTTATTCTTAGGTCACAAAGATTTATGTCAATGTCTTTCTATAATTTTAGATCTCACATTAAAAATTTGTTCCTTTTTAAGTTATTTTCTGTGTATGGCATGAGGAAAAGATCCAACTTCATTTTTTTATATATATAGACTTCCATCTGTGAACACCACATCTCCAGTTAAATTATCTTAGAAGGGTTTGTTATAAATTAATCAACTGTAAATATAAAGATTGATTTCTAGATACTCAATTGTATTCCTATCAATCTATGTCTACTTTTATGGAACAGACATACTATCTCGATTACTGCAGTGTCATAATTTCATAAGTATTGAGGTTGTGAAATATAAATCCTCTGATTGTGGGCTTATTCCCTGCAATTTGCAATTCGTCGAGGGTTCTTATCATAAAATCAGGTTGGATATTCCAGTATGAGTTTAGTTATAATGAGTCCTTTGAATGCTCATATGAATTTTAGGGCCAATTTCAGCAAAATACACATGGAGCTTTGACAGGGAGAGATTACATTGAATCTGTAGATCAATTTAGAGAACACTGCAATCTAAGCATTATTGTGTCTTCTAATCCATGAAGTAAGAAGTCTTTACTTTTATTTTCTTTCTTTTAATAATATTGTGTAGTTTTGAGAGTACAAAATTATACTTCTTTTAAAAATAAAATATTCCTAATAATTATTTTATGCTATTATTCATGGAATTATTCTCTTAATTTTCTTTTGAACTGTGCATTGCTAATAAATGGAAAACCAGTTGTGTTTATATTTATCTTGAACTCTGCAATCTTACTGAATTCATTTATTAGTGCTAGTTCTTTTAATCCAAATCATTAATATTCTATGTAAAAAGTATCTACAAATAGAGTTTTATTCTTCTCTTTCCTATGTGGATATATTTTATTTCATTTGTTGGCCTAATTTTCCTGGCTTACCTTTATGGGACAAAAATAAATAGAACTGTGGAGAGGGTAACTGATGCCTTGTTTCTGAGCACAGGGTGGAAGTATTCAGAATTTCCCCACTGCAAATGATATTTGCTCTGGGTTTTTGTAGATGCCTCTTGCCAGTTTGAAGAAATCCCCTGCAATTTGCAGTTCATTGAGGGTTCTTGTCATGAAATCAGGTTGGATATTATGGAATGCTATCCCAAAAGTATGGAGACAATCCCGTTTTTGCCCTTATTATCTTAATGTGGTTTATCAATTAACTAATTTTCAGATGTTAAGCCAACTTTTGCTTTTGTTGGGTTTTCCTGTTGTTTTTCTACTCCCTCAATTAATATTCACTTTGATTTTTATTACTTACTTTCTTTTGCTTGTTTTATATTTGGTTGTTCTTTCTCTCTCTCTCTTAAGATAGAGTTGGATAATTGATTTGAAATTATTCTTTTTTGAATATAGGCTTTTGCAGTGACACATTTCCCCCTAAGAATTCCACAGCACTCCTTAGAGTATGCTAGGTTGTGTTTTCAGATTTATTCATTTCCAATTGTTTTCTGGTTTCAACATTGATTCTTGTTGCCTCATTTGTTATTCAGAAACTGATTGCTCAATTTTTTACATACTCGTGAATTCCCCACATTTATTTCTGTTACCTTTTCCTAATTTAATTTGATTGTGGAAAACAGCGTACATTGGACTCTATTACTCCTTTTATATTTATTAAGGCTATTTTATGGCCTAGATAATGGTATATCTGAAAAAATTTTCCCTGTGCGTTTCATAAGAATGCACATTCAGCTATTGGACAGAGTGCCCCATGATATCTATTAAGTCTTTTAGGTTATATAGTTTTATCATTTTGCTCGAATAGTCTATATCCCATTCATCTTCTGCCTATTGTTCTATTCATTATCGTAAGTGAAGTATTGAAATTTTCCACTATTATTGATACATTGTCTCTTTAATCCTGTCAAGTTTCTGTTCCATGCATTTTGAAGCTCCTTTGTTAGTTGCATATATATTTAGAATTGATATACCTTCTTGATGAAATGGATCATGTTTTTCACAACAAAATATCCTCCACTATCTATCTATCTAAATGTATATTTTTTGTCTTGTGGTACAGGGAATTGAACCTAAGGTCTCATGCATACTAGGCAATGCCCAACCACTGAGTAACACCCCCACTCTTATATTCTTGTTTTAAGGTCTCCTTTTTCTGATACTAGCTTAGTCACTCCCATTTTCTGATGGATGCTGTTCATACAATGTTATTGATATAACTTGATTTTTGTCTCCCATTTTACTTTGTTCTTTATCTTGTCTCTTGTTACTTTATTCATCCTTTGTTATCTTTTTTGCATTAAATATGCATTTATAACTTGGCATTTTATTATTTAATAATTTCCACTCGACTTTTAAGTCATATCTCCACTGTTTTTTCTAGGAACTGCCATATACTTCTTAACTTTTCAGAATTTACTTCAGATTCATAATATCTTATTTCTAGTAAGACATAGAAAAAGTTACTGCCATATAGTTCTATGCTTTTCCCATATTTGTTATTAATATTATAGTATTTATATGTTATCAATTCATTATTGCAAATATTTTATATCCTTAAAGTAGCTGAAACAAGGCAGAGAGCAAGCATACATTTATAGAGTTGGGGGTATTGACCTTCTTATTTACTATTTGTGATTCTCTGTATTTATTACTGTAGATTTGAATTCCATCTGGTATATATCATTTTCTTAATCCAATACAAGATTGCTCCCACTCATTCCTTTGAAATCTTATTTAACTACAATATATTTCTATGTGTTCAAGCTGCAAGACACAGTTACACATTGTTTTATAAAATTCTTTTAAAGCAGTAAAGATACAAAAATAAATATGCACTTACCAGCTTTTATAATATATAATTTCTTTAACCAGTACTCTGAATTGGTTTTCACGTGACTTTGAAATATACTCCAGGAATATTTAATTACATCATGAATAACTCATTTTAGTACTTTTATAGGAACTGATCTACTGTGCAAAATTATTCTCCCTTTTTCTTTCATTTATCTGGGAATATTTTGTGCTAGTTTCCTTTTTGAAACATAGATTTATTGCACATAAGATTCTTGGTTAATATTTCCTATTAGTATGTAAATACACTATTTCATTGCCTTCTGCCATCCACCAATTCTGATCAGAATCCGTTGTCTGTCTTACTGGGGTTCCCTGTACATATCAAATTACTTATGTTGTTCTGTTTTTAAGATGCACTTATCTTGTTTGGAGTTCACTGAAATTCTTGGATATGCAGATTAATGTTTTCTTCAAATCTGGGAAGACTTACATGATTTCCCTTCCTTCCCTAACTCCTCCTTAGATTTAATAGCATCCCATGTTTCCCCTAGTTTCTTTTGTTCCTCTCATTCTTTCTTTTTTTTCTCCTCCATGATGTATTATTGCTATCATTCCAACTTCAAGTTTGCTTACTCTTTCTTTTTCTAGTTCAGATATACCCTTGTGCCCTACTAGTAAACGTTTCATTTATTTTACTGTATTTTCCTTTCTGGCTTTCTATTCACATTATTTATTTGATGACATATTGTCACATAACTCTTATTTTCTTTTTTATTTAAATTTTTTTATTGTAAACAAATGGGATACATCTTGTTTCTCTGTACATGAAGTAGAGGCATACCATTTTTGTAATCATACATTTACATAGGGTAATAGTGTTTGATTCATTCTGTTATATTTTCTTCCCCCCCACCCCTCCCAACCCTCTTTTCCCTCTATATAGTCCTTCCTTCCTCCATTCTTACCCCCCTCCCTAACCTAAAACTAAACCTAACCCTAACCCTAACACTAACCCCTCCCACCCCCCCATTATGTGTCATCATCCGCTTATCAGCAAGATCATTCCTCCTTTGGTTTTTTGAGATTGGCTTATCTCACTTAGCATGATATTCTCCAATTTCATCCATTTGCCTGCAAATGCCATAATTTTATTATTCTTTATGGCTGAGTAATATTCCATTGTGTAAATATATGCCACAATTTCTTTAGCCATTCATCAATTGAAGGACATCTAGGTTGGTTCCACAATCTGGCCATGGTGAATTGAGCAGCTATGAACATTGATGTGGCTGTATCTCTGTAGTAAGCTGATTTTAAGTCCTTTGGGTATAGGCCAAAGAGTGGGATAGTTGGATCAAATGGTGGTTCCATTCCAAGTTTTCTAAGGAATGTCTACACTGCTTTCCAGAGTGGCTACACTAATTTGCAACCCCACCAGCAATGTATGAGTGTACCTTTTTCCCCACATCCTTGCCAACACCTATTGTTGCTGGTATTCTTGATAATTACCATTCTAATTGGGGTGAGATGGAATCATAGGGTAGTTTTCATTTGCATTTCTCTTATTGCTAGAGATATTGAACATTTTTTCATATATCTGTTGATTACTTGTACATCTTCTTCTGTGAAGTGTCTGTTCATTTCCTTAGCCCATTTGTTGATTGGATTATTTGTAATCTTGGTGTAGTGTTTTTTGAGTTCTTTATATATTCTGGAAATTAGCACTCTATCTGAAGTATGAGTGGCAAAGATATTCTCCCACTCTGTAAGTTCTCTCTTCACATTGCTGATAGTTTCCTTTGCTGAGAGAAAGCTTTTTAGTTTGAATCTATCCCAGTTGTTGATTCTTGCTTTTATATCTTGTGCTATGGGAGTCCTGTTAATGAAGTCTGATCCTAAGCCAACATGAGGAAGATTTGGACCTACTTTTTCTTCTATAAGATGAAGGGTCTCTGGTCAGATTCCAAGGTTCTTGATCCATTTTGAGTTGAGTTTTGTGCAGGGTGAGAGATATGGGTTTAGTTTCATTCTGTTGCATATGGATTTCCAGTTTTCCCAGCACCATTTGTTGAAGAGGCTATCTTTTCTCCATTGCATAGTTTTGGCACCTTTGTCTAGTATGAGAAAATTGTATTTATTTGGGTTTGTGTCCGTGTCCTCTTTTCTGTACCATTGATCTACCTGTCTATTTTGGTACCAATACCATGCCGTTTTTGTTACTATTGCTTTGTAGTAGAGTTGAAAATCTGGTATTGCAATACCCCCTGCTTCGCTCTTGCTACTGAGGATTGCTTTAGCTATTCGAGGTTTTTTGTTCTTCCAGATGAATTTCATAATTGCTTGCTCTATTTCTGTAAGGTACATCATTGGGATTTTAATTGGAATTGCATTGAATCTGTATAGCACTTTTGGTAGTATGGCCATTTTGACAATATTAATTCTGCCTATCCAAGAACATGGGAGATCTTTCCATCTTCTAAGGTTTTCTTTAATTTCTTTCTTTAGTGTTCTGTAGTTCTCATTGTAGAGGTCTTTCACTTCTTTCATTAGATTGATTCCCAAGTATTTTATTTTTTTTTTTTTGAGGCTATTGTGAATGGGGTAGTTTTTCTAACTTCTCTTTCTGAAGATTCATCACTTATGCATTGGATTTATAAGCCTTGATCTTATATCCTGCTACTTTACTGAATTCACTTATGAGTTCTAAAAGTTTTCTGGTGGAATTTCCCGGTTTCTCTAAATATATAATCATGTCATCAGCAAATAGGGATAGTTTGAGTTCTTCTTTTCCTATTCATATCCCTTTAATTTCTTTGGTCTGTCTAATTGCTTTGGCTAGAGTTTCAAGGACAATGTCAAATAGAAGTGGTGAATGAGGGTGTCCTTACCTTGTTCCAGTTTTTAGAGGGAATGCTTTCAGTTTTTCACCATTTAGAATGATATTGGCCATGGGCTTAGCGTAGATGGCCTTTATAATGTTAAGGAATGTTCCCACTACCCCAATTTTTTCTAGTGTTTTGAGCATGAAGGGATGCTGTATTTTATCGAATGCTTTTTCTGCATCTATCGAAATAATCATGTGATTCTTGACTTTAAGTCTGTTGATATGGTGAATTACATTTATTGATTTCTGGTGTTGAACCAACCTTGCATCCCTGGGATGAAACCCACTTGATCATGGTGCACTATCCATTTAATATATTTTTGTATGCAATTTACTAAAATTTTGTTGAGAATTTTTGTGTTGATGTTCATTAAGGATATTGGTCTGAAATTTTCTTTCCTCGATGTGTCTCTGTCTGGTTTAGGTATCAGGGTGATATTGCCTTCATAGAATGAGTTTGGGAGGATTCCCTCCTCTTCTATTTCATGGAATACTTTGAGAAGTATTGGAATGAGCTCTTCTTTAAACAAAGCTGAGAACCCATCTGGCCCTGACTTTTCTTTGTTGGTAAGCTTTTGATGACTTCATCTATTTCATTACTTGAAATTGATCTATTTAAATTGTGTATGTCCTCCTGGTTCAGTTTAGGTAATTCATATGACTCTTATTTTCTTAAACACATTTTATTATTTTCTTTGAATATATTTATAAGGGTTTCTTTGAATTCTTTACCAGTAAGTCTGCCATATAGGCCCTACTGGACTGTTTCTTTTGCGCTCATTTTCTTCCATTTTATGGGTAATTCGTTCTCCAGGGTGTTTTTGCAGACTAGTGTCTTTATTTGGAGATTTAGATGGATGATTTTAATGAAGTTTATTTCATTAAAAAACAAAAACAAAAACAAAAAAAAACGTTTCCTACACCCAAAGTGGGAAACTTCTGTCTTTCCTCAGTTGGGTATAGCCTAGGGCATGTGCACAGCTGTCCTGGAATGAGGGTGATGTTAGCAGGGCTTTCCTTGTCTAGATCTTCCTGTGTTCATCTGTCTGCTGCCACCGATGCTGCTTCTTTTTTTATGACACCTACTTGTTAGCCTCTACTTACTGCCTGTACATTGCCTTATTATTTTTGATAATGCCTTAGGGCATATATTGCTCAATAGTCAGATCCAATTACATTTGGTCCTTTTGCAAATTATTTTTATGCCCGTTTTTGAGGTTTGTTATGACTCCAGGATAGCTTTGCTTACCTATTTTTTCACCCTGTTTTCTCTGTTAAACTATTTGACCTACAAGTTAGCCTATTTTTCGTGAAGCTCCTGACTCAGTCCTCATTGTTCATCACCAAAGTCGCCCTCATTTTCAGGCCATCATCAGGCTTGAACTTCCCCACACTTTGTTACACGTCAGTTACTTTGGAAAAGTTTTGTAATTCTGTGATCTTGTGTTCTGCTTCACTCCCTGAACAGAATCCCCAAGCCACTGCTTCAGAACTGTGAGTGAAGACAGTGGATGACATCTGTGGCAGACATGACCCTGCTTCAAGAGAAGGACTCTGGGCTGGAGCAGCAGTCCCTAACATTCTGAGCCAGCATTTCCCTGCACTGAGCCTAAGTCCTACACATGAAGTGGGGCAAGAGTAGTTGGGAGCCCACTATTCTCAGTCAGCCACCCTAAGGTAGAGCCTCTTCCCTACCTGTGAGATTATTTGGATGAAGGAACTGTGCATGCTTATCTGGGATTATCCCCACAATGGGAAAAGTGAAAATAAGAAATGCTGTGGTCCTGTCCTGCCTGGGGACACACTACAGCCCTTGGATAGAACTGAGACAGAAGATACCCTGTCTTGATGGTCACATGTGCCTATGGAAGTCCAGCAGTGCTTCCATAGTGATGAACTGAAGATTTGGGAATATATTACAGACTTTATTTCAGATTTTGTCATTTTGCTCTCATTCTTCTTCTCACTTAAAATGAGTATAGGATATAGATGGAGTAGCCTTCTTGTGAAGATTGGGTGATCAGAGTGGAAAAAAATAAAAACACACGTTGTGGGTCCATTGCTTCCTTAAGCACCAACATCCAGACAGTCTCCCTAGCCCAAAGCCACTATGTTGTCCAAATTTTATCTCCTTCATCTAAAGAATCACTAACTCTCATTTTTCCTTCTCAACCTCTCAAGTATTAATCTTTTCTCCTTTCCTATCACCAGTGTCTTAGTGTGAGCTTTCATCAAACTCCCTTGAATTGCTGCAGTAGTCCCTTAATTTTTCCTCATTTTTCAGTTTCCATACAATGCAATCAGTGTTGGCAAGCATTTTACAAGGCAGCCCTTTTTAAAGGCAAACTTGACATGTTGTTATTAATGCTTTCAATGACTCCTTTTTCTTTAAACTTCATGAGGGTCTACCCTTAGCATGGCAGGAAGGTTCTTCATAAACTCACCTATGACCATCTCTTTTGCCTGAAAAATTGATCAGTCCTATCTAAAAACTCTGTACCTTAGACCAGCTGAAGATAGTATTCTCTTACATTTGGGTCTTCATATCAATTATTGTCTATCCTAGAAATACCCCCCCTTTGTTGCCTGAATTATAAGTCATAAAAATCCCACAAAATTATCACCACAAAAAGATCACTGCATCTTCTTTTGAATTCTAACAGTCACAACATTGAAATCGATTTTTCCTCATTTTTTTTTTCTCTCTTAGAACATAAACCTATGGAAGGTCACATCATTTGTGTATGTGTATGTGTGTGTGTGTGTGTGTGTGTGTGTTCGTTTATACTTGATTATCAGGTTCTTAATGTATTAAGAGAGTTGTTATACAATAAATATTAATAGAAAAAATATATACAAAATATTATTTCAATCTATAATCCAACTAAAATTTATTAATTAAAAACTTTATATTAATTTATTGTTTTCAGTATTTAAATTATGGTGTATATAATCATGACACATCTCAGTGTGAATCCTCTATTTTCTTTGATAAAATGTAGTTCTACTAAAACAAAAATAGGTTTACCAGAAAAGAAATAGATATTTACAAAAAGGAAAAGAAATGATACAGGAAAATATTCAAATATAAGATCTTAGGTAAAAACATATGAGAAGTTCATTTTACTCTAAAATCATTATATGTACAATTTTTTAAAAGTACACTGTGGCATCCAGGAAGACTTTAGATTTCTTGTTATATTATCATCTAAGACAGGCATTTAAAAAGTTTTCCCAGGGGAAATCAGCCTTTTTGTTAGCCTAGTTTAGGGTGACCCTAAATTGATCTCAAATTTTATAAGACCAGAACTTTAATGCTGTAGTGGAAGTATGACTTGAGTGTGTCCCCCCAAAGGTTCATGAAAGAGAAGTTTTGTCCTTAGCGTGCAATGTTGAGAGGTAGGAGAACCTATGAGAGTTGTGGACCTAGTGCAAATTCGTTAGCTTATTTGGGGGACTGCCCTTGAAAGGAATTGGTGTATTTATAAAAGGACCTCATTTAGATTTTATAGAAGTGAGTTATTATAAAAAAACTTTAAAAAACTAATCTGGCCGCTGAATCCCTCTGACTTCCTGTCTTGTAACCCGCTCTCTCCTCGATGTGTGACTTGTGATGTAGCAGTGCTCTCTTGCCATCGTGAGCCATTTTCCATGATACTTTATCAGAAGCCCAACTAAAGAGGCTGACTAGATCTCGGGTTTTCAAACTCCCAAACTGAAAGCTAAATAAGCCTCTTTTCTTTACACATTACCCAGTTTCAGGTATATTTTGTAATAAAGCAAAAGAAAACAGACTAGGAAAATTGAGATAAAGTTGAAACACTAATTCTTCCAATCATTGGATGCACATCTTCATGTACATTTTAATACATGTTTTAAGAATTTTCAGATTCTGATATTAAAGTTGCATAATTATTTCCTCTCTCTCTCTCCAAATATGTATATGAATGAAAATGAAGATGATAAAATATTAATAAATGTATAGCCACTTCAAAAGTTGTGTCTGAAGAGCAGTTTACATTTTAAAATAATTTTCATAAGTTTTATAAAGATAATTTTCATAAGTTTTGATATAAGTGCCAAACACAACTAGCTCTAATTTTCAAGGAATTGAGAATAAATATAAAAATATGATAGATTTATATGTAGGTCCACATAATTACAGTTATGGGAATAAGATAAAATGGGCACTGTGATATAAGCACAAAGCAGTGAGTACAAGAGAGCAGTCAGATATAGTTTTAAGAGGCAAGATAGAGCAATAGCACCCTGTTGATTAAAATGGCACATCAGATAACTTTAAAGGGAGATTGTGTAGTGCAGTTTCACCAAAGGAAGCAGGGCAGCCAAGGGAGTAAAAGCAACTTGAACAAAAATGTCAATATATACCTTCCCTGATGCCTTCAGAAAACTGTGAAGTAGAGAAAAGAAGTCAAGGTGGTCAAGTCGTGGGCCAAAGTGGGGGCGGGGAATGAGGTTAGAAAGAGAGGCAAAGGTAAATTGATTATGAAGTGACTTGGAAAGCCTGATCAAGATTTAGATGGAGATATAAATTGTTTTAAATGAGGTAAGGTCATCGTTAGATTTTTGTTTTAGAGCAACCACACCATTGAATTCCAAACCAGGTACTGGAGACCAGCAGCAATGTGGAAACAGGAGAGAAGCAGGTAAGGAAGCATTGCAGAAGTGCAGGCAAGAGGAGAAAGTTTGCATCCATCAATTGTGGAAGTGAAAAGATTATACGGAGAGAATCACTAAAGGGAGTCACACTGGCAGGTCATAGTATTAGGCATCTGGAATGACTCAGGATTCTGAGAATGATTCCTGGGTATTTGGCCTAAATGATAAAGGCTGAGCTGATTTTGGATCCAGAATGGATCATTTCAGCCAGTCCCTTTATTTTGTTATTGATAATAACATAGAAATATTAAATGATTGATTTGCCCACAGTCTTGCAGTGGTTTGTTTAATCCTGAAAGGAGTAGAACATGTCGCTCCTCATTTCAGTTTCAGCCTCTTTCTAACATAAGCTACCATATTCAGTGCTTTTCTTCATTTCTCATGCCATGCGAGATGACATAATGGAAAAAAAATAGAATTCCAGCTTCCTAATTATTTCACAGAAGGAATTGGGTAATATGTATCAGACAATGACAGATTTGCCATTTGAGGATGTGATCTAAAATTTATGAGACAATTACCACAATCTAATGATTTTATTTTAGGAATAAAAGTTCAAATTTCATCCAATTTTGTAATGCTAAAAAAAAAATCATGACACTTTTCCTCAGTAATATATCATTTATCATCAGATGTAAAGAAATAGTGAAGTTTTATGTTTAATAACGAGGCAGATCTTTTTATGTAAGGTCAGATAAAAACACTTAGAAACAAATGTGTTTGAGTTAATTGCCTTGGCAACTTTACATATATCAAAATGTGTATGGTTCAAATTTAAAATTGAAAGAAGGTTTAGAGTAGGCCCTTGGGAGAATATACTGATGGATTTTGGTTGTGAGTGTGTGTGCACATGGGCTCATGTTCTTTTCTCTGACCAGAGAGAGTATAGACCTTACATAAGGTAGCATAAGAAAATGTATGCTACAATATACCAGAAGCAGTAACAAAATACAATACTATTCGTAAAAAGTGCAATCCACATGAAATCTTGATGACTCTTTGCAGTTAATCTATTTGATGGAATTTGGGGGAAACACTAATTTTTTGATTATCAAAATGCTTCACCAGGTCTGCCGATGCAGCAGAGAACTGGTAGAAGGGGACATTTTCTATATTCCTGAATTTAAAAGTTAAGCCCAGCTTTGTAGTAGAAATTTCATTAAAAGTGCTTACTCTATTTCATAAATCTTCCACATATAATTTCTTTTCCTACTTCTCAAACAAAACTGCTTAGTCTTCTTTCTTCCTATGATTGCAAAAGCGATGTGTTCATTCATCTGAACTTAACCACAGGCCTTGCGCTCTGACAATATTTGTCTTTATAGCTACTTTTCCTTGCTCCAAACAAGAAGCCCCTTTTAAGTCAGTCTCTTTCCACAAGCTTCTGTCAGCAAACATATCTTCAAGGCTTGAAGTTAGTTCTCCTTTTTTTTTTTAATTTACCACCCTACAGACACCAGCTAACTATAAAATATTTAGCTCCCCTGTGTATCTTGATTTCTCTGTCCTGTGACTCATTAACTCCGCCAAACATTGAATAATCACAGACATTCATTTCAAATGAGTCAAAATTTGCTTCTAAAGTAATGAATTCTCTTCATTTTGATTCTCATTCCACTTGAATTCTTTCCAACCTTGCCCGATCTTCCTAACCTCGGCATGTTCCAAGCCATAAAGGTTAGTGGGGGAGCATGTTGTATCACAGACCTGATGTTAGGCCTGCTGGTACTAAAGAATCATGCTACCTCTGGTGACAAATAGCGTTATGTGACCAAAAAAATGGTTATAAACTTGGATCCAGAGACTAGAGAGAAATAATTAACAATTTTGTACTAAAACATAACTGAAGAGAAATAAGTATCATAATATGGTTTGTGATGAAATTCCAAACCCCACAGTAGCTCCTTGTGAGACAACTCAGCATGTATGGAGCCAGATGGTTCTGGAATGCCCTCTTCCTTGAGATGAACTGCCCTGGGATAATTTCTAGACCTTTAGCTCTAACATTGAACACATTTATAAAGCATATTGCATTTAAATGTATTCTGTTTATACTCATCATCATGCAGATACCATAAATAGCACCGTAAATCTTTTCATACAAAGCATCACTAATAAATGTATTATTTCATTAATACATTTCACAAGTACATTCCATATGTCTCATTTGTGGCAGGCTCATGAAGAATAATTTCCAGAAGGCTTTACAGATTAAACAAAAACAAAGCTCAAAATGTTAAATAACTTGCTCAAGGTCGCATAGCCAGTACTTAAACACATGGTCAAGTCATACCAAACTCCATGTGTTTTTCATTCCATTCCAGTGACCTCAAGGAGCTCCTGGTTTAGAAGAGGAAATGTACAACCAAATAAGTAGTTTTAAAATATAACACAAGAAGGGATTTTGCTTTAAAGTCCCTTGGAGTATTCACCTCTTTTGAGACCCTCATAAATCCAAGAAAATATCACTTAATAATTTTTATTATTTTCAATCACTAGAATGTCTCCTAAAGTAAATGAAGTTGTAACACTTGTGAAACTCCTTTGTAATATTATAGTTTGTACGGAATTTTCTTTGCTAATGGTGTAAAATATAAATGTTTGGCCTTAGATGTGACTTCTAAAAGAATTGATACTTTTTACTTGGAGAGTCTCAAAGTATAAATTTCTGAGTACCCCTCTAACCATCACTGAATGAAGCAGATGACCTCACCTCTTCACCCCTCTCTGCCTGGGGAGTGAAGGGAAGTTATTTAAGACCTTTGTCTAGGGCAGGTCTCTGCCTTGGCCTACCTCGCTGCTATTGTGCATTCTAAGTCTGCTATTAGAAGTGCTCATGTTTCTGTGGCCTAATGAAAGTATTTCATCTTTCTCCAGAGCCAAAGCTGTAGGAAGAGATCATCCTGCTGCTTCTCGGATAACATTGTCCCCCTGCTACGCATAGAAGGTAAGGAACTGAATGAAATCTCAGCTCTCCTCTTTTGCTTGAAAGAGACCTATTTTTATCCCACTGTTTTACAGGGGAAGGGGTGTGTGGAAGAGTAGGAAGATTTATCTAATTTTATTTCATGTTATATGTGTTTCTGGTTCTGTATAAAGTTCACTTACAGAGAAGAAAAGTAGCCCGCATGAGTTTTACTTCAAAAACTAAAAAACTCTTTTCACTAAATATACTTATACAAGGCAAAGAAGAGAATATGCAAGGTAAAAAGGTATGGAAGACAGAGGAATGAGCTGTAATTTAGGATAGACGACTTTAAGACGTCATCCTGAACCTGGTACTGTAGGAGGGATCAGAAGAAAAAGGAGCAGAAACTTTCAAGCAAAGAAGGGTAGGAAAGAGTATTCAGACCATGAAGTGGGCTGTGTCTGGGTATGGGGGTTTTAAGACTCCATGTTGGAATATGATCTCTGGAGGCACCAGCCAGGAGAGGGTGATGCAGTTCAAGATTTAGGCCAAATTATAACTACCATAGTAAAGAAACTAAAACCACACAATCAGGCTAATTTTCTAATTTTGATTAGCCAGGAAATAAATTTGAAATGCAGTGAACTCCTAGCAGTAACAGAAGGGTGTTACTGGCTCTATGACTAAAAGCATTGATATTTATTTATTAATTCAAACAAATCTTTGCTTGCCTCTCCTCTTCAATGTTTGCTTCTTGAAAAATAACTTAATTATTTATGAGACAGATAGCTTATTTGAAAGATATTTTGGTGCATAGCCTCACACTGCCACATTTTTTTTCATGCAGTTTTCTCATAAAATTAGAGGCATACTGCAAAAACAGCATAGCACACGAAGAAGAAAACAGGAAATTCTTCTTAAGCCAATGTATCATTAACTCATGAAATTCAGCACTGCCTAAGAATATTGAAGTGACCTAGAATATTTTAAATCAGATCATAAAGTCATATAAATTAATTTAAAGCTATAATTTTATAACAACTCAAACAAGTAAATCATTAGACAAAAATATCCAAGTTGATCATCAAATATATCAGAGAATAGAATACCTTCTGAAATTATGCTACAATTTCATGGCTTCTGTCTGCATAAAAATTGACAGAAATGTTTGAAAATTGCCTATTGATGACTCCTGATTATCTTATTATACTTCATTAAAAGAATTGTCATTTCTACAATAGTGTTTACTGTGTGATTTGCTTACATATAGTATGACTTAATCTTTATAATAAAACTTATTTTTCTAATGACAGATATGTTTATCATTATCTCTATTTTATAAATAAAGAAACTAAGACCAAGATCAAACATATTAATGATTTAAAAATTTATACCTTAGTATTATAAGTGACATTTTGGTAAACAACCTTAACATCTAATTTTTTTATGTAGAAGAAAAGTATAACATTGCAAGCATTTCACAAAAAGAATGTAAAACCTAGATAAAGATAATTTGTTTTAACTAAGATTTGAAGTCCAAAAGGTTATGTTTGGGAAATAAATTTAAAAATTTTATACCTTAAATAAAGTTAACAGACCAAATTTGAATTTTAAAAATTATTCAAAATAAATCAATAGATCAAGAATTTGTATATACAAAATAAATATAAATTGAAAAGGGAGAACTTGACACTCACTGTTTATTGTCATTGAAGTGGAAAAAATAGAAATAAGAAAAATCAGTTATTTTTTGTTGGAATGTGATGATATATTGAGATTTGATATGCTTAAGCCTCTGATTTTAAGACTCCGTTAATTGATATGAATGTCTCTTCTACTGAGCAAAGTAAAAGTGTGTACAAAAAAGTGATCATGATATTTTTTGTGGACCAGTTGGGTTAAGGGTGAAATAAACATCCAGTCAGTGGAGAACCGTACCATAGAGCATACATAAAATGATATTATGCAGCAATTGAAAATGATCATTTCTCCATCTCTGCAGAAGATTGGTTCCAGAACCTTCCAAGGATACCAACAGCAGCAGATGCCCAAGTTCCTTATCTAAAATGACTAGTATGTGCAGATAATGAATACTCATTCCCCTGTATATTTTGTCATTTCTAGGTTATTTGTAAGATCTGTGATGAAAATGCTATGCAAAAAGTTGTTGATTTCTATGATTTAGAAAATAATGACATGAAAAAATATCTGTACATGTTCAATACAGACCAAATGTCTTTTTCTAATGTTTTCCATCTGCTATGGTTGAATCCATTAATGTGTAACCTACAGATATAAAGGGCAGTCTGCATATTAATTAGAACTATGTCAGATGGCTTAGCATTTTTACGTAGAATTTTTTAGTAAGTAATAATGAGATGTATAAAAGTAGGATAAGTTTTCCAAAAATGTTATTGTAATTTTTGAAATTAAAGAAAAATTTGTATGTGAAATTATATTTACATGCATGTTTATTATTACATGAAAATTGAAGAATACATGAACATATGCTGATGAAGATAATGATTTGGGTTTTGGGGAGGAAGGGACAGATTTGGGTTGAAAGGAATGGTGGAAGTATTCAGGCAAGGATAGGAAAACATAAAATAGTCTGGTTGCAAAAAGTACCTTTATATATAGTTTTTGAATAACAAAGCTTGTGATAATAATTGCTACTTTCACTGTTGTTTTAATGATATTTTAACATCTAATTCTTCAGGCATAATAAAATGGGAAAATATGATTTTTCTTAAAAACTTTAATATGGTTGGTTGAACTACATGATAGTAATTGTAGAAATACATGAAAAGGATGTGAAAATATAGTTTAAAAACATTACAATATGTATATCAAGTAACATTACTTTTGTCGTTTTATTAGTCCTATCAAAAATTAGGACTTTAACTTTTCCTATCCTAAAATTAATAACACTTTTAATTTCCCCATGTATGTTCTAGAAATCAATTCCTTATTCTTTTACTTAGTTTTTATGTTTTTCTATGTTAGAATTTGTCTTAATAAGCTGCACTAGTTTCTATTTGTATCACAAGTTAAGATTTAATTTCTTTTATGTCTCTCCAGCCAATTGGATCGTATCCTTGATTTTATCTCATGAGGATAGAGATTTTCACTGTAATCCTTCTGCATGCACTTTAGTTTTTCCTATATACTTTCACCCTTATACTTCTTATTGGCTGGACCTTTTTCAACAGATACCCAGGTATTAACCTTTCTTTCATTCATTTTGCTAATTTTAATCCCTCTTTCTTCTGACACTGAGACAGTTTTTTTCAAAGATATCTTCTATCTTTAGATCTCCAATGAAATTGCACTATCCACAAAATCCAAATCAGATAGAAGGAAAAAAAATCAGCATTGTTTCCTCCTCCTCCTCCTTCACCTCCATCTTCTCTTCTGCTTCCTTCTTCTTGTAGTCTGATATATTGCATATTTTCTCAAGGAATTTTAAGGATTTGGAAGATTAAAATGTTTGGTTTAGTTGGTTTAGAAGGAGGATAGTTTTTAGATTTTGTACTATGAGATTCTGACTTTGATCCAGTAGTACTACTTAGATGCATTTAATCTCCAGTAAAATAATAAATATGATCCATAAGAAATTGGAAAGAGTAAATTTTAAAAGTTCTTACTAAAGAAATGGTTTGTAAGGATTCTATATATGACTAATAGGCTAATTACACACACACACACACACACACACACACACATTTTTAAAATACATCAATTAAAAGGAGAGTGTTCAGCAAATAATATTCTTACAATTTATATGTACTTTAGGGTATGATAACAGGACGTAATCACAAAGATAGAAACAAATGTTTCGCATGCCATACCCTATTGTCTATACTACTCAGAATATCAAACTGTTATGAGTTTTCATTCTTCTCTGACTTTCATTTTATATAGTTGTTGCTATAGATAATATGTAAATGAAAAAGAAAATGATAGATAAAAAAGAAACAAACAGTAAGAACATCCACTTCTATACTTCACAAGAATGAGAATGAAGCTCTGAGTAGTTTTCTTTAATGATTCAAGACCTGGAATTATACAATCAAGTCAGTAATTGAGCAATAAATATTTGGTATAAATGTATTCATATTATTGATTAAAGATCTACATATTCGAAGAACTAATATTCTACAGTAACATGAAAGTTCCTCTTTCTGGCAATACAAATATATAAAAGTCAGTTTTATGAATAAGACCTGTGTGATTCCAAGTGGGGAAAATTAAGAATAAATTTTAAACCATTCAGCATTTAAAAAAATCAAATAATGTATCTGTTTCATTTTCTTTTGTCAATGATGTTAGGAGAAAATTTTAAATCCATAAAGAACTGTTTTGTTGAAGGGTGGGGATGTCACTCTGTAGTAGGACAATTGACTAACATGTGTGAGTCCCTGGGTTCAATCACTTGTACCACCAAGAACAAAAACAAAAATAAAAATAAAAATCTCATTGAATGTCACACAATCTCTTCTAGATCCCTATCAAAAAATTAAAAATAAATAAATAAATCACGAGACAGGGACACAGATGAACATTATCCATAATTTATAACCCATTATTGAAGCTTTACATAATCTCCTAAATGCCTAGTGAAAGAGGTTGTATTAGCAGGTATGCTTGCAGAGGGTTATGGTGTGGATAAATGCATGCTCGTATGTATGACAGCAAAAACAAGATTGAGAATTTTCACATGAAAAGACTCACCTCTTAGTGCATATTTTCAGTACTAGGTTACCTTATTTCCTGGTTCAAAGGCACGGTAATGATAAATCAAGCTTTTTTTCCCCCTGTACCACTCATATTCAGTCTACATTTTTATAGTCTTTAAAGAACTCAGTCACAAAAAGCAGGCTCTCTACAAATGAAGTCTCCAAACTCTGTTCATAATGCCTGTTGAAGACTTTGATGCTACATCTTTACAGGTGGGAAGAAAAGAAATTCTGACCTGAAAAATCTGAGTATGTTGGGAGAATAAAATGTTCAAGCGATTGAAATAAGATTCTCTTCTTCTCCAACTTCAAGAAACTTATCTTACTACATCTCAAAACTATACATTGAGCTCATATCATGAACTTTAAATATAAATAAATGTCATTTTTAATAAACAGAGTGAAGCCATTAAACTGATAAATTTCAAGTCAAAACATAAATTAGTAGAGACCCTTTTGCTGAAGAAGTTTGACGACTCTAGATATATGCTAAAGTTGAATAATACTCAGTTAATTTGTTTACTGTACAAAAATGTTTGTAAGAGTCTTAATATGGGAAAACAAAAGTGACCAACAGGCTCATTATAATTTTTGAGTCAATGATTAATGTTTATATTGAGAAGGGTAATTTATGCCACAGTAATTGCTTTTCATTTCTATTCCTTCTCTTAACAAAATATGCAAATACAGTCTGTCCCTTTTTATGCTACATAATGAATCTATGAAAACCATGGCAGAATAGACAAAACTATCACCTTAATTCCTCTTGAATAGTAATGAGTAATAAACATTTAAGATTCATTAATCTTCAAATGACTGGTCAGAAAACAAATGGATTTCTTGCCTTCCAAATAGTTGTTTTATAAAATATTAAAATAACTGTTTCTACCTATGTGAACATATATATGGAATAGACTTAGGTGGGAGATATAAGGTAATTTGCCATTTATTTGCTTCCTGGTGTGCTGAATAAACCAACAGATGAAGGTATTAAATAAAATTTGTCTAAATAAAATGCAGGCATGCCACATGCATATTTATGGGACTGGGTTAGTGACAGACTCTCTGGTCTTCCTTGGAGTCACGTGCTATTCTCAGTTGTTCACAGTTCTGAGTGGTAATTTTTCTTCATATTGGAAGCACATATGCCTGTGTCTCAGATTAGAAACAAGATAACAGTGAGACACCAGCAAGGTATCATATTGTTCCTCCGTGATTTCTTCCTTCATCTCCAACCAGGCTCCAACCCATAGAAGTCATCAGCTTCTTTCCATGATGAACAAAACACACTCTTGATGTTCAGAGACTTCAATGATCACATCAGGATGGATAAAGCTAAACTTTCCAAATATATGACTTGTTAGAAATAGTTCAGTTCCCTTTACAGGAACAGTAACCTTTGAAGGAGAAAATGTGTGCCATAGATGATATTTTTTTAGGTGATTGAAAAAGCCATTGTCACTGCAACTTTGTGAATTAAAAAAAAAATTGATCTGATTCATTTGCTAAAGCTTCTTTTTTTATGCTCATCCTTCATTTACTCATAAAATTACTGTAATAGACTTTAAATACCATTATATTTGCTGAGATATGAATTTTATGTATGTACTGTTATGATAATACAGAAATACTTTTTAAAGAACATTAAATTTTTTTTAGAAAGACCATGATTTCACAATGGATGTGTTGATTATTTGAAAGACAAACCCACTACCTTAAAATCATGGTGGTTCATATAGCTAAGATCATTTTACTGTGAAACAAAACGCTCTCCTAAAGCATAGTAGCATCTCAAATACGTGACTGAGCTGTTTACTAAAAATAGAAATGGCTCCAACTAAATTATCACAGAGGCAATAAGTCAGAATATTCTTAGAGTTCACACACACCATATGACCTATGAGAAGGAGAAGTTTAAAAATAGGAATTTGGCTCAAGAGAGACAAACAATTCCCAGAGCATTCATTTATGACTACAGTGTTGAAGGGAGTAAAAACTACCTTTCTTCTTGTTTTATTTAGCTTTTTCATTGCTGTGACCAAAGTTCCCAACAAGAACAACTTAGAGGAGGGAAAGTTGGGGGCTCATGGTTTCAGAGGTCTCAGTTCACAGATAGCCAACTCCATTGCTGTGGACCCAAGGTGAGGCATCACATCATGGGTAAGTCAGGAAACAGAGAAAGAAGGATGGAGAAAAGGGCCATGCAGAATATACACTCTTCCAGGACATGCTCCTGGTGGCCCACCTTCCAGTCAGACCCCATCTCTCTAAAGTTACCACCCAGTCAGTCCATTCAAACTAAGATGGACTGATTAGGTTACAGTTGCCATAATATAATCATTTTACCTCTGAATATTTCCACATTTCTTTTTTGTTTTATATAAGTGTGCCTAGGTGCCTACATGCATGCCTGCATGCATAAAAATGTGCTTATGTATGTTTACCTTGTAGGTTTTATTTTAGCTTGCATAGATGGAATGAAATGTAACTGATAAGTTTCATAGAGATTATTTTGTTTTCTGAGGGCTGTAAAATTACATTAAAGAGCAGCAATGATAATCTTTTATATCCAGTTAAATAATAACAGAAATATCCTTGGTTTTTATGATGAAGCATCTGAAAGTATTCCTATTTTTGAGCATCATTTGTTACTGTACCATTTACAGTATCACAGAACATTAACTATAAGGCAATTTAAATTAGCCTTCTTTAAAGAACTATTTTTGTAATATGCTTTATGTGTAGAAGTAAAATAGGAATAATTAAAATTAATGAAATACAATCCAGGTAGGAATTTTGGTCATTAGATATTACATATCCATTAAAATAAGAAAGAATATTCTTTTGAATATTGGTGGTAGATTCACAGACAAATCCATTAAATTAAAACAGTTTTCACTGTTAAGTTTCCCATGTGTGTTTATTTTCATAATTAATTTGAGTCATTCAAGTGTACACGGATTGTGACTTGTTGAGAATTAGGGACATACATTTTTGTTTCTGACAGTGCAGGTCCTAGAAAATAACATCAATCCTGCTATATCAAACACCACTCAGGAAAGATTGTCTTGGGAAGTTACTGTCATTTGGGAGGATTAGAAGGTCAAGAATACTACAAATTTTCCTATGAGTTTAGAGAAAAATAAAATCACAGAAAGACCTTTAATATGGTCTTCTGAAAACAGAATATATGCTCAAAAAGCAACTCAAGTACAAAAGAGGACCACCTTAGAAATTCTCTCTGAGATGAACCTTAGATTGCGTATTGTTAGAGCTGAATTTATTTGCAAAGCTTCCTATGGGCATTCCTCAGCAAAGGTATATCTTAAGCTATCATAATTTATAAAACCTCTAAAATAGTATTTGCAGAGACTGAATTTCTAAATAAAGAGTAATAATTAAGAAAGACTGAATTTCAACCTATTTTGGAAAGCATATGATAATTAAGAAAGACTGAATTTCAGCTTAACTATTAGAAAGTATCTCAGTCTTGATAATAAGAAAAACCACTTTCAAAGAAACATTTGTAGGATCATTGTTCTTAAAAAAGCAAACAACAACAACAAAAACAAAAACCACCAAAAAAAAAAAAAAAAAAAAAAAAAAAAAACCAGGTAGCTTCTACACAGAGAAGTTAACAATGTTAAAAGACAAACTCAAGCACATTAAAATATAAGGAGTTCATTTGAGCAGACAATAATTCACTGGAGCACCAGAATAGGAGTGGTTGGGACTCCAAGGAAGAGTGCAAAGGGAAGTTTTTTAAAGTCCATGGGAGCAAGACAAAAAACAATACCTGATTAAAGAGGAATAATAGCCTTACGATTTTCCTGCAGAGGTTAATTGACAACTTCTAATTGGTGAAGTTCCTGGAAGAACTTAGAGGTTAGTTGGCAGTTTCTAATCGATATAGATTAAGATTCAGTTTTCTAGGATGTTATGATTTACATTGAGTTGGGTTTCCTGTTTCAGCCTCCCGAGTATCTGGGATTACCAAGGTGCTTCCCCACACCTGGTCTCAATTAATTATTTTTTAGCAACATATTACCACAAGTTTTCAGTGGTTTACTCATTTGGTTTTGGACATTATAAACCAGTTAACAGTACTCAAGCTCTCCATATATCTGCCTTTTAATGAAGGTTATGGCTATAAGATTAATATTATGCAATATGTGTTTTGTACCCATATGTATCCTTCTCCGCCTAACAAATTCTTTCTAGTAACTTTGTAACATACTTTACTAGAATTAATAATGCTTGTAAATGAAGTCTTTCCTGTTTTGGGTTTGTTATATGACTTTCTTCCTTTAAAATTTCTTTTCAAAGTTTAAAATTTATTGCTTTGTACCTATATGTAATAATAAATCTCACTGACAAACTGTTAGAACCGAATTTGTTAAATCTTTCATAATTTTAATATTTAAACAGAACAGTTTCCTTGTAATGCTGATAATGGCTAGTGCTTTATAATAAAGAATTCATTGGCTTTTTCTCGCCCTCCTGGGAGGGGCTTTTGAAACTCTTTCCACGTCTTAGGTGTTAGGAATGTCATAAATTCTGGAATTGCATGAGTTTATTGCAAATGAGGGAACTCATGATGGGTTTCTAGGTAACTTCAGGATGTGGTTGGTCACCAGAAAGATCAACCACATAATTAAAGGTTTGAGATTTTGAGGTAGCCTGTCTATTGGTTAGGGATAGAGGAGATTGAGGACAATAATAAAGTCAATGAATTGAACAATCATGTGTATATGTAGTGAAACTCCAATTAAAAGTCTGGACACCAAAACCTCAGGGGAGTTTCTGGGTTGGTGAACACATTAATAACTAACTAATATCACATTAATTCAGGAAAGCTTTGGACCTCTATGTTCAGGACACTCCCAGACCATATCTTCTGCATCTATACATTTGATTATTTAAGATCTATATCCATTGTGATCATGAGTAGGTTACTTTGCAAAGTTCCATTATTCCAAATAAAAGTCCTAGATATAAAAATACAAAGCTTAAGAGCAAAAAATCACAAGATTCAGAGTGGAACAGACACTCTCAAGGAAAAGATTAATGAACTTGAAGACATAGCAACACAAATTATCCAAAAGGAAACACAGAATGAAAAAGATGAATAAAAACATCCACAAAATTAGTGAGTTCTTTCAACAGTCTCTTGTATTTGAAATTAGTGAAAGAGAAGAGAGAGAAGGAAGACAGAAAAATATCTGAAGAAATAATAACAAAAAACTCAAATTAGATTTTTTTAAAATTGAAAATATAATCTCATGACCAAAAGAGTTCAGCAAAGTTCTAGCCTAAGAATTATGGGGAAAAAAACAGAAAAACTATAGAAAGGGACATTGTAATTAGAGATTAGAAGACTCAATACTATTATGATGTCAATTGTGGAAAAAACTGATCTATATATTCAATATAATTTTAATAGATTCCAGTTAGATAAATAGAAATCAGTAAGGTAAAAATTTACATAGAAATGTAAAGAAACCAGAATAGCCAAAATGACTGTAAAAAAAGCAAAAGAATTTGAGGACTTTGAACCTGATTTCAAATGTTACTGTAAACTATAACAATGAGAAGGTCTGTCAGTGATAAAAACACAGACAAGAAGAGAAAACAAATTCTAGAAGTATATACAAATATTCAGCCTGTTAACTTTTGTCTAAAGTACAAATATGATTCCTCAATGAAAATGTATTTTTTTGTCAAATGATCAAATTGTTGAAAATTCATACAAAAATAAATGTATTATCTCCATTCTTCCTACCTCATACAAAAATTAACTCAAAATTTAACTTGGACTTATAAACAAACTACAATGACAAACCTAAAACTACAGAATTTATAGGAGAAAACAAAGCAGCAAATTTTTATGACCATGTGATTCAAGCAAAAATGACTCAAATAAAACCCACAAAAGTACAATATAGACAAGATTAATTGATCTTTTTTAAAAAATTGAGAACTTGGAGGTTGGACACCATTGGACGGAGCTAACCGGCCTGACTACCCCCAAGCTGAGGTCGGACCCCAAGACTGAGCCTGCCTACCTGCCCCCCTACTGCTGAGGGACACTACACTTGCCTCTGTGCTGACTCAGCGCACCCTCCCTGGGGTTCCCCAACTTCTTTGGAGGCTGGTAGGCATTTTGAATTACTCCTGAGGGTGTGGCCATCATCATTGGAAGGATGGCTCCCTTCCCGAGACACCTACAGGAGACCGGAGGCCCTTTGACAGGACTCAGGATTCAAGAAGAGGAGTTATTGAGAGACTCGGGACCAACTCAGAGCAGCCAGGTGAGTCTCGCACACTGAGTGAGGCTCTCTGGACAGGTCAGTAGTCCCGGAATGCAAGGAACTTTGTGGAATAGAGTTGCCCAGTGAGACTCCCCCACTGGAGCGGGGAACCCAGACAACCGGGAGCATTGTAGAGGAGGACCGCCCAGCAAGAGGCTTCGGCACAGAGTGAGGGTCCCAGGACTGGGCAGTAGGTCCAGTCCCCAGGAAATGTTGTAGAGGAGGGCTACTCAGAGAGAGAGTTCCTTGCAGGGCCAGGCCCCCCAGACCAGGTGATAGTTCCAGGCCCAAGGGAACGTCTCAGAGGAGGGCTGCCCAGCGAGTGTCTCAATCACAGGGTGAGGCTCCCTGGCCCAGGAGGTAGGTCCAGACCCCTGAAAACATTGCAGAGTAGGGCTTCCCAGCCCAGGTGGTAGTTCTGGACAGAAGGGAACTTTTCAGAGGAGAGTTGCCCAGCGAGATGTCCCCACTGGGCGAGTATTCCCCACCAGGCGAGGGTTTCCCACCAGGGTGGTAGAACCAGAGACACAGGCCCAGACCAGCTATGCCCCAGCCTGAAGTCTAGTCCCCCTTTTGGTTGACCATCAGTCAACAAGTGGAGGCGCCTCTTCCTACCAGGAGGAAATATACCACACCTGAAGGCCACCACCCCTAGTGGGGCAGCTTCCTTGTGTATCAGTGCATTATCAAGTTCCTCCAAGACTTCAGGCTACTGAAGGCTAGGAGTTGAGTTATTGGTCTACAAGGACACTATAAGTGAATAGAGGAAATCTGCATTATCTCAGTTTCACTACTAGAGGGGTAGATATCTGACCAACATGAGAAAACAAGGGAAGAAAATGTCCCAAACAAACCTAGACGCTACATCAATAAAATTCAATGACAGTATGGCAGAAGAAATGTCAGAAAGGGAGTTCAGATGTACATAATTAAAATGATCAGAGAAGCAAACGAGGAGATGAAAGACCAAATGCAGGCATTGAATGATCACACCACTCAACAGTGGCAAATGTGGGAAGCAAAAGATTATTTCAATAGAGTAGGAGATACTGAAAAAAAAAAAAAAAAAAAAAAAACAGAAATCCTTAAAATGAAGGAAACAATAAACCAAATTAAAAACTCATAGAAAGCATAACCAATAGGATAGAACACCTGGAAGACAGAACCTCAGACACTGAAAACAAACTATTTAATCTTGAAAACAAAGTTGACCAAACAGAGAAGATGGTAAGAAATCATGAGCAGAACCTACAAGAATTATGGGATATCATTAAAAGGTCAAATTTAAGAATTATTGGGATTGAGGAAGCCTTAGAGAAACAAACCAAAGGAATGAACAATCTATTCAATGAAATAATATCAGAAAATTTCCCAAATCTGAAGAAAGAAATGTAAAATCTAGTACAGGAGGCTTATAGGACTCCAAATACACAAAATTACAACAGACCCACACCAAGGCACATTATTATGAAAATACCTAACATACAAAATAAAGACAGAATTTTAAAGGCTGCGAGAGAAAAGAATCAAATTACATTCAGGGGGAAACCGATAGGAATATCAGCAGATTTTTTAATCCAGACCCTAAATGCTAGAAGGGCCTGGAACAACATTTTTCAAGCTGCGAAAGAAAACGAATGCCAACCAAGAATCTTATACCCACCAAAACTTACCTTCAGATTTGAAGATGAAATAAAATCCTTCCATGATAAACAAAAGCTAAAAGAATTTACAAAAAGAAAGCCAGCACTGTAGAACATTCTCAGCACAATATTCCATGAGGAAGAGATGAAATACAATGATGTAAATCAGCAAAGGGAGGAACTACCCTGAGGAATAGACAAATAAAGGAGAAACCAAATCATGTCAAAAAACAAAAATGAGTCAAATGACTGGGAATACAAATCGTATCTCAATAATAATCCTGAATGTTAATGGCCTGAACTCATCAATCAAAAGATATAGACTGAGAGATTGGATTAAAACGAAAGATCCAACAATATGCTGACTACAAGAGACTCATATCATAGAAAGAGACACCCACAGACTAAAGGTGAAAGAATGGGAAAAAACATACCATGCACATGGACTCAGCAAAATAGTCAGAGTATCCATTCTCATATAAGATAATGTGGACTTCAAGCCAAAGTTAGTCAGAAGGGATAAAGAAGGACACTTCATACTGCTTAAGGGAAGCATAAATCAGCAAGGCATAACAATCATAAATATCTATGCCCCAAACATTGGCTCAATGATATAGGTTAAACAAATCCTTCTCAATTCCAGAAACCAAATAGACCACAACACAATAATACTAGTTGATTTTAACACACCTCTCTCACCACTGTACAGATATTCCAAACAAAAATTGAACAAAGAAACCATAGATCTCAATAACACAATCAACAATTTAGACTAATGGACATATATAGAATATACCATCCAACAAAGAATGAATACACTTTCTTCTCAACAGCACATGGATCCTTCTCTAAAATAGACCATATTCTATGCCACAAAGCTTCTGTTAGCAAATACAAGAAGATAGAGATATTACCTTGTATTCTATCAGATCATAATTGATTGAAATTAGAAATAAATGACAGAATAAAAACAGAAACTACTCCAACACCTGGAGATTAAATAATATGCTATTGTATGATGAATGGATAACAGAAGACATCAGGAGGGAAATTTAAAAAATTCTTAGAGGTAATCGAGAACAAAGCACATCCTATCAAAATCTCCAGTATGAAAGCAATACTTAGAGGAAAACTTATTTCATGGAGCACGTTCAATAAAAGAAGAAAAAATCAACAAATAAATGACCTAACATTACAGCCCAAACCCCCAGAAAAAGAAGAACAGAGAAACACCAAAAGTAGTAGAAGACAGGAAAGAGTTAAAATCAGAGCTGAAATCAATGAAATTGAAACAAAAGAAACAATCGAAAAAATTGACAAAATAAATAGTTGGTTCTTAAAAAAAATAAACAAAATTGATAAACCCTTAGCCACAATAACAAAGAGAAGGAGAGAGAAAACCCAAATTACTAAAATTCGGAATGAATAAGGAAATATCACAACAGACAAGAGTGAAATACAAAACATAATTAGAAGCTATTTTGAAAATCTATACTCCAACAAAATAGAAAATCTTGAAGACATCAACAGGTTTCTAGACACATATGAATAACCTAAACTGAACCGGAGGACATACACAATTTAAATAGATCAATTTCAAGTAATGAAATAGAAGTCATCAAAAGCCTACCAACAAAGAAAAGTCCAGGACCAAAGGGGTTCTCAGCCGAGTTCTACAAAACCTTTAAAGAAGAGCTCATTCCAATACTCCTCAAAGTATTCCATGAAATAGAAGAGGAGGGAACCCTCCCAAACTCATTCTATGAAGCCAATATCACCCTGATACCTAAACCAGACAGAGACACATCGAGGAAAGAAAATTTCAGACTAATATCCTTAATGAACATCGATGCAAAAATTCTCAACAAAATTTTAGCAAATCACATACAAAAATATATTAAAAAGGTAGTGCACCATGATCAAGTGGGTTTTATCTCAGGGATGCAAGGTTGGTTCAACATCTGGAAATCAATAAATGTAATTCATCATATCAACATACTTAAAGTCAAGAATCACATGATTATTTTGATAGATGCAGATAAAGCATTTGATAAAATACAGCATCCCTTCATGCTCAAAACACTAGAAAAAATAGGAATAGTGGGAACATTCCTTAACATTGTAAAGGCTGTCTATGCTAAGCCCATGACCAATATCATTCTAAATGGTGAAAAACTGAAAGCATTCCCCCTAAAAACTGGAACAAGGCAGGGATGCCCTCTTTCACCACTTCTATTCAACATTCAAAACCACCCTAAGATTCCATCTCACCCCAATTAGAATGGCCATATCAAGAATACAAGCAACAATAGGTGTTGGTGAGAATATGGGGGAAAAGGTACACTCATACATTGCTGTTGGGGTTGTAAATTAGTACAGCCACTCTGGAAAGCAGTGTGGAGATTCCTTGGAAAACTTGGAATGGAACCATCATTTGACCCAGCTATCCCACTCCTTGGCCTATACCCAAAGGACTTAAAATCAGCATACTACAGAGATACAGCCACATCATTGTTAATAGCTTCTTAATTCAGAACAGCCAGATTGTGGAATTAATCTATGCCCTTCAATTGATGAATGAATAAAGAAACTGTGGTATATATATATATATATATATATATATATATATATATATATATGCACACACACATGGAATATTACTCAACCATAAAGAATAATAAAATTATGGTACATGGATGAAATTGGAGAATATCATGCTAAGTGAGATAAGCCAATCTCAAAAAAACCAAAGAATGAATTATCTCGCTGATAAGTGGATGATGACACATAATGTGGGGCAAGGGGGTCAAGAATGGAGGAAGGAGGGACTGTATAGAGGGAAAAGAGGGATGGGAGGGGTTGGGGGAAGAAAAAAATAACAGAATGACTCAAATACTTTTACCCTATGTAAATGTATGATTACACAAATGGTGTGCCTCTACTTCATGTACAGAGAAACAAGATGTATCCCATTTGTTTACAATAAAAATAAATTTTAAAAAATTGAGATCTTATGCTATTTGAAACAAATTAGTAAGACAATTAATAGCTAAGCCATGGACTGGGAAAATATTTTCAACGAAACAGATGTTCTTACAGGATATAGCTATAGATAGATACAAATGTTAAGTATTAATATCATTGATATTACAGATATAATATTGATATCAATGATATTACAGTAGTATTATCAATGATTCAAAACTGACAAGTTGCAACTCTCATACATTGATGGTAGCAATGCAAAATGTCAGTCATTTTGGAATATATGCTGGCAGTTTTTATAGACTTAGATAAGCTTATCATACAACTCAATAATCCAATTCTTAAGCATTACTCAAGTATAATAGAAAAAAAAAAAGGTGCAATTTTTTACTGTGGTTTTGTAATCATCCAAACTGGAAACAACCATGTGGATGAATTGTAGTGCACTCAAACAATGAAATGCTACTCAATACATAAGAAAGAATAAATAGGTCATTCACCAAACAACAGGGATGACTCTCAGATGCACCATTCTAAGTGAGAAGCCAGTTCCAGAAAAGTAAATATTCTATGATTCTTTTTGTGTGACATTCTGAAAAGGCCAATAGAAATTTATACATTTAACTCTAGTTGTAGGAATAATATTTTATGAAGTAAAATCAAAATAATGAAAAGGAAAACAAATAGTAAAAAGTATAAGATTAATGATAACCAAGTTAGATTTGTGTAACATTGTTTGGTTTACAAGGGCATTTTATTTTTATTTTCCCATTTACTCTTCATGCCTCTGGAAATTTGTATAAATGTGAATCCTGCTTTAAAAAAAAAATCTAATTTAACAAGTTTTTTCCATTACTTTATTTCCATTGTATATCTCAATAACAATGATTTTTATGACGTCATCAATGGAATTAACTGCTATTATAAAATGTCTTTTTCTCTCTTTCAGAAGTAAAGGGAAAGTACATACAGCATTAAAAACAAAAGTTGTCATTGCAGCTTGACTGAAATGCAAAAAAATCACACACACACAAACATATGAGCTAACCCCTGACTGTCCTATTCCCTTAAGTCATATGACTTGTAATATATTTTTACAATGTCAGATTTTCAATATCATGTGGATTATTAGAATTTGTATCTACAGCAACCCAAATGTTTGAGACCATACCCAAAGAAAAAATGAGAGAAAGAAGAGAGGTTTGTATCATTCATATTTATAACCAGTCCAATTTTTAGCTATTCTCAGCTCCTTTGGTTGTAAATATTAACCATGCCCTTGAGTTTTTAATTCATTTATACATTTGGAATACAATTCCCACAAAAAAACAAATCCTGAGATACAATATATGTGTATATGGCTTGCATTTTTTCCAAATAGATTACACAAATGGATTTCTAGAAAAAGCTTGAAAGATGCATGAATATATACATATACATGAATATAAATAGCACTGGCATGCTGGAACATTTATGTTGAATGTGTTTACATCTATTTTTCCCCATAAGCATCTATGGGATTTCCATGATGATGTTGTTTTAAGGATAATAGGAAGCAAACACTTTCTGGTGATGCAATTAAATCACCAAGCATAAAGATATCTAAACATATCAACTGACAACACAGCACTGCTAGGAGGTAACTGCTCCAACATCTGCGACACTGAAGTTAATCATGACTCCAGCAAGAGCATCCTCCATGTGCGACATAAGAGAGACACTAATTAATCATTAAGTGGCCTTACATCATACAGGGCTGCTGCTTCTGTTTCAAATCAACTGAAGTGGTTGAGAGCAGCAGTAGCAGGAGCAACAGCAGCAGCTCCAAATATTAAACATGACAGAGAAAGGGTGGGTTACTGAAACTCCAAGAGGACTGCAGTTTGGAACTGATACTTGGATTGTTGAATAAATAAGTACCCAGTCTCACTTTACTGATTGATGGATGGTACTGGCCTCTTGCCAGAAGCATTTTCTAATTTGCACTAACGGGAGCTAAATTTTCTCTGATTGTGGAGGTGTGAGTTCTTGGGACTTTCCTCCTTACATCATGATGGAATGAGATACAATAGATGCACTTCTTTCCAGTCTTTACAATTGAGGGTATAATTCGTTATGTGAGGGATTCACACACTGTCTACCTTCAGAAGTATTTTTATTGGACCTCAGAAGTATTTAACTAGATTAGTCAGACTATCATGATGATAATGTATTCCCTAAAACTCTTCTTACTCGTTTTATGTGCCCATTGTGAGAGATTTAGAAAAGGTAGAAGAGATCACAGATCAAAAGAAAACTTTTTAACAGCCACCAACCACAGGAACCCAGTGTTAAAACTGCACATGCTATCCTTCCTGTCACCAGGAAGAGAGCTATACCGTGCCAGCCACTCTTCCAAGCACTTCACACACATTATCTTACTTAGTTCTCACAACAATCCAAAGTGATAGGTATTGTCTTAGTCCATGTTTGGTTGCTATAACAAAATATCCAAGGTTAGGTATTTTACAAGGAAAATATGTTTATTCAGTTCCCAGTTAGGTGGCTAAATGTTCAAAATTGGGCAGTGCCATTAGGTTCATCCTCTGATGAGAGCCCCTTTGGCTGTGTCTTGATATGGTGGATATCATGACAAGAGAACATACAAGAGGGAGTGATCACATATGGAGAAGGAAGGCAAGGAATGATTCGGGGATCCTACTTGCTCTTTTTTTTTTTTAACAAATCACTCTCAAGGAACTAACCTGGGTTCTCTAAAAGCCACTTCAAGGACATCACCCCCAATGACCTAATTAACTCACATTAACTATGCTCCACCTAAGAAGCTTAGTAATGTCTCCATGTATGTATGATTATTACAAGGCAGAACTTGGATTTTAAATCTCACAGGCATATCTTGCTATGGAAATTCTCATAAAAATATATGCTTACATGCAACTAGTAGAATTACCTTAAGCAACATTAAGGCAAATAGGACATAAATCAAGCATTTCTTAGAGCTCTCCTATCCAAGTATCCACAAGATGCCTATCACTACTTAAAGTGGTCCTTTGAATCAATCTTCCTTCATGTTTGTTGCTTCTCTTTGCTGGGAAAGAACAAGATCTCCGTCCTATATCTTTGCCACTGTGACCTGCTGGGAAGTTGTATCAACTGTACCTGGTTTCAAAAACATCCTTGGTTACCTATAAGTGGACCCATGATTTTGTCCTTGGAAATTGTGAAATCAGCTTAATACTGATAAATAATTAGAAATATGCTATTAATATCCCTAAAAAATACTTTGAGTGAAAGAAGTCAGATAAAAATAGCATGCACACTCTATGATTCCATTTATATAAAATTCAAGAAAACGAAAACCAACCTACAGTGAAATAATGAAGATCAGTCATTTCTTGGAGAAGGGGATAGAAAAGCAAGGTGGGGAAAGAGATTAAAAAGTAGTATGGGAGCCTTTTGGGGACAATGGACATATTTTTATCTTGATTGTGGTGATGGTTTCACACATACATGTCAAAATTTATATTACACACAGAAAATATGTATAGTTTGTGGTATTTTAATTATAAACAGATCTCATTTTTATGTTTAGAAGTCAGGATTTATTGACTTCTTGGTTTTTCTGTTACTTTGACCATATTGCTCATATTACACAGCAACTTTTTCACTTTTTCTTTTGTTTGGGTTATTGTTTTTCTGCTAATGCCTTTCAACATGCCACAGGCAAGTTTACTGTAAAATTCATGAAAATTAAGTTTCAGATGTCTCATTTGAAGTTCTTTCCAAAGAGCTATACATAATTTGAATTTATAATTTTATATTACTGTTGCTCATTAGTTTGCATAATATTACATAAGCTTCAGAGCCCACAAATCCTAGATTGCCTCCTGACTGAATTTCTCTTGAGAATTGTTGTAAGTAATTAAATCACTGAGTTAAGGAAGTAGTGGTGTTCAATTTTATAAAATAGTGCCAAGTTGTTTTTCAAGGTGGTTGTTCCAATTTTAACACCTCCCGGTGAAATGAAAATGTGTCTGAGATCTCATTGCTCCATATCTTTTCAGCATTGACATTTTCATACTTAGTTTTAACCTGTGTTTGATAAATATTTGGGTCCTCCATAGATTTGTTTACATAATATGTTGTTTCTTTTAATTTTGAGGAATAGGATTTTCTCTCCTTTTATGTCTTTATTTAAAGTGAAAGACATTGCCTATGAAAACTTGTAGATAATGTGAGGTTCCACATACTTTTCAATTCCCTCAAAGAGGGTTCAACTTACTTCTTGCCAACAAATAGTCCAGGAAGAGAGTAGCAATAGGAAGAGAGAGTTCTGGGGTTTTCATAAGGACACTCACACATCATTCCATTCGCCTTATAACCTAAACACCTCTCAAAGTTCCCATCTACCAATACCAATCCTGTTGAGGATGAGGTTTCAACATATGTGTTTTGGGAGGCACAAACATGCTGCCTATGACAGTTATGAACAATCATATCATAAATGACACTGCTATCTCAGGGTTTGAGAGGTTTCAAAACTGACCTTCACTAGTTAGGAGGACTGAATAATTTCCACATTATCTTTATTTCTAACATGCAGGCAGGGTTTTAGTCCCCTCAAACCACAGTCAAAGATACACAAGAGTGCCCTAAATTAGTGCCCTAAAAACTTTCTCAATTTTTATTTCCCTTGTCTAGCTAAACTCTGCTCAACATCTCATCTTCTGCTGTCTGCTTAGGGTACAATACATATCTTTAATAGAAATCTATCCAAACATACACTCAATTCTCTGGTTATTTTCTTCTCTAGGATATTGGCCAATAATTCTTCATTGTCTTGTTACAAAATTTATGTTAATTTGCATGTTTTTGTCCCCTCCTCCAGTTGCTCTAAGACAATAGTTCTGAATTAGGTAATCTATCAGTAAAGAAAGATAAATTCTAATTAGTAGTTTTTAAAGTAATGTTTTAAATTTAAGTATCATACTCAGCATGATTAATTTTCACAAAGTGCATACACTAGTATGACCAGATCAGAAAACAAAATGTTTCCTACACTTGAGAAATTCCCCCTCATGCTTTCTGTGTCCCTATCCACCAAGGAAACCACTATCCTGACTTTTAATACTATAGATTAGTTTTGCCTGTTTTTGAAATTTTTAGCTCAGGGCAAAATATGATTAAGAGAAAACCTGACATTCTCAAGGTAACTCTTTATATCAGGAGAGACAGATACAAAAGAAGAAAGCAGAATAGAATTGATCTGAGAATTATGGCTGGGAAAGTACTGGAAGGTGTTACTAGGATGCAGAATGGACTAGACTCATAAATATAACAAACCTATTATATTTTTGAGAAAATTGAGCTGTCAAACAATACATAAGTCTGGACTAAACAATTCTATAACTATCCAAAAAACTGAACTCTCATATAACAGGAAATGTGTTGAGAAAGTTATTCAGTTCCCAATTAGCTCATTTTCCCCTAATGCTCATTTTAGATGTAGCCGAAGAGGATAAATGAACAGAAAGAATATTGCTGCAATAGAATCAGAAGCCATGAAGAACAAGGGATTAGAAGAAAAATTGGATTTTATTTAAGGAACATTTCCCATCACACACACACACACACACACACACACACACACACACACACACAATATCTATCTACTGGGATTCGAGACATAATATGTTCCAATGACTATTTTGTGACCCTCATCCTTCTTCATCCCACATGGTAATAGTTACTGTAGATCTTGTCTTTGTATTACCACTTTATAGTATTCTCTTGGTGGATGGAATACCTTTCTTTGGAGCTCATTGTTTTCTAGACCTAAAGATGCCAATTCCAAACTGGGTAAGGAAAAAGTGCATATCATGTGGAGATTCTACAGTCTGAGCTCAGAATGTCAGCTACAATTGACTGGATTCTTTTGGAAAGTACTTAGTATATTATAAGTTCAGAAAGGGCAAAGGAATATTGGGTGACCAGAGGAGTGGAGTATAAGGTAGACAGTAGTTCTTAACAAAATTAACATCCCAGTTTCTGTAGTCCTTTGGAATTCAGATGGGGCCATATTCCTAGGTTTAGCCAATGGCATGTAGCAGCAAGTGATATATACCTAAAAAAGTTTGATATTTTCTCCCTTGTTGAGGTGACCCAGTAAGCTCCTTTGGTATAGTTGGAATATATGGTATAGCTATAAAACGGCAAAGCCTCTACTAGCCTGAGTCTCTGAGGAACTCCACAAAGTACAACTTTCTAGTTTTGCAAGACACTGAGATTTGGAACTTATATGTCACTGCAGTGCTACTAAGCCCAACATTTCTCACACCGAGATGTTATAAAATGGCTCTCATGGCATTTAGAATTCTACCTAGTAGTTCTCAGATATTTCCCCAAATTCACTTTTCTAAGACATTTGTGACCCAATCATCTCCTAGGCCTTGGAAGGTCTGAAATGAGGTGAAAGTGAAAACATATGTAATGTGGATATCTTTCAAAGAAAGGGGAGATGAAACTATCCTTATTCAAAGTTTATACCTCCTGAGAAGCTGGCCAATATGATACAAAGTGAATTAGAGAAAGAGAGAAAATGTAGTCATCATAGGGCAGCAGAATTCTGCCTTTTTAAGGATCTGAAATAGAGAAACAGTTCATCAAATCACAGTCAGTACCCTAAGGTTTCCATGGTTGGTCTTCTTGTACTGTATGATACTTAAAGTTTTTAAAAATGTTTCCCACATGGTTGTTGTTTTTCCTAGTTCTAACTGTCTGAAAATTTAGACATGGTCTAAAGAATCAGAATTAGGATTATTTTCCTTAAATCATTTATTTTACCTCCTTTACTTATTCCCTTATCTATTATCATTGTCATCACACTATAAGTTCCATTGTGGTCACACTGCAAGACAGCATGGTAGAGTAAAACCACAGAGTCTGCATCTACCCTGTGAGGGTTTGGATTCAGGTTCTATTACTCCTATACTTGAAGAGGGAATTTGGAACTATTTGCTGCCTTAGTTCCATCATCTGTAATATCAGCTGAATATCAATGTCTGCCTCATAGAGTTGCTATGAGAATTACTTGAGATCTGTGTCAAGTCCATGTTCAGTGTTCTATAAATACAGCTACTCCATGTCGACTTGGATTTTATCTGTATTGTTCACTAACTTCTCTCCAGTTGCTGTACATGGCCTTGTGTGTGGCATCAGAAAATGGACCAGAGATAAAAATGACTGAATCTATTTCTCCCTCTAAAAGTACATACCTTTGTCCAGAAACTTGAGAATGATTTCATATATGTGTAAAGAGTCCTGAAAAACATAAATTTATTCATAGGACTTTACAGTAACTGCTCCAATAGCCTTTAATAATGTACTATAAATCAGCTCTTTCAGAATAATCTTCTTGGTTCATCTTTGCAAGAGTATTCCACCATTAAGACTGAAAAAATCAATTTAGTACACCACCTATTACCTGGTAATGTAAGTAGTACAGTATAAATATTTGTTTGGAAGGCTATGATTGAGGCATTAGAACAACTCATCATCCTGATGCATAATAACTGATAATGATTCCTGCTACCTATTATGTGACTGAAATGTCAATTCATTGTTTGAATAAGGCACTTGGAGCTAAGTACAGAATGTTCATAGCCCACTTTGTGTACTGCTCTTTTTTTCTCTGACCAGACAAAATACTGAAAGTAAATCTCACTCACACACACCCAAATACACACATCAGTGTTATTGATCCATGGACAATGCAACAATATAAAAGACACAAAATTTATTTTATGCTAATATAAATTAAATATGGATACTTCCATCATCCAGTACTGAATTATGCATTATGCAAAGCAATTCCTCCCTGTTTCACCTACTCTGTGCTACCATCATTTTGTTATTACTCTCAACCCAAAAAGTGAATGATGAAAGAGAGGAAGACAGAGAATATCAAATTGTCTGAAATCCACTGCTCATTTTAAACTGTTGAAACTTAGCCTGAGGGAAAAAAAGATGAGAAACTGAGAGCTAAATTCAGATGGTAAGAAAAGCTTAAAGTTTTTCCTGGTTTCAGTTTATCTGGGTTATGCAAACCACCATTAATGCTGACAATTAAGAGTTCCTAAATTGAGAATTCTGCTTATTTGATGTAGCATTTAAGATGTCTCAGTCTTTAAATTCTTAAATCTAAACTATCACTCATGGAGGGTAGAGAATGCAGACTATTCTGTGGAAATGACCCAGGCTTAGCTGGAAGACAAATTCCAAATGAAAAATATCATTTTCTCAATACTTCTAATAGCTTCAAGGAAAGGTATAATTATAAGAATGAGGCCTTATGTAAATACTGAATAAAACTTCTTAGCTGCATACAAGAGTAGCCTGCAGAACACATCGCATTATAATGGATGTATCCTTATTGGAAAAAAAGGGGTCATATGAATTCAAAAGGTCCCTAGACACTACTGGGAATTATAATTACAGGTTTTGAGGCAGCTTCTCCTGTAACATCTGCAAGCTTTAGTAGATTTTCAGCAAACACACAGAGATAAAACTAGGTATCTTTCTTTCTCTTATGCACTGAGATTTTATAAAAATTACATCAAAGTTGGCCTCAGGGAAGACCTTGTCACAAAAAGATTTTCTCTCCTAGTTTTAATTTATTTCTAAAAAAATTGAAAATTTGAAAAGTATTGAAATGGAATATATAACTCAATAAGCTGGCATCTTGTTAGTCAGAACTGGAGCAATTAGAGGATTTTCTCTCCTTCCGACTGGGATCGCCTCAATATGTCTCTAATGTCCTGAAAGCTCCCCTTTCCTGTGGACATGATTACTCTGAGTAACCAGAAACCAATAATTAATTGATGCTTTTCTTGCTGTATCCCACACTGGCATCCATTCTACTGCATATAAAAAGCAAAGGAATAAATCAAGCAAAGTAAACAAATACCAGGTTTAAAAAATAAACGACGCAAACCCGGGAATAGCTTATGTGTGAGACTCTATCATATATAAGTGGTGAATAAACCTCTCACTCCAAGAAAAAAAAGTTCTTCTATTAAAAAATACTTAACAAAATAAAATTCACAAAATAAATAGTGCCAATATAAACACTTTAGTTAAGTACAAATTCAGTTGAATGTATCATGACTTTTTCATTGACTTGCTGGTTAAAGTTTTCAATATGTTTAGTTTTCCTATGTGGAAACTATAAAATAAAATATAATATGATAAAATATAATAAAATATTCAAATATAGAAGAAGGGATTTTCAGTGAAGGGAAAAATGACCAGTGGGAAGGAGAAGAGTTGGGGGGCAAAGGTGGTAATAAGGAGGGTGGATATATTCAAAGAAGGATATATGCATTTATGGAAATGACACACTGAAACACATTAATTTATACAGAAAATAGGCATTACTAATTATATTTTTTTTAAAAAGAATTACACAAGGCGTCAATACTCTGGCCTATTCCAGAAAAAAAAAATCTCTAAAATCACTTCAATTAAAAAAGAAAAATGTTTGGTTGTAATAATTCTTAAGTTTATTTGTTGCTTGGTAAAACTGATTTGGTTTTCATTCATTCACCCAGACATTCAACAAAAAACAATAATCACCAAATGGGGCAAGTATTCTACAGGGAACAATTCTGGTCCAGAATCTTTCTTAATCCTTATGATTTTAATAAAAGTTTTCAAACATTCAAAAATAAATGTATAATTAAGTTTTATCCTTAGGTTACCAAAGAAGAGTAAATTCCAAAGAAGAAGGAAAAAAAGGGAAAAAAATTAGAGCAGAAGTCCATGAAGTTAAAAACAGGAAATCAATAGAGAAAATCAAGAACACAAGTAGATAATTGGGAAAGAGGGAGATATCAGAGTACAAGATTTCAGTTTGACAAGACCTTTACATAACATGGCGACTATAGTTGATAATATATATGTTACACGTGAGCTTGACAAGACTTACTACTGGATCTGTTGATTTCTTATGGAGTAGTGTTTACCTGTCCAAGTACAAAGTAAAGTCATCTATTCCTCCTTGCTGATCTATCATGTTTGGCCTTACCTCCTTTGCTGTTTTGTCAATAGGCACATATATTGGAAGGATTATTTTGTTTTCTTAGGGAATTGATTACCTGTAATGCTTCCCTTTAATGTTGATAATTTCCATTGCTCTACAGTTGGCTCTGTTTGAAATTAATATAGACTCCCACATTCTTTGGATTTTGGCATGGGATATCTCCACCACCACTACCTCCCTTTTTTTTTTTTTTTTTAGTACCGATGATTGAAACAGGACACTCAATCACTTATCTACATCCCCATCTGTTTTTATTTTTATTTATTTTAAATTTTAAGACAGAGGCTTGATCAGTTACTTAGAACCTCACTAAGCTGCTGAGACTGCTTTTGAACTTGCAGTCCTCCTGCCTCAGCCTCCTGAATAACTGGAATTGCATGTGTACGACACTGCACCTGGCCATCCCTTTACTATCTGTACCTTTATGCTTAAAGTGGATTTTGTACAGAGAACATAGAGGGGATCTGAATTTTTTTGTTCTACTGTGATGAGTCTTCTTTTAGTTGTTTTGAACTATTGATGTTCCAAATTATTGTTAATGTGTGAATGAATATCTCCGTATCTGTTACTGTTTTATATTGTTAACCCTCATTCTTTGTTTCTATTTTGGCATTCCATTAATTTTCTGCCTTTTGTGGATTGACTATTTTATATAATTTCATTTTCTCTTCTTTCTTAGTGTATCAGCTATGCTTCTTGAATCTTTCAGTGGTTGCTGAAAGATCTCAATATACAACTAATCCAAGTTAGTTGTAACTATACCACTTTATGAGTACTGTGACTTCTTTCTAATAATAAAACAATTCTAATTGTTTCCCCCAAAAAATAAATAAATGTATAATGAACACTATAATAAAAAATGTAAATTAATTTCAACAACAGTTAATATTTTGCCATAGTTTCTGTAGAAAATTGCTCTGCTGAAGCACTCTGAAAGAAATTGCAGACGTGTTTCTAACCCTAAATATTTTTAGAAATGTTGCAATAAAAAATGAAGACATTTTCAATCCAATCACAATAAAATTGTGACATAACAAAATTTATGGTATTTCCTTAATATTTGTTTACTAGCCTGCTCAAACTTTTCTTTTCTTTTATTATTATTATTTTTTATTTTTACAGACTGCATTTTGATTCATTGTACACAAATGGGGTAGGTGCATCTTTTTGTTTCTATGGTTGTACACAATGTAGATTCACACCATTTGTGTAATCATACATGTTCATAGGGTAATGATGTCTGTCTCATTCCACCATTTTTCATATCCCACTCTCATTCCCCTCTATGTACAAAACTTCATATTCACATCCTCCAATCATAACCAAAATGCTTCTGCAATTTCTTTTACGAATCAGAATTAAATAAAGGAGCATGTACAAGATCCATTTGTAATACTTCTTATAGAATTTTAAAAATTAAAAAATAAAATGCGGGGGTGATCCAAGATGGCGGCCTGGAGGGTGACTGCACCCCCAGTCGCTCCAGAACCCAGGAGTTAAGAAGGGGAGGCATTGAGAGACTCAGACTGAAATAGAGCCACAGGTGAGTCTGCCCACTGGGTAAAGCTCGGCCCGGGTGGCAGGCCCAGATAGAGGTGGCTTATCGGAGCCGGGCAGGGCAGCTAGAGTCTTCCACAGGCAGCCCTGCGCACTCCGGCGGTGGGCCCCGCCCACACAGCCAGCTTCTCCAGGTTCTCAAAACGGCCCGCTAGTGAGAACCTTTCTGACCAGAACAAGCTCCAAGTCCCGGAGCCAGCGCAGCGCAGCGCACTCCAGCACACAAGCAGCTTCAGGGACCAGGATAGGGCAGCCTGAGACTTCCCCAAGTAGCCTAGACCCCTGCGGTGGGAGGTGCCTTTCAAGGCTAGCTTCTCGGAGCAGACTGCCCAGTGAGAGGCTTTTCTACATAGAACCAGCCACAAGCCCCCGAACCAACGGAGAGCTTTGGTCCACAAGCAGCCTCTGGGATCAAGGCAGGGCAGCCAGAGACCTCTTCAGGCGGCTCTGCCCACTCCAGCCGCAGGCGCTCTTCAAGGGGAGATCCGAGATGGCAGCCTAGAGGGTGACTGCACCCCCAGTCACTCCAGAACCCAGGAATTAAGAAAGGAAGGCATTGAGAGACTCGGACTGAAATAGAGCCACAGGTGAGTCTGCCCACTGGGTAAATCTCGGCCCGGGTGGCAGGTCCAGATACAGGTGGCTTATCGGAGCCAGGCAGGGCAGCTAGAGTCTTCCCAAGGTAGCCTTCCACACTCCGGCAGTGGGCTCCTCCCATACGGCCAGCTGCACGGTGCAGGCCCACAGTGAGAGCCTTTCCGCACAGAGCCAGCTCCAAACCGTGGAACCAGTAGGGGGCTAGGGGCAGTTTTCTTCGGATGCACTGCATTATCAGATTCCTCCAAGACATCAGGCTACTGAAGGCTGGTAAGTGATACACTGGAAATCTACCGGGACACTATAAGCCAATAGCAGAAAACTGCAATATCTCAGGGTCCCACTGACAACTGACCAATACGAGAAAAGAAGGGAAGAAAATGTCCCAAACAAACCTAGATACTACATCAATAAATCCAATGACAGCACAGCAGAAGAAATGTCAGAAAGGGAGTTCAGAATGTACATAATTAAAATGATCAGGCAAACTAATGAGGAGATGAAAGAGCAAATGCAGGCATTGAAGGAGGAGATGAAAGAGCAAATGCAGGCATTAAATGATCGCACCAATCAACAGTTAAAAGACCAAATACGGGAAGCAAGAGATCATTTCAATAAAGAGTTAGAGATACTGAAAAAAAAACAAACTGAAATACTTGAAATGAAGGAAACAATAAACCAAGTTAAAAACTCCATAGAAAGCATAACCAATAGGATAGAACACCTGGAAGACAGAACCTCAGACATTGAAGACAAATTATTTAATCTTGAAAACAAAGTTGGCCAAACAGAAAAGATGGTAAGAAATCATGAACAGAATCTACAAGAATTATGGGATATCATGAAAAGGCAAAATTTAAGAATTATTTGGATTGAGGAAGGCTTAGAGAAACAAACCAAAGGAATGTACAATCTATTCAATGAAATAATATCAGAAAATTTCCCAAATCTGAAGAATGAAATGGAAAACCAAGTACAAGAGGCTTATAGAACTCCAAACATACAAAATTACAACAGACCCACACCAAGGCACATTATTATGAAAATACCTAACATACAAAATAAAGACAGAATTTTAAAGGCCACGAGAGAAAAGAATCAAATTACATTCAGAGGGAAACCAATAAGAATATCAGCAGATTTTTCAATCCAGACCCTAAAAGCTAGAAGGGCCTAGAACAACATATACCAAGCCCTGAAAGAAAACGGATGCCAACCAAGAATCTTATACCCAGCAAAACTTACCTTCAAATTTGATGATGAAATAAGATCCTTCCATGATAAACAAAAGCTAAAGGAATTTACAAAAAGAAAGCCAGCATTACAGAACATTCTAGCAAAATATTCCATGAGGAAGAGATGAAAAACAACGATGCAAATCAGCAACAGGAGGCGCTAGCCTAAAGGAATAGCCAAATAAAGGAGAAACCAAATCATGTCAAAAACAAATATGAGTCAATTGACTGGGAATACAAATCATATCACAATAATAACCCTGAATGTTAATGGCCTGAATTCATCAATCAAAAGACACAGACTGGCAGATTGGATTAAAAAGAAATATCCAACAATATGCTGCCTGCAAGAGACTCATCTCATAGAAAGAGACACCCATAGACTAAAGGTGAAAGGATGGGGAAAAACATACCATGCACACGGACACAGCAAAAAAGCTGGAGTATCCATCCTCATTTCAGATAATGTGGACTTCAAGCCAAAACTAGTCAGAAGGGATAAAGAAGGACATTACATGCTGCTTAAGGGAAGCATAAATCAGCAAGACATAACAATCATAAATATCTATGCCCCGAACATTGGCTCATCCACGTACGTCAAACAAATCCTTCTCAATTCCAGAAATCAAATAGACCACAGCACAATAATACTAGGTGATTTTAACACACCTCTCTCACCACTGGATAGATCGTCCAAACAAAAATTGAATAAAGAAACTATAGATCTCAACAACACAATCAACAATTTAGACTTAACGGACATATATAGAATATACCATCCAACAAAGAACGAATACACTTTCTTCTCAGCAGCACATGGATCCTTCTCTAAAATAGACCATATTTTATGCCACAAAGCTACTGTTAGCAAATACAAGAAGATAGAGATACTACCTTGTACTCTATCAAATCATAATGGATTGAAATTAGAAATAAATGACAGAATTAAAAACAGAAACTTCTCCAATACCTGGAGATTAAATAATACACTGTTATATGATGAATGGATAACAGAAGACATCAGGAGGGAAATAAAAAAATTCTTAGAAGTAAACGAGAACAAAGACACATCATATCAAAATCTCTGGGACACTATGAAAGCAGTACTTAGAGGAAGATTTATTTCATGGGGCGCATTCAAAAAAAGAGTAGAAATCAACAAATAAACAACTTAACACTACAGTTCAAAGCGCTAGAAAAAGAAGAGCAGACCAATACCAAAAGTAGTAGAAGACAGGAAATAGTTAAAATCAGAGCCGAAATCAATGAAATCAAAACAAAAAGAATGATTGGAAAAATTAACAAAATAAATAGTTGGTTCTTTGAAAAAATAAATAAAATTGATAAACCCTTAGCCACACTAACAAAGAGAAAGAGGGAGAAAATTCAAATTACTAAAATTCAGAATGAACAAGGAAACATCACAACAGACACGAGTGAAATACAAAACATAATTAGAAGCTATTTCGAAAATCTATACTCCAACAAAACAGAAAACCTCGAAGACATCAACAAATTTCTAGAGACATATGAATTACCTAAACTGAACGAGGAGGACATACACAACTTAAATAAACCAATTTCAAGCAATGAAATAGAAGAGGTCATCAAAAGCCTACCAACAAAGAAAAGTCCAGGACCAGATGGGTTCTCAGCTGAGTTCTACAAAACCTTTAAAGAAGTGCTCACTCCAATACTCCTCTAACTATTCCATGAAATAGAAGAGGAGGGAACCCTCCCAAACTCGTTCTATGAAGCCAATATCACCCTGATACCTAAACCAGACAGAGACACATCGAGGAAGGAAAATTTCAGACCAATATCCTTAATGAACATCGATGCAAAAATTCTCAACAAAATTTTAGCAAATCGCATACAAATATATATTAAAAAGATAGTGCACCACGATCAAGTGGGTTTTATCCCAGGGATGCAAGGTTGGTTCAACATTCGGAAATCAATAAATGTCATTCACCATATCAACAGACTTAAAGTTAAGAATCACATGATTATTTCAATAGATGCAGAAAAAGCATTCGATAAAATACAGCATCCCTTCATGCTCAAAACACTAGAAAAAATTGGGGTAGTGGGAACCTTCCTAAACATTATAAAGGCAATCTACGCTAAGCCCATGGCTAATATCATTCTAAATGGTGAAAAACTGAAAGCGTTCCCCCTAAAAACTGGAACAAGGCAGGGATGCCCTCTTTCACCACTTCTATTCAACATCGTCCTTGAGACTCTAGCCAGAGCAATCAGACAAACCAAAGAAATTAAAGGGATACGAATAGGAAAAGAAGAACTCAAACTATCCCTGTTCGCTGATGACATGATTATATATTTAGAGGAACCTGGAAATTCCACCAGAAAACTTTTAGATCTCATAAGTGAATTCAGTAAAGTAGCAGGTTACAAGATCAATGCTCATAAATCCAATGCATTTTTATACATAAGTGATGAATCTTCAGAAAGAGAAATTAGGAAAACTACCCCATTCACAATAGCATCGAAAAAAATAAAATACTTGGGAATCAATCTCACAAAAGAGGTGAAAGACCTCTACAATGAGAACTACAGAACACTAAAGAAAGAAATTAAAGAAAACCTTAGACGATGGAAAGATCTCCCATGTTCCTGGATAGGCAGAATTAATATTGTCAAAATGGCTATACTACCTAAAGTGCTATACAGATTCAATGCAATTCCAACTAAAATCCCAATGATGTACCTTGCAGAAGTAGAGCAAGCAATTATGAAATTCATCTGGAAGAATAAAAAACCTAGAATAGCTAAAGCAATCCTCAGTAGCAAGAGCGAAGCAGGGGGTATTGCAATACCAGATCTTCAACTCTACTACAAAGCAATAGTAACAAAAACGGCATGGTATTGGTACCAAAATAGACAGGTATCAATGGTACAGAATAGAGGACATGGACACAAACCCAAATAAATACAATTTTCTCATACTAGACAAAGGTTCCAAAAATATGCAATGGAGAAAAGATAGCCTCTTTAACAAATGGTGCTGGGAAAACTGGAAAACCATATGCAATAGAATGAAATTAAACCCCTATCTCTCACCCTACACAAAACTCAACTCAAAATGGATCAAGGACCTCAGAATCAGACCAGAGACCCTGCATCTTAAAGAAGAAAAAGTAGGTCCAAATCTTCAACTTGTTGGCTTAGGATCAGACTTCCTTAACAGGACTCCCATAGCACAAGAAATAAAAGCAAGAATCAACAACTGGGATAGATTCAAACTAAAAAGCTTTCTCTCAGCAAAGGAAACTATCAGAAATGTGAAGAGAGAGCCTACAGAGTGGGAGAATATCTTTGCCAATCATACCTCAGATAGAGCGCTAATTTCCAGAATCTATAAAGAACTCAAAAAACTCTACACGAAGAATACAAATAATCCAATCAACAAATGGGCTAAGGAAATGAACAGACACTTCACAGAAGAAGATGTACAAGTAATCAACAGATATATGAAAAAATGTTCAACATCCCTAGTAATAGAGGAAATGCAAATCAAAACTACCCTAAGATTTCATCTCACCCCAATTAGAATGGCGATTATCAAGAATATAAGCAACAATAGGTGTGGGCGAGGATGTGGGGAAAAAGGAACACTCATACATTGCTGGTGGGGTTGCAAATTAGTGCAGCCACTCTGGAAAGCAGTGTGGAGATTCCTCAGAAAGCTTGGAATGGAACCACCATTTGACCCAGCTATCCCACTCCTTGGCCTATACCCAAAGGACTTAAAATCAGCATACTACAGAGATACAGCCACATCAATGTTCATTGCTGCTCAATTCACCATAGCCAGATTGTGGAACCAACCTAGATGCCCTTCAGTTGATGAATGGATAAAGAAACTGTGGCATATATATACAATGGAATATTACTCCACAATGAAGAATGATAAAATTATCGCATTTGCAGGCAAATGAATGAAACTGGAGAATATCATGCTAAGTGAGATAAGCCAATCTCAAAAAACTAAAGGACGAATGATCTCGCTGATAAGCGGATGAGGACATATAATGGGGGGTGGGAGGGGTTAGCATTAGGTTTAGGGTTAGGTTTAGGGTTAGGGATAAGGAGAGTGGTAAGAATGAAGGAAAGAAGGACTGTATAGAGGAAAAAGAGGGGTGGGAGGGGTGGGGGGAAGGAAAAAAAAAAAACATCATTGCCCTATGTAAACGTATGATTACACAAATGGTATGCCTTGACTCTATGTACAAATAGAGAAACAACATGTATCCCATTTGTATACAATAAAAAAAAATTAAAAAAAAAATAACATGCATGCAGATTAGTATACAACTTGTAAATGTAGAACCAGTGAATTGAGTTCAGATAACAGTGACTATTGTGAGAAACAGAAGAACAAAAGTGTGATATCCTTTCCTGTCCTCTCCAATCAATACCCCAACTCTCCTTCCAAAATTTAACTACTATCCTGTCTTTCAACAACAAATTGATGTTTCATATTTATTCTTCAAAAGTGTCTTGACTTTTCTTAGTCCTTTGAATAAATATGTACATTTTAGAAATAGTACTTTCTCTCCTTGTATCATTCACAAAAAAAATGGAAATTTTTAGTAGTATTATGTATGTAGATCAACTTGAGACAAATTGACTCTTTAAAAAGTGTTTACTATTCCCTAGTCAATAACCATACTGAAAACTTCCATTTATTCAGATTTTTTGTAAAATAACATAGCTTTTAGTGTAAAGTTATACATCTTTTCTTAGATTTATCTTTTAAAAAACATTTATTTTTAGTTGTACATGGACACAATGCCTTTATTTTACTTATTTATGTGGTGCTGAGTATTGAACCCAATGCCTGACATATGCCGGGCAAGTACTCTACCACTGAACCACAACCCCAGCCCCTTAGATTTATCTTTAGATAAAGGATTATTTTTGTGTTAATGGAAATGTTAGTACTGTTTAATTTTCTAGTTATGTTTTGCTGGTACATAAAAGCTCAAATTATTTTTTATAATGAGCTGAAATTTAGGAGCTCTGCTATATTCATTTACTTATTCAAATGGCATATTTACAGATTCTTTTGAATTTTTTAACCATACACTAATAACTATTGAGCATTTCTTTTATCTTCCTTTCCAATTCTTAGAATTTTTATTTGTTTGTTTGTTTGTTTGTTTTGCACTGGCTATAACCACCAGTACAATTTTGAAGGAATGTAATGGTGGTAGAGATTTTGTTCACTTACTTCAAAATTTATCATTAATTATAATATTATATGTATATATTCTGCAATTATTTATTATCAGATTAATATTTTACTCTTTGCTAGATGATTTTTTTGTTTGTTTGTCTTGGTCCTGGGAATTGAATTCAGGGTTCTTTGTCATTGAGTTACATCCCACCCTTTTTATTTCTTATTTTGAGGTGGGGTCTCACTAAACCGCCCAAGGTCTCGCTAAATTGGTGAGACTGGCTTTTGGACTTTCCATTCTTCTGCCTCAGCCTCCAAAGCTGCTGGGATTACAGCCATGCACCAAAGTGTCTCACTGACTTTATAGATGTTGAATTTTGGCAAATACTTTTTCTACATCTATTGGGGTGACCATAATAATTCTCCTTCTCTGTTCTGTTAATTCAATAATTACTTTTAAGTGTATTCAAATGTGAAAATAACACTCCTCAAAGAAACCCAAGTTTTTTGTGATCTGTCATCCTTTATCCACATTTCTTGGTTCAACTTGCTCATGTAGTGTTTTGTATTTTTGTATCTGTGGTCATGGACAGACTGGCCTTTATTATTTTCTTATTATGGATTCCATGCCATACTTTTTAATCAAGGATTCACCAAGTTCATAAAAGAAGGTGGAAACTTCTTACTTTTTTTCCTTATTTCTGAAAAACTCCTGGGAAGTTTGAAAGCATTTATTTCTAATGAGAAAACATTTTGACCCCCAAGAAGAGATGACTGTTCTGCCTTTGTTTCCATTGTTTCTCTTAGGAGGTTAGCTTGCAGTTTTATTGTTGTTCCTTTAATTATAGTGTGTGAGTTTGTTCTCTGGCTCTCTTCGGTATCTTCTCTTAGACTTTGATCTTTAGTGTATCTTGCAAACTCACCACTGTACTCTACCTTCTAGCCAACTGGAGAGTGAAAAGATCTGGAAGGGCTCTATGTGGGAGGATGAATGGAAGACAGTAAACACCATAGTCATCAGGCTGAAATCAGAAAAGCTTGAGTCTAGAAAGAAAAGGTGAACATGAGGTGGGGGGAGTTGATGTCACAGATTCAAAAAAGGGTGCCGCAGAGGAAGTGACAGTTAAGGAAATGACAATCATGGAAACGAGTGAGTCAGAACACTGGGGGAGAACTTTCAAAGGAAGAGAGTGGCACTGATCCTAAGGAACATAAAAGTCAGGGCTGTTTTAGAAATAGTAAGAAAGCAAGTGGTGACTGAGCAGAGTAACGAGGAGAGAGAGTGTATAAAAGGTCAAAGTGACGGGTGCATAGTATGACCACATTTTCTTTTATATACTTCAAATATATGTTAATGAAATCATATTTTTCGAAGTATAATGAGATTCAATAGAGATTTTTAACGATCTAAGTTTTAAAAAGATAACTGTGGTGAAAATAAAATGTAGCTGTGTAGGAGTGAAAGCAGAGAGCTCACATAGCAGGTTCCTTGGCATGCCAGGTAAGAGGCATTTCCCGCAAGCACTCTAGCACAGTTGCGGTGAGATATTGAAAAGCAGGTACAGTTAGTATTATCTGGTTCTGTTCATTCTCTCTCACTTCATATACGTTCTTTTTTTTTTTTTTTTTGAATATTTTTTAGTTGTAGATGGACACAATACCTTTATTTTATTTATTTTTCTGTGGTGCTGAGGATCAAACCCAGTGCCTCACACATACCAGGCAGGTGCTCCACCACTGAGCCACAAGGCCAGCCCCTTCGTATACATTCTTTCAGGAAATCCTTCTGACTTTACTTCAGAAAAGATCCGGAATCTTACCACTGTTCACCACTTGAACGCTAATGTCCTGGCCCTTGCTCATGAGGAGCCAGGCTTTCCTCACAGCTCTCCTGCATGCCCCGTCTCTCTCTAGGGTGGAGTCTTAAACAGCAGTCAGAAGACTTTTAAAACCACAGTTAGATTGCTTTCCCTCTATTCAAAATCCTCTAATAGTTCACATATCATTCAGGGCAAAATCCCAAGTCAGGAAAAAGATCCATGTGACTCTCATGAACTACTCAGTTCTGATCCCTTTATCATCCATCTGGCTTCTTGTTAGTCCTCTGACACGCCAGTCAAGCTCCCAGCTCAGGGTGTGCACTCTCTTTCTTCTCTTTGGGAAGCTCTTCTCATTGGTCCTGCGTCCCTGCCTTCTTCCTGCACTTTCCTCATGGAGGTCTGAGTTGAGACAAGATGTTGAGGGCAGCGACTGGCCCCACCTCAGCAGGTCTTCACGGACTCCCTCTGCACTCGCTTCATTGTATGCTTCGCTTTCTCACATTTTCCATCATTTGCTTTTCTAAACCGTATGTCTTTTTACCTGTTTCCTCCACACCCTCACGATGGATAGAAAGTTGATATCTTTGGTTTGTTTTTTCATACCTTCCGGTCTCTATATAGAGAACAGCATAGGAAGGCAGCCAGTAAGGGACACTGACCCATTTAATGAATGAAGGCAGGGAGCTAGAAGACAGTGTGAAGGGACCTAATTTCCTCTTTGAGGATGCAGAATTTTATTACAGATAAGAAAACCTAGTAAGGAGTACGGAAGGGTGAACCACAAGGAGCCTGTCAGATAGTATTGGCCAAAGTGCTTTTCAGCCAGTACTTACTCAAGAAACTCAGGAAACCAGGATTTGGTGTCAAAATAAATGTTTTTATTTAGAGCTTGTACAATAGTGGAAAAAGAATGCAGTGTAGCCAAAAGCATTAACTTTTGAGTGGTGAAGGGTGCCATGCCGAAGTCTTGATCTAGATAATTCATTTTCTGTTTTTTGTTTGTTTGTTTGCTTGTTTTTTTGGGTTTGGTTTTGGTTTCTTCCCTGACTGCCCAGTTTAGTCTGATTTCAAACTCTCAGTAACATAAAGTAAGAGCAAGGTTGAATATTCACATAAAGACTAAATCTCTCACTTCTTAGAAGCTTAAGCATGTACAAATAATCCCTTGGAATGCTTGAGAGGTTGTGATAAAAAAGAATACCCCATGTGCTCAAGCTGAGAATTATGCCCACTTATTAGGAACAACGAGTATACCCATTGCTGATGCCTAGCTGCCAACTTTTATTATCAATCCATGGAAGGTAAAATAATTGAGAAAGATTTTATTGAAATGACTGAACCAGATAAAACAGAACAAAGAGCAAGGGCCCCGATTAAATATCACTCCATGAATCTGGCTCATTCCTAGCTGTGGGCTTTTCACAAGCAAACCTTTTTCAGTTTTTTGTTGTTGTTGTTGTTTGTTGTTGTTCATTTTATGGCATCTTTCCCACTTCTATTTTTCTTTCATTTAATTTCCCCATTTCATCAATAATTTCATCCAATCATGTGCAAAACATCTCGAATGTTAGATCCCTATATTGAGTACAATGGATTTCACATCCTTGATGTATTCACTCAGGAACTCTTTTTGCACTAAAAGCCCTTAAGTTTGAAACCTTTATTTTTTACCTGTAAGATGTTTCAGTCAACAGAAAAGGATGTCTTTTCTTTCCACCTACTATTGTGATAAAACACAATGGAAAGAATGATGATGGTCACTCTGAGCAAGTTACTCATATTTTATTTGAAATTTGGAATAGCATAAGTAACTAAAAACCTATCTTTCTAACATTATAGAAAGGATTCAGAACTTATCTTCAACTATTCATTCCTCAATATTTATTATTGACCAATCAATACAGTCAATATGAATTTGCCATTAGGAAAGCTATGTATAATCAAACATGTACAATTATATTTTTAATATCCACCACTACATAATAAACCTATGGATATGATGAAACTTCAATTACAAGTTTACGTAACATACACAAATACATACTATATTAATTCTCTTTTGAGAATATTTTTCCAGTAAAAAGAATTTTGCATAATATAATTTTCACCCAAACCCTATGAAATATTGATCAATTATATATGTCAACTTTCTTCACCAATCCATCTACAAGGTATTTCCCAAAATGGTTCTGCTATAGTTTTAATGCAGCTTGTCCCTATCAAAATCTATGTTGAGATATGGCTGCCATTATGGTGGAGATGGAAGGTGGGGTCTTTGAGAGGTGAAATAGGGCACTGAGGGGGACAATGCCCTCCTCTTAGGAATGTGCTAACTCTCATGGTAGTGAGTGACTTCTCAGTCTCTGGGGACTGAGTTAATTATCACAAAAGCAGTCTGTTATAAAGTGAGGCTGCCCTTGTCTTGGTCCCCTCTCCATATCCTTGTTTGCCCTCCCACTCTTGCACCATGAGATGAAACACTGGGTTCCTTCCAGTTGCTTTCAAAGTGCTCTTGAACTTTCTAGCCTCCAGAACCATGAGCTAAATAACACTCTGTTCTTTATAAATTAACCAGTTTCAGATATTCTGTCAAGGGATAGAAAATTGACTCATACATACAATGGTTATCATTTCAATTTTTTAAAAAAAAATTTTGCTACTTTCAGTTATTTTGTAATACTGCAATGTAATGGCTTATCTAAGAAAATGAGATGAAGATAGGAAAATCAGAACAGCCATAGGGTTCAGTCATTCCTTAGAAACACATTAATCAAGGGTCACTTCTAAGCTCTGATTACAGGAGCTGAAAAATGTTTTACATACTGATTCTGAATTTTCCTTTACACCAACTTGAAGGCAGGAAAAGTGAGCAGGACTAAAACAGAATTCAAGGTATCTTAAAACAGGCAGCTTTTCGTCCAGGTAATCGCCATTCCCATTTCTCACAGGGGTCCTCTAAAACTTGGGCAAATTTACTTCTCAAAATAATTAGTATTCTATGATAGAAGTAAACTCTTGCCCCACCCTTCTGTTTGCCTAGCATCTCAGCATCCAAGGAGATGCTCTTGCCCCTGTATCCCTGTATACATGTGATACAAAATGACCTTTCTGGCAAGTACTCAGCTTTATCACTTCTGAAAATTTTACACTGTCTGGATGACTTTTAGTGTGGCTTTTTTTTTTTTTTTTTTTTTTTTTTTTTTTTTTTTTTTGGTATTGGGGATTGAACCCAGGGGCATTTTATCACTGAGTTACAACCCAATCCTTCTAATTTTTATTTTGAGATAAGAATTCATTAAGTTGCTTAAGCTGACTTTGAACTCAGGATCTTCCTGCCTCCTCCCCTGTTGTTGGTATTATAGGAGTGTGACATTGTACCCAGGGAGTTAAGTTTTTTTTTTCTCGTTTCTATTTCTGTGCAATTATAATGATCTAACAATTTTAAAGACTGAAATCACAAGTGTCACAAGGACTTGGTCAATAACTGCAACTTTTTGCCCAACACCCAACCCTAGTATGTCCCACTTCTAGGTAGCCCACTTGTAGTTTCCCCATGCCAACCACCTACAGTCAGGTATACCTAAAGCCTTTTTTTTTATTGGTTCTTTTTAGTTATATATGACAATAGGATTCATTTTGACAAAATTTTGAAGGCATGGAATATAGTTTACTCTAATTCAGTTCCCAGTATTTCCCCTTTCCCTCTTCTTCTCTCTCCCTCTGTTCCCTTCCCTCTACTCTACTGATCTTTCTGCTACATACTTATAGTTTTTTAAATTAGTGTCATGTGAATATGATTGTGAGATTCATTGTAGTATATTCATAAATGAACATAGGAATGTTAAGTCAGATTCATTCCACTCTTCTTTCCCTTTCCCAACCCTCCTCCCTTCCCTTCCATTCCTTCCCCTCCTCTACTTATCCCCCACCACCTTATTTTGGATTATCTTCCACATGTCAGAGAAAATAACCAACCTTTAACTTTTTGGGACTGCTGCAACCTTTCTTATTTTGTCACTATAAAGCTCTTCTATCCCCTGCCTGTCTTTGAGTCTCTGTCAAACACAAGTGGCTATAGCTGCTCCCTTGCAATAGAAAACTCTGAATACTAGCTTTGTTATTATTTGCGTTAGTCTTAAGGAATACAGATCATGAGAGTCTATGATAAAATTTGAAAGAATGATTTTACTCTCAAATTTTGCCCCACTTCCAAGGCCTGATACAATCAGAAATTTCAAAGTTTCTTAGCTCTATTTTGAGGAAAGCACCTAGTGTTCTTGTTTACCTGTGTACAAGAGTGGTCTATGTGGATACAACTCAGGATGGATCTGCCTTAACAGACTGAGGTCAGACCAATAAAAAGGATGAAAAAGCTCTTAGGAATCAAATAGGCTTTTTAAAAGTACCCAAATTACAGCTAATACAACTAGAATTGAAATGTACCAAGAAGGCCTTTAAGCACTGTACAAAGGCCAATAGAAAAAAGACCTCAGCTAGTGAAGAAATAAAGGTATCATCTTAATGTGGCAGAAACTGGTGAAATATTCAACTCCTGAAGCAATACAAAGCAGAGAAGGAATCATTTTAAGATAAGAGAACAAAACTAATGGATATCCCCAGCAAGCCTAAAAAGCTGTGTTACTGCAATAGGGCAGAGATAATGGTGTCTACCTCTACAATTCCTTTCAATGATTGTTTTGCCAATATACAGTGTAAAAGAAACAAAGACTAATAATTGCTTGTCAGTTATTGACGAAGCATGACTGGCATCATGAGGGAGAAGGGCTGGGGGAAGGCAGATGCCACTTCCTAGCTGTAGCAGACACTGACAGGCTGTGCTATGTCCACAGGAGAGACTGAGAAGGAGAGGGACATTTGAAGGTCAAGTCAAATGAGCTGTTTACATCATTCCAGTTAACAAAACACATTTCAAAGGCCAAGGATTTGAGTCATTGAGGAAATTTTAAACGGTACAAAAATGATGCAAGAAGTAACATTAAGTGAACTCTGTGAGCCAAACTCCATTATAGCTGGCTGAGAGAAAGCTTGGCTATAGAATCTCATAAACCAAAATTGTCAGCCATTAAATGTTTCACTATATGGAGGGGACAAAAAAAAAAAAAAAAGCACTATACTAAAGTCCAATTCCTCAATGCGATGTAATACAAAAATACTCAAACACACTTATTTGTTGATTTGTTTTTAGGTACTGTGGATTGAACTCAGAGGCATGTTACCACTGTTCTGTATTCCCAGCCCTCTTTATTTATTTATTTATTTTTTTAAATTTTAAGACAGGGCCTTGCTGAGTTGCTGAGGCTGACCTCGAACTTGCCATCTTCTTGCCTGAGCCTCCGGAGTTGCTGGGATTATAGATGTGCACCACCTTCCCAGGTTCAAACACATTTATGTAACTAAAAATGCCAAAACAACAACAACAAAAAGCCCACTAAATACATATTGAGTTCTTGCTGTATGTCTAGAGATATAAAGAAGGCATGGAGCTGGAAGAACTACGTGTAGGGTGAGTAAAATTAGATAATCATCAGGATTAAACTTGCAGTTATAGGAATTGAGTGCATCTGTACTCAGTAACAGGAATAGCATTTTGCCTGGCAAAATCTCACACCCAAATGAAGAACTGGAACAAGATGGGTGAAAAGGAATAGGATACAGATAAAAATAGGAATTTGATATCCACATGTTTAAATGATTTCCCTAAGGATTTAAAAATACATTTATCTGGTAAATAGTATCAGAATTCAAGTAGTCCCTTGAGTTGAAAAGTTCTGAGTGTTTCTCCAGAGGGTTTATGTACTTGTATTGATAATACGCAAATAACTTGAAAATGAAAAATAATGAAAAACATTTAATTATGTCATGGTCAGGCTTGTCACACTTTAACTTTGCCATTATCTGCCTACATTTCAACAGTCAAGTTCACTGGACTGGGATTTTTTCCTGGCTCAGCCTCATTGCAATTCAGTGAGGCAATGGAAATGTTAGCAGATCCCACCCCTCATAAACCATTTGATGCTATATAATTTCTTTACTTTGTTTGTGCTTAAGCATCCCTCCTAGTAGACCTTTCTGCTTAAAGGAAAATTCAGTAGTAAAGCATAAACAAGACCTTTTACTCCTGAAAATATTCCTCTGATGTTAAATGAAAAATTCTTCCTGCTGTAGTTTAAAGTATAAACCTATTTTACTTGGTGGCTTCTTCACTCAATCTCAGATGTACAGTTCAAAAAGTGGCATCATTTACCTGCATCTAAACTTCACATCAGGTTGTTGGATACAACACAGTCAAAACTCAGATTCAACAGTTCCACAGACAAGCCATAAGTGTCCGTATGAAAAGAAGCAAACACACACATTTTCTAATATCCTCTTATTTTGCTCATATTCTTTCTCATTTTTCTTCTCTTTATCATCAATTTTCTTCAAAGACCAATCTGTTCTTGGAATATTGTCTCAAATCACAGTCCAAAGAATTAAAATCTGTATTCAGTTCATCATCCTTCAACAGGAAATGATCTTCTTAACTCCTAAATGAGGACCCCTGTTTTATCATTACCCTCTTCTGTCACCTTCTTCCCACCCAGGATTTAACTGAGTCTCTTGTTATGTCTCCCCTGGGATTTTGCAAAGCGACATTGGTGCTGTTGTCTCTTTCTACTCAAAGCCACCCCCAAGGCTGTACAGAAGTTACTTTCCTAAAACCGACATCTGATCATGTCACTTTCTGCATCTCCTTATCATGTACAGAATAAAATCGAAATTCTTTAACTTCATTAACAGTATACCCAAAACTAACATTTGGTTCTTTTTTCTTTCTGTCTGAAACACAAATACTAAACTTTAGCCACTGTGTTTCACATACCAGCCACTAGGTAAACAAGAGAGAGGAAATAGCTTGGTACTGTATCTCCAGCCTGAAATGTCTCTCCTTTCTCTTTCACGTGCAAGTCTATACTCACTTTCAGTATGAGTTTGAATTTCACCTTCTGGAGTTTTGTATTTTCAATGAAGAATTATTTTTACCTTCCCCTGAAATCTGAGAGGACTTTGTACAGTTGCTATAACTCTCCCTGAACCTTTAATTATTCACATATACTCTGCTTATATCACAGAATGTGACCTTAACAGAGAGATTAGACTTTTTCATTTTTTAGGATCTTGCTTAGTGCATTCAACACATATGGTGTGTCCACACACGCTTACTGAATTAGTGGAAATGAATGATCTCTTAAAGGAATTACTTTCACTCTATGACTGCATGCCATACACTCATCTTTTCACTGTCTTTAAGTGGTCACAGAGAAGTCTGAGAAGTTAATGCAGTAATAAAATATGTCCGTCTACATTTCACAATAATGAAATGAAATCAATAGCTGGATATTTGTGAAGATCACAGAATATACAAGAACTTCAACAACAAAGGAAGAGGAACTTCCTTACCCTCCCATCTCTCTGTGGTGGCCTCCCTCCTGCGGGTAGCTATCTTACATATTGTATTGTCAATCTTCAAAATGGCAAATGCAAAAGGCTTTCTCACTTTCTCCATAGAGAAGCATGAATTAGACAACTTCCACTTAAAACACTTGAAACATTCTTAACTTGCTGTTGCAACATGAATATATTCAACAAAGAACCCTCACTGATTTTTAAGAGATTATTAAATGAAGGCAATATTTCTAACTTGTTTTGGGTTCAGAGACAACTGTCTTCATATCAGATGATGTTTATGTTATTTAATATCTCGGGTTACCATAATTCATTTATTATGGCTCTAATTAAGTTATAATTTAAGAATTCAGTAAAAAGTAAAGTAAAAGAAATATTAATGAATTTTATTATAGGAAATTTTTTAAAAAGTCACTTGAGTCAGTTAATTTTTATTTTTCTGGAATTACTTCAACACATACATTCTTCTTAACAAAAATAAAACAAAATCCAAGTCATTTTCAAAACAGCTATCAATTCACATGCTCTTTAAATATGCACAAAGAAATGGAATACAAAGAAAATACAGAGTTTACATCAAGGAAGACTTAGAAAAAGAGAGTGCTCACCACTGATTCATCAGGTGTATGGAGGGAGAAAGGGACAATAAACAATGAAAATACACTAATATCCAAGAATTTAAAATCAAACTGAAAGGTTTACCCCAGGATCCTGGTAAATCCCACTGGGGAGAATACTTGTATGCTTTTCTATGTCTGGAACACAAAAACTGATAAAGGTTGTTTGATAAGTTTAACAAAAACTTGGCTTCAATTTTATTTGCTGAAAGTTTAAATTTGTCATTTCTACTTTTATTACCTTTTAGTTTTCCTCCTACCGCACACTCCTGTTTCTCCTATTTCAACATCACGATATTAAAGTTAGCAAGATTGAAGTTCTTTATATGTACCTAGAATTTTTAATATTTAGTTTCATATGCAAACTTGTTTTTAGTGATGAGTTAATGTAACCATAAGACTTTCAAAATAGAGGAGGTATTATTTAAAACATAAATCTAGGGATTCACAATTACCTGTTCTGCATAACATGGCAATATAGTTTGTAATACTTCATTAACGTTGTACTGCTATCATCTCAGTATCGGCTCCCAAAGGGCCTGAGAAAGTGACTACATAAACAATTCGATGATTACAAGTTTGAATTATTCTTCACTCTCAATGTGGAAAGCACTAGGCAAGAGAGATTTCCTAATAACAAAACAACACTAAAGTAAAGGAAGCAGTCATAACCATGTCCAATATCCTCAGGATTAAACTCCACTAATTGAGGCAAACGAGCTCACAGAAAGCTAAGGCGTTTCCTCATTGGAATGAAGAACCCTACAAACTCCCTACATTTTTTAAATAAATGTGCATATGAAAAGTTGGAGAAGGGAAAGAACAGATAGGTTTTTGAGAATGAAATAAGCATTCTTAAACCATAAAGGATAGTATGGGTGAAGAATAGGGTCTTCAAGACTTGTGCACAATTCTTAGTTATCAAGAAACCTATTGACCTATACTGAGAAGCCTAAACACACTTGAATAAATATAGAAATATTATAAGAGAATCAAAAATATTGTATAAATATTACTTGCTTCCAAATAGTTATATTGATATAATAAAATTCTAACAATAATTTTGTAGGAAAAATGCATAAAATAAGTATTTCAGTAAACACAGTATACAACTAAGTGTACAGTTTGACTCCTTCTTTGAAAAACATGCATATTATAGTATGTACAGAAGCAAATAGAGCAAAATGGTAATGGTGGTTGTCCTGTAATGGGAATATCATTGTTGATTTGGTTTTTATATCAGGCAATCTATTACAGTGAAGTATTTATCTCATAGAGTCCTTGCAAAGTTCATTGTTACTGTGAAGTTGAGAAGAAATGTATGGAAATGCATTATAAAATATGAAACATTTTGCAAATGTGATAGTTTTAAATTATATAATAAACATTAACAATCTGGCCTTTCAATATGATTGGTTTTAGTTTTCTTAACTTTGTATGCCAAATCCCCTTCCTATTAATTCTTTTCTTTGCACTTTATGGATTACTTGGAAAGCATCCTGTAACTTAGGAAATGTCTCATCAATCTTCTCAAAGCTTAGATTTGCCTTTTGCTAAAGAGATGAAGAGCCCCCAAAGAGGAACCCCTGCCCACCACGCACACACCTGTGAACTGAAGTTCACAGCATCCACTCACTCTTCCATTCTAACTCCTTTTAAATTACAGTGGTGTTCTTCCCTCTCAAGCTGCCCTCTCCTTTTTTAGGAGTCTTTGTTCTCTTCTGCCTTCTGATGAAGTTTAAGCAATTGAATATTTTTCTTTCATCTCCCTCTCAATAAAGCAGATTTAAAACTACCCACTTCTTTCTCATTAAAAAATATGTGATTCTGCTTTCTCTCCACTTACAGTTAAATAGGTAAAAAAGTCTTTTCTGAACATTTCCATTTCTTTAATTCCCACTGTCATTCCCATTCAACCCTAGTTCTCCTCTCCAGCCCTCAAGCTTCCTATTCAGATCACCAGTGACCTCCAGGTCCCTAAAACCAATGAACCTACTTTTTATACTTATAATATCAAACTCCTTTGTCAATATACATTTTCCTGAATTTCTGTGACTATCACTTTTGGCTTCTGTAACCATATCTATGCCAGATATTGCTAAATTTATATCTCCAAATTTCTCATTTGAATTATAGAACCATCCATTGAAATTACTTGCTCTCTATGGATACAAAAAAGAGACTCCACATTTCATAATTAATGACTCTCACCCCACCACACCACCATGCCCATTTCAAAAAATTATATTTTTTAAATACACACTCACAAACATACACATACACACACACACGCACACACACACACACACACAGAGGCATGGCATTTAAGAACATGGGCTCTCAGTAAAAAGTCTGAATTCAAGTGCCAGTACTACTGCTTAAAAGATGAAAACATTGAATAGTTATGTAATATCTGCATTATTTTTCTCATGTGGAAAACATTCAAATTTGTTTTGAGAATTGATTGAATTAAATGGAGTAAAATTAAAATTATTACCTGACTGTTATGGTTTGGATGTGAGGTATCCCCCAAAAGTTCACATGTGAGACAATGTCAGGAGGTTCAGAGGAGAAATGATCGGGTTGTGAGAGTCTTAACCCAATCAGTGAATCAATTCCCTGATAGGGAGTAACTGAGTAATAACTGAAGGAGGGTAGGGTGTGGCTGGAGGAGGTAGGTCCCTGGGGTCATGGCTAGTTTGTATCTGGACAATGGAGTCTCTCTCTCCGCTTCCCATTGTGTGAACTGTTTCCCTCTGCCGCACTCTTCCACCATGATATCCATGATATCCAAGGCCTGAGAAATGAAGCAGGCCTTCTATGGATGGCCTCTGAATCTTTGAGCCCTAAAATAAACCGTTCCTCCTCTACAGTTGTTTTGGTCAGGTCCTTTAATTACAGCAGCAAAAAAGCTGACTAAAACACTGATATGGTTAATATTCAATAAATAGCAGCTCTTACTATTATTTCCTCTCCACTGTATCTCAAGCCCATAACTAAGTACAAGAGATATCAATCTTACAGTCATGCTTGAAATGCACCAATTCTTTACCTACATACCAATTCTACCTACAGTATTTAAACTTCTAAGGAACTCTTAGAATTATCATCAAATGTGCGATCATCTTTACTGTAGTAGAAACAATCGCTTTGAATCTCTTTATTTTCCCCCTATCATTGCCAAACCAGAGTTCTTACTTTACTTACTACAATCTTTCTTTGAGGAAATAATATTTAGTCTCAATTTCACTAAGGAAGCACAGAAGAATTCAACTTCAAAACTCTACAAAAACATTTTTGTTTTCAATATGTCATTGTAATATTATGAGATATACTTAGTTTTCATCCCCATTTTCTGACCTAAGGCTCCTAAAACCCTTGGAATTTCCAATATGAGAGCTTTTCCTTCATGTGCTAATGGGATGACTGGTGTCTGGTGGCTTCCAGGTGACTTTTGGCAGGATGGCAGCAGGTCACAGGAAACACATTAGAGGGTTAGCACTTTTCAGTCTCACTCTCCCACTCTCCAGGATGGGAGAGGGTTGAAATTATGTTGATAACTAATGATCAATGACTTAATCAGTCATGTCTACGTAATGAAGTTTCTGTAAAATCCCAAAAGGCAAGATCTGGGGAGCTTTCTGGAAGGTGGTACACCTAGAAAGAACATGGAAAGTCGGCTCCTTTTCCACCATACCTCACCCTGTGCATCTCTTCCATAAGTGATTCCCCAAGTTCTATGAGCTCCTCTAGCACATTATTTGAACCCAAAAAGGGGGTGATAGAAACTTATGTTTTACGGTAGGTCAGTCATAACCTTAGCTGATAACCTAAACACTTGCAACTAGCATGTGAAATGTCTTGTGGATAGGACCCTTGACCTGTGGGATTGGGAATTATTTACAGGTAATGTCAGAATTGAATTGAGTTGAAGAATACCATCTGGTATCTGCTGTAAGAAATAATTATTTTGTGAAGGGAACGTCCCACTTCCTAACACACACACACACACACACACACATACACACACGCACACACACACACATATTTTGATGACCAGAGGTACTGCAATTATTGAGTGGTATACACTTTGATTTGTTTTCTCTATCCTTACAACCTTTTAACTCTAAAGACTATAACCAAGCAGCTTTGGAAAGTGTTGCTAGTATTTCTCATCTTAAAAATTTACTATTAATTAATTCTGTAAGGAAAGAAGTGAAAGAAAAAACAAAGAGAGGAGAGGTTGCTCAGCAGTAACATAGGTTTATTCAGGACACACATGAGGAGGGTGGGGGACCTGTGGAGACTGAGAACCATCTTCTGCTTAAAACCTGTGGTAGATGTAGGGGAGTGAAGGAGGGGGGAAGGTTTGCAGTTAGGCCATTACTAGTGAGTTGTCAGGGATCCCTGAGGTGTCACCTTCCTAAGGAATCAGGATTTCAGTCCCAGATAAAATTAACCTTTCTTATGATGATGGAGTCTTTGGGTTTCTTTTGCATGATGATGGAACATTGTCTTGGGTTTAGGTCAAGCTGAGTCAGAGTGACTTGAGATGACTCTTGTTTTAAGATGAAGGAAATGTTTCAAAATAGTATTGTCTGTGTCAAGTTCTACCTAACAAGTTCTAGAAAATATATTATTTCTCTTCATGTGACCTAGTATTTACCAATGTATTTGACCATCAAACATCATTGTCAAGTAACATTTGCACATTTTGGGAAATGCCATTCCATATAATGATGATCAATGGATTTTTATAATAGAAAAAGGAAAGAAAAACAGATGTGTTTTTGAAAAACAACTGGTAGTAACATGAAGAATGGATTTGATACTACGAAAAACATACAGTTAACTAAGAGAAATGTTCTGTTGTTTTTCTCAAGAAATTTTATGTAAACTACTGTGTTAGTCAACTTTGAATCACTGCACCCAATACATCCAACTTTGAGGAGGACAAACTCACAGTTTTAATCTTTGGCTCACAGTTTCAGAGGTTCAGTCCATGGTCTTCCCACTCCATTGTCCTGAGCCCAAGATGTAAGTAGGACATCATGGTAGAAGGATATGTCAGAGTAAAGCAGCTCAGGACATGGCAGCCTGGAAGCAGAAAGAGGTTGAGTACAAAGGATAAAATCCCAAGGCAAACTCCCAGTGTTATACTTCTTCCAGTCATGCCCTATCTGCTTACAGTTACCAACTATTAATCTATTTGAGTTATTAATCCATCAAATGAATTAATCCAGTGATTAGTTTACAGCTATCATAATCCTTTCATTTTGCCTCTGAACATTTCTGCATCTCACACATGAGCTTTAAGGAGCTACTTCATATCCAAACCATAACTACCAATCCACCCTTTCAAATGCTAACTCCAAATTTTCCTTTAGTCATTTAAGTTCAAAATATGTTCTCTAGAGCCTCCTTCACTCTTCAGAGAATTTCCAATCCAACTGCTGTTATACTTTCATTATCTTTATTAAATGTGTAATTTCTTATAAATTTTACAAATTGCTTTTTAAAATTTTAGCTGTGAAGATAAAGGCAGAGTGGGAGGATCAAGGTCAAATTTGAAGAGGAAAATTATAGGGGAAAATGAATAAAACACTTAAACCAAATCAGTGAAGGCTACAAAAATGTCAGAAAAGGTAGTCATAAATATTGATATAGTGGAGGAAGTTCCATTGAATGTCTATCTCCAATTCATTTTTCCTGTCTTCACCCTTATTTCCTCTCCAAATTACAGTGCTTTAATCCTCAAAATATTACAATGTTACCACAAACAATTTCTGAGACTCAGAAACAAATGAATATCATTTCTTATAAGATTCAAATCCCTTAGCCCATCAGAATCCACTACAATCTAGCCACAGTGTATCTTTCCTATTTGTACTTCATCATTGGCATGACATAATCTCATTTTAAGTCAAATTTATGACTTCAGAATAGACCTCTGAAAATTCTAGAACAAATCCATATTCGGATTTCCTCTCCTTCTTGATACCTCAGAATTATACTTCCCAGTCCTCCTATTTATTCAAGTAATAGCCAATGGACTTTAGGTAATAATGATATATGCCACTAGTAAATCAAGTATTCAATAGCCAGAGAAGTATCTTCCAGTTTTCTCTTCCTTCTGTAGAGAGAGAAAGATACCTATTCGTTACAGTTCAGCTACAAGATGGTAGAATCCTTGCCAGCCTGAATCAATGACTTACTTTGTAGAGCAAACTCCCTCAGCTGACTCTTGCGAAATGTATAAACTTAGGAAAAAATACATTTTGTTCTGTTTAACCAATATGCTGTGGAGGTAGTCTACTACCTTGGTGTAACCTAGCTGTTATGGTTCAGATATGAGGTGTCCCCAGCAAAAGCTCATATGTTAGTTAATTCAGGAATATTTGCAGGTGAATCAATTAGAATATGGTACCTATAACCTCACCAGCATATTAATCTATTTAATGCATTAATAATTTGAATGCATTACTGGGCGATAACTGTAGGCAGGTGGGGCATGGCTGAACGGGGGAGCTCTTGGGGATGATATTTTGTCACTGGCTCCTTACTGTCTCTCTCTCCTTCCCAACTGCCATGAACTAAGTAGCTTTCTTCCACCACCCACTTTGGCTTAATGTTCTACCTAATCTCTGGCCCAAAGCTATAAAAATCATGAACTGAAACCCAGAAACCTTGAGGTCAAAATAAACTTCCTGCTCTAAGTTGTTCTTGTCAGGTATTTTGTTCACAGTCATAAAAAAAAACAAAAAAAACAAAAAAACAAAAAAAACAAAAACAAAAACAAAAACAAAAAACCTGACCCACATATTAACCTATCCTTGGTTTGCAAAAGAAATTTATTAATACCACCTCTGAATTCTTATAGGGAATGTGCCATGAAATTATTTGCATCTTTTTCAAGGAAAGAGTAAGGGAAATCAAGATATTGTAAAGTAGGATAGAGAACATAATGAGTCAGGCCTAAAGAAACCTATAACTATCCTGGGAAGTACCCTCTGGTAAAGGTCAGTGTATTGTCAGTAGAGGAGAAAAGCAAGAGGATTTTCCTTTTTCTTGGTCTTTTTCCGGTTCTGATCCTTTCCTTCCTTCTTTCTTTCCCCCTCTCTCTCTTTCTTTCTTTCCTTCTTTCTTTTAATCATACCACATGGCTACAGAAAAGACATTAATCCTGAGAATATCAATCTTCTAAGTGATGAATTCTGCACACTTTATTAGAGTTATTTCACTTAAAAGAAAAGAAGTTTGTTCTCAGAATAAAAACTCCTAAAAGGAAGAATGTTCACTGGGGAAACATCAGAAAACTATCAAAGAGTCTGACAGATGAATAAAGAGAAATCCTCTCTATGCTTATAGGAATAAACCTTGCACATTCTTATCTGAGCTCTAGGACGGCTTAAAGTCAATCTGTTATTGTTATCAAGGACAGAGGATTGATTGTTTTCCTCTGGCATGTTGTCTGACATAAAAAAGATGTTTACCCCCCTCTTATTTGAAGTTACCTTCTTAGGGAATCTCTCTTCATTTAGATATTTGAAATATTTTGGAACAGTATGAATGTAAAAGGTTCACTATTCTCTATCTTCTTTCTGTTCTACTTCTCATAAGTTTTCTCCAGTAGCAAAATGCCTTCAGGTCATGGAATAATGGAATGATGGTCAACCCATTTTAATTTTTTTTCCTTTCCTTTATTAGAAACACACTATCTCCCAATTGTATCTCTACCATGACAGTACATTCTGGTTTTTGAGCTCCCTAGAAAGCCAGCTGAGCCATGTTGAGCCATGCCCTAGACAAGTGAGAGACCCCTGCTTGGTTCCATGTCATTTCAGGACACTGGAATCAGAGAATGTAGAACAGCATAACACCCTGGAGGAAGGGAAGCAGGCACATCTCTCTGTCTGCTGCAGTAGCTCTGACTTTCTCTTCCATACTCAAGCCCTGCTACTCTGCAAAAATCTACAGCAGCTCTCTCCCCACTCATCCAGGGAAAAGCCATATCGACAAACCATATTTTCAAAGATAAATTGTTCTCACATATGAATATTGAAACAAAATTGGATCATTTATAAATTTCATTTTGCTTTAATAGCTTTAGGTTAAAAATGTAAATTTAAAATACAGCCTTGGTTTGACCTTTGCTTTTTTACTTCGGATGGTCATTGTGAAGGGTTTTAAATAAAAGATGATCGCATTAACTGAGGATTCTTCAAAGGTCAGCTTGTCTATTTGAATAGTTTTGTTATCTTAAAAGACAGTCATGTTTTCATTTTTGGACCATCCATAGGCACCGTAAAATAGTATCCGTTGTTTCAAAACTGCCAATTCCATGGTTTTGTTTAAAGTACAAAACTATAATATGCATTTCCTATGTTCCTGACCTTCATAGGAAGGAGCCTGGGCAATGAGGAAACAGTGGCTTCCCTGACCACCTGGAGGATGCCCAAAGCAAGTGTGAGAAGATCACAAAAGAGATTTGTCTACTTCTCATTTTTTTTTCTAGCAATAGTTCTCCCCACATTAACAGCATTTCCTTACATTTTCTTACAGTTAAATAAGTTGAGATTCATGAAAGAAAAACCTGCCTAAACAAAATCCATACCAGAAGAAATTTATCTGTGAATGGTGCTGAAAGAGAATCAAGTTGCCTTTAAAATACTTGGTTTGCAACTACAGACCAGAAATATTTATTAAATGTCACCATGAGCATGAAGCTGTGGTAAATTAAATACTGTTTGGGGGAAGAGTTAGGGAAGAACATATTTAGCATGGATTTCTGAAGAATTTCCTCTAAAAGAGGAACCTCTCAGTATTCTGCTTCTTAACCAAAAAGAAACTAGCAAAATTATATGACTACAATGACACTTCACTGATTCGAGGATAATATTAATATTTCGGTTTTATATATTTACATTGCACTTAGAAAACACCCCCCAGTTCTGTTGCTCAACAGAGAACAAGATAATAGAGATGTGAAAAGATGGTTTGCTTTCAGGGAACTTAAACACCAGCAGCAACCAACATATCAACATTGAGGGACCGTTATTTTTGGTTCATAAGTTTGTCAACCCCATGAAAGGTATTTATTACCTCAGTGTTAATCTGCATATACACTTTTTAAAGCATGATAATTCACTCATTCTAAATATCTTTCCTGATATAAGAGTCAGGCATTACAATATAGAAATAAAAGAACCGAAATTTTAGGCTCTTTCCAAGTGCTTCCTGTTACTACAAAAGTGGCCAACCTGAGAAATTAGGATTGGTTTTCCAAATGGTTTCCCATCATACCCCTCTTTTGTTCACATAAGGCTCTGAGTCCTCAAAGGAAAAACACGGTTTGTCAGAAAAATAAAAACACATCAAATATTTCTCTCTATCTAAGTCTATCCAACTTAGTTTCAATGGTATTTAAGTTAATTGAATTCTACTCCATTTTACAGCAGGTATCATTTTTATGATGTATGGAAGTATTTCTAATTAAAGACTAAAGGTATTTTAATATTAAAAATAAAAATGAAATAATGTTTTCCATGCCCTTTTTAAATTTCCTATATTTCTTTTCTAGGAAAAAAAGAGGCTCAGGGAAAGTAATTTGCCTATTTCCTACCTACACTACTAGAAATAAGTGTTTGATTCAAATTTTATTTCGATCCCATTATACTTTCATGTTCTGTATTTGTAAACCTTTATAACATCGTTCAATGTGAGTGAATCCATAGTAGACTGCCATTCTGAGGAATAGCACTGTTAATCAGTTCAGGAAAGGTCATTCTTTGTTTGCTTATTCTATAAATCATGCACACATTTCTTCTAAGTGGCTTCAAGATGTGCAAGGTCTCAATTCCACCAAGCAAAGTAACTATGCCTTTTTGAATGAAAATTTTCAGCAACTTTAATGGAAGAAGTGACATTGGCTCACATCTACATCCATTCAACTAACAGTACCTTCAAGGGCAAAAATCAGCCTGTGAAAATGAAACCAAAATGACTGGAAACAGAAGGCACACACTAAGTTAGTCATTGATTGATTTAGTCGGGAGGGCCTGGTAACAAGCTGACATTGATTTATCTTTTAATCTAACAGAATAACAACAAATCTTAAAGCAATCAGTTTTAATGGTCTTAATAACTCCAATCAAATTATTCACCTTCCACATTAATATAGGAGGCTGGCTTCATATTTATTCATCAGATTTGTCAAATAAATATCACTGTATGGCGAACTAAACTCCAGTCCTTCAGACTAATAGATCCTCTTAGCATTTCATTTTTAATTGTCCTCTCCTTGTAATTAGAGTGACCACAGGTCCCAGTTTTCCAGGCATGAGTCCTCTATGCTTTTACATTGGCCTAATTTCCCAGAACCTCTCTCCATTTTCTGAAGTGCCTTGGGTTGGAAGACAAGGCATCTGTCCACCACGGTCACATCTCTGCTTTTAATATTTTCTGTTTCTTTAACTCCTATTAAAAGTTCAAAATTCTCTTTAAGTTCAGCGTGGGCAAATATTTGAAAAAAAAATCCACAACTTAAGAAATGCACTTGATATTTCCTGACTGACCTAAAGAAAGATCTTTCCCTCAGCTGCATTGGGTGTCTGAGTTTCCAAAATGAGCAGCCTGTGAAATAAAACTTCCGTGACAGGCTGTGCCCTATGTGCTTTTCTTTTCAATGACTCCACTTGAAAAAAAATATTTTCTTTTCTACATTCTGACAATGACAGAAACTAAGATGGACCTTGTGAGTGAATTTTCAAACCAAAGAAAAACCATCTTTGGTTTATTTGACCCAAAGTTTCTTTGCATACATTTTCAAAGTCTAAGATAGTGGTGCAATGAAATCTCAGCACTGTTTACTTATGCTGGTCCTGTTTTGCATTGGTCTTAGGTTCTAAAACAACAGGAATTCTATCAGTGATAAAAATGGTGAGCACACAAGAATCTTCAGGACCCTGTTGGAATCACATTGAAGTTTTCACCATCAAAGTGATGATTCTACAAAGAGATGTGTTATAGAGGCCTCCTGGGGCTCTCCATGAGGGGCTGATAGGTGAGGAAAGGATATACTGACAGGAGCGTGTGCTCAATGGATACCAGGCAAGGTTGATGCTGGGAAACAGAAATCAATGGCTGCAGCAATACAGCTTCTACTGAGTTTCCAACCTAATGGACTGTTCATTTAGCTAGACTGTAAATTTGATCTTGTGCAGCATTTACTTTCTTTATTTAGATCAGGATTAAAACAGAACACCTAAAAAGGCCACATCGGATAAAGAGGCTGTGAGATGCCTTCAAAGGGATGAGCATTTCCCCGTGGATATAAATAGATTGTTGTTTTGATCCATTTAAAAGGTCATCAGTCAACTGTTCTGTTTCTTTCTCACTCTCATTTCCCTCCATCTCTTTCTCAAGCACAGTGGCATACATTTAAAAAAAAAAAATAAGAAAGAAAGAAAATCACCAAGCCAGACCATCCCTAGCTCTAAACACAAATTTAGAATTAAATTTTTACAGGTTTTAAGATTTAAGTTTCACTGCTCAGATAAATGCAGGTCTTTTTTGTTTTATGAAAATGTACCTAAAATAATTCCAAATTAGGAAATGATGAATTTAAGAATCCTCTTTCAGCCATAAGGATTTGAGAAATTGTATTGTCAAATTTGCCCTCTTTCCTAAATCATAACCAGGTAACGCCATTACATTGAAGTGTTCCACTCCTCTACTTAAATTTGATGTAAAGGATCTAACAAATTAGTAATTGCTGCTAATCATCAGCTTTTACCAGGTTTACAAAGCCAATTTTGAGGTGCTAATAGGCCCTAATGGGGAAATCAGTCCTCAGTTAAATAAACAAATCATTAGGTTTGCAGTAGAAAAGTTAATACGGACATAGATTGCAAAATAACTGATCTCATTAGTAGCCTAAAATATTGCTCAAATGAATGCTATACACATTATCTGAACACTGTGGTAGGAAAGATGGCAATGCCAAAAAAGGAAATTCTATAGTCCTGAACTTTGAGTTATTTATATTTAACTGCAAAGAGATACATGGGCATGTCATAAAGCATCTTGCTCGATTATATGCATGATCCATGTCTTAAAAAACATTTAATATTGAACAAGCACTTGACAAATATCTATTGTCAAGCACCAGATTGAGAAGAAAGTTATGCCAGTGACAAAGACACCGTCTATTCTGAGGATGTCTCCAGTCTCAGGAGGGAGGGTAATGAGTTAGGGAGTTTTCCCTGTTGGAGAAGACATGCACGCTGAGGCCTGAGGTAAGGAAGGGAGAGGCCAGAGAATGAGAATGACAAGGCGTTCAAAGGAGGAGAACAAAGCATGCAATGTGCCAGAAATAAGAGGCAGTGTGGCACGTTAATTGATGCTACAGAGGATTTGATATAAACTGAAAGCAGAGTTTCAGGGTTGCAGACCCAGTCTTTACTGCAGCTTAAAGAGTTGAAAGTGACATCAAGCAAGTCTTCAATAAAAACAGGCTTGAATTAAATTGTGAAACATCCTATTTAAAATGTGCCAAGGACATTATGAGCACATTTAAGTCATTACTGTTTTTTGTCCTGGACAATGACATTCTCAAATACCCTCTCCCATGTATTGGTCCTGCTCTGCGTTGTTTCCTTGGAACATTCTACAAACTACATATAGCTTTCTGAAAGCCCAGAGGATGAACCAAATTTGACATATCCAAATAATGGGCTCACCATTGAGTTCTCAAAACCTGGTCTTTTACTTACATCGCATGCCAGTGAAACAGCCTGTATTTACCTGGACCTAAAGAGTCATAAGCCCTCCCCCCTTACCTGGTCACATCCATTGGATCGACATATTGTCTCAATACTACCTCCAAAATATCTCCTTACTTATGTCTCTTCCTCTCCATCACCATTGACTATGTTGGTCCAACACCATATCTGTGATTGCCACCTAATGTTTTATTGTATATTACCTTATAAACTGTCCTGCCAGAGTGATCCTCCTAAAACACGAGAATGATCAAGGTAGTCACTTGATGAAATGTTCAGCTGCCATGCAGACTCCCTGACCCAAGACACCAGTCATCAAATTGCTATTTCTTTGCATATCTGGTGTCCTTTGCCAAAAATATACTCCACAATATGGAATATCTCTCTCTATAACTCTGACAGCACTAATCTTACTAAATTTATTTGTAATTTAAAGAGTATTATGAAAACATTTAAAATTACACTATGCTTCAAAAATATAAACAAAAGTAAAGAGACAATATTTATGTCCCTCACCACCAGACCACCCAAGTTTCAATGTTTTGCTGTATTTGGTTTAGAATTTCTGTATTAATTAATTTAAATATTAGCAGTCTTATGCCATTTGTTGATCCCCCTCTTTTCTCACTGATGAAAGTCAACAGTTATTCCTTGTTGGTATGAATTATTTTCCACACATGCTTTTATATTTTATTGCGTGTGAGTGAGTGTGTGTGTGTGTGTATGTGTGTACAAATAAGATATTTTTTAAAATTCTCTGAATGGAATCATACTAACCATATTATGGAGCTTCTGGTTTTACAGTATCATCTATGTTGACAATTTAGAACTATTTATTCATTTTAATGTATTATGATATTATACAGATTCATAGATTTATTGGATAAAGTAAAAGTATCTACTGCATACCAGACATATGCTTACTGTATTAGTAAAGTAAACTTTATCTACACGTGTCCTGACAACTGCTTTCAGATTTTCACTATTAAAATCTACAATATAGCAATATAGTCCTCTCCTTAGGTACAAGTACGAAATGGGTAACACCAGCATTTATTATTTGACAATATACAACATATTTAGCAATATACTATTGTTTCAAAGTGTGTTCCCATTATTTATTTATTTATTTACTTATTTATTTATTTATTTGTATTTATTTATTTTTGCTACAAAACAAACTACCCTGAAATTTCACAGCATAAAAGAATATCCATTTTATTTTCTGTTCACTCTTCACATGGATCCCTAATTCAGATCATCCCACAACCATAACACGCATGACATCAGGTAGGAAGTTCTAAATAACTGATGATAACAAGCAACTGAGACTTTAAGACCTGAGGGCCTCCATATGCCTCTACAAGCTTCTTCACAATGCAGGGATCTCAGAGCAGGCAGACCTGCTAGCACGTCATCGCAGGACTGAGTGTGAATGGTCATGGCCTTTTATGACCTAAGCCCAGAATAGCACACCATAGGTTCTCTCATACTTTTGAATGGCTGAAGCCATCATAAACCCACCGAGATTCAAGAAGAGGAGACAACCCAGAGATCCAGCCCTCGATGAAAGGATCATTCAAAAGAAGTCACAGTTGTAAAAGTTTTAATACTACCAAAATGTACATATTCCTGATTATTGATAGAAATATTTTCATACATTATTCTCTATCCTTTAATTAATATTTAATAAATTTATTTATGTAGTTGCTTGTTATTATTAGGTTGTTATTTGTCATTCTTTGACTAAAGGGAATCTTCATGTATATTGTTTCAAATTCTTGAAATGACACAATTTCCAAGTATCTTCTATTTGTAGCTTAATTTTATGGTGTGTTTTATGTTATTAAGTCTTAAAAAGGCACTAAAGTACATGAATCTTTAACTTCAAAGATTAAAAATTTTGTGGCTCTTTAAATCTTTATTCATGCCATAGTTATCCTATTATTCTTAATACTGATTACTTTTAGATTTAGATTTAATTACGTATTATGTTTATATGGAATTTGTTGTTGGTTTTCATAGTTTCTGTATTTGCTTTCATCTCACAATTTCATTCTTTTTCAATCATCCATGTACATACTTAAACCTGCATATATAGAAGTATACTTGTATAGATATATATGGTGAACATAAACAATACACATATGCATATAGAGATACATATATTGACATCTACATATATATGGTCATATGTTTGTATTCATATATGCATATATGCATATTAGTGTATGACCTGTACACATGTATATGTTGTAGGATAATATATGCATACATGCATTTATATATGTAAATACTTCTGTATGTATGTGTAGGCATCCTTGTAATAATAATATTATATTTTTATTATAAGTTTTGCTATTGGTAGTGCAAATTCCTAGTCTTAGAAGTTATTCACTGCTATGATTTACTGGTTCTTTTATATGAATTTCAAGATCAACTTATTATTATGTACTTAGAAAATGAACTATGTTGCAAAATAATTAGAATAATTGCATTAAATATATACACTGACTTAAGGAGAAGTTACATCCGTGTGACCTTGAACTTCCCATCTCTACATATGCCTTATCTTTTCATTTAATAAATATTGTACAATTAAGTTTTACAATTTTCTTCTTCCAAATGATTTTGCATATTTTAGGTAACAATATTCTGAAGAAGCATATAATTTTGAGTAATGGGATGTGTTATTATTTTTTATTCCTATTATCGTTGCTGGTACTAATACTATTCATCTTTGTATATTGATTTGATTAAAGTCTATTATTAGTTCTAAGAGTCTGTGTGAATAGCTTGGATTGTTACACAGATAATCGTTTCTCTGTGAATGATGGCAATTTCACCTCATTTTTCTTATCTGAAAATCAGGCTGTGTTATGTTACATTCAGTAGGCAACATTCACATTACATATGATGCTCTCCTTATAGAGATCCATTGTGGCACTGCTGACTATAACTCCTTCATTATTTCTTTGTGAATTATTTTTGTTTGTTTTGTAGTGAAAGATTAAAATCAGATACTAGATGCCCTGATTTTGTTTGTGACATTAAATAGATGCTTTTCAAGGATACATCTATGATTACTTACCTAATATTTTTAATTAAGAGCCTTCATTTGGTTAAGGGAATGTCTGCCTTTTTCTGTTTTTCAAAGAGTCTTTTCACATGAATGAGTGTTGAACTATTTTAAATTAGATTTTTTAATCAAATGAGATAATCATGCCTTTTCATTTTTAATCTACATAAATAGACAAGTTGCATTAACAATGCTAAACCATCCTTGTATTAATGAACAAGTACCCCTTGGTCAAGATACAAATTATACGCTTTGTATATTGATTGATTTTGCATGCCAAACTATATTATACTTTTATTATTTAATACTTTTAATCTTTGTGAGTCTGGCCTATAATTTTTACTTTTTTCACTTTTCAGGGTTTGTTCTGGTATCAAAGTAGCCTTATAAAAGTAATTGTGAACACTTTCCTATCTAACCTTCCTTTGGAAATACATAATATTGAAAACAAAACAATAGGGTAATAGATACACTTCTGTAGTTTGTGTCAGGCATTATTCTATACCTTTATGTGCATTAATTTATTTGTTATGGTTTGGTTGTGAGGTGTCCTCCAAACCTCACATGTGAGACAATACAAGAAGGTTCAGAGGAGAAATGTTTGGGTTGTGAGAGTCTTAACCCAAACAGTGAATTATTTCACTGATAGGGATTAACTGATTAGTAACTGAAGTGGTAGGGTGTGACTGGAGGAGGTGGAAATTGGGGTGTGGCTTTGGGGTACATATTTGTATCTGGCAAGCAGAATCTCTCTCTCTCTCTCTGCTTTCTGATCATGATGTGAGCTGCTTCCTTCTGCCATACTCTTCTGCCATGATGTTCAGCCTCACCTGGAGCCCTGAGGAATGGAGCCTGACTTCTATGGACTAAGACCTCTGAAACAATGAGGCTCAAATAAACTTTTCCTCCTTTAAAATTGTCTGGTCGGATCTTTTACTCACAGCAGCAAAATAACTGACTAAAATATCATTCTATCCTTATAAAAACCCTGTATTACATTCAATTATTTTTCTTATTTTACAGAATACAAAAAGACACTAAAAATTTCACTTCTTCAGCCTGAAGTAGATATAAATTCAGTTCTTCAAATCCACATAAACAGTTGAGGTACACTAAGCTCCCTGCATTGTTCACAGAGGGTAAAGAGCCTAACTCCCAAATGCTATCTGCCACCAGTACTGAAAAACTACTGCTACCTGACATCTTTATCTTTCCCTTGCTTTGTGGATGTCAGTATTGCTAACACACATGGACAGTATTCCTGAGTAGAATTTGGCAACTTATTTTCTACTTTTAGGATCAATTTCTTTCTTAATGAAGTACATTTCTTACCAGCTTTATATTGACCACAGTATTTTTGTGGTCAAATTGCTTAGTTTATGCTTATCTGAAAATAATTCTGTTTTGTCCTGCTGTCTGAAAGTTAGATTATGAGATTACAAGGCTAGTCTGTGTTTGTTTGTTTTTTCCTCTTTTCTTCTTTTAACATTGCAATTTGTACATAACTACTTTGCCTCATGGTTGTTGAAAAATCAGCTGTCACTCAAATTTTGTTTACACACATGTATATATGTCCCTTTTATCTTGTTCTATTTGTATTTTGATAGTTTTACTATCATGTGCTGAAATACAAAGTTCTTTTACTTTCATATGCTTGCTATGCACAGTGCTTTTAATATTTGGTCTGTATTTGTTATACAATATTTTCAGCTATTATCACTTTGAATATTGGTTCTTCCCCATTTTATTTCTAATTTTTTTTTCTGGATTGCTGAGTAGACAAATAGCAATACTTTCAAATATAATTTACTTCCTTTCACATTTTCCATATCGTTCTCTTTCTGCCTTCATTTTTTTTAGGTCTATATCCAGTTTTATCTTCCAATTCATGATTTCCTCAAGTGCATTTAATCTGCTGTTCAATGAATCAAATGATTTTTTAAATGAACAATTTTATATTTTGACATATAAAATATTCATTGAATTTTTTTAAAATGTGCATAGTCTTTTGGATAGTTCTGTAGTGTTCTGATTATTTTTTATTCTATAATATATATTTAATACATTTGAAAGATATGATTAATATTTATCTGATAATGTCAATATAAGAAATTGTGTTGTTTTGATATTGCTCAATTACAATAGCTGATTTCCTTCATAATTGGTCATTGTTTTTCCAACCTGGGAGCACACACTTTGTAGAATACAACTTAGGGAAACCTGAAAGTCCAAGTACAACGTGCTTTGAACCAGAAAGCGTTTGTGCTGCCTCTGTTCAATGCTAGAGTGTGCCCCAGCCTAGCACCTACCTAATTTAATATTAGTTTGAGGCTTTACTGACTACATGGTTAGTGTGAATTTGAATACTAGACCTGTATGAGAGGAATCTAATGACTGTGAACTTACTGTAAAGAATATTATGAATAGATTGATCCAAGATGGCAGACTAGAGATGACTGCTTCTCCCATTGCTCCAGAACTCAGGATTCAAGAAGGGGAGATATTGAGAGACTCAGACCAACATAGAGCCATGGCGTGAGTCTCTCCCACTGGGTGAAGCTCGGCACAGGCGACAGGCCTGGAGAGAGGCAGTTTCTCGGAGCAGGGCAGGGCAGCTAGAGACTTCCCCAAGCAGCCCTGCTCCCTCCCATGGCAGGCCCGCCCAGTGGGAGCTTTTCCGCACAGAGCCAACCCCAAGCTCTGGCCCACAGGTGGCTTCTGGGACCAAGGCAGGACAGGGAGAGGCTTTCCCCGAGCAGCCTGGTTACCTCAGATGCGGGCAAGCCATGTCCATAGCCAACTTCTAGGAGCAGGACCGCCCAGTGAGAGAATTTCCAAGCGGAACCAGCCCCCAGACCTGGACCCAGTAGCGGGTTAAGGGCAGCTTTCTTTTGAAGTACTGAATTATCAAATTTCTCCAAGACTTCAGGTTACTGAAGGCTGGGAGGTAATATACTGGAAATCTACAGGGATACTATAAGCCAAAGAGGAAATCTGCAATATCTCAGAGTCCCACTGATATCTGACCAATATGAGAAAACAAGGGAAGAAAATGTCCCAAAGAAACCTACATACTATATCAATAAAACACAATCACATCACAACAGAAGAAAAGTCAGAAAGGGAGTTCAGAATATACATAATTAAAACAATCAGGGAAGCAAACAAGGAGATGAAAGAGCAAATGCAGGGATTGAAGGAAGAGATGAAAGAGCAAATACAGGCATTAAATGATCACACCAATCAACAGTTAATAGAGCAAATATGGGAACCAAGAGATCATTTCAATAAAGAGTTAGAGATACTGAAAAAAAACCAAACAAAAATCCTTGAAATGAAGGAAACAATAAACCAAGTTAAAAACTCCATAGAAAGCATAACCAATAGGATAGAACACCTGGAAGACAGAACCTCAGACATTAAAGAAAAAAATATTTAATCTTGAAAACAAAGTTGACCAAACAGAGAAGATGGTAAGAAATCATGAACAGAATCTCCAAGAACTATGGAATCTCATGAAAAGGTCAAATTTGAGAATTATTGGGATTGAGGAAGGCTTAGAGAAAAAAACAAAGGAATGAACAATCTATTCAATGAAATAATATCAGAAAATTTCCCAAATCTGAAGAATGAAATGGAAAGCCAGGTACAAGAGGCTTATAGGACTCCAAATATACAAAATTACAACAGACCCACACCAAGGCACATTATTATGAAAATACCTAACATACAAAATAAAGACAGAATTTTAAAGGCTGCAAGAGAAAAGAATCAAATTACATTCAGAGGGAAACCATTAAGAATATCAGAAGATTTTTCAATCCAGACCCTAAAAGCTAGAAGGGCCTGGAATAACATTTACAAAACCCTGAAAGAAAACGGATGCCAACCAAGAAACTTATACCCAACAAAACTTACTTTCAGATTTGACGATAAAATAAAATCCTTCCATATAAACAAAAGCTAAAAGAATTTACAAAAAGAAAGCCAGCATTACAGAACATTCTAGCAAAATATTCCATGAGGAGGAGATGAAAAACAATAATGAAAATCAGCAACAATAGGAACTAGCCTAAAGGAATAGCCAAATAAAGGAGAAACCAAATAGTGTTAATAAACAAAAATGAGTCAAATGACTGGGAATAAAAATCATATCACAATAATAACCCTGAATGTTAATAGCTTGAACTCATCAATCAAGAGACATAGAATGAGAGACTGGATTAAAAAGAAAGATCCAACAATATGCTGCCTGCAAGAGACTCATCTCATAGAAAGAGATACCCACAACTAAAGGTGAAAGGATGGGAAAAAACAAACCATGCACACAGACACATCAAAAAAGCTGGAGATAATGTGGACTTCAAGCCAAAACTAGTCAGAAGGGATAAAGAAGGACATTACATGCTGCTTAAGGGAAGCATAAATTAGCAAGACATAACAATCATAAATATCTATGCCCCGAACATTGGCTCATCCTTGTACGTCAAACAAATCCTTCTCAATTCCAAAAATCAAATAGACCACAACACAATAATACGAGGTGATTTTAACACACCTCTTTCACCACTGGAAAGATCTTCCAAACAAAAATTGAATAAAGAAACCATAGATCTCAATAACACAATCAACAATTTAGACTTAACTGACATATATAGAATATACCATCCAACAAAGAATGAATACACTTTCTTCTCAGCAGCACCTGGATCCTTCTCTAAAACAGACCAAATTTTATGCCACAAAGCTACTGTTAGCAAATACAAGAAGATAGAGATATTACCTTGTATTCTATCAGATCATAATTGATTGAAATTAGAAATAAATGACAGAATAAAAAACAGAAACTTCTCCAATACCTGGAGATTAAATAATATGCTATTATATGATGAATGGATAACAGAAGACATCAGGAGGGAAATAAAAAAATTCTTAGAAGTAAACGAGAACAAAGACACATCATATCAAAATCTCTGGGACACTATGAAAGCAGTACTTAGAGGAAGATTTATTTCATGGGGCGCATTCAACAAAAGAAGTAAAAATCAATGAATAAATGACTTAATACCACAGCTCAAAGCCCTAGGAAAAGAAGAGCAGACCAACACCAAAGGTAGTAGAAGACAGGAAATAGTTAAACTCAGAGCTGAAATCAACGAAATTGAAACAAAAGAAACAATTGAAAAAATTAACAAAATAAAGAGTTGGTTCTTTGAAAAAAATAAACAAAATTGATAAACCCTTAGCCACACTAACAAAGAGAAAGAGGGAGAAAACTCTAATTACTCAAATTCGGAATGAACAAGAAAATAACACAAAAAACATGAGTGAAATACAAAACATAATTAGAAGCTATTTTGAAAATCTGTGTTCCAACAAAACAAAAAACCTCAAAGACATCAACCAGTTTCTAGAGACATTTGAATTACCTAAACTGAACCAGGAGGACATACAACTTAAATAAACCAATTTCAAGCAACGAAATAGAAGAGGTCATCAAAAGCCTACCAACAAAGAAAAGTCCAGGACCACATGGGTTCTCAGCCAAGTTCTACAAAACCTTTAAAGAAGAGCTCATTCCAATACTCCTCAAAGTATTCCATAAAATAGAAGAGGAGAGAACACTCCCAAACTCATTCTATGAAGCCAATAACACCCTGATACCTAAACAAGACAGAGACACATCAAGGAAAGAATATTTCAGAACAATATCCTTAATGAACATCGACACAAAAATTCTCAACAGAATTTTAGCAAATCGCATACAAATATATATTAAATAGATAGTGCACCACAATCAAGTGGGTTTTATCCCAGAGAGGCAAGGTTGGTTCAACACCAGAAATCAATAAATGTAATTCACCATATCAACAGACTTCAAGTTAAGAATCACATGATTATTTCGATAGATGCAGAAAAAGCGTTCAATAAAATACAGCAACCCTTCATGCTCAAAACACTAGAAAAAATAGGGATAGTGGGAACATTCCTTAATGTTGTAAAGGCCATCTACGCTAAGCCCATGGTCAATATCATTCTAAATGGTGAAAAACTGAAAGCATTCCCCCTAAAAACTGGAACAAGGCAGGGATGCCCTCTTTCACCACTTCTATACAACATTGTCCTTGAAACTCTAGCCAGAGCAATTAGACAAACCAAAGAAATAAAAGGGATATGAATAGGAAAAGAAGAACTCAAACTATCCCTGCTCACTGATGACATGATTATATATTTAGAGGAACCAGGAAATTCCACCAGAAAACTTTTAGAACTCATAAGTGAATTCAGTAAAGTAGCAGGTTACAAGATCAATGCTCATAAATCCAATGCATTTTTATTATACATAAGTAATGAATCTTCAGAAAGAGAATTTAGGAAAACTACCCCATTCACAATAGCCTCAAAAAAAAAAAAAAAATCAAAAAAAAAAAACTTGGGAATCAATCTAACAAAAGAGGTGAAAGACCTCTACAATGAGAACTACAAAACAGTAAAGAAAGAAATTAAAGAAAACCTTAGAAGATGGAAAGATCTCCCATGTTCTTGGATAGGAAGAATTAATATTGTCAAAATGGCCATACTACCTAAAGTGCTATACAGATTCAATGCAATTCCAATTAAAATTCCAATGACATACCTTACAGAAATAGAGCAAGCAATCATGAAATTCATCCTGAAGAAGAAGAAACCCAGAATAGCTAGAGCAATCCTTAGCAGAAAGAGCGAAACAGTGGGTATCGCAATACCAGATCTTCAACTCTACTACAAAGCAATAGTAACAAAAACGGCATGGTATTGGTATCAAAACAGACAGGTAGATCAATGGTACAGAATAGAGGAAATGGACACAAACCCAAATAAATACAATTTTCTCATACTAGACAAAGGGGCCAAAATTATGCAACGGAGAAAAGATAGCCTCTTCAACAAATGGTGCTGGGAAAACTGGAAATCCATATGCAACAGAATGAAACTAAACCCATATCTCTCACCCTGCACAAACTCAACTCAAAATGGATCAAGGACCTCAGAATCAGACCAGAGACCTTTCGTCTTATAGAAGAAAAAGTAGGTCCAAATCTTCAACATGTTGGCTTAGGATCAGACTTCCTTAACAGGACTCCCATAGCACAAGAAATAAAAGCAAGAATCAACAACTCGGATAGATTCAAATGAAAGAGCTTACAGCAAAGGAAACTGTCAGTAATTTGAAGAGAGAGCCTACAGAGTGGGAGAAAATCTTTGCCACTCATACCTCAGATAGAGCACTCATTTTCAGAATATATAAAGAACTCAAAAAATTCTACAGCAAGAATACAAATAACCCAATCACCTAATGGGTTAAGGAAATGAACAGACACTTCACAGAAGAAGATGTACAAGAAATCAACAGATATATGAAAAAATGTTCAACATCTCTAGTAATAAGAGAAATGCAAATCAAAACTACCCTAAGATTCCATCTCACCCCAATTAGAATGGTGATTATCAAGAATACAAGCAACAATATGTGTTGGCGAGGATGTGGGGAAAATGGTACACTCATACATTGCTGGTGGGGCTGCAAATTAGTGTAGCCACTCTGGAAAGCAGTATGGAGATTCCTCAGAAAGTTTGGGATGGAAACACCATGTGACCCAGCTATCCCACTCCTTGGCCTATACCCAAAGGACTTAAAATCAGCATACTACAGAGATACAGCCACATCAATGTTCATAGCTGCTCAATTCACAATGGCCAGATTGTGGAACCAACCTAGATGTCCTTCAATTGATGAATGGATAAAGAAATTGTGGTATATATATACAATGGAATATTACTCAGTCATAAAGAATGATAAAATTATGGCATTTGCAGGCAAATGGATGAATTTGGAGAATATTTTGCTAAGTGAGATAAGCCATCTCATAAAACCAAAGGATGAATGATCTCACTGATAAGCAGATGATGACACATAATGGGGGATGGGAAGGGTTAGTGTTAGGGTTAGGATTAGGGATGGGGGCAAGAATGGAGGAAGGAAAGACTGTATAGAGTGAAAAGTCGGGTGTGAGTGGTGGGGGGAAGGGAAAAAATAACAGAATGAATCAAAGATCATTACCCTATGTAAATCTATGATTATACAAATGGTATGCCTTACTCCATGTACAAACAGAGAAACAGCATGTATCCCATTTGTTTACAATAAAAAAAATATTATGAATATTTTCTCCTGTAGCAAACTTAGAAAGAACAACAAATTTCTTAGTAATGTATTATTTTGTGAATTTTTTTCCTTAGCTCATCCTTTCACAATGGGGGTGTCCCTATATGGACCTAAGCCTAATTGAGGAGTCACAGATTCACAGGTCTATTTGAAGATTTTAGGGTCAGATTACCAATTTTGCCTGGGTTCTAAAGGTTGGTCTCCAATTCCTCATGCTTATAGGTCTACTTCCCTTTTTCTATTTATCTATTTGTGTGTTCACTTGTTTGGTTGAGCCTATATGGAGTGCAATATATTGTTCCTAGGTTAATTACAAATTGAAGTATTATCCAGAATTTATTTGTTTTGCAGTATGAGAACATTTCTAACTTACCATTCTGCCAAAAATAGACATGTTACACTGTTGTAAGTTCCCGGAAATGAGGGACTATTTTTTTTAATATTATTTTTAGTTCAACTGTACACAAAAAGAAATCAAACATGATGACATATCTAAGGAAATGTCAAACATTTTTATAACATTTAAAATTTATTTTATGAAAGTTTTAACAGTTTTATTGAGGTATTATTTGACATATAAATTAGACTTTTTAAAAGTATGAAATTTGATTTTTTGAGATTTTAATTTCTTTTAAACTGATATATATAAAAACATGAAAGCTTTCCATATTAATAGGATACCATGTAATGTTTCAACACATATATGTTGTATAATGATTAAATCAGATTAAGCATATCTCTGTCCTCAAACATTTATTTCTCTTGTGATGAAAATTTTCAAAATCCTCTCAGCTAGATTTTTTGAATTATGTAGCACATTGCTGTTATCTATCTTCACCCTACTGTGCAATAACAGACCAGAAATTCTTACTCCTACCTAGCTGAAATTTAATACTTCCTGATCAACCTTTGCCCAAACTTTTCTTCCCCCTAATATCCTCTGGTAAACAGCATTCTAAACTCCACTCAATATGTGATCAACTTTATAAAATTCTACTTAACAGTGAGATCATGGAACAGCTATCTATCTGTGCTCAGCTTATTTCATTTAGCACAATGACACACAGTTTCAATCACATCCTCACAAATGACAGGATTTCATTCTTTTATGTGGAAATGTATTACATTATGTATATATACTATGCACAAATTTTCTTTATCCCTTCTTCAACTGATGGACATTGAGATTATTTCCACTTACTGGTTATTATGAATAGTGGTGAAATGAACTTGGGAGGGCAGATGTCTCTTCAATTTACAAATTTCATTTTCTTTGGTTGTATACCCAGTGATGGGATTGCTAAATATACGTTGTTCCACTTTCCAATTTTTTGAGATACCTCCATAGAAGCTGCATTAATTTACTATCCCCCCCAACAATATACAAGGGTCTTCTTTTCTCCACACCCTTGCCAATGTTTGCTATCATTAGATGTTTCCATACAAGTCATTCTTACTAGAGTGAGGTGATATCTCATTGTGGTTTAGTTTAGTGGTGTTGAACTCTTTTTCCATATACATGTTGGCCATTTGTATTTCTTCTTTTGACACATGTCTATTTAGCTTTATTGCCCATATTTTAAATAGGTGTTACTGCTGCTGCTGCTACTGCTGTTGTTGCCATTATAATTACTACTACTACTACTACTACTGCTCTCGAATTTTTGGAGTTCTTTATAAGTTCTAGGTGTCAACCCTCTGTCAGATGAGCAGTTTTCAAATATGATCTCCCAATCTGTAGGTTGGATTTTCACTTTGATTATTGTTTCCTTTGCTGTGCAGAAGCTTTGTAGTTTGATGGAAACCCATCTTTCTATTATTGCCTTTGTTTCCTATGCTTTTGGGGTCTTGCCAAAATTCCTCATCCAGATCAATGTTTTGAATTTGATAAGTCTTGACATATGTGCACATTTATGAAGCCATCACCTCAGTCTAGAAAATGAACCTACTCTTCACTCTTCAATATTTCTTCACACTCTTGATACCTCTCTCTCACTAGTCTCCATTCACCCTTTGACAACCACATGTTCATTTTCTGTTATCATATGATATTTTAGATTTTCTAAAATTATATATAAGTTGAGTCATCCAGTAGGTAATCTTTTGTGCAGCTTTATCTGCTCAAACTATTGAAATCCATCAACATTGCAGCATGTGTCAACTTCAGTGAGGTTTATCACCAAGTTCCATTCCACTGTAGTTTGAAATTCATTTCTGTATGCTGAACAGGTCCTTTTCCAAATTTGGGAGTTTTAAATATTTTTTCCCATTCTACAGTATCTTTCTCATATTATCTTAACAGAAGAGCAGAAGTGTTTAATTTTAAGTTTAGTAATTTGTTATTTTATGGTTCATATTTTTAATATCACAGTTAAGAAAATTTTTATCTAATTCAATGGTAAAGTTCTTTTTAATTAAAAAATGAATTTGTAAAATTACATTTTTTTCTTTTCCTTTTGGATAGGGTCATTCTGTGTTACCTGAGCTGGACTCAGACCTGTAATTGTCTCTCCTTATACTCCCATATAGCTAGAATTATGGGTGTGCACCCACACACTAGCTTGCAAAAATTTATTTTTAATAAGTGTTGTATGTGTGGGTGTTTCATTATCAGCTTAAAAGACCAATTTTACAACATTTTTAAGAATAAAGCATGTTAATGATTTTAAAACTTCCATTTAAAAATTAAAACCGATCACGTTGCCAAATGTGCAAATGTTATTTCCTGTGGCTTACTCTGATTTTTTGTTTTATCATATTTATGAGAAAACTGGAGCTCGTGTCACAGAAAATTCTTCTTCCTTACTTACAAATATCCATTCTTTACAGAACCATGGACTACAACAGTCACAATCCATCCATGTCAGTCTACAATCCGTCCACGTCAATCTGCAATCCATCCCTGTTGGAACATTTGTTGCACAGATATTGAATAAGTGTCCAAATCACAGCTAGTTAATTACAGAAGAGGGATTAAATTTCAAGTAACTTTTTAGAGTCTTTTACAATTGAATAAAAACATATTTGGTTGGATATCAATCCAATTAAAAAGTCTGAAAGGGAAACACTTAAGGATATTGGCTAAATAAGATTTTATAATATTTCTAAATTTGAAAATCATATAAATCAATGTGCCCCCAAATTTAATTATTTCATATTACCACTATACATCTTGTGATTATTTTAAATTAAGTTTAACACATATTTTAATGTATTAAATTTAAAAAATTAATGATTATGTACCCATTATTTCAAGTCTATGTTTCATATAAACCATTTCTCAGACTGTGTAAAGAGATATTTTGTCAGATTATTAAAATAAGCAAATCAAATATGTTGTTTGAATATTCTGATTATTTATTCAAATTTGAAGTACTCAGCTACAGTGAATCTTCTCGGGCTTTAATTATGACCATTAAGATTTATATTAATATGAATGGCAGCATTCACTCAGTGGATGCTATAGAATGCCTACTATGTGCAAAGATATCTATAAGGCACTGTGAGGCAAATTAAGCAATAAAATTCTCTGTCCCTAAGGAATTTACATTTCAAAGAAGAGATGAAACAATTTCACAGATGACTGTTTTGCAACACAAATTGTAATTGGTGAGAAAGAAAAGGAACAAACATGTAATGGAGGCTTTGAAAAGGGAAATCAATGAAGGTGTCATAAGGAGTAGAAATGCATTGCTATTCATTCCCACATTCCTGTAGTATATTATCTACGCCATTGTAAGGAAGTACTAAAATGTCAGTGATGTGGTCAAAACATGAACATAAATAAACCAACCAATGAGAGAAGAAAGACTGCTGCCTCAGGTCACCTAGGCATGAGCACCACACCTCAGCTGCAAAGACTCTGCCACATTTATTCAGAAGCATTGATATCAGGAATGTTATCTTTAGGTTACAGGTAGACTTCTCTCTGAATTTGTTTTTTCTCTGACTTATAAAAAAACTTTTTATAAACATACTATGAAGGAGATCAGTATTCAAAAAGTAAGGGTACTGTATCATTTAGTCCCAAATATTTCCAGAATCATTTTATGACTTATCATGTGGATCAAAGGGCGACAAACAAAAACCAAAGGGATTTATATTCAATTTCTAAATCATTTGGTGTTTTGTAATTCCACAGATTTCTTTCCAAATAAGAAAGGATTTATTGAAACACATTTAAGAATGAAGCTATATTAGTAGTCTTGTACCCAATTTTAATTTGTAAAACTCAAATCACTTCCAAAACTTTGACCCTTGTAACTGATAATGAATTAGTTAGGATTTGCTTCACAACTATTAAAACACACTATCTCAGAATCACAGCTTCAAAGAGACCCTACAGAATGGGAGAAAAATCTTTCCCACATGCACAGCATGTGAATGTATCCCTCAGATACAGCATTAATCTCCAGGATATATAAAGTACTCAAAAAACTCAACACCAAAAAAAACAAATAACTCAATCAATAAATGGACTAAGGAACAGAACAGATACTTCATAAGAGAAATATAATCGATCAACAAATGTATGAAAAAATGTTCAACATCTCTAGCAATTAGAGAAATGCAAATCAAAACTACTCTGAGATTTCATCTCACTCCAGTTAGAATGGCAGTTATCAAGAAGACAAGTAGCAATAAATGTTGGCGAGGATGTGGGGAAAAAGATACACTCATATGTTGCTGATAGGACTGCAAATTGGTGCAACCACTCTGGAAAGCAGCAGGGAGATTCCTCAGAAAATTTGGAATGGAACCACCATTTGACCCGGCTGTCCTACTCCTTGGCCTATACACAAAGGACTTAAAATCAGCATATTACAGTGATGCAGCCACCAATTTTTATAGCAGCCCAATTTATAATAGCTAAACTATGGAACCAACCTAGGTGCCCTTCAACAGATGAATGTATAAAGAAAATGTGACATATATATACACAATGTAATATTACTCAGCCTTAAAGAAGAATGAAATGATGACATTTGACTATAAATGGATGGAGCTGGAGAACATCATGCTAAGAAAAATAAGCTACTCTCCAAAATCCAAATGTTTTCTCTGATATGTGGATGTTAATTTGCAATAAAGGGGGCATAGGGAAAAATAGAGTTACTTTGGATTAGGCAGAAGGGAGTGAAGGGAGGGAATCAGGTATGGGGGGAGGAAGGATAGTAGAATGAATTGGATATTATTACCCTGTGTGCATATGTGACTACACAATCGGTGTAATTCCACATCATGTACAACCAGAAGAATGAGAAGTTATACTCCACTTATGTATGACATGTCCAAATGCATTCTGTTGTAATGAATAACTAATTAGAACAAAATTTTAAAAGGGTACTATGAGTTGCCATACAGCAAATAAAGTTTGAGTGTCAAAGGAAAAAAAAAAAAATCACAGCTTTGAGACAGAGAGGGGTCAGAAGTCAGGTGATTGCTGCCCAGAGTAAAATAACAGTGATGCATTTTCTGGAACTCTGGCTTCCAATCTACAAATGTATTTGCAATTAATATTCAGAAGGTGGTGGACCTGGAGAAAATTGTCAGCAATCCTTGTAAGACTGATAGGTAAACCCAGAGGTCAAATTCTTATATTTACAGAGATGGCCTATGAAGCAGTCATCATACTCTGAACTTTTTTTAGGACACATTGCTTCTTTATTTTAAGGTAGCCGATAAACACATATGTTAACTTGAAAGTTACTTTCTGTATATGGAATCAGAAGAAAGGGAGGTCTGTAGCAAGATAAAAGAAGAATCTAATTGAACATCCTTTTCCCCTTCATACGAATTTTCTTTATACATACAAATCATTTCAACATTTTGATTCATTGTTTCCCTCTGAATAAAAACAAGATTATTTCCTTTTCTGATGTTAGATTTTCTGCATTTGCAAATTGACCAATATTTATAAATCAATATAATCATCATTTCACACTTCTCTTAAATCTATGCTAATTTTAAATACAAAAGAGTTCTTTCCTGATTCTGTTGTCCAGAAAGAAATCATGAGTTGAACTTTTTATGAAATACTTTTACACTGCAACAAAAATGTATGAAAGCATTTATGCTAATAAGATCAAAGAGATATAAAACCTTAGGAGACCAGTGCTACAACAAAAATACAGATATGACATTAAATTATAGAGAGAAAACTCTGTGGTTTAAGAACTTGTTTTGTTAAACTGTAATTTATAGAAGGAATACCAAAATTAGATTTACTTCCAGATTATAATTATCAGAGTTCATAAAGGTCTCCTGAACTACTCAGGAAACATTAAAATCAATTGTCTAAAACTATGAAATACTGAAAAGAAAAATAAAAAGCATTTCCATTAGGATTGACAATATAGGTTTTAGAAGAAAAGGGGGGAAAAGAAAAGAAAGTAAACCCCATTTATTATAAGAAATAGGTAAGCAATGGGATATCTATAACAGTGAACAAGATATGACACCTACTCCAAAGTACGTCCTCCTTTGGCATGTCATATGGTCTGAAATTGCACTACTAAAAATGTTCCTAGACCTTAAAGGTTCTAAACAATTTTCCACTCAAATGCAAATGCCCGTGATTGTAACAATTTAGCTTTATTATTCTATTTTACTGGGGACATGGCTTATTCAGTGAGGCTCCAGTCAAGTGACAGTACACATAGGACAGCAAAGGAGAAGGAAATTGTGTTGAGAGGAAAGTAGGTGAACAGTACATGACCCAGCTTAGCACTTGACTCCAGTCAGTCCTCTAAGCTCCGTTGATCAATGTGCTGATACCTAAAGAATGCACAGGATGTCAAAGTCAAGGAGCTAATACTGAGGCAGATCAAGAAAAACATAAGGAAACAGCATGTCTTCTCAAGGAATTTATTTTCTCATTGGAAAAATAAAGATTATATATCTGAAAAAATAATTTGGTCATTCTGGCATTACCTGGTAAATTATACCCATGCGCATGGACAAAATAATTATGTCAAAGGCGCATTTTATTGGCATCTGTCTAGAATATTCCATTGGAGAACAGGGAAGAAAAAGTTATCCAGTGCGAGTTCAATTGATTTCAATTACAGTAAATGATACTGTTTTCTTAGGCAATCTTTTCTGTGCACTTTCTATAACTCTCACATTTAATTAAATCTATTAAGTTTGGTACACACATATCTAACTTTACTTTCATGCCACTCATTCTTACTACTAGAATGTTGGGCATAATATTTCTCTTGTGCACCCTGAGGCCAAAGTCATAGCTGGGACCGATTCTTGGTAGAAATGTATCTGGCATTTTGTTCTATGAAATAAGCCAAAATAAGTTGGACCCTGATAGAGTTTATATGACCCACTAGTCCACAGAGGATTCATCTTTACACTTCCTACAACAGGCATAAAGAAGGTTATTTGGCCCTAGATTTATAATTCTGAGAATGGTAGGCTTTATAAAATGGTTATTGTACATAAATGTTTCCCATTTTTCAAAATGACAAAATAATTTAATGAAATCATTATTACAAAACATTTCTAAGCTGTGTTGTAGTTACTGCCAAATTTTATACAAATAAATCACTAGAGCTGATTATAAAAACAAATGCCATGATAAAGGATATATAGGAGAGAAAAGAAAACACATTTATTCATTTTTTAAATATCCATGTGTTATAATATGTCACCACGTCTGAAAACTAGACTAGAAATATAGGTAGAGAAAAGGAGGTAGATATGAGGAAAAAGAGAGGAAAGAAGTGGTTTTAACTTAATTTGTTTTATTTTTTCTTGTTATTATCATTGAGATTATTCAGCATGATTTTAGACTGAAACGAAGGTTAGAGAAGATGAAAATACAGGATGGGGAAGAAATCATTAATTGAAGGATGATCGGCAAGACATCAGGAAATCTGCTGGATGACTGGTTTTAAGCAGAGAAATGAGCACACCTCTGAGAGGGAGAAGAAAAGTGTGGATAGAAAATTATGAAAGGGGAAAGGCCAAGGATTTGAAGACATTTATTCCGACAGACTTATTTTATTTAGAAATCAAAGGCAATATCAAGTGGTAGCAATAAAAGTAGAAGGCATTTCAAGAGACTTTAGATAAGTAGCAAAAATGTGAAATATTGTTAACAAGAATGAGATTGAAGCCCGGCATGGTGGCTCATGCCTGTGATCCCAGTGGCTACGGCAGGAGGATCGTATGTTCAAAGTCAGCCTCAGCAAAAGCAAGGCACTAAACGACTCAGTGAGACTCTGCCTCCAAATAAAATACAAAATAGGGCTGGGGAATGTGGCCCAGTGGTTGAGTGCCCCTGAGTTCAATCCCTGGTACACACACACACACACACACACACACTCACACACACACAAGAATGAGATTTAGACATGGTTAAAAGATTAAGGATCTTACAAAATAAGCCTTATTGTTGTTCCAAAGGAAATACAGTAAGTGCAAGGCAATTGATCCCTGTTTAAGTAATATTATCAGTGCTAATGACTGAGTAAATATTTAACTACTGGAATTTCCTGCATAATAGAAGAGGATGAAAACAAATGGTAACACCAGTAGAAAACAAGTTCTCAAAATGAATACCAAGTATGTCTGTATTTGGATTTTTTAAAGTTAATGTATATTAATAATAAGGAGAAAATTTGAACAGTGGGAAAATCATTGGATTTGAACAGAGGACACATGGATTTTTTTTTTTTTTTTTGCAAAGTATATTGTTTTAATTGATGGTCTTGGGCAAGTTATTTAAATTTCAGGGTCCCCAGATTATTAATTATAAAATTAAAAAGATATCCTCTCTTCAGCCATCATATAAGGTTATGACAATACCAGAGTGGCATTCATACTAGTGTCCTGGTGACTCACAAAAACTTGCAAGTAAAATTTGTGGTTAATTTGATACTTACCTATGTTTTCCTGTTTTTAAGGTTTGCAAACCCTGCTTAAAAGGTGCTATGAATATAACTTTTGTGAAATGTTTCATAGAAAGCAATACATTTTTAAAGAGATATTATAAAATTTCAAAACTATATCCTTATCATTAATAATCTCTATGACCTTTTTGTAAACTGCATTAAAATGTATGTGTAGTCAATCATCTTTGAAATGTTCTCTTTAGAACCAGAAAACAGCAAAGCTTTGAAAAATGGTGATTAGGGAAAAACTAGAAGGTCTTAAAGAAATAGTCATTGGATCTGGTGTTATATAAGATCATCTTTAAAGACTGGAAGAAGAAACAGAAGGAAGTTCTTCAAAATGCACTTGATGCTATTTGGAAAAATACAGCACATACTAGCACCTTAAAAAGAAATAAAGAACTCTTTAGTTAATAAATAAGGTTCAGGTAACATCAGGAAATAGATATTAAGTTAAAATAGAGATAATTCAAGCTAAAGAAATGAGAAAAATGTGTTAAAAACCTTAAATACCTAAAAAGAGAACCAATGGTTTAAACAATTTACATAAACAAACATTGAGAAGTATTCATTAGTACATTCAGTGAACACATTGAAGAGTGTTGCATGCAGGAACTATGCTAAGAAACAGAGCAGCCAACCAAACACATAATCTTGTCATGGAGCTTACCAAGAAACCAGGTAATGAAGTAAAGAGTGGGAACTCAACTTTTAACTGAACAGAACCTCAGAGGAGGTGAGAACACAAAATATGAAGGTTGAACACACTGGAGAGATACGTTAAATTAAAATTTAGGATAATGGGTTATGTGCATTAGGCCTAACACATAGTAGGAACTTAGTAACTCTCTATTGTAGGAGTGTTGATGATCTTCAGGAAGTTTTAATAACCTTAGTTCTCCTCCTGAGAAAGGCAGTATAATAAGAGTAGGTGGAAAGAATTAAATATTCCGAATAAGTTTTCAAATTAAGTGGAGGAATTTGGGAAGATGAAACTAGTTTTAAAAAATAACAGTGACATACCATGGCACACCTGTAAGAATGACTTAAAATAAAACTGACAATATTGATGCTCATAAGAAACTCAGACATTATTGGTGTAACTATAAAACAATATAGCTGCTTTGGAAAAAAGTGCAGGTTTTTTATAAAACCACGTAAACAGTCACCATGTGAGCCAGCAATACTATTCCTAAGTGTTCATGCAAGTAAGAAATAAACCTACAAAAATGAATAAATGATGAATGAACCAAAAATCTGTATAAAAACCTTTATGAAAATAAATATTTTATTGGCTTTATTTGTAATTGCCCAAACTGGAAGCAACACAAGTAAATGCCTTTCAAACTGGAAAATATAAAATAAGCTATACATAATATATCCTTACAACAGACTGTAGCTGAATTATAAAGAAGAAACAAACTTCTTGGTACCCAACAACATGGATAAATTTCCAAAAAATTGTGCTAAGTGAAAGAAGCCAGAATTACAAGGCTATGTGACTTCATCTTAATGATATACCTGTGAAGGCTAAATTATAGAGACAGAAAAATCAGTGGTGTCGTGTGGTGAGGTATAGGAGGAAGGAGAATTTGACTACCAAGAGACAGAGAGGATTGTTTTGGAGTAATGGGAATATTGTGCATCTTGATTTGTCGAAAATTTCAGAAATAGACACTAAAAGAGTAAATTTTACTCATGTAAATTACACCATAATCAAAAAGTCATCTCTGCCATTCTTATATGGCTAAAATAAAGACTTGACCTCAATAAGTGCTTTAAATAGAGGAAAGAGGTGGGAGGGGAGAAAGAGAGAGAGTGTTCCACTACCACAACCTTCCTCATTATTTCAAGGGGCAGGTGTAACATTAATGATCCTTCTTGAAACATAATTTGATTGTAGTGAGACCCTATTATTCTGTGACTTTTTCCAAAATGGTAATCACTATGTTAAAGGACTAAAACTGTCATAGCTGAAGAAGAAATTTTGTTTCTCTTTAGATCTGCTGGGAAAAGCAGTGGTTTCATGCAATATTGATGGGAAATCCCTAGTTAAAACATAGAAATTAAGAAACTTTTATAGTGAGAAGTCAGTAAGCTATACAAAATAATTTGTGATTATATAAAAAATACCACAAGCATAAACTAGTGCTGAACATAAACACTTTAATTATGCCTCTCTGCTTCCTTTCCCTAGTGAGATAATCATACCAATATTTTTTAGAAAATCCCCTTCCATAGTAAACACATTCTTTTGTTTATCTTACCTCTCAACATGAAACATGCACCTGCATATATTTAAAGGTATCTCCCATATATAACATGGAAATACAATGAGAATGTTTTCCATGGAACAGCTTTTCCAGAAGGCAAGTTGCAGTAACTTGGGAGGGTCAAATACAGGAGATCAAGGAGAAAATAATAAATCAATCAGTCCTCCATTACTCTTCTGGATTACTTCAAGAGTTTGTTGTGGCTTGAATATCACACTTAAACCAAATATTTACTAATCCAAGATACATATTACTGAATTTCTAGGTGCCTGATTATTAACTCGGGAATTAGGCCCATGGATTTCTTAAGGATCATGAAATCCTGGAAATTGAATGTAAAATTTCTTTTTGCTTCTTTCATGTGTGTGTGTGTGTGTGTGTGTGTGTGTGTCTTTGTTTTCTATAAGGAAGATTTTTCACTCTTCTGAAAGAAGTTCAGAATTCCTAATTTAGAATGTATCAAGGGACAGTCACATAGTGACCTTACAGTAGTTTAGCGCTATATCAACAGACACCTAGGGTATGCAAAGAGAAGCAGGTACGGCAGGGCTGGCACAGTGGTCCAGTAGTGTTATCCAGAGGCCAAACACAGTCCTTCAATATCTGAGAGAGAAAAGAAATGTAGTAATGGCAGATGCTACATATGCCCCTCTGCTCACTCTTACACACACACACACACACACACACACACACACACACACACACCCTTAGAAAATTTCCTCATTTTCTATTCTTTATTCGTAATTGTTAGATTCAGTTATAGGATTTGTAAGATATACATTGTGATGCCAAATTACTCCTTTATTTCTGGGCCCTAATGGTCTTGGAAATTACTTTTGAAAAGAATCAAATGAAATTGAGATAAAATCATCATTTACGCCTTCAACAGTTTATGACATAGTTGGATAATATCAACCCAGGATAGTGTTATGTATTTGGTGGAAGCTTAAAAATAGTGTGTTCAACTTTACAAAAATTTTCCCTCCATCCTAAGGGTCACTAATAATAACCTCTGTATCTTCAATCTGAGTTCTAAACTGTTTATTAAATAATAAAAAAAATTAAAGTTGATATAGGTCAAAATACCATGCCATTTACCAGTGAAAGCTAGGTTATAGGTCATGGAAAAGGTACATGTTGTAACAGTGACCTTCCCAGGAATAAATGGCATAATTTAATGGTCATTTCTCCACTGAACTCTCTTCACAGAAGTTGTAAAGTTCCTCCCTAATCCCTTTGCGTATGAAACATTAAAATTAAGGGATGAGTAGCACAGAAGGTGTAATCTGACTCAGAAGGAAGGGAGAAAGAGACTGAACTACCCATGTATTATTTATCTCCCAAACTCAACTAAGTCCCACTTCCCTCCTAGGAAAATCCAGAGCTGTTACAAAAATGAAGATGCCTCTATAGAAAGGAAATATCATGTGTGGCAAAGTGTTGTCCCATTATGGGAGGGAGCTCAGAGGGTGTTTGTTAACCCTAAACCACAAAGGGATGAGATTACCAGCACAGCTGTAGATCCTTGTTGTGTTTTCTCCCAGCACATCATTTAAAAATATTTGTGGACACAGGAAGAGGGGAAAGCAACTCTAGCCCCAGAGCAGCTGAGGTAGCTACAATCACCAAGTAAAACCAACTCTCCTGGGATTCGCCTGAGTTGAGAGAGCAGCTGCTATGTTATTCTAACACTGGTGTAAGAACATGGGTTCAAGGGAAAATCAAGGCTTTCTTTTCTTTTAATCCCCTGGGGAGAACTCAGAGCTAGCATCTTCTTGAGCTTGAAGAAAGGGGAAGAGTAGTTGTGTCCTTCAAATTGAACTAAAAATAGTAGATTCTTGATCTTCCAAAAAATACCTTTCTCATGTCTGAAGGCTCTGCCATTTTCCCTGCTGACATTAAACCAAAGCATTGCTTCCTACTTTTGAACTGACCATTTTGCTGTTCTTCCCTGGTAACTATGGTGAACGAATTTTTGTTTTCCTGATCACCTCAGAAAATATAATAATTTACAGTCTTGTAGATTGAGATCATGCATCCCCAGGGACACATATTTCCTATGCTTATATCATTTCTATGCTGTAACTTTCTGTTATCACAAGAGGTCATATAAACTTTACTAAGTGTGTTTGGTAAAACACTATATTTAGAAATACAGAATTTATTTGCCCAGATTCCATATGGCTATTTGATCACTGCTGCCATCTAAGTTTAGAGTTATACTCAAGTAGATTTTTGTCATGCAGTAAAATTGCCAAACAGAGCAGATAGAATGATAGAGTGAGCCCAGATGAGGAAATGAACATAAGTGACTCTGAAACCAGTGGAACACTCCAAATTATTTTTGGTCTCTGATGTCTCAAACCTTTAGTTTATATTAATGGATGCCTCAACACCATTGCTTTAAGGAATAGAAAGTCCGAAATAGAAATCAAAAGTCAGACAGAAGGTGCTTAAATGATTACAGTAATATTTTCAGTCAAAATTTGTACAAAAATGGCAATGCCAGTAGAAGCAATCATCTCCCCCAGCAAAACCAGACACCCACCCAGGAATTTTCTTAACCTACTCCTCAGAGATTCTATTTACAAATTCAGTGTCTAACTACTGTTTCCTCCTTTCCCAAACGTTAACTTCATTCTGCCTTATGGCACCTGGAAAAATTAGGCCTGGATCTTTAAAATTCTCAGTTGAACAAATGTTTCTAATCTGAAAAAAACTTGCCAAAGGATAAAATTCTGAAAATGTGTGAAGCTAAAATAATCACTTTTGCTTATATTTCAGAGAAAGAAGAGTAACTTAAGGTAAAATAACAAAATATAGTATAAGGAAAAATTCCAATTCATTATTTTGATTTCAAGGGATTCTTGGTGTATATATAAATTTAAATTATTTTCTAAGAATATAACTCCCATGCAGTTTGTGGTATGGACCAAAATACAAAATAATATATGAAGATTCTGTTCCAAATCATGTTTTTGAAAAAAAGAAAAAGAAACCCATAACTTACATAATAGTAATAGTACCTATCAAATTGATTTTGTTAGGATAGCTAGATAGCAAAGAAATCAATAAACAGCATAGCTGTTTTGGATAGCATAAAACCAGATTATCAAAAAGACCAAACTGGAAAATGGCTCATCTAAAATAATGAGATAAACTGAAATACAGATAAGTCTAATTCCTTCCAACATTCAGAATATGTTTGAAATACAGGAGACCTCTGTAGTGTGCTGAAACTCGCTGATAAGTGCCAGTTGTTAAATATTCAGAATTTGCAAAATCAGTTGGTCTTACTTTGATAGTATGAGAAGGGCTAGGATGGAAATATGCTCACCATGAAACCATCAACATTACCCAGAGGACCTCTTTTATTTTCCTTTAAGAGAGCTAGTAATGGAAATACCCTATCCAAAAACAATTAATTGTTCTATGAATTAGGAGTTATAAAAAGTACATTAAACAACTAAAACAACTATTTTGGTTTCCAAAAGTGAATATTTGGTTTTATCCTAAATACCAGACCTAAAATTATCTGCATGCAATTAAAGAATTAAACTAAATAATGTAAGAATACAGTAATGAAGCTATCTAAATGTGTTACATGATAGTTAACTGGAACTGAAACAGGACAAATAGCACCCAATGGGAGTATAAATAATATGCTGTGGAAATTTTGCAAGACTTACTTTTATTCCTCCCTCAGAGGTGATGTGAATGTGAAAAACAAATACACCTGCAGATGAGACTATTTGATTTCACTGTTGTTAGAAATTAAGTAACACTAAAACCAATGATTACTTATCTGTATTTTATCTTAAATGTGATAGAAACAAAAGATGTTTTGTGAGGTAAAAATAGCACAAAGCTATTAATTTTTAAAAACAGAGGCATAAAGTAAATATGGTAGTATTGATTCTCTTAGAACAAGTCACTTTCTGATGATAGGTCATAAGAATTAAGCAGAAATATTTCACATCCTGAAAGAAATCAAGAAAATACTAGAACAGCTTGTCACCTAAATAGATTACATACACCACTAAATAAGGATTAAAAAGTAAAATGCTATCCTATTAACCTCAACTGAACTGCTACATGAAAGTGAAAACTGTTCACAGAAATAATAAATACAACATTCAAAATGAGAAAATATTATGAAAGTGTACCTTTTGATTACCTTTTAAGTCATGATCTTAGAAACAAATTTATTTACTAATAGAACAAAATTTATCTCTAAAAGGAAGAAAAATAATGCAGGCACAACATACATTTTAAACTAGTATATAACAGATCCGTTGTTAGATGCCCAATATCAAACTGTCATTTGAGTTAGAATATGCCTAGAATATTTTCTTAAAGACCCTTAAGTTAGCACTTATTGAAAGTTTAATTAGTGTATTTTATAATAACAGAAATTAAATAATAATTTAAAAGAATCCATATAGAAGAGTATAAGGAAAAGGGTAATTATTAATCCCGAGTCTCTTCATTTCAAATATGGTGACCCATATTTTCATAACTTCTAATATACATGTGCATACACATGTATTTTTACATAAATTACCTATGCTGTTTTGTTCATATGGGAATTTAATTCTATGCCGTTTTTAAAAATGAACTGGAGTCTATAGCTCATATGAAGTTTCACTCTTTGTACTGTACAGTTTTCTGGGTTTTGACAAAGGGTACTATATATCCATCATTGCAGAGCAAACAGGACACTTTTATCAACCTAGAAATATTCTCTGTTCTTCATATCCATCCCTCAATTCTTCCCCCAAACCTTGAGCAACCACTGAACTTTTAAATGTCTCTAGTGTTCTGCTTTCCCCAGAAAGTTAAATAGTGCAATTGTATACTTAGCAACCTTTCTGATTTGCTTTTTTCACTTAGCAATATGCATTTAAGTTTCCCCCATGTATTTTCATGGATTGGTAGCTCATTTCCTTTTATCATTAAATAATATTACATTTTAATGTGGTGACCATGGTTTATTTATCTATTTACCACGTTTTACTTCAGATTTGGACAATTATGAACAAAGCTGCTATAATCATCTGTATCCATACGTTTGTGTGAACATATATTTTCAATTCATTGGAGAAAAAAAATCTATGAGTTCAAGTGCTGGTTAGTACAGTAAGACTGTACAACTTTGCAAGAAACTTCCTCTCTTCCAAAGTGATTGTTCCATTTGTAGCCTTTCAGCACTGAATGAACCCTCCTGCCTCTCTACAACTTTGCCAGGAGATACTTGTCAGTTTTATGGACTATAGCTATTCTAACAGGTATATAGTTGTATCTTGCTGTTCTTTCAATTAGAAATTCCTCATATGTGATATATGATGTTGAGCATATTTTCATGTTTATTTGTTACCTGTGCACCTTCTTTGGTGAGGTATCCTGAATTTTTTTGCCCATTTTTAAATTGCATTGTTTGTTTCCTTATTGTTGAATTTAAGAGTTCTTTTTATATTTTGAATTCTTTACCAGACATGTCTTTTGCAGATATTTTCTCCTAGTTTGTGTTTCTCTAGTGCCATTTCTTGAAAGGACTGTATTTTCTCTATTGAACTGTTTTCTTTATCATCAAAGATCAATTGAGTGTTTTTGTATGGGTGTGTTTCTGGACCATATATTCTGTTTCAGTGATTTATTTGACTATATTTTAAACAGTAGCAGACTATCTTCATAAATGTGCCTTTATTATAAGTCTTGAAATATCATAGTGCCTGTCTTCTGATTTAATTCTTCTTTAGTATTGTGTTGGCTATTGTGGATCATCTTCTTTTCATATAAACTTAAAATAAGTTTCTCGATACCTACAAAATAATTGCTGAGATACCAATTGAGATTTTGTTGAATCTATAGATATCTTTGGGAAGAATTGATGGTTTAATAATATTGAATCTCTCTACTCATGATCATGAAATATTTCTCCATTTATTTAGATTTGAATTTTCATGGTTTGTTGTTTCATATCAATCTTGTACATATTTTTACGATGTAGACTTAAGAATTTATTTTTATTTTTGATGCTAATATAAATGGCGTGGTGTTTTTAAACTTCTAATTCCTATTATTCACACTATCAAATAGAGAAGGAATTGACTTTGTACATTAAATTTGTGTTCGGCAACCTTGCTATAATCTATAGTTAAGGGAGTTTTTGTTGATTCTTTTATATTTTCAGGTATTTCACAGACATTTCAGGTATAAAAAAAAGAGTTTTATTTAATCATTTCCAATACGTATATATTTTATTTATCTCCTTGCACAAAATAGTACTTCCACTATGATGTCGAATAGGAGTGAGGGTAAAGGATGTCCAACTTTGCTCCCAGTGCTGCACAAAATTACCACCAGCACATATGATATTAACCTCATGGGTTTTGTAGATGTTCTTTATCAACTTTAGGAACTCCCACTCTATTTCTAGTTTGTGAAAGCTCTAATCATGAAGCATCTTGGATAGTATCAAATGCCCTTTCAGTCTCTATTAATATTATTCAATTTTTGGTCTATTGATAGGATAGCTTATATTATTTGATTTTCAATTATAATGGATTTTATCATTTCATTCTATGTAAGGCTTTACCTGCATCACACAAATTCTGATTTTTCTTTTGTAGCCTATTAATAGGATAGTTTATACTATTTGACTTTTAAAGGTTGCCACAAATTGGCAAATCTGGAATATACCTCAGTTGGTTTTGGTGTAAGATTGTCTTAATATCATATTGGATGTGACTTGCTACATTTTGTACAATTTTTACACAAATACATTATGAGAGATATTGGTCTATACTTTTATTTATCTTATTTAGTATTAAGGTAATGCTTGTTTTATGGAATGAGTTAGGAAGGATTCTCTCTACTTCTGTTTTTGGAAGAAACCAAAAGAATGAGTATCATTCAGTTTGGTGAACTCTTCCCAAATGTAGAGTATCATTTCATCCTTTGAATTGGGGGAGAAATCACCAGTCAAACCAACTGGGGCTGAAGTTTTCTTTTCTGGAAGGCTATTACTTGATAATTCCATTTCTTTGCTATGAATTTATTCAGATGGTCTGTTTCTCCTTATATGAATTTTAGCATTTGTGCATGTCAAAGAATTGACCCATTTCATGTAGATTATCAAAGGAAAGAGTTTCTTATGAGATTCCTTTATCATCCTTTCAGGGTTCATGGTGTCAGGATTTATGGCCCCTTTCTCATATCTGACAACACTAATTTCCTCTCTTTTTCTCTTAGTTAACCTAGCTAGAGGTTCAGCAGTTTTAACTGCTTAAAGAACAAGTTTTGGTTTTGCTGATTTTCTCTATTAATATTCTGTTTTCAATTTTATGGACTTTTTCTCTAATATTTATTATTGCTTTACTCTGCTTGCTTTAGGCATGTGTTGTTCTTCTTTCTCCAGTTTTCTAAGTCAGACGCATAGATATTAATTTTAATTGTTTCTTCTTACCTAATGCATACATACAATATTATAATTTTATTCCAATGAATGCTTTTCCTGCATTTCACAAATTCTGATATTATTTTCATTCAGTTTATTTTAGCATATTTTAATATTTATTTTCATATCTCTTTGCCTCTTTGTATGGTAACAAACTTCCTTAAAAGTAACCTATTTTTTCTTGGAAAATTAAAATGATCAATATTTACAAAAAAATAAGAAATAATAGACAAAATTGAGCAAAATTTTCAAGGACTCCACAAGAAAAACTGCCAGGCCCAGAGGAGGTTTTCAGTGAAATCTCTCAAAACATCAAGAAACCAATCACTTTGCCATAGTAATTCTTATTTCCTGACTATATAGATAAGAATATCTGTCAAAATTATACTTATGGAAAAATTTTAACATTGATATCCAAAGCAGAAAAGATAAAAGAAAAACTTGATGAAACTTAAAGAATATTCCTAAATGAAATATTAATTATAATGTGGTAGTAGCATAATGAAAAGTGCAATGCCTTTATGAATGTGTTGCCTGCTAAGGTGCATCAGTATTAGAACATCTATTACTGAAATTTATTAACCTAGATGTGAAACTGGTATAAAATAAAATTTCTAGCACTATCAGTTCACAAAAGGCATATGAAAACCTCCCACATACATTCCCGACAAACCTCTTAATAAAAAAGAATAAACAGCACTATTACATTATCAAGAGTATATGTGTATCTCAAACTAAAAGCTAGTATCATGCTTAATACCATGATAACACAAGGCAGTTCTCATGTGCAGTGACTCCTAACCCAGCAGCATTAGAGGCACCTATGAACTTACTAACAATACAAATTATTGCATCTTATCCCACATCTACAGAATTAGGACTCAGGTGTGTGACTCAGAAATCTGCATTTTAACAAGTCCCCCATCTGAGTTGTTACACAGAAATGTTTGCAGATTATTTGGGTGAGCGAATGGCATTAAAATTAGAAACAATACAAAAAAAGATTTAGGATCATATCTGTTTAACATCATAATAAAAATGTTAGCCAATGTAGCTTGAGAATAGAATTAAAAATGAGTGTAAAACTGGGGGGAAAAAAGAGGAACATTTTCATTTTTAAAGATCACATGATCATGTCTCTGCTATGACTTGAATGAGTGTCCCAAAGGTTCATATGTAAAGGTTCAGCCCCAGAATGGTGGTATTAGGAAGTATTATGGACCTTTAAGAAGGGAGGCATACAGGGGTAGGGACTTAGGTGGCTGGGTTTGGCCCTCGAAGGACTTAAAAAACCTTATCTATTTCTCTCTTCCTCTCTGACTTTCTTACTCTCTAGCTCTCTGGCTCTCTCTTGCTCTCTCTCCTTCCCTCCCTCCCTTCCTTCTACTTTCTGGTTCAAGATTAAGTACAGACTCCAACACAGGCTTCCACCCTGATGTACCATCCTTACTTGAGGACTAAGCCTGGACCTGCAAAACTTTAAGCCAAAAGAAATCTCCCTTACTTCACAATTAGCCTGTGCCAGGTATTTTGTCATAGTGACATAAAACTGATTAGTATAATATCTGAAAAATATTTTCAAATTAACTTTTAAAAGCAATAGAAACCACAGTAGGACTAAAAGGATGGCTTCTTATGAAATTCATATATAAAAGTAAACAGCCTCTATATGCAAAACTAAAACAAATGATGTTATTTTCTTATGCTTTCTGTGTATTTGACTAAAACATTCTATTAAAAATTTTAATACTTTTATGAAATCTTCTTATTAATCCATGAATAAAAATACTGGTTACATTTACATAAAGCCATAGTAAAAAAAAAAATAAGCATCTCCTACATTTGGTAAAACAAAATCATCAAGACATATTAAATAAAATAATAATAAGTCAGTCTCTATTAGTATTACCTAATTTGTATTAGAAAGAAAAGAGGAAGTCAAAAATGAGCATGCTTGGAATATATGTGAGACTCTCCCATGAAACTAAACTCACTTTGTTTCTGGAGGTTTAGTACTATGGACCTGGGTGAGAGTGAGCCTCTTTTTTTTTATATTCATAGTTTCTGTTTTTTTATTTGTTCTTTATAGATACATAAATGAGAGTAGCGTATATAGCCTCTTCTTTCATTGTATTATTCTTTGACCTCATATGAGAAATTAAAAATAATTTTAAAATAATAAAGTTTATAATAGCTAAATACCAAAATGACATTATAAATTCTGATAAAAACAATTTTCATAGCTAATACTCACTGAGGTTTATAGTTCATTTTTTAAAATGCTGTTTTAAAACATGCTGTTCATTTTTTAAACTATTTTTAGTTGTAGATGGATGCAGTACCTTTATTTAATTAATTAATTTATTTATTTATTTTTATGTGGTGCTGAGAATAGAACCCAGTGCTTCACACATGCTAGGCAAGTGCTTTACCACTGTGTGACAACCCCAGACCTCAATACTGTTCTAATGATTCAGATATGTTAATTCATGTAACTGTAAAAGCAATACTAAATGTGGTTACTAGAAGCTAGGAGTTATCTATCTACTTTAGTTTTTAGGGAAACAAAGACAAACGACTGGTAACTAACAAATAAATAATTTTAATCCAAGCAGTTAAATCCAACATTGAACCCCTCAGCTACTAAACTAATCATCTAGTAAGCCCCCTGGCATATGGTAGACCATCGATAGATGTTTGTTTGTTTGTTTGTTCTGTCTTTATTTCATGATTGAATTGATTCATGAATCAATGTCAATCTAGAAGAGGAAATCTATCAGCAAATCACAGTACTATCCAATTTAACACTTGTATTAACTACTTGCTCAAGAGCACAAAGGGCAAGGCAGTTAATTTTACTGAAAGATATTAAAGACATGAAAGAAACTTATTTGAACGATACATAAAATATTGCTGAGATAACCAATGAGTTATATTATGAATGGAAGTATATGTAAGATTTTGGTAAGAAATCATAGGTTTAAATTTCAACACATGTTTCTATACCCAAGGTCACTAAAAACAGATTTCAACTTTATTTACACACCTTAGGAAAACAAAAAAAAAAAGGAAAAAATAAAAGGAAATTTAAATAATCTGCATTATTCTAGCTAATGCTAATTATATAATTTTTATAAATGAAATTTTTTTCCATTTTCTGAAAATTTTGTGTTACTTACAATATAGTATATAATATACATAGAATAGTTTTTTTTAACTGTGTGACAATTTTAAATTGAATTCATATTATCAAAGGATTCAGAAACAAAGCTTTATAGAAAACATCAATTTTGAGAAATTTGAAATGATTATATCAGACATAAATAATTAAGAAATGCTGTTAAAGAGAAACAGTAATCAGATCTATGTTATTTTAACATTTATTTGACTTTTGCCAAATACACCACTGGGGTCAGATAGCAATTCGAAGACGGGTTAAATAAAGTTCTTTTAATCAAGTCTCATGTAGAAAGTTGTTCTGCATACAAACTAAATTCTTACAAATTTTTTAAATATTTGAATTTATCTATAGTACTTAATCTTTACTCTCTCTTTTTGTACATAATGGAGGCTAAAATTAATGATCTTACTATCCTTCTATGAAAGGCATTTGAAAATAATAAAAATTTGCAGGTTAATAATCCTGTATAGAAAGGTCATATGCCAGAAAAATTTTATAGCACTTTCTAAAAACAACTATATATTACATCAAAACAGTCAATAAAGCCGGCCCATAAATTTGCAAGGTGCCTAGGTTCAACAGACCTAAAATCAATAAAGCCATTGAAATCAATATACCTTTCTCATGAATACAGTCTGTTAACTAATCAGGGTTTAAATGATCCTGCCTGCTGGAATATAAATGTCTCACTGCTCTGCGTGTGATATTTGGATCAAACCATCATTCATTAACATGCCAGATTCATTAGAAATAGCATATTGATTCTACAATCAATGAAACATATTCACAAATTCCTGAAAGGATTATTTATTAAAATCCTTTATTACACATAAATTCAGTGATCTCTAACTATTCAGATAATAGCTAAAGATTTTCACAAGTAAATTCTACATATACTAGAGAAATAAAATAAAACATTTTTCAAGTTTTATGTATTTATCATAACTAGTAAATTTTTTTGGATCTTAAACTTAAGAATTTTGTCTGCAGAATTTTTAAAAATATATAAAATCATTAAAGATCAAGTTAATGATTATTCCTCTCATATTCCAAATAAACACACAAAGTCATTTTAAAATGCGCACACACACGTGTATGTGCATGTATCTTCTTAAGCCAAAACAAGATTTTGTTTATTTTTCCTAAAATTAATACATCTAAAACCTCCCCTTCACTTGTTTCTAAGCAGAAATTAAGGTTTTAAAATATCAAACTTTACCTTTTATCATGCAAATGTTCTTACATATACACAAAATAATAGTGTAGTAAACCCTCTTTTGCCCATCATACAGAGTTCCAACAATCATAACCTTTTTCCAATATTGCTTTATTTAGCTCCCTCCTTGTTATTTTATTAGTATATATTAAATCAGACTCCAGTGATGAAACCACTCAACACAGTGTTGTGATTAGATCAGAATTTTCATGACCATTTCTATAAACAATTTTGTGAGTACATTTTTCTACAGAAGGAAATGTTCTTACCTAAGCTCTTATCATTAGAACTTTATGCATATCCAGTTGTTTTCCTTGTAATAAGCTTCTAGTAGTTGAATTTCTGGTCAAAGGACATACTAACTCCAAGAGTATGTGCGTGTGTGTGTGTGTGTGTGTGTGTGTGTGTGTTTGATGTCAGGCTATATTTAAAATGAAAAGGTTAACATTAATGGATTAAATGTTGAATTATCCATTAAAGAAAACTGTGACAAATAACTTTGATATTGAATATTTTAGCTTTTTATGACCAGCATTGGTTTCTGGTTTGTTGGAATACTAGAATTTCCTTTTTGATGTATTTATTTATATGGAAAATAATCAGACTATTTAAATTGTCTCTGCAAGTATTTATCAACTAATTTATTTTCCCAATAAATCTATTGGCTAGGCAATATTATAACTACTCCCTTGTCTTGAATCTACATTAGGGAAATAGTGAAGTTGACATCCTGGGGCCATGTCCTATTGATCTTCTAATGCAAATGATCAGAGCTTAGGGATTGGCCACTTGTGAATAAAGACTTCAAATCTGGTTGTTAGATAGGCTTCTACAAAAGAGAATAATAAAAAGAAGTGCCAAGGAAAGGAGCTGAATTGGAATTGGTAATCAGATCATGATGAATCAATAACTAATAAATACTCAAAGTGACTTCAGTTCTATCAAGCAATAGACCATAAGAAAATATGATCAATGTTCTGAGTCAACTTAAAACATAAGACAAAATACAAGTAAAGCAACAGTTTTTTGACAACATTATCTTCAACTATTTTTTCCAAACATTTTATGATAGTAATTTTCAAGAAAAATATTGTGGCATTTTAATCCCCATAACATACATAGAAATATAAAAGTAAATATTTCTTTTCCAGATTTTGGCACAGTTTTCAAGAAAACACTCTTTTTTTACTTAAAATTTTAGGTTTGCTTTCTTGGTATTTATTAGTCAGTATTTGGTGACATGTTTCAGAACAATAACAGAATGAATAGTTTGTTCTACTCTCTGTGCTCTGCTAAATTTTCTACAGATTTCTTACAGTACTGCAAATACATCTCCCTAAAAAGTGATTCAAAGGAAAACAAAACAGTGCAGAGACGGAATGTTCTTTGCAAAATTTGTTGTACGAGTCATAAGGAGCAGGTGGTTGATTCAAAGAGCCTTACACTTGAGTAATAAACTATGCAGTGCTGAAATAAGAAGAAAACATGGTGCGGGGGGGCAGGGAAGAGTGTCTCCTAGAAAACTACAGGACAGAATTTTCAAGCTGTAGTCAAAGCCCTCCTGAGCAGGTCAATCTGTAAGTATCTACCGCTGCCTTCTTCTGGTTATAGAACAGGAAAGAGTCATTTATAAATGGAGATTAGCATTACCCTTTGAACGAAGTCTGGTGAACCAAAAGCCAGGGACTCATCCATTTTTTAAAGCCTCCAAGAAAACAATCTGACAAGAGGGAGGAAATCTAGCCAGTCTGAGAGGAAAGAGCCAGAGATGGGTATATTTGTGATTCCTGGAGAGAGACCAGAAATTAAACATATTTTCTCACAGAAGTAGCCTAGTTCAACAGCCCATTCTAAATACATTAGGAAATGAATAAATCCTTATGAGAACATATTTTAAAGGGCTGAAAATACATTAGTATAATAATATATTTTAATGATTTTGATCACCCTTACTGACAGAGTGTGGGTCATCATATTAAAAAGACATGTTGAGAATTTAGATTTAATTCAACAGAAACAGGGACAATCTCAGATAGATGTTTTTTAAAAAATCCTTTTTAAAGGTGCTCAAGAATACCAGTTTGAGCTTTGGACGTATCATTGTTAGGCTCTTAACTTCATTTGATTTGTATGGAATTAATCAATTGATTGAAGAAGGAGCAATAAATTGTGAAACCTTAAACACAAAATGAAGTAGGAAAATACTTAATGTGTTAAATTCCTTCATACAACTGAAAGGCATCTCAAAAACATTTAGTAGATTAAGGAAAAAAAATATTAATAGATAGTGATGAACTATAGTATTTATCATAAACATAGCACAAGTTGGAGTTTCCATTGTACCTTGCTTGGACTATTCCAGTAGTTAATAGCTTTACACTGACCCCATTGTCCACATGGCAGAATGAATCCTTAAAATATAAATAAGATCAGCTAATGTCCTTCATTTCTTTTAGTTCACAGGGATGCAATAAAGATCAATTGTAATAATACATAAAAAGTGCTAAACAAGGTGCCTTATACATGGTCATAGCTGCAGGGGCAGAAAGAGCTACCAATAGTGTCCTCATGATCATTGCCATCATCATTATCATCAGCATTATTCCTAATGTTGATTAGCTGCTGATCATTTTAGTCAAAGGGTGGATATCCTGGTGTGTTCATCTTTGTGACCAAAATTACCCAACAAGAACAATTTAGAGGAAGGAAAGCTTATTTTGTTTCATGATTCCAGAGGTTTGGTACCCAGTCGGCCAAGTCCATTGTTCTGGGCCCAATATAAACAAAACATTATGGCGGAAGAGCATGGTAAAGAAGCACTGCTCCATTTACGGCAGCCAGGAAGCAGAAAGAGAAGAGAAGAGGCCACAGGGAAGATGAACCCTCAAGACAGGTCCCCGTGACCTAATTCCTTCAGCCATGGCCAACCTACCTACCCTTAACACCTAGTCCATTCAAACAGAGATGGGTTTATTAGATTACTACTCTCACAACCCAATCATTTCACCTTTGGACTTTCCATCTTAACACAGCAGCATGGGGGGGATGCCTCATAACTGAACTATAACAAGGAATATCAAGCAATGTGCAGGATCTAACATCTTATAAGCTAAATAAGCCTATTTTAAGGATATTGGAATTATACATAAGATTTTGGAGCAAGAGACAAAGTCTCTATTCAGGCACAGTAGTGCATGTCTGTAATCCCTGCAACTTGGGAGGCTGAGCCTGTCTCAAAATAAAAACTAATAATAAATTAAAATTTTAAAAAACTTGGGTTTTAGCTCAGTGGTAAAACACCCTTACATTCAATCCCAAGTAACGCAAAGTTTTTTTTAAACAGCAAATACAGTGGTGAGAGTTTGATTTTTGTTATGTATAAGTTCCCTATATCTTTTCTGCTTTAAGGCAGAGGAGCAATACAAACAGCCTGTTAGTCAGATCAGTGCCGCTTGCCACTGACCAGTGGGACAAACGACAGGTACTCTTCAGAAGTTCATGAAGCAGCTTCCGCTTTATTGGGATAACACCCTCAATATATAAGCAGTCTCATCCATAAGCAATTGTAACCAGATATGTCCATCCAATCCTATTAAAGGTCAAGCAATCAGGAGCTCAAGCACACATGTAAGATATATCTGTCCACACGCTAAGTGGATGAACTAATTATCATACAGCCAATGGTAAACGCTTCCTGTTTTTCTCAAGGCACATTCAGCACGCCCTTTGGCTCTCTGCCAGTCACCATCTTGGATGCATGTGGCATAACCCTGGGCCCTGGGTCTCGCCCACCACAATCAGGCTGCTATAAAAAAATATCACAGGCTACAGTGGCATCAATAACAGAATATTATTTTTTCACAATTTGAAGACTGGAAAATCAAAGATTAAGGTGTCAGCAGGGTCAGTGGCTAGTGAGGACTTTCTTCCTGTCTTGCAGATGGCCCCTTCTCCCAGTACCCTCACATGGTGCAGGATAGAGAGAAATAGCTCTTCCTTCCTCTTACACTAAGGCCTCACCCTTGTCATTAATTTACCTTTAATTAAACTCTAAACACCCTGTATCCAGATATAGTAACATTAGGCACAAGAATTTCAATATGAATTTGGGGAGTCACAGTTCAGTCCGCAGCCAGGCTCATAATGTATTCCCAAACAGGTATTGTTGGAAAGAACTACTGATTATGGGTCATGTTGATTTCACAGCGAATGGAAGAAAGCCTTTCCTGGGCCTACAGACAGGAATCCATTCCACAGGATGTTCACTGCAAAACTAACCCTGAGAAACCCTCAGATGCTGGTAGTCTTAGAGAGGATTTTGCATATTTGGCAGACCCAACAAGAATAAACCCGGCAGCTCAGGACCCAGGGCAGTGTGCCTCTTCAAATGCCAAAGTATAACAGAATCTCAGTCCCTGCTTTTCTGTATACCCAGGATCTTCAGGAGAGTCCTGGCTTCAACTGAAACCACTCTGTCAGCAGTTCCTGTCCTCCTTGTTTTATGGTGGAAGGAGGAAGAACAGCAATCCCAAAGAGATAATTCTCCCTGGTTCTGAGGTGTTAACAGTGATTCAGGGAACAAAGGATGATTCAGACAGAACAAAGAGCAACAGGAGGAGGAATTGTACTCTTAAGTCCCTGTCAGTGTGCCATTAAACAGAAGACTTCAAAGTAAAACTGTTACAAGGAGGAAGATATTCAGCTTGCAATGGCAATTTTGTAAGTTAGATTATTTCTTTTCTTGGGTGTTTCATGTGAGCCATAAAGTTCTATTCTCAGAAATCCAAGTGGTCATTCCAATCAAGATCTAACATTATATGGAAAGTAAAATCACAGATATACCTAAACTAAACAGATTAATAGAAAGAACCAATTCCTTTTTAGATATTACAGGCTTATTCTCAGTAATGCATCAAAGAGCAGTAAACCCCATCATTTATAACCACTAGTTTGAATGCATATGAAAACATTTTAGGGGTTGGGGTCGTGACTCAGTGGTAGAGTACTTGCCTCACAAATGTGAGGTACTAGGTTCGATCCTCAGCACCACATAAAAATAAATAAATAAAGATATTTTTTAAAAAAAGAATTATTTGTCATTTAAAAAAACATTTTAAAGCATAAATTTTTTTTAAAAATTTAAAAATCATTTTCTATAATAAGGGCTTACTGGGTATCACTAATTAATGTAAGTCATTACTTAATATCAATACATATTAATAGACTAATTCTTACATAGATGAGAATGGATTATTGGGATGAATTAAAGGGTTTCATAAAGTGTGAAATCTCTTTTTAAATACCTTTTCGAGACCTAATTTGTTTTATTTATTTTTTGTATTTAATCATGCATATATTTTTTATAACACTTAAATTTACTTTTTAGAAAAGTTAACAGGAAATATAAACAACTTACATTGTTATTATGTTACCATAGTGCTCATATATATAGAGAGTTAATAGAATAATTGTTGTTGGATATTTCTGCCATATATATTCCTGCTATAATGTATGTCATTTTGATCCAGTACTATTGGACTATCCTGGTTGTTGCAGCATTGCTGGGTTTAGAAATTAATATTTAGTTTGGAGGTTCATTTTTCTACCCATTGATCACTAATAATGATACTTCTCTTAAAATGAAAACTACTAGACTTCCTGATTTATGTACTAACAAAAAATACACAAGTCTCGATTAAATGTGAACTATCACATGGTCTTGATTTTTGACAAAAGCATGTTTCTAAAGTTTATTTCTTTTCATTATTCTGAGGTGCTTTTATATATTTCTAGAATGGGTTTTTGTAAGGAATAAAATCAATATGAATATTCCTCCATAATTTAACCAAAATCCCTAAGAATACAACCTAAAAAAAGTGCTCATCAAATAGGGATCACATTTGAAAGTATGGAGTAAACAGATAATACAAAATTGTTAAGCTACATGATTTAATAAGATTTTTAGGATTTTTTAAGTAATAAATTAAATGCGAGAAATTACTTTTATAAAGACTTGTGTCAATTAACTTTAAAGTGTGTTTAAAATATATATTCCAAAGTAACTGTAAAAATAGTCTTTATAAATATCATCAATAAAACATTAACATAGACTTTGTGAAAATATAAGTGGACATATGTAATGTATTTCAACTGCATGGCACACTTATAACCATAAGGAAGAAGTGATTATCAAGTAATTGTTTAGTTATATCAGACACAAAATATTGATAGAAAAATATATTTATTTTTTCTATGCATGTGACAGTCCCCCAAAATTATGCTTTATAATACCTAGAGAATACACACATGTGCACACAAGCATACACACACCACACACATAGTAGTATCATCATAATATCAGTAATTTACTTAAATTCTAAAATTATTGATATAATTCAAAAGAAGGCAGGAAAAGAAAATCATAAATAAAAACCAGCAGAAGTACAAACAAGACTAGTAATAAAGTGGTAGACTCAAGTCTTAAGTATAAATGGTCTAAATCATATTAAATATAAATGGTCTAAACACACTAAATAAAAGTGAGATGTTTCATATCCTATTTAAAAAAATTAAATCCAACAATATGCTCTATAAAAAGCCCATGGAAAATAGAATAATAAACAAAGGCTTAAAATAAAAGATATGTGAAACCTAGTGTTCAATCTACAGCACCACAAGCAAATACATAAGTAAATAAAATAAAAGATGGAAACAGATATAACAAGCAAAAACTATTTTTTTAAAAAGCTGAAGACAATCTTAGGACCAAAATTGATCACTGGGAATAAAGATACTACATGAGGATAAAAGGTATAATATTTCAAGAAAACATAACAATCCTAAGTATGTATGCATCAAATAACAGAGTCTCTGAATATGTAAAACTCAAAATGTATGAAAAATAAGACTAGCTGGAACTATACTTAGAGGCTGTAGTATACTTCTCTCATTAACCAATAAAAGAAGTAGAAAGATAGAAGGACACAAAATAGTTGGATCATATTGTAGAGAGCACTACCTCTAATAACATAATCATATTCCTCACAAGGACATGTGGTACATTCTCCAAGTTAGACTACATTTGTGAGTAACAGAGCAAGATCTATTAACTTAAACATAAATACAAATTCTCAAATTGTGTTTTTTACTAAAAAATTAAGCTAGAAATCTATAATATAACAGAAATAAATGGAAATCATTCCCTAAATGTTTGCAAATCTCACATGACTAAATAATCTATTAGAAGTATTAAACACAACATATCAAAAGATAAAGGATATGAAAAAAAACATTACCAAGAAAGATGACTAAAGAAGAACCTACAGGAAAATGTGTATCCTCATGTGCACATATTGAAAATGAAAAACAGTCCCAAGTCAAGAAACCATACAAAGAAGAGAAAAACATCACAATGAAGCTCATTTATTTGTACAATTAATAAGACAATATTTATAAAAAAGATTTGTGATGATAAAAAAACTTCATTATATTTCATTTGATTCTTAAAAAAGGAAAGAAAAATAAAAGTAAATTAACCTCAACAAACAAAAGGAAAGGAAAAATAAGGATAAAAGTAGAAATCAATATATTTCTAAAATAAAGATAACAAATAATTAAAGTAAAATTTATTTCTTTGAAAAGTTAATAAAATTGGTAAGTCTCTATTGATAAAAATTCCAGATTGACCACAAATAAAATCCAAAGAACATATCATTTCTTTTTAAAAATTACAGAAAGAGGGTATAACACTACTGACCTAATGAACACTGAAAGGATAATAAGTAGATAATATGGACAACTCCATCCTTATAAATTCAGCAACTTAGATGAAATATACCAATTCATTAAGTTACACAAACTATCAAAGCTCAGCCTAAAAGCACATAATGTAAGTAGGAAGGCAAATAGGTTAAAAAAATAAAATTCATAATTGAACATCTTCCTAAAAATAAAGGAAAATCTAGGTCCAGATTATGTTATTTGCAATTTGTGTCAAACATTCAAAGTTAAAATCACCAGTTCCACAAAATCTTTTTCCAGAAAACTGAAAATTTCCCAAAACTGAAAATTTCTGACTCATTTGGTAATGTCAGTATTACCCTATTAGCAAATAAGAAAATATAAGTCTATAGAGAAAATGTGTTCAACAAAATATTAGAAAATTAAATCCAGCAATATATAAAAAGAAATTTTTGTCAGGAGTAAGCAGGTTTAATTCCAGGGATGATAAATTGGTTCATCACTTGGAAAATGTAACATCATATTAACAGAATAAACAAGGAAAATCTTCATAATAAATCAACACATGCAGAACATAATTGACAAAATTCCATGTCTATCCTGGATTTAAAAAAAAACAAAAAGCTAGAAAACTAGGAATAGAAGAAAACCCTCAATCTGAGAAATAACATCTACAAAACCCTACAATCATATGGGACTTCACAGTGCAAGCTGAATAGGCATGAGATTGAGAAGTATGCAATTAAATACTCACCACAGTGATTCAGTAGTGTTCTGAAAGTCATAACTAGCGCAATAAGACAAGGAAAAGAATGATGTTCACATTGGAAAAACAAAGAAATAAAATTGTCCTCTGGTGACAAAGTTGCTTTTAAAGAAAATTGCAAAACATTTTTCAAAAGTTTCCTAGAAGTAAATAAATCAGTTTAGTGAAATATAGAATGTAAAATAAACATACAAATTCAGTATATTTCAATATAGTACATTAAAGAAATGAAACAAAGTTTCAAAAATGCCAGAGCATTTATATAACTTTTGAAAATTTAAATATCTACAGAGAATTCTAAAAATTTTTGTTCAGGAACTGCATACTGAGAAAAAAATAAAAATTTGATGAATAAAATCAGAGAAAAGCTAAATAAAAGCTTATGTGTTGCCACACACCTATAATCTCAGACTCCAGAGGCTGAGTCATAAATATCTCAGACTAGAGACAAGCCTGGGCAACTTAGTGAGACCCTGTCTAAAACAGGTTGAGAGAAGGCTAGGGTTGTAGCTCAGTGCTAAAGACCCCTGGGATCAATCCATAATGCTAAAATAATAAATAAATAAAAACCAAAATTAAAATCTAGGTAAATAAATGGAAAAAGATAAACTATGTATGGACTGGAAAACCTAATATAATAAAGATGACAGATTTTTTTCCAAAATTAATGTACAAATTTTGTATGATCTGTTCAAAATCCTAGCAGAACCCTAGCCTTTTGAAAGTATACAAAAAGGCTGAATTTACATTTTATATACAAAGGTCAAGGAACTAAACAAACACTTTGAAGAAACTCCACAAATTTGGAGAATACCAATGTCCCATATTAAAATACACTATAAAGATATAGTAGTTAAGAAACTGCAGTGTTGATAAAAGAATAATCACATACACAGAAAGGACAGAATAGAGATTTCAGAAAAAAAAACAACTTAGAAGTATGGTCAATGGACTTTTGACAAAGGCCCAAAGAAATTCAAATGACAGTCTTTTTTCAAAATGGTCTTTGATCAACTGTACATTCACATGAAAAAAAAAAAAAAAAAAAAAAACAGAAAGAAAGAAAGAAAAAAAAAAAACCCTCACAAAATAACAAAATACCAAAGAACAAAGAAATAAACAAAATCCATTATACTATACTATAGCATATAAAGAAAACATTGTATATTTTCACGACATATCTGATTTTGGTATCAGGTAATATTGATATGGTGATTATTCCTTTGGCAGTGCAGAAGTTTCTGGGTTTAATATAATGCCATTTGTTTGTTTTTGCTTTTGTTGCCTGTGATTTTGCTTTCAGGCATCCAAAAAAATTATGGTCTATGCCAATGTCTTAAAATATTTCCCCTATGTTTTCTTCTGGTAGCTCATAGTTTCATATACTTAGGTCTTGAAATCTATTTTGAGTTGTTTTTTGGATACAGTAAAAAGATGCCTGTAGTCAAAGCAATCCTATACAAAAAGAACAAACCTAGAGGCATCACAGTCCGACTTTAAATACACTACAAAGTTATTATAACCTAAACCACATGGTACCTAACATAAAAACAGACACACAGACCAATGGAAAAGAAAATGAGCCCAGAATTAACCCATGTAGCAAATGACTTTCAACAAAAGCACAAAGAACAAACATTGGACAAAAAATAGTCTTTTCAATAAATGGAAAAACTGGATATACTTATTCAGATGAACAAAAATTCTCATTTTAAAAGCATGTTCGATTATGAATTCAATTACACACACACAAACACATGCTCACATATCTCATGCTCCATTGCTGGAATGTTGTAGCAGTAGAGGTCAAGAAGGAAGCAAGAATCCAGCAAAGCACAGAAATATACCTACTGTATTCATACAAACACAATTAGAGAAATTGGCCCAGATGGAGTGAGAATTAATGGGAGAAAAAGTCCAGACTTGAAGGATTCTTTATCCTAAGGAAAATGGGAAATCATGACCCAATTTGAGCAGTGAGGTAGCACGATTAAAAAAAAAAAAAAAAAGAAAAGAAAAGAAAAAAATTCCTACAGGAAGAATGGTAAAATGCTAGTATGCAAATGTGCAGGAATGGGGATGCATCATGAAAGCCAGTATGCCTGCTCTTGGTGATTTTTCTGCTCTGAGTTTTATATGTGTTGTATTCTCAACCTTCACAATAATCAGCTGAGAAAACTTTGGCTTATAGAAACATTACATAACTTTTTTTTTCTGTTTTCCCCATACTCTCTATTGGTGCACTGTAATGATACATAATGGTGGGATTTATTGTTACGTATATGTACATGCAAACAGTATAACTTGTTCAAAGCATGGTTGTTTCCCAGCTTTTCCCCTTTCCCTCCTGTCCTCCCTTCCTCTACTCCACTGATCTCCCTTCAATTTTCTTAAAGACAAGTCTAGTAAGTGGGTTAGCAGAAATTGAAACAGACTTTTGTTTATGAAATTGCTTCTCTTGGAATAAAAATGTAGAAATGAGAATGAATAGTTTATAAACAAATGTCAGAACTTTTGAATGGTTAAACTAAAAAGGATAGGAAAATGAACAGCTAGATAAAGGGATAAAGAAGAGAAACAGAAATCAAAAAAATGTAAAGTTTTCAATTTATGATTTAGAAGGTTTTTCTTTAAAAATATGGACATTAGGAGGACGGTTTGTTATTTTTTGGTAGCACCAAAGGAAATGAGTAGCTTTCTTTTAGAAATTGGAATGTGAATTAACATAAGATATCCTGATGAAAATGTCTGATACATAGTTGTACACAATTAGAGCTATGAGGCTAGAATTTGGTAAAAATCCATATCACATGGCTTAAATTGCAAGAGTGTCTCCATTGCAAAGATTCTCTTTACCTTTGTCTCTCTAGTGCCTTCTCTTAATAACTGCTTAGTCAATAGTTCTTGAAATATATCTTTAGAAATATTTAGGGATATTTGCTTTGCAAATAACCATGCAACTCAATTGGAGACATTTATGAAACTCCTCAAATCTTTGAGGATAATATCAATAGTGGTATTTATTTATTTATTTATTTATTTATTTGCAGTTCTGGGGGAGTCAAATTCAGGGCCTTGTATATGCTAGGCAACTGCTCCACCACTGAGCTACATCCCCACATTCCTTGCACTGGTATTTATATATTCTTGAAAAAAAATATCTAAAGTACAAGAAGAGATTTTCAAGAAAGAGTTATCACTTCATACCCCACTGGACTATTAAAATCTTGGAAGATGAAAAATCTTTTCTAAATAAAACATATTTATTTCTTAACATGTATATGCACTGCACTTTTTTGTTGATTCTTTCTAAAACGCCTGTTTTAGAAAAAGATATTAATAAAATATTTTGCATTTAACTTTTTATTGACACCACAGAATTTTAATGCTTCATATTAACACTGAGTGATTTCCTTAAATTATACTACATAACAAGTGTAAATTATGTTGCATAAATTTTTTTAGTGTTTTTACATTGAAAGCACATTGTAAATGTGCTTTATTCGACTTTCTGCTCTGAGGGTGTTAATTGGTTTAAGCATTGGATTACAATGCCTAGAGAAGAAAATATCTGTTTCTTCTTGTGCTAAATTTATATCATGGCATTACTTGGACATTGGAAGAATCCAGGTCATTTTATGAAGCTTAATAATAATAAGATACAAGTATGTAAATTCCCTCATGTCATATTCTTAAGAGTTTTCAAGAACATCAGGAAATCATTCTTACTTCCTCTACTTCTTGTCTCACATCCCATAGGAGGACCAAATAGCTAAAAGTTCGCTGGAAATGTTCCAGTATTTCTCTAAGCAAGTCTAGCCCTTGTTGTGGTTATGAATGGTAAAGGTCTCATGTTCTGGGAGCACATAAGAGGACATGGATTGTCCCTTTAATTGGGCTTTTCTCTTGGTGGGAAACTGACATCGTTTTCATGCAGACCCAGGCACTGTGCTCCCTCCTAAAGAAAACAGGCTACAACTGCCGTGTCCCAGAATTTACCTAATGAAACAAATAAAGCATTCCAGTATCTGAGTATAACTTACAGTTTTGTGTTTGGAGGTTTGCTTGTGGTTTTGATCCAGCCTCAAAATTTTTCTTTCCTATTTAAATTGACCTTCTCAAGATGACATTCCATGATGATATATTATATTACATAGAAATATTTCTACTGACCTTAACTTGATGTAAAATAAACAAGTGAATGTTTTCCTTCTAGTTTAAATACAATGTATCTGTCAAATAAGTTAGATTATTGGCATATCTCTCTTTGGTATGACATTGGGCTACATCAAATCTAATTTTACTTTTAATATTAGCAGATGAGAAAAATAAATCACATTTTAGACGAATTTAAGAAAGACTGACCAAGAGTGTCCTTCTTGGGTTTGTGGGCCTGTTGTGGTTTGCTGTGGGTTCTTTTTGTCTTTTGGTCAGTGATTTTAAGGCACAAAAGAAGACAAGTTTTTTTTTGTTATTGTTTATCAAATAATTGCTCCTAGCATTTTTGCTTTTCTTTTACTTGTTTTGTTCTGCACATATCATGAGTTGATATATTTGATTCTATCTAACATCACCCATGAATATAAATCTTTGTTATTAATGGTTTTTAATAGGATAGTTGGAAATGAGTTATTCTAAAGTCAAGTATTAGGAAGGCACATAAACTGATTATTGGCTACTGCTCAAATGTGATTATTTTAATCACAATTTCATCAACATGCCTAAGAGAATGTTATTGTTTATGAGTGCAGAACAAGATCGAGATAATAAACACAGTTTCCCACCCACCCCCGCCCCTGCCCAGGACAATTTAACAGAGTTCCAAAACCATGGGAAGATAAGAATCTCGCATTAGAAATGTTAGAACACCACAAAGAGAAAAACAGTGACTATTAGCCACTTCCAATTCTGGTTTTGAGATAAGTTGGAGAATGCAAACAGAAAGAATGAAATATGCAAGAGATGGGAGTGGGTGTAGAAAGGGAAGAAGGAAGAAAAGACAGAAGGGAAGGAAGGGAGAATGCACCTACTGTACTCACCTACTGAACATGCAGACCATAAACTCAGTCCAGATCAAGAGTCCTCATTACCATGAACAGCCCTCTTTAAATGCAATCTATTTGCCTTCAAATCCTAACACTGCTCCTCCTGAAAATCTTGAGTAACTGTCCTTCTTCCATTTTTATCATCTCAGTTTAAACTCTGATTACTCCTAAATGATCTATTCTTCTCTAGAGTCTTCCATTTTAAGATGAATTTCATCCTATCACCACAGCCGCCTCTCAATAAAGGAACCAACCAATCATGGTATTTATTACCCCAAAAGACTTCGGCAATTGACCATCACCCTGATCGCTCTTTCCATCTTCTTTCCTGCCATTTCCTTTGTCTTACATCTTTTAATGAAACCACAAAATTCAGTCCTACTGCATTTTTTGCACCATCTGATGGGTACCCTTGACCATATTCTTCCTTACCAGACATTTTTCTGGTTATTCTTCAACACTTAGTTTCATTGTCAACTGTTTTCTGAGAATCTTCTTGGACTCACCCAGAAAAATTAAATTATCCTTTTGCACCTAAAATCACATTGGCTATTCTACTACTATATATTCTCACTATTTGTCAAATGTAACTAAGTTCTCGAATGATATGAACTTGAAGGGATTATAAGCATAATCAGTTCTTTAATTGACTCTTGATCATTCCATTTCACATCTTCTTTTCTTGTCTCTTTGTCTCTTCACAGTTTCTCAGACATATTTCATACTTTTCTAGTCATGTTTGGTAATTTAAAAATTCATTTTATTCTCAATCAGTTCTCTAAGCTGGCATGTGGTTTAGCAGTCATCGACACCACTATCTCCAACGCTCACCAGACCTTGGTAAAGGGAACTTAAGGGAGATACAGAGAATCATCTGTTCTTTCCTAATTTTCTTTTCCTTCTTCAGTTTGTAGCTCTTTGATGATGCACATTTGGTCAGAGGGCTGAGAAGAAAATATCAAACTTCTATTTATTTAGTGAACATAGGGGTGGATTACAGTCATTCGCCGGTTCCTCCTGCTTTCTCCGCTGCCATTGGCTTGCTGATTTGTCCTTTAGCAAGATCTGACAAGTGAGATTTTCCCTTCTGATTTGATTTCTCATGCTCTTTCCTCTGCCTATGTAGTCGGTCACTTGAATGGTGCACTGGCCCAGCCCAAGACTTTTCACGGGGAAACGTATGGCCCTGTTATGCCAAAATGATGGGGAGAAAATGGTGACAGGCTCTCTGCCCTTCTCCTGCCCACTCTTTCTACTCTCCAATTTTCCTGATGGTTCTTCTTTCAATGTTTATGACATTGCGTAATGGGTCGACTTGTTCTTTGTAAATTTACTTTTGGTTCTCTTTCCCTTTGCCATTTCTTTAGCATTCTAAATCCTAAAGAAAAGCTGCACCCAAATGATGAAGATATTAACTACTAGAGTTGCCCATTCCAGGAAAAAAGAACAAGAAAAACTTTGTTCATGAGACCTCCTAATCAGTAATCTTTCTTTAGATTTATACAACCCAGAATATCTGGTGGCCTTCAGAAGACATGAGAATGTGTATCAAAGAAATGAATCACTGCAGGATCAGTGATGACTCATGTCCACCTCTCTCTGGATAAAAATAAACTCCTTAAATTTTCTGTGTAAGCTCTTTGTTACCTAAGTGGCCCATTTAGGATGAAAGTCTGATCATTTTCCAATCAGTTAGCGCAACATAATAAAGTTCCCTCTCTACAACCACCTTTCTTCACTAATTGATGCCTGTTGTGTGGTAATGTTTACATAGGCTCAGAGCATCTTCATGTCATCTGTTATATGTCAAATAGGGTCTGAAATTCCAATCTCACATTTGTGTACAAACACCTAATCTTGACACATCATGATCCTACACATTCTTTACTGATTTTGCTAAGAGAGGTAAATAGCCCTCTCTATACTCCACAATACTAATTCTTACTCAGTTCAATAACTCAGCACCCTGACATTGCCTTCGGTGTTTGTAATTCCCTTTGGTTTTCTGGTTTAAGTAGACAGAGAAAGGGAAGTTCAAGAGGAGAATGGCAGAATAATGGTTTGAAGAGGAACATTCTTAGGAGAGCTTCCTCCCGATTTAATGTATTACTTTCCATTTCTCAGAAAAGAGGAAATTTTCTATTCAAGAACCTCACTATAAGCAATAAATATTTGTCCTGTGCATCAATGAATGAATGATTAGTCATCCTTCTAAACTTCAGTCTTCCAAATTTATGTTAATAGAATGAATTCTATCACAGACAATTAGAGAACTCACAATTTCTAGTACAATGAAAGAAATAAATGTTGAGGCCACATAACAAGAACAAAACAGCCATTAAATAAGCTCAACTGCTTTCCTGGAATTTTTCTAATAGAAAACTGACTGCCTATCTGCGTAATGACTGAAAAACAAATCTCAGATTACTCATCTTCTAAACATTCCCATATTTCCATATTCAAAAGCAAAAGAATAATTCTAGCACATACTATGTGATCCTGCCTAATAGATTTTAGCATTTCATCAAACAAATAAAATATGCTAACTTCCCAAAAGAAAAGAGCTCTATTCTCACCAGATAACACAAAAATTACTAAGAATTTTTTTTCTGTCCACAGTTCAATCCAAGCATGGCTTAATGATGTCTAATCTATGTATTAAACTATATTTTAATATTATCCATTATAATTAATGTTAAATATTAAGAATTTGAAAAAATGTACCTATACCTAAGTATGTGCACAATGAGTAAATAGAATATTATGGGTGGCTGCTATAGCTCTCATTTCTGAATTATTCACTAGGCTATGGTTTGCATTTATACCTTCTTCCTTCCACTACTATATTCACTCCATATTCCAATACTCTCAGGCAGCAGCTTAATTGGTGATAGCTCTTGGTGAGAAAATGAAAGACTTCCTACTGTGCAGTACTGTCCTTATGGGATAGACATCGTACTTAATTACACTTCACCACTGACAGTGTTCCCAGCATGCTTCTCCCTGTCCTTGTGTGGCAGCACACTCACATCACTTGTTAACTAAGTCAAGATATTTAGTCGGTCGGTCCAACCAAACACAAGAGGTAGAAAAGCAAGAAACAGATGTTTGATTGTCTCAACTTCTTAAATGGCAACAACACATCCATTGTTGGAAATATTGATTCCCTGTCCTCTAAGACTTCTAAACCAGCTTTGTAAAAAGTCACAGAAATGGGAAACAAACAAAAAGTGGCACTTTCCCTTCCATCTCCTGGCTCTCAGATCCATGCAATCTGGCTCTAGGGAAAGTGTCAATATACCTTGCAAGCTATTTAAAAAACCTGTCCCAAATTCCGTAGGAAAAGATCAAAAATCTTAATGTGTTGAATCCCATCTAGCTTGTTGCTTAATCTTCAATAAGCATTTTATTTTTTATAAGGCACATAGCTACTTGGTGATAGAATGCACCATGAATCCTATAAGCACTAAATTATTTCAGTAGCAAAATGAATTCCTTGGTCAGAGGCCATGTTTTGTTTTGTTTTTGTTTTTGGTGAAATAAAATAAGAAAAATTTTATTTATGAATAATATTCCTGGAAGAAGTAGGAGGAAAGGAAAAATCCACATCTAGAATAAGTTCCAATGAGGGCAAGTCACTGACCTTTTGAAATAAAAGTTTTCAAAATAACTGTTATGGTTTGGATATGAGGTGTTTCCCCAATGCTCCTGTTAATGCAGGAATAGTCAGAGGTGAAATGATTGTAAGAGCTATAACCTAATCAATCCATCCTAGTCTGGATGGACTACTGGGTGGTAAGTGTAGGCAGGTAGGGCATAGTTGGAGAAAGTGGGTCACTGTGGCATGCCTTGGAGTTTATATATTTTGTGTCTAACTTCTCTCTCTCTCTCTCTCTCTCTCTCTCTCTCTCTCTCTCTCTCTCTGTCTCTCTGTCTGTCTCTCTCTGTTTCCTGACTACCATGAGGTAAGCAACATTTTTCTGTATTTGCTCAACCACCATGGTATTTGGCCTCACCTCAGTCCAAAGCAAAGGAGTTAGCTGACCATGAATGGAACATCTAAAACTGTGAGCCCAAAATAAACTTTTCCTCCTCTAAGTTGTTCTTGTCAGGTATTTTGGTCACAGCAATTAACACACTGATATTTTTCCCACATTCCTGGTTGGCCTCCCCAAATTGTGGTGCTGTATCAGGAATTCTGTGTGTATCTCTAGTTTGGGCAGGTTGGTACTACTCTAGAACAATACTTTTGAGGAGAGGAGTCCCGTGTTCATAAACATATTTGTATACTATTCCCTGGTCATTGTGGGATCATATAAAATAACACATGAAATGAATATATGAAGAGATTGCATGTCTGTCCCTCCCCGCCCCCCCAAAAAAAAGGAAAGAAAGAAAGGAAGAAAGGAAGGAAGGAAAGAAGAAAGGAAGAAAGAAAGAAAGAAAGAAAGAAAGAAAGAAAGAAAGAAAGAAAGAAAGAAAGAAAGAAAGAAAGAAAGAAAAAAAAAGAAAAGAAAAGAAAAGAAAAAAGAAAGGAACTTTTGGATGATTATTGAGTGATTCCTCTGCAGACAGAAACATCTGCTGATCACTCACATGGGACACAGGTATTTCAAGTGTGGGATCCATTTACATAATTTCCCCTAAAACCTTGTCATTAATCTTCTAAACTTATCCATCCAAATCCTTGATCACCTGGCCCAAAACTAGCTATAGCTCATAAATTTAAATGAGTCACACCCTGCTCATCTCCTGCTCATCTCTCCTTCTAATCAAAATGGGGAAAAAAAAAAAAAAAAAACTCCATCCTCAAAGTTTTGCCTACTAGGAGGAGTTCTTTACTGCACTGTTGTTTGGAGTCAGCTAAATTGTATTTCTGGAATGTTCTATTCCTGGTTGATGCCAGAACATCAAATTATAGCTATCCATGGGTAGGTTTCAAGTGTATCATCTCCAGTCATTTGACACAGAGAACTCCCCAAAGCTGTAAGTGTGGGAGAGAAAGAGGTAGAGATGTACCGGAGTGAGCATATGGACCAAGTGACCACCTGCTCATTTGCCTTTCTCATAACTTCAATATCTTATTGAGTTTGTTGTCACATATGCCATTTCCATTTGGCCCCAAATGACATTTTTTTTTCTGGATTAAATAATACAGACCATGATGAGAAGCTGAGGATGCATGATTAACTGGTATCTCATGAATGGCTTTAGAGTATCTAAGAGTGGTAAGAGCTATTCTTCAAAATTTTTATTTACTATGGGATAGAGCTGTGCTTCAAAACCCAGGGGAAGGTACAGTGATTTTCTTTCTGGGTTTTGTTTGTTTGTTTCATTTTGTTTTGTTTGTGTGTGTGTGTGTGTGTGTGTGTGTGTGTATTACTTTTAGCATCTCAGTTGGTCACACATCACTAAATCTGCTGGTTCATATGGGTTAAGTACAGAACTGCTCACTGCAGTCTGAATACACTAAAAGTTCTTTAGTTTTAGAGTCCAGTTAAAAGCTAAAAGCCTAGTTATCCAATAGTAGTTTGAGAACACATTTATACCAAAGGTTACATATATTGCCTGCAAAAATCAAATTATTTTTTCTAATGTTAGATGTAGCTTAATGCAGAATGTTCTTAATTTGAAAGCAACATGCTGATAAGCTCCAGACTAATATATATCCTTGGAAACTTTGCTCTTCTTTTGGGACTCTGAATTTCTGTAGAGTTTACCTCCTACTCACTGACTTGTTTGTGTCTTATCAAAGCATCTAAGTATCTGCTACTCCCAGATCCTTTTCACAGATGTCATCAGTGAAGAGGACTGATGTGATATTCTGGGAGATATCGAAATGATGAGGTTCTCTGCAGATGATAGTATGGCCCAGAGGTGGAGAAATGATGCATCTGTAAAGTTAAAGAGTTGAGGATATATTTTTCTAGTCAAAATAAATAGTCCCATCTAGTGTTCTCAACTTAATGAATAGAAAGTTAGCTAAATTGATAACTGAATATCAAGTGCAATGGTACCCTTATGGTGTTTGTTCTCAACTTTATTATCTTATAGTCATTAGCTTTCCAGACTAAGGGTAAAAATAGTCTTAACAGTATCCAAATAATAATTGTCCAATAATCCAAAACCAATCTGATTATATCCCTTTTCCATTGTTTAATTACATTGGTAAATGGTCACAGGTTCTTTTGAGGAAGGCAAGAAAGAAATATTATTTAATATACTTGTGGTTTCAAGCAATGAACTTAACTTTGTATTTTATTATTAGGTTCTAAATTTATTCAGGTCTGACAATTGAGTAGGTAAAAAAAATGACTATTTTGCAGTTAAGTTTAGGTCTCTGTTTGTTAGACTTAAAGTTTACTTTTTTTCTCTCTTTTTTGAGAGAAGTACTTACAGAAATCATGAAGGACCTTAGAAACCCTCTGATTTATTTTGGTACCAAAGATCCCATGATAATATGGAGATCAACAAAGACCTAGGAGGAAGAAAATATTCACATTCTTCTTCCTTTCTGCCTGTCATTATCAGCATGTCATTGTATCTGGTATCAGAACACTGATATTTAGCTGCTTCATCTATGAAACAGAAAGCCCACTTGAATTGCAACATCTCCCACCTTCATCACAGACTACAGCAAACCGCTGCCATGCTTCTCTTCAAAGATGCTGGTGCTTTCTGGGTGCCTTAAATAGCAAAATCCTTTGGGATGTCCTGAGTACTGAATTAGAGGGTAAATAAGTAGGATGTAATAAGTTCTCTCTAATATTCCAATAGCCCTAGGTCACTGCATGCCTTCCTCTGCATTCTTCTACATGAAGGTTTTGCTATCTGATACTCATTTAAGACAAGCCTCTTCTAAGAGATATCGGCCAACTAACAAAGCAAACAGATCCACTCTTTCTAATACACTGAGTCCAGAATCTTTGGACAGAGGTCACACTTGCCAACCCCCACAATTGTGTGAACCAACTACTTAACAGAAGCACATATACACATACATATTTGTATCTATTTACCTATCATCTATTTAATACTATCATATGAATGTCACAGAGGATAAAATATTCTTTTTCACTATCAACTCTGACTAACATACTAATTGTAGCTACCATCTCACAGTGCTCACCTCAGGTATCTCTCATTGTGTTTGCCTATTGAAAACATCCCAGGTTACAAGCAAAAAAATCTAGCTGTAAAGGAATCCAGAAAATGTGCCAGGCACAGTGGTACACACCTGTAATCCCAGCAGCTCAGGAGGCTGAGGCAGGAGGATTGAGAGTTCAGTCAGCCTCAACAAAAGTGAGGCACTAAGCAATTCAATGAGACCCTGTCTCTAAATAAAATACAAAATAGGGCTGGGAATGTGGCTCAGTGGTTGAGTGCCCCTGAGTTCAATCCCTAGTACCTGCCTCCAAAAAGAAGGAATCCAGAAAATGTACTTTTCATTTGTCTGTCTTCAATGGAAGAAATGAACAGAGCGGGATTGGAAATAGTATTTAGTGAGTCAAAATACCATATCAATATATGATTATTTAGTTACATATTAGCCTCCTGGTAATTCGTTAATCTTCAAACATTAAATGTAACTTCATACCAGCCACCATGTTTTTCAACATAAATAACATATAGGTAATAATGCTCTTCATTTATCATTTATGAAGAATTTAAAATTTTATTTAGTTTTTACTTATTTCCTTGATGTTATTAAATGCTTCTGTAGGAAAAGGAAATGAGTATAAGAATTAGAATTTCCATTTTGAGGGCACTGAGGCCCTGAAGATAAATAATTTAACCTAAGTCCATGTGACCGAAGGAAACATAAAAGCCTGGTTTAGAAAACCATTCTTGTGATTTCTTGACTAGTGCCCTCTGCTCTCCACCATCACAAGTAAACATTATAATCCACCAGGAAATACTCACCTAAGTACAGTCACACTTGGCACATGTAAATCAACCAAAGCAAGGGGAAGAAATGTGGAACTGAAACATAGGAGACTGCAGAGAGACAAAGCTCTCTGGCCAAACCTTGAACTTCACTGTTTTACAAAGGCATGAAATGTGTAAAGCATATTCTTTCCCTTGAATGTTTAATTTGTTATCCGTTTATATGTAGAAATCAGAAAGCATTCCAAAACCCTAGCAGCAGACTGTGCTCTTTCACTGAATTTAAATAGTCCACTTTTATTGAACATTTTACTAAGCTTAGATAAATCAGAGAGATTATCCCAAAGCATTCGGCTCATTGTAAAAAACACCAGAGAGACCTTTAAAAGGATTGTAAAGACTCTCAATCAAACCAGTTCTCACAGAAAATGTGCAAAAGGACATAGGACACAGTTAAGAAGCTGAAAGCAGGATCCATTTCCACAGCTACCATTTAAATCCAGGCCTTTGTTATCTCCATCTAGAATTCTTAACAGCCCTCTAAATGTCTTTTCTAGCCTTTCCTTTTGAATTCTACCTGCAAACACTGTTTCCAGATTTGTTTTGAAGAAATTATCATGCCATCCTGCTCCTAAAGCAAAGTTAAGAAGGACTAAAAGCCGAGAAACCTTGGCTTGAGTTCAGGTCTTACCACCTAAAATCTGGTGTTGGCAAAATCACAAAAAGCATGCTTGTTCTGGGTTTCTCTCTCTCTCTCTCTCTCTCTCTCTCTCTCTCTCTCTCTCTCTCTCTCTCTCTCTCTCTCTCCTGTCTCAGTTCTCTGTGTGTCTATTGTTCTCTTGCTTTCTCTCAATAAAACTGTTGAAGAATCAATTCCATGATGTATGGTTCTTACAACAATCACATGAAAAGATTAATTTGAAAAACACTGAGCAATTTTAATTATAAAATAGAAAAGAGTTAAATACTTTGAGTCTATCAACCCACAACCCAAACTCAAAATCAACAGACAGCCTACAAAATTTATAATTGCAAAAATACATATGTTCTGGCATCATTTTCTTTTGTCTAGATGCAGGCTGTGAAAATACAATTAATTTTGTGAAGTTTTAGGTAAAACATGATCTATTAATTCACAACTGAATTCCCTAGATTGTTTATCTACCAGTTTCAAAATGCCAAAGAAGTCCTATCTGTAGGATACCTCATCATAATTGAGCATCCTGATTTTCTTTGCTTTTTTCTTCTCCTCCCAAAACAAATACTTGTGTGTATGTGCACACAAACAGGAACACACACACACAATCAATACTCTCGCTGTGCTAATCACAGAGTATTTTACTGAACACATAATAAAACTATTAAATGATTTTAAGGACATCATTAACAACTATTTTTAAATGTCATATTTAAACAGAGACTGTTAGATAACATTGATATTTAGAACTTCAAAGAGTAGAAATCGTTGCACTGTTTTAAAATACTAAAAATCAGCATAGTATTCTTCAATGAAGTGAGGTAACTTTTAATGGTAACTGGCCTGTGGCTTTCCTCTCTTGTTACTCTTCTTTGAAGAATCTAAGCCATTCAACATATTTTACAATTAGGAATGCCTCTTAAGATACACATGAGATAGTTATCTGTGGTTACAGAAATCAAATCAACAGTATACTTACTTATTCCACAGCACATATAAGTCAAACCTAAGTTAAAGAAAACGTGGAGCTAAATTAACAACTGGAGTTTATATCAAGTCATGGTAGAATAATGAAAATTCAGTTACTGAACAAAATAAGTGATCTGCTTCAGTAATGTGTCCTTACTTTTATAATATGCTATTTCCAACTTTTTCTTAAATGATATTCTATTTGAAGGTGCAAACCAATTTTTATGAAGTACAAAAAAAGACTAAAAATATGTGAATACACATAAATATAAATATATGTATTCAGTTATGCTTAAATTATGATGCTAATATAATAACCATACGGCCACCAAAACACAAGTTCACATATTGAACTTTCTACTTAGTTCCTGAGAGTTTAACTTTAATGTACATCCTTGGTGGCTTTGTCCTTCATATCAGACATAACCACAATCCAGAAATTTGTACTAAGTATATATTAGTTTGCACTTATAATTTGACAACTAACGTATGTATCTTTTTATTTATTGAACATTAGAGTTATACATAGGAGTTGGGTTCATTTTGACAAAATCATACATGCATGGAATTTGACTGACCCCGTTTCAGTCCTGGTTCTCTCCTCATTTCCTTCCCTTCTTCCTTCTCCCTATTCTCCTTCATCCACTATGCTGATCTTCCTTTGACTCCTTTATTTACTTATTTTTGATTGACGCTTTCTACATATACATAAAATTGAAATCCCCTGTGGTTTATTTCTATATGCACATAACATGATTTTATTAATTCATTTCACATTTCTTCCCTTTTCCCATCCCTCTGCCCTCCCTCTCAATTGCCTCTTCTACTCCAATGAGCTTCCCTATGACTATATGACTTCAGCTCCCCATACTTCTACTCCCCTTAATTTGCTCTAACTTCTGTACATGAGAGAAAACATCCAACCCTTGATTTTCTGAATCTGACTTACATCACTTAGCATGATGTTCTCCATTTCCACCCATGTAATTGGCAAATGCCATAATTTCATTCTTTATAACTGAATAAAGTTCACTGTGTGTGTGTGTGTGTGTGTGTGTGTGTGTGTGGTGTAAGTATAGATATAGATCACATTTTTCTAATCCATTAACCTTTCAATGGGTGTCCGGGCTGATTCAATAACATGACTATTGTGAATTGTGCTGCTATAAACATTAAAGTGGCTGTATTGTTTTGGTATGCCGATATTAGTTCCTTTTGATAAACACCAAGCAGTGGGATAGCTAGGTCATATGGTGGGTCCATTCCTAGTTTTTTGAGGAATCTCCAAACAGCTTTCCAGAGTGGTTATTCTAAACTGCTGTTCACCAACAATATATCAACATACCTTTTTACCCACATCCTCACCAGCATTTATTATTATTCATATTCTTGAAAATTGCCATTTGGAGTCCAGTGAGAAGAAATCTTAGAGTAGGCTGAGTGTGGTGGCTCATGACTGTAATTCCAGTAGCTTGGGAGGCTAGGCAGGAGGATCACGGGTTCAAAGCCAGCCTCAGCAACTTAGTGAGTCCCTAAGCAACTCAACAAGACCCTAAGCAACTCAGCAAAGACCCTGACTCTAAATGAAATGTAAAAAAGGGCTGAGAATGTGGCTCAGTGATTGAGTATCCCTAGGTTCAATCCATGGTACCAAAAAAAAAAAAAAAAAAAAAGAAAGAAAGAAAGAAATCTTAGTGTAATTTTGGTTTGTATTTCCCTGATTGCTAGAGATGTTAAGCATTTTTTATATATTTGTTGACTATTTGTGCTTTTTCTTTTGAGAAATGTCCTTTTAATTCTTTTGCCAATATATTCATTAGGTTATTTGCTTTTTTTGGTGTAAGTTTTTTGAGTTCTTTATATATTCAGGATATTAATCCCCTGTCAGAGAAGAAAATGGCAAAGATTTCTCCCATTCTGTAGTCTCTATATTCACAGTCTTAATAGTTTCCTTTACTGTACAGAAACTTTTTAATCTGGTGACATCCCACTTACTGATTTTTGAGCTTTTGGGGTCTCAGTGAAGAAGTCCGTTTTTGCATCAATATGATGGAGTACTGATACTTTTATATTCTAGCAATTGCAAGGTATCTGGTCTAATTTCTACTTCTTTGATCCATCTGACTGACTATTCAGTTTTCCCAGCACCATTTGTTAAAAAGGCTGTATATTTTTAGCAAATATATATATTTGCTAAATATTTATATATTATATATATATAATATATATATTAATATATATTTTCAGCACACTTGTCAAATTTAAGGTGGTTGTAAGTACATGGTTTGTCTCTGTGTCTTCTACTCTATTGCATTGGTTTGAATGTCTATTTTGATGTCAATGCCAATACCGTGCTATTGTTCTGTTTTGTCACTGTAGCTCTTTAGTATAATTTGAGATCAGGTATTATGATGCCTCTAGCATCACCCTTCTTGCTCAGGATTTTTTTTTTTTTTTTTGGCTATTCTGGATCTCTAATTCTTCCAAATGAATTTTAGGACTATTTATTTTTCTAGTTCTCTGGAGAATGTTGTTGGTATTTTGATGGGAATTGCATTGTATCAGTATGTTGCTTTTAGTAATATGGTCATTTTGACAATATTAGTTCTGCCTATCCAAGAACATGGGAGGTCTTTCCACCTTCTGAAGTCTTCTTCATTTCATTCTTCAGTGTCACATAATTTTCATTATAGAAATATTTTACCTCCTTGGTTAGATTAATTTTCAAGTATTTTATTTTATCGCTTGAGGTTATTATGAATAGGATGACTTTCCTGATTTCTTTTTCAGCAGAATCACTGTTGGAGTATAGAAAAATTATTAATTTATGAATAATGATCTTGTATTCAGTATTCTGTGCTGAATTCATTTATTAGCTCTAAAAGCCTTCTGGTAGAGTTCTTTTGGTCTTCAAGATATAAGATTATGCCACCCGCTAAGAGAAATGTTTTGACTTCTTTTCCTATGTGTATCTCTTTAATTTTCTTCTCTTGCCTAAGTACTCTGGCTAGAGATGTAAGAATAATATTGAATAAATGTGGGAATGGACATCTTTGTCTTGTTCCTAATTTTAGAAGAAATAGTTTCAGTTTTTCTCTGTTCAATAATTGTACATAGCTTTTAAAAGACTGAGATAAGTTCCTTCTCTCCCTAAATTCTCTAGCATTTTTAACATGAATTTGTGGTAGATTTTATTAAAAGTGTTTTCTACATATTTTGAGATGATTATATGGATTCTTGCCTGTTTTTTTTTTTTTTTTTTTTTTTTTGTACCGGGGATTGAACCCAGGGGCACTTAACCACTGAGTCACATCCCCAGCCTCTTTTTATATTTTATTTAGAGACAAGGTCTTGCTAAGTTGCTTAGGGACTGACTTTGGCTGAGGCTGACTTTGAACTTGTGATTCACCTGCCTCAACCTCCTGGTTTATAGGCATGCACCACTGTTCCTAAGCATTTTTCCTTAATTCTTTCTAAATGATGAATTACATTTTTGGTGTGTATATGTTGAACCGAGCTTCCACCCCTAAGATGAAACCCACTTGATCATGGTGCATTATCTTCCTGATATGTTTTTGAAGGTGATTAGTTAATACTTGATTAAGGATTTTTGTATCTGCATGTTCATCAGGGATATTGGTCGTAGTTTTCTTTCCTTGATGTATCTATGTCTGGTTTGGGTATTATGATTCTACTGACTTCACAGCATATATTTGGGAGTATAACCTCCTTTTTACTTTCATGGAATCATGTAAGAAAGATCAGTGCTAGTTCTTCTTTAAAGCTCTGGTATAACTCCACTGCAAAATCATGTGGTTCTGGGATTTTCTTTCTTGGAAGGTTATTAATTGCTGTTTCAATTTCATTACTTAATATTAGTCTTCAAGATTTCTATATCTTTCTGGCAGGTCATATGCATCTAAAAATTTGTCACTGTCTTCTAAATTTTCTGGTTTATAAAAATTTATGAGGCATAAGTTTTCAAAATAGTCTCTAATGATCAGTATTTCAGAAGTGTCTGTGGTGATACATCCTTTTACATCTTTAATTTTATTTATTTGGGTCTTACCTATCTTTCTTTAAATCTGGCTAAGGGTTTATCAATCTTAGTTATATTATAAATGAACCAAACACTTGTTGTTCTGGTCCTGTATATTCTTTATTCTCAATTTTATTAATTTTGGTTGTAATATTAATTATTTCCTGTCTTTCACTGATATTGAAATGGTTTGCTCTTCCTTTTCTAAGGCATTGATGAGAAGCAAAATCTTCTTTATTTGAGATCTATTTTTATTTAATTTAGGCACTCAATGCTATAGATTATTCTCTTAGAACTGCTTTCATACTATCTCAGAGATTTCAATGTGTTGTATCTCTGTTCTCATTTTTTTTCTAAAAGCTTCTTGATTTCTATTGTGATCCGTTCTTTACTTCATTTAGAGAATTGTTAAATCTCCATGTGTTTTTGTGGTTTCTATTATTTCTATTATTTTTCTTACTACCAATTTTATTCCATTATGACTGATAGGATGCATAGGTGCATATGAGTATATGATTATATACACATATATATGACTTACATTGATTATAAGATTTTATATCTATATATGTATATATAAATTATAAGATTTTATATCTATATATATGTATATATAAATATATATATTTATAAACATATATATGTATATATATGTGTGTATGTGTGTATATATATATATAACTAGGACTTACATTGAGACCTAGAACATGGTTTCTTTTGGAATAATTTCCATGAACTGCTGACAAGGTAAATTCAGCTCTTTTGGGGTGAAATTGAAATATTCTGTAGACGTTTATTAGGTCCATCTGATTAATACTATTATTAATGTAGGAAAGATCTTCATTGACTGTGTGTTTGGATAATCTGTCTACTGGTGGTAAGGGTGTGTGGAAATCATCCAGAATGTATTACAGCCCATCTGGGATTTAATGTCATTTTTTAAATGTAATTAGGTGCACTAACACTTGGGACATATATATTTACTATTGTTCTATCATCTTTTGATTGTTCCCTTTTCCATTATGCAGTGGTGTTGTCTCTTTTGATTAAATTTTGCTTGAAATCTGCTTTGGCAGATGTGAGCATAGCTACTCCAGCTTGTTTTTAGACTTCATTTGCATGGAATATTTTTTCCATCCTTTTACTTTCACACTGTGGGTGTCTTTGCCTATGAGATGAGTCACTTGCAAACCATATACAGTTAGGATTATTGTTTTTGATCTTTTCTGCTGATCTGTATCTTTTAATTGGGGAGGTCAGACCATTTACCTGAGTTAAAGTGTGTTTGCCCTCTCCCACCATTTTATTTTGTCTGCTATGTTTAATTCTGTATTTATTTTCTATATTTAATTCTGTACTTGGTTGCATTTTTAGTGATCTTCATCTATTTGAGAGCTTGGGAAGGTTTTATATCCCACTGATTTTGAAAGAAAGCTTTGCTGGATTCAACAATCTTGACTGGCAATTGTTTTCTTTTAGAGTTTAGAATATATCTTATTCCAAGACTCCTTGATTTTAGGGTCTAAACTGAAAAGTCAGAAGTATGCCTTCTTGGTGTTCTTCTAAATGTGAACTAATATTTTTTCTCTTCTAGCTTTTCATATTTTTTTCCTTCTATTTTATGTTAAGCATTTTGGTTGTGATGTGTCTTAGAGAGTTTCTGTTCTGATCTTATATATTTGGAGTCCTTTATGCTTCCTATATGTGGATGTCTATCTCAGCTCTAATGTGGGTGTTTTTTCTGCTACTGTCTAACTGAAGGGGTTTTTAATGCCTTTAGCCCATATCTCCATGTCCTTTTCTATCTCAGTGACTCTCAGGTTTGTTCTCTTGATGTTGCTTCAGAGTTGTTTCATATTCTGATCATCATCTTTTGTTTTTTGCCTTATTGCATACTGGGTATTCAAAGTCCATATACCCTGTTTTCAATACTTGAAGTTCCATCTTTAAGGCCTGAAGTTTTGTTCTCTACATGATCTACTCTGTTGGTTATGCTTACAAGTGAATTTTTAATTTGAATCTTTGTATCTTTCATTTTACAGAGTTCTGATTATTGTATTTTCAATATCTCTTTCTTTATGGTTTTTCATATCCTGTACTTTCTCTCTTAATTTGTTCTTTAGATCTTCTTTTAGTTCATTGAACAATTTAATAATCAGGTTTTTTTTTTTTTTGTAGTCTTTTTCTGAAATTTCATCCACTTCCATATCTGTGAGATCCTTTGTTGGGTGATTGTGAATTTGGGATAGACATTTGTTTGCCTATTTCCTCATGTTTTCAGAGTTCTTGGATTAGTGCATCAATTGATGCTATTATATGGGTCCTTTTATGTGTGGTTATTATTTTTGTTTTGGAACACTCTCTGTTTTTGATGCATGAGTAGACAAGCAGGGGTAGGACCTGACATCCCCTCTGGTTACTCCTCCTTTGGCCCTGGTGGTTGTTTAGGGTTTTGTTTCTCCAGTTCTATGTATTGAAGTAATGTTGAGGCTCAGATGGGTCTAGAGTGTTCACAGGGAGAACTGCTGTTACTTGGATGAGTTGTGAGTATTGCTCAGCAGCAGGTTCTCTATGCTGTGAGCCTGAGGTGTCCTAATCACTTTCCAGTTCCCTGGTAGAGGAAGCTGGGAAGTGAAGAATATCACTAATGTTAGCAACTGATATACAGCCCTAAGAAAAATGTCCACTGTCTACTTTGACATCTATAACACTAATTGTACCTATATAGTACTGGTAGGTCAGCATTTCACATTGGTATGAAAAATAAAAGACAAAAAAATATTTAAAAAACTGAACTAAATCAGGTACTAAACATCAGGTATCTACTCTGTCATCCACTATATTAATAATGACAGTATCAAGATGAATGGGGTAGGAATTACATAAACTATATAATTTTATTACATGGTGGTATTACAGTTTCTTAAGTATGTGGTCAAGAGAAAGTAAAATTTTTTTAAAAAAATTGAACAGAGAACAGGATGGAAACAGGGAGCAGATGTCTACTGTTAAGAAGGGGTAATAAAACAACGTTACTAAAAGTAATTTTAAAAGGAGAGAGGAAAAGAGAACAGGAAAATTTGTCTATTGGTGGGGGAAAGGAGCAAAGAAGGGACAATAAGAGGGAGAAAACCAAGGTATAAACAAACAAGCAAATGTAAGATCAAAATAACTCAAACCCATGTCTAATTATACCCCACCTAAGTCAAACCAGGGCTAAATAACAAACATGTACAGAGGAAAGCAATTAAAGATAGTACAATTATATGAATATACATATGTATTTTTTTAACCTGTCTGCATGGTGAGAACACACACACACACACCCACATATGCACACACACAAACTTATAGAATGAAGAAAAGTAAAAAGTAATAAAATCTAACGATATGATATTTGAACAAATTTTAACAAATTTTTGTTAAGTTAAAAATATAATTTTTTAAAAAAAGTTTAAAAAATGGAGGGAATACAGAGGGGGGAATACAGAAGAAAAAGAAAAATCTTAATGATAAATAAAGGGTTTGTTTCCGCTAAAGTAATCAAAACTGTTAGCAGGGATGAATTTTCATTCTTTGTATTTATTTTTGCTCTGTAACCCATGAAGCACTAGTGGTTGTAAATCCATTGTCTGTGTTCCTCATCTGTCTGCCAGTCATTGTGGCTAGTAGCTAAGGCTGGTTGTATCTGGATCCCACCCCCCAGTATTGGATGGGATAGACTAGGGAGTGTTGACAAATTGTGTACTTTTGTAGTGGGGTTGGTGCGCAACATCAGCTATATTACAAGTTTCAGAAGTTGGGATTTAGACTTGGCTGAATTTTGAAACTTTGTTGGTGGGTATTTGAGATTCAATCCATGCCCTCTGTTGCTGGGAAGATGCTGGTCTCTACTGGACATCTGGATCTCAGGGGCCTCCCATAAAATCCACTTTTAGTGTCTAAGGTCTACAACCTCCACAGGTTTCCTATCACCACTATGGATATGAATTTCCCAGAAAGAGACCTGGAGTGCAGACTCCTGTGTGGCCATTATCGTCATCTTCCCAATAGCTCTTGTGGACTACCAGCAGCAAAGGGAACTCTCTTTCCTTGGTATCCAGACCCTGTATGCCCTAGGCATAATTTCCTTTGTGCCTATTTTAGTCACTCTGGTCCAGGCACATGCTGGGGATCATAATAGGAGACTGCTGAGTCAGCTGGCAACTTCCTTTCTGAGTTTCTGACCTCCTGTCTCTGCTCACTGCCATGCATCACTAATAAATGGTTTCTGCTCTGGTAACCCTTGTTTCCACTGTGGTATCTGCCTGTGGGCTGAGCAGTTTTGGTTGGTTTTCACTCAACCCCTTCCCCGCTGACTATGGGTCCATTAAGATCAGTCTCCCTCTCTATTCCACAGGTTCCTCCAAGACTACATTGTTTTAAATTCACTTTGCTCTTCTCTCTGCCTATACTCCCCCTTCCCTCAGTAGCTCAGCTGCCTCCACTGGCAGACAAGGTGATTCATCTCTAATAGTTTCTTATATTCTGTGCAAAGTTTCTTTCTGTACCTCTATGGTCTCTTTTACTGCCTGTTATTAAGTTTCAGTCAGTTTCCTTACTTACTGACCTGGCCAAGGAGCAGTATTCCCACTGTAAGTCTGGTGCTAAGTTGCTGCTTGGAAGTGCATCCTTCTCTGATCTGTCATTCTCTCTCCCTAAAGTATGTATCTCTTAAAAAGATACTGCTGGTGAAATACATTTAAAATTTGCATTTATTTAGACTTGTGCAATCCTATCCTGTAATGTACTTTCATAAAGCATTTAAATGTGTCAATAAATCTGTTAGTCAGATGAGTCAATATAAACAAATATAGCTGTAATATATTTTCTACTGCTATATAGCATTTCTTTTATGATTATACTACAAAGATCTAGTGAGCTATAGATAGATATTTAAGACATTTTATTTTGACCTTTATGAATTTGCTGAAATGAGTATTATTATAAGGGTATCCTACTACAACTATGCCAACTTTTCTCTGGGGTAAATATTCAGATATAGAATTGCTGGGTCATACAGCAGGTGCATGTTCAGTTTCACCAGGGACTGACAATTGTGTAGATCCTGCTTTGTATCATATCCTCAGGATCTTGTATATTCATTTCAGCTCAAATTTACTGAGCTATGGCAGAATCCTTTTGGGAAGAAAAATATTTTGACACCTGCTAATGCTGTGCTTGCAAGTTCATTTTCTTTGGCCTGTTGATTTTATTATATTTTGGCCATACATTTTAAAGCATTTACTTTATCCAGTATATTACATACTTCACTTGGAAGGTGTTTTTTTTTTTTTGTTTTTTTTGTTTTTTTTTTTTTTTTCCATTTGTGTTTCTAGTTTATCCTATCTTGTTAAAAACCAAGATATGGTTATCTTTTAATCATCTTCAACTCTTTTATCATTGTTTTTCTAGTATGAATTATTTTCCTTTTTTTAGTCTACTCCTGGTTTATGACTTTTAAAAAATCAACCCTTTTCTACAAGATTCCATCATTTGTTCTCACTTCTTTATTATGTCAAGTGGCTTATATTAATGTGTTTTACGCAAATTGTAGGTTTTCTAAAAATCTTTCTTCATTACAAGGAGGAATTCTCATATAATATGTCATAACAATTAAAAGTGGCAGGAGAACAGTCATTAATAAGTCAGTAAGGACTGGGATATAGCTCAGTGGTAGAGTGCTTGCATTGCATGTGGAAACCCTAGGTTCAACCCCTTCAATCTCAGTACTGCCAAAAAGAAAGTTTCACAAAAACAAGTCAGCAGTGTATCAGTCACAGTTCAAACTGGTGATAGAAATCACACCATGTTCTAAATAAACAAAGGAAGTTTAATAAAAAGAATTATCAAGTATCACAGAGCACTGGAACAGTGAAGGGTAAAGATAATGAGGGGTAAAGAGACCCTAAAGGGGGCTGGGGAGATAGCTCAGTCAGTAGAGTGCTTGCCTTATAAGCACAAGGCCCTGGGTTCCATCCCCAGCACCGCAAAAAAAAAAAAAAAAAAAAAAAAAAAAAAAAAAAGACCCTAAAGGATAGATGAGTCATAGACACAAGGATTAGCTGCTATTTCCAGGGCCATGGTGGCACAACCAAGGAAGAGTTCCCACACCTGTAACTGTGCTTCAAAACCTGTTGGAGAGAACATGGCTATGACACCTGAATGGGAGAGAAGTGGTTGGGGTATACCCTGAGAACCACACTGGAATCACCCTCTGGACCTTCCCCTCCTTCTGTTGTCCCAGGAAAAGTTGTTCTTAGGAAAATTTCTTGGTAGAGACATTCTATAAGTCCACCAAAGCAGCAATAGGGGAAGCTGCTTGCCTGGGTACTGCTGTCCACTGTGCACTGAGTTTTGCCACCACCCACCCAGACTCCTGACCTAGAGACACTGTGAGATGACAAATGCATATTGAACTGAGCTGCTCAAGTTGTGGACAGTTATTATGCAACAATATATTTTATGCAGATGTATAGTGACCATCTTTGCTGACATTATTCCTAAGGCCTTTGCTAATTTCGAAAGGTGCTAGTGGGTAAGAATCCAGCTTTTGCCAAAGCAAAGGGGTGCTACTAAAGTAACAAAATTGAAAAAAATGAGACTTTGAACATGTGACCACATTTCCTCACAAAGCATTTGCTGAATTGTGACAATGAGCAAGGTAGAGGCTCAAACCTAAACCTGTGACCCTCCACAACACTGAGCCTAATTGATGCCAATCTTCTTTTATTAAGAAATAAACAAAATAATAGTAAAGGGGAGACCCTTAGTAGTCACAATATGCTTTAACTTAAACATTCAATAGAATTATAATCTAGAAACTGGGATCACAAGATATAGATTGACTATCACCAAAACAGCAACTTAGCTATTAACTCAGCTTAATTGCTGATGAGGTTCAGATGACAGGTCTCCCCCTCCTAAGTGACTATAAAACTAAAATATGAAATCCATGTTGTGATATAATCTCACATGAAGAAAAAAATGTATAAATGCATACATATATAATATAAACATCTATATGTATATAACATGTGTATGTTTTATATGCAAGTTATTAATTTCATGTAAAATTCATGTCAGAAGGAAATAAAATACCCCTCTAAACAACCATCTTCAAGTGATCCTGCTCTAGCAGGTAAAATTTTAACTATGATTACTATGTTAAATAAGATGCAGAAACAAGAATTAAATCAGAGGAAAATACCAAGATTTCATAAGAAAATTAGAAACTGTAAAATAGAAATTACAGAACTAAAAATATGTGAAGTTAACAGCAAATGGGTGATTTTAGTGACAAACTTAGAAGTGGAGGGGAAAAAAGGCTTAGTGAGCAGAGAAAGGTCAAAAGGAAATATTCCAATTGAAACAGAGGAAAGAAGGGAAATATAGAGAAGCATAGATGAGACAAGTAAGCAAAACCATTTATAATTGACTTCCTGGAGAAGGAACAGAATGAAACAGAAGAAATATTAAAGAGATAAAGAATTTTAAAGATTATAACAAAGTATCGAAACACAGAACCAAGAACATCTATGAATGTATAAGATACAAAGTAATGAAATTGAATTAAATATTATACTTTGTTACATAATAGTCAAAATGCTGAAGAGAAAGAAAACTTAAAAAGTTACCAGAGGAAAAATACACCTTCGAATACTGACAATTTGTCTGGTAGGTCACATAAAAATATAGGAGCTGAACCACAACAAGTGGCATTTGAAAGTTCTGGAAGCAATGTTTTTGTCCCTGCAGAATCCTATACAGTGCAAACATATCTCTAAAATGTGAAAACAAATTAAGGATTTTTTTTTTTAATGAATAAAATATGAGAGAAAATTGTACCAGCAGACCTGTATTTTAAAAACACTAAAAGCAAGTATTGTCAGAAGGAAAATAACCCAAAGAGAAAAGATAGAAATGTAGAAAAAAATTAAATTAATGCTACAAAAAATGTGTATTTCCTATTGATTTTAAATGAATATATAACTAAATTCATGAATATAACAAAAGGTGATAAAGTTAACTGGAATTGGTGAAATTATTTATGTTATAACAATGGAGTACATGTGTTATGTTAAAGTAAAAATATTAACTGTAAAATAATTCAGTAGACTGAAGAATAGTAAATAGTCTTGTACTAATAAAAAAGAGAAAATTAAATAATAAAATTAATAACAAATACAACTAATCCAAAAGAAAGGTAAAAAAAAATAGGGGGAAAAGAATAAGAAACTCCTAGTTAAAATAAGAAGCAAATAAGATTTTAGATACAAATCCAATATCAGTAAATCAAATGTAAATGATGTAAATATGCATCTAACAAGGACTTTTATTAAGAACATATAGACTACGAGTGAAGCAACCATCACTTTTACGACCACACTGAAAGTTCATTTGACAGTACTTATTAAAGTGATCCATTTGACCCAGCAACTTTGGAACTAGATAAACAACATACAGAAATCATTGCTTATGTTTACCAAAAGACATATGCAAAGTGTTGATATAAGCAAGACAATTTGTGTTATCTGACTTGTGTGAAGTTTACTTATAGATGTCACTGAAAGATGTTCGAGGTGGTCATCAAAATCCTAAGGGTGAGTTTTTTTAGTTACAAGTGATTTTACTGTATTAATTATACAGTCTTTCCTCTATTATTTAAATATTTGCAATGAATACACTTTTATAATTTGAAAAAAAAAATTTCTGTATATTGTCCCTGCAAACATACCTTCATCTTCCAGCATTAGATTAATGTCATGACCATGTAGAAAAATTGTACAAATCTCCTTTTCTCCTTTCATAACACACATTTAAATTCCTCATAATTCAATCTTGTTCCTCAAAGAATCAAATAAGGCTAAATGAAACTGATTGGCACCTAACCAACTATGTTATACTTGCATTTTTAAAAACGCACAAATTCTAAGGTACAGAATATTTTAATTACAGCTGACTTAGTGACAGAATTTGTGTAAAAGCTTTGCATATATTTTTCTTTCTTAGTGTAAACATAAGTGCTGTGCAACAGGATAAAAATAGTTCTGTTATAAATGGGAATGAGGTAACATAGCAAACCCTATGGTCTAAACCTTGCAAGTGTTCCCAAGGATTTCCTCTCTATAATCCTTTACTGATAGGTTTATATATAAGTTTATTAGGTTTATCAATCTTCTTTAACACACTTACATGCCATAAAACATCTGGTAAGGAAAAACAGAACACGGTATTTGGCTTAATGCTAGTGTAGTCAGGATATATATTTCTTATTATATTAGTAACAGGCACAATTCTACAAAACAATGAGTAAAAATGTTTCCTCTTAAAAGCAAAGTACTCCCTTCTTGAAAATAAATTACCCTGCTAGGGCCATCATGGGGCTCCTGAGAATAGGTAATTCACTTCAAATGAATGAACCCTCAACTAAATAGCAAGTGCTTCAGTGGGAAAATTTTAAACTCACAACTTTCTGCCTCAGTTTCCTTATGTAAAAGGGGTAATATAAATCTCTAGTTTTGTTTTTTTTAAAATGGATCTATTACCACTGTATTCACTGGAAGGTTATGAATATATTGAAACAGAAAATTCTTTATGTGGTAAATTCTATACAGATGCAAAATAGGGAATGCCCCAGAATTAAATTTATCCCTCATCTGTTTTTATTTAATATAACTTCTCAACCCTGTCTGAAATGTACCTAATAAGTAAATAAAAATACTGCATTGTGCACCATCTCAGCAATATCATCAGATGAGTCTCTGGAGTTGAATATGATGGGGGTTTTTTCCACTATAAAAGGACCGTCATCGTTGAGAGCTTCTGAGTTGGAGAGAGTGATTAACGTCTTTTTCAATTGTGCAGTACTTACAAAATTGAGCATTTTATATTCACCTGGTGTTTCAGTTATTCACTGTTGAGTTAGCTATTTTGAACTGGAGCTATAACCATGTATTTGTTTTCTCCATTCTTGGGTAAAAAATTTGTGTGCCTATCTCCTACAGAGTATTTGAAAAAGTATACTTCATTATTGGATGTTTTGTGATTGCTTGAAAATTATTTTATGTTAAAATTTGTATGTTGAATTCTGGCTTGAATTCAGAGGGCTCCAAGAAGTGATGTCCTGATGACTGAGGAGTAAGTGACATGTAAATAAGGACAGGTTCCCCTGCCAATCCTGGCCTGTACTCAGCTCTACCTCATGTCTCCACTTTCCTTGGCTTCCTTTGGAATGATGTGCACTCACTCCAGGTCATATAGTGCAATGTGCAGTTTAATATGTCTGTTTCCCCCCAACTTGGTACCACTAGTTGTATCTTAATAGGATAGCTTTCCTCCCTGAGCCACTGTGAAGACCACACTTGGACTTCAAATTGCTTTAAAGATTTTTCATAGGTTCTAGACAAATTTATTTAGCAGAAAATTATCTTCATAAGTTCTTCCTCAGCACCTGTTTTCCCCTTGCTCTCCTTCTGTCTCTCAGCTAGCACACATGCTCTTTCTCCTGTCATTCTTTTCCTCTTGCCTCCCTAGTACTGCACCCAAACCAACACGGTAACACCTGGATGCTTCCTCCTGGGTAGAAAGGGAGGAGAGGGAAAGACTACTGGTGACAGAGTGCTTCCCATGTGTCATCTGATAGATTCAGTAAGCTGTGGCAGATAGACCCAGAGTAGCATGAAGCTGACTTGGGTCCCAGTGAGCCTGAACTTGAGGCTCAAAAGCAGAATTTATGTAAATTGGTTTGAGTTCTGTTATTAACTGTATGACCTCAGACCAAATTACAAAAAAAAAAAAAAAAACTACATGTGAGTCTGAGGTTCTTAATGAAGTAGAGATAATATACTCTGCCTTGAATAACTGCTTTTTTCTGACATTTCTTCTGTCCACCTTTTCGACTTTGATGTACCTCAGACAAAACCTTTTTTATCATATATTCCTACCTACTGAAGGGCATTATCCACCCATGTGGCTTCGATTTCACCTTTATACCAATAATTACAGAACGTGTATCTATGTCCCAAACCAATTCTCAGCTTATTCCACATGTCCTGAGATTCTCAACTGTACCTCATACTTATCATTTTAAAACCAAATTACTGACCTGCCATTTAACTTGAAAGTTATTCCCTTCCACTCTCTTTTGCTTCCTTGAAAGAGAAACTTATCATATCACCTAATTCAAAATTGCTAGTTATCTTTGACATCAGTCATTTTTTTTTTTCTTTTAAATGTTTCTCAAAATCTGCCCAGGCATATTTGTCTTTGTTCTCACAAACTGAATCCAAGAATCATCTCTCTTGGCTCCCTAGGGACATAATAGATATTTAACTCCTTTTTCTTTAAGCCATATTTAGATGCTCCACACAATAGGCAAAAAAAAAAAAAAAAAAAAAAAAAAAAAAAAAAAAAAAAAATTAAAATGTAAATCTGACATTATACTCTATCTCATTTTCTAGATCTTACTCTAAGAATTGTACATGTATTACCTCATTTACACGAGATTGTTAGTATTATCATCACCAACATCATTTTACAACTAAGTAGACAGGAAAAAAAGAAAAGAATGAGACAGACATCATTACCCTATGTACATGTATGATTACATGAATGGTATGAATCTACATCGTGTACAACCATAGAAATGAAATGATGTACCCCATTTGTGCACAGTGAATCAAAATACAGTCTGTAAAAAATAGATAAATAAATAAAATATTTTAATAAAGAGAAAAAAAAAAAAGAGGCTAAGAACACCTAACTCCAGTGTTTACATTTCTCACAGGACACTGCACTGCTTTCCAATAGCTTTTGTTCACTTTTGAAAAAAGACAAACATTTTAGGAACATCTATGAATCCAGAACGTTGTTCCTATTAAGATTCAGCTATGTCTGGCGGCATGTGAGGGCTGGCTTGTACCAGAGTATAAGAACCCACAGTTGAATTTTTAGGAATGCTGAAAACCCATTGTTAAACACAAACATTTAGAATTTATTAATTACAAACCTAAAATTCAGTAAACTGTTTAAAAACAAAGGAAATAATTATACAAAACTCATCACTATTAAAATATGTGTTATCAGGTTTATTTACATCTTTGGTATTGGTATGGTGGAAATGTACTGCAATGGTGAGCCACTGTATGTCTCTTTCCAATTCTGCATTCACTAGTTCCATGTTGGTAACATGGAATTGCTCATAGCTGGAGTATGAACTCCATGAAAATCTGAAAATGCTACATATCAGGGTTTGATTTCTCATTTCCCTACTCTAATATTAAGGACGTCATGGAATACACTTAATAGTGACTATTGACATTATATTGTTACTGGCATAACAAAATTAAGGAAATACATATTCCATCTTCAAAATCTATCACTTAATTCAATTAAAAGATCTCTCACACTGCTGATGAAAAAGTGAAGCTCTTTTAGCACTTTCCTTTCATCACTTTCACTTTCACATTACTCTTTGATGTAAATTAAAATCTCACTTAACATCCAAGTCAGGAGTGTACACTTTCATGAATTCTCCACAGATGCACTAGATTATGAAAAATCAACTATTCTGTGAGAATCAATTAAGTGGAATTGATTTTTAATATTTAACTTGTGTGCCATACTATATATATATATATATATAGTATATATATATAGGTAGATCCAAATTAACATATTGTTTTTAAAAATTCAATTATATAATTTTATAAATAAATAATCACTTTGTAAATTTTACAAAATTGGTAAATTCTTACTATGGCCTATTTTTAAGCCCAGAAGTCCAGTACTTTGTAACCAATGGTGAATCTTCTTTTTCACATTTTAGACATTTATTTTTTAGATAGGTGACAAGCTTTTATGGAATTTATGGATAATTATTTCATACATTTCATGGTGCATCTTGACATACACTCATTTGACATTGATTCCAGGCAAGAAACTAGGAAAACAAATTAAAGGGATGATTATTGAGAATAAAAAAAAAAAATGAAAGACAATTACCACAGAATCATTTAACTCAAGAATGGCTCCAGTGTTTTTGAAATAACCATATTCATTTTCTGAAAAAGTGAATAGATTGCTAAGTTGTTGAAATAAAATAGATAGTGTAATATATTTTTGTTTCAACAAAGCACCTGACTCAAATCCTATGAAAACAAAATGGTGAAATATGGATTGAGGGGCAGTGCCAATGGGTATAATTATGTGAGAAAGATATTAACAGTGAAGATTTTCAATCACATGGATTTGTGCAAGAAATAGAAGTATCAGAAGTTACCACTGCATGTGTATTCAATCAACTGACAAATCTATATTGGATATGGGTGTGTAACTGAAGAGCTCAGAAGATTAGAAGAGGTAGACTAGAATACATTTCCCCTTATATTTTTGAGTAATTTAAAAATGTTTGTGTAAATTATAAAATAATTAATTTTAAAAGGAAGTCCTTAAATTTTTCCTGTGAAAATATGCTGTAGCTAAGGATGCATAAGCCAATTATAGCATTTTGAGAACATTAATCAATCACTAGTTTTTAAAATGTTATACATTGCACTGGGTATCTCAAAAGTATCCCAGATGGTTAATATATTATTCTCAAAAGACTAGATGGGAATACAATCAAATAGTATTATACTTATATAAAATGGAACTTTTATCCTCTAGGATTCAACAAGGGACTTAGAAGTTGTCAGTAAATGATGCTTCTGTTTTGTTTGAAGTACTTTCAATACTTTGATGTGATAATCTAGGAGTGTATTATTCTTTAACTATTTTGCTCTTGGAAATGCTCACATCAAATAAATAACTTGGAATTGCTAACCATTTGTCATAATCTGCCCATAGTGAAAGAGGTAAGCCTGGAGGGAATTGAAAATAAGTACCAAATGATATTGTGGAAGGCTTGTCAATAGAAAATCGTTCCTTTTAAATTCTAAAAGCAGAAAGTTATCCATTACAGTTACTTTCATTAAGTGAAAAATAAAAACAATAAAAATAAGTGCATGAAACTGAAGCACATGGCATAAACATCACATCGATCACATACACACAAAAATATTAAAAGGCAAAATACTACCATGGCTCAGTGTCAACTAGCCAATATATTTCCTAGTTCTTAAATGTCATCTCATCCTAAAGTGTGGATGACTCTAATCTTCAGTTAGCTAGAGTGCATTTAGCTTCAAGTAACAGAAAACCTGAACAATGGTGCTTACACAAATCAAGATATAGTTTTCTCTCACAACAAAATATCCATAGGAAGGCAGTTGCTTGCCTTGCTTCTGCTGCTCAATATTGCCATCAGAAATTCCTCCAACTTTTCTGCTCTGCATCTTCACTCTATTGATTTCTCATTTCTCTCCAATCTTAGAATCACATCTAAATCTAGCCTTGTGCAAAGAAAAAGAAAAAAAAAAAAAGACAGTATAAAGGAATGGACTATCTAATAATCTCAAGACAAACAGGAATTTAGAATTTCCTTTTAGTAGTGATAGCAATAATTTTCCTAGTATCTGTGAAACTATGATATATAGAAAATGAAAGAATAAATGAGAAATATCAATTTGATTGCAGTTGGTTTAAACTGCACAGTAGTTCCAGTAAATCACCATTCTCAGCTACAGAATCAATATGTTTTAGCTCTGGCATGGATCTCATGGGTCATGACCCAGCCCTCTTACTTTACAAATAAAGAAACTGGGATCCACACACCTTAAATTATTTTTTCAGGATCAGGTGTGCAACAAAGTTGTGGGCAAACAGCACACACATATTCCTAGCAAGAACATATTTTTAGGTACCCATAGAGATCTGTATACAAACACATAAAAAGACTCTCAGTCTAATGGCTGGATTGGAAAGCATCCAGCTCATTGTAATGGTGCTGAGATCTGTGTGGGAAACATATTCAGAATTTCTTTTCATCCTCATCCAGATTCTAATATTAGATTTAAATGTTCTACATTAAATAATTGATTTCCAGTCTTTGCAGGTGGAATTAAGTACAGTAACACAAAATAATCGGGAGATATTTAGCATTTAATAGCATCATCATTATTTGCCTTTCAAATATTTTTCATTTGGGCTGATTAGGGTTTTTAGATTTTTTTTTCTTCAGAAAGGCTGTCTACAAAGAACTAGAAAAAACAGGCAACTATATTTAAATATTGCATTTTTTCCAGGACTCTGTGTGTAATTGTGCCACCCCAAAGCAGGGAGTATTTAGAGTAACATCAACAGATGATATTTAAAAATAGACACTGAATCTATAGGAAATGTGAAAGTATGTAGACTTGCTAGCATTAATATGCCTTAGGTTGCAGAGGATGATTGGTGCAGATCGAAAAGGTCAATTCTCTGTGGAAAATGTATTCATCCCACAAAACAACCCCAGAATGAAACAACAACAACAACAACAAAACAGATATGTGAACTTTGGAATAATAATCAGTATTTTCAGATAAGACAAGGGAATACTACATACAGACTTTTGCAATGCTCACTGTATTATGATTGACAGTTATAAAATAGGAAAAGCTAGTCCAGAAGGAATGACCTGAGAATGGGTTGACAGCCTTAGTTGCCCAGCAAGTAAAATGGGAATGACAAAAGGTTTACTTCACTGTATTATGGTAAAAACTAAATAAGATAAGGCAAAGGGACCTAAATGGGACTGGTATACTGTAAACACTTAGTAGCTACTGAAATTACTATTAACAGACCACATCCTACCATTTGCGTACATCAACTACAGATCCTGGAAGGGACACTGCTGTTAACTCACAGGAAAGAAAAACCACCCTTGCTCGCATAAATATTTCTTAAACTTCTTAAATAACACTGCTTTGATTCCAAAGCCCTTTTAGGGGCAGTTACATTTAAAAGGCATCAACCGTGTTGTATTCCCATTGTTCCCATTCATTAACTGTCATAAAGCCAACAGGTTTATGAAGGAGGAAAGAAAATTTACTATTTTATTATTTAAATTAATTCATCCTGTTTAACTCAGTTACAATTTGAGTATCAGCTATTGCTGGCTATTGTTTGTTCTCATTTTATTACAATGCAAAGGCTTCCCGTTAACCCAAGATATGCTAAAGAACTGGCAAGAATAGCATTCAAATTAATCATCATTGTCATTGGAAATAGTCATTCTCAGAATATAGCTCTGCATTTGTTTTTCCACCACAATAAGTAAACAAGTATCTATGCCACTTCAAGTGTGTGTGTATGTGAAGGGGTGAGGGGAGATTGGAGAGAATCTGTGTATTTGTTATTCCTCCTTTCATCCTAAAATGATTGGACATTTGGTGTTATGAAATATGTAGGTACCAACTAAGATGCAAAACCATCATTACCACATAGAACAAGCCTTAGATGCTCAGATGCAGTTGGCTTTTTCTGATAATGTTCTCTTTGGTAATATTATCTCCCTCTGTCTATCAGCTTTAAGCCTTCTGCTAAAATTTAACACTCTGGTTTATCCTATGTATGTGTTAGGAAATATAACAATTGGCAAAAATTACACATTTGTAGTCCTGGATTAAACTCGATATCATCTATTAAATCATAGAGGAGACCATGTCTTATTCATCTTTGGATCTGCAGAGTTTGATATAATACTGCTGATTCATAGTAGACTCTAAATGGGTAACTACTGTATTCAATTGAATTATACCACTTAAAGTTATCTTTAGGCAACTGTTTTATAACTAGTCCCCTCTGGTTTTACTAACTGAATTCAGATAACTTGGAGTAAGAGTTCAATTGTTGAAGATGGTGGCATTTCTATTCTTAATTGCCATTCACCTACTCTTCTCTATAGATGTTAATTATTGGACTTTTAATATTAAGCATGACATAGATCCAGAAGCCAGATACAATTTCTTTGGTTTGGGTAAGAGTCTGAACCTATCTTGTTCTATATGACATTATCATACATGAACCTTAAACATATTATTTATGATGACACACACGTCTAATATCTCTAGCCTCACTTCTATCATAGGATAGGAATATCATCCCAAGTGTTAATATCCAAACTTTTCTAATTCATACATGTTTCCCCTAATATTTTTCTACTCAGGAGAAGAACCATTGGAAAGTTTTATTGGTTTCCTTTTAAAATGTGAATATTCTCTGGTGAAATTTATCGAAGTTCTATTAATCCTATTATTCATCATCATTGTAGTAATCTTTTGGTAATAATGAGAAGCAATTGTAAAATCTGAGGATTAATTATCTCATCAAATTTATTAAACTATTAACCAATTATCATCCATTTTACTTTTCCCTTTTTCATGTACATATTATGAAAGTCAATCATACAATAATGAACATCTAAGAACAAGATACTATAATGTGACCTTAAATCATACATGGCAAGGAAATAGTAGTGACCAGTTTTTACATTTTATAATTTAGTTAGACTTTAGAAATAAATTGTTAAAATTCCTCCTTTTTATAAATAAGGAAACTAATGTTTTATGTGAGTTAATGATTACCGAAATCATGGTTAATTGGTGAAATGACTCAAACTTGAAAGCAGACTCTCTCACTTTGAATCTAAGCATTTTATTCACAAGTCATGTGGCCTCTGACTAATCTTCTTAGAAAATAAGAAGAATGTGTATGATGCCATTTGCAGATATTTAGGGCTATATTAAAGATTGTTGACAGGTACTATCAATTACTATTCAAACAATCACATATCTCTAAGTATTTTACCAATTTAAACATTTTGTGGCTACTTGAAGTTTTAGTTAAAATATATTATAAGAAATACAAAGTACATATCATTGATAACGATGACACTAGAAAGAGGTGTAGAGAATGGAAAAGAAACAGTTTCAGACAGTAATGTTTATATTTTACACATTTACACAATGTGTAGTATATATTATCATTTATATTTGATTTCACCATAGATACAATATAACATTGTTTACTAACAATAATAGCTACTATTTTTGAGAACCTATTAAGGGCTGCTTTACTACATCATTCAAGAGGTTTACAGCAACCCTAAAAGATAGATGTGTGATTGTTCACATCTTACAAAAAGAATGTTGATATACAAAAAATACTGAGCTGCTAAGTGGAAGAAATAGAATTAAAATCCAGGTATGCTTAACAGCCATATAGGGGGTGTAATCATCCCTTATAAATGAATAACTCTTGCCTTTCTCCAACATATCATTCTTTCTCCTTGAGTCAGTTTATATCTTCTGGATAGAAGATGCCAAAACAGAGATTGCAGATTAAGAAATTTATCTTGTATAGTATATGTGTAAGATAATGGTGGAGGGAGTAGGGTGGGTATGAAGAACCTTCAGGCTAGGTAGGGTTCAGATCTGAACCTGTGGGTGGGAGGAAGAGGGACCCACAGGAAAGAAGAGATTCAATCCTGGTGTAGGTATAGTAACCTGGTGTAGTCTGTGACCCAAAGGGAACTCTAAAGCATAGAGGGTCAGGATAGGAGTCCTGACTTGACCAAACCCTGTCATTCCATTGTAATCAGTTATCTGAGTTCTAAAGGGACTGCAATCGGAGATAGTCAGCTGACTGCTCTCTTCATGGCAAACTCTCTCTTGCAGGGTACAGTGGTGTACCTCTATAACTGCCATCTTCTGCACAAGTTCCTTAACAGATTTGATCCTTATTTTTCTTGCTAAGATTGGGACTTTATATCAAAGGCAAGGTCTTACCTTCTGTATTTCACAAATTAGTTACTAAAACCCTTAAATAATTTCCCTGATACATAGCAAGATCTCTAAAAACATTGGATCTATGAAAATAAATGGTGGACTTCAATAATATCACTTTCAACTTTTTAAATATTCTAGTTTTATACACTCATTTGCTAGATTGGAGATATAATATAGTTTCATGATGCATCATTATAAACATATGGAAATACTCTATTGTAATGTATCATTACAACTTTGTCAGACTCAACCCTGGATTTGCTTTTGTTGCTACTGGGGATAACCCTAATTCAAATGCATCAATTGTGAAATATCCATGAACTATACCAGGTCATCACTAGTATTGTAGAAGAAATATAAACTTCAAGGGCAATATTCCTGTTACTTTTTTACATTTGTCACAGTCAATCAAAAAATTCTAAACCAAAGTTCATTGTAAAAGTATTGCTCAACTGCCGTGGGAATTTAAAGATTGCTATCTAGTAGGTCTCTATTTTCCAATCTTTATCTGAATAATTCAGGCAGAAAATAAAAAGCTAAAAATGCTTATTTTAGACCTGAGGAGATTATGACATAATTAAATTAAAATTCATTTGTGTATGCAAAGCTATTATGAAACATAGTGATTATGTTTTCTCAATCCTCACTAACAATTGAGCAAAGGAAAATTAATGATTACTATAAATAATTTAGAGTACAAAATTTTCCTATACTCAGGATTTTTATGCTGTAGAATTGGTCACTTAGGTAATAAAATCTCTTTTTGGTACTGGATAGATCTATTCATTCATGCTTTTATTATAAAATGTTGTTCCATATTGACCACATGTAAAATTTTGAACTTTATAGTGTAAAGCCATCAAAAGTATTATAAAATAAAAGTCCAGACAACAAGAAGTGTCCATTAAAGCTCTAAAATAATATTAGTATCAAAAAGTTAGATGGCAACAGAATCTATGACAGAACAGGGAATTGCAAAATTCGGTCAAACCTTTAAAAAAGAAATAAGTCTACAAAATCAGTGTTTTTGGAGCTCTGGAACCAAGCCAAATAAAACAATCAGGAAAATGTTTAATGAAGGAAAAAAAATGGATTATGAGAAGAGCATTTTGTTGTATCCAAACTTATCCACTTACCCAGTTACTATCCTCTACAATTCAGTTCATCAACAGCCTTGAAGATGAGAGTCCACTTTACTGATATAGGTTATTCATTTCATAGGGAACAACACAAAACTGATTCTTACAGAAACTTTCTTGTGTATTTTGTCATGCCTGGTGGGTCTCTGAAGGAGGCTTAATGTAATTTCAACTGCCTCAGAGCTTTCACAGAATTGCAGTAGCCTCCCAGGGTGGTTTACTTTTTTTTTTTTTTTTTTTCTTAAAGTGATTAGGAGCAAAGCAGTAGCCATCACCAACTGAAGCAATGTATAATATTTATAGCAAATAACAGAACAAGGAACTTGGGAATGAAGAGGTTAGGGAAGAGACACTCAGGGACACCTTTTGAAAATATTCCACGTTTTCTGGGGAATGTAGAAGACCATGCAACTGATCAGATCTGGATACATATCAGAAAATGCCTGAGAAGATTCTAAACACTCTCTTCTACTCAGACTTTGGGCTGTTTGCAAGCAGGAAGTTAATACTAAGGGAGAGTCATAAATTGCCTAACATAAAAAGGAAGCACCAACACAGAGACAATATGCAAAGAGTGGGAGAGTTACTTTTTTATTTTTTTCATTTTAATTTTAGGGTTTTAAGAACATCTCTAAAATAGCTAAGTGACTACTAAACTGAGGGTACAGAGATTTCAGTGGCCAACAAGATAAAAAGAATACATACATAACAAAATTAGTTCAGAAAAGAAACTAAATGAACAACTACCACAAAAAGTGACAACAATTTCCATGGAAGAAAAAGAATCTGATTTCTCAAGTTGACATGTTGTAATGTTCAAAATATCTAGTTTTCAATTAAAATGATTAGGCATACAAAGAAATAAGAAATTTCAGTCTATTTATAGGAAAAAAATTAATAGTAACTGTCACTAGAAAGTCTTGAACTAGGAATTTTAAACCAACTTTTTAAACCAACTCTTTTAAATATGTTAATGACACTAACATAAATCATAGGAAATAACTAGAGGAAACTAGGAAAATGTTCTCTTACTAAATGTATCAAATCAATTAAAACACAGGAATTTTTAGAAGATTGAAGTGGAAATTTTAGAGAAGTGCCAATTTCTTAGGGTAAAAACACAATAACTGAAATATTTTTTTTTCCTGGAGAATCATAATGGCATTTTTGAGTAAGAAAAGAAAATCACGAACTTTAATATAGATCATTTGAGATTACCCAGTGTGAGAAACAACAAAAACAACAACAGCAACAACATAAAAAAGATTTAAAAAAAACTTACTGGGCTTTTGGAATTTTAACACAAACAAATAAGACTCCAATAAGGTATGAGAGAAAGGTTTAACCAAAAAGATGTTTGAAGAAGCCACAGATGAACTCTTCCCAAAATCGATGAATACATGATTCAAAAAGCATCCAAAAAGCTCAACACACTCAAGGTAGAATAAACTTAAAAAGATTCATATCAAGATATAATAAAATTCAATACCTGGAATTCAGGGTTAAAGAGAGTTTGAAAACAACATGGGAGAAGTAAATTTCTTCAAACAAATAATCTTCAATAAAATTAATAGACAATTTCTTATCAGAACCTTGGAGGCCAAAAAGCAGTATAAAGGCATAAAGTTATTTTTTAAAAAAATGTTTTTCAGCCCTAAATTCTACATATAACAAAACTATCAAAAACAGAAGAGAAATTGAGACATAAACTAAATTCATGGTGGTTCTTCTTTTGTAGAGCTGACCTATATGAAATGTTAAAGAAAGTCCTTCAGGCTGAAATGGAAAAAAAAGAAGCAACCTGAATTCATATAGGGCAATAACTGCATTAGTAAAGGTAACTGTATAGGTAAATACAAAAGTCAGAATTTTTGTATGTTGGTTTATAACTCCTTTTTATTATATGATTTAAAACACAAGTATATGCAAATTAATAATAAGTCCATATTTTAATAGGTACACAGTATATAAAGAAGTAATTCATGGGTAATAACAATGTATGGGTGCAGATATGCAGGGGTAAATATGTATACTAATAAAAACAAATTGGTATTAATTTGAACTAAAGCTTGATGCATTAAGCCTCATTGTAATCCCAAAGTTAACCACTAAGAAAATAAGTCAAGAAAACACAATTTGAGAAATGAGAAGTGGTAAAAATCATGTCAATAAAAATTACAATGAACCCAAAAGGAAGTAGTAATGGAAGAACAGAGGACGAAAACCATAATATGGATAAAACAAAGAAAATATCACAAGTAAGTCATACATATTACAAATTACATTAAGTATATACAGATTAAATTCTCCAATTAAAAGGAAGAGAGTAGCTGAATTTTTTTTTAATCCAACTGTTTGCTGTCAGAGAATAACTTTAAATCCAAAGATTTAAAGACCCAATTGAAAGATAGGAAAGTGTATTTCTTTCAGATAGAGACCAACAGAGAGAGCTCATTGACTCTACTCTTAGGAGGCAAAGGAGACTCGAAAAAAAAAATTTTTTTTTTTCAAGAGAAAAGGAACTGTTTATTTTATATTATACATTGATAATATTGTCAAACTTTTAAGAATATATAATATTCCAAGTATGTGTTGAACAGGTTTGTATTTATGTGATCAAAATATCTGACAAGAATGACTTACAGAAGGAAAATTTGCTTGGACTCAAGGTTTCAGAGGTTCAAGCCATGGTTGAATGACTCCATAACTTTGAGCTTCTTTGACGGAGAACACCATGGTGGAAGGACATGGCAGGAGAAATCTGCTCAGGACATGACAAGAAGGAAGCAAAGAGAGAGCTCCATTCACCAGGGACAAAATATAATCCACAAAAGTGGGCCCTCAGTGACCTACTTCCTTCAGCCACACCCTACCTGCTAAAGTCACTACCTAATTAACCCATATCAGTGGATCAACTCACTGATTAGATCATAGCTTTCATAAACTAATCATGTAGCATCTGAACATCTTCTCAGTGTCTTACACTTGAGCTCTTTGGGAACACCTTATATCTGACCCAAAACATGAATTGATCTCCTGATTACATTGTGGTTCTCATAATCTAATCATTGACTTCGGGGGGACACCTTATATCCAAACCATAACAAAGTATATACACACCTAACAACAGAGCCCAAAACTATATGAAGTACAAACTGACAGAATTAAAAGGATAATTAGACAGTTATATAGTAATAGTTTCAAATGTCTATGTCTCTTTTCCAATGGTGAATAGAACTAGAGAGAAAATCAACATAGATATAAAGCATTTGAAAAATATTATATCCAATTTTAAAATCAACAGACATATAAAACAGTCTACTTAACAAGAGCAGAATACATATTTTTCTAAAATCATAGGAACATTCTCCAGGATGAACTATGTTCTAAGCCCTAAAATAAGTCCCTATAAATTTTGGAATATTTAAATTAAATAAGTAATTTCCTCAAATCCAATGGAACAAAATAAAATCAATAACAGAAGGAAATCATAAAAATTCACAAATAAGTTGAAATAAAACAATACATTCTTCAAAACCAATAAGACAAAACTGGGGGTTTAGCTTAGTGGTAGACTACTAGCCTAGCAAGTATGAGACCCTGGATTCAATCCTGAGCACAACCGTAAATAAATAAATAAACACACACACATACACACACACACACGACATAAAATACACACACACACACACACACACATATAGGACATAGAATAAGTTAGAGGGACAGTATGTAGTACTTTTGAGATAAATGAAGAAACAAACAAAACAAAGAAACCTATGAGATGCAGCTAAAGCAGTATGAATAGAAAAATATGCCTGTAAATCCAGTGTTAAAAAGGAAGTTCCTTCCTGTCACAATAACTTAGCTTTACAATTTCAGAAACTACAAAATAACAAACGTATTCCAAGACTAGAAGAGAAGGAAATGGTAGAATAATAATAATGATTTTAAAAGACAGATAAGAAAATGAGAGAGAATCAATGAAACCAAAAGTTGGTTCTTTGAAAGGATCGACATGCAAAAACTGATGCACATATAGACAAATTTATGAATTATGAAGAAAAAGACAGATTATTTTACTTAGTAAAATCAGAAATGAAAGGCAAGACATTACAGATGACCTCAGATAAAAAGGATTATAAGAGTTGCATGTCAACAAGTCAATGAAATGGACAAGTTCCTAGAAAGGAAAAACTACCAAACTGCTCGAGAAGAAACAGAAAAGACCAATAACAAGTACAGAGATTGAACCCGTAATCCAAAACTTTTCAACAATGAAAGCCTAGGACCAGATGAATTTCCTAGTGTTTTCTATCAAATGTTTAAAGAATTTCTAGAAATCTTATCTTACTCTTAAGAAAAAAAGAAAACCTGGACTTGTTCCATGGAACCAAGATCACCCTAATAGCAAAGATAGCCAATGGTTTCACAGGCTAAACACCCACCCGGTGTTGCTGTGTCTGGTGTGGTTTTCCCCCAGCAGTTCATGTACTGGAGAATTGGTCCTCAGTGTGGTGAAAAGAGGTGGAGACTAGTGGGAGCATAAAGATCATGGGAGCAACACCCTCAGAAGAGATTAATACTCGACCTGAGGCTTCATAACAGAGGAGTGATTGATTGGTTGAACCCACTTGCCAGGTTGACATATACATGTTGAACCTCCCTCCTCATCTCCCAATCTGAATCACGTGGTTAGACTTCCAGCTTTCAATCCAAGAATATCTGGTGTGGTGGTTCTACTCTGATATCTAGTGTGGACAACCTCTACCTTATAGAAAGGTATCAGGGATGACATATATTACTTTCCAAAAGTCACAATGGCCTCTTTAGCAAGGCCAGTTTCTTTACTGCACACTTTGTCTGTTCATAAATAGTCAGATGATCATATATATATATATATATATATATGTACATATATACACACACATATATATATTATATAATGCCAACAATATATATACATACATATAAAATGCCAACAAATCCATAAAAAATAGTTAATAAATGAATCAAGCAAAGTTTTAGTACATAAAATCAGCTTACAAAAATCAGTTGTATTTCTATAGTTCAAAATAATGAATATAGAAAGCAAGTAAGAAAATCATTCAAATTATGACAGCATCAGAAATTTTAAAAAGACCATTTGGGAATCAATTAAACCAAGGAGATCAAAGACTTGCATAATGGCAATTATAAAAGATATTCAAGAGGACTTAATTAAATTAATAGGTATCCCATGTTCATATACCAGAATATTTTATATCACTAAGACAGTAATACCTAACAAGGCAACCAAAAGACTCAACACAATCTATATTAAAATCTCAACTGACTTTTTTGCAGTAATTGAAAATTTAATCCTAAGATTCATATGGAATTTTAAGGAATACCACATAACAAAACAATCCTATGAAAAAAATAAAGTTAGAAGTTGCATACTTCCAAGCTTTAAAACTTACCACAAAGATTAATTCAGTAATTAAAAGACCACAGGATCAACATAAGAACAGGTGACCCTTATGGGATAGAAAATGCTATCCCAAAATATGACACTTTGGTATACAAAATATTTTAAGATGAATGAAACCAAGAAACCACAAAAGTTGGAAAGTCTCTTAGACTTTTCCTGTCTTGCCCCTGCCACAGAAATTAACATCGTCCTCAAACTTCTCCCTTGAAGCAATCCATACAACCTAGGTCACTCTCTGACCTCCCCGCTCACTTCTCCCTTGAAGTCCTCATGTGGCAAGCGTTCTGTCCTATACTTGAGGGAAGGAATGTCACAGAGACATGAAGAAGAATCTGGACAAATAGATCTTGCTAAGGTTCCTCAGTTTATCACCATTAGATTATACCTTTTGTTCTCCAGGCACAGTTCTACAAGACTGTCCACAAAAGTGCAATTTATCGATATTCTTTGGGTCTTCATTTCTGAGGGTTCCCAAGTCACATAAAACTTCCATTATCTAAATTTTCCTCTTGCTAATGTCCAGTAATCCTATTCCTAACTTCTTCCCAAAGAATTAAAAATGTGTTCCATCAAAAACTTGGACACACAAATGTTCACAGCAGCACTATTCAAAATAGTTGAAAGATAAAAGCAATACAAATATCTATCCTCTGATTAATGGATAAACAAAATGTAATATATCCATACAATAGACTACTAGTTGCTCGTGAAAAGAAATCAAACCATGATAAGTGCTACAATATAGATGAATCTGAAAAATATGCCATGTGACAGAAGGAAGACACAGAAGGCAACATAATGTATGGTTCCATTCTTATGAAACATCCAGAATAGTCAGATCCATACAGTCAGAAAGCACATAAGTGGTTACCAGAGTCTGCAGTAGAGAGAGATGGGGAGGGGGATGTATGGATATTTAATGTCCTCCAGGAGTTGGAGAAAAGAGAGAAATGGAGTGACTATTTCTATATTTTGGAACTCAATAGTGGTGATATGGAACAATACTATAAGTATATTCAAAGTCACTGATTATGTACTTTAAATGGTAAAATGATGAATTTTATGTTATATGATTTTTATGATTTGAAAATATATAAGTGTAAATTGGGGTAGTATGAAATGATTCTATAGTGAATATCTGGCTGTGGTATATAATTCCTCCCAAAGAATTGGGACAAAAAAAATCATTCTTAAGCAATATGGAAACAATATGGGCTTCAGAGGGAAGAAAGGTTGCTAAAAAAATGAAAACTGAACTTTCAAGGAGGTGGAGTGGGAAGTGTGAATGGGTCACAAGGAAGGGGCACACACTCTTTTCAGGAGCTGGTGATATTCTTCAGCAAGGGACAACTTAGTTCTGATACCTCTTAAAATAGAATCACTGCCTGAAAACATAAAGAGCAGAACAAAAGGTCAAATATTGGCTGGGAATGTAGCTCAATGGTAGACTCTACTGTGTGCCAGATCCTGGGTTCAATTCCTAGTACCAGTATACATACATGTAAGTTAAAAGGTCAAATATATGCCATACATTAAAATGTTTTCAGTACCCAGAGTTGTTAAATAAGAAAAAAAATCACCGAAAATCTAAATTTCACAGTCCAATTAAAAATAAGAAGATCTTCTAACACTAAGATGTGCCTACATATTACAAATTGAATAGAAATAAATAACTCTGACCTTCTTCACAATGAGCTAGAGAACACCCAGTTGTTTCTTGCCTTCAAGGCATTTGGATTTGAAACATAAATTACATTTCTTAATTTCTCTTTAGTTTGCAAAGCACCATGATTCTAATACCAATTTGCCAAGAATGACCTTTCCATGAACCTTAAGGATATAGATTATAATTTCTGAAATTTGACTCACTGTGCATCCCATAGAACCTAAGGTACCCTGTGCTATAGCCATTCAGTTTTACTTTTACAATCAAGCCATCCATCCCTCCTTTATGAGATGAGCAGATTTATTCTTTCATAATCCCATTTCAAGGGGTTTATAGACCAAATGGGACACATGTCCTAGGAAATATTACTGTAGAAAAGATCTGTTCAGAAGTATGAATTTTCTGTTTAAAAAAACAGAATTTAAAGAAAGTACATCTCTTTTTCAATCAGTTTTATAATAGAACTCTAGCATATTTCCCACCTTCAAAATATCCCAATTCTATATATTTGTAGCTGAATATATTTTTGTTCTGACACAGCTGGAAAAAACCCTCAATTTAGCAATTTAGATTTAGCAAACAATTTGTGCATAATATGGCCCATTTGCTTTTGGTGTTATTTCATCATGATTTTAGAGCCAAAAATACTGCAATATAAAAATCAGCAATTGAGACTGTGCACTGACTCTGATGAACTGGATTTTCAATGGTGTTTTGTTTAAAATATTATCCAGCCTGCTTAGAATGTATAATTTCAAAAATGTCATGGCTTAAAAGGTAAGATGCCCCTTACTGTGTCTAATTTCCATTACAAATGTGTAGGACACAAGCTGTGATATCACTCAGAGCCTATGTGAGAAGAACTTAACCCTCTGACCCACCTCACAGTTCTGCATCCTTTAGAACACTGAATCAAGGCAATGCCTGTTAAATTTATAACTTAATTTGTTTTGATATTATACATCCAGGTTTTTCCAAGTTTCTCAAATGGGAAGCAATTATAGCTTATACTCCAAGACTCTTGTCCTCTAAATAGGAAGGAAAAAGAGCAAAAATAAATTTCACTACAACTAATCAGTATGGGCTTTAAGGATATTCCAGTGTGGCAAGGAGCCAAATTGAAACCTCTCTTTCTGGTTTGGTTCAGCACTAGCAAAGACTATAACTCACTTGCACTAGTTCTCCTCTCTCTCTCTCTCTCTCTCTCTCTCTCTCTCTCTCTCTCTCTCTCTCTCTCTCACACACACACACACACACACACACACACACACACAACTGAGAACTTATCGAGGAAGGGTCATCTCAGAATCAAGCTCTCCTGCCTTAAGCTTCCAGAGCGTTCTTAGAAGCTAGCGACTACCTGACCTTGAAGCACTTGTTTTCTTCCTTTTAGGCTGTTTGCCTGGGGTCTCCCTGATTGCAGCCCAGCCTGATCGTAAGAAGCTACACTGGTTTTAACATTCTTTCTACTTTGTGGAGCAAAACTGTTCCTTTCATCTATCTATTCATCATCAATTTATCTGTCCAACTATGCTGTACTGAGCTGTTCCTATGTGATAGACTAGGTTGCTGGACATCTGATACTAAAGTCCTGGTAAATGGCTATAGAATATTTAAAACCAAGTGAGGGGAAAAGGGCCCATTAAATCCATTTTTTTTCTTCAAAGAATGTTTTGGTTTATAAAAGATAAGTGAAATTTAGTTACACAGAAAACATAGAATGTTTGGACCCCAGAGTCTTTCTTTTTTACTAACATATGTTAATTTTATTTAAGTTCAGTGGGAGTTTTCAAACATGCATACAGCATGATATAAAACAAAGAAAACATATTGAAATAAAAAAATACAGTTATGATTGAGCAAACAACACCAAATTAGAGCAGTTTTATTATTTAATGTAATACCAGTGTATGTACATTATCAAATTGGGAATAATTTTATTTCAAAATTTAAAATGTAGTTTCCAACAGGAATTCTTATCAAAAATTTGATTTTAAAAAAAAAAGTCCTGAGCAAGGTGCAGTGTTGCACTCAATAATCTCAGCAACTCCAGAGTCTGAGAAAGAAGGATTACAAGTTAGAGGTTGGCCTTACCAACTCAGAGACACCCTGATTCAAAATAAAAAATAAAAAGAACTGGGAGAGTAGTGCAGTGGTAGAGTTCCCTGGGGTTCAATCCCCTATAACATAAATAAATAAACAAAGTCCTGAAATTGAAACTTAATTTAGATCCTTGTCTAAATTATGTACATATACCATATACCAGTCATTTCTCATATAAAAATGTACATTATAAATAAAAATATTTTTTAAAAATTTGTGGATGTTTAATTGCACACAGAAAATTTGCCACTATCTGAATTGTGTATCACTTTTTAGAATATGTCCTTATATTCGGGTGAAAATTATAGTCTGCAGATATTAGCACATCTAGGTAAACGTAATAGTTGTGTAGTGCCCAGGATTTATGAAGGTTCAGGTGTGGGACAGTAATTTACGGGGATAATTGGAGGGAGGTTTCTGTGGACAGCAGATAAATGAAAAGATTTAATGAATAGGATTAACAGGGAAAAATGATGGTGAGGATGAGGGGATGAAAGGAGGTGAGAAGGAAAGTATCACCATCTAGTTGCAGAATAAAGACATGGGAATGAAAAGCAATCCAGTACCTCCAGGGGATGCAATCTTCCATGTGGTACTCCCCTGAAAAGTGTGAGCCAGAGATCATGAGAGATCAGGATGGGCAAGCAGAAAGGCTCATCTGGGAACCTCCTATCCCAAGCCTCCCTCAGGGACCTAACTTTTCTACTTCATGGCAGTAAGTGTTCTACATTTCTGAGGTCAGATAAATTTGGCTCCTCTCCTCAAGCATACTTCCAGTCTGCCTTCAGAGAGTGGTGTTATATTCAGAGAGCTGAGCAGACCAAAAGATAGATAGTCTATTTTGGAAAAAGATTTGACAAGAGCATGCTTGGAGTCTGATCCTTGTAAACTTGCTACTGGTAAGGTCTTGTTTCGGTGCTCATCTATGAGTTGTACTTTCAGAATACAGATCATTACTTGAACCACTTATTTGATAAAGCTTTTTTTTTCTTTTTTTACTGACACATTGATTTTATTTATTAAGGAAGTTCAGTGGGATTTTCCAAACATGCATACAGCATGTACTGATCAAATTCAACCAACCTTTTTCTTACCCACTCTCACCCTTATCCCCTTCCCAACTTTTAGTAATCACTATTATACACTCAGAGTGATATCTTTGAGTTTCCACATAAGAAAAAGAATGTGCAGTACTTGTATTTCTGCATCTGACTTATTTTACTTAATGTCCCCAGTTCCATCCATTCTGCTGCACACTACAGGATTTCATACTTCTTTGTGACTGAATAACACTCCATTATGTATACACCATACTTTCTTTTCCATCCATCTGTTGATGGGCACCAGTAATATACAGATACATACAAACATATAGTATATAGTTTATATATATATATATATATATATATACATAATATATATATATACACACACATACGTATGTATATGTACACATATGTATCTTGGATATATATATGTATGTGGAAGATTGCAGTCCCCTACAGGTAATATGTTAATTTTCATTCCCATGTCTTTGTGTGTGTGTGTATATATATATATATTGTGTGTGTGTGTGTGTGTGTGTGTGTACACGCATTACCTGCAGGGGATGCAATCTTCCATATGGTGCTCCCCTGAAAAGTGTGAGCCAGAGATCATGAGAGATCAGGATCTATCTATCTATCTATCTATCTATAGATGAACAAGTGCTGGCAAGGATAGAAAGAAAAAGGAATTCTTTCACTATTGGTGAGTATGTAAATTAATACAGTCATTGTGGAGAACAGTGTGTACAGTTTCCACAAAAAACTAAAAATGGGTCTACTATATGATGCAGTTATCCCACTTCTGCATATATGTCCAAAGCAAATGCAATCAGCATACTGAATATATATCTGCATGCCCATGTTTATTATGGTTTATTATGGCACTATCTCATAGCTAAGAGATAACAGTTGTTTTTTAAATGGTGCTGGAATCTGCTTTTACTAGAACATATTGACTTCAAAAAATAAAATTATGGTCAAGAGTATTTGACTGGCAAGCATCATATATTGTTTTAAAGTCAAGGTCAGTTGGAAATGCCAAGTATCCACATTGCTAATTAGTGAATAAATATTGAAGAATGAAATAAATATATTAATAATGAACATTCACTCACCCAGTAAAAATTTGTGTGCATGCTGACAACTGGGATTAAAATGGTGAGCCAACAGGACTTTGTACACATAATTGCAACTTACAAATTTACTACTTTCTTTTTCTACTGAGAATATTATCTTATCATTAATCCCAAGCTTTATTGATAATAAGAATGCACTATACTATTTTTAGAAATTCAGGTTCTTGGCTCCTCTGTTTGAAACTCATCCAATATTGTCTGGGAAGAAGAGCACAGAGAGTCTGGATTTTTAAAAAAATTCTTTGATAAGACTTGTGTGGAAAATATTCATATAGTGGGTTCTCCTTTATAGTAATTTCCATAGGAACAGATGTATCAAAATGAACTTTTCTAAATATTTTAAAAACATTATCTATAGCAAGACCATTGTATATATTGGTGAGAAGAATTAGAATAAAAAATAATTTATTAGTATGCCATAGTAAAGGCACTATTTAAATTAGCTATTTCACAATTACATCAAGCTATTTTATAGTACTGAATAACCCCTCAATCAATTAACCATAAAGTGCTGATAACTAATTTTCTTCCTATATTTTCTTTTTACATGATTGAAAATGTAAGGAAATTATAATTTTATCATTTTATAAATTCCAAAGATTAATTTTTATGTTCAATCTAATTTGTATGATAATGATATTCTGTCAACTTAATTTTTATTCTGAATTTTCAGGTGATTATAGTATATGTAGTCACGTTTTCCTTTGTACTTTGCTAGAAATTCTTAAAATAGGTGACATTTTAATCCAGAGGTGATGGAGAAAATATATGTGTGATATAAGCTGTGTGATACTTTCATATAGCTCCCAAAGTACCTTGCAATTCATCTACATGACAGCTGTTATTGAAGCTTAAGATCATTAGCACAGGAAACTTGGCAAGGACATAGGACTGAGTTATAAATATTGGCTTCAGATGTCATTTCAGGACAGAATAAAATTCTCTCAGGATGTGGTAGCATAGATTATATGAGAAAACTTGGTTGGATCCAAAGTTAATGTGAGATTAATGAATCAGACCAAAGAAATAGCATAAAATAAAATTTGAATTCAAGTTGTTTCTAATTTTTAAGTTTTTGTAGTGGAGGTTTATAACTTACATGTTGTCTAACATGATACAAATTACTCTACTTCTCTAAGACTCATTTTCCTACTGAGTAAAATCAAGTTAGTATATATATGTGTGTGTGTGTATATATATGTGTGTGTACATATGTATGTACACCTCAGCTTTCCAAAGATTTCTCAGCTGCTTGAATCCATTTTTAAAAATTGCATTTTAGTTACTAGAGTAGCCATATGAGGACAAAAACAATTGTGGATCAAGTCACTTTCCCAGTGATGTACGCTTCAGATAATAAGTACTACATATCCAAACATCAGTTGTAAAAATTATTTAAGGTTCTTTGAAATATTGCATATATTCTGACAAGCTAAAAAATAAGCAATGAAAGTAAGAAGAGAAAATATGAGATGAAGTCAGGGAAAAGTTGATACATCAATATGTGATCAAATAATGTGTAAGAATTAGAATGAAAATATGCCTTTGCTTCTCCTATAAGACATTAGAGGTGATAACAATAAAATGATAATAATAATAAAAAGAAAGAATAAGTCAAAATTATGTTTTATGATTTACAGAAAAAAGAAAGTTTTAGCTTTGCTCTAAGGAAAACACAGAAAATGGTATGTGATGATTTCTAATCTAATGTTTAATATTGTAACTTAAAGTATAATATTAAATATTAATATTTAAAGTACTGAGCAGCTGATCCTAACTTGTATCAAATTAATAATTAGATATTCATTTTAAGAAATAGATATCCTGAAGTGAGTGTATAATTAATAAAATCTTTTTCAAAATTCATCTGTCAATTCTCATGGTCTTAAAATACCTGCTAAAAATATATCAGTATACCTGGACCCAACACAATTACCATTTTATTAGGTAAGATGATAAATTATGGTGCTCAAAATGAAAAATAGATCTATCTTCCACCCTCATAATGGACATTTACTTTCTGTGAAACCACCATGATATAGGTTAAGTTTTCTCTTTGGTAAAATGTGAGACAAACAGATGTATTCAACATCCCTTTCATCTACCATTTCCAATGAGTTCTCGCTGACTAACATTTAAGCTGCCATGCTTCCTGCATTTTCAAAATGCATTCTGTGGCTGTTTTAGTATGTTCAGGATATGGTGAAGAATACCATGATCTTCCTGGCTTACAAACAGCAACAAACTCTTATTCTTCATAGTTCTCAAGGCAGCAAGTGTGAGCCCAGGTAGGTTTGGTGTCTGTTGTAGGCCTGCTTCCTGATTCAGGACATATGTTGTCCATGTGCTCACATGGCAGAAGGCCTGAGGGACGTTTCCGGAGTCACCTTTGTAATGACCCTACCCCATTCATGAAGACTTCCCCACCCGGTATTACCAATTTAGAATGTCAACATATGAAGTTAGTGGTTGGGGAAGGTAAACCTTCTGTTTACAACAATTGCTAAAACAGAAACATCAAAGTTGTTTGTTTCTTTCTTTCAATTTTCACCTGATACAAATGAGATTTATCTCTTAAAACAAAAATAAAGTTTTTAATCAATAAATCATTAAATGATATCTAACAAATATTTATAGCTTATACCAATAAGCAAAATAAAGTTGATAAACCTCACCCTCATCATCTAATAGATGCATTATAATCCCTATTTTAGAGATGTAAAAACTAATGGCTAGACGATTTAAGTACATTTCAAAGGTCATGCAACTAGTAAGATGGATTATCTGTTTTGACTTTTGACATTGATGATACATAATGGGGGTGGGGGTGGGGGTAAGAGAAGAATGGAGAAACTTTAGATTATGTAGAGGGAAAAGAGGGGGGAGAGGGTTGGGGCATGAAAGATGGTGGAATGAGACAGACATCATTACCCTATGTACATGTATGATTACACGAATGGTATGAATCTACATCATGCACATTGTAGAAATGAAAAGTTGTATCCCATTTGTGTACAATGAATCAAAATGCAGTCTGTAAAAATAAAAACTAAATAAATAAAAAATAAAAAGGGGCTCCTAAAAAAGAAACAAAACAAAAAAACTTTGATCGTTTTTCCAAATAAACTGTGCTATTGATGACATGGACAGAGATAAGGGTAAATGTAAATACACTGATGATAGATTATAACAGATCAGATAGACAGGAAATACAAAAGACATTCTGAAGAACAAAACAGTTCTTGCTGGTAAATCTTGTCAAAATTGTTTTACATAATTTGGAAAGATCTACATATGCCATTCTAAATTTTTCCTGCCATCAACTTTTCTGAGAAGTTGTCAGATCCCTTCAGAAAAGAGGAAGAACATGAAGAGTTTTAAAATAATGGTTTGGTTAGTTATAAAATGAATAGTTCTGCAGATAACAGTTATAGGCCTCAAATTTGATACCACAAAGACAAAAATCTCTCATATTTCAGCTTCTTCATATGTAAAATGTAGAGATGGGTCAAAGTTTCTAAGGTCCTTTCAGGCCAGTAGTGTTCTAGGACATTGTTAAAATTACTAGTCTTAAAATGGAATAGATATAAGAAGAAGGGGAGAAAAGTCCAGTGTAATTAAAAAAAAAAAAAAAAAAAAAACTATAGTTAAGACAAGATTTTTTACAGAAATAGTCACCCTCTTCAGAACTTTGTTCTTTGAAGGAAACCTATTTCCAAAGAGCAGATCATGTCCTGTGAGGGACAGAAATCAAACACCTGTCTCAATCATTCTTATCATATCACCGTGCCTAGAAAAAAGCATAATCTAATTGTTTCCAATAGATGTTATAAAAAATAATGATTTCCAATTAAAACAGACACACTCTAAACTCCAAATTTTTGAAAGATCTATTGAAAAATTAGAGCTAATATTATCACAGAACTTTCAGTGCAGGATATGAAAATGATGAACTGCTCGCTCTCTCTCTCTCTCTCTCTATATATATATATAATTTTTTTTGAGGGGTGGGGGGTACTTGACCCCTGAGTCACATCCCCAGCCCTATTTTGTATTTTATTTAGAGACAATGTCTCCCTGAGTTACTTAACACCGCACTTTTTGCTGAGGCTAGCTTTCAACTTGTGATCCTTCTGCCTCAGCCTCCAGAGACACTGGGATTACAGGTGTGTACCACTGTGCTCATCTGGACTGCTCTATATTTGAGGGGATATTTTTACTATAATGATAAATGAGTCTAAATCCTCGGGAGTGCTGACCCATCTTTTCAAATGTTGGAGGAAAATGTATCTTCATGTCGTCCCATAATTAAATTGTTGTATTTTTTAAATTTACATGATCAACATAAATTACATGATATCATAGGTGATTTTTAATTTTAAAAAATCTCTATAAATAAGGCAACATTCAAAATAACCAATATCTGAGACAACCTCAACTTAAAGAACTTGCAGGAGGAAACCTGAAAATATTCATGTCTATTAGGTTCTAAACATTTGTACTTAAAAGTATCATAAAGATTTAAGACCAAAAGTAAAATTAAATGAAACAACCCTGGAAATCTTTAAGCATTCCTATTGAATACTTTTCCAATGTACCATCAGTCAACATAATTCATGACTGAAGAATCTATGACCCACAGTAAAATGCTTTTTGGGTACCGAAGTTGAAGGCATACCATTATCACCAACATGAGTTTAAAAACACAATTAGAACGAGTTGTTTTTGACAGAGACAGTGATTCAAATCCCCAAACAAACATTTCAGAATGACATATTTATGGAATGTTCATGTAATTAAAAAAGAATCAGACTTTTCAGATATTTACACTGCTACAATTTCATTCATTTTTTAACTTAGGTTGGGAATAGAGCACAAAACTTGAAACTGGACAGCCGGATGTCACTGTCAACCACAGACTTGCATTCCTTTTCTATTTATACCCTTTGTTTACTTTTTGCATTTCCTTAGCTAGGACAGGGACTTTCTGCTTCTAGTCAATTTCACTCTTATTTTTGGCACATAAGTAAATTTTCCAGTACTTCTGGAAAATGTTACGTCTAACGAATTCTTTGCAAAGAGATGATGGAAACATTCCTATTTGGATTTAATAAGTTCCGAGTTGATAGTTGTCATTATTGACCCAAGAGATAGACAGAATATTCAAAAATATCTCTCAGTAGTCTCTACAATAACAGTAATTAAATGATACTTCCTTTCCTCACCCCTCTCTAACATTACCTTCCAATTTTACTATCCCATTCTTGAAAACATAAATGATCTTACCTGGCAAAAACTTATACATACTTCAATCCCTCCTGAGTTTTCTGAATGATTCATTGAAAATTTCTGTCAATATTGAACCCTGGAGAACTTAATCTGGTTCCCAGTGAGTGCAGTTAACTTTAGTCTCCTGTTAGCTACCAAATTCTTTTGCATTTGTCATATCCATTGTTTTTAAAACTAAATTTTGGAGGATAATAAGCCTACAATTCTTTTCAAAAACTGCCAGATGATAAGACAATTTTTCTTTATAGTAATTATATCTTTTATGGATTAAATATTCTCAGTTATTAGGGATTCTAGGAATAGATTCCTAGATCAATACTTATCCAACATCTTCATTAATTATGCTTGCAAAGAGAAGCTACCTTATTCAAATTCCAGTGTTTAATGTTATTATTTTAACTAGTGCTCTTAACTTTATCTACCAGTCAGTTGGAAGTAAATTATTTATTTGCTGTAAGGCTTAATCAACAGAAAATTTCCACATCAATGTAGCCAAACTAAAAATGCATAGGAAGTTATAAATACAGATTGAGGAGGAAGGAAAGGCCTTTCCTTTCAGCAACTCTCAATATGGTCCTGAATATATTAGGACAGAGATCATTCTGCCTCAATCTATAGAAAATTCTCTTCATAGAAAACCCAGCATGCTCTCTAAGAGACCATTGTCCACCAGTATCTCTAAAAACACCCTGCATCTCAAAAATGTGGTTTTCTCTCTCAGTAATTTTCAATTCTGAAAGGTCACAATTGCCACTTTTGTACAAACATTATGACTAACAAGATTTTTATGTTATCACAATGGAAATGCCTGTGACTCCCGTGGTTTCTATCAGTTTTAATGTCCTTTTGCAATCAGGGAGTTACTCATTGACTGTGGCCAAAATTTCCTAACACATGTCAGGAAGTGGAAGATTAAATTAGCCTTTTGAAAGAAATCCAAAATAATTCTCAATTAATAATTTTTCCCTTTTAGTTTCTGCAAAGTCAATATGAGTAAATACAGGATGAGTATTTCTTAACTGAAGTGCTTGGGATCAGAGGTGCTTCTGATTTCAGGGTTTTTTTTTTTGTTGGAACATTTACAAATATATAATGAGGTATCTTGGAGATAGAATCCAATTATAAGCATGAAATTCATTTATATTTTGTAAATACCTTATACACATTGCCTAAAGATGATTTTATATAAGATTTGTAGTGTGCCTAAATTTTGACTATACCCTACAGAATGTGGTAAAGTGTAGAGTTTTCCACTTGTATTGTTAAGTCAGTGCTCAAAATCGTTTTGAATTGTAGAGTATTTAAGATATCAGATTTTCAGCTTAGGGATTCTCAAGCTGTATTTCCTTGCATGTCTATACTCTCAAATCAACCTTAAACTGAAAGGGATACAAAATCATTTTATATAAAAAGATCTTTGTTATAATCTTCCAAAAGTTGTATAATTTTACATTTTAATTTAGGACCCATTCTGAATTTATTTAGATGTCAGGTGTGAGGTTAATTCGAGATGTTGGAACTGATAAACAGACCTGTGACTTGATGCCAAAAGCATGATCCATAAAAGAAAAGTTGTATATTGGATTTCATCAAAATAAAAAATATTTGCCTCCAAAAATTGGTAAATTGGGATTCATCCAAATTTAACATGTCTATCCACTGAAACACTATCAAGAAAATAAAAATACATGCCAAAGACTAAAAGAAAATATGTGCAAACCACCTAAAAAATGACATATTTAGAATATGTAAAGAATTCTCAAATTTCAACATTAAGATAACAATTCATTTAGAAAATGGGAAAAGAAATAGCTCAATTACCATGATATATGAGTAGCACATGAAGGGATGAAGAACATGATCAAAAATGTTCAATGCCACTAGTCATTATGCAGATGTAAATTAAAACCACATAGAGGAATCACAACATATTTATTGGAATGGCCAAAATTTAAAACCTCACCATACAGAATGCTGGCAGGATGTAGAGAAAATTGAATCTCTCAATAACTGCTGATGAAAATACAAAATGTCATAGTAATTCTGGAAAATAATTTAATAATTTCTTAAGAAACAAAATATACACATACAATAAAACCCAGCAGTGGCATCTCTGTACAATTTTCCCAGAAAAAAGAAAATTTGTATCTCATCAAAAATCCTGAACACACCTTTATGTGTAATATTCCAAAACTAGAAAAAAACAACAATGTCCTTCAACAGATGAATGGTTAACACAATGCCATATGTCCATATCAGGGAAGTCTACCTGGCAATAAAACGGAATGTTTGATATATTCAGCAATTTCCTTGGATCTCAGGGTATTACCTTGAATGCAGTAAAGAAGCTGTTCTAAAAATAGGGTCACATACTGTATATTTCCATTAATATAACATTTTCAAAATAATAAAATTATAGAAATGGAACTCAAATCAGTAGTGACCAAGGATTGAGTAGGCCAATCCTTGAAGGGAATGGTCAGATATGATCATTAGAGAATACTGTTATGGTTTAGATGTGAGGTGTCCCCCAAAAGCTTACATGTGAGACAATGCAGGAAGGTTCAGAGAGGAATGATTGGTTTGTATGAGTCTTAACCCAATCAATTAATTAATCCCTGATAGGATTAATTGAAGTGCTGGGTTTGGCTGGATGAGGTGGGAATTGGGTTGTGACTATAGGGTACATAGATTTGTATCTGGTGAAAGGAGTCTTTCTCTGCTTCCTGATGATATGAGCTGCTTCCCTCTGCCAAGCTCTTCTGCCATGATGTTCTGCCTCATCTGGAGCCCTGAGGAATGGAGCCGGACTTCTCTGGACCAAGACCTCTGAAACTGTGATCCCTTAAATAAACCTTTTCTCCTCTACAATTGTGCTGGTCAGATCCTCTAAGTCACAGCAGCGAAAAAGCTGACTAAAACCACAAGAGAGGAATCTTTGTGGAAAATAGTTCTGTTATGATGGAGATAGTGTTTACATAAAACTATACATGGTAAAATGACATACAAATATAAATGCACATTCCTGGATCTGATGGTGTACTGTGATATGTAAGATATAATCATTGGAGAGAACCGGACAAGGATACATGAGGCCTCTCTGTACATTCTTTACACTTTTCTATGAATCCATAATTATTTCAAAAAAGTGTTTTGAATATCTTATTAGAAAATCTTGCTGCACTTACTTAGATATACTAATTCTTCTTTTAGGTTGAAAGTAAACCCATCAAAATTGTCACATAGACTCTATGCTACACTTGGCACTTATACTAAAGATGAAAACTTCGAGTGATGTTATTTAAAACTAAATGGAAGACTGAACATTCTTCCCATCTAGGCCTGCATCTGCTCACACTCTTACTGACTGACTGGTTGATTAAAACTCGGGGGTGCTTTAGTACTATGATACACCTCCACATTTTTAATTTTTTTTTTTTTTTTTTTTTTTTTTTAATTTTGAGAGCGCATCTTGCTAAATTGTGCCAACTTGTGATGATCCTCTTGCCTCAAGTTCCTGAGCTGCTGGGATTACAAGCCTGGGCTATTAGGCCCCACCCACTCCCACTCTTAACAGTAGAACGCTATGATAGAGAAGGCGGAGTTTCACTCTGCTTCCCCCCTCATTTACATCATCCGGGTAGGGCCTTATTTTCCATTTGTCAGGATTAGCACCAGTACTAGGCTAGTTGATAAAATAACTTATCTGCTGATTAGAATGACTGACTTTGGTATGAGAAATGTGACCCACTGATCATTCTCTGTCCTTCTGAGGTTGCTTCACTTTTTTTTTGTCATTGACAGTTTGTTTAACAATCATGGACATTGTTGCCCTGAGAATTAAATTAATAGGCTTTCATTGCTCTGGAGTCAAAAAGTCTCATTTTTCTTTTCTTATACTTAACTAAATCTGAGTTGGATCTCTACCATCTTATATTTGAAGATCCTGATAAACATGACAATACATGAAGAAAGGGAAAATATTTTAGTTTCACTTATGAGAATATTTTCATTTGAAGAAATTAAACTTTAAAAATAGACGATTTTGATCCTTATATGAAGTGAATTAAGAGACAAGGTAAAATTAAGTTAAACATGTAAAATTGTTGAAATTTCACCGTTTAGCCCTACAAAATTTATAATTTCATATGGTTGAATCAAATAATTGAACTTGATTAATAGTCAACTATATATTTGATTGACTAGCTAGTTGACCTGTTTCTTATTGATTCATCTATTTATATTTCTGTCTTTATACAAATGTTTAAGGTCATCCTTTTCCTGAATATTGCAGTTTGCTAGGTTTAAAACAAGAGAATATTTCAGGAATCTTGCCATTCTTTTAACATACATGCCAGTTTAAATAAAATCGAGGCCATGATTTAGAGTATCATTTATCACATGATATTGTGGTAGTATTATGTCCCTAAAAGGATTGCAAAGCAAATCCTCCAGTTCTTTATCATTAATGAACCCGTTTTGATGTTACTTACTTCCATTTCAATAACACTATATTTTAATTCAAGAATTTGTTTAACATTTGTTAACCTATGAAGAAACCACATACAGTATGATTTCAAGAGACCATTTGCATTTGGCACATGGAAATGTTCAGCTTCAAATGAAAGTAAATATTATAAAATATTGATACCTTATCTGATGGACTTTTGTGTTGACAAAATATCCTGAGTGGAGATACTTTATTTTTGTAATAATTTCTTTTTTTCTTTCTTTTGCCTTTTCTAGCATCTGAACATGAAATATTTCATGATCAAGTTACATCTCTTATAATTTCAAATTTCTTGAAAGTCACCTGCCACCCCACGCCAAGAAAAACAGAGAAAGACCTTAAAGGAAAATGCAAATCTGAATAGTAGATCTCTACAGTTCAGAGCTATAACCCCATGACAATTTAAATGCCCCAGAAAAATAGTAAGAATTTTATTTTTCTATCATAACATGTGTAAAAAGGATCCTTTATTTTTTATGAATTATAATGTGAGTGCTTAACACAATTTATTATCCGATTTGAAATGTAAAACTAGAATTTGTATGCACAGAATTGTACTGCATTAGAGGCAAATGCTCTGTGACCGAGTTATATCTCAGCCCTGCATTTTAAACTTTTCTTTTTACCACAGCAAAAAGGAAGAAAGAATGAAAGAACAAAAGGAAGGAAGGAAGGAAGGAAGGAAGGAAGGAAGGAAGAGTATAATTTTATTTTTATTTAGGTGAGATTCACATAACATGAAATTAATTATTTTAAAGCATAAAATGGAGTTGTAGTTAGTACATTGGTATGGACTCTACATCATGTATAACCAGAGAAATTAATAGTTGTGCTCCATTCATGTACAATGAATCAAAATGCATTCTGCTGTCATGTATAATTAGAACAAGTAAAAAATAAAACTAAAATATTAAAAATAAAATAAATAAAACTTGCACTCTGATGGTACAGTGAAATATATTGACTTAAATTACCCTTAATGATTAACTGGAATTATTGATGGAATAAAAGGCAAAAATATAACTGTTAAAATTTTTTTTAAAATTATACGACCACCTTGCATATCAAGTTCCAAATATTTTTATCAACCCAATTGAAACCCCCTGACCTGTTAAGCAATCACCCCTCATTTTTCCCTGTGTGAGTCCCTGACAAATGCTAATATTTTCCATCTGTATAGATTTAATAATTCTAGATATTTTGGTCAAGTCTGGGTTCTTTCACTTGCCTTCGTCTTTCCAAAGTTCATTCATGTTGCAACATTTATCAGTGCTTCATTCTTTTATATGACTGAATAATATTTTGTTGCATGTCTATACCACATTTTGTATATCCAGTCCTCTTTTGAGAGGCATTCAGGTTTCTTCTACCTTTTAACTATTGTGAATAGTGCAGCCATGACTATTTTTTTTATAGAAGTACAAAGGTTCCTCAACTTACAATGGCAAAATGCCTTTATAAATCTTATCATTAAATTTAAAATATCATATGTCAAAAATGTGTTTACTACATCCAAACTATCAAACATCATAGCTTAGCAACAGTTCACTGCAGAGTAACAGTTGTTTATCCTCGTGACACACAGTGACAGGGAACTACGGCTTACTGCCTCTGCCAAGCATCAGAAAAGAGTATCATACTGTATATTATTAGCCCAGGAAAATACCAAAGTTAAAAATTTGAAATATAGTTTCTATTGGCTTTTGCTTTGGCATTATTGTAATGTTAAAAAAATCTTAAGTCAAACAGTCATACTTCAATGTTGAGAACCATCTGTGTTTGTTTGAACACCTACTAGTTTCTGTATTTTTTCTTCATTCTTTGGGGTATATACTTGGGGGCAGAATTTCAAGGTCATATGATAATGCAGTTTTTGAGGACCTGCCAAACTCTTTTCTACAAGGGTCACATCATTTTGCATTCCTACTGACAAAGTATGAGGATCCTGGTTTCTCCACATCCTTTCAAACACTTATTATTGTTTGTCAATGAAGATGATGATAGTGAGTTTTATTTTAGTAGGTATGAAATGATACCTATGTTTTCATGTTCATAGGATGTTAAGTATCTTTTCACGTGCTTATTTGCCATTTTTATATCTTCTTTGGGGAAATACAACTTATAGAAAACTTTTGTACATTTTAATGGAAACTTTTTGTTGTTGTTGTTGAGTTACATAGGGATTCTTCCTAGACACTATGAATATTAGACTCTCATATTAGACTCTCATCAAATATATAGTTGAAAATGTTTCCTCTCCCACTGTTTGTTTTTTCTTTTACTTTTTAATATTGTCCTTTGATATCCCAAAGTTTTTAAGTTTGATAAAGTACAAGTTTATTTACTTTTTGTCTTTAGTTGTTTGTACTTTGCCATATCTGAGAATCAAATCTAAGGTCATGAAAATTTATCCCTATGTTTTTTTTTTTTTTTTTCTGAGTTTATTAGTTTTAGCTCTTACATTGAGATCGTTGATACATTCTGAATTAACTTTATATATGGTGTGAGGTAGAAATTATATATTTGGAATAATTGCAACAAAGCAGAGGATTTATTTACTGAGAATCATAGCCTTTAAATTCAACATTTTTTACTAAGCAATATTTTGATTAAAGTATGACTGTTATGAAATGTGGTATTAGTTGATACTACTCTGGGGTTACACAGAATTCAATTAAGTGGAGACATTCAGATTACTATGCCTTCTTAATTTGTTTCTGCAAATCATGTTAGCATAGGCCTAGCTGGCATAACATGACAAGGCAACTTCCACATTCATGATAAATATAAATGTACTTGTTGATCTGTCATGAAGTACTCAGATCTGGAGCAGCAGGGTTCAAAGCCAACAACCTCTGAGTATAGTCCTTCATTCTTACAAAGGACTTTTCTTTTACAAAGCACTCTTCCTCACAATGTTTTATTCACGCCTACTGTCACTCTTCGAGGTAGGCAGGACACATGTCTTTTCATCATTTCGCACATAAGAAAACTCAGTCTTTGCAAATCCAGGTAATCTCTGAAAGTCACATGGTGAAAAGTCACAGATCAGCATCAAAGTCCATTTCTTGGACTCTGGGCCAATATTCCTTCCCTTCCCTACCCTTTCCCACTTTGTCATTCTGAAACAAATGCATAAAAGTAGTTTTTCTTAAAAAACTATTCTAACTCATTTCTGAAAGTTATGTCTAAGAAGTGATAAAATGTCATAAAATACCACTTTCCCTCTAAATGTATCTGCAGCACATATTTATAAGCTTTTAGTATAATAATTTTATAACCAAACAGCTGCTGAAATGATGAATTTTTTATGATCAGGGTCTTGGCATTTTGTCCTAAATTTGGTAAAGAAAAGTTTTTTTGTGATAAAATTCATAGAGTTCAGATGCATTTAATAGAAGCATTAGCAAAAGGAGAGGCAATATAGAGAATAATCCAGTAAATAAAATCACATTGGTGGTGAAGTAAAATCAAAACACATGTTGATTATGTAATATTTTTTATTCATATGTATTTCTGGTGAAAGTGCACAATAATTTTTGGATCTTCAAAGAGAGGCCAACTAAGAATCTTTCTAAAGGTATGTGGGGTGGGATAGACATTCATTCTTAACTGATCATCAAGTCAAGGTATTAATTGAGAATTGCCCTGTGCTATACATTAGGACAGAGTGACAATTCAAATAAGACTTAATCTTATCTTAGTATATAATAGTAGAAAGGTGGCAGACATACGTGCAGCTAACGAGATCGTGAAAGCATATGACAGTGTCAAAGTGATGAGCTGCCCTGCCAGCTCATGAATTTCCTCTCCCTGGAGGTGCTCAGGCACAGGCACAGCAGACCTTCTCCTCAATGGCATGTTATAACAGGGACTGATACATGACCAGAGAGTAGAAGTGAATCATTTCTAAGAGTCCTTCCATTTTAACACACACTCTAAAATAATACAGTTTACATTGAAAGCTGTAAAATAAACCTCTTCTCAAAGTAGTTGCTTGCTGTTGTGTTCCTTGCCTGCTTTTGATTTTTCTTTATTCATATGTGCTTCTGAAACATTTTTATTACATCTTGAATGAAACATTTTTTCCAAGAGCAATAGCATGGCAAGTCTTTCGTAATGGGAGTTCCATCCAAGATACATCCTGCAGTTATTCCTAGTGACTTTCTTCAGTTTTTCATTAAACAGTCCCCTAACATTTGATAGAACTGATTCCACCACCAGAACACCCTGCAGTCAATGCAATCACATTATTATTATACCCTGGATCAAAGGATTGCATAAAAACTGAAGTATGGCATAATTAGTAGCTGAAAGCCTAACTAACAAATGTAAAATAAATTTTAAGGAAATTTAGTGTTATTTGGCACTGATTGGTACCATACACAGCATGTCAAATTAAAGAGCATCCTAGTATGCTAACAATGTGCTTTCAAAAAGGTGAAGAGGTTAATTGTGTTGTAAAAGGAATTTCCAAAAGAATGCTTCATCTATTTTACATTGAAACCTCAATTTAATATGGCAGAAGGCCATATTACTGAACTTTGAAGATTAACAAGTAATTGATCAAAATTTCAGAAATAAGTTTCTCTCTTTGTTAGTTGTTGGAGCAGTATATATTATTATATTTAGCATTCCTAATTAAACTTAATAAATGAGATGACCATTGTTTTGAATCAAAACTCTTCTACATTTTAAGTGAATAAACATTTATTCAAAATTTACTAATATATTTACAGTTAAATTTTATGTAAAACTGCCCAGTCACATAGATAAAATGAATTTTTTAAAAAAAATTTTTATCATAGTGAGTGAAGACTATTATTATTCATGCTTACAATATTTACTTCTCAAATTAAGAACTGACTACATCTTGATGATCAATTACAACATTATGTAGAAAGTTTTATTACTTTATATAAATGAGATGAGTTTATTTTTCTTAGAAATGCTATAGTTATGTCTTCACTTTGAAACATTTTTAATATGTCCAGCTTTCAAAGGAATAGAATACACAGTGAAGACTGATGGATTATACAGTGACTAGCATCAATAAATTCTCACTCTCACATATCCCCCTTCTCTTCAAAGAATTCATCCATCATACTTTAGCAAAATAAAGAAAGAAAATGCAAGTGATATAACATGGACAACATTACCAAATGCAAATGTCCATTAAGAAAGAGCGGTCTTGGTCTATGCCAGCTGCTGTAACAAAATACTGTAGACTGCAGGACTTAAACAACAAGAATTATCTTTTCTCACAGAACTGGTGACTGAGAATCCAAGATCAAGCTCCCAGATGTTCAGTTGTGAAGTCTCTCTTCTAGACTTGAAGATAGACACCTTCTGTCTATAACCTAGCACAATAAAGAGAGAGAGGAAGAGAGCGGAAGCCAGTTCTTTTCGTTGCTACCAAAGTAATCTCAAGTTAAAATAGAAGAAACTATAAAGGAGAGGTATTGTTTCATGTGAGTGAGATGTTCCTTATATTTCCTTTTCTGCTGAAGGAAAATGTCGCTTTGGCAGTTCTATTGTTGCTAGCACAACCTGCAGATTTCAGTTGTTCTCAGTTCTGCCTCCTTGGTATTCACTTCATTTTTAGCACCTTTCTATCCCTGTGGCCTACACTGGCACACACAATGTCACCTAGTCCTCTATTCTTTCTCATTCATGTCACTTTGAGAAGAGCAAATGTCTCTACCTACAGTTCTCTCAGAATAATAAAGAAGTATCTTTTCCAGAAATCTTAGAAAATGTTACCCCTTGATTCCTTGCTCACATTTTGAAACTAGACCCTGAATAAATAACTCTGAACAGTGGAAGAGATTAGTAGATTATCATTATCCAATGATGTTTTTCCTCTATGGTTGAGGACAGCTTCAGTTTCCTCAGAAATATATGGGCCATAAGGGGAATGAATGACAAAACCCCAACAAAATAAGGTTATGTTTTTATCAAGAGGAAAGGGAAATGAATGCAGGAAGCCCACAAAACAGGTCAATGGTGCCTGTGCCATATACCTCTTCCTGTGCCTGGACCCTCTACAGTTGCCTTTAGAGTAACTAATAGAAAAATCATTTGCATAAATATCAAAGTCTTCAAAACTATAGAGTCAGCTATTCTCTTTCTTCCATCTAGAACCCCATCACTAAATGAGTTCATTACAAGAAGCTGCCTCTCATCCTACTCAGCATTCCAAAATCTAAGGAAAATGACCCAAAACACTGCTGAATATAATCCTTTTGATGATGTACTTCACCAGCAAATTCTTAAATAAAAATCTTAAATGTGAGTGACCTTCTCTTCCAAGTAGGACTAGATAAAGATTCATAGAGCGAGCCCCTGCACTAGTTAAATCATCTCTCACAATTCTCACCTTTCCAAAGCAATTGGTAGGTTGAAACTCCTCAGTTTTAGGTTAGGGTCTTCAAATTGAGCCCCTGAGGCAATTAGCAAGAGTCTAAATGTAAGCAATTGGTCAAAAAATGCAAACAGATGAAAAGATAGAAATTATTAACTTGGCATTAAGATGTTTATGGTTTTGGATTCCTTATGCCAAAATCATGTGACAGGGCTACACTATGTAGGAAAGGCCAACATTTTTTTTTTTTCCTTGCAGATTCACTCTATGCCTTTCTTCAGCTTGGTCTGTATTGTGGTTTCAATATGAAGTATATCCCAAAATTTCCTATGTTAATGCAGGAATGTTCAGAGGTACAATGATTAGATTGCGAGGGCTATTAGACTGTGAGAGCTGTAAACTAATCAGTCCATCATATTTTGAATGGACTAAGTAGTTGCTAACTGTAGGCAGGTAGAGCTGGAGAAACTTTGGGGTTTTATTCTTCGTCCCCATTGCGCCTCTCTCTCTCTCTCTCTCTCTCTCTCTCTCTCTCTCTCTCTCTCTCTCTCTCTCTCTCTCCTTACTAACTACAATGAGTTGAGCAACTTTCCTCCACCACGCCTTTCTGCCTCAATTGGTGTTTTAGTCAGATTATTCGTTTCTATGACCAAAAGTCTTGACAAAATCACAGGGAAGGATGAAAAGTTCATTTGTGGCTCACAGTTTCAGAGGTCTCAGTCCACAGATGTCAGACTCCATTGCTCTTGACCCAAAATGATGTAACACATCATGGCAGAGGAAAGCAGCTCAGAACACAGTGATCAGAAAGCAGAGAGAGCTCTGATCACCAGGGACAAAAAAAATATACCCCAAAGGCATGACCTACCTCTTCCAGTCACACCCTACAGTTATCACCCAGTTGATCCATTCAAGTGCATTAAGGCACTGATAGGTTAAAGCTTGCATAACCTAATCACTTCACCTCTAAGTTTTCTTGCATTATCTCAAATATGAGATTTTGGGGGGAATACCTCACATCTAAATCATAACACTCTGAGTCCAGAGCAATGGAATCAGCTGTCCATAGATCAAACCTCTGAAACCATGAACCCAAAATAAATTTTCCTCCTCTAAGTTGCTGTCAGGCAGTTTGGTCACAATGATGAAGAGCTGATTAACACAGCCTGCATACTAGGAACCCACTTGTATGGACTGCCTTTCTCATTCCTGCTTGTGTATATAGCCTTTAAAAGACACCAGCAGGAAATAAGATGAAAAGTAGAAAGGAATGCCATGGAAATTCTTTCCTCAGCTCCCCGTCTCCAGTGTCCCTTTAAGTAATCACACAGCTCTTGTTAAGAGGCATTTCCCAAAGAGCCATCCTCTCTGGCTCCAGTAACCCCTTCTTCTTCTTATCTTTCCAAACTTAGGGATGTTTTGTGCTCCCCACTAAACATAGTCCCTGGGGCTGGGCTATTGTATTCCTTAAACCATGTTTATACTTTATAACCTACTAATTAAACTCACTTCAACCTACCTGCTAGAATGTGCCAACCACTTCCTGTCAAGACCATGACTGACATCATGGTCAGCTGGGATATGAAAATAATAAGAGAAAGGATAAATTTTGCTTAACAGGAAGTGGGAATGGCTTGACCAGACTAGAGACAAATATTAAGGAAGGTGAGAAATTATATCAACAGAAGAGGACCAACTGGGACACACCTAAAACCAGAGAATTAGAGTTTGGCTTACAAGGAAAAAAGCAGGAGAAATACTTTTGAGTAGAATCAAGGAATGTTGAAAATAACATTGAATGACTTTTCTTTTGTTGTTCAGGGTAGACTGGTGATAAAAAAAAAAAAAAAAAAGACTGAAAGATTAGAACATCTAGAAGCTTCTAGGTAAGGACTGAATTAAACCTGCGAAGTAGGACTAAATATAAAAAAGTGGGTGGATGAGAAAAAAAGGAATGCATGCGATCTTTTAAATATAGAGAGTAAGGTATAAGGCGGGATGGAATATGTAGGGTAAGCACATAATTTATCATACAAACAGGACACCACAGGAAATATTTATAATTAATATTTAAGTTAAGACAAGTAGTTATATACCAGAATTTTCCCCATCAAACAGGCATGTGTAGTCTGTCTAAACAAAACATTTCAACTCTGCAAACCTGAGTTCTTTAAGCATGGATTGCTTTTTTATGGGAACCATGAAGTTGAGCAATAAGGCCAATTATGTGGGAGTGTGGGTGACACATTAAAAGGTTATTTGGGGACTTAAAGTCAGAAATTCCCAGATCAGTTAGCATTTGATGGTAAACAAGGCAAAACTAATGGTCAGTAGAGAACAATTAGATGAGAAATATAAATTGGAACCTTGTCAACATGAAGAATGAATATGCTCTAGGAAGAAGATAATTTTCCTGATAGAAATTCTCTCTCTCTCTCTTAATTATTTATGTCTGTGAATTATTTTCTCTTCCTCAATCTAAGGTCCTTAAGGGGTGTTATCTTCTGATCACCTTCTGTACACCACTAGCTTTAGTACAGTGTTGGATATCTAATAAATGTTAAGTATTTTTGGAGGTAAAGTCTTATTTTACTTAAGCCACCTAAATAGCATATCTATCACTGTGTCTCTGTCCTGCTGTGTGGTTTTGCTTTGCCTCATCCTTCACCTAAACAAATCTCACTATGACTTAATGTACACTGCCATGTAGAAATGAAGATAAGTCCAGGAATCAGTGTCTGGCCAGGGACTGAGCTATGGCAAGATTTTGATGTGTGAAAATGAGTCAGAATGCAAACTAATTATGTTGCACATAAAAGTCTTACATGTTGTCTAGGCGATTGAGTGGCAAGTTTCATTGTAGGACCAGCTAGTGTTTCATATTTAAGTGCTCTCCTTTTTCCCTTCTATTAATTTAGAGATGTTGGTAAATATTATTCCTTATTTCATTATTTTCATTTAATAAGATGATACAGGGAATTTTTCCATATACTTGTAACACTTTGATATTGCAGATCAGTTTTTGACCTCTAGCAAAGCAAGTATATCATAGCTACCTACTTAGTCACATGTTTTTAGCAATTGGTTTTTGAGATATAAGTAATATCTTCCCCATTTATTGTACTTTTTTTTTAAAAGCAGAATGCACTTTTTCATCATAAAGTCTACTCCCTGCTTCATATCCAATTGGCTCTGCGTCCAATAAATAAATATGAAATAGATCCTGATAGCTCTTTTCATTCATCACTTGGCAAAAATTGATCAAGCATTTGAAATGTTGTGAGGTAAAAAGAATAAGGTATAGATTTTGAAGGCCAAGGAATACAAAAATAAATTAATAAAACATTGTCCCCGACTTCACCGTTATAAATTTTTATGGTGACTTCCTTAAGTGATTCTTTTACCACAACATTGTATGACAGAAATGAAAATGCCTCAAATGCTATCGAATCTCTCTCCATTTCTCTCCTGCTCCTCTTTCCTCCTCATATTTAAGACATCTATTTTCAGAGTATGTCAATATTGAATATTCATTAATTTTCAAAGTCCTGGGTTTTTGCCAGTTTAGATTTAGTTGATGTTCCATTACACTGTTGAGCAGATTTCATGGCTCTCTAATCAAATTAGCTCACTTCTAAACACAAACATTTTTATAAGACACTTTCCCAAAGCAATTGTGACTTAGTTCCCATCTTATTTCTTAAATAAAAAATTGAACAGCGGGTTATTAAGTTCAGCACATCACCTGCTGTGCAAAGAGACTAGCACACAGGAGTCAGCGCCAATCTTCCTCCAGCATGTCTCACACACACTGGAGATCAGAGAGTTGTTACACTACTAATATTCAAAGCCCCTTGGATTTCAATTATACTTTATTTATTATCTTAGCTGCTCCACTGTTTGCAATGCATAGTAATCCTCTACACATTCACTGCTTCTACCTTAATGGTTGTGAAGTATTTGCTATGATGCATTTTGTCATTTAATATTAGGTTTACTATGCAAAACACAGCTAAATCTTGACAGGCCCCATAAAAACCCATCTTAAATGAACCATTATATTGTATGCTGTCAACGTAGACTAAAAAAATACAGTGCCACTCCACAAAGCTTGCAGAAGCAGCAGAAAATAGTGAGCAATGTAACTTCCAAAAAGGACCCTACAACTACATATTATAGGCTGAGAGGATTTACTGTCATTGTAAACAAAGAATCAGGATATGGGATGAAGATAACTGGGGACATTGCAGCAATTAAAATTCAGTCCACAGAAGAGTTTTTGCATTTCTAAAAGGGATTAAATTTTTAACAAGACCTGAATTTTGCCTTGTACAAGTTTAGCTAATAGAGAAATAGAACAACAGGTCCATGCTTGCTCACAAACAAGGCAAACTGAAACTCACATTGCAAAGGGAGTATAAATCCCAGACAATGGCAGTACAGGCAGTGGCGTAAATACAGGCCTAGGGGCTCTTGACAAGTGGTGTGCTCTTGATTCCTGGGGGTTGCACTTCTTTTCAAGGTTTCCAAAAACTAGGTCTGTGAACCTACTATGTTGTGATCATGCAGAACAGTAAGTTCTGGGATCGTGGTAACTGACAGGGCCCCGAAAGTGCAGAGCTGTTCTCCTATTTAGTCTATGTGTCCAAATTGCCATGAGAGTAATAAATAAACAGATCCAGTTTTCCTGTCCAGGAAATCTCCTGCTGAAATCTCCAAGCACAGTACGTGTTTTTAACAAATGTGCTGGGTGAATCAGATGTATATCCAGGCATTGAAGTCACAATTGTGCCACTTTCCAGATGTTTGGGGCCCCGCCACCTGCCAGTCATTTTATTGGTATGGCCTCTGTTCCTTACATTCCTGACCTAATGAAATGCATCTACTTACCTCTCACCACTCAGCAACCACTTTTGTGTGTAAGCATCAGTCAATAAAATATATTCTTTTAATTCTCTCCCAAACAGGATCCTAACTTCTCCCAGTAATTCAGCATCCTAAACCAGATAGGCAACAAACTGCTATATTGAAAATAAATGACTATTTTTAATATTAAGAGTTAAGTCACAGAAGTTTGACTCGGATTAGTTTTATTTCCTACAAAAATGAGTTGGTTCAAAGTTATTGATGCAGAATATATAAAAAATATAATACATATTTATGTATACTAGACTTGAAGATAATTTGTTTTCCCTAAAAAAAAAAAAAAAAAAAAAAAAAATTAAATCTAAATGAGGTAACCTATGGGAATCTAGCAATAGCATTCTGTAGAGAATGAGATAATCTTTAATGCCATGCCTAAAAATGTGAATTGTATGTAAGACATTTGTAAAGAAAGTATACAGTTCTTTATAGCAACATGACCTGGTGATGGGTGTTAGGAAAAATTAAAAATGCAAAATGCATCACCAGATGTTAGGGGCAGTTGTGGCTCGCCCATAGCTCCCAGAAAAACGCTCCCGCAGACACGAGGTCTCACACAAGGGACTTCATTCATGTGGACTGCAAACACATCCGCTCAGGAAGAAAAAAAGGGGTGAAAGAAAGAAAAATGGTGTATGGCTTCTCCCAGATACTGGAATCTCCCCAGCTGAAAGGAACCAATTGCGGAGGAGAATTCTTACAGGCTGACTGATGAACCAATAGCATGTTAGGACCATAATGTGGGAGGCAGGAAGATGGCGGTAGCATAAGCCGGAAATTCCTGTAAAGTAAGAGGCGGGCAGAGCACAGACTGACAGGTGATGGGGAGGCGGGAAATTCCTGTAATGGAAGAGGCGGTGGGAGCACAGATTGACAGGTGGTGGGGAGGTGGGAAATTCCTGTAATGGGAGGGGCGGGGAGCTTTATACCTTACAGTGGGTACATTTTAAAATGTACTTGGACTTCAATGACATGAGAATTTTTACTTTACCATATATTTATCCATCATTCAGACTTCAGAGTTGATCCTGTGTTCACCCTGAAGTTGTGTAATATTCACCACTCATGACTTTTAATGGGCTTGTTTAGAGCTGAAGATTAGATCCACTTATTTTACATTTCCAGTCTTATTTATAGCTAAATTTTAAAAGCCTTCTTGCTATTTTAATATTGATAGCTAAATATTAAAGTCTTGCTGGGTAAAATAAGAATAAGCATATTTTTAAATACATAGAAGAAAGTAAATTATTCTGATATTTTGTTCAAAAAATAATGATTTTTAGAAGAAAGGGAGAAAATCTGTATTAAAGTCTCCACAGTCCTGAGGTATTAACTGTTCTTAATAATCCAGAATCTTGATTGGTAAAGACAAAGTCTGAGAAGAAGATCATCAGAACCCAAATATAAGGAATCAAACTGATCACTAGAAAAAGGCAGGGATATTGAAAGGACTTACACTTTTATGTAAAGAGGGGTGATATGATAAGAAAATTAGGATTCTTGGTGGAAAAATAAAATTAAATTAAAAAACAACTCTACCCTCAGAATTTACATGTCAGGACTGCTATTACACTGATACAGGTTTGAATTATTATTTCTTATAAGTAATAAACTCAAGTTAAAATAATTATGTTATTCATGTATTGATAGACCCCAAGACACCTTCTATAAGAAATCATAACCAATGGTACTTCAGATGACACAAGAGATAAACCCAGCTGGATATAAAAGTTTAATACAGAAAGAACTCTGTCGACATGGGAATGAGCAGAGAGAACATATGGCCGATTTAAACAGTCAAGGAGTCTGCATATACAGCTCCCAGATAAAGATCTTGGAATAAGTATGGGCTAACTTTGGGTAAGTATTCCCCAAAGGTACATGTGTTAAAGGCTTGATCCCAGACCATGGTGCCATTGGGAGGTGGTAGAGAATTTTAGAGACAAGTCTTGCGGTAAGATCTTTAGGTTGTTAAGAGCAGGCATCAGGAGACAGTGAGCTCCAGTTCTTTCTCTTACCCTCTTTTTTGCTTTAAAGTCATGAGGTGAGCAGTCTCACTTCACTGCATGTTCTCACCACCAAGTGCTGCCTTGCTCAAAGCAATGGAGACAGTCATGGACTGAAACTCTAAAGCTGTCTGAAAAAAATAACTTTTTCCTCTTTATAAATTGAACATCTCAAGAATTTGTTAAAGTAATGACTAATACAGGAAACTGGTACCTAAAAGAGAATTCTTTGTCATTACTATATATTTGATGACGTGCAAGATTCTTTGGAATTTGTTTGTAGTAGTCAGGAAAAATTTGGAGGACAAGGCTAGAGAAAACCTCAGCTCTAAGTGGAAGTTAACAGGTGAGTCTGGTAGAGGAATAAAAGACAAAAAATGCTAATGTAAATGTGAATGGTAAAGGCTATACTGATGAAGGATCAGGTGGAAATGAAGATTTGACTGGAAATTTGACTACCAGCTATCCTTGTTACACCAAAGTAAAGAATTTGGTTGCATTTTATCTGTGCCCTGAGACTTTTGGGGAAACTAAATTCCAAAATAACCCTATTCTATTCATAAACTGAGTTGATTATCTCAGGTATTTGTTACAGTAACAGAAAGTTAACTAATATAATACATTTAAATATTTATTAAAATGAGTTAATTTAGAGCATGAAAATCAAAGAGATGTTATCATATTCCAGAAATATGTTTTAAAACAATGAAGAAGAATCTGTATAAGAGTACATAAAATGTATAAGTCAATATCTATGTGACCACCATTCAATACAATGGGTCCTCATACGGCCTTTACCAATCAAGATCTTTTTTCCCTTATCATAGCATTCACTATGTTTTAACTTATAACTATTCCTTTAATTTTACTTACTTTTCCCAAACAATACAATGTTTAGTCTTACTCATATATGATGTCTACATATACAGAATTGCACTTTAAATAAATTTATTTGGTTATTATTCATTTGGAACAATTCATTTAGTTATTTTTAGAAAATATTTGAGCAAATATTTTCTTCTTTTGCTCAAAATTATTATCTTTGAAATAAATTTATGTACACATTCATCCCTGTAATACACTCACTTTTATTATTGCTTGGTATTCCATTGTATGCACTTGCCAACCTGTTAATACTAGCATTGATAAACCCAACAATTCCAGGATTTGAAAAATAATCATTAAAAATATTTATTTAGAAATAATATTTAATAATTAAAGTAATGTTAAACAGATTTGACATTTTTTAAAAAGCTTTTAAAACTCATTAGAAAGAAACAGTAAAAGGCAAAAGCCCTAGAGTCAGAATGAATAGGTACAGCAATATCTATCCAGATATCCAGGAAAAGAGAACAGAGGTAATGGGAAATTTGTAGAACATCGTCAAGTTTTCAGCAAATGTTTTAAAAGAAAATATTTAGAATACATAAAAATCAAGTGGAATAAATCATGATTAAAACATATCAAGGAGAATAAATAGTGCCAAAAATAAAGTAATTTCAAAAAAAATGTGTCAACAAAATCTCAGAAAGAAAGAAGTAAGATAAAGCATGTCAAGAGCAGAGACATAGAGCAGATCATCTACAAGGAGGCACAAAGTAGATGGGCAGATGATGGAATAGCAACAATGGAATACACAATATGATAGAACAGTATGTTTTCTTAGAGAAAAGCAAATCAGAATTTTAAAACCAATTAATCTTTCATGTGTAGGGTAAAATAAAAAATATATTCAGATAAACACACTAGAATCTTACCAACAAGAGAAGCTTACAAATGGAATTCTAAAAGACATAATTTAGAAACGAAGAAATATCCCAGAGGGAAGAGTTAGTTATCAAAAAGGAATGTAGAGAAAAGATATTTGCATTAGGTAATATAAATAATCACATAGCATATAAAATAATATCAGTGTTTAATGTATGAGATAAAGGTTAAAATCCTACACAAGATTAATAAGTATGATGTGAGATTATATTTAGAATTCAAATGTTCTCTAATCTTTTTATTATATAGGAAGAAAGTAGGGTTAAATTTTGTTTCACATTAAAAGTAAATCTTGCAAATCAATGTTGGTTTAAGAGAAATAATAACAATAGTAAATAGCAGCAGCAGCAATAATTAATACAAACAATTTCAGGCAGACAGAAAGTGAACAAAGTGAACCAAAATATGTAAACAGAGTGGAATGAAAATAATTCAAATATATCAGAAATTATAATAAAAGTAAATTGACTCAGTCAAGCATTAATAAAGACAATCAGATTGTAATTAAAAATAGAAAAAAGATAAAAGTCTGTTCTATGCAACTTATAATAGTTATTCCTAAAAAAAAGTCTGTTCTATGCAACTTATAATAGTTATTCCTAAATAATCACAGGTTTTAAAGTAAAATAATGAAAATTATATACTAAGAAATACAGAACTAGGGAAAGCTGATACAGTGTGGCATTATAGAGACACCAAGTCCCAATGCATAAAATTAGATCTGTATCCACTACAAACCAAATAATTCAAAAATCATCTGAAGTAATAATATACCAATTGATGTGCAATGTTCATCTTTTGATTTAGCCATCCCTCTTCACTAAACTTCACAGCCCAATCTTTATCCGGTTATATAATCTCAGTTATTAACTTTATAAAATCTGATACATTCATTTTTTGTACAAGCAATCTGTTCTTTCCTTTCCAGAAATTTGCATCCATACTAACCTATCTTGGGCCTTAATAACCTGGCAGCATAGCATCCCTGACAGCACTGTAGAAAGAATAAATGTTCCAGTGGATATAGGTCCATGAAGAGATAAATGAACCTCCTGAGTTTTTAATGTGCTCATTTTACAGAGAGGAACTGAATCCTGAGGCTTTTAATTCAGACATTTTCTTTGTGGTGATCAAAAGAGAACACCTTTCTTAGTCTGCAAGAAAAATTAGGAGAACTTGCCTAAGATCACCACCAAAGACTAAATTCAGAACCTGAGTTGAAAACTGTCCACATTTTAATCAGCCACCTCTTTGTGCTCACAAATGAGCTTTTCCCACTCCACTAGTATTGGAAAACAAACTGAAGATCACATCTCCTTTTGTTTTTTTTGTTTTTTTTTTTTAAGGAAAGAATAGAATTACTTAATTTTTTATTTTTAATTTTAAGAAGTAATTTTTATTTTGCAGCACAATGCACTATGAATTTCAAGCATGTACTTTCCCATGTACTTTTCACATTCCTCACAATCATCCTGTTAGATGGGTATAATTCTCATATGCATTTTTTTTTTATTGTAAACAAATGGGATACATGTTGTTTCTCTGTTTGTACCTGGAGTAAAGGCATACCATTTGTGTAATCATACATTTACATAGGGTAATGGTGTTTGATTCATTCTGTTATTTTTTCCTTCCCCCCCCCCCCTCCCACTCCTCTTTTCCCTCTATACAGTCCCTCCTTCCTCCATTCTTGCCCCCCTTCCACCCCCCATTATGTGTCATCATCCGCTTATCAGCAAGATCATTCGTCCTTTGTTTTTTTGAGATTGGCTTATCTCACTTAGCATGATATTCTCCAATTTCATCCATTTGCCTGCAAATGCCATAATTTTATCATTCTTTATGGCGGAGTAATATTCCATTGTACATATATATACCACAGTTTCTTTATCCATTCATCAATTGAAGTACATCTAGGTTGGTTCCACAATTTGGCTATGGTGAATTGAGCAGCAATGAACATTGATGTGGTTGTATCTCTGTAGTATGCTGATTTTAAGTCCTTTGGGTATAGGCCAAGGAGTGGGATGGCTGGGTCAAATGGTGGTTCCATTCCACGCTTTCTGAAACCATCTCCTTTTTAACTCTTCCCCTTCTTCCACTTTCCCTCTCCTGCTTCAGTCTCATTCTTCTTCATCATTCTCATGAAATAAAGATCATGCACTAAGAAGTCCCAGAAATTCCTAAGCAACACTCTCCAAGATTAGTTTGAGGAAATATGGTATCTCCTGTTCAAGTAACTGTTATCATATCTCTTATAAAATTGAGATAAATTGCTGGTGAGGAAGCTTTCTTGAGTGTCTATCTACCACCATTGGTTCCTTCAAGAGGATATGTTAGATGAAAACCACAAAGGAGGTACCTCTGAGCAGCTCCAAAGGAATGTAGTCTTCTACATTTAATAACAGCTCATGTTTTCAGACCAGTTCTCATGGATGAGGCATCATGAACAGTATGTTGTACTTATTTTGTTTACTCCTCAAAGTAATTTTATGATACAGCTTCTGTTATATTATCTTTATTTTATATTTGTGGAAACTGAGACACAGAATGGCAAAGTAATTTACCAAATGAAAATAGAGGAAAAGTCAAGTTTTGGATCCAGACGGTTGGGCTTCAGAGTTCCTATTTCAAACCTTATTAGATCTATTTCTATTTCTGTGGATATCCTAATACTTGACATGTAGATATAGGCCTTAATGAGTGCTTTATGGCCTACAAAGGCTTCTGAGATACATCCAGTATTAGTATCACACATCTTGTCCCAACCACTTCCTCCATTACTCTACTAAACCACTAAGTGTCTGTCTTTACTGGAGACTTCTTGGTATTAGAAATCTAATTGTTTAGAGTTAAGAGTTGCTATTATGTAAACTATTGTTTTTATTAATTCATGATATTCTGAATATCATCATGAATAAAGACCTGAGCTTTGGAATGAGATTTTTTAAAGTTCAAACCCAGGTCTACATGTTCAAGCATATTAGGGCCTAATAGTCTCACTGACCATCAGTTTCCTCTTTCGTAAATAACGATATTAGTAGTACTAACTTCACAGTTGTGATGAATAAGTTAGATATAATATAGAAAAAAAGCTCAATAGATTTTTATGTGACTCATTTTATGCCCAACACTTTAATAATTGAATACTTCAGGGATGAAACTGCTGAATGATTGAAAAAGATTACAGGATTACAAGGATTTCAGAAAATAATTCACATGAAAGTGATTTACTGTTTAAATTTATTTTAGGATATTCAAATTAAACCCTTATACCCATCTAGAGTACATTTTTATAGGAAGTCAGTATGACTCTCCAATTTGTTAAGGTTTCAGACATCATAGTTCAGTGTTTTATACATCTTAATATATTCAGGAAAGCCCAAGAGAAAATGGTGAAAGTTCAAAGAAACCAAATGCAATAAAAGAAAGTGATTCTTATAAAGTGCTAAGGAAAACGGGTTATTGATTCAGCATCACCCTGACTGTGCCCTGTGATTCTGGTGTTGCCTCAATGAAAACATAAAACAATGCACTATATAGAAGTTACAAATGCCCTGGGAGAGGGGCAGAACCAAGAAGTACTGGAAACCTTCTGAGGATACCTGAATTTATACAATTTTCTAAACAAATAAATTATCTAGTACCAGCCAAACTGATCCAATGCTGCATTCACTATCCTAATAAACACACACTAAGCCAGAGCAAGCCTGTGATATGAGAAAATGATAGGCATCTATCTGTGTGGTGACAGAGGTTTGCTGTCAAGCAAAGGAATGGCTTAGACGTGCCCTACTAAGACATATTTTAACTGAATGTTCAATGGCCAAATTCAGAGAAACCAAAGAAAAATCACATTATAGAATAAATTCTAAATACAATAATGGATCTGAACTTTCAGTTTAAAAATGCACATTTTAAAAATTGATTTCGGATTTTATGGTGGAAATAGTACAGGAATAACAATTTCTCAGCACTTTCAACTGGTAGATTATTCCTACAATATGTAATAAAGATTTGTAGTCCAAAATGATCCTAAGTGCTCACTTTCACATAAGAGTCATGAAAGAGTCAAATATTTGGAGGATGCCTTGCTTTCCTATATTAGTTCCTTTTTTTTTAAATCTCTAACTTCATATTTGCTTTATTATGTCTTGATCAATATTGATTTATTCTGAGTATTACTGTACTAGGCTTGCAAGGCTTTTTTCTTATAAATTTTTGAAAGCTTAAAATTTACATTCTTTTTTTTTATGATTTGAAGAGTATCCACAGAGGATTTTTTCATGTTTCTGGTGTTAGTGGAATTAAATAGCTAAGCTTTAAATATAATTCTTAAATTGTGGTTACAATTTCTTCTGTTTAATGTTATAAATGTTAACCAAAAGCTTAGGATAAGGAGAATAATATAGTCTCCATCATTATTGCTTAAATTATTATTCAAATGTTATTTCATTAACATTTATAAATATCTAAGACCAATCAATGAACATAAGGATAAGGTCCTCCTACTATTTTACCACTGTGCTACTTAATAGTAATTATCAAAATATGTTCTATCATTTATTTAAGAGTGTTCAATTACATTTATACATAATTGATCAATGTTCACAATTATTATTAACTGTGGCAGTAATAAATATGCATTTGATATACACTAAACTAATAGAATGTTAACATATGAAGCACAAAATGAGGTCTGTAGTTTAAGTTACAGCTAGAATTCTTATCCACAATTGAAGATAATAAGATAATAACCCGTTAAGATTTTAATGAAATTTAACAAAAATTCAGATGACATATTCTTATGACTAGTGTTATTATGCTGGGTCAATGTGATCTAACATAATTACTTGATCATTGTTTAAAAACAAGTTCAGGGTTGTCAAAAATTAGTTCAAAAATATGTATTTGGTTTTCAGCTTTCCAAAAGCTGAATCTGAAACTAAAACATCTGAACAAATATTTGTAAACCCTGAGTCCAAAGCCAAACTTCTGTACATTTGTAGCTGGCAGATAAAATAATGGTATTTATAATTATCTGTATACTATTTTAAAAATTGTATTTCAGCTCCCTTTTTGTTTTTCCTTTTCCCCATCTTCTTTTTAATCATGTTTCTTTTTTTCCCCTTCCTTTCCTAAAAAATTTCTCCCTAAATCAATCATGTGGTACGCAAGAGGTAGATGTCTACAGTGGGGGTTGGGGTTTCAGGGAGGTAGCTGCAGTGGTCAGAAGCAGACTGTTAGAGTCCAGGCAAGGTGAGAAGGATGTCTTTATGGAAAATGACCTGGCATAGGGAGTCAGAGTTCAAGAGTATGAGAAGGATGTCCCCATGGAAAGGTAACCTACATGGGACCTCAGTCTGAACGATGAGGGCATCTGTGCAGCAGAAGAACTTAGCAGAGGATTCAGAATGCCCAGTGACAGAGTGACTTAGCATGGGGGTTCAAAACCAAAGCAGGTGAAGATGGATCAAACCAGGAGCCAAAGATCTCTGGGAATCAGAGCCCAAGATAGGAGAAAAAGTATCTATATGGCAGAGGAGGGTAGCTTGGAAAATAAGAGCATGTGATGTATGGAAGGACTGTTCTCCAGCAGGGCCACTCCTGTTTCCTTAATTAATGTTTGCCTATTAAGTCTTCTTCCATCTTTTTTCCAAATGTTGTTCTCTGTCCTTGTTTATGCCACAATCTTCCACAGATTTTTTTTCACAAAAGGCAATTTGAGGAATGGTTACAGATGATTCAAGGAGGAATCATGCAAAGTCTGTCCTTCTAAGTTATATTTGTTCCATAATTCAGAAAACATAGTCTCTGTTTATCTTTCCTCATTTATGAAACAGAGCTGAAAGCTATTGTTCTTTCTTTCCCAGCCTATGGAAGGGCTAAGAAGTCAAGATTTCCCTGGAAAGACCCCTGTACTTGGTATATATTACATAGGTGTACACAATTTGGGGAGCATTTTGCCCACCTTAGAGAATGAATCTGAAATGAGGAGGTATTTACACTATAATCCAGAACTAATCCTCTATTGCTGATACATTCATAACTTCCATAGTGCTATTGAATAAGCAAAAGAAGTTAATTTGGGCCCATAGAAATGGTGACAGATTATGATTTGCACTTTTGCTTTGTGAGTTATTTTCCTTCAATGACCTTTCTGATGTAAAATCCAATTCACATGGTATATACAAACTATGTGAGATTTTTACGTAAAACAATCATGTAGAAATTGCAATGGGTTTTTCCCTACATTAATGACTTTCCTTTATTAATGATAGTTTCTTCTAATTTAAGTTGAAAGCTGGATAACTATAACAGTTATGCCTAATTTTTAAGTAAAATTTATAAATTATTTTTTTCAATTCTCAGAGTTACTATTACTATTCTAGCATAGCAAAGTACCCGGCATAGGATTTGGCAGCTGGAAATCTATAGGCAAGTTTCAGCACTAATATACATATGCTTTGACAGGCTAACACAGTCTTAAAGGAAAATTGAATTCTGATAGATGAGACATAACCTTTTCAGCTCAGTTGAGGGCCACCTCTACCTATCTCGTTATCCCAGATCTAATCCATTCATTCATGGATTGGCCTGACTCTGGTAGGTATTAGAGTTTGCTCATGATTTAACACATCTGCCAAAGTGACAAAACTTAATAAACTATAGGAAATTAGGCATGCTGCTAAAATGACTTGAGTAATTTGAAACTATATTATCGAGCATATCTGTAAGTAGGTGACAATTATGTTCCCTGATTACTGAATCACAAAGAACAAGTACAAGAGAAAATAAAATGATTGTGTGTTACTCTTGCCAGAACGCTCCATATGAAATTATCAATAATTTTCAGCCAAAAGAATTGTTGTAAGAAAAAAGGTTAATCTAACTGCACCCAAGTCAAAGACAGATGCTAAGCAACTCATTTCCAATGATATTTGCTAAAAGAGATAGAGTTGACACTGTATAGTTTAATTCATAGTCTTAATTACAGGATATAAAATGTTCTGTAAATGAGGCACAATGCATTTTGCCACTTTGTTAGTTATTTCAGTAAATAAAAACTTTAAAACACAGCAAATTTTTAGTTAAGACACAAGTTAACATTTCCTTGGAAAATGCATAATCTAAAGAATAATGCACTGATTTGTACATCCCATATTTCGAATCTTTTTAGTTCTTTGGATACCCTACATGATTCTAGACAAGTTCCTTTCAGCACTTTGAGTTTTTGTGGCTTATAAAATGAAGACTAATAGCTGCTTCAGAATAACTGACTATGGAGATTTAAAATACTGATTCGCAATGTACATTGAGCTTTTGGAAGCAAATGAAAAACAAAAATAAGCACATGTTTTATTGTTATTGCTACAAATTCTATTATTACTCGATGGTTTATATTTTTCTCAACAATAAATTTATGAAAGAGGTTATTTGGAAAAAATTGTATCCATGGCAAAACTCTATTCATTTATTAAGTTAGCCACCCTAAAGACACTCATTTTTCTTTAATTTGTACATGCCTTGAGTTCTGTTGAATTACTAAAGAGGACAACTGCTTCCTCTTTATGCTTGGGAATATCATTATAAATTCCACTCTACCTTTCAAAGTTAAAAAAAAAAAAAAGGAGGAGGGAGGAGAGAAAAAGCTTCCTTGAACTAGGGCATATTCTAATGGGATTACTTAGGCTATAAACACTCTCCAAAATGTTTTTCATTTTCATTTACTACATGAAATTACACAGCACATGACCCAATATATTCTGATTCTAAATAATTAGTGGAATGGAAGATGGTATTTTTCACAGAAAAAAGTAAGCAAAAGCTTTTAAATCTGATTTATCCAGACAAACAATCTGAATGCAGAAATTGGTGGCTATGTTCAAACACTGGAATGGCATCCATGATGTTCTTTCTGCAGCAGAGACCCTGTATCACCTCTGATCAACAGTGGCTGCAACTACTGAGGCTTGGGAGATTATATATTGGGGTAGTAAATGACCTTGCTTTTGAACTTTTCTCCTTTTTATTGGTTTATCATAAATGAAAGATAATTAACATTGCCTGTCATAAAAACCCTGAACAACCATGGCTAGAAAATTAGCATTATAAACTTTGAGGCATATATTACATTATAAAATTCTGAAAGTAGTGATATGCTGTAATTCAAACCCACAAAGTCTATCTTTAACAATCAGGAAGAGAGCCATTTGATTTCATTGTGGAAAGTCCTGGGTATTTCCTGCCATCATTTGATGTGTACATGTGAATAAATCATTAAAAGGAAAAGAGGAAGGGCAAATAATTTGGTAGTGATAGACAATATTAACCAGAGTAGCAAGTGCATCAAACTGAGTACAAATTTAAGTTCCATAATCATTTTGTTTCCTCATTCTTTTTCCTTTCATCTATATTCATGGACTAAGAATAGCCCTCAAAAATCATCTCATCAAAACCAGTGCGATAATACAATTGAGATAATTCTAAGAGTCAGTATTCAATAATGGCATCTATTAGGAAATAAATTCACTGTTTCATCATCTTGACTCATGAAGTGGCTTTCTGCATTCACTTCTAAGAATTCTCATTGTAACGCCATAAGGTAAGGACACCAGCCCACTGTTTCCCTTCCATTGTCATCCTTCCCCTATCTTTGTAATGGACTGAGTTTTGTACTATTCCCCAAAAATCCATAGGTGGAAGTCATTATGTCAGAATATAACCATAATTGGCAAAAATAAAAAGGTGATTAAAGATGGTAGACCCCTATATGACTGGCATCTTTATACAAAGACGAGAATCCAACACAAGAGAAAGAGACACCAAAATTAGCATGCACAGAAATATGGCCACTTGAACACACAGCAAAAAGACATCCATCTATAAGCCAAGCAGAGAGGCCTCAGAAAACAGCAAAGCTGCTGACACTTTGACTTCAGGCTTGTAGCATCAGAACTGTTATAAAGTCCATTTCTGTTGTGTGAAACACGTTGTCCGCAGTATTTCGTTACAGCAGCCCTAGCAAGCTAATATGAAACAACCAATTCTGGATGTTTGTATGTGTGTGCTTCTCACACTGATGACATTATTGGAGAAATGAGGTGTTTCATTTCAACCAACAGTCAACAAGATTAAGTAATTCTTTGAAAGGAGTCTTTGGGAATTATACCATCTGATGTCTAACAATGAAAGACAGTACAACTTAGAATGACCCTCTAGTGAGTTCCTTTTCAAGCAAATTATGATAAAGAAAACCCTCTTACTGTAGGGGGGGAATCATGACCAGTTTTTCAGCACTCTATCAAAAGATGTCTTTCTGACCAGTAAGAGACCAGAATCCTGTCTCACTCCCAGGTAACATTGATGGCACAGTGGTTAAGAAAGAACAAGGCTTCCCTGAAACTAAATAACCCCAGGAAAAGAATGACATTTCTTTGTTAGCAGTCTTGATTTTCTAGAAGGGAGGTATTGGGGTAGAAAGGGACTGATTCTGGTCAACATACAGCTGGAAAGCCTCAGAATCCAAGTAGGAACATAATTTGCTTTGGGGGAAAGGGTCAAACACGCAGTCCTTAAACTAAGAGAGTTCTAATCTTGGATCTCAAATATGGGACACCAATGCTGCTGGTGGGGAGACCCATTCTACCAAGTAGATGGGTTTCAAGGAGGTAAATATCCATAAAGTCTGGAGAAAAAAACCTTTGTTTCTTCTTAATATTATTTTTTATATAATTAACATTATATCTAGCCCCAAATATGCAGGGTCTAAATGGTAGCACTGTATGAAATTACAATTCTACTTATTGATGGGGTAATTTGGGACAAGTTATTGCATTTTAATGAACCTTAGTTTCATCATTATTCTTTTGATAATTATTTATTAACCTCATACTACGATCCAGCAAATTTATAAATACACAGGATAAGTAGAAAATGAAATAGGCAAGATTCTTTTCAGGAAGTGTACATGTGGGTATGGTAACTTCATCTGAAAATTCACATCTTGAAACAAGATCACTAGATGAGCCTCTGAGGATAGTTGTAAACAATGATAACTCATGACTAAAGGCTTTAACATTGTAGCCAGCATCAAGTAACTAATTAATAAAATCCTAATTTACCTTACCTGAGCAATACCTTCTTGTTTTCTGGGAAGGACTTTAAGTCACCACCAGTCATGAAAATATCACACTGAGAGAAGTAGCACAGATAAGAAGCTCTTGGACTTACAGGAAAAATGTTTGTGCCCTGCAAATATTCCAGTGTTGAAGCTAATCCCTGATGTCACAGGGAGGTGGGGCCTTTGGTAGGTAATTAGGTCATGAGGGTGGTGACTTCTTGAATGGAACCAGCTAGGAAGAAACAAAAAGGCTCATTTCCTTGCTTTCTACTCTCTGCCTGTGAGGATACAATGAGAGACCACCATCTGCAATGGAAAAGGTAAGCCTTCACTGGACCTGAGATCTGCAGGCTCCTCAGTTATGGACTTCCTGGCCTCGGGAACTATATAAAGAAATCCTCAAAGGATCTTCAGAGCCTGATTTCAAAATAATTGTCCTTAAGCCTAATTTATTACATTGCACTGCAGGTATTCTCAAAAAATCAAGTGCTGCCAACACCAAATTTCCCAAAAGAAAGAAAAAGAGATGAAGTTCTCAGTGCTGACACAAGTAGAGTCCTCACTTATCAAATAAATGGAAAAGAATGTTTAAAAATCATTGTTCAATGTTTTATTACACAATATATGATACTATTATAATTAATTAATAAGAATTATTTTTTAGAGTGCAGCAAATTTTACTAAAGTCATTATATATCATAACTATCAGATGATTATATTTGCCAGATTTAACATTTGCAGAAACATACTGATTATCAAGTATAAAAATCAAAGATACTCCTTTAAAATCTTTCATAATTTTAAGTATTAAATAGTGTCAATTTTTCACTACAATTGGGATCTTCCAGTGGGTAAGAGCCAATTCTATATATCTATCTTTATAATTCTCAAAATGGTAAAAGGAAAATGAGTTGTGATTTCAATATAAAGAATGTGCTACTTGAGGCTGAATTTATCAAATAAAGTGATTAGTGTCAGTTACCTTCCTTTGAGCTTCTTAATCTTTGAACAGTGCCTCTACTCACCATCTTCATTATTTTTTTAAGTATGTCACTCTGCCAAAGACTTTCTGAGAGAACATGAGCTCCAGAGTGCACCTCTTCTTCAGTTAAAAAAATCACCCAAATAAATTTTTATTTAAAATTTAAGTAAAGACAGCTTGGAAAGGACAATATTATTTTAAAATTAGCTTTATGCCAATGGTCCAAAATTTAGACTTCTTCTAAGACAAATATTTAGGAACTATCATTGTATTTAATAACTCTGTTTGACCAGCATATGAGCAAAACTTTTTTTTCCTTTTGTTAGAGATCAAAACATTTTCTATATTAACATTTTTGAAAAGTAATAGATATATTGACAAATTTCCTTAGATAATTAAATAATTCAAAGATATTTGTCTCTAGAATTTATCTTTGAATTTTAAGGGTAAAGATAGTGAAATCTAGCTGGTAAAATATTTTCCCAATAAAAGTACTAAATAACCACAAAAAATTACTACTACAAGTATATATCATTTCTTGCCTTAAATAAAACAAAGAAGCTAAAATGTAACAGAGATTATACATAGCATGACCCAACTCTCTCTCTTCCCCAAAGTCATAATAGGAATCTGAATGATCCTCACAATTCACATGATTTTATCCTGTTAATCAGGAAGTAAATATGCCCTCTATTCTTGTGACTAATGGACATGAAGGAGATGATGGTATCTGACAGAAGCATATGATACAAAGTGTGAAGGTGAATTAAAGGAATGATTTCAATCATTGCATCACAAAGCACTGTCCCATAACCAACCCTGAGCCCTACCTCCAACAGGTGAAATGAGCCATGGTACAGGAAATTCAACTGGTAAAAGAAAAGCAGGACATGATCCTTGTCACCTGTTCCATACCTTTCTAAATAAAAAGATATGCTCAAATGCTTACACCCTAACTCAGAGGAAAAGAAAGATGTCAAGAATAAAGAGATGGAGTCCAACATAATTTATTCCATGTAATATCAAGAAAGTAGATAAGCTACTACTAACCATAGCCCCATGAGAATGACTCTAGGGAAACAGAAAGCAAAAGAGAAAAAGAATCTGGAAGGGAATAAAAACAAATACCCCAAAAGAACATCTCACTAGGGAAAAACTTAGTGAAAACATATATCTATTTTTTTTTTAAATCAGAGAATTAAAAATGGAAAGAAAATAGAACTTGAGATAAAGAAACTGAAGATGAATCAAAATCATGCTGGAGATAACAAATAAATTATAAAAATTTCAAGGAACAGAATTTAGATTGCTAAATATAATAAATTCACTAATGTTGATGAAATTAAGTAAGCATAGTAAATTTAGGGAGGAAAAAACAAGAACACATCACTGACAACACACATTTGATGAGATTTCATATTGCACTCAAGGCAAGAATTTTTGCATTGTTAAGTTTTATAAATATTTACACACTCAGGTATAATTGACCAAATAAACAGCATATATTTGAATATAAAAATTCATAATTTTGACATATGCATGTATGCATTAACCCATAAGCACAATTAATCAATATACACTTTACAGACAAAGATTTCCCCATGTCTCTGCAGTCTTACTTTTCTATACCTCCTTATACTTTTTCATCCCAACAACCACAGATTTTGCTTTCTTTTAAATACTAAAGACTAGTTTGTATTTTCTATCTGCTGATACAAACGTAAATAACACATTATGAATTCATTTTGCTTGTCTTCATTCGCTTAACACAAAGTCATTTTGAAATCCATCACTGTTGTCTATATCAATATCTCATTCCTTATATTGCAGAGTGGTATCCGATTTAGGGCTACAGCACATTTTGTTTATATTTCCCTTGCTGATGGACATAAGGATTGTTTCCAGATTTATCTATTACAAATAAGACTGCTGTTAACACTTATGTAGAAGATTTAATGTGGACCCATGCTTTCATTTCTATTGGATAAATGATTAACAATAGAATGGTTAGATCATATGACAAGTATACACTTAAGTTTTTAAGAAACTATCAAAGTGAATGTCGCATTTGTATTCTCATAGTGCTAGAGAATTCCACTTTCTAAACATTCTTGCCAACATTTGCTAGGGGCAGTTTTTCTTAATTTTAGCCATACGAAGAGTAGTGTAGTTCTATCTCATTGTAGTTAATGAGATTTGCATTAATTTGCATTTCCCTGATGACTGATAATGCTGAAGTTTTTTTCATGGTGTGTGTTTTCCGACTTCTGTAGTAAATTATCCTCAAATATTTTCCTCATTTTTATTGTTTATAATAGGATAATTTATATGTTTTGGATAAAACCCTTAATGATAAATGGTTTGTAAATACTTTTTCCCAATATTTTTGTCTTATCTTTCCATTCTTTTAACAGCATCTCTCAAAGAGCATATTTTACAGTGAATGAAGTCTAGTTCTTAAGTTTATTTTCTTCGATGGATCATGCTTTTGATGTCTTATCAAAGAAGTTTTAGCTGGGCTCAGTGGCGCAGCCTGTAATCCCAGCAGCTCAGGAGGCTGAGGCAGGAGGATTTCAAGGTCAAAGCCAATATTAGCAAAAACAAGGCGTTAAGCAACTCAGTGAGACCCTGTCTCTAAATAAAATGCAAAATAAGACTGGGGATGTAGCTCAGTGGCCGAGTACCCCTGAATTCAGTCCCTGGTACCAAAAAAAAGAAGAAAAAAGGAGTTCTGAAGCTAGGGATGTAGCTCAATGGTAAAGCACTTGCCTAGCATGTGAAAGGATCTGGGTTTGATTTTCAACACCACAAAAAGAAAAAAAAAATTCAAAGACCCAATTTTTTGCCAGACCCATGTAAACAAAAATTTTTCTCCTGTTTTCTTCTGTAAGTTTTATAGCTTTAGGTTTTACATTTAGGTCTATCATCCATTTTAAGCTAATTTCAGTACAGAGTATTTAGATAGGTAATAGAAGTAATTTTTGCTTGCTTTTTTGTTGTTGTCTATTTGTATATTGAACATATAATTCTTCCAACAGCATTTGCTGAGAAGAGTATTATTTCTCCAGTGAATTACCTCTGAAACTGACAAATCGGTCATCCACCTATGTAATTGTATATTTCAACTTTAAATCATGTTCATTCCACTGACTGATTTGCCTATCACTTACCAACACCTATATTATATTTAATAATTGTGTATCAAGTCTTAAAATCCAGTAGTGTCAACCACTCATGATGTTTCTTTTTAATCTCTTCTGTCTGTTCTATGTCCTTTCCATTTTTATATAAATTTTGAATCTGTCATTTCCTGCAAAATAGCTTTCTGTGATTTTGATTGAGATTAAATTGAATCTATATCCTTTAACATCAATTGTGGTTTATCTGTTGATCTTTCATAGATATTCTTCATCATGGTGAGGAAATTCTTTTCCTAGCTTCTAAGAGTTTTATCAGCTGGAGATTGAGGTTGCATTAAATAAATTTCCTGTGCCCATTTTGGTGATCATATGCCTTTTGTTTTTGGTTTGCTGAGTTAATTATATTGATTGATTTTTTTAATATAAAACTAATTTTTGCTGGGTATAATGGTCCCCCGCCTATAATCACAGCAACTCAGGAGGTGAGGCACAAGGGTCACAAGGTAGAAGCCAGCTTCAACAACTTAGCAAGGTCCTAAGCAACTCAGCAAGACCCTTTTTCGAAATAAAAAATTGAGAAGGCTGAGGATGCAGTATAGTGATAAATCATCTCTGGGTTCAATTCCCAATACAGAAAAGAAAAAAAAAAAAAAAAAAAAAAAAAAAAACCTAGTTTTCAATTCTTGAGATGAACCTCTATGTTTAGGTTGACTTAAGCTTTTATATACCATTGCATCAAGTTGCTAAATTTTTCTTAAGAATTATTGAATCTATGCTCATGAAAGATGTAGTTTCCAGTTCTTGTAATCTTTTTTTCTGATTTTGAAGTGAGGTAAATCTGACTCCATAGAATGTGTTAATAAACACTACTTATCATAAATTTTCAGGAAACATTTGTTTACATATTATTTCTTCCTCTATTGGTTAGAAGAATTGAACCACAAAGAGATCTGGGGCTTACAGTTTCCTTTGTGGAAATGTTTGCAACTACAAATTCAATTTCAAAGATGATAGCATTCTTCAGTTTATGTATTAATTTAGAGAAAATCTGCTCTATTTAATGGACATTGGGAAATTGTGTCTTTCAAGAAATTTTCCCACTTCATCTAAGTTTTTAAGTTTATTACCGTGAAGTAGTTCAGAATGTTCTTTTACTATCCTTTTAATACCTCACAAAATTTGTATTGATGTCACTTCTCTTCTTTGTGATATTGGCAATTTGTGGGTCCTTTTTATTTCCCTGTTTGGTCTGACTAGAAGTTTATCAATTTTATTGATGGTTTTATAGAACTATTTTTGGTTACATTGATTTTTCTGTATTGTTTTTATTTTTCCTATTTCATTGATTTCTATCCTTATTCTTATTTCCCTGATTAATTTGAGTTCACTAGTTAGAAAAAAAAACATGAAAAAGAATTAATAATACCAGATAAAATGAACTGCGAAAATACTTAACACAGTATATACCAATTAATTATCATTTTTAATATTTGAGTGTGAACACTGATTTGAGAACTTTTTCTTTTCTATTATAGGCTTTTAGTGGTTGTAACTTCCTTCTGACTATTACATTAGTGCCATGCCATAAATTTTGATGTGTTTGCATTTTCATTCACTTCAAAACAATTTTCTTTCTTCTTTGAAATACCTAATAGGTTAAACTTTCTTATTTAGTTTTCAATATATCTGAGTTTCCAGAATTTTGTTATTGATTCATAATTTAATGCTCTATGGTCAAGATACATGTTTGTATGATTAAACTTCTTTTAAATTAATGACACTCAATTTATGATCCAACATATATCTCTTTTGGTAATGCTATTCATTTAAAAGGAACGTGCAAGATTATGTAAATACACAGATAAAATTACAGACAAAACAATTATATAAAACTTGATTCTCAAATATCAAAGTAAATCTGTTAAAACTGTAAGCATAGAATTAATATACATAAAATATATTAAACAATCAATCAGATAAAAGATGTACAAAGACATAATTGAAATTTAGCTTATTCCATATAATTCAAAATAACTTTCTTTATCAAAAAAGACACTTTCAAAGGAATTAATAATATGAGATAAAATAACCTATGAAAATACTTTAATACCGTACATACCACTTAATTGTCACATTTAATATTTGTTAAAAATATGAATGTAGAAAAATGTTATAGTCAGTCATATCACAAATACTGTTATAATAATTTTATCTCTGTTAACTTTTATATTGAGGATATGTGTACATAGATGAAATCATAATGATTATTTTCAGATAACTAATGATAAGAAGTTACATATTGCATAATGTTTGTAAAATGAAAAAAGAGTCTATAGTCTGTATGTTTAGACTTATTATAAAAATACAAATAATAGTACAATTTGCATGGTAAATTGCAAAAGATGTTTTGTTTCACTGATAATCTCAACACATTGTCTCAAATAAATTTTCATTTCTTTCTCCTCTCTTTTTTAGTTATATTTGCCTTGTTTAAGTGGTATCTTTTTAAATGACAGGAAATAAAAATTAGTAATAGAATAATAATTTGCAAAATTAAAGTGGAGCAGCACGTGCCCTGGTGAGGACTGAAACAAATTGTTTTAGGTAACGTTATTATTTATAGTTATTTTCAACATTGGAAAGATTCAGATCTCAAAATCTGTACTAATGGGAAAATTTTTGTTTATTAATTATTTTTCCCTATAAACAGAGATTGAGATTTTATTCAAAGAGGAGACTTACAGCTCCTGGAGATTGCATATTGAGGAATAAAAGTTACCATTAAGTAACATTTCTTGAATGCAAAAGGATTCTTGAGAACAGAATAAGAGTTACCATGGGTACAATATTCACAGAAGAGTATGATAGCTCTCTGGAGATTGCATACAGGAAAATAAACATTGTTATTAAGCAACATTTTGTTGAATGTTTAAGAATTTTTGAGAACAGAATAAGAATTACCATGAGTACAATATTTGATATACATTCTAACATACTTTAAAAGGGAACCTAATAATCACAGAAATGCCTTTAAATGTTATTTAGGACCTCTGGCTTCAATCCTGACATGTGAAAGACTCATAATTGTCACTCCCATCCTTGTGAGAATCAAACTAAACAAACTGGAATCTTTCATTTCACTCATGCCCATTGGAAAGAAAGGTGGCAAGGGAAACTGACACCCCAAAATGTGGAGGGTCATGTAAATAGAGTGAATCGCAGTAGAGCTCAGTTTACACAGAACAAAAACAGATGGAGCCACAAACTGATAATAACACTTAACTGGTAGTTTTGACAAATTACTAGAGAGTGAGGAACTCCTTGGGGTTACAATTCACAGTCGTATAGGTTTGAATCCCAAGAACCCTAACAGGTTTGCACAGTGATAAGCAGAGAAAATCTTTCCGTGTTTTCTTGATGGGGGAGATAAAGTAACCACTTGGGAATAGGCTTAGGGTCTTTTATAGCGTACCCAAGCCTACTTTCAAGGGGAACACACATTGTTAGAATCCCCCTACACCTACAGGATGAGCCCATCCTATGGAGAGTAGGCACAAAATCAAGAAGCACTTGAGAACATCATAGACCACAGGCACGGATTCATTGAAAGATTAAGATTTAATACAATTTTAAATTTAATTATATAATTAGAATTTCTTCCTCTCCACCATACCATACCATTACATCAATAGGTCTCCAAGAAATCATCATGGATTACAATTGAAATGGAAGCAAAAGACACACGTTCTAAAGAGGAGTACAAAGGCAAACTTTGAAATCAAGAAATGAGACAAAAATAAGAACACCAGACAGTGGTGGGTGTAGCTCAGTGAGAGAGTGCTTGCCTAGCATAAAGTCCTGGGTTCAATTTATAGCACCACAAAGCAAAACAAATAATAACAACATTTTTTTTTAATAAGGACATAGAGCTATACAGAAAACTAAGCATGTCAGACTCCTAGTCATCTTAATATAAAATGCCCCACTAAAAGCCTAATGATCCCTGTTCTTATCACCCTACGGACCATGACTAAGAATTTTCCAAAATTCATGACACAGAAAAACTACTGATCCAGAAAGTTCAGAGAGTACCATAAGGGATAAACACTTAAAAAAAAAAAATCTAAACCTAGGTACATCATATTCAAACAAACAAGGACAAAGAGAAAATCCTGAAAGAAGTCAGATGGAATAAAAACACTTTGCAATGGGTAGAATAAAGCAAAAAATAAGAACATGTTCAATGATTATAGGATGTGGATAAGTGAAACAAGAGAAATGTTTTATAACCCAAGAAGTGAAAATTGGTAAATACTTTGTTATAAAATAACTATGTGCAAGGCAGTGCAGCAATTGAAATAGACTTTGATTACTTGTAACTTTCTTTTTTGATTCTAGGGAAATCACTATAAAATTTTAAGTAGAAGCATAATTGATATGCTAAGACAAGAAAATAAATAGAATTATATAAAATAATCAAGTAACACAACAGGGGAAGAAGAAAAATGAATCAGAGAATTAATATAGCATAGAACATGACAACAAACCATGTAACTACTAATTCAACCATATCAATGGTTGTTTCAAATAAAATAGTCTAAATGCACCAATTTTTATAAAGAGATCATCAAAATGGACAAAATATAAAAGACCCAACAATATGTTGTTTATCTATTTTAATGAATAAGGAACCCATTTTAAATATGAACCCAAATACATTAAAGGAAAGGAGAAAGATACACCATGCTAATAGTAACAAAAAGAAAATTGGAATAGCAATATTAGTGATAGTCAATGAAAGAACCCCAAAAAAAAGGAAAATAGTCAGTGATAAAGACAAATATGCAAAATGATAGCGTGAATATCTGAAGAAGACAAAATAATCTTTAACACTACACACCTAACCACAGAACATCAAAACAAGTGAGGCAAAAACTAGTAGATAAATGCATGATGAAGTTGGAGACTTCAACAACCCCCTTTCAGTGATTGACAGATTGAGAATTTTTCCTTCAGATACACTTTGTAAGCAGGCAAAATTAGCAGTCTCTGAGGTATCCAGAGTTACTAACCAATATATCGAAAATGTCCAGTTTTCAACAAGTAATTATGAGTATGCAAAGAAACAAAAAAGTGTGATCCATAAATGAAGAAAAAATAAGAAAATGTAAACTGCTTTTGAGGAAGTGAATTTAGCAAAGACTTCTAAGCAACTATGTTGAGAGATATAAGGGAAACTATGTTTAAAGAATGAAAAGAACATATTGTAATAATGTTTCATCAAATGCACAATAGCAATAAAAATGAAATTACTTATTTGCTGATGACATGATTCTATATTTAGAGGATCCAAAAAACTCCACCAGAAAACTTCTAGACTTCATAAATGAATTCAGCAAAATAGCAGGATATAAAATCAGCACGCATAAATCTAAAGCATTTTTATTTATAAGCGATGAAACTTCTGAAAGGGAAATGAGGAAAACAACTCCATTCACAAAAGACTCAAAAAAAAAAAAAAGTAAAATACTTGGGAATCAATCTAACCAAAGAGGTGAAAAATCTCTACAACAAAACTACAGAACATTAAAGAAAGAAATTGAAGAAGACCTTAGAAGATGGAAAGATCTCCCATGTTCTTGGATAGAAGGAATTAATGTTATCAAAATGGACATATTTCCAAAGATGCTATACAGATTTAATGCAATTCCAATTAAAATCCCAATGACATTTCTCATAGAAATAGAGAAAGCAATCATGAAATTCATCTGGAAGATCAAAAGACCCAGATAGCCAAAGCAATCCTGGGCAGGAAGAGTGATGCAGGAGGTATCACAATACCAGAACTTAAACTCTACTATAGGGCAATAGTAATGAAAACGGCATGGTATTGGCACCAAAATAGCCAGGTAGAACAATGATACAGAATAGAAGACACAGAGATATACCCACATAAGTACAGTTATCTCATACTAGACAAAGGTGCCAAAAACTTACAATGGAGAAAAGATAGCCTCTTCAACAAATGGTGCTGGCAAAACTGGAAATCCATATGCAGTACAAAATTCAACTCAAAATGGATCAAGGATCTAGGAACTAGGCTTGAGACCCTTCACCAGATAGAAGAAAAGTAGGCCTGAATCTCCATCACATTGACTTAGGACCAGACTTCCTTAACAAGATCCTCATAGCGCAAGAAATAAAAGCAAGAATCAAAAATTGGAATGGATTCAAACTAAAAAGCTTTTTCTCAGCAAAGGAAACAATCTATAATGTGAAAAGAAAGCCTACAGAGTGGGAGAAAATCTTTTCCATATACACTTCAGACAGAGCACACTAATCTGCAGAGTTTATAAAGAATTTTAAAAACTTTACACCAAAAATACAAAGAACCCAATCAATAAATGGGCTAAGGAACTGGGCAAACACTTTCCAGAAGAACATATACAGGTGATGATCAACAAATATATGAAAAAGTGCTCCTCATTCCTAGTAATTAGAGAAATGCAAATTAAAACCACCCTAAGATTTCATCTAACTCCAATTAGAATGGCTATTACCAAGAACACAAGCAATAATAAGTGTTGGCTTGGATGTGGGGGAAAAGGCACATTCATACATTGCTGGTGGAGTTGCAAATTGGTGCAGCCACTCTGGAAAGCAGTATGGAGATTCCTCAGAAAACTTGGAATGGACCCACCATTTGACCCAGCTCTCCTACTCCTCAGTTTATACCCAAAGGACCTAAAATCAGCATACTATAGAATGCTGCCACATCAATGTTCATAGCAGCTCAATTCACGATAGCTAGATTGTGGAAACAACCAAGATGCCCTTCAATTGATGAATGGATAAAGAAACTGTGGTATATATACACAATGAAATATTACTCAGCCATAAAGAAGAATAAAATTATGGCATTTGCTGGTAAATGGATGAAGTTGGAAAATATCATGCTAAGTGAAAAAGGCCAAGCCCAAAACAACAAAGGCTGAATATTTTCTCTGATAAGTGTATGACGATATATAACGAGGAGGGTGGCAGTAGGGGAAGAGAAGAATCAAAGAACTTTGGATGGTGTAGAGGAAAATGGGGTGGGAGGGGGTGGGGGACGGAAAGATGATAGAATGAAACAGTATTACCCTATGTATATATATGAATACATGAATGATGTGAATCTACATTGTGTACAACCATAGAAATGAAAAGCTGTACCCCATTTGTGTACAATGAATCAAAATGCAGTCTGTAAAAAAAATTTAATAAAAAATAAATAAATAAAATGAAATTACTTTTAAAATAACCTTAGATGAAAATGAAGTAGAATTGAGTTGACAGGCAAAAAGAACTGTCTATCTTGCAGATAAAGATAGATCAATAAAGATAATGCAATCAGAAAATAGAAAAAAGAATAATTAAAATGTTAACAGAGATTTAGAAAAATGGGGGACACCATTAAGTGAATCAAAACACAAACTATGGGAATACCAGAATGAGAGAATAAAGAGGAAGAAACAGAAAAAAATATTTAAGAAAGTTGTGACTGAAAACTATAATTTGATTAAACCATTAATCTGTGGACTAATTTCAAGAAAAAGAAAAGTCAACCCACAGAGTAAGAGGAAATGTTGCAAACATATCCAATAAGGGATTTGTATTCAAATTTAAAAAAATATTTCTTGTAATTCAATAATAAAAATAACTAATCCAACTAATATATAGAAAAAATGTTTTTTTCTCCAGAAGAGATATACACATATCTAATAAGTACATGGAATGAGTTAAATATCATTATTCATTATAGACACAAAATTGAAGGCACAATAAGATGCAATCATACCCACTATGATGACTAAAATAAAATAGATAATGAAAATCCTGGTGAAGATCTAGAAAAATCGAAGCCCAAATTAGAACTCACATACATTATTGGCAAAAATATAAAATGGCGAAGTCAATTTGGAAAATAGTCTAAATAGATACAACAAACTGCCTAGCAACTCCACTTCTAGGCATATGCTCTGGAGAATGAAAATACATATTCATCCAAAAACTTGTACGTTAAGGTTCACAACAGTCTTATTCGTAGTAATCAAAAGCAGAAGCTCTGGGCACGGTGGTGCATGCTTGTAACCTCAGCAACTCAGGAAGCTGAGGCAGGAGGATCCAGAGTTCAAAGCCAGCCTCAGCAACTTAGGGAGGCACTTATCAACTCAGTGAGACCTTGTCTTTGAATAAAATACTAAAAAGGGCTGGAGATGTGGCTCAGTGGTTAAGCATCCCTAGGTTCAATCCTCAGTACCAAAAAAAAAAAAAAAAGTAGAAGCAACCCAAGCATCCAAAGACCGGTGAATGGATACATAAAATATATTACATAATTATGATGGAATATTATTCAGCAATAAAAAGGAAAGAAGTACTGATACACACTACAACATAGTTGATTCTTGAAGGCATTACGGAGTTCAAGAAGTTTTATAGACTATGTTACATTATTTCATTCGCACCAAATATTCAGAATAGGTCAACTATAGATGCAGTTAGTACATTTGTGGATGCCTAAGACTGAGGGTATGGGTAGGAATGGGGAGCAAATTCTAACATATATGGGTTTTTCTTTGTAAAATAATGAAAAGATTCTGAAATTCAGTTGTGATAGTTGCAAACCTCTGAATATACTTAAAATTATTGACTCATTTTAAATATATGAATGGTATGATGTATGGATTATGTATTAACAAAGCTGCTAAAATAATTTTAAAAATAAGAATGCAAAATAATCATAATACCAATGAGTAGATAGATAGATGAACCCGATAGAAGTCAGATGCTTCTTAGGTGCAGCTCAGATAGCTCCAACCTTCTCAGGTACTAGTGTGCTGGGATTAAAAACTGGGATGACAGAGTAGAAATGCAACCTGATGCCCTTCCTCTAGAACAATCTTTCTTTGCTCATTTGCCTTACTTCTAGATTTTTCTGAACTAGCCTGATTCATGCTCTTTTTTCTGAGCATTTCTTCCTCAAGATAACAGGATTACACCTCACATTAAATTCAGTCCTCTTCCCATTAACCCAGTAGCTATTAGTGTGTCCTGTCATCATTACCGTCTTTGCCCTCTATCACTCAGAAATGCATTGCTGGAAGTAGAGTTTTATTTGAAAGCATCTTTCTTGATTATTCTAGTTGGCATTTTTCTTTAAGCATAACTTAAAATGATGCTAAGAAAATATCTCAGGAAATTTTATTCAATCTTGGTATGGTATAGTTTTGTCAAAGATAAATATCCTCTTCCTCAATTTGAGATCCTTGAATTTGCTTGGGGCTATCCACCACATTCAGATTATCTTCTGAATTATCAAGGAACAGGAACAGGTATGTGTGGGGGTGTCTGCCACGTCCTGCGTGCATGAGAAACGGGTTAACTGCCAGAGGACAATGTTGGCTATAAATCAATCAGTTACCCATAAACTTATCTAATCAATAAACATACAAGAGCCAGTACTCTTTTTAAATGAGAGGAGTGTGATGGATCGGGCCATACCAGATCTGGCCTCTAACAACATGGTGTAGCCCACTGCTCCTTTATTTATAGTTATACAGATAAAGGGACCTGGACCAGGAGGAGCTTCTTCTATGATGAACAGGATGGGGTAGAGTTAGGGAAGCCATTTGCTTAGGGAAACTATCATAGAACCAGAAGGTGACTCCCACATAGCACCCACATACTCCCCAGCAATCTGGGACAATCCTTCGTGGTAGCCAGTTCCTAGAAGTTAGGCCTCTGTGTCCCATGACTCAACCTCGTCTGATTCTGCTAGATAAGGATGGCTCCCCACAGGTATGCTTTCTGAAATTGTTTTTATAATACTTCAGTGTATAATGAGGAGGTTTAACTGAGTATCCCCATTCATATTTATTTAATACTTAATATATAATGAACAAAAAATATTTAAAGGTTAAGTTTAGTTATCTTATTGATGTTCCATTGATGGTCAGTTAAAACAAGAACACAAGGTTAAATTTTCCAATATATTAATAGATAAAATGAAAACTAAAAGGCTCTCTCAAAAAATCAAATATCTGAAACAACCTGAGCTGCCCCCATGCTGGTCCCAGGCACTACCACATTCCACATTCCATTCACGTCGCCAGCTGAGCCACTGCCATGATTAACCGAAGCTGTACGACCAACCTGAGTTACAGCCCTAAGCCATAATTTGCTCAAGCTTCAGACACTACTGGGCCTGGGACTGTGTTTCATGACCACTAGGCACTCAAGCCAGTGCCAGGCTCAAGGTCATGCCATCACTGCTGAAGACACAACAATAGGTTCACAATTCTGTGGCCACCAGCTCCATTGTGATACCCGCCCCCACACAGTGCTATGTATAACACCCACCTGGGTCACTATAGTAACCCCTACATCATGGCCCCTGGTCCTGAAGGGCTCTTCAACACTATCAGCACACATATTGTCCCTAAATCCGTTGAATACACAGGAAGAAGCTATAGGGAGATAATATTGTGGTTACCAAAGGGAACTAAGGTCAACATAGCTTATGTAACTGACACCCCCAAATATATTTTCAAGAGAGAACTGATCACTACCAAAACTACCTTATGAAGGTGGTAGAGAAAACTGATCCACAAGATGTGCAAATTTCAATGTAAGAATATAAGAAGTTGAAAAAAAAAAAGGTAGCATGATGCCTCCAAAGAAACTTAAGAAGTCTTCAGAAAGAGACCTTAAAGAAAAGGATATTGCTGCATTCCTGAAAAACAACTCAAAATAATAATTCTAAGGAAACTGAATTAAATTCAGGGATACACAGACATATAATTCAATGAAATTCAGAAAACAATTGATGATATTCTTGAGAAATTCACCAAAGAGTTGGTGATTTGAAAAAGAAATCAATCACAAATCTTAGAAATGCAGAATATGACAAGTGAAATAAAAATACAATTGAAAACTTCAACAGCAGACTAGATCAAGCAGAAGAATGTCTAAACTTGAATACATGTCTTTTAAAATATGCCTGTCAGATAAAAGATTAAAAAAAGAAGAAAGAATGAAAAAAATCTCTGAGACATGTGAAACTATATTTAATGAACAAATATTCTCATTTTAGAGTGACTTGAAGGGGAACAAAAGGGAAAAGGCATAGAAAACCTACTTAATGAAATAATAGCTGAAAAATTCTCTAATCCTGAGAAAGATATGGACACCCAGGTACAGGAGGCCCATAGTTCTCCTAATAGACATGACAAGAAAAAATCTTCACAGCACATTATAGTCCAATAGTCAAAAGTACAAGACAAAGAGAGAATTTTTTAAATTACAAAAAAGAAATTGCCAGGTCACATTTAAGATAACTCCCATTTCTTAAAAGAAGGCATTCAGGCTAGGTGAGAATGGAATGATATATTCTACATCCTGAAATAAAATAGCATGCAACCAAGAATACTATTCCCAGTAAGATTGTCCTTCAGAAATAAAGAAGAAATGAAGGCCTTCCAAAACAAACTAAAATGTGGGAAATTCATCAGTATCAACTCAGTTTTAAAAAGATGCTTAAGGATGTCTTATAACCAGAAGTAAAAGAAAGATAACCAACATCAAAAAATGTCAAAGTAGAGGCTTACCATTTGTGTAATCATACATTTACATAGGGTAATAGTGTTTGATTCATTCTGTTATTTTTCCTTACAAACAGAGAAACAAGATGTATTCCATTTGTTTACAATAAAAATAAATTAAAAAGAAATGTCAAAGTATAAAAACTACTAGAAGAGCCTATACACACAAGAAATACAAAAGAATCAAACTTTATCAATATAGTAAGCCAGCAAACCACAAAGAGAATAAACATTAACAATAAGAACAAGATATATCAGAACAACCAAAAGAAAATCAACAAAATGACAGTAGTAAGTCTTTACCTATAAATAATAACTTTTAATATAAATAAACTAAATTGCCTCAATTAAACTTTACTGACCATCTGAAAGGGTAAACAAAAATAATAGTAAGACCCAACAATATGCTGTCTATCAGAAGCTTAGTTCACCAATAAGGTTACATGCAGACTAAAAATAAAGGATGGAAAAGATATTCCACACATATAGGAACTGAAAGCAAGTAGAAGTAGCTACACTTGTATCTGACAAAATATACTTTAAAACAAAAACTGTAAGAAGAGACAAGTGTCACTAAAAAAGTGATCATGGGATCAATTCAACCAGAAGATCTAACAGTTGAAAATGTATATGGATCTAATGTTAAAGCACTAATTTTACAAAACACAGTTGTTAACTAAAGGGAGAAATAAATTCTATTATAATAATGGTATGGAACTTCAGTACTCCACTTTCATCAACTGACAGCTCATCCAGTCTCATTCCCCCCCCAAAAAAAACCCCTAAGAGCAGAAATAAAAACAAAAAATAAATAACAGCAACAACAAAGAAATATCATTTCTAAACTACAGTACAGATTGAATGGACCCAACTGACATTTACAGAAAATTTCATTCAGCAGCTGCAGAATGTACACTCTTCTTATCAGCATGTAGAACTTCATCTAGAATAGACAATGTATTAGGCCACAAATCAAGTATTAAGAAATTCACAAAAAAAAAGGAAAAGAAATCATATCTTGTATCTTTTCTGATCATAACAGAATAAAACAAAAAAATCAAGAACAAAAGACATTGAAGGTCACACCCATATGTGAAGACCAAACACACATTTAAACAATGGATCATTAAATAAATAAAAAGACGAAATTAAATATTTTTCAAGATAAATGAAAACAAGAATATAACATACCCAAACTTATGCAATACAACAAAAGAAGCACTTTAAAAAGGGAAGTTTAAAGTAGTTAAGTGTCTACATGAATGAAATACAAAGATTTCAAATAACCAACCTCACAATACATCACAAGGTCTTAGACTAGCAAGAACCAACCAAGCTCAAAGTTGGAGGAGGGAAGAAAAAACTTTTGTAAAAAATCAGAGCAGATGAATTAAATAGAGTCTAAATAACTTAATACAAAAATTAATGAAAAGTTTGTTTTTAAAAAATATGAACAAAATTGATATATCTTTAGCTATACTGAACAAGAAAAGCAGAAGATTCAAATAAAATCAGCTATGAAAAAGGAGATATTACAACTGATACTACAGAAATACAAAGAATTATTAGGAACTATTATAAACAAACATCCATTAACATATTGAAAAACCTAGAACAAATGGATTAATCTCTGGACACATACGAAAATTGAACCATGAAGGCATAAAAGACCTGAAGAAACAAATAACAAGTAGTGAGATTAAACCTGTAATAAAAAGCATCCCCTACGGAAAAGTCCAGGACCAGCTGGACCAGGTTTCGCTGCTAAAAATTTATCAAATCGTTGAAGAAAAATAAATACCAGTTCTTTGCAAACTTCCCCAAAAGAATTCAGTGACAGAGAAAAATTTCATACTCATCCTATAAGGCCAACATTATCCTGATGCCAAAACCAGACAGACACACACAAAATCACAAAACGAAACTACAGCCAATATTCCTGAAGAGCATAGATAAAAATATTTACAACAAAATTATAGCAAACTAAATGCAACTGCACATCAAAAAAATCATTCACCATAATCAAGTTGGAATTATCCCAAGGATGGAAGAATGGTTCAGCATCCACAATCAATAAACTTAAAACAACATACCAATATAATGAATCATGAAAATCATATGATAATCTTAATAGATACCAAAAAATCATTCAATAAAATTCAACAACCTTTCAAAATAAAAACCCTGAATAAATTAAACAAAGAAGGATCATACCTCAAGACAATAAAGGCTATACATGACAAACTGACCACCAATATCATACTAAGTGGGGAAATACTGAAAATATTTCCTCTAAGACCTGGAATAAGATCAAAATTTCCATACTCACTATCCATATTCAATGTAGTACAGCAAGTATAACTAGTGCAGTTAGGCTAGAAAAATAAAAGGCATACAGATAGGGAGAAAATCAAATTAAATCTATTTGCTGATGATATGATTCTATATATAGAAAAACTTAAAGACTCCACCAAAAAACTGATAACATAAATTCAGTAAAGTTGCATAATACAAAATCAACATATGAAAATCAATACTACTTTTTACACCAATAATGAACTTAGAAAGAAATCATGAAATCAATTTATTTATAGTAACTACAATAAAATACATAGAAATATGTCTACCAACTAAGTGGCATATCTTGACAAGGAAAGTTAAAAAACACTGATTAAATAAATGTAAAAAGACAGAACAAAATGAAAAGAACTTCTATATTCATAGATTGGAAGAATTAATATCATTAAAATATCCATACTACCCTAGGGATTTATAGATTTAATGCAATATCCATCAAAATATCAATGACATTGTTCACATAACTGGAAAATTTAAAATTAATATGGAAACCCAAAGACCCTAAATATCCAAAACAATCTTGAATTTAGTTAACAAAGCTAGAGGCAGCACAATACTTGATTCCTAGATGCACAGCATAGTCACCTAAACAGCACGATACTGACATAAAAGCAAATGCAAAGACCAGTGAAACAGAACAGAGGTTCCAGAAATGAAGTTATGCATCTATAGCCATTATTTTTTCCTCAACAAAGCACCAAAACACATATTGGAGAAAAGAAAGGCCAGTCTCTTTAATAAATGGTTCCAGGAAAATTGAATATTCATGTGTAGAGTGTCAAAATGTGTCTTCATTTCTCACCAATTACAAAGATCAACTCACCATGGGTTAAAGACCTAATGTAAACATGAAACTCTGAAGTTACCAGAAGAGAACATAGTGAAAACCCTTGAAGACCTCAGTATAGGGCACAATTTGGGGATATGATCACAAAAGCATCGGAAACAGAGATAAATGGGATTATACCAAACTCAAAGGCTTTTCAACATAATGAAAAGACAACCCACAAAATCAGAGAAAATGCTCTCTAAGTATTCATCAAAGTATCACTATCCAAAATATGTTGGAAATCAAAAACTTAACACAATAGTGAGTTTAAAAACGAGTGAATGATCTAATTGAATACTTATCAAAAGAAATATAAATGTCCAAAAAATATATGGAAATTATTCAATCATCAACCATCAAGGAAATGCAAATCAAAACTACAATGAAGTGCTCGCTTCAGCAGCACATATACAAAATTGGAATGATACAGAGAAGATTAGCATGGCCCCTGCGCAAGGATGACATGCAAATTTGTGAAGCATTCCATATTTTTATCAAACAACATTACCCTATGTAAATTTATGATTACACAAATGGTATGCCTTTACTCCATGTACAAACAGAGAAACAACATTTATCTCATTTGTTTACAATAAAAAAAAACTTCAATGAAATACCATCTCATTCCAATAATAAAGGTTATTGTCAATAATACTAATTTTTTTAAATAACAAATTGATGAAGATGTTTTGAAAAAGCAACTCTTAGACATTGTTAATGGGAGTGGAAATTCATATAGTCATTATTGAAAATATTATGAAGTTTCATCAAAAAATTAAAAATAATCTATATATATGGATATACACACACACACACACACACACACACACACACACACAAAGGACATGAAATCAGCTTACCAAGGAGATACCTGCGCTTCCATGTTTATTGCAGTACTATTCACAATAGCTAAGATACGTGTCAAACAAGGGATTAATGGAGCAAGAAAATGTGAAATAAATACACAATGTAATATTATTCAGCTATAAAGAAGAATGGAACCCTATTGTTTGCAGCAGAGTGGATCTAATGGAAGAAATTACATTAAGTGAAATAAGTCAGACACAGAAAAACAAGTACCACTTGTTCTTTCTCATAGGTAGAGGCTAAAAATTAGTCACCTTGAATGTAGGACAGTTATTAGTAGAGGTTAGGAAGGGGAAGGGATGTTGGATAATGGGTACCAATACCTCTTGATTAACATGAAGAATAAGCCTGGTTTTTCACAGCACAGAGGGGATGACTATAGTTTACCATAGCCTATTATATATTTTATGAGTAGAAGAGAGTTCAAAGGCTCCAAACATAAAGAAATGATAATCATAGGGAAATAGTACCCTGATTTTATCAGTGCACACTCTATGCCTGTGTTAAAGCATTACACTGAACTCATTAATGCTAATATTAATATTTATATGTAAATATACATATTTTAAGTATGTTTACATGTACACATATACATATTAATATATATGTCCATGGTTTGGTCTAAGGAGAAATATATAACATAGATGAGTCAATGACTTTCTTCAGGAACTCTCTGTGAGAATATTGGGTAGTCATGAAAGAATCTCTCCTCCCTCCATCATAAAATATGACCCTAGAACCTACAAAATTAACATCCTCACTAGATAGGGAAGTCTAAAAGAACTGAATGGACACACAGAGAAAAAGAGCTGAGAAGTACAGAGTTTGCCACTGTTATTCTATAAGTTCCTAAGATACCAAAAGCTACTTTCAATACTACAAATTTCCCTCTTGTTCTATAAACTATAGATAAGATATAGATAGATACATAGATAGATGGATAGATAGATAGATGATAGAGCATATATATACCTATTTGACATAATATCAAAGCACATTGTTTCATTATCCATAACAACTAGAGTTTCTTCCTTGCATTATGTAAAGTATGCTAAGGAAGTTGGAAATTCATGCTGACTTTATGCTCAAAGAATCTCCTTCTTGTTAGAAACATAAGAACATGTAAGCAAGGATAATATATTTTAGAATATACTATGGAGCTTTTATGTGAGGAATATAGACTGCTCAGGGTAAGAAAGCACTAGAGAGATTGCTATCTCAATAAACTTTTTGGCAATGTAATTTTAAGACTTGCACAACTGTCCATCATATTGACTGATACACCATGGTTTGGTAAGCCAATTCCTCATTCATGCTACTTTGACTGGTTTCTGTCTCCAATGGGAAGGCAATTGTTCCACGATGTGAAGCTTCTGAAGACAATTGGAGCTAGTAACCCTTTGTTATGGGAGGATGTCTAATGCATTACAAGAAGTTTAGCAGCATCCCTGGCTCCACCCACCAGATGCCAGTAGCACATCCCCCGCTCTTGTCACGACAAAACCATCTCTAGTAATTGCCAAATGTCCCCTAAGTATAAATACATCATTAGTTGAAGAGTCACTGTTCTATTAAAAATATCTTTTCAATGTCTTTCTAGCTATAACAGTAATAAAACTTATTGAAAAACATATTCAAAATACCGAAAAATAAATAAAATTAGAATTGTCAGAACTCTATCTTATCCACACATATTTACTTCAAACATTTGGTTACATTTCAGCACATTTTATTTTTCTGATATTAATTTTATATCACATAACAAAATTAAAATCTAACATCCTAAAATTTTCTTTCAATATTCTATATGATCAATTCCACACATTATTACAAATTCTTCTAAAATGTTAAATTGGATGGCCTCTAGTGTCCAAATGCATGACAAGTCTTTCTTTCTTCTTTCCTTCCTTCCTTTCTTTCTTTCTTTCTTTCTTTCTTTCTTTCTTTCTTTCTTTCTTTCTTTCTTTCTTTCTTTCTTTCTTTTTTCTTTTAGTTTATAGAAACTATCCTGAACCCAAGTCAAGCTTCAGGGGAAGGATGTAATGAGTTCTTTGTCTGATAAGAAAATGATTCTGAACAAAGGTCTTTTTATCATTTGTTTAGTAAAGATCATATGGAGTGAACTTACTGTCCCTTAGGGATTCAATACACAGTCTTGCTATCTTCTGATATTGATATTATTCTGTTAAGTAAGTTTTAAGTGAAAATAATTCAAATCCACAGAATTTAAGGTTTTATTTAACTAATGGAAGAATCTATTCTTGCTGAAATATGATTATAAGTTTTACATACCTATAACACTGTTCTGGGTGCTAGAGTTATGAATTTACCGTATATTTTAACTCCGGCCCTTCATGTGTTAAAAAGAAATAAGAGGTACATATGGGTAACTACGGTGTATCCTACCAGGACCTGGGAACAACAGGCAAAGTGCAACAGAAACAAGGGCAGAGAGAGAGATCAGATGGGGCCTGGAGGAGGAGCAGTGTCTGTGGTCCCCTTAGAAGAAGGACAGAATTCTCACGTGCTACATGACCTAAGGAAAGGGAGGAGTGACCAGAACATAGAAGAAGGGCAGACTGGAAGGCAGGAGTAAGGCCTGGGATTGTCTGGAGTGTAGAGGAGACAGCAGAGAAGCAGAGGGAGGAAGAGGGAAGGAAAGGAGCAGAAGTCACCGAGAACCTGCTCTTGTCATTGCATTGCTTATCGTCACTGCTGTACTCACAGCATCTCCTGGCTCCCCTCCAGTTGTTAAATGGCAGAAATGGTTACACCACCAACAAATGGCAAAGACCAGACGAAAGCTGAGGGTTGACTCCACTGCCTGGAGATCCGATGCCATGTGTTTTATTAATTCCATTAAATCCAAATAAACCTAAACATCCTCTTTCTCTTGCTCTGTGTTTTTCAGATAAATCCATCAGTGCTCTGGGTACTCTGAACACCCATTTTGTTGTCTCCATCAGGATGTACTACCTTTATTCATACACATCCACCCACTCTCCTCAACCCACTCCCACTATGAGTTGAGTTTCTTGAGGACCAAAAAAGTATCTCCACACTGTCTGTAGCTGCCTTGCCTGCTAAGTGTCCTAAATATTCACTGATTGCATAAAACTGAATCCAAACATGGATAGTGAGACTATCGTTTCCACCTTCCCTCAAATTGTTGTCAATCTGCTTCTTGGTCAAAGAGATTATAAAAATTGAGGAAATGCCTTTATTCAGTTTGTGAATATATGTTTCTGGTGAATCCAGTCTTTTCTGAGGTCTTCAAATACAAAAGAAAAAAAAAAACTTGCTAATAGCATGCGGTATGTGGGAGTGAGGGTGTTAAGTCTGCTTTAAATGTTGGGCTTAAAATTGGATTGATTTTTGTACTAATAGTGCAATTTCCAGGTATTTGTTTTAATAACAAACGGTACATGAAATGACTGCTATTCAGCAGTAAGTTTATAGCTAATTAGAGGAACATCTCACTGATGCAGGCTAATGAGAGGAGAGCTTTTACTGATCAGAGTGTGAAAGTTTCAGGATAGCATCATAAAATGCAGTTTGCTTAGTTCTGTAAATATATGTTGTTTACTTTATTTACAACAGCCCATAGATTACTCAAGTGCATAATATGCTGGTATATTAGGAGAAATAAAATCTCACTAGCACAAGTTCTCTCTAAAGTGCTCTATCTGCTATTAAACTTTTATTAAGGACTGAGATAAAACAATTCTCTTTGGAGTAGGAATTAAAGAGCCTGCTGATGACCAGTGAAGTGAATTAGGATGAGACAATAAGAGAGACAGCCATGTTTCCAAGGAAAGCCTGACTGATCAGTGCCCATTGTGCTCTGACCTTGCCCTTTCCATTCCCAGAGGTATTTCAGGTCACTTCACACAAATGGATAACAGAACAGCTAAATGTCCTGGAGTGAGTGCGGCAGTGTGTGAAGATACAAAGGCCACTCTCGTATGGGTGTCTGAATGTAGGTTTTGTTGTTAGCAGCCTCCAAGCCAGAGAGCCAAGTAGAGTATTCCACAATGAGATGTGAGCTTGAAAGAAAGACATGGGGTCCACTGCTTCCATGGCGCTGGCAATGGGGTAGGCAGACAGTGAGCGAGTAATGGCAAGGACAAGTGTATTCAGCAAGAGCCTAAGCTGGCCAATCAACTAAAGGAGAAGTTAAAAACCGGAGGCATGAAAGGAATGAGATCTTTTAATAACCAAAATCTCTGGCCATGGCATTAATCAAAACAAAAACAGGATATTCCAGAGGAGTCATTGCTTTCACTCTGGTAGTTTCTTTTCCTTTTTACTGGGAGCCACCAAACTGAATTAGTTAAGTGTTCCAGTTTTGAAAAAACATGAAGATAACGTCAAGTTTCTCAACAAAACATTCAAGTTAAAACTTCAAATGTATATATAATGAGAGTGCTTGCTATTGGCATGTACTATTCATATTTAAGTTTTTCTTACATATCAGAAGTCAAAAATCAGCCTAATTGCTGAAAATCGAGTCCATTTAAGAATACATCATCCTCAGCTCTGCCCCCAAATAATGGCCAGGCCCTGCAGAGTAAGCAGCACAAACCATAAAGCTAAACAGTCCTGGGCTTCAAATGGCATTGTTCATCTCACAGAAGCAGAGAGTGGAAGAGTGATTACAGGAGGCTGAAAAGGGTAGGAGGGAAGAGGGAATGAAGACAGGATGGTTACTGGTTACAGGAGTGCAGTTGGATATAGAAGGAACTCCTTACATTCTGTAACACAGAAGGGCAACTGGTTGAAAACCACGAATTATATATTTTAAACTAGGTTTTGAATTTCCCAACACAAAAAAATGACAAATGTTTGAGGCAAAGGATATACTAATTGTCCTGATTTTATCATTATATATTGTGCATGCATACAAATATATATATGTGTATATATGAATATACAAGTATATATGTATTTATGTGTGTATATATACATATATTTATACATATATATAAAATCACACTGTAATCTATAAATATGTATAACTATTATGGCTCAAAATAAAATGCATATATATATTCATGTGTATGTGTGTATGGCTTGACTTGGTCACCTACAGACTATGTGAATTTTAGCAAATTACAAAGACTCTGTGACCTTCAGACCTCATTTGGGATAATAAGAATATGCACACCTAGATATTATGAGGGTCAAGTAAGAGAGCACATTGCAAAGATGCTTCACATATAACAGACATTTAATGAATCATATAGATGAACAAATTATAATAAAACATTCACTAATATTTCTTTACTGAGTAGATTACCAAGGAAGATAAATATTTCTTGTATGTTATGTAGGAATGATCAGTGAAAAGTAGGATGCACTATAACATTTAAATCTGTTTTAGTATATAATTTTGTAACACTAAGTGGGAAAGACAGAAAAGAAGAATCAAATTTGTGTTACATTTAGACTGGCTTTTGTTTGTCCAGTTATGTAAAGGGTTGAAAGACCTTCTGTGTTTTCAGAATGACATCAGTGACCAGTCTAACAACAAATTTCAGCCTTTTCTTCTCTGCTTCTCAAGCCCACTGACCTCAGGTGTTCATACATTTACTCCATAAATAATTATTGAGCACAGTTTTGACTACAGATATAATTCTGACTAGTGAAGAGAGAGAAAATAAGCAAGTGAAATACGATTACAAATATTAAGAATTGTTCTGAAATAAAGTATGAGAAATGTACTGCATAAAGAGAAGGTTGAACCCCAGATTGAATAATAAGCAGAGTGACTGAAAATGATACGAGGTTATAAACCCTTTTGGGGAACTCAGAACTTTAAAACCAACCATTACTGATTTTTTCCTTTTGGCAATGGCAACGAATGAGAATATGCCAACTAGAGATGGATTTTGAGTTGGAACTTTTCAAATCATGGGTCTTGCTGCTGAGTAGAGAATTCCTTAGTAGGAGAAGGATAGGAAGTAGCTAGAACCTGGGTGGAGCTACTGTTATAACCCAAAGGGTGGCTTTGACTAGGACGTGTCAGGTGTGTAAGCCTGTCTGGTGCATTTTTTTCAAGCAAATCTGGCAGAAGCACTGTTGGGGAGGGAGACTCAGCATCAAGTTGACAGCTGGGTTCCCTCTCTGTGTGCTGTCATCCTGGGCTTTTTCTTCCCAAACAATGGCCCAGTCCTATATTTCCCCATAATTCTCCTAATTTCATTATTTCATTCCTTTCTCCAACTGCCACGCCTACTTCAGCAATTACATATACTGCCTTCTCTCAGTAATCTACTGAGACAATCAATGGGTTAACTACCTTGACACTAAAAACACAGGGATTTTCTAAGTATTTTCCTTCAATAATAGGAGTAGTATCCTAAAAGTTTAATTGGAGAAAAGACAAAGGAATTCTAAGGAACTGATACATAGGTATTTTAGAACATTAATACATTTGAATGCAGTTCATAACATAGTGCTAAAGACACTGAAGATTATAAAAAAATATTTCACAGACATGTGTATTAGTAAGGGTTCTCTAGAGGAACAGAATCAATAGTATGATCATAAAAAGGGGGTTTATTAGATTGGCTTATATGACCAGAAGCTGGATAGTCCACAATGGCCATCTGCAGGCTGGAGAGCTGGAAGAACCAGTAGCTGTGCAGTTCAAGAGGTGGAAACCCAAGAACGAGAAGGATAAACAGTGCTACCCTAGTCCAAGACCAAGGCTTCTGGAAACTACCTGGAGAATCACACATTGTACATGCATACATATATATACACACATATATATGTATATGTTCATGTACATGTTTATATGTATTTATGTGTGTCTGCTTTAGAATAGTGAAGAAGCAAGAGTTCAATATCCTCAGATGATCAAAGCAGCAATCAAGAACCAAGAGCTGAGCTTGCATCTTCATCTGCTTCCTTCTTCTTCCAATTTTTATTCCATGCAAGCCACCAACCTATTGGGCGGTGCTGCCCACACTTAGGGAGGGTCTCCACTTCAGTTCACTATCCCACGTTCCAAGTCTTTCTTTTTTTTTTTTTAGAGTGGAAAATGCAGCTTTATTAAAGAAAAGGAAAAGCAGACTTCTCCCGGGTGGAAGAAGGGGACCCAAAGGCGGAATCCGTGGGATGAGCAAATCTCGTTCTTTTATGGGTTTCATTCTCCCATTCTTTCCCCTTATCTCTTCCCTTCCTGCCTGCGGGATTAGGCCTGGTTTTGAAATGTAAAAAGCGAAAAGCGGATGGGGCAGAGGGAGGGTCAAGGTGTCTCAGACAGGCAAGGGCCCAGGGGGCATTGATTAGCACCTTCTTGCCTGCAGTCTCTGGCAAGGGCAGGTAAATCTGGTTATCAATGGTTTCTGCATGTCCTTGATATTCCATTCTCCCATGGCAGTCTCCAACTTCCAGAGGCGGATGGCTTGATGGCCTCTATTTTCTCGATCTGACCCGATTTCCTATTTCTACACTAACTGCCTGTCCCCAATTCTGGCTTCATTCCCCCCTCTAATCTTAGGAACTCCAAGCTGCTGGGGAAGGGGGTCGATGACCGCTCTGACTTCTTCGAGCTGAAAGTGGATGGTGAGGGGCAAGCAGCTTGGAGTTCCTTTTTAGAAATCGGGTCGATCAAGGGGTCCACGGTAAAAGTCTGGTTGAAGAGTAATAGGCTGGAGGGTCATTTGAGAGATGGGCGGTCTATAAGAGAAACAAGAAGTTATGAGTACCGGGATCTTGAAATATGCTTCCCTTAAAATCTTCCACTGGGAGTTAGCAGGTAAGTAGAGTTTGTTATCTTCCATTTGAATCCACCCAGAGGGAAAGAGGTTACCTCCTCTAGATAAAGCCTGCTGTGTTTCCTCCTGGGTGTATTGGGGCCTTATCTCTCGGGGAGGGCCTGTCCATATCAAAGGGGCTAAAGTCGCTATTTGTTGCAAAGTTCCCTTAGCAGCCTCTTTGGCTTGCTGATCTGCTCGTCTATTGCCTTCTGCTATTTCATCTATTCCTTTTTGATGTCCAGGGCAGTGGATTACTGCTACCTCTTTGGGTAAATGGACAGCTTCTAATAGTTTTAAGATCTGTTTATAGTTTTTATAGCTGTTCCTTCAGTTGTTTGAAATCCTCTTTCTTTCCAAATTGCTGCATGTGCATGCAGGATTAGGTAGGCATATTTAGAGTCAGTATAAATATTAATTCTCTGTTGTTTCCCTAGTTCCAGGGCTCTTGTTAGGGCTATTAATTCTGCAAGTTGTGCGCTTGTGCCTGGGGGCAAAGATTGCGCTTCTAAAGTGTCATGTAAAGTCACCACAGCATATCCAGCTTTGCGTTCTCCTTGTTCCACAAAGGAACTTCCATCAGTGAACATGGTGAGGTCTGGATTAGACAGGGGAAGGTTTTGAAGGTCTTCTCGGGCTGAGTAATTTATGGCTAGGACCTGTTGGCAGTCATGTTCAGGACTTTCCTCTAATGTTTCTGGTAGGAAAGTAGCTGGATTTAAAGTCGAACAAGTCCTTATTTGAGTTATGGGTCCTTCCAGAAGTAAAGCCTGATATTTTAGAAGGCGACTATCTGAAAGCCATAGTCCTCCTTTTGAGTTTAAAATTCCTGAGAGATCATGGGAAGTGTAGACAATAAGGTCTCTTCCCAGGGTGATTTTGATTGCCTCAGGGACTAGTAGAGCTACAGCTGCAATTACTCGTAAACAGTGGGGCCATCCCCGAGATACCATATCAAGTTCCTTGCTGAGATAGGCTACTGGTTGTTGAATAGGCCCATTCTTTTGGGTTACCACTCCTAGGGCTATTCCTCCTCTTTCAGTGACAAACAGGTTAAATTTCTCTTCAGTAGGTAAACTAAGAGCAGGGGCTTGGAGTAAGGCCCTTTTTAATGTCTCAAAGGCTTTAATATGTTCTGGTTCCCATATTAGGTTGGTTGTTCCTTGTTGCAAAGTTTCTTTTATAAGACTGTAAAGAGGCTTAGCTAATTCTCCATACCCAGGAATCCAAAGTCTGCAGTATCCAGTTATTCCTAGGAAGCCTTTGAGTTGCCTTAGGGTCTGAGGCAGAGGATATTGTCCTATGGGAGCTATTCTTTCCTGTCCTAATTTGCGGACTCCTTGGGATAGTTGTAATCCTAAATATTGGACCTGTTGCTGACATAATTGAGCTTTCTTTTTTGAGACTTTATAACCCTGATTGGCTAAGAAGTTTAAGAGTTCTGTAGTAGCTTTTTGACATTCCTCCTGGGTGGAGGCGCATAACAGGATGTCATCCACATATTGGAGAACAATTGCAGTTGTCTTATCTTTGAATTCTGCTAAGTCCTTAGCTAGAGTTTGTCCAAATAGGTGGGGGCTATCTCTAAATCCTTGGGGGAGTACTGACCAGGTTAGTTGAGATCCACTATCTGGTTCCTCAAAGGCAAACAGATACTGAGACTGAGAATCCAGAGGTATGCAAAAGAAGGCATCTTTTAAATCTAACACAGTAAACCAATCGGCAGTTGCTGGAATCTCAGATAGCAGAGTATATGGATTAGGAACTACTGGGTGGAGGGGAACAACTGCTTCATTAATTATTCTGAGGTCTTGGACTAAACGCCATTCCCCATTTGATTTTTGAACTCCCCATTTGATTTTTGAACTCCTTGTATTGCATGGGCTGTTACAAGGTACTAAAAGTTTCTGCTGTTTGAGGTTCTGGATGATTTTTAATAAGCCCTTTTTTGCTTCTGGGCGTAGCGGGTATTGTCTCTGATGTGGAAAGACAGAGGGATCCTTTAAGACTATTTTAACTGGGATTGCTCTTTTTGCCCGTCCAATCTTGCCTTCAGTGGCCCATACCTCAGGGTTTATATCACATTCTAGTAGAGGTAAACATAATGATCCTTGTGGTCCCAAATTCATTGTAATGGAAGTCTGAAGTTTTGAAAGTAAATCCCTTCCCAATAGAGGGGTAGGGCATTCTGGCACTATCAGGAATGCATGAGAAAACATCATCCCATCCCACTCACAACTCAGTGGGGGAGTAAACTTTCTGGTAATAGGCCGTCCAGACACCCCTTGCACCGTTATAGTATTAGAGGAGAGAGGTCCAGCATAAGAGGTGAGCACTGAAAAACTAGCGCCAGTATCTAAGAGGAAGTTGACCTCTTGGCTCCCTACGGAGAAGCATACCCGGGGCTCATGCGTAGTGATAGGAGTTACGAGAGCCATTAGAATTGGCACCGGGCCCCGTCAGGCCTGTGTGGAAGAGTCTGGCCTCAAGGACCTACGCCCCTGAGGACAGTCACTTTTCCAATGGTTGCCTTGACACTTGGGGCAGGGCTTTGGTGGTGGCCGTTTGGCTTGGGGACATTCCTGTCTGAAATGTCCCTCCTTTCCACAACGGAAACAAATCCCTTTTGTGGCCTGAGGTACATTTCGTTTTCTTTCTTCATCACCCGGGAAGCTAACTCCTCTTAGGGCTAAGACCAGCGCTTCAGTTTTTCTTCTGTCTCTACACTCTTTTTCCTTCTTTTCCTCTACATCTCGATTATAAAAAACGGAAGTTGCAAGTCGGAGGATATCATCTAAGGATTGATCAGGGCCATATGCCAATTTTTGTAATTTCCTCCGAATGTCTGGGGCCGACTGAATGATAAATTTGTCCTTTAAAAGTAAATGGCCCTCTGTGGATTCAGGATCCACGGTGGTGTGTTTTCTCATTGCCTCCCTGAGTTTCTCCATGAAAATAGCCGGGCTTTCTTTGGGACCTTGTGTAATTTCAGAAACCTTAGAATAGTTAATAGGCTTCTGTTTGATTCTCCTAAGGGCCTCAAGGACTAACATCTGGAAGTGTCTGATCTTCCAGCATCCTGTTCATCGTTTGGGTCCCAGTCGGGGTCATTTCTTGGAACTGCCTGTGCTCCCGATGGATAGTTGGGTTTAGATCTAGTTTGGGCTCCTGGGGCATGAGCAAGGTGTAGGTCATCCCCAAATTGTTCAGCTGCTTTCAGGGTGGCTTCCTTCTCATTGGAGGTTAAAGTCTGGTTAAGTAACAGGATAATATCTTTCCAGGTGAGGTCAAACACCTGGCATAGGTTTTGAAACACCTCAATATATTTATCTGGATCTTCTGAAAATTTCCCTAGGTCTGTTTTTATCTGTCTTAGGTCTTGGAGGGAGAAGGGGTTGTATACTTTAATTGGTCCAAATTCTCCTCCCGGCATCTCCTGGAGAGGTAGTACATTTGATCTGTCCATTGGGGCAGATGGAGAAGGACCAGGGTATGGAGGACAGGAGGCCTGCTGATGGACTTTAGCAGAAAATTCCTTTCCCTCAGTAGGTGACTCTTTAAGGCTTTCTTCCTTTAGAGTAGTGGTTCTGGCTGAATCTATTTTACATTGTTGGCATAATTTGGGGTCTTCCCTTAGAATAAAGAAGATCTGAACATAAGGTACCTCACACCATTTTCCTTCCCTTTTGCAAAATTTATCAAGCTGTAAAATGGTATTAAAATTTGTACTTCCCTCTGGCGGCCAAGATTCTCCATCAGAGAGTTTGTATTGAGGCCAGGCCTGGCGGCAGAAGAAAATGAGGCGCTTTTTCTTGAGTGTCTGTGGGTCAAATTTGTCCCAGTTTTTCAGTATGCAGGCTAGTGGTGAACCTGGCAATACTGTTGAGAGTGAAGCTCCCATCTAAGTGGAAGAAAAGAAAAATAGACCTCAGGCGCCCGCGCCGGAGACTATGTGCAGGGACGTCTCCCTAAGTTTGAGCTTCAATCCGGTCCAGAAAACCCGTCTCTCACTACCTGGCTTTGCCAAAGTATTTCTGGCCTCCTTTGGCAAAGTGCTGGGGCTCTAGTTTGCCCTGTGCTAGAGACCCTTGGAGGATTCAGACTTAAGGGCATTACTGCTTTCCTCCCTGCCACTATAAATTCCTACAACAAAAGAAGAATTGTACATCTTCTTGCCTATTTTGTAGACTAAAGGGATCTCCAAAGGGTGAGGGGGACACCTATTGATTGTTAGACATATAATACCCTGTTCTCTGAGGGATTCAAGGGAGGGGTTGAATTAAAGTATACATCCTCCTTGCAGCTTAGAACACACTGAGCACCTTTAAGCACAGGAAAACTTTAAACAAACTAACAAAGGCTAAATATGCAAACAAAGATAACCTGAGTACTTTCCTATTGATTTTCCTATGATCCTACTATCTGAATGTTTAATGTCTGATCGGCGAGCGAAGGGAAAACATCCAGGAGGGAATGGATGTGTGCGGTGTGCTGCGCGGCCCATACGGAGGCAAATGTAATTGGCGCTTTCCCTCGGTGCCATTTGTCTACTGATCACCTTGGATACCCCTTAGGGCGGTCGGGAGGGGGAGTCCAGAGAAGGAACCTTTGGGATCCACCCGAGAGTAGCCCGGGCCGAGAACCCCGCAGTTGCTCCAACCTTTCCTCCGCCTCCACGCATCCTGGGCAGATCACGACTAGGGACACTGTGTACTCACGGCAATTGCGCTCCGGGCCTGGACAGAAAAGTAGGAAACGGCTTCAGCAGAGCCCCAACGTGCCTGCAGAGCAGGGGATTGGAAACTTGCCTGAGCCGAGAAACCTCTCACCCGAGTCTTAAGAATGGCGGCTGCACTAGTTGCATTTAAGTAGCCGACGGGTGCCCATTTTGCCCTCCAGAAAGAAAGAGACAGAAAGATGCACCTCGGACAGATTGGGGTGCGTGAAGAGAAAAGCTCACTTACCTCGGCGTAGATCTCGGTGGGACCTCCAAATCTGATACCGCTGTTTACCGGTGACGAGTCCTGCTTCCTCAGGTGTTGAAGTATAACGCCGGAGAAGCACGCCGAGGCAAATGTAGAGTGGAAAATGCAGCTTTATTAAAGAAAAGGAAAAGCAGACTTCTCCCGGGTGGAAGAAGGGGACCCAAAGGCGGAATCCCCGTTCCAAGTCTTTCTAGACATGCCCTCATTGACACACCCAGAAGCCTCTTAATCATGGGTATATCTTAAACCAATCAAGTTGACAATTCAAATTAACCATTACAACATGTCCTTAAAAGATTAGTCTATACTCATAGATGAACTCTCTTCCATCTGCTTTCTCCTCAGTGTACTGCAATCAGTTTTCAGACCACATTTTTTGACCAGATTCCTACCTAAAGTTACTTATCTACCTTTTCTTTTCAAACATGCAGACAATGCTATAAATTTCTCTCAGAAATGCTTTCACAGCAGCCTACAAATTTTAGCAAATTGCATTCTCATTTAGTTCAAAATATTTTTAAAAACTTCTCTTAAGACTTCTTTAACCCATATGTTGTTTGACAATGTATTGTTTAATCTATGATTACTTAAGGAGTTTCTATCTTTCTGTGATTGGTTTGTAGTTCAATTCCATTTGTGATCTGCATGTATACTTTGTATGACTTCTAGTCTCTTAAATTTGTTAGAGTGTGTTTTATTGCTCAGAAAGTGGTTTGTTTTCCTGACTATATCTTGTGAGCTAGAGAAAAATGTATATTCCACTGTTATTGGATTGAGAATGCCATAAACATCAATTAGATCTGGTTGATTGATAGTGATGATCATCAGACCAACTATATTTTAAAAACTATTTTGTGCCTGCTGGATCTATTAGTTACAAAAAAAGGGTGATTGCTAAAGTTTGTGTAAGTGTTCCACAAATACTCGGGTGTCAATGGCTTGGCACCAGTTTTTGGTGCTACTGGAAGGTAGTGAAACTTTTAAGAGGTGGGACATAGTAGAAGGAAGTTAGGGCATTGTAGATGTGCCCTGGAAGGAGACACTGGGACCCTGGCCTCTTTTCCTGTCTCTGATTCCAGGCCAACATGAGGTTACCAGGCCTCTTCCACCAAAAACTCCTGCCATGACAGATTGCCTTGCCATGGGCCCCAAAACAATACCAACTTGGATTGAAGTTAAAATAACCTCTCTTCCCTATAAGTTGTTTATCTCAAGTATTTTGCTACAGTGACATAAAACTGACTAACGCGGTGGTGTACAATAGTGGGTTTAGTTCTTTTATACTTCTATCAGTTTTTGCCTCATGTATTCTAATACTTTATTATTAGGAACATACATGTTGAGGATGTTTATGTCTTCTTGATGAATTGATCTTTTATTGTTATACAATAACCCTCTTTGTTACTGATGTTTTTTCTAGTACTGAAGACAGCTTTGTCTAAAATTAATATAGAAACCCCAACTTTCTTTTGATTAGAGTGTTATGATATATATTTCCTCCATTCATTTACTTTTTTTTTGTGGGGGTGCTGGGAATTGAACCCAAGTTCACTTAACCACTGAGCCACATACCCAACCCCGTCTTTATGTTTTATTTTGTGACAGGGAGAGTCTTACTAAGTCCTAGGGCCTTGCTAAGTTAAGGTTTGTCTCTAACTTGAGATTGGCCTGCCTCAGTGTCCTCTGTCGCTGGAATCATAGGCATGCGCCACCATGCCCAGCCCATTTACTTTTTAATCTACTGGAGTATATATTTAAAGAAAATTTCTTGCAGACAACATAGAGTTGAGTCTTCGTATATTTAGACTATACACATTTAATGTGATTATTATAATGGGACTAATGTCCACTATGTTTGTAACTGTTTTCTGTTCATGTACTTATTTTTTTTTCTTCTACTCTTCCTGTTTCCTCTGGTTTTGAGCATTTATATGGTTCTATCTTTTCTATTACAAATCACTTATACATGTTCTTAAATATTTTAAAGTTTGCCCTAGGGTTTGTAATATACAATTTTAATTAATGTTGAAGAACACTATTCAACTTCACATGTAGTGCAAGCCTCCTTAATAGAGTGGTCCTTGTTCTATTCCTGTCCTTCATGACATTGCTGTCATTCATTTTGCTTATCACCTTCACCTAATACATTGTTACTTTTATTACTTTTAATGGTTATCTAATCCATTAAGAGTAAGGAAAAAAAAATTGATTTTTACTCTACTTATTCTTTCTCTAAATTTCTTCCTTTCTTTATATACATAAAAATTCTGATAACATTTAGTTTGTTTTCCTTCTCCCTAATGAACTTCTAGCATTTCTTACAGGGAAGGTTTGCAGCAAATAAATCCCTCAGATTTTGCCTGAGAAATTCTATTCCTCCTTCATTTTGAAGGCTAATGTCTCTGAATGTAGAATTCTAGATTAAAATTCCACAGTTTAAATAATTCATGCCAGCCTTTTCTTGCCTGTGTGGTATCTGATGAGAAACCCACTGTAGTTCTTGCCTTTGTTTCACCCTCGGTAAGGTGTTTTTCATTTGTCCTGCCTTTGGATTCTTTCAAGATATTTTTCTTCATATTAGGATTTTGTGACTTAAAAAATGATATAATTAAGTGCAGACTTTTTGATATTTCTTATGAATATTGATCCCTGAACTTTCTAGGTTTATGGTTTAATGTTCATAATTAATTTTGGAAACGTTTTGGTCACTAGTATGTCAAATATTTTTGCTCCTTTCTTTTTTTCTCTTACTGACCTTTCAACAATGCTATAACTTTTGAAATTATTCCACAATTCTTGACTGTTGTATTTTTCTTTTTCATTCTTTCTTTCTATTTGAGTTTCATTTGAAGAAGTTTATATCTTTAAGTTCTCTGATTCTTTTCTTAGCCATGTCCTCTCTACTGATGAATCAATCAAAGGCATTCTTTATTTCTGTTACTCCATTCTTGATTTTTAACACTTCCTTTTCATTCTTTCTTAGAATTTTCATCGATTTATAGTACTCATCTATTCTTTCAGAGTCTACTTCTATGAGATTCCTTACCACATTAATTAATCATAGATATTACAAATCCCTGTCAGATAATTCTGAAAATTGTGTCTTATCTTACTTTAGTTCTGATGCTGATGCTTGCTGTCTCCTTAGGTTGTGGACATGATTACTTTGTTGTTGGTTTGTCTACTGCATTTTATAGTTTATAGCATAAGACAAGTTGCCTTGTAGTTTTTGTTAAAATCCAGACAATCCATTGAGTATTGAGAACTCAGATAAATTGACCTTTAGTGTAAAGCTTTACGTTAAGGTAGCCAGGGGTTGTCCAGTGATAATATTTGTTGTAGCTGTAGGTGCCAGAGTTTCACATTTTCAGAGGTTCTGGGCCAGTTTTGCAACACTTACTTTTCCTTTCCTCTGCCAGAGCCATGACGGGATCTTTCTTGGTTCTTTACTTTGAGTACCTGATGATGTTTTCAGAGGCGACACTTTCAGTCTAACTCATGGTCAGCCTATACAACTTGTCAAAATTACCATTTAAGCCTTCCTACTACTTTTATGGCTCTAGTGTGTCTGCATTAAGTAAGGATGTTAGTTTTCACTTTCTATATTCACTTAACTCTCCAGACTCAGAGGTGGACATTTGCCCTGAAACCTCAGGCCTACAAAAAAAGTTGATGGTTTTCATTTATTAAGTATTTTTTCTTGTTGTAAATATGGGGTGAAGACTTCAAGATCTTTCCATATTGAAACTGAAACCAAGAGTATTTTTCATTCCTTATTTTATTCAATAACTGTAGGGCATTTGCCAAAACTGATCACATATCCTTCTTGAAATTCTCTTCTCTCCTGTCTTCTCTGCCATCATTCATTAAGGTTTCCTTCTTTCTCTACCAGCTTATTCTCAGTATTGCTTTTCACCTTAGTCTGATTTTTGGTGATGAAATTCCATGTTGCTCTTAGATTCTTTAGCACTGTGAGCATGATGCAAAGAATTCCTAACCTAACCTCTATCATCATTTCACATACAACCCTGTATCTCTTTTTAATTCTCTATTGGACTCCTGCTAATGGTTGTACCAAAGACCCTTCAGAGAAAAAGATGTCAAAAATAAAATAAAAAGAAGAACTCATAATATTATTCTCATTCTTAATTGCCTTTCTTCATTTCCTTTTTTGACAGTTAGTATGACCATTCAAAAACAACCAAATGAGCAAACCTGATGGCTTACTCTCTCTCTCAAGTGATGTTCATATCACTCATTTGCATCTCTCCACTAAGATGCTTCACTATCTCTTGGCATACATTTTCTTCAGTCCTTCATTGTTTTTATTATTTCTTATTCACAGTATGATAATAAATTTATCATAAATAATCATCCTAAATAATCATTTATTCTAAATAATCTCTTGGTCAATTCAGCTTCTGTACTTCCACAGTGCCAAAAAAAAGGTACAGGTTTTATGATAACCTGGATGGTATTCCTTGGCTCAAATACAGTGCAGACTTTGAAAACTGTAACATAAAGTGAAAGTTCTTAAGCAGGGTAATCAAGGCCTGTATCATTTAATTCAGGTCTAATTCTCCAGTCTTATCTTCTGTCACTTTTCTAAACATGTGGTTTACTCCAAACACTTTGAATCATTGAGAATTCACTGAATTACACTATAATTTAACATGCTTTTCTATTTGTCTTTAATGCTCTGCCTCTGTTTTTTTGCTTGGATAATTTCTACCTGAGCATTTAAGATCAAGTGCAACCATCACCTCTTCAAAAATCTACCTCTATTCCTTCCCTGTACAGTCCTTCCTATATTTAATAAGCCTTCTCTGAGTTGTCTCAAGATTTTAAACATGGTTTGGATTAGATACTGAAACAGAAAGAAAAAAAAACTGGTAAAATTCAAATAAATTCTAGAGTTTTGTTAATAGCAAGGAACCAATATGCCTTTTTTAGTTTTGATAAATATATCACAGAAATATAACATGGTAGCAGTAGGGGATCTCACACCTAGATGGGATCTCTTTATACTATCTTTGCATTACATAAATGTCTTTCAAGATAGAATATTTATTTAAAATATTCACAGAAAAAATATTTTGTACTTACTTCTCATAGCAGAATAGTAATTGAGTGACCTGGGATACAATGCTCATTTCTCTAGCCTTTTTTATTTCTATAAAATTAGGTTAACTACAGCACTCATCTGTGATACATATTCTGAGGTATAAATCAGAGCAGCCACGTAAAGAACCTACCATAATATCTTGTACCCAGTAAGCACTAGTTTAGCATTAGCTGTTAATTTTATTACTGAGGAAATCATTGATTTTTTCGTATTTGTCATTTCCATTGGACTTTGAACTTTTTATAGGCATGGTATTTGTCCAACAGAAAACACTTAGTAAATATTTGTGAAACAAATATTGAATGAAAGTATAGATTTTAATATTTTTCCTGTTCTTTCCCTAGATACGTTTTCTCATAATATGACAAAAATAAATTCCCTCCCAGTGGTTTACTTCAAAGACTGGAATACACTAGAATATCACCATCGCTTACTCTCTTACTGAACTCTTTGCCACCTCAGACCTTGAAAGAAACTGCATTTCATCTATCACCTTAGAATTCATGCCCTCTATTTATTCTACTACACAAAAGAAATCTAAACTGCAGAAGTGTATATTTTAGCCAACACATCTTTCAAAACTCAAGACTCTCATTTTATTGAATTTCTAGCTTTATGTGCAATCAGAATTCAATTTGCTTCCAGGTAGATTTTTTTTTTTAATGGACAAGCTTCAATTTTAAAATGAATAAGTTGTAAGCTGTGAAGTATCAGGACAATCTGGAGTCATAAAATTTGCAAAGCATAAAAAAAAGGAACCGCTGAAGATTAATTTATTAAATTTACTGAAATTCAAGCTAAACACATACTGAAATTACTTATAATCTAGATACCCAACTATTCACTTAGTATTCATTAACTGAGGGCACACAAGTAATGACTGCCCTCAATGCCACTGTTTCTTTTTATTCCACATACCACCTAGTACTATAGATGATGAATCCTGTATTGAATTTATTCTATTTCTATTGATTCTTAAGATTCCACCCTAAGCATCGTTCTTCCTGGGTAACATCCTCACTCACACCTGTTGACATGCAGGTGCAAGTACACATACATGCACACTCATGCACAAATCAGATCTAATGTTCCTGTCATGTGCTCCCACATATAATGCCTCGTTATTCCCCATTAAAGTACTCATTTCTATTTCATGTTTACTGTTTTGTCTTATGTGCTACATCTAAAACCTTATGATCAATTAGTCATGGTCATATGGTTCTTAATTGTATTTCTATTTAAAATAGTAAGAATTGCTTAATTCAACACAAGAGTGAATGAATGAATGTATTAAAACAATTTTTAACTCATGGCAAAACTGAATAGTTGGCCACAAATACGTATTGCTTTTGAGCTAAGTTAAACTTGGTTTTATAAAAATGGGTGCTTGTATTTTTCTTCATATGCTACATGATCTTAAAGACAAGCATGCACAAATATAGCCAATCATTTACTATTCCACCCCTATTTACAACTTCTCCCAGGTCAATTTATCTTAGGTAATTGGTCCAGATTGTAGGAAAATGTTTGACATAGGCCTTTTCTTTCACTGAGATAATTCTACAAACTTGTAGGATAAAAAGGTGCTATCATTTGAAAAATTGCTGTGGTGAAAGTCAGCTACTTCCTTTTGTTATTTCTACCCAGTGAATCCAAATGTAAAACTAATTTACTTCCAGAATATATTTGATCCATAAAAAATCACAGGAAAGTGAAGAAGCTATTTCTTTACAAAACTTTATTAAATTGCTGGTGGCATCATAAAAGAAATCCTTCCTGCTACTTCAACAGCAATGATGACAACAAAAGGCATTACAGCACCTGTATATCTTTCCTCCAAACTTAATAGCCTCAGTATGTTGAGAGGAGGAGTTAGTCTTGAGTTCCCCAGTATTCTGACACATTTCTATCATCATTTATCAGATCACAAAGTAATTATCCATATATGAACTGATTTCCCTTCTGAATAAGAATTTTCTCCTATGTAGGCCATATCTTACCTGATGAAGTATCTCCAGGTTCTAGAATAATGCCCCAAAGTTTTCAACAAATTTTACTTTAATCACTGTATATTATAATCCTAATAATTCCTATTACATTTACTTTATAATAACAGTTACATCTTATATTTACCTATAATCACCAATATAATATTTATGATCAATTACCTTTCATCTTCCATTTTTGTAGATTTTCTTCTTAAACAGTTGACTCATCAAGTATTGCCATTCTCCTGGTATAAGATAATTAGGCATGTAAAATCAGGAATAAATCAGATCAGATAAATTCAGTGTTATTTATTTGAACATATATTAAAAATAATTTCACAATGAAATTTAAATCCTTCCCCACATAAGTGATACAATTTTCTTCTGAAATGCTATGAAACTATTGGAAAAAAATAACAGTGCAAAGTTCATACAGAGGAAAAGATATGAAAACACTAAGTCAATCAAGACATTTTATTTTCTAATTTTGAATGAATCATTCTTGTCCCAAGAAAACTTACATATTACTCTCTGTGACACTTTCTTTATGAGTTAGGGGTATCAGATGTCCTTCTTTACCCTCAGAAGGAAGCAAATGCATTCCTTCTTTCTAAATGTCCTTGGAATAAATCAGTGAACAACAACAACAACAAAATCATAATCCTTGACCTCTTAGAAGTGATATGCTCCTAAGGAGAAATAGATAAGACAGATAGATAAGAAGGAGTAAACATAATAATTGGTATGGTAAAAGAGTAAGGTTGAACTTTGGGAGATCTGAGTATCATAAAACTTTGGAGAACTTGGTCAAGAGAAATAATCCAACTGATTGTTCCACTTTTTCTGATTCTTATCCTCTTAACTGCCTTTCATGAATAATTTGTTTGAAACTATTAGGTAGTACTGAGCAAGGTAAATAAATGATCATGCACAAGGAGAGGAATGTAGGGAGAGAGGTGAGATTCACATTCAAAAGCAATGAGCATACTTAGTGCAAAGATATTGGTTTCCAAACACCCTTATTCATCATAAGGAATCAGGGCTCTAATTTAAAGAATTGACTAATGCAAGACTAATGCAGGAAAAAAATTTAAATTAGCCTGAACTATTCATTGTACAAGAAATTAAATAAGTGCTCAAAGAATAAGTAAGACTTCGAAAAGATATAAATAAACCAGTAAAAAGTGACTCTCATTGGCCAAATATTGAACAGTTTAAGCATAAAAATAAGTTCTAAAAATATAAGAATAGAACCAATTATACAAAAATAGGAAATTATGAGTCCATATAGTTTTAAAAAATTAAAATATTGAAATATTGGTGAAGAATGGGTATTCAGTTATTTCCTGATAAATACTTAATAATTACAAAGAGAAACAATTAACTTTCCAATGAAGAACGCTGGTAGGTACAAACTTAAATAACCAACAACAATATCATCAATAAGACAAAACAAAATTTTATCCATTTTATGGGATCCAGTATAATATCACTATTGTGATCTTTCTGCCAAGAATTCTTGATCATAATTTAATTATAAACATTGCACAAAACCAAGAAGAAGGTCATTCTCAAAATGAATCACCTACAAATTTCAAAAGTGTCAAAGTCCTAAAGATAAATAATGACAATAAAAATAATAATAATATTTAATTTAAAGACAAATAGTGAGCCACTGTTACAAATTAGAGAAGAATGAAAGACACCTAACAAATAAATCCAACATACAGGAAAAATTGAGTTAAGTTTAAAGATTAGGTGATAGCAATGCATTGGTTTTTATTTCCTAGATTTGACTATTGAATATTGACTATGTAGGAGAATGTCACCTTAGGGAAATTATACACACTAAAGTACTTGATAATAATGTACCATAATGTCAGCAACTCAAATGATTCAGAAAAAATATAAGTTTTTGCTCAACATGCAACTTTCTATATATTTAGGTTTTTACAAAATTTTTGCATAATTAAAATACACAATTATTTATGAATGTGAGCATTTAGAAAGTAAAATTAATCAGATATTATCAATAAAATACTATAAGTTTAACAGCTTACCATATATCATATCTCTATAACACTTGTTCCTAATGTTTTACTTTCATATTCTTTGCTTCATTGATTTTTTATGTTAATTTTCTGTGAGAAGATACAAAGATAATGAATCTTTCTTCTCATAACATTGGTTGTATTTTTAAAATATTAGAAATGTTTCTTAAAGTTTTAAATTCGTTCTGGATAACCAGCACCCATTGTAAAATATTAGATATTTTTAATAAGAACTTTAGAGTTATACATAGCAGTTGGGTTTGTCCTGACAATATCACACATGCATGGAGTTTGATTTCAGTTCATGAGCCCCACTTTTCCGTCCCTATTATCCCCTCCATCCTACCTCCACTTCTCCATTCTTCTTCCTGTATTCTGCTAGACTTCCTTTTGCTCATCTCTTCACTCATTTTTAATTGAGTCTCTTGAATTACACATAAAGGTTAAATTCCCTGTGACATATTTATATGTGCACACATCACGACTTGCCCCCCCTTTCCATGCCTTCACTCTGCCTCTTGACCTCCTTCTACACTACTGATCTTGCCTGTATCTTTATCATGTCCTATCATTTCCTCCTCCTTTATTATTTATACTTTAGCTCCCATATATGAAACCTTTGACCTTTGAGTTTCTGAGTCTGGCTTAGCATGATGCTCCATCTAGTTATCAGCAAATGCCATAATTTCATTGTTCCTTATGCTTGAGTAGAACTATATTGTTTATATAGACCACAATTTCTGAAGCCATTAATCTATTGACAGGCAGTTGGGTTGATTCCATAATTTAGCTATTTCTTTTTATTATTTTTATTTGGCTTTTAATTTTTTACAGACCGCATTTTGATTCATTGTACACAAATGGGGTACATAATTTCGTTTCTATGGTTGTACACAATGCAGACTCATACCATTTGTGTAATCATACATGTACATAGGGCAATGATGTGTGTCTCATTCCACCATTTTTCATATCCCCCCTCTCATTTTCTTCTACATATTCTAAAGTTCCCCAATTATTCTCTCATTCCCCACCTCCACCCCCATTATATATCATCCTCCACTTATCAGGGAAAATATTCAGCCTTTGGTTTTTTGGGCTTGGCTTATTTCACTTGGCATGATATTCTCCAATTCCATCCATTTATTTACAAATGCCATAATATTATTCTTCTTTATGACTGAATAGTATTCCATTGTGTATATATACCACAGTTTCTTTATCCATTCATCTGTTGAAGGGCATCTAGGTTGGTTCCACAATCTAGCTATTGTGAACTGAGCTGCTATAAACATTGATGTGGCTGTTACTGTAGTTTGCTGATTTTAGGTCCTTTTGGTATAATCCGAGGAGTGGGATAACTGGGTCAAAAGGTGGGTCCATTCCAAGTTTTCTTAGGATTCTCCATACTGCTTTCCAGAGTGGCTGCACCAATTTGCAACTCCACCAGCAATGTAAAAGTGTGCTTTTTCCCCACATCCATGCCAACATCTATTATTGTTTGTGTTCTTGAAAAAAGTCATTTTAATTGGAGTAAAATGAAATCTTAGAGTTGTTTTAATTTGCATTTCTCTAATTACTAAAGATGTTGAACACTTTTTCATATATTTTTTTCATTGCCTGTGTGTCTTCTTCTGTAAAGTGTCTGTCCAGGTCTTTGGCCCATTTATTGATTGGGTTCTTTGTATTTTTGGTGTGAAGTTTGTAAGTTCTTTATAAATTTTGGAGATAAGTGCTTTATCTGAAGTGCATGTGGAAAAGATTTTCTCCCACTCTATAGGCTCTCTCTTCACATTCTTGATTGTATCCTTTGCTGAGAAAAAGCTTTTTAGTTTGAGTCCATCCTGTTTATTGATCCTTGCTTTGATTTCTTGTGCTTTGGGAGTCTTATTGAGGAAGTCTGATCCTAAACCAACATGATGAAGATTCGGGCCTACTTTGTCTTCTATTAGGTGCAGGGTCTCTGTTCTAAGGCCTAGGTATGTGATCCATTTTGAGTTGAGTTTTGTGCAGGGTGAGAGACAGAGGTTTAATTTCATTTTACTGCATATGGATTTCCAGTTTTGCCAGCACCATTTGTTGAACAGGCTATCTTCTCTCCATTGTATGTTTTTGACTCCTTTGTCTAGGATGAGGTGACTGAATTTATGTGGTTTGTCTCTGTGTCTTCTATTTTGTACCCATTGGTCTGCCTGTCTATTTTGGTGCCAATACCATGCCTTTTTTGTTACTATTGCTCTGTAGTATAGTCTAATGTCTGGTATTGTGATACCTCCTGTTTCACTTTTTCTATTTAGGATTGTTTTGGCTATCTGGGTCTTTTGATCTTCCAGATGAATTTCATGATTGCTTTCTCTATTTCTATGAGGAATGTCATTGGGATTTTAATTGGAATTGCATTGAATCTGTACAGTGCCTTTGGTAGAATGGCCATTTTGACAATGTTAATTCTGCCTATCCAAGAACATGGGAGGTCTTTCCATCTTCTACGGTTTACTTCAATTTCTTTCTTTAATGTTCTGTAGTTTTCATTGTACAGGTCTTTCACCTCTTTTGTTAGATTAATTCCCAAGTTTTTTTTTTTTTTTTGAATGGAGTGGTTTTCCTAATTTCTCTTTCAGAGGATTCATCACTTATGAATAGAAGTGCATTAGATTTACACGTATTGATTTTATATTCTGCTTCTTTGCTGAATTCATTTATTAGTTCATTTATTAGTTCTATTTATTAGTTTTCTAGTGGAGTTTTTTGGATCTTCTAAATATAGGATCATGTCATCAGCAAATAGTGACAGCTTTATTTCTTCTTTTCCTATATGTATCCCTTTAATTTCTTGGGTCTGTCTAATTGCTCTGGCAAGTGTTTCAAGGACGATGTTGAATAGAAGTGGTGAAAGAGGGCTCTTTTGAATTGTGCTGCTATAAACTTTGAAATGACTTTCTTGCTATAGAATGCTGATTTTATTTCTTTTGGAAAAATACCAAGAAGTGGGATAACTGGGTCTTATGGTAGATCCATCTTTAGTTTCTTGTTTTGGGTTTTTTTAAAATGTCTTTTATATCTTTTTTTTTTTTTATTCTTTCTGATAGATGCCTTAATTTTGAAAATGGGCTACTAGATAATAAATTTTATACATTTTTTTCCTTTAATAGGCTATAGTAGTTTATATTCCCTCAAGTTATATAGCAAGATGTCAATTTCCCCTATCCTCCTAACAATATTATTTACTCATATTCAAATACATTTCTTCATACCATAAAACTCAGGTTATTATGCTTTAAATGGAGGTATCCCCCATAAGCTCATGTATGAGACAATGCAAGAAAACTTAGAGGTGAAATGATTGAGTTATGAGAGTCTTAACCTAACCATTGTGTTAATCCACTCATAGGGATTAATTGGATGGTAACTGTAGGCTGGTAGAGTATGGATGGAGGAGATAGATCCCTGGGGCCATGCCTTTGAGGTATGTATTTGTCCTTGTTGAGTGGAGCTCTCTCTACTTCCTGGTTCCATGTCCTGAGCTGCTTTCTTCCACCACACTCTCCCACCATTATGTTTTGCCTCACCTTGAGCCACAAGGAATGGAGCTGCCTGTCTATGTTAATTTTTTGGTGTTAAACTTTTTTGGTTTTTTAAATATTCTGGATCTAAATCCCCTATCAGAAGAGTAGCTGGTACAGATGTTCTCTCATTCTGTAGGCTTTCTCTTCATGCTCTTAATCATTTCCTTTGCAATGCAGAAACTTGTTAATTTGATCACATCCTACTTACTGAATCTTGGTTTATTTCTTGCATTTTGGAGATCTTATTAAAGAAGTTGGTACCAGAACAATATGATGGAGTGTTGACCCTGTTTTCTTCTAGCAGGTGCAATGTTTCTGGTCTTTGATACTTTTTACCGGGGGTCTTGCCAGGGATTGAACTCAGGGACACTTGACCACTGAGTCACATCACAGGTCTGTTTTTTGTATTTCATTTAGAGACAGAGTTTTACTGAGTTGCTTATGGCCTCACTAAGTTGCTGAGGCTGGCTTTGAACTCGCAATCTTCCTGCCTAAGCCTCTGGAGCCACTGGGCTTTGATACATTTTAATGTAATTTATAGGCAGGGTGGGAGATAAGACTCTAATTTCATTTTTATACATATAGCTATTCAGTTTTCCCAGCACCCATTTTTTAAACAGGCTGTCTTTTCTCCAAAATATATTTATGGCACCATTGCCAAGTATCAGATGGCTGTAAGTATGTGGGTTTGTCTCTCTGTCTTCTAATCTCTTTCAATGGTCTTCATGCCTACATTAATGTCAATACCGTGCTGTTTTTGTTATTCTAGCTCTGTTGTTTAATTTCAGATTAGGTATGTGAAGCCTGCATCACATTTTTGCTCAGAATTGCTTTGGAAATTCTGGGTCTCTTATTCTTCCAAATGAATTTAAGGATTGTTTTTTTCTAATTCTGTGAAGAATGTCATTGGTATTTTGATGGCGATTGCATTGAATCTATATATTGCTTTTGTAGTATCTCTATTTTGACAATATTAATTCTGCCTACCCAAGAACATGGAAGGTCTTTCATCTTCTAAGACCTTCTTCAATTTCTTTCTTCAGTGTTGTATAATTTTCATTTTCATTTATCTCCTTGGTTAGACTAATTCCCAAGGTTTTCTTCTTGTTGTTGTTTTCTTTCTTTCTTTCTTTCTTTTTCTTTCTTTCTTTCAAAGTTGTTGTGAATGGGACAGTTTTCCTAATTCCTTCCTTGACTGAATCACTCTTGGAGTATAAGAAAGCTACTGATTTAAGGGTGTTGATCTTGTATCCTACTACTTTGCTGGACTCATTTATAAGTTTTACAAGTCTTCCAGTAGAGTTTTTTGGGTTTTCTGCATATGGGATCATATCATCAGCAAACAGATAATTTGACTTATTTTCCAATCTGTATCACATTAATTTTTTTCTTTTGCCTGACCACTCTGGCTAATGTTTTGAGGATATATCAAATAGGATTGGTGAGAGTGAATAGCCTTGTCTTGTTCCTGCTTTTACAGGAAATGCTTTTAGTTCTTCTCCATTCAGTATGATGTTGGCTTTGGGTTTGTGGTAAATGACCTTTATGATGTCAAGGTAAGTTTCATCCATCCCTAACTTCTCCAGTATTTTTAATATGAATGACTGTTGGATTTTATCAAAGACCTACTCTGCATCTATTGAGACGATCCTGTGATTCTTGTCCTTAATGATAAGTGCTGAATTACATTTCATGATTTGCATATGTTGAATCAACCTTCAATCCCTGGAATGAAACTCACTTGATCATAGTGTATTATATATTTGATGTGTTTTTTTAATGTAGCTTGTTAATATTTTATTAGGGATTTTTGCATCTGTGTTTATCAGGGTTTTTGGTCTGTATTTTCCTTTCCTTGATGCATTTTTGTCTGGTTCTGTGATCAGGGTTATCCTGGCTTCATAGAATATATTTGGATGTGTTTCCTCCCTTTTGATTTCATGGAGAAAGACTGCTTTTAGTTCTTCTGCAAAGGTCTGATGGAATTCAACTGAGAATGCATCTGCTCCTGGGTTTTTCTTTTTTGGAAGGTTTTTAAGTGTTGCTTCAATTTTATTACTATGTATTGGTCTGTTTAGGTTTTTTGTATCTTCCTGGTACAATTTGGGAAGGCTATATGCATCTAGAAATTGGTTTATGTCTTCCAGATTTTCCAGTTTATTAGATTATAAATTTTTAAAATGGTCTCTGGTGATCCTCTGAATTTCAGAAGGGTGTGGTGATTCTCCTTTCTCATCTCTAGTTTTATTCATATTGGTCTTCTCTCACTTTCTTTTGGTTAGTTTGACTAATAACTTACCAGTCATCTTTTCAAAAATAAATAATTCTTTATTTCATTGATCCTATGTATTGTTTCCTTATTCTCAATTTCATTAAATTTGGGTCTGATCTTAATTATTTTCTGTCTTCTACAGCTTACGGAATTAGTTTTTTCTTCCTTTTCTAGGCCTTGAAGTGTAATATATTCTTATTTATTGGGGATCTCTTTTTTTTTTTTTAATGTAGACACTCAGTGCTATAAATTTTCCTCATAAAACTTCTTTTATACTTTCCAGAGATTTTGTTTTATTGTTCTCATTCATTTAAAATAATTTCTTGATTTCTATAATTATTTCCTCTAAGATGCATTCTTCATTTAAAACTGAATAATCTCCAGATGCTCATGTGCTTTCTCTTCTCCTCTCCTCTCCTCTTCTCTCCTCTCCTCCCTTCTCTTCTCTTCTCTTCTCTTCTTTTTTCTTCTCTTCTCTTCTCTTCTCTTCTCTAGTCTTCTCTTCTTTTCTCTTCTCTTCTCTTTTCTTTTCACCAGGGATTGAACCCAGGACACTTAACCACTGAACTACATCATCCCCATAATTTTTTTTTTTTTTTTAATTTTGAGATAGGGTCTCAAACTGCTTATTGCTTTGCTAAGTTGCTGAGGCTAGTTTCCGAATTTTTAATCCTCCAGTATCAGCCTCCCAAACTGCCAGGATCATAGGCATAGTTCACCACACGCAATTCTATTATTTTTCTTGCTGTTGATTTTGAGTTTTGTTCCATTATTATGTGATAGGATAATTGGATTATATCATTTTTTTTGTATTTGCTAATATTTACTTTGTTACCTAGAATATGGTCTATTTCAGAAAATGTTCCAGAAGCTAATAAGAAGATCAATTCAGCTGTTTAATTGTAAAGTATTCTGTAGATACCTGTTAGGTCTATTTGATTTGTTGTTTTGTTTAGGTGGAAAATATCTTCATTGATTTTGTGTTTTGATGACCTGTCTCTTCGTGATAAGAGTACATTGAAATCACCCAGTGCTACTGTGTTGGCATCTACTCGAGATTTAATTTCATGGGAAGTTTTTCTTTTGTTTTGTTTATCATCAGATGCATTGACATTTGAAGCATAGTACTTACTATCATTTTATCTTCTTGTTGAATGGTTCCCTTTACCAGGATGTAGTAGCCTTCTTTATCTCTTATGATTAATTTTTGCTTGAAAGTCACTCAGCATATATAAGGATAGCTACAACAGCTTGTTTTAGGGGTCCATTTGTGTTGAAACTTTCCCCCATCCTTTTACCTTCAGCCTGTGGGTATCTTTCCCTGAGTCTCTTATAAATAGCATATGATTGGATCTCAGGTTTTTGATCCATTTTGCTAATCTATGCCTTTTTTTTTTTTTTTTTTTTTTTTTTTTTGCGGGGGGTAACCAGGGTTTGAACTCTGGGGCACTAAGTCACATCCTGAGCCCTATTTTGTATTTTATTTAGAGACAGGGTCTCACTGAGTTACTTAGTGCCTCACTTTTGCTGAGTCTGGCTTTGAACTCACAATCCTACCTCAGCCTCCCGAGCTGCTGGGATTAGAGTTGTGCACCACCACACCCAGCTTAATCTATGCCTTTTAATTGGGGAGTTGAGACTATTAACAGCCTGTGTTGGTATGGATATGTCTGGTTTCCTGCCATTTTGACTTTTTGCTATATTCAATACTGTCTTGATTCACATTTAGTAGATTACTCTTCTATTGATCTTCTCAATTTGGGACATTTAGGGTTTGTTTTTAAGTTCCTCTGTGCACATTTTATCTTTGAGTATTTTTAGTTTTGGGATGGTGGTCATGAATTCTTTTAGTTCATTCTAGCTGTGAAAAGTTTTATTTCCCCCTCAAACTCAAAACTGCGATTTCCTGGGCACTGTAAAGTTGGATGGCATTTGTGTTCTTTTAGAGCTGTAATATCTGCAATATATTTGCAGGCCTTCCTTGATTTTAGGGTCTGAATTGAGAAATCAGATGTGAGCTTTACTGGTTTGCCTCTGAATATAACCTGATATTTCTCTCTTGCAACTTTGAATATTTTTTCCTTATTTTCTGTGTTAGGCATTTTGATTATAATGTGTTTTAGATAATTTCTCATTTGATTAGGTCTACCTGGTCCTGTATGCCTCCCAAATGTGGATGTTTATCTCATTTCTAACAGGGCAAATATTTTCTGTAACTATCTCAATGAAAATATTCTTATGCATTTAGGACGTATTTCCATGTTTTCTTTTATCACAATGACTCTAAGCTTTGGTGTCTTGATGTTGTTCCAGAGATCTTCTATATTCTGGTCATGTTCTATTATTTCGCTTGACAGTATTCTCTGTATTCAAATTAATATGCTCTGTCTTCAAGATTTGAAGTTCTCAGTCTTCAAGGACTGAAGTTCTATTTTCTATACAATATAATCTGTTAGTGATGCTTTAAGTGAATTTTTTTTTTTTAGAAAAACGTCTTTTTTTAATTTTCTCAGAAAACAGATATTCAGATTGAGATAACTTTTCTTTACGTTATTGTAGCTTTTTTCCAACATTAACTCAAAAAAAGAATTTATGAAAAATATAAAAACTAAGAATATGTTGGTAAATTACTATGTGATGATGATGGTGATGGTGATGGTGAGTTTTTTTTTTTTTTTAATGTAAACAAATGGGATACAGGTTGTTTCTCTGTTTGTACATGGAGTCAAGGCATACGATTTGGGTAATCATGAATTTACATAGGGTAATGTTATTTGATTCATTCTGTTATTTTTTCCCTTCCCCCCACCCCTTCCACCCCTCTTTTCCCTCTATACAGTCCTTCCTTCCTCCATTCTCACCCCCCTCCCTAACCTAACACTAAACCTAACCCTAACCCTAACGCTAACCCCTCCCATCCCCCCATTATGTGTCATCATCCGCTTATCAGCAAGATCATTCGTCCTTTGGTTTTTTGAGATTGGCTTATCTCACTTAGCATGATATTCTCCAATTTCATCCATTTGCCTGCAAATGGCATAATTTTATCATTCTTTATGGCTGAGTAATATTCCATTGTGTATATATATACCACTGTTTCTTTATCCATTCATCAACTGAAGGACATCTAGGTTGGTTACACAATCTGGCTATGGTGAATTGAGCAGCAATGAACATTGATGTGGCTGTATCTCTGTAGTATACTGATTTTAAGTCCTTTGGGTATAGGCCAAAGAGTGGGATAGCTGGGTCAAATGGTGGTTCCATTCCAAGCTTTCTGAGGACTCTCCATACTGCTTTCTAGAGTGACTGCACTAATTTGCAACCCCACCAGCAATGTATGAGTGTACTTATTCCACACATCCTCGCCAACACCTATTATTGCTTCTGTTCTTGATAATCGCCATTCTAATTAGGGTGAGATGGAATCTTAGGGTAGTTTTGATTTGCATTTCTCTTATTACTAGAGATGTTGAACATTTATTCATATATCTGTTGATTGCTTGTAGATCTTCTTCTGTGAAGTGTCTATTCATTTCCTTAGCCCATTTGTTGATTGGATTATTTATATTCTTGGTGTAGAGTTTTTTAAGTTCTTTATAAACTCTGGAAATTAGTGCTTTATCTGAAGTATGAGTGGCAAAGATTTTCTCCCACTCTGTAGGCTCTCTCTTCACATTACTGATAGTTTCCTTTGCTGAGAAAAAACTTTTTAGTTTGAATCTATCCCAGTTGTTGATTCTTGCTTTTATTTCTTGTGCTATGGGAGTCCTGTTAAAGAAGTCTGATCCTAAGCCGACATGTTGAAGATTTGGACCTACTTTTTCTTCTATAAGATGAAGGGTCTGTGGTCTGATTCCAAGGTCCTTGATCCATTTTGAGTTGAGTTTTGTGCAGGGTGAGAGATAGAGGTTTAATTTCATTCTGTTGCATATGGATTTCCAGTTTTCTCAGCACCATTTGTTGAAGAGGCTATCTTTTCTCCATTGCATATTTTTGGCCCCTTTGTCTAGTATGAGGAAATTATATTTATTTGGGTTTGTGTCCGTGTCCTCTATTCTGTACCATTGATCTACCTGTCTATTTTGGTACCAATACCATGCCGTTTTTGTTACTATTGCTTTGTAGTACAGTTGAAGTTCAGGTATTGCAATACCCCCTGCTTCATTTTTCCTGCGAAGGATTGCTTTAGCAATTCTGGGTTTCTTATTCTTCCAGATGAATTTCATGATTGCTTGTTCTACTTCTGTAAGGTACATCGTTGGGATTTTAATTGGAATTGCATTGAATCTGTATAGCACTTTTGGTAGTATGGCCATTTTGACAATATTAATTCTGCCTATCCAAGAACATGGGAGATCTTTCCATCTTCCAAGGTTTTCTTTAATGTCTTTTTTTAGTGTTCTGTAGTTCTCATTGTAGAGGTCTTTCACCTCTTTTGGGAGATTGATTCCAAAGTATTTTTTTTTTTTTTTTGAGGCTATTGTGAATGGGGTAGTTTTCCTAACTTCTCTTTTTGAAGATTCATCACTTATGTATAAAAGTGATTTGGATTTATGAGCATTGATCTTGTAACCTGCTACTTTACTGAATTCACTTATGAGTTCCAAAAGTTTTCTGGTGGAATTTCCGGGTTCCTCTAAATATATAATCATGTCATCAATGAACAGGGATAGTTTGAGTTCTTTTCCTATTCATATCCCTTTAATTTCTTTGGTTTTTCTAATTGCTCTGGCTAGAGTTTCAAGGACGATGTTGAATAGAAGTCGTGAAAGAGGTCATCCCTGCCTTATTCCAGTTTTTAGGGGGAATACTTTCAATTTTTCAACATTTAGAATGATGAATGGGCTTAGCATAGATGGCCTTTATAATGTTAAGGAAAGTTCCCACTATCCCTATTTTTTCTAGTGTTTTGAGCATGAAGGGATGCTGTATTTTATTGAATGCTTTTTCTGCATCTATCAAAATAATCATGTGATTCTTAACTTTAAGTTTGTTGATATGGTGAATGACATTTATTGATTTCCAGATGTTGAACCAACCTTGCATCCCTGGGATAAAACCCACTTGATCATTGTGCACTATCTTTTTAATATATTTTTGTATGCGATTTGCTAAAATTTTGTTGAGAATTTTTGTGTCGATGTTCATTAAGGATATTGGTCTGAAATTTTCTTTCCTCAATGTGTCTCTGTCTGGTTAGGTATCAGGGTGATATTGGCTTTATAGAATGAGTTTGGGAGGGTTCCCTCCTCTTCTATTTCATGGAATACTTTGAGGAGTATTGGAATGAGCTCTTCTTTAAAGGTTTTGTAGAACTCGGCTGAGAACCCATCTGGTCCCAGACTTTTCTTTGTTAGTAGGCTTTTGATGACCTCTTCTATTTCATTGCTTGAAATTGATTTATTTAAGTTGTGTATGTCCTCCTCATTCAGTTTAGGTAATTCATATGTCTCTAGAAACTTGTTGATGTCTTCGAGGTTTTCTGTTTTGTTGGAGTATAGATTTTCAAAATAGCCTCTAGTTATGTTTTGTATTTCACTCGTATCTGTAGTGATATTTCCTTGTTCAATTCGAATTTTAGTAATTTGAGTTTTCTCCCTCTTTCTCTTTGTTAGTGTGGCTAAGGGTTTATCAATTTTGTTTATTTTTTCAAAGAACCAACTCTTTATTTTGTTAATTTTTTTGATTGTTTTTTTTGTTTCAAATTCGTTGATTTCAGCTCTGTTTTTAACTGTTTCCTGTCTTCTACTACTTTTGGTGTTGGTCTGCTCTTCTTTTTCTACGGCTTTGAGCTGTAGTGCTAAGTCGTTTATTCATTGATTTTTCCTTCTTTTGTTGAATGGGCTCCATGAAATAAATCTTCCTCTAAGTACTGCTTTCATAGTGTCCCAGAGATTTTGAGATGATGTGTCTTTGTTCTCGTTTACTTCTAAGAATATTTTTTATTTCCCTCCTGATGCCTTCTGTTATCCATTCATCATATAATACTGTATTATTTAATCTCCAGGTATTGGAGAAGTTTCTCTTTTTATTCTGTCATTTATTTCTAATTTCAATCCATTATGATCTGATAGAATACAAGGTAGTATCTCTATCTTCTTTGTATTTGCTAACAGTAGCTTTGTGGCACAAAATATGGTCTATTTTAGAGAAGGATCCATGTGCTGCTGAGAAGAAAGTGTATTTGTTCTTTGTTGGATGGTATATTCTATATATGTCTGATGTCTAAATTGTTGATTATTTTATTGAGATCTATGGTTTCTTTATTCAATTTTTGTTTGGAAGACCTATCCAGTGGTGAGAGAGGTGTGTTAAAATTGTCTAGTATTATGGTGTTGTGGTCTATTTGATTTCTGGAATTGAGAAGGATTTGTTTGATGTATATGGATGAGCCAATGTTTGGGGCATAGATATTTATGATTGTTATGTCTTGCTGATTTATGCTTCCCTTAAGCAGTATGTAATGTCCTTCTTTATCCCTTCTGACTAGTTTTGGCTTGAAGTCCACATTATCTGAAATGAGGATGGATACTCCAGCTTTTTTGCTGTGTCTGTGTGCAGGGTATATTTTTTCCCATCCTTTCACCTTTAGTCTGTGAGTATCTCGTTCTATGAGATGAGTCTCTTGCAGGCAGCATATTGTTGGATTTTTCTTTTTAATCCAATCTGCCAGTCTATGTCTTTTGATTGATGAGTTCAGGTCATTAACATTCAGGGTTATTATTGTGATATGATTTGTATTCCCATTCATTTGACTCATTTTTGTTTTTTGACTTGATTTGGTTTCTCTTTATTTGGCTATTCCTTTATGGTAGTTCCTCCCATTGCTGGTTTGCATCGTTGTTTTTCATCTGTTCCTCATGGAATATTTTGCTGAGAATGTTCCATAATGCCGGTTTTCTTTTTGTAAATTCTTTTAGCTTTTGTTTATCATGGAAGGGTTTCATTTCATCGTCAAATCTGAAAGTAAGTTTTGCTGGGTATAAGATTCTTGGTTGGCATCCGTTTTCTTTCAGGGCTTGGTAAATGTTGTTCTAGGCACTTCTAGCTTTTAGGGTCTGGATTGAAAAATCTGCTGATATTCTTATTGGTTTTCCCCTGAATGTAATTTGATTCTTTTCTCTCACAGCCTTTAAAATTCTGTCTTTATTTTGTTTGTTAGATATTTTCATAATAATGTGCCTTGGTGTGGGTCTGTTGTAATTGCGTATATTTGGAGTCCTATAAGCTTCTTGTACCTGGTTTTCCATTTCATTCTTCAGATTTGGGAAATTTTCTGATATTATTTCATTGAATAGATTGTTCATTCCTTTGGTTTGTTTCTCTAAGCCTTTCTCATTCCCAATAATTCTTAAATTTGGCCTTTTCATGATATCCCATAATTCTTGTAGATTCTGTTCATGATTTCTTACCATCTTCTCTGGTCAATTTTGTTTTCAAGATTAAATATTTTGTCTTCAATGTCTGAGGTTCTGTCTTCCAGGTGTTCTATCCTATTGGTTATGCTTTCTATGGATTTTTTAACTTGGTTTATTGTTTCCTTCATTTCAAGGATTTCTGTTTTTTTTTTTTCAGTATCTCTAACTCTTTATTGAAATGATCTCTTGCTTCCCATATTTGCTCTTTTAACTGTTGATTGGTGTGATCATTTAGTGCCTGCATTTGCTCTTTCATCTCTTCCTTCAATGCCTGCATTTGCTCTTTCATCTCCCCGTTTGCTTCTGAACTCCCTTTCTGACATTTCTTCTGCTATGCTGTCATTGGGTTTTATTGATATAGTATCTAGGTTTGTTTGGGACATTTTCTTCCCTTGTTTTCTCTTATTGGTCAGATATCAGTGGAACTCTGAGATATTGCAGATTTCCTCTACTGGCTAATAGTGTCCCTGTAGATTTCCAGTATATCACCTCCCAGCCTTCAGTAGCCTGATGTCTTGGAGGAACTTGATAATGCAGTGCTTCTGAAGAAAGCTGCCCCTGCCCACTACTGGGTCCAGGGCTGGGGGCTGGTTCTGCCTGGAAATCCTCTCACTGGGTGGTCCTGCTCCTAGAAGCTGGCTGTGGACCCCACCTACTGCCTAAGGGAGCCCGGCTGCTCAGGGAAAGCCTTTCCCTGTCCTGCCTTGGTCCCAGAAGCAACCTGCAGGCCGGGCCGGCTGCTGGGTCTGGGACTTGGGGTTGGCTCTGTGTGGAAAAGCTCTCACTGGGCAGGCCTGCTCTGAGGAGCTGGCTGTAGATCGTGCCTGCAGCCGGAGAGAGCAGGGCTGCTTGGGGAAGACTCTGGCTGCCCCGCCCTGCTCTGAGAAGCACCCCCCTGTCCAGACCTGCCGCCTGGCCGAGCTTCACCCAGTGGAAGAGACTCACCCTGCAGCTCTATGTTGGTCCGAGTCTCTCAATACCTCCCCTTCTTGAATCCTGAGTTCTGGAGCGAGGGGAGATGCAGTCACCCTCTAGTCCGCCATCTTGGATCTCTCCTAAGTGAATTTTTAATTTGTTTGATTGTGTCTTTTGTAATCTGGGAGTTCTAATTGGTTTCTTTTCAATGTTTCTATTTCTTTTTTGAAGTGGTCTTTAATATCCTATATTTGTTCTCTTAATTAATTCCTTAGGTCTTCTAGCTCATTGAACATTTTAATATTCAGTTTTTTATAATAGTACTCTGGGATTTCATCCACTTCAATATCAGTGGGTTCTATTTTTGGGAGATTGTGAATTTGTAGGGGAGATTTCTTTGCCTGTGTCCTCATGTTTTCAGAGATCTTGGACTCGTGCATCAAATGAGATCTGTTCCCCTTCCTCTTTTTTTACATGTGTCTGTTTTGTGTGTAATTATGTTATTTTTTCTGCAACTTCTCTCTGTTTTTGATATATGAGTAGATGTTAAGGGGTGGGACCTGAGATCCCTCTCTAATCCTGCTTCCTCCTTGGGTCCTGGTTGTTGGTTTGGGGTTTTTTGTTCCCTCAGTTCTTTGGGTTGTAATGTTAAGGCTCAAGTGGTGCTAGATTGCGTGTGGAGTGAAATTCACTGTTGCTTGGTTGAGATGTATTTCTCAGCAGCCAAGATCTTGACTTTGTGATCTGAAATGTCCAAATTTCCTTACAGCCTACCATAGAGGGAGGAGAGAGCCAGTAATGCACTAATGTCAGCAACAGATGTATAGCCTTAAGATAAAAATGCAGTGTATACTTTGACATCTCTAACACTAATTGCCACCTATATAAGAATGGTGAGGCCAGTATTAAAAAACAGTACCAACAATTTAAAAAGTGTGAACTAGATCAGGCATTTGACAGTAGGTGTTGTCCACTGTATTAATAATCACAACCCTTTGGGATAAGAATTACATAATCCATAAAAATAATCATAACCCTTTGGGATAGGAATTACATAATCCATATAATTTCTATTATTTGGTGGGATTATAGTTTCTTAATAACAGAAAATAAGATAGGAAGCCAAGAAAAATCTTGAAATATTTGAAAAAGTGTTCAGAGGAGAGGCAATAGGTAGGGAGCAGGTATCAGCTATAAAGAAGGAATAATAATTTAACTGAAATAATGTGAAAAAAAAGAAAAAGAGAAAGAGGAAACATTTTGTTACTGGGGAAAAAGTGAAGAAGGACAGATAGGAGGGCCCATAAGCTATGTATGAATGAACCAGCAAATGTAAGATCAAAACAACTTGAGCCCTCATGTAGTTGTCTCCCACCTAAATCTAATTTAGAGAAAATAGTGAACTAACAGAGGAGAAAGTTTTTAATGCACAAGTAAAATTATATGAATATATATACATGTATATATGTGTGTGTGTGTGTGTATTCAAACAAATATGTACAGTGAGAGCATACACAACCACACACACACACACACACTCCCATAAACACAAAATCATGCATAATGAAAAAAGTGAGGAATAATACAATAAAAAATGTTTGGAAAACTTGAAAAAACTTAAATGTTAAAAGTAAAAAAAAAATGAGACTACGGAGGAAAAAGAAAAGAAAAATTTTTTAAAAATCTTAATGAGCAATAGAGAGCTTGTTTTCACTGTGTTGGTCAAATCTGTCAACAGGAAAAGATTTTCAGTATTTATATTTATTTTTGGTTCTGTATTTTTTTCCCACTGTCCATGCGTTGGCTGCCTAGCTGCCAGCCTCGTGTAATATCTCTCAGCTTCCAATCTCCCTGTATTGGGTGGGTTAGACTAGGGAGTGCTGATGAATTGTGTAATCCTACAGTGGTGATGATGCAAAGTTCTAGATTCGAGTTTCTCATTGTTGGGGTTTGGACATTAATGAGTTTTAGAACTCCCTGGTGGATATCTGAGATTTGGTCTACTCCCCCTATTGGTGTGGAGCTTCCTATCTCTGCTAGGCTTCTGGATCTCCAGGGCTTGGGAACTAATCAACTTTCATGACACAGGGACTAAGTATCGACAAGGTTTCACCTTTGTCACTGTGGATGTGTATAACCAGGTATCTGCCCTGGAGTACAGATGTGGTTTTGAGGCTGCAGTAAGCCTCTTCACAGTAGCTCTTATGGGGCACCAGCTATTATAGGATTTTTATCCCTTGGGATTCAGAGGCCAGCGTTTTAGGGTAAGTATTCTTTTTGTCTGTTTCAGATTCTCTGGTTCAGTCACCCTCTGGGAAATTTTTTTTGCCAGCTGCAGGTAACTTCCTTTATGAGTTCCCAATTTGCCCCTTCACTGTTCACAGTTCTGCAAACCGGTGTGGGAGGGGGGATAGCTTTCAGCACCAGAGAACATCGTCCTCACCGGTCAGCATGTTGGGCGCCCCTCCTGAGGATTTTCCTCACCTGCCAGCACGTGGTCCACGTGTAGGGTTTGCACGCAGCAATCCTGGAGGGCTGTCCACCCCTGCAGAACGCTTTTCCCGTGGACCACTGTGGGCTTGTTGCCACTGGAACGCTTACCCTCCCAACACTGCACCCACTAAAATCAGCTTTCCTCAGTAAACCACAGGCTTCTAAGTCTGCTTTTCTTTTTAAAATTTTCTTTTATCCGCGGGACCCACGCCTCCTTTGCACCCTGCTCTGCTCTGCTGGCAGCAGGAACAGGTGCATCTCTCAGGTATTATTCCTTATGCTCAAGTTATCCACTTTCTCAAGCTCCATGAATTTTCTTTTCTTTTCTTTTTTTTCTTTCAGTTGAGTATTATGTTTCAGGGAGGTTATTTTGTTACCCACCTCACTGAGAAACAGTCTGCAGGTGCTAAAAGAGTGCTGAGCCCGACTTCCTTTCTCTTCTCCGCCATCTTTCTTCTCTCTTGTCCTTTCCTCCGCAACCCCTTCTCTTTTTGTATTTTTAAAGCCACAACAAGCTTTCTTTGGGAGGGGTAAAGTTTTGCTTTTCTCTAACATTTGAATTTTGGTGTAATCAATAATTTAGAGAAAAAAAAACCAATTTCATGTGAAATTAAACATACACAAGGGTAATTTAAATGCTTTTTGAAGTAACATCACCTTGTACTGACCTACAGATTATATAATCAAATTAATCTTTTACTACACTGATTCACTAATAGATATACATGAGATTTTGGTCACTAGAAATAATTTATCTTCAAGCCAGTTGATTATGTTTGTGGCAAATTTACATTCCATTTTATTCAGGACCACCAGACTTTGACAAGATAAAATTTGTCATACATACCAAAGTGCATTCTAATACATTAGGGTACATTAAACACCCAGATTATTCTCACACAAATATATTAGTCTTTGCAGTTTTAATACTTAATTGGGCTCAAAAGCAGATTATTTATTTTATTATTTATAATTCCAAAAAGAAAAAAATTATGGTGTGTTTATAATTGCTTTATTATACCTCTGTACTAACAGAACATTCATGTTTGTCTAGGTGCTTATGAGAATCAATTTCAATTACAGTTTTCCCCATTTGATGACGGAAAGAGTTTCCAACTGACACTTCTTGTTCTGTGCTTTTAAACATCATTTTTTCTCACTGCCAATGTGTCCCTGTGCCAGTTGCACAGGATGTATTCATTTTAGAATGACTCACAACAACCAGTAGGTCAGTGGTCACTGGTAGGAAGTTACCTGGAAGCTACTAGTATATCAGGATGACTCATAAATGAAAAATAAGTAAAATTGACTGTAAAGTGCACAATTATGTCCTATTCATCCCAGACCAAATTCTCTCTGGCCTAAACCCCTAAATCTAATAACCTTCCTGGCACCTCCTGAAATAAGTTTGATAGAATTGAAATGTTTAAGAAATGTCTTAAATACCCCATCAATCAATAAATCAAACATGGATTAATCATTAAGATTTAGAGATAAAATAAGATGAGGATGAGGAGAGGGCAGAGTGGAGGTAACAATAAATTAACAAGTACCATATTTTATAATAAATATTTATATAATGGGGGAACTAATAATAAGGCAATGGGAATACCTTCCAAAGCAAATGTTAATTTCAGAACCACACTACTTATATTATCTCAGTAAAATAAAGAAGTTAAGCAATAGGATTAAGGGTACTAGGAGAGAAAATATACTGGAAATATTTTATTAAAGCTTTTGAGAACATATAATTATATGCCTACATAAATGCTTTTAAAATAAATAAAAATAAGAATTCTGAAATAATTTTACAGAGCTGTAATAAACATGATATAAAAGTTAATAATGGAGAATAATAGAGAAGAAAATAATAATTTACTTCTCTACCCATGAAAACGGAATAATACATTTTAAGCCAATTTTGGAAAGTTACCACTTTATTTTTTAAATGCTTACAATGGATTTATCCAATGAATGAAGAAGCTTTAAATATAAAAATGTCAACATAATTCACCACATTAGCAGATTAAGAAAGTAAAATTAACATCTGAACAAATATATTAAAATCAATTGTTTAAAAAGTAGATATGTATCCATAATTAACAGTCTGGGGAAATTATAAATAGAAGCAAACTGAGTCTGATAAATACTATCTATCAATTTTTATTGACTAAAGCACTCAAAGAAGAGTTCTCAAGAACATTGCTTTAAAAATGGGATGTAGACAGACATCACTATCCAGTTTTCTCTGAGAATCATGATATGAACTAGATTAATTAAGGGCATAATTAAAGTCTTGGAAAATTAGGAAAAATAACCAAACTACCATTATCTAAGTGGGACTGGAAAAACAGCAAGAATTACTAAGCATTGAAAAACATTGTTGGATGTAAATTTAATTTATAGATTTCTATTCCAAAGAAATAAATGTTAGCCAGGGTAGTTTTTTTTTTTTTTTTTTTTTTTTTTTTTTTTTTTTTAAATGAAAGCATTTACAATAGGACAAAAAGATAGAAGGTGTTGGATAAATCTAATCAAAATATAGAAGAAAATCATAAAATTTTCTAAAAGACATGAAAATCTACAGGTAGGAAAGAAAATTATGCTCATGGATAAAAACACTCAATATTTTTTTTAAAAGGAAGAAATGTAATGTCAGCTTTCCCCAAATAACTCTATACATTAGTAGAGGTGAAAGAATATGATACGATTGCTGGCCATTGTAAGAGTCATGACTGACACTCCTGTTATAAAGACAGATTAAGAAGAGAAACATCATAACAAATTAATCAAATACTGCATGGAAGCCTTTGGAAATGAAGACTTAAACGTCTAGAGAAAATTATCTTTTATGCTTAGATTGGATGAAAACTGGACTGTCACACACATACATATGTGACTGGAAAAGAAGGGTTTGACCTAAAGGTAATTGATAAGAGGAAAAACCCAGCAAGTCCTGTTTGACTTTTTCTTGGCACTCCTTCCCCCTAGGTATAAGGTAGGACCCCCTTTGAAATGAGGGTTTTATGATAAATTATTAGACAAATACATCAGAGAATTCCTTTCGGCTAACTGTTACACAGAAATGCAGGGAAATATTAGAGCGACATTTCTAGATTTTTATGGTTGGCTCAAGGGTATTAGAGTTGAATTTCTATAACCTGCCTAGAGGAGGAGAATTCTTATTTCTATCACCTGCTTTGGGGACAAAAGGGGAGCGCAAGTATGAAGGACAGGAGAAGGTCAGAAAGAAACTCTTCTTCTGAGGGTCTTTAAATATCCTTCAGTTCATTGAACTCTGCGTGTCAAAACACCATACATTGGAATATCATTTTCTGTACCCTAACGTGTTCCATACAATTCTAATGAATTTTCAAATATGATTTTGACTAGAAATTAATAGGTAAATTTTAAAATTTATGTGAATAATTTGAAATTTTAAAAACAATGAGGTATTTTCAAGACTTAAAGTTTGAGTACTTATTAAGAGTGAAAAAATGATGCAGGGATAAACAAAAAACAAATACTATAGAGTATTTTGAAAGAGAAATCCACTCAAACAAAAGCTAACCTTATGACATAGGTGATGTTGCAGATTATTATTAATTTTTTTAATAAATAAATGGCAATGTGACAAATGGTTATTCATATTAGAAAACATAAAACTGAGTCCCTACCCCACAACATGTACAAAAATCAATTCTGGGCAAAGTAATTTAAAAAAAAAAAAAGAACCCCAAAATTTTTAGAAGATAATTATGAAAATATATTTACAACCGTGCATCATGGATGGGTTTTTTGATCAAGTCTCCCCAAACAAATATTATAAAAGAAAAGGTAGGTAAAATTTTCTGCAGTAAAAAATGAAAACTATACAGAAAAAATGAAAAGGCACCTAAAATTGAAAGTACTATCTAGGGGCCCAAATGTATTGGTATCCTATGTAGAAACTAATACAAATATAAAAGCAACACACAGAAAATATGTTAAATGATATAGAGAGCAATTCAAAGGGGAATTCTGCAAAATGAATAAATGTTGAACACATACCTAACTACTTTGATAATCAGGAAAATACAAATTGAAATGGCAAGGTGAATTTCTGGAAAGATGGTTAAATAGAAGTACCAATTATTGCTTCCTCTTCACAGTGGAACCAGAACAAATAAATGGATGCACTTTTAAGGTAGGTGACACTGGAACCCAGCAAGGAAGGCATAGGAACCCTGTAGGACAAGGAGAGATTGATAGCGGCATGGAGAGTGAAAAGAAGTGATCAGCAATGTAAACTCTGGTCCTCTAGTTAGGGAAGCTCCCTATCACAGAAGAAAGGGTGAATGGAAAACTCCCATGGACCCCGTCACTGCAGAGGTCAGCAACCCTAGTAACAGGAAAGTTCCACAGATTCCACAGGCTTTGAAACCCATTTAGGAGAGTTAACTGGAGTCTATACTAGAGCTTTGCTTCAGAGAAGAAATTCCATTACCTCCTTTCCATCCCCCCAGAGCCAATGCTGCTGGAGCAAGACAACTACAGGGGGAAGAGCCAAAATGCTAGAACACAGCTGGCCCCAGCATTCAGAACCTGAAAATGTACACTCCATGATCCACACTACCACTCTCTCCACTATTGCTCTCGTTCCACGCACTTATGCCTCTGCTCAGTCTGAGGGTGTACATACCATGTTCCCTAATGATGCAGCTGCTGAGTAAACATCCAATATGCTCCATATTTCTGATGCCACCACTCCCATTGCTGGAATGACCACACATGGACACCCCACCTCCACTACTATATATATTACACTCAACTCCCCATCTCCATGTGGCCCCCAGAGACAAAAGGGATTCCTGACCCTTCTACCACACACACTATATAACCAAATCCATATAGCTGAAGAAGCTGTAAAAGACTAGATTCTGTCACCCAATTGGAACCAAAGGCAATGCAGGTCACAGAACTGACACCCAAAGACACATTTTTAGGAAAAGGCATTTATTTCAATAACAGCTTATAATAGTAGAAAAAAAATGAGCCCACCAGATGCATAAATCTCAATATAGGGGTACTAGAGATATGAAAAAGCAAGGTCAAATTATGTCTCCAAAGGAACTCAGGGGAACATTGTGTCTCCAAAGACCTAGCAACAGACTGCAAATAAAAGAATATTGATGAGATGCCTGACAAAGAATTCAAAGAATGATTGTAAGGAAATTCCATGAGATTCTGGAGAATACCAGAAGATAAATTAGAAAAAACAGTTCATGATACATATGAGAAATTCTGTAACATAATAATTCTGTAACATAATGATCTTGAAAAAGAATCAAACAAAAATATTGTAAATGAAAAATTCAGTGAGTCAAATGAAAATATAGCTGAAAGTCTCAACAACAGATTAGATCAAGCAAAAGAAAGGATATTTAAACCTGAAGACAAATCCTTTGAAATACCCAAATCATTTTTTAAATGAGACAAAGCAATGAAGACAATCCCCATACATATGGAACCTAAGTATGAAAAAGCGAAGATAAGGAAAAAACTATGGAAAACCTATTTGATTAAATAATAGCTGAAAATTTCCCAATGTTGGGAAAGATATGGATATCCAGACACAAAAGGCCCAGAGGATTTCAAATAGACATATACAGGAAAAAAAAAAACTCACCACAGAATATTATAGTCCAACTGTCAAAAGTACAAGACAGGGAGGAGACTCTTAAAAATAGCAAAAGAAAAGTGAAAAGTCATGTTTAGGGGAACTCCCATTAGACTAACAGCATACTTCTTAGAAGAAACTTCACCAGAAAGGACTAGAATGACATATTCTAACCCTTCAAAGACCACCCCCCCGACACATGCACACACATTCACTAAAAAACAGACAACAAAAATCTTCCAAGAATACTATGCCTAGCAAAGTTATCCTATAGAAATGAAAAAGAAGTAATCATTTTCCAAGACAAGCAAAAATTGAAGAAATTCATCAGTTACAAAAGATAAAAATCCTAAGATATTGTTCCATGCACAATCATAGCATTTAAAACATCAGTCAATACCAAAAGAAGGTGAGTGTGTATTAGAATTCACACAGCAAATGATAGCTTCTGGATTCATTATTTCAGAGTGCCCAGACAAAACACCATGGCTTGAATGGATTCAACCACAGTCATTTATTTATCCCATTTATTTCTAGTCTGATAAATGTAAGATCAAGATGCCAGTTGCTTTAATTGAAAGTGAAGACCCTCTTTCTGTGTAACAAAAAGCTACATTTACAGTGCATTCTTTCATAGTAACAGGAAAAGAGTTCTAGTGTCTCTTCTAAGGGCACTAACCCTTCATGAACTTCAACTGGTGAATTTGTAGGACACAGAATTCAGTTCATTTTATGTATATATGTTTAAGCAGTTTGAGAGCACTATGAAAATGTCTGGCATAGTTGATGAAATATATCCATCCAACCTAGCAAATTAATCATAAATTTAAATTTATACTCAAAGAGACAGAACTATCATATGAAATAAGGAAAATGATGGAAGTCACATAAATCTCTATTAATAGTAAAAAAAAGAAAAACTACAGGATTTTAAGCAATCTAACATAATCTCAATGTTACCTATGGGTGAATACAGGACCATTGCAGTAAGCACTGACTTAAATAATTTGCTCAGTTTCTAAATATATACAATATTGAAGTCAACGCTATATAATTTATTTTTCAATTTACTAGATATTAAACCAGACAATATTTTCTGTAAAATAGAGCAGAGCTATCTTTTGTTGTAGTTGAAGCACTGAGCTACTATAAATCCTTTTCAAAGAAATACCCCTATTCAAGCATTGAATGGGCGACATTGTGTGAACATGCCCTTTGAATCAGATCCTGTAACCTCATAAGGAATTTTGATAAGTCTATGAGTAACACTGAATGTGGGGGTTTTTGCTGACCAAGCATATATAACACTTGATGGTCTAGATGATGAATGAATGTTCTTCTCTCAGTTTACACCAGGGCATACAAACACACACACACATTCTCCACCACCCCCCTTCTCACTCACTCTCCATTGCAATGAGCCAAAACGAAACTTCAGTGGTAAATACATGAACAAGTATGCAAAATGAAGAAAAGCAAAAGTGATCAGTTCAAGCAAGTATCTGAATGAAAAAGGACAGTTTTTCTTGCATCTCCTTTTCCAGCATCTCCACCTGGCGAGCCAACCTTAGCATTTCAAATAAGCAGAGTGCATTTTGAAGAGGGTAGAAGTCTTATTTTACGCCAAGAGTAAGGCAATTTTATATCTGCACTAAGAGTGGATTAAGTAGTTACAGACAATTGTTAAGCTACTAAAATAATCATGAAGAAGAATGGGTAGAAGAACAGATCCTTGCAACAAACTCATGTTAATTAACCTTGCAGCTGGGAGATCAATTTGCATAGAGAGTCTTTGAAGCCTGTCAGGTATGAATTGAACCACTGAACTGCTACATTTGATAATCCAGCCATTGAGGGTTTTTTTCCCCTCGAAGATGTTTTTCAGCCTAACAGACAGTTTTCTTCATATAAAAGTACTCATTTCTAATTAATTTGCTACTATATTTAACATACGCAAATTTGTGACTTTCAAGAAACTAACAAAACATCAAAAACACTGAGATTATTAATTATATATATGAAAGAAGAAACATTTTAGGTATCATTAGGTTTAGGCTTAGTTCTCAAAATCTGAAAACTTGAGAAATAAGTATCCTGGGACACTTGTAAATGAAAGTTAGCTAATGGTAATGAGACAGTACTATAAAAGGCTTTACCAGGATCCATGCATTTAAAATTTTCAATAGCCATTTGAGGTAGACAATACAGCTTTTCTCATTTTATACAGAGGGAAACTGAGGACTAGAGATCAATGGTATATTGACCAAATTCACTGTTTTAAGAACATGGTCTGCTCAGAATTTGAAACCACATAGCCTGATTGATTCTCAGCATATTTCCTTATTCACTCTACCTTGCCCTCCTAAAATGTCTACACTGCCTCTCCTAAGGAGTAAGTTTCTTTCCATTTAATCTCATTAAGATAAACCAAAAAAAAAAAAAAAATCTTAGGGTGGGTTTTTGGCACTTAGTAATATTTTTAATTAAAAATATTTCTACTTCTAGATTTTAAATTTTAAAAGATCAAGAGAGATATAATAGGGAAAAAGAATATAGAAAATAATTGAGAAAAAATAAGAAATTGAGTGGAACTCCATTAAGGTTAGCAGTTAGCGGTGTTTATAAAAACTGTGGCAAAAATAGAACTGGATCAAACTTGTTCAATAACATTTTAATTTAGAATTGAGAATCTAAAATGACAGATAAATTCCTTAATGTAGAACATGTAAATCTTCTTTTTATCAATATTCTGATTATAAGTTATGTATTTTCTTTGAGTCTGGGGCTACTGGTTGGGATGCTAGTCATCTTTCTGGAATAACTAAACCTGACCAAAAAAAAGAATTCCCCATAGATTCAATCCCACTGAATTCAACTTGTCTTTATCAACTTTTTCCAAACATTGTCAATTTTATTTTCATCAGCTTAACAAATATTGTCACATTTACATAAACATATATAATAGATTTAGAGAGATTCACAAAGTTAAATCAGTGGGGCCATCAAGTCATGTCACCCTAAGCAAGAAAAGGATCTCACAGCATCAAAACACATGAAGAATTTGCTTTTTAAAAGTGTTCAGGGCTGGGGAGATAACTCAGTTGGTAGAGTGCCTGCCTCGCAAGCACAAGGCCCTGGGTTCAATCCCCAGCACCGCAAAAAAAAAAAAAAAAAAAAAAAAAAAAAAAGTGTTCAGTGGATAGATGTCCCTAAAGCCACATATATATGGTTTCAAGCATCTATGTCAACAAAGCCAGCAAGTTCTCTATAGTAAAATGGAAATAACTCTATACATTAAAAAAGAAAGAAATGCACAGTCAAGACTCAAATTTGCCAGATATATCCATGTCCTAAATGTCTTTTTATTTCTTTCAGGACAAAGACTCTTAATGTGGTGTTACAAATCAGCCTTCTGACATGAACTCTAAGAGGATGATTCCAACATAATCCAGGTGAGCAGAGTGACAATTCAAGGAGAAACTGAACAACATGTTTCCGGAGCACTTCAGGTACAGTGGAAGTATTAGGATTCTACTATGAGAAGATAGAAAAACCGCTGAGGTGAGCCAGAAAGAGACATAGTGCTCAACAGGCAGAGAATGATATAATATGCCAAATAATCTTCTCAGAACATTAATTAATTTTAGACTGTTAAAAAATTCAATCAAATATAGAATCCATGATACAAGACATGAATGATGAAATAAGAATATGAATTGAGATTAAAAATGAGATGTCTGAATGAGCAATAGAAATTCATAAGGGAAATAGACATAAGAAAAACTTAAAAATTAAAAAGATCTGAAGAGTTAATAAGTCTGATTTAATAGATTTTTTTTATTAAGCCCTATTCTAAGAAATCATCTTCTATTAAAGCCAACTTTTAAATATTTATAAAAACTAACCTCATAGTTAGACACAAAGAAACCCACATGGCAAAATAAGCACACAGAAAGTATACATAACAATCTTGGTCCAAATGCAACAAAATAGCAACAAAAGCAACAGCAGCACAAAACCAAATAAACAAACAAACAAAAAACGATAAAGCAGATTAAAAATTTGTGTCACATAAAAATCCTAGGATAAAGGAAAAAATAAAAACTAAGTATTTAAAATAACAAAAGAATATTATGAAATCATATTTTTATAACTGAAAATACTTTATTAAGCAAGGAAAGTTACAATGAAATTATTTCATTACTCTAGAATAAATTTGATTCAATAAATTCAAGAAAGATAAAAGAAAACAAGGATTAATATTAACAATAAATGAAAATTTATTTTTAAATAATAAGAACATGAATAAATACTTTGAATTAATAATAAAATAGCTAAGTTGAACTAGTTAGCACAAATAGAGAAAAATCTAACTGAGCTATGACAAAGAAGAAAAAAAAAGAAAAAAAGCTGTGTAAATATTCGAAATATATTTCCCTATATAAAACTGTGATATATTAGAAAATTCTAATGCAAAATATAATTGTGACGCTAACAAAATGATCAGATTTGGTCTCAAAAAAAGTAGTATATGAATAATTGTATGATCATATAAAAGAATTGAAAAAATATTTTAAAATGGTTCACAAAATTCAAATGGTGAGTTTCAATTTCTAATTCCAGATATAAGGAACTTAAAGGTCAGCACCCCATCCTAACAAGTAAAAAGCTAAACAGACGGAAAAATCAGTCACCTTTCTTGGATTCCTAAGAAGTGTGAGGACATAGAACAAACTTCTGACCTCGAGATTTGAAAGATAAACAGGAAAGTACAGTGAGTCAGGGCTTACTGGAGCAAGACTCAGGAGCAGAAACCATGAGAACCAGAGTACCTCACCAGGAAAACCTGAACTGCAACTGAGGAATTGTTGGGGACTCAGATCAGGCATCGCTGAGTTAAAAAACTCCAGAGGGACACAGTCAGAGGGCAGCAACCACACTTTTGAGAGTTTTACTTTAGGAATGTGAACATATTCTCACAGTAAATATCAGAGAAAAACTTCCCTGTAGTTCTGGCAATGGGAGTATAAAAGTAGCCACTTTTAACCTAGCAGAGCACTCTGTTCTTTTTGAAAAGGCCTGTCCTCAGGAGAAACGACTTAACCAGAACAGACTGACTGGGCTGTTATCAGAGCCTTCTATACCTGGGGTGAGGAAGATGTCCAACTTCAGTCAGCATGAGCCTTTCATGAGGTTAAAGGGAGATGCCCAACTCCAACCTGTTAGGTGGCAGTTAGAATGAGCAGTGGGTGAGGAGTTACAGAAAACTGTGGAATGAATCAGTTCATCAACAACCCTGGCTCAGTGGCTCTGCAAGGTCTGAAAAGAGCTCTTTCAGGGCCCTTGCCAGATCACAGCCCTAGAAACTACTCCTCTTATGACAGGAGGAACATTGATAAAAATCAGGAGTAGGAACCAAAGGCAGGGATACATTTGTTCAAAAGAGCCTAACTGCTAAAAACATTTAAAACAGGACCCAACACAAGCAACACAGCCCAGAGATTTCCACACCTAGGAGGGCAGGATGATTAAAAATGGAGCCCATCAACCATAAATTCTGCAAAACAAGTTCCAAAGAGGATTTGTCAGCCATTTGAAGACGACCAAGAGTTCCCTTAGGTGGTTAGCTAATATAGAATGTCAACCCAGAACTGGGGGTGATACTTGGGTGGGACCAGCTAACAATCTCCATCCTATTCCAAGAAAGGCTGGGACACAAGGAGTGATTGTTGCTTTCTCCTCTGAGGGGACCCACTCTTTCCCTTCAGTGTCTTTTCCTCCTTCAAATCTTGAGTCTTGTTTAAAATTTTCTCCTGCAAGAGCACAAAAGCTGCCAACCCAACACAATCTAGGCAGAAGTATTTTTTTTAAAGTCAGGTATCATTTTATCTCTGTCATCACAACCCACTCTAGCCTTTCTCTTCCACCCAAGGGGAAGAAGACTGCAAAATACTTATGAAATTCATAGTCGAGAAGCCTAGGTTCATTAAATAAGTTCTAATCACAGACCGACAGAATAATTCCCTTCCCACCACAGCACACCACCATTCCACCAAGGGCCTAATTTCAACTTGTCTGATCATCAAGGAAAAATAATAAGGCATTCCAAAAGATCAAAAGCACAGTTTGAAGAGATAGAACCATATATGGGTATAAGGTTAAAATGATGAGACTGGTAATTCAAAACAACTAGGATTAAAATTCTACAGGCTCTAATGGATAAACTAAATGACATGCAAAAGCAGCTGAGCAATGTAAGCGAAGAGATGGAAATTTTAAGAAAAAATGGAATAGAAATGCTAGAGATCAAAAACACAAAATAAAGAATGATTTTGATGATTATTATTAGTTTACTGTATGCAGGTTTTATCCTATAAGAATCTCTGAGATTGAAGACCTTTCAGTAGAAAAAAACATGATCTACATCCCTAACCCTTTTCTAATTTGTTTTTTCTGTGAGATGGTATTGCTAAGTCACCTTGGATGGCCAAAATTTTACAATCTCCGTACCTCAGCCTCCTGAGTTGCTGGGATTACAGGTATACATCACCACTTGAAGACTGAAAAGAAAAAAAAAAAAGGAAAGAAAGGAAGAATAATGAAGGATTATGCAACAAAGAAATGTGTATACTGGGAACAGAAGAAGAAATACAGAATTGAAAAGTAAGAATATCTGTAATATTGTTTTCCCCAGTGTAAGCTAGGTGTGGTAGATATCAGACATACCATTCTCAAATTATGAAAAACATAATGAAAAAAATTTTACAGAAAAATAATTACAAAGAAAAAATTCTGAAAGAAGACATATAAAAACTTACAGAAGAACAAAGATTAGAAGTAAATATTATTTTTGAGTTAAATCTTACTTCTCAGAATCCACATGAAACAAAATAAAGTCAAATATTATTTTTAAAGTTTCAAGAGAAAAAAAATGAACCTAAAATTCTGTACTCTAAAAGTATCCTTTTAGAATGAAAAAAAGTAATAAACTTGAACTCATAAAAAAGGAAGTTAAGGAGAAAACAAGACTTTCTCAAACAAATATTAGGGACATTTGTTGCCAATAGAACTGTCTTTCAAGAAATGTTAAAAATTATTTATAGAGAAGGCAAATAATATAGGATAAAATCTGGGAAATATATAAAGGAAAGAAGATCCACGAAGAAAAATGAGTGAGCCAATTTAAAAGTTTAATTTTTCAGACACTCACTTGTTCCAACAAACAACATTGTGTTCGAAAATAATAACATCAAAAACCTATTGAATTATCAAAACTAACTTATCATATAAAACATATACACACTTATGTGTAATTGTGTATATAAAAAGATTAACAGTAATGATATCAGGGATAGGAGTAAGGAATGAGTATTTTTATTATAAGGTACTTGCACTAACAGTGAAACATTACAGCATTATTTGAAAATGGACTGGGTTAATTGTAAGTGCATGTTTCAAATTCTAGGGCAACCACTAAAAATGGTTTTCTAAAGCAAGCTATAACTGACATGATCAGAAAAGGAGAGAACACCATGGCACAATTCATGATAGAAATCATTGGTAAGCTGGACTTCATTAAAAATAAAAACTTCTGCTCTGTGAAAGATGAAGTCAGGTGAATGAAAAGGCAAGCCAGAGACTAAAAGAAAATATTTGTAGAAGACTGCCAATAAAGGGCTATTATCCAAAATATACAAAGAACTCTAAAACTTCACCAGTAAGAAAACAAACAACCCAATTGAAAAAGTGAACCAAGATCTTAACAGACACCTCACTGAAGAAGATATACAGATGGCAAATAAGCACATGAAAAAATGTTCCGCATCATATGTCATCAGGGAAAAGCAAATTAAAACAACAATGAGAAACCACTGCACATGCTTTTGAATGACTGAAATTGGAACACTGATACCTCCAAATGCTGGTGAGGTTCTGAAGCCACAGAAACTCTGATTCATTCTTGTTGTCTCACTGCTGATCTCAGCAGTGCTTTTGATCTCTGTTGTTGTAAACTAAAATGATAGTTGAGAAGATAGTTTGGAAGTTTCTTACAAAACATCCTCTTGCTACATGATCCATCAATCACATTCCTTTGTGTGTACTCAAAAGAGTTGAAAACTTATGTCCACATGAAAACCCGCACAGATGTTTGCTGTAACTTTATAATTGCCAAAGCTTGGAAGCAACAAAAATTCTTCAGCAGATAAATGGATAAATAGACTGCTACCTCTGGACAATAGAATACTATTAAAAAGAAATGAACTGTCAAGCTGTGGAAACACATGGAGGTATCTTAAATGCATATTAATAAGTGTAATAAACCAATCTGCATAGTCTACTTTCCAACTGCAATGACAGTCTGGAAAAGGCAAAATTATGGAGACAGTAAAAATATCAATGGTTGTTAGGGGCTAGAGTTTGGGGAGGAATGGCTAAACCAAGCACAGAGGATTTTTAGGATAGGGAAAATTCTCTGTATGATATTATAATGATGAATACATGTCATTATACATTTGTCCAAACCTACAGAATGTACACATACCAAGTAGGAACCTTAAAATATACACTTAGGATGATTATGATTTGTCAATGTAGGTTCATTAATCGCCACAAATATCCTTTGAAACTTTAAAAGATAATAGTGTGAGCTATGCATATATTGAGGCAGGGAACTATCTGAACCTTCCCCTAGGTTTTTTGTGAATCTAATACTATTGTAAACAAGAAAGTAAAAAAAAAAAAAAAGTCAGTCAGACTTATGGATTTTCAATTAAGAAATATTTCCAATGCCAATTAAACATTCCTGAACACAGGACTTAGAACATTCTTGACTTAATTTTATGAAACTAGTGTTACCCACACTAGAATCATGAAAAAGACAAGACAAAGAGAAGAGAAGAGAAGAAAGAAACTAATGTAAGAAAGGAGGGAGGGAGGGAGTAGGGAGGGAAAGAAGGAAGAAAGGTTGGGGAAGGGAGGCTCCCAGAGAAAAGGAAGAAGGAATGAAATTTTTAAAAGATCACACATTAATGAAGATAGACAAAAAAAAACTAAATAAAATGTTAGCAAGTTCATTTCAGTAATATACCAAAGAATATATCATGACTTACTTGTTTGAATATAGGAATGTTTGTTTTAATGCTAAAGACTCTATGTATTTATTTAGAAATGTCACTAAGCCAAGGGAGAATGAACTCAAGAAATCAACTTGATAGAAGCTGATTCAATACACTTTTTCATTCTTTCTTCATAAAAAAAATTTTAAAACAAGCAATGAAAGAATACAGCTAAGAAAAAAGAAGAAAGTTTATCTCAATCCTTAATAGTATTCATAATTGGAAAATACTTAGAAGCACTTATCATTCAGAAAGAGTAACAATTAGCATAAGTACTACTATTTGATAGTTCTCTAGAAGTTTGCACGGAAGTAAAAAGAAAACAAAATTAAATATAAGGTATAAAACACTATAAAGGAAATTAAAAAAATATTGCTATTTTCAGATTGTTTACTATTATACACCCCCCCAAAAAAAGTTTAAAAGATTTTAACAAATAAGATACTTTTCCAATTTCATATGTTCTAACTGATGATTTGCTGTTCTACTAGGAACTGTTTCATACGTGTGTATGCACCCCTGACACACAAACTTAAGAAAAAGAGAAATTTTAAAACCAAATTGTGTAAAAGAAAACATGACTACATGTGTGCCTAGTTTTCCCCAAATTAACATATACATTTAATTTATAAGGATGTAAATGTAAAGTTTATCTCAAATTAAGAAATTAGTAGCTATATTTTTGAAAATGTTAAATAAAAATTTATGACTAGAGTCTTTACTTTTCTATGTTTTAAAGTGTCCCCTAAAACTTCACTAATTTTTGAATGATTAAGTGAAAAAATAGAAAAAAAATCAATGGAAATCCTAAAAATTCCATCAAAGGAACTCAAGAATAATGAAGTTTAGGTCATAATCACTGTAGAATTTAGAGATAATAACTAGATGATTGCACATTTAATTTGCCCTTTATAGAATTTTTTAAATCTTCCATTCACATTTTACATGTGCATGCCCCATCTCAATGTATAGATGAATTGAATGTATTCATATAAGAATTTATACCATGAAGGAACTAGAAGAAAATTTACCTAACCTAAGCATAAATGTGGAAGAAGAATATTTTGAGGAAATCTTTTGTGCAAATATTTATATGCCCAAAAGTTTAACCCTTATATATGTCAAAACATTACAAAAACATATCAAATTTAAATTTAAAGGCAAAAGAAAACATGGAAAAATATAAGAGCCTTAATAGACCTTAATATTGCTCTATTAAAAAAAAAAGTCTAATTGATGACTCGGAAAAAATGAAGTAAGACTAGGAACAGAAATTTCACATAAGAAAACAAAACAAAAACTAGTAATCATGTGGCATCATGTTCAATTTCATGAATAAGATCAAGAGTACAGAGTAAAAATGCTGCAAACTACAGCATTAAGTTATAAATTATGTAAGTTTCTGTAAATAGTACTGGTTTTCATAGTTGTCTATGAGGCTCCCATGTTTAAAAATTGCTGCTTTGGAATAATATTTACTGGGAAATAAAGAGATATAGGTTAAATGCTAAGTAAAAATTAAACGGGTTTTAAAACACTGTGCACAATTTGAATGTGTTCCTATTTGAATTTTTCAGTGAAATGAAAAATATATACACTGCTGGTGATGAGCACGGAGAGGAAAGTTAGTAAGATATTTAATAAGTAATGAGAGTTAATATCATTACCAAATAATTACACTTCCAGATGGATTCTATGAAAACCATCTGAAATATGTAAAAAGACATGTTTTAAATACATGTTACATTATTATTTTTATTATCACAAAGAAATATTTTAATCCTCTTTAAAAGCAGATTGGTTGAATAAAGGACAAGGTATCAATGCTATTAAATATGAAGCAATCTTTAAAAATCATATTTTATAATCAAGTACATCCATATTTATTTTGTTAGATGAACTGTCTCTTGAAATTATATTTAATACTTTTGCAATAGCAAAATAGAGCACTGGTAAAGCAAATCCCCAGTCCCTCAGTTCCTCCAGTCCTCAGCCTCTACCTACTTTCACAGTGGTCTGTGAGGTTCCCATATTTGAAAAGAACTGCTTTGGAACAATATTTAGTGAGAAATAAAGATATTTAGATTAAATGTTGTTATGGTTTGGATGTGAGGTGTCCCCCAAAAGCTCACATGTGAGACAAGGCACGAAGGTTTAGAGGATAAGATTGGGTTGTGAGAGTCTTAATCCAACCTGTAAAGTAATCCTGATTAACTGAGGGGTAATGAAGGGGTAGGGTGTGACTGGAGAAGGGGGAATTGGGGCATGGCTTTGGGTATATATTTGTATCTGGAGAGTGAATTGTGTCTCTCTCTGCCTTCTGATCTTCATGTGAGCTGCTTCCCTCTGCCACACTCTTCTGCCATGATGTTCTGCCTCATCTTGAGCCCCAAGGAATGGAGCCAATCCTCTATTGACTGAGACTTCTTAAACCATGAGCTCCCAAGTAAACTTTTCCTCCTCTACAATTGTGATGTTTGGGTTCTTTCGTCACAGCGGCAAAAAAGCAGACTAAGAAAACGTTGGGTAAAATTTAAATAGGTTGTAAAGCAATGTACACAATTTGAACGTGTTTCCATTTGTGTAAAAATGGTTTAAAATATTCCTTTGGTACATGATAGAATAGTTTTTTAACATTTTCTTTCTTTTTTTTTTTTTTTTCCAATATGTTGAAGAAAGTTATACTATATTTTAGCAAAGAAACATTTATAAACCCCTCACAAAGAGCCTGGCTGCATAAACCATAAACTAGATCTGGGAATTTGGGGCTTGGAAGGGGAAACCTGAATTATGTCATTACCTGCTCTGTGACCTTTATTTAAATTAGATTGTAGCAACCTTTTCAGTGAAGTCCTTCCATAGGTTTTACGGAGATTAAGAAAATGAATTTTTTTCTTTGATAAAGTAGAAAAAAGTGTTTACTTTCTTCCAGTGGTAGGCTATAATACTACCTTTCTTTTCTTTTTTCTTTTTTTTCTTTTTTTTCTTTTTTTGGTCTATAAAATGTTTATAGTTTTTTATATTTCAAGATAAAGTCTCAATTACCAATTTATCAGCTAATAGTAAATATCATTTCTCATAAAGTTTTTGTTCCTAATTCTAGGTGAGCTAAACCCAAAACTTTTTTTCTTCCTTCTGTATCTTTATTTTTTAAATTTTTAAAAATTATTTATTTTTTAATTTTTTACAAACTGCATTTCGATTCGTTGTACACAAATGGGGTACATCATTTCGTATCTATGGTTGTACACAATGTAGATTCATACCGTTTATGTAATCATACATGTACATAGGGTAATGATGTCTGTCTCATTCCACCATTTTTCATACTGCCCTCCCTCTCATTTCCTTCTACATAATGTAAAGAAAATAATCATATAATTAGGTGAATGTTGATTAAGACATTCCCAAGAAAAATACAATAAAATAATGGAAATATCTGGAAGAGAAATTATTCATATGATCTTGGATAAATTTTTATATTTTATATTTCTCTGTACTTTAATTTAGTGACATAAAAAAGAATAATCACATATCATATATGCATGATATACGTATGTACATATATACACAAATACAACTCAGAGATCAACCCCACCATCTCTTATGGTTTATCTCCCTCTAGCATATATGGCAAAGGGGTAAGTTTGTTAAGTAATTTGTCATGTATCTGTTCCATAGTTGTCATTTCTTCAAACTTTTGTGCCTTTCTGTTCCTCTGTGGACCACACTGTTCACTTCTTGCCAATTTTAGTCTAGACTGGTATGTCCTAAGAGAATATAATATGAGTCACATATCTAATTTTATATTTTGAGTAGCCACATGAACATTAAAAATTAATGTTAATTAATATTATTAATTTTAATAATATACAAATATTTAATCTAATATATAGTCAAAATATTAGCCACTTAGCCTGCAATCAGTTTAAAAAGTAATGAGAGACATTGCTGTTTTTCAGACTAAGTCTTGGAACCTGATGTATCTATGACATTTACTGCATATCTTAAGTGAGACTAGCCATAGTCCACAATTTCAGATACTACATGTACCTAGTGGCTTCTATACTGGTCAGCTCAGCTCTAGAAATTCTTCCTGTGTCTTGACTCTTCTCTTCTCTGCTATTTCCCACAATGCTACTTGAAACTATCCATTATATATCTTCATTTCAAAGGTCTCCTTCATAAAGTTTATTTTTAATTTTTTTTCAAAACTCTTGTGCATAAAGTTCTAAACATGTACCAAAAGAGTTTTAATAATGTAGGTGGAAATATTATATAAGGTAAGGGAAATATTAGTGCATCACATTATTCAAGGAAAAAAATCTACAAGGAGTTTCAACCTTACTTTGGAATTTTCTCAGTTCCTGCTGTGCCACCAACTCTGTCCAAAATTTCCTCAGTGAGCACATTCATCCTTTAACTTCCAACACATGATTCTCTACTCACCAATTAGGAAACACTACCCCTTGCCTGTAGGAGCTGGCCTTGCCACTGAATTGTTAAGTGAAAATATTGCTTTGAGACTGAGATGCCCAAATGAGACATAAACCTCAGTCTAAAGTCACACTCACAAAGCGTTGGGGTCCCACAAAATAGTCTGGGATGAATGGAAGCATTTTAAGTAGGGACCCTTTGAGTGTTACCCACCTGCCTAATTATAGTTGTCAAATAACATACACACACACACACACACACACACACACACCTCCCTTCCAACGACAAACAAATCTCAGTAGGAAAATAATTTAACCCAATTTATAAGAAGATAAGTTCATGTTTATCTTACAATTTGAATGACTACAATTTAATAGTAGAGTAAGTACATCACCTCAGATCAACTAAGAGGAACAGGATGCCAGCAATAGTTAAGCAACTTCTGCACCTGATCAAAAACCAAGCATAAGCTATAAAGACTTTGAATTTTACTTTGTGTGATAATGGAAGAGCAATTTTTCTCCTCAAGTATATGTGACTTAGGGATTGTTATTTAGTTACTCCTTCTTCATAGGTTGATGTGAGAATAAAAAGAAAGAACTGTCAAGTGTCTAATAGCTGGGACTGGTGTGTACACGACAACTCAGTAAACCCTAGCTAATATAGTCTGATGAGAAGAGATTAAGAGAATGACATGGTCATTGCTTTACTAAATTTATAATCAAAACCTTGTTGTATTTGTCAGCTTTGCATTATTATAACAAAATATCTGAGATGATCAACTTATAAGAAGGAAAGGTTTATTTTGGCTCACATTTTTGAAGGTTTCAGTTCATGGCCAGGTGGACCCATTGCTTTTAGATCTGTGGTGAGGCAGTGCATCACGGCATAGAACACGTGGTGGAGCAAGCTGCTTATTTCATGGCTTCTGAAAGTGAGAAAATGAGGGAAAAAAAAAAAAAAGAGAGAGGGTCTGGGTCCCTATATTCCCTTCAAGGGGATGCTCCCTGTTCAACCCCAGAGCTGCAAATGCCCCAAGAATTCTGTTTACTAGTCCCAAAGGAAGAACTTGGTGGAGACTCAATGGAGAAGTTTTGGACATTTATTACTTATACACTCCTCAGCTGCAGCAAGCCAGCATACTAATGGGGGGGTGACACTGCACCAAAAGCAGGCAGAATACAGGATAAGTTGCATGCCCACTGAGCAGGTGGATTTCTTTAGATGTCTTATAAGTACATTTTGAAACCAAAGTCATCTATTTTGATCCTTACCTAAAGATTGGCAATAAGGGGCCAGCTTCCTTCTCTCCATTTCTTTCATTATCACATTCTTTACAGTCAGTCCTTCTTATCTCAATTCAAGTTTTCCTAAGCACTGACTAGTGTTTACTTCAACACTTCCACATGATCAGAAGACTCTCAACAAAGTGCCATCTCTAAAAGGTTCTATCACCTCCCAAAGCACTATAGACTGGGGACCAAGCCTTCAACACATGGACTTTTAGGGGACCCTTATCCAAACCACAGCACTTATTTTATTATATTTTTCATAAAATGGACTATAAACAGAAAGCATTTGTTGACCCAGCTTTTTCACTGTCTCTTCATGAAGGTATATTTGGCAGTAAAATTATTTTTCCTCAACAATTTAAAATATTAAATAGGAATATTTTATCATGGAATTTATTTTTTATTCATTTCTATATTTTCCATCAATTTATTTATATTTCAATATGAAAAGTCCAAAGTATATCATTTTAGTGGTTTTAGTGGAACAAATAAACGTTTTAAAAAATAAGCTTATTCGATAGTTTCATAGTCTATAATAATTGTATACTACATCCATGGCCAATACACTATACCAATCTAGTTTCAGCTTCAGGTAGTTGTAAAAGCAAATTAGCTCAACAATAAGGTTTTTCTCTATTTCCTTAAACATTTTATGATTGAGTAGGATCTATGTTCCTTGATCTAATGAAAAATTAAAGAAATATGTTCAAAAGCAAAATTTTTAACTAAAATAGAAAATTTATATAATAGAACAACTTTTCTTAGTGTAACTAATATAAAAGTCAATTATCAATGTTAATTATAGTTCTAATACAATGAAGAGAATGCAGATTATGCAAGAAAGAAATCTGGACACAATTTTAGAAATTATATTTTTCTATAGACCTCTGTCTCTGTCTCTGTCTCTGTCCCTCTCTGTCTCTTTTTCTCTCTCTCTCTCAGTTGTCCCACAAGTTTCCTCTTTAAATGCACTTACTCAAATCACTCCAATTTTTAAATAAGCAAATTAATGAACAAAATTACTGCTGGATTATATTTGCCTCTATTACTAACCAACTTCTTTCATCTCCTTCCCAACGATAATTTATTTCCCACTTCCCATTCACTCTGAATCCACTGTACCTTTCATCTTCATCCTAAAGGATAACATTGCACTTTGATAAAATCCCCAGTGAGGTCACGTGAAATCCATTGTGCACTTTAAAATCTTATCTCACTTCTAGATCTCCATGGGCATTGAACCCTTGACTACTACCAACTTCTTGGTGATCTCTTCTCCTGTCTTAAACAATATCACTCTCCCTCTTACCTAGGTCTAATCAATATTCTCCAAACCTTTCTCTTTTTCACCCATCTTCAATTTTTAATAGTCTTTAGTGATCTATGATAAGTCAAAACTCTCCGTGAGAGATTTCATTAATTCTCAAGTTTTCTATCACCACATGTATTGCAATGATTCACAAGCCTATGTCCGGAAGTCATAACTCTCTTGTTGAACTTCAAACCTTCCAAAACCCTTCAGATATCCCCACTTATATATCCAACAGGTGAATTCAAGTTCAAGACATCTAAAGAGTAATTCACCATCCTCTCCATTTGCCTGCTTCATGCCCTGTATTCCCAATCTTGAGGTAGGTACCACCCTTTCTAAAGTCAAAAATCTGGGAGTCATTTTGATTCTCTCTTCTTTAGCCAGTTGATTTATATAATAGAACAACTTTTCTTAGTGTAACTAATATAAAAGTCAATTATCAATGTTAATTATAATTCTAATACAATGAATAGAATGCAGATTATGCAAGAAAGAAATCTGAAAATGCTTTTTCCTGAAGATATCAGCATCTTCTGTCTTCTTTATTCTCTTATTTAGGATTTCCTCATCTTTTGCCTGACCTAATGATTGTTCTAGTTTCCTGAGTTTTCACTGAGACCACTTTTGCATTCCTCACCCCCTGTCAACAATAAAACACACCCCTTTAATCTATTTTTTTGACAGCAGTAATTTCATTTTACAAAAATATGAATTAGAATAAAAGTAACTTTTACTCTCCTGCTAAAATCCTCCAGCATCTGCAGTTATACTACAAAGCTTTTTGCATAACATAAGACTTTTTAGGATCTTTACCTTCCCACTAAGATAATGGCTTCTCCCCCACCCTGTCTTCTTTCACTTTATACATAGGTGAGATGAAACTTGAAACTACTATTTTCAATTTCCAAATGTTTTCCTGGACTTTGATAATCTGCTCATGAATTGGACTTTATAATAAGATATCAAGTAAGGATATTTTCAATATTAAATCAATCTGCACTTATCGTGATTTATAGCCAATAAAATACACCCATTAACCAAAATATAAAATAATATATGAAGAGGCATAAATTATGCCATCAATCCTGCAGAAACACAGATGAAGAAAATCAATGAAGGAGGCATTAGGGGAAAATTCCCAGAAGATGGGGGATCCCGGTTAAGACTGCAAGGATGATAAATATTTGAAAGCCAGAATGAAATTGAGGGGAGTTGATTATGCTTCTTTCAGGAGGAGAAGCATCATTAGCAAACATAGAAATGTTGCTGTTGCTTGTGGGACGGTGAGAAGACCAACAGACAGAAGAACGGAAAGCATTCCAGAAAGTGACAGAAATAAAATTTGATAAGTACACATCACTTGAAAGCAGAAGACCTTGAAATTTATACACATAGTTATTAAAATCCCTAAATAGAATAGTATTGTGACTATTACACAGAGTTTAAGGGAGAAGAGTATTCACTGAAGTGATGGAGATGTGGTGGCATGGTACAGATGGAAGGACACAAAGAGGGAAATAGACCCTGGAGTCACAAAGAGAGTGAGACCTTGACACTGGGAGAGTAAGCAAAGTCTGCCTAGAGCGTAGAGGCGGGCATGGGAGAGACTAAACTGTAGGGAACCTGAAAACTAAGGAAAAAAGGATGGACGCAAAGGGAAGTAATGTGTGCAGAGGCCCCGTTGATTGCTTACAACAGCCATCTTGTTTTTTCTCACAGCGTTGTTGGTTAACTGGTGTTCAGTTCCATGGCCTTTCTACTGGTCTCTCTTGAATGTATAATGAAACTATAGTCAGATTGAGGAGATGAGGTTCACCTATCTGGAGCCTTCCTGGAAATGAAACACTGATATCAGGATGGCTTCCCCTCTCATTACCATCTCTACAGATGATCTCTCCAACCAGGTTGTCCGTCTTCTTACTTGACAGTCTGGGCCTCTTAATAGCACAAAAGCCAATGCCTCCGGGCTACTTTAAATTTTAGGTCAAGACTTGGTAAGGTGTTCCTTCTTCTGGATTTGCATATCAAATCTTATTTCTCTCATTTTCCAGCATGCTTTCCTTCTACTTGTTCTTATTGTGCCATAAGTACGTGCAAAGTTACCCTGTGGCTTTTGCTGACGGTCTTTACTTTTCCTAAAATGTTCTTTTCAGTCTTATCCATTCTTAAAATATTAATTGTGTCCAAGTTCATCACAGGGTCTTCATATTCACTATGGGATGGCACTACTCAAGGGTGTAAATTTCAGGGAGCATTGTTCATCATTGGCCAGCTTTGTGGTCTCATTGCCACATCAGCACATGAGAAAATTTCAGCAAATATTAGCACATTAATGCTTCACAAAAACATATGAGGACTGAATTATTATTCCATTTGACAGATGGAGAAACTGAGGTTCAAAAATATTAAATGGTCTGGCAAATGCTACACAAATAACAAGTAGTAGTAGAGGGCTTATGAAACTCCAAAAAGCCATAGCACATTATGCTGATTTTTGGAGAAACAAAATATATCAATTCTGATAAAGAGAAAGGTAAAAGCCAGAACTTGAGTGTATGATGACTTTTCATACTCTTAGTTTAAAGCAGGGCAGTGACAAGAATAGTATCCTAGGGGAAAACACGCTATAAAGGTGCTGCGAGATTCTTTAAAATGAAAAAGTTCCTTCAAAGACACCATTTTCAGCTGAGCCTTCGGGCAGGAAACTTAGTTTTCACTTTACAAATGATAGTCACAGACCATGAACACCTTTTTAAATGCTATTTTTCAAGGTTGAGAGCAAGCGTTCCAATTATAAAAGAATTGATCTTGTTAAACTTATTCTTAAATTTTTTATTTCCCTCCTTGGTTAATTCAATTTCCCCTCAAATGCATGAATCATCAAGACATAATGTGAACATTCAGCCACAATGGAAGCGGATGTTACACTATTTGGATGTACCCGATAGAATTCAGACAGAACAGATTGAGCAGGGTCAAATGAAACTCGCTTAGCTGGATATCTGCAGCAACCATGATGGCCATTGTTTTCTTGTTTTTATAGGACTTTGTAAAAGATTTCTTTTAATAAAGGAGAAGGCACATCTCTTTTTGGTTATTTTATCCAAAATGGTAGCAAATTTAAAAACAGATGGGAAGCCAACAGTCTTCTGTGCTTAACCACGGAGCAGGGATTAGGCTAGGCAGTTGTCTTCATCTCAAGCAATTTTCATAGCGATTCTACTAGAATATGTATTATTTCATTTTTCCAGATGAGGAAAAATGAAGCTCAAAAAGTTACGTGATTTACGCAAGTTTGTACAGCTGATCAGTGGTGGCAAATTAAGAATTTGAATGTGGAACTATCTCCCTTCAAATTCCATTCTTATTTACTCCCTCTAAAGCTTTGAGTTTCATGATCGTTTGTTACCACAGCCAAGAAACTGGATATTTGTAAATAAACACTGACCACATAATATCATAAAATAGAATTTGTAGCAAGAATCAGAAAGGGTACAATTTGGAGGCTTTTGAGGTACGGGGTTTTGATGGAGCGGGGGGAGCTGGCATAGGGGTCATTTGTTCTCCTTTCTCAGGGAAGGAAATGGGAGTGAACCAGACCCCAGAAACCCTCCTTTTATCAGGATTTTGCTCATGAAATATTTTGGAATTGTCCTCCTTCTTACCCCCTACCACTTTAACCCAGAAAATTCTGACTGCACATTTGCCAAGGGGGGTTTTACTATGGTAACCTTCAGGCCTACACAAAGAACACAGTCAAAACAAATAGCTCTCTTTAAATGTCATTATGGGGAGTAAAATTCTATGTGGTGTATTAATGGGCCTCCCACAGCTAAATCCTAGCATACCACTTTGAAAAATGTCCCCTGTGGGTATCGCTTAAACCAACAAAAGTGAGGGAATTTGAGAGTTAAGAAAAAACCCGATCCAGCTCTGGTGAAAATTAATAGAAGACAGAAAAGTATGAATAAAGAAGTGAGAAATGAGGGAAACAAATTAAATTTGCTTTGTTTTAATCCTTCTTAATGTTATTTTAATGTGGAAGGCCTAAAGAGAAGGCTAGCTTTTTTTTTTTTATAACATGCAATTTCCTTATTTTTGAATTTAATAAATCTTTAATGGAAGTAGAAATCCTGCCTTTGGCCTAAGAAATATAAAGAAGAGAAATATGTATTTCTTTCCCAACCATCAGATAGTATTCATAAAAGATCAGAGCAATGCCCTAAGCAAATAATATATATACAGTTTTTACCCAGCATGCAGTTTACCTGATAAATATGTTAGTTGCTCATTTTCTAAGCACTTATTAAGGAATAAGCTAATTTCCAAAGCTTATTAAGAAATGAGTTGGCATACCTAATAGATCTCTAGAGAAAATCAGACTCATGATACAAGTTTATCTTGAGGACAGGACTGATGTATGGTTAGAAATCTTCATAAAAGTATTTTAAAGCTTCTACTAGTTCTTTATTAAACCTACTACCTTTTTGCTTATTGTATCTTTTTCAAGGCAAAGGAATTCTTATTTTTCTTCCCTCTGACTGGAGCCTGAGGCAGCTTGTTTCAATTTATGCTTTGACTCCCTAGGATAGCTGAAAAGCTTTGCTGTCTATATCCTACAGGGAGAAAAACTGACATTGAGCACAATCCACAGTGCCTATGACCAGGATGCTTATGGCATGGTAGGCTTTAAGTTCTCTCTCTGTTTCCACTCTTGTCTCCTTTCTTCCATTTATCTCCCTATCGACTGCATTGCTAAATAGCCTGTGCAAAACCAAATTAAAAGAGTAGCACAGTTTAACCATGTGGTACCTATCTTAGTCATTTTGTGTTGCTATAGCAGAATACAACAAACTGAGTAATACATAAAAAAATAGAAGTTTTTGCAATGCAGATTAAGTTTCCACATGAACTTTGCGGAGCACATTCAAACCAAAGCAATGCCCAATACAAAAAGAAAATCTGGAAGATCTGTTGATATTGGATGCTTAACTTGTATTTCCAAGTCCTGGAGTTTATGCAGCAAATAAAAATAGAAATGCTGACTACCTAAAAGATAGTCTTTGATTTCTCTTCTATAACTGAATTAAAAAGTCACTCTTTACTCCTTTCTGAGAAAAATCAGTCTGAGAAAACATAATTGGTTAACACATTATTTTCAAATGTCTCATAAGTTTCAACTCTGGAGAGAGAGTAATGGGTTTGGCATAAAATTGATGTCTAAATGCTCTCAACCAAGAGGTGGAGACCACCGTGCATTCCATCATAGTATCCCAAGGCTAAGTACCTGTGACAACTCCTTTATAGATTTTTTTTAAATTTAATTACAAAAGAATTATCAAATACAGACTCAGAAATAAAATCAACTTGCATGTCTTCCCGGTACTACTCTATATTGTAAAACTATGGGTTAAGTTCATTAATCATTGAAACAAATCCTAAAATTATATTAGCGTGTGTTTAATAGAAAGAGCACTGGGACAATATCTGGGCTCTAGCTCTTCCATACGCATGAGGTGATTTTGGTCATTTTATTTCTTTGGACCTTTTCTCTCAAATGGAATGCTAATATATATCTTATAGAATTTGTTGCTATAATTTAATGATATAACATCTACTTGTTAACACATGCTTATTATATCCCTTACCTTGTGCCAGAAAAGGCTCAGGGAATAAAGTATTGAACAAAAATCTCATACTTCTTAACTTCAGTGTTGGTTAAGAAAACAAAGTTAGAGCAGAATAAGAGAGAGGAAAAATTAGAGAGAAATTGGTAGAAAATCATATCCTAGAGGTAGCCAATGACAGATCAGTATAGAATAACTTTGGAATGTGTTCTAATGGGTTGAGAATTCACTGAAGCTGACAGAAGCAGAAAAGTGATATGATTCAATTTACCTTTAAAAAGATTCACTCTGACTACTGTGCAAAAAATAAAAGGCAACAACTGAATTAGGGGGAATCTTGGAGAAGTCAATTGTAATAATCCCAACAAGAGATGCTCACGTCTTAGACTGACATGTTAGTGCTAAAATTCTTCTCAGATTGTTGAATTTAGGGCATATTTTAAAAAAGATTAAGTCAACAGTGCTGGCATATCAATTAGAAATGGAGTTGGTAGGAGAGACGAGAATTTATCAATCTTGGCCTGATTAAGGTGGGGGGTGGGGAACTAGCTCCTTCACTCCGATAAACACTGATGCTCACTGAAGCTTAAGCTTCAAAGAGGCTCACTTTCACGGGACCTTTCTAAGGTTCTTGTCTGATCCTAAAATATGTTCATATGTTCATATATTCTTAAACTTCCAAAAACAAAAATGTAGTAACTCACTGGTTAAGATCTGTTTCTTTACTCTAGGTTACACCACTCCCAAGAACAGGTGACATTGCAGTGGTTGTAGATATTTCTGGATCCAGCTCAAAGAAAGTTGAGTAAGGAATTGTGGTGAATTGTCAAATATGCCTTCTCCAATAAATTAATCCCCTCCTTCATCTAGACCCCTTTGCAATGTGTCTCAACAGGTCCTCTCATCAAGAAATAGAGTCTATTTCTCCATCTCTTGAACGGGGATTATTTTGTGACTTCACTTTCACCAATAGAAAGTTGCAGAAGTGAGATTTTAAGCCCACTTGAAGACAATATGTAGTTTCCACTTTCAATCTTGGAATCCAGCTGCCATATAAAGAAATCCAGGCTAGTTTAAAGAGACGGAGCATGTGAAGAGAATGTTATTAGTGAATGAACTACCATATGGAGAGAGGAGTCACATGGAAGAGATCCAAGACTCTCCAGGTTGACAGTAACAGCAAAGCCCCAGATACTGAGTGTGAGACCACCTCTGGTCTTTGAGCTTCAGTCAAGTTACCCCAGCTGACACCACATGCAACAGAGACAAGTCATCCTCATGGAGTCCCAAATGTTCAACCAAAAGAACAGTAAGCAATAAAATAGGTTAGTGTTTTATGCCACCATGTTGTGGGATTTCTTTGTACATAGTAGATAATTGGTATAAGGATAATTGTGTGTTTTTCTTTTTCAGCAGGACACATTTATGTGGTGTGCAATTCCTTTAATATGTGGTTAGATTATTGCTTTCTCTCCAAGCACAGGATTTGGTTCCAGGAATACTTCTGTCTCCCATTGTGCTGACTTTCCTGGCACCATGATATCAACACGCAGGGCCAGAGATGCTACTGAAAAATGAATGTGTCCTGTGATGTCTGGCACCCAGAGTATGTGAGCATTGGAAGAAAAACAATGCTAAAATGTACAGAACCAGAAAAAGCATAGGGAAAAATTTTCCAAAGATTAGTTGTATAAAACTTTAAGTGAAGTATTAGGTTCTTATAGATGCCTGATCAAAATGGAAATTATTGAAAACATTGTATATGAATTAAAATTTACCATGTACATTTTTATTTTTTATGAGAGTTGCACACAATGCAATTTTCAGAAATTCTTCTCTTGTAAAGCACAAACCTGTATCAGAAATATAAAATACAAGTATTTTTGAAAAGGGTCATATTTGAAAAATACCACATAGAAGTTTTCTATATGTGATACTAGTTTATAAAGGTGACCAAATTTTTTTAAAAATTCATGACTTAAAGAATTAAAATTTATTTTAATGTATTTTTGTTAAACATGTATGTTTAATTTTTGTATTTAGGGAAGAATTTTTAACCATGCTACAGGCAAGAAGAAATTATCTTTTTCTTGTCTAACTGGAAAATATTATATATTATTAGCATAAAAAGAAGTGATCAAAATTAGGTAGCAAAAAATACAAAATAATATAGAAATGTTTGGAGCAATCAAGTCTTTAAAAATGCTCTGTTATCTTTTCTGGATATTCTGATTTTATATGTTTTTGAATTTTTTAAATAGTCAATTTGTTACCTGATTTTGAATTTGTAACTTATTTTTCTGAATAAAAGATCCCTGAACTGTATGTTTCACTCCTTAAAAAGATAGGTTATAAGCTTGTTGGTGAAATTTATGAAAATTTGAAGACTAAGTTTAATACTAAAGGCTTGAAAATCATAATATACTATCCAACATCTTTCTATTTCCATTACATGGAGCACTAAATGCATCCTCAGTGTATTATTGGATAAAGAAGCTGAGTTGTCACTGCTTTCCAAACCCTTGAAATGTACGTGCCCATCTTGTCTGTCTAGGACCCCACTTAGGTACCCAAAGCCAGATGAAGGAAAAATAAAGGGACATGATTTTGTCAGGGTTGACAAAACCTGGGACAAGACAGTCATCAATGCTTAGGATGACCCAGGAGCAACAGCCAAGGAGCTCCTGTTGGACAGCTCCTCCTAGCAATGACAAGAGCCAGTGCAGGCCCACAGCAGTGCTGTGAAGTGGTACTCACCTGTAGGGCAATCAGTGGTGGGAGACACATTCCCATCATCCTCTGCTTCTAGCAGTGATGGTTGCCCCACAGCCTCCAATACAGACATTGCTCCCTTCCACCTCTAATCATTTCTTATGAGTACCTCAAGGGTCTATCTGGAAGTTAGAAAACTAAAGAAAACCAACAAGTTAATGATCAATAGTTGCTTTGTATCTTCCTGCTAATTTCTAGTTCTCCTTGATCAACATATAAATAGAAAAGTCAAGCACAGGAAATGTGGAAAAGAATAAACCTAAAGATTAATATATCAACATATAAACATACTTTGAACTCCCAGGAATGCATTTCAACCAATGATACACATGCATAAACATCACAAATATTAGGGTAAATTGGTCATGCCCCTAGGATTATATTAAAGAAGCCATGTGTTTGTATTATTTTAAAAGCAAATTTCTGCATTTAAGAGGCCTTAAATCATCCAGTTGTAGATGATGTATTTCTTAATATTGAATCCCCCTGTTTCCATTGTTCATCTCCTCCAGGACCATGAAAAGATTTCATCAATTTTCATTTTCATTATTCTTCTACTTGGACATTTATCCCATTTTATAAACAATTTCTGGTCTCTTGTATGATTTATAATAGTATCCTTCCCTGAATCACTCTTCAATATTAACAAACTGAAACCTACAGCTCACTGATCTGTGAAAAAAGAAAAAAATAAAGTCTGAATTGTCTATATTTTATGATTGGGAAAGACAAAGATTTAGAGAACATTTTTATATAATGTACATATTATTGTTCCACATAAATATGATTAGATAGATAGATAATTTTTTGGGTGGGTGGTGGTACTGGGAATAAAACTCAAGGAAGCTCTACCACCAAACCACATTCCCAGCTTCCCTTTTTTTAAATTTCTAGACAGGGTCTCACTAAACTACTGAGACTGGCCTCGAGCTAGCAATTCTCCTGCCTCAGCCTCCTGAGTTGCCAGGATTATGGGCATGCATCACCATGCCCAGCCTGCCCATACTTGTGGAGAACAGTGACAGGGAATGGGAGAACAGTGACTGAGATTGGGGGATTTCTAATAACCTCATAACTATGGCCACCTGGTGCAAGGCATAGGATGCCTAGCTCCTTTGGTAATGCTCTGCAGGAGGAGGCTCTGCAGAAGTCTTATCAGCTTTGACCTTGATCTCAGGCACATAGTTTCTTGGGATAGAGGAATTCTCATGCTAGAAAACCACAATGTTTCACCAGCTCTGTTACTCCTGAGCCTACCCACTTAACAGTAACTTTAAACAATGGACCTTGTTGAGAGCTACACAAAGCTTCTAACATTGCACGTTGCAACTATGGATTGCAGCTATAGAAAAGCTGCATAAATGTTTCTAGTCCTATAATTGTCTGAGTACGAAGAAAAATGTTTGCATGTCTTTAACCTCATGATGAGACATATATAAATAAAGATTGCTGGTGTATTTGTTCTAATTAGTTGTACTTGAGAGTAGAATGAACTTATACATTTTGATAAATCATACATAAAAGGAGTGTAATTTCTCATTTTTCTGATTATACATATTGTAGGATTACATCAGTCATGCAGTCATATATGCACATGAGGTAATATATGAATTTACTATGCTTCCCACCCTTTACTCCCCTCTACCTAATATAAAGTAACTCTATTCTTCCCTAGCACCCCCCTACCCTTATTGTGAATTAGCATCTGCATGTCAGAGAAAACACTCAGACTTGAGTGTTTTGGGCTTGGCTTATTTCACTTAGCATGATATTCTTCAACTCCAGCCATTTACCAAATGCCATAATTTCATTCTTCTTTAAAGTTGAGTAACATTCCATCATACACACACACACACACACACACACACACACAAACACACACCACATTTTCTTTATCCATTTATCTGTTGAAGGACATCTATTGATGGTTCCATAGTTGTTTAGCTATTGTGAGTTGAGCTGCTGTAAACACTGATGAGGCTGGGTCAATGTAGTGTGCTGATTTTAAGTCTTTTGGGTATAAGCTGAGGAGTGAGATAACTGGGTAAAATGGTAGTTCCATTCCAAGTTTTCTGAAGAATCTCCATAATCTCCATAATGGTTGCACCATTTTGCATTCCCACCAGCAATATATGAGTGTACCTTTATCCCCACATCCTTGGCTACACTTATTGTTGCTTATACTCTTGATAACTGCCATTCTGATTGGAGTGAGATGAAATCTTAGAGTAGTTTTAATTTGCATTTCTGTAACTGCTAAAGATGTTGAACATTTTTTCATATATTTTTTGATCAATTGTATATCTTCTGTGAAGTATCAGTTCAGTTTCTTGGCCCATTTATTTTTTATTGATTGGGTTATTTGTTTTTTCAGTGTTAAGTTTTTTGAGTTCTTTATATATCCTGGAGATCAATGTTTTATCTGAGGTGCATGTAGTAAAGATTTTCTCCTAATGTGTAGGCTCTCTCTTCACATTATTGATTGTTTCTTTTGCTGAGAAGAAGATTTTTATTTTGAATTCATCCCATTTATTGATTCTTGATTTAACTTCTTGTGCTTTAGGGGTCTTGTGAAGGAAGTCAGATCCTAGGCTGATGTGGATCTAGTAGGTGCAGGGTCTCTGTTCTAGTGTCTAAGTGTTTGATTCACTTTGAGTTGAGTTTTGTGCAGGGTGAGAGATAGAGGATTAATTTCATTTTGTTACATGTGACTTTCCATTTTTCCTAGCACCATTTGTTGAGTAGGCTATCTTTTCCCCAGTGAATGTTTTTAGCACCTTTGTCTAGTATGAGATAAATGTATTTATGTGGGTTTACCTCTGTGTCTTCTATTCTGTACCACTGGTCTACATGTCTGTTTTGGTGCCAATACCATGCTGTTTTTATTACTATAGCTCTGTAGTGTAGTTTGAGGTATGGTATTGTGATACCTCCTGCTTCATTTTTCTGGCATAACTCTTTAGATCTGCTTCTCCATCAGAGAGCAACACTCCACCTGACCCCAGCTTTATCTTCAAAATCTGCATGTGTGAGTCTTTATTTTTCTTATCCTTCTTCACCCCTCACTGGAACTGTGAGTTTAACTGGCACATACTCATTTTAGTGACATTTAGTGTTTTAAAAAATTTACTTATTGCCATCTGAATCAAAGGATTTGATCATTTCTTTGAAACATATGCTTACTACCTGAAGGCAACCCCAAAATGCAGGCTTCTACAGAATATGAAAACAAAGTTGTTTAAAACATATAGCCCAAATAACATATTAGATAAATTAATTATAGTTTTCAAGTCAAACATTGAATTATATTTAAAAATTTGAATTTTGCATATCCTATGTTTAAACCCATTCAGTACCATGTGACTCAATTCTTAATTTCCTATGCTTGCTATGCCAAGATAAAAGCTATTTATTAAAATAATTATGATGTGTGTTATTAAAGTAGCAGCTTCATATTTTCACAGTTTTACTTTTCAGACTAACATTTAAAGGTTCTATCAACAATTCTACACAAGAAGGTTTGCATTCTCATGTGTAATGCTTATATTTCTACAAAATCACTTCAGAATATCTGAATTACATATTTGTCTATATAATGACAATGCCTTTTAGGCTCCAGATAGAAATCCACTAAACATTTTTATCATTTCACACAGAGTTGTGCTTTGAATTTCAAAGCAAATATTTTTAAATATTGAAATCTATAAAACAGACAAAAATGTTATTAATATCATAAATAAACATTATTACTAAGATATGAGGATAATTTTTAAGAGATAGAAACAATGCCCTTGTCCTCATTCTACATCAGTTCAGAGGATGGCCTGTGATCTTTAAGACATTGTCTCCATTTTTCTTCAGTGATAAATGGAGACATCTTAAAGATCACAGGTCATCCTCTTGGGCAAGGTGGCCATGCCTATAATTTCATCAATTTGGGAGGCTAAGGCAGGAGGATCGTAAGTTCAAAGCCAGCCTCAGTAGCAGAGGGGTGCTAAGCAAATCAGTGTGACTGTGTCTCTACATAAAAATACAAAATAGGGCTGGGGATGTGGCTCAGTGCTTCAGTGCCCATGAGTTCAATCCCCAGTACCCACCCCCATAAAAAAGAATAGATTTGTGGAGAATGAGCTGTCATTAGGAAATTTTTCATTTTATATTTTTATTAATTTATATTTTACCATAAGGTCCCAGAAACTTTCAAAGATATTTTAATTTTGAAAAATATCAACATGTTATTTATGGCTTTTTCAGGTCAGTTTTCTGGTTGTAAACCTCTGTTTAAAAATAGGATCGTGTACTTTTTCGCTTGGTTATAGGAAAACAGTGTCTGCTTAGGTCACCCACTGCAATAAAAGGGCTACCGGCTATTTCCTTCCTTCAGAGTTCAGAAGCAATATGAAGAAAAAGCAAAGTGTTGGTTCTCCTTATCTAGTTACAACCCAATGAGATTATTGTTCTTAATATGTACCAAAAATCAAAATATTGAATCTAAAATACTTAATTTAACAAAGACAACTGTTATTTTAAAAATAAAATAAAATTCACAGTCACAAGAGTTCTACTGGGAAATATGCAACTAGTTAAGTTATTCTTGGTAAAAATCTGAATATTATCAATTTATTTTGAGAGAGTAGTCAGTTGATGTTCCGCTGGAAGTTTAGAAGAACCTACGCTACTTTGTCCAGTACAAACGTGTCATTGACTGAGTTGGACCCAAACTTACCACTGTCGCCCTCCCCAGGTTGAATCTCTGTAGGATTTTCAAACAGTCATGTAAATTAGAAAGGTCCTTCTACTAACCTACATTCACAAATAAGTCAGAATATAACAATGATGAGAAAAATGGATTTCCTTCCTTACAAACTGGTATGGAAAAAATTATCATTTTGTGTGAGCATGTGCTTTGTCTTAAACCCTGAACCAAAGTGAAGGGAAATAGATTGGTTCTAGTTACCATGAGGACCATTCATCAGAATTAAGATCCTAGTATTGTAGAGCTGGAAGCTTCCTGGAGAGGTCATTGAGACCAGTCTCTTCTCTATTAATCAAAAGGAAAACCAACATATGCCCCAGCATGCACAATGATTTGCAATTTGAGGTTGACAGAGTATAGATTTCTGAGAAACTGTGAGTAAATTACCTTACCATTTTCTGCCTTAGTATCACCATCTGTAAAATGAGGACAAGAATAATTTTCAAAGAGCCACTGCAAACTGACCTGACATTCATAGAAGAAAAGACATACGGATAAATTAATGTAACAGATTTAATTTGTGACTAACAAACTTAGAGTAGAAAGAAAAATGCATGCTTAAATATCGCTAACCATATTTTGCTTGGTATTCAGAAACACAGGAACTAAATTTGAAAAACTAAAAATAATATGCATCAGAGAATATCTGAAAATAGCCTCACTAATATTTGATAATATTTCCTGATCCATATTTGAGTTGCTTTTTATGTCATCTTAATGTCTCTAATTTCAGAACATTAAGCAGAATAATAGGTCTCCTGTTGTAGGTCCAATGTTAAAAATAGGCTGATTATTATAGTGATGTGGAGTGTGGTGCTAAGAATATTGATTAGCCAAAAATGGTCATGTTCCTAGAAAGGAACATGGTTGTGAATCCAACAGAGTATCTCTTCAAAAATTATGTCTTGATACTTAATCGGGTTATGCAACTTCCTTCTTCCCCTCAAAAAACTGTCCAAACCGTAGCTGAGTAGCCCTTGCTGATCAGCATCAGAGCTGACAGCGTGACCCCAGAGCAAGAAGACCTGCTTCAGATTTGGTGGGTTCCCTGCCTGTCTTCAAGAGAAGGAGCTCTTGTGCAGATCAGAATGGTAAAATTCTTTTCAGATTCAGATTCTATCCCTCAGTGATAGAGTTGAAGATTTGGGGGCTCAATATTAGCATCGTTAACTCCAGCCACTAAAGTGCACGAAAAAAATGAAAGATGAAAATGGTGTGCCTTTGTGTTATGTTTCCAAAAGCCAGGGAGGATGGATCCTGTACTCTCTGTGAATGCAGATAATATGAGAGAATAGGCAAGTAGATATATTACTGTCTTCTCTCCCTCAGGCTCCAGAAAAGATGATTACTATAATAACTATCATATTTTGCTCTTCACTAAATATCAAAAGACTCTGTGAAATTTAAATCCTGAAAAATATGGACATCAACTCTTTTAAATAGCCATATTTTCAAATACTAACCTTACTTAGTTTTATAATTTTGTTGAAAGAACTCATCTGCTAGAAAACAGTAACTACAGGATGCCTCCCCCAGCCTCACTCAGTGAAACATACTATTTGACACATTATTTTTAATATGCCTCATAATTTTCATTTATATCTAAACTTTTTTATTTTGCACAATGAAGTAAGAGAGAAATAAATGAAATAACTCTGATAGCAAGATGTCCAGATTAATGACCCATGTTCAACTGAATCTACCCAAAATATATTTAGAATAAGAAAAGTTGGATTTAATGGGGGGTAGTCAATGCATCCATGTGACACTTGCTATCCCTTACCCATCTCTGATCAATCACAGGACATGCTTCATTGCAATTTCCTCCCCGTCCTCCCACCACTGCCCTCACCCTAATTCCTTGTGATATTTTTATTTTTCTCAGCACATCATTCCGGGTAATCATCATTTTATCTCCAAAAGTGACTTACAAGGGAAAATCAATGTGGGCCCTCATTAAACTCCTTTACCACAAGGGTAGCAGGGCCTAGTAAAATCTATGAGGTCCCTTACATCCTTTAAATGAATCATCAGGGTTTTATGATCTGTAGAAATGTCTTCCTCCTCTTCCACCATATTAGTTTTCTAAGGCTCCCCTAACAAAATTACACAGAATAGATGATTAAACAACAGAAGTCTATTTCCTCATAGTTCTAGAGGCTGTAAGACCAAAACTAAGATGTGGGTGGGGTTGGTTTTTCCTAAGATCTCTTACCTTGGCTTGGGCATGCTAATCCTCTTCCTGTTTCTTCATATGGCCTTCTCTCTGTGTCCAAATTTCCTGTTCTCATAAGGAGAGTAGCCATATTTGATTAGGGACCACCCCCAATGATCTCATTTTAGGCCTTGTCTCCAAATACAGTTGCATTCCAAGGTACTAAAAGTTAGGGCTTCAATAAATACATTATGGAGGACACAGCTCAGTGAGTGACACTCATGTTCGTTGAAATTCAGTACTTGAAATTTATTCTTCAATCATAAGCCAAGTTTCACAAGATTATCAGTATTTTCTTTTATTTCAAATGATAATATGTTTATACTGATGAAGTTAAACTGACTTTTTCAGTCAGCTACAGCATCACAGCGTGGCATCTATGATAAATTTTATATTTAAATATTTATACTATTCTTTTTCTTTTGTGACATTTAAAGATGATGTCAAAGTTTGCAATTGTCTTTGTAAGCTGATTCAGATTTCTGTTGAAATGACCTCTGACCTTGAAATGTCTGTCTCTAACATTTCTTCTCTCTTCCTGCTCTTCTCCTCTTTCCATGTATCCAGTTTCAGGATAATTTACACTATTATAAACTAATCTTCCAGTTTTATCTCATGTCTTGATACTGATCACAATTCCTAATCATTTCCCTTCTTTAAAATCATTCAGCAAGCAAAATCTCTTAAGAATATAAAATACTCTTTCCTGAGAACAGAGCCTCACTATCTACCTGTTTTCAGGTGTTCCTATACATCATTTAAGTAGAAAAATCATGTTTCTTTTGACAACAAAGGAATACATATTCACAATGGAAAACAATGGCAAGAGCCTATCATTTGCCCTGAATAGTTGGAATTTACTAAATGTATCTTTGCTACATCCATTCTATAACCTATAAGCAGAGTTTCATGAAAAGTTAAAGTTGACATTGTGCTCACAAGTTGGTAGATTTTCTTAATTGGAGACAAAAGGAAAGAGGCATTTATAAACATCCATGGAAAAATTTCCAAATTAGTGAAAAATGAAGGCTGTCATAACTGGAACAACAGGATGGACAGAATAATGGGTGTTAAAATGCATAGCAATATAATACTGAAAAATAAAACATTTAAAGTTCTTTCTTTTTCTTCTCCTGAATGCTCATGTTCTTACGTTTTTCTGGAAAATTCAAGCAAGCCCATAACTTAGCAAATTTAAGTGACAATCAATTGATGATTACATAAATAAGACTTAAAACAAACCTTAAAAAAAAAAAACAGTTACATGACTGGCTTTGCAAGGCATATTTTATTGTGCTGCACTTCTTAGAAACAAGTCCTTGTGTCCTGAATCAACTTAGTAACAGATGATGTATAAATATTATTGGGATATTTCAAGTTGAAGCATAGACACAGACAGTTAATTGTAATATTTACTTACTGAAATTTTTTTAAATATATTTACTTGGTTACTTTTACTTTTTTCTTTTTTAGCAGAGAATCAATTGTTAAGTTCATTCTTTCCATTTATGAATAATTTTCTTTATCTTTACTGCCAACTACAACCAACAAACATGAATGTACTAGAACTTCTGCATATTTATCAGAAAACAAAATGCACTCCTTCCCTGAGTCACCTTGTACTTGTGCTGACAGATTGACTCACAGTCAGACTTGATGCTTTATGGTTTTGTTGGCCAGACTTCCATCTGCATGACTGTTTGGGGTATAAGAATATCCTGGCCTTGGCTACTATTCTTTTCTGCACAGATTTACTTGTTCTGTGCCCTTTACTTAACCTTGATACAAAAAAATAAGCCAATCCTAGGCATTTTTCCTCTGACCAAATAACATTCTATTAAATATGTGCATGCATGCCTGCATGTGTGCAATTGGAACAGCCTAGGAGCAATGCCAAAAGGAAAAGTCGCAACACAAGTTTGAACAGCAAGTGTCTTTGACTTATTGCTATGATTATACTAATTGCTCATCTACTTGGTGGGAGGTTGCAGGAAGCTGTTTTGAAGTAATCAAGCTGAGATGGGCCCTTCTATTTATAATAGTTCTGAAAATTTGTATCCCCCAAAAAGACTTAATTGCATTTTTCTTCTTTAAAATATAGACTCATTCTTCCTTGTTCTTGCTATTTCCATTGCTTAAATCCAATAATAAAAATTTGATAGCTTCTTAGTTATGATATGAATAAGCATAAATCATCCTTCATTTCATAGATCTGAACACAAAGCACTCAATATTCATTAATGAATCTGTAGTGCAGTATAAACCATCTACAAAATAACAGTAATTTTTTAGGTAATCTCTTATGTGGGGTAAATTTTTGTGCATATCATTCTTATGAAAGTAGTTTGGGTTATGAGAAAAAACAATGATGGCCTTTTCTCAAGACTTGGGTCTTTATTTATTTAGTCAGTATTTTATTATGATTAGCATTGTTATATCATTGAATATATAGAAGCAGCAGACTTAAGTCTGTTTTAGCACCATATGTGCTACTTAACCCTTGGCTCTTCCACCCTGATAAACAAAGACTGCACTGTGATCTGGGGAATGCATGTGAGCAATCACTCAAACCCAGAGACTCCAGCTGTGTCACCTCCTAACACTTTAGATTTTGGGTTTCTCTGGGCCATGGTTTACCAATAAACTGGATATTAATATCTACTTTAGAACTGTTGTGAAAATTAAATATCTAGCATCTATAATATTCATAACATAAAACTGACAGTAAAATTTACAGTGACTTTCCTTTAAATCCTCCCCAAATTGTGTATATATATATATAATTTTTACTGTTTGGACTTCCAAAACTATTTTTTTCTGTCCCTTGTCCATTCTCCTCTATTTTTAATTACTCTCTAAATGCTAAACAAGTACAAAACCAATGATATGAAACCATTTTAAGAAGCGCCTGCATGCAAATATGTAATGTTAAGTTCATAAATTAAGATCTGATAAGATACATAAAATGAGTCATGGAACCATTAAATACTGGAACCTGAGAAACCTAATAGATACCTCATCTAACTCCTGCATTTGTAGAAGAGGAAATTAAAATCAGAGAAATTAATTGATTCACTTAAGAGCACAGATTGTGGTATTTCTATTTATATAGTCATGTGTATTCCAAATAATCATATACGTATATATACATATATAATTTATATATATATATTTTTTAAAATTTTACTTTCATGTTGTGTTAAGGCAAAAATATTGAATGTGAAATAATCTATTTTCAGGTATAATTCACATAGTTGAAGATTATTATTTGTGTAGGGTACACATGCACATGAGGACCTGTTTTTATCTTCACAACCATTTCTCAACTATGCTGAACTTCTGTGTGTGTGTACAAAACACACACACACACACACACACACACACACACAGAGTTTAGCTCTCTGGCATTTTTGAATGAGTGGCCTTAGGTGCAGATGCTAGAACACACCTGCACCCTAACTAGATTCAACCTGTAAAACTTTAGAAAGATCTCATCACAACAACGTTGGGGAAAGATCAACCAGAATAGTATTTAAACTCTTTAAATAAGCTAACTTAGCACATTTTAATATTCTTTATGCAAAGAAAATAAACTGGAAGAAGACATTTTATATCTGAACCTGGAATGTAACTCTCATATAAGAATGTAATTTGGTTACTTTACAGCTATTGGGTATCATATTAATTGGTACTAATAACTGTATATCAAGCTATCTAAATCTGATAACAAGTTTGTTCAAGAATGACTTGCCACATAGCTTAACGGTTTTTTGTTGTTGTTGTTTGTTTATTTGTTTTTAGCCTAAGTGGCATTCTTATGAATTCAAGGAAAAGCCTTCATTAAGAGGAGGAACTTGAAGACACAAAAAATAAAAACCATCACAAGCCTTTTTAAACTATATGTTTATCCTAAAGTCCATTTTTTGCCTTTTGGATAATGGTTATTTTTTTTGGAACTCTCATGATACTGTGGACAGAAATTCACAAGATATTCAGTATATATGACTTGGGTGATTGGCTAAACTATTTCTTCCTCTTTTCATCCTCATAGTTGTTCAATAAATTATATGGTAACTACTAAAGCTGCTGTATTGAAGTAGTCAAGTGAAAAATATCCTTTCTCCCTCGGACAGTGTTTTCTGCTAACACAGCACACTTGTCAAAGCCCTTGAGTATTTCAGAGATAGTCATCAGATAAACATATAAATAACTAGATAAATAACTGACAAAACACAGTACATGACTTGTAGATAAATGTAAGCATGTCACAAATTGAGAGATTAATACTTGGCATCTTTTAGAAAATGCTTCTAAACCAAGAAGACTGTATTATTATTAAAATCAGAATATGGAACAGAATTTTGTAATATTTAAAAGTTCCCATTGGTCAGTGACTATTTTCTAATTGCAGGGCAAAAATAATATTCAGTTCTGTAAGAAAACAGAATGCTTAAATAATTATCAAAACCAAAGACTCCTCGGTTTGTGTTATGAAGGATTTGAGTTGCCTTGTAAATAAGAACTGGAAAGAACACATACAACTCAAATTACAATTGAGATGAATGGAACATAATTTTTGGAAGTCTTAAAATGATTATGAAATTGGACATGAAAATCATAATGCCCAGTTTTCTCTAAAAAAAAAATTGTAGGGGCCATAAATAAGATACCTATGAATGATGCAAAGATCAAATAAAAATCTTGGTCCTTGAATCATGACTAGTGAATGAAGATAGTGTGTTTTATTTTGGAGGGGTGATTCCATATGTTGGTGGGCCAGACCCATCCGGTCCATTGGCAGGCCATCCTGTGGTTCTTATCCTCAGTGTGACACACACCTCGCAGGGGTGATGATACACAGAAGCCAGGCAAAATTTCACTGTGTGTCATGATCGTGAGAAAGGCAGAGCCGGCTGTTGCTGACAGCCAGTGATGGTATTAGCTGGCCTTCTGGAATGGTAGGAGCAGAAAACTCAGTCAACATATTTTAACCTTCAGAGTTATTCAGGCACATTCTGATCTCACCAAATGGGCTGATAAGAGCGAAGTACAAACTTGGCATCAACAGCTGTTTTCAAACAACCAATGGGAGGTGGGACAGAGGAGTGCATTTTTTTTTCTGTTTTTAGATACAGTCAGTGCCTTTCAAGGCTAAGTCTTCAACAACAATTTTTCCATTGCATAAAACACAAAGTGCTATCCTTTAAATGTATCAGAACACAGCAAGGCAATGAAAAAAAGGGAAGAAGACAAAGAAAATAAAGAATATATTAAAGGCTATGGGATGAGACCAAGCAGATTCTTAGGCCCAAGCACTATATGAACATTAGATTATGCAGTTAATTCAATTTTAATTCAAGTCAAGCTGGTTCCAGGTTTCACTTAGATTCTTTTGTCCTTTTTTTGCTTGTTGCTTATGGTGAAATCTGATCTATTTGTAGGTTTAGTGCAGGGGACAGGGGAAAGACTGACCTAACCTTAATACTATAGGAGATTGAACTAAATGTGGAAGTGAGAGCAATAATTCCACGGCTTCCTATTTGGAAATAGGCCCAGCATCAAGAAATAAAAATAGAAGTGTCTGAATGTAGCTAAAAAGCTCAGCCACATGGAATTAAAATGCCAATTCCCTTCAGCCTTCTTGTTTCCAGTCATCAGAATTCCAAAGCCAACAAATTAAAAAGCTCCTTCAGTCAAGTATCTTTTTGGTAAGCCATCACTTGAAGTTGCATTGATTCAAAATCACTGCATATTCAGTAGTTCCAACCTGGCTGTTCCCATTGCTTTAAAATAATTATCAAATTTCAAATGTAAATAAATAAATGCAATTGTGCACAGGACACTGAAACTCCAATTAGTTAATGCTCATCCTTGTGATTCTAAAATGTCTTTAACTTTTTTTTTCTTTTTTAAGTAAACACAACCTTTTAAATTGAAATGAGGAAAAATTTTTCCTAATGTTTTACCAACCTCTGTTTCTAATTTGCCTAAGGGCTATGTTTAGCATATTTTCAGTATCATATATTCAAAGTGGAAGAACTGGAAACAAAAAACAGATTTAGGAAACCAAGATTTAGCATTTGCATGAAATGATAATTTGGGATATATTTTGATGAGTATATACATTAAGTGTTTTTTTATGACTGTTTCCTTATTTCATCCCTGTAGGACAAACTATGGATATATCTTGAAGCTTTCAGAAAGACTGAATTTCTCTCTCCCTCCACTGTTGATTATCTTTTGCTTCAATGGGATCTCTCTGAAATCAAGGGGAGCTTTTTGTTTAAAAGAGGTACTTAGGGTGCAATGAGGAATAAGAATCTGACCCAGGCCATTTTAAACTCATGTTTATCCAGCATTCATCATTTTCTCTTCTAACATATGAATATAGTTTCCAAAACCACAAACCTCACAAGTGTTTAGATCCCAGACTTGTAAACAGGTTTGATTTCCTTTTATTGAGCGTCTTCCTTCCTCATCCCTTATTACATTCAGCTGGCTCTAATTCCTTTCCATGTACTTAAAGAAATGAAATATTTTGTCTGAATTAAGAGTAATCATGTGTTTGAAAAGATCAATCCTGAAACAACAGAAAAGTGAATTGTTTTCAATGAATCTGTTTACAGTGACTGAGCAACTAGGGTTTAGATGAATAAATAAAAGACCAGCAATTTTATTGAATTATATTGTTCAATTTCAATTGTGTCTCTTAACATAAACAGCTCAGTGATTGATGTATTATTGAATATTCGGGACTGTGTCTGTAATGAATATGTTTATGAATGACCCTCTGAGAGTAAATCAATGTTAGAAAGATATCCCTGTTGATTTGGAGCTTAGATGATTGCAAATCAAACTTTAAAATGTCCAGATTTTAACAGGGAGTACTTTAAAATTTAAGAGGGAAAATAAAAGTACCTGAAAAGCAAAAGTGATTTATGGGAAAGTAAAAATAAAAATAAAGGAAGAAGTTTTATCAATCTTTTTTTTAGTATCTGAAGCCATTATTTTGAAACCTCCTAAGCACATCACCAACATTATCATGATATAATCAAATAAACAATATCATAAACCATTCATGCTTTTCTCTAAATATTATGCAATTATTAACTGTCAGAAAAATCCACTCATTATTCTACCCAAGGGATCAATTTTCACTATGAAAATACTGCTTGCCTTAACTATCGAACCACCGTTTCTTCACTTGCATAGATATCCAACTATATAAATTGATTGACAAAGCAAGGCATCAGTATCTGTTTTGGAATACCCAATTGCAGACTCTTTCAGTTCTTCCTTTTTTATAAGCTTTATGGTCTCCCTCAATTGCCCTATATTCTAAATGCCTGTGACGTGGCCCAAGACACTAATAAATCCCAGATACCTCCCACGATCCATGAAACGGCTTCACATACAATGGGAAGCTTCCATAATCTCCAACTAGGGGAGCATCTAGAAACTTCATAGACCTTTGTTCCCAGTCATGAGAACAGACAATCTGTTGTTACAGCTCAGGGTTTGGACAAATAATATCTCTATAACAGGATGATAGAAGAAAATTCTTCAATGATGCCTCATCTTTCTCACATCTTCCAGTGTTAGATTTCCCCAGATTCTACAATCTTTTTTTTTTTTACTGTATACCCTCAAACTTAGAAAAATCACTCAATCTTAGGTGTTCAATACCTAAATTGATATTTCCAGACTGAATTATTTTTCAAGGTTTTGTTTCTTTGTTATTATTTTGGTACTGAGGATTGAACCCAGGGCATTCTCTGACTGAGCTACATTCCCAGCCCTTTTATTTTTTTTCATTTTGAAACAGGGTCTCACTAAGTTGCCCAGGGAGGACTTAAACTTTCGATCCTCCTGCCTCAGTTTCCTTCATTGCTGGGATTACAGGTGTGTGCCACCTGGCCTGGTATCTTATGTCTTCAACTGTCTACTACCTTCCCCCGCAAATCAACATTTTCCTTAAACCAGGACTTTTTCCTGACTCTGTATTTCTATAAGTATGTCAAAATTCTCCAGGTCAGCTTGAAATGCAGAACTGATTTTTCTATTTGCTGTCTCTATCAGCCTACTACCACCACACTGCATTTGCATTTTACTCTACAATTTACAAATTACACATTTTTATTTAACGTAAGAAGCATGTGAAGTATGGGAACATAATGGCCTAGGAACTCTCTAACCATAATCTGGTTCACAGACCAAAAGCATGAGTGTTCCCTGGGAGCTTGTTAAAAATACAGAAGCTCTTCCCCATCCCCAACTAACTGACTCAGAATCTGCATTTTATCAAGATCCCTGGGTAAATGGTATGTTATAGTTTTTAACCATTGTTCAGGAATGCCCAAATATGCTATTTAAAATGTGGTCCTCAGACCAGCAACATCAGCATTACCTGGGAACTTAGTCAAAATGCAAATTTTTGGACCTTGCTTCAGATCACTGAATCAGAATCTCTGGAGGTGAGGCCAAGAAATTGCTGTGTTTATGACTTCTCCAGGTAATTTTTACACATGTTTAAGTTTCAAAAACATTGCTCACATAATACTTAACTCCTAAGTTTAATTAGGTACCAATTTGTCTCTCTTTATTCCTTTCTTTATTTTCCTATCCCATATCCCACATCTAACTCATTATTCATTACCTCCTTTTAGATATAAGCAAATAGCCATCTTATCCTTCTTTAACCAATCAAGCTAGTTTCATTCTTCTTTGGATTACTTATTATGCATTCATTCATTTGTCCAACAATTATTTCAGTGTGAGGGAGTTCTTTGAATGGTGGACGATCATTTAGTACTAGTATTATTATGAAGCTGCAAGGATGAAAAACCACAAATGTGACTGAGGAAGACTATAGGTAGAGGTCACAGTTGAATTGCCAAATGTTAGAAATGCCATAATTTTAGAGACCTTCAAATGAGACCCCATCTTATTATAAATCATATGAATGATGTGATCGGATGAAAGATATGCCTAAACATCTTACACTAAATCCATTGCCTTACTTGCTTGATCTGATGCCCACTGAGGACTTTACAGCAGTGATTCCCATTTCTGGGTGCACCCTAAAGTCATCAGCGGAGTGTTAACAAAAATCTATACTTAGTTCCCATATCTGGAAACTATATTTAATTGCTCTGTAATAAGGGCCTGGTAATGTTTTTAAATTTTATTTTCCCAAGAAATCTGATATGTAATCTGGATTGAGAACCATTGCAGTGATTCTCTTATGATAATACCTTTTAAAAAAAAGCAGACTGATACAGTAGTTCTGGGATGATGCCCAGGATTCTGCATTCCTAACAGTTCTCCAAGTAATGCTAATGCTGCTGGTTCACAAACCACACCTTGAGAAACAAGGCGTCACATAACTTCAGCTTCCATTATGGTTTCATCCACTCTCCAAATGACTTCCTTCTCTGTGCATAATCAACCATGGAATCCTCCAGTAAAATGTTTCTCTGTATATCTTAAAAACTATGTGCACTAATTCAAGAAATATCTGAGTTTCTGTGTGCCAGATCTTGTCATAAATAGGGTCTGAAGAAACTATGTAAGTTAGCACAATCAACTTATTTAAAAGACTGAATAAAATAAATCAAACTATTCCAAAGCAAGAAACTGTTACTGGCGTATTATTATGAAGAGGTCTAGATCCATGGTTGTCTTGGAAATGAGGAACAAGGCAGAAGGTAGAGGCCTTGGATAGTAAGGAAATTATGCAACACAAAACAAAGAAAAGAAGCCTGGGTCATGTGTATCTGAGTCTCTACTTCATCTTTAAATGAGGTTGATGAAAAGAGCAATATCACTGGATTTTTTGTGTCAATGAGAGCACGCATCAAACAGTGCTGTAAATAACAATGTGTTATTTTCATAAACTAGCTCTTTACATTGAAATTCTGAGAAAGTTTTCCAAAAGATCAACTTCTTATTTATGCATAATTCCTCACAAATAAGTTCTGTAAATATTTTTTTTACCACTTAATAGCTTTGTAAATTTAGCATATTTTCAAAAAACAGTAGAGGAAAAATCAACAATGATAAGACTTATAATAAAACTTTCATGACTAAATACTCAGATTAGATATGCAGATCTTTAAATATGTGAGTGTCAAACACTACAAAGTATGTTTTAGAGATGTTATAATAAGTTCAAAGCAGTAAGGGGAGGTCATTAAATATGCAAAGCCCTGTAATACAGACAGTTACTAAATACATACTTATGAAAAGATCATCTCTCCCAGCTAAGGCACATGTATCCTATTAAGAAAAACCCTTCACAAGTGGTTTCTTTACATATCGTTTTTATAAAGAAAAGGGAATTGCCATCAGACCCATCAAAAAACAGGATGCTCCTTATTACATAGATCACACAGATTTTGTGTGCTTATAGCCCTGCTTTATAGTTGAGAAATTCTTCAACATGCAAAGTTTATCAAAAACAATAGAAAATTCTGGGCATTTCCCCTTGTCCAGCCTCAGCAACAACAACACAAATACTTGAAGGAAATATTTTCAAATGCTCCATGTTTTTATAAAAGTTAACCTCTATTTGTTCATGCAGAATTTCAAATTTGTACTGATTTTTCTCATACTTATGCATGCTTTGGTTATATTTGTCTAACTTTTCTCCTAAAATAAACTTTGGCTTTAGCTCATCTAAAAAATGCCCCAAAGGACAAATCTGAATGTCCGTCAGAGTTGGGTAAAACTCAGCTGTGTATTTCTGTCTGCTATTTTACAACTTTCATTGAGGGCATGTGTATGTTTTTTTTAAATATTTTCAAGCTTAGTCTAAGTTTTGAAGAAGTCAATATTGTTCTGCTGTGTGATTTTTTTAAATACTGCTGATGAATAAGTGTGCCATCCTCTCCTTTGAAACAATCTCAAAATACACAAACAAATAATATGTGAAGAATTTTTAAAAAACATAGAAATAGCTCTGAAAAAGACAGGTGGCAATCAAAGTCACTCATATCAATGCACCGTGATTAGTTGGAGAGGCATAATGTTTATGAACGAGAAACATATTTTTGCTACTGATCAAATTCAAATATTCTACAGACTTGGAATTACAAACATTTGCTTCTCTGCCTGCCAGGGGGCAAATACAGCAGCAGCTAGAGAATAATTAGTAGAAATATGACAACAGGGAGTAACATCAAATATTATTAGTTAAAATGACAGAAATGCAAAATGTGAAAACTCAATACATGGTCAGCAAGGCATAAACGGAAAGGATTTCCAGAAAGGTTAGGCTGTGACTCACGGACATTTAATCTAGAAATAATTTCTTTTTTAAAAAAAGTCATTCCAACATATATCATATCTACTGCATCTTCTCAGGTCAAAATAAATTGCCCTTTTCCTGTGATGGCGAATCATAATGCTTCTACAACATGGCCTTAAAATTCACTTAGGTAACAAATGATTTAAAATAATGAATTCTAGATTTCTTCCTTTCACCACCAGTCACCTTGAAGATGGAAAGTCAAAGAGTTGGTCGCTGCTTATTGCCTTCTAGGGCACCAATATTCAGACACAATGGGTCCTGAAGAAAGCAATTGGGCAGGATATCCCTGTGCTTTCTGGCACTACATGATTTAAAAAAAGAGCAAGACTCATACAATCTTCACCTGCCCATTTTCCAAGATATAGGTGTTGCTTTTTCCATAGTGTCAAATCTTCTTGGAGGATAATTTTCAGTTTCTTATTCTCTCAATCTCCAACTGATATTTTAAATACAGAGTCATCACCTTTTGCATTTCTAAGTCAGTTTCCCTTCACTGAAAATGGCAGCTGTCAATCCTTTGCTAGCAGGATTTCTCTGCCTGCCTGCGTGGTACTTCACCTTTCTCCTTAAATTATGAACATTTTCTCATCCATATCTCTGTACTTCCTCCAGTCCTACAATTTTTCTAATATGCTCTAAACTATACTGTAAGAGGGTCTTTTACATAAGCATCTGGCCAGGAGAGAGAGGAGAACAAGTGGAGTTCAAACTGGAGATAGACCACCCTCACTGAGCAGAAATTACTCATTCTCTGATTGTTACCATTCCATATTGGAAACACTGACTCTGGTTGTAGTTGCCTAGTGCTTACTCTTTAATTATGTTACGCTCATTATCATGTAGTCCAGAATAGCACTAATGAGACCAGAAAACACAGATGAATATACAAGTAATGCCTGCATTTTAGTCTAATTAATGACTAATTTCCTACACTAAAGGTGAAAGTAAGAGCAGAGTCTGTTCCTCTAACCTAGTGGGTCCTTACTTGGGAAACACAGATTAATAAAGGAAAAGCATATTTACACTTCCTGCCAGTCCTCATCCCCAGATGACTGAGTGGACAGTCCTCAGGCGTTGCAACTCCACTATTCAAGGCTGAAAATGGCCACCCTGAAACTAGTTTGGGCAGCCTGCAACCCAAAGGGAACTTGCCCCAAATAATTTACTATGAGAAATAGAAATGATTCTAAAATGCCTATATGAAAAACTGCCTTCCCTAAAACTCTCCCTTGAAAGTTTCCTAAAGCTAAAGATTTGCAATCTCTTCTACTATCTTCATTTATCACTGCAAATTTCTTTGTTTTGGAATGAGTCCTGGATCAGAAATAGGTTCACTAGATAACATCTAACTAATATCAAATAACTGATACTTTAATGGCATGCATCAATTTTAAGTACTCTCAAGAAAATTTCTATATACCATGCATCTTTAAGATGAGAGGGAATAACCACTGTTCAAATTGTACTAGTAAATAATTTCTCTCCCACTATTGGATTGACACTTAGCCTAAGAAGTACTCACACAATTTCAATCCATATCACTCTTGACCATTGAATAGAATTACAGGATCAGTCTAAAAGCTCAGTGGAATTTTTCACTAGTCTAAGCAGATTTTCTGGTTTTAGAATTCAAACCTTGATATTGGTCTTATAAAATCATGATTTAACAACTGAATTAAACAGCCTAGATCTCTATGTTCTGTCATGTCAAGTTCTAAATGTATAGATATTTACATTATGCCAAGTTCAGTGTTCAAACTGGAATGTTTATATGGGGGTTTGATTCAAATAGAAGTACTAAGCCTCTGTTCTGTTATTTAAGCTGCATAGTAGCTTGTTCTTTGCAATCAATCACTTTCACATGGACTTTAACTTCACAGAAGACAAGTACAGCACCTAACACACTTCTCTCTCCATGGTTCAGTATGGCCCAACACTGCTCGTTAAATGAATAAGTACTGCCAACAAATACTTGTTAAATGAATGACTCTATCAATCAATCAATGAAGAGGCACTGAAGACATATCTTTCTGACAGAAATCCTCTCGTGACAAGAGTGCACAATTATAAAACCAAATTAGTAGCTAACAACTTGAACTCCTGTATAATTCCAAGGAACCTCTTTGAAAGGAAGGACCTTATGTCTGGAACAGCAATATAATAGTTAAATCCATTTCATCACTAAGTATTTAATTATCTATTTCTATCTACTCATTTAGGGAGGGGCTAATCTTTCTGTCTGCATTACAATTAGAAAAGAGTTCAGATTTATAGGGGAGCATGGGGAGAAATTTCGGTTTTAAAAAGTAACTAACATTTTGTGCAAGCCACACAAAACCTCTGAGCCCTATTAAAATCACCGATAAGCAATCTTGGAAAAACATTCTCCAGTAATGGCTAACTGGGCTCTTGCAGCACAGCAAATTGTTTTTTCTTGGCAAACGTCCCACAAGCAATAGGCAGCAAGAAATTGTTTGTTCTACACACACAAGATCTTGTGTGTATCTGCAATTCTAATGCCAAATTTGGTTCTATCTCAGAAGCAACTTTAACTGAAAAGAAAATCGCCAGAGACTTCACCAGGACAGCTAGTTGATCCTTAGCAGGAGTTCTGTGGTCATCAGAATGAATTCCCATGGTTACTGTGGCCAGTGTAGAAAATTGCACTGTCCATTTGGCTCAAGATTCTTACACATTTTCTTCCCCTGGCAAGAATTTTTGTTTGGTCATGGACATCTGGTTAGCATGCAGCACACAGAAAATATACTGTCTGCCCTTCAGTAATAGAAATGTAAAATAATCTAAACTAAGCAGACATTAATATCGAAAGAAAAAAAACAGAAGAAATGTGCATTGGAGCATTCTGAGAGATCAATGGAGAGCTTGCAATGACCAAGTCAGCTGGGTTAAGCTAGAAAGCACTGAAGATCAGAATTTAAAGTAATGTTTTGAACGAGAGAGAAATACATAGTTAAACCATTTGAATTTTAAAACAGTGGCAGGAAAAGGGATTTTATATGATAAATTTTCTGGAGAGAAGAGCATGAATACACACGAGGAAGAGTCTCTAAGTGTTCCTGAATAGCTGTATGTTGGATGCTAGGTTGTACACACATGTATATACACACACACACACATACATACACACACACACACACACACACACACACACACACAGAGACAAGATTTGGCTGGAAAAGTACAGTGTGCTTTTTGAAACTCCATTTACCAGCTAATGTGACCTTGTTGTTTATCAAGAGACAAGAAGTAGCCTTCAGTTAGCAAGATAAAATTTTCACATTTGTTAGTTCTAGGTCATATCTATATCATAAGCCTGCCTCCTTTACCTGCTTAAATAAATTAATACAACATTTAGAGAATAAAGGTGGGAGAAGGAAATAGAATGTGGGTCAGGATGGACATTGGGCTATGTACAGTTGCTTGGTTAGAGGTTAAGGAAGATCTACTGAGACATGGAGCATTTGCAGAATTTGACAATCTGCATCAGGCTGCCATTTTCTTCTGACATCCATCATATTAACACTATTCCAGCACATACACATTCCTCTGCTTTTTCTATGTCAGATATCATATCCAAGAAACAGTTTTTTAAAAGGTTTATTGATTAATTTAGTCTATTAAATGGAAGTTTATGCCATGATAAGGCAAGAAAAATGAGAACCAGATTGTCACCCTATTTTCAATAATTCCAATCAAGGAAAGGGGCAAATTAAGGAAAAATTCTTCTAGTTTTAAAAGATTGTAAAGTTTCCTTTTATGAGTTTTCGCATTATATTAAAGCTTGTGTGACATTTTCTTTTTTAGTTTTAAAGCATGTGGGTGAAAAAAAAAAAAAAGCAAGATAGGAAACTGAAACAAAATCAAAGACTAAAAGTGAAAATATTATTATTGACCTTAGGTTTGTGAGTCTAAGTAACAGCAGACATTCAGATAAAACAGGGTAAAAATTTACTAACCATTTTTAATGTCACATTTTATCATTTCCAATTGTCTTAGAGTTCCTGAGATCTACATTCAAATATTCAGCCTCATAGATATTAATTTTTCTTTGTAAAAGGAAATACCCCAAAATTATACTGACATCATTGATTTTGAGACCAAAACTTTGAATTTATACTTATTCCTTAATAAATTTTATTGTCAATTTGTACTATCCTTGTATTATAAACTTCGGATAGAAATTGCTCATATTTAATACCTTGAATTTAGACTTTCTACATGTTCACTGTTACACAATGCAATGTCTGCTAAACAGGTCACTGTTTTAACCCAGTTGTATTAACAAATTTGTAAATATAGTAGAATCAGATTTGGTATGGGAAGAAGCTGCAAATCTTTGGAATACATCAGTAGTTAGGGAGTGGAAGGAAAAAAAGACCTAACATTCCATGAGCTATATGTAGCCATAAGGAATGCTTAAATATGGCAAAAGTCCAAGAAATGAAATCAGAGTTGAGTAGAAGAAAAATAGTGCTAAAATATCTTCCAAAGCAAATTAAACTTCTATGAGAGACTATAATGTCTAGCAAGCACAGTTTGCAAAAACCAATGTCCTGCATGCTATAACCCCATTTACTCAGTCCCTTTCCACAAAAGCAGAGCTGATTGCTACATTGATTGCACTTTCTGTACATGTGAACACCATTTCCATTTTATAATATAAGAAATGCAAAAATAGGATAAAGTGCTTACAGATTCACTTTGCAGTAACACTTTAATAAAGATTCCAGAGTGGGATGTGCTGCAAAAAATATCTAATGACTTTTTCAGTAACTCAAACTACCTTAGTGCTGCCAGCCTACTTTATCTGGTTCACTACTCAAAATACTCCCAAAGCTGAGGTTAAGAAAAATCAATTAGATAATACATTCACTATTGTTGGAGTTGCCTCAGCCAAGACTTTTGCCTAAGCCACAGAGAGAGAAAGGATGAAGAGGACTGAGGTCTAAGCTCATGCATTGGCCTTTTTAACCAAAATTTCCAAAGTTTCAGATGGTGAAAACTTCAAAGACACACTCTATTCTTGACATCAACAATAAGTGCATTAGTGTGTTCTCTCAACATAAAGTGCTCCCAGTATTACCAGGACCCCCGGATAGGCATGGGGAAGCATGGGGAAGTCTACAAAAATAGCAGAAAGTCTTGGGTATCATCACAGTGACTTTTGCTAAAACACACACACACACACACCCACACATGCACACACACACTGCTTTAAGAAAACCTGTTCTTTTAGCCTCTGCTTCATGTCCTGGCTTCTTGGCTTGATTCCGTACATTTGATAACATCACCTTTGATTTTTGAGAATTAGAGGAACCTTCTGGTTAAAATTAATATTGGCTTGCTATTCTCATCAAATAGTTGAAATCCACATACTATTTGTAAGAATCTTGGCAAATCACATAAAGTCTCTTCATTTCAATTTCTTCATCTGTATAAGAGGGTAAAAATTACATCTCTCTAATAGCGTTATTAGGAAGTTAATTTAGTTAATATTCATGAATCTCTTAGCATAGCATCAGAAATATGGCATATGCTCACTAAATGCTGTAACTAATCCCACACTGTGAGCTCCTGAGAGTTTGATCATCACAGTTCCATTTTTGCCTTCCTCCCTTGTTTGCTTATGACCTTAAAAAGCCTGCACTGCTAGATTTGAGCCTCAGTCACCTCCATCTATACTCTGGGGACTCCAGCAGTCAAACATGCCATGGATGGCAAGGTTGTACTTCATTAGAGATCTATTCTGGCATCCATGGAATTTCACAAAGCTCCTTTTCTACTGTTCAGTTGCTCCAACTGTGAAGTGATTTGAGATTTTTCTAAAAGGCCCCTAGAGCAAAAACAGATATATTGGTATTTGTACTTCCAAAGCATTCTTACTAATAGTTTGGAAAACAATTTCTAAGAAATAGATTTTGAAACAAGAGACTTTCAGATATTGTTGTGCATAATTACATAATGCCATAGTTTTTAAGTGCCTTGGTCTTTAGTTCCCAATTTACCATGTGTATAAAACTTTGAACTGTCATGTCCAAGCTAAAAGAAAAGACCATAAATGAAGACATAGAATCAGCTTCATGGTTAAAACATCTAAACTGACTTTGCTGTAGGAAAAAAGATTACATATTAAGAATTGAGAGAATTTCTGTTGACAGCCAGGCTCTGGAGTTACATTTCATTGTGCGGTTTTATATGTAGTTCATGACAACAGAAAAAATCAAAGATCACATATGAGTTCACTAAAACTCTTATGGGTATAATTATAACTTTGAACTTAGAAAGAAGCTGTGAAGTTTTCCAAAGCACGAGATTTAGGTAGTTAATTGTTGGTGCCAGTCATTTGCAAAACAAGCTTCCAGTCAGTCTTTTGAGCTTGCTCTGGGGAAAGAGATTGATGGAAACAGTGCTTGATGCGACCTCAGCAGCATTCTTCCCAGGCAGATGCCCAAGAGTTGCAGATCAACCTTTGATAAGAGGAAGCATTTGAAACTTGGATTATTTGAATTTTTTTTAATGAGGGATATAAATCACTGTTTCCAAGAAAAATGTCATCAGTGATGTGTACCAGAGCAGGTGGTTTATAACTTCCAAACAGTGAAAGATACTGAAGAGCTAGCTACACATTGAAACAAAGAATTTGTCATCTCATGTGAGTATATATCTCAGTTTTGTAGTGAATCGATAAACAAAAAATGGCACTTCTGTCTTAAAAGCTTTCTCACAAGACAATCATCCTCTGAGATCCCCAATAAAAGTCTCGAGCTGAAACTCTGGTGCTTTTCCTACCCAATGCACTAAAAGATAAGAGTCTGAAGAAAAGAAACATGCTATTGGAGGGTGAAGTTGGAGGGTGAAGAGGAAACAACCTATTGCTTTTCCTTGAACCTACTCACTAACTAGGCCCTAATAGAATTACAAGTATTCATATTTAAATTTTGACAGGTCCACTAACAAATTAAAGGGAACTCATGGGGAAAGTCAGCAGCAGCAAGGAGTTTATTGTCTTTAATGCAAAAATCTAATATCCTTTCTCAGCCAAGTTCTACAAAACCTTTAAGGAAGAGCTCATTCCAATACACCTCAAAGTATTCCATGAAATGGAAGAGGAGGGAACCCTCCCAAACTCATTCTATGAAGTCAATATCACCCTGATACCTAAACTAGACAGAGACACATCGAGGAAAGAAAATTTCAGAACAATATCCTAAATGAACATTGATACAAAAATTCTCAACAAAATCTTAGCAAATCACATACAAAAATATATTCAAAAGATAGTGCACCACGATCAAGTGGGTTTTATCCCAGGGATGCAAGGTTGGTTCAACATTTGGAAATCAATAAATGTCATTCACCATATCAACAAACTTAAAGTCAAAAATCACATGATTATTTTGATAGATGCAGAAAAAGCATTTGATAAAATACAGCATCCCTTCATGCTCAAAACACTAGAAAAAATAGGGATAGTGGGAACATTCCTTAACACTGTAAAAGCCATCTATGCTAAGCCCATGGCCAATATCGTTCTAAATGGTGAAAAACTGAAAGCATTCCCCCTAAAAACTGGAAAAAGGTAGGGATGCCCTCTTTCACCACTTCTATTCAACATTGTCCTCAAAACTCTAGCCAGAGCAATTAGACAGACCAAGGAAATTAAAGGGACATGAATAGGAAAAGAGGAACTCAAACTATCCCTATTTGATGATGACATGATTATAAATTTAGAGGAACCAGAAAATTCCACCAGAAAACTTTTAGAACTCATAAGTGAATTCAGTAAAGTAGCAGGATATAAGATCGATGCTCATAAATCCAAATCATTTTTATACATAAGTGATGAATCTTCAGAAAGAGAATTTAGGAAAACTACCCCATTCACAATAGCCTTGAAAAAAATAAAATACTTGGGAATCAATCTCCCAAAAGAGGTGAAAGACCTCTACAATGAGAACTACAGAACACTAAAGAAAGAAATTAAAGAAAACCTTAGAAGATGGAAAGATCTCCCATGTTCTTGGATAGGCAGAACTAATATTGTCAAAATGGCCATACTACCAAAAGTGCTATACAGATTAAATGCAATTCCAATTAAAATCCCAATGACGTACCTTACAGAAATAGAGAAAGCAATCATGAAATTTATCTGGAAGAATAAGAAACCCAGAAGAGCTAAAGCAATCCTTGGCAGGAAGAGTGAAGCAGGAAGTATCGCAATACCAGACCTTCAACTATACTACAAAAAAATAGTAACAAAATGACATGGTATTGGCACCAAAATAGACAGGTAGATCAATGGTACAGAATAGAGGACACGGACACAAACCCAAATAAATACAATTTTCTCATACTAGACAAGGGTGCCAAAAATATGCAATGGAGAAAAGTAGCCTCTTCAACAAATGGTGCTGGGAATACTGGAAAACCATATGCAACAGAATGAAACTAAACCCCTATCTCTCACCCTGCACAAAACTCAACTTACAATGAATCAAGGACCTTGAAATCAGACCAGAGACCCTGTATCTTATAGAAGAAAAAGTAGGTCCAAATTCTCAACATGTCGGCTTAGGATCAGACTTCCTTAACAGACTCCCATAGCACAAGAAATAAGAGCAAGAATCAATAACTGGGACAGATTCAAACTAAATAGCTTTCTCTCAGCAAAGGAAACTATCAGCAATGTGAAAAGAGAGCCTACAGAGTGGAAGAAAATCTTTGCCACTCATACTTCAGATAGAGCACTAATTTCCAGAATATATAAAGAACTCAAGAAACTCTACACCAAGAATACAAATAACCCAATCAACAAATGGGCTAAGGATAAGAACAGACACTTCACAGAAAAACGATCTACAAGCAATCAACAAACATATGAAAAAATGTTCACCATCTTCAGTAATAAGAGAAATGCAAATCAAAACTACACTAATATTCCATCTCACCCCAATTAGAATGGCGATTATCAAGAATACAAGTGACAATAGGTTTTGGAGAGGATGTGGGGAAAAAGGTACACTCATACATTACTGGTGGGGCTGAAAATTAGTGCAGCCACTCTGGAAAGCAGTGTGAAGATTCCTTAGAAAGCTTGGAATGGAACCACCATTTGACCCAGCTATCCCACTCCTTGGCCTATACCCAAAGGACTTAAAATCAGCATATTACAGAGATACAGCCACATCAATGTTCATAGCTGCTCAGTTCACAATAGCCAGATTGTGGAACCAACCTAGATACCCCTCAATTGATGAATGGATAAAGAAACTGTGGCATGTATATATATATATATATACACACACACACACACACCATGGAATATTACTCAGCCATAAAGGATAATAAAATTATGGCATTTGCAGGTAAATGGATGATGCAGTTGGAGAATATCATGCTAAGTGAGATAAGCCAATCTCAAAAGACTAAAGGACGAATGATCTTGCTGATAAGTGGATGATGACACATATAGGGGGTGGAAAGGGGGCAAGAATGGAGGAAGGAGGGACTGTACAGAGGGATAAGTGGGGTGGGAAGGGTGGGGGGGAGAAAAAATAACAGAATGAATCAAAAACTATTACCCAAGGTAAATGTATGATTACACAAATGGTATGCCTCTACTTCATGTACAAACAGAGAAACAAGATGTATTCCATTTGTTTACAATAAAAATGAATTTAAAAAAATCTAATATCCTGAAATTTTTTCCCCAACTTGGTGTAATTTTTTGGCCTGCTTCATCTCAGGAAAAAAATAAGAAAAGAAAATTCACATTGCCTTACATAAAAATGAATAAGAATGCCAAGTATCCCAGAATAGTACATTTCATCGAATACAAAACAAAATTCACCCTACAGCGAAACATCAACATTTTACTCCTTTCCTGGTTGAGAACCAACACCACAGACATGAAGCCTTGCCTTCTTCCTGACTGGCCTGACCACATATGTTGCTTTGTTCTCCTGTGATCACACATCTGGATCACACATCTCCTTCCCTCTCCTAGAAGAACAAGATCCAAGGTCTGCTTTCCACAACCAAAAAAAAAAAACATCTTTTCTTGTGGGAAACCTTTAGCAACCAGCCCTGAGTCAGAACTCCTCCCCAATGGTGTCTATATTTTTCCCCATAATTGCTTCCCCAAAATTCAGTGGCTGAATTTTGTGTACCTTAAAAAATGAAAATGGCATACTCTTGGACATTATATATACTTGGAAAGAGATCTATCAAGTATTTAGAAGATACTAAATTTAGCTAAAGGACTCCAATGCATTGAAATCTTGTGAAACCCATTAAGACTCATTCATTTACCACAGAAGGGAACATCTCATAACAAGGAAGAGGCAATAAAATGCACAATTACACCTTGCCGCCTTTGAAGACATAGATGAAAAGAAATCACAATTGAGCTTATGCCTTGACATCACTACCACGATTGGTGTGGCATATGCATTGTGCTCTTGATTCTCTTAAAGTGGACATTAAAAGTTCCTTCCTTCCTTCTTCCCTCTCTTTCTTCTTTCCTTCTCTCCTCTCTCCTCTCTCCTCTCCCCTCCTCTCCTTTCCCCTCCCTTCCCTCCCCTCCTCTCTTCTCTTCTCTTCTCTTTTTCTCCTTCTCCTTCTCCTCCTCCTCCTTTTCCCTCCCTCTCTCTCCCTCTCTCTCTCTCTCTCTCTCTCTCTCTCTCTCTCTCTCTCTCTCTCTCTCTCTCTCTCCACCCCCCTTCCTTCTGTATTCCCTTCCTTCCTTCTTCCTCTGGATCTTTGTCATGTTTGGAATTGTTTTGTAGACTGCTCAAACTATTTTCCTTGCATCATCACCAGCTCATTACCACAGAAGTCCACTTCAACAAGAGCCAGCTGGACAGCCCATTTGGCTTCACTGTGCTATCAAAGAGGATTATTAAAAGGATGAATTTCTTTCTTTTTGAAAAGACAAGCACAATCTGATCAGAGGGCAGGCGAGGCCACTGCCTGTTTCTCGTTCCGGAGCTGTCAGTTGGCCTTTTGCTCTCTTAGCCACTCTGATGGAGTCAGGGGCAGTATTTTTCATCAGGGAACCAAGGTCTCGTGTGTTCTCTTGTGAGGACACATCCCTCACCACTTCCCTGTAATCAGCTTTTACAGTTGCTGCTATTATCATTGTACTAACGAGAAGTCACAATTATAAGAACTTCACACACACACACAACACATACACACGACAATAAGAATTAGCCAACATATCCTTTTACATTTAGGAAATATAAATGCAATTTTCATCATATTAATTAAAGTAAAGCATAGTTTCTAAAAGTATAGTTATCTGGACCATGGTTTTAGATGATACCTATGGAACACAAACACACACACAAATCACACATCCATCAAATCCTTGATTTTTGACCTAATGTTGCTTTCCTGTCCAGATAATTTTGACTAGGAAAAAAATTTGTAAAAATGCTGGGTAAAGAACAGATTATACAAATACTATAAAATCACGAATATAGTGACTATTCTATATTTAGAAAATTGTTGAAAAAGAAATTTCCTGCATTGATATTAAGTAGCATGTAGTTAGAGTTCAAAGATGGAAAATAGGATGCTTAAAATGTTTGTAGAATCTTGTTTATTTCAATCTATGTTTTTGATAGATTGCCAGTAAACTTTTGACAGAAGACTGTACTATCATTGATGATTGTTAAAAAACAAAATCTCAAACCTAAAGACAGTAACAAGTCTGTTTATCCCCCTCAGAGGACTTTGATAGATTAGGAGATTTTTTATTATAGAGAAAATGTTTTGACTATATTCTTCAGTAAAATATCTTTGGTCAGATTACTTTCTTCATTTTGCATTCTGTTGGTTTTATTGGATATGTCAAAAAGAATTTTTAGCTTTATCTACAAGGATCTCTGTGAAATGCTTCTTAGAAAAAGGACATAAATCATGTTAGCAAAAAGGGCAGAATATGGTGAGGCAATTATCTCTTCCACAATGTATTGTGGAAATATTGGGGAAAATGTCAGTGGACGTAGCCCCAAGAATCGGAATACATAGAAGTGTGACCTAACCCAGCATTTCTCAGACCACGTTTGTTGGTGTGATGTAAAGGCACTCTTCACTCTCCATAGTAACTAGAATCTGCTCTATAATTCTTGCCCATATCTAGAAAAGAAGAAGTTAAACTTACATCACTAATCGCCCTTTTTCTAAATTAACTCCCTCTCCTAAGAAGTAGCAGAATATTTTCCCCTCCTCGTTCATTCCCAGTCCTCATTAGCAATTCCTTCTCCTGGGCTCCATTTATTGTGAATTACATCAGTTTGACCAGACATCTGCTCTCTTAGGAGTGTTAAAGCTTCCATGTCTAATGTTCCTTCCAGAAAAGGCGAGGATCTTACATGCTCTTGACTTCCGTGGTGAAAGTGCATGGGTGATTTAAAATACACATTATCAAGAATGCTCGATAGCATGACAGAACTAAATGTGCCTTGAAGCCCTGAACCAAGCCAGTTGGCTACACAGCCTCGCTTTCCTCCCCCATGTCTGTGAGTTGGAACCACTGAGAGGCAGAGCATGCTGGGTAAAGGTCTGAGTTACCAAGGCTGCATCAGGACAGGGGTGGGGAAACTGCTGTACAGATGACTTCCGTTCACCCCAGTCATTGACTGTCCCTAGACTAGGGGAAGCCAGTGTTAAAGTATAGACAGGAGGCTTCGTTTATGTTAAGGTCACCCGTGTGGGGTGAAGTCCAAATAAAAACTATATTGCATTTTTACCTTTGCTCTTTCACACAGTTTTATTCATATCTCATTTGTTATACCTTAATAAAGATGCCAGTTGCTTTTTAAATAGGCTCTTGTCAGATTGCCAATATCTTGAAATCTTAGAAACCCATTGCAAATGTGAGCAGACTTTGAATAACCTGGCAGCAGGCCAAGCACTGGAGATCTTTAAGACAAGAATAGTCAGCCATTCCATTTCATGTTTTGATTTTGTGCTTGAATTTTTAAAAGGGTGGACTAGATAACCTTCCAACTTGAAGATTCCATGACTCTATTTTTCAAATATTCAATAAACAAGTATGCCCTCTCTCTCTCTCTCTCTCTCTCTCTCTCTCTCTCTCTCTCTCTCTCTCTCAGTTTCTCTCCCCCCCATCTTTTCTACTCATTTCACCCCCAAATATGGTGCAATAACAAATTCCTTCACCAAAGCTACAGAGTTACAGAGTTGTTAGTTATTACAATACATGTTTTTAAATTCTCTACTCACTGATGAAAACATCTGATATGAAATGCTGAAGGAACCTCAGGGGCATTCCAAGCATTTATGGACAAAAAGTCAAGACTTGTGGTATTTTCCTTCAAAATGCATGTGAACTGAATCAAAGAGACATAAGAATTTATACTTAAAACTTCCCCAAAAATGTGAATGCATTCACACTGGCAATTCCTGAGCATGGTAACTACAAGGTTAACTAAATCTATGCAGTCCCGCCCAGGTCCCATGGCCTTCCTCTGTGTAAGGCCTTATTATCTCATCTGGACTGCTAAAGTCCTGCAACCAGGCCTTGTCCACACCAACTCAAGGTGGCCCTTATTCAGACACCAGGTAAAGGCCGCAAGAGTCCTACTCTGATCCCATCTCATCTCTGCATAAAACTAACAATAGCTTCTCTCTACTACTTAGCAAATGCCTATCATTAATATTTAAATACTTTATAGCTTTGTCTTGCCTTACCTTTCATCCTTATTTTCTAAATTGTTTCCATGTATTTCTATAATCTAATATTTCTCGAGTCTCATGACTGTAGACCTTTGGGGAAGATAATTATTTGTTGAGAAGGAATGTGCTGTTCAGGGAAGAATGTTTCGAAGCATTCCTGGCCTCTACCCAATAGATGCCAGGAGCACCCCCAAAGTTGTATCAATCAAAACTGTCTCCAGACATTAGAAAATGTCCCTAAGGGGGCAAAAACACCTGGTTGAGCACCATTGCTACAGTTAAAGCAAATTTCATTATTTGTTGTTCTTAATCATATTTTTCTCATGTAAAGCTGTATTTTCATTGATAATAATTTCTCCTAAAATACGCCCAAACCTCTTTTCCTCCCACACAAACACACTTTAGTTTCACATGTTAATATCTCAGGGCACATCTAGGGCTTCCTCCATGAACCTATTTCAAGCCCTACCCCACGAGGGGATCACTCCTTTAAATCCACCCTTTGTATCCATCTCATTCATTTATCATCTCTCCTCTTTGAGCTTTTATTATTCACGTTGATTTATTTACCAAATTGTCCCTGAAATGTTTTGATGGATTCAATGTAGGAGTAGAGAGCCCCTGCAGTGGGCCAGGCACTGTCCTAGGCCCTGAAATGAGAGCACTAAGCAGAGCCAGCTCACACTCCTGGTCAAAGTCACAGGTCAGGGCAAAGATGGATTGTGTGTGTGTGTGTGTGTGTGTGTGTGTGTGTGTGTGTGAAAGAGGCAATAATAAGTGAACGCATGTATTAAAATACACCATTTGATGATACAATCAATAGTAATAAACCACAATAAGTAGAAATTCTTTGGATAGAGCAATCAGGGAACCTTGCTGAGGCATGATATTTAAGCTGAGTACTGAAGTATAAGAATATCATCCTGTATCCTTGCCTTTGGAGGTACCCACCTGCGAAAGGCCCTGAGGCAGGAGCAAGTTTGGTTTATTATAAAATTTGTAGGAAATTCCTGCAGCTAGATTATAGTGAGCTAAAGAGAAAGGAAATATTGGGAGAAATCAGCAGGCACCAAATTGTGCAGGGCCTGTCGGTTCAGGGTAAAGATTCTAACTTGTTTTTTAAATGTTTTAAGAATCAAGTGAAGGATTTTATGGAGGGAAGCAATATCATCCAATTTACACAATCAATATAGTGCTCTTGGATTCCATACAAAGAATGTGAAAAAGGAGTATTTCTATTTAAAGAACTCAGGATGATAGGATATCTTAATTTGTCCTACAACTAAAGCTCCTGAAAGATTGAATTCCCCATTCTAGAACATTCCACATGTTGTATCATGAGTTAGAGAGAAGATGGGCCCCTTCAGTTCGAGGGACAGGAAATGTCTGTGTCACCTAAATGTGACAGGGAAATGCTAATACACATTTCTATGTGTGCTGTAGCATGATAAAAGGTAAACTCTGCTATAGCACAGGATTAATATAGTCATCCACATGATGTCACAGCACCCTGAAAGAATAGGAAACTCATTACCTTCAAAGAGAGATAATTCCTTCACATGAGGAAATCTCTAGAAACTGAAAAACTCTACTCTCCCATGAACCCAGTCGTGGGTGGGATGTCCTGGTGGGAACGTGAGTGGACAGTCAGCTCAGGCAAAGGCTATGTTAGGAGAGGCTCATTAACCCAGCAGAACTCTTCCTCCACCTACCAAACTGTTTACCTCATCAAGAAGTTCTGTCCTCTGCCCAGGACTTGTTCCCCTGAAGCCTGCTTCCCGGCCTTGTGGCTGTGACAGCTCCGCGGGCTTCCCTTAACCTCACCACCCAATCACCCCAACTGGCCTGCACCTCTAAGCCACAGTGCCGTGGGATCCCCGTGACAAGTTTTCACACCCGCATCTGCTGGGAGTAAGTTCTTCCTCCTTTCTGTGTCTCCTCTACCACACTGTGAACTCCCTGAAAACAAGAACTGGGTCTTAGTCACCTTGACATCTTTACTGCAGAGTGTCCATTAAACTCTACAGATGACGAGTGGATATTTGTTAATGACTGTAAGTGAAGCGACTCTGGGTTCTGAAGTGAAAATTTCACATCTACCACCTAAGAAGGACAATGGTCACAAAAGGTAATTCCACAAATATCGCTGAGTAAAACTGTGCCAGTGAAAAAATACCTGGACCCCACCTCATGGTGGTGATGATTTACATGGCGGAGCAAACACTAATCTAATCATAAAACCATACATAATCACAAACATATTCATTTTATGAAGTGATATATAGGGTACCATGAGAATAGGTAGCAGAAAAACCCAATTTTGTCTGGGTTTTCTTGACTGGGGTGAGGTTAGAGCCAAAACCTGAAGGACAAGTGAATCTTTTTTGTTTGTTTGTTTGTTTTCCAGTGCTGGGGATAGAACCCTGGTTCTTGCTCATGTTCATGTTAGGCAAGTACTTACCACTGAGCTATACTCCCAACCCAGGACAGGTAGATCTTGAAAATTGTTATTTAAATTCTCTAAGCTTCATGAGAAAAGTGAAGCAGGAGACATAACAATACCAGACTTTAAATTATACTACAGAACTATAGTAGCAAAACATGGCATGGTATTGGCACCAAAACAGACATGAAGACCAAAGGTACAGAATAGAAGATGCAGAGTCAAACCCACATAAATCCAGTTATCCAGTACTACACAAAGGCCATACTCACACATTAGAGAAAAGATAGCCTCTTCAACAAACAGTGCTGAGAAAACTGGAAATCCATACGTAATGAAATGAATTTAGACCCTATTTCATCCTGCACAAAACTCAACTCAAAGTGGATCAAGGATCTAGGCATTAGACCAGAGACCTTGCACCTAGTAGAAGAAAAAATAGGCCCAACTCTCCATCACATGAGCTTAGGAAATGAAGTCTCAACAAGACTCCTAAAGTGCAAGAAGTAAAATCAAGAATCAATAAATGAGATGGTGTCAAGCTAAAATGCTTCTCCACAGCAAAGCAAACAATCAGGAACATGAAGAGAGAGCCTACAGAATGGGAGAAAATCTTTGCCACCTGTACCTCAGATAGAGCATTAATCTCCAGGATATATAAAGAATTAAAGAAACTCAACACCAAAAAATCAAATAAACCAATCAATAAATGGGCAAAGAAACTGAATAGAGACTTCACAGAAAAAGAAACATGATTGGTCAGCAAATATATGAAAAAAATGTTCAACATCTCTAGCAATTAGATAAAGGCAAATTAAAACTACACTGATAGTCCATCTCACTTCAGTCAGAATGGCAACTATAAAAAATACAAGTAACAATAAATGTTGGCAAGGATGTGGGGGAAAAGGTACACTCATATGTTGCTGGTGGGACTGGAAATTGGTGCAACCACTCAAGAAAGCATTATGGAGATTCCTCAGAAAACTTGGAATGGAACCACCATTTGACCCAGTTATCCCACTCCTTGGCCTATACCCAAAGGGCTTAAAATCAGCATATTATTGTGATGCAGCCACATCAATGTTTATTGCAGTTCAATTCACAATAACTAAGCTATGGAACCAACTTAAATGCCCTTCAACAGATGAATAAAGAAAATGTGGTAGTGGTAGGGCTGGGGATGTAGCTCAGTTGGTAGAGTGCTTACCTCACAAGCACAAGGCCCTGGGTTCAATCCCCAGCACCGCAAAAAAAAAAAAAAAAAAGAAAAAAAGAAAATGTGGTATGTATACACAATGTAATATTACTCAGCCATAAAGAAGAATAAAATTATATCATTTGCTGATAAATGGATGGAAATGGAAACTATCATGCTAATTGAAATAAGCCAATTTCATAAAAACCAAAGGTCAAATATTCTTTCTGATATGTGGATGCTGACTTGCAATAGGCAGGGCTGGAGAGGTACACTGAATTGAACAGGGCAGAGTGGGGGTGGGGGCAGAAAGGGGATAGGAATAGTAAAAGCAGAATGAATCAGACATAAGCTTCCTATATTCATATATGAATACATAACCAGTGTAACTCCACATCATGTGCAACCACAAAAATAGGAAGGTATATTCCATGTGTATATATGTCAAAATACATTCTACTATCATGTATAACTTAAAAGAATAAACAAAAAATTTAAAAAAGAAAAATTCTAAATAGTATTTATAAATTGCTCTTCATATTTTTAAAAGTAATGATGAACACTATAAATTGTCCCCCCCCAAATTGTACCAACTTCTCTCACCAGAAAATACATGAAGATGCCTTTTTCACTGTAACCTTAGTGGCTTTTAAACTTACTTGTCAATTTTGTTGAAAAACAGTATTTTACTTTAAAATAAATAAATAAATAAATCATCTAAGTTTTGGATTCTTCACCAATAATATGGGAATAATAATAGCCTTTCCTTAGGGCCATCCCAAGAATTAATTAGTGAACCTATGTAAAGTTTATGCCACAAAGGACTCTATCCTGCAGAAATGAATGGGGAATGAAGGCGGGTTACTTAGGTAAGATTGGGAAAGAACTGAAATATTCCTTGTCATGTGATAATCTGAATCTCCCCAAAATATATGTGGAAATCTCCATCTCTCTGTACCTCACAATGGGAACTTATTTGGATATAGGGTTAATGTGGAGATAATCAGTTAAGATAAGCTGATAACACAATTAGTTGGGTACTCAATCCACTATGACTGGAATCCCTTTAAGATGAGGCAGATCTGGACGCAGACACAGGAGGGGAGACCATCACATGATAATGGAGGCAGAGCCTGAGACTCTACAGCTGTAAGCTAACAAGTACCAAAGGTTGTTGGCAAACCATCAGAAACTAACAAGGGGTAAGAAGGGTTCTCTCCTGCAGGTTTCAGAGGGAGCACGGTTCTATTGACACTTTGATTTTGAACTTCTAGCCTCAAATATTGAGAGACAACAAATTTCTGGTGTTTTAAGCCTCTTGTTTTATGATACAATTTTATCACAGCCCTAAGAAACTAACACAACTCGTTAGAGAGTTTGAATCACATATTTCAGAACATGATGCAGATTTTGAGGACTGGTGAGTTGGAAAGTAAGATTTGAACAAGAAAGTATATAAAGGGCATTTTATGAAAATAAATCTAGAGTGTTTTCCATGTTAATGTATTTTCTCCTCCCAGTGAATCTATAAGCTCTTGAGGGAAGTATGCATGCATTCTATGCCACATAGGACTCAAAATATCCAGGTTAAATGAATTATTTCAAATACACATTTGGGCACATAAACTATTTATGGAAATTTAGAGGTAAAACATTTTAACACATTGAATTTTCACTCTTCTCAAGTAAAAATCATCTCCTCATTTTATTTAATTGAAGAGGCAAAGCATGCAGTAAATTAAGTCCAATTTGCATGCAATTGTGCATGCAATGTAGATCTTGACTTTAAATAGGGAACAAACTACATAGGAACTTAAATACCCTTATATTTGAAGTTAACATTAATTGTTTGATTAAAATTTTAGGTAGTTTTCTTCCCTGATTTCCAAGACAAATATAGCATTTCTCTTTCTAATTTAAAACCCACAAAATCCATAACTGATAATAAGAATCTATCCCTCAGGGGCTAATACATTTCTCTGATAGCATAGCAGTAATGCCTACAAGCTCTGTAGCAAGCTTATAATTCCATGAGGGAAAAAAAAAAATTCACGACTTTAATTCATATTTTTTACTCTATTTAATTGTATTTATCATTCAGTACTTTCCACACTTACAAAAATAGTGACTGGTGTATGGAGAAAGAAATGTTCTATTTCATATTTTATGAAATTTTTCATGCCATGTGTATTGATTGGGTATAACTAGAGAACATACTTTGTTTAAATTAAGGCTTTAAATTCAATTTCATACCAATTCCTCCAACTCATTATCCTTAATATATTTGTTTACATCCACGGAAATGTTACCTAGTTAAGCTACAAAATTTTACCTAATGCAGATTGATTTATATCTTCTCTCAATTTGTAGGATTTTATGTTGTGATCATTGAATAATGAAAGAAGGACCTTAGTCTGATCAAATTAATATAGGTGCCCAAGAATGTTAATTAAGTATACAAGGAAAAAGAAAGCAGAAACTAGATAAAAGAGAACACTGGACACTTTTGAAGATGCTGCAGTAACCCCGCAATGGATTCCAAGAGAAGAGCTCTCAGGGTTTGCATGTACCCATCATGTGCTCAGCCAAGGAGACGGCTGCTACACTTACTCTTTTGAACATTGGTCTTTAGAATCTCCTTTTGAGTTGCTTCTTCTGGGAATTATCTCCTTCTTTAGACACTCCTTGTTTTGTCTAAATACTCCTGATCAGTGACTCTTAAATTTTAATGGTAGTTAAAAAGATTCCTGGATCCCAATAAAATCTAATGAAGGCAGACTCTCAGGCCACAGAATTTGCACTTAACACACACACACACACACACACACACACACACACTGGGACCCTAATACAGAAGATCTAAAAGCCTCAGGGAGAATAATACTGTCCTGGATTTCTGGCTCATTGTTAGGTTATCCTCCTTCCTGTTGTGTAAATATTGGGTCCCAACCCACACTTCTATGCCTTTTCCTTCCCCTATGTGTCATACAATCTAGTGGACTCTCTCAGGATAATTGGAGAGTTTTAGGAGGATTCCCCCAACTCAATAAATAAATCCTCACAAAGGTCTTCTGGTGGCTGTGGCCACCCTGACTGGAAGAAGATATAATCTGGGACAGAGTCATCATGCAGATCATTGTTTGGATTTTGCCATGTCCCCTTAGTGGCATTTTATTGACCATCTCTGGTTTACACGGTGGTAAAGAGTGACAGTGAGTATCTCTGACATGGGCCTTCCCACTGGAACGACCTCAACTTGATACCCAGATCTGCCACTTGCTACTTAGGGGGCATAGGTCAAATCATGCTCTGAGACTTGCGCTTATTAAAGGTGATAATAATTTATACTTTCTAGAATTTTTTAGATAACAATAATATGAGAAAAGTACCTATAACATCAAGTACATAGAACTTAAGAAATTAAGAAATGGCACTAAGAAGATATACCAAAAATGTGTAATTTCCAATAAAAAAAAAAAAAAAAAAAAAAAAAAACTGGCCCCAGTTCTTTATCAGTGCCAGAAGGCCATGCAAACCTTGCACTTCTGGAAAAGACTTTGATGGTGGGTTTGTCCCAAGTTCTTAACTGCAACTCCAGAGCTAAAGGTGAGAGCTGAGATAAGAATAAAGGTAACACTACTTACGTTAGTTGAAGTTCTAGATTCCTTCACTTCGGGGCCTAGAGTAGGGGCGGGGGCAGAAACAGGGACATCATTATTAAAATGAACTTTAAATTGGCAATCAAATGTCTTTCAGTTAATACAAACAATGGAATTCAGTGGAGAAAAAAAAAATTATTTCTTCTGTCCAAACCACCATATTTTAGAGCATATTCGTTGGGAGTTTTCCATCATCTCAGTTTCTGGGAATGGTACAGAAGCTTTGGACAGCCGGTTTGTTTGTATTTTATTCTTTTCATCTGTTTGTTTAATTTTCCATTATGACCTGGGCATGCAATGCACACTCAAATTCATGCATTAAATATCCCTGACACAAAGGACATCCCCAATACACTCAATCATTAATGAGCAGTACTGAGTTTCAGTTGCAAGAGAGCAGTGGCAAGGTTCAGTATGTACTACAGCAAATAACTGAACATTTTCACTCTCCTTGTAATATGAAGAAGGCACCAGTCAAACTATCACCTCGCCATGGAACTAACAAGTAAGTAGGTTCTATGTCTTAGATACTACTACCTGAAGAAGATAAAATTACATAGCCTTGGAATAGGTTTACAGCCTAAAATTCTGGGCAATCTTAACCTAAGCTTTTGTGAATTCATGAGAGCTTTGAAGATCTAGATAGATATTTTATTTCCTCTTTCCTAGCATCCTAATTGGTTCTCAAAATCGATACACGTCCATGCTTGCAATGTTTATTTTAAAAAAGGTTTCCAAAACATTTTGGTACCTATTCTCTCAGACAGCATTTAGATTCTTGAATAAAAGGACCTAGATATATAGTTGTGTCTTATCTTCCACAAATCCAAGCAACTTAGGTGAATTTTTTTTCTCATGACTCTGAAAAACAAAAGCAAAAGAATAATGACTTGAAAAAAAAATTGTGAACTAACTGGAGAAAATAGCTATGAAGACAGTAGAGCAGGAATAGACAAGTTGCAGGGTCCCTGGACCAAAATCAGCTTGCTACCTGCTTTTGTAAATGAAGCATTACTTTTGGAAACACAGTCACCTCCATTTGTTTTTATATTGTCTGTGGTCGTTTTTACACTGAAATGGTAGAGTTGAATAGCTGGGATACCAACATTTATGATCCTCAAAGTCAACAATATTTACTACAGTTTGGTCCAGAAAGAGTGTACCCACAGCCCCGGTTTAGAGTACAGCCCTAGCACTGTTTAGAGACCAATGTCTGTGGCCTTTTAAAAAATATTCTCCTTTGTTGGCAATCCCTAGACAGTGGATGGACTTTAAACTTCAGTATTGTGGTTATTCTATATTCTTAACCATGAGAAGTTATCTTTATTTTTGTTGAATACCTTCTGGAAGCATACTTAATTCTCTACTACATGATAGACATTTAAAGTAGTAATTTAACAGGAAATATATTATTGTGTTAGTATGTGTAAGAGAAAGAAAAGGATGAAAAAGAAATGCACATAAACTGCCTCTGGATTTTTGAGGGTGTACACTCGTTCTCCTACACACACATCCAATCTCCTATGTAATACATATGATCTTACTGGATCTGATTTGATCTTCCATATAATTCAAAACAAATAATTTCAAATTGCATGTTCATTGATGCTTTCAGGAAAATACTTATTTTCAGAGCTTAACAGAGTAGGGACTGATAAATTCAATTAAGGTATGGCACTGCTTCATTAGAATTTGCTTTTCTTACCAAGGGTCAAAGCATTCTGTAAAAGAAAAAAAATCTTCCCTCATGCTCTCCACCAGCCATAACAATGTGGCTGTATTAAAAAGAAAAAAAAAAAAAAAAAGAGTAAAATTATCTTTCGAACTTTCATTTTCCCTTGCAAAGTGTCCTGGCTCAGATGGCTATTGGGTATTGAATAAATTTGCCTATCCTTAATCTAAAGATACCATAAAGCAAAATAAGAGTAATAAAGAGGGATTAATACAGAGGCCACTGCATAGAGTTTATTGAGTCATAAAAAAGACTTTTTTTTAACATTTCCAACTCCATTTTCTGCAAAAATAGAAGCTGCTCCTCAAACAACAGAAACCTGGCACTCACCCTGAACAGTGATACAGAGACCAAAGGAGTCTGAATTAAACTACACAACCATAGAGCACAATCTTATGGAGTGACTCAGGCACCATGTTCTGAGTGTTGAAAGTCCTACAAAGCAAAGTCCCTGCCTGCAAGGACCTCATAGTGATGAAGGAAGACAAGTTAATCTACAAGAGTATGGAGAGCTCTGTGTTCCACTTAAGTTCAAAACCATGACTCCCACTCACATATTTAAAAAAAAAAAAAAAAAGTTTATTCAATTCATTAATAAATAAGCAAGACATTATGACCACATCAGAGAGCATTTCAGAAGTTAGATAGATATGGACAATCATAGGATAAGTTTGATGGGCAGATACAAAATTGACTCCTATCCAACAGTACCATGAATCTTTGGGTTACCTGTTCTGCCTGGTAGAAAGTATGCGTAGCTCTACCATGCAAAAACCTACAAGTTAACAGTGGGTAACCTAAATATATACCTCTAGTTAATCCTTGGGTGGCATTGGTTCCAAAGAGACAATGAAAGGAAATTTCCCACAGTTTTAACTTATTTCTTAAGCTTCAGATACATTCCTTTACCAATAAGCAGCAAGCAGGGAAATATCTGAGTTGCAATTTGGAAAAGTGAAAACCTGAACAAGGATAGAAAGAGAAGTCTTCCAGAGCAAAAAGGAGAACTAGGTGACAGCTTCACATTCACTCCTGTGCTGCAATGTGTGATCCACCTGCAGACTTTAAACCACAGACACCCCTAGCAGAAGGTAGAAAACACAGAGCTTCTGCCCCTGAGGATGAGGAATAAACTGCCAAAATTTGATAGGGATAGATTAAGCAATGAACTCCCAGGGTGCATCATCCAGAAGCTGGGGAAGGACCAGAATGCCTCCAAAAGGGGTACCTCTCCCATTTTGAATCATGAGTTTAGTTGACGGAAGGCTTAAAAAGGGAAACAGGAAAAAAAATTGTAAATTGCCTATTTACTAGCCACATGTGCTGCTTGTCTGAATCAGTTTGTGGTCTCTCACTTACTCTATTTAGAATTCCGTACATCTGGGTGTATTTTTTCTAGTGTTTCCTATCATATCAGTGACAGAATTGCCAACACAGAGGTATCCATAAATTATGCTGCAGTCTAGTAGTTTCTAGTGTCTGGAAAGCTTTGAACAAAAGGCCCAAATGCAAATGTGAGCTGCTTAATTCAGTGAGTATTTGTGATGTTACCCAGGTGCCAATGACATCTCTCTGACCAGCTCAGAGGCACCAGGGACCAACCCAACATACATTTTTAATGTGCTCAGCTGTGACAGCATATACACACCGAAGACCTTAAGGCCCTAAAGTCGTCCTCTTGGAAACCACTGCACTTTTAGGGGCCCAGAAGAAGTGGTTTAATTAATCTTCTTTTTCAGGGTAGCTTTTTTTGATATAAATTATGTACACTGAAAACCTGCCAATTATAGCAAATTAAGGGACTTGGCAAGTGCATCCCGTAGAGGCAGATGGTAAATAATATCCAGATTCTGATTTGAAATAGGACCAGAGATTAGCTGGTGCAGAATGTAAAAGCAATCCAGATATGAGAAATAAACAGATTTAATGTGAGCTCAAGAGGAGGGTTTTGTTTTAGGAGAGCTCTAGTGATATGCTGAAAGCAGATGACTCATTGTCCTTACGTACAAATCCATGAAACAATCCTCCTTTTAGGACTTTTGTCTATGATTCTTTAATGAATGATTGTGTATTGTGTTAGAACCTTTTTGAGATTAGCCAGATGCCTCAGTTTCCCCACCTGTACAGTGAACCTAGAGCAAGCAGGGGTGAGTTTTTAATGGCCTCACCACATAAGCATGTAGTTAAGTGCACAACAACGCTCTTAGTGATTTTGTTAATGTTATTATAATATGGCTACCAAAGTGTCTCATGGAATACTTCACTCTTACCTATTTGCCAAAAATTATGCCTGATTATGTGCTGATTATGTGCCAGCAACTCTTTTGCCACTTTCATTTTTCAGATGTGGAATGAGGAAGCTTAGAGATTTTAAGTCCTGTGTCTTTGTCACAGGTAGTACTGGTCTCTGGGTACTTAATTACCTTGGTACTCTGTTGTCACTCAAAGTCTAACAGCTACTTAAAATCTAAGGAAATCCTGAAACGTAAAATCTTCAGGTGGGTGTATCCTAGAAAGTGCCAGAAGAGAACTGTACATATCAAAGGTGAATGATGGCTTGGTGCTCAAGGCAGAAAAGCCTAAGACAAGACAAGGTTTGTCCACTGCTCACCCTTTCACTCCTTCACACCCAGTTTGTTTCTGGCTGAAGTCACTACAACCAGGAAGGTGGTGCTCTCAGCATATTTGCCTAATAACCAGATTTCATTTATGCTAATTCACCCTAGAAATAATTGAGAACAATTACAAGGCTCAGTTACAGACTCCGCACTTAGAAAAAGAAAAGTGGGGAAGAAGCAGGGAGACACCCACAGGTGACAAAGCACCTGACAAAGCGGGAGAGTCCGCGTTAGAAGGGGCGGCATCTGCAGAGCCACGAGAGCAGCAGAAGCAGAGCTCTGCTTGCCCAGGGCCACACCAAGCCCTGCCAATCTCAGTGAATGCCCCAGTATCACCAGCCTGAGGACTGGAATCTTCCATGAGTCCGAAGTACAGATTGGACAAACTCAAGTGCATGCTCGTCATGTAATTCATGTTCAGCCTAGGTTGCTAAAATTAGGGGATGACTCAATCATCATACATCATTACAGCTATTTTCAAGACTGGAAGTGAGGCGGTGCACCGGCACTGATGCAAAAGCTTACTCCAATTAGCTTCTGCAAACGCTCTGCCTGCAACAGGGCTGCGTTTCCTAGGAGCCTTCAATCTAATTACAAGGCTTGATTCTCCCGCAGGGGCTGCCTGGCCGGATGATTTCATTTTACTTTTAGGCTAACCTTTGCCATCAGTGATGTCACTGGAGCGTTCCTTCTCTTGAGAGGCTCCTAGGAACACACTAAAAGGTTAATTTGTTTGATATTTGGTTAAAGAGGCTTCTCTACTGGAGGGGCCCTGTTTTGCTGTCGGCAGGTAATGGTACAAAGCAGGAATCTTCAGATGAAGGCAATTTGCACCCAGCCAGCGCCAACATAGCTTTATGCACTAACTACCCGGGAGCCACTCAGATGGAAAATCACTGCTGAGAAAGAAGGCAGTGGATCCTTTCTACAATTCAGATTATTCACTCAAGGAGACTTTGCATATTTCCCAATGTTTTTCCCCCTCAAAAACAAGAACTACAAGGCTCAGTGGAAAATGTAACCAGTTATGCCACAGGAAAAACTTGTGTGCAATCATCTTAAAATCAGAAAAAGAAAGAGAAAAATACAAGTTGCTCATATGCAGCAGTCATGTCATTATTATCCCCCAAACTCAGGGTGTATTTGCTCCCTATGTAGATCCTGAGAACCACTCTCCCTGCTCCTGATGAGCCAGCACAGCCCTTGACGTGCAGACTAAAGATGCTGTGGAAAGACTCAGACCCTGACTACAGCCACATGCAAGGGGAATGCCAGTATGGACATGGAGGAAACCCGAGCAAGGCCGGATGAAGAACGTGAAAATCAAATCATGGCCACCTCATGTTTCTGACCGACCACAAAATGTAAAAGAACGGATTCTACTAATTTCCTTCATTTACTAGTAGCATTCAAAATAAACCTTCTGACCTTAACTTTGCTTGCCAAAATTTTGTTCTTGAGTCAACCCTTCCTATTCCTCTCACCTGTTAGGGGTTTTCCCGGCACTCCCCACCCCCAACCCCACTTCCCAACATGCACCTTTCAATGCATTATCTAAATCATTATTTTTGTTTAATTAAATAAAGTCCCATCTCCTGTCTCTATACAGCATTTCAATTTCTAGAAAAAAACTTCACAAAATAATGAATTATAGAATAAAACTTCACAAAATAATGAGAAAGTATGAAGCAAGGAATGAAATCAGCATATGAAAGCAACAAACAAAAGTGAATAAGACTTTTAAAGCACAAATTGGAGAATCCAGGATCGAATTTGACTAAACAATAAAACCATGTGAACATCTGGACATAGCCTTCACAATAACCCCTGGATATAGGAATGTACTTCACATCGAAAGCTAGAATTTGAGAGAAAAAGAAAAGTCATTATGTTTAACAGGCAATAAATTACAAGATTTATCTAATGGTAGTTTCAGCTGAAATTTTAGAACCAGATATATCTTCAGTGAAGTTTGTGAATAACAATGTGAAAGCTGATTGCTGAAACTTTGGGTACAGATGACAAATATGAAAGTGATGCCATGTCACATCATTTCCATTTTTTATTTTGGCATCACACGTGAACAAATTTGAACACATTTTCAAAATAAATCCTTATCTGCAGTAACCAAAAAGGGAAAATGCACAATTGAAAATAATAAATATTAACAAGTAAAGAAACCAAGATGATACAACCAAAGATTCTAGATAAAGCAATGCAGTGTTGACCAGTTGGCTGGTTTCTAAATTTCCATCAGCAGTCTAGAAGGAATAATACTGAGTCAATAATATGCTGATTATTTTCTACTAACAATGCCAAACTTTGGAGAAGCAATTAAAATCATAACCTCGTAACTGAAAAGTCATAGTCTTGTAACTGAAAAGCAGTAGAAATAGTTTCTGGATGGAAGATAAAGAAATAAAAGGACAATTAAGTTTTCAGGGGTTCAGGGAAATGGTATAAACTTAATGGGAATGCAATACAAATTCTACAGGTTAGGGGAAAACATGGTTAAAGATGTTCTATATGACCTCAGCTTAGCTTTTTTTCCATTTCCAGTACTCCTGAACTGTCACTGAAAGGAGAAACAACAAAAGTAGATATTGATCATAATAGTAAAGGGATTAAGGAAATTTTTCTTTCATTTTTATCAGCAAAGTGGGCAAAATGTACCAAATAATTCACATTATGTATGGATGCTCCTCAACTTACAATGGAGTCACATACTGATAAACTCAACATAAGCTGAAAATATCCTAAGTGAAAGGTGCATTTAATACACCTAACCTGCCCAACAGAGCTTAGCAAGAGTCCACTGAAGAGACTCAATTATTGATTCTCCTGGTTGTGTGGCTGATTAAGAGCTGCAGCTATCTGCCACTGCCAGCCTCACCAGAGAGGATCATATCACATGTCACTAGACTGGTAAAAAAATCAAAATTCAAAGTATGTTTTCCACAGAATACATATCACTTCACCATCATAAAGTAAAATAGATAAATAAAAATAAAAGTTAAGTTGCAATATCATAAGTTAAAGACTTTCTGTATAACCAACATTAAGAAATCTTCATGCCAAAAATTCAAAGCCTTTTCAGAAGGAACAATCAACTAAGGAGCTAAAAATAGGGAAAACACACAAAAGTCAAGAAAAAGGTGTCTATGAATGAAAGCAAACAAAACAATATAATAAGAAAGTGTTTAGCAAGAAAAAAAAGCAAGAAAATTATGGGGCACATTAACAACTTTTAACTGAAAGCAATAGAATAGACAAGGCTAAAAATAATATTGCTACTCTAAACAAATAGCTCATTATAATCAAAACAAACAGAGAATGAAGAAAAGCATATCAAGGGAAGGAGAATGGGAAAAAGAAGAATGGGAAGGAGGGGGCAAAGGAGGAAAACATGTTTAGGATAGGTAAAGATAAGCTTACGTGCAATAACTGGCTTCCTTGAAGAACAATGACCGAGCACAAAACCAAAAACATATTAAAGAATATAAAACAAGAAAACTTCCCTGGAATGATGTTAAAAACAACTAAAAACAAGAAGGATTTTTGTTTTTAATCCAGGCAAAATTAATCCAGAATGCTCAAAGCTAAAACATATCCTAGTTTACTACTGAATTTCAAAGATAATGACTACTCAGGGTGCCTCCAAAAATTAATATCAGAAGGCAAAAACAAAATACCCTGAAACTTTACCGCAGCATCATTTAGGATTAAAAGATTAGAGGTAAAATCTACAAAGTTCTGAGAGAGAGAAAATGTGTCACATTGAAGCCAGAAGTGGGGACAGGCAGTTAGTGTAGAAATAGGGGATCAGGTCAGATCGAGGAAATAGAGGCCATGAAAGTCATCTGCCTCTGGAAGTTGGAGACTGCTGTGGGAGAATGGAATGTCAAGGACCTGCAGAACCCATTGATAACCAAATTTACCTGCCCTTGTCAGAGACTACAGGCAGGAAGATGCTGATTAATGCCCCCTGGGCCCTTACCTGCCTGAATTACTTTGGCCCTCCCCCTGCCCCATCCGCTTTTCACTTTTTACATCTCACCTGCAAAACCAGGCCTAATCCCGTAGGCAGGAAGGAAAGAGATAAGGGGGAGAGAATGGGAGAATAAAACCCATAAAAAGGACAAGATTTGTTCATCCCACGGATTCCGCCTTTGGGTCCCCTTCTTCCACCCAGGAGAAGTCTGCTTTTACTTTCCTTTAATAAAGCTGTATTTCCACTCTACATTTGCCTCAGCGTGCTTCTTGGGCGTTATACTTCAACACCTAAGGAAGCAGTACTGTCACCGATAAAGAGCAGTATCAACATAAATTGGGTATCCAGTTAGAGTCCAGGTATAAAGGAAATTTTTAAAAAGACATTTTGAACTATACAAGAACTCAGTGGAATGATGTTTCGGTCAGTTTTTTCATAACTGTAGCCAAAATACCTGCCAAGAACAATTAGAGAGAGGCAGAACATCATGGCAGTGTGTGGTGGAGGAAAGCAGCTCAGGACATGATGATCAGGAAGCAGAGAGCTCTGTTCATGATACCGCCACTTACCCGTGATGAGTTCTGCTTCCTCAGGTGTTGAAGTATAGCATCAGAGAAGCATGCCAAGGCAAGCATATTAACCAGGTTTTATTTAAAAGTAATAATAATATAGACTTCTCCCAGGAGGAAGAAGGGAACCATGGCTGATGTTCTAGAATCCCAAGAAGTGAGCATGCCCAACATCTTTTATAGGTTAAGGTCTCTTTCGTTCTCCAGTTCTCTCCCCTCTTATCTCTCCTTCCTGCTTATGTGACTGGGCCTGGTTTTGCAGGTGAGATATATAAAGTGAGAAGAGAATGGGCAGGGGGAAGGCCAAAGTGTTTCAGCCAGGTAAGGGCCCAGGGGGCATTAATTAGCAGCTCCTTGCCTGTAGTCCTTGACAAGCCAGGTAAATTTGGTAATCAATGGACTCCGGAGATCCTTGACATTCCATTCTCCAAGGGGCAGTCTCCAACTTCCAGAGGCAGATGGCTCTCATGGCCTCCATTTCCTTGATTTGAGTGATCTCCTATTTCTACACTAACTGCCTGTCCCCAATTCTGGCTTCATTCATGAGGGACAAAGTGTACTACCAGAAACCCACCTCCTCCAATCACTTCCTACAGATATCATCCAGTTAATCCCAGCAGGGGATTAATGCCTGAGTAGGTTAAGGCTCTTACAACCCAATCATTTCAGCTCTAAACTTTCTTACATTGTCTTACACATGAGCTTTTGAGGAACACCTCTCATCCAAACCACAACAAATGACATGTTTAGGAGAAACCGTTGTGATCTACTGTTTGTGTGTGTGTGTGTGTATGTTTGTGTGTGTGTGTGTGTGTGTGTGTGTGTGTGTGTGTGTGATTTTTAAATATGAGAATACTTTAAGAGACTGAGGTTGGGTTAAGTTTGAGCACCAGAGGGAAGCTCCTCATAATAATGAAGGATGGATAAAATGAAGGCATTACAAGTTGGTGGTAATACAAATGGAAGGGAAGAGACACATTTATGTGTATAGTTACAAAGTTTGCAAACAATAGTAGCTAAATTGGTATTTTTTTGCATGCACAAATATCTCAGCTTCACAGAAGATTTAACTATCCCAGTATGTTAAATAACACTTTATATTTGTATACATTCTATACCCATTTTTGTCAACTTCTAAAGCTTGTTTTGTTTGCTAAAAATATTTGCAAGTCAAATTATAACACTTTTCCTTCCAGAAATTTAAAAATTTATGCAACTTTTAGAATTGGTAATGTAATTTACACAAAATAATTGGAATATCCATTATAACTTGTGAAAATTGATAAAAAGTTTGAGTATTATTCCATTTCTATTCATGCTTCTAGGATTAAAATGCCATATTTTAAAATGGAAATTCTGGTAACTTTATTGCCTTGTTATTGTAATTCTGATGGAATACCATACTAACCAGGCCCCTGAGGAATAAGCCTACTTCTATGTGTGTAAGGTAGTTATATTAGCACTCTTTGTGGAAAATTTAACTTTTAGAAGTGGTCATAGATTCTGTTTACATATCAATAGGGGTGTCAATTGATGGATTCAGAATCCTTATACAACCTAATTTCAGTCATGGTCCCTTTGTATAATAAGGTATTTTAGCAACTTGACCAATGTAAAACTCAGCCCTTTCACTAAAATCCATGAGAAACTTACCATACAAAATTATTGTTGAGCATTATGGACTTCAGTGAAGCTTTTGATGGTCCTGGGATGGAAAGTCACATCTTCCAACACAACAACAACTTGTTTTCCCCTCTGCCACTTTCTTCTTTGTTCCTTTTCCTTAAAGTCCCAATCTTGCCCCTCTGCTTTGTGTGGAGGAATTGCCATTAGACGTTAGAACCCCCTTACCAGCCCAATCAGCTCTGAGGAGGCCAAACAAGGCATACTCATTCAAAAGCAGGATCTTGCAATGAAGAAATTTCAGGTCATGGGGGAGAAGAGCATGTTTTCCTATAATGTGGCAAAAAGTTAAATGTGGACAATGTGTATGGGTAACATTTGACAAATACCAGTGGAAGCTCTGCTGCACACAAAACCAATTTCACTAAGGCCTGTATTTGGGGAGTTCCATTTCCCTGCTCCATTTATCAAGCCTAGCTATACATATGGAACCCAGGCTTGGGTGTGTGTAGCACAGTGTAAGGTGGTGTATTTGGATCCGCATGTGATTCTACCGGGCAACAGAGATGACAACCCTACTTGTGTAGTATCTGGGCCTCTGGCTTCATCTTTACCTTTCGCCATACTGGGAAGTTTGACTAATTTGGGATTGGTCTGTAAGAACTGTAGTATGGCCCCCCTCCCTCTCTGATTTGTGGACTTGTACTCTTCTGAAGCCATAACTTCTGAAATTCCTATTTCTACATTGGCACACTTGAGTCTGGGTCAGGCCTAGTTTCCAAAGGTGGATCTGGAGACTGTCTCTCACTGTCCCAAATATAAGGCACCAAACTGGGTAAGTATGTCTCCTCCATAGATGGAAATAGTCACTCAGTGGATCATATCAACCTGGCTTGAGGAAATGACAGAAAGCCTACCAAGGCTATATATTTATGCCACTCTTCAATCTAGCTTTGACAGTAATAAACTTAGCAATTTATCTCTAGCTGTCTGACTCCTTTGTGTACTTTCAAAAATTACTTCCTGAAACGCAGGAGAGATATCTGTGGTTATCACTTCCTAAAACCCCAGCAATCTCTAACTCTATTAGGATAATTACATTTAAGAAAAGGAAAGAAAATGCCACAAACCATTTACCTAAATGATTGTCATAAGAGGCCTAAGAAGTTGGTCGATAGTTCCTTTTCCCTTTTGTCTCTCCTTCCCACCCTCCCTTCCTTCCTTTTTTCTTTTTTTGTGGGGGGGTTGGTGGGGGGTACTAGGAATTCAACCCAGGGTGCTGTGCCACTGAGCCGCATTCCCAGCCCTTTTATTTATTTGTTTTGAGAAAGGGTCTAAATCGCTTAAGGCCTCACCAAGTAGCTGAGGCTGGCCTTGAACTTGCAATCCTCCTGCCTCGGCCTCCCAAGCCACTGGAATTACAGTCATGCACCACCTGTGCCCAGTTCTTTCTTTTCTTTCCAGCCAACATCTTTCTTTAATTCCAGACGGCACCTGGGTGCTTAGTTAAAAATGAACATAGTCTTAACATTCACCAAGACAGGGCCTCAGTCAGTCACCTTGATCACACAAAGCCACTCAGGGCCACATCTCTGATCTTTCTCCTGGGGTGGCCAAGCAGCAGCCAGTTATAGCAATGAAAGTCTTCCCCTGAAAATTCACCTCCTATCTCTGTTTCAATAGTCAAAACATTAGTTTACACAATTATTAAGAATTGTATTTTCCTGCCCTTGGATTCCTAATCAGGATTCTATCGACATCAATTGCCTCTGTGTTCTGTGGGACTTCTCCAGTGTATGATCTGTTTTATATAACTGACCAGCAACCTTGTTGAGGACAGGGACAAATGACTGCTTTTCCCTTTCTTTGAAGTCTCACCCTGCCTCTCTGATCTCACATTACATTCTGACTGACCATCAATAAAACTTGCAGGCTGATTGATAAATCATGGTAAATGGTGGTGCCAACTCATCGTAAGCTTATATTCTATAATAAAAGTTACTAACACAGACACTGACATTTACAAAAAAGGCAAAATGATACATGTTAAAAATAATTTCAAGAAGCTCAAAGCCAAATTCAACGCTCCATTTTGGAAGCTATCGTTAGCCTATAAATTCATTCTCGACCTAACATAGCCCATAATCACATTCATTTGTCCTTGCTCTGATAGTTTTGTATCTTTTACACACTGCTGCGAATAATTTTGGAGGAAAGAGGAGTTATAAATAACAAGTACCGACCATTTACCTCTAACATAACACATTTAAGAGTTAAAATACAGTAACAGCATTTTTCACATGGAATGAATAGGGCACAGCACACAGCAGAAAAAATAATTAATGAAGATGAAAGGTGGTTTTGTAGCTCAAATCTATTTTGGGGACACAGAGATGAGCAGCTTGATCATCTGAACTTAGAAAGGGCAGAACATCAAGGTGATCATCTTAGCTGCTTGTGAAAATGATTGCACAATCTTTAGCAAAAGGCCCAGAGCAGGATCTGTGTTCAATGACTCATCTGAGAAGTGGCCCTTCCATTAGCTCCCCAACTATAATACGGAGACATTCATTTAATTCTGACTCACACTGTTAAATGCCACACACTGAATCACCAATCCTACTACATAAAGCACCTGGCTCAAATGTCTCTATGAAATACTTACCCAGGCTGAAAATCTCCTCTTGGACCTGAGAGACAGTGAAAACTGGTTACAGCTAGTTGCCTTGGAAGTTACATATGAGTTCAAGTTCACTGACTTTCTGAATGCAAGATAAAGCCCAAGTAGTCAATAGATTTTATTTCTGTGTGGTGCTTTATGATCCTACTTATACCTTTATTGTATGCAATAAAAGTTCTCAATAATCCTATATCTAATAATTTTGGCTTTTAAAAATATTTGTCTTTGGCTGTATGTAGTTTTCCTACTTAGGCTGTTTTCTGAAGGGATTCTCTAAATATGGAAAAAATATGCTACAAGGACCTTCAAATGAAATGCATTCTCTAACTGTCCAGATGTTCATTTCAATGTATGCACCATATAAATCTAAACTGATGAGAACGGTAATGGCCCTGCTCAGTCTGTCTTATTTGGTGAACTCTGAAAGAAGAAAAATTTTTAAAAATGTGCTTTTTTGGAAGTTATAAATTTTAACAACTAGAGCAAAGAAAATACATTTTGAATTTTGTGGATGCTTTGATTTCGTGGACAATAAAGTAGACTTCCCACAGTGGTCTTCTTACAATGTAACAGAAAAATATCATCTCTGTTTCAAAATCAGATCCAAAAACTTGCTCTGTAATGAAGCTATGTTTGGAAAAAGACAAATTCTAAAACAAATTCTAAAATAGGACCATACATTCTATTGCTTTTCTTTCTGAAGATTTCAACAGGTATTCTGCATCTTTACATTGTCTCCCATGTATCACATGGAAGAAGATGGGATAAGGTCCATTTTTTCACCTCCAAGAATTTACATAAAATTATATAAAGACATGTAATACAGCCTTGTTTGCTGTTGGCTGCATTAGCCCACCACTATACCCTTGTTACTACAATTTTCACAGAGCCTTTTTTCCCAATGAATAAATATGGCTAAGGAGCCTCAAAGTTGGGTTCTACAAGAGGCAGGTGCCCTTGATTCTACAGGATGCAGTCGCTCTAGCTGTAGTTTCCACTCCGGGGAGAGAGAGAGACCTACAGCAGCATTCTCCTGTCCTCCCACCAGTACCGTGAAGGAACCCCAAAGAGCTACAGGTTGTTAAGTCAACCTTAGTTCCTGGCTTCTGCCCTGTGCATGGTCAAGAAAGGCATGATGCGACATTGCTGATGCTTCACCCAGCCCTTTCCTCAAAATATGCCGTTTCCTATGGGGTGCTTGCGTGAGGATCTTCATCTTGCTCATGCAGCTACTTAAACCATTTCCATAGTCGCAACCAGATTTAACGCCTACTCTGATCCTGAGTACCCAGAATTGAGATGCTCTCATCAGACCCCAAGAGCCTATTTCCAGGGATTCTACCTACCCCCGTCAATAACAAATGTTCACTTCTCTCCACCCTACGCCTGACACTGAACTCAACCCGCATCTGCTGTACTTTAGGAACATCAACGCATCTTGGTCTTGTGCTCTCCCTGCTCCTGCTGTTATGTATATATTTTTTCCAGTAGCCTTGCCCTTTAGACATAAAAAGGAAAGCATCTATTAGAAAAATCCCCTAGGGCTATTTTGTTGGAGGTGGGAAGGAGAAGAAAAAGTGCTTGACACTGAGAAAATAGGGAACATTAACTCTATCTGCTCCTAATTACTCATACAGAGTATGTGTGCCCTGGGCCATGCCAGACTCAGTTTTCTAAGGAAATGTCCTGATGGTTTTTCATTTGTATCTCTTCTTTCCTCTGCCACTACCCAATTATGGACTCCCCAAATGCAAGGACAGGTCAAGAACTGTTTCTGTCATAATCTTTCTACAGCTCTTAATACAGGACCCTGGATAACTTAGAATATTGGTGACTAACAGCTATGTCAATAGAACTGGAAACAAAAGTAGATTCTTTTAGCATGGTAGAGCAGCCGTAGCTTTCTTGGCTTAAGGAGAAGCACTAAGTTTGGTATTTATAATAGTGAAGATTATTTTCCACTATATATATTTATTGTTATAATGATTCAATTCAAGCAATTAACTGAATAAAAAGGACATTTTGTGGTTTCTTATGCTGCCAAATTAACACTAAATTATTTAGATTTTTAAATAAGAAGATTATGAAAATTTTTCTGGAACCACTGAAATGAATACCTTTAAAGACTAGAGTTTGTAATTTATCTTGCAGCATTAAAATGAATTATGTGGTTATCACCTGGCACAATGACTTTCCCTGGATTAGCATCTAAGTCTTTGGGACAATTTCAAAGGAAACTATGCAATGATGAGGGGATGGACCAAAGGTGCTCGATGTCCCCTGTGGCCTGGGGATTATATGACTCATAGCATCAACTATGAGTGTGCTCCTGGCACTGACTCTGGAACCAGCGAGGCACATCTCTGAACGCAGGAGTCTTCTCTCACAGCTGCATCCCAGTGACCATCGTCTTTGCTCTTCAGCACCCCTTTACTCTACAGAGGATGATATTTGAGAGGCATCAGAACTTCTCTGCCTGAGTGAGCCTCCTCAGTGCCCCTTCCTTCCACTCCCAATTTTATAGAAAGCTTGGACAACTTTGCCCTTTTCATTTTAACACCTTCTTCTCCATACCCAATGAAGTACATTTTGATTGTGTATAAGTCTCAAATCAACTCATTTTAAAAACTCATCTCATTATACTTCCTCCTGACAATTCCTCATATGTGTGTGTGTGTGTGTGTGTGTGTGTGTGTGTGTGTCTGTATAACTTAAGCAAAAGTTTCCATTACTCATGCCACATTTTCTCATAGAGTGATACATTGGACTCTAAATATTCAGATTTAGTCATGAACTTGGAAGACATTTTTTTTCTCACAATAACAACAGCTTCTTATTTTCAAGGTAAATTCTGTTTGTTATAGGCAATGTTACTGGAGTATTCATGACCTTACTACCAAGAATCAGGCAATTACTCATTGTGTTCCTGAAAATTCTTGGAGAAAATATTTTGCCTCTCCTCCCTCAATTGACCAACCTGATCTTCCCTGGTCCAGAGTTCTGTGCAAATACCTCCAGGGGCAAAGCTTGGTCTATTTGCAATCTGGCTCTATAAATATTTAATAAAGAGTTTGAGAGGAGACTGACTACAGATCCATCTGGTAAACTGCTGGAGACATACCAGACAATGTGAATTAACTACAGAATAGGTCTATTATACTGTCAGGATTCGATGGAAGGCCAAAGATATGCAGCTGATCCCACATTCTGCATAGACTAATACTGCAATGGGGATGAAGGAAACATGAGTGGATGAATATAAATTCTGCACCAAATGAAACTAATTCCTGATGCAAATCATTTAACAATGCTCTGACCAGTTTAAAACAACACAACTTAATTCTGATGTATTTGCAATAAGTTGTATCTCTAAACTAAACTGAATTCTCAAAATCTGATTTCAGTTGCTATTCCTCAATAAATGAAAACCACATCAGGAGAGATGCAGCAAACAAAAGTGATAGGGGTGTGGAGGCTCTTTGACAGCCGTTCACTCCCTGATCCTTGCAAAAATTAATTTTTAAATAATCTTAAAAGCCTAATACCCAAACAACTACAAATAAGATTGCCATAGTACTTTTTGTCACACTATGAAAGATGCTGTTTGTTTTTTGAGAATGGAAATATGTCAGGATTTCTAATAATTCATTGGTAGTTTATAAAATTTTATGTCAACCTGCTTTAGAGTGAACAGGCCTCTATTAATATGGCACATGGAGGAAAGAATACACTTATACCAAGTTCTTTCCTTCTGTTTTCCTTTCCAGAGACAGTTTAAAATTGAAATAAACAGGCTCAAATGAAGTGCAAGCTTTTTTATACTTAAAAATTTTCTTTATATTTTATTTCCCCTCATTCCCCTGATTGTCATTCTGCCCCACCCCCACCCCCCCAAGTGTGGAGAAGAAACATACTTCAACCAGAGGCAAGAACAGGTTCCTATTTCTGATCTTGTGCCCTCCTGGCCTTTGCTGCCAGACGGGGGAGGGCCGCTTAGTTTGGTTTGGTTTGGTTTGCAGCAGCCTTGTCTTTAGACATAAAAAGGGGTAGCTTTTATTAGTAGAATCTCCTGAGGTGATTTTGTTAGAGATGGGGAAAGTGACAGAAAGTAGTTGACACCAAGAAAATAAGGAAATGATTTAAACCCCTTGATTGTCTTCAAATTCTCATGCTAAGGAGAAAGTGGCTCCTTTGTTTCCACCCTCCACCCTAAACTTCATACATGAGCACACACATGCACCCACGCACATGTAGCAAATACACAGACATACACACACTTGAACTGGCATGAACACAAACCTTCTGCAGTGTTTCAGGTAAAAGTTAAGATAGTAGAGTGAAACAGACACTATTACCTCATGTACACGTATGACTGCATGACCGATGTGATCCTAAAATATGTATAATCAGAAAAATGAGAGATTACAGTCTATTTATGTATGATCTATCAAAATGTATAAATGCATTCTACTGTCATATACCACTAATTAGAACAAATACAATTTTAAAAATTTAAAAAAAGAAATCTATTTATCTCAGATATATGATTGATGTATAACCTTATTTCAAATGAGTAGATTCTATGTTCCCAGAAAATCATGCCTTTGCTACTTTGTTGATGGAAGCCTACTCAAAACACCACCAGCAAACAATCAATTTGTATTTTTTACAATGGAGTAAGCCCATTCTTAGGATTCTTAGGTCATACTATAATGGTGCACTAAGACAATGGACAATGAAGAAATCATGATCCCTAACCAAACATCATCAGTGAAGCTACTGGACCTCATGGTACATTAAATGAATCTATTTTAAAATTAAATATTCTGTATTATAGATGGAAACAGAGCCCATAATTAAAGAGTGATCACATTTTCATTTGTGGTTCAAAAGAATAACAAAGAAAACCTTTTTCAATTTACAATTTTAGAGCACAAAGCAGACAATGAATACAGATCATACTCTCAGGAGCACATCTGTATTCTAAAACACAGGTTTGTTTAAAGGGCTTGAGAGCATTCTAACCGAAGCACTTTAGCAGATTATAATTTTAAGGCTTTTGCTATTGTTCTTAAAGAATAAATGAAATAATCTTGTTATTGTTAAAATTTTCCAAATCTATGCTCTCTTAGTATCCAGGTTGGGAAGTAAATAATGAAGCTCATTAATATGCAATATTATTCTAATATGTAAGATTATTCTGCAGTCATTATTACATGCATGATGATATATGTAATCAGTAATACAATGACATAGGAAGTGGTTTCATGTCACTGAACTTATTTTATCCTCCACAATAGGAAACAGGCTCCCTGGAGAAAAGAAGAGATTAAGTCCTTAGCTTTCTCTTCTAAACCTAAAGGTCTAGAGTTAATTACTTTCTTGTAAGTACCAAGTATCTGCATGTAAGCCATCACCAGCTCCATAGCCATCCATACCATTTTCGAATGTCCATCTGGAGGAAAAGCACAGGAAACAAGTCCCCCAGTCCCAGAAGCCATGCATGGTGGCCACACGCTTTTACAAAACACTAGGTCTACACCGTCATCAGTTCTATTTCCATCTTGCCTTCCATCTCGGGGGGGTCTCTAGCCAGGAGGGTTAATATCACATCACAGAGTTATAATGTATTAGAACTGGTCTCAGACATCATTTGATCCAACATTCTCATGTCATAGATTAAGAAATGAAATCTGGGGCTGGGGAGATAGCTCAGTTGGTAGAGTGCTTGCCTCGCAAGCACAAGGCCCTGGGTTCAATCCCCAGCACCGCAAAAAAAAAAAAAAAAAAAAAAAAAAAAAAAAGAAATGAAATCTGTACATTAAATGATATTCCTAAGGGTAGCCCAGCAAAATTTGTTGAAGTATCAACATGAACATGTATTTCCTGATTACAAGTTCTCTCTAAATTTAATATGCAAAGTACAGAGTTCAGAACAGCAGTATCAGAAACTGATTAGAAATGCGGAATCTCAAGTCTTGCTCCAGATCCACTGTATTACTTGGGGGTTCTCCAAACAAAACAGAATCAATAAAATATATGCATGCATATAGTGTGTGTGTGTGTGTGTGTGTGTGTGTGTGTGTAGATATATTTTAAGGAACTGGTCAGTAAGCCTCAAAACCATAGGAAAATTCAGCAGGCTGGAAACTCAGACCTAATTTCTATGTCCCAGTCTTGTTTCTCTGAGAAATCATGTTTTATGTTCTTGAGGCATTCAGTGAATTAATGATGTTCGCCCCCTCTTATGGAGGATAAAAATTTACTCGAATACAAGTGATGCAGATGTTAATCACATCTACAAAATATCTTCCCAGCAACATCTAGACTAGTGTTGAATCAAACACATGGGTACCATAGCTTAGATGCATAAAATGTATTCATCACCCTGGTGAATCAGAATCTGCATTTTAACACAATCCCTAGGTGATCTTTAGGTACATGAAAGTTTGAAGAAGCTATTTGTAAGTTTTAGGGATATCTCTCTATGGCTGAGATCCAATATAACAGTTTCTTTCCCTCCCATGAAAAGTTTGAGCACTGAGGTCTGGAACAAGGAGATCTGAGAGCAGACAAGTGCCCAGGACTCTTCTAACTTGCTCTGCCACTGTTAGCATGGGGCAGTCACTTCATGGTCAGGATAACTCCCTCAGCTCTGGTCATCGCAACTTTCTTCTCACTAGCAGAAGAGGGCAAAGGGCAACAGAGGCACAATTCTTTCCTTGAAGAACCCAGAAATTACATTTGTCACTTCAGCTTAAATCCCATACTCCAGAACTTGGTGCTATGGACAACTCTACCTACCAGGTAGGTATTGACTATACTTCATCAAGATTCAGAATTCAGTAACTCAAGAAAAAAGGGGAGTCTGATCATCATAGAACAGCTAACCATTTCCTGTACCAGCTACCCCGCAAGCCCCTCTGGGACTGCAGATAAGGAGGTCAAGAAAGTTGCCCAGGAAAGGGGCAGTTTACCTGTATTATTTCTTGGTAGAACCCAGTGGAGCACCCGGATGGAGAGACCAAGACTTACAGTGGCTCATGTTCATGACCTCTTGATCAGTTACTTCCTGAACATGGAGCCACTCTTGGTGGAATGAAGCCAGAATGTAAGTTTCCCTTCTGTCAAGGAAGCAGCTGTGGTTGAAGAAAGGGAAATTATAGACTGACTCTTCCTACATTCCATCACTTCTATCTCCTCACTGTCACACAGGAATTATTCACTTCTCCCTGTTTCCAACACCAAGACAGAACATAAAGAGGAAATGACTCCAGAGTTTCTTCTTTTCTATTTCAATCTCACAGCCCACAGCTGGGGGTAAAATCCTGTTGAGCCACATTCAAAGTTAATGCTAACCACAGAATTCTTTGTTATTTCCCTTCCCAAAGCAGAAAGCCTGTGTGTTTGGGGGTAACCAAGAAGTACCCAGACTATGCCTAGTGATTGTTTATATGGGGGAATGATGTTGGCATAAGTGTATTTTAATTATATTGATTAAAGACGCTTTACACAAAAGGTGCTTAATAATGGAACAAAAAAAAATTGTAAGAATACATCAACTTCTCTGTCCTACTATTACTTTCCACAATAACACATATACACATAAATTCCCTTCAGAGACCAATAAGGCATATTGTGCAGAATTTGCGGTAACCAAGGTAACAAAACATTGTTCTTTCTATCAACATTTAAGACCAAAAAAGCAGGCATTTTGAGATTGAATATTTCTTTATAATAGTGCTCATTGCTGGCCTATCTGCTACCATTTTTAAGATTTAGGTTTATATCAGGAAAGTATTTTCTTCTAATCATTAACTATAACTTTCAACAGGCAATTAAAAGCACCTAAATTATATATCAAAGACTTTTTTGAGCTAAACAAATAAGAAAACCACTATGATATGATTCTACTTACTTTTACATTTCTATGATAAATTATTTATTAGCATATCTAAAAATTAATAAATACCTTTATACTAGTTTATTAATTACATGGTCTGTAAGTATATATGTATATGTAAAGAATGATATATACAGTATAAGACACTATAAATAATTTGTATGTTTACTATTTTAAATGTGGAAAACCATTTGATATCTTTCTCACCAAACTTGACTCATTAATAATTATCTCTCATCTAGTTTTTTATTAAATAGAATGAAATAATCCATCTCAAATGTTACATAACCTCATACAATGATTGTTCCTCCCAAGGGCATATACTCACACCTTTACTCTTTTCAAAGTTTTTGTTTATGTGAGGACTTCACTTAGAGGTTCAACTTTTCAATAAAAGCAAAACTTTTTTGATGTGCATGAGAGCAGGTCTCAGTAGAAGTCTGGAGTTCTGTGACATTGTGTTCCCCCCACTAAAATGTACCCTCTTGATCCCAGTTCAATATGAATCTTTAATAGCTGTGCTCACATAACTCTCATTCCTACATGGATTCTATTTTACCTTTAAAAAAATATTACTATTACTTTGTGCACAGTTGGCTCAGAAAGGCACTGTGAGTGCTATTATTTTGTGTTCCTGGTAAATGGCCACTGATATTGTGACTATTACCAAGCTCCCAAGGACTTTTACTTGCAGGTGATATGTGAAAGAGAGAGAGAGAGAGTGTGTGTGTGTGTGTGTGTGTGTGTAAAATTGGTAGGTCTTACAACTTAACACATTATACAATTAAAAATGTATATTGCCAATATTATTAATGTAATGGTTACGTTTATGCTTCCATTAACTTTAAAATGGCCTTTTAATTTTAGAAATTTGTGATTATTTATAAAATGCTTTTTTTTTTTTTTTACTGGCTAAAACTGGAAAACATTTATGCAAATGGCAATGATACCCTAGCTATGAAAATACAAACCCTGAAAAGTGACTTTGCTTCTATCTTTCAAAGGAAGTAAACTATTTTCTGAGTTTAATAGAGCAAAAATTAACTTATCAGAGCACTCCCAGTTTCCTCTGGAAGCATGTCCTAGTCATCTACTTATCTTATATTTTTTCTTACATCAGGAAGAAATTGCTACTATAAGGATCTGGATTTGGATTTTCTGGATCCTGTGCCCCACAGGACTTAGTTTGATGAGAATAATTTCCACTCGAGTCAGAAAATGAACACATAGAGCAGCATAATGTGCATGTGATTGAACTTTTGCAATAGTATGCTGTAAGAATTATTAGCTCTAAGAAGTTGCAAATTTACATGATTTTTTCCCACCTGATAATGATATTTGGCCTGTAGCTCTCGTATTAATTTTTTATCCAACTTCACAGATGTCATTTTGGTTTCAGACTTAAACCCATCTTTTAAAGACCCAGAAGAGGGGCTATATTTACATTCCTAAAGGTGGAATTTGTCATTGTTTTTCTTTCTTCTGAATTGATTTTCAGAGAAGTTCTAGTCACATATATTTTTATCTGTAATCTCAACCATTTAGAAGAAAACACTGATTAAACATCTGCTAAAAATAGAATACATAGGACACTGTCCAATGTTCTCTCAAAGGTATCATTAAATTTTGTCAACTGCATTCTGGTTTGGATCATTGCTAGAAGCAATTGTTATTAATTTTCTCAGAGATATTAAAGTAAAAGAAAATTTACATGTTTTTATTTACATGCAATCAAATATATCTAGTTTAGAGCCTCATCAACTTAGATAGTAAAAACCTGTTCTTATTTAGGGATACATGATTCAATGTGAGTGTCTCTGTTTTAAGCCATCATGGTCTAGGGTTGGGCTCACCTGCTCAAGGACTCTGCTGCCAAAACCATCCCAACCTTAGGACCATTGCCCAGGTTCCAAAGTATTTGACCCCAGGTCATCACTCACCCACATCTATCTGGCAGTGCTAGGGAAAAATGAACTGGCTAAAATCTACATGCTCCCTGCCCTCTTCAGCCTTCAGTCATAGGGACACACAATCTCTTACACATTGGTGAAAATCTCCTCATTCAACTCTTTCCATTAGAGCACCATCATCATTCAGTGTTGGAAAAGTTCAGACTTGAATTTCAATGAGTTCAGGTTTTCATATCAATTATTACTTAAGATACAGGGGCACTTCAAATGCATTACCTGTTTCATAAGCAAAACAGAAAGAAGGATATATTATTATTGTATCCATTTTACCTATGATCTTTGTCACTTCATTTTACTGTCTTTCAATATGACAAAGTCCTATTTGTTTTCTGAGATAAGGAAGGCGTATCTTCCACCCATAGAGATTATACAGAGTGGTAACCAAGGTTGGTGAAAAAAATGTGTGAAGAAAAATACTTGCCATATTTATTCTCACATGAAATACCTCCAGAAGAATATAAAATACTGTTTAATTTTTGGTTAGGTAATTTTGATATGTATGTGTATCAGGGTCTTGAATATACTCCCAGTGATGTATTTTCTACATTTTCACCTCTCAGTGGTCTGGACTGCCATATAACATGCAACTCACTAGATCATGTGAATTTGAAATTACAAGAATTCAATATAGTTGTCAACCTAATTCGATTAAACACCTTAGCCATGCACAACCTATTGGGCTAACTACCCAATTCTCTTATTTGTGAACTCTACCCACTGCCACTCTTTTCTAAAATGGCACCCAGTTATGTAGGAAATAGACTTATATGACCTCATAATAGAGGAGTTGGAATCGCCCTGTGATTGCTTTTCAGTAGCTTATCCTATTGCATCTGTAGCAAGAGTCATTTATGGGGTTGTCTTTCTCTCTCTCTCTCTCTCTTTCTCTCTCTCTCCCCCCTGCACCTCCCCTTGGTCATAGCCCACACAACTTCCTAGATGCCATGGACTTAGTGGGCTATCTAAGCCCCTCTGAAATATCACCATACTTTCTATAATATCCTTAACCTAGGTGGGCCACCCATACTTCTACCCTGGTATTGTCTTGCTTTGGCCATTGTGGACTCCAGAGGAGACCTGCTAACTCTCAAATGAGAGATTAGGCCATACAAAACAAAGAAGACAAAGCATAAACTCAAATTAGACCCTGTCTTTATCCTTTACTATGCCAGTCTGCTCTCTCAATCTTGCTTTGTAAACCCTAGTGATAGTGGGAAATTGTCTGTCCAGGACCCTCCTCCTAGGATGGCAAGGCAAGAATCCCTACCCCTCTACTCAGAGCTACTTCTCCTGCCATTAAACCAAACCAGGCAAAGCTGATTTGGTCAAATATCTGTTTGCCTTTTCTCCTTCTCTGGTTATGTCCTCCCTCTTTAATCTACAATTCCCTGGGTAAACATCTTCATTTCTCAATATCATAACCACCTTCTACCAAAGATAACAAGTTTCACTTATGCAGGGCTTTTTTTTTTTAAGTTATATTTTTGCAATTCAATTTTGTGGCTATGAAAATCTTACTTGCTAGGTACATGATAAATGGATTTTATAATAACTGTTCTTAGCTTTAATCCCCAACTCCCATTCCTGAAGAAGGCAGAAAATTAATGTTCCAGTTATTTATGGCTATGTAACAAACCACCCAGACATTTAGTGATTTAAAATAACAATCATCATTTATTTTGCTCACAAATTTACAATTTTGGCAGGATCTGGCAGGAAGGACTCATCTCTGCTACAGATGGAATTAACTGTGATGGTTTAACTGGACCTGGAGGATGCACTTTTAAGATGGCTTGCTTACATGACTGGCAAGCTGGTGCTTAGCTGAAGCTATAGGCCAGGGATTTCAGTGCCTTGGTACCTTACCATGAGGCCTCTCCACAGTGGTGCTTCTTCCTCAGATTGTAGTACCTGTGTTTCAATAAAGGAAACAAAAGAAAGTAAAAGCCGCCCATCTCTTAAGTCCCAGCATGGTTCGGAGTCACTTCTGCTATGTTCTGTAAATCCAAGTTGTTACAAAACCTCCTAAATTCTAGGGCAATTAGGACAGGGGATGACTGAGGGACATCAACTCTACCATTTGATATGAGAAGTACAAAGCACCTATGGCCATCTTTAGTTCATCATACTTAATCTATAATATCCTGTTAAATTAAGTCATTCCTAGGCTTTTGAGGTTTGTTACATTTAGAAGTAAATCAGAAGGTAGCTCTTCAAAAGATGATAGTGTCAAAAGTTATCAACTCCTCTTTCTCAAAATAGAACTACAATACAGATCAAAATTGTCAAAAACAATAATCTAAGGGTTCTGAACATCAACCAAAGGCAAAAACAAATTAAGAAATGATTATTTCAGGGGAAGTGGGGGAAAGGGAGAGGAGATGGGAATGGGAAAGACAATAGAATAAATTGGACATAACTTTCCGATTGTTCATAGATGAATACACAACCAGTGTAACTTCACATCATGTACAACCACAGAAATAAAAATGGGAAGGTATACTCCACGTGTGTAAGATATGTCAAAATACATTTTATTTTCATGTGCAACCAAAAAGAACAAATAAAAAAAATAAAGTGATTATTTATAAAAAACTTCAGACCATCAGGTAAAAGAGTAGGAATCTCTGGTATACTTTTCCAGATTTTTCTCCATCTCATAGCTCAGGTGGTAGAATGTTGTTACCAGGGAAGAGCTGACAATAAAATACAAAATCCAACAACTTCCCTGATGGGAGGGGGGTTAATTTATTTTTCAGCAGAGAGCAAAAAATATATTCCCAGTTGGCCTGTTAGTGAAACTTGCAAACTTGATGAGCCTCAGTTGTGATTCCACTTGTGGAAAGCAGAAGATCCAGAGGCTACCTTTAATTTAACAGGAAGATCCTGAAAATGATAGAACCATAAAAGGAATTGACAATTTTATCACACATCGCTGGTTGGTATGTTCAGGAGAGACCCAAGATAATCCAATTCTACCATGAATTTCCTGATGATTTTGTGTTTGTATGAGCACACAGGATGAATCTGAGAAAATCCAAATTCTCTGCATATCAGTAGTTGACATAAAGTCTCTAAATATGTGCAAGAAATATCTGAAAGTGCCTAACTGAAAAGTTTAAACATACTAGAAAAATGCCTGAATTTTTAATGCATTTACCAACTAACTAAAGTTCCACTAGTAGATGGTGAAAGGCTTTTTAGATTCAAGCAATTAGAATAGCAATACCCCACAAAGGGGAAATCAGAGTCCAGAATTGCTTAAACACATTATTCAAAATGTCTAGTTTCAAACAAACAAAAACAAAAAACTGAGACATTAAAAAACAACAACAAAAACAACAAGATAATGTGACACATATCACACATGCAGGAGAGAAAGGTCAACAAAAAATAATTCTGAGTGAAGAAGATGTTGCATTTGGCAAACAGAGATGTCAAGGCAACTATTATAAATACATTCAAAGAATTAACAAAACCTGGCACATGACTGCAATCCCAGCAAGTTGGGAGGCTAAGGCAAGAGGATACCAAGTATAAAGCCAGCCTCAGCAATTTAGTGAGGTCCTAAGCAACTTAGGGAGACCCTGTGTCAAAATGAAAAATAAAAAGGTTTGGGGATGTGACTCAGTGATTAGGTGCCCCTGGGTTCAATTCCATATGACTGCAATAATGGGAAAAAAATAATACAATTGAATAAAGAAGTAAAAATTCATTTTAGAAAAAAATGAAAACTTCAGAGTTAAAATCAAAGAAGAAACTATTAGTAAACTTGATGATATATGAATTGAAACTATTTATCCTGTGGAACAGAGAAAAAAAGATTAAAAATTTTAACAGAGCCTCAGAAATCTGTGGAACAAAATCAAACAACAAAATATTTATAAAGGGAGTCCCAGAAGTTGAGGAGAGAGAGAAAAATTATTTTAATACATTATGGAAAAGAACTTCCTAAATTTAGTTTTTTAATATTGATATTCTGATCAAATAATCTCAATAGTACCCAGCTGGAATAATCACAGAGATTCATACCTAGACACGTCAAGAATACACTATTGAAAGTTAGACAAGAAAAGGAAATCTTGACATCACAGAAAGATAAAATAAAATAACTCATCACATACAGAACAATAATATGAGTAATTGATAAATTCTCAACAGAAAGGACAGATTTCAGAAAGTAGTAGAATGAAAAACTCTAAGTTCTTGAAAGAAAATTAGTCAAACCAAACCACAATATTAAAAATAAAAACTGTTCTTCAAAAGCATTCTGAGGTTTTTAAATGAAATAAATAGGGTGCTATCAGAAATTTTACCAAATTTCGGTCAGAAATTCTTATGAAACTCTCTCAGGTTGAAAAGAAATAAACCTAGAAGGTAGCTAGAACTCCAAACACCCAAAATAGTAAACAACAACAACAACAACAACAACAAAAACTATAAAATAATGCAAGAAAATGTTTTCTTCTTTCTTATTATTCTTTCTTATTATAATTTCTTAAAAGACAAACAGTTAACATTCTATTTTGTGTTTATAACATATTTACATAAATTAGATACAAAAATGGTGAAGAAATAGATCTATATTAGAGAAAATTTGTTATATTTACTAGAATAGAGTTGCTATGTTTTATTGGAATTCAGTCACCTGGTCACATCCTGATAAGTTAAAATGCATACCTTAATTCCTAGAGTAACACTAAAAATTAATTCAAAAAGATTTTAAAATCAAAATGGTACTTTAATAGGACACTAAAAATATTTGTTACACAAAATGTTGAACAAAGGAACAAAAATGATGAGTTGTAGAAAACAAATGAAAGCATAAGTACAAACAATTTAATAATTATATTAAATATTAATGGCCTAAAAACTGCAATCAAAAGTCGTAGATTTGGACTGAGGCATGTAGCTCAGAGGAGCTCTTGCCTAGTGTGTGTAAGACCTGGATTTCTATTACCAGTACCACACCAAAAAAAAAAAAAAGTCAGAGACTGCTATATTTGATTTAAAGGGCATAATGTACACATATGCTATTTACAGGAAAAATTGTTCAGATTGAAAGATAGACACAGATTGGAAGTAAAATAATTGCAAAGAGATATGCTACAAAAATTTTACAGTTTAAATATTTACATACTAACTACATATTAACTAGTCAAAATGACAAATAAGTACTCTAATAATAAACTATTACTAGAGAAAAAAAAGGAACACTTTATAATAACAAAGAGTCTTTATACTAGGAAGATAAAATAATTATAAATGTATATGGGACTTTAAAAGAACCCCAGCATACATGTAGCAAAACCAACAAAATTCAAAAGATACATGCTTCAATAAGTGAAACTGGAGAATTCAATAGCCCATTTTCAACAACTGATATAGCAACATGGAAAATCATCATGAATAAAGACTTGAATAGTAGCATCAGTTAACTTCACAAGTGACATTTATGAAACCCTCCACCCCAATATTATAGGATACTCTTTCTTTTCCAGGACACATAGAACAAACATAGAATTTGCATGGAGCAAATTCTGGGGCATAAGATGAGTCACAGTAAATTTAAAAACATTAAAAATCACTCAAAGCATGCTCTATAGTAAAAATGGAATAAAATCAGACATCAACAACAGAAAGTACTTAGGGAAAACTCCAAATACTTGGAAATTAAGTAACACAGGGTTCAAAGAAGAAATTTCAAAGGAAATTAGAAAATATTTTGAACTGAATGAAAACAAAACAAAATATCAAAAGTAATGGAATAGAGGTAAATACATAAAAAAAGAAAAATTTTCAAATTAAAAGTTTATACTTCATCTTTAAAAAAAAATAGAAAGCCAGTTCCAAAACGTGGAACCAGTAGGGGGCTAGGGGCAGTATTCTTCGAATGAGCTGCTTTATCAGATTCCTCCAAGACATCAGGCTACTGAAGGCTGGGAGGTGATACACTGGAAATCTAGTGGGACACTATAAGCCAATAGTGGAAAACTGCAATATCTCAAGGTCCCATTGACAACTGACCATTATGAGAAAACAAGGGAAGAAAATGTCCCAAACAAACCTAGATACTACATCAATAAAACCCAATGACAGCAGAGCAGAAGAAATGACAGAAAGGGAGTTCAGAATGTACGTAATTAAAACGATCAGGGAAGCTAATGAGGAGATGAAAGAGCAAATGCATGCATTGAAGGAGGAGATGAAAGAGCAAATGCAGGCATTAAATGATCGCACCAATCAACAGTTAAAAGACCAAATACGGGAAGCAAGAGATCATTTCAATAAAGAGTTAGAGATACTGAAGAAAAACCAAACTGAAATCCTTGAAATGAAGGAAACAATAAACCAAGTTAAAAACTCCATAGAAAGCATAACCAATAGGATAGAACACCTGGAAGACAGAACCTCAGACATTGAAGACAAAATATTTAACCTTGAAAACAAAGTGGAACAAACAGAGAAGATGGTAAGAAATCATGAACAGAATCTCCAAGAACTATGGGATATCATGAAAAGGCCAAATTTGAGAATTATTGGGATTGAGGAAGGCTTAGAGAAACAAACCAAAGGAATGAACAATCTATTCAATGAAATAATAACAGAAAATTTCCCAAATCTGAAGAACGAAATGGAGAACCAAGTACAAGAGGCTTATAGAACTCCAAACATACAAAATTACAACAGACCCACACCAAGGCACATTATTATGAAAATACCTAACATACAAAATAAAGACAGAATTTTAAAGGCCGCGAGAGAAAAGAATCAAATTACATTCAGAGGGAAACCAATAAGAATATCAGCAGATTTTTCAATCCAGACCCTAAAAGCTAGAAGGGCCTGGAACAACATATACCAAGCCCTGAAAGAAAATGGATGCCAACCAAGAATCTTATACCCAGCAAAACTTACCTTCAAATTTGACGATGAAATAAGATCCTTCCATAATAAACAAAAGCTAAAGGAATTTACAAAAAGAAAGCCAGCATTACAGAACATTCTCAGCAAAATATTCCATGAGGAAGAGATGAAAAACAACGATGCAAATCAGCAACAGGAGGCGCTAGCCTAAAGGAATAGCCAAATAAAGGAGAAACCAAATCATGTCAAAAACAAATATGAGTCAATTGACTGGGAATACAAATCATATCACAATAATAACCCTGAATGTTAATGGCCTGAATTCATCAATCAAAAGACACAGACTGGCAGATTGGATTAAAAAGAAAAATCCAACAATATGCTGCCTGCAAGAGACACATCTCATAGAAAGAGACACCCATAGACTAAAGGTGAAAGGATGGGGAAAAACATACCATGCACACGGACACAGCAAAAAAGCTGGAGTATCCATCCTCATCTCAGATAATGTGGACTTCAAACCAAAACTAGTCAGAAGGGATAAAGAAGGACATTACATGCTGCTTAAGGGAAGCATAAATCAGCAAGACATAACAATCATAAATATCTATGCCCCGAACATTGGCTCATCCATATACATCAAACAAATCCTTCTCAATTCCAGAAATCAAATAGACCACAACACAATAATACTAGGTGATTTTAACACACCTCTCTCACCACTGGATAGATCGTCCAAACAAAAATTGAATAAAGAAACTATAGATCTCAACAACACAATCAGCAATTTAGACTTAACGGACATATATAGAATATACCATCCAACAAAGAATGAATACACTTTCTTCTCAGCAGCACATGGATCCTTCTCTAAAATAGACCATATTTTATGCCACAAAGCTACTGTTAGTAAATACAAGAAGATAGAGATACTACCTTGTACTCTATCAGATCATAATGGATTGAAATTAGAAATAAATGACAGAATAAAAAACAGAAACTTCTCCAATACCTGGAGACTAAATAATACACTATTATATGATGAATGGATAACAGAAGACATCAGGAGGGAAATAAAAAAATTCTTAGAAGTAAACGAGAACAAAGACACATCATATCAAAATCTCTGGGACACTATGAAAGCAGTACTTAGAGGAAGATTTATTTCATGGGGTGCATTCAAAAAAAGAAGTAGAAATCAACAAATAACGAGTTAACACTACAGCTCAAAGCACTAGAAAAAGAAGAGCAGACCAATACCAAAAGTAGTAGAAGACAGGAAATAGTTAAAATCAGAGCCGAAATCAACGAAATCGAAACAAAAGAAACAATCGGAAAAATTAATAAAATAAATAGTTGGTTCTTTGAAAAAATAAATAAAATTGATAAACCCTTAGCCACACTAACAAAGAGAAAGAGGGAGAAAACTCAAATTACTAAAATTCGGAATGAACAAGGAAACATCACAACAGACACGAGTGAAATACAAAACATAATTAGAAGCTATTTCGAAAATCTATACTCCAACAAAACAGAAAACCTTGAAGACATCAACAAATTTCTAGAGACATATGAACTACCTAAACTGAACGAGGAGGACATACACAACTTAAATAAACCAATTTCAAGCAATGAAATAGAAGAGGTCATCAAAAGCCTACCAACAAAGAAAAGTCCAGGACCAGATGGGTTCTCAGCCGAGTTCTATAAAACCTTTAAAGAAGAGCTCATTCCAATACTCCTCAAACTATTCCATGAAATAGAAGAGGAGGGAACCCTACCAAACTCGTTCTATGAAGCCAATATCACCCTGATACCTAAACCAGACAGAGACACATCAAGGAAAGAAAATTCAGACCAATATCCTTAATGAACATCGATGCAAAAATTCTCAACAAAATTTTAGCAAATCGCATACAAATATATATTAAAAAGATAGTGCACCACGATCAAGTGGGTTTTATCCCAGGGATGCAAGGTTGGTTCAACATTCGGAAATCAATAAATGTCATTCACCATATCAACAGACTTAAAGTTAAGAATCACATGATTATTTCAATAGATGCAGAAAAAGCATTTGATAAAATACAGCATCCCTTCATGCTCAAAACACTAGAAAAAATTGGGGTAATGGGAACATTCCTAAACATTATAAAGGCCATCTACGCTAAGCCCATGGCTAATATCATTCTAAATGGTGAAAAACTGAAAGCGTTCCCCCTAAAAACTGGAACAAGGCAGGGATGCCCTCTTTCACCGCTTCTATTCAACATCGTCCTTGAGACTCTAGCCAGAGCAATCAGACAAACCAAAGAAATTAAAGGGATACGAATAGGAAAAGAAGAACTCAAACTATCCCTGTTCGCTGATGACATGATTATATATTTAGAGGAACCTGGAAATTCCACCAGAAAACTTTTAGAACTCATAAGTGAATTCAGTAAAGTAGCAGGTTACAAGATCAATGCTCATAAATCCAATGCATTTTTATACATAAGTGATGAATCTTCAGAAAGAGAAATTAGGAAAACTACCCCATTCACAATAGCATCGAAAAAAATAAAATACTTGGGAATCAATCTCACAAAGAGGTGAAAGACCTCTACAATGAGAACTACAGAACACTAAAGAAAGAAATTCAAGAAAACCTTAGAAGATGGAAAGATCTCCCATGTTCCTGGATAGGCAGAATTAATATCGTCAAAATGGCTATACTACCTAAAGTTCTATACAGATTCAATGCAATTCCAATTAAAATCCCAATGATGTACCTCGCAGAAATAGAGCAAGCAATTATGAAATTCATCTGGAAGAATAAAAAACCTAGAATAGCTAAAGCAATCCTCAGTAGCAAGAGCGAAGCAGGGGGTATTGCAATACCAGATCTTCAACTCTACTACAAAGCAATAGTAACAAAAACGGCATGGTATTGGTACCAAAATAGACAGGTAGATCAATGGTACAGAATAGAGGACATGGACACAAACCCAAATAAATACAATTTTCTCATACTAGACAAAGGTTCCAACAATATGCAATGGAGAAAAGATAGCCTCTTCAACAAATGGTGCTGGGAAAACTGGAAAACTATATGCAATAGAATGAAACTAAACCCCTATCTCTCACCCTACACAAAACTCAACTCAAAATGGATCAAAGACCTCGGAATCAGACCAGAGACCCTGCATCTTATAGAAGAAAAAGTAGGTCCAAATCTTCAACTTGTTGGCTCAGGATCAGATTTCCTTAACAGGACTCCCATAGCACAAGAAATAAAAGCAAGAATAAACAACTGGGATAGATTCAAACTAAAAAGCTTTCTCTCAGCAAAGGAAACTATCAGAAATGTGAAGAGAGAGCCTACAGAGTGGGAGAATATCTTTGCCAACCATACCTCAGATAGAGCGCTAATTTCCAGAATCTATAAAGAACTCAAAAAACTCTACACGAAGAATACAAATAATCCAATCAACAAATGGGCTAAGGAAATGAACAGACACTTCACAGAAGAAGATGTACAAGTAATCACCAGATATATGAAAAAATGTTCAACATCCCTAGTAATAAGGGAAATGCAAATCAAAACCACCCTAAGATTTCATCTCACCCCAATTAGAATGGCGATTATCAAGAATACAAGCAACAATAGGTGTTGGCGAGGATGTGGTGAAAAAGGAACACTCATACATTGCTGGTGGGGTTGCAAATTAGTGCAACCACTCTGGAAAGCAGTGTGGAGATTCCTCAGAAAGCTTGGAATGGAAACACCATTTGACCCAGCTATCCCACTCCTTGGCCTATACCCAAAGGACTTAAAATCAGCATACTACAGAGATACAGCCACATCAATGTTCATTGCTGCTCAATTCACCATAGCCAGATTGTGGAACCAACCTAGATGCCCTTCAGTTGATGAATGGATAAAGAAACTGTGGCATATTTATACAATGGAATATTACTCCGCAATGAAGAATGATAAAATTATGGCATTTGTAGGCAAATGGTCGAAATTGGAGAATATCATGCTAAGTGAGATAAGCCAATCTCAAAAAACTAAAGGACGAATGATCTCGCTGATAAGCGATGAGGACATATAATGGGGGGTGGGACGGGCTAGCATTAGGTTTAGGGTTAGGTTTAGAGTTAGGCTAAGGAGAGCAGTAAGAATGAAGGAAAGAAGGACTGTGTAGAGGGAAAAGAGGGGTGGGAGGGGTGGGAGGGGTGGGGGGGGAGGGGAAAAAATATAATAAACATCATTACCCTATGTAAACGTAAAAAAAAAAAAAAAAAAAAAAAAAAAAAAAAAAAAAAAAAAAAAAAAAAAAAAAAAATAAAAAAAAAAAAAAAAAAAAAAAAAAAAAAAAAAAAAAAAAAAAAAAAATAGAAAAGAAGATCAAATTAAAAACAAAATAAGCAAACAGGAGAGAGAAATAAGAATCATGGCAGAAAAAGAAAGAGAAAAAAACAGTAGGAAAAAATTAATTAAATAAAAGAACAGTTCTTAAAATGGTAGCATTGAGAAGTTTTAACTGTACTGGCCAAGAGAGAGACAGAAAGAGGAGACACAAATCACCAAAATCAGGAACACAAAAAGTGACATGATCACTTATCTAGGTAAAATTAAAATATAGGGAATATTATGAGTAACTTCGATAAACATAGATAAACAATTTAGATGAAATGTACAACATCCTAGAAAGATAGTAATTCTCAAGACTGACTAAAAGATAAGCTACATGGACCATTAATGAGTGAAACATAAAATTAGTAAATACAATTATTTTATTTACTAATAAAATAATTTTATTTACTAATTACTAAATTTACTAAATAAAATTTACTAAATTTTATTTACTAATAAGATAAATTTTATTTACTAATAATAATAAAATTATTATTAGTAAATAAAATAAAACCTAAGTCCAGATGGTTTTAAGCATGAATTCTGTAAAATATTTTAAAAGGATATACTATATATTCTATTCTTTCCAAAAATATAGAAGAAGAACACTTCCCAACTCATTCTATGAGCCAGCAACATCCTGATAACAAAGCTAGAAAAACACGTCATAAGACAACAACAGACTCAGATCTTTTGAGAGCGAACAGAAAACGTTAGTGAAATGAATCCAACAACATATTAAGGTGATAACTAGTAAGCGCTAGTAAAGATAGTCATCACCACAATTCCTTAGGGAAATTCAAATTAAAACCAAAATCAAATCCCAAGTGACTAATATGGTTATGGTCAAAATAGCTGTCAAAATCAAGTGTTGGCAGAAATATTGAGAAACTGGAACACTCAAAAATTGCTGGTAGGATGTGAACTATTACAACTAATTTGGAAAACCATTTAGCAATTTCAGAAAAAAATATGTATATATATAAACATATCATTCCAATCAGCAGTTCCACTCCTAGGTATCTATCCAAGAGAAATCAAAATGTATGCCCACATAAGTCCTTGTACATGAATGTTCCTAGCAGCTTTCTTCATGATAGGCCCAAACTGAAAACAATCCAAATGTCCATTAACTGTTGCATGGGTGAATGAAATGTGGTATATCTGCACAATGCACACTCTTCAGAAATAAAAATGAATGAATAACTAGCACATCTAAAACATGAATGAACCAATTATGCTATTGAAAAAAGCCAGATGCAATAGACCACATAATGCATCATTCCATTAGTATGAAAGTTTGTTTTTAAGTAAACCTACAGATACAGATTGTTGCCTACTAGTTGCCTGGAGCTGGGCATTAGAGTAAGGATTGACTTTAAACCAGAATGAAAAATCTTTTTGGAACAACAAAAAAAAAAATCATCTTAAACTATCGTGGGGAGAATTTCACAGCTCTATAAATTTACTAAATAACATTGACTTGTACACTTATAAGGGGTGCATTTTCTGCCATGTGAATTATATTTCAATAAAGTTATCTTTGATAAAGCAAAATAATTTTATATTTTCCTTCTGAACTTCCCACTTTCTCCCAGGTTGCATTATGCTTTCTCAATTAACATACCAACAGTTCAGAAGATGTGTGGCTGTAGACTTAGTAGCCCTATACTAGCGTTCATTAAAATGTATTCATCTGCCAGTAAGAGTATTGTCAGCCACCTTTCTTTCCTCTTCTCCTGAGTTGAATTGCCTGCTAACCCACAGGACCTCAGTCACATGGTTAACACTGCCACTGTTGGAAAGTGATGCACAATGCTCTTACAGATTTTCTTCTGAGGAGCATTCTTCAATAAATCATCTGCATCCAAATTCTAGTTTCGATTCAGCTTACTCAAGAAACTGGCCTCTACCCCTGACGTTCCATGCAACAGTCCCTGTTTACTAACCCTACTCTCCTATTGTGGAGGCTGCATCTGTAATTTCCCTACACAGTGTCCCAATTTGGACATGCCTCTCTGAACTTCCCCCCTATGATCTCATGCCATAATGGTGTAGAGTATTTCTATCACATCTTCTGTCTTCTCAAGCTTCACTCAAGGAATGAAACAAAAACACTCTATTCTTAATCTCCAAAATCCCAGGAGTAGAAACATAGAAGGAAGATACATTCTAACCTAAATATCCCACTTCTAACCCTGGGTTATCCTCCAACGTTTCCTCCTTACATGGTCTGGGGCACCACATTTTCTCTTTTTCTTTAAAAGCTAAGGGCATAAACTTTGTTTTTGTTTTTTCACTTGGCTGGATCTTTTTTCCATTGGAACAGTAATACCCCTGTTGGGACTAATGACTCGTTAACTAACTCAGGCTGACTCCTTACTCCCTGGCGAGTGAGCAAGATCAAGGCCTCAAAGGTGGTTTCAATAGTTAATGACGATAAATTGGACCACCGTCAGGGATTGGTTAATAACGGTTCCGCAAACCTGATCAGCTCATGCGTGCCATACAGTCCTATGGGACTCTCACCTGCGTGAACCCCCCATGCCTTGCTGATCTTTAAGCTGATTGGTTCCCGCCTAGCCCCCACCTACATAAAAGCTGTGTGATTTCCTCAATAAACGAGTTCCTGCTGTGTCTGGTCTCCCTGACGCGTCTGATTGTCCTCTGCTGGGAGGGCTGGGAGCGGGCGGTCAGTCGGCCCTACATATCCCGGTCTGACCTTGTTGGGGAGTGTCCCCTTCCCTTGTCACTGGTCGAGAAGAGCAAGGGGGCTTAAGACCCCAACATACCTCTACACTAATGGGAACAGAGACAACAAAGTATGGGATTTAAAAATTACCTTCATTAATATCAAAGTATATCCCTATTATAGATGATGGCGTATAATGCACATACATATTGTACATATTGTATGTCATTTTAGACATATGAATGCATGGCAATTAACATGTTTAGTCTCACTCCAGTCCCCTTGAATTCTAAAATTTTGACTTGAACGAGTTCCTATGATGCCTGGTGATTTTTCAGATCAAAACAGCATTTACTGATTGTTTCAGTTGATAATATTTGAATGCTGTTACATTCTTACTTCTAACAGAATGAGAGTCAATAAATTACCATTGTCATTCTCTTTCTCAGTACTTCAATAGTACTATTGAGATTACCACATGGAACAACTTTCTGAGATAAAATAATGTGATGAAAACTGCAGATGCTTTGGAGGTAGATAAAAACTTGAGTCCTGATGCTGGTTCTTCTCTTAATGGACAACAAAACCAAACAAAATCTCCCTTGAGTGTTATTCATGTAAACGAGGAGGGGTCCTTTTGAAAATTATATATGACATATGTATATGGAAGCTCAAAGCACAACGTAAAAGCAATTTAAAGATGTTAAAGAAACGAGCTAACTACATAAGTATCCATTCAGTTCATTGATGAAAGGAATAGGCACATATTTCAAGGTAGGAGCAAGAACAGGGGGCTAGAGAAGATTTTGATGACAGTGTAATGCATTTGACTATGAGAGAGACAGAGACAAAGAGTTGTTTTATTTTCCTGCCTTTATTCCAAAAGAGGAGAAGGAAAAGAGAGACAAGGGGAAATCAAGAGAAAGGCAAACAAGTCATGTGTTTCTTCCCTCCTTTCATAATTCTTCCATATCCTATGGTTGAACGTAATCGTCAAAGAAATTAAGAACTTAAAACACAAGTGAGCAAAGTCAAAGTAGGAACTGAATGTGAACTAACGGACCCAAGAGACATTGGATGATGAGAATCCAAGTCCTGAAGATCCTACAGCAGGTGTGGCTGCGAGCCACACAGGAAGAATGGATGTGACTGGGTTCTGCCTCTGCCTTCTACCCAACGGCTGAGAATGTTTTGTGATCCTGGCACTGACATTTGTGAAGAAAGGAGCTGACTGAGGCCACAGGCACATCTACTAACATCTCAGCTTCAGTTTCTTATCAGCAGAACAGCAGCAGGGCTGGGAGAATAGGGAATAATGTGTGTGAAGGGCTTCGCATATATTAGGTAATAAATGAATCATGCCTCTAATTATCTCAATGTGTAAAAAGAAAACATTTCCAACCACGCCAGTCAAAATAAATGAGATGAGATACATTGCAAAAATGGTGATTTTACAGACAATTTTCAGCTTTCATATGCCATCTGTAGACATAATCGTTTTACACTTTCATTGTTGATACTAAAGTTTAAATTTGCTTGTGCTAAGAGGGCTTGCAAAGGATGAGAATGAAGGAGCATGAGGCTGTCCAAAATAACAGAAATCTTCTAATGCATGAGACAAACTCCTGCCAAGCTATGTGAGAAATTCCTAAAATAATAACCTGCATTCCCGCTACTGTAGAAATGGAGCTTTTTATTGTTGTCATTATCTCCACTATTATCATTATGGTTGTTTTGTGAATCCCCTGCCAGACCCATTAATCCCTAAGGGGATCTAAGGGTATGAGTTTCACATCTGTACAATTCACCTGGAAAAGTTCTGAGTAAGTTAAGCTCAGTTCACGTTCAAACTGAACTCTCAGCATCTCCCCCTACAGAAGCTGTCTACCTGGCTGTCCAACCTTGCTTAGCTGGCACCACTAACTTGGTTCCCCAAGCTCGAAATCTCAGTTTCGTCCTTTACTCATCCCTGTCCCTCAGACCTCGAATACAGTCGGTGCTCTGTTCTTCACTATTGCACCTGCTAAGAATGTTCTGCCTTCCTTCTCTCTGCTCTGTGTGTCTCTACTGGCTTCATTCAAGACCTGACCAAGGAAAACCCTTAGCAGTCTGTCCACTGTCGGCCTTTAAGGAGCATATTTCAAACACAACCATCGTATCTTATTCTTATGAATCTGCTCGAACACTTAGAAGAGTTTATATGCTATTACCCATCTGCTATAAATGGGAACTAAAGACTTTGCCTAATAAAAAGGAAACAGATGTGAAAGAAATGGCATGCAATCTCTCTAATTCTCTCTCTAGAACACTCTAAGTTCTAGAATTGAAAGCGATTTTTGATTAAAGACATTTTCTGAATACAAGACTGTATTTGCCAGAGTATACTAGAGGTCACTTAGTCTGAAAAATGATAAGGATGATAACTTTCCTTGGATGTATACCAAAATGACAGAAACAAAATGTATTAATTATGAAAGATTCTATATCTATTGGTACCTTTAAAAGTCTCATTTCTGCAAAAGTGGAAAAAGGAAAGAAAGGATTTCTACACCTTACTGTCAGTTTCAGGAGTTTGGAGAGAAATGGAACAGATGCTGTGGGCACCCTGCCCATGTGCACCAGCTCTTATCACTTCAGTACCCTCTGGCTGGACTGGCAACTCCTGGCACCTGCATTTCTATGCCTGAGGGCTGTCTCTAGCCAACAAAGTCTGCTCTACCCACCTGCGCAGCATTCTGGATATATTAGGGTATTATCTTCCCCTGGGAATAATCTTCAGCCAATTAATGAAAGGAATTGATATAGAAGTACTCCAGCAACATTATCCCTTGGGTTGAATAACTCAGAGATATTTTGTACTGACTTTCAGGCTTCTCTGTGGGATTTAGATTGCTAATATACATCTTGTTGATTATTTTGTCTTCGTTGTCTCACCTCTGCATTCTCCTATCAGTGACTTCTTCTCTTCCCAAATAAAACACTTGCACGTGAATCTACATCTCATGAGCTGTCTCTGAGGCAAACCAAACCAAGTTTACCACCATCCCAAAAAGAATTGATGGCTACATCAGAAATAGTGAAAACTATAAACTAAATAAAACTTTCCATTCAGTTTACTAAACAACTATTGAAAAGCTACTGTATCAGGAAACATGCAAAAATGATTAAGGCATACAACCTGATCTCTAAAGAGAACATTAATTTCAAAAGTAGAAAATATCATTTTTTAAAGTGCAGTGATTAGTCTACACAAGAATAGTTATTAAGCACAACAGAGGAAGTATTTTAAACACTGTCAGCAAGGAGGAGTAAAGTACTAGATAACTTTACTAAAGAAGAAACACTAGATTCAGTTTTTCCAGGCCTATGTGGAAAGGGGAATACCAAAATAAAGGAAATAAGGAGATCATTATGCAGAGCAGATGAGCAAGATGTAGTCTCCTCCACCACAGGGACCTGGGGACAATTTCAGAGGCCAGAAGATACAATGCTTGAGATACGAATCCTGAAAATAGTCTGAGTTAAAATCCCAGCTTTTCTACTTACCATCTGTGTGACATTGGACAAATTAATTCACCTCTGTGTGTCCCAGTTTGCTCATCTATAAAATGAAGATAGTTACTTCCTACCTTTTTTTCATTTAGATAATTTACTATAGACAAAATTTTAGAATAGTATCTAGCAAAGTGAAAGTGATCTAAATTATAACTGATTTATTTTCATGACTAATTAACTCACAGGGAAAGGTATAGGAGATAGCAAACAGAAGAAAAATCATGTAGGGTCTTCTATTTCTTGCTAAGTAATAAAAGCATATTCCATGCGAAGGAACTCTTTCTTTATCCTTCAGATCAAAGGCAAGCAAACTATGTATGATCCAAAGAAAAATCTAGCCTACCACCTATTTTTGTAAATAAGTTCTATTGGAACACAGGTTCACTCATTAATTTACATATTATTTATGAACAGCATAGTAACCCACCAAGTTGATTTTATTTTTAATTATCTAGCCTTTTACAGAAAAAGTTTGCCATTCCTAACTATAGATGGAAGGGAAAGTCACTCAGTGGAGATCATGTTGTAAGTAGTAAAAAAAAAAAAAAAAAAAAAAAAAAAAACACAGGCAGTTAGAAGGCCATTCAATGCATAGAGATTAAAGTTGAGATTCCATGAACCTCAAAAGAGGAAAGGTTTGGTGTAGAGACAAAGGAGAATATATTAGAAGTTGATAAAGAAAGGGTAGAATAAAGGTTATAAACTTGCAGCCTGGAGTACATGCCTAACCTATAAATATTTTATTCATTCCCTAGTGCTCACATATTTTAAGTTAGTTGCCACTATTTAAAAGATACCTCACTAATAAAACCTGAATTTCTGGCTTTTATACATAATGTAATTTGGAAGATGTGGCAAAAGTTCACTTAGTCTTGAAAGACAGAATTCTCTCTATCTCCAAAGCATCTGCCATATGTAGGAGGCATTGCTCTCCAAGAGGTCCCCTCCTCCACTGCTTCCCATTGTGCTTGACTTCATTCAGGTCATAATCACTCTGCCACTTGTGGATCCAAGGGCCTAGAACATGGAAGAACTGACAACTTTCTCTTGAAACAGCTAGAACAGAAACAGTGGTCTTGAAAGAGAGCCAGACCAGTAAGAACAGATGAGAATACTACGGAAAAAAGTTGAGGTATAAGATCAATATATCCATGAAAGAATAGAGATTTAAGATGGCAAAGGACAAAAGTGTTTAGGAGCAGTTGCATTGTGAATAAAGAGCAAGGAGGTCCAGAACAGGGTAAAGATCCCTGAAGAAGAGGGATTGGTAGTCAGCAATGTTCCATTTAGTTGTTGCATGACGTTGTCTTGAATGACAACCATGGAAGGAACTAGTCGACTTCAAAGTCTCTGCAATATTGTGAAGTTACTGCGGTTAGAACTAGTTGTGGGTACATTAGAGTTAGTGTGGTTTTAGGTTTTGTTTTCACAGATGCCGTCTAAAACTCTGTGCAAGTACTTTAGCATTGCTCCAAGGCTCCACTAGGGTCATGGTGAGGCTTCTATCAGGGAATCCCTAGTGAGAAGTGCTAAATTAGTTGATTAAAGAATGCCTGTGGTTGCTTTGAAGTCAAAGTCATATCTGTATAGTGGAAGAGGAAAAAGTCATCTAAAACTGAAATTGCCTTTTAAAAGGTTGCAATCACAGATTCTTCCCTCCCTCCCTGCTTTTTAAGAAATAGACTCCCCTTTTCCTCAATGGCACCTTAAGTACCTAAAGATGTAGATCTTCCTACCCTGTGGTGTGACTGCATCTTGGTCCTTCACGTGCCTTCCACGATTTTGCCTGTTTTTACTTGATTTTCTATCCTTTACTCTAAGGAGTCCCTTACCAATTAAAAAAAATAGGGAATATAATAAAGAGGGAAATGGCATTAAAACCCTTGGTGTTTTTAGTTATCCATAATTCCCTTTTCCACTATGAGAAACACTTCCTCAGTCTTACATAATGAAGCGTCTATGGCTGTTCTTCAGTGTTTGTCCCAGAAAAAAATCCTATAAAATCATATTTTTATGCTGCTGGCTGCTAGGAATAGCCACAAGGGAATGCCACCTCTCAGCCACAGCTGCCCAGACGCTGCAGTGGAGATTTAACCTTGAAAAGGAAGAAAAGGCCAGAGCTGTGAATAACTCGATAGTCAACACCAAAAACTACATTATTGAGATGAAAAGATATTTCCATGTTTGCATTCTTGACTTAATATGGTTCCTTATTCAAAAGGAAATATTTTACATTTCAGAAATAACAAACAAAGCTGTATCAGGTGCTGATATAGAAATCTAATGTGATGAAGTATGGAAAATGAATTCACTTATATTTATTCTCCAAGGAATTATCAGTGAAGTAGGTACTAGAGAGAGAACAGACAGTGTTCAAAGAAACCATTATAAATAGATAAGAAAAGTATAAATAATGGTAACCCTTACTCAATTAAAAGAATCATATACATTTTATGTAGTGATGCTTCTCTTCTAGATACACACTAAGATTCATTCTCGTCTATGCACTGGAAGAAAAGTCTGCTTGGAAGTGGATAAGTCAGAGTTACAGAGGACATTTCAGAAGTTAATGCACATGGTTCTTAAAGTTGACTTCCCACAAAGTTTTAAGAAAGGAGGAAGGAAAAGATGAGACAGGAAATACAAGTCCCTAATGACTTCTCTTTTGACCCACAAATACATGGAAAGGATGAGAAAGCACAAAATGCTGCTCAGGGCTAAATCATCATAGCTCAGACTTCTGCCAGAATTAGAAGTTCTTTACTTCATGGAAAATAGGAGAGCTGTAGGTTTATATTTAGTCTTCTTAAAGCCTAAGAAACTAGGTTTTAAAAAAGTAGGGTTTGTTTAACTTTTTTTCACCTTTCCTTTCTTCTTTTTCTGTCCCTTTTTTTTTTTTTTGAAGATAAACTTACAATGTTTTAAAATAACATATATTATATATAATAAAATTATATAGAGAGTCCACACCATTTTCTAGGCATAGAAAATACATCATGTGTCTCCCTGGTGAAGAGTTAATGCTGCTTTCCCTATCTTCAAAAGTTTAAAAACTATCATTTTCCTTATGATGAAAAATTTGCTTTTTCTGTCATGTAAGTCAAATTAAAAATTGTCTCTGTGCTGTGTGCTACTTTCCTTTTAAATATAAGAAATTTAAGGGAGTAAAACAACCCCTTATTTTTCCACTCAACACAGAGGTCAAGGTTCAATGGAGCATCACAATCTGTTGCAAGTAATTTGTTACTGTGAATAAATAGTTCAAAGTTTGCAAATGATTTACTTTTGTTTGTAAGTTAGAGAAAAATCAAGGTTGTCCTGAAATATCTCTCTCATTCAGCTGCATCATGAGATCCTTTTCTGAGTGGCCTCATATCTAGCATGCTAGTGAGTGAATGTCACTCATCTTTTTTTTTCCCCCAGGGGTAAAAAATTGAAACCTCTTTATCAGACTGAGGGCAAACAGCAAAACATCCAAGAGATATTGGAAGCAAGGGGTACATCTGAAAGTTAAATTATAAAAACAAGGTAAGTGGGCATGCAAGGTCATCCTAAGTATGAGAAATTGCATAGGTCTGTGCAATGAGAGAAATCCCAGGGTGGAGAGAGTTCATCAGCCCCAAAAGAAGAAAGCATTTGAATGACTCAGTATTCTTTGCCTTGAATGGCATACTCAGAAAGTGCCCTTCTGAGTCTTATTTGTTGTATATGTTTGGGTTTTGTTTGTTTGGTTGTTTCCTCCTTCAAAGAGCCTGAGAGTCCAGGATTACTGACATTTATAAGTTCTGTAAGTTAATCAACTGTCCTTCTGGTTTCATGAAATGTATTGACTGTTTTGTTCCAGGTCCTGTTAGGAACCAGGGATGTTTTAGAAAGAGACTATAGATTGGAGGTATAGCTCAGTTGTAGAACACATTCTTTGCATGTGTGAGGCCCTGGGTTCCATACCCGGGATCTCCCTCCGCAAAAAAAAGTAAATTAACTAATGTGAGTTTGTTCAAAAAAGGTTAATATACTCACTCTATATGCTCAAAGTCATGTTTACAAACCTAAGGAATTAAGGAGTAGAATTTGAACTGTGGTAAATCCATCAAATAAAGGAAATTTTTTATTAAACCTCCTGAGGACCAAGCAACAGGCTTCTACTGGAAACAGTCCCCATACCATGAATCTTTGTGAGCAAATTCCAACTTACCTAGACTTCATTTGATTGGATGAGGTCCATCCACACTAAGGGAAACACTCTGTTTTATTTAGTCTACCAATTTAAGTATCATCCAGAAACACCCTCATAGACACACCCATAAATAATGTTTAACCACATATCTGGGCACCCCATGGCCTAGTCAGGTTGACACTTAAAATTAACTGTCACAGAGAGAGGTTCCCCCCATTCCTTTGCTTTGTTTTCTTTTTGGCAGGCATGAAAAAAGAACTTGTGATAAAATTCGGAACTAATTGCTTAGAAGTTTATTGTCTTGCCACTCTCCAAGCTCTTCAAAATAGTGAACTTTACAGTCTAACTTGCCTCAAGCTTAAAGTTTCAGCCTAGAAACACAGGAATGGGTAGAATGATCTGCTTTCCCTTAAAATTCCTCTGTTAATAGACTGTAGTCCTCTGTTTAAGAGAAAGAATCAATAACACAGAAAATTCTAGTTTTAAAAAACAGTTAATAAATATCACATTAGAAAGATGACAAATGCATATTGAACTATTTGCCTTTTATTCTGTATCACATCTCTGAATGGTCAACCATAATGGGCCATACCTGGGGGAGGAGATTTGAAAAACTATGTGAGATTTGTGGGTGGGCCTTGCAATTGTTAAAGCATTAATGAATGGGATCTTTCTCCTAGAAGAGAAATGTAGGAGAAAGAGGGAACTGTTTTCGTTTTTTATGAAGCAGAATTCCTTTCTAATTCTCTGAGCCTTTTACTATAACTGCCTTAGCATGTGTTTTAAATTATATTGTATGCATGTGTTCCCTATAAAATTAGCCATCATGACCCATTGTTCCACAGTCCTTCCTTTCATCACATTTTAGAGGCCTGTGTTCCATATTAGCAAATAACCCTCAGGGAAAATTATGCATTTTCCATACACCAGCTTTGTTATATATTTGATAACACTTATTGTATATTTAAGGATATAGGTCAATATATAAAATTTTTTGAATAATAAAACAAGTGGCCAATTGTTTCCTCATGGCATGCAAACCAGGAAGTCAAAATGAATATATCTAACATCAATATCAAAACAGAATTAACAGCTCCACTTTTAACCCATATGTCCACAAATATATATAACTCCATCAATATGTTAACTAGGGTGAAGGCATATTGCCAACTTTAGAGCCCACTCAAATTCCTTGGGTTCTGAGTTTAAAATGAAATTTGAAACTTTCCAGGTCCAAGGTCATTTTTGGTGTTGTAAAATGTGACTTCCTGGTTGAAAAACTGAAGGTATTTGGACACCAACTTACTCACGCAAAATATGATAAGTGTGAATGAATCAGTAACATATGGATTGCATTTTCTTTCTGAAAATCTATGATTTTTTAAACTTTTAAAATAGAAAATTCATGGTAAAAACATGCAATGGATTTAGCCAACTCTAAATCATTTGAGAAATATTTCTAAGGCCTTTTTCTCTCAATGGATATGTGGCAGAGTTTCAGCATACTGTTAATGTAACTATACTCTTTCCCCCAACCCTTTCCTTCACCATTGAGTTAACACAATGCTCACTTCTCCTTCTCACTACTGGTTTTTCCTCCCCTACTCCCTTGAGTGTGTCCTAAAAGACTGTCTCATTTCTGTTGCAATGACATTGATGTTTTTAAATTAAATTGTGCTTCAAACTATTTTAAATGTAAAGCTCTAGGGAATAGCAGTAAAGGGTATGGATTCTTGATGAAAAGAAATATGTTTGTCTATAATTCAAAATGTACATCCTAAAGATAAGAGTTGTTTCCTTGTCTTCTATCCACAAACCATTAACCTGTAAATCAAAATTAAATAGTACCAGGATTTCTCAGAATGACCCCTGAGTACTTGACCAGTAAAAAAAAAGTTATAAAAAAAAAATAAAAATATTGCAATGTCTCCAATCTTGATATATTTGTCTGTATGTGTGTATGTGTGTGTGTGTGTGTAAAATACCATTTTCTATATTTATACCTCCTTATTTGTAATGTTTTCTGTCATTAAGTATCTTGAACTAGTCCTTGACATCAGCAAAAATGATTAGTCTGCAGTCAACCCCAAACATAAATTCAGTTAAAATGGTCTGCCTAAATTATTTCTGAAAACAAAATTATATATCCATGCAGTCTTCTGATTGCAATTGTGTTCAATTTTCTAGAATTCTGAATGTTTATATTCCTAAGTTGTATGTATTTTCCAAGGTTGGTCAGGGATCTTTGCCAATTGCACATTTTGAAAGCTGTATTATCTTATCTACTCAGCTTAAACATTACAGAGATCTGAGCTGTGTTTGAACAGAAACCATAATTTATTACTTAATGGATTTCTAATTTCAGAGTACAAAAAATGATATTCTAGTTCTTCTAAACAACAATTACCTTAGTATAGATGTAACATACCACCTATTTACTTCATATTTCCATTCAAAATAACACATATAAATAAATAGGCATTTTGTATGGAGTATCAGATACCACAGTGTGTAATATCATTTTGGGTTGTTCATATGGAGCAAAAAAAAAAAAGGAAAACTTTAAAAAAAATCAAAGAGACTCTAATTCTCATATTTTATGCAATAGTACAAATTCTACAGTATTACATTAACATATATAAATCCTAACTCTGTAGACATGGATAGTTGCAATTCCCTGAACTGTGGCAGATTAATCCATGAAGATTGTCTCCCAACTCTCTAATTACAATTAATGAATCTAATTACTGTGATGACTTGAGTATTATGCTTTCATCATAAAATCTACTGTGTCTATTTTCAGTTTCCCATTTGAAAGAATATCACCCTAAAATTCTAATGAATGGTGAAAATTATCTAAGGAATTTGAAATTCAACTGTAATAGTATTGGGTTTATTTATTTAGCATTCAACAATCATATGACCTCTGACTGGGGATTTTCAAAAGTTGCATAAATTTAATGCTGCAAGTGTCAGGATAGGAAAACATCTTTTTGCCATAATGAATGTGATATTCTCTTTTTATATTTCCTTAGTCAATTTTCATCTCTTGTCTTCTGTAGATTTCTCCCCAACCCAGCTTAAGATAAAGATGTAATCCAGGGCCTCATGCATACTAGGTAAGAGCTCAGACCCTGAAGGTTTTATTATATACCTTTACCTTAAATTAGAAAGAAGATGACCATTTTATTCTCCTAAGTGAATTTTTATTTGAGTAAAGAGGAAAAAAGCTTAAAGCATTACTCTTACATTGAAATTACTTGATAAATTTTAAGTAAATTTTTTAAACCTGAAAGGAATAGCCTTAATAGATTCAGGAAGCTCAATTTCTATTCATTGCTTCTTGGTCAAGAAAAAAGTATCACTCAAATTCAAATGAGAGGCGCATCATCAGAATATCTTATTCCATTGCCACACACTTCAGGTTAAGAAGGACTTCCATGCCTTACTTGCCCTGGCAACTTCTTGTTTCTTGTTATCATGAATCAAGGTGACTATAATAATAAAATGTTTACAAATGATGAGTGTTCTAATTACTACATTATAATAGCTAACTTGCATATGCTTGTATTTATGAATCAACAAATAGAAACATAAGTGTTATTTCCAATTTTTAATGTCTTCTTTCTCTTACTCAGCATCCTCCTACCCAGGAAGCAGAAAGGTAGAGTCATAAAATAATGGCTCAAAGTGATGCTGCATTCCCCTCAAAATGAATACACAGTCCTGACTGAGAAATCTATCCATGGGGTATAATACTGGTCATTTAATTCCTCATTTAAATTATTCTTATCATTAAAGCTTAGACACCTAAGAGTTGGAGAGTGAGATCAGAAATAGAGGATGAAAGAGCATACCTTCCAAAATGGAGAGAAAGATTATATTGAAGATCCCTAGTCTAGACCAAAAGTCACATACAGCATCCTAGGGCCTTAAGTCAAATGAAAGACCCATGAAACACCTAGTTGCCTCACAACTATCTAGTTTCTGTTAGATGGCCATAGGCTCCCATTTACACCATTTCCATGACTGAAATTCCACTGCTTCATAAAAGCAGCTGAATTCATTTTTCAAGATCTTTAGCTATGACAAACGTGTTACTCCAAATAACAAGTAAAAATTCTACTTATGAGAATGTTTTTTGCCAGTAAAGTTAAGCAGAAATCTACTCCACACATCACCTATCTCTTCAAGTCTATTAAAACAATCATCATGTCTACTTTGTCTTCACTTCTTCACTTCTACCAGGGAACTATCTTCAGTTCACCTAAGTATTCCTCAGAGGGCTTGACCTTCAACCCATACCATCATCTCTATGGTCCTTTTATCATTATTTTCTCAAAGGAAAAAGTCTACCTTTGTGTTACCAAGAGTACATTTGATTTTTAAAAAATTAACATACATATATGCCTACTGATATATTCTATATTTATTTAATTTGGTATTTTAGAATTGCTAATGGACAACAGACATCCATCCATAAGCATGACCAAATGTCCTTTAGGAAATCTGCTTATATCAGTAGGGGACTTGGGATAGTGGCTGAAGATAATTTCATATATTTAAAAATAGAGACGACACCTACATGCACACATACCACCACCACCACCACCACCACCACCACCACCCATTTCACCATGAAAATGTATGCTCTTAAGATTATGGCAGGAACTCCAATATTGGAAGCAAGTCTACAGAGTCAGAATATACTGGTGCTGTGTGTGGAGTATGGCTATGCCCTCTCCATACACATATGCACATGAGATCTCAACAGGAAAACATCATTATAAACATTTCTATACCAATACTTTCTTTACTTAGTGTTCTAAATTTTTAATTTTTTTATCATGACAAAAGACAAAGTCTTTTCTCTATCATAATATGTGGCATTCCACAAGATAGCCAAGGTTAAGGGAAGAATCAATATGCTTTATCAAATTCCAATATTCTCTACTGAATTTTGAAAAAAAAATCATTGGTTGCTTTGTATGTGTGTGCGTTGTGCGGGGGGCTTGACTTTAAAGGTCAAGGTACGTAAGGTGGAACAATGGGAGTAGAGGACTAAAGAGAACTGATAGACTTTCTTTGGTCAACTACCAAAACTCTAGATGGCAGCACGTCACTGGAGTAGGGCACAGAGCTAGTTGTTGAAAGGTGCTTATGGTGAGTTCCAAGAGAGGTAGTGATGGCTGTCACAATCACAATCACATACTTCAAGCTCAGCACTGCTTTCTAACCTAGACAACAACCAGTGGCCAAAGGAGCAGCAAGCATCACAGCAGAATTCTCCAGGTCCAGAGTGCTGAGGACACGGAAGTCACCAAAGACAACTACAGAATCCCAGAGACTGGAGTGAGTAGAGAGATGTTGGAGTCAAGAGTTGACTCACATTTGGAGAATCTCATATGGTCCAACAATTTCTTCTTGCCTGGGACCTGAACACCACCTCTCACTCCCACAGATAGACACTCTTAAAAATTTTTGCACATCAGGCCACAAATGATCATTTCTACATCTCACATTCCAAACTTCTGTGCCATAATTAGACACCTGAAGAACAGAATTCAGCAAAAACATGGCAAGTGGATAGAGACTAGATTTTGGCCATTGGACAGATAAAGAGCACACTACCTCAAGACTTTGGAGACATTAATATACATTAAATGAAGGATACTTGATAGGTATGTGTACTTAAATGGATAATATTAGATGCATACTGTTAGAAAACAGCACAAATCCCTTTTACAATCTCCTGCCACCCCAGTTTCTTTTTTAACCTCCAATCTCATGCTGTAATATTTTTCACAATTGCTTCACATTGTAAACTCATTTAATATCCCAAGAGATGATTGATATATATCAAATGAATTATTTTTAATACATAGCTCTTCTCTTCCATCATACAGATTTAATACTATAAACCTAAATGCAGAAATTGACTTTCAATCTTGTTAAATTTTATCTTGGTAGGTTGGGTCCATTATTTGAGCTTATCAAAATAAGTTTTCATCCTGAGTTTTCTCATTCATTATATTGTCTATCAGTCTTTTTTTTTTTTTTTTTTTTGTACATGGAGTAACAGCATACCATTTGCATATTCATACATTTACATAGAGTAATGACATTTGATTCATTCCGTTATTTTTTCCTTCCCCCCCACCCCTCCCACCTCTCTTTTCCCTCTATACAGTCCCTCCTTCCTCCATTCTTGCCCCCCTCCCACCTCCCCATTACGTGTCTATCAGTCTTATCATTGTATGAATGAGTTGATGTGGACCTTGAGGTCCGAATGAACCGATAAAAAATAAAAAATGTTCTTAAGTGATTTTATTCAGTCTATTGAGTTTGAGGGCAATTCATTTGCCTATTCAAGTTTAATGAACACACAGGTTATGAACTGAGGCTTTTTCTAAAGGTTAGTAATGTATAGTTTTTGTAACAAAGTATCATTGACCATGGTTTATAGAATCATTATCTATCAAATTATTCTCCATATTTACTTGTGTTTTTATTAATGTGCTTATCTTTTATCATTTGTTTTCTTCATGTACTTTCAATCTTCTATGAGATACTCTCTGAAATGTTCAACCATTCAAAGGAATAGTGCAAAGGAGGAGAAAAGAGTTGACTTTTGATTCCTTCATATAAGGCAGGCTCTTTGCTTGACATATTTTACCTAATATTATTCCTCCCTACAATCTAGTGCACCATGTCTTACTAAAGTACATTTTACATTTGAGGAAACTGAGATTCTAAAAAAAAAAAAAAAAAAAGTGGTGTGTCTTGTGTCTTGGTCAAAATCACAGAATTGTTAAGTGGTAGATCAATGACACAAAACCAAGTTGATCTACTTCCAAAGATTGAGCTTCTTGCTGTCCACAGAGAATATATTCATCCTATATAAGTAGCCTTTTGATTATTTGTTTTAAGACACTTCGTATGAAGACCACCATAAATGTAAATACAAGAAAGACAGCAGAAGCAGGGCCTGCATTCTGATTGGCTGGATCAAATTCACTTCTCCCCACCTCCCTTATCCTACAGAGGGCAACAGCATGGTAATGGAAAAGCAAGCGTGTTTTGGAATCAGGCATTCCTGTCTCTGAAACCTGTCTCAAGTTCTTACCATGGACCTTGCATAACTCACTTTACCTCTAAGCCTCAGTTTCCTCCCCAAGAAAATAGTCATCTAAACACAAAATTGTAATAATAAATTATATTACATCATACATGTCATGATTGTCCAGCGTAGTATTCAAAAAAATGACTTTTTCATTTTTTTTCTATCTCCCAAATTTTCCTTGAATGCTCTTTTATGTGTCATGTATCTTTCTTGGGGTGGTGTGTGTGTGTGTGTGTGTGTGTGTGTGCAGGGGATTGAACCCAGGGCTTTGTGCATGTGAGGCAGATACTCTACCAACAGAGCTATATCCCCAGCCCTCCACATGTCTTATTAAATGCTTTAATCTTTACAACAGTCCTATGAAGTTTACTGGAAACAAACCTGGAGCCCAAAAGGATAAGTAACTTCTCCCAGGTCACGCTGCTAATGAGTGATCTAGGATAGAATGCAAAGCAAGGTAAATGTCTCCAGAGCCTGCCCCGCTCAGCTTCTCACCAGGACAGAAGAATAAAAGAAGGAGCACTACCTTTTAATGAGAAATCTGTGTTTATCTCATGCTATTTCTTAATAATACAGGACACCTGATACATATAGATAGATAGATAGATAAAGATATAAATAGATATATAGAGATAAATGGCATGCTTCTCTATAATTCCATATTCTAGATTATTTGCTGCAGATACAGGGTAGCACTTTGATTAAATGGCACACTGTTTGATTTCAGGAATACTGCATTCACTTAGTACACTAGAAAACACTATGTAGTAAGTGATGAATTTTTAAAGCTATGATGGAATGAGACTAAGTAGCTATGATAGGCACTTGTGTTTTAATTTATAATGTCTATATGAAAAACTAAATCATTCTGCATCCATTCTCAGAAATGCCCATGTTGTGAACACAGAAAACAAAGACCTTTTGTCTCATATCCCCACCCACGAGCAGTACATACACCCATATACGCTCAACCCATAAGAACAAGGTCTAAACTCTTAATCTTAGAGAGCTGGAAGAAATAAAAGGGACAGAAGACACACACAAAAAAATGGAAGATATACAAGGGAGACTTAGTACATAACCTCTCCAAGAGAATCACCTGTCCTGGTTATATTATGGGCAAGTGAACGTCAGAATTCTTGGGTATAAATCTGGAATAATAATTTAGATCTACTGCAATGTCTTCTGGGAAGGATAAAGAATTCTGTAAAATCCATGTTTCCTTTAAATTGCTTTATAAATACTTGTGCTGAATCCTTGCTCAAGCTTGTTTGAACTTCAGGCAGCCCTACTGAAAGTGTCAGCTCATAGTAAACAAATTTAAATACTCCAAGACATAAAGCTTATATTTACATATGCAAAGTTAAACTATAAATATGCATAGGTTGATTTCTGTTGGTTTTGTTATTAAGTAAAGATAGTGCGGGGGAGAAATATCTGGTAAATTATTCTCTTTGTTTTGCATGTAATCAGAGTCAACCATGGTCTTCACTCTCCCAGTACAGACCTCTGCCTCTGGCTTTCAGAATGCTGTTCTTCAACATAGTATTATACCTAAGCTGGCATCCCCTGAGAAAAGTGTATTTGGTCACCTCTCCATCCCCTGCTCAGTCTGACGACAGCCTTTCATCAAATCCCCCCTTTAACAGCAAAGAATTTCAGAGTCTATAAACATACATTCAAAAACTCAAGTGAAAAAAACCAAAACCCCAAACACACACACACACACACACACACACATACACACATACACACAAACAAGAATCTGTATCCCTTTACCTTCAAACAGTCACATTAACACATCTGGTACTTTGCTTTACCAATTTGGTAGCAGGAAGATTTTGAATACCAGAAAACCACAATGATCTCTCATTACTGAACTTACTGTTTTCTTCCCTATTTAGTACAGGGCTAGGATTCCATCTTGAGTCTGAAATAACCCTGCGATGGGTTATGTAAGCACAAAAATACATTGTCATCATTTGCTTCGAAGCTTCATTTGAACTGTTTTAAATCCTAGAAAATCAAGGAAGTGTCAGCAAAACCTAAATTTGGTACAGCATCTGAAAATCACAAGATGATAGAGTCTTCTATGGAAAAGGCGACTGAAAACACGGTTGTTCCCAGAAGCATGTGCTGTGAATGTGGTAAGAGACGCAGCTCAGGAGCTCAGCCCTGACGATGGGGCAGGAAACCTGAGATGTCAAAACGTCAAAACAACTCTGCACATGCCCGGAGCTGGTGAGGATTACCAGGGAGGATAGGCAAGCAATTGGAGTGCTGTTTGGGGTCTGAGAGTATTAAGTACAATGAACAAGAATGGTTTTATTTTCTGTATTATTCTAGAAAAAGTGGGAGCTGGAGGGGGAAGCAGTTGAGTAAAACATATGGCGAACTTGGATTGAGGGCACTTCCTTTGGAAATCGTTTGAGAGATGTGGTTTGATAGCCATTTGGGGAAAAAATATATCAATTATTTGGGGACTATTTTGCTTTCCCATCTTTGGAAATGTAATTTCACAGAATCTCAGATCTATCTTTATTAGCAGAGCTACAAAGATAAGGACTAATAACTTTTTCCTTATCCATATATGGCTGGTATTTCCTGGTTTATATATGGCTAAAGCATGCTTCCAAAAAGATGTCAAACCACACAAAACTTCAACATAAAATTTTCTATATTGGTGGCAAAAGCATGTATGGTTATCATGTGTAGGTTCATGAATTCATTTGTGGTCAGTGTTTTCCAACCGCAAAAGCTTATTTCTTTCAACAGATGAATGGATAAAGAAACTATGGTATATAAAATATATACACAATGGAATATTATTCAGTCATGAAGAAGAACAATATTATGGTATTTTCATATAAATGGATGGAATTGGAGAATATCATGCTAAGTGAAATAAGCCAATCCCAAAACAACAAAGGCCAAATGTTTTCCCCATACATTTATGCTATATCAATGATGATATATAATGGGGGTGGAGGTGGGGGTGAGAGAAGAATGTAGGAACTTTAGATTACATAGAAGGAAATGAGAGGGAAGAGGGGATATGAAAATGGTGGAATGAGACAGACATCATTACCCTATGTACACGTATGATTACATGAATGTATGAATCTACATCATGTAGAACCATAGAAACAAAATGATGTACCCCATTTGTGTACAATGAATCAAAATGCATCTGTAAAAAATTAAAAGATAAATTAAAAAAAGAAAAACATGTTCATACACACACACACACACACACACACACACACACAGAAAGCTTGTTTGTCTCTGGCTTATGGTAAAAACGGACTACCATCAAAGTCCTCACAGAAGGCTGCTGAGCACAACATGACACAGTGGAGAGTCTTGAGGTCACTGTGTCTTGGAAAGAGATTCCCTCCAAACACAATGGTTGAACAATTCCATTCACAAATGCCATTTTGAAACTTACCAGTCCTGGTTTGTCTGCATAGAGGCAAATATTAATCAGAATTCATTTGTTTATATTTCCCTATCAAGATCAATATAGATATATTGAGCTCTGAGGAAATTTTGTAGCGATAAAATGAACAATTTGTTTTAAATGGAAAAGAAATGCAAGCTCTATTGATGAGGCCAGTACATTGGAACTCAGTAGCCCAAGTTCACTCTATTAGCTAAAGGGACCACAGGGGCCATGACAGGACTAAGAAGATAGATGCTCACATTATAAAAACTTGCAGATTAAATAACAAAACAAAGAACTTACAAATGAAGAAAGGCTAAAAGCTATGAAAATGACACCTTACTATTGCAATGTCCTTAATGCTCTATGTCACCATGAAGGGCTCTACTAGGCAGCCTTTAGAACAGTAGGCATGCATTTGAATTCAGTGATCTTTCTAACCCACAGAAGAAACATCACAACTCTCACCCTTACCTAATATGCAAGAAAATGAAACAAAACAAAGTAAAATTTTCAAGCACTGTGTGTACAGACTTCCATTTCTTTATACAAGTGAATTGGAACCCTCCCCCAACTCCCATTAGGAGAATAAACCAGAATGTAATTTGATGGAAAATCCATTTGGTTGTGAGAAAGGAAATGAAAGAGCCATTTCAAACCAATACATGAAATTTTCCTCCGAGAATTTTTCCTTAAAAATAAAAAATACAATTAGAATACAGAAGAAAATGTTTGGGCGTCTTCAAACAAAACTTAGGAAGCAAGAGGCACATAGCAACACAGACTTTATTAGTGTCCCAACTAAGAGTCTTGGCTTTGGAATGACACTATTTGGATTCAAATCCTGACTTATTTACTCTGTGAAAATGGGCATATCACCTAACCTCTCTGCACCAAATTTCTTTCTTTGAAAAGGGGAGTAATATGAAAAATTAACTCAAAATCCACTCGAAAAATTAAGTGACGTGTGTAGAGTGGTCAGAATACTTCCTAAAGTGTTGCTAATAGTTCATTCATTCATTTGTTCAGCTCGTATTTATTGAATACCTACTCTGTGCATGTCTGTCTTATCCTAGATGCTTAGGTTACAGTAATGAACTGAACAATGTCTGCCACTACAAAATTTATATTCTAGTGGAATTTAGCTATTATGATTAGTCTATTATTCAAGAACCTATTAAAGTCATTTTAAAATAAATTCAATTTGTATTGAGTGTCAAATGTCATAGACATAAGGCAAAGTTGAACACTCATTTCAAAGATGCACTAATTGAGCCTGAAGAAAAGGGGGAAGGACTAAAATAAACAAAAGCATGAGTGGAGATGCCTAGAAGCAATATTTCTTTAAATTTTGAGGCAGAAGCCTCCCTTTGAGAACTTATTAAAAGCTGCAGATCTGTTTCAAATGAAATTAGAATATCTACCTGATGACCAAGCAGTTAGAGTCCCAGGTATTTCTTCCCAAAAATTAAAAGATATTTCCATAAAAAGGCATAAATAGAAATGTTAATAGAAACATTATTTTTAACAACCAAAGAGGCAAAGTTCCATGAATATAAAAAAAGGATAGGCAAATTGTGATATATACATATAGAAGAAGATTATTGTGCAATAGCAAAGAGGAATTAAGTATTGATAGATGCAGTAGCATTATGAATTTCAAAAATATTATACATTAGACACACAAGTACATACTGTATGATTCCATAAAGACATGTTTCAAGAATAAGCAAGCATACTTTATAGAGATAAAAATCAGTAAGTCATTGTACTGAGTGGTGGATGGGAAATTGATTGGAAAAGGACCCAAGAGAACTTTGAGTGATAGGAAGTGTTTAAGTGGTAGCTACAGTAATGTATATAATTGTCAAAAATCTTAGAAGTCAACTTTTACAATCTGTGCTTTTTATTACATATTATAATCATTAATAAAAGAAGTCATTTTAAAAACTGTAGACACTTCCCAAGATAAATATTCACACATTTAGCATAAAATTTTAGATGATAAATGGACCCCAACGTAACATTTCCTGATACAAGAACTAGGGACTGAGTCGGTTAAATTTAAATGTCACTGTTAAAAATATGTATGCAGATAATTCAAGAAGAATATTCTAGAGAAAAAGCTTGGTCTAATTCTCTGACATTTCCCATATACCAATTTTATTTTGACATATCTTCTTTATGGATAGTCAAAATAGAATGTCGTGCTTGATCAGGACATATTTACCATAAAGGATTTCACCATTAATTTTGAAAGGCATGTATTTAGAGTTGTTAACTATTTCCTTTAAAAGGCAGGTAGGGCAAAATAAAGGTTGCTAAGTGCATTAGTTATGAAGATATCAATTTATATCAATGCTTAAACATCATATTTTGCTTTGAGCAATATTTTAATATGTTCTAAAGAAATAAGTGCTTGGGCCCTTTAAAAAGAAGCAATTTTCTGTCAAGGGTCTGTGACCCAGGTCAAGCTATACATCTGCAAAAATGCCTATAGAGGCTAATAAGAAGCCCAATTGTATGTTAATTTCAAATTAGCTTTTATACTTGCTCCAGGCTTCAAAAGGAGCTGAGAGAAAAGAAGTAGTTATAGGGAAGAAAATTACTTGTGATTAGAAAAAGACCTTCATGAGGGATTCAAATTTCTTTCTTACTTCTGATTGTAGCAAAGGCCGTGTAGAAGAGAAAAACAGACTTTTGAGGGGGAAAAAGGCAATAGAAAGAAGAAAGCTAAATGTAAAAATGGCAGACAGAAGAAATGAAATGGTTCACATTGAAAGCCTGTACTCAAGACTTTTGGGGAAAGTATTTAGGACTCTGCCTAAGAATGATTGAAGTTTAATGAGGAGATATCTAATCATACTGGTAGGTTTATTTAAATATTTTCTAATTGAGTATTATATTATAATGATTTCATTGGTTAATAGTTCTACTTGCTGTTTTAATAAAAAATTTGTTTTTACAGAGAGCATGACATAACAGGATGAATGTTCTAACTAATACAGGCCTATGTTCAGTTTAGACATTTAATTACTTGGTCTAAGTTTACCAGCTACTGTCCTCCTGAAGAGGCTAGCCATTGTTACAGGGATAGAACCTATTTCTCTAACTCAAGTTTAAAAAATAACTAATATTTTACAACTTATATGAACCATTAATATGGGTTCAAACTTTTAAATCAAGATCCTCAATAAGAGATATATTTTACAACTGTCTTAGTTGGTTCAAGTTGCTATAACAAAAATACCACAAACTGTATGGTTTAAAGAACACCCCATTTCTAGAGACGGGGAAGTTCAAGGCCTAGATGCCAACAAATTCAATTCCTCAGGAAGGTCTTTTTCCTAGTTCATAGACAAATATCTTCTTGCTGTATCCTCACATAGTAAAGAGATGTCAAATATAAGAAAGGAAGGTTTTTCCCTATAGGAACCTAGCTTTCTTACAATACACTAATGCCACCATGGGGAAATTCACCTCAAAATCTCATCTAAACCTGGTTACCCTCCAAAGTCTCCACCTTCTGATACAATCTCATTGGAGTTTAGAGATTTCCACATAAAAATTTGTAGGGGGACACAAAAATATAGTCCTTAATATTCTTCATCCTTTCCCCCAAAATTCATATCTTTCTTCTCTACAAAATATATTAATTTCTGTATCAACATCTCCAGAAATCTTTCTTCCAGCACTAAACCCTAAAGTCTCATCTAAATATCATTTAAATCAGATATGCATGAAGCTCAAGGTATGATTCATCCTCAGGTAAATTCTTCTCCAAGTGTGAAATTAAACAATTTTTGTGCCTTTAAAATACAATGGTAAGAAAGGAGTACGACAGAGTCCCATTCCCAAAGGGAGAAATAGGAAGGAGTGATCAGTCCCTTTAAAGTCCATATCCTAACAAAGCAAATACCATAAAATCCTAAAGCTCAGACTATGTCTTGTTGGATGATCCTCTCCACCATGTTGTGGTAACCCACAACGCCACTATCACCTTTCACCATAGCAGCCTTCCGAGGGGGCCCGTAGCCAAGCAGCACATCTTTATCAAAGGGGCCCACCCCACAGCTTCTACTAGAGACTGAAAAGCCTGACACCCAACCTTCATTCCGTTCCATCTCCTTCCCCTTCAGTTAAAGCCGGTAATTTTTCTGCAAGGGTGGCTGATTAAGTCTGTGGTTCACACCTATCCTAATCTCTTTCTCAACTGTTTGCTTAGCCTCACTCTCAGGCCTTTTCCAAACAGGATTGTTCATTTTTTGCAGTACGAATAGGTGGAGACTTTTCCAACTCTTTAAGTTCTGGTTTTCCTTTTGCTTAGAAATCCCTTCAACTCACTTCTTTCTTTTCCCATTTACTATGAGTAGTCAGGAGAAACCAAGATGCACCTTTCATACTTTGCTTAGAATTTTCCTCAGCTAAAGATCCAACTTCATGGCTCACAAGTTTTACCTGTCACAGTGGACATGAATACAATTCAGCTGACTTCCTTGCCATTTAACAAGGATTGAGACTTATTTTCTCCGTTTTCCAGCAACATACCCCTCATTCTGCTTGAGTCCTCCTCAAGCTAATCCCAAACATCTATCTTTGTGCTAGCATTCATACATGATTGTTAATGTGTTCTCCAAGAAGATGGAGCTTCCTCTTCAGCTCTTCTCATTTCTTTCTGAGTTCTTATCAAAACTACCTTTAAAGGTCTTTCCAAAGTAATATTAGTTTCTTCTAACACCCTCATAGACACACTCAAAAATAATGTTTAACTTAATATCTGGGCCTCCTGTGTTCCAGTCAAATTGACACATAAAATTAACCATCACACATCATGACCCAGAACAGACGTCTGAATGTCACTATCAAAAAAAAAAAAAAAAAAAAAAATCCACAGAGAGATCTAATTCTTACTAAATGTGGCTCATTGTATTATGTTTTTTCTACTATGTTTTTAAACTGCAATCAACCAAAATGATTTCACTGATGCAGTTCAAGAGGTATATATTATCCAATTGTCTCCATGACTGATAAAGTGGCCACACGTGTTCTTTGATGACATGCTGGATACTGAGGTCTTTAAGACTGAGACATAGTCAAGGGGGAGAAGTCTTGGATTTCCAAAAGAGACCTCCAGAGAACTTGTTTAAAGCAGATGAGAAACTAGCAAGGTGTCTTTCCCCCATTTTCTCCACATTCTCATTTTATAGGATCATGTTCCACTCATGGTATCCCAGGGAAGAACTCAGCATCCGACTTTTTCTCACTTGGGTAATTTAATCCTTGGGAATTAAGATTTACTGCTCTAGCTGGCACAGTGGTGCATATCTGTAATTCCAGTGGCACTGGAGGCTGAAACAGGAGGACTGCAAGTTCAAAGTCAGTCTCATCAATTTAGTGAGGTGCTAAGCAACTCAGTGAGACCCTGTCTCTAAATAAAATACAAAATAGGACTGGACATGGGGCTCAGTGGTCAAATGCCCCCTGAGTTCAATCCCTGGTACCCAAAAAAATAAAAAAAAATTAAAAAAGATTTACTGCTTTAGTAAATGGATGGAACTGGAAAATATCATGGTAAGCAAAATAAGCCAATACCAAAGAACCAAAACCAAATGTTTTCTCTGATATGTGGATGCTATTTTACAATGGCGGGCATTGGGGTGTGCTAGGGAAAGACAGAGGGACTTTGGATTTGACAGAGGGAAGTAAAGGGAGGGGAGAGGGTATGGGGGTAGGAAGAATAGTAGAAAGAATCAGACATTATTAACCCAGGGGCATATATGATTATAGGACTGGTGTCACTCTACATCATGTACAACCCAGAATGAGAAGTTATACTCCTTCTATGTATGATCTGTCAAAATGCATTCTACTGTCAAGTATAACTAATTAGAACAAATAAAAAATATTTACCAGAAAAAACAAAGATTTACTGCTTTAACATAACTGAATTTAATTAAATATTTGTGATGGTTTTTAGTTATTCAACAACTGATCTATTATTTTTGTTCACTGTCTTTCAGCCTCTAATCTTCATTACCATCTTGCTATAAAGAGTAAAGATGTCAGTATAGAAGAGGAAGGTATTTCCCTATAGGAACCAATATGTTATGGCGCAGGGCTAAAGCACAGTCTCTGAGCTGAGCTTATGTCTCTAGAAGAACGTCTAAGGGAAGAAAGGTCAATCCCGCAGCATGTTCACTTATGGCAGCCGAAGGATTTATGACAGTGGGAAATGTAGAAGGAGGGATAGACCAACAACAAATTAGCTGATTGCTGGTGAAGCAATAGGATACCCTTTATGTGCACACGTTCCAGTCCAGTGAGTCCTTCGTGTAGCGTGCAATAGAACCACCTTGAAGACTGTTTAAACCAAGCTTCATGGTCCAATGTGCTGCCCGATTCTAGCCCCTAACACTGAGTGGGAAGAGAGAGGGGAGTAAAAGCAAGGGAGCCCCAAAGGAGGACCATGCAATTCAAGTAAAGGTGGAGAAGGAATATATGGGTCCCTCGCTATGGGTGTTTTCCCATCGAGACAGCTGTTGCCATAAGATCACGTGGCTGAGGAATCACTACAAAGACCCCACAGAAAATGATGGTACTGCAAGACCCTTACTTAAACACATAAGCATGGAAAATAGAGGAGAGGTACTCCAGAAGGCCTGACTTGATACTTACACAAACTACAGTGTTCATTGAAAACACATGTTACCCTGACTTGTAGGGCTGCATTAGAGTCCTTAGTCTGTATGTGGAGTAAAGAGAAGTTCAGGAGGCATGAGTCCAGTTACACTATCATGCTCCTCATAGTAGCCCTATATTCAGTGCCATGATACATGAGGTTGCTGCAGTAGCACCCTAAATTATCACTAAATTATCTCAGTAATGCAGTCTCCGGTCCAACTTCCCGAGAGGTCACATGTTCTCACAGCACTGACCTGAGAACTTAATAGCCATTCATAATGTTTCTATGAAAAATATGTTCCAGGCTTCAAACAACATTCTTTCAGGCACACTTTCAGAGCACAGTCTGCTTAGGAACTGTCTCTACTGGTCTGATACATTTGTTTTGCACATGAAGTTTGTTTCAGACTCTCTCGCTACAAAGAAATTTTCTACTCTTGGAAGACGACTTCAAATAATAAATTGTCACCAAAAATGGACATGAAACTTTTAAAAAGCAGTTGGGAGGTGGAAAAGATGAACAAGCTGCAAACATGTCCATTTTGGGAATGTTCTGAATGTCCTGGTTAAGACAGCTTTTCATTTTTAAGGAAAAAGCATTCATCTGATGTGAGTTTCTTTGTTAATGGCACTTAATATAGAATTCTACTGTGTGAAAACAGGAAGTCAGGTTTATATGACGTTAGCTTTAATGATACCACACTGCTTGGAAATAGCGTGTACTATTACAACTTTCAGACATTAAAAGAAAAGCTACAATGCTCAACTCCCTTCTAAAGTTTTAAATGAGGTCCCAGACTTTTTGGACATCTGAGAGCAAATCAGGGCAAATATAGGAAATGTAGAGTTCATATAATGAATTCAGGCATCTGAATTATATTAAAAAGTTGAAAAGATGATCCGGCAGATTCATTCCCTCCCTGTTACATGTCATAAATTCCAAAGTGTTGGTGTCAAACTGTGTCAATTGCACCCATTTATTAATATTTGGAATCCTGTCAATTAACTTCCTAAATGTTATTATCCATTTCCTCATTTCCAGCAGTCTAATACTAACATCACTAGCCACAGCATTCAATCACCCGCTAAAACCATACATACTCTGCCTCAGGGAGGTTTGCTTAAGCCAGTTTCTGGGGAGAAGGGGAGGCAGGAAAGAGCAAATTGCAGGATCTGCTGATCTTGGATACAGGTCTCTCTGCAGGAGCTTCCAAATGTGTCTTTGTTTATGTTCTGGGCTCTGGGTTGTTGTGGGGCACAAGGAAGGAAGGAATTCCTAAGGAGGAAGGAACTTGTTGCCTCAAAAAAAAAAAAAAAAAAAAAAATGTAATTAAAATGTGAAAGAAAGGCTAGGTGAAAGCAAAAACAAAAACTATCTCACTGTGTTCTAAAACAAATATTTACACATTTGTGAATTTAAACATCATCTTTTTTCTCTAATCTAGCTTTCAGTCTTGGATATAATGGTTAATAAACCCCAACGATTTTACACAAAATAAAAAGAAGAAAAAGACAGTATGATAAATGACGCACACAATCCAGACCCCAAAACTTCCCTGCATAAAGCATCCATTGCAATGATGCAGTGTTTCTTGGTTGGTAGCAAAGACCTTAATTCTCTTCTTGTTGGAACTTACTGTAAGTAGCAGCAACATCATGGCTCTAAATCAGAAATCCCTTAATCCCAGCTTGACCTCTGCCATGTCCTAGCCATGCACTGTGTGTGATAAAACTGACCTCTCTGAGACTCAGTTTCATTTTCTTGAAAATGAAAATTATTAAATGTGATGATTATGTAAAAGAAAAAAATGCAGTTTCTGAAATGAAGTTTCCTTCCTCTATGCCTTTCCCTCTTTAAGAGCTACATATGCATTTTTAATAAAAAAGTATATATTGACCAGAAAAATTATCCAGAGAGCATATTATTTCACTGCAGAGTGGGAGTGCACTGGGCATGGAAGAGTTAAGTGGGAACACCACTTTGGAATCCCAGTGGGAGGAAGGAGGAAAGAGAGGATTTAATAGACTCATACAAGTCTTGGTGTTGTGCAAAGCAATAGTATTTCTTTTCAGACTCCAACCAGCCAGGAAGTGATTCTCAAAGAAGTTTACATTGTGCCCAGCTCCCCTATACTGCTGCACAGCAGGAAACCCAGGATGCTGAATGCTCATAAGAAAGATGCTTGCATTTCCTGGAAGGATGGAAAGCAAATGAGCCTTATGCCACACATATATTATAAGGAAACAAACTTCCTTACATTAAAAAGAAGCTCAATTTATATTAAGCCTTATATGCTTGCATGTGTTAAGACTAAGAAAGTGATGCAAATAATATTAAAAAGCTCTAATTTCTGTCCAGCTCCTATTCATGTACCATGAAACATTTTGAGAATAATGCAAAAGTGTCCCTGCTCGCTCAGCCTCTCTCTCACACTTGCATACACACATATATACACTACCTGCACATCATATGTCACACCTATTGGACAACATAAGAAAGGAAACTTAGGTTCCATCAGAACACAGTCCTGAATTAGGCTGTATTGTCACATGCTTAATGGAGAAAAGTAGGACATTTCAGAACTTTCTAACAGAATATTCCAAATCTGTTACAATACATCATGTTTATCAGGTTTGTAACATGCAAATGATTCCCTTCTAGTCTTTCAATCAGTATTTTCTCTTAACTAGACATGGGCTTTGTCTGTATTGCTCACTTTTAGACTTGTAACTGCCAAAAATGTAGTAGGTACTTAGTATTTGCTGACTGAATTAATGAACTTAGCAAGAATTAAAGGGAACACTGACATTTTTATATGTAATTACAATAAAATTTGTTAATTGAGTGAGAGTGGACACACAGAGAATAGGACAGCCTAATGAGTAGCTAGAGATAATTCGTATTATGGATTATTTCCATTTAATCCTTTTTTGATTTTGTATAGTTACTAAAGATTTATTTTAGATTTTTCTTTATGAGAATATGTTTCCCTTTGATCACAGTCAAAATTTTTATATCCAAAGATATTCAGGTTCTGAGGTTAGTGGTTTCCTTTTTAGAATACTGTCTCATCCAAGGCTATTTTTATATGACTTGCTCTAGCTGAATGAATCAAGGCATATTTTGCAGGTTAGGATGGTCACCTGTTGAGAGGTATCTATATGAAAGATAAAGACATTGATTATTTTTTAATAGGTATCTACCTTCACTAGGGTATGGGTAACCAAATCCTTATCTTTCATGTACAAAAATAGATCAGTGATTTATGAATTCACCAAAATTAATCTTACACTAGTTTATGTTTCAGTCTGTTCTCTTTTCAGGTGATGAATTCTATGCCACCTTTCCTCTTCTTTTCAAAATAATGCCTTTTATTTTTCTTAGAATTAAGTTCAAGCAGTTTAGCAAAATATCATTAACTCCCTCCTATAAAATAACATAATGCCAAAACTTTATCTTCATTCAGATAATGACTTTCTTTGTATAGTTTAAATTTTTTCTCCACTTCTTTCCACTTTGCATGTCCTTACAAGGAACCAGGATGTCAAATGATTTCCTCTTACAGAAACCACATTTTCTTCCCTCTGAGGTCATTGCATGTTTAACCATTACGTGACTGCTCATCATTACTTCCAGTGGGTGGTGCCAAGACCAGAGGGAGACTTGCCAGTTTGTAGTCATTGTCCATGGTCTACATTTTCCATGTGGAAAGGCATTTCATTAATGATCTTCCAACTTTCCTTTTATTTGTAACAAAAATATCCAAGATAGTGCCTAACACCCATACCATTTGTGTCATTAAAGCACATGCTGTCATGCCTTTGTCCAAACCTATATTATATGTAATATCAAGAGTGAACCCTAATGTGAACACTAATGTAAACTTTGGATCTTGGGGGATAGTGACGTGTCCATGTAGGCTCCTGGATGGGAACAAATGTACCATCTGGTGGAGGAGGATGACAGTAGGGATGGACTGGATATGAGGGAGGGCAGGGGGTATATGAGAGCTCTATACTTCCATTCAATTTTCCACTTAACCTCAAACTGCTCTAAAAAAAGTCTATAAAAGAAAAATACTTGCATATAACATAAATACATGGCACTGTTCAAAGCATTTTGTGCATTTTATGAATATTAATATATGCAATCCTAATAACAAGATTGAGATATTATTATAGACTTAGCAATATGGTTACATCCCAAGAAGTCCATCATAAGTTGAAAACATTGTACCTCAAAAATGCACTTACCACCCCACCCTAATGTGCTATGTGGTTGAGCATCACAGCACAGTGTATAGTTTGGGTTTTTTCATGATCATGTGACCACCTGGGAGATTTGAATAGCTGCTGCCACCAGGCATCACAAAACAGGATCACACTGCATATTGCAAGTCTGGGATAAAGAACAAATATTGGAACTGAAAGTATAGTTTGTTCTGAATGTGTACAGCTTTTCTACTGTCATAAAATCAAAAAATTGCAAGTCAAATCATTGGAAGCCAGGGACCATGTGTATTATTATCTCCTTTGACTGACAAGATTTGATCAGAAAAAGAATAAGTCATCAGACCATGAATGTCACATCTTAAAAGTAGCAGTTGCTGGCCAGGCTATGATCTATGCCATCAGTATTCTATTTACCTACTATTCACTCCTGACGAATCAGGTATCTACTTACCCATTCCTCCCTTCCACCCAAGTACAGTTCTTCAAACTACCAGCTTTAGTTGTTTTCATGGAAGGATTACATATTTTACATGAAATGAATAAATATGTAGTTATATATTGATACCTCCAAGTGTGTCAATCCAAAGGATATTCTTCATCAGGAAAAGTGAAAGTAAAAGAAGAAGTCACTTGAGTTTTTCAATTGCATCAAGATCAGCAAGTGGCACCACTAATTCTTGATATGTGCCTAATTCTGAAATATTCCACAAGTTCATATCATTAATTTGGCAATTTATTTTCCTAGTTATTCCAAGGTTACTTGAGAATGTTTTTATTTTCTTTTTTTCCATTTTCTGTCTTATAAATTATCTGATTATGTATAATGTTTTTAAAAACAGAAAAGAATCAATATTTTTAAAAGTTTAATCAAGAAAAGGCATCTAAATTGTTTAGGTAACTGTAGTGACATAGACCAGAGAAGTTCTCAAAGGACCTAGCTGTTTGTTCTCAAAGTTCAAATCCTTTCTGGGGAGTTACTTTCATGAAAATTATTATAACTACATACAAGCTTATGTTCTGAATATATCAGCTACCAAAAAAATGAGTTATTTTTTAGATGGAGTTGCCTGGATACAAGAATCTTAGAGAATACAAATGAACTTGGAGGAATTAGTAATACTTTCAAAACAATAGAGAAATGAAACTAAGAGTGAAAGAGGTAATTGAAATCTGTCTTTGATGGGAATAGTATCTAAAAGGAATATTTTAAGTATCTGCTGGCAGCTTTTAAAAATATTAATGATTACTGAAATGGAGAAACGTCAACAGTACTGGATGAACAAAAACTACCCCCCTAATGAGGTTTTATGAGATGAATAATTGTTTTGTACATTTTCTAATCTTATTTTTCTATTTAAACTAAGATTTTTTTTTTTTTTTTAAGTGCAAAGAGTGTTTAAATGTTCATAGGAGACTTGTGGTAAATTCAGAATATGATATAATTGACCACTTAAAGAGAAATGCCTTCTTCAACCTTTTTTTTTTTTTTTTTTTTTGCAGTGCTGGGGATTGAACCCAGGGCCTTGTGCTTGCAAGGCAGGCACTCTACCAACTGAGCTATATCCCCAGCCCCGCCTCCTTCAACCTTAAAAATGAATAGGGAAATAATAACTGGCATTCTCTATGGCACGTCTCTTTAAAATAAAAAAAAAGTAGAATATTTACTTAAGATATAATCTTGGTCTTCAATGTTGCCATTTACAAAAGAGGCAAATACAGACATAATGTGTTCAGAGAGAGTCCCTGATGCACACAGCGGGTGTAGTATGTTCTGCTGGGTTGGTTGCATAACTACTTTGAGAGAAGTTTTCTGTGTAATCACAAGTGTTTTGGGCACTTCCAGGACACTCTATCATTTGGCCCTGTGATTTCTAGCATGCCTGGAGAAATGTGCCTTTGGGGTGCTGTTTTGGAAGAGCGTTCTGATTTCTGCTGGGTTACCCCCCTGGAATGGAAGACTCTGACCCACGAGTCACATTCCAGCTGTCTGCATGTCCGTTTTTCACTTCAATCTCTTTTAATGGGAATGAGGTGAGTCACCTTGCATGTATGTCAGCTGACGTTCGTGTCATGGAAAATTAAACGAATTGGGCTTGAAATTAAAAAGGTAAGTGTGATTTAATGAACTGTGCGTATACTGTTCTGTTTTTAGATTTTTCTCTCCTATTTTTGTTAGTAGATTTTGTTAGTAGATTTCTCGAGTGTTAAACTAAGTTCCATCTCTGATGCTTAGCCTCTCTTCTGTGAAGTACAGTTATTTGGGATGTACCCAACATCTGAACTCCCAACTGGATCTGCCATGATCATTGTTATTATGTGGCAGGTAGTATACAAAGTGTATACTAATATTAGCTCCTGGAAACAGCCCTATTAATTTGGAAATTCAGCTGGGAAGGGACATAGACTGGCACAAATGCAGATACCATCACAAATACAAACAGGGTGTCTGAGTATAAAGGTCTGTCTCTTAACCATTCTGCTCTATTGGTACTCAATCACAATTGAAAATACAAAAATCATTCTTTGAACCAATAAAGTAGAAATAAAACTAATTTTTCTTAGCTGATTTGATAATGACTAGTAGTCAAAATAAGTATTGAGCAGTTGTGGATGAAGCTAGTTTTTAATAATAGTTCCTCCCCTCCCTTTAAATGTAACAATAGATTCCTAATACCTAGATGGGCAAATAAAGAATAGAAAGGAAAATTACATGTTTTAGTCATTTCTGTTTATGGCCTCAGTTGAAATTTCCAGAAATCAATAGCTAATAAGTTATGAAACAATTCCAGTTGTTAGAGCAGCCTCAGGTGGCTAGACAAAGGTTAAATATTTCATGATTAAAAGCACCAAAAAAAAAAAAACACAAAGAATTTTCACTCAATATAAATGTTACCCAAAACATCACTATATATTTTAAATTACATCTAATTAAAGAAATATTACTGAATATATTTTAAAGAGGTTTGTCATAAATCAAATTCATCTAAGGTCATTGTATTGAATTCCAACTCTTTTTCATATGGAAGAAGTAGAACTTTATTAAGATTAATATTAACATAAACATATAAAACTTCATTTTTAACTTAAGATATTTTGTCTTAGTTTGGATTATTTTATCAAAACAACACAGATTGATTTATTTAAACAACAGACACTTATTTTCTCAGTTTCAAAGGTTGGAAATCTAGGATCAAGCTGCTGGCAGACTTGGTTCTTCATCCTGGCTGGTACACAGCTGTCTCCTTCCTATGTGCTCATATGACCTTTCCTTGGTGCATGAGGATGGAGAGAGAAAGATCTGGTATCTTTTCCTATTTATATGAGAACCCTAATCTCATCCTGAGGGCCCTACCCTCATGAACTTCTCTAAGCCTAATTAGCTCCCAAAGAAATCAGAACCACATACTATCATGTTGGAGATTAGACCTTCAATATACAAATCTGGGAGGACACACTCAGTGTATAACACACCCCTAGGAAAACTTTTTCACTTGGAGTAGATTTGTCTAGTACTAGTCAGATTATTCTATGATGAGAACTGATGGGGGAGTGGGCATGGGAAAGACTGTTCTTTCAGGCCTTGAGCTCACTTCTAGAAGACTCAGGAAATGATCCCCCTTGAAGGAAATCCAAGGACTGAAGAGCAACATGGTGTCCAAGGGTCAAGCATGAATTTCTTGAGGAGAAAAGTGGAAACACTCAGAGAGGGGGTGCAAGTAGAGAGAAGGAGAAGGAGGAACCGCAGTTTGAGGTAGCAAAGGACACTGGGGAGGGTACAGAGCGGTGGCAGGTAAAGAAGGGATGAGAGAAATAGAAAAGGTCAAAGGAAGAGAGGGAAGAAGATGAAGGAAGAGAGCATAGTATTACTTTCTCAGCATTAGCATCCCAAACTTAACACTCTAAAAATAATACCTTTGATACCTGCCATGATATGGCAGGCTCTGGATTCCAATTACCAATGATTTCAATACTCTATCTATCTTCCTCATGAACAAAATCCCCATTCTTGATGAAACTGAATGAGCATTCATTGTTTCATTGTGGATTCTACCTTCTTGGAATGTTCACCACCCCAAACTATAAATGTGATGGTTTGGATATTAGGTATCCCCCAAAACTCAGGCGAGACAATGCAAGAAGTTTCAAGGACAAATGATAGGGTCATGAAAGTCTTAACCTAATCAGTGAATTGATACCCTGGTCGGGATTGATCAACTGGTAACTGAAGGTGAGTAGGTTTGGGCTGGAGGAGGTAGGCATTGGGGACATGGCTTTGGGCATATGTTTTATGTCTGGCAAGTGGACTCTATCTCTGCTCCCTGATCTTCATGTGAGCTGCTTCCCTCTGCCATACTCTTCTACCATAATGTTCTGCCTCACCTCAAGTCCAGAGGAATGGAGACCACTACCTATGGACTAAGATCTCTGAAACCATGAGCTCCCAAATAAACTTTTCCTCCTCTACATTTGTTCTGGTCAGGTCTTTTAGTCATGGTGGCAAAAAAAGCTCAATAAAACAATAGACATAAGCAAACTTGAACAGAGTTTAAGGACCATTAAGCTGTGGCTCCTCACCTATAACCCAAGTTTACCAAATGTGAGTGAAAGCTAGGATAGTGTTAGCAACCACTTGTGATCCTGAAATATTTATCAAAGAAACCACAACACAAATGCCTTATATAATTTAAGAGACAGTACATCTGAAATAGTGATTTGATTTGGGTATTACATAAATACTAAATGAAGCAAATTGGGTGACCACTGCATATGTGACATACATTCCTGTACACATGTGTATCCGCCATTTAAAGAAAAAGATCGAGGGAGGAGACGTTGCCCTAACTCAGTGATGGCTGAAGAGCTGACTGTTGCCTTTCACTATTGAAACAGTGTAAATACCAAAAGGAGAAGATTTGCTCTGCTCTGGGGCCAGTGGGGGGAGCAGCAATTAGGTCTAATGGAATCAGTTGAGAAAAGGAACATTAGGCCTATTGGGAAAAACTTCCTCCCAGTGAAAACTATTAGATAATGGAATCATCTCCCAAGAGAAATGGTAGAAATTCTATCTTTGAGAATCATTAGAATTGCTGGACACTATAAGACATTCCATCATTTCAGATTTCATGCCCTTTTATATCTAAAGTGCTTCAGAATTTTATTTAATGAAATGTTTTCAAACATCTTCTACAAGGACTATGTATATGTGTATATATAATATAATAGCATAGTATATATAATACATACATATATACACACATATACATGTATATAATGCATATATAATATATAATACATATATATACATGCAGACATATATATACATACATTAGTTTGTAGTCCATATATGTGTATATGTATACACGGAGATGGATTTTAAAAAAGACAAAGAGGGAGAAGCGAAAGAAACAGAATTTGATACTCAAGGTTGTTATATATGTTTATTTTCAAACTTTCAGGTCATAAATGAAAACACTAAAAACTGTGGTTGAGGAATATTAAAGAAATATGCTAAGAAAGCAAGCCCCTCCATTTTCCTTATTATACTAACAATACCCTCAAGAGACAGAAGTAATTCCTTTCAGTTAGTATTGGTTGCCTCTGAAAATAAGCCCAATAGTTTATCTAAAACTCCAATTAAAGCAACAACAAAAAATGGAGATGACAAATTTAAAATGTTCAGACTCTGTGAGCACTTAAGGTTCAATGAACTCACTAACTTTTTCTTGCGAGAAGAACAATCACTTTCAGAAAACCTATGCCCCATGGAATGACGCAGCTACTTCCTCCTAAACATAGATCACATTATCAGTGTTGCCAAATATATCAACAACTGCCTCACTGTTGAACACCATGTTTATCTAATGGACCATAACAGACGGGGAGAACAAGCACAGTTGGAGACAGCAATCTCTAAAAGTATTTTCCAAACCAGTACTGTTCCTTTTTCTTTCTTTCTTTCTTTCTTCCTTTCTTTCTTTTTTCCTTTTTCAATTAAGGAAAGGGGGGTTATTAAGCAAGCCAGAAGAACACTATTTAGATATCTCCACTGAAACAATTTCTTTCTGTTGAAATATAAAATAATTCTGGGAGTCACATTTTTGTATCTTTACAGAGAAACTAGGACAGAGAGGATGGAGGGACATGGAGTGAAGTTTATATAGAACACCCAATCAAATGTGTCTTGAATTGCACAGAGAAAATTCCTAAGGATCCCAGAAATAAATGATCAACTTTTTTCCTCTACATAATGAAACAATTCAAAGCTGACTATCAGGATAGGGCCAGAGAATATTTTATGTAACTAATTATAAGAAAAATAATATAATTATTCAAAGTGTTTCATATGATTTAATTTCAGAAACAATACATATTTGTTGTAAAATGTTCTGAAAATGTAGCAAATAAAAAGGAGAAAATAAATCATATATAATCATACAAATGCAAAAATAAATACTACTTAGATTTTGGTTTAAGTTTTCCAATTTGATATGTTCTGAAAATAGATATTTTAACAACAAAAATGGAATTATCTTCTGTATATAATTTTGCAAATTTGGGGTCATAATTTTAATGCACACCATGTACATGTGTGAAAACTATTTTTCATAGCAGTATTTTTCTGTACCATTATAATTGCTCTAGAGCATTGAAGTCCTTCACTTACTTATCCAGTCTCCTATTATTACCAAATGTTTGCAATTAACAGTTCTGTGATGTGTACTCTTACACTGTACTTTTATGCATCTCATAAATCTTTCCCTAGAATAATGTACTTGAAGTGTGCCAAAAGGTAAATAAATCCCATAGATTTGTGATATAGTTAAAATATCTTTCAGAATGTTAGTAATCATTTTCCCTTCTACCAGCAAATGTGTTTTATTATGGCTTTAGACAGTTTCTTTTGGTTTGTTTCTTTTTGACTGAGTTGAACCTATCAATTCTGCTTTATGCTTGCTTTCTTAGATTCCTGTTAAGGAAAGCATTGCTATCCAACATTACGTAAATATGAAAGTGAAAAAAATTGTATAAATAAAAATTTCTAAATAGTCATTTTTTTTCTTCAGTGCTAGGGATGGAACTCAGGGCCTCACACATGATAGATCAGCATTCTATCACTAAACTACATCTTCAGCCCAACGTTTATTTTTTTCAGAGACTTTATAGACCTTTAAGAAAAAAAAAAAAAAGAAAAAGCATTTGATAAAATACAGCATCCCTTCATGCTCAAAACACTAGAAAAAATTGGGGTAGTGGGAACATTCCTAAACATTATAAAGGCAATCTACGCTAAGCCCATGGCTAATATCATTCTAAATGGTGAAAAACTGAAAGCGTTCCCCCTAAAAACTGGAACAAGGCAGGGATGCCCTCTTTCACCGCTTCTATTCAACATCGTCCTTGAGACTCTAGCCAGAGCAATCAGACAAACCAAAGAAATTAAAGGGATACGAATAGGAAAAGAAGAACTCAAACTATCCCTGTTCGCTGATGACATGATTATATATTTAGAGGAACCTGGAAATTCCACCAGAAAACTTTTAGAACTCATAAGTGAATTCAGTAAGGTAGCAGGTTACAAGATCAATGCTCATAAATCCAATGCATTTTTATACATAAGTGATGAATCTTCAGAAAGAGAAATTAGGAAAACTACCCCATTCACAATAGCATCGAAAAAAATAAAATACTTGGGAATCAATCTCACAAAAGAGGTGAAAGACCTCTACAATGAGAACTACAGAACACTAAAGAAAGAAATTCAAGAAAACCTTAGAAGATGGAAAGATCTCCCATGTTCCTGGATAGGCAGAATTAATATCGTCAAAATGGCTATACTACCTAAAGTGCTATACAGATTCAATGCAATTCCAATTAAAATCCCAATGATGTACCTTGCAGAAATAGAGCAAGCAATTATGAAATTCATCTGGAAAAATAAAAAACCTAGAATAGCTAAAGCAATCCTCAGTAGCAAGAGCGAAGCAGGGGGTATTGCAATACCAGATCTTCAACTCTACTACAAAGCAATAATAACAAAAATGGCATGGTATTGGTACCAAAATAGACAGGTAGATCAATGGTATAGAATAGAGGACATGGAAACAAACCCAAATAAATACAATTTTCTCATACTAGACAAAGGTTCCAACAATATGCAATGGAGAAAAGATAGCCTCTTCAACAAATGGTGCTGGGAAAACTGGAAAACCATATGCAATAGAATGAAATTAAACCCCTATCTCTCACCCTACACAAAACTCAACTCAAAATGGATCAAGGACCTCGGAATCAGACCAGAGACCCTGCATCTTATAGAAGAAAAAGTAGGTACAAATCTTCAACTTGTTGGCTCAGGATCAGATTTCCTTAACAGGACTCCCATAGCACAAGAAATAAAAGCAAGAATCAACAACTGGGATAGATTCAAACTTAAAAGCTTTCTCTCAGCAAAGGAAACTATCAGAAATGTGAAGAGAGAGCCTACAGAGTGGGAGAATATCTTTGCCAACCATACCTCAGATAAAGCGCTAATTTCCAGAATCTGTAAAGAACTCAAAAAACTCTACACGAAGAATACAAATAATCCAATCAACAAATGGGCTAAGGAAATGAACAGACACTTCACAGAAGAAGATGTACAAGTAATCAACAGATATATGAAAAAATGTTCAACATCCCTAGTAATAAGGGAAATGCAAATCAAAACTACCCTAAGATTTCATCTCACCCCAATTAGAATGGCGATTATCAAGAATACAAGCAACAATAGGTGTTGGCGAGGATGTGGTGAAAAAGGAACACTCATACATTGCTGGTGGGGTTGCAAATTAGTGCAGCCACTCTGGAAAGCAGTGTGGAGATTCCTCAGAAAGCTTGGAATGGAAACACCATTTGACCCAGCTATCCCACTCCTTGGCCTATACCCAAAGGACTTAAAATCAGCATACTACAGAGATACAGCCACATCAATGTTCATTGCTGCTCAATTCACCATAGCCAGATTGTGGAACCAACCTAGATGCCCTTCAGTTGATGAATGGATAAAGAAACTGTGGCATATTTATACAATGGAATATTACTCCGCAATGAAGAATGATAAAATTATGGCATTTGTAGGCAAATGGTCGAAATTGGAGAATATCATGCTAAGTGAGATAAGCCAATCTCAAAAAACTAAAGGACGAATGATCTCGCTGATAAGCGGATGAGGAAATATAATGGGGGGTGGGAGGGGCTAGCATTAGGTTTAGGGTTAGGTTTAGAGTTAGGCTAAGGAGAGCGGCAAGAATGAAGGAAAGAAGGACTGTGTAGAGGGAAAAGAGGGGTGGGAGGGGTGGGGGGAGGGGAAAATAAAATAAACATCATTACCCTATGTAAATGTAAAAAAATAAAAAATAAAAAAAAAGAAAAAAAAATATATATATATATATAACCAACCTATGGTTATATATATATATATATATATATATATATATATATATATATATATAACCAACCACAATAACCAAGCTATGGAGTCAACATAGGTGACCTTCAATAGAAAAATGATTTTAAAAATGTGATTTATATACACAATAAAGTGATGAAGAAGAATGACTTTATGTCATTTTCTGGCAAATGAATGGAACTGGAGACTATCATGCTAAGTGAAAGAAACCATTCCCAAAAAACTAAAGGTCAAATATTTTCTCTGATATGCATAAGTTAATCCAAAATAAGAGTTGGGGGGAATGTTAAAAAAAAGAATAGAAGAAAGATCAATGGAGCAGAAAAGGTGAATGAAGGGAAGGGAGGAGAGATGGGATAGGGAAAGAGAGTAGAATGAATCTGATCTAATTTTTCTCTGTACATTTATGAAAACACTATAGTAAATCTTACCATCCTGTACATCCACAAAACACTAATTTAAAAAAAGAAAAGCTATAATAGCAGAAAGATCAGTAGAGTAGAGGGAAGGGACCAGAGGGAGGGAGGAGGAGAGGGGAAGGGGAAATACTGGGGACTGAATTAGAAAGAATTATATTCCATGCCTTTATAATTATGTTAAAATGAATCCAATTGTTATGTATAACTAAAAAGAACTAACAAAAAATTTAAAAAATTAAAATATATCTATCTGCATCATTACTTTTAGAATTTACATTGACAGAGTACAAGATAAAGTTGTTATCCAATTTTCTCAGTAATCTATTAAATAATCCACCTTGTCCTCACTAATTTGATGTGCTGACTCATAAAATTATTATATACACACTATTCTTTATTTAATTTATTCTGTAAAATTATTATAAGCGCTTCTCTTGCATGTCTGTAAAGAACCCAAGAGTAGCAATTATTTCACCTGTGCAAGAAGTTGAGCAGCTTTTCATCTTCTATGTTTATGTATTCTCCATTTTAAAAAAAACAACTTTAAATATTAATCTTCCCTCAAAATCTTCATCCATGAACGAGTATAGAAATCAGCACATCCTAGCAAGAAAAAAATTATGTAGCAGTCCCCCTAGAATTGAGAGCAAAGTTGCAGGTGAGCACTTATATAAAGGACTGTACCTATAGGACTGTTCTCCCTGACCTCTTGTGGCATCTTGTTTAAAGTTATGGCTCTTGAGTGAGGTCTCCAGTCCAACAGCATCACCTGGGAACTTGTTACACATCTAGACATACGGATTGAACCTCGTAGGTGTGGGGCCAGCAACCTAGACTCTAACAAGCCCCCCAGGCAGTGCTGATGCACACAGAAATCAAGAACATGGATAAAAAAATCATCAGAAAGAGTCTTAATACAACCCAATAGAACATCAGCTGAGTTATTATTCTAAAGCAATCCCTTATTGGGATACTTAAAAATTATTATTTTGCTCCATTGTCCTTTTCCCACTTATTACGTACTCATTTATTCAACAGATTTATCTACCCATCTCAAGGATGACCACTGAGTGTGAACTTTGAATAAACCCAACCACTTGCCTTCAAAAACTAAACAACTTTAATTATTGTCGTTTTACCTTTTAGAAAATCCCAGAGAATTAGACTAGTAGTTTTCTCATTTATTAATTTGTTTTTTTAAAATAAATTAATTAAATTAATTAATTAAATAAATCCAACTACTCTGTTTCTCAAAATATAAGCTTTTTTGGTAGATAAAGCAATTCTGTGATAACTTCCAAGATAAGATCTTATAAAGATAATGCTAATTTTTTTTTCCATTGGACTGGAAAATTAAAGGGAGTCAGATATGGAGTCATTGTAAAAAAAATCAGGAAGAAGCCCAAGAAAGGCAGTAGCTGTTGGAAAGAAGAGATGACTGAAAGAGCAGCACCTAACAGTCTTCATCAAAAGATGGTGGTTATAATTAGAATGGCGATTATCAAGAATACAAGCAACAACAGGTGTTGGCGAGGATGTGGGGAGAAAGGTACACTCATACATTGCTGGTGGGGCTGCAAACTAGTGCAGCCACTCTGGAAAGAAGTGTGGAGACTCCTTAGAAAACTTGGAATGGAACCACCATTTGACCCAGCTATCCCACTCCTTGGCCTAAACCCAAAGGACTTAAAATCAGCATATTACAGAGATACAGCCACATCAATGTTCATAGCTGCTCAGTTCACAATAGCCAGATTGTGGAACCAACCTAGATGTCCTTCAATTGATGAATGGATAAAGAAACTGTGGTATATATATACAATGGAATATTACTCAGCCATAAAGAATGATAAAATTATGGCATTTGCAGGCAAATGGATGAAATTGGAGAATATCATGCTAAGTGAGATAAGCCAATCTCAAAAAACGAAAGGACGAATGATATCGCTAATAAGTGGATAATGACGCATAATGGGGGGTGGGAGGGGTTAGTGTTAGGGTTAGAGTTAGGGTTAGGCAGGGTGGCAAGAATGGAGGAAGGAAGGACTGTATAGAGGGAAAAGAGGAGTGGGAGGGGTGGAAGGGGAGGGAAAAAATAACAGAATGAATCAAACAACATTGCCCTATGTAAATTTATGATTACACAAATGGTATGCCTTTACTCCATGTACAAACAGAGAAACAACATGTATCCCAGTTGTTTACAATAAAAAAAAAAAAGATGGTGGATGATGGTATAATGAAGGATGATCAAATGCGATCAAGAGCTTTGTCTCTGGGAAGTGAGAAGGACTGGATGAAACATGAAAGTCAAAAAAAAAGAGCAACAATCTAGGAGATTTGAGGAGGTGGATATAAGTTTTGAAAACTGAAAGCAGGACGATCTTGTGTGTTCAAAACTCAAAAAGAAAAGAAAAAGATAATGTGTTAGTCAGCTTTTTGTCACTAATGACCGAAATACCTGACAAGAACAACTTAAAGAAGGAAAGATTTATTTTTGCTCATGCTTCCAGGGCTTCAGTCCATGGTCAGCAGGCTCCAAGACAGAAGCATCATGGTAGAAGGGCATGCCAGAGGAAAACTGCTCTGCTCATGACAGTCAGGAAGCAGAGAGAGAGACAGGAAGAGGACAGGGACAGACATAGTCCCCAAGAGAACACCCCCAGTGACCTACCTCCTCCAGCCATGCCCACTGCCTACAGCTCCCACCCAGAAGCCCAAATTATTAACTCATTGATGAAGTCATCGCCTTTGGTATCCAGTCATTTCCTAAAACCCCAACCCTGTACCTTGCTGCATTGGGGACCATGCTTTGAGCACATGAGTTTGGAAGGGTCCAGATTCAAACTAGAACAGATACAAATTACTTTTTTACCTAAAGAGGAACAGGATGAACTCACTGGTAAGTTTGGTTTGTACTAAGTATGTTATCTTAGTCTCTGTCCTCTCAGTCTATGACTCTTTCCTCAGTGAGTAAAGAGGCTACCTTTCCATCTCCCCTCCATCTCCCCTCTGGACCCAATCCCCACCCTGACTACACAGTACTTCTGCATCTGTCACTCAAACACTTCTTAAAATAACTACAGGGACCTATGCTATTTTATAATCCAGTACAAACTTATGAATGACATCATGAGGTAAATCTACTCAGCTGGCTCCAAGGGCAAGAGGAGCTACAGAATGATACAGGAAGTCATGGGCTCCAAAATGTTCAGGGGAGAAATTCAAAAAGTATTTTTAAATCTCTGGAAAAAAAAAAAAAAAAAAAAAAAACAGTTCTTCACAACTCAAATCTGACCATATTCCCTTATCAGCTTATCCCTGTTCATCTGGACAATGCTGCTCGTTCTTCAGATAAAAGTTGTGCAACAAAATTGATTCTGTTTGCTGGGACCGTTCAAATTCTCTGAGAGGCTCTCCTGGCTCCTGGTCTATTCTTTACAGCATTGACCACATTCATAACTTTACATCACATTTATGTGACTAACATCCATCCCTTTACTCTCCTTGATTCCTCTCTGCTTTTTTGTTCTTGCTCATTTTTAAGTCATCAGTGCCTGCCCCGCTGCTAGCACATGGTAGGAGTGTACAAAATATTTACATATTTGTTGAGTAAATACATAACCATTCAGATCCTTGAGTAAGCAAAGCAACCTCACTGCCCCTACCTTTAAGGTCTTTTTTGCCTTTATTGTCTTCTCTGTCTAGAAAAATTCTTCTCTTAAAATTCATGTCTTGTTCTCAAGTCTGTTAGCAGCATTTCTCCAATTACCAATGAATGACTTCCATCCTACTATTTTAATCAAAAGCCACTTAGACATAGCTCCTTTTTTTTTTTTTTTTTTTTTTTTTTTTTTTTTGTGGTGCTGGGGATTGAACCAAGGGCCTGGTGCATGCAAGGCAAGAACTCTACCGACTGAGCTACATCCCCAGCCCTGCCCATAGCTCTTATATGTTTACTACTTATTTTCCTCCTAGTAGAATAAATCTCTGTGAGAACAATAACTATTTGCTTTAGCGCTATCGTTCCAGATCCATTCAGTGGCTGAAAGAGTAAAAACAAGAAATGTTCACCTCTCCCATATTAGAACTGAAGGAGACCCCCCACAGAGCTGAGGCACTCCAGTCTACCAAGCTGATTGTGGGTGCCAAAATATAAGTATACTACCTATTTTGGAGATGGAGTTCCAAGAAGAGAACTGGCAGGGAGAGAGATCACTGGGAGCTGATAATGCCTACAAATTTAAGAATGGCTCACGTCATTGGCAATTGTAACCAAAATAGATGACATCCCGATTTAGGGAACTGAATAGCATGAGTGGTCAGTGCAAGAGAGACTTTTTCAAATATGAGCTAATAATGTAATGCTAATATGTATAGTTTACTCCTAGTTAAATGCAACAGATTTCATAAGATTCAGGTAATTATGGTGGAATAAACAAAGAGGCTGCTTGGTTCCATATACTAGGTAAATCCAATTACTCCCCTCACCAAAGTAGGTTCATTATAAAAGTCACAAGGTCACTTCTCTGTGAGAGTGATCAGCGTGGAGAGTATGGATATTGTGTACATTGTGGTGTTTGGTTTTGCCCTCTACTGTGGCTAAACTGGTTTCCTCCAAAATTCGTATGTTGAAACACCATTACCCCAGATTGTGACTTTATTTAGGGATTGGATCTTTAAATATGTAATGAAGGTTAGGTGAAGTGATTGGGATGGGCTCTAATTTTGTTTCACTGGTGTCATGTGAGGAGGGGATTAGGGCACACACAGTGATGAAAGAACAATATAAGCCCAGGGGAGACAGCTGAGAAGAAATCAGTTCTGCAGAAACCTTCATCTCAAATCTCCAGCCTCCAGAACTTTAAGACAATATAACTAGTCTGTGGTATTTTGTTATATCAACTATAAAAATCTAGTACATTCTCCATTTGAAAATGTTTTATTTTAAACTCATGAACTAAGTAAAGTACACAATATCCCAAAGCCTATTTGTTGACTTACTAATGAGAAAGGAAGAGATTGCCAAAGTTAAAATAGACATCAGCAAACATTAACAACAAAGTAAAATGAACAAAATGTTTAAAATACATTTACTCGGGAAAATTCCGTGAACAGAAAGAACCATGGTGCTCTGAGAAAACCCCATAGAAATTCCACCTCATGTGAACTGGCACCTGAGAGGACACATTTATTCGCATTGATAAGAGACAAGATACAACTCGACACACAGAGGAATGTGTCTATTGCTGGTATCAGAGTGAGTCCTAAAACAATTGACAAGCAGTAGAGATTTGAGAAGTCAGAGTATCATAAATAAAACTGGCAAGAAGCTTTATATCATAAACATGATACTTTTTAAAGATAACTCATAGAGGTCTTAAAAAAAAAGAGAGAGACTAAAATATAAAGTGGAGGCAAGAAGCAAAGAAAAGAGAGAGAGTTATTACATAATGTCATTGATCCAAGCCAAGGGGCCTCTTTTTAAAGGTCTAAAGAAATAGCTGAAGTTTTAACATAAAATGCATTGAACCCAAACATTTAAAAACAAAATTGTAAAATCAAATTTTTAAATATATGAGGATTTCCAAATTTTATTATGATGTTCTCCAATCAACCGTATCTTCTATATATGAAGGTTGCTATGTGTCAATTTTATGTTATCTAGGTCAAAGAACATTTTAACATATTTGATATGATGCATGTGGTACATCCAAAGGAAAAGATCCAAAGATGTTTAAAGATCTTAAACTTGCTCCAGAAAAAAGGTGACAAAGCAATGAAGGAGAGGGTATGGCAGAGCCATGACAGCTTTGTGAGTTACAGAGTCATAGGTTTTCTAACAATTTATATAGGTATTGCTAATAGAAAACCTTGAGGAATGTAATGCCTAAAGTTGAAAACTCAAAACATTGTGTAAGCTCCTTACTTTTTGGCATTACAGTTGCTAAATTATAACCCAGAGGCATATTTTTGCATCAGCAATTTGTTGTTTTAAAAGTACAAGGTTATATCTAAATGATGGCAGATAAACAATTTCACACACTCAGTGAAAGAAATCTGCTACCAGAGGGAAGTAAAATCCTTCATCAGATGCTTGGCATTATGAAGAGAGCACTTTTTCACTCTTTCAAGAGATTAAATCACTGCTTCCTTTAGAAATGACCTAATAAAACATATCAAGTTGCTCACCTCAACATGAATCCATTGCTCAATAAAATATGGCCATACTTGACCATTAAAAAAGTGTTTCTGGGGAATGCAAATAAGTAGTCATGTTAGTATCTTCAGAGAAACTTCTTTAACATTTCAAATAGAATAAAAGTCTATTGATTAACACTTAATTAAAAAGATAAAGCAAGCCGATGTGATTTCACACTTGAAAGAAGAATTATGACAACTTAATTTAATGCCAAAATAAGAACTTTATTTTTAATAGAATAGTATGGGAATGTTAGGGAGGGCACATTGAGTAGTAAAAATCAGGATGTTTATCATATTGATAGACCATAATAAATTTTTACAACATTCTGCCAGCATGGGAAATCTGAAAATAAATTTGAGTAGAATATATAAAAGCCTGAGTTTCAGTTCACAGAGGAGGGAAATCGATTGTTTAAGCCATGCAAATTAAAACTATATTTTAAATTTCCCATCATTAAATATTCCAATGCCTAACAGTATAGATCTTGTGACATGTATTTAGGTATTTCTTATGCAGTACAACTGAGTAAATTCAGTATCCTAAGAGTTTTCAGATAATACATCAAATAAAGGGTTGTGCAATTAGTTTAATTATTATACAAATAACTCATCTTCCTTGAAACTGAAACAATCATTTGATATAAACTTATTGCATTGAGTTGATATACTTTGAATGAAAGTATTATCATATTCCATCAATATAAAAGATAGTAACCATGATGCTCTGATTTACAGATCAGCATTTGTGGGATAAAGGAACAGGGGTAGTGAACCTGCACTGCTAATGTAGACAAAACTGCCAAAAAGTAACAATGACCCACCCGACTTTATTACTATTTGAAGATGGTAGTGTTGGGGATTGAACAGAGGACCTTGCATATGCTAAACTATACTTAATTACATTTCTAACTTTGCATCTTCAAACAGTGAATTTAAAAAAATAAATAAATGCAACCAATATACACATGTCAAACCTTAAAGATGATGCTATTTCAGCAGTTCCACAGGTTGAAATTCATCTTTGAATGTGTCTATTTCTGGTATCAAAGTAAGTATACTGAGCTGGATATTCAAATGAAAAACTGTAGTCCAACTTGTTGATTTAGAAGCTCTGGAACTCTAGTTAGTGACTGAACTCTTCAAAGCCAAGCTTCTTCTTGTATAAAATGACTATAATTGTACTCCCCCTCCTCATCTCACAATAAGATAGAAACATCAGATAATACTATTATGAGTAAAAATTCTGACTCGAATATGAACCAGATGCTCCTAATGGATATATTACATTGGGCTAATCATTTCATCTTTAGGGGCCTCAGTTTGGAAATAGCAAGAGCAATAGTAATAGCATTACACATGTGTTAGGCACTAAGTACATGTCAGGCAGTGTGGCATGTGTTTCAAATAAATTAACTCATTCGGTTCTTAAAACGAACACTCTGTCCCCATTGCCTCTTAGATTTCCAGGTACATAGTAAACATTCTGTTGAATAAAAGTTGAGTACACAAAATGGAAAATAATGATTTGAAATGTAAGATTTGGTCATATTTCTCTGTAAAAGAAAATAACTGAATTTACTTCAATTATAAGGAAGAAAAAGAGGAAAATCTCTATATAAATAACACAAATGTGAAAGGGTGTGGTATATTTCTGACTTTCTTTTGAAAATGAATTAATAACAAAAGTATGTGAAAAACAGAAAAAATAAGAGAACAATAAATTTGTGGAACAGTCCAGGCAGTTAGAATTTGCTATTAAAGTTGACCTAAAAATTAAAACAAAGTTTCACATGCGGTGATAGAAGTCTTTAAGTTAAAGGCTCCTTTCTAATTTTTTTCTTTGGTGATGTCTGGTTAATGATACTCTAGTTAAAGACACTCTAAAAATGGGCAGTTAACTGGAGGGCAGATTGTACACTAATAACTTAAGGAGAACCATGATCCACTTTCAGGATTTAACATCAAGAATGGCAAGAAGGAATAATTATACCGGAATAAACACACACACACATAAACACACTGAGATAGTTTGAAAACATTTAATGGTAGTGAAGAGTAAATTATTTAACTCTAACCAGGGATAAGAGCCTTTTGGTAGCTATCACTTACTGCTGTAAATCTGCTGAAGTTTGCATTTCCTGGCTGCTGGCTCTGTTTATTTAAAGTCATTCTGAATGCTCTGCTAGAAAGGATTTCAGTGGTGCTGCCAAATATTCACTAGATTAAAAATGTGCTCTGCTGATAATATTTTTATAAACATAGCAAACTGAGCAAGAGCGATGTTCTTTAGATATCAATTTGCTGCTCTTCCAGAGTCAGGCTTTCTACTAGGTCTTATCAATCAACAAATTTTATTCAATTTGGTTATTTCTGGTGAAATGGACTAAAAACCTTACATCAAATTCCCCTCATAGGTTAAGTGCTGAATTAAGCCTCTCTAACTCATAAAGCCATAAGGAGAATTCATCAGTGTGAATGTTGGAATGTCTAAAGAGTTATTAAAAAATATCCATAAAGAAAAGAGAGGTAATAAATGACATAATATCAAATGTGACTGGTAGGAAAGGACCCAGATTTAAAATATCTTCTCTCAATTCTAACACTCAGGTAGAAGTTGCTTTCGCCATCAGTAAAGCAGTCCTAGTTAAGGAAGTCTTGGACTTTCCATTATCCCCTTAGATGTGTCCTGGGATGTAAAAACCACAGGAGTTTCATAAACACAAATTTTGCTTACAATAGGTTTCATTAGTGGAAGAGACCAGTCTACACTGAAAACCAAGGAATAGCTTGAAAACAGGAATGGAGAACATACAATAAGAAATGAAGAAAAGGCAATAGAAAATCAGGTAAGGTAAGGATATCAAACCCAAGAGGTTTAAAAGAAGTTCAACTTCAAAGTAGCAAAATAGATAAATGTGACACCATTGATAAATCCTCCCTCCTTTCTCCAACCCAGGAATTTTTCAGGTACTTTCAAATGAGTTACCATGCCCCAAACTGTCATGGGTACAAATTTCATTTGGAGATAGGATGGAGAGTTTTAATATTATTTTATTTTTTTCTTTTTCACTTCATAAAATAAATATGAACTAATGTTATAAAGAGCAAAATTACCTGATTTTTTATACTAAATTTAGACTTGTATAGGGTCACTTTATGCTTTCACCCCAGGTTTTTGCCTTCATCCTTTCTAGTTAGAGCCACTTGGAATAGCATAGAAGAGTAATTATTTCAGTCACTTAAAAGGGAATGATGTTTGAGAGTAAGTTCAAGAGAAATTTCTTAATTCATTCCAGGTATTTAGACTTCCATCCAGTAACTGCTACTAGCTTTTTAACAGGACCTCATTAGAATAGAACAGGCATGGCCTTTTGACTTGCAGCAAAGATAACTAAGATATCGAGTCATGTCTCAATTTATTAGAGAAAGATCGAGGGAAATATATTTAGAAAACAGATAAAATTAATTCCATTTTTCTAAATATAAAACTTGAGATATAACAGAACAAATGATAAGAGTCAGTTCAGTTCAGGGCAGCACCATCTTCAGTTATATTTTTTCTAGATTTAGTTAATGTGTTATATAATTTATCCCCATGCAGCCTAAGAATATTGACTATGGAATGTTTATAAGCAGACATGACCTAATTCCAGCCCCAAATTACCACCACCATAAACTACTTTTTATGAAAGCTAAGCACCATCCTTACTTAAAAAAGAACTTCAATTGCATTATTAACTGGGGTTCAGGTTTATTTCACCAGAAGGAACCTAACAGAAGCCAAGTACCAAATACAGAAGGTGAAGGAAAAAAGGATTGGAAGTTTCTGTCTAGCTTCAGGGAGCAAATTCATCATGAAAAATGAAGAAGTCTAAGCACATTGAGTTAGATGCTAGAATAGGGTCGGACAGTGGCAGGAGAGGATACAAATAGCTGTTATAAAAACCCTATTGTGTAGAGCCCTCTGGGGTGTAAGACTAGGTAGACTAAAGCTTAACAAAACTAATAACACTTTTAAACCCAAGCTGTGCTGCCGTGGAGACCCTCCGAAAGAGCCCAACTCAGCAGACAGAACTAATTCCCTACAAGTTGCCAGAGGGCAATGAAGCAGGCCCAAGCAGGGTATAGCCGCACTACCTCAGATGGTGGCCAAGCAAAAGTAAGTAGAGTTCAGCCTTGGATAGCACGTCAAGTGATCATGGCAGCCCTGGGGAATGGTAGCGCTCAGCCTAACCAAGTGACAGAGTGACAGCAAGACCAGTGAGAGCTGCTTCCTTAGCAGACTAGACCAAAGGCATCAGAGAAGAGAGGAAATCATGATATTTGCATGGATCCTGAGTCCTTGAAGTATGAAACATAAAAAATAGTCAGACAATAAAAGCCCAGCATGTGTATCTAGATATCATGGCACCCACACCTAGAAAATATCTGGGAGGTTCAGAAGGGAGAGATAAGAACAGATATGAGATATCGTCAAGGTGGAATTGAAAAGACTCAGGAAACAGTAAGAGAATGGTGCCAAGAAAAAGGAACACTCAAAGATGACAGCGATGTCTTAAATTAGGCTCCTGTTGGAGGGTTGGTTGACTTATTTTTATAATTGGAAATATATATATAAATGCTTGTTGATTTCAATGTCATCTGGTTTTCAGATTCGTACATAGAATACAATGTTTCAAAACTAATCTCCTACTCTTTCATCTCAAGCTGCTTCCTTTGCACTTTTGTGCATTCTCTCTGAATGTGATTATCACATTTAGAGCATTACTGTCATCTCAGACTAGTCCTGTCTCCTTGTCATTCATATCCAGTATCTGAACTCTCTAGATTCCGCCTTATCAGTGCCTGATATTTGGCCCCTTTTCTGCATTCTTATTGTCCACTTTATAAAACACACACCATTCATACCTCTTGAGGGTTTTAAAATACCTTTTACTGGTCACCTCTTATTCATGGTTTTACCTTCCATTATGTTAGCTACTTGAGTCAACTGCAGTCTGAAAATATTATATGGAAAATTCCAGAAATAAGCAATTTAAAGTTTTCAATTGAATGCCATTCTGACTAGTGTCCCACCCAGGATGTGAATTATATCTTCACCCTTTGTCCAGAGTATCCACATTGTATATGCAACTTATCCATTATTGACTTAATAGCAATCTTATTTATCAGATACACTGTGGCCTCTCATAAAGCTTGTGTTCAAGTAATCTTTATTTTACTTAATAGAAGCCCCCCAAAACAAGAATAGTGAAGTTGGCAATTCAAATAAACCAAAGACAGGCCGTAAAGTTCTTCCTTTAAACAAAAAGGTAAAAGTAGAATAAGATATTTTGAAACAAAAGACATAATTTTCACATAACTTTTATTACAGACTATTGTTTTAATTGTTCTATTCTGTTCTTAATCTCTTACTGTTCCTAATTTATAAGTTAATCTCTATCATGAGTATATATATATGGGGAATGTTATGGTGTGATCTGGGACTATATCCCAAAAAGTTCTTATGTTAAGCAGTGCATCAATGTTGAGGGGTGATTGGGATATGAAAGATATAACCTCATCAGTGGATTAATCCATTTGATGAATTAATAATGTAAATGGACTACCTGGTAGCAACTTAGGCAGGTGGGTATGGAGTTAAGCCACATACCTCTGTGTTTCTGGCTCCCTGTCCTGCTTCCTGGTTACCCTGAGTTGACCAACTTTCATCTGCCACCTCCTTCTACCATGATGTTTCTACCTTAGAACCATTCAGTGAGAGAATGAACCATGGACCAAAATAAACTTTTCCAAGAATTGAAGTCAGCATTCTATAGCAATGCATGCAAATCCATGTTTGTATCTGCAGAGTTCACAATAGTCAAATGATGGAATCAGCTTAGGCACCCATCAGTGGATGAATAAAGAAAATATAGTGTGTTTACACACACACACACACACACACACACACACACACACGCGCGCGCGCGCGCATGCGTGCGTGCATAATGGAGTTTTATTCAGTCATAAAGAAAAATGAAATCATATCATTTGCAGGAAAATGGATGGAACTTGAAAGCATTATGTTAAGTGAACTAACTCAAACTCAGAAAGTCAAGGATTGTATGTTTTCTCTCATATGTGGAAGCTCGAGAGGAAAACGGAAAAAAAAAAAAACAGTGTGGGACATTTCCATGAAAAGAGAAGGGAGACCAGCAGAGTAGAGGAAGGGGACCAGTAGGTGGGAAGGAAAGGAGGAGAAGGGGAGATTCTGGGGAATGAAATTGATCAATTTATATCGTCATGTTCTGTGCATGTATGAATACATAACAACAGATCCCACTATCATGTATAATTAAAATACACTCATAAAAAATTTTTTAAAACTTTTCCTTTTCTAAGTTGTTCTTATCAGGTATTTTGGTCACAGTGATGAAAACCTGACAATACAGGAAAAAACATTGCATATAGCATATACCCGGGCTACTGCAATTCATGATTTCGGGCATCTACTTGGAGTCTTGGAATTTATCTCCCACAGATAAAGTGGAGCTATGATATTTTGCTCATCACCCACAAACAAGCAGTAATCAAACTTCTTTTCTGATCTTCTAGAGCATAGTACTTTTTGGTTACCTCTTTTAAGGTCATCATTGCTTTATATTTATAATTTTTATAGACATCAGCTCCTCCATTAGCTTGTAAGTTTATGGCAAGAATCTATGATAATTCATTCATTTTAAACAAATTCTATGGTAGCTACAGAATAAATATTTGTTTGAATTAAATGAGCAGATAAAAAATGAATAAATGAAAATCTAATTATATATAAGCCTATATATTAATGTACTAAAAATAATCAATGTCCATTTTTAGTATAGTATCTTTAATTATTTACATTGACATTTATAGGTCCTCATGTAAATATACATTGCCTTCTCATTCTCCTACCTATAGATGTTTAGGAGTATGTACTAGTCAGCTCTTTGTCACTATAATGAAATAGTGAGATAGGCTAACTAATGAAGAAAACAGGCTTATTTAGCTTATGGTTCTGGATGTTCAAAGTCCAAATGGCAGAGTGTAGGTTCTGTGGCCACTGCTGTCCCTTAGCTTCAACACTTCATGATGTATACATAGCAAGAGCAGGAAGATTATATCCAGAGCCTGGGAGCAAAGAGAGCTTGGTGGATCCAGGGTTGCTCCTTTCATAAAAACCCTCTTATAAAAACTCAAGATGCTGCCCAAGAACTACCTTTGGAAAGTATACCCTAATGACGTGAGATCTTCTCATTAGACCCTACCTCTTAAAGTTTCCAAAGCACCTCCCAATAGCACATTTGGGCACCAAGCCTCCAATCACATGAGCCCTTGGGAGAAACCCAAATTATATCCAAATCACAGCCAAAGATCTATATGCATATACTCACACATATGTATTTTGCTCTGCTGTTCCAATGAGTCAGCCTATAACAGTAGTAGACTTCATCAAAAGACCTGAGCTTCAGTTTGACTTTGCCAGTTATGAGCCAGGTAATCAGGCCAAGTTACTTTAGTTCTTTAGGCCTCTGGCTTTTCTTGTGTAAATGATTTAATTTCTAGATTTGTCCTGAGGCTAAAATGATATGAGGAGTAAGATGGTGTTGTCTATTCAAACTAGATCCCCATACTTTGTCTGCTTAACAATTAATGTCTGCAAAGTGGAAATTGATTGCACATTTTCCTTTTACTTTTTATCTCTTCCTTTTATTGCTTTGTCCTTTCCTCCCACTCTCCTTCTTTCTATTTGCTCAAACTACTGTTTAATTTACTGTATTAGAAAAAAATATGGAACTAGCAGCCAAAGATTTATGTGCTACAGTTTAATAGTTGAATGACCTTGTGAAGCACACTTAGTGTTTACAAATTTCAGTTTCCTTTTTGATATAATGAAAAATATGAAAATCATAAACATTTATTAATCTATATGGTTTTATTAAGTTAAAAAAATAACATGAGGTCACTATAACGGCCCCAGTTGTTCCTAATACCTTCTTCTGAGATCTTGCTCTTGACTTTGAATATAATATAAACAGGATTTTTCACAGGTTGTATTTCTTCAGAAAAACCTAAACCTGAAGTTTTATTTTAAATTCACAAATACCCATATGAAGCAATTGACTTAATGGAGTGGAGCATCGATTGGCAAGGGTAGTATGCATCGATTGGCAAGGGTAGTATACAACAGCTTCAAAGCAATTGATATTTACCTCTGTAATTCTGGAGTAACTATACTTGAACACTGATACAAACATATTACAGGGAATAACCAAAAATTCAGTACCTGAATAATGAAAGCACCAAGGCAGAATGACTGAGGAAAAATAAGGTTTCCATTTTAACCATTTTATCCGACTCTGAATTTTCCACAGTCCTCAGTCTTCTAGAAACAGGTGGACATGCTGGGCATACGGCAATAAAGCACCAGTCAATTGAACCCTATCTTCACACTGTCTCAGAATTAGTACAAATGCTTTCTATTTCTACTCTTTGCTAATGCTCAGAGAAAACGAAATCAAATGAAAATTAGCAAAATGCTCCAAAGCACTTTATTATTTAGCGTATTTAGTTTCATCAATAAAATCTGAAAATAGGAGCTGTCAGATATGCAAATATTCAAGAATTGGCTAGTATTTTGCTTAGCTCTTCATCATAAAATTTTTGCATATTCTGGCAAATCATCCTAGCTGAAAGAAAACTAATTTCCACAAACTGCTATTTGCTATATTCTTCCAAAAGTCTGTCATTACCACCTGTACACATTAGCTAATTATCTCCTGTCTGTTGTTTAAATAAATGTATTTTGTTTACATTTGTCTGTACTGCTAAGAGATCTTCAAAAATAATTGATTATGGAAAACTCAATTACAAAAAATAGAAACTTGTAGAAAGTAAATATAATTTAAGGAGAAAATGGTAGCTTAAAGAATTGTGATAGTTTAAAGAGTTGTGAGGAAAAAAGGTGAAAAAGGAAGGACTACATAGGGAAGAGATATTCACATATTATCCATTTTTTAAAAGGATTTAAATTTTTATAATGAAGACATTTTTGTGAGGTGGAAACAAACTCACATGGAAAAGGAAAACTTACTTTTTTATATAAGTTATGTCCATTTAGAATTCCTTGAGAAGAGTATGTGATATACTTTTGAAGGAAAGTCCTGGATTTGCATTAGACTGCTATGTAAGTGAGAATAATAATCTTATTGTATGAAGGCACTGAGATATCTTGGCTACTTTTTAACACAGCCATAATTAAGTACCCTGAAAAATACAATAATTAAATGTCAATTCATAAAGCGAAAATCATAAGTGCCATAGAAGTTTAAAACAAATGGAAATCTGTTAACACTTAAATATCGTGAGCTCTAATACTCCATAGAGAACTACTTTTTCACACTGTTTTTAAATGGGTTAAAGCCATTTTCTAAAAAAAGAAAAAGAAAAAAATCTGGAAAAGAAAGAAATCGAGGTAGAGTTTGGAGGTAAGTATTTGTAAGTAAGTGGTAAGGTTGGCATTGGTCTAATTATATTATTTTGCTCTAAAGTAGAAGATTTTGACAAATATCATATCTTTAATTTGAAAGACACATATGCAAATCTTAAACCTGGGAATTATACTAGTTCTTTCAAGGTAGAACAAAGGCCAAGACATGCAGATTAAGAAGTTTGGTTAGATATTTTAGTGGATAGGAACTTAGCATATATATTTTAGTAAGTAACTCTCAGACATTTCTCAACACCACTATTCCAAAATATATAATTAGGACAAGATCTGATCAATCATGGAAGACTAAGAACATGAAGAAAAAATTAATTGCTGGCAGCTGTCTGAAAATATCAGTCATTTATGACTTCTCCCATTCTGTTCAGATTGTTAAGTGACTTATTTATAAGAGCAATCAATGCTAACTTAAATCTTTAAAATTATTTCTTTGGTCTGCCCACATTCATAATCTGATTCTCAGACTCCTCTCTCCTCTCACACCTTACCATCAGATTCTTTATTCCCCTTAATATTTTGAATATATATCTATCTTATAAACAATATTTTTATAAACTTTATTGCAGTATAAATGTATAAATCTTCAATGTGAAGTGTAAAGAATTTTTAAGTGAACATAACACTGTGACACCACCTAGATCAAGACGCAGAATATTGCCAGGACAAAACCAAACAAAAACACCCTTCCTCATGCCCCCTGCCTCAGAAGTAGCCACAGTTCTGATGTCTACCACATGGGATTAGGTATGCCTTTGATCTTTATATGAACAGAATCATACAGAATATATTCTTGTGTGTCTGACTTCTTTCATACAATATTATGTGTTTGATATAAATCCATGAAGCACATTGCATTGTATAATTTTACCAAAGATGTCCATCCATTCAACTGTTAAATGTATGTTGGTACTGAGTCCAGTTTTCAGTCATTAGAAATGATACAGCCATGAATATCATTGTACATGTTTGTATAAATATGGACATATTTATATTGGAAATTGAGAGGTAAAAATATTAAGTCACAGGCTATGAGTATAACTAGCCTCAGCAGATAATGGAAAGGAATTTTCCAAAGTAGTTGCACCAATTTTAACTCCCACCATACATTAGAGTTTCAGTTTCTGAACATCTGTGCTTGTGTTTGATGTTGTCTGAACTTTCTCTGTTTCAATTTCAGCCATTACAGTGGGCAAATTCTAGAGTCTCACGATGGATATTATTGTGCATCTCTGATGGCTAATGATGTTAAAGAACTTATACAAATTGATAATTATACAATTGATAACTTATACAATTTGATAGGCAAATTGGTGTCCTTTTATGCAATACATTTCCCAAATCTCTTGCTGATTTTTAATTGGGTTGCCTAATATCTCAACTCTTTGTATTTCTTATTATGTTCTATATAGTAGTGCTTTCTCAGATTTATGTATTGCAAACAGGTTCTCTCTCTCTGTGGTTTACCTGTTCATAGTCTTAATGAAGTTTTGTGATGAAATTGTCCTTGTTAATAATTCCTTTATGGTGTTTCAGGGCCTTTTTGTCCTCTACTGAAATTGTATCTCCAATAAGAATTTTTCTTACATCTTCTTCTACAAATAATATTGATTTACTATAAACATCTAGGCTATAGCTGGTATGAAATTAATTTTAGGGTATGAGTTTTTTCACCCATGGGGATATCTAGGTGAAACTATACCTCTTACTTTAAACACTATCATTCATCTTTTATTTAAAACACTATCATTTTTTGTATTGCACTGCCATGGAAAATTTGTCATACACGAGATAACCATATATGTGTGGGTATGTTTATGCATTCATTACCACACTGCATTAAGTATTTTAATTTTACAAAGTTTGACATCAGGTCCTGTAAATTCTCTAGATTTGGTCTTACTCTTGGTCTTAGGACTAGGCTACTTCTCTCTTGTCCTTTGCATCTTAATGTAAAATTTATAATACTTTTCTTTTCTAAAAAATTACCTGCTGAGGTTTTGAATGAAACTTTAGTGAAACTATGGATCATTTTGGAGAGAATTGTTTCTTACAATAGTGAGCCATCCAGTCTTTGACTATAGAATTTCCCTTAATTATTTAGGTACAGTAATTTTAAAGATTTTAATATAGAAATATTTCACTCCTTCAACAAAATCTATTCCTACATAGTAGGTGTTTTTGAAGATACTGTGAGTAATGCATTTTAAAATAGCATTTTCAAATTGTTCACTGAAAATATGTAAAAATATCATTTTAAGATACATTTTCCAAAAATTATAATCAACTTTATTGAAGTTATTTACATAATATAAAGTATACAAATATTATGGGTATGGTTGGATGGATTTTGACAAATGCTTATATCAGAGTGAACCACACTACAATCAGATTGTCCATTGTGTCCCTAAGTCCCCCAATACTCCTTCTGGTTTCAGTTCTGACATATAAACTGACTAAATGTCTTCATTCCATCATTATAAGAAAAATCTGGAAAACCTGAACATAAATGCCTTTCTTTGATCTTTGGAGAATTGAAGTCACAGGACAAACAGTGACCCCAAAATCCGGAGCATCAGGTACATTCAAAGCAACACAGCTGAGATCCCTCTACCTGAAACAGACACCTCCAAAACTACTTGTCAGGCACATTGAGATGATAATTTTGAGCAATTAATTATTGGAGACTCAGTGTGGACTACCATGAGAGTGAGAAACTCTTGGAGCTGGCAGTCTTAGGAGACCCCGATAATTTCATTGAATTCACATCTGAGAATTCTACGGGTTACTCATGGTAAAGGTAAGAAAAATATGCTTGATAATTCTCACAGAGAGAAGGAAGAGTAATCATTATAAAATATACCCAGAGTCTTCTGAAAACAAAAACAGGTTCTCCAGGGGAAAAGATATTTTCAGACCTTTATCCTGGCTTGGGGAAGGAAATTCCTCCTACTCCAACCCTTTCCAGGGTCACTATATGTTGTCTTCAAGTGTTTTAGTCAGCTCTTTTGCTGCTGCGACTAAAAGATCTGACCAGAACAATTTTAAAAGAGGAAAAGTTTATTTGAGGGCTCACAGTTTCAGAGGTCTTAGTCCATAGAAGGCTGACTCCATTTCTCTGGGCTCAAGGTGAGGCTGAACATCATGGCAAAAGAGTATGGTAGAGGGAAACAGCTCACATCAAGGTGATCAGAAAGCAGAGAGAAAGCTTCACTTCCAGATAAAAATATGTGCCCCAAAGTCAAGCCCCAATTCCCACCTTCTTTGGTCACGCCCTATCATTTCAGTTACCACTGAGTTAATCCCTATCAGGGGATTAAATCACTGGTTGGGTTAAGACTTACAACCCAATCATTTCTCTGAACCTTCTTAGATTGTCTCACATTTGAGCTTCTGGGAGACAACCTCACATCGAAACCATAACAACAATAAACCCATTTAAAATACTTAAGCAAAGACAAGTTAAGAACAAATGGATGGAGAAAGACATACCATCCTAAGAGTAATGAAAAGAGAGCTCTTGGACAAAGTAGATTTCAGAAGAAGAAAAATCATCAGGCCTAAAGAGCAGAGTTACAAGGACAAACCAGTCAATTCTCCATGAAGACATGACAACAGTAAATGAGTGTGAAGTTCACAACAGAACTGTAAAGGAAACTGATAGAACTGAAAGGCAAAATAGACAAGGCCACTATTATTCAGGGACTTTAACAGCCTTCTGTCAGATATTGACAGATAAAGTCAGCAGAAAACCAGTAAGGATGACCTGAACAGCACCATCAATCAACTTGAATATTCCCTCCAAGAGCAAAATTGTGCACAGGGAATCCTCATGAGTTCACAAGAATGTTCACCAAGATAGACCATAGGAAGGCCACAAGACACACATTAACACTTGTGAAAGTATAGAAAGAACACAACCTGTGTTGTCAGATAATGATGGTATTAAAGTAGAAATCAATAACAGAAATATAGCTGGGTTGGAAATTTTTCAAATACTGGAGACTAAACATAAAAATGCCAAATAGCCCATGGGTAAAGAAGAAGTCTCAACAGACATTAAAAAAATGTTTTTAACTAAATGAAAACTTCCCAAAATTAGTGAACATGCAGCAAAATCAGTGCTCAGAGGAAAATATACATAATTAAATGAAAATATTAGGAAAGAAGAACAGTCTAACATCAATAAACTAAGCATTCATCTTAGAAACTAGAGAAAGAAAAACAATCTAGGCCTAAAGAGAGCAGAAGAAAAGATAATATGATAATTAGAGCAGGAATCAATGAAATTGCAATCAGGAAAACAACAGATTAAATCAACAAAACCAAAAGCTATTTACTTGACAAGATTAATAAAATTGATAAACCTATAACCGGGCAAACCAAGAAAAAAAAAGATAACAAACCACCAATATCTAAAATGATTTAAATCTGTAAACAGTTGTACACAAGTTTTTGCAAAGATATATTGTCATTCTTTGGAGTATATATCTTAGAATAAAATTGCCAGATTTTATGCTAATAGTTCTGTTTAACTAAAAAGAAACTGCCAAAATGTAAGTTTGTACCGCTTTACATTCTTGTTTCTAACAAAATAGAATTCTACATCTTTGTAAACACTTGTTACTGTCAGTCTTAAAATTTTGGCCATTAGAGTAAAAGAGTAATGGTATTAACATGATTTGTATTAATTTAATTTTCCAGATAAAAATTAATGTTTGATATATCATTCTGTGCTTATTGGCTATTTGCACATCTTATGTTAGAAAGTATCCCTCAAATCGTTTTGCCCATTTTTTAATAAAATGAATTATTTTGCTTATTATTATGAGTTCTTCTTATGTAATAAACGCAAGCCTTCTGAGAAATACACACACACATGCACATACATAGGCATGCTCATATATACGTACAGACACACACACACACACAACATATGTAGCTAAGATCTTTTTTTATCTCTTGCCACTTTTTGTAGATTAATATTTTATATGTACAAACTATGTGGAAGTTTTTTTTAAAAAAGACAAAAATTTGTTGTTTGCTGTTCTATTGCCCTGGCTAAGACCTCTAGTATATGGCTAGGTAAAAACAGTGCGAATGTTCATTCTTCCCTGTTCTAGATACTAAGGAGAAAATATTCACTCTGTTAATATTAACTTTAACTGTACAATTCTTATAAAAGTCATTTTTTATATTCAGAAAGTTCTTTTCCAGTCCTACTTTGCCAAAAGGTCTCTCTCTCTCTCTCTCTCTCTCTCTCTCTCTCTCTCTCTCTCTTTCTCTTTAAACAAATGTATGTTGAATTGCATCAAATATTTTACCTGGATATAAGAGAATTTTCTTACTTATTGTTCAATAAAATCAAATTCAAATGTTGAATCCACTTTGAATTCCTGCAATAAACTATATATAGTGATAATATTTTATCCTTTTATATATTTTACTGGATTTAATGTACTAAGATTTTTATTAAGTGTACATGTATTTATACTTATGAAGGACATTGATCTGTATCTTTCCCTTCCTGTAGAATCTATTTTGGCTTTAGTATCAAAGTAATGCAGGTCTCATACAATGAGTTGGGACATGTTTCCTTCTCTGATTTTCTGAAAAAGTTAATGTATAATTGGTATGAATTTTTCATGAAATGTTCAATAGAATTCACCAATAAAGCTCTTTGGGTTTGGAAATTTGTTTTCTATAGAGGTTTTTAGCTATAAAAATGATTTTTAAATATATTTAGGTCAATCTGAATTTTCTCTTTTTCATCTTACACCATCTTTCAGACTCTGTGTCTGTCAAGGGATTTGCTCCTTTTGCTCTCGCTGTTTTTCCTCTTTCATCAAATGTATTGGGATCACTTCGTTCATGGTATTAGTTTATTCACTTATATGTATATACATGAATACACGAATATATATATGTTTATATACATATATACATGAATAAGCTAATACCATTTATACATTAAAATATATTTATACATGAATGTATATTTATATACATATATATTTATATGTAATTATCATGATGGTTCCCCTTCATTCCTTATATTGATAACTTTTATCTTTCCTCTGACTTTTTCTTGTTCTATCAATCTAGCTACTAAACATTATTCAAGGTCATTGATTTTATTAATTTTTCTCTATTTTTTGTTTTCTATTTGGTTAATTTATGAATGTACTTTCATTATTTCTTTTTACTTAGTTTGAATTTCCTTTGTTGATTTTCTTTTTAAGGTGGGAAATTAATTTTTTTATTTGAAATATCTTTTTTCTTTTCAAATATAAGGATATAATGTATAAAATTGCCTGTAACTCTTATTCTATTTATAACCCACAATTTTTCACATATTATACTTGATTATCACTGTACTCAAAATTTCTTTTTTATATGTTTTTTTCTTTGTCCTATCAGTTATTTATAAGTATGGCCTTTAATTTCTACATACTTAGATTTTTCCCAATTTTTGTTATTGATGTGTCAATTCTAAGTTGTTAAGGACTTTTTCTTTGATTTACCGTCTTCATAAATGTTCACTATGTACCATTAGAAGAATGTATATTCCACTGTTGTTAAATATTCCAAAAAATGTCATTTAGATCCAAGTTGTTTGATAGTGTTGGTCCTATATTCTCTATCCTTACTAATTTTCTGTGTACTTATTCTATTAATATTGGGAGATGTGAATTGAAATCTGTATAACAATGAATTTGCCCATTTTCTCAAGTTGGGGTCATATCCTTTGAAGTTCTTATGAAGGGCATGTACATTTGAGGTTGATGTATTTTTTATGATGAAATATGAAAAATACTCTTCATCTCTGCTAATATTCTTGTCCAGACTCTGTATATTTTCTGATATTAACATAGTCACCTTTAGTAATATCTTTATATTCTTTTTTTTCATGATTGACCTTTTTTACTTCCTACCATTTTCCTTAATTATTGCAGCACTTCATTTTTAATCTAAGTTCCATCTTTCAATTCTCTCTCACAATCTTTTCACTGTATTTTCTTTATGTCTTTTTACTTCTCAATGCTTTGCAAACCTTGAAATACCTTACTTTTATTTTTGTTTTAAGCCACTATATTTAAAACTTTAAGACTATGAGAGAAAATCCTCCCATTTTTTTCATTTAGGGCATTTTAAGATTATATTTTCTGAATCCAACTTTCCACCTAGTATTATTTTCATTCTTTCTGAAGAACTAACATTAACATTTTTGTAGTACAGAATTTTTTTGGCAATTCTCTGTTTTTGCTTTACTACAACAAATTTAAGTCTTCTAAAACTGTAAAAATCATTTTTTAAAATTCTTGATGGAAAATTATGGATTGACAGTTTTGATTTTTTTAAAGACCCTTTTGTTATATCTTTTGATTATATTGGTCTTGATAAAACATCTTTGGCCATTCTCATCTTCATTCCACCATATGTAATGTGTCTGTTACAAATTTCAAAATTTTCTCTTCATCAAGATTTCCTTTTTTGTTTTCATCAATGTGCTTATTATTTTATCTGTAGATTATTTTCAACTTTCTATATACACAATCATGAAATTGACAATCCTATGTTTTGCTTTACAATCCTTAATAATCTTTCTTCTTGATTTATTATAATGGATAAGACCTTCATTATAATGGTGAATAAATTGGTAACAGTTGGTCACTTTGATTTCTCTACCACTGAACCACATCACAAACCCTCTGTTTTATTTTGAAAGTGGGTCTCACTAAATTGCCCAAGTAGGTCTTTAACTGGTGATGCTCCTGCTTCAGTCTCCTGAATAGCTGAGATTACAGGTATGTGCCACCATGTCAGGTATGATTTCTAATTTTTTAAAGAAAATTTTGGATAGGAACTATCACAGTCCAAATAATGACCAGAGAGACAATCATATGATAGAGGCATGTTCAGTTATTTGAAAGGAACAACCAAGGATATCTTTCTTCATTAAAAAAGCTGGGGATAATATTCTTATAATAGGCTGTGAGTGATGCAGACACCTCAATTTATCCATCAACTGTAATTATCTGTATTATAATAGAAAATTCACAGAGTAATTATCTAGTTCAACATCCTGCTAAAATGCTAACATCTCCTCTTCAACATGTCTCATAAGTTGATACAAAAGTTTCACTTGAGTACTTCCGGAATAGGAAGCTGCATTTTATTTTTTAACTTTTCTTAAGAAATACCTTCATTAAATAACTCCAAAACCTGCATATTGTCCTCTCTTGTTCAAATAGGTAATTTTTTCATAGGCAGTCCTTCAACCACATTTATTTCTTACAATGATGTTAGGTTGAGAGAAAGAATTTGAGTGGAAGTTGGGGGACGGAGCAGTCCTGTAAACAAAATAGAATTTTAGATTCCTCTCAACTAAATATCTGACTAGGTGATCCAAAACTGGTATGGTATGGGTCATTATAAGGAACTCAAGATCCATATTTCCAGGACTAGGGTTGTGGCTCTGTGGTAGAGCACTTGCCTAGCACATGTGAGGTACTGGGTTCAATCCACAGCACCACATAAACATAAATAAATAAAATAAAAGTATTATGTTCATGTACAACTTTTAAAAAAAAAAAAAACCCTTATTTCTCATCATCCAAGGAAGCAAGGCCCCAATGGTCCAAATGCAGCATCTGCCATATAGGTAACTGGGCTGGAGAAGTCCATGAAGAGGCTGATATTTTACAAACCCTATCTTACAAGGAAGCATCCCAGAGGCAGTTGAATGACATTTTGGCTCCCTTACCTGCCCATACTTAATCACCCAGGTGCTTCGGAGCTGTGGTAACCACTTATTTTGTAGTGCTTTCCACCTGGTGATCTTTCTCCAAACTCCAGTGATTCACTGATATGATGACTTATAAGTCTATTTTTTTCTCCTATGTCAGTTTCTACTGTTTTGCTCCTTCTTACTTCTCTCTGCAATGGCTCCTGAGTACTCCTGGGGTCTATTGTCTGGTGATTTTGGAACTGTCTGTAGTTCTCTATCAGTATCACTGCCCCTATCTCTCTTTATATTCTTCATATTAAAACTTTCTAAGAATGATGGTTTTCCATAGTTACCAGTGCAGTATACAGTGCCCCTTCTGGTCCAACGCTCTGCTGATTCATATCCCAGTGTCCTGGCCAGTCTGGAGAGAGCAGCTTGCAGTTTGGCATTCAGATTTCCTCAGGGCATAAAAACTGCTTTTATATTCCACATGCATTACAAAGGACGTATTAAGAAGGATGTGTAGTGTGAGTTTTGTTTAGTTTTCTAGACCACAGGTAATCTTCCTAATAGTTTTAGCATAGAAAATTGAAAAGAAAAAGACACTAATTTCAGCCTATTAAAAATCACTAGCCAGATGTTGTAAAAAGAACCACTAATGAAAGGTCTCTCTGGAGATTTTAAAAGTTTCTTTATATTCAACCTAATGCTCTTAAAAAGAATATCACATTTCATTGACATACAAGGCATTCAAGTTAAATTAAAAGGTTTGAAAAACACCCTTCTCTGAATTGAAGTCTAAGGCACTCTTTTTGAAGTTTACCTATTTTCCTAGGAGGACTCTCACTGCCCTCTACCATAAACTGAGTAATTTTTCCCAATTTGAATTGATGCCATTCAACCTTTTTAATTAGATCTATAGTTGGATGCTCTGTTCAGGTGAAGCTGAGTCAACAGTCACATTAAGTTTGTTAGGGGACCAGAAAGCAAGCAGTTAAACCAGAAGTGAATCTAAAAGGCCAAATAAATGTTCTTTTGTTCAGAAATGAGGAGTAGGGATAAGGCAAAGCAATTAAAGATTTTAAGTGGTAGACTTCACAAAAATCAGTTGCCAGTCGTTTTCTATGTACTAGATTCAAGAAACAGTTTATGGATGTAATCTGGGGGAGACCAAATTTAAAAGAAGCGAGATATTCAACTTGATTTAGACACAGCATAGTTGTTACAACCCCAACTCCACGAGCAACTCTTTTTCCATTTTTTTCTAAAACCAACTAATTCGCAGTTAGAGTTTTCGTTCTAAACTATTGCCTGCAAAAACTCTCTTCCTGGGTATTCATAACAAAATAATTCCTCTCCCCGCCCCCAGCTGATTCTGATGTGATGAGGTAACTTTGAACAGTTATGTGCATAACTCATTTTCCTCACTGCTGGAGAAACATGAGTTGCTTGGGGGGAGGGGGCCATGCCTTTTAAAAAACTCAACACTCAGTCTTGCTGCACATTCTTACGTTAAAGGAAAATGAGGGAAGTTTTACAGTTTTCTTTCTCCTTTACTCCACTTTCATGTCCCAGTAAAGGGGAGGCTTAGTCACTTGTGGTAGTAAGAATAACTTCAGAAGACTGCCTTTTTCATGCAGGCATTTGGGAAAAAAAAAAGTTGGAGAGATTATAAAGATTCAGAATCTGACCAAGACAATAATACTGCAGGTGCTAGAGAACTTGAAGTTGGAATCAAACAAAAAGAAACTTTTGTAACGAGTATCTAATGGTACATAAGGTATTGTTTGGGTAACATTTGCATCTGGGCAAGGAGATTCTGCTCAGGTTTTGAAAAATTCTTTCCTGGTTTCTACATGGTAGTTCCTGAACCTTAAAATGAGCTGTAGATAAAAATGATAGTAATTAAGATATTGAATAGGAATGAATCTTGCTGACAACTCTCACAGAGAAGATGTCCCATACCAGCACAAAGCCAGAAAGTTACATTGACCTATACACAGGAAATTGACACTTGTGTGACAGGCCTCTGCTGATCTCATAGAGAGAAAGTCACCAAGAGAACCAGGGAAGTCCCGAACACATGTAAGTCCATATTTGTTTCTGGGGACACTTATCTTCTACCTGTGAACCATTATTCTTCCCTGTCTCTCTACCTCACACCCTGCCATGCCCTGTCACTCACAGGCTTGCTGATTTCACTTTGGCCTTTCTCTCCCTTCCCTGAGACTCTTTCTTGTCTGTAGATGTATCTCATCATCTTAGGTTTCCCATCTTCTTTATGTCATTTTTGCTCAATAAATGTTTCAATGTTCATAAGTCATGCAAGGAGAAGAGAGCTTGGATTTATCAAGTAATCTAATTTGGTTTCTCTGATCCCCTCTGCCCAAATGACCCATACCGCACTTCCTTGACATCATCAGACACCTACAAAGTGTCAACACACCTCCCATATCAGCAAGAGTGGCTCCAGGTGGCTGTGTCTGAAAACACCACTTTGTTATAAACTTTGGAAAAATGAAGGTTAAAAGAGCCACTTCAAAAAAATGCATATATCAGGAAGGGCCAAAAGAAAGTCAGCTGTCAATATGTCTTTCTCTTTTAAAAAAAGTGGATAACTCTATAGCCGTGGTCATTTAGTCTAAAGAAATAGCATCTTTTCATGTAAATCCTGTAATCAGTAACACACACAACACAACCACCAAAACCTTCATAGGATGGTTTCAAAACACAGTTATTTTGTTCTCAGTAAAATTCAACATTACTTTGCAATTCCAAATGTTCAAATTTCCTTTTAGGATATTACATGCTAATAATCTTCATATGAAATATTTACAACTTTAATATTGTAGGTCATTACTTTAGATTATTATAGCATTGTCATAATATATATTTATTACTAATTATTGCTCAACTCCTGTTTAAGAGAACTTTCCATAGCCTTGTCCCCCTAATAGAGCCATCTACTCTGTATAGTTTACTTTGCCCCACAGCAACATAGTAATTATAGCTAGATATGCTAAAATAAAAATTATGTTTGGCCAAAATATCCCCAAGCCTTTTTTAACTTTATTTTATTTTTTTTAAACCAAGTACTACCACCACTTCTGCCAAGGAGTTTGTAAAGAAAAGATGGTAAATAGGGGTGAAAACGAGAACGCAGGTTTCTAGACCAGTGTGCAGTCTCAGTGCACAGAGCCTTAATTCAGACGCACAGTGTAAGTAGTATCTAGTAGCAACAGCGGTCAGGGTTGTACATGTTAAGGCCATGTGCTAAATTTAAACAAGTAAAGATTACCATAGTCGTGAGCAAAACAAAATTAGAGCATGGACAACGTCAGAATCCCTCCTATTAAAACCATGCTTCCCAATCGTGTTTGTAAAACCACTGTTGCGCCACAAGATGTAATTAAATATTTTGTGGGGAGAATAAAAAAACATCCATAATCAAAAGGTTTTGGAAACACTCAGGGAAACAGAGCTCTTTACTCTAGAACTTCTTTGGGTCCTTAATATGTCTGTCCATTTTGAATCACCAAAAGGGTGATAAAAACACAACTTTCCCAAACTAATTGGACTGTAAAACTCCTTGATTACAGAAAGCATACTAACAGTCCCCACAACAGGAGTGTTCCAAAGAATGGTCTGGAAAGTGCTGTTTGAAGTTTAATAGTTATGGATAGCAATATCTTTATTGAATAGTAATGCTATTCATCAAAATGGGAAATTAGTGTAAGGAAGGGCTAAATATAAAAAGTCTAATTTAATCATAGATTTCCAAAAAGTTTAATAAAAAAGCAAATAGAGCTCTTATTGTTTATTTATACTCTGCAACTCAAATATAAGCATTTCAAAGTTCTAATCAATTTTAGAAATATTTTGTTTAGGGGGATATCTTGCCTTTCCACATGCTTTTTTTTATAATAAAATATTGTGTTAACAATTAATTGACTAATTGTAAAGAATTTGTATCTTAATCCTTCCGTCTCTCCTAATGCTTACAAAATATTTTAGATTTTTCTAGATTCAGTTTTATGAATCAATGAGTAGATAAGTAGAATGGACCAAAATGAAAAGATTGTTTGGTGTCCAAATAATTATTAAGAAGCCACTCAGATTATTTCCTATACCACTTTTAAATTGGAGATTGAAAATTCATCTATGACTACAAGGAGCTTCTTTTTCGTCTCAGATGGCTAGAATCATTCCTTTCTGCATTCTTCTGCTTTATTGGCCTCCAATCTGAAAACTCAGGATCTCTTTCAGATGTAGAGCTGCTTTCCAAGCATTGAAGTTGCTGAAGCAGCTTATTCTTACACAATAAAGCCTACATACAACATGTGTCCTTCTATAACCCTCATGCTAATCCAAAATAAATAGAAATCATACATGAACTGAAATCTGACCTGCTCCTTGAAGCATAGCTCAATGGGAAAGCAGCATGTTTTAAGACATTTACATTAAAAAGAAAGGAAAAAATTTCTTTACCTTGGAAAACCCTAATTTTAAGAAGTTTTCAAGACAGTTAAATTTTATCCAGAACATTTTTCACATACAAAAGTATTGGTATCAAAAACACATATTTTTTAATTCGACAATCATGTGCTAATATCTGCAACTTTCTTTAAGGCTAAATAAACGAGGAAGCCATCTTGTTTTCCACATCACTGGCTCCAGCATGCTATAGAAGATCACCATGACAACAGGAGCGGGTTTGCCTGGTGTGAAGACAACAGTGTAGGCCTCATTTCCTAAATGCATGTTTCCACTAAAGTTGAATCACCAATTAAAAGACTCTTTTTCTGTCCTTGGGGGCTTCAGAGATGCAAATGGTGCTGGGAAGGCTGACCGGTCAGCTGCTACACCTAGAAACTACTCCTGATGATCTGAAATAAAATGACTCCTGCTAAAATGTTTTTAAAAATACAAACTTAGGTATTTTTACATCACACTGAGCTGAGAATACTCGAAACCAGTAAACTTGCTTGAAATTATGAGTTACTGTCTTTTTCATAACTTGCGATTATTCTTAAATCCTAAAAAATACAGACTCTTCTGAATGTGTTTTTATGTCTTATTATCATATTATGAGATACACAATAATGTTAATGCTTCCATTTGTGAACAAGAAACAGAATTCAAAAATACGAATTAAGGTAGGTTTTTTTTTTTAATTTAAAAATGTGTGATGATTCCATAAAAGGAAAATTTAAACATTAATCTGAATTTATTACTAAAGAATATCCTTATGATTTAAAGCAAGAAATACAAAGAAAGAATTTTTCAAAGGTCCAGACTCTCAGAAGTATTTTCTTCACATGTAGGAACTCAACCTATAATTGTCACTCTAGTGAGATTTAATTTTAAAAAGAGAAATGTGTGACTCTATCAGGGGCAAATAAGAACGTAGAAATTTCAACACAATTATTTTTGAATAAATATCATGATTTTTTTTTAAAAAATCAGTATTTTTCTTCGAAAACTAATAAATATTTTCCACCTATACCCCTAATATATGCTACTGTGTGAATTTCTACTTTCTACAGAAATACAGCAACTTAATAAATGCCTATTCCAGTTTTGACATTTTACTATTGTTATTTACAAATGTAATATTAAAAATACCCAAATTATGTTACTCCATATATTGATGATTTTATATTTAAAAAGGGAAGACATATAAAGTGCAATGAAATTAATTACAAAAGTAAAATTACACATTTCCATTAATAGGCATATGATAAAGACATATGCTGTTAAATGGTGCTATTTAGGAGTTATGTGCACAAAATTAATAATACACACTAGCCAATTTTCTGTAATGTGTGTTTGTATGTTTAACTGTTTCTTTATATAGCTAATTAAATGTTTGTTGCAAAGTCTCATGGGAAGCTCATTTGCATATACCTTCTTATAATGACTATACACATTCTCACTAACTATTGCCTGATGAATAGATATTTCACAGATGCCTGCCATGGACATAACAACAAACTATGGACACATGTCATTATTACTGTATTTCATCAGCACATCTCTCTAGGTTCTATCTGCATGATTGGACTCATTTAGGAATCACTCTCATGTTTATGAGTGGTAATTATGGTAGCATTACATTTTAATTTTTAATGCTTAATTAAAATAAAAATTTGTTCAGTTTTATATTTATTTAAATACACAGATATTTTAATATAAATTCACACACAATTCAGATTTTAGGGGAAAAAGTTATATCAGAAAATGACTTGTCAAACTCAGAAACTGAAACAAAAATGAACAAAAACATAAATGGTAAAATTTCTTTATGCAGTTATGAGAATTATATGAGATCATCCACATAAATAAAATGCCAGTTGATAATAGGTTTAGAGTAAGCAGCAGTTTCTTTCCAGTTTTCTCTTTAGAATAAAACAATGTAGAGTGACCTAAAAAGAGCAGTAGATAACTTATGAAATTAATTATTCCAAGAGACTCCCAAGGCACGACAGCATGTATCTGAACAAAGACTGTTTAGTTTGGGTGTGATCTTAGTTTTGCAGCCAGGCAACATTATAAAAGCAGAAGTCATTACCCCTCCTTCCACTTCCTGTGAATAATTGGTGTGCTGATTAATAAGCCTTTAACACATTCAATTAAATTTTTTGCAATCTAAATATTGTTTTGCTACTTCTTTCACATATTTCTAAACTCTTTAAATATCTGTCCTCACGGATGTTCTTAACATCTCCAAATTTAGCATCATCAGTAAATTTAACTAAGTGCTTTTTTCATCCTTTCTTTGGATGACTAAAGGTATCTAAATTAGAGGCTGAGTTGGGGGTGTAGCTCAGTGGTACAGCTCTTGCCTAGAAGTCCCTGGATTTGTCCCTCAGCTCCACACACACACAAAAGTACTCTAAATTAAACAATGACAGACCCCTCCAATAGCCCACAATGTCTTGTCATATTATGCATTTTAAGTCACAAAACACCAAAATCACCAATGATGCTTTTAAAAATGCAGGAGTTATGTGGCTATTTCATTTTTGCCAATGGAAAGAACCCAGAACGTTTCTTGCTGGAAAACATCTATAATGTGTAATAGCTATGGCAATCATAATTTTGATAGCTGATCAAATTTTATTAAAACAACTGAACTAAAATGACTATAGTCACTTATAGCAACAGTTTTATGTGCAAATGTGTAAAACCATTTTGAACGTGCATATGTGAATCAATGTACATGTCAAAGCCATATGTCAGAGCAGACGTACCAACTGCTCAGAGTGGTCAAATGACTCTAGGGAATAAAATCAAGGGAGAAAATTAGGGAGACTTGCATTTTTTCCCTCTATTTGCATGTTTTATTTGTACATTAAAAGTAATTGAGGGGCTGGGGTTGTGGCTCAGTAGTAGAGCTCTTGCCTAACATGTATGAGGCGCTGGGTTCAATTCTCAGTGCCACATATAAATAAATGAATAAAATAAATGTCCATCAACATCTAAAAAAATTTTTTTAGAAGAAGTAGTTGAGTTCATTTATATATTTTTTATGTAATACATATTATATAAAAATATGTGATATATTGTATATCATGATACATCATAATATGTAACATATTGATATAACATTATATCTAATATAGATAACATATATCATAACTATAATATGTATAATATAACACAAGAGAATACACTTGCATATTCTGTTCTTATCACCTTAATGGATGCTTCCCCAAATGTGGCACTTAGATTAGAAACCATGAAGTCCCTGAAAGAAGATGGTCACTTTTGCAAATTCAGGGGAATTTTAAATTAACAGCTTATCAGAAAATATATCTTGATACCATATTATGCACAGGGCACTTTGCTAGGGTGCATGGAATGTAGATTTTTGGTCAGGAAACAGTATAGCTTAGTGGTTAAGATACAATAATATGGCTGTAATGGCTACCAGTCCTATAGTTTTAAGCCCAATATTTGACCCCTCTGAGCATTAGTTTCCTCAACTTACAAATGGGTATCATAATACTACCAACTGCAAATAATTGCTGTGAGGATTAAATCAGGTAATTTTTATAATTTTGTAAAGCATTTAGAACAGAACCTGGCATTTAGTATTTCTTTTTAAGTGATGAATTCAATACAAAATTCTTGAGAGATGTTTCCAGCTGTCACATGTCCTTTTGGAACAAAGAGAGTTATAAGTAAGCTAATAAATAAAATATCATAAATGAATGTAAGTATATAAATAAATGAATAAATGAGAGCTGCTGAATGAATTGTAATGAACATTCTCTTGATGTAGTTTATGTTCTGATTAAATGGAAAAATAAACCATGCAAGTTGTGGCCTCAGTGTGCAGTGTTACAATGATCCTTCTGAACGAAGCCATGTGGACATGGCCACTGATCAGTCCTACCTAGGAAGGCAGCAGAAATCCCAGAAGGCATGATATTCTTGCTCAAGTCTAAGACGCAGGCCTTGAAAGTCATGTTAAGCCGGGTCTTTCATGCATATTTTCCTCACCTTTATAGGTTCAAGTTCAAACTGAGTAGACATGAAATAAAATATTCTACATGTTCTGGCCCAAATAATCTTTTTCACTCCACCTTAACCCTCATTGTAATTTCTTCCCACATTCCCATGATACCTTGTCCAACAGTGGTAGAAACATATGTTTTAGAATTCAGAATTCTTCAGATTTTTGAAAGATAACTTGGTGCCCAACTTTCTGATTATCTATCAGAAGTTTGAGAAGTACCATGTTAAACACATCAATACAGCTGCAATAAAGTAATTCATTTCCTGTCCTGTCAGTTCCAGTGAAGTTTTTTTGACAACTGAGATCAGGTCAGATCAGGATCAATATGGAAGGAGTTAAGAAAGGACTTTAAGTTTTCACAACTGTATGCATTTTGGAAATGTAAATAAATGATTGTTGGTCTGTGTCACCCTCTGTCAATCATTCCTCTCTTACTAATACCCTTGCCCCTTCCAAACAATTATCCTTCAAGGTCCAGCTCAGATATCTTCATTTTGATAGATTACCTCTGACAACCATGATAATATTTTCCTGGATCTCATTAATACTTTGATAATCTCAACCCGAGTATGGTGGCACATGCCTGTAATCCCAGTAACTTGGGAGGCTGAGACAGGAGGATTTTAAGTTCAAGACCAGCCTCAGCAATTTAGTGAGGCCCTAAGCAACTTAGCAAAACCCTGTCTCAAAATAAAAATTTAAAAGGGCTGGGGCTGGGCTGAGGGGATTACAGATACAAAAAAAAAAAAAAAAAGAAAGAAAGAAAAGAGAGAGAGAGAATCTCTCATTGTTTTGATAACATTGTACACTAATCATTTACTTAAATGTGTTACTACCTCTTAAGCATTAAAGGCAGGATTTTGTCTCACTCTTCTCTCTTCCATTTGTAATACTGTTTCAAGAATATGGTGAACACGCAGTATTTGTGGTTGTATTAGTCAGCTTTTCATCTCTGTGCCCAAATTACCTGACGAGAATACTTAGAAGAGAAAAAGGTTTATTTTGGGTTTCTGGTTCCAGTCCACATTTGGTGGACTCCATTGGTCTGGACCTGAAGTGAGGCAGAATGTCATGGTGGAAGGGGATGGCAGAGGGAAGTTTCTCAGCTCATGGCAGCCAAAAAGTGGGCGTGGGGAGGAAGTAGAGACAGACACAGTCCAAGGGCACACCCCAGTGACCTCCTTCTTCCAGTCATGCTCCACCTACAGTTACCACTCTAGTCCATTCAAATTATTAATCCATCAAATGGGTCAATTCACTGATGAGGTTTCAGCTCTCACAATCTCATTATTTCCCCTCTCAACATTCCTGCTTTGCCTAACACAAGAACTCTTTGGGGAACATTTTTGGATCCAAATTATAACAGTGGTAAAATAGGGTTAACCTTTAGCCATTTAGGAACATAGGATGAGTACACAAATATGCAAAAATTACCCATCAAGCTTTTAGTAATGAGAATTCTATGAAATGATTCAGACTAAAGTTTGTAAGAGAATACTCAGAAACGCTCTTACTCCTCATAAACAGATTGAGAAGAGTATTTAGGAGATATTAATTAAAGAAATATGTTTATGAAAGGAAATCCAGGCTTATGGAAGTGTTCCAAGTGAGTTAGAGGGAATGATTCATGTTGGGAGCAAACAGGAGATAGGGCCACAAAAGAAGGACATCGCCAAATTGGAGCAAACTCGAAACTATAGTAACAGAGTCTGTTTTTATTCTCCTATATGTCAGACACCCCTATTTTTTTGCTTTTGCATTGGACAAGGGAAAAACCAGTAGAGTGTAATTGAGCAATAAATCCTTCTATGCCGATATGTTATGTTTTGGTAGGCAAACAATTTATACTGACTAATAAGCAAAACAATTTTTAGGTGGATGGTTGATGAAGGAAATCATTGCTCATTCCTGCACAGTGAACCATGACAAACAAGTACAGGTAAGTTGATTTGACTGTGAGGCAGTAAAATCAATGGGAAAAAAAAAAAAAAAAAAAAAGCTAATAGTTTTCTAAAGAAAAAAGGCATAATTGATGGATGAATTTAAAAATGCTTTTAGTACTTTATTTCAACTCCAGGAGAAAAACAAATACTTGCCAATTTGGTGAAAATTAGAAAGCTGGTATACGATTTCCAAATAAAACAGGAAAGGCAATATACAACTGGGGGAATCTTGGCCATGTTGACCCTCATTACAGAAATACTTCTTTAAAAAAAGCACATGGCGTTTTGTTAAAAATGAGGTTATGTATTTCTATCACCTTTTGTTTTTCAAAATATGTTGCTGCCTCCAACATTAATGATTTCCTGTTATTAAAAATTAGTTTTAAAAAAAAACCACTTTTATATCCAGAATGATAAACTGAGCACAGGTCTGGGCACTTCTGTCATAGAACCTGTCCGCTCCAACGTCCTCCTTTGGTTTATCATGTAGACTCATATTGGCCATGAGGGACCATTCCATTGACTTTTGTAGGGATTTCATCTACTGGATTTTCTTATTCATTTGTGAATATTCCCCAAAGGTAATCCTTTAAATTTGTGTTCCCTGCTATAGTGCCCATTCAGCCATACCCAGCTGTAAAGTGCAGGTAGTGAGAGAGACTGAGGCACTCCATTTAAATCAGGAGGTGAGAAGAGGGGTTGTACTGTGAAGAAGGTAGGAGAGGCAGACTTCACTGCTGAAACTCCACTGTGTTCTGTTAAGTTACGCACGTGTGAAAAGGCATTCTTCAAATGCCAGCCCCTTGCAGGACTTGACTTCACAGCAAACAGAGTTGACCCTCAGTTAATCATAAAGTAGCATAAACCAAAAGCATGGCTCTCCTAACCACAACTTGTAAGTTCTAGTCTTACCCTACCTGACCCTGTTGACTCTTTTAAATCACCCACAACCTTTAGAAACCATTTCAGAATCTTAGGCAACACTTTAAGAGATTGTATTGTGGAGGTACTTAGCAAAAAACATATACTAAATTCACAAAGTAAATTCTTTTCAACTGCAACAATAATAAACATGTTTAAGCAAATATTTGCATTAAATTAGTCAATCAGCAGAGGTGGTTCCCTATCGTAAGAAAAAGTTTATGCTAACCTTAGAAGTAATAATACCAACAGGTTAAATATCCATTGAAATTTTAGCTCTAATCCATATTAGCTTTATTATTAATTAATTGCATATGTTTATTTCATATTAAGTTCATACTACTGTAACTGCCCTAAATCCTCTTTGAAACAAAGAGGAATAAAACTAAGCAAATCTTGATTTACAAAATTTAATTGAAGCTACATTCAGAAAAATGTTATGTGTATATTAAAGTAATATTCTGGCAGATCTCTTCAGTTGCTTTCTTATTAACTAGTAAAAGGCCCTGAAACTTTTTAAGCAGAATTTGTACAGTTTCAAGAGTAAGAATGGGATCCTATGTATATTATGTCAAAATACACTCCACCAGATCTAAAAAGCAAAATTAAGAAAAAAGAAAAATAAAAGAGTAAATGTATTTTCATGGTGCTCCATATTACAAATTCATAGTTTTGTCATATTTTCTGTATATGTTTAGCACAAGGTCATGCTCACCCTGGAGTCTGAATAATTTTATGATGATTACATGGTGAAAAGTAATCAAATAGAGTTTGTGAATCCTAGCAAAATCTCTCCCTTCCCCTGCCTCTTTCCAGCTCTCACCTCAACACAAAAACGCACAATACACATACACAAGCACACACACCTACGAAGATATAATTCTGTTAACTCTTGTGCGTCCTAACTCGACCCAAAAAGATTAAATGGTGACATTATTTTTAAAACACCTATTACAAGTGCAAAATTTTTCACAACAAAATAATAACAAAAAAAATGTTTAAATGCTAAAGGAGAATCCAGTGGATGAATGTATGCACAAAATCCTACCTAAGGAACACTGCTGTTATTGGGCCAAGTTCAAGTTCATCATTTCCTAACAGCCAAAACAGAGACAACATGATGGATTATAGACCTATCATTTTCTACAGAAAGCACACCAGTTCATCACCAGAGACAAACTTCCCTAGCCCTGAGTTCAAAGATGAATTTGTCAAAACGATCTTTATGTAAGGGACAGTGAGCTCCATAATGTCCCCCATAGCAATTTTACAAGCAATATAGATACGTTGCACATGGCTATTCCTTATATTGCTCTGACACTGAAGCCAAGTGCATTTTAGAAGTTGTATAAAGTCCTATAAAGGCAGTGTGGGAAGTAAAGTTGGGGAATGGAAAGGGAAAGAGAAATTGGGCAGAGAGGAAAGGTTTATGTCTCAGCAATGGGGCTTAATACAGGTTTGAGTTTAGACAATAATGAAAACTGAAAAGTTAATATTTTCTTATACTATATTGCTCAAATATCAGTGTCTCCTCTGAGCTTCTGGGGAAGTTTTTCGGCAAGTTATTTAGGTGTACTAAATTGTAGTCATGCTGCCAGATACATAGATAATAAAGATAGTATATAATTATGAAAGTTACATTATTATATATTTGCAAAATCAGCCAGATTACATACACATAAAGTAGTCTCTATACTGAATTCATTTTGTGTTGTTTTGTGTTTCTCCAGAAAAACAACTCTGTATTTTGAATAAGCACTTGGTAGGGACATCCAAGTTCAGTTCTGCAAACCATCGTACCAGGCTATATGCATAGCTTATGTGGTCACTTAAACCCTGGCTTTACTGGTGTGTATAACTGGTTTCATGGAGATATTAAAACATTATAACTGTGTTTCGAACATCTATAATTTGCCTAGAATAAAGATAAGAGTTGGATGTGCAGCCTGTAAAGGTGAGTTAATTGCCTATCACTTAAAAAAGGAGCTATTAACTTGAGATTTGAAAGTGTCCTTTATAATAAATGTACCTGGACATTGTGAGAACTGTGTAGTTAGACTTGGGATTATTCTGTGACAAACATTGGGAAAGTGACTTAATCTCTGTTAGCTTTGAAGGCTGTCTGGAGGATGAGAGGTCAAGGGAGTACGCACCAGGCCTGCAATACAGCACACATAATATTTAACCAATCAATCAATCAATAAGCCATAACTGTTACACATTTGAATATTATAATTTCAATTTCAGAATTGAGTCTTCCTTTTTTTCAGAGAATCAGGGGTTTCAGCTCATTTTACACACTATTTGTCAAAAGATTTGTGGTTCCTTAATGCCAACAATGATATAAAACATAATGTGCTAATAAGAGGAGAAATTAAGTATCTTAGGTTGCAATCAAACTTCTCACTTTGGCCCATATGTGAACCATACAAATCATTTGTTTTATTCTATGCACAAACTATATAAGACCTGCACTTTTTTTTTTTTTCAGATAGATTTGGATAAGTAGACTTTATGTATATGATCTAGAACAATTTCCAGAAAAGAAACTTTGCTCATATTTTTATGATAATTTTTGGGGAAAAAAAGTATCATGAGTTAAATTTTTATTTAAACTGAAACCTGGTAAATCAATTGATCCAGGGATTGCTGCCATGGATGGAATCCATTTATTTGCTGATGATTCTTAAGAGACCACTGCTTGACACCATTAGCTCTCTTTCTGCCATTAACAGGTGGAGCCTCAAGATGTAAATGAATATTATAATATATAAAGGAATATCATAGAAAGCCAAGGAAATACTAGGAGAATAACACTTCGCAATGAATTTATCATGTAATTTTGCCAATTTCAAGTGTGTGTTGTGTATTTGAGTATTTGAGCCAAAGATACTTAATTTCTCCTCTTAGTATCATTTTATGTTTTACATAATCTTTCTCTTCTATATAGGTGAAAAGGACTCTAAATCTGCAAATCATCTGTGTTTTTTCTTTTATCTTGTTTACTACTCCAAGAAGAGGATGGTATTATCCTTCATATGTCTGTTTATCTTTCCTCATGTAAAAGCTGGGTGACATAGCCAAGAAACTGTGGTGTTCCAAATTAGATCGACCTATATTTTAATTCTGGTTTCTCTTATCTATTATTTGAGGAACTCCAAAAACACAGCTCACATATAAAACTCTATAAACCTTCATGTGCACATATTATTGATAATAACCATCTCTTGTTTAAAGTCAACTCTTCTGTTTTAGTAGAATAAAAGAACTTTTCCTTCTCCTTTTACATGAATGTCCCACTATGTAAAGAATTTCACAGGATGAATGAAAGCTCAAACAAGCTTTAAGGCCATCTTTTCCCTCCAACATTGAAAGGGAGGAATTTCAGTCAGGGAGGGATGTTAAGGGTTACCTGTCTTTACTGCTCCAGGCACTGATTCACCAATGGAAAGGGAGGACTGAGGTGTACGTTGACAGACATTTAGGCTTAGAAATTCTTTTCTCACAAGTTGAAGAAATAACTGTACTCTCAAGAAATCCCCAGAGAAATGCACAGCATACCAGTCCCAATGTGTGTCCAGCAGCTCAGACCATCAGAGAGAAAGGCCCTGAGTAATCCCACCAGCCATACAGGTCCAATGGATCTGGGAGTAGTTGGCTTTTCTGAGGCAGGTCGAGATAGGAGGCAGCCTGATCGTATCCAGAGCGAGGAACCATTGAAGGGTAAAGCTTCTTACAGTGGCCTGGAAGACCAGGCCTAAGGTTTTTCAGTCAATTTCAGCCAAACACACATTTTTAAATAATAGCAAAAATTCAATCCCAAATATACAGTGAATCCCAAATCACACTAGAGTGTCATAGTCAAATGTCTCAGGCATTTTTGCATCCAAATTCTGCAGCTTTTAAATTCCTTAGATACTAGTTTTCTGACTAAATAAAGCCTCATCGCCAACTGGGTTCTTTTTGGAAGAGTCTAGACCTCAGAAAGAAGTTGTCCCAGAAATTCATCCAACATGAGTCAAATGAAATGCTGTATGGAAAGTGTGTGGCCCATCCTAGAACATGCCTTCCCATGGTTAACTCACTTCTCCACTCTGAACAAAACAACAAAATGTCCATCAACTGTCTCCTCAGTGGCAAGTGCTGGGCTTGCTCCTGGAGCAGAGCAAAGATGGAGAAAGAAAAGTTCAGACTGTTTTAGTCAGTTTTTTGCTGCTGTGATTTAAAGTTCCCACTAACTTTAGAGGAGGAAAAGTCTATTTAAGGGCTCACGGTTTCAGAAACCTCAATCCATAGACAGTCAGCTCCATTCCTCAGGGCTCTGAGGTGAGGCAGCATAACATGGCAGAAAGTATGGCAGAGGGAAGTGGCTTACATGTTGATCAGAGAGCAGAGAGAGAGCTCTCCACCCTCCAGATACAAAATATATGCCCACGGCCCGCCCCCAATGAACCACTTTCTCCAGCTACACCCCACCTGCCTCTAATTACCACTCAGTTAATCCCATCGGGGATTCATTCACTGATTTGGTTAAGGCTATAACCCAATCATTTCCCCTCCAAACCCTCTTGCATTGTCTCACATGTGAGCTCTTGGAGAACATCAAATCTAAACCATAACAATAACGATGGAAACTCTGGGTTTGATTTTTGCTTTCAACTCTATCTTCCAGATATGGCCTTGGCAGTGTGGTTTGTTAGAAAGAGCACTTTTAAGTTAAAAAAAATATGATTCTTTTTCTACCATTAATTAGTTATGATTTTGGAAAAGCTATATAATACTCCAGATGTCAGTTTCTGTAGAAAAAAGTGAACATTGGGCATATAAATTCTAAAGCCCACCCCCTTTTTTCTGAGCTTAGGTAACCACATGGTTATCAAACGTGTGACCTTGGATTTGTTTGTGCCATAGCTCAAACAAGCAAGTTCTCTCTCTCTTTTGAAAGTGCTACTTTTCTTGCCTGACCCGATCACCACTCTTGCTTTAAGTTGAGTTGGCTAATATTGGCACAAAGTTTCTTTTGGTCCACTTAAAGCCATTTTCCTGTGCCAGAACTGCCTGCAGATCAAAGTGACTAGTAAGACTTAGAGTGCAGCCATTGACAAACGGGTCTTGGGGCACTGTCTCCAGCAGTAGACAGCTGCTCAGAAGCTGTCTACACCATGATTTAACACTGTGAACCTGTTTTGAAACAGTTCTTTTCGACACCAGATGTCTAACAATGGCTATTTTCACAGGCTTTACACTGGTCCTGCAAAACTCACGCGTGTCATCTTGCTCCAAAATGAGCTACATCAACCGCATGGCTCAGCACCACCTCCTATCTCAGGTTTCCTGAGAAAAGGAAGGCACTGGAGTGAAGCAGAGGCTCCACTGGATTGATTGGTACGTTTCGGCCTTATCTAGATTTCCCCATGTTTCAGGGTAGTTTTGTGCTCTTTGGTGATGCTGAGAACAGATTGATGCCAATAAGCCATTTGAGATAAGAACTAATTGGAAACAGAAGGTTGAAGAATGATTATGTTGGGAATGAGCGAAGGGGACAGACAAGTAATTATTCAGGCAGAATTTTTTTTGCACAAAAGGCAGATGGAAGAGGGAGCAAAATTCCAAAGTCCGTGGCAGAAGTAAGCAGCTGCACATTTCTTTTTTTTTTTTTTTTTTTTTTTTTTTTGTGGAAAAGCAAACAGTGATTCACTGGGTTGGTAATGGGCTCCAAGGATCCCTTGGGATTCACAACATGTTGGCATCCCACAGCATGTACAATAACTCAGTGGTATCAATCTAGTTCACCTCTTCCACTGACTCTAAGTGTGAGACACATGACATGAGATTTAAGGGAAAACTGAGGAGAAACAGCCTGTGGTTCATACAGGAAACACAGAGGAGGTGTGTTGCAAAGAAGACAGGAAACAACTCACACACATTCCACATTCGTCACAAGCTGTCAATCAGATTTATCTGAACATTGCCATTCATTAGTGTGAACTCAGTATAAGAAGAAATCAGAGAAAGTAAAATTTTATAAACTATTCCTCTAAATTCTCATAGAGTCACTGGGCTGCAGCTAAGTAAAACTGTATGATATCAGAACTGTGATTTGTTTTGGAAAGACAAAGACAATAATAATTAGTAATCAGAATAGGAAACTAAGCCTCACAACATCCCCCAAAGCAAATCCATTAGCAGCAGCCTTATTCAGCAAGGTTAAAAAGCCATCTAACACTGTACTGCATCAAAAAACACAAATAAGGACAAAAAAATCTTTCTTCATTTTCCTCTCAAGCTCAAATTATCTATTTTGTGTGGGAAAGATATTTGTAATATATTCACTCAAGAGTGATTTAAGGACAAATTCATTGGAAAACACTCAAGGATACCCCTTCTAAAGGAATGATAATCAAAAGGAACTCAAACTCCCTGTTGACTGTGAACATGAAACCAAATCCCAGACTTTACAGTGATGAGATAGGTATTCATATCTAGAAAACTGTAGAGAAAAGAAAAAACTAAAGAGATAAAAACCTCATAGGAGATAAGAGCCATAATCTGATAATAAGGGATAACATAAAAGATAAACAGTACAATGATTAAAGGAAACAAAAAATGGCAATAAGAGATTTTAGAACAACAATAGATTTCAGAATAACAGATTTCAGAATGGGATTAGGTATGGACTTTTCCAGTGCTTGATTGGTTTAGGGTTTTTCAAATTTGATATTGAAGTGCATCCAATTACAACCTCTTTCCTACCCCCAACATGTTTTCCCCTCTTCCCCTGAATTTTCTAAACTCCTTTCTGCTTCAGGACTATACCTCGAGTTCTTCTGTTGATCTGGCTCTCTGGGACGTTTCCTTCTAGCTAAATCACATCAGTCTCTCAGGTTTTCTTGCACCTTATGTAATGAAATTTGCAATTATTTATTTTATTTCTCATTGGTTAATGTCAGTCTTCCCCACTACATGGAAAGCTCCTTTTGAGAAGAAATTTGTATATTCATCATTTTTCTATCTAGTTCCCAGCCAGGAGCCTGGCACAGAGTGAGTGCCCAATAAAATTTCATATCTGAATTCATAAACACTATCCTCAAAGTCTTTCCTAGATCTCAGAGGGTAAGAAAATGGTCAAGCTAATAAAGCTAGATCAAGGGACTGGTATTGCTGGACGTGGTGGCACATGCCTATAATCCCAGTGGCTCAGGAGGCTGAAGCAGGATAGCAAGTTCAAAGCCAAATTCACCATCTTAGCAAGGCCCTTAGCAACTTAGGAAGACCCTATCTCTAAAACAAATATTTTAAAAGAGCTGGGGATGTGGCTTAGTGATTAAATGCCCCTGGGTTCAATCCCTGGTGGAAAAAAAAAAAAAAAAAAAAGAAAAAAAAGTGGGAGTCTGATACTTCGAAACAAAATAGTCAGATTTTAAAAAGGAAGTAAGCTGGGTGTGGTGGTGCATGCCTGTAATCCTAGCAATTCCAGAAGCCAAAACCGAAGGAGCGCAAGTTCAAAACAAACCTCAGTAATTTAGAGAGTTGCTATATCAAAATAAAAAAATTTTAAAGGGCCAGTGATATAGTTTAGTAATAGTATGCCCCTACTGGGTTCAATCCCCAGTACTACAAAAAATAAAATAATAAAATGATATCAAATAAAATATTACTAAATTAGCATATTGCTAAAGTAATAATAAAAATAATATATGATTGCTGTATATATTATATGTGACCGTAACAACACTAATAATACCTAGGACTAACACAGCACATGGTCATGTGTCAGGTAACACCATGAAAATCATATTTACATTAATCCATTTAATCCTCTTGACACCCAGTGGATGTAGTTTCTCTTACGACCTTCACCTTAGAAATGAAGGCACTGAGTCCCAGAAAGTTAAATGACTTACTCAAAGTCATACAGTTATTAAGTGCTAGAAATTGCATTTGTCAGTTTCTCCAGAGAAACAGAACCAATGGGGTGGAATATAAATAGATTTATTTCAAGGAAATGGCTCACTGGATTGTGGGGGCAGAAAAGTCTGAAATCTGAATCAAGTAGGATGGAGATGCAGGAAAGAAGCCATATTGCAGTTCAAGTACAAAGACAGTCTGTTGTCAGATCCCCTGTTTCTCAGAGGAGGCCAGTAGAGGTCTTCAACTGATTGGATGCGACCCATTCATGCTACACAGGTAATCTGCTTTAATTGAAGTCTACTGATTTAAATATTACTCACATGTAAAATGTATTCACAGTAATATTGATTACAACTTGGTACCTTGGCTCAGGTACCACAATTAGCCATCATAGAGTGAGGATACAAACTCAGTCTACTCTAACATCCAAATGCTTAATGAATATATTACCTAAGCATTTAGATGACAAAGATTAACTGAACCATTTCATCTAAATTTCACTGGCTGTATCAAGTCATTCTTAAAGTCAATTTTCCTTAGTTTTGCCACTCAGTGTAATTGTTACTTCACACTTATCATAGGAATTTGTGTTTGTGTGTGCCTGTGGCCGGGTAGGGCGGGGGTTGGTGTTTAAAATACAGGACCATTTTTCTTCAATGATTTTCACAAGTAAAAACAGTCCCTCATTGTACTGGGATACTATTGAGTATTAAGATGGCAAAAGGCACAGGGTAGAACTTTTATAATAGCATTCTGCTCATTGTCTGTTTTCAAATGAGCTTCAAGCACTTCAAAGTCATTCATGCACCACAGTCCTTCCAAAAAAGTGCTGTAACTAAATTATCTGGTATGTTTTCAAAGCAGAACAGTGAACAGAAGTGACAATCCCAGAGTTTGACTTGTGATCCTGCCATGAGTGATCTTTCAGCAGAGCCGGTCTTGGACATTCTGAATGCCCACACATCTCCCTATCAGCATCGCCACCAACTTCTCTTCAAAGCGAATAGTCCAAGTTTCATGCTCCTGCCTTGCGGTGAAATACGACTGCATCTAGAAGATCTTGGCTAAATATAACATGGGCCAACTATGGTAAATATAGTGGGCCATGGACATATGTTCACGTAAGCAAAGTACAATTTGTCATTTATAAGCCACCATGGTGGAGCGCTTTGCACATCCATAAGAAGGGATAACATTTCCAGTTAGGTGTGTTGACACATTATAGAATATTGAGAAATGCATTTTCAGAGACTCACTTCTGATAGTACAGCTTTTTCTTTAAAGTAGAGTCTGGCTTTGGAAAAGATGGCCACTAGAGAATTGGAGTAAATATTTACAAAGACTTTTTTGAGAACTGAGGATATCAGAAGCTCTTTGCTCAGAACTTTTATCCATCATTAAAGTAGATGCCCTGGAGCCTGGCCGTGGCCGGAGCTCTCCTCTGCCCCCAACACACCCGCTGTTTGGAAAGAACCACAGCAGATCTGATGTGTCGGCACATCCCAGAAAAATAAGACTCTGCAGGTCAGTTCCTCCAGGGCAGAGCATCCAACAGAATGACAGCTATATCAGTAGCCAGAAATAGACATCAGTGAATCTAAAGCATTCAAGTTAAAGAGTCTAAATTGAGAAATCAAAATTTTATGTATAACTAGAGGCATGATAATTGATGATTTGGAACACCAGGAAACAATGTTTACATTTCAAACACAGAGAGCTTGATTTTCCTGGCATGAACACGAAAAAGACAAAAAGGATATGCACAGTTACACAGGCGGAAACATGTTTCCACGATGAACATTTCACTAAAAATGACAGAGAGCTTCTGGGAAAACCTGGAGTTCAAGAGCACTGAGAAGCAGGAAAGGGGTGGACACACAGAGATGAGGCTAAAGGGGCAGAGCCGCCCTTTAACACCCAGAGAGAATCACATTTTATTGTTTTCCCCTTTGCCTGGTCCCTGCAGCAACTAACAGTAAGGAGAGGAAAGTCTATCTGCTATGTCCCCCAAAAAACAATGCCATGATAATACAATTCTATGGGGCTAAACACCAGAAGAAATGCAGATAAGGTCAAAGAGGATATTATGGAAAGGATGTGATAAATATATTGGGTCATGAGAGAACACTAGAGAGGAAGAGGTGAATTGTGAAGCTGGTCAATGGAAAAGGGGAAAAAACAGCAAAAAGCATTTGCCAAGGGTTTGTATAAACAAGAAGCGGAAGTGAAATGCTCTCCCAAACGCTCAGTGAGATGTGGGAATAAACAGAGTTACTGGCCATCTGAACAGAAAAAGAAGTGGCAGGGAAGGGATGCTTTGGGAAGAAATACCAACAGCAAACTGTTTTACCCAGCACTCCCATGCTCCGGAGCATATTGACCTCATTTGGTGTGCAGGTGGCCTCATCTGAGAAGCAAAGAAGTGTCAGGAGGAAAACAGAGTCCTACAACAGGGCTTCCCCAGGATGCTGGAAGCTGGAGGGGTCATTAACATGCGCAGCAGGTGGTAGCTGAGCCTCCTGAGTTAATAGGATCCCCAGGTAAAATAGCAGAAGGCCAAATGAGAAAGGCAAAAGATGGGACAGGCGCTAAAAGAAATGCTAAAGTCACAAAAATAAGAATCGGATTATACAGTGGATTAGAAAGAGGAAGTATTAAATTTTAGTAGAAAGAGAAAGAAAAAAAACCTGAAAAATAAAATAGGAAATGGAGAAGGAGCTCAACACAGAACACAATACTCAACTCAGTTCACAAAACTTCTGCAAACTGGAGACAATTCAATTATGTTGCTCCACAACTACCAAAGATGTTAGTAAGTGTTAACCAGACCTACCACTTCGGACCTCCAGAACTTTCATTGTGTTTCCACCCCTGAGCTGCTAGGACAGGATCAACGTAGTCACAAGAGGAGCAAAAACACATTTCAAGCTTCAGGTGGTTCTGAAAGGCAGTAAAACATCTTTGCCTTCTACCATTCTACCAGGTCAGTGCTCTGTGATCATCAGCAAGTTCGATCTACTCATCGCTATCATTTGGGTGTTTAAATATCTGAAGCCACTGAGATGAATTTTCCACAAGAGCATAGCCACTGCAGTAGAGTTAGTTTCCTTGGCTTTCAGTTTAAATTCTTTTCATTTACATCCTTGTCTTCTTTTTTCCCAGTCTCACCTTGCTGGCAATGAGGGTATTCCTGGACATGTCCCTGTCTTCCTTCCACCTTCTTAACTTCTTGAAAAGACACATTGCCAGTTACCATAAGTGTGTGTCTAACCATGTCTGAGCCAAAGGGCACGTATCTGGGCTTTTAATCCTTATTCAGAAAGCTGCTTTTTGAAATTATAAAAATATCTTTCTCCTTATTTTGTGACTTTCCAGCATATGCATATATTCTCTGCCTTCCTACTTTCTCAAAATGAATAGTTTGAAAAAGTGTCATCCATCAGCCAGAAGCAGGTTGAAGGAAGAAGCATTTTTCCCTCTACCCTGCCCACTCCAATATTTTAAAAGTCTATTATTCTCCATGTTTGTGGAAAGGCGCCTGCCATCTTTCAATCCCCCTTGAATGCAATCTTGCATGGCTTAAGATTTTGCAATAGTTTATGGAGTCAACTGCATGCTAGAATTTAGCTTTTGTGGTATAGCCTCTGTGCGTGTGTGTGTGTGTGTGTGTGTGTGTCCTAAAAGGAAGGTGTTCTTTTCACCTCTTTGCTGCAGCAGAGAATAAAAGCCCCCACAGTTTACATTCGCTTTGTCAGCCCGTAAGCAACCATCTGTTTCAGCTGGGGAGTGCGATCTGTCAGTTTTGTTTTAGGTTGTGATGCAGTGGCAGGAGCTCCCTCATTGTTGTCTTCTTAGAGAACCGCAAAGTAATTAACCATTCCGGTACTGGCTACAAAAGAGATGGCCACTCTCAATGTTGGGCCAGATTTTTGCTTTCTCCAGTGCTGGAAGTACTACAAAAAACTGAATAGCTATTCATTGTGTTTCATTGTTCCCTAAAGAGGCAACATGCTCTTTGTTATAAAGGCAACCTTGATTTTCAACATACCATTTCATTTCAATGTCCGGGTGCAGCAGACGGACAATCAAACCATGTTGGTGATGAACACCCTGAGAGGCCTTATTCACGCACACGTGATCATAAAATGTCTTTCCGGGTGATGGGAGGTGTGAGCTGAGGTTGGGGAGAAAATAGGGTAGGAGAGTGGATTTGATATGATTGGGATGGATGCTTTCCTGATTGAGTAAAAGTTCATGAGGCACAGTCCTAATAAATAAAGGACCCGTGGAGAGAGATAAGAGTCAACAGGTTTTATACCCCACTGTTTCTCAGATTGTTCCTCTTTATCTCTTTTTCTTTCTCTGTGGTCTTGGACATAATGTTTTGACTCTTTTCCCATCCATACACTGTGCCTAAATTAAATTCTGAATTAGCAGACATTGAAAAACACCTCTAAAATGATACACAGAGTAGGTCTTAACCACTTTTGGAAGTGCTAAACCTATGAAGAGAAAATTCAGGAAAAATGAACAATTTATTGTTTTGTCTCTCACATAAGGATGTCTGAGACTGTAATAGATATTTATGAAGTTAATGGAGCTGATTAAGCATAAACTCTATCTCTATTTCCAATGATCTCTTCTCTCTTTACACAAAATTAAAAAGTTGGATGAAACCAACTATCAGATGAGATGAGAAGATACTTGCAGGGATGTGGACTAGGTATTCCACACCCGCACCTGTTCTAGCCATGTACACAGTAGCAGGATTGGAGTAATTAGGTTCTTATCTTCCCAACATATCCTCTAAAAGTCATTTGGTCAATTTCCCTGACAGCTTACTAAATTTCTTGATTTTTCTAATTAACATTTATTATGCTTTAAGTAATAAACTCGCAAGATATTTTACTTTGCAATTAAAGCTACTCCTTATTCATTAATGAGAGTAATTAATCCATGTCCTCTTCTCAATGTTCCTTTCATAGTTCCTCAATGTTTCCATTCCTCCATTGAACATTTACTGGTTTTATTTTTCCTTATAGATGCTTAGTTACCTATGTTTTGGGTCCAGTCTTTTGATGGTTTCCTTTTTTAAAAGCTGTGCACGTAAACAGTTTTGAGGTCTAACCAATACTCTGTGGAACAGGCATGTACACTTCCACTATTTTAGAAATAAGACTCTTTAAATTAGGAAAGTTACTATGTTTGAAGTTAATCATGTACTCAACTCACTTATTGCCCTTGTGATTCTCTATATGACTTTAAAACTTTTGGAGGCCTGTATTTGTGTAATGAAAATTTGAATTAGAATTATGTGAAAGTTTCTGGTGCCTTATCTAAGTTTAATTTTAAAGAATCATTTTGCTTCTTTCATAAGGAGAGAATGTTCTGGATCTGCCCTTGAGTTATATCTAGATCTGTGTAGCCAGGTCAAGTGGGCATAGTTTTATGCACATACTGACTCAACAGGTATCTTTGTCCGTCCTGCTGCCTGTATCCAAAATGATAGAATAATAGAAATCAGTCTTACCAAGGTACAGTCTTCTAGGAAACACTGAACCCCAGTAAAGACCAAGTTCTTGGAAAAATTGCAAAGTATATTTTAAATGTATGTTTCTGAACTGTTCATTAAAATTCAGCATCCTGGAAGGCAGGTTCAATATTTTATTCAACTTTGTAATTATTCCATTTCTTCCCCTTTCTCAACCCCAGTGCTTCTGGTCACTAAGAAGATTCAAACAGAGTAGAAACCCACAAAAGGTCTAAGATACTTGACTGTACCCTATCTTTCCCCATTTCCCAATTCTTCTCCAGGATTCCCAAACAGAATTCCCCTGCAAATCTGCTCTTTCCAAGGACTCAGAATGTTTTCTTCTATTACATAAATAGTCAAAAAAAAAAGTCTTCTAAACTAATGTATCCTATACATTAAAATACATAATGGAACAAGAAAAAAAATGTATATTCTTAAAGTGGAACATGTTTTCCATTGTTTCATTTACAGCTTCACAGTGTGTATCTCCATAAACCATTACAACTCCATGAAAAGTCAGTTTTTTTTTTTTTCAACAAAGTGATCCATGAAAATCATGCTCTCATTCTTTACATCAAAAACCTAGGTTCCACAGGAAAGTGTCCACCATATATGTAGTGTTTAAAGGAGAAAAAAAATAATGTCTCCTTTCAAGATAAGAAATACTTCAACATAATTTGGATTAGTAAAGGATTAAGTACACATATTCTACTAGGCCCAAGAAATACTATGAGATGAATATACAGTATCACCTTTGCTAAGTATTAAAATGAACAGGGGAGAGGAGATTCTAGACTCTTGAAGGAGAACCATCTTTGTTGATTTTCCTCCCTTGATCTTCAAATAAATTGAAACTATTACTATTTACTAGTCCTGCAAGTGTTAAACCAAGGTCTTAAAAAGAAGGAAGCATTTTCAACATTGTTCTCCCTAAGAAAAAGCATCAACACTGATAATGTGTTTTCTGAAAGAAAATCTTTTGTACTATCAATAAACAAGATGAAAATTATCTCAAACCTCTCCCAGTTTAGTTTCTATATTAATATATGAAATGTTGATTTGTGATATGAAAGTAGAGTCCCACAGACTTTGAAGACTTGCACGGTAACAGTCTAGAGAAGAATTCACCAAACTATGACCTTCAGGTCAGTTGCCTGCTTTTTTTAAATATAAAGTTTTATTGGAGCATGGCCATGCCCTTTGCTTACTTGCTTTTTCTTTTTCTAATTTGTTCTTTTTAAGTATACATTACATACTTGGAATATGTCATACTCTAAGATACAAAATACACTCAGAGTGTATTTTGACATATTATACATACACAGAATATAACTTTCCATTCTTGTGGTTGTACGTGATGTGGAGTTACCCTGGTCAGTATTGATAAATGAATATAGGAAAATTATGTCTGATTCATTCTACTGTCTTTCCCATTGTTTATAGCTGTTTTCCAGGTACAAAGGCCTCCCTGGATCTTCTACCAAATCAGGTAGTTGTTCCTAGCAGTCACTGGGTTTCCACTAGGTAGTGGAGGGAAGGAAGATGGGGCAGCTTGGAATGAGAATTCTCTGCGTAAATATTCGGGGTGGGAAGTGTTGATCTGCATGCCCATTAGAAGGGACAAACTCATTAGAACAATTTTCAACAATTTCATTTCTATTTGTATCTGCCATAACTATTTACATTTAGATCTCCATTTTAAAAAAATAAGGTTTAAAAACAAAAATGAAAAGAAATTTACTGACCCAAATCATCTGAGACCAATGAATGTCTACATTTATCTGGTTAATGTCATCTCTGGATAAATGAGATTAGGGTACCCTGTTCCAGATCACAGATATTTTCTATCCAGGAAAACAGTTACTTAGTTCTTCTTCATCTTCCAGAAGATTACAAAAATGTCTGCCCTAGTTGTTTGTTTATTGTTTAGGCTTTTTTTCCTTGAGTGAGGGTTACTTGTTGGTTCTCTTTTCAATTGTGCTCAAATCTGTGGACCTGGCTGTAGCACAAACCCCCAAACAACTGGAACCTGGCAAAAGAAGGAACCTCAAAAGGAAAGTGCCAACTGCAACATATGAAATGAAAACAAGCAGTCACAGAAAATTATACCACAACCATTTTATCAGGTAGAAATCAGAATGGTGGGTTTTTACCTATTCAGTCGAGAAAACAAACAAACAAACAAAAAACAATAACAAAAAAAACCCTGAATTTTGTTACATGATAGTATTTCTGTTTTTTTAGATTTTTTCATGAGCTATAGATTATTAATCTATAGGGAAAAGGTTTCATTCAATTCTAAATCACTTCAGTGATTAGAAAATTACCTTGGTAACTGGCACTTTGAGATCATTGGATAAAGAAGATAGCAAACAACTCTGGTATTTACAGAAATGGTCTTTCTCATTAATACATCAAGCATTTATTGGCAAGTGTTTATGAGGGAATGTTGGAGGAATTCATAACACCACAGTGAAAACATGTGTGAGTTGTTTCAGCTCATAGGTTCACAAAAGACGAATAATCACCTGTAAATAGAGTTTTTCAATCCACTGGATAAGAACAGTAAGGTAAATGCATTGAACCTAAGGATTAGATATCTGGGGAAGGAACTGATCAGAATTTACAGATATGTGGCATTGCCACTGCTGAACATTTCTGTAGAATCACATTTTCCAAATACTTCTGTCTCTTCTCAAATGCTTCATGCTCGGCCTTCTGATTGACAGCTGATGAATCAGACCTCCTGCAACCATATCCTAATTTGTCTTAATCTGTCCAAAGAAACAAGCAGAGGAAGAGGAGTCTGTTTGGAGTGAAACAGTCCAGCAGGGTTTGGAAATGATTCGCTCACTGAGCAATGACTTCTGAAGAGTAACAAGGCTGCGGAACTACTTAAGTGATCTTTTTATACAAATGTAAAAAAATAAAGACAATTCTAAGAATTATATTATTCTGTCTAATTCAAAGTTTTAGCTAAAACTTAAATACTTTGTAAGGAGAACAATGTCTAAATGGAAATATAAGACCAAAAGAGGGGTTTGCTTAGTTATTAATATACCTACCATGGGAACACTGATCTGGGAACATCCTGTGGAAACATTTTGAAAATGATAGATTCACTCATAGAAGATGTTGTTTACAGTCTTTGAAATTAAAATCTGAAGTTAATTGAATAAACAAGCCT